>NW_028322236.1:12521250-15445000 GCF_059928025.1 Delphinapterus leucas | reverse complement strand
TCCCCGTCCCCTAACCCTAATCCTAACCCTAACCCTAACCCTTACCCTAACCCTTTCCCGAAGCCTTACCCTCACCCATCCCCTAATCCTAACCCGTACGCTAACTCTAACCAGTACCCTAACACGTACGCTCACCCTAAACCGTTGTCGTACCCTAACCTGTACCCTAAACCGTCCCCGTCCCCGTCCCCTAACCCTAACCCTAACCCTTACCCGAAGCCTTGCCCTCACCCGTCCCCTAATCCTAACCCGTGCGCTAACACTAACCCGCACCCTAACACGTACGCTCACCCTAAACTGTTGTCGTACCGTAAACTGTACCCTAAACCGTCCCCGCCCCTAACCCTAACCCTAACGCTTACCCGAAGCCTTACCCTCACCCGTCCCCTAATCCTAACCCGTACGCTAACACTAACCCGTACCCTAGCACGTACGCTCACCCTAAACCGTTGTCATACACTAACCTGTACCATAAACCGTCCCCGTCCCCGTCCCCGTCCCCTAAACCTAACCCTAACCCTAACCCTTACCCGAAGCCTTACCCTCACCCGTCCCCTAATCCTAACCCGTACGCTAACACTAACCCGTACCCTAACACGTACGCTCACCCTAAACCGTAGTCCTACACTAACCTGTACCCTAAACCGTCCCCGTCCCCGTCCCCGTCCCCTAAACTTAACCCTAACCCTAACCCTAACCCTTACCCGAAGCCTTACCCTCACCCGTCCCCTAATCCTAACCCGTACGCTAACACTAACCCGTACCCTAACACGTACGCTCACCCTAAACCGTTGTCGTACCCTAACCTGTACCCTAAACCGTCCCCGTCCCCTAACCCTAACCCTAACCCTAATCCTAACCCCAACCCTAAACCTTACCCTCACCCGTCCCCTAATCCTAACCTGTACGCAAACACTAACCCGTACCCTAACACGTAAGCTCACCCTAAACCGTTGTTGTACCCTAACCTGTACCCTAAACCGTCCCAGTACCCGTCCCCGTCCCCTAACCCTAACCCTAACCCTTACCCGAAGCCTTACCCTCACCCGTCCCCTAATAATAACCCGTACGCTAACACTAACCCGTACCCTAACACGTACGCTCACCCTAAACCGTTGTCGTACCCTAACCTGGACCCTAAACCGTCCCCGTCCCCGTCCCCTAACCCTAACCCTAACCCTAACCCGTCCGCGTCCCCGTCCCCGTCCCCTAACCCTAACCCTAACCCTTACCCGAAGCCTTACCCTCACCCGTCCCCTAATCCTCACCCGTACGCTAACACTAACAAATACCCTAACCTGTACCCTAAACCGTCCCTGTCACCGTCCCCTAACCCTAACCCTAGCCCTAACCCTTACCCTAACCCTTACCCGAAGCCTTATCCTCACCCGTCCCCTAATCCTAAACCGTACGCTAACACTAACCCGTACCCTAACACGTACGCTCACCCTAAAACGTTGTCGCAGCCTAACCTGTACCCTAAACCGTCCCCGTCCCCTAACCCTAACCCTAACCCTAACCCTAACCCTTACCCGAAGCCTTACCCTCACCCGTCCCCTAATCCTAACTCGTACGCTAACACTAACCCGTACCCTAACACGTACGCTCACCCTAAATCGTTGTCGTACCCTAACCTGTACCCTAAACCGTCCCCGAACACTAACCCTAACCCTAACCCTAACCCTAACACTTACCCGAAGACTTACCCTCACCCGTCCCCTAATCCTAACCCGTACGCTAACACTAAACCGTACCCTAACACGTACGCTCACCCTAAACCATTGTCGTACCCTAACCTGGACCCTAAACCGTCCCCGTCCCCGTCCCCTAACCCTAACCCTAACCCTAACCCGTCCCCGTCCCCGTCCCCGTCCCCTAACCCTAACCCTAACCCTTACCCGAAGCCTTACCCTCATCCGTCCCCTAATCCTAACCCGTACGCTAACACTAACCCATACCCTAACCTGTACCCTAAACCGTCCCTGTCCCCGTCCCCTAACCCTAACCCTAGCCCTAACCCTAACCCTAACCCTTACCCGAAGCCTTACCCTCACCCGTCCCCTAATCCTAACTCGTACGCTAACACTAACCCGTACCCTAACACGTACGCTCACCCTAAATCGTTGTCGTACCCTAACCTGTACCCTAAACCGTCCCCGAACACTAACCCTAACCCTAACCCTAACCCTAACACTTACCCGAAGAGTTACCCTCACCCGTCCCCTAATCCTAACCCGTACGATAAAACTAACCCGTACCCTAACACGTACGCTCACCCTAAACCATTGTCGTACCCTAACGTGTACCCTAAACCGTCCCCGTCCCCTAAACCTAACTCTAATCCTAACCCTAACCCTTACCCGAAGCCTTACCCTCACCCGTCTCCTAATCCTAACCCGTACGCTAACACTAACCCGTAACCTAACACGTACGCTCACCCTAAACCGTTGTCGTAGCCTAACCTGTACCCTAAACCGTCCCGTCCCCTAACCGTAACCCTAACCCTAACCCTTACCCGAAGTCTTACCCTCACCCGTCCCCTAATCCTAACCCGTACGCTAACACTAACCCGTACCCTAACACGTACGCTCACCCTAAATCGTTGTCGTACCCTAACCTGTAGCCTAAACCGTCCCCGTACCCTAACCCTAACCCTAACCCTAACCCTAACACTTACCCGAAGCCTTACCCTCACCCGTCCCCTAATCCTAACCCGTACGCTAACACTAACCCGTACCCTAACACGTACGCTCACCCTAAACCGTTTTCGTACCCTAACCTGTACCCTAAACCGTCCCCGTCCCCTAACCCTAACCCTAACCCTAACCCTTACCCGAAGCCTTACCCTCACCCGTGCCCTAATCCTAACCCGTACGCTAACACTAACCTGTACCCTAACACGTACGCTCACCCTAAACCTTTGTCGTACCCTAACCTGTACCCTAAACCGTCCGCGTCCCCTAACCCTAACCCTAACCCTAACCCTAACCCTTACCCGAAGCCTTACCCTCACCCGTCCCATAATTCTAAACCGTACGCTAACACTAAACCGTACCCTAACACGTACGCTCACACTAAACCGTTGTCGTACCCTAACCTGTACCCTAAACCGTCCCCGTCCCCTAACCCTGACCCTAACCCTTACCCGAAGCCTTACCCTCACCCGTTCCCTAATTCTAACCCGTACGCTAACACTAACCCGTAACCTAACACGTACGCTCACCCTAAACCGTTGTCGTACCGTAACTTGTACCCTAAACCGTCCCCGTCCCCTAACCCTAACCCTAACCCTAACCCTTACCCGAAGCCTTACCCTGACCCGTCCCCTAATCCTAACCCGTACGCTAACACTAAACCGTACCCTAACACGTACGCTCACACTAAACCGTTGTCGTACCCTAACCTGTACCCTAAACCGTCCCCGTCACCGTCCCCTAACCCTAACCCTAACCCTAACCCTAACCTTTACCCGAAGCCTTACCCTCACCCGTCCCCTAATCCTAACCCGTACGCTAACACTAACCCGTACCCTAACACGTACGCTTACCCTAAATCTTTGTCGTACCCTCACCTGTACCCTAAACCGTCCCCGTCCCCATCCCCATCCCCGTCCACTAACCCTAACCCTAACCCTTACCTGAAGCCTTACCCTCACCCGTCCCCTAATCCTAACCCGTACGCTAACACTAACCCGTACCCTAACACGTACGCTCAACCTAAACAGTTGTCGTAGCCTAACCTGTACCCTAAACCATCCCCGTCCCCTAACCCTAACCCTAACACTAACCCTAACCCTTACCCGAAGCCTTACCCTCACCCGTCCCCTAATCCTAACCCGTACGCTAACACTAACCCGTACCCTAACACGTACGCTCACCCTAAATCGTTGTCGTACCCTAACCTGTACCCTAAACCGTCCCCGGACCCTAACCCTAAACCTAACACTAACACTTACCCGAAGCCTTACCCTCACCCGTCCCCTAATCCTAACCCGTACGCTAACACTAACCCGTAACCTAACACGTACGCTCACCCTAAACCGTTGTCGTAGCCTAACCTGTACCCTAAACCGTCCCCGTCCCCTAACCCTAATCCTAACACTAACCCTAACCCTTACCGGAAGCCTTACCCTCACCCGTCCCCTAATCCTAACTCGTACGCTAACACTAACCCGTACCCTAACACGTACGCTCACCCTAAATCGTTGTCGTACCCTAACCTGTACCCTAAACCGTCCCCGTCCCCTAACCCTAAGCCTAACCCTAACCCTAACCCTTACCCGAAGCCTTACACTCAGCCGTCCCCTAATCCTCACCCGTACGCTAACACTAAACCATACCCTAACACGTACGCTCACCCTAAACCGTTGTCGTACCCTAACCTGTACCCTAAACCGTCCCCGTTCCCTAACCCTAACCCTAACCCTAACCCTAACCCTTTCCCGAAGCCTTACCCTCACCTGTCCCATAATCCTGACCCGTACGCTAACACTAACACGTACCCTAAAAAGTACGCTCACCCTAAACTGTTGTCGTACCCTAACCTGTATCCTAAACCGTCCCCGTCCCCGTCCCCAACCCTAACCCTAACCCTAACCCTAACCTTTACCCGAAGCCTTACACTCACCCGTCCCCTAATCCTAACCCGTACGCTAACACTAACACGTACCCTAACATGTACGCTCACCCTAAACCGTTGTCGTACCCTAACCTGTACCCTAAACCGTCCCCGTCCCCGTCCCCGTCCCCGTCCCCTAACCCTAACCCTAACCCTTATCCAAAGCCTTACCCTCACACGTCCCCTAATACTAACCCGTACGCTAACACTAACCCGTACCCTAACACGTACGCTCACCCTAAACCGTTGTCGTACGCTAACCTGTACCCTAAACCGTCCCTGTCCCCGTCCCCTAACCCTAACCCTAACACTAACCCTAACCCTAACCCTTACCCGAAGCCTTACCCTCACCCGTCCCCTAATCCTAACCCGTACGCTAACACTAACACCTACCCTAACACGTACGCTCACCCTAAACCGTTGTCGTAGCCTAACCTGTACCCTAAACCGTCCCCGTCCCCTAACCCTAACCCTAACCCTAACCCTTACCCGAAGCCTTACCCTCACCCGTCCCCTAATCCTAACCCGTACGCTAACACTAACCCGTACCCTAACACGTACGCTCACCCTAAATCATTGTCGTACCCTAACCTGTACCCTAAACCGTCCCCGTACACTAACCCTACCTCTAAACCTAACCCTAACCCTAACACTTACCCGAAGCCTTACCCTCACCCGTCCCCTAATCCTAACCCGTACACTAACACTAACCCGTACCCTAACACGTACGCTCACCCTAAACCGTTGTCGTACCCTAACCTGTACCCTAAACCGTCCCCGTCCCCTAACCCTAACCCTAACCCTATCCCTAACCCTTACCCGAAGCCTTACCCTCACCCGTCCCCTTATACTATCCCGTACCCTAACACTAACCCGTACCCTAACACGTACGCTCACCCTAAACCGTTGTCGTACCCTAACCTGTACCCTAAACCGTCCCCGTCCCTAACCCTAACCCTAACCCTAAACCTAACCCTTACCCGAAGCCTTACCCTCACCCGTCCCCTAATCCTAACCCATACGCTAACACTAACCCGTACCCTAACACGTACGCTCACCCTAAACCGTTGTCGTACCCTAACCTGTATCTTAAACCGTCCCCGTTCCCTAACCCTAACCCTAACCTAACCCTAACCCTAACCCTTACCCGAAGCCTTACACTCAACCGTCCCCTAATCCTCACCCGTACGCTAACACTAACCCGTACCCTAACACGTACGGTCACCCTAAAACGTTGTCGTACCCTAACCTGTACCCTAAACAGTCCCCGTCCCCTAACCCTAACCCTAACCCTAACCCTAACCCTTACCCGAAGCCTTACCCTCACACCTCCCCTAATCCTAACCCGTACACTAACACTAACCCGTACCCTAACACGTACGCTCACCCTAAACCGTTGACGTACCCTAACCTGTACCCTAAACCGTCCCCGTCCCCTAACCCTAATCCTAACCCTAACCCTAACCCTAACCCTTACCCGAAGCCTTACACTCACCCGTCCCCTAATCCTAACCCGTACCCTAACACTAACCCGTATCCTAACACGTACGCTCACCCTAAACCGTTGTCGTACCCTAACCTGTACCCTAAACCGTCCCCGTCCCCGTCCCTTAACCCAAGCCCTAACCCTAACCTTTACCCGAAGCCTTACCCTCACCCGTCCCCTAATCCTAACCCGTACGCTAACACTAAC
Source organism: Delphinapterus leucas (assembly GCF_059928025.1). Lineage (NCBI taxonomy): Eukaryota > Metazoa > Chordata > Mammalia > Artiodactyla > Monodontidae > Delphinapterus > Delphinapterus leucas. The sequence goes on along the minus strand of NW_028322236.1, from coordinate 15,438,690 downwards.
CCGTACCCTAACACGTACGCTCACCCTAAACCCTTGTCGTACCCTAACCTGGACCCTAAACCGTCCCCGTCCCCGTCCCCGTCCCTGTCCCCGTCCCCTAACCCTAACCCTAACCCTAACCCTAACCCTAACCCTTACCCGAAGCCTTTCCCTCACCCGTCCCCTAATCCTAAACCGTACGCTAACACTAACCCGTACCCTAACACGTACGCTCACCCTGAACCGCTGTCGTAGCCTAACGTGTACCCTAAACCATCCCCGTCCCCTAACCCTAACCCTAAATCTAACCCTTACCCGAGGCCTTACCCTCACCCGTCCCCTAATCCTAACCCGTACGCTAACACTAATCCGTACCCTAACACATACACTCACCCTAAATCATTGTCGTACTCTAAACTGTACCCTAAACCGTCCCCGTACACTAATCTTAACCCTAACCCTAACCCTAACACTTACCCGAAGCCTTACCCTCACCCGTCCCCTAATCCTAACCCGTACGTTAACACTAACCCGTACCCTAACACGTACGCTCACCCTAAACCGTTGTCGTACCCTAACCTGTACCCTAAACCGTCCCCGTCCCCTAACCCTAACCCTAACCCTAACCCTTACCCGAAGCCTTAGCCTCACCCGTCCCCTTATCCTAACCCGTACGCTAACACTAACCCGTACCCTAACACGTACGCTCACCCTAAACCGTTGTCGTACCCTAACCTGTACCCTAAACCGTCCCCTAACCCTAACCCTAACCCTAACCCTAACCCTTACCCGAAGCCTTACCCTCACCCGTCCCCTAATCCTAACCCGTACGCTAACACTAACCCGTACCCTAACACGTACGCTCACCCTAAACCGTTGTCGTACCCTAACCTGTACCCTAAACCGTCCCCGTCCCCTAACCCTAACCCTAACCCTAACCCTAACCCTTACCCGAAGCATTACACTCACCCGTCCCATAATCCTCACCCGATCGCTAACAGTAACCCGTACCCTAACACGTATGCTCACCCTAAACCGTTGTCGTACCCTAACCTGTACCCTAAACCGTCCCCGTCCCCTAACCCTAAACCTAACCCTAACCCTAACCCTTACCCGAAGCCATACCCTCACCCGTCCCCTAATCCTAACCCGTACGCTAACACTAACCCGTACCCTAACACATACGCTCACCCTAAACCGTTGTCATACCCTAACCTGTACCCTAAACCGTCCCCGTGCCCGTCCCCTAACCCTAACCCTAACCCTAACCCTTACCCGAAGCCTTACCCTCACCCTTCCCCTAATCCTAACCCGTACGCTAACACTAGCCCGTACCCTAACACGTACGCTCACCCTAAACCGTTGTCGTACCCTAACCTGTACCCTAAACCGTCCCCGTCCCCGTCCCCTAACCCTAACCCTAACCCTAACCCTAACCCTTACCCGAAGCCTTACCCTCACCCGTCCACTAATCCTAACCCGTACGCTAACACTAACCCGTACCCTAACACGTACGCTCACCCTAAACTGTTGTCGTACCCTAACCTGTACCCTAAACCGTCCCCGTCCCCGTCCCCTAACCCTAACCCTAACCCTAACACTTACCCGAAGCCTTACCCTCACCCGTCCCCTAACCCTAAACCGTACGCTAACACTAACCCGTACCCTAACACGTACGCTCACCCTAAACTGTTGTCGTACCCTAAACTGTACCCTAAACCGTCCCCGTCCCCTAACTCTAACCCTAACCCTAACCCTAACCCTAACCCTTACCCGAAGCCTTACCCTCACCCGTCCTCTAATCCTGACCCGTACGCTAACACTAACCCGTACCCTAACACGTACGCTCACCCTAAACAGTTGACATACACTAACCTGTACCCTAAACCGTCCCCGTCCCCTAACCCTAACCCTAACCCTAACCCTAACCCTTACCCGAAGCCTTACACTCACCCGTCCCCTAATCCTAACCCGTAAGCTAAAACTAACCCGTACCCTAACACGTACGCTCACCCTAAACTGTTGTCGTACCCTAACAAGTACCCTAAACCGTCCACGTCCCCATCCCCAACCCTAACCCTAACCCTAACCCTAACCTTTACCCGAAGCCTTACCCTCACCCGTCCCCTAATCCTAACCCGTACGCTAACACTAACCCATACCCTAACATGTACGCTCACGCTAAACCGTTGTCGTAACCTAACCTGTACCCTAAACCGTCCCCGTCCCCGTCCCCGTCCCCTAACCCTAACCCTTACCCGAAGCCTTACCCTCACCCGTCCCCTAATACTAACCCGTACGCTAACACTAACCCATACCCTAACATGTACGCTCACGCTAAACCGTTGTCGTACCCTAATCTGTACCCTAAACCGTCCCTGTCCCCGTCCCCTAACCCTAACCCTAACCATAACCCTAACCCTAACCCTTACCCGAAGCCTTACCCTCACCCGTCCGCTAATCCTAAACCGTACGCTAACACTACCCCCTACCCTAACACGTACGCTCACCCTAAACCGTTGTCGTAGCCTAACCTGTACCCTAAACCGTCCCCGTCCCCTAACCCTAACCCTAACCCTAACCATTACCCGAAGCCTTACCCTCACCCGTCCCCTGATCCTAACCCGTACGCTAACACTAACCCGTACCCTTACAGGTACGCTCACCCTAAATCATTGTCGTACCCTAACCTGTACCCTAAACCGTCCCCGTACCCTAACCCTAATCCTAACCCTAACCCAAACACTTACCCGAAGCCTTACCCTCACCCGTCCCCTAATCCTAACCCGTACGCTAACACTAACCCGTACCCTAAGACATACGCTCACCCTAAACCGTTGTCGTACCCTAACCTGTACCCTAAACCATCCCCGTCCCCTAACCCTAACCCTAACCCTATCCCTAACCCTTACCCGAAGCCTTACCCTCACCCGTCCCCTTATCCTAACCCGTACGCTAACACTAACCCGTACCCTAACACGTACGCTCACCCTAAACCGTTGTCGTACCCTAACCTGTATCCTAAACCGTCCCCGTCCCCTAACCCTAACCCTAAACCTAACCCTTACCCGAAGCCTTACCCTCACCCGTCCCCTAATCCTAACCCGTACGCTAACACTAACCCGTACCCTAACACGTACGCTCACCCTAAACCGTTGTCGTACCCTAACCTGTACCCTAAACCGTCCCCGTTCCCTAACCCTAACCCTAACCTAACCCTAACCCTAACCCTTACCCGAAGCCTTACACTCACCCGTCCCCTAATCCTCACCCGTACGCTAACACTAACCCATACCCTAACACGTACGCTCACCCTAAACCGTTGTCGTACCCTAACCTGTACCCTAAACCGTCCCCGTCCCCTAACCCTAACCCTAACCCTAACCCTAACCCTAACCCTTACCCTCACCCGTCCCCTAATCCTAACCTGTACGCTAACACTAACCCGTACCCTAACACGTAAGCTCACCCTAAACCGTTGTTGTACCTTAACCTGTACCCTAAACCGTCCCCGTCCCCGTCCCCGTCCCCTAACCCTAACCCTAACCCTTTCCCGAAGCCTTACCCTCACCCGTCCCCTAATCCTAACCCGTACGCTAACACTAACCCGTACCCTAACACGTACGCTCACCCTAAACTGTTGTCGTACCCTAACCTGTACCCTAAACCGTCCCCGTCCCCGTCCACGTCCAGTAACCCTAAACCTAACCCTTACTCGAAGCCTTACCCTCACCCGTCCTATAATCCTAACCCGTACGCTAAAACTAACCCATACCCTAACATGTACGGTCACCCTAAACCATTGTCGTACCCTAACCTGTACCCTAAACCGTCCCTGTCCCCGTCCCCTAACCCTAACCCTAACCCTAACCTTAACCCTTACCCGAAGCCTTACCCTCACCCGTCCCCTAATCCTAACCCGTACGCTAACACTAACCCGTACCCTAACACGTACGCTCACCCTAAACCGTTGTCGTAGCCTAACCTGTACCCTAAACCATCCCCGTCCCCTAACCCTAACCCTAACCCTAACCCTAACCCTTACCCGAAGCCTTACCCTCACCCGTCCCCTAATCCTAACCCGTACGCTAACACTAACCCGTACCCTAACACGTACGCTCACCCTAAACCGTTGTCGTACACTAACCTGTACCCTAAACCGTCCCCGTCCCCTTCCCCGTCCCCTAAACCTAACCCTAACCCTTACCCGAAGCCTTACCCTCACCCGTCCCCTAATCCTAACCCTTACACTAACACTAACCCGTACCCTAACACGTACACTCACCCTAAACCGTTGTCGTACCCTAAACTGTACCCTAAACCGTCCCCGTCCCCTAACCCTAACCCTAACCCTAACCCTAACCCTTACCCTCACCCGTCCCCTAATCCTAACCTGTACGCTAACACTAACCCGTACCCTAACACGTACACTCACCCTAAACCGTTGTCGTACCCTAACCTGTACCCTAAACCGTCCCCGTCCCCTAACCCTAACCCTAACCCTAACCCTTACCCTCACCCGTCCCCTAATCCTAACCTGTACGCTAACACTAACCCGTACCCTAACACGTACGCTCACCCTAAACCGTTGTCGTACCCTAATCTGTACCCTAAACCGTCCCCGTCCCCGTCCCCTAACCCTAACCCTAACCCTAATCTTTACCCGAAGCCTTACCCTCACCCGTCCCCTAATCCTAACCCGTACGCTAACACTAACCCGTACCCTAACACGTACGCTCACCCTAAACCGTTGTCGTACCCTAACCTGCACTCTAAACCGTCCCCGTCCCCTAACCCTAACCCAAACCCTAACCCTAACCCTTACCCGAAGCCTTACACTCACCCGTCCCATAATCCTCACGCGTACGCTAACATTAACCCGTACCCTAACACGTACGCTCACCCTAAACCGTTGTCGTACCATAACCTGTACCCTAAACCGTCCCCGTCCCCGTCCCCTAACCCTAAACCTAACCCTAACCCTAACCCTTACCCTAACCCGTCCCCTAATCCTAACCCGTAAGGTAACACTAACCCGTACCCTAACACGTACCCTCACCCTAAACCGTTGTCGTACCCTAACCTGTACCCTAAACCGTCCCCGTCCCCTAACCCTAACACTAACCCTTTCCCGAAGCCTTAACCTCACCCGTCACCTAATCCTAACCCGTACGCTAACACTAACCCGTACCGTAACACGTACGCTCCCCCTAAACCGTTGTCGTACCCTAACCTGTACCCTAAACCGTCCCCGTCCCCTAACCCTAACCCTAACCATAACCCTAACCCTTACCCGAAGCCTTACCCTCACCCGTCCCCTTATCCTAACCCGTACACTAACACTAACCCGTACCCTAACACGTACGCTCACCCTAAACCGTTGACGTACCATAACCTGTACCCTAAACGGTCCCCGTCCCCTAACCCTAACCCTAACCCTAACCCTAACCCTTACCCGAAGCCTTACACTCACCCGTCCCCTAATCCTAACCCGTACGCTAACACTAACCCGTACCCTAACACGTACGCTCACCCTAAACCGTTGTCATACCCTAACCTGTACCCTAAACCGTCCCCGTCCCCTAACCCTAACCCTAACACTAACACTAACCCTAATCCTTACCCGAAGCCTTACACTCACCCGTCCCCTAATCCTAACCCGTACGCTAACACTAACCCGTACCCTAACACGTACGCTCACCCTAAACCGTTGTCGTACACTAACCTGTACTATAAACGGTCCCCGTGCCCATCCCCTAACCCTAAGCCTAACCCTAACCCTCACCCTTACCCGAAGCCTTACCCTCACCCTTCCCCTAATCCTAACCCGTACGCAAACACTAACCCGTACCCTAACACGTACGCTCACCCTAAACCGTTGTCGTACACTAATCTGTACCCTAAACCGTCCCCGTCCCCTATCCCTAACCCTAACCCTAACCCTAACCCTTACCTGAAGCCTTACCCTCACCCGTCCCCAATCCTAACCCGTACGCTAACACTAACCCGTACCCTAACACGTACGCTCTCCCTAAACAGTTGTCGTACCCTAACCTGTACCCTAAACCGTCCATGTCCCCTAACCCTAACTCTAACACTAACCCTAACCCTAACCCTTACCTGAAGCCTTACCGTAACCCGTCCCCTAATCCTAACCCGTACCCTAACACTAACCTGTACCCTAACACATACGCTCACCCTAAACCGTTGTCGTACCCTAACCTGTACCCTAAACCGTCCCCGTCCCCTTAACCTAACCCTAACCCTAACCCTTACCCGAAGCCTTACCCTAACCCGTCCCCCAATCCTAACCCGTACGCTAACACTAACACGTACCCTAACACGTACGCTCACCCTAAACCATTTTCGTACGCTAAACTGTACCCTAAACCGTCCCCTTACCCGTCCCCTGACCCTAACCCTAACCGTAACCCTAACCCTAACCCTTACCCAAAGCCTTACCCTAACCCTTCCCCTAATCCTAAACTGCACGCTAACACGAACCCTTACCCTAACACGTACGTTCACCCTAAACCGTTGTCGTACCTAACATGTACCCTAAACAGTCCCCGTCCCCGTGCCCGTCCCCTAACCCTAACCCTAACCCTAACCCTTACTCGAAGCCTTACCCTAACCTGTCCCCTAATCCTAACCCGTACGCTAACATTAACCTATACTCTAACACGTACACTCACCCTAAACCGTTGTCATACACTTACCTGTACACTCAAACGTCCCCTAACCCTAACCCTAACCCTAACCCTTACCCGAAGCCTTACCTTAACCCGTCCCCTAATCCTAACCCGTACGCTAACACTAACCCGTACCCTAACACGTACGCTCACCCTAAACCGTTGTCGTACCCTAACCTGTACCCTAAACCGTCCCCGTCCCCTAACCCTAACCCTAACCCTAACCCTTACCCGAAGCCTTACCCTAACCCATCCACTAATTCTAACCCGTACGCTAACAGTAACCCATACCCTAACACGTACGCTCTCCCTAAACCGTTGTCGTACCCTAACCTCTACCCTAAACTGTCGCCGTCAACTAACCCTAACCCTAACCCTAACCCTAATCCTAACCCTAACCCTTAGCCGAAGCCTTACCCTAATCCGTCCCCTAATCCTAAACCGTACGCTAACACTAACCTGTACCCTAACACATACGCTCACCCTAAAACGTTGTCGTACACTAATCTGTACCCTAAACCGTCCCCGTCCCCTAACCCTAACCTTAACCCTAACCCTTACCCGAAGCCTTACACTAACCCGTCCCTTAATCCTAACCCGTACGCTAACACTAACACGTACCCTAACACGTACGCTCACCCTAAACCGTTGTCGTACACTAACCTGTACCCTAAACCATCCCCGTCCCCATCCACGTCCCCTAACCCTAACCCTAACCCTAACCGTTACCCGAAGCCTTACACTAATACATCCTATAATCCTAACACGTATGCTACCACTAACCCGTACCCTAACACGTATGCTCTCCCTAAACAGTTGTCGTACCCTAACCAGTACCCTAAACTGTCCCCGTCCCCGTGCCCGTCCCCTAACTCTAACCCTAAACCTAACCCTTACCTGAAGCCTTACACTAACCCGTACCTTAATCCTAACCCTTACGCAAACACTAACACCTACCCTAACACGTACGCTCACCCTAAGCAGTTGTCATAGCCTAACCTGCACCCCAAACCGTCCCCGTCCTCTAACCCTAACCCTAACACTAACCTTAACCCTAAACTTTACCCGAAGCCTTACCCTAACCCTTCCCCTAATCCTAAACCGTATGCTAACACTAACCTGTACACTAACATGTACGCTCACCCTAAACCATTGTCGTACACTAACCTGTACCCTAAACCGTTCCCATCCCCTAACCCTATCCCTAACCCTAAACCTTACCCTTACCCGAAGCCTTACCCTAACCGGTCTTCTAATCCTAACCCGTACGCTAACACCAACAGGTACCATAACACGTACGCTCTAGCTAAACCGTTGTCGTACCCTAACCTGTACCCTAAACCATCCCCGTACCCTAACCCTAACCCTACCACTAACCCTAACCTTAACATTTACCCGAAGCCTTACCCTAACCCGTCCCCTTATCCTAAAACGTACGCTAAAACTAACCTGTACCCTAACACGTATGCTCACGCTAAACCGTTGTCGTACCCTAACCTTTACCCTAAACCATCCACGTCCCCTAACACTAACCCTAACCCTAACCCTTACCCGAAGAATTACCCTAACACGTCCCCTAAACCTAACCCGTACGCTAACACTAACACGTACCCTAAAATGTAGGCTCACCGTAAACAGTTGTTGTAACCTAAGCTGTACCCTAAAACGTCCCCGTTACCTAACCCTAACCCTAACACCAACCCTAACCCTAATCCTTACCCGAAGCCTTACCCTAGCCCGTGCCCTAATCCTAACCCGTACGATAACACTAACCAGTATCCTAACACGTACGCTCTCCCTAAAACGTTGTCGTATGCTAACCTGTACTCTAAACGGTCCCAGTCCCCTGTTAAAGAAATCTGCACTACAATGAAGTCTCACTGCCCCCCGATCAAAAGGGCCATCTGAAAAAAGTGTAAAATCCAGAAATGCAGCACAGGCCATGGAGAACAGGGAGCCTTGTTATGCTGATGGGTGGGATGTAAATTGCCAACAGCCACTCTGGAGAAGTGTATGGTGTTTCCTGAAACACCTAAAAAACAAAGCAACGGAGCCTACGGCACTTCCACTTATGGTCCTATAGCTTAGGGAAACTAAAATCAAAAATACACAGCCACCCCAAAGTTTCAGACGGCTCTGTTTACAAGAACCTCGTCTACGGTACAAGTTAAATATCCCAGAAAGCGAAAAATGGATAAAGAACTTGTGGTACGTACGTACAATGGAATATCAGTCACCAATGAAATCTATGTCATCTGGCCCGTCGTGGCATAATGAGTGGATTCAGGTACGATGATTCTAAGTGAAATACGTCACACAGAAAATGAAACATCATAAGATATCACTAATACACCGAATGTAATCTTGGCTACACATGAACTGAATTACAAAACAAAACAGGGTCTCAAATTTAGAAAACCAACTTATGTTTGCATAAGGGGAAAGGTGAGTTGGGGTGCTGCATAAAACCAGAGTTAGAAATTAGCACAGATACCATTCCATAAGTCAAATACATAATAGTCAAGACCTACCCCTTGCTCAACGAAATGGGCTAAACACACTATATTCAACGCCTAGGAATACAGCTGACTAGTAAGGATCTTCAAACCCATGGATTTATATGTCTCCATAAGTGAATCAAGCGTGTGTACAGCTGCATGAAGGCCGCAGAGAAAATCCGATATATCCTATTATCAAAATGAATTACAAAAACAAAACACAATGACAGTGAAATAGAGAGCAATTCTTAAATAATTCATTCAGGGCTTGTGATGCAACCTGGATTTACCTCATCTACACCCAGAGCTGAGTGAGATATAAGGTTGGACACTTGGTGCTGATACCATTGGTGAGGTTCGATGAGAAAATGCAAACCTTTTGAAGTCATAATACATGGTACACATTCCATGGGTCCCAACTCTCCAGGTTGAAGCGATTCTTCCTTCAGCTAAAGCATGCATGGGAAACCCACAGTATGGTGCACCGTGTAACCGGCAAACCTTTTCAAATGCATCTCAGATTTTGTCCCCTTTTACTCGGGTTCACAATTCCAGACACTTTCTAACACTCTCCCCACTTGGAGAGTCAGTGCCTTTAACCTCCTGTTTCGCACAGTTTGCAATTTCTGCGCAAGATGAACAGGAATAGGGAGAACCAATGAGAGACTAGCTGTAGGTGTCTGCAGGGGCAAATTTAACGCTCATTTCCCACCAGGAAGAGGAATTAACCAAAGGCTCAGCATGCCGTGCCGGAACCAGATTAGGGCCTGAAGCAATCCTGCGGGTTTGCAGCCAGCTCAGAAGAAAGCGATTTGAAGAAAGGAGCTCAGGGGCACTGTAATTCACAAACCTGCAGAGTTATAAATGACAGCTATCGTCCAAAAATATATTGAAGGAAGGCTGCGAAGATGACTTGAAAGCGGGGCAGAATTGCAGGAAAACGATTTCAGGGGGTAGACTGGAATTGCATTTAAAGCATAGGAAAAGAGGCAGAACGTCGACAATGATGCACTTGGCCAAAAAGGGCGTATGCGTTTTTTCCTGAATATATTCAGGAAAAAACGCATACGCCCTTTTTGGCCAACCAAGCAAGCATGTTAAAGAAATCTGCACTACAATGAAGTCTCACTGCCCCCCGGTCAAAAGAGCCATCTGAAAAAAGTGTAAAATCCAGAAATGCAGCACAGGCCATGGAGAACAGGGAGCCTTGTTATGCTGATGGGTGGGATGTAAATTGCCAACAGCCACTCTGGAGAAGTGTATGGTGTTTCCTGAAACACATAAAAAACAAAGCAACGGAGCCTACGGCACTTCCACTTATGATCCTATAGCTTAGGGAAATTAAAATCAAAAACACACAGCCACCACAAAGTTTCAGACGGCTCTGTTTACAAGAACCTCGTCTACGGTACAAGTTAAATATCCCAGAAAGCGAAAAATGGATAAAGAAGTTGTGGTACCTACGTACAAAGCAATATCATTCACCAATGAAATCTATGTCATCAGGCCCGTCGTGGCATAATGAGTGGATTCAGGTATGATGATTCTAAGGGAAATAAGTCACACAGAAAATGAAACATCATGAGATATCACTAATACACGGAATGAAATCTTGTCTACACATGAACTGAATTACAAAACAGAACAGGGTCTCAAATTTAGAAAACCAATTTATGTTTGCTTAAGGGGAAAGGTGAGTTGGGGTGCTGCATAAAACCAGAGATAGAAATTAGCACAGATACCATTCCATAAGTCAAATATGTAATAGTCAAGACCAACCCCTTGCTCACCGAGATGGACTAAACACCCTATATTCAACGCCTAGGAATACACCTGACTAGTAAGAATCTTCAAACCCATGGATTTATATGTCTCCATAAGAGAATCAAGCGTGTGTACAGCTGCATGTATTCAGCAGAATAAATCCGATAAATCCCCTTATCAAAATGAATTACAAAAACAAAACACAATGAGAGTGAAATAGAGAGCAATTCTTAAATAATTCATTCAGGGCTTGTGATGCAACCTGGATTTACCTCATCTACACCCAGAGCTGAGTGAGACATAACGTTGGACACTTCGGGCTGATAGCATTGGTGAGGTTCGATGAGCAAATACAGACGCTTTGAAGTCATACTGCATGGTACCCATTCCATGGGTCCCAACTCTCCAGGTTTAAGGGATTCTTCCTTCAGCTAAAACATGCATGGGGAACCCAGAGTATGGTGCACCGTGTGACCGGGAAACGTTTTCAAATGCATCTCAGTTCTCGTACCCTTTTACTCGGGTTCACAATTCCAGAGCCTTTACTAACACTCTCCCCACTTGGAGAGTCAGCGCCTTTAACCTGCTGTTTGGCACAGTTTGCAATTTCTGCGCAAGATGAACAGGAATAGGGAGAACCAATAAGAGACTAGCTGTAGGTGTCTGCACGGGCAAATTTAACGCTCATTTCCAACCAGGAAGAGGAATTAACCAAACGCTCATCATGCCATGCCGGAACAAGATTAGGGCCTGAAGCAATCCTGCGGGTTTGCGGCCAGCTCACAAGAAAGCGATTTGAAGAAAGGAGCTCAGGGGCACTGTAATTCACAAACCTGCAGAGTTATAAATGACAGCTATCGTCCAAAAATATATTGAAGGAAGGCTGCGAAGATGACTTGAAAGCGGGGCAGAATTGCAGGAAAACGATTTCAGGGGGTAGACTGGAATTGCATTTAAAGCATAGGAAAAGAGGCAGAACGTCGACAATGATGCACTTGGCCAAAAAGGGCGTATGCGTTTTTTGCTGAATATATTCAGGAAAAAACGCATACGCCCTTTTTGGCCAACCAAGCAAGCATGTTAAAGAAATCTGCACTACAATGAAGTCTCACTGCCCCCCGGTCAAAAGGGCCATCTGAAAAAAGTGTAAAATCCAGAAAGGCAGCACAGGCCATGGAGAACAGGGAGCCTGGTTATGCTGATGTGTGGGATGTAAATTGCCAACAGCCACTCTGGAGAAGTGTATGGTGTTTCCTGAAACACCTAAAAAACAAAGCAACGGAGCCTACGGCACTTCCACTTATGGTCCTAGAGCTTAGGGAAATTAAAATCAAAAACACACACATCCACCCCAAAGTTTCAGACGGCTCTGTTTACAAGAACCTCGTCTACGGTACAAGTTAAATATCCCAGAAAGCGAAAAATGGATAAAGAACTTGTGGTACGTACGTATAATGGAATATCACTCACCAATGAAATCCATGTCATCAGGCCCGTCGTGGCATAATGAGTGGATTCATGTACGATGATTCTCAGTGAAATAACTCACACAGAAATTGAAACAACATAAGATATCACTAATACACGGAATGTAATCTTGGCTACACATGAACTGAATTACAAAACAGAACAGGGACTCATATTTAGAAAACCAACTTATGTTTGCTTAAGGGGAAAGGTGAGTTGGGGTGCTGCATAAAACCAGAGATAGAAATTAGCACAGATATCATTCCATACGTCAAATATGTAATAGTGAAACCTACCCCTTGCTCAACGAAATGGGCTAAACACCCTATATACAATGCCTAGGAATAAACCTGACTAGAAAGAATTTTCAAAACCACGGATTTATATGTCTGGATAAGAGAATCAAGCGTGTGTACAGCTGCATGAAGGCAGCAGAGAAAATCCGATAAATCCCATTATCAAAATGAATTACAAAAACAAAACACAATGACAGTGAAATAGAGAGCAATTCTTAAATAATTCATTCAGGGCTTGTGATGTAACCTTGATTTACCTCATCTACACCAAGAGCTGAGTGAGACATAAGCTTGGACACTTCGGGCTGATAGCATTGGTGAGGTTCGATGAGCAAGTGCAGACCCTTTGAAGTCATACTGCATGGTAACCATTCCATGGATCCCAACTCTGCAGGTTTAAGCGATTCTTCCTTCAGCTATAACATGCATGGGAAACCCACAGTAGGGTGCACCATGTGACCGGGAAACGTTTTCAAATGCATCTCAGTTTTCTTCCCCTTTTACTCGGGTTCACAATTCCAGAGCCTTTATTAAACTCTCCCCACTTGGAGAGTCAGTGCCTTTAACCTGCTGTTTGGCACAGTTTGCAATTTCTTCGCAAGATGAACAGGAATAGGGAGAACCAATGACTGACTAGCTGTAGGTGTCTGCACGGGCAAATTTAACGCTCATTTCCCACCAGGAAGAGGAATTAACCAAAGGCTCAGCATGCCGTGCCAGAACCAGATTAGGGCCTGAAGCAATCCTGCGGGTTTGTGGCCAGCTCAAAAGAAAGCGATTTGAAGAAAGGAGCTCAGGGTCACTGTAATACACAAACCTGCAGAGTTATAAATGACAGCTATCGTCCAAAAATATATTGAAGGAAGGCTGGAAGAGGACTTGAAAGCGGGGCAGAATTGCAGGAAATCGATTTCAGGGGGTAGACTGGAATTGCATTTAAAGCATAGGAAAAGAGGCAGAACGTCGACAATGATGCACTTCGCTAAAAAGGGCGTATGCGTTTTTTCCTGAGTATATTCAGGAAAAAACACATACGCCCTTTTTGCCCAACCAAGCAAGCATGTTAAAGAAATCTGCAATACAATGAAGTCTCACTGCCCCCGGGTCAAAAGGGCCATCTGAAAAAAGGGTAAAATCCAGAAATGCAGCACAGGCCATGGAGAACAGGGAGCCTTGTTATGCTGATGGGTGGGATATACATTGCCAACAGCCACTCTGGAGAAGTGTATGGTGTTTCCTGAAACACCTAAAAAACAAAGCAACGGAGCTTACGGCACTTCCAATTATGGTCCTATAGCTTAGGGAAATTAAAATCAAAAACACACAGCCACCCCAAAGTTTCAGACGGCTCTGTTTACAAGAACCTCGTCTACGGTACAAGTTAAATATCCCAGAAAGCGAAAAATGGATAAAGAAGTTGTGGTACGTACGTACAATGGAATATCACTCACCAATGATGTCTATGTCATCTGGCCCGTCGTGGCATAATGAGTGGATTCAGGTATGATGATTCTAAGTGAAATAAGTCACAAAGAAAATGAAACATCATAAGATATCACTAATACACCGAATGTAATCTTGGCTACATATGAACTGAATTACAAAACAGAACAGGGTCTCAAATTTAGAAAACCAACTTATGTTTGCTTAAGGGGAAAGGTGCGTTGGGGTGCTGCATAAAACCAGAGATAGAAATTAGCACAGATACCATTCCATACGTCAAATATGTAATAGTCAAGACCTACCCCTTGCTCAACGAAATGGGCTAAACACCCTATATTCAACGCCTAGGAATACACCTGACTAGTAAGAATCTTCAAACCCATGGATTTATATGTCTCCATAAGAGAATCAAGCGTGTGTACAGCTGCATGAAGGCAGCAGAGAAAATCCGATAAATCCTATTATCAAAATGAATTACAAAAACAAAACACAATGACAGTGAAATAGAGAGCAATTCTTAAATAATTCATTCAGGGCTTGTGATGCAACCTGGATTTACCTCATCTAAACCCAGAGCTGAGTGAGACATAAGGTTGTACACTTCGGGCTGATAATATTGGTGAGGTTCGATGAGCAAATGCAGACCATTTGAAGTCATACTGCATGGTACCTATTCCATGGGTCCCAACTCTCCAGGTTTAAGCGATTCTTCCTTCAGCTATAGCATGCATGGGAAACACACAGTATGGTGCACCGTGTGACCGGGAAACGTTTTCAAATGCATCTCAGTTTTTGTCCCCTTTTACTCGGGTTCACAATTCCAGACCCTTTACTAACACTCTCCCCACATGGAGAGTCATTGCCTTTAACCTCCTGTTTGGGACAGTTTGCAATTTCTGCGCAAGATGAACAGGAATAGGGAGAACCAATGAGAAACTAGCTGTAGGTGTCTGCACGGGCAAATTTAACGCTCATTTCCCACCAGGAAGAGGAATTAACCAAAGGCTCAGCATGCCGTGCCGGAACCAGATTAGGGCCTGAAGCAATCTTGCGGGTTTGCGGCCAGCTCACAAGAAAGCGAGTTGAAGAAAGGAGCTCAGGGGCACTGTAATTCACAAACCTGCAGAGTTATAAATGACAGCTATCGTCCAAAAATATATTGAAGGAAGGCTGCGAAGAGGACTTGAAAGCGGGGCAGAATTGCAGGAAAACGATTTTAGGGGGTAGACTGGAATTGCATTTAAAGCATAGGAAAAGAGGCAGAACGTCGACAATGATGCACTTGGCCAAAAAGTGCGTATGCGTTTTTTCCTGAATATATTCAGGAAAAAACGCATACGCCCTTTTAGGCCAACCAAGCAAGCATGTTAAAGAAATCTGCACTACAATGAAGTCTCACTGCGCCCTGGTCAAAAGGGCCATCTGAAAAAAGTGTAAAATCCAGAAATGCAGCATAGGCCATGGAGAACAGGGAGCCTTGTTATGCTGATGGATTGGATGTAAATAGCCAACAGCCACTCTGGAGAAGTGTATGGTGTTTCCTGAAACACCTAAAAAACAAAGCAACGGAGCCTACGGCACTTCCACTTATGGTCCTATAGATTATGGAAATTAAAATCAAAAACACACAGCCACCCCAAAGTTTCAGACGGCTCTGTTTACAAGAACCTCGCCTACAGTACAAGTTAAATATCCCAGAAAGCGAAAAATGGATAAAGAAGTTGTGGTACATACGTACAATGGAATATCACTCACCAATGAAGTCTATGTCATCGGGCCCGTCGTGGCATAATGAGTGAATTCAGTTACGATGATTCCAAGTGAAATAAGTCACACAGAAAATGAAACATCATAAGATATCACTAATAAACCAATTGTAATCTTGGCTACATATGAACTGAATTACAAAACAGAACAGGGTCTCAAATTTAGAAAACCAACTTATGTTTGCTTAAGGGGAAAGGTCAGTTGGGGTGCTGCATAAAACCAGAGATAGAAATTAGCACAGATACCATTCCATACGTCAAATATGTAATAGTCAAGACCTACCCCTTGCTCAACGAAATGGGCTAAACACCCTATATTCAACGCCTAGGAATACACATGACTAGTAAGAATCCTCAAACCCATGGATTTATATGTCTCCATAAGAGAATCAAGCGTGTGTACAGCTGCATGAAGGCAGCAGAGAAAATCCGATAAAACCCTTTATCAAAATGAATTACAAAAACAAAACACAATGACAGTGAAATAGAGAGCAATTCTTAAATAATTCATTCAGGGCTTGTGATGCAACCTGGATTTACCTCATCTAAACCCAGAGCTGAGTGAGACATAAGGTTGGACACTTCGCGCTGATAGCATTGGTGAGGTTCGATGAGCAAATGCAGACCATTTGAAGTCATACTGCATGGTACCCATTCCATGGGTCCCAACTCTCCAGGTTGAAGTGATTCTTCCTTCAGCTATAGCATGCATGGGAAACCCACAATATGGTGCACCGTGTGACCGGGAAACGTTTACAAATGCATCTCAGTTTTGTCCCCTTTTACTCGGGTTCAGTATTCCAGACCGTTTACTAACACTCTCCCCACTTGGAGAGTCAGTGCCTTTAACCTCCTGTTTGGCACAGTTTGCAATTTCTGCGCAAGATGAACAGGAATAGGGAGTACCAATGAGAGACTAGCTGTAGGTGTCTGCACGGGCAAATTTAACGCTCATTTCCCACCAGGAAGAGGAATTAACCAAAGGCTCAGCATGCCGTGCCGGAACCAGATTAGGGCCTGAAGCAATCCTGCGGGTTTGCGGCCAGCTCTCAAGAAAGCGATTGAAAAAGTAGCTCAGGGGCACTGTAATTCACAAACCTGCAGAGTTATAAATGACAGCTATCGTCCAAAAATATATTGAAGGAAGGCTGCGAAGAGGACTTGAAAGCGGGGCAGAATTGCAGGAAAACGATTTCAGGGGGTAGACTGGAATTGCATTTAAAGCATAGGAAAAGAGGCAGAACGTCGACAATGATGCACTTGGCCAAAAAGGGCCTATGCGTTTTTTCCTGAATATATTCAGGAAAAAACGCATACGCTCTTTTTGGCCAACCAAGCAAGCATGTTAAAGAAATCTGCACTACAATGAAGTCTCACTGCCCCCCGGTCAAAAGGGCCATCTGAAAAAAGTGTAAAATCCAGAAATGCAGCACAGGCCATGGAGAACAGGGAGCCTTGTTATGCTGATGGGTGGGATGTAAATAGCCAACAGCCACTCTGGAGAAGTGTATGGTGTTTCCTGAAACACCTAAAAAACAAAGCAACGGAGCCTACGGCACTTCCACTTATGGTCCTATAGCTTAGGGAAATTAAAATCAAAACCACACAGCCACCCCAAAGTTTCAGACGGCTCTGTTTACAAGAACCTCGTCTACGGTACAAGTTAAATATCCCAGAAAGCGAAAAATGGATAAAGAAGTTGTGGTACGTACGTACAATGAAATATCACTCACCAATGAAGTCTATGTCATCTGGCACGTCCTGGCATAATGAGTGGATTCAGGTACGATGATTCTAAGTGAAAAAAGTCACACAGAGAATGAAACATCATAAGATATCACTAATACACCGAATGTAATCTTGGCTACACATGAACTGAATTACAAAACAGAACAGGGTCTGAAATTTAGAAAACCAACTTATGCTTGCTTAAGGGGAAAGGTGAGTTGGGGTGCTGCATAAAACCAGAGATAGAAATTAGCACAGATACCTTTCCATAAGCCAAATATGTAATAGTCAAGACCTACCCCTTGCTCAACGAAATGGACTAAACACCCCATATTCAACGCCTAGGAATACACCTGACTAGTAAGAATCTTAAGACCCATGGATTTATATGTCTCCATAAGGAAATCAAGCGTGTGTACAGCGGCCTATATGGAGCAGTGAAAATCCGATAAATCCCATTATCAAAATAAATTTCACAAACACAACACAATGACAGTGAAATAGAGAGCACTTCTTAAATAATTCATTCAGGGCTTGTGATGCAACCTGTATTTACCACATCAACACCCAGAGCTGGGTGAGACATAAGGCTGGACACTTCTGGCTGATAGCATTGGTGAGGTTCGGTGAGCAAACGCAGACCCTTTGAAGTCATACTGCATGGTAGCCATTCCATTGGTCCCAACTCTCCAGGTTTAAGGGATTCTTCCTTCAGCTAAAACATGCATGGGAAACCCAGAGTATGGTCCACCGTGTGATTGGGAAACGTTTTCAAATGCATCTCAGGTTTCGTCCCCTGGTACTCGGGTTCAACATTCCAGACGCTTTACTAACACTCTCCCCACTTGGAGAGTCAGTGCCTTTAACCGCCTGTTTGGCACAGTTTGCAATTTCTGCGCAAGATGAACAGGAATAGGGAGAACCAATGAGAGAGAAGCTGTAGGTGGCTGCACGGGCAAATGGAACGCTCATTTCCCACCAGGAAGAAGAATTATCCAAAGGCTCAGCGTGCCCTGCCGGAACCAGATTAGGGCCTGAAGCAATCCTGCGGTTTTGCGGCCAGCTCACAAGAAAGCGAGTTGAAGAAAGGAGCTCAGGGGCACTGTAATTCACAAACCTGCAGAGTTATGAATGACAGCTCGTTCAAAAATGTATTGAAGTAAGTCCTCGAAGAGGACTTGAAAGCGGGGCAGAATTTCAGGAAAACGATTTCAGGGGGTAGACTGGAATTGCACTTAAAGCATAGGAAAAGAGGCAGAATGTCGACAATGATGCACTTGGCCAAAAAGGGCGTATGCGTTTTTTCCTGAATATATTCAGGAAAAAACGCATACGCCCTTTTTGGCCAACCAAGCAAGCGTGTAAAGAAATCTGAACTACAATGAAGTCTCACTGCCCCCCGGTCCAAACGGCCATCTGAAACAAGTGTAAAATCCAGAAAGGCAGGACAGGTCATGGAGAAGAGGGAGCCTTGTTATGCTGATGGGCGGGATGTAAATTGCCAACAGCCACTCTGGAGAAGTGTATGGTGTTTCCTGAAACACGTAGGAAACAAAGCAACACAGCCTATGGCACTTCCACTTAGGGTCCTATAGCTTAGGGATATTAAAATCAAAAACACACAGCCACCCCAAAGTTTGGGACGGCTCTGTTTACAAGAACCTCGTCTACGGTACAAGTTAAATATCCGAGAAAGCAAAAAATGGATAAAGAAATTGTGGTACGTACGTACAATGGAATATCACTCAGCAATGAGATCTAGGTCATCAGGCCCGTAGCGGCAAAATCAGTGGATTCAGGTACGGCGATTCTACGAGAAATAAGTCTCTCAGAAAAAGAAATATCATAAGATATCACTAATACACGGAACGTAAACTTCGCTACACATGAACTGAATTACAAAACAGAACAGGGTCTCAAATTTAGAAAACCAACTTATGCTTGCTTATGGGGAAAGGTGAGTTGGGGTGCTGCATCAAACCAGAGATTGAAATTAGCACAGATACCGTTCCATAAGCCAAATATATAATAGACAAGACCTACTCCTTGCTCAACGAAATGGACTCAACACCCCATATTCAATGCCTGGGAATATACCTGACAAGTAAGAATCTTAAGAACCATGGATTTATATGTCTCCATAAGGAAATCAAGCGTGTGTACAGCAGCCTAAACGCAGCAGTGAAAATCCGATAAATCCCATTATCAAAATAAATTTCACAAACAAAACACAATGACAGTGAAATAGAGAGCAATTCTTAAATAATTCATTCAGGGCTTGTGATGCAACCTGGATTTACCACATCTACACCCAGAGCTGGGTGAGATATAAGGCTGGACACTTCGGGCTGATAGCATTGGTGAGGTTCGATGAGCAAATGCAGACCCTTTGAAGTCATACTGCATGGTACCCATTCCATGGGTCCCAACTCTCCAGGTTTAAGGGATTCTTCCTTCTGCTACAACATGCATGGGAAACCCAGAGTATGGTCCACCGTGTGATTGGGAAACGTTTTCAAATGCATCTCATGTTTCGTCCCCTGGTACTCGGGTTCACCGTTCCAGATGCTTTACTAACACTATCCCCACTTGGAGAGTCAGTGCCTTTAACGTCCTGTTTGGCACAGTTTGCAATTTCTGCGCAAGAGGAACAAGAATAGGGAGAACCAATGAGAGACTAGCTGTAGGTGCCTGCACGGGCAAATGGAACACTCATTTCCCACCAGGAAGAGGGATTATCCAAAGGCTCAGCGTGCCCTGCCGGAACCAGATTAGGGCCTGAAGCAATCCTGCGGTTTTGCGGCCAGCTCACAAGAAAGCGAGTTGAAGAAAGGAGCTCAGGGGCACTGTAATTCACAAACCTGCAGAGTTATGAATGACAGCTATCGTCCAAAAGTGTATTGAAGTAAGTCTTTGAAGAGGACTTGAAAGCGGGACAGAATTTCAGGAAAACGATTTCAGGGGGTAGACTGGAATTGCACTTAAAGCATAGGAAAAGATGCAGAATGTCGACAATGATGCACTTGGCCAAAAAGGGCGTATGCGTTTTTCCTGAATATATTCAGGAAAAAACACATACGCACTTTTTGGCCAACCAAGAAAGCGTGTAAAGGAAATCTGCACTACAATGTAGTCTCACTGCCCCCCGGTCAAAAGGGCCATCTGAAAAAGGTGTAAAATCCAGAAAGGAAGCACAGGTCATGGAGAACAAGGAGCCTTGTTATGCTGATAGGCGGGATGTAAATTGCCAACAGCCACTCTGGAGAAGTGTATGGTGTTTCCTGAAACACGTAGGAAACACAGCAACACAGCCTATGACACTGCCCTTATGGTCATATAGCTTAGGGAAATTAAAGTCAAAAACACACAGCCACCCCAAAGTTTTGGACGGCTCTGTTTACAAGAACCTCGTCTTTGGTACAAGTTAAATATCCGAGAAAGCAAAAAATGGATACAGAATTTGTGGTACGTACGTACAATGGAATATCACTCAGCAATGAAATCTACGTCATCAGGCCCGTAGCGGCATAATGACTGGATTCAGGTAGGATGATTCTACGAGAAATAAGTCACACAGAGAAAGAAACATCATAAGATATCACTAATACATGGAATGTAAACTTGACTACACATGAACTGAATTACAAAACAGAACAGGGTCTCAAATTTAGAAAACCAACTTATGCTTGCTTATGGGGAAAGGTGAGTTGGGGTGCTGCATAAAATCAGAGATTGAAATTAGCACAGATACCGTTCCATAAGCCAAATATATAATAGACAAGACCTACTGTTGCTCAACGAAATGGAGTCATCACCCCATATTCAACACCTGGGAATATACCTGACATGTAAGAATCTTAAAACACATGGATTTATATGTCTCCATAAGGAAATCAAGCATGTGTACAGCGGCCTAAACGCAGCAGTGAAAATCCGATAAATCCCATTATCAAAATAAATTTCAGAAACAAAACACAATGACAGTGAATTAGAGAGCAATTCTTAAATAATTCATTCAGGGCTTGTGATGCAACCTGGATTTACCACATCTACACCCAGAGCTGGGTGAGACATAAGGCTGGACACTTTGGGCTGATAGCATTGTTGAGGTACGGTGAGCAAACGCAGACCCTTTGAAGTCATACTGCATGGTACCCATTCCATGGGTCCCAAATCTCCAGGTTTAAGGGATTCTTCCTTTAGCTAAAACATGCATGGGAAACACAGAGTATGATCCACCGTGTGATGGGGAAATGTTTTCAAATGCATCTCAGTTTTCGTCCCCTGGTACTCGGGTTCAACATTCCAGATGCTTCACTAACACTCTCCCCACTTGGAGAGTCAGTGCCTTTAACGTCCTGTTTGGCACAGTTTGCAATTTCTGCGCAAGATGAACAGGAATAGGCAGATCCAAGGAGAGACTAGCTGTAGGTGTCTGCACGGGCAAATGGAACGCTCATTTCCCACCAGGAAGAGGAATTAACCAAAGGCTCAGCATGCCGTGCCAGAACCAGATTAGGACGTGAAGAAATCCTGCGATTTTGCCGACAGCTCACAAGAAAGTGAGTTGAAGAAAGGAGCTCAGGGGCACTGTAATCCACAAAGCTTCAGAGTTATAAATGACAGCTATCGTCCAAATATATATTGAAGGAAGTCAGCGAAGAGGACTTGAAAGTGGGGCAGAATTGCAGGAAAAAGATTTCATGGGTAGACTGGAATTGCATTTAAAGCATAGGAAAAGAGGCAGAAGGTCGTCAATGGTGCACTTTGCCAAGAAGTGCGTATGCGTTTTTTCCTGAAAATATACAGGAAAAAACGCATACGCCCTTTTTGGCCAACCAAGCAAGCATGTTAAAGAAATCTGCACTACAATGAAGTCTCACTGCCCCCCAGTCAAAAGGGCCATCTGAAAAAAGTGTAAAATCCAGAAAGGCAGCAGAGGCCATGGAGAACAGGGAGAAGTGTTATGCTGATGGGCGGGAGGTAAATTGCCAACAGCCACTATGGAGAAGTGTATAGTGTTTCCTGAAACACGTAGGAAACAATGCAACACAGCCTATGGCACTTCCACTTATGGTCCTATAGCTTAGGGAAATTAAAATCAAAAACACACAGCCACCCCAAATTTGGGACGACTCTGTTTACAAGAACCTCGTCTACGGTACAAGTTAAATATCCAAGAAAGCAAAAAATGGATAAAGAAGTTGTGGTCCGTGTGTACAATGGAATATCACTCAGCACTGAAATCTACGTCATCAGGCCCATAGCGGCATAATGAGTGGATTCAGGTACGATGATTCTAAGTGAAATAAGTCACACAGAAAAAGGAACATCATAAGATATCACTACTACACGGAATATAAACTTGGCTACACATGAACTGAATTACAAAACAGAACAGGGTCTCAAATTTAGAAAACCAACTTATGCTTGCTTATGGGGAAAGGTGAGTTGGGGTGCTGCATAAAACCAGAGATTGAAATTAGCACAGATACCGTTCCATAAGCCAAATATATAATAGACAAGACCTACTCCTTGCTCAACGAAATGGACCCAACACCACATATTCAACGCCAGGGAATATACCAGACAAGTAAGAATCTTAAAACCCATGGATTTATATGCCTGCATATGGAAAGCAAGCGTGTGTACAGTGGCCTAAACGCAGCAGTGAAAATTCGATAAATCCCATTATCAAAATAAATTTCAAAAACAAATCACAATGACAGTGAAATAGAGAGCAATTCTTAAATAATTCATTCAGGGCTTGTGATGCAACCTGGATTTACCACATCTACACCCAGAGCTGGGAGAGACATAAGGCTGGACACTTCGGGCTGATAGCATTGGTGAGGTTCGTTGAGCAAACGCAGACCCTTTGAAGTCATACTGCATGGTACCCATTCCATGGGTCCCAACTCTCCAGGTTTAAGGGATTCTTCTTTCAGCTAAAACATGCATGGGAATCCCAGACTATGGTCCACCGTGTGGTTGGGAAACGTTTTCATATGCATCTCAGTTTTCGTCCCCTGGTACTCGGGTTCACCATTCCAGACGCTTTACTAACACTCTCCCCACTTGGAGAGTCAGTGCCTTTAACCTCCTGTTTGGCACAGTTTGCAATTTCTGCGCAAGATGAACATAAATAGGGAGAATCAATGAGAGACTAGCTGTAGGTGTCTGCACGGGCAAATGGAACGCTCATTTCCCACCAGGAAGAGGAATTAAACAAAGGCTCAGTGTGCCCTGCCGGAAAGAGATTAGGGCCTGAAGCAATCCTGCGGTTTTGCAGCCAGCTCACAAGAAAGCGAGTTGAAGAAAGGAGCTCAGGGACACTGTAATTCACAAAACTGCAGACTTATGAATGACAGCTCTCGTCCAAAAATGTATTGAAGTAAATCTTCGAAGAGGACTTGACAGCGGGGCAGAATTTTATGAAAAGGATTTAAGGGTTAGGC
This sequence comes from Delphinapterus leucas, assembly GCF_059928025.1. Classification (NCBI taxonomy): domain Eukaryota; kingdom Metazoa; phylum Chordata; class Mammalia; order Artiodactyla; family Monodontidae; genus Delphinapterus; species Delphinapterus leucas. The sequence goes on along the minus strand of NW_028322236.1, from coordinate 15,414,599 downwards.
TGGAATTGCACTTAAAGCATAGGAAAAGAGGCAGAGTGTCGACAATGATGCACTTGGCCAAAAATGGCATATGTGTTTTTTCCTGAATATATTCAGGAAAAAACGTATACGCCCTTTTTGGCCAACCAAGCAAGCGTGTAAAGGAAATCTGCACTACAATGAAGTCTCACTGCCCCGGGTCAAAAGGGCCATCTGAAAAAAGTGTAAAATCCAGAAAGGCAGGACAGGCCATGGAGAAGAGGGAGCCTTGTTTTGTTGATGGGCAGGATATAAATTGCCAACTGCCACTCTGGAGAAGTGTATGGTGTTTCCTGAAACACCTAAAAAACAAAGCGATGTTGCCTACGGCACTTCCACTTATTGTCCTAGAGTTTAGGGAAATTAAAATCAAAAACACACAGCCACCCCAAAGATTCGGGTGGCTGTGTTTACAAGAACCTCGTCTACGGTACAAGTTAAATGTCCCACAATGTGAAAAATGGATAAAGAAGTTGTGATACATACGTACAATGGAATATCACTCAGCAATGAAATCTATGTCATCAGGCCTGTTGCAGCATAATGAGTGCATGCAGCTACGATGATTCTAAGTGAAATTAGTCACACAGAGAAAGAAACATCATAAGATATCACTAATAGACGGAATGTAAACTTGGCTACACATGCACTGAATTACAAAACAGAACAGGGTCTCAAATTTAGAAAACCAACTTATGCTTGCTTAAGGGGAAATGTGAGTTGGGGTGCTGCATAAAACCAGAGATTGAAATTACCACAGATACCCTTCCATAAACCAAATATATTAGAGTCAAGGCCTACTCCTTGCTCAACGAAATGGACACAACACCACATATTCCACGCCTAGGAATATACCTGACTAGTAAGAATCTTAAAACCCATGGATTTATATGTCTACGTAAGAGAATCAAGTGTGTGTACAGCGGCATTAATGCAGTAGTGAAAATCCGATAAATCCAGTTATCAAAATAAATTACAAAAACAAAACACAATGACAGTGAAATAGAGAGCAATTCTTAAATAATTCATTCAGGGCTTGTGATGCAACCTGGATTTACCACATCTACACCAAGAGCTTGGTGAGACATAAGGCCGGACACTTCGGGCTGATAGCATTTGTGAGGTTCGGTGAGCAAACGCAGACCCTTTGAAGTCATACTGCATGGTACTCATTCCATGGGTCCCAGCTCTCCAGGTTTAAGGGATTCTTCCTTCAGCTAAAACATGCATGGGGAACCCAGAGTATGGTGCACCGTGTGACTGGTAAACATTTTTAAATGCATCTCAGTTTTCGTCCCCTGGTACTCGGGTTCACCATTCCAGAACCTTTTCTAACACTCTCCCAGCTTGGAGAGTCAGTGCCTTTAACCTCCTGTTTGGCACAGTTTGCAATTTCTGCGCAAGATGAACAGGAATAGGGAGAACCAATGAGAGACTAGCTGTAGGTATCTGCATGGGCAAATTTAACGCTCCTTTACCACTAGGAAGAAGAAATAGCCAAAGGCTCAGCATGCCGTGCCAGAACCAGATTAGGGCCTGAAGCAATCCAGTGGTTTTGCGGCCAGCTCACAAGAAAGCGAGTTGAAGAAAAGAGCTCAGGGCCACTGCCATTCACAAATCTGCAGAGTTATAAATGACAGCTATCGTCCAAAAATATTTGAAGGAAGGCTGCGAAGAGGACTTGAAAGTGGGGTAGAATTCCAGGAATACGATTTCAGGAGGTAAACGGGAAGTCCTTTGAAAGCATAGTAAAAGAGGCAGAACCTCGACAATGATTCCCTTGGTCAAAATGGCATATGTGATTTTTCCAGGGCCGTCATTCAAGAGGGTAGGAGGCCCAGCATGCTTCAGTGGCCAACAGAGGCTCCACGTCGCCAAGGCGATGTGAGCCAACCAGGCAGGAGTTACCTCACATCAGAGGGCCCACCTCACAGAAGGGTAAGGTACCCAGCCAGGAGCAGACTCTCACCAGAGTGCCCACATCAGCTAGGGTCTGGGAACCAGGCAGGAGTGTCCTCACACCCGTGGCGCCACATCATCGAAAGTTGAGGTACCCAACACATGTTGTCTCAAACCAGAGGACCCACATCACCATGGGTCTCGGATCGAGTCAGGCAGGAGTAGCCTCACAACACAGGGCCAATAGAATAAAACAGCTGAGGAATCCTGCAGTGGGAACCTCCCAGCAGGTGGCACAGAGCACCGAGTCTATGCGATCCAGTCCGCAGTGAACTCACAGCAGTGGGCCCACATCATGAAACTGTGAGCAACCCAGCCGTTGGGACCTCAGAACAGAAGGCCCACATTCCCATGGGGTTGGGAACATGGCACGAGTGTCCTCACACCACTTAGCACGTATCAGAAAATGTGGGAACCCAGCAGTTAGGGCCTGACGCCAGAGGGCCCTCATCACGGAGGGGAGGAGGCTCCCAGCAGGCTCCAACTGACACAAGAGGGCCGACGTTGCAAAGGCGGGGTGTGCCAGCCAGGCAGGAGTGACCTCACAGCAGAGGGCCCACCTCACAGAAGGGTGAGGAACCCAGCCAGGATCACACTCTCACCAGAGGACCCACATCACCAAGGGGATAGGAACCAGGCAGGAGTGTCCTCACACCAGTGGGGCCACATAATTGAAAGGTGAGGGACCCAGCACACGTAGCCTGAAACCAGAGGACACACATCACCATGGGGCCTGGAGTGAAGCAGGCAGGAGGAGTCTCAAAACAGAGGGCCCATAGAAGAAAAAAGGTGAGGAATCCCGCAGTTGGAACCTCCCTGCAGTCGGCCAGCAGCAGCGAGGCTATGGGATCCAGGCCGGAGTGAACTCACACCAGAGGGCCCTCATCATGAAACTGAGCAACCCACCGTTGGGACCTCAGAGCAGAAGGCCCACATTCCCATGGGGTTGGGAACCTGGCAGGAGTGTACTCGCACCACAGGGTGCACATCAGAAAATTTTGGGAGCTCAGAAGTTAGGGCCTGATGCCAGAGGTCCCTCATTACGGAGGGGAGGAGACTCCCAGCAGGCACCAACTCCCAACTGAGGGCCCATGTCGCCAAGGTGACGTGTGCCAGTCAGGCAGGAGTGACCTCACAGCAGAGGGCCTACCTCACAGAAGGGTGAGGAACCCAGCCAGGATAAGGCTCTCACCAGAGAACCCACATCACCAAGGGGATCGGAACAAGGCAGGAGTGTCCTCACACCAGTGGGGCCACATTATAGAAAGGTGAGGAACCCAGCACATGTGGCCTAAACCAGAGGACCCACATTTCCAAGGTGCTCCGAGTGAGGCAGGCAGGAGTAGCCTAACAACACAGGGCCCACAGAATAAAAAATGTGAGGAATCCAGCAGTTTGAACCTCCCAGCAGGTGGCCAAGAGCACGGAGTCTATGGGATCCAGGCCACAGTGAACTCACAGCAGAGTGCCCACATCATGAAATTGTGAGCAACCCAGCCGGTGGGACCTCAAAGCAGAAGGCCCACATCCCCATGGGGATGGGAACCTCGCAGGAGTGTCCTCGCACAACTTAGAACATATCAGAAAATGTGGGAACCCAGCAGTTAGGGCCTGACGCCAGAGGGCCCTCATCACCGAGGAGAGGAGGCTACCAGCAGGCTCCAAATGCCACCAGAGGGCCGACGTCACCAAGGCAACGGGAGAAAGCCAGGCAGGAGTTACCTCACAGCAGAGGGCCCACCTCACAGAAGTGTGAGGAACCCAAACAGGATCAGACTCTAACCAGAGGGCCCACATCACCAAGGGGATGGAAACCAGGCAGGAGTGTCCTCACACCAGTGGGGCCACATCAGCGAAAGGTGAGGAACACAGCATATGTGGCCTCAAACAAGGGGACACACATCATGAAAGGGCTGGGAGTGAGGCATGCAGGAGGAGACTCACAACAGAGGGCCCATAGAATAAAAAAGGTGAGGAACCCCGCAGTTGGAAGCTCCAAGCAGGTGGCCCAGAGCACCGAGGCTATGGGATCCATGCCGGAGTGAACTCACAGTAGACGGCCCACATTCTGACACTGTGAGCAACCCAGCTGTTGGGACCTCAGAGCAGAAAGCCCACATCCCCATGGGGATGGGACGCTGGCAGGAGTGTACTCGCACGACAGGCCGCACATCAGAAAATTTTGGGAGCCCATGAGTTAGGGCCTGATGCCAGAGGGTCCTCATTACCGAGGGGAGGAGACTCCCAGCAGGCACCAACTCCCAACTGAGGGCGCACATCTCCAAGGTGACGTGTGACAGCCAGGAAGGAGTGACCTCACAGCAGAGGGCCCACCTCCCAGAAGTGTGAGGAATACAGTCAGGATCAGACTCTCACCAGAGGGCCCCCATCACCAAGGGGGTGGGAACCAGGCAGGAGTGTCCTCACACCAGTGGGACCACATCAATAAAGGTGAGGAAACCAGCACAGGTGGCCTCAAACCAGAGGACCTACATCAAAAAGGGGCTGGGAGTGAGTTAGGAAGGAGGAGCATGAAAACACAGGACCCAAAGAATAGAAAAGGTAAGGAATCCAGCAGTTGGAACCTCCCAGCAGGCGGCTCAGAGCACAGAGTCTATGGGATCTAGGCCTGAGTGAACTAACACCAGAGAGCCAACATCATGAAACGGTGAACAACACAGGTGTTGGGACTTAGAGCAAAAGGCCCACATGCCCATGGGGATGGGAACCTGGCAGGAGTGCCCTCGCACCACTTAGCACGTATCAGAAAATGTGTGAACCCAGCAGTTAGGGCCTGATGCCAGAGGGCCTCATCACCGAGGGAAGGAGGCTCCCAGCAGGCTCCAACTGCCACCAGAGGGCCGACGTCACCAAGGCGGGGTGTGCCACCCAGGCAAAAATGACCTCAGAGAAGAGGGTCCACCTCACAGAAGTGTGAGGAACCCAACCAGGATCAGACTCTCGCCGGAGGGACCACATCACCAAGGGGATGGGAAGCAGGCAGGAGTGTCCTCACACCAGTGGGGCCACATCATCAAAAGATGAGGAACCCATCACATGTGGTCTCAAACCAGAGGACACACATCACCAAGGGGCTGGGAGTGAGGCAGGTGTCTGGAGAGGCACATTTAACTCTAATTTCCCACCAGGAAGAGGAATTAACCAAAGGCTCAGAGTGCCGTGCCACACCCTGATTACGGCCTGAAGCAAACCTGCGGTTTTGTGGCCAGCTTTCAAGGAAGCGAGTTAAGAAAGCAAATCATGGGCGCTGTAATTCACAAACCTGCAGAGTTATAAATGACAGCTATTGGCAAAAATATATTGAAGTAAGTCTGCAAAGAGGACTTGAAAACGAGGCAGAATTGCAGGAATCATATATCAGGAGGTAGATTGGAATTGCATTTAAAGCATGTGAAAAGCGGCAGATCTTTGACAGTGATGCACTTGGACAAAAAGCGCGTATACATTTTTTTCCTGAATATATTCAGAAAAAACGCATATGCCCTTTTTTGCCAACCAAGCACTCCAGCAATGGAAATCCGCACTACAATGAAGTCTCATTTCCCATTCGTCAAAAGGGCCATCTGAAAAAAGTGTAAAAACCAGAAACACAGGACAGGCCATGGAGAACAGGGAGCCTTGTTATGCTGATGGGTGGGATGTAAACTGCCAACAGACACTCTGGAGATGTTTATGGTGTATCCTGAAACATCTGAAAAACAAAGCTACAGAGCCTAGGGCACTTCCACTTTTGGCCCTATAGCTTAGGAAAATTAAAATCAACAAGACACAGCCAACACAAAATTTAGGGCTGCTGTGTTTACAAGAACCTCGAGTCCAGTACAAATTAAATATCCCAGAAAGAAAAAAATGGATAAAGAAGTTGTGCTACCTACGTACAACGGAATATCACTCAGCAATGAAATCAATGTCATCAGGCCTGTAGCAGCAAATTGAGTGGATTTAGGTATGATGATTCTAAGAGAAATATGTCACACACAGAAAGATAATTATCATAAGATATCACTAATAGAGGGAGTGTAAACTTGGCTACACATAAACTAAATTACAAAACCGAACAGAGTCTCACATTTAGATAAAAAACTTATGCTTCCTTAAGGGGAAAGTTGAGTTAGGGTGCTGTATAAAACCAGAGATTGAAATTAGCACACATACCGTTCCATAAGCTAAATATGTAATAGACAAGACCTACTCTTTGCTCAACGAAATAGACTCCTCCATGGTGTATCACCTCACACCTGTTAGAACGGGTATCATCAGAATATCTACAAACAACAAATGTTGGAATGGGTGTGGAGATAAGGAACCCTCTTCCACTATTGTTGGGAATGTAAATTGATACAGTCACTGTGGAGAACATTATGGAGTTTCTTATAAAACTAAGAATAGAATTACCATATGATACAGCAATCCCAGTACTAGGCATATACCCAGACAAAACCATAAATCAAAAAGAGACATTCACCGCAATGTTCATTGCATCACTACTTACAATATCCAGGTAATGGAAGCAACCTAATTGCCCACAGACAGACGAATGCATAAAGATGTGGTACAAGTATAAAATGGAATATTACTAAGCCATAAAAAGGAATGAAATTGGGTCATTTGTAGAGACGTTGATGGATCTAGAGACTGTCATACAGAGTGAAGTAAGTCAGAAAGAGAAAAACAAATCTTGTATATTAATGCATATATGTGGAACCTAGAAAAATTGTACAGATGAACCGTTTTGCAAGGCAAAAATACAGCAACAGATGTAGACAACAAACGTATGGACACCAAGGGGGGAAAGCTGTTGGGGTTGGTGGTGGGAGGAGTTGAGATATTGGGATTGGCATGTATACATTTATATGTAGAAAAGAGATAACCAAAAAGAACCTGCTTTATAAAAAAATAAAATAAAATTCAAAGTTAAAAAAATAAAATTAAAAAAATTAAAACAGAAAAAATATTCTTCCCTTCACATACATGTATTTATATGAATAAATTATTTCCATGTTTATATCTGTAAATACAAAAAAGAGGAATAAAATCTACCTTGAACCAAAAATGAAAAAAAGAAAAAAAAACAGAACCCACAAGTTACACAGAGGAAAACCGTATCAGGCCATTGCTCCAGTTGTAAACAATTCTGTAGTTCGTCAGTGGTGGGGAATCATCTCCCATTCAGCCAGCAGGCCCCACGCAACAAGCGTCCTCATTGCAAAGCTGGTGGACCGTGCCAAGGCATCTGTGAGTAAACGTGGGCCGAGACCCAGGCCAGCTGCTGCTGAAATGTTCCCACCCTTCCCAGGTAAAACACCTGAATATGTACAAGGACTTGAAAGCCTAGAGGAAGGGCCATGGAGCCACATGAGCGACAGCATGCCAGCCGACTTGGTGCCTGCAGGCCAGCCAGGATGGTCCTGGCCCTGGGTACTCTTCTGGAAGCTTTCCATTTCCCTGCCTGAGATACCCCTGGTGTCCCGGCCCCCACTGCTTTCTTCCTTACTCACCTCTGCCCAGGGAGAAATTCCAGCGGCAGTTATGGGTGACACGTCCTCTTCTTTAGCAGGTGGCATCTTGGCAAATGCTGCAGAAAGTCCAGCAGAGCCCCACTCACACTGGGCCAACCACAAAGCCGTGGCCTCTCACTCCGTCCCACCAGCCCAGCCCCGAGACTGCTGACTGGGCAGAGAAAATGGCGTCAGGCACAGCTGCAGGGGCTCTTGCTGCCTGGAGCGGTGTTTATATTGATCTCAACACAGGCACACCTGGGGAGGGCTGGCCGGCATGGTCAGGCTTCCCAGGCCAGCCAATAATCACCCCTCAGGGGCTCACAGTTGCCGAAAATGGAAATTTCTGAATCGGCCAGGTCCAAGGAACAGGTGTGGGCTCCTGAGAGTCAGGATAGACAAGGGGCTGCAGCTCTGGCTTGTTTTCTAATTATATTATCTGGCCCATGAGTGTGAGACAACTTCAAGAAAACCCTCTCCTAATGAGAGGAACCCAGGAGTCAGGGAGAGGAGGGGTGGGTGGTGGGTGGAGACAGAGACCTGGTGCCCCGGGTGCAGTGGAAGTCTCTGGAAGACCAGGTGGAGGGAGGCCACACAGAGTGATGCCCAGGGTCACAGACCTGTCGGAGCTGCTGTTTGTTAGTTCAAGTCCTGCTCTGAGGTGCTCTGTGTCAGATCTGAGTGACAGGTGAGCTGGGAGTGCTCTGCAATGAGGGCGATGTGCACGGTTCCTGTGTGCCCAGCCCTGCCACGGTAACTGCAAGGGTAGCTCTGTATCCTGGCAGGGGCCTGACCACGAGAGCCCCGTGGTCTGGGGTGGGGGTAGGGTACCTGCGCAGGTGATCTCCATATCCTGGGACTGGCCTGATCTCGAGAGACCCATGGGCTGCTGGAGTCCTGGTAAAGGATGTCAGGACAGTCAGTGAAGCCACTGAGGATATACCTCCAGTAGTTCCTAAATCCTACACCCTGCTGGTCATTCTACCAACCACCAGGACATGGTATTCTGTATTAGTCTTCAATGATGCCTTCTTTTGTATTCCATTAGTGTCAGAGTCACAAGAAATTTTGGCTTGTGAGTGGCAGGACTCAACATACAACTAAAACAATACTTCTGGGCCGTCTTGCCCCAAGGGTTCAAAAATTCCCACACCATCTTTGGGGAAAGCTCAGCTAAAGACCTAAAAGTTCTACCACTGGAAAAGGAAACACTCCTTCAATATGCAGACGACATTCTGATCACCAGCCCTACTAAGGAGACCTCTGAACTACCAAGCCAATAAAGGATACAAGTTGTCCAAGAAAAAGCTCAAATATCACAGACTACGGAAACCTGCCTGGGCTTCATTCTCACAGAAGGTCCGAGAAGCCCATCCCAGGAAAGGGAAGAAACAATTTACAGCCTTACCCATATCTAAAACTAGAAGACAGCTTAGGGGTTCCTGGGGAGGCCAGGGTTTGCTGCTTCTGGATCCCTAACTACAGGCTACTAGCTGGGCCTCTATATGAAACACTGAAAGGAAAAGATGATGCTCCTTTTGAATAGAATCCAGAAGTGGCCTTTCAAGAATGGAAAGAGCAGTCAATTCAGACCCTTGCCCTGGAACTCCCTAATTTAGCTAAACCCTTTGATCTTTACATTCCTGGTGAAAAGTGAATCACCATTGGAGTATTAGTGCAAAAACTGGGACCACTTGAAATGGAACAATGCAAGAATGCCATCCAGGTAGGATAAACTACAGTCACCAAGGGGCTTGGCCCACTGCCACATCTGGCCAAGATACTGGCGGTATCTAAAAACCTGGAAATCAGCAGCCCTAAAGGCCACCTCCCTCCTAAGGGAAAAGGACCCCACGTGGTGATCCTAACCCCCAACCATGCCCTGAAGTTGCAGGGTTTGCTCCGTGGGCACACTGACCTCGAGTGAGGAGGCCCTCCAGCTCCAACCTCCAGAGAGATAACCGGGGGCAACGGGGCACCATGACGACTCCTGTGACCATCACTTGACCTGGAGTTTCTCTCATAAAACAACAAGAGTGTGTCCCAAAAGAGTAGACTACTGCTTGCAGGACTTACTGCACCCAGAGCGGACCTAATAATCTTGGCGGGGGAACCGTATATCACGCTGTCACCATAGAAAAGCCTACGGACACTGTGATAATGGTGGCCAATAAGACCGGCTGGACTCCTGTTTACTTCAAAAGGCTGTTGACTCAGTGGCCATCATGGTCCTTCATCACCAGTGACCCTGGACTGTCTGGGAGTTGAGCGGACAGGGTCCTGACACCTGGTGCTGTTTTTACGTTAATTCAGGGGCCTAATTGAAGAAAGCGCAGACTACTGGTCAGAGCATCTAGGCTGGCAGAAACGGTCAGCCTAAAGTGGCCGAACAAATGCGGGGCGGGGTGAAACTGGGCCTCACAGCGTCACTGCACATCTCCTTCCTGGACCCTTAAAGGTCATTAGAATCTATAACACTTCCAATACTGGTGCTCAGGCGGACGAGCAGGGAGGCAGGAGGCCTGGGGACAATCAACGTCACCTGGAGGCTGCTGGGGAGAAGTTCTGACCCTCACCCACGGGTATGAGGGCTCCTAACTCAGCACTCAGCAGCTACAGAAGAAGGGTCTGCACCCTCAGCACTCCAAGGATGAGGAAGGGGAAAAAAGGCAGAAGAGGGGATTGTCCCAGGCAAAGCCCCTTAAAAATCCCTGGGAGATAAAAATAGAATCTGTGCAATAAAACAAAGTCTAACCTTTTTTATCCTTTGTGCTATGTCTAATTTCACGTGCTCCTAGGGTCCTGCATACAGAGGTTCCACACCCGGCACTTCAGACCAAAATTCCTAGTGCAGAATGGCTGGGTCGACACATCAGCTCCTGGGGCCCAGTGCAGACTCCGTGATATAGAGCCTGAACTGCAGCCAACCGAGCCTTCGAGAGCTCCGCCACTCCCTCCCACTGACTCTGACAGGATCTCTACACAGCAGCCCAGCCCACAGCCCACAGGGTAGCACATGCTCTCACCTCTCCATTCTCTGATCAAAATAAAAAGTTTCCTTTGCTTCTGAACCAAACTCAGTCTCGATCTGTTGGCTCCAATGACACCAGGCAGGGGGACACTTGTTGGGGTCCACTCTGGAGGATCAGTAACAGAAATTGAGAACATTGTAACTTCAATGAACCGATGTTTGAGCCAAACTGTAATTAACATAGAACAGTGTATAAGGCTCGGGTAAAATAAGATGTTTCTAACACTTCCATTTGATATTTCCATCACTTTATTATAAGCAAGTTCAGTGAAAAGGTTTGTCTTATTTGTCAGGTCAATATTAGAGAAATGAAGTGATTTCTTTCGAAGGATGTACATCTAATAATCATGGTTAAAGCTTCAATCTTCTTTTAAATGCTTTTCCATTGAAAATGATACCTCTCTTTCAGCTCCCCCATTTCTGAGAAGTATAAAATCTTATAATTTATTATTACCAAAGGGGAAAGTTGGGAGGAGGGATAAATTAACAGTTTGGGATTAACACATACACACTGCTATGTATAAAATCGATCATCAACAAGGAACAACTGTATAGCACAGGGAACTACACTCAATATTTTGCAATAACCTATAAGGGGAAATAATCTGAAAAAGAATAGATTTTTTATTGACATCATCTATCAATGACAGTTAAAATGGAACCTAAGGGAAGCCGGTGGTGAGTGCTTCTGACCCTGAAGACTTCAATCATCTAAAGCTTGGACTCTGCCTACTTCCCAAGGCCCTTAATGAACATATGTGTAGCCGTAGCTTAAAAAATTCCCCAGTTTGGGTTGTGGAGAGACACTGATTTTGAAAAAGCCCTGGTGTTCTCCTCACATGAATGGGACCCTTCCTACAACTAAAACTTGCCTGTCACACCCAGAGGATGGTATACCGTCTGACCAGGATGAGTTTGGAAAAGGCATCTCATCTCCTCATCTCCTGGTACTAGGGTTCACCCCTCCAGCGTCTTTAATAACAGTCTCCCCACTTGGAGATGTCAGCATTGTCAAAATCCTGTTGCATACAGTTTGGAATTTGTCCAGAGGATGAAGCGGAAGGAGGAGGAACAATGATTGGCAAGTCCTAGGTGTTCGGACAGGCACATGTCACTCTCATTTCCAATCAGGAAGACGAATTGACCAAAGGTTAGGGTTGCCCATGGTAACAGAATAGGGCTTGAGGAAATTCCACTGCTTTGTGGCCAGTTCCCATAAACACAATTAAAAAATGGAACTCAGGGGCACTAAAATTCACGAAACTGCAGAGTTGAAAATATCTATCACTGAAAAATGTCTTGAGGAAAGTCAGAGAAAAGGACTTGTAAGCAATGGAGAATGGCAGGAAAGGGATTGGAAGAGGTAGAAAGGACTCGCCATTAAGCACAAGAAAAGGGGTTGAACATTGCCAACACTGCAGTTGGCCAAAAAGTGTATATGCGTTTTTTTCTGTATATATTCAAGAAAAGGGCATACACTTTTTTAGCCAACCAAACAGGTGGGCACTGGAAATCAATACTACAAAAGATATCACTTCGCATCAGTCAGAAGAGCCTTCCTCATAAAGTGTAAACACCAGAAATGCAGGACAGGGCAAGGAGAAAAGGGAGCCCTGTGAGGCTTATAGTGGAAACGTATATTGCCAACGGTCACTCTGGAGAAGTGTATTGTGTTTACTAAAGCATCTAAAAAATGAGCTACAGGGCACAGGGCACTAGCACTCATGGACGTATATCTTGGGAAAAACAAAAATCGAGAGGACTCAGGCACCCCAATATTTACCGCCTCTCAGTTTAAAAGATCCTCGACTAGGATATAACTTAAATGTCTCTGGAGGGAAAAAATGGATAGAGATGTGGTACTTATGTAGACCGGAATTTTACTCAGCCTGGAAATCAAAGAAATACGGCCAGTTGTAACAACTCCAGAGGAGTTAAGTATGATCGTTCGAAGTCACATAATTCAAAAGAAAAAGACACACAACATAGGATATCATTTAAAGCAACATAAGATATCACTAATACACGGAATGTAAACTTGGCTACACATGAACTGAAATACAAAACAGAACAGGGTCTGAAATTAGGAACCCAACTTATGCTTGCTAATGGGGAAAGGTGAGTTGGGATGCTGCATAAAACCAGAGATTGAAATTAGTACAGATACCGTTCCATAAGCCAAATGTGTAATAGTCAAGAGCTACTCGCTGCTCAACGAAATGGACTCAACACTCCATATTCAACGCCTAGGAATATACCTGACTAGTAAGAATCTTAAAACCCATGGATTTATATGTCTCCGTAAGAGAATCAACGTGTGTACAGCGGCATAAACGCAGCAGTGAAAATCCGATAAATCCCATTATCAAAATAAATTTCAAATACAGAACACAATGTGAGTGAAATAGGGAGCAATTATTAAATAATTAATTCAGGGCTTGTGATGCAACCTGGATTTACCACATCTACACCCAGAGCTGGGTGAAACATAACGCTGCACACTTCGGGCTGATAGCATTGGTGAGGTTCCGTGAGCAAATGCAGACCGTATGAAGTAATACTGCATGGTACCATTCCATGGGTCCCAACTCTCCAGGATTAAGGGATTCTTCCTTCCGTTAAAACATGCATGGGAAACCCAGAGTAACGTCCTCCCTGTGAGTGGGAATCGTTTTCAAATGCATCACAGTTTTCGTCCCCTGGTACTCGGGTTCACCATTCCACACGGTTTACTAACACTCTCCCCACTTGGAGAGTCAGTGCCTTTAACCTCCTGTTTGGCACAGTTTGCAAATTCTGTGCAAGATGAATAGGAAAAGTGAGAACCAATGAGATACCAGCTGTAGGTGTCTGCACGGGCAAATGTAACACACATTTCCCACCAGGAAGAGGAATTAACCAAAGGTTCAGCATGCTGTGCCGGAACCAGATTAGGGCCTGAAGCAATCCTGCGGTTTTGCGCCCAGCTCACAGGAAAGCGAGTTGAAGAAAGGGGCTCAAGGGCACTGTAATTCACAAACCTGCAGAGTTATAAATGACAGCTATCGTCCAAAAATATATTGAAGGAAGGCTGCGAAGAGGACTTGGAAGTTGGGCAGAAATTCAGGAAAACGATTTCAGGGGGTAGACTGGAATTGCACTTAAAGCATAGGAAAGAGGCAGAACGGCGAGAATGATGCACTTGGCCTAAAACGGCGTATGCGTATTTTTCTGAATATATTCAAGAAAATACGCATACGCCCTTTTTGGCCAACCAAGCAAGCATGTTAAAGAAATCTGCACTACAATGAAGTCTCACTGACCCCCGCTCAAAAGGGCCATCTGAAAAAAGTATAAAATCCAGAGGGGCAGGACAGGCCATGGAGAACAGGGAGCATTGTTATGCTGATGGGCGGGATGTGAATTGCCAACAGCCACTCTGGAGAAGTGTATGGTGTTTCCTGAAACACATAAATAACAAAGCAACACAGCCTATGGCACTTTCGCTTATGGTCCTATAGTTAGGGAAATTAAAATAAAAACCACACAGCCACCCCAACGTTTGGAACGGCTCTGTTTACAAGAACCTCGTCTACGGTACAAGTTAAATATTGCAGAGAGCGAAAAATGGATAAAGAAGTTGTGGTACGTACGTACAATGGAATATCACTCAGCAATGAAATCTATGTCATCAGGACCATAGCGGCATAATGCGTGGATTCAGGTACGATGATCCTAAGTGAAATAGGTCATACAGAAAAACAAACATCATAAGATATCACTAATACACGGAATGTAAACTTGGCTACACATGTACTGAATTACAAAACAGAACAGGGTCTCCAATTTAGAAAACCAACTTATGCTTGCTTTTTGGGAAAGGTGAGTTTGGGTGCTGCATAAAAACAGATATAAATTCGCACAGAAACCATTCCATAAGCCAAATATGTAATAGACATGACCTACTCCTTGCTCAACGAAATGGACTCAACACCCCATATTCAATGCCTAGGAATATACCTGCCTAGTAAGAATCTTAAAACCCATGGATTTATATGTCTCCGTAAGAGAATCAAGCGTGTGTTCAGTGGCCTGAACGCAGCAGTGAAAATCTGATAAATCCCATTATCAAAATAAATTTCAAAAACACAACACAATGACAGTGAAATAGAGAGAAATTCTTAAATAATTCACTCAGGGCTTCTGATGCAACCTGGATTTACCACATCTACACCCAGAGATGGGGAGACTTAAGGCCGGACACTTCGTTCTGATAGCATTGGTGAGGTTCAGTGAGCAAATGCAGACCCTTTGAGGTCATACTGCATGGTACCCATTCCATGGGTCCCAAATCTCCAGGTTTAAGGGATTCTTCCTTCCGCTACATCATGTATGGGAAACCCAGAGTATGGTCCACCATGTGATTAGGAAACGTTTTCAAATGCATCTCAGTTTTCCTCCCTTTATACTCGGGTTCACCATTCCAGAGGCTTAACTAACATTCTCCTCACTTGGAGAGTCAGTGCCTTTAACCTCCTGTTTGGCACAGTTTACAATTTCACCGCAAGACGAACAGGAATAGGGAGAACAAATGAGAGGCTAGCTGTAGCTGTCTGCACAGGCAAATTTAACGCTCTTTTCCCACAAGGAAGAGGAATTAACCTAAGGCTCAGCATGCCATGCCGGGACCAGATTAGGGCCTGAAGCAATCCTGCGGGTTTGCGGCCAGCTCACAAGAAAGCGATTTGAAGAAAGGAGCTCAGGGGCACTGAAACTCACAAACATGCAGAGTTATAAATGACAGCTATCGTCCAAAAATATATTGAAGGAAGGCTGCGAAGAGAACTTCTATGCATGGCAGAATTGCAGGAAAACGATTTCATGGGGTAGACTGGAATTGCATTTAAAGCATAGGAAAAGAGGCAGAACGTCGACAATGATGCACTTGGCCAAAAAGGGCGTATGCGTTTTTTCCTGAATATATTCAGGAAAAAACGCATACGCCCTTTTTGGCCAACCAAACAAGCATGTTAAAGAAATCTGCACTAAAATGAAGTCTCACTGCCCCCCGGTCAAAAGGGCCATCTGAAAAAAGTGTAAAATCCAGAAATGCAGCACAGGCCATGAAGAACAGGGAGCCTTGTTATGCTGGTGGGTGGGATGTAAATTGCCAAGAGCCACTCTGGAGAAGTGTATGGTGTTTCCTGAAACACCTAAAAAACAAAGCAACGGAGCCTACGGCACTTCCACTTATGGTCCTATAGCTTAGGGAAATTAAGATCAAAAACACACAGCCACCCCAAGGTTTTAGACGGCTCTGTTTCCAAGAACCTCATCTACGGTACACGTCAAATATCCCAGAAAGCGAAAAATGGATAAAGAAGTTGTGGTACATACGTACAATGGAATATCACTCACCAATGAAATCTATGTCATCTGGCCCGTCCTGGCATAATGAGTGGATTCAGTTACAATGATTCTAAGTGAAATAAGTCACACAGAAAATGAAACATCATAAGATATCACTAATACACCGAATGTAATCTTGGCTACACATGAACTGAATTACAAAACAGAACAGGGTCTCAAATTTAGAAAACCAACTTATGTTTGCTTAAGGGGAAAGGTGAGTGGGGTGCTGCATAAAACCAGAGATAGAAATTAGCACAGATACCACTCCATACGTCAAATATTTAATAGTCAAGACCTACCCCTTTCTCAACGAAATGGGCTAAACACCCTATATTCAACGCCTAGGAATACACCTGACTACAAAGAATTTTCAAACCCATGGATTTATATGTCTCCATAAGAGAATCAAGCGTGTGTACAGCTGCATGAAGGCAGCAGAGAAAATCCGATAAATCCCATTATCAAAATGAATTACAAAAACAAAACAGAAGGACAGTGAAATAGAGAGCAATTCTTAAATAATTCATTCAGGGCTTGTGATGCAACCTGGATTTACCTCATCTTCACCCAGAGCAGAGTGAGACATAAGGTTGGACACTTCGGGCTGATAGCATTGGTGAGGTTCGATGAGCAAATGCAAACCATTTGAAGTCATACTGCATGGTACCCATTCCATGGGTCCCAACTCTCCAGGTTTAAGCGATTCTTCCTTCAGCTAAAACATGCATGGGAAACCCACAGTATGGTGCACCGTGTGACCGGGAAACGTTTTCAAATGCATCTCAGTTTTCGTCCCCTTTTACTCGGGTTCAAAATTCCACACCCTTTACTAACACTCTCCCCACATGGAGAGTCAGTGCCTTTAACCTGCTGTTTGGCAGAGTTTGCAATTTCTGCACAAGATGAACAGGATTAGGGAGAAGCAATGAGAGACTAGCTGTAGGTGTCTGCACGGGCAAATTTAACACTCATTTCCAACCAGGAAGAGGAATTAACCAAAGGCTGAGCATGCCGTGCCGGAACCAGATTAGGGCCAGAAGCAATCCTGCGGGTTTGCAGCCAGCTCACAAGAAAGCGATTTGAAGAAAGGAGCTCAGGGGCACTGTAATTCACAAACCTGCAGAGTTATAAATGACAGCTATCGTCCAAAAATATATTGAAGGAAGGCTGCGAAGAGGACTTGAAAGCGGGGCAGAATTGCAGGAAAATGATTTCAGGGCGTAGACTGGAATTGCATTTAAAGCATAGGAAAAGAGGCAGAACATCGACAATGATGCACTTGGCCAAAAAGGGCATATGCGTTTTTTCCTGAATATATTCAGGAAAAAACGCATACGTGCTTTTAGGTCAACAAAGCAAGCATGTTAAAGAAATCTGCACTAAAATGAAGTCTCACTGCCCCCCGGTCAAAAGGGCCATCTGAAAAAAGTGTAAAATCCAGAAAGGCAGCAGAGGCCATGGAGAAGAGGGAGCCTTGTTATGCTGATGGGTGGGATGTTAATTGCCAAGAGCCACTCTGGAGAAGTGTATGGTGTTTCCTGAAACACCTAAAAAACAAAGCAACGGAGCCTACGGCACTTCCACTTATGGTCCTATAGCTTAGGGAAATTAAAATCAAAACCACACAGCCACCCCAAAGTTTCAGACGGCTCTGTTTACAAGAACCTCGTCTACGGTACAAGTTAAATATCCCAGAAAGCGAAAAATGGATAAAGAAGTTGTGGTACGTACGTACAATGGAATATCACTCACCAATGAAATCTATGTCATCTGGCCCGTCGTGGCATAATGAGTGGATTCAGGTACGATGATTCTAAGTGAAATAAGTCACACAGAAAATGAAACATTATAAGATATCACTAATACACGGAATGTAACCTTGGCTACACATGAACTGAATTACAAAACAGAACAGGGTCTCAAATTTAGAAAACCAACTTATGTTTGCTTAAGGGGAAAGGTGAGTTGGGGTGCTGCATAAAACCAGAGATAGAAATTAGCACAGTTACCATTCCAGACGTCAAATATGTAATAGTCAAGACCTACCCCTTGCTCAACGAAATGGGCTAAACACACTATATTCAACGCCTAGGAATACACCTGACTAGAAAGAATCTTCAAACCCATGGATTTATATGTCTCCATAAGAGAATCAAGCGTGTGTACAGCTGCATGAAGGCAGCAGAGAAAATCCGATAAATCCCATTATCAAAATGAATTACAAAAACAAAACACAATGACAGTGAAATAGAGAGCAATTCTTAAATAATTCATTCAGGGCTTGTGATGCAACCTGGATTTACCTCATCTACACCTAGAGCTGAGTGAGGCATAAGGTTGGACACTTCGGGCTGATAGCATTGGTGAGGTTCGAAGAGCAAATGCAGACCATTTGAAGTCATACTGCATGGTACCCATTCCATGGGTCCCAACTCTCCAGGGTTAAGCGATTCTTCCTTCAGCTAACACATGCATGGGAAACACACAGTATGGTGCACCGTGTGACCGGGAAACGTTTTCAAATGCATCTCAGTTTTCGTCCCCTTTTACTCAGGTTCACAATTCCAGACCCTTTACTAAAACTCTCCCCACTTGGAGAGTCAGTGCCTTTAACCTGCTGTTTGGCACAGTTTGCAATTTCTGCACAAGATGAACAGGAATAGGGAGAACCAATGAGAGACTAGCTGTAGGTGTCTGCACGGGCAAATTTAACGCTCATTTCCAACCAGGAAGAGGAATTAACCAAAGGCTCAGCATGCCGTGCCGGAACCAGATTAGGGCCTGAAGCAATCCTGCGGGTTTGCCGCCAGCTCACAAGAAAGCGATTTGAAGAAAAGAGCTCAGGGGCACTGTAATTCACAAACCTGCAGAGTTATAAATGACAGCTATTGTCCAAAAATATATTGAAGGAAGGCTGCGAAGAGGACTTGAAAGCGGGGCAGAATTGCAGGAAAACGATTTCAAGGGGTAGACTGGAATTGCACTTAAAGCATAGGAAAAGAGGCAGAACGTCGACAATGATGCACTTGGCCAAAAAGGGCATATGCGTTTTTTCCTGAATATATTGAGGAAAAAACGCATACGCTCTTTTTGGCCAACCAAGCAAGCACGTTAAAGAAATCTGCACTACAATGAAATCTCACTGCCCCCTGGTCAAAAGGGCCATCTGAAAAAAGTGTAAAATCCAGAAATGCAGCACAGGCCATGGAGAACAGGGAGCCTTGTTATGCTGATGGGTGGGATGTAAATTGCCAAGAGCCACTCTGGAGAAGTGTATGGTGTTTCCTGAAACACCTAAAAAACAAAGCAACGGAGCCTACGGCTCTTCCACTTACGGTCCTATAGCTTAGGGAAATTAAAATCAAAATCACACAGCCACCCCAAAGTTTCAGACGGCTCTGTTTACAAGAACCTCGTCTACGGTACAAGTTAAATATCCCAGAAAGCGAAAAATGGATAAAGAAGTTGTGGTACGTACGTACAATGGAATATAACTCACCAATGAAATCTATGTCATCTGGCCCGTCGTGGCATAATGAGTGGATTCAGATACGATGATTCTAAGTGAAATAAGTCACGCAGAAAATGAAACATCATAAGATATCACTAATACACGGAATATAATCTTGGTTACACATGAACTGAATTACAAAACAGAACAGGGTCTAAAATTTAGAAAACCAACTTATGTTTGCTTAACTGGAAAGGTGAGTTGGGGTGCTGCATAAAACCAGAGATAGAAATTAGCACAGATACCATTCCATACGTCAAATATGTAATAGTCAAGACCTACCCCTTGCTCAACGAAATGGGCTAAACCCCCTATATTCAACGCCTAGGAATACACCTGACTACAAAGAATTTTCAAACCCATGGATTTATATGTCTCCATAAGAGAATCAAGCGTGTATACAGCTGCATGAAGGCAACAGAGAAAATCCGATAAATCCCATTATCAAAATGAATTACAAAAACAAAACACAATGACAGTGAAATAGAGAGCAATTCTTAAATAATTCATTGACGGCTTGTGATGCAACCTGGATTTACCTCATCTACACCCAGAGCTGAGTGAGACATAAGGTTGGACACTTCGGGCTGATAGCATTGGTGAGGTTCGATGAGCCAATGCAGACCATTTGAAGTTATACTGCATGGTACCCATTCCATGGGTCCCAACTCTCCAGGGTTAAGCGATTCTTCCTTCATCTAAAACATGCATGGGAAACCCACAGTATGGTGCACCGTGTGACTGGGAAACGTTTTCAAATGCATCTCAGTTCTCGACACCTTTTACTCGGGTTCACAAATCCAGACCCTTTACTAAAACTCTCCCCACTTGGAGAGTCAGTGCCTTTAACCTGCTGTTTGGCACAGTTTGCAATTTCTGCACAAGATGAACAGGAATAGGGAGAACCAATGAGAGACTAGCTGTAGGTGTCTGCACGGGCAAATTTAACGCTCATTTCCAACCAGGAAGAGGAATTAACCAAAGGCTCAGCATGCCGTGCCGGAACCAGATTAGGGCCTGAAGCAATCCTGCGGGTTTGCCGCCAGCTCACAAGAAAGCGATTTGAAGAAAAGAGCTCAGGGGCACTGTAATTCACAAACCTGCAGAGTTATAAATGACAGCTATAGTCCAAAAATATATTGAAGGAAGGCTGCGAAGAGGACTTGAAAGCGGGGCAGAATTGCAGGAAAACGATTTCAGGGGGTAGACTGGAATTGCACTTAAAGCATAGGAAAAGAGGCAGAACGTCGACAATGATGCACTTGGCCAAAAAGGGCATATGCGTTTTTTCCTGAATATATTGAGGAAAAAACGCATACGCACTTTTTGGCCAACAAAGCAAGCATGTTAAAGAAATCTGCACTACAATGAAGTCTCACTGCCCCCCCGGTCAAAAGGGCCATCTGAAAAAAGTGTAAAATCCAGAAATGCAGCACAGGCCATGGAGAACAGGGAGCTTTGTTATGCTGATGGGTGGGATGTAAATTGCCAACAGCCACTCTGGAGAAGTGTATGGTGTTTCCTGAAACACCTAAAAAACAAAGCAACGGAGCCTACGGCACTTCCACTTATGGTCCTATAGCTTAGGGAAATTAAAATCAAAACCACACAGCCACCCCAAATTTCAGACGGCTCTGTTTACAAGAACCTCGTCTACGGTACAAGTTAAATATCCCAGAAAGCGAAAAATGGATAAAGAAGTTGTGGTACGTACGTACAATGGAATATCACTCACCAATGAAATCTATGTCATCTGGCCCATCGTGGCATAGTGAGTGGATTCAGGTACGATGATTCTAAGTGAAATAAGTCACACAGAAAATGAAACATCATAAGATATCACTAATACACGGAATGTAATCTTGGCTACACATAAACTGAATTACAAAACAGAACAGGGTCTCAAATTTAGAAAACCAACTTATGTTTGCTTAACGGGAAAGGTGAGTTGGGGTGCTGCATAAAACCAGAGATAGAAATTAGCACAGATACCATTGCATACGTCAAATATGTAATAGTCAAGACCTACCCCTTGCTCAACGAAATGCGCTAAACACCCTATATTCAACGCCTAGGAATACACCTGACTAGAAAGAATCTTCAAACCCATGGATTTATATGTCTCCTTAAGAGAATCAAGCGTGTGTACAGCTGCATGAAGGCAGCAGAGAAAATCCGTAAATCCCATTATCAAAATGAATTACAAAAACAAAACACAATGACAGTGAAATAGAGAGCAATTCTTAAATAATTCATTCAGGTCTTGTGATGCAACCTGGATTTACCTCATCTACACCCAGAGCTGAGTGAGACATAAGGTTGGACACTTCGGGGCTGATAGCATTGGTGAGGTTTGATGAGCAAATGCCGACCATTTGAAGTCATACTGCATGGTACCCATTCCATGGGTCCCAACTCTCCAGGTTTAAGCGATTCTTCTTTCAGCTAAAACATGCATGTGAAACACACAGTATGGTGCACCATGTGACCGGGAAACGTTTTCAAATGCATCTCAGTTTTCGTCCCCTTTTACTCGGGTTCAAAATTCCAGACACTTTACTAACACTCTCCCCACTTGGAGAGTCAGTGCCTTTAAACTCCTGTTTGGCACAGTTTGCAATTTCTGCGCAAGATGAACAGGAATAGGGAGAACCAATGAGAGACTAGCTGTAGGTGTCTGCAGGGGTAAATTTAACGCTCATTTCCCACCAGGAAGAGGAATTAACCAAAGGCTCAGCATGCCGTGCCAGAACCATACGCACTTTTTGGCAAACCAAGCAAGCATGTTAAAGAAATCTGCACTACAATGAAGTCTCACTGCCCCCCGGTCAAAAGGGCCATCTGAAAAAAGTGTAAAATCCAGAAATGCAGCACAGGCCCTGGAGAACAGGGAGCCTTGTTATGCTGATGGGTGGGATGTAAATTGCCAACAGCCACTCTGGAGAAGTGTATGGTGTTTCCTGAAACATCTAAAAAACAAAGCAATGGAGCCTACGGCACTAACACTCATGGTCCTATAGCTTAGGGAACTTAAAATCAAAAAAACACAGCCACCGCAAAGTTTCAGACGGCTCTGTTTACAAGAACCTCGTCTACGGTACAAGCTAAATGTCCCAGAAAGCGAAACATGGATAAAGAAGTTGTGGTACGTACGTACAATGGAATATCACTCACCAATGAAATCTATGTCATCTGGCCCGTCGTGGCATAATGAGTGGATTCAGGTACGATGATTCTAAGAGAAATAAGTCACACAGAAAATGAAACATCATAAGATATCACTAATACATGGAATGTAATCTTGGCTACACATGAACTGAATTACAAAACAGAACAGGGTCTCAAATTTAGAAAACCAACTTATGTTTGCTTAAGGGGAAAGGTGAGTTGGGGTGCTGCATAAAACCAGAGATAGAAATTAGCACAGATACCATTCCATACGTCAAATATGTAATAGTCAAGACCTACCCCTTGCTCAACGAAATGGGCTAAACACCCTATATTCAAGGCCTAGGAATACACCTGAGTAGTAAGAATCTTCAAACCCATGGATTTATATGTCTCCATAAGAGAATCAAGCGTGTGTACAGCTGCATGAAGGCAGCAGAGAAAATCCGATAAATCCCATTATCAATATGAATTACAAAAACAAAACACAATGACAGTGAAATAGAGAGCAATTCCTAAATAATTCATTCAGGGCTTGTGATGCAACCTGGATTTACCTCATCTACACCCAGAGCTGAGTGAGACATAAGGTTGGACACTTCGGGCTGATAGCATTGTTGAGGTTGGATTAGCAAATGCAGACCATTTGAAGTCATACTGCATGGTACCCATTCCATGGGTCCCAACTCTCCAGGTTTAAGCGATTCTTCCTTCAGCTAAAACATGCATGGGAAACCCACAGTATGCTGCACCGTGTGACAGGGAAACGTTTTCAAATGCATCTCAATTTTCGTCCCCTTTTACTCGAGTTCACAATTCCAGAACCTTTACTAACACTCTCCCCACTTGGAAAGTCAGTGCCTTTAACCTGCTGTTTGGCACAGTTTGCAATTTCTGCGCAAGATGCACAGGAATAGGGAGAAACAATGAGAGACTAGCTGTAGGTGTCTGCACGGGCAAATTTAAGGCTCATTCCCAACCAGGAAGAGGAATTAAACAAACGCTCAGCATGCCGTGCCTCAACCAGATTAGGGCCTGAAGCAATCCTGCGGGTTTGCGGCCAGCTCACAAGAAAGCGATTTGAAGAAAGGAGCTCAGGGGCACTGTAATTCACAAACCTGCAGTGTTATAAATTACAGCTATCGTCCAAAAATATATTGAAGGAAGGCTGCGAAGAGGACTTGAAAGCGGGGCAGAATCGCAGGAAAACGATTTCAGGGGGTAGACTGGAATTGCATTTAAAGCATAGGAAAAGAGGCAGAACATCGACAATGATGCACTTGGCCAAAAAGCGCGTATGTGTTTTTTCCTGAATATATTCAGGGAAAAACGTATACGCCCTTTTGGCCAACCAAGCAAGCATGTTAAAGAAATCTGCACTACAATGAACTCTCACTGCCCCCCGGTCAAAAGGGCCATCTGAAAAAAGTGTAAAATCCAGAAATGCAGCACAGGCCATGGAGAACAGGGAGCCTTGTTATGCTGATGGGTGGGATGTAAATTGCCAACAGCCACTCTGGAGAAGTGTATGGTGTTTCCTGAAACACCTAAAAAACAAAGCAACGGAGCCTACGGCACTTCCACTTATGGTCCTATAGCTTAGGGAAATTAAAATCAAAAACACACAGCCACCCCAAAGTATCAGACGGCTCTGTTTACAAGAACCTCGTCTACGGTACAAGTTAAATATCCCAGAAAGCGAAAAATGGATAAAGAAGTTGTGGTACGTACGTACAATGGAATATCACTCACCAATGAAATCTATGTCATCTGGCCCGTCGTGGCATAATGAGTGGATTCAGGTACGATGATTCTAAGTGAAATAAGTCACACAGAAAATGAAACATCATAAGATATCACTAATACACCGAATGTAATCTTGGCTACACATGAACTGAATTACAAAACTGAACAGGGTCTCAAATTTAGAAAACCAACTTATGTTTGCTTAAGGGGAAAGGTGAGTTGGGGTGCTGCATAAAACCAGAGTTAGAAATTAGCACAGATACCATTCCATACGTCAAATATGTAATAGTCAAGACCTACACCTTGCTCAACGAAATGGGCTAAACACCCTATATTCAACGCCTAGGAATACACCTGACTAGAAAGAATCTTCAAACCCATGGATTTATATGTCTCCATAAGAGAATCAAGCGTGTGTACAGCTGCATGAAGGCAGCAGAGAAAATCCGATAAATCCCATTATCAAAATGAATTACAAAAACAAAACACAATGACAGTGAAATAGAGAGCAATTCCTAAATAATTCATTCAGGGCTTGTGATGGAACCTGGATTTACCTCATCTACACCCAGAGCTGAGTGAGACATAAGGTTGGACACTTCGGGCTGATAGCATTGGTGAGGTTCGATGAGCAAATGCAGACCATTTGAAGTCATACTGCATGGTACCCATTCCATGGGTCCCAACTCTCCAGGTTTAAGCGATTCTTCCTTCAGCTAAAACATGCATGGGAAACCCACAGTATGCTGCACCGTGTGACCTGGAAACGTTTTCAAATGCATCTCAGTTTTTGTCCCCTTTTACTCGAGTTCACAACTCCAGACCCTTTACTAACACTCTCCCCACTTGGAGAGTCAGTGCCTTTAAACTCCTTTTGGCACAGTTTGCAATTTTTGCGCAAGATGAACAGGAATAGGGAGAACCAATGAGAGACTAGCTGTAGGTGTCTGCAGGGGCAAATTTAACGCTCATTTCCCACCAGTAAGAGGATTTAACCAAAGGCTCAGCATGCCATACCGGAACCAGATTAGGGCCTGAAGCAATCTTGCGGGTTTGCGGCCAGCTCAAAAGAAAGCGATTTGAAGAAAGGAGCTCAGGGGCACTGTAATTCAGAAACCTGCAGAGTTATAAATGACAGCTATCGTCCAAAAATATATTGAAGGAAGGCTGCGAAGAGGACTTGAAAGCGGGGCAGAATTGCAGGAAAATGATTTCAGGGGGTAGACGGGAATTGCATTTAAAGCATAGGAAAAGAGGCAGAACGTCGACAATGATGCACTTGGCCAAAAAGGGCGTATGCGTTTTTTCCTGAATATATTCAGAAAAAAACGCATACGCACTTTTTGACCAACCAAGCAAGCATGTTAAAGAAATCTGCACTACAATGAAGTCTCACTGCCCCCCGGCAAAAGGGCCATCTGAAAAAAGTGTAAAATACAGAAATGCAGCACAGGCCATGGAGAACAGGGAGCCTTGTTATGCTGATGGGTGGGATGTAAATTGCCAAGAGCCACTCTGGAGAAGTGTATGGTGTTTCCTGAAACACCTAAAAAACAAAGCAACGGAGCCTACGGCACTTCCACTTATGGTCCTATAGCTTAGGGAAATTAAAATAAAAAACACACAGCCACCCCAAAGTTTCAGACGGCTCTGTTTACTAGAACCTCGTCTAAGGTACAAGTTAAATATCCCAGAAAGCGAAAAATGGATAAAGAACTTGTGGTACGTACGTACAATGGAATATCACTCACCAATGAAATCTATGTCATCTGGCCCGTCGTGGCATAATGAGTGGATTCAGGTACGATGATTCTAAGTGAAATAAGTCACACAGAAAATGAAACATCATAAGATATCACTAATACACCGAATGTAATCTTGGCTACACATGAACTGAAATACAAAACAGAACAGGGTCTCAAATTTAGAAAACCAACTTATGCTTGCTTATGGGGAAAGGTGAGTTGGGGTGCTGCATAAAACCAGAGATAGAAATGAGCACAGATACCATTCTATACGTCAAATATGTAATAGTCAAGACCTACCCCTTGCTCAACGAAATGGGCTAAACACCCTATATTCAACGCCTAGGAATACACCTGCCTAGTAAGAATCTTCAAACCCATGGATTTATATGTCTCCATAAGAGAATCAAGCGTGTGTACAGCTGCATGAAGGCAGCAGAGAAAATCCGATAAATCCCATTATCAAAATGAATTACAAAAACAAAACACAATGACAGTGAAATAGAGAGCAATTCTTAAATAATTCATTCAGGGCTTCTGATGCAACCTGGATTTACCTCATCTACACCCAGAGCTGAGTGAGACATAAGGTTGGACACTTCAGGCTGATAGCATTGTTGAGGTTCGATGAGCAAATGCAGACCATTTGAAGTCATACTGCATGGTACCCATTCATTGGGTCCCAACTCTCCAGGTTTAAGCGATTCTTCCTTCAGCTAAAGCATGCATGGGAAACCCACAATATGGTGCACGGTGTGACTGGGAAACGTTTTCAAAGGCATCTCAAATTTCGTCCCGTTTTACTCGGGTTCACAATTCCAGACCCTTTACTAACACTCTCCCCACTTGGAGAGTCAGTGCCTGTAACCTGCTGTTTGGAACAGTTTGCAATTTCTGCGCAAGATGAACAGGAATAGGGAGAACCAATGAGAGACTAGCTGTAGGTGTCTGCACGGGCAAATTTAATGGTCATTTCCAACCAGGAAGAGGAATTAACCAAACGCTCAGCATGCCGTGCCGGAACCAGATTAGGGCCTGAAGTAATCCTGCGGGTTTGCGGCCAGCTCAAAAGAAACCGATTTGTAGAAAAGAGCTCAGGGGCACTGTAATTCACAAACCTGCAGAGTTATAAATGACAGCTATCGTCCAAACATATATTGAAGGAAGGCTGCGAAGAGGACTTGAAAGCGGGGCAGAATTGCAGGAAAATGATTTCAGGGGGTAGACTGGAATTGCATTTAAAGCATAGGAAAAGTGGCAGAACGTCGACAATGATGCACTTGACCAAAAAGGGCGTATGCGTTTTTTCCTGAATATATTAAGGAAAAAAAGAATACGCACTTTTTGCCAACCAAGCAAGCATGTTAAGGAAATCTGCACTACAATGAAGTCTCACTGCCCCCCGGTCAAAAGGGCCATCTGAAAAAATGTAATATCCAGAAAGGCAGCACAGGCCATGGAGAACAGGGAGCCTTGTTATGCTGATGGGTGGGATGTAAATTGCCAAGAGCCTCTCTGGAGAAGTGTATGGTGTTTCCTGAAACAGCTAAAAAACAAAGCAAAGGAGCCTACGGCACTTCCACTTATGGTCCTATAGTTTAGGGAAATTAAAATCAAAAACACACAGCCACCCCAAGGTTTCAGACGCCTCTGTTTACAAGAACCACGTCTACGGTACAAGTTAAATATCCCAGAAAGCGAAAAATGGAGAAAGAAATTGTGGTACGTATGTACAATGGAATATCACTCACCAATGAAGTCTCTGTCATCTGGCCCGTCGTGGCATAATGAGTGGATTCAGGTACGATGATTCTAAGTGAAATAAGTCACACAGAAAATGAAACATCATAAGATATCACTAATACACCGAATGTAATCTTGGCTACACGTGAACTGAATTACAAAACAGAACAGGGTCTCAAATTTAGAAAACCAACTTATGTTTGCTTAAGGGGAAAGGTGAGTTGGGGTGCTGCATAAAACCAGAGATAGAAATTAGCACAGATACCATTCCATAAGTCAAATATGTAATAGTCAAGACCTACCCCTTGCTCAACGAAATGGGCTAAACACCCTATATTCAAAGCCTAGGAATACACCTGACTAGTAAGAATCTTCAAACCCATGGATTTATATGTGTCCATAAGAGAATCAAGTGTGTGTACAGATGCAGGAAGGCAGCAGAGAAAATCTGATAAATCCCATTATCAAAATGAATTACAAAAACAAAACACAATGACAGTGAAATAGAGAGCAATTCTTAAAGAATTCATTCAGGGCTCTTGATGCAACCTGGATTTACCTCATCTACACCCAGAGCTGAGTGAGACATAAGGTTGGACACTTCGCGCTGATAGCATTGGTGAGGTTCGATGAGCAAATGCAGACCATTTGAAGTCATACTGCATGGTACCCATTCCATGGGTCCCAACTCTCCAGGTTTAAGCGACTCTTCCTTCAGCTAAAACATGCATGGGAAACCCACAGTATGGTGCACCGTGTGACCGGGTAACGTTTTCAAATGCATCTCAGTTTTTGTCCCCTTTTACTCGGGTTCACAACTCCAGACCATTTACTAACACTCTCCCCACTTGGAGAGTCAGTGCCTTTAACCTGCTGATTGGCACAGTTTGCAATTTCTGCGCAAGATGAACAGGAATAGGGAGAACCAATGAGAGACTAGCTGTAGGTATCTGCAGGGGCAAATTTAACGCTCATTTCCCACCAGGAAGAGGATTTAACCAAAGGCTCAGCATGCCGTGCCGGAACCAGATTAGGGCCTGAAGCAATCTTGCGGGTTTGCGGCCAGCTCAAAAGAAAGCAATTTGAAGAAAGGAGATCAGGGGCACTGTAATTCACAAACCTGCAGAGTTATAAATGACAGCTATCGTCCAAAAATATATTGAAGGAAGGCTGCGAAGAGGACTTGAAAGCGGGGCAGAATTGCAGGAAAACGATTTCAGGGGGTAGACTGGAATTGCATTTAAAGCATAGGAAAAGAGGCAGAACGTCGACAATGATGCACTTGGCCAAAAAGGGCGTATGCGATTTTTCCTGAATATATTCAGGAAAAAACGCATACGCACTTTTTGGTCAACCAAGCAAGCAAGGTAAAGAAATCTGCACTACAATGAAGTCTCACTGCCCCCCGGTCAAAAGGGCCATCTGAAAAAAGTATAAAATCCAGAAATGCAGCACAGGCCATGGAGAACAGGGAGCCTTGTTATGCTGATGGGTGGGATGTAAATTGCCAAGAGCCACTCTGGAGAAGTGTATGGTGTTTCCTGAAACACCTAAAAAATAAAGCAACGGAGCCTACGGCACTTGCACTTATGGCCCTATAGATTAGGGAACTTAAAATCAAAAAAACACAGCCACCCAAAAGTTTCAGACGGCTCTGTTTACAAGAACCTCGTCTACGGTACACGTTAAATATCCCAGAAAGCGAAACATGGATAAAGAAGTTGTGGTACGTACGTACAATGGAATATCACTCACCAATGAAATCTATGTCATCTGGCCCGTCGTGCCATAATGAGTGGATTCAGGTACGATGATTCTAAGTGAAATAAGTCACACAGAAAATGAAACATCATAAGATATCACTAATACACGGAATGTAATCTTGGCTACACATGAACTGAATTACAAAACAGAACAGGGTCTCAAATTTAGAAAACCCTTATGTTTGCTTAAGGGGAAAGGTGAGTTGGGGTGCTCCATAAAACCAGAGATAGAAATTAACAGAGATACCACTCCATACGTCAAATATGTTATACTCAAAACCTAACCCTTGCTCAACGAAATGGGCTAAACACCCTATATTCAACGCCTAGGATTACACCTGACTAGAAAGAATTTTCAAACCCATGGATTCATATATCTCCATAAGGGAATCAAGCGTGTGTACAGCTGCATGAAGGCAGCAGAGAAAATCCGATAAATCCCATTATCAAAATGAATTACAAAAACAAAACACAATGACAGTGAAATAGAGAGCAATTCTTAAATAATTCATTCAGGGCTTGTGATGCAACCTGGATTTACCTCATCTACACCCAGAGCTGAGTGAGACATAAGGTTGGACACTTCGGGCTGATAGCATTGGTGAGGTTCGATGAGCAAATGCAGACCATTTGAAGTCATACTGCATGGTACCCATTCCATGGGTCCCAACTCTCCAGGTTTAAGCGATTCTTCCTTCAGCTAAAACATGCATGGGAAACCCACAGTATGCTGCACCGTGTGACCGGGAAACGTTTTCAAATGCATCTCAGTTTTTGTCCCCTTTTACTCGGGTTCACAATTCCAGGCCCTTTACTAACACTCTCCCCACTTGTAGAGTCAGTGCCTTTAACCTCCTGCTTGGCACAGTTTGCAATTTCTGTGCAAGATGAACAGGATTAGGGAGAACCAATGAGAGACTAGCTGTAGGTGTCTGCAGGGGCAAATTTAACGCTCATTTCCCACCAGGAAGAGGAATTAACCAAAGGCTCAGCATGCCGTGCCGGAACCAGATTAGGGCCTGAAGCAATCATGCGGGTTTGCGGCCAGCTCACAAGAAAGCGATTTGAAGAAAGGATCTCAGGGGCACTGTAATTCACAAACCTGCAGAGTTATAAATGACAGCTATCGTCCAAACATATATTGAAGGAAGGCTGCGAAGAGGACTTGAAAGCGGGGCAGAATTGCAGGAAAACCATTTCAGGGGGTAGACTGGAATTGCATTTAAAGCATAGGAAAAGAGGCAGAACATCGACAATGATGCACTTGGCCAAAAAGTGCGTATGCGTTTTTTCCTGAATATATTCAGGGAAAAACGTATACGCCCTTTTGGCCACCCAAGCAAGCATGTTAAAGAAATCTGCACTACAATGAACTCTCACTGCCCCCCGGTCAAAAGGGCCATCTGAAAAAAGTGTAAAATCCAGAAATGCAGCACAGGCCATGGAGAACAGGGAGCCTTGTTATGCTGATGGGTGGGATGTAAATTGCCAACAGCCACTCTGGAGAAGTGTATGGTGTTTCCTGAAACACCTAAAAAACAAAGCAACGGAGCCTACGGCACGTCCACTTATGGTCCTATAGCTTAGGGAAATTAAAATCAAAAACACACAGCCACCCCAAAGTTTCAGACGGCTCTGTTTACAAGAACCTCGTCTACGGTACAAGTTAAATATCCCAGAAAGCGAAAAATGGATAAAGAAGTTGTGGTACGTACCTACAATGGAATATCACTCACCAATGAAATCTATGTCATCTGGCCCGTCGTGGCATAATGAGTGGATTCAGGTACGATGATTCTAAGTGAAATAAGTCACACAGAAAATGAAACATCATAAGATATCACTAATACACCGAATGTAATCTTGGCTACACATGAACTGAATTACAAAACAGAACAGGGTCTCAAATTTAGAAAACCAACTTATGTTTGCTTAAGGGGAAAGGTGAGTTGGGGTGCTGCATAAAACCAGAGTTAGAAATTAGCACAGATACAATTCCATACGTCAAATATGTAATAGTCAAGACCTACACCTTGCTCAACGAAATGGGCTAAACACCCTATATTCAACGCCTAGGAATACACCTGACTAGAAAGAATCTTCAAACCCATGGATTTATATGTCTCCATAAGAGAATCAAGCGTGTGTACAGCTGCATGAAGGCAGCAGAGGAAATCCGATAAATCCCATTATCAAAATGAATTACAAAAACAAAACACAATGACAGTGAAATAGAGAGCAATTCTTAAATAATTCATTCAGGGGTTGTGATTCAACCTGGATTTACCTCATCTACACCCAGAGCTGAGTGAGACATAAGGTTGGACACTTCGGGCTGATAGCATTGGTGAGGTTCGATGAGCAAATGCAGACCGTTTGAAGTCATACTGCATGGTACCCATTCCATGGGTCCCAACTCTCCAGGGTTAAGCGATTCTTCCTTCAGCTAAAACATGCATGGGAAACCCACAGTATGGTGTACCGTGTGACCGGGAAACGTTTTCAAATGCATCTCAGTTTTCGTCCCCTTTTACTCAGGTCCACAATTCCAGACCCTTTACTAACACTCTCCCCACTTGGAGAGTCAGTGCCTTTAACCTTCTGTTTGGCACAGTTTGCAATTTCTGCACAAGATGAACAGGAATAGGGAGAACCAATGAGAGACTAGCTGTAGGTGTATGCACGGGCAAATTTAACGCTCATTTCCAACCAGGAAGAGGAATTAACCAAACGCTCAGCATGCCGGGCCGGAACCGGATTAGGGCCTAAAGCATTCCTGCGGGTTTGCCGCCAGCTCACAAGAAAGCGATTTGAAGAAAAGAGCTCAGGGGCACTGTAATTCACAAACCTGCAGAGTTATAAATGACAGCTATCGTCCAAAAATATATTGAAGGAAGGCTGCGAAGAGAACTTCTATGCATGGCAGAATTGCAGGAATACGATTTCAGGGGGTAGACTGGAATTGCATTTAAAGCATAGGAAAAGAGGCAGAACGTCGACAATGATGCACTTGGCCAAAAAGGGCGTATGCGTTTTTTCCTGAATCAGGAAAAAACGCATACGCCCTTTTTGGCCAACCAAGCATGCATGTTAAAGAAATGTGCACTTCAATGAAGTCTCACTGCCCCCCGGTCAAAAGGGCCATCTGAAAAAAGTGTAAAATCCAGAAAGGCAGCACAGGCCATGGAGAACAGCGAGCTTTGTTATGCTGATGGGCGGGATGTAAATTGCCAACAGCCAGTCTGGAAAAGTGTATGGTGTTTCCTGGAACATCTAAAAAACAAAGCAACGGAGCCTACGGCACTTCTCCTTATGGTCCTATAGCTTAGGAAAATTAAAATCAAAAACACACAGCCACCCAAAAGTCTCGGGCGGCTCTGTTTACAAGAACCTCGTCTACGGTACAAGTTAAATATCCCAGAATGTGAAAAATGGATAAACAAGTTGTGGTACGTACGTACAATGGAATATCACACAGCAATGAAATCTATGTCATCAGGCCCGTCGCGGCATAATGAGTGGATTCAGGTACGATGATTCTAAGTGAAATAAGTCACACAGAAAATGAAACATCATAAGATATCACTAATACACGGAATGTAAACTTGGCTACACATGAACTGAATTACAAAACAGAACAGGGTCTCAAATTTAGAAAACCAACTTATGCTTGCTTAAGGGGAAAGGTGAGTTTGGGTGCTGCATAAAACCAGAGATAGAAATTAGCACAGATACCTTTCCATAAGCCAAATATGTAATAGTCAAGACCTACCCGTTGCTCAACGAAATGGACTAAACACCCCATATTCAACGCCTAGGAATACACCTGACTAGTAAGAATCTTCAAACCCATGGATTTATATGTCTCCGTAAGAGAATGAAGCGTGTGTACAGCGGCATGAATGCAGCAGAGAAAATCCGATAAATCCCATTATCAAAATGAATTACACAAACAAAACCCAAGGACAGTGAAATAGAGAGCAATTCTTAAATAATTCATTCAGGGCTTGTGATGCAACCTGGATTTACCACCTCTACACCCAGAGCTGAGTGAGACATAAGGTTGGGCACTTCGGGCTGATAGCATTGGTGAGGTTCGATGAGCAAATGCAGACCCTTTGAAGTCATACAGCATGGTACCCTTTCCATGGGTCCCAACTCTCCAAGTTTAAGGGATTCTTCCTTCAGCTAAAACATGCATGGGAAACCCACAGTATGGTGCACCGTGTGACTGGCAAACGTTTTCAAATGCATCTCAGTTTTCGTCCCTTTATACTCGGGTTCACCATTCCAGACGCTTAACTAACACTCTCCCCACTTGGAGAGTCAGTGCCTTTAACCTCCTGTTTGGCACATTTTGCAATTTCTGCGCAAGATGAACAGGAATAGGGAGAACCAATGAGAGAGAAGCTGTAGGTGGCTGCACGTGCAAATGTAACGCTCATTTCCCACCAGGACGAGGAATTAAAAAAAAGCTCAGCATGCCCTGCCGGAACAAGACTAGGGCCTGAAGCAATCCTGTGGTTTTGCGACCAGCTCACAAGAAAACAAGTTGAAGAAAGGAGCTCAGGGGCACTGTAATTCACAAACATGCAGAGTTATAAATGACAGCTATCGTCCAAAAATATATTGAAGTAAGTCTGCGAAGAGGACTTGGAAGCTGGGCAGAAATTCAGGAAAACGATTTCAGGGGGTAGACTGGAATTGCACTTAAAGCATAGGAAAAGACGCAGAATGGCGACAATGATGCACTTGGCCAAAAATGGCGTATGCGTTTTTTCCTGAATATATTCAGGAAAAAACGGATACGCCCATTTTGGGAAACCAAGCAAGCATGTAAGAAATCTGCACTACAATGAAGTCTCACTGCCCCCCGGTCAAAAGGGTCATCTGAAAAATGTGTAAAATCCAGAAAGGCAGGACAGGCCACGGAGAAGAGGGAGCATTGTTTTGCTGATGGGCGGGATGTGAATTGCCAACAGCCACTCTGGAGATGTGTATGCTGTTTCCTGAAACACGAAAGAAACAAAGCAACACAGCCTATGGCACTTCCACTTATGATCCTATAGCTCAGGGAAATTAAAATCAAAACCACACAGCCACCCCAAAGTTTGGAACGGCTCTGTTTACAGGAACCTCGTCTACGGTACAAGTTAAATATCCCAGAGAGCGAAAAATGGATAAAGAAGTTGTGGTACGTACGTACAATGGAATATCACAGAGCAATGAAATCTATGTCATCAGGCCCATAGGGGCATAATGAGTGGATTCAGGTACGATGATTCTACGTGAAATAGGTCACACAGAAATAGAAACAGCATAAGATATCACTAATACACGGAATGTAAACTTGGCTACACATGAACTGAATTACAAAACAGAACAGGGTCTCCAATTTAGAAAACCAACTTATGCTAGCTTTTTGGGAAAGGTGACTTGGGGTGCTGCATGAAAAGAGATTGAAATTCGCACAGATACCGTTCCATACGCCAAATATGTAATAGACAAGACCTACTCCTTATTCAACGAAATGGACTCAACACCCCATATTCAACGCCTAGGAATATACCTGCCTAGTAAGAATCTTAAAACCCATTGATTTATATGTCTCCATAAGAGAATCAAGCGTGTGTTCAGTGGCCTAAACGCAGCAGTGAAAATCCGATAAATCCCATTATCAAAATAAATTTCAAAAACAAAACACAATGACAGTGAAATAGAGAGCAATTCTTAAATAATTCACTCAGGGCTTCTGATGAAACCTGGATTTACCACATCTACACCCAGAGCTGGGGAGACATAAGGCCAGACACTTCGGCCTGATAGCATTGGTGAGGTTCGATGAGCAAATGCAGACCCTTTGAAGTCATACTGCATGGTACCCATTCCATGGGTCCCAACTCTCCAGGTTTAAGGGATTCTTCCTTCAGCTAAAACATGCATGGGAAACCCACAGTATTGTGCACCGTGTGACCGGGAAACGTTTTCAAATGCATCT
The DNA here is from genome assembly GCF_059928025.1 of Delphinapterus leucas. NCBI lineage: Eukaryota > Metazoa > Chordata > Mammalia > Artiodactyla > Monodontidae > Delphinapterus > Delphinapterus leucas. The sequence continues at coordinate 15,379,007 of NW_028322236.1, read as the reverse complement.
CAGTTTTCGTCCCATTGTACTCGGGTTCACCATTCCAGACCCTTTACTAACACTCTCCCCACTTGGAGAGTCAGTGCCTTTAACCTCCTGTTTGGCACAGTTTGCAATTTCTGCGCAAGATGAACAGGAATAGGGAGAACCAATGAGAGACTAGCTGTAGGTGTCTGCACGGGCGAATTTAATGCTCATTTCCCACCAGGACGAGGAATTAACCAAAGGCTCAGCATGCCGTGCCGGAACGAGATTAGGGCCTGAAGCAATCCTGCGGGTTTGCGGCCAGCTCACAAGATAGCAAGTTGAAGAAAGGATCTCAGGGGCACTGTAACTCACAAACCTGCAGAGTTATAAATGACAGCTATTGCCCAAAAATATATTGAAGGAAGGCTGCGAAGACGACTTGTAAACGGTGCAGAATTGCAGGAAAATGATTTCAGGGTGTAGACGGGAATTGCATTTAAAGCATAGGAAAAGAGGCAGAACGTCGACAATGATGCTCTTGGCCAAAAAGGGCGTATGCGTTTTTTCCTGAATATATTCAGGAAAAAACGCATACGCCCTTTTTGGCCAACCAAGCAAGCATGTGAAAGAAATCTACACTAAAATGAAGTCTCACAGCCCCCCGGTTAAAAGAGCCATCTGAAAAGAGTGTAAAATCCAGAAAGGCAGCACAGGCCATGGAGAACACGGAGCCTTGTTATGCTGATGGGCGGGATGTAAATTGCCAACAGCATCTCTGGACAAGTGTATGGTGTTTCCTGGAACACCTAAAAAACAAAGCAGTGGATCCTACGGCACTTCCACTTATGGTCCTATAGCTTAGGGAAATTAAAATCAAAAACACACAGCCACCCCAATGTTTGGGACGGCTCTGTTTACAAGAACCTCGTCTACGGTACAAGTTAAATATCCCAGAACGTGAAAAATGGATAAAGAAGTTGTGGTACGTACGTACAATGGAATATCACTCACCAATGAAATCTATGTCATCAGGCCCGTCGCGGCATAATGAGTGGATTCAGGTACGATTATTCTAACTGAAATAAGTCACACAGAAAATGAAACATCATAAGATATCACTAATAAACGGAATGTAAACTTGGCTACACATGAACTGAATTACAAAGCAGAGCAGGGTCTCAAATTTAAAAAAACAACTTATGCTTGCTTAAGGGGAAAGGTGAGTTGGGGCGCTGCATAAACTCGGAAATAGAAATTAGCACAGATACCTTTCCATAAGCCAAATATGTTATAGTCAGGACCTACCCCTTGCTTAACGAAATGGACCAAACACCCCGTATTCAACGCCTAGGAATACACCTGACTAGTAAGAATCTTCGAACTCATGGATTTATATGTCTCCATAAGAGAATGAAGCGTGTGTACAGCGGCATGAATGCAGCAGAGAAAATCCGATAAATCCCATTATCAAAATGAATTCCAAAATCAAAACACAAGGACAGTGAAATAGAGAGCATTTCTTAAATTATTCATTCAGGGCTTGTGATGCAACCTGGATTTACCACATCTACACCCAGAGCTGAGTGAGACATAAGTTTGGGCACTTCGGGCTGATAGCATTGGTGAGGTTCGATGAGCAAATGCAGACCCTTTGAAGTCATACTGCATGGTACCCATTCCATGGGTCCCAACTCTCCAGGTTTAAGGGATTCTACCTTCAGCTAAAACATGCATGGGAACCCCACAGTATGGTGCACCGTGTGAACGGGGAACGTTTTCAAATGCACCTCAGTTTTCGTCCCCTTTTACTCGGGTTCACCATTCCAGAACCTTTACTAACACTCTCCCCACTTGGAGAGTCAGTGCCTTTAACCTCCTGTTTGGCACAGTTTGCAATTTCTGCACAAGATGAACAGGAATAGGGAGAACCAATGAGAGACTAGCTGTAGGTGTTTGCACGTGCAAATTTAACGCTCATTTCCCACCAGGAAGAGGAATTAACCAAAGGCCCAGCATGCCGTGCCGGAACGAGATTAGGGTCTGAAGCAATCCTGCGGTTTTGCGGCCAGCTCACAAGATAGCGAGTTGAAGAAAGGAGCTCAGGGGGACTGTAACTCACAAAGATGGAGAGCTATAAATGACAGCTATCGTCCAAAAATATATTGTAGGAAGGCTGCGAAGAGGACTTGGAAGCGGTGCAGAATTGCAGGAAAACGTTTTCAGGTTCTGGACCGGAATTGCATTTGAAGCATAGGAAAAGAGGCAGAATGTCGACATTGATGCTCTAGGCCAAAAAGGGCATATGCGTTTTTTCCTGAATATAGTCAGGAAAAAACGCATATGCTCTTTTTGGCCAACCAAGCAAGCCTGTTAAAAAAATCTGCACTTCAATGAAGTCTCACTGCCTCCCAGTCAAAAGGGCCATCTGAAAAAAGTGTAAAATCCAGAAAGGCTGGACAGGCCATGGAGAACAGGGAGCCTTGTTATGCTGATGGGCGGGATGTAAACTGCCAACAGCCACTCTGGAGAAGTGTATGGTGTTTCCTCAAACACCTAAAAAACAAAGCAACGGAGCCTACAACACTTCCACTTATGGTCCTATAGCTTAGGAAAATTAAAATCAAAAACACACACCCACCCGAAAGTTTCGGACGGCTCTGTTTACAAGAACCTCGTCTACGGTACAATTTAAATATCCCAGAACGTGAAAAATGGATAAAGAAGTTGTGGTACGTACGTACAATGGAATATCACACAGCAATGAAATCTATGTCATCAGGCCCGTCGCGGCATAATGAGTGGATTCAGGTATGATGATTCTAAGTGAAATAAGTCACACGGAAAATGAAACATCATAAGATATCACTAATACACGGAATGTAAACTTGACTACACATGAACTGAATTACAAAACAGAAAAGGGTCTCCAATTTAGAACAGCAACTTATGCTTGCTTAAGGGGAAAGGTGAGTTGGGGTGCTGCATAAAACCAGAGATAGAAATTAGCACAGATACCTTTCCATAAGCCAAATATGTAATAGTCAAGACCTACCCCTTGCTCAACGAAATGGACTAAACACCCCATATTCAACGCCTAGGAATACACCTGACTAGTAAGAATCTTCAAACCCATGGATTTATACGTCTCCGTAAGAGAATGAAGCGTGTGTACAGCAGCATGAATCAGCAGAGAAAATCCGATAAATCCCATTATCAAAATGGATTACAAAAACAAAACACAAGAAGAGTGAAATAGAGAGCAATTCTTAAATAATTTATTCAGGGCTTGTGATGCAATCTGGATTTACCACATCTACACACAGAGCTGAGTGAGACATAAGGTTGGGCACTTCGGGCTGATAGCATTGGTGAGGTTCGATGAGCAAATGCACACCCTTTGAAGTCATACTGCATGGTACCCATTCCATGGGTCCCAACTCTCCAGTTTTAAGGGATTCTTCCTTCAGGTAAAACATGCATGGGAAACCCACAGTATGGTGCACCGTGTGACCGGCAAACGTTTTCAAATGCATCTCAGTTTTAGTCCCCTTTTACTCGGGTTCACCATTCCAGACTCTTTACTAACACTCTCCCCATTTGGAGAGTCAGTGCCTTTAACCTCCTGTTTGGCACAGTTTGCAATTTCTGCGCAAGATGAACAGGAATAGGGAGAACCATGAGAGACTAGCTGTAGGTGTCTGCACGGGCAAATGGTACGCTCATTTCCCACCAGGAAGAGGAAATAACCAAAGGCCCAGCATGCCCTGCCGGAACCAGTTTAGGGCCTGAAGCAATCCTGTGGTTTTGCGGGCAACTCACAAGAAAGCGAGTTGAAGAAAGGAGCTCAGGGGCACTGTAACTCACAAACCTGCAGAGTTATAAATGACAGCTATCGTCCAAAAATATATTGAAGGAAGGCTGCGAAGACGACTTGTAAGCGGGACAGAATTGCAGGAAAACGATTTCAGGGGGTAGATGGGAATTGCATTTAAAGCATAGGAAAAGAGGCAGAACGTCGACAATGATGCTCTTGGCCAAAAAGGGCGTATGCGTTTTTTCCTGAATATATTCAGGAAAAAACGCATACGCCCTTTTTGGCCAACCAAGCAAGCATGTTAAAGAAATCTGCACTACAATGAAGTCTCACTGCCCCCCGGTCAAAAGGGCCATCTGAAAAAAGTGTAAAATCCAGAAAGGCAGCACAGGCCATGGAGAACAGGGAGCCTTGTTATGCTGATGGGTGGGATGTAAATTGCCAACAGCCACTCTGCAGAAGTGTATGGTGTTTCCTGAAACACCTTAAAAACAAAGCGACGGAGCCTACGGCACTTCCACTTATGGTCCTATAGCTTAGGGAAATTAAAATCAAAACCACACAGCCACCCCAAAGTTTCAGACGGCTCTGTTTACAAGAACCTCGTCTACGGTACAAGTTAAATATCCCAGAAAGCGAAAAATGGATAAAGAAGTTGTGGTACGTACGTACAATGGAATATCACTCACCAATGAAATCTATGTCATCTGGCCCGTCGTGGCATAGTGAGTGGATTCAGGTACGATGATTCTAAGTGAAATAAGTCACACAGAAAATGAAACATCATAAGATATCACTAATACACGGAATGTAATCTTGGCTACACATGAACTGAATTACAAAACAGAACAGGGTCTCAAATTTAGAAAACCAACTTATGTTTGCTTAAGGGGAAAGGTGAGTTGGGGTGCTGCATAAAACCAGAGATAGAAATTAGCACAGATACCATTCCATACGTCAAATATGTAATAGTCAAGACCTACCCCTTGCTCAACGAAATGCGCTAAACACCCTATATTCAACGCCGAGGAATACACCTGACTAGAAAGAATCTTCAAACCCATGGATTTATATGTCTCCATAAGAGAATCAAGCGTGTGTACAGCTGCATGAAGGCAGCAGAGAAAATCCGTAAATCCCATTATCAAAATGAATTACAAAAACAAAACACAATAACAGTGAAATAGAGAGCAATCCTTAAATAATTCATTCAGGGCTTGTGATGCAACCTGGATTTACCTCATCTACACCCAGAGCTGAGTGAGACATAAGGTTGGACACTTCGGGGCTGATAGCATTGGTGAGATTTGATGAGCAAATGCCGACCATTTGAAGTCATACTGCATGGTACCCATTCCATGGGTCCCAACTCTCCAGGTTTAAGCGATTCTTCCTTCAGCTAAAACATGCATGGGAAACACACAGTATGGTGCACCATGTGACCGGGAAACGTTTTCAAATGCATCTCAGTTTTCGTCCCCTTTTACTCGGGTTCAAAATTCCAGACACTTTACTAAATCTCTCCCCACTTGGAGAGTCAGTGCCTTTAACCTGCTGTTTGGCACAGTTTGCAATTTCTGCGCAAGATGAACAGGAATAGGGAGAACGAATGAGAGACTAGCTGTAGGTGTCTGCAGGGGCAAATTTAACGCTCATTTCCCACCAGGAAGAGGAATTAACCAAACGCTCAGCATGCTGTGCCGGAACCAGATTAGGGCCTGAAGCAATCCTGCGGGTTTGCGGCCAGCTCAAAAGAAAGTGATTTGAAGAAAGGAGCTCAGGGGCACTGTAATTCACAAACCTGCAGAGTTATAAATGACAGCTATCGTCCAAAAATATATTGAAGGAAGGCTGCGAAGAGGACTTGAAAGCAGGGCAGAATTGCAGGAAAACGATTTCAGGGGGTAGACTGGAATTGCATTTAAAGCATAGGAAAAGAGGCAGAACATCGACAATGATGCACTTGGCCAAAAAGGGCGTATGCGTTTTTTCCTGAATATATTCAGGAAAAAACGCATACCCACTTTTTGGCCAACAAAGCAAGCATGTTAAAGAAATCTGCAATACAATGAAGTCTCACTGCCCCCCGGTCAAAAGGGCAATCTGAAAAAAGTGTAAAATCCAGAAATGCAGCACAGGCCATGGAGAACAGGGAGCCTTGTTATGCTGATGGGTGGGATGTAAATTGCCAACAGCCACTCTGGAGAAGTGTATGGTGTTTACTGAAACACCTAAAAAACAAAGCAACGGAGCCTACGGCACTTCCACTTATGGTCCTATAGCTTAGGGAAATTAAAATCAAAACCACACAGCCACCCCAAAGTTTCAGACGCCTCTGTTTACAAGAAACTCGTCTACGGTACAAGTTAAATATCCCAGAAAGCGAAAAATGGATAAAGAAGTTGTGGTACGTACGTACAATGGAATATCACTCACCAATGAAATGTATATCATCTGGCCCGTCGTGGCATAATGAGTGGATTCAGGTACGATGATTCTAAGTGAAATAAGTCACACAGAAAATGAAACATCATAAGATATCACTAATACACGGAATGTAATCTTGGCTACACATGAACTGAATTACAAAACAGAACAGGGTCTCAAATTTAGAAAACCAACTTATGTTTGCTTAAGGGGAAAGGAGAGTTGGGGTGCTGCATAAAACCAGAGATAGAAATTAGCACAGATACCATTCCTTACGTCAAATATGTAATAGTCAAGACCTACCCCTTGCTCAACGAAATGGGCTAAACCCCCTATATTCAACGCCTAGGAAACACCTGACTACAAAGAATTTTCAAACCCATGGATTTATATGTCTCCATAAGAGAATCAAGCGTGTGTACAGCTGCATGAAGGCAGCAGAGAAAATCCGACAGATCCCATTATCAAAATGAATTACAAAAACAAAACACAATGACAGTGAAATAGAGAGCAATTCTTAAATAATTCATTCAGGGCTTCTGATGCAACCTGGATTTACCTCATCTACACCCAGAGCTGAGTGAGACATAAGGTTGGACACTTCGGGCTGATAGCATTGGTGAGGTTCGATGAGCAAATGCAGACCATTTGAAGTAATACTGCATGGTACCCATTCATTGGGTCCCACTCTCCAGGTTTAAGCGATTCTTCCTTCAGCTAAAGCATGCATGGGAAACCCACAGTATGGTGCACCGTGTGACCGGGAAACGTTTTCAAATGCATCTCAGTTTTTGTCCCCTTTTACTCGGGTTTACAATTCCAGACCCTTTACTAACACTCTCCCCACTTGGAGAGTCAGTGCCTTTAAACTCCTGTTTGGCACAGTTTGCAATTTTTGCGCAAGATGAACAGGAATAGGGAGAACCAATGAGAGACTAGCTGTAGGTGTCTGCAGGGGCAAATTTAACGCTCATTTCCCACCAGTAAGAGGATTTAACCAAAGGCTCACCATGCTGTGCCGGAGCCAGATTAGGGCCTGAAGCAATCTTGCAGGTTTGCGGCCAGCTCAAAAGAAAGCGATTTGAAGAAAGGAGCTCAGGGGCACTGTAATTCACAAACCTGCAAAGTTATAAATGACAGCTATCGTCCAAAAATATATTGAAGGAAGGCTGCGAAGAGGACTTGAAAGCGGGGCAGAATTGCAGGAAAACGATTTCAGGGCTAGACTGGAATTGCATTTAAAGCATAGGAAAAGAGGCAGAACGTCGACAATGATGCACTTGGACAAAAAGTGCGTATGCGTTTATTCCTGAATATATTCAGGAAAAAACGCATACGCCCTTTTTGGTCAACGAAGCAAGCAAGTTAAAGAAATCTGCACTACAATGAAGTCTCACTGCCCCCCAGTCAAAAGGGGCATCTGAAAAAAGTGTAAAATCCAGAAATGCTGCACAGGCCATGGAGAACAGGGAGCCTTGTTATGCTGATGGGTGGGATGCAAATTGCCAAGAGCCACTCTGGAGAAATGTATGGTGTTTCCTGAAACACCTAAAAAACAAAGCAACGGAGCCTACGGCACTTCCACTTATGGTCCTATAGCTTAGGGAAATTAAAATCAAAACCACACAGCCACCCCAATGTTTCAGACGGCTCTGTTTACAAGAACCTCGTCTACGGTACAAGTTAAATATCCCAGAAAGCGAAAAATGGAGAAAGATGATGTGGAACGTACGTACAATGGTATATCACTCACCAATGAAATCTATGTCATCTGGCCCGTCGTGCCATAATGAGTGGATTCAGGTACGATGATTCTAAGTGAAATAAGTCACACAGAAAATGAAACATCATAAGATATCACTAATACACGGAATGTAATCTTGGCTACACATGAACTGAATTACAAAACAGAACAGGGTCTCAAATTTAGAAAACCCTTATGTTTGCTTAAGGGGAAAGGTGAGTTGGGGTGCTGCATAAAACCAGAGATAGAAATTAACACAGATACCACTCCATACGTCAAATATGTAATAGTCAAGACCTACCCCTTGCTCAACGAAATGGGCTAAACACCCTATATTCAACGCCTAGGATTACACCTGACTAGAAAGAATTTTCAAACCCATGGATTCATATGTCTCCATAAGGGAATCAAGCGTGTGTACAGCTGCATGAAGGCAGCAGAGAAAATCCGATAAATCCCATTATCAAAATGAATTACAAAAACAAAACACAATGACAGTGAAATAGAGAGCAATTCTTAAATAATTCATTCAGGGGTTGTGATGCAACCTGGATTTACCTCATCTACACCCAGAGCTGAGTGAGACATAAGGTTGGACACTTCGGGCTGATAGCATTGGTGAGGTTCGATGAGCAAATGCAGACCATTTGAAGTCATACTGCATGGTACCCATTCCATGGGTCCCAACTCTCCAGGTTTAAGCGATTCTTCCTTCAGCTAAAACATGCATGGGAAACCCACAGTATGGTGCACCGTGTGACTGGGAAACGTTTTCAAATGCATCTCAGTTTTTGTCCCCTTTTACTCGGGTTCACAATTCCAGACCCTTTACTAACAGTCTCCCACTTGGAGAGTCAGTGCCTTTAACCTGCTGTTTGGCACAGTTTGCAATTTTTTCGCAAGATGAACAGGAATAGGGAGAACCAATGAGAGACTAGCTGTAGGTGTCTGCACGGGCAAATTTAACGCTCATTTCCTACCAGGACGAGGAATTAACCAAACGCTCAGCATGCTGTGCCGGAACCAGATTAGGGCCTGAAGCAATCTTGCGGGTTTTCGGCCAGCTCGCAAGAAAGTGTTTTGAAGAAAGGAACTCAGGGGCACTGTAATTCACAAACCTGCAGAGTTATAAATGACAGCTATCGTCCAAAAATATATTGAAGGAAGGCTGCGAAGAGGACTTGAAAGCAGGGCAGAATTGCAGGAAAACGATTTCAGGGGGTAGACTGGAATTGCATTTAAAGCATAGGAAAAGAGGCAGAACGTCGACAATGATGCACTTGGCCAAAAAGTGCGTATGCGTTTTTTCCTGAATATATTCAGGAAAAAACGCATACGCCCTTTTTGGCCAACCAAGCAAGCATGTTAAAGAAATCTGCACTACAATGAAGTCTCACTGCCCCCCGGTCAAAAGGGCCATCTGATAAAAGTGTAAAATCCAGAAAGGCAGCACAGGCCATGGAGAACAGGGGGCCTTGTTATGCTGATGGGTGCTATGTAAATTGCCAAGAGCCACTCTGGAGAAGTGTATGGTGTTTCCTGAAACACCTAAAAAACAAAGCAAAGTAGCATACGGCACTTCCACTTATGGTCCTATACCTTAGGGAAATTAAAATCAATAACACACAGCCACCCCAAAGTTTCAGACGGCTCTGTTTACAAGAACCTCATCTACGGTACAAGGTAAATATCCCAGAAAGCGAAAAATGGATAAAGAAGTTGTGGTATGTACGTACAATGGAATATAACACAGCAATGAAATCTATGTCATCAGGCCCGTCGCGGCATAATGAGTGGATTCAGGTACGATGATTCTAAGTGAAATAAGTCACACAGAAAATGAAACATCATAAGATATCACTAATACACGGAATGGAAACTTGCCTACACATGAACTGAAGTACAAAACAGAACAGGGTCTCAAATTTAGAAAACCAACTTATGCTTGCTTAAGGGGAAAGGTGAGTTGGGGTGCTGCATAAAACCAGAGATAGAAATTAGCACAGATACCTTTCCATTAGCCAAATATGTAATAGTCAAGACCTACCCCTTGCTCAACGAAATGGACTAAACACCCCATATTCAACGCCTAGGAATACACCTGACTAGTAAGAATCTTCAAACCCATGGATTTATATGTCTCCGTAAGAGAATGAAGCGTGTGTACAGCGGCATGAATGCAGCAGAGAAAATCCGATAAATCCCATTATCAAAATGAATTACACAAACAAAACCCAAGGACAGTGAAATCGAGAGCAATTCTTAAATACTTCATTCAGGGCTTGTGATGCAACCTGGATTTACCACATCTACACCCAGAGCTGAGTGAGACATAAAGTTGGGCACTTCGGGCTCATAGCATTGGTGAGGTTCGATGAGCAAATGCAGACCCTTTGAAGTCATACAGCATGGTACCTTTTCCATGGGTCCCAACTCTCCAAGTTTAAGGGATTCTTCCTTCAGCTAAAACATGCATGGGAAACCCACAGTATGGTGCACCGTGTGACTGGCAAACGTTTTGAAATGCATCTCAGTTTTCGTCCCCTTTTACTCGGGTTCACCATTCCAGACCCTTTACGAACACTCTCCCCACTTGGAGAGTCAGTGCCTTTAACCTCCTGTTGGGCACAGTTTGCAATTCCTGCGCAAGATGAAAAGGAATAGGGAGAACCAATGACAGACTAGCTGTAGGTGTCTGCACGGGCAAATTTAACGCTCATTTCCCACCAGGAAGAGGAATTAACCAAAGGCTCAGCATGCCGTGCCGGAACCAGATTAGAGCCTGAAGCAATCCTGCGGGTTTGGGGCCAGCTCACAAGATAGCGAGTTGAAGAAAGGAGCTCAGGGGCACTGTAACTCACAAAACTGCAGAGTTTTAAATGACAGCTATCGTCCAAAAATATATTGAAGGAAGGCTGCGAAGACGACTTGTAAGCGGGGCAGATTTGCAGGAAAACTATTTCAGGGGGCAGACGGGAATTTCATTTAAAGCATAGGAAAAGAGGCAGAACGTCGACAATGATGCACTTGGCCAAAAAGGGCGTATGCGTTTTTTCCTGAATCAGGAAAAAACGCATACGCCCTTTTTGGCCAACCAAGCATGCATGTTAAAGAAATGTGCACTTCAATGAAGTCTCACTGCCCCCCGGTCAAAAGGGCCATCTGAAAAAAGTGTAAAATCCAGAAAGGCAGCACAGGCCATGGAGAACAGCGAGCTTTGTTATGCTGATGGGCGGGATGTAAATTGCCAACAGCCAGTCTGGAAAAGTGTATGGTGTTTCCTGGAACATCTAAAAAACAAAGCAACGGAGCCTACGGCACTTCTCCTTATGGTCCTATAGCTTAGGAAAATTAAAATCAAAAACACACAGCCACCCAAAAGTCTCGGGCGGCTCTGTTTACAAGAACCTCGTCTACGGTACAAGTTAAATATCCCAGAATGTGAAAAATGGATAAACAAGTTGTGGTACGTACGTACAATGGAATATCACACATCAATGAAATCTATGTCATCAGGCCCGTCGCGGCATAATGAGTGGATTCAGGTACGATGATTCTAAGTGAAATAAGTCACACAGAAAATGAAACATCATAAGATATCACTAATACACGGAATGTAAACTTGGCTACACATGAACTGAATTACAAAACAGAACAGGGTCTCAAATTTAGAAAACCAACTTATGCTTGCTTAAGGGGAAAGGTGAGTTTGGGTGCTGCATAAAACCAGAGATAGAAATTAGCACAGATACCTTTCCATAAGCCAAATATGTAATAGTCAAGACCTACCCCTTGCTCAACGAAATGGACTAAACACCCCATATTCAACGCCTAGGAATACACCTGACTAGTAAGAATCTTCAAACCCATGGATTTATATGTCTCCGTAAGAGAATGAAGCGTGTGTACAGCGGCATGAATGCAGCAGAGAAAATCCGATAAATCCCATTATCAAAATGAATTACACAAACAAAACCCAAGGACAGTGAAATAGAGAGCAATTCTTAAATAATTCATTCAGGGCTTGTGATGCAACCTGGATTTACCACCTCTACACCCAGAGCTGAGTGAGACATAAGGTTGGGCACTTCGGGCTGATAGCATTGGTGAGGTTCGATGAGCAAATGCAGACCCTTTGAAGTCATACAGCATGGTACCCTTTCCATGGGTCCCAACTCTCCAAGTTTAAGGGATTCTTCCTTCAGCTAAAACATGCATGGGAAACCCACAGTATGGTGCACCGTGTGACTGGCAAACGTTTTCAAATGCATCTCAGTTTTCGTCCCTTTATACTCGGGTTCACCATTCCAGACGCTTAACTAACACTCTCCCCACTTGGAGAGTCAGTGCCTTTAACCTCCTGTTTGGCACATTTTGCAATTTCTGCGCAAGATGAACAGGAATAGGGAGAACCAATGAGAGAGAAGCTGTAGGTGGCTGCATGTGCAAATGTAACGCTCATTTCCCACCAGGACGAGGAATTAAAAAAAAGCTCAGCATGCCCTGCCGGAACAAGACTAGGGCCTGAAGCAATCCTGTGGTTTTGCGACCAGCTCACAAGAAAACAAGTTGAAGAAAGGAGCTCAGGGGCACTGTAATTCACAAACATGCAGAGTTATAAATGACAGCTATCGTCCAAAAATATATTGAAGTAAGTCTGCGAAGAGGACTTGGAAGCTGGGCAGAAATTCAGGAAAACGATTTCAGGGGGTAGACTGGAATTGCACTTAAAGCATAGGAAAAGACGCAGAATGGCGACAATGATGCACTTGGCCAAAAATGGCGTATGCGTTTTTTCCTGAATATATTCAGGAAAAAACGGATACGCCCTTTTTGGGAAACCAAGCAAGCATGTAAGAAATCTGCACTACAATGAAGTCTCACTGCCCCCCGGTCAAAAGGGTCATCTGAAAAATGTGTAAAATCCAGAAAGGCAGGACAGGCCACGGAGAAGAGGGAGCATTGTTTTGCTGATGGGCGGGATGTGAATTGCCAACAGCCACTCTGGAGATGTGTATGCTGTTTCCTGAAACACGAAAGAAACAAAGCAACACAGCCTATGGCACTTCCACTTATGATCCTATAGCTCAGGGAAATTAAAATCAAAACCACACAGCCACCCCAAAGTTTGGAATGGCTCTGTTTACAGGAACCTCGTCTACGGTACAAGTTAAATATCCCAGAGAGCGAAAAATGGATAAAGAAGTTGTGGTACGTACGTACAATGGAATATCACAGAGCAATGAAATCTATGTCATCAGGCCCATAGGGGCATAATGAGTGGATTCAGGTACGATGATTCTACGTGAAATAGGTCACACAGAAATAGAAACAGCATAAGATATCACTAATACACGGAATGTAAACTTGGCTACACATGAACTGAATTACAAAACAGAACAGGGTCTCCAATTTAGAAAACCAACTTATGCTAGCTTTTTGGGAAAGGTGACTTGGGGTGCTGCATGAAAAGAGATTGAAATTCGCACAGATACCGTTCCATACGCCAAATATGTAATAGACAAGACCTACTCCTTATTCAACGAAATGGACTCAACACCCCATATTCAACGCCTAGGAATATACCTGCCTAGTAAGAATCTTAAAACCCATTGATTTATATGTCTCCATAAGAGAATCAAGCGTGTGTTCAGTGGCCTAAACGCAGCAGTGAAAATCCGATAAATCCCATTATCAAAATAAATTTCAAAAACAAAACACAATGACAGTGAAATAGAGAGCAATTCTTAAATAATTCACTCAGGGCTTCTGATGAAACCTGGATTTACCACATCTACACCCAGAGCTGGGGAGACATAAGGCCAGACACTTCGGCCTGATAGCATTGGTGAGGTTCGATGAGCAAATGCAGACCCTTTGAAGTCATACTGCATGGTACCCATTCCATGGGTCCCAACTCTCCAGGTTTAAGGGATTCTTCCTTCAGCTAAAACATGCATGGGAAACCCACAGTATTGTGCACCGTGTGACCGGGAAACGTTTTCAAATGCATCTCAGTTTTCGTCCCATTGTACTCGGGTTCACCATTCCAGACCCTTTACTAACACTCTCCCCACTTGGAGAGTCAGTGCCTTTAACCTCCTGTTTGGCACAGTTTGCAATTTCTGCGCAAGATGAACAGGAATAGGGAGAACCAATGAGAGACTAGCTGTAGGTGTCTGCACGGGCGAATTTAATGCTCATTTCCCACCAGGACGAGGAATTAACCAAAGGCTCAGCATGCCGTGCCGGAACGAGATTAGGGCCTGAAGCAATCCTGCGGGTTTGCGGCCAGCTCACAAGATAGCAAGTTGAAGAAAGGATCTCAGGGGCACTGTAACTCACAAACCTGCAGAGTTATAAATGACAGCTATTGCCCAAAAATATATTGAAGGAAGGCTGCGAAGACGACTTGTAAACGGTGCAGAATTGCAGGAAAATGATTTCAGGGTGTAGACGGGAATTGCATTTAAAGCATAGGAAAAGAGGCAGAACGTCGACAATGATGCTCTTGGCCAAAAAGGGCGTATGCGTTTTTTCCTGAATATATTCAGGAAAAAACGCATACGCCCTTTTTGGCCAACCAAGCAAGCATGTGAAAGAAATCTACACTAAAATGAAGTCTCACAGCCCCCCGGTTAAAAGAGCCATCTGAAAAGAGTGTAAAATCCAGAAAGGCAGCACAGGCCATGGAGAACACGGAGCCTTGTTATGCTGATGGGCGGGATGTAAATTGCCAACAGCATCTCTGGACAAGTGTATGGTGTTTCCTGGAACACCTAAAAAACAAAGCAGTGGATCCTACGGCACTTCCACTTATGGTCCTATAGCTTAGGGAAATTAAAATCAAAAACACACAGCCACCCCAATGTTTGGGACGGCTCTGTTTACAAGAACCTCGTCTACGGTACAAGTTAAATATCCCAGAACGTGAAAAATGGATAAAGAAGTTGTGGTACGTACGTACAATGGAATATCACTCACCAATGAAATCTATGTCATCAGGCCCGTCGCGGCATAATGAGTGGATTCAGGTACGATTATTCTAACTGAAATAAGTCACACAGAAAATGAAACATCATAAGATATCACTAATAAACGGAATGTAAACTTGGCTACACATGAACTGAATTACAAAGCAGAGCAGGGTCTCAAATTTAAAAAAACAACTTATGCTTGCTTAAGGGGAAAGGTGAGTTGGGGCGCTGCATAAACTCGGAAATAGAAATTAGCACAGATACCTTTCCATAAGCCAAATATGTTATAGTCAGGACCTACCCCTTGCTTAACGAAATGGACAAAACACCCCGTATTCAACGCCTAGGAATACACCTGACTAGTAAGAATCTTCGAACTCATGGATTTATATGTCTCCATAAGAGAATGAAGCGTGTGTACAGCGGCATGAATGCAGCAGAGAAAATCCGATAAATCCCATTATCAAAATGAATTCCAAAATCAAAACACAAGGACAGTGAAATAGAGAGCATTTCTTAAATTATTCATTCAGGGCTTGTGATGCAACCTGGATTTACCACATCTACACCCAGAGCTGAGTGAGACATAAGTTTGGGCACTTCGGGCTGATAGCATTGGTGAGGTTCGATGAGCAAATGCAGACCCTTTGAAGTCATACTGCATGGTACCCATTCCATGGGTCCCAACTCTCCAGGTTTAAGGGATTCTACCTTCAGCTAAAACATGCATGGGAACCCCACAGTATGGTGCACCGTGTGAACGGGGAACGTTTTCAAATGCACCTCAGTTTTCGTCCCCTTTTACTCGGGTTCACCATTCCAGAACCTTTACTAACACTCTCCCCACTTGGAGAGTCAGTGCCTTTAACCTCCTGTTTGGCACAGTTTGCAATTTCTGCACAAGATGAACAGGAATAGGGAGAACCAATGAGAGACTAGCTGTAGGTGTTTGCACGTGCAAATTTAACGCTCATTTCCCACCAGGAAGAGGAATTAACCAAAGGCCCAGCATGCCGTGCCGGAACGAGATTAGGGTCTGAAGCAATCCTGCGGTTTTGCGGCCAGCTCACAAGATAGCGAGTTGAAGAAAGGAGCTCAGGGGGACTGTAACTCACAAAGATGGAGAGCTATAAATGACAGCTATCGTCCAAAAATATATTGTAGGAAGGCTGCGAAGAGGACTTGGAAGCGGTGCAGAATTGCAGGAAAACGTTTTCAGGTTCTGGACCGGAATTGCATTTGAAGCATAGGAAAAGAGGCAGAATGTCGACATTGATGCTCTAGGCCAAAAAGGGCATATGCGTTTTTTCCTGAATATAGTCAGGAAAAAACGCATATGCTCTTTTTGGCCAACCAAGCAAGCCTGTTAAAAAAATCTGCACTTCAATGAAGTCTCACTGCCTCCCAGTCAAAAGGGCCATCTGAAAAAAGTGTAAAATCCAGAAAGGCTGGACAGGCCATGGAGAACAGGGAGCCTTGTTATGCTGATGGGCGGGATGTAAACTGCCAACAGCCACTCTGGAGAAGTGTATGGTGTTTCCTCAAACACCTAAAAAACAAAGCAACGGAGCCTACAACACTTCCACTTATGGTCCTATAGCTTAGGAAAATTAAAATCAAAAACACACACCCACCCGAAAGTTTCGGACGGCTCTGTTTACAAGAACCTCGTCTACGGTACAATTTAAATATCCCAGAACGTGAAAAATGGATAAAGAAGTTGTGGTACGTACGTACAATGGAATATCACACAGCAATGAAATCTATGTCATCAGGCCCGTCGCGGCATAATGAGTGGATTCAGGTATGATGATTCTAAGTGAAATAAGTCACACGGAAAATGAAACATCATAAGATATCACTAATACACGGAATGTAAACTTGACTACACATGAACTGAATTACAAAACAGAAAAGGGTCTCCAATTTAGAACAGCAACTTATGCTTGCTTAAGGGGAAAGGTGAGTTGGGGTGCTGCATAAAACCAGAGATAGAAATTAGCACAGATACCTTTCCATAAGCCAAATATGTAATAGTCAAGACCTACCCCTTGCTCAACGAAATGGACTAAACACCCCATATTCAACGCCTAGGAATACACCTGACTAGTAAGAATCTTCAAACCCATGGATTTATACGTCTCCGTAAGAGAATGAAGCGTGTGTACAGCAGCATGAATCAGCAGAGAAAATCCGATAAATCCCATTATCAAAATGGATTACAAAAACAAAACACAAGAAGAGTGAAATAGAGAGCAATTCTTAAATAATTTATTCAGGGCTTGTGATGCAATCTGGATTTACCACATCTACACACAGAGCTGAGTGAGACATAAGGTTGGGCACTTCGGGCTGATAGCATTGGTGAGGTTCGATGAGCAAATGCACACCCTTTGAAGTCATACTGCATGGTACCCATTCCATGGGTCCCAACTCTCCAGTTTTAAGGGATTCTTCCTTCAGGTAAAACATGCATGGGAAACCCACAGTATGGTGCACCGTGTGACCGGCAAACGTTTTCAAATGCATCTCAGTTTTAGTCCCCTTTTACTCGGGTTCACCATTCCAGACTCTTTACTAACACTCTCCCCATTTGGAGAGTCAGTGCCTTTAACCTCCTGTTTGGCACAGTTTGCAATTTCTGCGCAAGATGAACAGGAATAGGGAGAACCATGAGAGACTAGCTGTAGGTGTCTGCACGGGCAAATGGTACGCTCATTTCCCACCAGGAAGAGGAAATAACCAAAGGCCCAGCATGCCCTGCCGGAACCAGTTTAGGGCCTGAAGCAATCCTGTGGTTTTGCGGGCAACTCACAAGAAAGCGAGTTGAAGAAAGGAGCTCAGGGGCACTGTAACTCACAAACCTGCAGAGTTATAAATGACAGCTATCGTCCAAAAATATATTGAAGGAAGGCTGCGAAGACGACTTGTAAGCGGGACAGAATTGCAGGAAAACGATTTCAGGGGGTAGATGGGAATTGCATTTAAAGCATAGGAAAAGAGGCAGAACGTCGACAATGATGCTCTTGGCCAAAAAGGGCGTATGCGTTTTTTCCTGAATATATTCAGGAAAAAACGCATACGCCCTTTTTGGCCAACCAAGCAAGCATGTTAAAGAAATCTGCACTACAATGAAGTCTCACTGCCCCCCGGTCAAAAGGGCCATCTGAAAAAAGTGTAAAATCCAGAAATGCAGCACAGGCCATGGAGAACAGGGAGCCTTGTTATGCTGATGGGCGGGATGTAAATTGCCAACAGCCACTCTGGAGAAGTGTATGGTGTTTCCCGGAACACCGAAAAAACAAAGCTACGGAGCCTACGGCACTTCCACTTATGGTCCTATAGCTTAGGGAAATTAAAATCAAAAACACACAGCCACCCCAAAGTTTCAGACGGCTCTGTTTACAAGAACCTCTTGTACGGTACAAGTTAAATATCCCAGAGGGCGAAAAATGGATAAAGAAGTTGTGGTTCTTACGTACAATGGAATATCACTCAGCAATGAAATCTATGTCATCAGGCCTGTAGCGGCATAATGAGTGGATTCAGGTACGATGATTCTACGTGCAATAGGTCACACAGAAAAAGAAACATCATAAGATATCACTAATACACGGAATGTAAACTTGGCTACACATGAAATGAATTACAAAACAGAACAGTGTCTCAAATTTAGAAAACCATCTTATGCTTGCTTTTTGGGAAAGGTGAGTTCGGGTGCTGCATAAAAACAGAGATTGAAATTCGCACTGATACCGTTCCATAAGCCAAATATGTAATAGACAAGACCTACTGCTTGCTCAACAAAATGGGCTCAACACCCCATATTCAACGCCTAGGAATATACCTGCCTAGCAAGAATCTTAAAACCCATGGATTTATATGTGTCCGTAAGAGAATCCAGCGTGTGTTCAGTGGCCTAAAGGCAACAGTGAAAATCCGATAAATCCCATTATCAAAATAAATTTCAAAAACAAAACACAATGACAGTGAAATAGAGAGCAATTCTTAAATAATTCACTCAGGGCTTCTGATGCAACCTGGATTTACCACATGTACACCCAGTGCTGGGGAGACATAAGGCCGGACACTTCGCCCTGATAGCATTGTTGAGGTTCCTTGAGCAATTGCAGACCCTTTGAAGTCATACTGCATGGTACCCATTCCAAGGGTCCCAACTCTCCAGGTTTAAGGGATTCTTCCTTCCGCTACATCATGTATGGGAAACCCAGAGTATGGTCCACCATGTGATTGGGAAACGTTTTCAAATGCATCTCAGTTTTCGTCCCTTTATACTTGGGTTCACCATTCCAGACGCTTAACTAACACTCTCCCCACTTGGAGAGTCAGTGCCTTTAACCTGCTGTTTGTCACAGTTTGTAATTTCTGCGCAAGATGAACAGGAATAGGGAGAACCAATGAGAGACTAGCTGTAGGTGTCTGCACGGGCAATTTAATGCTCATTTCTCACCAGGAAGTGGAATTAACCAAAGGCTCAGAATGCCGTGCCGGAACCAGATTAGGGCCTGAAGCAATACTGCGGGTGTGCAGGCAGCTCACAAGATAGCGAGTTGAACAAAGGAGCTCAGGGACACTGTAATTCACAAACCTGCAGAGTTATGAATGACAGCTATCGTCCAAAAATATACTGAAGGAAGGCTGCGAAGAGGACTTGAAAGCGGGGCAGAATTCCAGGAAAACGATTTCAGGAGGTAGACGGGAAGTGCACTGAAAGCATAGGAGAAGAGGCAGAACCTCGACAATGATGCACTTGTTCAAAAAGTGCATATGCGTTTTTTCCAAGGCCCTCCTTAAAGAGGGTAGGGGGCTCCCAGCATGCTTCAGTGGCCAACAGAGGGCCCACATCGCCAAGTTGACGTGAGCCAGCCAGGCAGGAGTGACCTCACATCAGAGGGCCCACCTCACAGAAGGGTAAGGGACCCAGCCATTATCAGACTCTCACCAGAGGGCCCACATCAGCAAGGGGCTGGGAACCAGGCAGGAGTGTCTTCACACCCGTGGGGCCACATCATCGCAAGTTGAGGTACCCAGCACATGTGGCCTCAAACCAGAGGACCCACATCTCCATGGGTCTCGGAGCGAGGCAGGCAGGATGAACCTCAAAACACGTGGCCCATTGTATAAAAAAGGTGAGGAATCCAGCAGTTGGAACATCCCAGCAGGCGGCCCAGAGCACCGAGGCTATGGGATCCAGGCAATGATGAACTCACAACAGAGGGCCCTCATCATGAAACTGTGAGCAACCTAGCCATTGTGACCTCAGAGCACAAGGCCCACATCCCCATGGTGAAGCGAACCAAGCAGGAGTGTCATCGCACCAGTGGGCACACATCAGAAAATGTGGGGAGCCCAGCAGTTAGGGCCTGACGCCAGAGGGCCCTCATCACCGAGGAGAGGAGGCTCCCAGCAGGCTCCAACTGCTACAAGATGGCCAACGTCGCCAATGCGGGGTGTGCCAGCCAGGCAGGAGTGACCTCAGAGCAGAGGGCCAACCTCAAAAAAGTGTGAGGAACCCAAAGAGGATTAGACTCTCACCAGAGGGCCCACATCACCAAGAGGATCAGAACCAGGCAGGACTGTCTTCACACCAGTGTGACCACATCATAGAAAGGTGAGGAACCCAGCACATGTGGCCTAAACCAGAAGACCCACATCTCCAAGGGGCTCGGAGTGAGGCATGCAGGAGTAGCCTCACAACACAGGGCCCATAGAATAAAAAAGCTGAGGAATCCTGCAGTGGGAACCTCCCAGCAGGCGGCCCAGAGCACCGAGTCTACGCGATCCAGGCTGCAGTGAACTCACAGCAGAGGGCCCATATCATGAAACTGTGAGCAACCCAGCCATTGGGACCTCACAGCAGAAGGCCCACATCCCCATGGTTTGGGAACATGGCAAGAGTGTCCTCGCACCACTTAGCAGGTATCAGAAAAAGTGGGTACCCAGCAGTTACGGCCTGACGCTAGAGAGCCCTCATCACCGAGGGGAGGTGGCTCCCAGCAGGCTCCAACTGCCACAAGAGGGCCGATGTCGCCAAGGCGGGTTGTGCCAGCCAGTCAGTAGTGACCTCACAGCAGAGGGCCCACCTCACAGAAGGGTGAGGAACCCAGCCAGGATCAGACTCTCACCAGAGGGCCCACATCACCAAGGGGATAGAAACCAGGCAGGAGTGTCCTCACACCAGCGGGGCCACATCATCGAAAGGTGAGGGACCCAGCACACGTGGCCTCAAACCAGAGGACACACATCACCAAGGGGCTGGGAGTGAGTCAGGCAGGAGGAGTCTCCAAACAGAGGGCCCATAGAAGAAAAAAGGTGAGGAATCCCGCAGTTGGAACCTCCCCGCAGGCGGCCAGGAGCAGCGAGGCTATGGGATCCAGGCCGGAGTGAACTCACACCAGAGGGCCCTCATCATGAAACTGAGCCACCCACCGTTGGGACCTCAGAGCAGAAGGCCCATATTCCCATGGGGTTGGAAACCTGGCAGGAGTGTACTCACACCACAGGGCGCACATCAGAAAATTTTGGGAGCCCAGGAGTTAGAGCCTGACGCCAGAGGGCCCTCATTACCGAGGGGAGGAGACTCCCAGCAGGCACCAACTCCCAACTGAGGGCCCACGTCGCCAAGGTGACGTGTGCCAGTCAGGCAGGAGTGACCTCACAGCAGAGGGCCTACCTCACAGAAGGGTGAGGAAACCAGCCAGGATAAGACTCTCACCAGAGAGCCCACATCACCAAGGGGACCGGAACAAGGCAGGAGTGTCCTCACACCAGTGTGGCCACATTATAGAAAGGTGACGAACCCAGCACATGTGGCCTAAACCAGAGGACCCACATTTCCAAGGTGCTCCGAGTGAGGCAGGCAGGAGTAGCCTAACAACACAGGGCCCACAGAATAAAAAATGTGAGGAATCCAGCAGTTGGAACCCCCCAGCAGGTGGCCCAGAGTACGGAGTCTATGGGATCCAGGCCACAGTGAACTCACAGCAGAGGGCTCACATCATGACACTATGAGCAACCCAGCTGGTGGGACCTCAGAGCAGAAGGCCCACATCCCCATGGGGATGGGAACGTGGCAGGAGTGTACTCGCACGACAGGGCACATATCAGAAAATTTTGGGAGCCCATGAGTTAGGGCCTGACGCCAGAGGGCCCTCATTACCGAGGGGAGGAGACTCCCAGCAGGCACCAACTCACAACTGAGGACCCACATCGCCAAGGTGATGTGTGCCAGCCAGGCAGGAGTGACCTCACAGCAGAGGGCCCACCTCCCAGAAGGGTGAGGAATCCAGCCAGGATCAGACTCTCACCAGAGGGCCCCCATCACCAAGGGGATGGGAACCAGGCAGGAGTGTCCTCACACCAGTGGGGCCACATCAATAAAGGTGAGGAAACCGGCACATGTGGCCTCAAACCAGAGGACCTACATCACAAAGGGGCTGGGAGTGAGTCAGGAAGGAGGAGCATGAAAACACAGGACCCAAAGAATAAAAATGGAAAGGAATCCAGCAGTAGGAACCTCCCAGCAGGCGGCTCAGAGCACAGAGTCTATGGGATCTAGGCCTGAGTGAACTAACACCAGAGAGCCAACATCCTGAAACTGTGAACAACACAGGTGTTGGGACCATAGAGCAGAAGGCACATGGGGATGGGAACCTGGCAGGAGTGCCCTCACACCACTTAGCACGTATCAGAAAATGTGGGTAACCAGCAGTTAGGGCCTGATGCCAGAGGGTCTCATCACTGAGGGGAGGAGGCTCCCAGCGGGCTCCAACTGCCACCAGAGGGCCGACGTCGCCAAGGCGGGGTGTGTCAGCCAGGCAGGAGTGACCTCAGAGAAGAGGGCCCACCTCACAGAAGTGTGAGGAGCCAAACCAGGATCAGACTCTCACTGGAGGGCTCACATCACCAAGGGGATGGGAACCAGGCAGGAGTGTCTGCACACCAGTGGGGCCACATCTGCGAAAGGTGAGGAACCCAGCACATGTGGCCTCAAACCAGAGGACACACATCACCAAGGGGCTGGGAGTGAGGCAGGTGTCTGGAGGGGCACATTTAACTCTAATTTCCCACCAGGAAGAGGAATTAACCAAAGGCTCAGAGTGCCGTGCGGGACCCTGATTACGGCCTGAAGCAAACCTGCGGTTCTGTGGCCAGCTTTCAAGGAAACGAGTTAAGAAAGGAAATCACAGGCACTGTAATTCACAAACCTGCAGAGTTATAAATGACAGCTATTGGCAAAAATATATTGAAGTAAGTCTGCACAGAGGACTTGAAAACGAGGCAGAATTGCAGGAATCATATTTCAGGAGGTAGATTGGAATTGCATTTAAAGCATGTGAAAAGCGGCAGATCTTTGACAGTGATGCACTTGGACAAAAAGTGCGTATACATTTTTTCCTGAATATATTCAGGAAAAAACGCATATGCCCTTTGTGGCCAACCAAGAATTCGAGCAATGGAAATCCGCACTACAATGAACTCTCATTTCCCATTCGTCAAAAGAGTCATCTGAAAAAAGTGTAAAACCCAGAAACACAGGACAGGCCATGGAGAACAGGGAGCCTTGTTATGCTGATGGACGGGTTGTAAATTGCCAACAGACACTCTGGTGATGTTTATGGTGTATGCTGAAACATCTAAAAAACAAAGCTACAGAGCCTAGGGCACTTCCACTTTTGGCCCTATAGCTTAGGAAAATTAAAATCAACAAGACACAGCCAACACAATATCCAGGGCTGCTGTGTTTACAAGAACCTTGAGTCCAGTACAAATTAAATATCCCAGAAAGAAAAAAATGGATAAAGGAGTTGTCCTACTTACGTACAACGGAATATCACTCAGCAATGAAATCAATGTCATCAGGCCTGTAGCAGCAAATTGAGTGGATTTAAGTATGATGATTCTAAGAGAAATATGTCACACAGAGAAACATAATTATCATAAGATATCACAAATAGAGGGAGTGTAAACTTGGCTACACATAAACTGAATTACAAAACCGAGCAGAGTCTCACATTTAGATAAAAACTTATGCTTGCTTAACGGGAAAGTTGAGTTGGGGTGCTGTATAAAACCAGAGATTGAAATGAGCACACATACCGTTCCATAAGCCAAATATGTAATAGACAAGACCTACTCTTTGCTCAACGAAATAGACTAATCCATGGTGTATCACCTCACACCTGTTAGAATGGGCATCATCAGAAAATCTACAAACAACAAATGCTGGAAAGGGTGCGGAGATAAGGAAACCTCTTCCACTATTGTTGGGAATGTAAATTGATGCAGTCACTGTGGAGAACATTATGGAGTTTCTTATAAAACTAAGAATAGAATTACCATATAATACAGCAATCCCACTACTGGGCATATACCCAGACAAAACCATAAAACGAAAAGAGACATTCACCGCAATGTTCATTGCATCACTATTTACAATATCCAGGTAATGGAAGCAACCTAAATGCCCACAGACAGACGAATGCATAAAGATGAGGTACATATATAAAATGGAATATTACTAAGCCATAAAAAGGAATGAAATTGGGTCATTTGTAGAGACGTTGATGGATCTAGAGACTGTCATACAGAGTGAAGTAAGTCAGAAAGAGAAAAACAAATCCTGTATATAAATGCATATATGTGGAACCTAGAAAAGTTGTACAGATGAAGGGTTTTGCAAGGCAGAAATAGAGCAACAGATGTAGACAACAAACGTATGGACACCAAGGGGGGAAAGCTGTTAGGGGGGTGGTGGTGGGAGGAGTTGAGAGATTGGGATTGGCATGTATACATTTCTATGTATAAAATAGGTAACCAAAAAGAACCTGCTGTATAAAAAAATAAAATAAAATTCAAAATTACAAAAAGTAAAACAGAAAAAATATTCTTCCCTTCACATACATGTATTTATATGAATAAATTATTTCCATGCTTATATCTGTAAATACAAAAAAGAGGAATAAAATCTACCTTGAACCAAAAACGAAAAAAAGAAATAAAAACAGAACCCACCAGTTACACAGAGGAAAACCGTATCAGGGCCCTTGCTCCAGTTGTAAACAATTCTGAAGTTGGTCAGTGGTGGGGAATCATCTCCCATTCAGCCAGCATGCCCCACGCAACAAGCGTCCTCATTGCAAAGCTGGGGGCCCGTGCCGAGGCATCTGTGAGTAAACGTGGGCCGAGCCCCAGGCCAGCTGCTGCAGAAATGTTCCCACCCTTCCCAGGTAAAACACCTGAATATGTACAAGGACTTGAAAGCCTAGAGGAAGGGCCATGGAGCCACATGAGCGACAGCATGCCAGCCGACTTGGTGCCTGCAGGCCAGACAGGATGGTCCTGGCCCTGGGTGCTCTTCTGGAAGCTTTCCATTTCCCTGCCTGAGATACCCCTCCTGTCCCGGCCCCCACTGCTTTCTTCCTTACTCACCTCTGCCCAGGGAGAAATTCCAGCGGCAGGTATGGGTGGCACATCCTCTTCTTTAGCAGGTGGCATCTTGGCAACTGCTGCAGAAAGTCCAGCAGAGCCCCACTCACACTGGGCAACCCACAAAGCCGTGGCCTCTCACTCCCTCCCACCAGTCCAGCCCCGAGACTGCTGACAGGGCAGAAAATGGCGTCAGGCACAGCTGCAGGTGCTCTTGCTGCCTGGAGCGGTGTTTATATTGATCTCAACCCAGGCACACCTGGGGAGGGATGGCCGGCATGGTCAGGCTTCCCAGGCCAGCCAATAATCACCCCTCAGGGGCTCACAGTTGCAGAAACTGGAACTTGCTGAATCGGCCAGGTCCAAGGAACAGGTGTGGGCTCCTGAGAGTCAGGATAGACAAGGGGCTGCAGCTCTGGCTTGTTTTCTAATTATATTATCTGGCCCATGAGTGGGAGACAACTTCAAGAAAACCCTCTCCTAATGAGAAGTACCCAGGAGTCAGGGAGAGCAGGGGTGGGTGGTGGGTGGAGACAGAGGCCTGGTGCCCCGGGTGCAGTGGAAGTCTCTGGAAGACCAGGTGGAGGGAGGCCACACAGAGTGATGCCCAGGGTCACAGACCTGTCGGAGCTGCTGTTTGTTAGTTCAAGTCCTGCTCTGAGGTGCTCTGTGTCAGATCTGAGTGACAGGTGAGCTGGGAGTGCTCTGCAATGAGGGCGATGTGCATGGCTCCTGTGTGCCCAGCCCTGCCACGGTACCTGAAAGGGTAGCTCTGTATCCTGGGAGGGGCCTGACCACGAGATCCCCATGGGCTGCAGGGGAACCTGCCCAGGGAGCCCCATATCCTGGGAGGGGCCTGAACACGAGAGCCCCGTGGGCTGGGGTGGGGGTGGGGTACCTGCCCAGGTGAGCTCCATATCCTGGGATTGGCCTGACCTCGAGAGACCCATGGGCTGCTGGAGTACTGGTAAAAGATGTCAGGACAGTCAGTGAAGCCACCGAGGATATACCTCCAGTAGTTCCTAAACCCTACACCCTGCTGGTCATTCTACTAACCACCAGGACATGGTATTCTGTATTAGTCTTCAATGAAGCCTTCTTTTGTATTCTATTAGTCCCAGAGTCACAAGAAATTTTGGCTTGTGAGTGGCAGGACTCAACATACAACTAAAACAATACTTCCGGGCCGTGTTGCCCCAAGGGTTCAAAAATTCCCACACCATCTTTGGGGAAAGCTCAGCTAAAGACCTAAAAGTTCTACCTCTGGAAAAGGAAACACTCCTTCAATATGCAGACGACATTCTGATCGCCAGCCCTACTAAGGAGACCTCTGAACTACCAAGCCAATAAAGGATACAAGTTGTCCAAGAAAAAGCTCAAATATCACAGACTATGGTGACCTGCGTGGGCTGCATTCTCACAGAAGGTCGGAGAAGCCCATCCCAGGAAAGGGAAGAAACAATTTACAGCCTTACCCATTTCTAAAACTAGAAGACAGCTTAGGGGTTCCTGGGGAGGCCAGGGTTTGCTGCTTCTGGATCCCTAACTACAGTCTACTAGCTGGGCCTCTATATGAAACACTGAAAGAAAAAGATGATGATCCTTTTGAATAGAATCCAGAAGTGGCCTTTCAAGAATGGAAAGAGCAGTCAATTCAGACCCTTGCCCTGGAACTCCCTAATTTAGCTAAACCCTTTGACCTTTACATTCCTAGTGAAATTTGAATGGCCATTGGAGTATTAGTGCAAAACCTGGGACCACTTGAAATGGAACAATGCAAGAATGCCATCCAGGTAGGATAAACTACGGTCACCAAGGGGCTTGGCCCACCGCCACATCTGGCCAAGATACTGGCAGTATCTGAAAACCTGGAAATCAGCAGCCCAAAAGGCCACCTCCCTCCTAAGGGAAAAGGACCCCACGTGGTGATCCTAACCCCCAACCATGCCCTGAAGTTGCAGGGTTTGCTCCGTGGGCACACTGACCTTGAGTGAGGAGGTCCTCCAACTCCAACCTCCAGAGAGATAACTGGGGCAAAGTGGCACCATGACGACTCGTGTGACCATCACTTGACCTGGTGTTTCTCTCATAAAACAACAAGAGTGTGTCCCAAAAGAGTAGACTACTGCTTGCAGGACTTACTGCACCCAGAGGGGAGGTAATAATCTTGGCAGGGGAACCGTATATCACGCTGTCACCATAGAAAAGCCTACAGACACTGTGATGATGGTGGCCAATAAGACCGGCTGGACTCCTGTTTACTTCAAAAGGCTGTTGACTCAGTGGCCATCATGGTCCTTCATCACCACTGACCCTGGACTGTCTGGGAGTTGAGCAGTCAGGGTGCTGACACCTGGTGCTGTTTTTACGTTAATTCAGGGGCCTAACTGAAGAAAGCACAGACTACTGGTCAGAGCATCTAGGCTGGCAGAAACGGTCAGCCTAAGGTGGCCGAACAAATGTGCGGCGGGGTGAAACTGGACCTCACAGCGTCACTGCACATCTCCTTCCTGGACCCTTAAAGGTCATTAGAATCTATAACACTACCAATACTTGTGCTCAGGCGGACGAGCACGGAGGCAGGAGGCCTGCGGACAATCAACGTCACCTGGAGGCTGCTGGGGAGAAGTTCAGACCCTCTCCCACGGGTATGAGGGCTCCTAACTCAGCACTCAGCAGTTACAGATGAAGGGTCTGCACCCTCAGCACTCTAAGAATGAGGAAGGGGACAAAATGCAGAAGAGGGGTTTGTCCCAGGCAAAGCCCCTTAAAAATCCCTGGGAGATAAAAATAGAATCTGGGCAATAAAATAAAGTCTAACCTTTTTTATCCTTTGTGCTTTGTCTAATTTCACGTGCTCCTAGGGTCCCGCATACAGAGGTTCAACAGCCGGCACTTCAGACCAGATTTCCTAGTGCAGAATGGCTGGGTCGACACTTCAGCTCCTGGAGCACAGTGCAGACTCCGCGATATAGAGCCTGAGCTGCAGCCAACCGGGCCCTCGAGAGCTCCGCCCCCTCCCTCCCACTGACTCTGACAGGATCTCTACACAGCAGCCCAGCCCACAGCCCACGGGGTAGCACATGCTCTCACCTCTGCATTCTCTGATCAAAATATAAAGTTTCCTTTGCTTCTGAACCAAACTCAGTCTCGATCTGTTGGCTCCAATGACACTGGGCAGGGGGACACTTGTTGGGGTCCACTCTGGAGGATCAGTAACAGAAATTGAGAACATTGTAACTTCAATGAACAGATGTGTGAGCCAAACTGTAATTAACATAGAACAGTGTATAAGGCTCGGGTAAAATAAGTTGTTTCTAACACTTCCATTTGATATTTCCATCACTTTATTATAAGCAAGTTCAGTGAAAGGTTTGTCTTATTTGTCAGGTCAATACTAGAGAAACGAAGTGATTTCTTTCCAAGGATGTACATCTAATAATCTTGGTTAAAGCTTCAATCTTGTTTTAAATGCTTTTCCATTGAAAATGATACCTCTCTTTCAGCTCCCCCATTTCTGAGAAGTATAAAATCTTATAATTTATTATTACCAAAGGGGAAAGTTGGGAGGAGGGATAAATTAACAGTTTGGGATTAACACATACACACTGCTATGTATAAAATCGATCATCAACAAGGAACTACTGTACAGCACAGGGAACTACACTCAATATTTTGCAATAACCTATAAGGGGAAATAATCTGAAAAAAGAATAGATATTTTTATTGACATCATCTATTAATGACAGTTAAAATGGAACCTAACGGAAGCCAGTGGTGAGTGCTTCTGACCCTGAAGACTTCAATCATCTAAAGTTTGGACTCTGCCTACTTCCCAAGGCCCTTAATGAACATATGTGTAGCCGTAGCTTAAAAAATTCCCCAGTTTGGGTTGTGGAGAGACAGTGATTTTGAAAAAGCCCTGGTGTTCTCCTCACATGAATGGGACACTTCCTACAGCTAAAATATGCCTGTCACACCCAGAAGATGGTATACCGTCTGATCGGGAAGAGTTTGGAAAAGGCATCTCATCTCCTCATCTCCTGGTGCTCGGGTTCACCCCTCCAGCGTCTTTACGAACAGTCTCCCCACTTGGAGATGTCAGCACTGTCAACATCCTGTTGCATACAGTTTGGAATTTGTCCAGAGGATGAAGCAGAAGGAGGAGGAACAATGAGAGACAAGTCCTAGGTGTTCGGACAGGCACATGTCACTCTAATTTCCAATCAGGAAGACGAATTGACTAAAAGCTAGGGTTGCCCATGGAAACAGAATAGGGCTTGAGGAAATCCCGCTGCTTTGTGGCCAGTTCCCATAAACACAAGTTGAAAAATGGAACTCAGGGCCGCTAAAATTCACGAAACTGCAGAGTTGAAAATATCTCTCACTGAAAAATGTCTTGAGGAAAGTCAGAGAAAAGGACTTGTAAGCAACGGAGAATGGCAGGAAAGGGATTGGAAGAGGTAGAAAGGACTCGCCATTAAGCACAAGAAAAGGGGCTGAACATTGCCAACATTGCAGTTGGCCAAAAAGGGTGTATGCGTCTTTTTCTGTATATATTCAAGAAAAGGGCATACACTTTTTTAGCCAACCAAACAGGTGGGCACTGGAAATCAGTACTACAAAACATATCACTTCGCATCAGTCAGAAGAGCCTTCCTCATAAAGTGTAAACACCAGAAATGCAGGACAGGGCAAGGAGAAAAGGGAGCCCTGTGAGGCTTATAGTGGAAATGTATATTGCCAATGGTCACTCTTGAGAAGTGTATTGTGTTTACTAAAGCATCTAAAAAATGAGCTACAGAGCACAGGGCACTTGCACTCATGGACGTATATCTTGGGAAAGACAAAAATGGAGAGGACACAGGCACCCCAATGTTTACCGCCTCTCTGTTTAAAAGATCCTCGACTAGGATATAATTTATATGTCTCTGGAGGGAAAAAATGGATAGAGGTGTGGCACTTATGTAGAGTGGAATATTACTCAGCCTGAAAATCAGTGAAATATGGCCAGTTGTAACAACCCCAGAGTAGTTACGTATGATCATTCAAAGTCACATAATTCAAAAAGAAAAAGACATACGATATTACTAATACATGGAATGTAAACGTGGCTACAAAGTACCTGAATTACAAAACGGAATGGGGTCTCAAATTTAGAAGACCAACTTATGTTTGCTTAAGGAAAAAGGAGAGTTGGGGAGCTGCATAAAACCAGAGATTGAAATTAGCACAGATACCGTTCGATAAGCCAAATATGTAATAGAAAAAACCTACTCCCTGGTCAACGAAATGGACTCAACACGCCATATTCAACACCTACGAATACACCTGACTAGTAAGAATCTTCAAACTCATGGATTTATATGTCTCCGTAAGAGAATCAAGCGTGAGTACAGCGGCATGAACACAGCAGTGAAAATGCGATAAATCCCATTATCAAAATAAATTACAAAAACAAAACACAATGAGAGTGAAATAGAGAGCAATTCTTAAATAATTCATTCAGGGCTTGTGATGCAACCTGGATTTACCACATCTACACCCAGAGCTGAGTGAGACATAAGGTTGGGCACTTCGGGCTGATAGCATTGTTGAGGTTCGATGAGCAAATGCAGACCCTTTGAAGTCATACTGCATGGTACCCATTCCATGGGTCCCAACTCTCCAGGATTAAGGGATTCTTTCTTCAGCTAAAACATGCATGGGAAACCCACAGTATGGTGCACCATGTGACCAGGAAAGGTTTTCAAATGCATCTCAGTTTTCGTCCCCTTTTACTCGGGTTCACCATTACAGACACTATACGAACACTCTCCCCACTTGGAGAGTCAGTGCCTTTAAACTCCTGTTGAGCACAGTTTGCAATTTCTGCGCAAGATGAACAGGAAGAGGGAGATCCAGTGAGAGACTAGCTGTAGGTGTCTGCACGGGCAAACTTAACGCTCATTTCACACCAGGAAAAGGAATTAATCAAAGGCTCAGCATGCCGTGCCGGAACCACATTAGGGCCTGAAGCAATCCTGCGGGTTTGCGGCCAGCTCACAAGATAGCGAGTTGAAGAAATGAGCTCAGGGGCACTGTAACTCACAAACCTGCAGAGTTATAAATGACAGCTATCGTCCAAAAATATATTGAAGGAAGTCTGCAAAGACGACTTGTAAGCAGGACAGATTTGCAGGAAAACGATTTCAGGGGGTAGACGGGAATTGCATTTAAAGCATAGGAAAAGAGGCAGAACGTCGACAATGATGCTCTTGGGAAAAAAGGGCGTATGCGTTTTTTCTTGACTATATTCAGGAAAAAACGTATACGCCCTTTTTGGACAACCAAGCAAGCATGTTCAAGTAATCTGCACTACAATGAAGTCTCACAGCTCCCCCGTCATAACGGCCATCTGAAAATAGTGGAAAATCCAGAAAGGCAGCACAGGCCATGGAGATCAGGGAGCCTTGTTATGCTGATGGGCGGGATGTATATTGCCAACAGCCACTCTGGAGAAGTGTATGGTGTTTCCGGGAACACCGAAAAAACAAAGCTACGGAGCCTACGGCACTTCCACTTTTGGTCCTATAGCTTAGGGAAATTAAAATCAAAAACACACAGCCACCGCAAAGTGTCGGACGGCTCTGTTTACAAGAACCTCGTCTACTGTACAAGTTTAATATCGCAGAATGTGAAAAATGGATAAAGAATTTCTTGTACGTACGTACAATGGAATATCACTCAGCAATGAAATCTATGTCATCAGGCCCGTCGCGGCATAATGAGTGGATTCAAGTACGATGATTCTAAGTGAAATAAGTCACACAGAAAATGAAACATCATAGGATATCACTAATACACGGAACGTAAGCTTGGCTACACATGAACTGAATTACAAAACAGAACAGGGTCTCAAATTTAGAAAACCAACTTATGCTTGCTTAAGGGGAAAGGTGAGTTGGGGTGCTGCATAAAACCAGAGATAGAAATTAGCACAGATACCTTTCCATAAGCCAAATATGTAATAGTCAAGACCTACCCCTTGCTCAACGAAATGGACTAAACACCCCATATTCAACGCCTAGGAATACACCTGACTAGTAAGAATCTTCAAACCCATGGATTTATATGTCTCCGTAAGAGAATGAAGCGTGTGTACAGCGGCATGAATGCAGCAGAGAAAATCCGATAATTCCCATTACCAAAATGAATTACACAAACAAACCCCAAGGACAGTGAAATAGAGAGCAATTTTTAAATAATTCATTCAGGGCTTGTGATGCAACCTGGATTTACCACATCTACACCCAGAGCTGAGTGAGACATAAGGTTGGGCACTTCGGGCTGATAGCATTTGTGAGGTTCGATGAGCAAATGCAGACGCTTTGAAGTCATACTGCATGGTACCCATTCTATGGGTCCTAAATCTCCAGGTTTAAGGGATTCTTCTTTCAGCTAAAACATGCCTGGGAAACCCACAGTATGTTGCACCGTGTGACAGACAAACGGTTTCAAATGCATCTCAGTTTTCGTCCCCTTTTACTCGGGTTCACCATTCCAGACACTTTACTAACACTCTCCCCACTTGGAGAGTCAGTGCCTTTAAACTCCTGTTGGGCACAGTTTGCAATTTCTGCGAAAGATGAACAGGAAGAGGGAGAACCAGTGAGAGAGTAGCTGTAGGTGTCTGCACGGGCAAACTTAAAGCTCATTTCACACCAGGAAGAGGAATTCACCAAAGGCTCAGCATGCCGTGCCGGAACCAGATTAGGGCCTGAAGCAATCCTGTGGGTTTGCGGCCAGCTCACAAGATAGCGAGTTGAAGAAATGAGCTCAGGGGCACTGTAACTCACAAACCTGCAGAGTTATAAATGACAGCTATCGTCCAAAAATATATTGAAGGAAGGCTGCGAAGACGACTTGTAAGTGGGGCAGAATTGCAGGAAAACGATTTCAGGGGGTAGACGGGAATTGCATTTAAAGAATAGTAAAAGAGGCAGAACGTCGACAATGATGCTCTTGGCCAAAAAGGGCGTATGCGTTTTTTCCTGAATATATTCAGGAAAAAATCATACGCCCTCTTTGGCCAACCAAGCAAGCATGTTAAAGAAATCTGCACTACAATGAAGTCTCACTGCCCCCCGGTCAAAAGGGCCATCTGAAAAAAGTGTAAAATCCAGAAAGGCAGCACAGGCCATGGAGAACCTGGAGCCTTGTTATGCTGATGGGCGGGATGTAAATTGCCAACAGCCACTCTGGAGAAGTGTATGTTGTTTCCCGGAACACCGAAAAAACAAAGCTACGGAGCCTACGGCACTTCCACTTATGGTCCTATAGCTTAGGGAAATTAAAATCAAAAACACACAGCCACGCCAAAGTTTCCGATGGCTCTGTTTACAAGAACCTCGTCTACGGTACAAGTTAAATATCCCAGAAAGCGAAAAATGAATAAAGAAGTTGTGGTACGTACGTACAATGTAATATCAGTCACCAATGAAATCTATGTCATCTGGCCCGTCGTGGCATAATGAGTGGATTCAGGTACGATGATTCTAAGTGAAAAAAGTCACACAGAAAATGAAACATCATAAGATATCACTAATACACCGAATGTAATCTTGGCTACACATGAACTGAATTACAAACCAGAACAGGGTCTCAAATTTAGAAAACCAACTTATGTTTGCTTAAGGGGAAAGGTGAGTTGGGGTGCTGCATAAAACCAGAGATAGAAATTAGCACAGATACCATTCCATACGTCAAATATGTAATAGTCAAGACCTACCCCTTGCTCAACGAAATGGGCTAAACACCCTATATTCAAAGCCTAGGAATACACCTGACTAGTAAGACTCTTCAAACCCATGGATTTATATGTCTCCATAAGAGAATCAAGCGTGTGTACAGCTGCATGAAGGCAGCAGAGAAAATCCGATAAATCCTATTATCAAAATGAATTACAAAAACAAAACACAATGACAGTGAAATAGAGAGCAATTCTTAAATTATTCTTTCAGGGCTTGTGATGCCACCTGGATTTACCTCATCTAAACCCAGAGCTGAGTGAGACATAAGGTTGGACCCTTCGGGCTGATAGCATTGGTGAGGTTCGATGAGCAAATGCAGACCTTTTGAAGTCATAATACATGGTACACATTCCATGGGTCCCAACTCTCCAGGTTTAAGCGATTCTTCCTTCAGCTAAACCATGCATGGGAAACCCACAGTACGGTGCACCATGTGACCGGGAAACGTTTTCAAATGCATCTCAGTTTTTGTCCTCTTTTACTCGGGTTCACAATTCGAGACCCTTTACTAACACTCTCCCCACTTGGAGAGTCAGTGCCTTTAACCTCCTGTTTCGCACACTTTGCAATTTCTGCGCAAGATGAACAGGAATAGGGAGAACCAATGAGTGACTAGCTGTAGGTGTCTGCAGGGGCTAATTTAACGCTTATTTCCAACCAGGAAGAGGATTTAACCAAACGCTCAGCATGCCGTGCCGGAACCAGATTAGGGCCTGAAGCAATCCTGCGGGTTTGCGGGCAGCTCACAAGAAAGCGATTTGAAGAAAGGAGCTCAGGGGCACTGTAATTCACAAACCTGCAGAGTTATAAATGACAGCTATCGTCCAAAAATATATTGAAGGAAGGCTGCGAAGAGGACTTGAAAGCGGGGCAGAATTTCAGGAAAACGATGTCATGGGGTAGACTGGAATTGCATTTAAAGCATAGGAAAAGAGGCAGAACGTCGACAATGATGCACTTGGCCAAAAAGGGCGTATGCGTTTTTTCCTGAATATATTCAGGAAAAAACGCATACGCCCTTTTTGGCCAACCAAGCAAGCATGTTAAAGAAATCTGCACTACAATGAAGTCTCACTGCCCCCCGGTCAAAAGGGCCATCTGAAAAAGTGTAAAATCCAGAAATGCAGCACAGGCCATGGAGATCAGGGAGCCTTGTTATGCTGATGGGTGGGATGTAAATTGCCAACAGCCACTCTGCAGAAGTGTATGGTGTTTCCTGAAACACCTAAAAAACAAAGCAACGGAGCCTACGGCACTTCCACTTATGGTCCTATAGCTTAGGGAAATTAAAATAAAAAACACACACCCACCCCAAAGTTTCAGACGGCTCTGTTTACAAGAACCTCGTCTACGGTACAAGTTAAATATCCCAGAAAGCGAAAAATGGATAAAGAAGTTGTGGTACGTACGTACAATGAAATATCACTCACCAATGAAATCTATGTCATGTGGCCCGTCGTGGCATAATGAGTGGATTCAGGTACGATGATTCTAAGAGAAATAAGTCACACAGAAAATGAAACATCATAAGATATCACTAATACACCGAATGTAATCTTGGCTACACATGAACTGAATTACAAAACAGAACAGGGTCTCAAATTTAGAAAACCAACTTATGTTTGCTTAAGGGGAAAGGTGAGTTGGGGTGCTGCATAAAACCAGAGATAGAAATTAGCACAGATACCATTTCATACGTCAAATATGTAATAGTCAAGACCTACCTCTTGCTCAACGAAATGGGCTAAACACCCCATATTCAACGCCTAGGAATACACCTGACTAGTAAGAATCTTCAAACCCATGGATTTATATGTCTCCATAAGAGAATCAAGCGTGTGTACAGCTGCATGAATGCAGCAGAGAAAATCCGATAAATCCTATTATCAAAATGAATTACAAATACAAAACACAATGACAGTGAAATAGAGAGCAATTCTTAAATAATTCATTCAGGGCTTGTGATGCAACCTGGATTTACCTCATCTACACCCAGAGCTGAGTGAGACATAAAGTTGGACACTTCGGGCTGATAGCATTGGTGAGGTTCGATGAGCAAATGCAGACCATTTGAAGTCATACTGCATGGTACCCATTCCATGGGTCCCAACTCTCCAGGTTTAAGTGATTCTTCCTTCAGCTAAAGCATGCATGGGAAACCCACAGTATGGTGCACCGTGTGACCGGGAAACGTTTTCAAATGCATCTCAGTTTTCGTCCCCTTTTACTCGGGTTCACAATTCCAGACCCTTTACAAACACTCTCCCCACTTGGAGAGTCAGTGCCTTTAACCTGCTGTTTGGCACAGTTTGCAATTTCTGCGCAAGATGAACAGGAATAGGGAGAAACAATGAGAGACTAGCTATAGTTGTGTGCACGGGCAAATTTAACGCTCATTTCCAACCAGGAAGAGGAATTAACCAAACGCTCAGCATGCCGTGCCGGAACCAGATTAGGGCCTGAAGCAATCCTGCGGGTTTGCGGCCAGCTGACAAGAAAGCGATTTGAAGAAAGGAGCTCAGGGGCACTGTAATTCACAAACCTGCAGAGTTATAAATGACAGCTATGGTCCAAAAATATATTGAAGGAAGGCTGCGAAGAGGACTTGAAAACGGGGCAGAATTTCAGGAAAACGATTTCAGGGGGTAGACTGGAAATGCATTTAAAGCATAGGAAAAGAGGCAGAACGTCGACAATGATGCTATTGGCCAAAAAGGGCGTATGCGTTTTTTCCTGAATATATTCAGAAAAAAACGCATACGCACTTTTTGACCAACCAAGCAAGCATGTTAAAGAAATCTGCACTACAATGAAGTCTCACTGCCCCCCGGCAAAAGGGCCATCTGAAAAAAGTGTAAAATACAGAAATGCAGCACAGGCCATGGAGAACAGGGAGCCTTGTTATGCTGATGGGTGGGATGTAAATTGCCAAGAGCCACTCTGGAGAAGTGTATGGTGTTTCCTGAAACACCTAAAAAACAAAGCAACGGAGCCTACGGCACTTCCACTTATGGTCCTATAGCTTAGGGAAATTAAAATAAAAAACACACAGCCACCCCAAAGTTTCAGACGGCTCTGTTTACAAGAACCTCGTCTAAGGTACAAGTTAAATATCCCAGAAAGCGAAAAATGGATAAAGAAGTTGTGGTACGTACGTACAATGGAATATCAGTCACCAATGAAATCTATGTCATCTGGCCCGTCGTGGCATAATGAGTGGATTCAGGTACGATGATTCTAAGAGAAATAAGTCACACAGAAAATGAAACATCATTAGATATCACTAATACACCGAATGTAATCTTGGCTACACATGAACTGAATTACAAAACAGAACAGGGTCTCAAATTTAGAAAACCAACTTATGTTTGCTTAAGGGGAAAGGTGAGTTGGGGTGCTGCATAAAACCAGAGATAGAAATTAGCACAGATACTATTCCATACGTCATATATGTAATAGTCAAGGGGGCTTCCCTGGTGGCGCACTGGTTGAGAGTCCG
Source organism: Delphinapterus leucas (assembly GCF_059928025.1). Lineage (NCBI taxonomy): Eukaryota > Metazoa > Chordata > Mammalia > Artiodactyla > Monodontidae > Delphinapterus > Delphinapterus leucas. The sequence continues at coordinate 15,341,347 of NW_028322236.1, read as the reverse complement.
CCTGCCGATACAGGGGACGCGTGTTCGTGCCCCGGTCCGCGAGGATCCCACATGCCGTGGAGCTACTGACCCCGTCAGTCATGGCTGTTGAGCCTGCGCGTCCGGAGCCTGTGCTCCACAACGGGAGAGGCTACAACACTGAGAGGCCCGCGTACAGCAAAAAAAAAAAAAAAAAATATGTAATAGTCAAGACCTACCCCTTGCTCAACGAAATGGGCTAAACACCCCATATTCAACGCCTAGGAATACACCTGACTAGTAAGAATCTTCAAACCCATGGATTTATATGTCTCCGTAAGAGAATTAAGCGTGTGTACAGCGGCATGAATGCAGCAGAGAAAATCCGATAAATCCCATTATCAAAATGAATTACACAACAAAACCCAAGGACAGTGAAATAGAGAGCAATTCTTAAATAATTCATTCAGGGCTTGTGATGCAACCTGGATTTACCACATCTACACCCAGAGCTGAGTGAGACATAAGGTTGGGCACTTCGGGCTGATAGCATTGGTGAGGTTCGGTGAGCAAATGCAGACCCTTTGAAGTCATACAGCATGGTACCCATTCCATGGGTCCCAACTCTCCAAGTTTAAGGGATTCTTCCTTCAGCTAAAACATGCATGGGAAACCCACAGTATGGTGCACCGTGTGACTGGCAAACGTTTTCAAATGCATCTCAGTTTTCGTCCCCTTTTACTCGGGTTCACCATTCCAGACCCTTTACGAACACTCTCCCCACTTGGAGAGTCAGTGCCTTTAACCTCCTGTTGGGCACAGTTTGCAATTTCTGCGCAAGATGAAAAGGAAGAGGGAGAACGAATGAGAGACTAGCTGTAGATGTCTGCACGGGCAAATTTAACGCTCATTTCCCAGCAGGAAGAGGAATTAACCAAAGGCTCAGCATGCCGTGCCTGAACCAGATTAGGGCCTGAGGCAATCCTGTGGGTTTGCGGCCAGCTGACAAGAAAGCGAGTTGAAGAAAGGAGCTCAGGGGCACTGTAACTCACAAACCTGCAGAGTTATAAATGACAGCTATCGTCCAAAAATATATTGAAGGAAGGCTGCGAAGACGACTTGTAAGCGGGACAGATTTGCAGGAAAACGATTTCAGGGGGTAGACGGGAATTGAATTTAAAGCATAGGAAAAGAGGCAGAACGTCGACAATGATGCTATTGGCCAAAAAGGGCGTATGCGTTTTTTCCTGAATATATTCAGGAAAAAACGCATACGCACTTTTTGGCCAACCAAGCAAGCATGTTAAAGAAATCTGCACTACAATGAAGTCTCACTGCCCCCCGGTCAAAAGGGCCATCTGAAAAAAGTGTAAAATCCAGAAAGGCAGCACAGGCCATGGAGAACCGGGAGCCTTGTTATGCTGATGGGCGGGATGTAAATTGCCAACAGCCACTCTGGAGAAGTGTATGGTGTTTCCCGGAACACCGAAAAAACAAAGCTACGGAGCCTACGGCACTTCTACTTATGGTCCTATAGCTTAGGGAAATTAAAATCAAAAACACACAGCCACCCCAAAGTGTCGGACGGCTCTGTTTACAAGAACCTCGTCTACGGTACAAGTTCAATATCCCAGAATGTGAAAAATGGATAAAGAAGTTGTGGTATGTACGTACAATGGAATATCACTCAGCAATGTAATCTATGTCATCAGGCCCGTCGCGGCATAATGAGTGGATTCAGGTACGATGATTCTAAGTGAAATAAGTCACACAGAAAATGAAACATCATAAGATATCACTACTACACGGAATGTAAACTTGGCTACACATGAACTGAATTACAAAACAGAACAGGGTCTCAAATTTAGAAAACCAACTTATGCTTGCTTAAGGGGAAAGGTGAGTTGGGGTGCTGCATAAAACCAGAGATAGAAATTAGCACAGATACCTTTCCATAGGCCAAATATGTAATAGTCAAGACCTACCCCTTGCTCAACAAAATGGACTAAACACCCCATATTCAACGCCTAGGAATACACCTGACTAGTAAGAATCTTCAAACCCATGGATTTATATGTCTCCGTAAGAGAATGAAGCGTGTGTACAGCGGCATGAATGCAGCAGAGAAAATCCGATAAATCCCATTATCAAAATGAATTACACAAACAAACCCCAAGGACAGTGAAATAGAGAGCAATTCTTAAATAATTCATTCAGGGCTTGTGATGCAACCTGGATTTACCACATCTACACCCAGAGCTGAGTGAGACATAAGGTTGGGCACTTCGGGCTGATAGCATTGGTGAGGTTCGGTGAGCAAATGCAGACCCTTTGAAGTCATACAGCATGGTACCCATTCCATGGGTCCCAACTCTCCAAGTTTAAGGGATTCTTCCTTCAGCTAAAACATGCATGGGAAACCCACAGTATGGTGCACCATGTGACTGGCAAACGTTTTCAAATGCATCTCAGTTTTCGTCCCCTTTTACTCGGGTTCACCATTCCAGACCCTTTACGAACACTCTCCCCACTTGGAGAGTCAGTGCCTTTAACCTCCTGTTGGCCACAGTTTGCAATTTCTGCGCAAGATGAAAAGGAAGAGGGAGAACGAATGAGAGACTAGCTGTAGGTGTCTGCACGGGCAAATTTAACGCTCATTTCCCAGCAGGAAGAGGAATTAACCAAAGGCTCAGCATGCCGTGCCTGAACCAGATTAGGGCCTGAGGCAATCCTGTGGTTTTGCGGCCAGCTCACAAGATAGCGAGTTGAAGAAAGGAGCTCAGGGGCACTGTAACTCACAAACCTGCAGTGTTATAAATGACAGCTATCGTCCAAAAATATATTGAAGGAAGGCTGCGAAGACGACTTGTAAGCGGGACAGATTTGCAGGAAAACGATTTCAGGGGGTAGACGGGAATTGCATTTAAAGCATAGGAAAAGAGGCAGAACGTCGACAATGATGCTCTTGGCCAAAAAGGGCGTATGCGTTTTTTCCTGAATATATTCAGGAAAAAACGCATACGCACTTTTTGGCCAACCAAGCAAGCATGTTAAGAAATCTGCACTACAATGAAGTCTCACTGCCCCCCGGTCAAAAGGGCCATCTGAAAAAAGTGTAAAATCCAGAAAGGCAGCACAGGCCATGGAGAACCGGGAGCCTTGTTATGCTGATGGGCGGGATGTAAATTGCCAACAGCCACTCTGGAGAAGTGTATGGTGTTTCCCGGAACACCGAAAAAACAAAGCTACGGAGCCTACGGCACTTCTACTTATGGTCCTATAGCTTAGGGAAATTAAAATCAAAAACACACAGCCACCCCAAAGTGTCGGACGGCTCTGTTTACAAGAACCTCGTCTACGGTACAAGTTCAATATCCCAGAATGTGAAAAACGGATAAAGAAGTTGTGGTATGTACGTACAATGGAATATCACTCAGCAATGTAATCTATGTCATCAGGCCCGTCACGGCATAATGAGTGGATTCAGGTACGATGATTCTAAGTGAAATAAGTCACACAGAAAATGAAACATCATAAGATATCACTACTACACGGAATGTAAACTTGGCTACACATGAACTGAATTACAAAACAGAACAGGGTCTCAAATTTAGAAAACCAACTTATGCTTGCTTAAGGGGAAAGGTGAGTTGGGGTGCTGCATAAAACCAGAGATAGAAATTAGCACAGATACCTTTCCATAGGCCAAATATGTAATAGTCAAGACCTACCCCTTGCTCAACAAAATGGACTAAACACCCCATATTCAACGCCTAGGAATACACCTGACTAGTAAGAATCTTCAAACCCATGGATTTATATGTCTCCGTAAGAGAATGAAGCGTGTGTACAGCGGCATGAATGCAGCAGAGAAAATCCGATAAATCCCATTATCAAAATGAATTACACAAACAAACCCCAAGGACAGTGAAATAGAGAGCAATTCTTAAATAATTCATTCAGGGCTTGTGATGCAACCTGGATTTACCACATCTACACCCAGAGCTGAGTGAGGCATAAGGTTGGGCACTTCGGGCTGATAGCATTGGTGAGGTTCGGTGAGCAAATGCAGACCCTTTGAAGTCATACAGCATGGTACCCATTCCATGGGTCCCAACTCTCCAAGTTTAAGGGATTCTTCCTTCAGCTAAAACATGCATGGGAAACCCACAGTATGGTGCACTGTGTGACTGGCAAACGTTTTCAAATGCATCTCAGTTTTCGTCCCCTTTTACTCGGGTTCACCATTCCAGACCCTTTACGAACACTCTCCCCACTTGGAGAGTCAGTGCCTTTAACCTCCTGTTGGGCACAGTTTGCAATTTCTGCGCAAGATAAAAAGGAATAGGGAGAACGAATGGAGACTAGCTCTAGGTGTCTGCACGCGCAAATTTAATGCTCATTTCCCACCAGGAAGAGGAATTAACCAAAGGCTCAGCATGCCGTGCCGGAACCAGATTAGGGCCTGAGGCAATCCTGCGGGTTTGTTGCCAGCTCACAAGATAGCGAGTTGAAGAAATGAGCTCAGGGGCACTGTAACTCACAAACCTGCAGAGTTATAAATGACAGCTATCGTCCAAAAATATATTGAAGGAAGGCTGCGAAGACGACTTGTAAGTGGGGCAGAATTGCAGGAAAACGATTTCAGGGGGTAGACGGGAATTGCATTTAAAGCATAGCAAAAGAGGCAGAACGTCGACAATGATGCTCTTGGCCAAAAAGGGCGTATGCGTTTTTTCCTGAATATATTCAAGAAAAAACGCATACGCCCTTTTTGGCCAACCAAGCAAGCATGTTAAAGAAATCTGCACTACAATGAAGTCTCACTGCCCCCCGGTCAAAAGGGCCATCTGAAAAAAGTGTAAAATCCAGAAAGGCAGCACAGGCCATGGAGAACAGGGAGCCTTGTTATGCTGATGGGCGGGATGTAAATTGCCAACAGCCAGTCTGGAAAAATGTATTGTGTTTCCCGGAACATCTAAAAAAGAAAGCATCGGAGCCTACGGCAATTCCCCTTATGGTCCTATAGCTTAGGAAAATTAAAATCAAAAACACACAGCCACCCACAAGTCTCGGGCGGCTCTGTTAACAAGAACCTCGTCTACGGTACAAGTTAAATATCCCAGAATGTGAAAAATGGATAAAGAAGTTGTGGTACGTACGTACAATGGAATATCACTCAGCAATGAAATCTATGTCATCAGGCCTGTCACGGCATAATGAGTGGTTTCAGGTACGATGATTCTAAGTGAAATAAGTCACACAGAAAATGAAACATCATAAGATATCACTAATACATGGAATGTAAACTTGGCTACACATGAACTGAATTACAAAACAGAACAGGGTCTCAAATTTAGAAAACCAACTTATGCTTGCTTAAGGGGAAAGGTGAGTTTGGGTGCTGCATAAAACCAGAGATAGAAATTAGCACAGATACCTTTCCATAAGCCAAATATGTAATACTCAAGGCCTATCCCTTGCTCAACGAAATTTACTAAACACCCCATATTCAATGCCTAGGAATACACCTGACTAGTAAGAATCTTCAAACCCATGGATTTATATGTCTCCATAAGAGAATCAAACGTGCGTACAGCTGCATGAAGGCAGCAGAGAAAATCCGATAAATCCCATTATCAAAATGAATTACAAAAACAAAACACAATGACAGTGAAATAGAGAGCAATTCTTAAATAATTCATTCAGGGCTTGTGATGCAACCTGGATTTACCTCATCTACACCCAGAGCTGACTGAGACATAAAGTTGGACACTTCGGGCTGATAGCATTGGTGAGGTTCGATGAGCAAATGCAGACCATTTGAAGTCATACTGCATGGTACCCATTCCATGGGTCCCAACTCTCCAGGTTTAAGGGATTCTTCCTTCAGCTAAAACATGCATGGGAAACCCACAGTATGGTGCACCGTGTGACCGGGAAACGTTTTCAAATGCATCTCAGTTTTCGTCCCCTTTAACTCGGGTTCACAATTCCAGACCATTTACTAACACTCTCCCCACTTGGAGAGTCAGTGCCCTTAACCTGCTGTTTGGCACAGTTTGCAATTTCTGTGCAAGATGAACAGGAATAGGGAGAACCAATGAGAGACTAGCTGTAGGTGTCTGCACGGGCAAATTTAACGCTCATTTCCCACCAGGAAGAGGAATTAACCAAACGCTCAGCATGCCGTGCCGGAACCAGATTAGGGCCTGAAGCAACCCTGCGAGTTTGCGGCCAGCTCACAAGAAAGCGATTTGAAGAAAGGAGCTCCGGGGCACTCTAATTCACAAACCTGCAGAGTTATAAATGACAGCTATCGTCCAAAAATATATTGAAGGTAGCCTGCGAAGAGGACTTGAAAGCGGGGCAGAATTGCAGGAAAACGATTTCAGAGGGTAGACTGGAATTGCATTTAAAGCATAGGAAAAGAGGCAGAACGTCGACAATGATGCTCTTGGCCAAAAAGGGCGTATGCGTTTTTTCCTGAATATATTCAGGAAAAAACGCATACGCCCTTTTTGGCCAACCAAGCAAGCATGTTAAAGAAATCTGCACTACAATGAAGTCTCACTGCCCCCCGGTCAAAAGGGCCATCTGAAAAAAGTGTAAAATCCAGAAAGGCAGCACAGGCCATGGAGAACAGGGAGCCTTGTTATGCTGATGGGCGGGATGTAAATTGCCAACAGCCACTCTGGAGAAGTGTATGGTGTTTCCCGGAACACCGAAAAAACAAAGCTACGGAGCCTACGGCACTTCCACTTATGGTCCTATAGCTTAGGGAAATTAAAATCAAAAACACACAGCCTCCCCAAAGTGTCGGACGGCTCTGTTTACAAGAACCTCGTCTACGGTACAAGTTAAATATCCCAGAATGTGAAAAATGGAGAAAGAAGTTGTGGTACGTACGTACAATGGAATATCACTCAGCAATGAAATCTATGTCATCAGGCCCGTCGCGGCATAATGAGTGGATTCAGGTACGATGATTCTAAGTGAAATAAGTCACACAGAAAATGAAACATCATAAGTTATCTCTAATACACAGAATGTAATCTTGGCTACACATGAACTGAATTACAAAACAGAACAGGGTCTCAAATTTAGAAAACCAACTTATGTTTGCTTAAGGGGAAAGGTGAGTTGGGGTGCTGCATAAAACCAGAGATAGAAATTAGCACAGATACCATTCCATACGTCAAATATGTAATAGTCAAGACCTACCTCTTGCTCAACGAAATGGGCTAAACACCCTATATTCAACGCCTAGGAATACACCTGACTAGTAAGAATCTTCAAACCCATGGATTTATATGTCTCCATAAGAGAATCAAGCGTGTGTACAGCTGCATGAATGCAGCAGAGAAAATCCGATAAATCCTATTATCAAAATGAATTACAAAAACAAAACACAATGACAGTGAAATAGAGAGCAATTCTTAAATAATTCATTCAGGGCTTGTGATGCAACCTGGATTTACCTCATCTACACCCAGAGCTGAGTGAGACATAAAGTTGGACACTTCGGGCTGATAGCATTGGTGAGGTTCGATGAGCAAATGCAGACCATTTGAAGTCATACTGCATGGTACCCATTCCATGGGTCCCAACTCTCCAGGTTTAAGTGATTCTTCCTTCAGCTAAAGCATGCATGGGAAACCCACAGTATGGTGCACCGTGTGACCGGGAAACGTTTTCAAATGCATCTCAGTTTTCGTCCCCTTTTACTCGGGTTCACAATTCCAGATCCTTTACAAACACTCTCCCCACTTGGAGAGTCAGTGCCTTTAACCTGCTGTTTGGCACAGTTTGCAATTTCTGCGCAAGATGAACAGGAATAGGGAGAAACAATGAGAGACTAGCTGTAGTTGTCTGCACGGGCAAATTTAACGCTCATTTCCAACCAGGAAGAGGATTTAACCAAAGGCTCAGCATGCCGTGCCGGAACCAGATTAGGGCCTGAAGCAATCTTGCGGGTTTGCGGCCAGCTCAAAAGAAAGCAATTTGAAGAAAGGAGATCAGGGGCACTGTAATTCACAAACCTGCAGAGTTATAAATGACAGCTATCGTCCAAAAATATATTGAAGGAAGGCTGCGAAGAGGACTTGAAAGCGGGGCAGAATTGCAGGAAAACGATTTCAGGGGGTAGACTGGAATTGCATTTAAAGCATAGGAAAAGAGGCAGAACGTCGACAATGATGCACTTGGCCAAAAAGGGCGTATGCGATTTTTCCTGAATATATTCAGGAAAAAACGCATACGCACTTTTTGGTCAACCAAGCAAGCAAGGTAAAGAAATCTGCACTACAATGAAGTCTCACTGCCCCCCGGTCAAAAGGGCCATCTGAAAAAAGTATAAAATCCAGAAATGCAGCACAGGCCATGGAGAACAGGGAGCCTTGTTATGCTGATGGGTGGGATGTAAATTGCCAAGAGCCACTCTGGAGAAGTGTATGGTGTTTCCTGAAACACCTAAAAAATAAAGCAACGGAGCCTACGGCACTTGCACTTATGGCCCTATAGATTAGGGAACTTAAAATCAAAAAAACACAGCCACCCAAAAGTTTCAGACGGCTCTGTTTACAAGAACCTCGTCTACGGTACACGTTAAATATCCCAGAAAGCGAAACATGGATAAAGAAGTTGTGGTACGTACGTACAATGGAATATCACTCACCAATGAAATCTATGTCATCTGGCCCGTCGTGCCATAATGAGTGGATTCAGGTACGATGATTCTAAGTGAAATAAGTCACACAGAAAATGAAACATCATAAGATATCACTAATACACGGAATGAAATCTTGGCTACACATGAACTGAATTACAAAACAGAACAGGGTCTCAAATTTAGAAAACCCTTATGTTTGCTTAAGGGGAAAGGTGAGTTGGGGTGCTCCATAAAACCAGAGATAGAAATTAACAGAGATACCACTCCATACGTCAAATATGTTATACTCAAAACCTAACCCTTGCTCAACGAAATGGGCTAAACACCCTATATTCAACGCCTAGGATTACACCTGACTAGAAAGAATTTTCAAACCCATGGATTCATATATCTCCATAAGGGAATCAAGCGTGTGTACAGCTGCATGAAGGCAGCAGAGAAAATCCGATAAATCCCATTATCAAAATGAATTACAAAAACAAAACACAATGACAGTGAAATAGAGAGCAATTCTTAAATAATTCATTCAGGGCTTGTGATGCAACCTGGATTTACCTCATCTACACCCAGAGCTGAGTGAGACATAAGGTTGGACACTTCGGGCTGATAGCATTGGTGAGGTTCGATGAGCAAATGCAGACCATTTGAAGTCATACTTCATGGTACCCATTCCATGGGTCCCAACTCTCCAGGTTTAAGCGATTCTTCCTTCAGCTAAAACATGCATGGGAAACCCACAGTATGCTGCACCGTGTGACCGGGAAACGTTTTCAAATGCATCTCAGTTTTTGTCCCCTTTTACTCGGGTTCACAATTCCAGGCCCTTTACTAACACTCTCCCCACTTGTAGAGTCAGTGCCTTTAACCTCCTGCTTGGCACAGTTTGCAATTTCTGTGCAAGATGAACAGGAATAGGGAGAACCAATGAGAGACTAGCTGTAGGTGTCTGCAGGGGCAAATTTAACGCTCATTTCCCACCAGGAAGAGGAATTAACCAAAGGCTCAGCATGCCGTGCCGGAACCAGATTAGGGCCTGAAGCAATCATGCGGGTTTGCGGCCAGCTCACAAGAAAGCGATTTGAAGAAAGGATCTCAGGGGCACTGTAATTCACAAACCTGCAGAGTTATAAATGACAGCTATCGTCCAAACATATATTGAAGGAAGGCTGCGAAGAGGACTTGAAAGCGGGGCAGAATTGCAGGAAAACCATTTCAGGGGGTAGACTGGAATTGCATTTAAAGCATAGGAAAAGAGGCAGAACATCGACAATGATGCACTTGGCCAAAAAGTGCGTATGCGTTTTTTCCTGAATATATTCAGGGAAAAACGTATACGCCCTTTTGGCCACCCAAGCAAGCATGTTAAAGAAATCTGCACTACAATGAACTCTCACTGCCCCCCGGTCAAAAGGGCCATCTGAAAAAAGTGTAAAATCCAGAAATGCAGCACAGGCCATGGAGAACAGGGAGCCTTGTTATGCTGATGGGTGGGATGTAAATTGCCAAGAGCCACTCTGGAGAAGTGTATGGTGTTTCCTGAAACACCTAAAAAACAAAGCAACGGAGCCTACGGCACGTCCACTTATGGTCCTATAGCTTAGGGAAATTAAAATCAAAAACACACAGCCACCCCAAAGTTTCAGACGGCTCTGTTTACAAGAACCTCGTCTACGGTACAAGTTAAATATCCCAGAAAGCGAAAAATGGATAAAGAAGTTGTGGTACGTACCTACAATGGAATATCACTCACCAATGAAATCTATGTCATCTGGCCCGTCGTGGCATAATGAGTGGATTCAGGTACGATGATTCTAAGTGAAATAAGTCACACAGAAAATGAAACATCATAAGATATCACTAATACACCGAATGTAATCTTGGCTACACATGAACTGAATTACAAAACAGAACAGGGTCTCAAATTTAGAAAACCAACTTATGTTTGCTTAAGGGGAAAGGTGAGTTGGGGTGCTGCATAAAACCAGAGTTAGAAATTAGCACAGATACAATTCCATACGTCAAATATGTAATAGTCAAGACCTACACCTTGCTCAACGAAATGGGCTAAACACCCTATATTCAACGCCTAGGAATACACCTGACTAGAAAGAATCTTCAAACCCATGGATTTATATGTCTCCATAAGAGAATCAAGCGTGTGTACAGCTGCATGAATGCAGCAGAGAAAATCCGATAAATCCCATTATCAAAATGAATTACAAAAACAAAACACAATGACAGTGAAATAGAGAGCAATTCTTAAATAATTCATTCAGGGGTTGTGATTCAACCTGGATTTACCTCATCTACACCCAGAGCTGAGTGAGACATAAGGTTGGACACTTCGGGCTGATAGCATTGGTGAGGTTCGATGAGCAAATGCAGACCGTTTGAAGTCATACTGCATGGTACCCATTCCATGGGTCCCAACTCTCCAGGGTTAAGCGATTCTTCCTTCAGCTAAAACATGCATGGGAAACCCACAGTATGGTGTACCGTGTGACCGGGAAACGTTTTCAAATGCATCTCAGTTTTCGTCCCCTTTTACTCAGGTCCACAATTCCAGACCCTTTACTAACACTCTCCCCACTTGGAGAGTCAGTGCCTTTAACCTTCTGTTTGGCACAGTTTGCAATTTCTGCACAAGATGAACAGGAATAGGGAGAACCAATGAGAGACTAGCTGTAGGTGTATGCACGGGCAAATTTAACGCTCATTTCCAACCAGGAAGAGGAATTAACCAAACGCTCAGCATGCCGGGCCGGAACCGGATTAGGGCCTAAAGCATTCCTGCGGGTTTGCCGCCAGCTCACAAGAAAGCGATTTGAAGAAAAGAGCTCAGGGGCACTGTAATTCACAAACCTGCAGAGTTATAAATGACAGCTATCGTCCAAAAATATATTGAAGGAAGGCTGCGAAGAGAACTTCTATGCATGGCAGAATTGCAGGAATACGATTTCAGGGGGTAGACTGGAATTGCATTTAAAGCATAGGAAAAGAGGCAGAACGTCGACAATGATGCACTTGGCCAAAAAGGGCGTATGCGTTTTTTCCTGAATCAGGAAAAAACGCATACGCCCTTTTTGGCCAACCAAGCATGCATGTTAAAGAAATGTGCACTTCAATGAAGTCTCACTGCCCCCCGGTCAAAAGGGCCATCTGAAAAAAGTGTAAAATCCAGAAAGGCAGCACAGGCCATGGAGAACAGCGAGCTTTGTTATGCTGATGGGCGGGATGTAAATTGCCAACAGCCAGTCTGGAAAAGTGTATGGTGTTTCCTGGAACATCTAAAAAACAAAGCAACGGAGCCTACGGCACTTCTCCTTATGGTCCTATAGCTTAGGAAAATTAAAATCAAAAACACACAGCCACCCAAAAGTCTCGGGCGGCTCTGTTTACAAGAACCTCGTCTACGGTACAAGTTAAATATCCCAGAATGTGAAAAATGGATAAACAAGTTGTGGTACGTACGTACAATGGAATATCACACATCAATGAAATCTATGTCATCAGGCCCGTCGCGGCATAATGAGTGGATTCAGGTACGATGATTCTAAGTGAAATAAGTCACACAGAAAATGAAACATCATAAGATATCACTAATACACGGAATGTAAACTTGGCTACACATGAACTGAATTACAAAACAGAACAGGGTCTCAAATTTAGAAAACCAACTTATGCTTGCTTAAGGGGAAAGGTGAGTTTGGGTGCTGCATAAAACCAGAGATAGAAATTAGCACAGATACCTTTCCATAAGCCAAATATGTAATAGTCAAGACCTACCCCTTGCTCAACGAAATGGACTAAACACCCCATATTCAACGCCTAGGAATACACCTGACTAGTAAGAATCTTCAAACCCATGGATTTATATGTCTCCGTAAGAGAATGAAGCGTGTGTACAGCGGCATGAATGCAGCAGAGAAAATCCGATAAATCCCATTATCAAAATGAATTACACAAACAAAACCCAAGGACAGTGAAATAGAGAGCAATTCTTAAATAATTCATTCAGGGCTTGTGATGCAACCTGGATTTACCACCTCTACACCCAGAGCTGAGTGAGACATAAGGTTGGGCACTTCGGGCTGATAGCATTGGTGAGGTTCGATGAGCAAATGCAGACCCTTTGAAGTCATACAGCATGGTACCCTTTCCATGGGTCCCAACTCTCCAAGTTTAAGGGATTCTTCCTTCAGCTAAAACATGCATGGGAAACCCACAGTATGGTGCACCGTGTGACTGGCAAACGTTTTCAAATGCATCTCAGTTTTCGTCCCTTTATACTCGGGTTCACCATTCCAGACGCTTAACTAACACTCTCCCCACTTGGAGAGTCAGTGCCTTTAACCTCCTGTTTGGCACATTTTGCAATTTCTGCGCAAGATGAACAGGAATAGGGAGAACCAATGAGAGAGAAGCTGTAGGTGGCTGCATGTGCAAATGTAACGCTCATTTCCCACCAGGACGAGGAATTAAAAAAAAGCTCAGCATGCCCTGCCGGAACAAGACTAGGGCCTGAAGCAATCCTGTGGTTTTGCGACCAGCTCACAAGAAAACAAGTTGAAGAAAGGAGCTCAGGGGCACTGTAATTCACAAACATGCAGAGTTATAAATGACAGCTATCGTCCAAAAATATATTGAAGTAAGTCTGCGAAGAGGACTTGGAAGCTGGGCAGAAATTCAGGAAAACGATTTCAGGGGGTAGACTGGAATTGCACTTAAAGCATAGGAAAAGACGCAGAATGGCGACAATGATGCACTTGGCCAAAAATGGCGTATGCGTTTTTTCCTGAATATATTCAGGAAAAAACGGATACGCCCTTTTTGGGAAACCAAGCAAGCATGTAAGAAATCTGCACTACAATGAAGTCTCACTGCCCCCCGGTCAAAAGGGTCATCTGAAAAATGTGTAAAATCCAGAAAGGCAGGACAGGCCACGGAGAAGAGGGAGCATTGTTTTGCTGATGGGCGGGATGTGAATTGCCAACAGCCACTCTGGAGATGTGTATGCTGTTTCCTGAAACACGAAAGAAACAAAGCAACACAGCCTATGGCACTTCCACTTATGATCCTATAGCTCAGGGAAATTAAAATCAAAACCACACAGCCACCCCAAAGTTTGGAACGGCTCTGTTTACAGGAACCTCGTCTACGGTACAAGTTAAATATCCCAGAGAGCGAAAAATGGATAAAGAAGTTGTGGTACGTACGTACAATGGAATATCACTCACCAATGAAATCTATGTCATCAGGCCCATAGGGGCATAATGAGTGGATTCAGGTACGATGATTCTACGTGAAATAGGTCACACAGAAATAGAAACAGCATAAGATATCACTAATACACGGAATGTAAACTTGGCTACACATGAACTGAATTACAAAACAGAACAGGGTCTCCAATTTAGAAAACCAACTTATGCTAGCTTTTTGGGAAAGGTGACTTGGGGTGCTGCATGAAAAGAGATTGAAATTCGCACAGATACCGTTCCATACGCCAAATATGTAATAGACAAGACCTACTCCTTATTCAACGAAATGGACTCAACACCCCATATTCAACGCCTAGGAATATACCTGCCTAGTAAGAATCTTAAAACCCATTGATTTATATGTCTCCATAAGAGAATCAAGCGTGTGTTCAGTGGCCTAAACGCAGCAGTGAAAATCCGATAAATCCCATTATCAAAATAAATTTCAAAAACAAAACACAATGACAGTGAAATAGAGAGCAATTCTTAAATAATTCACTCAGGGCTTCTGATGAAACCTGGATTTACCACATCTACACCCAGAGCTGGGGAGACATAAGGCCAGACACTTCGGCCTGATAGCATTGGTGAGGTTCGATGAGCAAATGCAGACCCTTTGAAGTCATACTGCATGGTACCCATTCCATGGGTCCCAACTCTCCAGGTTTAAGGGATTCTTCCTTCAGCTAAAACATGCATGGGAAACCCACAGTATTGTGCACCGTGTGACCGGGAAACGTTTTCAAATGCATCTCAGTTTTCGTCCCATTGTACTCGGGTTCACCATTCCAGACCCTTTACTAACACTCTCCCCACTTGGAGAGTCAGTGCCTTTAACCTCCTGTTTGGCACAGTTTGCAATTTCTGCGCAAGATGAACAGGAATAGGGAGAACCAATGAGAGACTAGCTGTAGGTGTCTGCACGGGCGAATTTAATGCTCATTTCCCACCAGGACGAGGAATTAACCAAAGGCTCAGCATGCCGTGCCGGAACGAGATTAGGGCCTGAAGCAATCCTGCGGGTTTGCGGCCAGCTCACAAGATAGCAAGTTGAAGAAAGGATCTCAGGGGCACTGTAACTCACAAACCTGCAGAGTTATAAATGACAGCTATTGCCCAAAAATATATTGAAGGAAGGCTGCGAAGACGACTTGTAAACGGTGCAGAATTGCAGGAAAATGATTTCAGGGTGTAGACGGGAATTGCATTTAAAGCATAGGAAAAGAGGCAGAACGTCGACAATGATGCTCTTGGCCAAAAAGGGCGTATGCGTTTTTTCCTGAATATATTCAGGAAAAAACGCATACGCCCTTTTTGGCCAACCAAGCAAGCATGTGAAAGAAATCTACACTAAAATGAAGTCTCACAGCCCCCCGGTTAAAAGAGCCATCTGAAAAGAGTGTAAAATCCAGAAAGGCAGCACAGGCCATGGAGAACACGGAGCCTTGTTATGCTGATGGGCGGGATGTAAATTGCCAACAGCATCTCTGGACAAGTGTATGGTGTTTCCTGGAACACCTAAAAAACAAAGCAGTGGATCCTACGGCACTTCCACTTATGGTCCTATAGCTTAGGGAAATTAAAATCAAAAACACACAGCCACCCCAATGTTTGGGACGGCTCTGTTTACAAGAACCTCGTCTACGGTACAAGTTAAATATCCCAGAACGTGAAAAATGGATAAAGAAGTTGTGGTACGTACGTACAATGGAATATCACTCACCAATGAAATCTATGTCATCAGGCCCGTCGCGGCATAATGAGTGGATTCAGGTACGATTATTCTAACTGAAATAAGTCACACAGAAAATGAAACATCATAAGATATCACTAATAAACGGAATGTAAACTTGGCTACACATGAACTGAATTACAAAGCAGAGCAGGGTCTCAAATTTAAAAAAACAACTTATGCTTGCTTAAGGGGAAAGGTGAGTTGGGGCGCTGCATAAACTCGGAAATAGAAATTAGCACAGATACCTTTCCATAAGCCAAATATGTTATAGTCAGGACCTACCCCTTGCTTAACGAAATGGACAAAACACCCCGTATTCAACGCCTAGGAATACACCTGACTAGTAAGAATCTTCGAACTCATGGATTTATATGTCTCCATAAGAGAATGAAGCGTGTGTACAGCGGCATGAATGCAGCAGAGAAAATCCGATAAATCCCATTATCAAAATGAATTCCAAAATCAAAACACAAGGACAGTGAAATAGAGAGCATTTCTTAAATTATTCATTCAGGGCTTGTGATGCAACCTGGATTTACCACATCTACACCCAGAGCTGAGTGAGACATAAGTTTGGGCACTTCGGGCTGATAGCATTGGTGAGGTTCGATGAGCAAATGCAGACCCTTTGAAGTCATACTGCATGGTACCCATTCCATGGGTCCCAACTCTCCAGGTTTAAGGGATTCTACCTTCAGCTAAAACATGCATGGGAACCCCACAGTATGGTGCACCGTGTGAACGGGGAACGTTTTCAAATGCACCTCAGTTTTCGTCCCCTTTTACTCGGGTTCACCATTCCAGAACCTTTACTAACACTCTCCCCACTTGGAGAGTCAGTGCCTTTAACCTCCTGTTTGGCACAGTTTGCAATTTCTGCACAAGATGAACAGGAATAGGGAGAACCAATGAGAGACTAGCTGTAGGTGTTTGCACGTGCAAATTTAACGCTCATTTCCCACCAGGAAGAGGAATTAACCAAAGGCCCAGCATGCCGTGCCGGAACGAGATTAGGGTCTGAAGCAATCCTGCGGTTTTGCGGCCAGCTCACAAGATAGCGAGTTGAAGAAAGGAGCTCAGGGGGACTGTAACTCACAAAGATGGAGAGCTATAAATGACAGCTATCGTCCAAAAATATATTGTAGGAAGGCTGCGAAGAGGACTTGGAAGCGGTGCAGAATTGCAGGAAAACGTTTTCAGGTTCTGGACCGGAATTGCATTTGAAGCATAGGAAAAGAGGCAGAATGTCGACATTGATGCTCTAGGCCAAAAAGGGCATATGCGTTTTTTCCTGAATATAGTCAGGAAAAAACGCATATGCTCTTTTTGGCCAACCAAGCAAGCCTGTTAAAAAAATCTGCACTTCAATGAAGTCTCACTGCCTCCCAGTCAAAAGGGCCATCTGAAAAAAGTGTAAAATCCAGAAAGGCTGGACAGGCCATGGAGAACAGGGAGCCTTGTTATGCTGATGGGCGGGATGTAAACTGCCAACAGCCACTCTGGAGAAGTGTATGGTGTTTCCTCAAACACCTAAAAAACAAAGCAACGGAGCCTACAACACTTCCACTTATGGTCCTATAGCTTAGGAAAATTAAAATCAAAAACACACACCCACCCGAAAGTTTCGGACGGCTCTGTTTACAAGAACCTCGTCTACGGTACAATTTAAATATCCCAGAACGTGAAAAATGGATAAAGAAGTTGTGGTACGTACGTACAATGGAATATCACACAGCAATGAAATCTATGTCATCAGGCCCGTCGCGGCATAATGAGTGGATTCAGGTATGATGATTCTAAGTGAAATAAGTCACACGGAAAATGAAACATCATAAGATATCACTAATACACGGAATGTAAACTTGACTACACATGAACTGAATTACAAAACAGAAAAGGGTCTCCAATTTAGAACAGCAACTTATGCTTGCTTAAGGGGAAAGGTGAGTTGGGGTGCTGCATAAAACCAGAGATAGAAATTAGCACAGATACCTTTCCATAAGCCAAATATGTAATAGTCAAGACCTACCCCTTGCTCAACGAAATGGACTAAACACCCCATATTCAACGCCTAGGAATACACCTGACTAGTAAGAATCTTCAAACCCATGGATTTATACGTCTCCGTAAGAGAATGAAGCGTGTGTACAGCAGCATGAATCAGCAGAGAAAATCCGATAAATCCCATTATCAAAATGGATTACAAAAACAAAACACAAGAAGAGTGAAATAGAGAGCAATTCTTAAATAATTTATTCAGGGCTTGTGATGCAATCTGGATTTACCACATCTACACACAGAGCTGAGTGAGACATAAGGTTGGGCACTTCGGGCTGATAGCATTGGTGAGGTTCGATGAGCAAATGCACACCCTTTGAAGTCATACTGCATGGTACCCATTCCATGGGTCCCAACTCTCCAGTTTTAAGGGATTCTTCCTTCAGGTAAAACATGCATGGGAAACCCACAGTATGGTGCACCGTGTGACCGGCAAACGTTTTCAAATGCATCTCAGTTTTAGTCCCCTTTTACTCGGGTTCACCATTCCAGACTCTTTACTAACACTCTCCCCATTTGGAGAGTCAGTGCCTTTAACCTCCTGTTTGGCACAGTTTGCAATTTCTGCGCAAGATGAACAGGAATAGGGAGAACCATGAGAGACTAGCTGTAGGTGTCTGCACGGGCAAATGGTACGCTCATTTCCCACCAGGAAGAGGAAATAACCAAAGGCCCAGCATGCCCTGCCGGAACCAGTTTAGGGCCTGAAGCAATCCTGTGGTTTTGCGGGCAACTCACAAGAAAGCGAGTTGAAGAAAGGAGCTCAGGGGCACTGTAACTCACAAACCTGCAGAGTTATAAATGACAGCTATCGTCCAAAAATATATTGAAGGAAGGCTGCGAAGACGACTTGTAAGCGGGACAGAATTGCAGGAAAACGATTTCAGGGGGTAGATGGGAATTGCATTTAAAGCATAGGAAAAGAGGCAGAACGTCGACAATGATGCTCTTGGCCAAAAAGGGCGTATGCGTTTTTTCCTGAATATATTCAGGAAAAAACGCATACGCCCTTTTTGGCCAACCAAGCAAGCATGTTAAAGAAATCTGCACTACAATGAAGTCTCACTGCCCCCCGGTCAAAAGGGCCATCTGAAAAAAGTGTAAAATCCAGAAATGCAGCACAGGCCATGGAGAACAGGGAGCCTTGTTATGCTGATGGGCGGGATGTAAATTGCCAACAGCCACTCTGGAGAAGTGTATGGTGTTTCCCGGAACACCGAAAAAACAAAGCTACGGAGCCTACGGCACTTCCACTTATGGTCCTATAGCTTAGGGAAATTAAAATCAAAAACACACAGCCACCCCAAAGTTTCAGACGGCTCTGTTTACAAGAACCTCTTGTACGGTACAAGTTAAATATCCCAGAGGGCGAAAAATGGATAAAGAAGTTGTGGTTCTTACGTACAATGGAATATCACTCAGCAATGAAATCTATGTCATCAGGCCTGTAGCGGCATAATGAGTGGATTCAGGTACGATGATTCTACGTGCAATAGGTCACACAGAAAAAGAAACATCATAAGATATCACTAATACACGGAATGTAAACTTGGCTACACATGAAATGAATTACAAAACAGAACAGTGTCTCAAATTTAGAAAACCATCTTATGCTTGCTTTTTGGGAAAGGTGAGTTCGGGTGCTGCATAAAAACAGAGATTGAAATTCGCACTGATACCATTCCATAAGCCAAATATGTAATAGACAAGACCTACTGCTTGCTCAACAAAATGGGCTCAACACCCCATATTCAACGCCTAGGAATATACCTGCCTAGCAAGAATCTTAAAACCCATGGATTTATATGTGTCCGTAAGAGAATCCAGCGTGTGTTCAGTGGCCTAAAGGCAACAGTGAAAATCCGATAAATCACATTATCAAAATAAATTTCAAAAACAAAACACAATGACAGTGAAATAGAGAGCAATTCTTAAATAATTCACTCAGGGCTTCTGATGCAACCTGGATTTACCACATGTACACCCAGTGCTGGGGAGACATAAGGCCGGACACTTCGCCCTGATAGCATTGTTGAGGTTCCTTGAGCAATTGCAGACCCTTTGAAGTCATACTGCATGGTACCCATTCCAAGGGTCCCAACTCTCCAGGTTTAAGGGATTCTTCCTTCCGCTACATCATGTATGGGAAACCCAGAGTATGGTCCACCATGTGATTGGGAAACGTTTTCAAATGCATCTCAGTTTTCGTCCCTTTATACTTGGGTTCACCATTCCAGACGCTTAACTAACACTCTCCCCACTTGGAGAGTCAGTGCCTTTAACCTGCTGTTTGTCACAGTTTGTAATTTCTGCGCAAGATGAACAGGAATAGGGAGAACCAATGAGAGACTAGCTGTAGGTGTCTGCACGGGCAATTTAATGCTCATTTCTCACCAGGAAGTGGAATTAACCAAAGGCTCAGAATGCCGTGCCGGAACCAGATTAGGGCCTGAAGCAATACTGCGGGTGTGCAGGCAGCTCACAAGATAGCGAGTTGAACAAAGGAGCTCAGGGACACTGTAATTCACAAACCTGCAGAGTTATGAATGACAGCTATCGTCCAAAAATATACTGAAGGAAGGCTGCGAAGAGGACTTGAAAGCGGGGCAGAATTCCAGGAAAACGATTTCAGGAGGTAGACGGGAAGTGCACTGAAAGCATAGGAGAAGAGGCAGAACCTCGACAATGATGCACTTGTTCAAAAAGTGCATATGCGTTTTTTCCAAGGCCCTCCTTAAAGAGGGTAGGGGGCTCCCAGCATGCTTCAGTGGCCAACAGAGGGCCCACATCGCCAAGTTGACGTGAGCCAGCCAGGCAGGAGTGACCTCACATCAGAGGGCCCACCTCACAGAAGGGTAAGGGACCCAGCCATTATCAGACTCTCACCAGAGGGCCCACATCAGCAAGGGGCTGGGAACCAGGCAGGAGTGTCTTCACACCCGTGGGGCCACATCATCGCAAGTTGAGGTACCCAGCACATGTGGCCTCAAACCAGAGGACCCACATCTCCATGGGTCTCGGAGCGAGGCAGGCAGGATGAACCTCAAAACACGTGGCCCATTGTATAAAAAAGGTGAGGAATCCAGCAGTTGGAACATCCCAGCAGGCGGCCCAGAGCACCGAGGCTATGGGATCCAGGCAATGATGAACTCACAACAGAGGGCCCTCATCATGAAACTGTGAGCAACCTAGCCATTGTGACCTCAGAGCACAAGGCCCACATCCCCATGGTGAAGCGAACCAAGCAGGAGTGTCATCGCACCAGTGGGCACACATCAGAAAATGTGGGGAGCCCAGCAGTTAGGGCCTGACGCCAGAGGGCCCTCATCACCGAGGAGAGGAGGCTCCCAGCAGGCTCCAACTGCTACAAGATGGCCAACGTCGCCAATGCGGGGTGTGCCAGCCAGGCAGGAGTGACCTCAGAGCAGAGGGCCAACCTCAAAAAAGTGTGAGGAACCCAAAGAGGATTAGACTCTCACCAGAGGGCCCACATCACCAAGAGGATCAGAACCAGGCAGGACTGTCTTCACACCAGTGTGACCACATCATAGAAAGGTGAGGAACCCAGCACATGTGGCCTAAACCAGAAGACCCACATCTCCAAGGGGCTCGGAGTGAGGCATGCAGGAGTAGCCTCACAACACAGGGCCCATAGAATAAAAAAGCTGAGGAATCCTGCAGTGGGAACCTCCCAGCAGGCGGCCCAGAGCACCGAGTCTACGCGATCCAGGCTGCAGTGAACTCACAGCAGAGGGCCCATATCATGAAACTGTGAGCAACCCAGCCATTGGGACCTCACAGCAGAAGGCCCACATCCCCATGGTTTGGGAACATGGCAAGAGTGTCCTCGCACCACTTAGCAGGTATCAGAAAAAGTGGGTACCCAGCAGTTACGGCCTGACGCTAGAGAGCCCTCATCACCGAGGGGAGGTGGCTCCCAGCAGGCTCCAACTGCCACAAGAGGGCCGATGTCGCCAAGGCGGGTTGTGCCAGCCAGTCAGTAGTGACCTCACAGCAGAGGGCCCACCTCACAGAAGGGTGAGGAACCCAGCCAGGATCAGACTCTCACCAGAGGGCCCACATCACCAAGGGGATAGAAACCAGGCAGGAGTGTCCTCACACCAGCGGGGCCACATCATCGAAAGGTGAGGGACCCAGCACACGTGGCCTCAAACCAGAGGACACACATCACCAAGGGGCTGGGAGTGAGTCAGGCAGGAGGAGTCTCCAAACAGAGGGCCCATAGAAGAAAAAAGGTGAGGAATCCCGCAGTTGGAACCTCCCCGCAGGCGGCCAGGAGCAGCGAGGCTATGGGATCCAGGCCGGAGTGAACTCACACCAGAGGGCCCTCATCATGAAACTGAGCCACCCACCGTTGGGACCTCAGAGCAGAAGGCCCATATTCCCATGGGGTTGGAAACCTGGCAGGAGTGTACTCACACCACAGGGCGCACATCAGAAAATTTTGGGAGCCCAGGAGTTAGAGCCTGACGCCAGAGGGCCCTCATTACCGAGGGGAGGAGACTCCCAGCAGGCACCAACTCCCAACTGAGGGCCCACGTCGCCAAGGTGACGTGTGCCAGTCAGGCAGGAGTGACCTCACAGCAGAGGGCCTACCTCACAGAAGGGTGAGGAAACCAGCCAGGATAAGACTCTCACCAGAGAGCCCACATCACCAAGGGGACCGGAACAAGGCAGGAGTGTCCTCACACCAGTGTGGCCACATTATAGAAAGGTGACGAACCCAGCACATGTGGCCTAAACCAGAGGACCCACATTTCCAAGGTGCTCCGAGTGAGGCAGGCAGGAGTAGCCTAACAACACAGGGCCCACAGAATAAAAAATGTGAGGAATCCAGCAGTTGGAACCCCCCAGCAGGTGGCCCAGAGTACGGAGTCTATGGGATCCAGGCCACAGTGAACTCACAGCAGAGGGCTCACATCATGACACTATGAGCAACCCAGCTGGTGGGACCTCAGAGCAGAAGGCCCACATCCCCATGGGGATGGGAACGTGGCAGGAGTGTACTCG
The DNA here is from genome assembly GCF_059928025.1 of Delphinapterus leucas. Classification (NCBI taxonomy): domain Eukaryota; kingdom Metazoa; phylum Chordata; class Mammalia; order Artiodactyla; family Monodontidae; genus Delphinapterus; species Delphinapterus leucas. Next base: position 15,318,636 of record NW_028322236.1, on the reverse strand, counting down.
CACGACAGGGCACATATCAGAAAATTTTGGGAGCCCATGAGTTAGGGCCTGACGCCAGAGGGCCCTCATTACCGAGGGGAGGAGACTCCCAGCAGGCACCAACTCACAACTGAGGACCCACATCGCCAAGGTGATGTGTGCCAGCCAGGCAGGAGTGACCTCACAGCAGAGGGCCCACCTCCCAGAAGGGTGAGGAATCCAGCCAGGATCAGACTCTCACCAGAGGGCCCCCATCACCAAGGGGATGGGAACCAGGCAGGAGTGTCCTCACACCAGTGGGGCCACATCAATAAAGGTGAGGAAACCGGCACATGTGGCCTCAAACCAGAGGACCTACATCACAAAGGGGCTGGGAGTGAGTCAGGAAGGAGGAGCATGAAAACACAGGACCCAAAGAATAAAAATGGAAAGGAATCCAGCAGTAGGAACCTCCCAGCAGGCAGCTCAGAGCACAGAGTCTATGGGATCTAGGCCTGAGTGAACTAACACCAGAGAGCCAACATCCTGAAACTGTGAACAACACAGGTGTTGGGACCATAGAGCAGAAGGCACATGGGGATGGGAACCTGGCAGGAGTGCCCTCACACCACTTAGCACGTATCAGAAAATGTGGGTAACCAGCAGTTAGGGCCTGATGCCAGAGGGTCTCATCACTGAGGGGAGGAGGCTCCCAGCGGGCTCCAACTGCCACCAGAGGGCCGACGTCGCCAAGGCGGGGTGTGTCAGCCAGGCAGGAGTGACCTCAGAGAAGAGGGCCCACCTCACAGAAGTGTGAGGAGCCCAACCAGGATCAGACTCTCACTGGAGGGCTCACATCACCAAGGGGATGGGAACCAGGCAGGAGTGTCTGCACACCAGTGGGGCCACATCTGCGAAAGGTGAGGAACCCAGCACATGTGGCCTCAAACCAGAGGACACACATCACCAAGGGGCTGGGAGTGAGGCAGGTGTCTGGAGGGGCACATTTAACTCTAATTTCCCACCAGGAAGAGGAATTAACCAAAGGCTCAGAGTGCCGTGCGGGACCCTGATTACGGCCTGAAGCAAACCTGCGGTTCTGTGGCCAGCTTTCAAGGAAACGAGTTAAGAAAGGAAATCACAGGCACTGTAATTCACAAACCTGCAGAGTTATAAATGACAGCTATTGGCAAAAATATATTGAAGTAAGTCTGCACAGAGGACTTGAAAACGAGGCAGAATTGCAGGAATCATATTTCAGGAGGTAGATTGGAATTGCATTTAAAGCATGTGAAAAGCGGCAGATCTTTGACAGTGATGCACTTGGACAAAAAGTGCGTATACATTTTTTCCTGAATATATTCAGGAAAAAACGCATATGCCCTTTGTGGCCAACCAAGAATTCGAGCAATGGAAATCCGCACTACAATGAACTCTCATTTCCCATTCGTCAAAAGAGTCATCTGAAAAAAGTGTAAAACCCAGAAACACAGGACAGGCCATGGAGAACAGGGAGCCTTGTTATGCTGATGGACGGGTTGTAAATTGCCAACAGACACTCTGGTGATGTTTATGGTGTATGCTGAAACATCTAAAAAACAAAGCTACAGAGCCTAGGGCACTTCCACTTTTGGCCCTATAGCTTAGGAAAATTAAAATCAACAAGACACAGCCAACACAATATCCAGGGCTGCTGTGTTTACAAGAACCTTGAGTCCAGTACAAATTAAATATCCCAGAAAGAAAAAAATGGATAAAGGAGTTGTCCTACTTACGTACAACGGAATATCACTCAGCAATGAAATCAATGTCATCAGGCCTGTAGCAGCAAATTGAGTGGATTTAAGTATGATGATTCTAAGAGAAATATGTCACACAGAGAAACATAATTATCATAAGATATCACAAATAGAGGGAGTGTAAACTTGGCTACACATAAACTGAATTACAAAACCGAGCAGAGTCTCACATTTAGATAAAAACTTATGCTTGCTTAACGGGAAAGTTGAGTTGGGGTGCTGTATAAAACCAGAGATTGAAATGAGCACACATACCGTTCCATAAGCCAAATATGTAATAGACAAGACCTACTCTTTGCTCAACGAAATAGACTAATCCATGGTGTATCACCTCACACCTGTTAGAATGGGCATCATCAGAAAATCTACAAACAACAAATGCTGGAAAGGGTGCGGAGATAAGGAAACCTCTTCCACTATTGTTGGGAATGTAAATTGATGCAGTCACTGTGGAGAACATTATGGAGTTTCTTATAAAACTAAGAATAGAATTACCATATAATACAGCAATCCCACTACTGGGCATATACCCAGACAAAACCATAAAACGAAAAGAGACATTCACCGCAATGTTCATTGCATCACTATTTACAATATCCAGGTAATGGAAGCAACCTAAATGCCCACAGACAGACGAATGCATAAAGATGAGGTACATATATAAAATGGAATATTACTAAGCCATAAAAAGGAATGAAATTGGGTCATTTGTAGAGACGTTGATGGATCTAGAGACTGTCATACAGAGTGAAGTAAGTCAGAAAGAGAAAAACAAATCCTGTATATAAATGCATATATGTGGAACCTAGAAAAGTTGTACAGATGAAGGGTTTTGCAAGGCAGAAATAGAGCAACAGATGTAGACAACAAACGTATGGACACCAAGGGGGGAAAGCTGTTAGGGGGGTGGTGGTGGGAGGAGTTGAGAGATTGGGATTGGCATGTATACATTTCTATGTATAAAATAGGTAACCAAAAAGAACCTGCTGTATAAAAAAATAAAATAAAATTCAAAATTACAAAAAGTAAAACAGAAAAAATATTCTTCCCTTCACATACATGTATTTATATGAATAAATTATTTCCATGCTTATATCTGTAAATACAAAAAAGAGGAATAAAATCTACCTTGAACCAAAAACGAAAAAAAGAAATAAAAACAGAACCCACCAGTTACACAGAGGAAAACCGTATCAGGGCCCTTGCTCCAGTTGTAAACAATTCTGAAGTTGGTCAGTGGTGGGGAATCATCTCCCATTCAGCCAGCATGCCCCACGCAACAAGCGTCCTCATTGCAAAGCTGGGGGCCCGTGCCGAGGCATCTGTGAGTAAACGTGGGCCGAGCCCCAGGCCAGCTGCTGCAGAAATGTTCCCACCCTTCCCAGGTAAAACACCTGAATATGTACAAGGACTTGAAAGCCTAGAGGAAGGGCCATGGAGCCACATGAGCGACAGCATGCCAGCCGACTTGGTGCCTGCAGGCCAGACAGGATGGTCCTGGCCCTGGGTGCTCTTCTGGAAGCTTTCCATTTCCCTGCCTGAGATACCCCTCCTGTCCCGGCCCCCACTGCTTTCTTCCTTACTCACCTCTGCCCAGGGAGAAATTCCAGCGGCAGGTATGGGTGGCACATCCTCTTCTTTAGCAGGTGGCATCTTGGCAACTGCTGCAGAAAGTCCAGCAGAGCCCCACTCACACTGGGCAACCCACAAAGCCGTGGCCTCTCACTCCCTCCCACCAGTCCAGCCCCGAGACTGCTGACAGGGCAGAAAATGGCGTCAGGCACAGCTGCAGGTGCTCTTGCTGCCTGGAGCGGTGTTTATATTGATCTCAACCCAGGCACACCTGGGGAGGGATGGCCGGCATGGTCAGGCTTCCCAGGCCAGCCAATAATCACCCCTCAGGGGCTCACAGTTGCAGAAACTGGAACTTGCTGAATCGGCCAGGTCCAAGGAACAGGTGTGGGCTCCTGAGAGTCAGGATAGACAAGGGGCTGCAGCTCTGGCTTGTTTTCTAATTATATTATCTGGCCCATGAGTGGGAGACAACTTCAAGAAAACCCTCTCCTAATGAGAAGTACCCAGGAGTCAGGGAGAGCAGGGGTGGGTGGTGGGTGGAGACAGAGGCCTGGTGCCCCGGGTGCAGTGGAAGTCTCTGGAAGACCAGGTGGAGGGAGGCCACACAGAGTGATGCCCAGGGTCACAGACCTGTCGGAGCTGCTGTTTGTTAGTTCAAGTCCTGCTCTGAGGTGCTCTGTGTCAGATCTGAGTGACAGGTGAGCTGGGAGTGCTCTGCAATGAGGGCGATGTGCATGGCTCCTGTGTGCCCAGCCCTGCCACGGTACCTGAAAGGGTAGCTCTGTATCCTGGGAGGGGCCTGACCACGAGATCCCCATGGGCTGCAGGGGAACCTGCCCAGGGAGCCCCATATCCTGGGAGGGGCCTGAACACGAGAGCCCCGTGGGCTGGGGTGGGGGTGGGGTACCTGCCCAGGTGAGCTCCATATCCTGGGATTGGCCTGACCTCGAGAGACCCATGGGCTGCTGGAGTACTGGTAAAAGATGTCAGGACAGTCAGTGAAGCCACCGAGGATATACCTCCAGTAGTTCCTAAACCCTACACCCTGCTGGTCATTCTACTAACCACCAGGACATGGTATTCTGTATTAGTCTTCAATGAAGCCTTCTTTTGTATTCTATTAGTCCCAGAGTCACAAGAAATTTTGGCTTGTGAGTGGCAGGACTCAACATACAACTAAAACAATACTTCCGGGCCGTGTTGCCCCAAGGGTTCAAAAATTCCCACACCATCTTTGGGGAAAGCTCAGCTAAAGACCTAAAAGTTCTACCTCTGGAAAAGGAAACACTCCTTCAATATGCAGACGACATTCTGATCGCCAGCCCTACTAAGGAGACCTCTGAACTACCAAGCCAATAAAGGATACAAGTTGTCCAAGAAAAAGCTCAAATATCACAGACTATGGTGACCTGCGTGGGCTGCATTCTCACAGAAGGTCGGAGAAGCCCATCCCAGGAAAGGGAAGAAACAATTTACAGCCTTACCCATTTCTAAAACTAGAAGACAGCTTAGGGGTTCCTGGGGAGGCCAGGGTTTGCTGCTTCTGGATCCCTAACTACAGTCTACTAGCTGGGCCTCTATATGAAACACTGAAAGAAAAAGATGATGATCCTTTTGAATAGAATCCAGAAGTGGCCTTTCAAGAATGGAAAGAGCAGTCAATTCAGACCCTTGCCCTGGAACTCCCTAATTTAGCTAAACCCTTTGACCTTTACATTCCTAGTGAAATTTGAATGGCCATTGGAGTATTAGTGCAAAACCTGGGACCACTTGAAATGGAACAATGCAAGAATGCCATCCAGGTAGGATAAACTACGGTCACCAAGGGGCTTGGCCCACCGCCACATCTGGCCAAGATACTGGCAGTATCTGAAAACCTGGAAATCAGCAGCCCAAAAGGCCACCTCCCTCCTAAGGGAAAAGGACCCCACGTGGTGATCCTAACCCCCAACCATGCCCTGAAGTTGCAGGGTTTGCTCCGTGGGCACACTGACCTTGAGTGAGGAGGTCCTCCAACTCCAACCTCCAGAGAGATAACTGGGGCAAAGTGGCACCATGACGACTCGTGTGACCATCACTTGACCTGGTGTTTCTCTCATAAAACAACAAGAGTGTGTCCCAAAAGAGTAGACTACTGCTTGCAGGACTTACTGCACCCAGAGGGGAGGTAATAATCTTGGCAGGGGAACCGTATATCACGCTGTCACCATAGAAAAGCCTACAGACACTGTGATGATGGTGGCCAATAAGACCGGCTGGACTCCTGTTTACTTCAAAAGGCTGTTGACTCAGTGGCCATCATGGTCCTTCATCACCACTGACCCTGGACTGTCTGGGAGTTGAGCAGTCAGGGTGCTGACACCTGGTGCTGTTTTTACGTTAATTCAGGGGCCTAACTGAAGAAAGCACAGACTACTGGTCAGAGCATCTAGGCTGGCAGAAACGGTCAGCCTAAGGTGGCTGAACAAATGTGCGGCGGGGTGAAACTGGACCTCACAGCGTCACTGCACATCTCCTTCCTGGACCCTTAAAGGTCATTAGAATCTATAACACTACCAATACTTGTGCTCAGGCGGACGAGCACGGAGGCAGGAGGCCTGCGGACAATCAACGTCACCTGGAGGCTGCTGGGGAGAAGTTCAGACCCTCTCCCACGGGTATGAGGGCTCCTAACTCAGCACTCAGCAGTTACAGATGAAGGGTCTGCACCCTCAGCACTCTAAGAATGAGGAAGGGGACAAAATGCAGAAGAGGGGTTTGTCCCAGGCAAAGCCCCTTAAAAATCCCTGGGAGATAAAAATAGAATCTGGGCAATAAAATAAAGTCTAACCTTTTTTATCCTTTGTGCTTTGTCTAATTTCACGTGCTCCTAGGGTCCCGCATACAGAGGTTCAACAGCCGGCACTTCAGACCAGATTTCCTAGTGCAGAATGGCTGGGTCGACACTTCAGCTCCTGGAGCACAGTGCAGACTCCGCGATATAGAGCCTGAGCTGCAGCCAACCGGGCCCTCGAGAGCTCCGCCCCCTCCCTCCCACTGACTCTGACAGGATCTCTACACAGCAGCCCAGCCCACAGCCCACGGGGTAGCACATGCTCTCACCTCTGCATTCTCTGATCAAAATATAAAGTTTCCTTTGCTTCTGAACCAAACTCAGTCTCGATCTGTTGGCTCCAATGACACTGGGCAGGGGGACACTTGTTGGGGTCCACTCTGGAGGATCAGTAACAGAAATTGAGAACATTGTAACTTCAATGAACAGATGTGTGAGCCAAACTGTAATTAACATAGAACAGTGTATAAGGCTCGGGTAAAATAAGTTGTTTCTAACACTTCCATTTGATATTTCCATCACTTTATTATAAGCAAGTTCAGTGAAAGGTTTGTCTTATTTGTCAGGTCAATACTAGAGAAACGAAGTGATTTCTTTCCAAGGATGTACATCTAATAATCTTGGTTAAAGCTTCAATCTTGTTTTAAATGCTTTTCCATTGAAAATGATACCTCTCTTTCAGCTCCCCCATTTCTGAGAAGTATAAAATCTTATAATTTATTATTACCAAAGGGGAAAGTTGGGAGGAGGGATAAATTAACAGTTTGGGATTAACACATACACACTGCTATGTATAAAATCGATCATCAACAAGGAACTACTGTACAGCACAGGGAACTACACTCAATATTTTGCAATAACCTATAAGGGGAAATAATCTGAAAAAAGAATAGATATTTTTATTGACATCATCTATTAATGACAGTTAAAATGGAACCTAACGGAAGCCAGTGGTGAGTGCTTCTGACCCTGAAGACTTCAATCATCTAAAGTTTGGACTCTGCCTACTTCCCAAGGCCCTTAATGAACATATGTGTAGCCGTAGCTTAAAAAATTCCCCAGTTTGGGTTGTGGAGAGACAGTGATTTTGAAAAAGCCCTGGTGTTCTCCTCACATGAATGGGACACTTCCTACAGCTAAAATATGCCTGTCACACCCAGAAGATGGTATACCGTCTGATCGGGAAGAGTTTGGAAAAGGCATCTCATCTCCTCATCTCCTGGTGCTCGGGTTCACCCCTCCAGCGTCTTTACGAACAGTCTCCCCACTTGGAGATGTCAGCACTGTCAACATCCTGTTGCATACAGTTTGGAATTTGTCCAGAGGATGAAGCAGAAGGAGGAGGAACAATGAGAGACAAGTCCTAGGTGTTCGGACAGGCACATGTCACTCTAATTTCCAATCAGGAAGACGAATTGACTAAAAGCTAGGGTTGCCCATGGAAACAGAATAGGGCTTGAGGAAATCCCGCTGCTTTGTGGCCAGTTCCCATAAACACAAGTTGAAAAATGGAACTCAGGGCCGCTAAAATTCACGAAACTGCAGAGTTGAAAATATCTCTCACTGAAAAATGTCTTGAGGAAAGTCAGAGAAAAGGACTTGTAAGCAACGGAGAATGGCAGGAAAGGGATTGGAAGAGGTAGAAAGGACTCGCCATTAAGCACAAGAAAAGGGGCTGAACATTGCCAACATTGCAGTTGGCCAAAAAGGGTGTATGCGTCTTTTTCTGTATATATTCAAGAAAAGGGCATACACTTTTTTAGCCAACCAAACAGGTGGGCACTGGAAATCAGTACTACAAAACATATCACTTCGCATCAGTCAGAAGAGCCTTCCTCATAAAGTGTAAACACCAGAAATGCAGGACAGGGCAAGGAGAAAAGGGAGCCCTGTGAGGCTTATAGTGGAAATGTATATTGCCAATGGTCACTCTTGAGAAGTGTATTGTGTTTACTAAAGCATCTAAAAAATGAGCTACAGAGCACAGGGCACTTGCACTCATGGACGTATATCTTGGGAAAGACAAAAATGGAGAGGACACAGGCACCCCAATGTTTACCGCCTCTCTGTTTAAAAGATCCTCGACTAGGATATAATTTATATGTCTCTGGAGGGAAAAAATGGATAGAGGTGTGGCACTTATGTAGAGTGGAATATTACTCAGCCTGAAAATCAGTGAAATATGGCCAGTTGTAACAACCCCAGAGTAGTTACGTATGATCATTCAAAGTCACATAATTCAAAAAGAAAAAGACATACGATATTACTAATACATGGAATGTAAACGTGGCTACAAAGTACCTGAATTACAAAACGGAATGGGGTCTCAAATTTAGAAGACCAACTTATGTTTGCTTAAGGAAAAAGGAGAGTTGGGGAGCTGCATAAAACCAGAGATTGAAATTAGCACAGATACCGTTCGATAAGCCAAATATGTAATAGAAAAAACCTACTCCCTGGTCAACGAAATGGACTCAACACGCCATATTCAACACCTACGAATACACCTGACTAGTAAGAATCTTCAAACTCATGGATTTATATGTCTCCGTAAGAGAATCAAGCGTGAGTACAGCGGCATGAACACAGCAGTGAAAATGCGATAAATCCCATTATCAAAATAAATTACAAAAACAAAACACAATGAGAGTGAAATAGAGAGCAATTCTTAAATAATTCATTCAGGGCTTGTGATGCAACCTGGATTTACCACATCTACACCCAGAGCTGAGTGAGACATAAGGTTGGGCACTTCGGGCTGATAGCATTGTTGAGGTTCGATGAGCAAATGCAGACCCTTTGAAGTCATACTGCATGGTACCCATTCCATGGGTCCCAACTCTCCAGGATTAAGGGATTCTTTCTTCAGCTAAAACATGCATGGGAAACCCACAGTATGGTGCACCATGTGACCAGGAAAGGTTTTCAAATGCATCTCAGTTTTCGTCCCCTTTTACTCGGGTTCACCATTACAGACACTATACGAACACTCTCCCCACTTGGAGAGTCAGTGCCTTTAAACTCCTGTTGAGCACAGTTTGCAATTTCTGCGCAAGATGAACAGGAAGAGGGAGATCCAGTGAGAGACTAGCTGTAGGTGTCTGCACGGGCAAACTTAACGCTCATTTCACACCAGGAAAAGGAATTAATCAAAGGCTCAGCATGCCGTGCCGGAACCACATTAGGGCCTGAAGCAATCCTGCGGGTTTGCGGCCAGCTCACAAGATAGCGAGTTGAAGAAATGAGCTCAGGGGCACTGTAACTCACAAACCTGCAGAGTTATAAATGACAGCTATCGTCCAAAAATATATTGAAGGAAGTCTGCAAAGACGACGTGTAAGCAGGACAGATTTGCAGGAAAACGATTTCAGGGGGTAGACGGGAATTGCATTTAAAGCATAGGAAAAGAGGCAGAACGTCGACAATGATGCTCTTGGGAAAAAAGGGCGTATGCGTTTTTTCTTGACTATATTCAGGAAAAAACGTATACGCCCTTTTTGGACAACCAAGCAAGCATGTTCAAGTAATCTGCACTACAATGAAGTCTCACAGCTCCCCCGTCATAACGGCCATCTGAAAATAGTGGAAAATCCAGAAAGGCAGCACAGGCCATGGAGATCAGGGAGCCTTGTTATGCTGATGGGCGGGATGTATATTGCCAACAGCCACTCTGGAGAAGTGTATGGTGTTTCCGGGAACACCGAAAAAACAAAGCTACGGAGCCTACGGCACTTCCACTTTTGGTCCTATAGCTTAGGGAAATTAAAATCAAAAACACACAGCCACCGCAAAGTGTCGGACGGCTCTGTTTACAAGAACCTCGTCTACTGTACAAGTTTAATATCGCAGAATGTGAAAAATGGATAAAGAATTTCTTGTACGTACGTACAATGGAATATCACTCAGCAATGAAATCTATGTCATCAGGCCCGTCGCGGCATAATGAGTGGATTCAAGTACGATGATTCTAAGTGAAATAAGTCACACAGAAAATGAAACATCATAGGATATCACTAATACACGGAACGTAAGCTTGGCTACACATGAACTGAATTACAAAACAGAACAGGGTCTCAAATTTAGAAAACCAACTTATGCTTGCTTAAGGGGAAAGGTGAGTTGGGGTGCTGCATAAAACCAGAGATAGAAATTAGCACAGATACCTTTCCATAAGCCAAATATGTAATAGTCAAGACCTACCCCTTGCTCAACGAAATGGACTAAACACCCCATATTCAACGCCTAGGAATACACCTGACTAGTAAGAATCTTCAAACCCATGGATTTATATGTCTCCGTAAGAGAATGAAGCGTGTGTACAGCGGCATGAATGCAGCAGAGAAAATCCGATAATTCCCATTACCAAAATGAATTACACAAACAAACCCCAAGGACAGTGAAATAGAGAGCAATTTTTAAATAATTCATTCAGGGCTTGTGATGCAACCTGGATTTACCACATCTACACCCAGAGCTGAGTGAGACATAAGGTTGGGCACTTCGGGCTGATAGCATTTGTGAGGTTCGATGAGCAAATGCAGACGCTTTGAAGTCATACTGCATGGTACCCATTCTATGGGTCCTAAATCTCCAGGTTTAAGGGATTCTTCTTTCAGCTAAAACATGCCTGGGAAACCCACAGTATGTTGCACCGTGTGACAGACAAACGGTTTCAAATGCATCTCAGTTTTCGTCCCCTTTTACTCGGGTTCACCATTCCAGACACTTTACTAACACTCTCCCCACTTGGAGAGTCAGTGCCTTTAAACTCCTGTTGGGCACAGTTTGCAATTTCTGCGAAAGATGAACAGGAAGAGGGAGAACCAGTGAGAGAGTAGCTGTAGGTGTCTGCACGGGCAAACTTAAAGCTCATTTCACACCAGGAAGAGGAATTCACCAAAGGCTCAGCATGCCGTGCCGGAACCAGATTAGGGCCTGAAGCAATCCTGTGGGTTTGCGGCCAGCTCACAAGATAGCGAGTTGAAGAAATGAGCTCAGGGGCACTGTAACTCACAAACCTGCAGAGTTATAAATGACAGCTATCGTCCAAAAATATATTGAAGGAAGGCTGCGAAGACGACTTGTAAGTGGGGCAGAATTGCAGGAAAACGATTTCAGGGGGTAGACGGGAATTGCATTTAAAGAATAGTAAAAGAGGCAGAACGTCGACAATGATGCTCTTGGCCAAAAAGGGCGTATGCGTTTTTTCCTGAATATATTCAGGAAAAAATCATACGCCCTCTTTGGCCAACCAAGCAAGCATGTTAAAGAAATCTGCACTACAATGAAGTCTCACTGCCCCCCGGTCAAAAGGGCCATCTGAAAAAAGTGTAAAATCCAGAAAGGCAGCACAGGCCATGGAGAACATGGAGCCTTGTTATGCTGATGGGCGGGATGTAAATTGCCAACAGCCACTCTGGAGAAGTGTATGTTGTTTCCCGGAACACCGAAAAAACAAAGCTACGGAGCCTACGGCACTTCCACTTATGGTCCTATAGCTTAGGGAAATTAAAATCAAAAACACACAGCCACGCCAAAGTTTCCGATGGCTCTGTTTACAAGAACCTCGTCTACGGTACAAGTTAAATATCCCAGAAAGCGAAAAATGAATAAAGAAGTTGTGGTACGTACGTACAATGTAATATCAGTCACCAATGAAATCTATGTCATCTGGCCCGTCGTGGCATAATGAGTGGATTCAGGTACGATGATTCTAAGTGAAAAAAGTCACACAGAAAATGAAACATCATAAGATATCACTAATACACCGAATGTAATCTTGGCTACACATGAACTGAATTACAAACCAGAACAGGGTCTCAAATTTAGAAAACCAACTTATGTTTGCTTAAGGGGAAAGGTGAGTTGGGGTGCTGCATAAAACCAGAGATAGAAATTAGCACAGATACCATTCCATACGTCAAATATGTAATAGTCAAGACCTACCCCTTGCTCAACGAAATGGGCTAAACACCCTATATTCAAAGCCTAGGAATACACCTGACTAGTAAGACTCTTCAAACCCATGGATTTATATGTCTCCATAAGAGAATCAAGCGTGTGTACAGCTGCATGAAGGCAGCAGAGAAAATCCGATAAATCCTATTATCAAAATGAATTACAAAAACAAAACACAATGACAGTGAAATAGAGAGCAATTCTTAAATTATTCTTTCAGGGCTTGTGATGCCACCTGGATTTACCTCATCTAAACCCAGAGCTGAGTGAGACATAAGGTTGGACCCTTCGGGCTGATAGCATTGGTGAGGTTCGATGAGCAAATGCAGACCTTTTGAAGTCATAATACATGGTACACATTCCATGGGTCCCAACTCTCCAGGTTTAAGCGATTCTTCCTTCAGCTAAACCATGCATGGGAAACCCACAGTATGGTGCACCATGTGACCGGGAAACGTTTTCAAATGCATCTCAGTTTTTGTCCTCTTTTACTCGGGTTCACAATTCCAGACCCTTTACTAACACTCTCCCCACTTGGAGAGTCAGTGCCTTTAACCTCCTGTTTCGCACACTTTGCAATTTCTGCGCAAGATGAACAGGAATAGGGAGAACCAATGAGTGACTAGCTGTAGGTGTCTGCAGGGGCTAATTTAACGCTTATTTCCAACCAGGAAGAGGATTTAACCAAACGCTCAGCATGCCGTGCCGGAACCAGATTAGGGCCTGAAGCAATCCTGCGGGTTTGCGGGCAGCTCACAAGAAAGCGATTTGAAGAAAGGAGCTCAGGGGCACTGTAATTCACAAACCTGCAGAGTTATAAATGACAGCTATCGTCCAAAAATATATTGAAGGAAGGCTGCGAAGAGGACTTGAAAGCGGGGCAGAATTTCAGGAAAACGATGTCATGGGGTAGACTGGAATTGCATTTAAAGCATAGGAAAAGAGGCAGAACGTCGACAATGATGCACTTGGCCAAAAAGGGCGTATGCGTTTTTTCCTGAATATATTCAGGAAAAAACGCATACGCCCTTTTTGGCCAACCAAGCAAGCATGTTAAAGAAATCTGCACTACAATGAAGTCTCACTGCCCCCCGGTCAAAAGGGCCATCTGAAAAAGTGTAAAATCCAGAAATGCAGCACAGGCCATGGAGATCAGGGAGCCTTGTTATGCTGATGGGTGGGATGTAAATTGCCAACAGCCACTCTGCAGAAGTGTATGGTGTTTCCTGAAACACCTAAAAAACAAAGCAACGGAGCCTACGGCACTTCCACTTATGGTCCTATAGCTTAGGGAAATTAAAATAAAAAACACACACCCACCCCAAAGTTTCAGACGGCTCTGTTTACAAGAACCTCGTCTACGGTACAAGTTAAATATCCCAGAAAGCGAAAAATGGATAAAGAAGTTGTGGTACGTACGTACAATGAAATATCACTCACCAATGAAATCTATGTCATGTGGCCCGTCGTGGCATAATGAGTGGATTCAGGTACGATGATTCTAAGAGAAATAAGTCACACAGAAAATGAAACATCATAAGATATCACTAATACACCGAATGTAATCTTGGCTACACATGAACTGAATTACAAAACAGAACAGGGTCTCAAATTTAGAAAACCAACTTATGTTTGCTTAAGGGGAAAGGTGAGTTGGGGTGCTGCATAAAACCAGAGATAGAAATTAGCACAGATACCATTCCATACGTCAAATATGTAATAGTCAAGACCTACCTCTTGCTCAACGAAATGGGCTAAACACCCCATATTCAACGCCTAGGAATACACCTGACTAGTAAGAATCTTCAAACCCATGGATTTATATGTCTCCATAAGAGAATCAAGCGTGTGTACAGCTGCATGAATGCAGCAGAGAAAATCCGATAAATCCTATTATCAAAATGAATTACAAATACAAAACACAATGACAGTGAAATAGAGAGCAATTCTTAAATAATTCATTCAGGGCTTGTGATGCAACCTGGATTTACCTCATCTACACCCAGAGCTGAGTGAGACATAAAGTTGGACACTTCGGGCTGATAGCATTGGTGAGGTTCGATGAGCAAATGCAGACCATTTGAAGTCATACTGCATGGTACCCATTCCATGGGTCCCAACTCTCCAGGTTTAAGTGATTCTTCCTTCAGCTAAAGCATGCATGGGAAACCCACAGTATGGTGCACCGTGTGACCGGGAAACGTTTTCAAATGCATCTCAGTTTTCGTCCCCTTTTACTCGGGTTCACAATTCCAGACCCTTTACAAACACTCTCCCCACTTGGAGAGTCAGTGCCTTTAACCTGCTGTTTGGCACAGTTTGCAATTTCTGCGCAAGATGAACAGGAATAGGGAGAAACAATGAGAGACTAGCTATAGTTGTGTGCACGGGCAAATTTAACGCTCATTTCCAACCAGGAAGAGGAATTAACCAAACGCTCAGCATGCCGTGCCGGAACCAGATTAGGGCCTGAAGCAATCCTGCGGGTTTGCGGCCAGCTGACAAGAAAGCGATTTGAAGAAAGGAGCTCAGGGGCACTGTAATTCACAAACCTGCAGAGTTATAAATGACAGCTATCGTCCAAAAATATATTGAAGGAAGGCTGCGAAGAGGACTTGAAAACGGGGCAGAATTTCAGGAAAACGATTTCAGGGGGTAGACTGGAAATGCATTTAAAGCATAGGAAAAGAGGCAGAACGTCGACAATGATGCACTTGGCCAAAAAGGGCGTATGCGTTTTTTCCTGAATATATTCAGAAAAAAACGCATACGCACTTTTTGACCAACCAAGCAAGCATGTTAAAGAAATCTGCACTACAATGAAGTCTCACTGCCCCCCGGCAAAAGGGCCATCTGAAAAAAGTGTAAAATACAGAAATGCAGCACAGGCCATGGAGAACAGGGAGCCTTGTTATGCTGATGGGTGGGATGTAAATTGCCAAGAGCCACTCTGGAGAAGTGTATGGTGTTTCCTGAAACACCTAAAAAACAAAGCAACGGAGCCTACGGCACTTCCACTTATGGTCCTATAGCTTAGGGAAATTAAAATAAAAAACACACAGCCACCCCAAAGTTTCAGACGGCTCTGTTTACAAGAACCTCGTCTAAGGTACAAGTTAAATATCCCAGAAAGCGAAAAATGGATAAAGAAGTTGTGGTACGTACGTACAATGGAATATCAGTCACCAATGAAATCTATGTCATCTGGCCCGTCGTGGCATAATGAGTGGATTCAGGTACGATGATTCTAAGAGAAATAAGTCACACAGAAAATGAAACATCATTAGATATCACTAATACACCGAATGTAATCTTGGCTACACATGAACTGAATTACAAAACAGAACAGGGTCTCAAATTTAGAAAACCAACTTATGTTTGCTTAAGGGGAAAGGTGAGTTGGGGTGCTGCATAAAACCAGAGATAGAAATTAGCACAGATACTATTCCATACGTCATATATGTAATAGTCAAGGGGGCTTCCCTGGTGGCGCACTGGTTGAGAGTCCGCCTGCCGATACAGGGGACGCGTGTTCGTGCCCCGGTCCGCGAGGATCCCACATGCCGTGGAGCTACTGACCCCGTCAGTCATGGCTGTTGAGCCTGCGCGTCCGGAGCCTGTGCTCCACAACGGGAGAGGCTACAACACTGAGAGGCCCGCGTACAGCAAAAAAAAAAAAAAAAATATGTAATAGTCAAGACCTACCCCTTGCTCAACGAAATGGGCTAAACACCCCATATTCAACGCCTAGGAATACACCTGACTAGTAAGAATCTTCAAACCCATGGATTTATATGTCTCCGTAAGAGAATTAAGCGTGTGTACAGCGGCATGAATGCAGCAGAGAAAATCCGATAAATCCCATTATCAAAATGAATTACACAACAAAACCCAAGGACAGTGAAATAGAGAGCAATTCTTAAATAATTCATTCAGGGCTTGTGATGCAACCTGGATTTACCACATCTACACCCAGAGCTGAGTGAGACATAAGGTTGGGCACTTCGGGCTGATAGCATTGGTGAGGTTCGGTGAGCAAATGCAGACCCTTTGAAGTCATACAGCATGGTACCCATTCCATGGGTCCCAACTCTCCAAGTTTAAGGGATTCTTCCTTCAGCTAAAACATGCATGGGAAACCCACAGTATGGTGCACCGTGTGACTGGCAAACGTTTTCAAATGCATCTCAGTTTTCGTCCCCTTTTACTCGGGTTCACCATTCCAGACCCTTTACGAACACTCTCCCCACTTGGAGAGTCAGTGCCTTTAACCTCCTGTTGGGCACAGTTTGCAATTTCTGCGCAAGATGAAAAGGAAGAGGGAGAACGAATGAGAGACTAGCTGTAGATGTCTGCACGGGCAAATTTAACGCTCATTTCCCACCAGGAAGAGGAATTAACCAAAGGCTCAGCATGCCGTGCCTGAACCAGATTAGGGCCTGAGGCAATCCTGTGGGTTTGCGGCCAGCTCACAAGATAGCGAGTTGAAGAAAGGAGCTCAGGGGCACTGTAACTCACAAACCTGCAGAGTTATAAATGACAGCTATCGTCCAAAAATATATTGAAGGAAGGCTGCGAAGACGACTTGTAAGCGGGACAGATTTGCAGGAAAACGATTTCAGGGGGTAGACGGGAATTGAATTTAAAGCATAGGAAAAGAGGCAGAACGTCGACAATGATGCTATTGGCCAAAAAGGGCGTATGCGTTTTTTCCTGAATATATTCAGGAAAAAACGCATACGCACTTTTTGGCCAACCAAGCAAGCATGTTAAAGAAATCTGCACTACAATGAAGTCTCACTGCCCCCCGGTCAAAAGGGCCATCTGAAAAAAGTGTAAAATCCAGAAAGGCAGCACAGGCCATGGAGAACCGGGAGCCTTGTTATGCTGATGGGCGGGATGTAAATTGCCAACAGCCACTCTGGAGAAGTGTATGGTGTTTCCCGGAACACCGAAAAAACAAAGCTACGGAGCCTACGGCACTTCTACTTATGGTCCTATAGCTTAGGGAAATTAAAATCAAAAACACACAGCCACCCCAAAGTGTCGGACGGCTCTGTTTACAAGAACCTCGTCTACGGTACAAGTTCAATATCCCAGAATGTGAAAAATGGATAAAGAAGTTGTGGTATGTACGTACAATGGAATATCACTCAGCAATGTAATCTATGTCATCAGGCCCGTCGCGGCATAATGAGTGGATTCAGGTACGATGATTCTAAGTGAAATAAGTCACACAGAAAATGAAACATCATAAGATATCACTACTACACGGAATGTAAACTTGGCTACACATGAACTGAATTACAAAACAGAACAGGGTCTCAAATTTAGAAAACCAACTTATGCTTGCTTAAGGGGAAAGGTGAGTTGGGGTGCTGCATAAAACCAGAGATAGAAATTAGCACAGATACCTTTCCATAGGCCAAATATGTAATAGTCAAGACCTACCCCTTGCTCAACAAAATGGACTAAACACCCCATATTCAACGCCTAGGAATACACCTGACTAGTAAGAATCTTCAAACCCATGGATTTATATGTCTCCGTAAGAGAATGAAGCGTGTGTACAGCGGCATGAATGCAGCAGAGAAAATCCGATAAATCCCATTATCAAAATGAATTACACAAACAAACCCCAAGGACAGTGAAATAGAGAGCAATTCTTAAATAATTCATTCAGGGCTTGTGATGCAACCTGGATTTACCACATCTACACCCAGAGCTGAGTGAGACATAAGGTTGGGCACTTCGGGCTGATAGCATTGGTGAGGTTCGGTGAGCAAATGCAGACCCTTTGAAGTCATACAGCATGGTACCCATTCCATGGGTCCCAACTCTCCAAGTTTAAGGGATTCTTCCTTCAGCTAAAACATGCATGGGAAACCCACAGTATGGTGCACCATGTGACTGGCAAACGTTTTCAAATGCATCTCAGTTTTCGTCCCCTTTTACTCGGGTTCACCATTCCAGACCCTTTACGAACACTCTCCCCACTTGGAGAGTCAGTGCCTTTAACCTCCTGTTGGCCACAGTTTGCAATTTCTGCGCAAGATGAAAAGGAAGAGGGAGAACGAATGAGAGACTAGCTGTAGGTGTCTGCACGGGCAAATTTAACGCTCATTTCCCAGCAGGAAGAGGAATTAACCAAAGGCTCAGCATGCCGTGCCTGAACCAGATTAGGGCCTGAGGCAATCCTGTGGTTTTGCGGCCAGCTCACAAGATAGCGAGTTGAAGAAAGGAGCTCAGGGGCACTGTAACTCACAAACCTGCAGTGTTATAAATGACAGCTATCGTCCAAAAATATATTGAAGGAAGGCTGCGAAGACGACTTGTAAGCGGGACAGATTTGCAGGAAAACGATTTCAGGGGGTAGACGGGAATTGCATTTAAAGCATAGGAAAAGAGGCAGAACGTCGACAATGATGCTCTTGGCCAAAAAGGGCGTATGCGTTTTTTCCTGAATATATTCAGGAAAAAACGCATACGCACTTTTTGGCCAACCAAGCAAGCATGTTAAGAAATCTGCACTACAATGAAGTCTCACTGCCCCCCGGTCAAAAGGGCCATCTGAAAAAAGTGTAAAATCCAGAAAGGCAGCACAGGCCATGGAGAACCGGGAGCCTTGTTATGCTGATGGGCGGGATGTAAATTGCCAACAGCCACTCTGGAGAAGTGTATGGTGTTTCCCGGAACACCGAAAAAACAAAGCTACGGAGCCTACGGCACTTCTACTTATGGTCCTATAGCTTAGGGAAATTAAAATCAAAAACACACAGCCACCCCAAAGTGTCGGACGGCTCTGTTTACAAGAACCTCGTCTACGGTACAAGTTCAATATCCCAGAATGTGAAAAACGGATAAAGAAGTTGTGGTATGTACGTACAATGGAATATCACTCAGCAATGTAATCTATGTCATCAGGCCCGTCACGGCATAATGAGTGGATTCAGGTACGATGATTCTAAGTGAAATAAGTCACACAGAAAATGAAACATCATAAGATATCACTACTACACGGAATGTAAACTTGGCTACACATGAACTGAATTACAAAACAGAACAGGGTCTCAAATTTAGAAAACCAACTTATGCTTGCTTAAGGGGAAAGGTGAGTTGGGGTGCTGCATAAAACCAGAGATAGAAATTAGCACAGATACCTTTCCATAGGCCAAATATGTAATAGTCAAGACCTACCCCTTGCTCAACAAAATGGACTAAACACCCCATATTCAACGCCTAGGAATACACCTGACTAGTAAGAATCTTCAAACCCATGGATTTATATGTCTCCGTAAGAGAATGAAGCGTGTGTACAGCGGCATGAATGCAGCAGAGAAAATCCGATAAATCCCATTATCAAAATGAATTACACAAACAAACCCCAAGGACAGTGAAATAGAGAGCAATTCTTAAATAATTCATTCAGGGCTTGTGATGCAACCTGGATTTACCACATCTACACCCAGAGCTGAGTGAGGCATAAGGTTGGGCACTTCGGGCTGATAGCATTGGTGAGGTTCGGTGAGCAAATGCAGACCCTTTGAAGTCATACAGCATGGTACCCATTCCATGGGTCCCAACTCTCCAAGTTTAAGGGATTCTTCCTTCAGCTAAAACATGCATGGGAAACCCACAGTATGGTGCACTGTGTGACTGGCAAACGTTTTCAAATGCATCTCAGTTTTCGTCCCCTTTTACTCGGGTTCACCATTCCAGACCCTTTACGAACACTCTCCCCACTTGGAGAGTCAGTGCCTTTAACCTCCTGTTGGGCACAGTTTGCAATTTCTGCGCAAGATAAAAAGGAATAGGGAGAACGAATGGAGACTAGCTCTAGGTGTCTGCACGCGCAAATTTAATGCTCATTTCCCACCAGGAAGAGGAATTAACCAAAGGCTCAGCATGCCGTGCCGGAACCAGATTAGGGCCTGAGGCAATCCTGCGGGTTTGTTGCCAGCTCACAAGATAGCGAGTTGAAGAAATGAGCTCAGGGGCACTGTAACTCACAAACCTGCAGAGTTATAAATGACAGCTATCGTCCAAAAATATATTGAAGGAAGGCTGCGAAGACGACTTGTAAGTGGGGCAGAATTGCAGGAAAACGATTTCAGGGGGTAGACGGGAATTGCATTTAAAGCATAGCAAAAGAGGCAGAACGTCGACAATGATGCTCTTGGCCAAAAAGGGCGTATGCGTTTTTTCCTGAATATATTCAAGAAAAAACGCATACGCCCTTTTTGGCCAACCAAGCAAGCATGTTAAAGAAATCTGCACTACAATGAAGTCTCACTGCCCCCCGGTCAAAAGGGCCATCTGAAAAAAGTGTAAAATCCAGAAAGGCAGCACAGGCCATGGAGAACAGGGAGCCTTGTTATGCTGATGGGCGGGATGTAAATTGCCAACAGCCAGTCTGGAAAAATGTATTGTGTTTCCCGGAACATCTAAAAAAGAAAGCATCGGAGCCTACGGCAATTCCCCTTATGGTCCTATAGCTTAGGAAAATTAAAATCAAAAACACACAGCCACCCACAAGTCTCGGGCGGCTCTGTTAACAAGAACCTCGTCTACGGTACAAGTTAAATATCCCAGAATGTGAAAAATGGATAAAGAAGTTGTGGTACGTACGTACAATGGAATATCACTCAGCAATGAAATCTATGTCATCAGGCCTGTCACGGCATAATGAGTGGTTTCAGGTACGATGATTCTAAGTGAAATAAGTCACACAGAAAATGAAACATCATAAGATATCACTAATACATGGAATGTAAACTTGGCTACACATGAACTGAATTACAAAACAGAACAGGGTCTCAAATTTAGAAAACCAACTTATGCTTGCTTAAGGGGAAAGGTGAGTTTGGGTGCTGCATAAAACCAGAGATAGAAATTAGCACAGATACCTTTCCATAAGCCAAATATGTAATACTCAAGGCCTATCCCTTGCTCAACGAAATTTACTAAACACCCCATATTCAATGCCTAGGAATACACCTGACTAGTAAGAATCTTCAAACCCATGGATTTATATGTCTCCATAAGAGAATCAAACGTGCGTACAGCTGCATGAAGGCAGCAGAGAAAATCCGATAAATCCCATTATCAAAATGAATTACAAAAACAAAACACAATGACAGTGAAATAGAGAGCAATTCTTAAATAATTCATTCAGGGCTTGTGATGCAACCTGGATTTACCTCATCTACACCCAGAGCTGACTGAGACATAAAGTTGGACACTTCGGGCTGATAGCATTGGTGAGGTTCGATGAGCAAATGCAGACCATTTGAAGTCATACTGCATGGTACCCATTCCATGGGTCCCAACTCTCCAGGTTTAAGGGATTCTTCCTTCAGCTAAAACATGCATGGGAAACCCACAGTATGGTGCACCGTGTGACCGGGAAACGTTTTCAAATGCATCTCAGTTTTCGTCCCCTTTAACTCGGGTTCACAATTCCAGACCATTTACTAACACTCTCCCCACTTGGAGAGTCAGTGCCCTTAACCTGCTGTTTGGCACAGTTTGCAATTTCTGTGCAAGATGAACAGGAATAGGGAGAACCAATGAGAGACTAGCTGTAGGTGTCTGCACGGGCAAATTTAACGCTCATTTCCCACCAGGAAGAGGAATTAACCAAACGCTCAGCATGCCGTGCCGGAACCAGATTAGGGCCTGAAGCAACCCTGCGAGTTTGCGGCCAGCTCACAAGAAAGCGATTTGAAGAAAGGAGCTCCGGGGCACTCTAATTCACAAACCTGCAGAGTTATAAATGACAGCTATCGTCCAAAAATATATTGAAGGTAGCCTGCGAAGAGGACTTGAAAGCGGGGCAGAATTGCAGGAAAACGATTTCAGAGGGTAGACTGGAATTGCATTTAAAGCATAGGAAAAGAGGCAGAACGTCGACAATGATGCTCTTGGCCAAAAAGGGCGTATGCGTTTTTTCCTGAATATATTCAGGAAAAAACGCATACGCCCTTTTTGGCCAACCAAGCAAGCATGTTAAAGAAATCTGCACTACAATGAAGTCTCACTGCCCCCCGGTCAAAAGGGCCATCTGAAAAAAGTGTAAAATCCAGAAAGGCAGCACAGGCCATGGAGAACAGGGAGCCTTGTTATGCTGATGGGCGGGATGTAAATTGCCAACAGCCACTCTGGAGAAGTGTATGGTGTTTCCCGGAACACCGAAAAAACAAAGCTACGGAGCCTACGGCACTTCCACTTATGGTCCTATAGCTTAGGGAAATTAAAATCAAAAACACACAGCCTCCCCAAAGTGTCGGACGGCTCTGTTTACAAGAACCTCGTCTACGGTACAAGTTAAATATCCCAGAATGTGAAAAATGGAGAAAGAAGTTGTGGTACGTACGTACAATGGAATATCACTCAGCAATGAAATCTATGTCATCAGGCCCGTCGCGGCATAATGAGTGGATTCAGGTACGATGATTCTAAGTGAAATAAGTCACACAGAAAATGAAACATCATAAGTTATCTCTAATACACAGAATGTAATCTTGGCTACACATGAACTGAATTACAAAACAGAACAGGGTCTCAAATTTAGAAAACCAACTTATGTTTGCTTAAGGGGAAAGGTGAGTTGGGGTGCTGCATAAAACCAGAGATAGAAATTAGCACAGATACCATTCCATACGTCAAATATGTAATAGTCAAGACCTACCTCTTGCTCAACGAAATGGGCTAAACACCCTATATTCAACGCCTAGGAATACACCTGACTAGTAAGAATCTTCAAACCCATGGATTTATATGTCTCCATAAGAGAATCAAGCGTGTGTACAGCTGCATGAATGCAGCAGAGAAAATCCGATAAATCCTATTATCAAAATGAATTACAAAAACAAAACACAATGACAGTGAAATAGAGAGCAATTCTTAAATAATTCATTCAGGGCTTGTGATGCAACCTGGATTTACCTCATCTACACCCAGAGCTGAGTGAGACATAAAGTTGGACACTTCGGGCTGATAGCATTGGTGAGGTTCGATGAGCAAATGCAGACCATTTGAAGTCATACTGCATGGTACCCATTCCATGGGTCCCAACTCTCCAGGTTTAAGTGATTCTTCCTTCAGCTAAAGCATGCATGGGAAACCCACAGTATGGTGCACCGTGTGACCGGGAAACGTTTTCAAATGCATCTCAGTTTTCGTCCCCTTTTACTCGGGTTCACAATTCCAGATCCTTTACAAACACTCTCCCCACTTGGAGAGTCAGTGCCTTTAACCTGCTGTTTGGCACAGTTTGCAATTTCTGCGCAAGATGAACAGGAATAGGGAGAAACAATGAGAGACTAGCTGTAGTTGTCTGCACGGGCAAATTTAACGCTCATTTCCAACCAGGAAGAGGAATTAACCAAACGCTCAGCATGCCGTGCCGGAACCAGATTAGGGCCTGAAGCAATCCTGTGGGTTTGCGGCCAGCTCACAAGAAAGCGATTTGAAGAAAGGAGCTCAGGGGCACTGTAATTCACAAACCTGCAGAGTTATAAATGACAGCTATCGTCTAAAAATATATTGAAGGAAGGCTGCGAAGAGGACTTGAAAACGGGGCAGAATTTCAGGAAAACGATTTCAGGGGGTAGACTGGAAATGCATTTAAAGCATAGGAAAAGAGGCAGAACGTCGACAATGATGCACTTGGCCAAAAAGGGCGTATGCGTTTTTTCCTGAATATATTCAGGAAAAAACGCATACGCCCTTTTTGGCCAACCAAGCAAGCATGTTAAAGAAATCTGCACTACAATGAAGTCTCACTGCCCCCCGGTCAAAAGGGCCATCTGAAAAAAGTGTAAAATCCAGAAATGCAGCACAGGCCATGGAGAACAGGGAGCCTTGTTATGCTGATGGGTGGGATGTAACTTGCCAACAGCCACTCTGGAGAAGTGTATGGTGTTTCCTGAAACACCAAAAAAACAAAGCAACGGAGCCTACGGCACTTCCACTTATGGTCCTATAGCTTAGGGTAATTAAAATAAAAAACACACAGCCACCCCAAAGTTTCAGACGGCTCTGTTTACAAGAACCTCTTCTACGGTACAAGTTAAATATCCCAGAAAGCGAAAAATGGATAAAGAAGTTGTGGTACGTACGTACAATGGAATATCACTCACCAATGAAATCTATGTCACCTGGCCCGTCGTGGCATAATGAGTGGATTCAGGTACGATGATTCTAAGAGAAATAAGTCACACAGAAAATGAAACATCATAAGATATCACTAATACACCGAATGTAATCTTGGCTACACATGAACTGAATTACAAAACAGAACAGGGTCTCAAATTTAGAAAACCAACTTATGTTTGCTTAAGGGGAAAGGTGAGTTGGGGTGCTGCATAAAACCAGAGATAGAAATTAGCACAGATACTATTCCATACGTCATATATGTAATAGTCAAGGGGGCTTCCCTGGTGGCGCACTGGTTGAGAGTCCGCCTGCCGATACAGGGGATGCGTGTTCGTGCCCCGGTCCGCGAGGATCCCACATGCCGTGGAGCTACTGGCCCCGTCAGTCATGGCTGTTGAGCCTGCGCGTCCGGAGCCTGTGCTCCACAACGGGAGAGGCTACAACACTGAGAGGCCCGCGTACAGCAAAAAAAAAAAAAAAAAATATGTAATAGTCAAGACCTACCCCTTGCTCAACGAAATGGGCTAAACCCCCTATATTCAACGCCTAGGAATACACCTGACTACAAAGAATTTTCAAACCCATGGATTTATATGTCTCCATAAGAGAATCAAGCGTGTATACAGCTGCATGAAGGCAACAGAGAAAATCCGATAAATCCCATTATCAAAATGAATTACAAAAACAAAACACAATGACAGTGAAATAGAGAGCAATTCTTAAATAATTCATTGACGGCTTGTGATGCAACCTGGATTTACCTCATCTACACCCAGAGCTGAGTGAGACATAAGGTTGGACACTTCGGGCTGATAGCATTGGTGAGGTTCGATGAGCCAATGCAGACCATTTGAAGTTATACTGCATGGTACCCATTCCATGGGTCCCAACTCTCCAGGGTTAAGCGATTCTTCCTTCATCTAAAACATGCATGGGAAACCCACAGTATGGTGCACCGTGTGACTGGGAAACGTTTTCAAATGCATCTCAGTTCTCGATACCTTTTACTCGGGTTCACAAATCCAGACCCTTTACTAAAACTCTCCCCACTTGGAGAGTCAGTGCCTTTAACCTGCTGTTTGGCACAGTTTGCAATTTCTGCACAAGATGAACAGGAATAGGGAGAACCAATGAGAGACTAGCTGTAGGTGTCTGCACGGGCAAATTTAACGCTCATTTCCAACCAGGAAGAGGAATTAACCAAAGGCTCAGCATGCCGTGCCGGAACCAGATTAGGGCCTGAAGCAATCCTGCGGGTTTGCCGCCAGCTCACAAGAAAGCGATTTGAAGAAAAGAGCTCAGGGGCACTGTAATTCACAAACCTGCAGAGTTATAAATGACAGCTATTGTCCAAAAATATATTGAAGGAAGGCTGCGAAGAGGACTTGAAAGCGGGGCAGAATTGCAGGAAAACGATTTCAGGGGGTAGACTGGAATTGCACTTAAAGCATAGGAAAAGAGGCAGAACGTCGACAATGATGCACTTGGCCAAAAAGGGCATATGCGTTTTTTCCTGAATATATTGAGGAAAAAACGCATACGCTCTTTTTGGCCAACCAAGCAAGCACGTTAAAGAAATCTGCACTACAATGAAGTCTCACTGCCCCCTGGTCAAAAGGGCCATCTGAAAAAAGTGTAAAATCCAGAAATGCAGCACAGGCCATGGAGAACAGGGAGCCTTGTTATGCTGATGGGTGGGATGTAAATTGCCAAGAGCCACTCTGGAGAAGTGTATGGTGTTTCCTGAAACACCTAAAAAACAAAGCAACGGAGCCTACGGCTCTTCCACTTACGGTCCTATAGCTTAGGGAAATTAAAATCAAAATCACACAGCCACCCCAAAGTTTCAGACGGCTCTGTTTACAAGAACCTCGTCTACGGTACAAGTTAAATATCCCAGAAAGCGAAAAATGGATAAAGAAGTTGTGGTACGTACGTACAATGGAATATAACTCACCAATGAAATCTATGTCATCTGGCCCGTCGTGGCATAATGAGTGGATTCAGATACGATGATTCTAAGTGAAATAAGTCACACAGAAAATGAAACATCATAAGATATCACTAATACACGGAATATAATCTTGGTTACACATGAACTGAATTACAAAACAGAACAGGGTCTAAAATTTAGAAAACCAACTTATGTTTGCTTAACTGGAAAGGTGAGTTGGGGTGCTGCATAAAACCAGAGATAGAAATTAGCACAGATACCATTCCATACGTCAAATATGTAATAGTCAAGACCTACCCCTTGCTCAACGAAATGGGCTAAACCCCCTATATTCAACGCCTAGGAATACACCTGACTACAAAGAATTTTCAAACCCATGGATTTATATGTCCTCATAAGAGAATCAAGCGTGTATACAGCTGCATGAAGGCAACAGAGAAAATCCAATAAATCCCATTATCAAAATGAATTACAAAAACAAAACACAATGACAGTGAAATAGAGAGCAATTCTTAAATAATTCATTGACGGCTTGTGATGCAACCTGGATTTACCTCATCTACACCCAGAGCTGAGTGAGACATAAGGTTGGACACTTCGGGCTGATAGCATTGGTGAGGTTCGATGAGCCAATGCAGACCATTTGAAGTTATACTGCATGGTACCCATTCCATGGGTCCCAACTCTCCAGGGTTAAGCGATTCTTCCTTCATCTAAAACATGCATGGGAAACCCACAGTATGGTGCACCGTGTGACTGGGAAACGTTTTCAAATGCATCTCAGTTCTCGTCACCTTTTACTCGGGTTCACAATTCCAGACCCTTTACTAAAACTCTCCCCACTTGGAGAGTCAGTGCCTTTAACCTGCTGTTTGGCACAGTTTGCAATTTCTGCACAAGATGAACAGGAATAGGGAGAACCAATGAGAGACTAGCTGTAGGTGTCTGCACGGGCAAATTTAACGCTCATTTCCAACCAGGAAGAGGAATTAACCAAAGGCTCAGCATGCCGTGCCGGAACCAGATTAGGGCCTGAAGCAATCCTGCGGGTTTGCCGCCAGCTCACAAGAAAGCGATTTGAAGAAAAGAGCTCAGGGGCACTGTAATTCACAAACCTGCAGAGTTATAAATGACAGCTATTGTCCAAAAATATATTGAAGGAAGGCTGCGAAGAGGACTTGAAAGCGGGGCAGAATTGCAGGAAAACGATTTCAGGGGGTAGACTGGAATTGCACTTAAAGCATAGGAAAAGAGGCAGAACGTCGACAATGATGCACTTGGCCAAAAAGGGCATATGCGTTTTTTCCTGAATATATTGAGGAAAAAACGCATACGCACTTTTTGGCCAACAAAGCAAGCATGTTAAAGAAATCTGCACTACAATGAAGTCTCACTGCCCCCCCGGTCAAAAGGGCCATCTGAAAAAAGTGTAAAATCCAGAAATGCAGCACAGGCCATGGAGAACAGGGAGCTTTGTTATGCTGATGGGTGGGATGTAAATTGCCAACAGCCACTCTGGAGAAGTGTATGGTGTTTCCTGAAACACCTAAAAAACAAAGCAACGGAGCCTACGGCACTTCCACTTATGGTCCTATAGCTTAGGGAAATTAAAATCAAAACCACACAGCCACCCCAAATTTCAGACGGCTCTGTTTACAAGAACCTCGTCTACGGTACAAGTTAAATATCCCAGAAAGCGAAAAATGGATAAAGAAGTTGTGGTACGTACGTACAATGGAATATCACTCACCAATGAAATCTATGTCATCTGGCCCATCGTGGCATAGTGAGTGGATTCAGGTACGATGATTCTAAGTGAAATAAGTCACACAGAAAATGAAACATCATAAGATATCACTAATACACGGAATGTAATCTTGGCTACACATAAACTGAATTACAAAACAGAACAGGGTCTCAAATTTAGAAAACCAACTTATGTTTGCTTAACGGGAAAGGTGAGTTGGGGTGCTGCATAAAACCAGAGATAGAAATTAGCACAGATACCATTGCATACGTCAAATATGTAATAGTCAAGACCTACCCCTTGCTCAACGAAATGCGCTAAACACCCTATATTCAACGCCTAGGAATACACCTGACTAGAAAGAATCTTCAAACCCATGGATTTATATGTCTCCTTAAGAGAATCAAGCGTGTGTACAGCTGCATGAAGGCAGCAGAGAAAATCCGTAAATCCCATTATCAAAATGAATTACAAAAACAAAACACAATGACAGTGAAATAGAGAGCAATTCTTAAATAATTCATTCAGGTCTTGTGATGCAACCTGGATTTACCTCATCTACACCCAGAGCTGAGTGAGACATAAGGTTGGACACTTCGGGGCTGATAGCATTGGTGAGGTTTGATGAGCAAATGCCGACCATTTGAAGTCATACTGCATGGTACCCATTCCATGGGTCCCAACTCTCCAGGTTTAAGCGATTCTTCTTTCAGCTAAAACATGCATGTGAAACACACAGTATGGTGCACCATGTGACCGGGAAACGTTTTCAAATGCATCTCAGTTTTCGTCCCCTTTTACTCGGGTTCAAAATTCCAGACACTTTACTAACACTCTCCCCACTTGGAGAGTCAGTGCCTTTAAACTCCTGTTTGGCACAGTTTGCAATTTCTGCGCAAGATGAACAGGAATAGGGAGAACCAATGAGAGACTAGCTGTAGGTGTCTGCAGGGGTAAATTTAACGCTCATTTCCCACCCGGAAGAGGAATTAACCAAAGGCTCAGCATGCCGTGCCAGAACCATACGCACTTTTTGGCAAACCAAGCAAGCATGTTAAAGAAATCTGCACTACAATGAAGTCTCACTGCCCCCCGGTCAAAAGGGCCATCTGAAAAAAGTGTAAAATCCAGAAATGCAGCACAGGCCCTGGAGAACAGGGAGCCTTGTTATGCTGATGGGTGGGATGTAAATTGCCAACAGCCACTCTGGAGAAGTGTATGGTGTTTCCTGAAACATCTAAAAAACAAAGCAATGGAGCCTACGGCACTAACACTCATGGTCCTATAGCTTAGGGAACTTAAAATCAAAAAAACACAGCCACCGCAAAGTTTCAGACGGCTCTGTTTACAAGAACCTCGTCTACGGTACAAGCTAAATGTCCCAGAAAGCGAAACATGGATAAAGAAGTTGTGGTACGTACGTACAATGGAATATCACTCACCAATGAAATCTATGTCATCTGGCCCGTCGTGGCATAATGAGTGGATTCAGGTACGATGATTCTAAGAGAAATAAGTCACACAGAAAATGAAACATCATAAGATATCACTAATACATGGAATGTAATCTTGGCTACACATGAACTGAATTACAAAACAGAACAGGGTCTCAAATTTAGAAAACCAACTTATGTTTGCTTAAGGGGAAAGGTGAGTTGGGGTGCTGCATAAAACCAGAGATAGAAATTAGCACAGATACCATTCCATACGTCAAATATGTAATAGTCAAGACCTACCCCTTGCTCAACGAAATGGGCTAAACACCCTATATTCAAGGCCTAGGAATACACTTGAGTAGTAAGAATCTTCAAACCCATGGATTTATATGTCTCCATAAGAGAATCAAGCGTGTGTACAGCTGCATGAAGGCAGCAGAGAAAATCCGATAAATCCCATTATCAATATGAATTACAAAAACAAAACACAATGACAGTGAAATAGAGAGCAATTCCTAAATAATTCATTCAGGGCTTGTGATGCAACCTGGATTTACCTCATCTACACCCAGAGCTGAGTGAGACATAAGGTTGGACACTTCGGGCTGATAGCATTGTTGAGGTTGGATTAGCAAATGCAGACCATTTGAAGTCATACTGCATGGTACCCATTCCATGGGTCCCAACTCTCCAGGTTTAAGCGATTCTTCCTTCAGCTAAAACATGCATGGGAAACCCACAGTATGCTGCACCGTGTGACAGGGAAACGTTTTCAAATGCATCTCAATTTTCGTCCCCTTTTACTCGAGTTCACAATTCCAGAACCTTTACTAACACTCTCCCCACTTGGAAAGTCAGTGCCTTTAACCTGCTGTTTGGCACAGTTTGCAATTTCTGCGCAAGATGCACAGGAATAGGGAGAAACAATGAGAGACTAGCTGTAGGTGTCTGCACGGGCAAATTTAAGGCTCATTCCCAACCAGGAAGAGGAATTAAACAAACGCTCAGCATGCCGTGCCTCAACCAGATTAGGGCCTGAAGCAATCCTGCGGGTTTGCGGCCAGCTCACAAGAAAGCGATTTGAAGAAAGGAGCTCAGGGGCACTGTAATTCACAAACCTGCAGTGTTATAAATTACAGCTATCGTCCAAAAATATATTGAAGGAAGGCTGCGAAGAGGACTTGAAAGCGGGGCAGAATCGCAGGAAAACGATTTCAGGGGGTAGACTGGAATTGCATTTAAAGCATAGGAAAAGAGGCAGAACATCGACAATGATGCACTTGGCCAAAAAGCGCGTATGTGTTTTTTCCTGAATATATTCAGGGAAAAACGTATACGCCCTTTTGGCCAACCAAGCAAGCATGTTAAAGAAATCTGCACTACAATGAAGTCTCACTGCCCCCCGGTCAAAAGGGCCATCTGAAAAAAGTGTAAAATCCAGAAATGCAGCACAGGCCATGGAGAACAGGGAGCCTTGTTATGCTGATGGGTGGGATGTAAATTGCCAACAGCCACTCTGGAGAAGTGTATGGTGTTTCCTGAAACACCTAAAAAACAAAGCAACGGAGCCTACGGCACTTCCACTTATGGTCCTATAGCTTAGGGAAATTAAAATCAAAAACACACAGCCACCCCAAAGTATCAGACGGCTCTGTTTACAAGAACCTCGTCTACGGTACAAGTTAAATATCCCAGAAAGCGAAAAATGGATAAAGAAGTTGTGGTACGTACGTACAATGGAATATCACTCACCAATGAAATCTATGTCATCTGGCCCGTCGTGGCATAATGAGTGGATTCAGGTACGATGATTCTAAGTGAAATAAGTCACACAGAAAATGAAACATCATAAGATATCACTAATACACCGAATGTAATCTTGGCTACACATGAACTGAATTACAAAACTGAACAGGGTCTCAAATTTAGAAAACCAACTTATGTTTGCTTAAGGGGAAAGGTGAGTTGGGGTGCTGCATAAAACCAGAGTTAGAAATTAGCACAGATACCATTCCATACGTCAAATATGTAATAGTCAAGACCTACACCTTGCTCAACGAAATGGGCTAAACACCCTATATTCAACGCCTAGGAATACACCTGACTAGAAAGAATCTTCAAACCCATGGATTTATATGTCTCCATAAGAGAATCAAGCGTGTGTACAGCTGCATGAAGGCAGCAGAGAAAATCCGATAAATCCCATTATCAAAATGAATTACAAAAACAAAACACAATGACAGTGAAATAGAGAGCAATTCCTAAATAATTCATT
The DNA here is from genome assembly GCF_059928025.1 of Delphinapterus leucas. Taxonomy (NCBI): domain Eukaryota; kingdom Metazoa; phylum Chordata; class Mammalia; order Artiodactyla; family Monodontidae; genus Delphinapterus; species Delphinapterus leucas. The sequence continues at coordinate 15,286,942 of NW_028322236.1, read as the reverse complement.
CAGGGCTTGTGATGGAACCTGGATTTACCTCATCTACACCCAGAGCTGAGTGAGACATAAGGTTGGACACTTCGGGCTGATAGCATTGTTGAGGTTGGATTAGCAAATGCAGACCATTTGAAGTCATACTGCATGGTACCCATTCCATGGGTCCCAACTCTCCAGGTTTAAGCGATTCTTCCTTCAGCTAAAACATGCATGGGAAACCCACAGTATGCTGCACCGTGTGACAGGGAAACGTTTTCAAATGCATCTCAATTTTCGTCCCCTTTTACTCGAGTTCACAATTCCAGAACCTTTACTAACACTCTCCCCACTTGGAAAGTCAGTGCCTTTAACCTGCTGTTTGGCACAGTTTGCAATTTCTGCGCAAGATGCACAGGAATAGGGAGAAACAATGAGAGACTAGCTGTAGGTGTCTGCACGGGCAAATTTAAGGCTCATTCCCAACCAGGAAGAGGAATTAAACAAACGCTCAGCATGCCGTGCCTCAACCAGATTAGGGCCTGAAGCAATCCTGCGGGTTTGCGGCCAGCTCACAAGAAAGCGATTTGAAGAAAGGAGCTCAGGGGCACTGTAATTCACAAACCTGCAGTGTTATAAATTACAGCTATCGTCCAAAAATATATTGAAGGAAGGCTGCGAAGAGGACTTGAAAGCGGGGCAGAATCGCAGGAAAACGATTTCAGGGGGTAGACTGGAATTGCATTTAAAGCATAGGAAAAGAGGCAGAACATCGACAATGATGCACTTGGCCAAAAAGCGCGTATGTGTTTTTTCCTGAATATATTCAGGGAAAAACGTATACGCCCTTTTGGCCAACCAAGCAAGCATGTTAAAGAAATCTGCACTACAATGAAGTCTCACTGCCCCCCGGTCAAAAGGGCCATCTGAAAAAAGTGTAAAATCCAGAAATGCAGCACAGGCCATGGAGAACAGGGAGCCTTGTTATGCTGATGGGTGGGATGTAAATTGCCAACAGCCACTCTGGAGAAGTGTATGGTGTTTCCTGAAACACCTAAAAAACAAAGCAACGGAGCCTACGGCACTTCCACTTATGGTCCTATAGCTTAGGGAAATTAAAATCAAAAACACACAGCCACCCCAAAGTATCAGACGGCTCTGTTTACAAGAACCTCGTCTACGGTACAAGTTAAATATCCCAGAAAGCGAAAAATGGATAAAGAAGTTGTGGTACGTACGTACAATGGAATATCACTCACCAATGAAATCTATGTCATCTGGCCCGTCGTGGCATAATGAGTGGATTCAGGTACGATGATTCTAAGTGAAATAAGTCACACAGAAAATGAAACATCATAAGATATCACTAATACACCGAATGTAATCTTGGCTACACATGAACTGAATTACAAAACTGAACAGGGTCTCAAATTTAGAAAACCAACTTATGTTTGCTTAAGGGGAAAGGTGAGTTGGGGTGCTGCATAAAACCAGAGTTAGAAATTAGCACAGATACCATTCCATACGTCAAATATGTAATAGTCAAGACCTACACCTTGCTCAACGAAATGGGCTAAACACCCTATATTCAACGCCTAGGAATACACCTGACTAGAAAGAATCTTCAAACCCATGGATTTATATGTCTCCATAAGAGAATCAAGCGTGTGTACAGCTGCATGAAGGCAGCAGAGAAAATCCGATAAATCCCATTATCAAAATGAATTACAAAAACAAAACACAATGACAGTGAAATAGAGAGCAATTCCTAAATAATTCATTCAGGGCTTGTGATGGAACCTGGATTTACCTCATCTACACCCAGAGCTGAGTGAGACATAAGGTTGGACACTTCGGGCTGATAGCATTGGTGAGGTTCGATGAGCAAATGCAGACCATTTGAAGTCATACTGCATGGTACCCATTCCATGGGTCCCAACTCTCCAGGTTTAAGCGATTCTTCCTTCAGCTAAAACATGCATGGGAAACCCACAGTATGCTGCACCGTGTGACAGGGAAACGTTTTCAAATGCATCTCAGTTTTTGTCCCCTTTTACTCGAGTTCACAACTCCAGACCCTTTACTAACACTCTCCCCACTTGGAGAGTCAGTGCCTTTAAACTCCTTTTGGCACAGTTTGCAATTTTTGCGCAAGATGAACAGGAATAGGGAGAACCAATGAGAGACTAGCTGTAGGTGTCTGCAGGGGCAAATTTAACGCTCATTTCCCACCAGTAAGAGGATTTAACCAAAGGCTCAGCATGCCATACCGGAACCAGATTAGGGCCTGAAGCAATCTTGCGGGTTTGCGGCCAGCTCAAAAGAAAGCGATTTGAAGAAAGGAGCTCAGGGGCACTGTAATTCAGAAACCTGCAGAGTTATAAATGACAGCTATCGTCCAAAAATATATTGAAGGAAGGCTGCGAAGAGGACTTGAAAGCGGGGCAGAATTGCAGGAAAATGATTTCAGGGGGTAGACGGGAATTGCATTTAAAGCATAGGAAAAGAGGCAGAACGTCGACAATGATGCACTTGGCCAAAAAGGGCGTATGCGTTTTTTCCTGAATATATTCAGAAAAAAACGCATACGCACTTTTTGACCAACCAAGCAAGCATGTTAAAGAAATCTGCACTACAATGAAGTCTCACTGCCCCCCGGCAAAAGGGCCATCTGAAAAAAGTGTAAAATACAGAAATGCAGCACAGGCCATGGAGAACAGGGAGCCTTGTTATGCTGATGGGTGGGATGTAAATTGCCAAGAGCCACTCTGGAGAAGTGTATGGTGTTTCCTGAAACACCTAAAAAACAAAGCAACGGAGCCTACGGCACTTCCACTTATGGTCCTATAGCTTAGGGAAATTAAAATAAAAAACACACAGCCACCCCAAAGTTTCAGACGGCTCTGTTTACTAGAACCTCGTCTAAGGTACAAGTTAAATATCCCAGAAAGCGAAAAATGGATAAAGAAGTTGTGGTACGTACGTACAATGGAATATCACTCACCAATGAAATCTATGTCATCTGGCCCGTCGTGGCATAATGAGTGGATTCAGGTACGATGATTCTAAGTGAAATAAGTCACACAGAAAATGAAACATCATAAGATATCACTAATACACCGAATGTAATCTTGGCTACACATGAACTGAAATACAAAACAGAACAGGGTCTCAAATTTAGAAAACCAACTTATGCTTGCTTATGGGGAAAGGTGAGTTGGGGTGCTGCATAAAACCAGAGATAGAAATGAGCACAGATACCATTCTATACGTCAAATATGTAATAGTCAAGACCTACCCCTTGCTCAACGAAATGGGCTAAACACCCTATATTCAACACCTAGGAATACACCTGCCTAGTAAGAATCTTCAAACCCATGGATTTATATGTCTCCATAAGAGAATCAAGCGTGTGTACAGCTGCATGAAGGCAGCAGAGAAAATCCGATAAATCCCATTATCAAAATGAATTACAAAAACAAAACACAATGACAGTGAAATAGAGAGCAATTCTTAAATAATTCATTCAGGGCTTCTGATGCAACCTGGATTTACCTCATCTACACCCAGAGCTGAGTGAGACATAAGGTTGGACACTTCAGGCTGATAGCATTGTTGAGGTTCGATGAGCAAATGCAGACCATTTGAAGTCATACTGCATGGTACCCATTCATTGGGTCCCAACTCTCCAGGTTTAAGCGATTCTTCCTTCAGCTAAAGCATGCATGGGAAACCCACAATATGTTGCACGGTGTGACTGGGAAACGTTTTCAAAGGCATCTCAAATTTCGTCCCGTTTTACTCGGGTTCACAATTCCAGACCCTTTACTAACACTCTCCCCACTTGGAGAGTCAGTGCCTGTAACCTGCTGTTTGGAACAGTTTGCAATTTCTGCGCAAGATGAACAGGAATAGGGAGAACCAATGAGAGACTAGCTGTAGGTGTCTGCACGGGCAAATTTAATGGTCATTTCCAACCAGGAAGAGGAATTAACCAAACGCTCAGCATGCCGTGCCGGAACCAGATTAGGGCCTGAAGTAATCCTGCGGGTTTGCGGCCAGCTCAAAAGAAACCGATTTGTAGAAAAGAGCTCAGGGGCACTGTAATTCACAAACCTGCAGAGTTATAAATGACAGCTATCGTCCAAACATATATTGAAGGAAGGCTGCGAAGAGGACTTGAAAGCGGGGCAGAATTGCAGGAAAATGATTTCAGGGGGTAGACTGGAATTGCATTTAAAGCATAGGAAAAGTGGCAGAACGTCGACAATGATGCACTTGACCAAAAAGGGCGTATGCGTTTTTTCCTGAATATATTAAGGAAAAAAAGAATACGCACTTTTTGCCAACCAAGCAAGCATGTTAAGGAAATCTGCACTACAATGAAGTCTCACTGCCCCCCGGTCAAAAGGGCCATCTGAAAAAATGTAATATCCAGAAAGGCAGCACAGGCCATGGAGAACAGGGAGCCTTGTTATGCTGATGGGTGGGATGTAAATTGCCAAGAGCCTCTCTGGAGAAGTGTATGGTGTTTCCTGAAACAGCTAAAAAACAAAGCAAAGGAGCCTACGGCACTTCCACTTATGGTCCTATAGTTTAGGGAAATTAAAATCAAAAACACACAGCCACCCCAAGGTTTCAGACGCCTCTGTTTACAAGAACCACGTCTACGGTACAAGTTAAATATCCCAGAAAGCGAAAAATGGAGAAAGAAATTGTGGTACGTATGTACAATGGAATATCACTCACCAATGAAGTCTCTGTCATCTGGCCCGTCGTGGCATAATGAGTGGATTCAGGTACGATGATTCTAAGTGAAATAAGTCACACAGAAAATGAAACATCATAAGATATCACTAATACACCGAATGTAATCTTGGCTACACGTGAACTGAATTACAAAACAGAACAGGGTCTCAAATTTAGAAAACCAACTTATGTTTGCTTAAGGGGAAAGGTGAGTTGGGGTGCTGCATAAAACCAGAGATAGAAATTAGCACAGATACCATTCCATAAGTCAAATATGTAATAGTCAAGACCTACCCCTTGCTCAACGAAATGGGCTAAACACCCTATATTCAAAGCCTAGGAATACACCTGACTAGTAAGAATCTTCAAACCCATGGATTTATATGTGTCCATAAGAGAATCAAGTGTGTGTACAGATGCAGGAAGGCAGCAGAGAAAATCTGATAAATCCCATTATCAAAATGAATTACAAAAACAAAACACAATGACAGTGAAATAGAGAGCAATTCTTAAAGAATTCATTCAGGGCTCTTGATGCAACCTGGATTTACCTCATCTACACCCAGAGCTGAGTGAGACATAAGGTTGGACACTTCGCGCTGATAGCATTGGTGAGGTTCGATGAGCAAATGCAGACCATTTGAAGTCATACTGCATGGTACCCATTCCATGGGTCCCAACTCTCCAGGTTTAAGCGACTCTTCCTTCAGCTAAAACATGCATGGGAAACCCACAGTATGGTGCACCGTGTGACCGGGTAACGTTTTCAAATGCATCTCAGTTTTTGTCCCCTTTTACTCGGGTTCACAACTCCAGACCATTTACTAACACTCTCCCCACTTGGAGAGTCAGTGCCTTTAACCTGCTGATTGGCACAGTTTGCAATTTCTGCGCAAGATGAACAGGAATAGGGAGAACCAATGAGAGACTAGCTGTAGGTATCTGCAGGGGCAAATTTAACGCTCATTTCCCACCAGGAAGAGGATTTAACCAAAGGCTCAGCATGCCGTGCCGGAACCAGATTAGGGCCTGAAGCAATCTTGCGGGTTTGCGGCCAGCTCAAAAGAAAGCAATTTGAAGAAAGGAGATCAGGGGCACTGTAATTCACAAACCTGCAGAGTTATAAATGACAGCTATCGTCCAAAAATATATTGAAGGAAGGCTGCGAAGAGGACTTGAAAGCGGGGCAGAATTGCAGGAAAACGATTTCAGGGGGTAGACTGGAATTGCATTTAAAGCATAGGAAAAGAGGCAGAACGTCGACAATGATGCACTTGGCCAAAAAGGGCGTATGCGATTTTTCCTGAATATATTCAGGAAAAAACGCATACGCACTTTTTGGTCAACCAAGCAAGCAAGGTAAAGAAATCTGCACTACAATGAAGTCTCACTGCCCCCCGGTCAAAAGGGCCATCTGAAAAAAGTATAAAATCCAGAAATGCAGCACAGGCCATGGAGAACAGGGAGCCTTGTTATGCTGATGGGTGGGATGTAAATTGCCAAGAGCCACTCTGGAGAAGTGTATGGTGTTTCCTGAAACACCTAAAAAATAAAGCAACGGAGCCTACGGCACTTGCACTTATGGCCCTATAGATTAGGGAACTTAAAATCAAAAAAACACAGCCACCCAAAAGTTTCAGACGGCTCTGTTTACAAGAACCTCGTCTACGGTACACGTTAAATATCCCAGAAAGCGAAACATGGATAAAGAAGTTGTGGTACGTACGTACAATGGAATATCACTCACCAATGAAATCTATGTCATCTGGCCCGTCGTGCCATAATGAGTGGATTCAGGTACGATGATTCTAAGTGAAATAAGTCACACAGAAAATGAAACATCATAAGATATCACTAATACACGGAATGTAATCTTGGCTACACATGAACTGAATTACAAAACAGAACAGGGTCTCAAATTTAGAAAACCCTTATGTTTGCTTAAGGGGAAAGGTGAGTTGGGGTGCTCCATAAAACCAGAGATAGAAATTAACAGAGATACCACTCCATACGTCAAATATGTTATACTCAAAACCTAACCCTTGCTCAACGAAATGGGCTAAACACCCTATATTCAACGCCTAGGATTACACCTGACTAGAAAGAATTTTCAAACCCATGGATTCATATATCTCCATAAGGGAATCAAGCGTGTGTACAGCTGCATGAAGGCAGCAGAGAAAATCCGATAAATCCCATTATCAAAATGAATTACAAAAACAAAACACAATGACAGTGAAATAGAGAGCAATTCTTAAATAATTCATTCAGGGCTTGTGATGCAACCTGGATTTACCTCATCTACACCCAGAGCTGAGTGAGACATAAGGTTGGACACTTCGGGCTGATAGCATTGGTGAGGTTCGATGAGCAAATGCAGACCATTTGAAGTCATACTGCATGGTACCCATTCCATGGGTCCCAACTCTCCAGGTTTAAGCGATTCTTCCTTCAGCTAAAACATGCATGGGAAACCCACAGTATGCTGCACCGTGTGACCGGGAAACGTTTTCAAATGCATCTCAGTTTTTGTCCCCTTTTACTCGGGTTCACAATTCCAGGCCCTTTACTAACACTCTCCCCACTTGTAGAGTCAGTGCCTTTAACCTCCTGCTTGGCACAGTTTGCAATTTCTGTGCAAGATGAACAGGAATAGGGAGAACCAATGAGAGACTAGCTGTAGGTGTCTGCAGGGGCAAATTTAACGCTCATTTCCCACCAGGAAGAGGAATTAACCAAAGGCTCAGCATGCCGTGCCGGAACCAGATTAGGGCCTGAAGCAATCATGCGGGTTTGCGGCCAGCTCACAAGAAAGCGATTTGAAGAAAGGATCTCAGGGGCACTGTAATTCACAAACCTGCAGAGTTATAAATGACAGCTATCGTCCAAACATATATTGAAGGAAGGCTGCGAAGAGGACTTGAAAGCGGGGCAGAATTGCAGGAAAACCATTTCAGGGGGTAGACTGGAATTGCATTTAAAGCATAGGAAAAGAGGCAGAACATCGACAATGATGCACTTGGCCAAAAAGTGCGTATGCGTTTTTTCCTGAATATATTCAGGGAAAAACGTATACGCCCTTTTGGCCACCCAAGCAAGCATGTTAAAGAAATCTGCACTACAATGAACTCTCACTGCCCCCCGGTCAAAAGGGCCATCTGAAAAAAGTGTAAAATCCAGAAATGCAGCACAGGCCATGGAGAACAGGGAGCCTTGTTATGCTGATGGGTGGGATGTAAATTGCCAAGAGCCACTCTGGAGAAGTGTATGGTGTTTCCTGAAACACCTAAAAAACAAAGCAACGGAGCCTACGGCACGTCCACTTATGGTCCTATAGCTTAGGGAAATTAAAATCAAAAACACACAGCCACCCCAAAGTTTCAGACGGCTCTGTTTACAAGAACCTCGTCTACGGTACAAGTTAAATATCCCAGAAAGCGAAAAATGGATAAAGAAGTTGTGGTACGTACCTACAATGGAATATCACTCACCAATGAAATCTATGTCATCTGGCCCGTCGTGGCATAATGAGTGGATTCAGGTACGATGATTCTAAGTGAAATAAGTCACACAGAAAATGAAACATCATAAGATATCACTAATACACCGAATGTAATCTTGGCTACACATGAACTGAATTACAAAACAGAACAGGGTCTCAAATTTAGAAAACCAACTTATGTTTGCTTAAGGGGAAAGGTGAGTTGGGGTGCTGCATAAAACCAGAGTTAGAAATTAGCACAGATACAATTCCATACGTCAAATATGTAATAGTCAAGACCTACACCTTGCTCAACGAAATGGGCTAAACACCCTATATTCAACGCCTAGGAATACACCTGACTAGAAAGAATCTTCAAACCCATGGATTTATATGTCTCCATAAGAGAATCAAGCGTGTGTACAGCTGCATGAAGGCAGCAGAGAAAATCCGATAAATCCCATTATCAAAATGAATTACAAAAACAAAACACAATGACAGTGAAATAGAGAGCAATTCTTAAATAATTCATTCAGGGGTTGTGATTCAACCTGGATTTACCTCATCTACACCCAGAGCTGAGTGAGACATAAGGTTGGACACTTCGGGCTGATAGCATTGGTGAGGTTCGATGAGCAAATGCAGACCGTTTGAAGTCATACTGCATGGTACCCATTCCATGGGTCCCAACTCTCCAGGGTTAAGCGATTCTTCCTTCAGCTAAAACATGCATGGGAAACCCACAGTATGGTGTACCGTGTGACCGGGAAACGTTTTCAAATGCATCTCAGTTTTCGTCCCCTTTTACTCAGGTCCACAATTCCAGACCCTTTACTAACACTCTCCCCACTTGGAGAGTCAGTGCCTTTAACCTTCTGTTTGGCACAGTTTGCAATTTCTGCACAAGATGAACAGGAATAGGGAGAACCAATGAGAGACTAGCTGTAGGTGTATGCACGGGCAAATTTAACGCTCATTTCCAACCAGGAAGAGGAATTAACCAAACGCTCAGCATGCCGGGCCGGAACCGGATTAGGGCCTAAAGCATTCCTGCGGGTTTGCCGCCAGCTCACAAGAAAGCGATTTGAAGAAAAGAGCTCAGGGGCACTGTAATTCACAAACCTGCAGAGTTATAAATGACAGCTATCGTCCAAAAATATATTGAAGGAAGGCTGCGAAGAGAACTTCTATGCATGGCAGAATTGCAGGAATACGATTTCAGGGGGTAGACTGGAATTGCATTTAAAGCATAGGAAAAGAGGCAGAACGTCGACAATGATGCACTTGGCCAAAAAGGGCGTATGCGTTTTTTCCTGAATCAGGAAAAAACGCATACGCCCTTTTTGGCCAACCAAGCATGCATGTTAAAGAAATGTGCACTTCAATGAAGTCTCACTGCCCCCCGGTCAAAAGGGCCATCTGAAAAAAGTGTAAAATCCAGAAAGGCAGCACAGGCCATGGAGAACAGCGAGCTTTGTTATGCTGATGGGCGGGATGTAAATTGCCAACAGCCAGTCTGGAAAAGTGTATGGTGTTTCCTGGAACATCTAAAAAACAAAGCAACGGAGCCTACGGCACTTCTCCTTATGGTCCTATAGCTTAGGAAAATTAAAATCAAAAACACACAGCCACCCAAAAGTCTCGGGCGGCTCTGTTTACAAGAACCTCGTCTACGGTACAAGTTAAATATCCCAGAATGTGAAAAATGGATAAACAAGTTGTGGTACGTACGTACAATGGAATATCACACATCAATGAAATCTATGTCATCAGGCCCGTCGCGGCATAATGAGTGGATTCAGGTACGATGATTCTAAGTGAAATAAGTCACACAGAAAATGAAACATCATAAGATATCACTAATACACGGAATGTAAACTTGGCTACACATGAACTGAATTACAAAACAGAACAGGGTCTCAAATTTAGAAAACCAACTTATGCTTGCTTAAGGGGAAAGGTGAGTTTGGGTGCTGCATAAAACCAGAGATAGAAATTAGCACAGATACCTTTCCATAAGCCAAATATGTAATAGTCAAGACCTACCCGTTGCTCAACGAAATGGACTAAACACCCCATATTCAACGCCTAGGAATACACCTGACTAGTAAGAATCTTCAAACCCATGGATTTATATGTCTCCGTAAGAGAATGAAGCGTGTGTACAGCGGCATGAATGCAGCAGAGAAAATCCGATAAATCCCATTATCAAAATGAATTACACAAACAAAACCCAAGGACAGTGAAATAGAGAGCAATTCTTAAATAATTCATTCAGGGCTTGTGATGCAACCTGGATTTACCACCTCTACACCCAGAGCTGAGTGAGACATAAGGTTGGGCACTTCGGGCTGATAGCATTGGTGAGGTTCGATGAGCAAATGCAGACCCTTTGAAGTCATACAGCATGGTACCCTTTCCATGGGTCCCAACTCTCCAAGTTTAAGGGATTCTTCCTTCAGCTAAAACATGCATGGGAAACCCACAGTATGGTGCACCGTGTGACTGGCAAACGTTTTCAAATGCATCTCAGTTTTCGTCCCTTTATACTCGGGTTCACCATTCCAGACGCTTAACTAACACTCTCCCCACTTGGAGAGTCAGTGCCTTTAACCTCCTGTTTGGCACATTTTGCAATTTCTGCGCAAGATGAACAGGAATAGGGAGAACCAATGAGAGAGAAGCTGTAGGTGGCTGCACGTGCAAATGTAACGCTCATTTCCCACCAGGACGAGGAATTAAAAAAAAGCTCAGCATGCCCTGCCGGAACAAGACTAGGGCCTGAAGCAATCCTGTGGTTTTGCGACCAGCTCACAAGAAAACAAGTTGAAGAAAGGAGCTCAGGGGCACTGTAATTCACAAACATGCAGAGTTATAAATGACAGCTATCGTCCAAAAATATATTGAAGTAAGTCTGCGAAGAGGACTTGGAAGCTGGGCAGAAATTCAGGAAAACGATTTCAGGGGGTAGACTGGAATTGCACTTAAAGCATAGGAAAAGACGCAGAATGGCGACAATGATGCACTTGGCCAAAAATGGCGTATGCGTTTTTTCCTGAATATATTCAGGAAAAAACGGATACGCCCTTTTTGGGAAACCAAGCAAGCATGTAAGAAATCTGCACTACAATGAAGTCTCACTGCCCCCCGGTCAAAAGGGTCATCTGAAAAATGTGTAAAATCCAGAAAGGCAGGACAGGCCACGGAGAAGAGGGAGCATTGTTTTGCTGATGGGCGGGATGTGAATTGCCAACAGCCACTCTGGAGATGTGTATGCTGTTTCCTGAAACACGAAAGAAACAAAGCAACACAGCCTATGGCACTTCCACTTATGATCCTATAGCTCAGGGAAATTAAAATCAAAACCACACAGCCACCCCAAAGTTTGGAACGGCTCTGTTTACAGGAACCTCGTCTACGGTACAAGTTAAATATCCCAGAGAGCGAAAAATGGATAAAGAAGTTGTGGTACGTACGTACAATGGAATATCACAGAGCAATGAAATCTATGTCATCAGGCCCATAGGGGCATAATGAGTGGATTCAGGTACGATGATTCTACGTGAAATAGGTCACACAGAAATAGAAACAGCATAAGATATCACTAATACACGGAATGTAAACTTGGCTACACATGAACTGAATTACAAAACAGAACAGGGTCTCCAATTTAGAAAACCAACTTATGCTAGCTTTTTGGGAAAGGTGACTTGGGGTGCTGCATGAAAAGAGATTGAAATTCGCACAGATACCGTTCCATACGCCAAATATGTAATAGACAAGACCTACTCCTTATTCAACGAAATGGACTCAACACCCCATATTCAACGCCTAGGAATATACCTGCCTAGTAAGAATCTTAAAACCCATTGATTTATATGTCTCCATAAGAGAATCAAGCGTGTGTTCAGTGGCCTAAACGCAGCAGTGAAAATCCGATAAATCCCATTATCAAAATAAATTTCAAAAACAAAACACAATGACAGTGAAATAGAGAGCAATTCTTAAATAATTCACTCAGGGCTTCTGATGAAACCTGGATTTACCACATCTACACCCAGAGCTGGGGAGACATAAGGCCAGACACTTCGGCCTGATAGCATTGGTGAGGTTCGATGAGCAAATGCAGACCCTTTGAAGTCATACTGCATGGTACCCATTCCATGGGTCCCAACTCTCCAGGTTTAAGGGATTCTTCCTTCAGCTAAAACATGCATGGGAAACCCACAGTATTGTGCACCGTGTGACCGGGAAACGTTTTCAAATGCATCTCAGTTTTCGTCCCATTGTACTCGGGTTCACCATTCCAGACCCTTTACTAACACTCTCCCCACTTGGAGAGTCAGTGCCTTTAGCCTCCTGTTTGGCACAGTTTGCAATTTCTGCGCAAGATGAACAGGAATAGGGAGAACCAATGAGAGACTAGCTGTAGGTGTCTGCACGGGCGAATTTAATGCTCATTTCCCACCAGGACGAGGAATTAACCAAAGGCTCAGCATGCCGTGCCGGAACGAGATTAGGGCCTGAAGCAATCCTGCGGGTTTGCGGCCAGCTCACAAGATAGCAAGTTGAAGAAAGGATCTCAGGGGCACTGTAACTCACAAACCTGCAGAGTTATAAATGACAGCTATTGCCCAAAAATATATTGAAGGAAGGCTGCGAAGACGACTTGTAAACGGTGCAGAATTGCAGGAAAATGATTTCAGGGTGTAGACGGGAATTGCATTTAAAGCATAGGAAAAGAGGCAGAACGTCGACAATGATGCTCTTGGCCAAAAAGGGCGTATGCGTTTTTTCCTGAATATATTCAGGAAAAAACGCATACGCCCTTTTTGGCCAACCAAGCAAGCATGTGAAAGAAATCTACACTAAAATGAAGTCTCACAGCCCCCCGGTTAAAAGAGCCATCTGAAAAGACTGTAAAATCCAGAAAGGCAGCACAGGCCATGGAGAACACGGAGCCTTGTTATGCTGATGGGCGGGATGTAAATTGCCAACAGCATCTCTGGACAAGTGTATGGTGTTTCCTGGAACACCTAAAAAACAAAGCAGTGGATCCTATGGCACTTCCACTTATGGTCCTATAGCTTAGGGAAATTAAAATCAAAAACACACAGCCACCCCAATGTTTGGGACGGCTCTGTTTACAAGAACCTCGTCTACGGTACAAGTTAAATATCCCAGAACGTGAAAAATGGATAAAGAAGTTGTGGTACGTACGTACAATGGAATATCACTCACCAATGAAATCTATGTCATCAGGCCCGTCGCGGCATAATGAGTGGATTCAGGTACGATTATTCTAACTGAAATAAGTCACACAGAAAATGAAACATCATAAGATATCACTAATAAACGGAATGTAAACTTGGCTACACATGAACTGAATTACAAAGCAGAGCAGGGTCTCAAATTTAAAAAAACAACTTATGCTTGCTTAAGGGGAAAGGTGAGTTGGGGCGCTGCATAAACTCGGAAATAGAAATTAGCACAGATACCTTTCCATAAGCCAAATATGTTATAGTCAGGACCTACCCCTTGCTTAACGAAATGGACAAAACACCCCGTATTCAACGCCTAGGAATACACCTGACTAGTAAGAATCTTCGAACTCATGGATTTATATGTCTCCATAAGAGAATGAAGCGTGTGTACAGCGGCATGAATGCAGCAGAGAAAATCCGATAAATCCCATTATCAAAATGAATTCCAAAATCAAAACACAAGGACAGTGAAATAGAGAGCATTTCTTAAATTATTCATTCAGGGCTTGTGATGCAACCTGGATTTACCACATCTACACCCAGAGCTGAGTGAGACATAAGTTTGGGCACTTCGGGCTGATAGCATTGGTGAGGTTCGATGAGCAAATGCAGACCCTTTGAAGTCATACTGCATGGTACCCATTCCATGGGTCCCAACTCTCCAGGTTTAAGGGATTCTACCTTCAGCTAAAACATGCATGGGAACCCCACAGTATGGTGCACCGTGTGAACGGGGAACGTTTTCAAATGCACCTCAGTTTTCGTCCCCTTTTACTCGGGTTCACCATTCCAGAACCTTTACTAACACTCTCCCCACTTGGAGAGTCAGTGCCTTTAACCTCCTGTTTGGCACAGTTTGCAATTTCTGCACAAGATGAACAGGAATAGGGAGAACCAATGAGAGACTAGCTGTAGGTGTTTGCACGTGCAAATTTAACGCTCATTTCCCACCAGGAAGAGGAATTAACCAAAGGCCCAGCATGCCGTGCCGGAACGAGATTAGGGTCTGAAGCAATCCTGCGGTTTTGCGGCCAGCTCACAAGATAGCGAGTTGAAGAAAGGAGCTCAGGGGGACTGTAACTCACAAAGATGGAGAGCTATAAATGACAGCTATCGTCCAAAAATATATTGTAGGAAGGCTGCGAAGAGGACTTGGAAGCGGTGCAGAATTGCAGGAAAACGTTTTCAGGTTCTGGACCGGAATTGCATTTGAAGCATAGGAAAAGAGGCAGAATGTCGACATTGATGCTCTAGGCCAAAAAGGGCATATGCGTTTTTTCCTGAATATAGTCAGGAAAAAACGCATATGCTCTTTTTGGCCAACCAAGCAAGCCTGTTAAAAAAATCTGCACTTCAATGAAGTCTCACTGCCTCCCAGTCAAAAGGGCCATCTGAAAAAAGTGTAAAATCCAGAAAGGCTGGACAGGCCATGGAGAACAGGGAGCCTTGTTATGCTGATGGGCGGGATGTAAACTGCCAACAGCCACTCTGGAGAAGTGTATGGTGTTTCCTCAAACACCTAAAAAACAAAGCAACGGAGCCTACAACACTTCCACTTATGGTCCTATAGCTTAGGAAAATTAAAATCAAAAACACACACCCACCCGAAAGTTTCGGACGGCTCTGTTTACAAGAACCTCGTCTACGGTACAATTTAAATATCCCAGAACGTGAAAAATGGATAAAGAAGTTGTGGTACGTACGTACAATGGAATATCACACAGCAATGAAATCTATGTCATCAGGCCCGTCGCGGCATAATGAGTGGATTCAGGTATGATGATTCTAAGTGAAATAAGTCACACGGAAAATGAAACATCATAAGATATCACTAATACACGGAATGTAAACTTGACTACACATGAACTGAATTACAAAACAGAAAAGGGTCTCCAATTTAGAACAGCAACTTATGCTTGCTTAAGGGGAAAGGTGAGTTGGGGTGCTGCATAAAACCAGAGATAGAAATTAGCACAGATACCTTTCCATAAGCCAAATATGTAATAGTCAAGACCTACCCCTTGCTCAACGAAATGGACTAAACACCCCATATTCAACGCCTAGGAATACACCTGACTAGTAAGAATCTTCAAACCCATGGATTTATACGTCTCCGTAAGAGAATGAAGCGTGTGTACAGCAGCATGAATCAGCAGAGAAAATCCGATAAATCCCATTATCAAAATGGATTACAAAAACAAAACACAAGAAGAGTGAAATAGAGAGCAATTCTTAAATAATTTATTCAGGGCTTGTGATGCAATCTGGATTTACCACATCTACACACAGAGCTGAGTGAGACATAAGGTTGGGCACTTCGGGCTGATAGCATTGGTGAGGTTCGATGAGCAAATGCACACCCTTTGAAGTCATACTGCATGGTACCCATTCCATGGGTCCCAACTCTCCAGTTTTAAGGGATTCTTCCTTCAGGTAAAACATGCATGGGAAACCCACAGTATGGTGCACCGTGTGACCGGCAAACGTTTTCAAATGCATCTCAGTTTTAGTCCCCTTTTACTCGGGTTCACCATTCCAGACTCTTTACTAACACTCTCCCCATTTGGAGAGTCAGTGCCTTTAACCTCCTGTTTGGCACAGTTTGCAATTTCTGCGCAAGATGAACAGGAATAGGGAGAACCATGAGAGACTAGCTGTAGGTGTCTGCACGGGCAAATGGTACGCTCATTTCCCACCAGGAAGAGGAAATAACCAAAGGCCCAGCATGCCCTGCCGGAACCAGTTTAGGGCCTGAAGCAATCCTGTGGTTTTGCGGGCAACTCACAAGAAAGCGAGTTGAAGAAAGGAGCTCAGGGGCACTGTAACTCACAAACCTGCAGAGTTATAAATGACAGCTATCGTCCAAAAATATATTGAAGGAAGGCTGCGAAGACGACTTGTAAGCGGGACAGAATTGCAGGAAAACGATTTCAGGGGGTAGATGGGAATTGCATTTAAAGCATAGGAAAAGAGGCAGAACGTCGACAATGATGCTCTTGGCCAAAAAGGGCGTATGCGTTTTTTCCTGAATATATTCAGGAAAAAACGCATACGCCCTTTTTGGCCAACCAAGCAAGCATGTTAAAGAAATCTGCACTACAATGAAGTCTCACTGCCCCCCGGTCAAAAGAGCCATCTGAAAAAAGTGTAAAATCCAGAAAGGCAGCACAGGCCATGGAGAACAGGGAGCCTTGTTATGCTGATGGGTGGGATGTAAATTGCCAACAGCCACTCTGCAGAAGTGTATGGTGTTTCCTGAAACACCTTAAAAACAAAGCGACGGAGCCTACGGCACTTCCACTTATTGTCCTATAGCTTAGGGAAATTAAAATCAAAACCACACAGCCACCCCAAAGTTTCAGACGGCTCTGTTTACAAGAACCTCGTCTACGGTACAAGTTAAATATCCCAGAAAGCGAAAAATGGATAAAGAAGTTGTGGTACGTACGTACAATGGAATATCACTCACCAATGAAATCTATGTCATCTGGCCCGTCGTGGCATAGTGAGTGGATTCAGGTACGATGATTCTAAGTGAAATAAGTCACACAGAAAATGAAACATCATAAGATATCACTAATACACGGAATGTAATCTTGGCTACACATGAACTGAATTACAAAACAGAACAGGGTCTCAAATTTAGAAAACCAACTTATGTTTGCTTAAGGGGAAAGGTGAGTTGGGGTGCTGCATAAAACCAGAGATAGAAATTAGCACAGATACCATTCCATACGTCAAATATGTAATAGTCAAGACCTACCCCTTGCTCAACGAAATGCGCTAAACACCCTATATTCAACGCCGAGGAATACACCTGACTAGAAAGAATCTTCAAACCCATGGATTTATATGTCTCCATAAGAGAATCAAGCGTGTGTACAGCTGCATGAAGGCAGCAGAGAAAATCCGTAAATCCCATTATCAAAATGAATTACAAAAACAAAACACAATAACAGTGAAATAGAGAGCAATCCTTAAATAATTCATTCAGGGCTTGTGATGCAACCTGGATTTACCTCATCTACACCCAGAGCTGAGTGAGACATAAGGTTGGACACTTCGGGGCTGATAGCATTGGTGAGATTTGATGAGCAAATGCCGACCATTTGAAGTCATACTGCATGGTACCCATTCCATGGGTCCCAACTCTCCAGGTTTAAGCGATTCTTCCTTCAGCTAAAACATGCATGGGAAACACACAGTATGGTGCACCATGTGACCGGGAAACGTTTTCAAATGCATCTCAGTTTTCGTCCCCTTTTACTCGGGTTCAAAATTCCAGACACTTTACTAAATCTCTCCCCACTTGGAGAGTCAGTGCCTTTAACCTGCTGTTTGGCACAGTTTGCAATTTCTGCGCAAGATGAACAGGAATAGGGAGAACGAATGAGAGACTAGCTGTAGGTGTCTGCAGGGGCAAATTTAACGCTCATTTCCCACCAGGAAGAGGAATTAACCAAACGCTCAGCATGCTGTGCCGGAACCAGATTAGGGCCTGAAGGAATCCTGCGGGTTTTCGGCCAGCTCAAAAGAAAGTGATTTGAAGAAAGGAGCTCAGGGGCACTGTAATTCACAAACCTGCAGAGTTATAAATGACAGCTATCGTCCAAAAATATATTGAAGGAAGGCTGCGAAGAGGACTTGAAAGCAGGGCAGAATTGCAGGAAAACGATTTCAGGGGGTAGACTGGAATTGCATTTAAAGCATAGGAAAAGAGGCAGAACATCGACAATGATGCACTTGGCCAAAAAGGGCGTATGCGTTTTTTCCTGAATATATTCAGGAAAAAACGCATACCCACTTTTTGGCCAACAAAGCAAGCATGTTAAAGAAATCTGCAATACAATGAAGTCTCACTGCCCCCCGGTCAAAAGGGCAATCTGAAAAAAGTGTAAAATCCAGAAATGCAGCACAGGCCATGGAGAACAGGGAGCCTTGTTATGCTGATGGGTGGGATGTAAATTGCCAACAGCCACTCTGGAGAAGTGTATGGTGTTTACTGAAACACCTAAAAAACAAAGCAACGGAGCCTACGGCACTTCCACTTATGGTCCTATAGCTTAGGGAAATTAAAATCAAAACCACACAGCCACCCCAAAGTTTCAGACGCCTCTGTTTACAAGAAACTCGTCTACGGTACAAGTTAAATATCCCAGAAAGCGAAAAATGGATAAAGAAGTTGTGGTACGTACGTACAATGGAATATCACTCACCAATGAAATGTATATCATCTGGCCCGTCGTGGCATAATGAGTGGATTCAGGTACGATGATTCTAAGTGAAATAAGTCACACAGAAAATGAAACATCATAAGATATCACTAATACACGGAATGTAATCTTGGCTACACATGAACTGAATTACAAAACAGAACAGGGTCTCAAATTTAGAAAACCAACTTATGTTTGCTTAAGGGGAAAGGAGAGTTGGGGTGCTGCATAAAACCAGAGATAGAAATTAGCACAGATACCATTCCTTACGTCAAATATGTAATAGTCAAGACCTACCCCTTGCTCAACGAAATGGGCTAAACCCCCTATATTCAACGCCTAGGAAACACCTGACTACAAAGAATTTTCAAACCCATGGATTTATATGTCTCCATAAGAGAATCAAGCGTGTGTACAGCTGCATGAAGGCAGCAGAGAAAATCCGACAGATCCCATTATCAAAATGAATTACAAAAACAAAACACAATGACAGTGAAATAGAGAGCAATTCTTAAATAATTCATTCAGGGCTTCTGATGCAACCTGGATTTACCTCATCTACACCCAGAGCTGAGTGAGACATAAGGTTGGACACTTCGGGCTGATAGCATTGGTGAGGTTCGATGAGCAAATGCAGACCATTTGAAGTAATACTGCATGGTACCCATTCATTGGGTCCCACTCTCCAGGTTTAAGCGATTCTTCCTTCAGCTAAAGCATGCATGGGAAACCCACAGTATGGTGCACCGTGTGACCGGGAAACGTTTTCAAATGCATCTCAGTTTTTGTCCCCTTTTACTCGGGTTTACAATTCCAGACCCTTTACTAACACTCTCCCCACTTGGAGAGTCAGTGCCTTTAAACTCCTGTTTGGCACAGTTTGCAATTTTTGCGCAAGATGAACAGGAATAGGGAGAACCAATGAGAGACTAGCTGTAGGTGTCTGCAGGGGCAAATTTAACGCTCATTTCCCACCAGTAAGAGGATTTAACCAAAGGCTCACCATGCTGTGCCGGAGCCAGATTAGGGCCTGAAGCAATCTTGCAGGTTTGCGGCCAGCTCAAAAGAAAGCGATTTGAAGAAAGGAGCTCAGGGGCACTGTAATTCACAAACCTGCAAAGTTATAAATGACAGCTATCGTCCAAAAATATATTGAAGGAAGGCTGCGAAGAGGACTTGAAAGCGGGGCAGAATTGCAGGAAAACGATTTCAGGGCTAGACTGGAATTGCATTTAAAGCATAGGAAAAGAGGCAGAACGTCGACAATGATGCACTTGGACAAAAAGTGCGTATGCGTTTTTTCCTGAATATATTCAGGAAAAAACGCATACGCCCTTTTTGGTCAACGAAGCAAGCAAGTTAAAGAAATCTGCACTACAATGAAGTCTCACTGCCCCCCAGTCAAAAGGGCCATCTGAAAAAAGTGTAAAATCCAGAAATGCTGCACAGGCCATGGAGAACAGGGAGCCTTGTTATGCTGATGGGTGGGATGCAAATTGCCAAGAGCCACTCTGGAGAAATGTATGGTGTTTCCTGAAACACCTAAAAAACAAAGCAACGGAGCCTACGGCACTTCCACTTATGGTCCTATAGCTTAGGGAAATTAAAATCAAAACCACACAGCCACCCCAATGTTTCAGACGGCTCTGTTTACAAGAACCTCGTCTACGGTACAAGTTAAATATCCCAGAAAGCGAAAAATGGAGAAAGATGATGTGGAACGTACGTACAATGGTATATCACTCACCAATGAAATCTATGTCATCTGGCCCGTCGTGCCATAATGAGTGGATTCAGGTACGATGATTCTAAGTGAAATAAGTCACACAGAAAATGAAACATCATAAGATATCACTAATACACGGAATGTAATCTTGGCTACACATGAACTGAATTACAAAACAGAACAGGGTCTCAAATTTAGAAAACCCTTATGTTTGCTTAAGGGGAAAGGTGAGTTGGGGTGCTGCATAAAACCAGAGATAGAAATTAACACAGATACCACTCCATACGTCAAATATGTAATAGTCAAGACCTACCCCTTGCTCAACGAAATGGGCTAAACACCCTATATTCAACGCCTAGGATTACACCTGACTAGAAAGAATTTTCAAACCCATGGATTCATATGTCTCCATAAGGGAATCAAGCGTGTGTACAGCTGCATGAAGGCAGCAGAGAAAATCCGATAAATCCCATTATCAAAATGAATTACAAAAACAAAACACAATGACAGTGAAATAGAGAGCAATTCTTAAATAATTCATTCAGGGGTTGTGATGCAACCTGGATTTACCTCATCTACACCCAGAGCTGAGTGAGACATAAGGTTGGACACTTCGGGCTGATAGCATTGGTGAGGTTCGATGAGCAAATGCAGACCATTTGAAGTCATACTGCATGGTACCCATTCCATGGGTCCCAACTCTCCAGGTTTAAGCGATTCTTCCTTCAGCTAAAACATGCATGGGAAACCCACAGTATGGTGCACCGTGTGACTGGGAAACGTTTTCAAATGCATCTCAGTTTTTGTCCCCTTTTACTCGGGTTCACAATTCCAGACCCTTTACTAACAGTCTCCCACTTGGAGAGTCAGTGCCTTTAACCCGCTGTTTGGCACAGTTTGCAATTTTTTCGCAAGATGAACAGGAATAGGGAGAACCAATGAGAGACTAGCTGTAGGTGTCTGCACGGGCAAATTTAACGCTCATTTCCTACCAGGACGAGGAATTAACCAAACGCTCAGCATGCTGTGCCGGAACCAGATTAGGGCCTGAAGCAATCTTGCGGGTTTTCGGCCAGCTCGCAAGAAAGTGTTTTGAAGAAAGGAACTCAGGGGCACTGTAATTCACAAACCTGCAGAGTTATAAATGACAGCTATCGTCCAAAAATATATTGAAGGAAGGCTGCGAAGAGGACTTGAAAGCAGGGCAGAATTGCAGGAAAACGATTTCAGGGGGTAGACTGGAATTGCATTTAAAGCATAGGAAAAGAGGCAGAACGTCGACAATGATGCACTTGGCCAAAAAGTGCGTATGCGTTTTTTCCTGAATATATTCAGGAAAAAACGCATACGCCCTTTTTGGCCAACCAAGCAAGCATGTTAAAGAAATCTGCACTACAATGAAGTCTCACTGCCCCCCGGTCAAAAGGGCCATCTGATAAAAGTGTAAAATCCAGAAAGGCAGCACAGGCCATGGAGAACAGGGGGCCTTGTTATGCTGATGGGTGGGATGTAAATTGCCAAGAGCCACTCTGGAGAAGTGTATGGTGTTTCCTGAAACACCTAAAAAACAAAGCAAAGTAGCATACGGCACTTCCACTTATGGTCCTATACCTTAGGGAAATTAAAATCAATAACACACAGCCACCCCAAAGTTTCAGACGGCTCTGTTTACAAGAACCTCATCTACGGTACAAGGTAAATATCCCAGAAAGCGAAAAATGGATAAAGAAGTTGTGGTATGTACGTACAATGGAATAAAACACAGCAATGAAATCTATGTCATCAGGCCCGTCGCGGCATAATGAGTGGATTCAGGTACGATGATTCTAAGTGAAATAAGTCACACAGAAAATGAAACATCATAAGATATCACTAATACACGGAATGTAAACTTGGCTACACATGAACTGAAGTACAAAACAGAACAGGGTCTCAAATTTAGAAAACCAACTTATGCTTGCTTAAGGGGAAAGGTGAGTTGGGGTGCTGCATAAAACCAGAGATAGAAATTAGCACAGATACCTTTCCATAAGCCAAATATGTAATAGTCAAGACCTACCCCTTGCTCAACGAAATGGACTAAACACCCCATATTCAACGCCTAGGAATACACCTGACTAGTAAGAATCTTCAAACCCATGGATTTATATGTCTCCGTAAGAGAATGAAGCGTGTGTACAGCGGCATGAATGCAGCAGAGAAAATCCGATAAATCCCATTATCAAAATGAATTACACAAACAAAACCCAAGGACAGTGAAATAGAGAGCAATTCTTAAATACTTCATTCAGGGCTTGTGATGCAACCTGGATTTACCACATCTACACCCAGAGCTGAGTGAGACATAAAGTTGGGCACTTCGGGCTCATAGCATTGGTGAGGTTCGATGAGCAAATGCAGACCCTTTGAAGTCATACAGCATGGTACCTTTTCCATGGGTCCCAACTCTCCAAGTTTAAGGGATTCTTCCTTCAGCTAAAACATGCATGGGAAACCCACAGTATGGTGCACCGTGTGACTGGCAAACGTTTTGAAATGCATCTCAGTTTTCGTCCCCTTTTACTCGGGTTCACCATTCCAGACCCTTTACGAACACTCTCCCCACTTGGAGAGTCAGTGCCTTTAACCTCCTGTTGGGCACAGTTTGCAATTCCTGCGCAAGATGAAAAGGAATAGGGAGAACCAATGACAGACTAGCTGTAGGTGTCTGCACGGGCAAATTTAACGCTCATTTCCCACCAGGAAGAGGAATTAACCAAAGGCTCAGCATGCCGTGCCGGAACCAGATTAGAGCCTGAAGCAATCCTGCGGGTTTGGGGCCAGCTCACAAGATAGCGAGTTGAAGAAAGGAGCTCAGGGGCACTGTAACACACAAAACTGCAGAGTTTTAAATGACAGCTATCGTCCAAAAATATATTGAAGGAAGGCTGCGAAGACGACTTGTAAGCGGGGCAGATTTGCAGGAAAACTATTTCAGGGGGCAGACGGGAATTTCATTTAAAGCATAGGAAAAGAGGCAGAACGTCGACAATGATGCACTTGGCCAAAAAGGGCGTATGCGTTTTTTCCTGAATCAGGAAAAAACGCATACGCCCTTTTTGGCCAACCAAGCATGCATGTTAAAGAAATGTGCACTTCAATGAAGTCTCACTGCCCCCCGGTCAAAAGGGCCATCTGAAAAAAGTGTAAAATCCAGAAAGGCAGCACAGGCCATGGAGAACAGCGAGCTTTGTTATGCTGATGGGCGGGATGTAAATTGCCAACAGCCAGTCTGGAAAAGTGTATGGTGTTTCCTGGAACATCTAAAAAACAAAGCAACGGAGCCTACGGCACTTCTCCTTATGGTCCTATAGCTTAGGAAAATTAAAATCAAAAACACACAGCCACCCAAAAGTCTCGGGCGGCTCTGTTTACAAGAACCTCGTCTACGGTACAAGTTAAATATCCCAGAATGTGAAAAATGGATAAACAAGTTGTGGTACGTACGTACAATGGAATATCACACATCAATGAAATCTATGTCATCAGGCCCGTCGCGGCATAATGAGTGGATTCAGGTACGATGATTCTAAGTGAAATAAGTCACACAGAAAATGAAACATCATAAGATATCACTAATACACGGAATGTAAACTTGGCTACACATGAACTGAATTACAAAACAGAACAGGGTCTCAAATTTAGAAAACCAACTTATGCTTGCTTAAGGGGAAAGGTGAGTTTGGGTGCTGCATAAAACCAGAGATAGAAATTAGCACAGATACCTTTCCATAAGCCAAATATGTAATAGTCAAGACCTACCCCTTGCTCAACGAAATGGACTAAACACCCCATATTCAACGCCTAGGAATACACCTGACTAGTAAGAATCTTCAAACCCATGGATTTATATGTCTCCGTAAGAGAATGAAGCGTGTGTACAGCGGCATGAATGCAGCAGAGAAAATCCGATAAATCCCATTATCAAAATGAATTACACAAACAAAACCCAAGGACAGTGAAATAGAGAGCAATTCTTAAATAATTCATTCAGGGCTTGTGATGCAACCTGGATTTACCACCTCTACACCCAGAGCTGAGTGAGACATAAGGTTGGGCACTTCGGGCTGATAGCATTGGTGAGGTTCGATGAGCAAATGCAGACCCTTTGAAGTCATACAGCATGGTACCCTTTCCATGGGTCCCAACTCTCCAAGTTTAAGGGATTCTTCCTTCAGCTAAAACATGCATGGGAAACCCACAGTATGGTGCACCGTGTGACTGGCAAACGTTTTCAAATGCATCTCAGTTTTCGTCCCTTTATACTCGGGTTCACCATTCCAGACGCTTAACTAACACTCTCCCCACTTGGAGAGTCAGTGCCTTTAACCTCCTGTTTGGCACATTTTGCAATTTCTGCGCAAGATGAACAGGAATAGGGAGAACCAATGAGAGAGAAGCTGTAGGTGGCTGCATGTGCAAATGTAACGCTCATTTCCCACCAGGACGAGGAATTAAAAAAAAGCTCAGCATGCCCTGCCGGAACAAGACTAGGGCCTGAAGCAATCCTGTGGTTTTGCGACCAGCTCACAAGAAAACAAGTTGAAGAAAGGAGCTCAGGGGCACTGTAATTCACAAACATGCAGAGTTATAAATGACAGCTATCGTCCAAAAATATATTGAAGTAAGTCTGCGAAGAGGACTTGGAAGCTGGGCAGAAATTCAGGAAAACGATTTCAGGGGGTAGACTGGAATTGCACTTAAAGCATAGGAAAAGACGCAGAATGGCGACAATGATGCACTTGGCCAAAAATGGCGTATGCGTTTTTTCCTGAATATATTCAGGAAAAAACGGATACGCCCTTTTTGGGAAACCAAGCAAGCATGTAAGAAATCTGCACTACAATGAAGTCTCACTGCCCCCCGGTCAAAAGGGTCATCTGAAAAATGTGTAAAATCCAGAAAGGCAGGACAGGCCACGGAGAAGAGGGAGCATTGTTTTGCTGATGGGCGGGATGTGAATTGCCAACAGCCACTCTGGAGATGTGTATGCTGTTTCCTGAAACACGAAAGAAACAAAGCAACACAGCCTATGGCACTTCCACTTATGATCCTATAGCTCAGGGAAATTAAAATCAAAACCACACAGCCACCCCAAAGTTTGGAACGGCTCTGTTTACAGGAACCTCGTCTACGGTACAAGTTAAATATCCCAGAGAGCGAAAAATGGATAAAGAAGTTGTGGTACGTACGTACAATGGAATATCACAGAGCAATGAAATCTATGTCATCAGGCCCATAGGGGCATAATGAGTGGATTCAGGTACGATGATTCTACGTGAAATAGGTCACACAGAAATAGAAACAGCATAAGATATCACTAATACACGGAATGTAAACTTGGCTACACATGAACTGAATTACAAAACAGAACAGGGTCTCCAATTTAGAAAACCAACTTATGCTAGCTTTTTGGGAAAGGTGACTTGGGGTGCTGCATGAAAAGAGATTGAAATTCGCACAGATACCGTTCCATACGCCAAATATGTAATAGACAAGACCTACTCCTTATTCAACGAAATGGACTCAACACCCCATATTCAACGCCTAGGAATATACCTGCCTAGTAAGAATCTTAAAACCCATTGATTTATATGTCTCCATAAGAGAATCAAGCGTGTGTTCAGTGGCCTAAACGCAGCAGTGAAAATCCGATAAATCCCATTATCAAAATAAATTTCAAAAACAAAACACAATGACAGTGAAATAGAGAGCAATTCTTAAATAATTCACTCAGGGCTTCTGATGAAACCTGGATTTACCACATCTACACCCAGAGCTGGGGAGACATAAGGCCAGACACTTCGGCCTGATAGCATTGGTGAGGTTCGATGAGCAAATGCAGACCCTTTGAAGTCATACTGCATGGTACCCATTCCATGGGTCCCAACTCTCCAGGTTTAAGGGATTCTTCCTTCAGCTAAAACATGCATGGGAAACCCACAGTATTGTGCACCGTGTGACCGGGAAACGTTTTCAAATGCATCTCAGTTTTCGTCCCATTGTACTCGGGTTCACCATTCCAGACCCTTTACTAACACTCTCCCCACTTGGAGAGTCAGTGCCTTTAACCTCCTGTTTGGCACAGTTTGCAATTTCTGCGCAAGATGAACAGGAATAGGGAGAACCAATGAGAGACTAGCTGTAGGTGTCTGCACGGGCGAATTTAATGCTCATTTCCCACCAGGACGAGGAATTAACCAAAGGCTCAGCATGCCGTGCCGGAACGAGATTAGGGCCTGAAGCAATCCTGCGGGTTTGCGGCCAGCTCACAAGATAGCAAGTTGAAGAAAGGATCTCAGGGGCACTGTAACTCACAAACCTGCAGAGTTATAAATGACAGCTATTGCCCAAAAATATATTGAAGGAAGGCTGCGAAGACGACTTGTAAACGGTGCAGAATTGCAGGAAAATGATTTCAGGGTGTAGACGGGAATTGCATTTAAAGCATAGGAAAAGAGGCAGAACGTCGACAATGATGCTCTTGGCCAAAAAGGGCGTATGCGTTTTTTCCTGAATATATTCAGGAAAAAACGCATACGCCCTTTTTGGCCAACCAAGCAAGCATGTGAAAGAAATCTACACTAAAATGAAGTCTCACAGCCCCCCGGTTAAAAGAGCCATCTGAAAAGACTGTAAAATCCAGAAAGGCAGCACAGGCCATGGAGAACACGGAGCCTTGTTATGCTGATGGGCGGGATGTAAATTGCCAACAGCATCTCTGGACAAGTGTATGGTGTTTCCTGGAACACCTAAAAAACAAAGCAGTGGATCCTACGGCACTTCCACTTATGGTCCTATAGCTTAGGGAAATTAAAATCAAAAACACACAGCCACCCCAATGTTTGGGACGGCTCTGTTTACAAGAACCTCGTCTACGGTACAAGTTAAATATCCCAGAACGTGAAAAATGGATAAAGAAGTTGTGGTACGTACGTACAATGGAATATCACTCACCAATGAAATCTATGTCATCAGGCCCGTCGCGGCATAATGAGTGGATTCAGGTACGATTATTCTAACTGAAATAAGTCACACAGAAAATGAAACATCATAAGATATCACTAATAAACGGAATGTAAACATGGCTACACATGAACTGAATTACAAAGCAGAGCAGGGTCGCAAATTTAAAAAAACCACTTATGTTTGCTTAAGGGGAAAGGTGAGTTGGGGCGCTGCATAAACTCGGAAATAGAAATTAGCACAGATACCTTTCCATAAGCCAAATATGTTATAGTCAGGACCTACCCCTTGCTTAACGAAATGGACAAAACACCCCGTATTCAACGCCTAGGAATACACCTGACTAGTAAGAATCTTCGAACTCATGGATTTATATGTCTCCATAAGAGAATGAAGCGTGTGTACAGCGGCATGAATGCAGCAGAGAAAATCCGATAAATCCCATTATCAAAATGAATTCCAAAATCAAAACACAAGGACAGTGAAATAGAGAGCATTTCTTAAATTATTCATTCAGGGCTTGTGATGCAACCTGGATTTACCACATCTACACCCAGAGCTGAGTGAGACATAAGTTTGGGCACTTCGGGCTGATAGCATTGGTGAGGTTCGATGAGCAAATGCAGACCCTTTGAAGTCATACTGCATGGTACCCATTCCATGGGTCCCAACTCTCCAGGTTTAAGGGATTCTACCTTCAGCTAAAACATGCATGGGAACCCCACAGTATGGTGCACCGTGTGAACGGGGAACGTTTTCAAATGCACCTCAGTTTTCGTCCCCTTTTACTCGTGTTCACCATTCCAGACCCTTTACTAACACTCTCCCCACTTGGAGAGTCAGTGCCTTTAACCTCCTGTTTGGCACAGTTTGCAATTTCTGCACAAGATGAACAGGAATAGGGAGAACCAATGAGAGACTAGCTGTAGGTGTTTGCACGTGCAAATTTAACGCTCATTTCCCACCAGGAAGAGGAATTAACCAAAGGCCCAGCATGCCGTGCCGGAACGAGATTAGGGTCTGAAGCAATCCTGCGGTTTTGCGGCCAGCTCACAAGATAGCGAGTTGAAGAAAGGAGCTCAGGGGGACTGTAACTCACAAAGATGGAGAGCTATAAATGACAGCTATCGTCCAAAAATATATTGTAGGAAGGCTGCGAAGAGGACTTGGAAGCGGTGCAGAATTGCAGGAAAACGTTTTCAGGTTCTGGACCGGAATTGCATTTGAAGCATAGGAAAAGAGGCAGAATGTCGACATTGATGCTCTAGGCCAAAAAGGGCATATGCGTTTTTTCCTGAATATAGTCAGGAAAAAACGCATATGCTCTTTTTGGCCAACCAAGCAAGCCTGTTAAAAAAATCTGCACTTCAATGAAGTCTCACTGCCTCCCAGTCAAAAGGGCCATCTGAAAAAAGTGTAAAATCCAGAAAGGCTGGACAGGCCATGGAGAACAGGGAGCCTTGTTATGCTGATGGGCGGGATGTAAACTGCCAACAGCCACTCTGGAGAAGTGTATGGTGTTTCCTCAAACACCTAAAAAACAAAGCAACGGAGCCTACAACACTTCCACTTATGGTCCTATAGCTTAGGAAAATTAAAATCAAAAACACACACCCACCCGAAAGTTTCGGACGGCTCTGTTTACAAGAACCTCGTCTACGGTACAATTTAAATATCCCAGAACGTGAAAAATGGATAAAGAAGTTGTGGTACGTACGTACAATGGAATATCACACAGCAATGAAATCTATGTCATCAGGCCCGTCGCGGCATAATGAGTGGATTCAGGTATGATGATTCTAAGTGAAATAAGTCACACGGAAAATGAAACATCATAAGATATCACTAATACACGGAATGTAAACTTGACTACACATGAACTGAATTACAAAACAGAAAAGGGTCTCCAATTTAGAACAGCAACTTATGCTTGCTTAAGGGGAAAGGTGAGTTGGGGTGCTGCATAAAACCAGAGATAGAAATTAGCACAGATACCTTTCCATAAGCCAAATATGTAATAGTCAAGACCTACCCCTTGCTCAACGAAATGGACTAAACACCCCATATTCAACGCCTAGGAATACACCTGACTAGTAAGAATCTTCAAACCCATGGATTTATACGTCTCCGTAAGAGAATGAAGCGTGTGTACAGCAGCATGAATCAGCAGAGAAAATCCGATAAATCCCATTATCAAAATGGATTACAAAAACAAAACACAAGAAGAGTGAAATAGAGAGCAATTCTTAAATAATTTATTCAGGGCTTGTGATGCAATCTGGATTTACCACATCTACACACAGAGCTGAGTGAGACATAAGGTTGGGCACTTCGGGCTGATAGCATTGGTGAGGTTCGATGAGCAAATGCACACCCTTTGAAGTCATACTGCATGGTACCCATTCCATGGGTCCCAACTCTCCAGTTTTAAGGGATTCTTCCTTCAGGTAAAACATGCATGGGAAACCCACAGTATGGTGCACCGTGTGACCGGCAAACGTTTTCAAATGCATCTCAGTTTTAGTCCCCTTTTACTCGGGTTCACCATTCCAGACTCTTTACTAACACTCTCCCCATTTGGAGAGTCAGTGCCTTTAACCTCCTGTTTGGCACAGTTTGCAATTTCTGCGCAAGATGAACAGGAATAGGGAGAACCATGAGAGACTAGCTGTAGGTGTCTGCACGGGCAAATGGTACGCTCATTTCCCACCAGGAAGAGGAAATAACCAAAGGCCCAGCATGCCCTGCCGGAACCAGTTTAGGGCCTGAAGCAATCCTGTGGTTTTGCGGGCAACTCACAAGAAAGCGAGTTGAAGAAAGGAGCTCAGGGGCACTGTAACTCACAAACCTGCAGAGTTATAAATGACAGCTATCGTCCAAAAATATATTGAAGGAAGGCTGCGAAGACGACTTGTAAGCGGGACAGAATTGCAGGAAAACGATTTCAGGGGGTAGATGGGAATTGCATTTAAAGCATAGGAAAAGAGGCAGAACGTCGACAATGATGCTCTTGGCCAAAAAGGGCGTATGCGTTTTTTCCTGAATATATTCAGGAAAAAACGCATACGCCCTTTTTGGCCAACCAAGCAAGCATGTTAAAGAAATCTGCACTACAATGAAGTCTCACTGCCCCCCGGTCAAAAGGGCCATCTGAAAAAAGTGTAAAATCCAGAAATGCAGCACAGGCCATGGAGAACAGGGAGCCTTGTTATGCTGATGGGCGGGATGTAAATTGCCAACAGCCACTCTGGAGAAGTGTATGGTGTTTCCCGGAACACCGAAAAAACAAAGCTACGGAGCCTACGGCACTTCCACTTATGGTCCTATAGCTTAGGGAAATTAAAATCAAAAACACACAGCCACCCCAAAGTTTCAGACGGCTCTGTTTACAAGAACCTCTTGTACGGTACAAGTTAAATATCCCAGAGGGCGAAAAATGGATAAAGAAGTTGTGGTTCTTACGTACAATGGAATATCACTCAGCAATGAAATCTATGTCATCAGGCCTGTAGCGGCATAATGAGTGGATTCAGGTACGATGATTCTACGTGCAATAGGTCACACAGAAAAAGAAACATCATAAGATATCACTAATACACGGAATGTAAACTTGGCTACACATGAAATGAATTACAAAACAGAACAGTGTCTCAAATTTAGAAAACCATCTTATGCTTGCTTTTTGGGAAAGGTGAGTTCGGGTGCTGCATAAAAACAGAGATTGAAATTCGCACTGATACCGTTCCATAAGCCAAATATGTAATAGACAAGACCTACTGCTTGCTCAACAAAATGGGCTCAACACCCCATATTCAACGCCTAGGAATATACCTGCCTAGCAAGAATCTTAAAACCCATGGATTTATATGTGTCCGTAAGAGAATCCAGCGTGTGTTCAGTGGCCTAAAGGCAACAGTGAAAATCCGATAAATCACATTATCAAAATAAATTTCAAAAACAAAACACAATGACAGTGAAATAGAGAGCAATTCTTAAATAATTCACTCAGGGCTTCTGATGCAACCTGGATTTACCACATGTACACCCAGTGCTGGGGAGACATAAGGCCGGACACTTCGCCCTGATAGCATTGTTGAGGTTCCTTGAGCAATTGCAGACCCTTTGAAGTCATACTGCATGGTACCCATTCCAAGGGTCCCAACTCTCCAGGTTTAAGGGATTCTTCCTTCCGCTACATCATGTATGGGAAACCCAGAGTATGGTCCACCATGTGATTGGGAAACGTTTTCAAATGCATCTCAGTTTTCGTCCCTTTATACTTGGGTTCACCATTCCAGACGCTTAACTAACACTCTCCCCACTTGGAGAGTCAGTGCCTTTAACCTGCTGTTTGTCACAGTTTGTAATTTCTGCGCAAGATGAACAGGAATAGGGAGAACCAATGAGAGACTAGCTGTAGGTGTCTGCACGGGCAATTTAATGCTCATTTCTCACCAGGAAGTGGAATTAACCAAAGGCTCAGAATGCCGTGCCGGAACCAGATTAGGGCCTGAAGCAATACTGCGGGTGTGCAGGCAGCTCACAAGATAGCGAGTTGAACAAAGGAGCTCAGGGACACTGTAATTCACAAACCTGCAGAGTTATGAATGACAGCTATCGTCCAAAAATATACTGAAGGAAGGCTGCGAAGAGGACTTGAAAGCGGGGCAGAATTCCAGGAAAACGATTTCAGGAGGTAGACGGGAAGTGCACTGAAAGCATAGGAGAAGAGGCAGAACCTCGACAATGATGCACTTGTTCAAAAAGTGCATATGCGTTTTTTCCAAGGCCCTCCTTAAAGAGGGTAGGGGGCTCCCAGCATGCTTCAGTGGCCAACAGAGGGCCCACATCGCCAAGTTGACGTGAGCCAGCCAGGCAGGAGTGACCTCACATCAGAGGGCCCACCTCACAGAAGGGTAAGGGACCCAGCCATTATCAGACTCTCACCAGAGGGCCCACATCAGCAAGGGGCTGGGAACCAGGCAGGAGTGTCTTCACACCCGTGGGGCCACATCATCGCAAGTTGAGGTACCCAGCACATGTGGCCTCAAACCAGAGGACCCACATCTCCATGGGTCTCGGAGCGAGGCAGGCAGGATGAACCTCAAAACACGTGGCCCATTGTATAAAAAAGGTGAGGAATCCAGCAGTTGGAACATCCCAGCAGGCGGCCCAGAGCACCGAGGCTATGGGATCCAGGCAATGATGAACTCACAACAGAGGGCCCTCATCATGAAACTGTGAGCAACCTAGCCATTGTGACCTCAGAGCACAAGGCCCACATCCCCATGGTGAAGCGAACCAAGCAGGAGTGTCATCGCACCAGTGGGCACACATCAGAAAATGTGGGGAGCCCAGCAGTTAGGGCCTGACGCCAGAGGGCCCTCATCACCGAGGAGAGGAGGCTCCCAGCAGGCTCCAACTGCTACAAGATGGCCAACGTCGCCAATGCGGGGTGTGCCAGCCAGGCAGGAGTGACCTCAGAGCAGAGGGCCAACCTCAAAAAAGTGTGAGGAACCCAAAGAGGATTAGACTCTCACCAGAGGGCCCACATCACCAAGAGGATCAGAACCAGGCAGGACTGTCTTCACACCAGTGTGACCACATCATAGAAAGGTGAGGAACCCAGCACATGTGGCCTAAACCAGAAGACCCACATCTCCAAGGGGCTCGGAGTGAGGCATGCAGGAGTAGCCTCACAACACAGGGCCCATAGAATAAAAAAGCTGAGGAATCCTGCAGTGGGAACCTCCCAGCAGGCGGCCCAGAGCACCGAGTCTACGCGATCCAGGCTGCAGTGAACTCACAGCAGAGGGCCCATATCATGAAACTGTGAGCAACCCAGCCATTGGGACCTCACAGCAGAAGGCCCACATCCCCATGGTTTGGGAACATGGCAAGAGTGTCCTCGCACCACTTAGCAGGTATCAGAAAAAGTGGGTACCCAGCAGTTACGGCCTGACGCTAGACAGCCCTCATCACCGAGGGGAGGTGGCTCCCAGCAGGCTCCAACTGCCACAAGAGGGCCGATGTCGCCAAGGCGGGTTGTGCCAGCCAGTCAGTAGTGACCTCACAGCAGAGGGCCCACCTCACAGAAGGGTGAGGAACCCAGCCAGGATCAGACTCTCACCAGAGGGCCCACATCACCAAGGGGATAGAAACCAGGCAGGAGTGTCCTCACACCAGCGGGGCCACATCATCGAAAGGTGAGGGACCCAGCACACGTGGCCTCAAACCAGAGGACACACATCACCAAGGGGCTGGGAGTGAGTCAGGCAGGAGGAGTCTCCAAACAGAGGGCCCATAGAAGAAAAAAGGTGAGGAATCCCGCAGTTGGAACCTCCCCACAGGCGGCCAGGAGCAGCGAGGCTATGGGATCCAGGCCGGAGTGAACTCACACCAGAGGGCCCTCATCATGAAACTGAGCCACCCACCGTTGGGACCTCAGAGCAGAAGGCCCATATTCCCATGGGGTTGGAAACCTGGCAGGAGTGTACTCACACCACAGGGCGCACATCAGAAAATTTTGGGAGCCCAGGAGTTAGAGCCTGACGCCAGAGGGCCCTCATTACCGAGGGGAGGAGACTCCCAGCAGGCACCAACTCCCAACTGAGGGCCCACGTCGCCAAGGTGACGTGTGCCAGTCAGGCAGGAGTGACCTCACAGCAGAGGGCCTACCTCACAGAAGGGTGAGGAAACCAGCCAGGATAAGACTCTCACCAGAGAGCCCACATCACCAAGGGGACCGGAACAAGGCAGGAGTGTCCTCACACCAGTGTGGCCACATTATAGAAAGGTGACGAACCCAGCACATGTGGCCTAAACCAGAGGACCCACATTTCCAAGGTGCTCCGAGTGAGGCAGGCAGGAGTAGCCTAACAACACAGGGCCCACAGAATAAAAAATGTGAGGAATCCAGCAGTTGGAACCCCCCAGCAGGTGGCCCAGAGTACGGAGTCTATGGGATCCAGGCCACAGTGAACTCACAGCAGAGGGCTCACATCATGACACTATGAGCAACCCAGCTGGTGGGACCTCAGAGCAGAAGGCCCACATCCCCATGGGGATGGGAACGTGGCAGGAGTGTACTCGCACGACAGGGCACATATCAGAAAATTTTGGGAGCCCATGAGTTAGGGCCTGACGCCAGAGGGCCCTCATTACCGAGGGGAGGAGACTCCCAGCAGGCACCAACTCACAACTGAGGACCCACATCGCCAAGGTGATGTGTGCCAGCCAGGCAGGAGTGACCTCACAGCAGAGGGCCCACCTCCCAGAAGGGTGAGGAATCCAGCCAGGATCAGACTCTCACCAGAGGGCCCCCATCACCAAGGGGATGGGAACCAGGCAGGAGTGTCCTCACACCAGTGGGGCCACATCAATAAAGGTGAGGAAACCGGCACATGTGGCCTCAAACCAGAGGACCTACATCACAAAGGGGCTGGGAGTGAGTCAGGAAGGAGGAGCATGAAAACACAGGACCCAAAGAATAAAAATGGAAAGGAATCCAGCAGTAGGAACCTCCCAGCAGGCAGCTCAGAGCACAGAGTCTATGGGATCTAGGCCTGAGTGAACTAACACCAGAGAGCCAACATCCTGAAACTGTGAACAACACAGGTGTTGGGACCATAGAGCAGAAGGCACATGGGGATGGGAACCTGGCAGGAGTGCCCTCACACCACTTAGCACGTATCAGAAAATGTGGGTAACCAGCAGTTAGGGCCTGATGCCAGAGGGTCTCATCACTGAGGGGAGGAGGCTCCCAGCGGGCTCCAACTGCCACCAGAGGGCCGACGTCGCCAAGGCGGGGTGTGTCAGCCAGGCAGGAGTGACCTCAGAGAAGAGGGCCCACCTCACAGAAGTGTGAGGAGCCCAACCAGGATCAGACTCTCACTGGAGGGCTCACATCACCAAGGGGATGGGAACCAGGCAGGAGTGTCTGCACACCAGTGGGGCCACATCTGCGAAAGGTGAGGAACCCAGCACATGTGGCCTCAAACCAGAGGACACACATCACCAAGGGGCTGGGAGTGAGGCAGGTGTCTGGAGGGGCACATTTAACTCTAATTTCCCACCAGGAAGAGGAATTAACCAAAGGCTCAGAGTGCCGTGCGGGACCCTGATTACGGCCTGAAGCAAACCTGCGGTTCTGTGGCCAGCTTTCAAGGAAACGAGTTAAGAAAGGAAATCACAGGCACTGTAATTCACAAACCTGCAGAGTTATAAATGACAGCTATTGGCAAAAATATATTGAAGTAAGTCTGCACAGAGGACTTGAAAACGAGGCAGAATTGCAGGAATCATATTTCAGGAGGTAGATTGGAATTGCATTTAAAGCATGTGAAAAGCGGCAGATCTTTGACAGTGATGCACTTGGACAAAAAGTGCGTATACATTTTTTCCTGAATATATTCAGGAAAAAACGCATATGCCCTTTGTGGCCAACCAAGAATTCGAGCAATGGAAATCCGCACTACAATGAACTCTCATTTCCCATTCGTCAAAAGAGTCATCTGAAAAAAGTGTAAAACCCAGAAACACAGGACAGGCCATGGAGAACAGGGAGCCTTGTTATGCTGATGGACGGGTTGTAAATTGCCAACAGACACTCTGGTGATGTTTATGGTGTATGCTGAAACATCTAAAAAACAAAGCTACAGAGCCTAGGGCACTTCCACTTTTGGCCCTATAGCTTAGGAAAATTAAAATCAACAAGACACAGCCAACACAATATCCAGGGCTGCTGTGTTTACAAGAACCTTGAGTCCAGTACAAATTAAATATCCCAGAAAGAAAAAAATGGATAAAGGAGTTGTCCTACTTACGTACAACGGAATATCACTCAGCAATGAAATCAATGTCATCAGGCCTGTAGCAGCAAATTGAGTGGATTTAAGTATGATGATTCTAAGAGAAATATGTCACACAGAGAAACATAATTATCATAAGATATCACAAATAGAGGGAGTGTAAACTTGGCTACACATAAACTGAATTACAAAACCGAGCAGAGTCTCACATTTAGATAAAAACTTATGCTTGCTTAACGGGAAAGTTGAGTTGGGGTGCTGTATAAAACCAGAGATTGAAATGAGCACACATACCGTTCCATAAGCCAAATATGTAATAGACAAGACCTACTCTTTGCTCAACGAAAGAGACTAATCCATGGTGTATCACCTCACACCTGTTAGAATGGGCATCATCAGAAAATCTACAAACAACAAATGCTGGAAAGGGTGCGGAGATAAGGAAACCTCTTCCACTATTGTTGGGAATGTAAATTGATGCAGTCACTGTGGAGAACATTATGGAGTTTCTTATAAAACTAAGAATAGAATTACCATATAATACAGCAATCCCACTACTGGGCATATACCCAGACAAAACCATAAAACGAAAAGAGACATTCACCGCAATGTTCATTGCATCACTATTTACAATATCCAGGTAATGGAAGCAACCTAAATGCCCACAGACAGACGAATGCATAAAGATGAGGTACATATATAAAATGGAATATTACTAAGCCATAAAAAGGAATGAAATTGGGTCATTTGTAGAGACGTTGATGGATCTAGAGACTGTCATACAGAGTGAAGTAAGTCAGAAAGAGAAAAACAAATCCTGTATATAAATGCATATATGTGGAACCTAGAAAAGTTGTACAGATGAAGGGTTTTGCAAGGCAGAAATAGAGCAACAGATGTAGACAACAAACGTATGGACACCAAGGGGGGAAAGCTGTTAGGGGGGTGGTGGTGGGAGGAGTTGAGAGATTGGGATTGGCATGTATACATTTCTATGTATAAAATAGGTAACCAAAAAGAACCTGCTGTATAAAAAAATAAAATAAAATTCAAAATTACAAAAAGTAAAACAGAAAAAATATTCTTCCCTTCACATACATGTATTTATATGAATAAATTATTTCCATGCTTATATCTGTAAATACAAAAAAGAGGAATAAAATCTACCTTGAACCAAAAACGAAAAAAAGAAAAAAAAACAGAACCCACCAGTTACACAGAGGAAAACCGTATCAGGGCCCTTGCTCCAGTTGTAAACAATTCTGAAGTTGGTCAGTGGTGGGGAATCATCTCCCATTCAGCCAGCATGCCCCACGCAACAAGCGTCCTCATTGCAAAGCTGGGGGCCCGTGCCGAGGCATCTGTGAGTAAACGTGGGCCGAGCCCCAGGCCAGCTGCTGCAGAAATGTTCCCACCCTTCCCAGGTAAAACACCTGAATATGTACAAGGACTTGAAAGCCTAGAGGAAGGGCCATGGAGCCACATGAGCGACAGCATGCCAGCCGACTTGGTGCCTGCAGGCCAGACAGGATGGTCCTGGCCCTGGG
Source organism: Delphinapterus leucas (assembly GCF_059928025.1). Classification (NCBI taxonomy): domain Eukaryota; kingdom Metazoa; phylum Chordata; class Mammalia; order Artiodactyla; family Monodontidae; genus Delphinapterus; species Delphinapterus leucas. The sequence continues at coordinate 15,249,183 of NW_028322236.1, read as the reverse complement.
TGCTCTTCTGGAAGCTTTCCATTTCCCTGCCTGAGATACCCCTCCTGTCCCGGCCCCCACTGCTTTCTTCCTTACTCACCTCTGCCCAGGGAGAAATTCCAGCGGCAGGTATGGGTGGCACATCCTCTTCTTTAGCAGGTGGCATCTTGGCAACTGCTGCAGAAAGTCCAGCAGAGCCCCACTCACACTGGGCAACCCACAAAGCCGTGGCCTCTCACTCCCTCCCACCAGTCCAGCCCCGAGACTGCTGACAGGGCAGAAAATGGCGTCAGGCACAGCTGCAGGTGCTCTTGCTGCCTGGAGCGGTGTTTATATTGATCTCAACCCAGGCACACCTGGGGAGGGATGGCCGGCATGGTCAGGCTTCCCAGGCCAGCCAATAATCACCCCTCAGGGGCTCACAGTTGCAGAAACTGGAACTTGCTGAATCGGCCAGGTCCAAGGAACAGGTGTGGGCTCCTGAGAGTCAGGATAGACAAGGGGCTGCAGCTCTGGCTTGTTTTCTAATTATATTATCTGGCCCATGAGTGGGAGACAACTTCAAGAAAACCCTCTCCTAATGAGAAGTACCCAGGAGTCAGGGAGAGCAGGGGTGGGTGGTGGGTGGAGACAGAGGCCTGGTGCCCCGGGTGCAGTGGAAGTCTCTGGAAGACCAGGTGGAGGGAGGCCACACAGAGTGATGCCCAGGGTCACAGACCTGTCGGAGCTGCTGTTTGTTAGTTCAAGTCCTGCTCTGAGGTGCTCTGTGTCAGATCTGAGTGACAGGTGAGCTGGGAGTGCTCTGCAATGAGGGCGATGTGCATGGCTCCTGTGTGCCCAGCCCTGCCACGGTACCTGAAAGGGTAGCTCTGTATCCTGGGAGGGGCCTGACCACGAGATCCCCATGGGCTGCAGGGGAACCTGCCCAGGGAGCCCCATATCCTGGGAGGGGCCTGAACACGAGAGCCCCGTGGGCTGGGGTGGGGGTGGGGTACCTGCCCAGGTGAGCTCCATATCCTGGGATTGGCCTGACCTCGAGAGACCCATGGGCTGCTGGAGTACTGGTAAAAGATGTCAGGACAGTCAGTGAAGCCACCGAGGATATACCTCCAGTAGTTCCTAAACCCTACACCCTGCTGGTCATTCTACTAACCACCAGGACATGGTATTCTGTATTAGTCTTCAATGAAGCCTTCTTTTGTATTCTATTAGTCCCAGAGTCACAAGAAATTTTGGCTTGTGAGTGGCAGGACTCAACATACAACTAAAACAATACTTCCGGGCCGTGTTGCCCCAAGGGTTCAAAAATTCCCACACCATCTTTGGGGAAAGCTCAGCTAAAGACCTAAAAGTTCTACCTCTGGAAAAGGAAACACTCCTTCAATATGCAGACGACATTCTGATCGCCAGCCCTACTAAGGAGACCTCTGAACTACCAAGCCAATAAAGGATACAAGTTGTCCAAGAAAAAGCTCAAATATCACAGACTATGGTGACCTGCGTGGGCTGCATTCTCACAGAAGGTCGGAGAAGCCCATCCCAGGAAAGGGAAGAAACAATTTACAGCCTTACCCATTTCTAAAACTAGAAGACAGCTTAGGGGTTCCTGGGGAGGCCAGGGTTTGCTGCTTCTGGATCCCTAACTACAGTCTACTAGCTGGGCCTCTATATGAAACACTGAAAGAAAAAGATGATGATCCTTTTGAATAGAATCCAGAAGTGGCCTTTCAAGAATGGAAAGAGCAGTCAATTCAGACCCTTGCCCTGGAACTCCCTAATTTAGCTAAACCCTTTGACCTTTACATTCCTAGTGAAATTTGAATGGCCATTGGAGTATTAGTGCAAAACCTGGGACCACTTGAAATGGAACAATGCAAGAATGCCATCCAGGTAGGATAAACTACGGTCACCAAGGGGCTTGGCCCACCGCCACATCTGGCCAAGATACTGGCAGTATCTGAAAACCTGGAAATCAGCAGCCCAAAAGGCCACCTCCCTCCTAAGGGAAAAGGACCCCACGTGGTGATCCTAACCCCCAACCATGCCCTGAAGTTGCAGGGTTTGCTCCGTGGGCACACTGACCTTGAGTGAGGAGGTCCTCCAACTCCAACCTCCAGAGAGATAACTGGGGCAAAGTGGCACCATGACGACTCGTGTGACCATCACTTGACCTGGTGTTTCTCTCATAAAACAACAAGAGTGTGTCCCAAAAGAGTAGACTACTGCTTGCAGGACTTACTGCACCCAGAGGGGAGGTAATAATCTTGGCAGGGGAACCGTATATCACGCTGTCACCATAGAAAAGCCTACAGACACTGTGATGATGGTGGCCAATAAGACCGGCTGGACTCCTGTTTACTTCAAAAGGCTGTTGACTCAGTGGCCATCATGGTCCTTCATCACCACTGACCCTGGACTGTCTGGGAGTTGAGCAGTCAGGGTGCTGACACCTGGTGCTGTTTTTACGTTAATTCAGGGGCCTAACTGAAGAAAGCACAGACTACTGGTCAGAGCATCTAGGCTGGCAGAAACGGTCAGCCTAAGGTGGCTGAACAAATGTGCGGCGGGGTGAAACTGGACCTCACAGCGTCACTGCACATCTCCTTCCTGGACCCTTAAAGGTCATTAGAATCTATAACACTACCAATACTTGTGCTCAGGCGGACGAGCACGGAGGCAGGAGGCCTGCGGACAATCAACGTCACCTGGAGGCTGCTGGGGAGAAGTTCAGACCCTCTCCCACGGGTATGAGGGCTCCTAACTCAGCACTCAGCAGTTACAGATGAAGGGTCTGCACCCTCAGCACTCTAAGAATGAGGAAGGGGACAAAATGCAGAAGAGGGGTTTGTCCCAGGCAAAGCCCCTTAAAAATCCCTGGGAGATAAAAATAGAATCTGGGCAATAAAATAAAGTCTAACCTTTTTTATCCTTTGTGCTTTGTCTAATTTCACGTGCTCCTAGGGTCCCGCATACAGAGGTTCAACAGCCGGCACTTCAGACCAGATTTCCTAGTGCAGAATGGCTGGGTCGACACTTCAGCTCCTGGAGCACAGTGCAGACTCCGCGATATAGAGCCTGAGCTGCAGCCAACCGGGCCCTCGAGAGCTCCGCCCCCTCCCTCCCACTGACTCTGACAGGATCTCTACACAGCAGCCCAGCCCACAGCCCACGGGGTAGCACATGCTCTCACCTCTGCATTCTCTGATCAAAATATAAAGTTTCCTTTGCTTCTGAACCAAACTCAGTCTCGATCTGTTGGCTCCAATGACACTGGGCAGGGGGACACTTGTTGGGGTCCACTCTGGAGGATCAGTAACAGAAATTGAGAACATTGTAACTTCAATGAACAGATGTGTGAGCCAAACTGTAATTAACATAGAACAGTGTATAAGGCTCGGGTAAAATAAGTTGTTTCTAACACTTCCATTTGATATTTCCATCACTTTATTATAAGCAAGTTCAGTGAAAGGTTTGTCTTATTTGTCAGGTCAATACTAGAGAAACGAAGTGATTTCTTTCCAAGGATGTACATCTAATAATCTTGGTTAAAGCTTCAATCTTGTTTTAAATGCTTTTCCATTGAAAATGATACCTCTCTTTCAGCTCCCCCATTTCTGAGAAGTATAAAATCTTATAATTTATTATTACCAAAGGGGAAAGTTGGGAGGAGGGATAAATTAACAGTTTGGGATTAACACATACACACTGCTATGTATAAAATCGATCATCAACAAGGAACTACTGTACAGCACAGGGAACTACACTCAATATTTTGCAATAACCTATAAGGGGAAATAATCTGAAAAAAGAATAGATATTTTTATTGACATCATCTATTAATGACAGTTAAAATGGAACCTAACGGAAGCCAGTGGTGAGTGCTTCTGACCCTGAAGACTTCAATCATCTAAAGTTTGGACTCTGCCTACTTCCCAAGGCCCTTAATGAACATATGTGTAGCCGTAGCTTAAAAAATTCCCCAGTTTGGGTTGTGGAGAGACAGTGATTTTGAAAAAGCCCTGGTGTTCTCCTCACATGAATGGGACACTTCCTACAGCTAAAATATGCCTGTCACACCCAGAAGATGGTATACCGTCTGATCGGGAAGAGTTTGGAAAAGGCATCTCATCTCCTCATCTCCTGGTGCTCGGGTTCACCCCTCCAGCGTCTTTACGAACAGTCTCCCCACTTGGAGATGTCAGCACTGTCAACATCCTGTTGCATACAGTTTGGAATTTGTCCAGAGGATGAAGCAGAAGGAGGAGGAACAATGAGAGACAAGTCCTAGGTGTTCGGACAGGCACATGTCACTCTAATTTCCAATCAGGAAGACGAATTGACTAAAAGCTAGGGTTGCCCATGGAAACAGAATAGGGCTTGAGGAAATCCCGCTGCTTTGTGGCCAGTTCCCATAAACACAAGTTGAAAAATGGAACTCAGGGCCGCTAAAATTCACGAAACTGCAGAGTTGAAAATATCTCTCACTGAAAAATGTCTTGAGGAAAGTCAGAGAAAAGGACTTGTAAGCAACGGAGAATGGCAGGAAAGGGATTGGAAGAGGTAGAAAGGACTCGCCATTAAGCACAAGAAAAGGGGCTGAACATTGCCAACATTGCAGTTGGCCAAAAAGGGTGTATGCGTCTTTTTCTGTATATATTCAAGAAAAGGGCATACACTTTTTTAGCCAACCAAACAGGTGGGCACTGGAAATCAGTACTACAAAACATATCACTTCGCATCAGTCAGAAGAGCCTTCCTCATAAAGTGTAAACACCAGAAATGCAGGACAGGGCAAGGAGAAAAGGGAGCCCTGTGAGGCTTATAGTGGAAATGTATATTGCCAATGGTCACTCTTGAGAAGTGTATTGTGTTTACTAAAGCATCTAAAAAATGAGCTACAGAGCACAGGGCACTTGCACTCATGGACGTATATCTTGGGAAAGACAAAAATGGAGAGGACACAGGCACCCCAATGTTTACCGCCTCTCTGTTTCAAAGATCCTCGACTAGGATATAATTTATATGTCTCTGGAGGGAAAAAATGGATAGAGGTGTGGCACTTATGTAGAGTGGAATATTACTCAGCCTGAAAATCAGTGAAATATGGCCAGTTGTAACAACCCCAGAGTAGTTACGTATGATCATTCAAAGTCACATAATTCAAAAAGAAAAAGACATACGATATTACTAATACATGGAATGTAAACGTGGCTACAAAGTACCTGAATTACAAAACGGAATGGGGTCTCAAATTTAGAAGACCAACTTATGTTTGCTTAAGGAAAAAGGAGAGTTGGGGAGCTGCATAAAACCAGAGATTGAAATTAGCACAGATACCGTTCGATAAGCCAAATATGTAATAGAAAAAACCTACTCCCTGGTCAACGAAATGGACTCAACACGCCATATTCAACACCTACGAATACACCTGACTAGTAAGAATCTTCAAACTCATGGATTTATATGTCTCCGTAAGAGAATCAAGCGTGAGTACAGCGGCATGAACACAGCAGTGAAAATGCGATAAATCCCATTATCAAAATAAATTACAAAAACAAAACACAATGAGAGTGAAATAGAGAGCAATTCTTAAATAATTCATTCAGGGCTTGTGATGCAACCTGGATTTACCACATCTACACCCAGAGCTGAGTGAGACATAAGGTTGGGCACTTCGGGCTGATAGCATTGTTGAGGTTCGATGAGCAAATGCAGACCCTTTGAAGTCATACTGCATGGTACCCATTCCATGGGTCCCAACTCTCCAGGATTAAGGGATTCTTTCTTCAGCTAAAACATGCATGGGAAACCCACAGTATGGTGCACCATGTGACCAGGAAAGGTTTTCAAATGCATCTCAGTTTTCGTCCCCTTTTACTCGGGTTCACCATTACAGACACTATACGAACACTCTCCCCACTTGGAGAGTCAGTGCCTTTAAACTCCTGTTGAGCACAGTTTGCAATTTCTGCGCAAGATGAACAGGAAGAGGGAGATCCAGTGAGAGACTAGCTGTAGGTGTCTGCACGGGCAAACTTAACGCTCATTTCAAACCAGGAAAAGGAATTAATCAAAGGCTCAGCATGCCGTGCCGGAACCACATTAGGGCCTGAAGCAATCCTGCGGGTTTGCGGCCAGCTCACAAGATAGCGAGTTGAAGAAATGAGCTCAGGGGCACTGTAACTCACAAACCTGCAGAGTTATAAATGACAGCTATCGTCCAAAAATATATTGAAGGAAGTCTGCAAAGACGACTTGTAAGCAGGACAGATTTGCAGGAAAACGATTTCAGGGGGTAGACGGGAATTGCATTTAAAGCATAGGAAAAGAGGCAGAACGTCGACAATGATGCTCTTGGGAAAAAAGGGCGTATGCGTTTTTTCTTGACTATATTCAGGAAAAAACGTATACGCCCTTTTTGGACAACCAAGCAAGCATGTTCAAGTAATCTGCACTACAATGAAGTCTCACAGCTCCCCCGTCATAACGGCCATCTGAAAATAGTGGAAAATCCAGAAAGGCAGCACAGGCCATGGAGATCAGGGAGCCTTGTTATGCTGATGGGCGGGATGTATATTGCCAACAGCCACTCTGGAGAAGTGTATGGTGTTTCCGGGAACACCGAAAAAACAAAGCTACGGAGCCTACGGCACTTCCACTTTTGGTCCTATAGCTTAGGGAAATTAAAATCAAAAACACACAGCCACCGCAAAGTGTCGGACGGCTCTGTTTACAAGAACCTCGTCTACTGTACAAGTTTAATATCGCAGAATGTGAAAAATGGATAAAGAATTTCTTGTACGTACGTACAATGGAATATCACTCAGCAATGAAATCTATGTCATCAGGCCCGTCGCGGCATAATGAGTGGATTCAAGTACGATGATTCTAAGTGAAATAAGTCACACAGAAAATGAAACATCATAGGATATCACTAATACACGGAACGTAAGCTTGGCTACACATGAACTGAATTACAAAACAGAACAGGGTCTCAAATTTAGAAAACCAACTTATGCTTGCTTAAGGGGAAAGGTGAGTTGGGGTGCTGCATAAAACCAGAGATAGAAATTAGCACAGATACCTTTCCATAAGCCAAATATGTAATAGTCAAGACCTACCCCTTGCTCAACGAAATGGACTAAACACCCCATATTCAACGCCTAGGAATACACCTGACTAGTAAGAATCTTCAAACCCATGGATTTATATGTCTCCGTAAGAGAATGAAGCGTGTGTACAGCGGCATGAATGCAGCAGAGAAAATCCGATAATTCCCATTACCAAAATGAATTACACAAACAAACCCCAAGGACAGTGAAATAGAGAGCAATTTTTAAATAATTCATTCAGGGCTTGTGATGCAACCTGGATTTACCACATCTACACCCAGAGCTGAGTGAGACATAAGGTTGGGCACTTCGGGCTGATAGCATTTGTGAGGTTCGATGAGCAAATGCAGACGCTTTGAAGTCATACTGCATGGTACCCATTCTATGGGTCCTAAATCTCCAGGTTTAAGGGATTCTTCTTTCAGCTAAAACATGCCTGGGAAACCCACAGTATGTTGCACCGTGTGACAGACAAACGGTTTCAAATGCATCTCAGTTTTCGTCCCCTTTTACTCGGGTTCACCATTCCAGACACTTTACTAACACTCTCCCCACTTGGAGAGTCAGTGCCTTTAAACTCCTGTTGGGCACAGTTTGCAATTTCTGCGAAAGATGAACAGGAAGAGGGAGAACCAGTGAGAGAGTAGCTGTAGGTGTCTGCACGGGCAAACTTAAAGCTCATTTCACACCAGGAAGAGGAATTCACCAAAGGCTCAGCATGCCGTGCCGGAACCAGATTAGGGCCTGAAGCAATCCTGTGGGTTTGCGGCCAGCTCACAAGATAGCGAGTTGAAGAAATGAGCTCAGGGGCACTGTAACTCACAAACCTGCAGAGTTATAAATGACAGCTATCGTCCAAAAATATATTGAAGGAAGGCTGCGAAGACGACTTGTAAGTGGGGCAGAATTGCAGGAAAACGATTTCAGGGGGTAGACGGGAATTGCATTTAAAGAATAGTAAAAGAGGCAGAACGTCGACAATGATGCTCTTGGCCAAAAAGGGCGTATGCGTTTTTTCCTGAATATATTCAGGAAAAAATCATACGCCCTCTTTGGCCAACCAAGCAAGCATGTTAAAGAAATCTGCACTACAATGAAGTCTCACTGCCCCCCGGTCAAAAGGGCCATCTGAAAAAAGTGTAAAATCCAGAAAGGCAGCACAGGCCATGGAGAACATGGAGCCTTGTTATGCTGATGGGCGGGATGTAAATTGCCAACAGCCACTCTGGAGAAGTGTATGTTGTTTCCCGGAACACCGAAAAAACAAAGCTACGGAGCCTACGGCACTTCCACTTATGGTCCTATAGCTTAGGGAAATTAAAATCAAAAACACACAGCCACGCCAAAGTTTCCGATGGCTCTGTTTACAAGAACCTCGTCTACGGTACAAGTTAAATATCCCAGAAAGCGAAAAATGAATAAAGAAGTTGTGGTACGTACGTACAATGTAATATCAGTCACCAATGAAATCTATGTCATCTGGCCCGTCGTGGCATAATGAGTGGATTCAGGTACGATGATTCTAAGTGAAAAAAGTCACACAGAAAATGAAACATCATAAGATATCACTAATACACCGAATGTAATCTTGGCTACACATGAACTGAATTACAAACCAGAACAGGGTCTCAAATTTAGAAAACCAACTTATGTTTGCTTAAGGGGAAAGGTGAGTTGGGGTGCTGCATAAAACCAGAGATAGAAATTAGCACAGATACCATTCCATACGTCAAATATGTAATAGTCAAGACCTACCCCTTGCTCAACGAAATGGGCTAAACACCCTATATTCAAAGCCTAGGAATACACCTGACTAGTAAGACTCTTCAAACCCATGGATTTATATGTCTCCATAAGAGAATCAAGCGTGTGTACAGCTGCATGAAGGCAGCAGAGAAAATCCGATAAATCCTATTATCAAAATGAATTACAAAAACAAAACACAATGACAGTGAAATAGAGAGCAATTCTTAAATTATTCTTTCAGGGCTTGTGATGCCACCTGGATTTACCTCATCTAAACCCAGAGCTGAGTGAGACATAAGGTTGGACCCTTCGGGCTGATAGCATTGGTGAGGTTCGATGAGCAAATGCAGACATTTTGAAGTCATAATACATGGTACACATTCCATGGGTCCCAACTCTCCAGGTTTAAGCGATTCTTCCTTCAGCTAAACCATGCATGGGAAACCCACAGTATGGTGCACCATGTGACCGGGAAACGTTTTCAAATGCATCTCAGTTTTTGTCCTCTTTTACTCGGGTTCACAATTCCAGACCCTTTACTAACACTCTCCCCACTTGGAGAGTCAGTGCCTTTAACCTCCTGTTTCGCACACTTTGCAATTTCTGCGCAAGATGAACAGGAATAGGGAGAACCAATGAGTGACTAGCTGTAGGTGTCTGCAGGGGCTAATTTAACGCTTATTTCCAACCAGGAAGAGGATTTAACCAAACGCTCAGCATGCCGTGCCGGAACCAGATTAGGGCCTGAAGCAATCCTGCGGGTTTGCGGGCAGCTCACAAGAAAGCGATTTGAAGAAAGGAGCTCAGGGGCACTGTAATTCACAAACCTGCAGAGTTATAAATGACAGCTATCGTCCAAAAATATATTGAAGGAAGGCTGCGAAGAGGACTTGAAAGCGGGGCAGAATTTCAGGAAAACGATGTCATGGGGTAGACTGGAATTGCATTTAAAGCATAGGAAAAGAGGCAGAACGTCGACAATGATGCACTTGGCCAAAAAGGGCGTATGCGTTTTTTCCTGAATATATTCAGGAAAAAACGCATACGCACTTTTTGGCCAACCAAGCAAGCATGTTAAAGAAATCTGCACTACAATGAAGTCTCACTGCCCCCCGGTCAAAAGGGCCATCTGAAAAAGTGTAAAATCCAGAAATGCAGCACAGGCCATGGAGAACAGGGAGCCTTGTTATGCTGATGGGTGGGATGTAAATTGCCAACAGCCACTCTGCAGAAGTGTATGGTGTTTCCTGAAACACCTAAAAAACAAAGCAACAGAGCCTACGGCACTTCCACTTATGGTCCTATAGCTTAGGGAAATTAAAATAAAAAACACACACCCACCCCAAAGTTTCAGACGGCTCTGTTTACAAGAACCTCGTCTACGGTACAAGTTAAATATCCCAGAAAGCGAAAAATGGATAAAGAAGTTGTGGTACGTACGTACAATGAAATATCACTCACCAATGAAATCTATGTCATGTGGCCCGTCGTGGCATAATGAGTGGATTCAGGTACGATGATTCTAAGTGAAATAAGTCACACAGAAAATGAAACATCATAAGATATCACTAATACACCGAATGTAATCTTGGCTACACATGAACTGAATTACAAAACAGAACAGGGTCTCAAATTTAGAAAACCAACTTATGTTTGCTTAAGGGGAAAGGTGAGTTGGGGTGCTGCATAAAACCAGAGATAGAAATTAGCACAGATACCATTCCATACGTCAAATATGTAATAGTCAAGACCTACCTCTTGCTCAACGAAATGGGCTAAACACCCCATATTCAACGCCTAGGAATACACCTGACTAGTAAGAATCTTCAAACCCATGGATTTATATGTCTCCATAAGAGAATCAAGCGTGTGTACAGCTGCATGAATGCAGCAGAGAAAATCCGATAAATCCTATTATCAAAATGAATTACAAATACAAAACACAATGACAGTGAAATAGAGAGCAATTCTTAAATAATTCATTCAGGGCTTGTGATGCAACCTGGATTTACCTCATCTACACCCAGAGCTGAGTGAGACATAAAGTTGGACACTTCGGGCTGATAGCATTGGTGAGGTTCGATGAGCAAATGCAGACCATTTGAAGTCATACTGCATGGTACCCATTCCATGGGTCCCAACTCTCCAGGTTTAAGTGATTCTTCCTTCAGCTAAAGCATGCATGGGAAACCCACAGTATGGTGCACCGTGTGACCGGGAAACGTTTTCAAATGCATCTCAGTTTTCGTCCCCTTTTACTCGGGTTCACAATTCCAGACCCTTTACAAACACTCTCCCCACTTGGAGAGTCAGTGCCTTTAACCTGCTGTTTGGCACAGTTTGCAATTTCTGCGCAAGATGAACAGGAATAGGGAGAAACAATGAGAGACTAGCTATAGTTGTGTGCACGGGCAAATTTAACGCTCATTTCCAACCAGGAAGAGGAATTAACCAAACGCTCAGCATGCCGTGCCGGAACCAGATTAGGGCCTGAAGCAATCCTGCGGGTTTGCGGCCAGCTGACAAGAAAGCGATTTGAAGAAAGGAGCTCAGGGGCACTGTAATTCACAAACCTGCAGAGTTATAAATGACAGCTATCGTCCAAAAATATATTGAAGGAAGGCTGCGAAGAGGACTTGAAAACGGGGCAGAATTTCAGGAAAACGATTTCAGGGGGTAGACTGGAAATGCATTTAAAGCATAGGAAAAGAGGCAGAACGTCGACAATGATGCACTTGGCCAAAAAGGGCGTATGCGTTTTTTCCTGAATATATTCAGAAAAAAACGCATACGCACTTTTTGACCAACCAAGCAAGCATGTTAAAGAAATCTGCACTACAATGAAGTCTCACTGCCCCCCGGCAAAAGGGCCATCTGAAAAAAGTGTAAAATACAGAAATGCAGCACAGGCCATGGAGAACAGGGAGCCTTGTTATGCTGATGGGTGGGATGTAAATTGCCAAGAGCCACTCTGGAGAAGTGTATGGTGTTTCCTGAAACACCTAAAAAACAAAGCAACGGAGCCTACGGCACTTCCACTTATGGTCCTATAGCTTAGGGAAATTAAAATAAAAAACACACAGCCACCCCAAAGTTTCAGACGGCTCTGTTTACAAGAACCTCGTCTAAGGTACAAGTTAAATATCCCAGAAAGCGAAAAATGGATAAAGAAGTTGTGGTACGTACGTACAATGGAATATCAGTCACCAATGAAATCTATGTCATCTGGCCCGTCGTGGCATAATGAGTGGATTCAGGTACGATGATTCTAAGAGAAATAAGTCACACAGAAAATGAAACATCATTAGATATCACTAATACACCGAATGTAATCTTGGCTACACATGAACTGAATTACAAAACAGAACAGGGTCTCAAATTTAGAAAACCAACTTATGTTTGCTTAAGGGGAAAGGTGAGTTGGGGTGCTGCATAAAACCAGAGATAGAAATTAGCACAGATACTATTCCATACGTCATATATGTAATAGTCAAGGGGGCTTCCCTGGTGGCGCACTGGTTGAGAGTCCGCCTGCCGATACAGGGGACGCGTGTTCGTGCCCCGGTCCGCGAGGATCCCACATGCCGTGGAGCTACTGACCCCGTCAGTCATGGCTGTTGAGCCTGCGCGTCCGGAGCCTGTGCTCCACAACGGGAGAGGCTACAACACTGAGAGGCCCGCGTACAGCAAAAAAAAAAAAAAAATATGTAATAGTCAAGACCTACCCCTTGCTCAACGAAATGGGCTAAACACCCCATATTCAACGCCTAGGAATACACCTGACTAGTAAGAATCTTCAAACCCATGGATTTATATGTCTCCGTAAGAGAATTAAGCGTGTGTACAGCGGCATGAATGCAGCAGAGAAAATCCGATAAATCCCATTATCAAAATGAATTACACAACAAAACCCAAGGACAGTGAAATAGAGAGCAATTCTTAAATAATTCATTCAGGGCTTGTGATGCAACCTGGATTTACCACATCTACACCCAGAGCTGAGTGAGACATAAGGTTGGGCACTTCGGGCTGATAGCATTGGTGAGGTTCGGTGAGCAAATGCAGACCCTTTGAAGTCATACAGCATGGTACCCATTCCATGGGTCCCAACTCTCCAAGTTTAAGGGATTCTTCCTTCAGCTAAAACATGCATGGGAAACCCACAGTATGGTGCACCGTGTGACTGGCAAACGTTTTCAAATGCATCTCAGTTTTCGTCCCCTTTTACTCGGGTTCACCATTCCAGACCCTTTACGAACACTCTCCCCACTTGGAGAGTCAGTGCCTTTAACCTCCTGTTGGGCACAGTTTGCAATTTCTGCGCAAGATGAAAAGGAAGAGGGAGAACGAATGAGAGACTAGCTGTAGATGTCTGCACGGGCAAATTTAACGCTCATTTCCCAGCAGGAAGAGGAATTAACCAAAGGCTCAGCATGCCGTGCCTGAACCAGATTAGGGCCTGAGGCAATCCTGTGGGTTTGCGGCCAGCTCACAAGATAGCGAGTTGAAGAAAGGAGCTCAGGGGCACTGTAACTCACAAACCTGCAGAGTTATAAATGACAGCTATCGTCCAAAAATATATTGAAGGAAGGCTGCGAAGACGACTTGTAAGCGGGACAGATTTGCAGGAAAACGATTTCAGGGGGTAGACGGGAATTGAATTTAAAGCATAGGAAAAGAGGCAGAACGTCGACAATGATGCTATTGGCCAAAAAGGGCGTATGCGTTTTTTCCTGAATATATTCAGGAAAAAACGCATACGCACTTTTTGGCCAACCAAGCAAGCATGTTAAAGAAATCTGCACTACAATGAAGTCTCACTGCCCCCCGGTCAAAAGGGCCATCTGAAAAAAGTGTAAAATCCAGAAAGGCAGCACAGGCCATGGAGAACCGGGAGCCTTGTTATGCTGATGGGCGGGATGTAAATTGCCAACAGCCACTCTGGAGAAGTGTATGGTGTTTCCCGGAACACCGAAAAAACAAAGCTACGGAGCCTACGGCACTTCTACTTATGGTCCTATAGCTTAGGGAAATTAAAATCAAAAACACACAGCCACCCCAAAGTGTCGGACGGCTCTGTTTACAAGAACCTCGTCTACGGTACAAGTTCAATATCCCAGAATGTGAAAAATGGATAAAGAAGTTGTGGTATGTACGTACAATGGAATATCACTCAGCAATGTAATCTATGTCATCTGGCCCGTCGTGGCATAATGAGTGGATTCAGGTACGATGATTCTAAGTGAAATAAGTCACACAGAAAATGAAACATCATAAGATATCACTACTACACGGAATGTAAACTTGGCTACACATGAACTGAATTACAAAACAGAACAGGGTCTCAAATTTAGAAAACCAACTTATGCTTGCTTAAGGGGAAAGGTGAGTTGGGGTGCTGCATAAAACCAGAGATAGAAATTAGCACAGATACCTTTCCATAGGCCAAATATGTAATAGTCAAGACCTACCCCTTGCTCAACAAAATGGACTAAACACCCCATATTCAACGCCTAGGAATACACCTGACTAGTAAGAATCTTCAAACCCATGGATTTATATGTCTCCGTAAGAGAATGAAGCGTGTGTACAGCGGCATGAATGCAGCAGAGAAAATCCGATAAATCCCATTATCAAAATGAATTACACAAACAAACCCCAAGGACAGTGAAATAGAGAGCAATTCTTAAATAATTCATTCAGGGCTTGTGATGCAACCTGGATTTACCACATCTACACCCAGAGCTGAGTGAGACATAAGGTTGGGCACTTCGGGCTGATAGCATTGGTGAGGTTCGGTGAGCAAATGCAGACCCTTTGAAGTCATACAGCATGGTACCCATTCCATGGGTCCCAACTCTCCAAGTTTAAGGGATTCTTCCTTCAGCTAAAACATGCATGGGAAACCCACAGTATGGTGCACCATGTGACTGGCAAACGTTTTCAAATGCATCTCAGTTTTCGTCCCCTTTTACTCGGGTTCACCATTCCAGACCCTTTACGAACACTCTCCCCACTTGGAGAGTCAGTGCCTTTAACCTCCTGTTGGCCACAGTTTGCAATTTCTGCGCAAGATGAAAAGGAAGAGGGAGAACGAATGAGAGACTAGCTGTAGGTGTCTGCACGGGCAAATTTAACGCTCATTTCCCAGCAGGAAGAGGAATTAACCAAAGGCTCAGCATGCCGTGCCTGAACCAGATTAGGGCCTGAGGCAATCCTGTGGTTTTGCGGCCAGCTCACAAGATAGCGAGTTGAAGAAAGGAGCTCAGGGGCACTGTAACTCACAAACCTGCAGTGTTATAAATGACAGCTATCGTCCAAAAATATATTGAAGGAAGGCTGCGAAGACGACTTGTAAGCGGGACAGATTTGCAGGAAAACGATTTCAGGGGGTAGACGGGAATTGCATTTAAAGCATAGGAAAAGAGGCAGAACGTCGACAATGATGCTCTTGGCCAAAAAGGGCGTATGCGTTTTTTCCTGAATATATTCAGGAAAAAACGCATACGCACTTTTTGGCCAACCAAGCAAGCATGTTAAGAAATCTGCACTACAATGAAGTCTCACTGCCCCCCGGTCAAAAGGGCCATCTGAAAAAAGTGTAAAATCCAGAAAGGCAGCACAGGCCATGGAGAACCGGGAGCCTTGTTATGCTGATGGGCGGGATGTAAATTGCCAACAGCCACTCTGGAGAAGTGTATGGTGTTTCCCGGAACACCGAAAAAACAAAGCTACGGAGCCTACGGCACTTCTACTTATGGTCCTATAGCTTAGGGAAATTAAAATCAAAAACACACAGCCACCCCAAAGTGTCGGACGGCTCTGTTTACAAGAACCTCGTCTACGGTACAAGTTCAATATCCCAGAATGTGAAAAACGGATAAAGAAGTTGTGGTATGTACGTACAATGGAATATCACTCAGCAATGTAATCTATGTCATCAGGCCCGTCACGGCATAATGAGTGGATTCAGGTACGATGATTCTAAGTGAAATAAGTCACACAGAAAATGAAACATCATAAGATATCACTACTACACGGAATGTAAACTTGGCTACACATGAACTGAATTACAAAACAGAACAGGGTCTCAAATTTAGAAAACCAACTTATGCTTGCTTAAGGGGAAAGGTGAGTTGGGGTGCTGCATAAAACCAGAGATAGAAATTAGCACAGATACCTTTCCATAGGCCAAATATGTAATAGTCAAGACCTACCCCTTGCTCAACAAAATGGACTAAACACCCCATATTCAACGCCTAGGAATACACCTGACTAGTAAGAATCTTCAAACCCATGGATTTATATGTCTCCGTAAGAGAATGAAGCGTGTGTACAGCGGCATGAATGCAGCAGAGAAAATCCGATAAATCCCATTATCAAAATGAATTACACAAACAAACCCCAAGGACAGTGAAATAGAGAGCAATTCTTAAATAATTCATTCAGGGCTTGTGATGCAACCTGGATTTACCACATCTACACCCAGAGCTGAGTGAGGCATAAGGTTGGGCACTTCGGGCTGATAGCATTGGTGAGGTTCGGTGAGCAAATGCAGACCCTTTGAAGTCATACAGCATGGTACCCATTCCATGGGTCCCAACTCTCCAAGTTTAAGGGATTCTTCCTTCAGCTAAAACATGCATGGGAAACCCACAGTATGGTGCACCGTGTGACTGGCAAACGTTTTCAAATGCATCTCAGTTTTCGTCCCCTTTTACTCGGGTTCACCATTCCAGACCCTTTACGAACACTCTCCCCACTTGGAGAGTCAGTGCCTTTAACCTCCTGTTGGGCACAGTTTGCAATTTCTGCGCAAGATAAAAAGGAATAGGGAGAACGAATGGAGACTAGCTCTAGGTGTCTGCACGCGCAAATTTAATGCTCATTTCCCACCAGGAAGAGGAATTAACCAAAGGCTCAGCATGCCGTGCCGGAACCAGATTAGGGCCTGAGGCAATCCTGCGGGTTTGTTGCCAGCTCACAAGATAGCGAGTTGAAGAAATGAGCTCAGGGGCACTGTAACTCACAAACCTGCAGAGTTATAAATGACAGCTATCGCCCAAAAATATATTGAAGGAAGGCTGCGAAGACGACTTGTAAGTGGGGCAGAATTGCAGGAAAACGATTTCAGGGGGTAGACGGGAATTGCATTTAAAGCATAGCAAAAGAGGCAGAACGTCGACAATGATGCTCTTGGCCAAAAAGGGCGTATGCGTTTTTTCCTGAATATATTCAAGAAAAAACGCATACGCCCTTTTTGGCCAACCAAGCAAGCATGTTAAAGAAATCTGCACTACAATGAAGTCTCACTGCCCCCCGGTCAAAAGGGCCATCTGAAAAAAGTGTAAAATCCAGAAAGGCAGCACAGGCCATGGAGAACAGGGAGCCTTGTTATGCTGATGGGCGGGATGTAAATTGCCAACAGCCAGTCTGGAAAAATGTATTGTGTTTCCCGGAACATCTAAAAAAGAAAGCATCGGAGCCTACGGCAATTCCCCTTATGGTCCTATAGCTTAGGAAAATTAAAATCAAAAACACACAGCCACCCACAAGTCTCGGGCGGCTCTGTTAACAAGAACCTCGTCTACGGTACAAGTTAAATATCCCAGAATGTGAAAAATGGATAAAGAAGTTGTGGTACGTACGTACAATGGAATATCACTCAGCAATGAAATCTATGTCATCAGGCCTGTCACGGCATAATGAGTGGTTTCAGGTACGATGATTCTAAGTGAAATAAGTCACACAGAAAATGAAACATCATAAGATATCACTAATACATGGAATGTAAACTTGGCTACACATGAACTGAATTACAAAACAGAACAGGGTCTCAAATTTAGAAAACCAACTTATGCTTGCTTAAGGGGAAAGGTGAGTTTGGGTGCTGCATAAAACCAGAGATAGAAATTAGCACAGATACCTTTCCATAAGCCAAATATGTAATACTCAAGGCCTATCCCTTGCTCAACGAAATTTACTAAACACCCCATATTCAATGCCTAGGAATACACCTGACTAGTAAGAATCTTCAAACCCATGGATTTATATGTCTCCATAAGAGAATCAAACGTGCGTACAGCTGCATGAAGGCAGCAGAGAAAATCCGATAAATCCCATTATCAAAATGAATTACAAAAACAAAACACAATGACAGTGAAATAGAGAGCAATTCTTAAATAATTCATTCAGGGCTTGTGATGCAACCTGGATTTACCTCATCTACACCCAGAGCTGACTGAGACATAAAGTTGGACACTTCGGGCTGATAGCATTGGTGAGGTTCGATGAGCAAATGCAGACCATTTGAAGTCATACTGCATGGTACCCATTCCATGGGTCCCAACTCTCCAGGTTTAAGGGATTCTTCCTTCAGCTAAAACATGCATGGGAAACCCACAGTATGGTGCACCGTGTGACCGGGAAACGTTTTCAAATGCATCTCAGTTTTCGTCCCCTTTAACTCGGGTTCACAATTCCAGACCATTTACTAACACTCTCCCCACTTGGAGAGTCAGTGCCCTTAACCTGCTGTTTGGCACAGTTTGCAATTTCTGTGCAAGATGAACAGGAATAGGGAGAACCAATGAGAGACTAGCTGTAGGTGTCTGCACGGGCAAATTTAACGCTCATTTCCCACCAGGAAGAGGAATTAACCAAACGCTCAGCATGCCGTGCCGGAACCAGATTAGGGCCTGAAGCAACCCTGCGAGTTTGCGGCCAGCTCACAAGAAAGCGATTTGAAGAAAGGAGCTCCGGGGCACTCTAATTCACAAACCTGCAGAGTTATAAATGACAGCTATCGTCCAAAAATATATTGAAGGTAGCCTGCGAAGAGGACTTGAAAGCGGGGCAGAATTGCAGGAAAACGATTTCAGAGGGTAGACTGGAATTGCATTTAAAGCATAGGAAAAGAGGCAGAACGTCGACAATGATGCTCTTGGCCAAAAAGGGCGTATGCGTTTTTTCCTGAATATATTCAGGAAAAAACGCATACGCCCTTTTTGGCCAACCAAGCAAGCATGTTAAAGAAATCTGCACTACAATGAAGTCTCACTGCCCCCCGGTCAAAAGGGCCATCTGAAAAAAGTGTAAAATCCAGAAAGGCAGCACAGGCCATGGAGAACAGGGAGCCTTGTTATGCTGATGGGCGGGATGTAAATTGCCAACAGCCACTCTGGAGAAGTGTATGGTGTTTCCCGGAACACCGAAAAAACAAAGCTACGGAGCCTACGGCACTTCCACTTATGGTCCTATAGCTTAGGGAAATTAAAATCAAAAACACACAGCCTCCCCAAAGTGTCGGACGGCTCTGTTTACAAGAACCTCGTCTACGGTACAAGTTAAATATCCCAGAATGTGAAAAATGGAGAAAGAAGTTGTGGTACGTACGTACAATGGAATATCACTCACCAATGAAATCTATGTCATCTGGCCCGTCGTGGCATAATGAGTGGATTCAGGTACGATGATTCTAAGTGAAATAAGTCACACAGAAAATGAAACATCATAAGATATCACTAATACACCGAATGTAATCTTGGCTACACATGAACTGAATTACAAAATTGAACAGGGTCTCAAATTTAGAAAACCAACTTATGTTTGCTTAAGGGGAAAGGTGAGTTGGGGTGCTGCATAAAACCAGAGTTAGAAATTAGCACAGATACAATTCCATACGTCAAATATGTAATAGTCAAGACCTACACCTTGCTCAACGAAATGGGCTAAACCCCATATATTCAACGCCTAGGAATACACCTGACTAGAAAGAATCTTCAAACCCATGGATTTATATGTCTCCATAACAGAATCAAGCGTGTGTACAGCTGCATGAAGGCAGCAGAGAAAATCCGATAAATCCCATTATCAAAATGAATTACAAAAACAAAACACAATGATAGTGAAATAGAGAGCAATTCTTAAATAATTCATTCAGGGGTTGTGATTCAACCTGGATTTACCTCATCTACACCCAGAGCTGAGTGAGACATAAGGTTGGACACTTCGGGCTGATAGCATTGGTGAGGTTCGATGAGCAAATGCAGACCGTTTGAAGTCATACTGCATGGTACCCATTCCATGGGTCCCAACTCTCCAGGGTTAAGCGATTCTTCCTTCAGCTAAAACATGCATGGGAAACCCACAGTATGGTGTACCGTGTGACCGGGAAACGTTTTCAAATGCATCTCAGTTTTCGTCCCCTTTTACTCAGGTCCACAATTCCAGACCCTTTACTAACACTCTCCCCACTTGGAGAGTCAGTGCCTTTAACCTTCTGTTTGGCACAGTTTGCAATTTCTGCACAAGATGAACAGGAATAGGGAGAACCAATGAGAGACTAGCTGTAGGTGTATGCACGGGCAAATTTAACGCTCATTTCCAACCAGGAAGAGGAATTAACCAAACGCTCAGCATGCCGGGCCGGAACCGGATTAGGGCCTAAAGCATTCCTGCGGGTTTGCCGCCAGCTCACAAGAAAGCGATTTGAAGAAAAGAGCTCAGGGGCACTGTAATTCACAAACCTGCAGAGTTATAAATGACAGCTATCGTCCAAAAATATATTGAAGGAAGGCTGCGAAGAGGACTTGAAAGCGGGGCAGAATTGCAGGAAAACGATTTCAGGGGGTAGACTGGAATTGCATTTAAAGCATAGGAAAAGAGGCAGAACATCGACAATGATGCACTTGGCCAAAAAGGGCGTATGCGTTTTTTCCTGAATATATTCAGGAAAAAACGCATACCCACTTTTTGGCCAACAAAGCAAGCATGTTAAAGAAATCTGCAATACAATGAAGTCTCACTGCCCCCCGGTCAAAAGGGCAATCTGAAAAAAGTGTAAAATCCAGAAATGCAGCACAGGCCATGGAGAACAGGGAGCCTTGTTATGCTGATGGGTGGGATGTAAATTGCCAACAGCCACTCTGGAGAAGTGTATGGTGTTTACTGAAACACCTAAAAAACAAAGCAACGGAGCCTACGGCACTTCCACTTATGGTCCTATAGCTTAGGGAAATTAAAATCAAAACCACACAGCCACCCCAAAGTTTCAGACGCCTCTGTTTACAAGAAACTCGTCTACGGTACAAGTTAAATATCCCAGAAAGCGAAAAATGGATAAAGAAGTTGTGGTACGTACGTACAATGGAATATCACTCACCAATGAAATGTATATCATCTGGCCCGTCGTGGCATAATGAGTGGATTCAGGTACGATGATTCTAAGTGAAATAAGTCACACAGAAAATGAAACATCATAAGATATCACTAATACACGGAATGTAATCTTGGCTACACATGAACTGAATTACAAAACAGAACAGGGTCTCAAATTTAGAAAACCAACTTATGTTTGCTTAAGGGGAAAGGAGAGTTGGGGTGCTGCATAAAACCAGAGATAGAAATTAGCACAGATACCATTCCTTACGTCAAATATGTAATAGTCAAGACCTACCCCTTGCTCAACGAAATGGGCTAAACCCCCTATATTCAACGCCTAGGAAACACCTGACTACAAAGAATTTTCAAACCCATGGATTTATATGTCTCCATAAGAGAATCAAGCGTGTGTACAGCTGCATGAAGGCAGCAGAGAAAATCCGACAGATCCCATTATCAAAATGAATTACAAAAACAAAACACAATGACAGTGAAATAGAGAGCAATTCTTAAATAATTCATTCAGGGCTTCTGATGCAACCTGGATTTACCTCATCTACACCCAGAGCTGAGTGAGACATAAGGTTGGACACTTCGGGCTGATAGCATTGGTGAGGTTCGATGAGCAAATGCAGACCATTTGAAGTAATACTGCATGGTACCCATTCATTGGGTCCCACTCTCCAGGTTTAAGCGATTCTTCCTTCAGCTAAAGCATGCATGGGAAACCCACAGTATGGTGCACCGTGTGACCGGGAAACGTTTTCAAATGCATCTCAGTTTTTGTCCCCTTTTACTCGGGTTTACAATTCCAGACCCTTTACTAACACTCTCCCCACTTGGAGAGTCAGTGCCTTTAAACTCCTGTTTGGCACAGTTTGCAATTTTTGCGCAAGATGAACAGGAATAGGGAGAACCAATGAGAGACTAGCTGTAGGTGTCTGCAGGGGCAAATTTAACGCTCATTTCCCACCAGTAAGAGGATTTAACCAAAGGCTCAGCATGCTGTGCCGGAGCCAGATTAGGGCCTGAAGCAATCTTGCAGGTTTGCGGCCAGCTCAAAAGAAAGCGATTTGAAGAAAGGAGCTCAGGGGCACTGTAATTCACAAACCTGCAAAGTTATAAATGACAGCTATCGTCCAAAAATATATTGAAGGAAGGCTGCGAAGAGGACTTGAAAGCGGGGCAGAATTGCAGGAAAACGATTTCAGGGCTAGACTGGAATTGCATTTAAAGCATAGGAAAAGAGGCAGAACGTCGACAATGATGCACTTGGACAAAAAGTGCGTATGCGTTTTTTCCTGAATATATTCAGGAAAAAACGCATACGCACTTTTTGGTCAACGAAGCAAGCAAGTTAAAGAAATCTGCACTACAATGAAGTCTCACTGCCCCCCAGTCAAAAGGGCCATCTGAAAAAAGTGTAAAATCCAGAAATGCTGCACAGGCCATGGAGAACAGGGAGCCTTGTTATGCTGATGGGTGGGATGCAAATTGCCAAGAGCCACTCTGGAGAAATGTATGGTGTTTCCTGAAACACCTAAAAAACAAAGCAACGGAGCCTACGGCACTTCCACTTATGGTCCTATAGCTTAGGGAAATTAAAATCAAAAACACACAGTCACCCCAATGTTTCAGACGGCTCTGTTTACAAGAACCTCGTCTACGGTACAAGTTAAATATCCCAGAAAGCGAAAAATGGAGAAAGATGATGTGGAACGTACGTACAGTGGTATATCATTCACCAATGAAATCTATGTCATCTGGCCCGTCGTGCCATAATGAGTGGATTCAGGTACGATGATTCTAAGTGAAATAAGTCACACAGAAAATGAAACATCATAAGATATCACTAATACACGGAATGTAATCTTGGCTACACATGAACTGAATTACAAAACAGAACAGGGTCTCAAATTTAGAAAACCCTTATGTTTGCTTAAGGGGAAAGGTGAGTTGGGGTGCTGCATAAAACCAGAGATAGAAATTAACACAGATACCACTCCATACGTCAAATATGTAATAGTCAAGACCTACCCCTTGCTCAACGAAATGGGCTAAACACCCTATATTCAACGCCTAGGATTACACCTGACTAGAAAGAATTTTCAAACCCATGGATTCATATGTCTCCATAAGGGAATCAAGCGTGTGTACAGCTGCATGAAGGCAGCAGAGAAAATCCGATAAATCCCATTATCAAAATGAATTACAAAAACAAAACACAATGACAGTGAAATAGAGAGCAATTCTTAAATAATTCATTCAGGGGTTGTGATGCAACCTGGATTTACCTCATCTACACCCAGAGCTGAGTGAGACATAAGGTTGGACACTTCGGGCTGATAGCATTGGTGAGGTTCGATGAGCAAATGCAGACCATTTGAAGTCATACTGCATGGTACCCATTCCATGGGTCCCAACTCTCCAGGTTTAAGCGATTCTTCCTTCAGCTAAAACATGCATGGGAAACCCACAGTATGGTGCACCGTGTGACTGGGAAACATTTTCAAATGCATCTCAGTTTTTGTCCCCTTTTACTCGGGTTCACAATTCCAGACCCTTTACTAACAGTCTCCCACTTGGAGAGTCAGTGCCTTTAACCTGCTGTTTGGCACAGTTTGCAATTTTTTGGCAAGATGAACAGGAATAGGGAGAACCAATGAGAGACTAGCTGTAGGTGTCTGCACGGGCAAATTTAACGCTCATTTCCTACCAGGACGAGGAATTAACCAAACGCTCAGCATGCTGTGCCGGAACCAGATTAGGGCCTGAAGCAATCTTGCGGGTTTTCGGCCAGCTCGCAAGAAAGTGTTTTGAAGAAAGGAACTCAGGGGCACTGTAATTCACAAACCTGCAGAGTTATAAATGACAGCTATCGTCCAAAAATATATTGAAGGAAGGCTGCGAAGAGGACTTGAAAGCAGGGCAGAATTGCAGGAAAACGATTTCAGGGGGTAGACTGGAATTGCATTTAAAGCATAGGAAAAGAGGCAGAACGTCGACAATGATGCACTTGGCCAAAAAGTGCGTATGCGTTTTTTCCTGAATATATTCAGGAAAAAACGCATACGCCCTTTTTGGCCAACCAAGCAAGCATGTTAAAGAAATCTGCACTACAATGAAGTCTCACTGCCCCCCGGTCAAAAGGGCCATCTGATAAAAGTGTAAAATCCAGAAAGGCAGCACAGGCCATGGAGAACAGGGGGCCTTGTTATGCTGATGGGTGGGATGTAAATTGCCAAGAGCCACTCTGGAGAAGTGTATGGTGTTTCCTGAAACACCTAAAAAACAAAGCAAAGTAGCATACGGCACTTCCACTTATGGTCCTATACCTTAGGGAAATTAAAATCAATAACACACAGCCACCCCAAAGTTTCAGACGGCTCTGTTTACAAGAACCTCATCTACGGTACAAGGTAAATATCCCAGAAAGCGAAAAATGGATAAAGAAGTTGTGGTATGTACGTACAATGGAATATAACACAGCAATGAAATCTATGTCATCAGGCCCGTCGCGGCATAATGAGTGGATTCAGGTACGATGATTCTAAGTGAAATAAGTCACACAGAAAATGAAACATCATAAGATATCACTAATACACGGAATGTAAACTTGGCTACACATGAACTGAAGTACAAAACAGAACAGGGTCTCAAATTTAGAAAACCAACTTATGCTTGCTTAAGGGGAAAGGTGAGTTGGGGTGCTGCATAAAACCAGAGATAGAAATTAGCACAGATACCTTTCCATAAGCCAAATATGTAATAGTCAAGACCTACCCCTTGCTCAACGAAATGGACTAAACACCCCATATTCAATGCCTAGGAATACACCTGACTAGTAAGAATCTTCAAACCCATGGATTTATATGTCTCCGTAAGAGAATGAAGCGTGTGTACAGCGGCATGAATGCAGCAGAGAAAATCCGATAAATCCCATTATCAAAATGAATTACACAAACAAAACCCAAGGACAGTGAAATCGAGAGCAATTCTTAAATACTTCATTCAGGGCTTGTGATGCAACCTGGATTTACCATATCTACACCCAGAGCTGAGTGAGACATAAAGTTGGGCACTTCGGGCTCATAGCATTGGTGAGGTTCGATGAGCAAATGCAGACCCTTTGAAGTCATACAGCATGGTACCTTTTCCATGGGTCCCAACTCTCCAAGTTTAAGGGATTCTTCCTTCAGCTAAAACATGCATGGGAAACCCACAGTATGGTGCACCGTGTGACTGGCAAACGTTTTGAAATGCATCTCAGTTTTCGTCCCCTTTTACTCGGGTTCACCATTCCAGACCCTTTACGAACACTCTCCCCACTTGGAGAGTCAGTGCCTTTAACCTCCTGTTGGGCACAGTTTGCAATTCCTGCGCAAGATGAAAAGGAATAGGGAGAACCAATGACAGACTAGCTGTAGGTGTCTGCACGGGCAAATTTAACGCTCATTTCCCACCAGGAAGAGGAATTAACCAAAGGCTCAGCATGCCGTGCCGGAACCAGATTAGAGCCTGAAGCAATCCTGCGGGTTTGGGGCCAGCTCACAAGATAGCGAGTTGAAGAAAGGAGCTCAGGGGCACTGTAACTCACAAAACTGCAGAGTTTTAAATGACAGCTATCGTCCAAAAATATATTGAAGGAAGGCTGCGAAGACGACTTGTAAGCAGGGCAGATTTGCAGGAAAACTATTTCAGGGGGTAGACGGGAATTTCATTTAAAGCATAGGAAAAGAGGCAGAACGTCGACAATGATGCACTTGGCCAAAAAGGGCGTATGCGTTTTTTCCTGAATCAGGAAAAAACGCATACGCCCTTTTTGGCCAACCAAGCATGCATGTTAAAGAAATGTGCACTTCAATGAAGTCTCACTGCCCCCCGGTCAAAAGGGCCATCTGAAAAAAGTGTAAAATCCAGAAAGGCAGCACAGGCCATGGAGAACAGCGAGCTTTGTTATGCTGATGGGCGGGATGTAAATTGCCAACAGCCAGTCTGGAAAAGTGTATGGTGTTTCCTGGAACATCTAAAAAACAAAGCAACGGAGCCTACGGCACTTCTCCTTATGGTCCTATAGCTTAGGAAAATTAAAATCAAAAACACACAGCCACCCAAAAGTCTCGGGCGGCTCTGTTTACAAGAACCTCGTCTATGGTACAAGTTAAATATCCCAGAATGTGAAAAATGGATAAACAAGTTGTGGTACGTACGTACAATGGAATATCACACATCAATGAAATCTATGTCATCAGGCCCGTCGCGGCATAATGAGTGGATTCAGGTACGATGATTCTAAGTGAAATAAGTCACACAGAAAATGAAACATCATAAGATATCACTAATACACGGAATGTAAACTTGGCTACACATGAACTGAATTACAAAACAGAACAGGGTCTCAAATTTAGAAAACCAACTTATGCTTGCTTAAGGGGAAAGGTGAGTTTGGGTGCTGCATAAAACCAGAGATAGAAATTAGCACAGATACCTTTCCATAAGCCAAATATGTAATAGTCAAGACCTACCCCTTGCTCAACGAAATGGACTAAACACCCCATATTCAACGCCTAGGAATACACCTGACTAGTAAGAATCTTCAAACCCATGGATTTATATGTCTCCGTAAGAGAATGAAGCGTGTGTACAGCGGCATGAATGCAGCAGAGAAAATCCGATAAATCCCATTATCAAAATGAATTACACAAACAAAACCCAAGGACAGTGAAATAGAGAGCAATTCTTAAATAATTCATTCAGGGCTTGTGATGCAACCTGGATTTACCACCTCTACACCCAGAGCTGAGTGAGACATAAGGTTGGGCACTTCGGGCTGATAGCATTGGTGAGGTTCGATGAGCAAATGCAGACCCTTTGAAGTCATACAGCATGGTACCCTTTCCATGGGTCCCAACTCTCCAAGTTTAAGGGATTCTTCCTTCAGCTAAAACATGCATGGGAAACCCACAGTATGGTGCACCGTGTGACTGGCAAACGTTTTCAAATGCATCTCAGTTTTCGTCCCTTTATACTCGGGTTCACCATTCCAGACGCTTAACTAACACTCTCCCCACTTGGAGAGTCAGTGCCTTTAACCTCCTGTTTGGCACATTTTGCAATTTCTGCGCAAGATGAACAGGAATAGGGAGAACCAATGAGAGAGAAGCTGTAGGTGGCTGCATGTGCAAATGTAACGCTCATTTCCCACCAGGACGAGGAATTAAAAAAAAGCTCAGTATGCCCTGCCGGAACAAGACTAGGGCCTGAAGCAATCCTGTGGTTTTGCGACCAGCTCACAAGAAAACAAGTTGAAGAAAGGAGCTCAGGGGCACTGTAATTCACAAACATGCAGAGTTATAAATGACAGCTATCGTCCAAAAATATATTGAAGTAAGTCTGCGAAGAGGACTTGGAAGCTGGGCAGAAATTCAGGAAAACGATTTCAGGGGGTAGACTGGAATTGCACTTAAAGCATAGGAAAAGACGCAGAATGGCGACAATGATGCACTTGGCCAAAAATGGCGTATGCGTTTTTTCCTGAATATATTCAGGAAAAAACGGATACGCCCTTTTTGGGAAACCAAGCAAGCATGTAAGAAATCTGCACTACAATGAAGTCTCACTGCCCCCCGGTCAAAAGGGTCATCTGAAAAATGTGTAAAATCCAGAAAGGCAGGACAGGCCACGGAGAAGAGGGAGCATTGTTTTGCTGATGGGCGGGATGTGAATTGCCAACAGCCACTCTGGAGATGTGTATGCTGTTTCCTGAAACACGAAAGAAACAAAGCAACACAGCCTATGGCACTTCCACTTATGATCCTATAGCTCAGGGAAATTAAAATCAAAACCACACAGCCACCCCAAAGTTTGGAACGGCTCTGTTTACAGGAACCTCGTCTACGGTACAAGTTAAATATCCCAGAGAGCGAAAAATGGATAAAGAAGTTGTGGTACGTACGTACAATGGAATATCACAGAGCAATGAAATCTATGTCATCAGGCCCATAGGGGCATAATGAGTGGATTCAGGTACGATGATTCTACGTGAAATAGGTCACACAGAAATAGAAACAGCATAAGATATCACTAATACACGGAATGTAAACTTGGCTACACATGAACTGAATTACAAAACAGAACAGGGTCTCCAATTTAGAAAACCAACTTATGCTAGCTTTTTGGGAAAGGTGACTTGGGGTGCTGCATGAAAAGAGATTGAAATTCGCACAGATACCGTTCCATACGCCAAATATGTAATAGACAAGACCTACTCCTTATTCAACGAAATGGACTCAACACCCCATATTCAACGCCTAGGAATATACCTGCCTAGTAAGAATCTTAAAACCCATTGATTTATATGTCTCCATAAGAGAATCAAGCGTGTGTTCAGTGGCCTAAACGCAGCAGTGAAAATCCGATAAATCCCATTATCAAAATAAATTTCAAAAACAAAACACAATGACAGTGAAATAGAGAGCAATTCTTAAATAATTCACTCAGGGCTTCTGATGAAACCTGGATTTACCACATCTACACCCAGAGCTGGGGAGACATAAGGCCAGACACTTCGGCCTGATAGCATTGGTGAGGTTCGATGAGCAAATGCAGACCCTTTGAAGTCATACTGCATGGTACCCATTCCATGGGTCCCAACTCTCCAGGTTTAAGGGATTCTTCCTTCAGCTAAAACATGCATGGGAAACCCACAGTATTGTACACCGTGTGACCGGGAAACGTTTTCAAATGCATCTCAGTTTTCGTCCCATTGTACTCGGGTTCACCATTCCAGACCCTTTACTAACACTCTCCCCACTTGGAGAGTCAGTGCCTTTAACCTCCTGTTTGGCACAGTTTGCAATTTCTGCGCAAGATGAACAGGAATAGGGAGAACCAATGAGAGACTAGCTGTAGGTGTCTGCACGGGCGAATTTAATGCTCATTTCCCACCAGGACGAGGAATTAACCAAAGGCTCAGCATGCCGTGCCGGAACGAGATTAGGGCCTGAAGCAATCCTGCGGGTTTGCGGCCAGCTCACAAGATAGCAAGTTGAAGAAAGGATCTCAGGGGCACTGTAACTCACAAACCTGCAGAGTTATAAATGACAGCTATTGCCCAAAAATATATTGAAGGAAGGCTGCGAAGACGACTTGTAAACGGTGCAGAATTGCAGGAAAATGATTTCAGGGTGTAGACGGGAATTGCATTTAAAGCATAGGAAAAGAGGCAGAACGTCGACAATGATGCTCTTGGCCAAAAAGGGCGTATGCGTTTTTTCCTGAATATATTCAGGAAAAAACGCATACGCCCTTTTTGGCCAACCAAGCAAGCATGTGAAAGAAATCTACACTAAAATGAAGTCTCACAGCCCCCCGGTTAAAAGAGCCATCTGAAAAGAGTGTAAAATCCAGAAAGGCAGCACAGGCCATGGAGAACACGGAGCCTTGTTATGCTGATGGGCGGGATGTAAATTGCCAACAGCATCTCTGGACAAGTGTATGGTGTTTCCTGGAACACCTAAAAAACAAAGCAGTGGATCCTACGGCACTTCCACTTATGGTCCTATAGCTTAGGGAAATTAAAATCAAAAACACACAGCCACCCCAATGTTTGGGACGGCTCTGTTTACAAGAACCTCGTCTACGGTACAAGTTAAATATCCCAGAACGTGAAAAATGGATAAAGAAGTTGTGGTACGTACGTACAA
Source organism: Delphinapterus leucas (assembly GCF_059928025.1). Classification (NCBI taxonomy): domain Eukaryota; kingdom Metazoa; phylum Chordata; class Mammalia; order Artiodactyla; family Monodontidae; genus Delphinapterus; species Delphinapterus leucas. The sequence continues at coordinate 15,219,479 of NW_028322236.1, read as the reverse complement.
TGGAATATCACTCACCAATGAAATCTATGTCATCAGGCCCGTCGTGGCATAATGAGTGGATTCAGGTACGATTATTCTAACTGAAATAAGTCACACAGAAAATGAAACATCATAAGATATCACTAATAAACGGAATGTAAACTTGGCTACACATGAACTGAATTACAAAGCAGAGCAGGGTCTCAAATTTAAAAAAACAACTTATGCTTGCTTAAGGGGAAAGGTGAGTTGGGGCGCTGCATAAACTCGGAAATAGAAATTAGCACAGATACCTTTCCATAAGCCAAATATGTTATAGTCAGGACCTACCCCTTGCTTAACGAAATGGACAAAACACCCCGTATTCAACGCCTAGGAATACACCTGACTAGTAAGAATCTTCGAACTCATGGATTTATATGTCTCCATAAGAGAATGAAGCGTGTGTACAGCGGCATGAATGCAGCAGAGAAAATCCGATAAATCCCATTATCAAAATGAATTCCAAAATCAAAACACAAGGACAGTGAAATAGAGAGCATTTCTTAAATTATTCATTCAGGGCTTGTGATGCAACCTGGATTTACCACATCTACACCCAGAGCTGAGTGAGACATAAGTTTGGGCACTTCGGGCTGATAGCATTGGTGAGGTTCGATGAGCAAATGCAGACCCTTTGAAGTCATACTGCATGGTACCCATTCCATGGGTCCCAACTCTCCAGGTTTAAGGGATTCTACCTTCAGCTAAAACATGCATGGGAACCCCACAGTATGGTGCACCGTGTGAACGGGGAACGTTTTCAAATGCACCTCAGTTTTCGTCCCCTTTTACTCGTGTTCACCATTCCAGACCCTTTACTAACACTCTCCCCACTTGGAGAGTCAGTGCCTTTAACCTCCTGTTTGGCACAGTTTGCAATTTCTGCACAAGATGAACAGGAATAGGGAGAACCAATGAGAGACTAGCTGTAGGTGTTTGCACGTGCAAATTTAACGCTCATTTCCCACCAGGAAGAGGAATTAATCAAAGGCCCAGCATGCCGTGCCGGAACGAGATTAGGGTCTGAAGCAATCCTGCGGTTTTGCGGCCAGCTCACAAGATAGCGAGTTGAAGAAAGGAGCTCAGGGGGACTGTAACTCACAAAGATGGAGAGCTATAAATGACAGCTATCGTCCAAAAATATATTGTAGGAAGGCTGCGAAGAGGACTTGGAAGCGGTGCAGAATTGCAGGAAAACGTTTTCAGGTTCTGGACCGGAATTGCATTTGAAGCATAGGAAAAGAGGCAGAATGTCGACATTGATGCTCTAGGCCAAAAAGGGCATATGCGTTTTTTCCTGAATATAGTCAGGAAAAAACGCATATGCTCTTTTTGGCCAACCAAGCAAGCCTGTTAAAAAAATCTGCACTTCAATGAAGTCTCACTGCCTCCCAGTCAAAAGGGCCATCTGAAAAAAGTGTAAAATCCAGAAAGGCTGGACAGGCCATGGAGAACAGGGAGCCTTGTTATGCTGATGGGCGGGATGTAAACTGCCAACAGCCACTCTGGAGAAGTGTATGGTGTTTCCTCAAACACCTAAAAAACAAAGCAACGGAGCCTACAACACTTCCACTTATGGTCCTATAGCTTAGGAAAATTAAAATCAAAAACACACACCCACCCGAAAGTTTCGGACGGCTCTGTTTACAAGAACCTCGTCTACGGTACAATTTAAATATCCCAGAACGTGAAAAATGGATAAAGAAGTTGTGGTACGTACGTACAATGGAATATCACACAGCAATGAAATCTATGTCATCAGGCCCGTCGCGGCATAATGAGTGGATTCAGGTATGATGATTCTAAGTGAAATAAGTCACACGGAAAATGAAACATCATAAGATATCACTAATACACGGAATGTAAACTTGACTACACATGAACTGAATTACAAAACAGAAAAGGGTCTCCAATTTAGAACAGCAACTTATGCTTGCTTAAGGGGAAAGGTGAGTTGGGGTGCTGCATAAAACCAGAGATAGAAATTAGCACAGATACCTTTCCATAAGCCAAATATGTAATAGTCAAGACCTACCCCTTGCTCAACGAAATGGACTAAACACCCCATATTCAACGCCTAGGAATACACCTGACTAGTAAGAATCTTCAAACCCATGGATTTATACGTCTCCGTAAGAGAATGAAGCGTGTGTACAGCAGCATGAATCAGCAGAGAAAATCCGATAAATCCCATTATCAAAATGGATTACAAAAACAAAACACAAGAAGAGTGAAATAGAGAGCAATTCTTAAATAATTTATTCAGGGCTTGTGATGCAATCTGGATTTACCACATCTACACACAGAGCTGAGTGAGACATAAGGTTGGGCACTTCGGGCTGATAGCATTGGTGAGGTTCGATGAGCAAATGCACACCCTTTGAAGTCATACTGCATGGTACCCATTCCATGGGTCCCAACTCTCCAGTTTTAAGGGATTCTTCCTTCAGGTAAAACATGCATGGGAAACCCACAGTATGGTGCACCGTGTGACCGGCAAACGTTTTCAAATGCATCTCAGTTTTAGTCCCCTTTTACTCGGGTTCACTATTCCAGACTCTTTACTAACACTCTCCCCATTTGGAGAGTCAGTGCCTTTAACCTCCTGTTTGGCACAGTTTGCAATTTCTGCGCAAGATGAACAGGAATAGGGAGAACCATGAGAGACTAGCTGTAGGTGTCTGCACGGGCAAATGGTACGCTCATTTCCCACCAGGAAGAGGAAATAACCAAAGGCCCAGCATGCCCTGCCGGAACCAGTTTAGGGCCTGAAGCAATCCTGTGGTTTTGCGGGCAACTCACAAGAAAGCGAGTTGAAGAAAGGAGTTCAGGGGCACTGTAACTCACAAACCTGCAGAGTTATAAATGACAGCTATCGTCCAAAAATATATTGAAGGAAGGCTGCGAAGACGACTTGTAAGCGGAACAGAATTGCAGGAAAACGATTTCAGGGGGTAGATGGGAATTGCATTTAAAGCATAGGAAAAGAGGCAGAACGTCGACAATGATGCTCTTGGCCAAAAAGGGCGTATGCGTTTTTTCCTGAATATATTCAGGAAAAAACGCATACGCCCTTTTTGGCCAACCAAGCAAGCATGTTAAAGAAATCTGCACTACAATGAAGTCTCACTGCCCCCCGGTCAAAAGGGCCATCTGAAAAAAGTGTAAAATCCAGAAAGGCAGCACAGGCCATGGAGAACAGGGAGCCTTGTTATGCTGATGGGTGGGATGTAAATTGCCAACAGCCACTCTGCAGAAGTGTATGGTGTTTCCTGAAACACCTTAAAAACAAAGCGACGGAACCTACGGCACTTCCACTTATTGTCCTATAGCTTAGGGAAATTAAAATCAAAACCACACAGCCACCCCAAAATTTCAGACGGCTCTGTTTACAAGAACCTCGTCTACGGTACAAGTTAAATATCCCAGAAAGCGAAAAATGGATAAAGAAGTTGTGGTACGTACGTACAATGGAATATCACTCACCAATGAAATCTATGTCATCTGGCCCGTCGTGGCATAGTGAGTGGATTCAGGTACGATGATTCTAAGTGAAATAAGTCACACAGAAAATGAAACATCATAAGATATCACTAATACACGGAATGTAATCTTGGCTACACATGAACTGAATTACAAAACAGAACAGGGTCTCAAATTTAGAAAACCAACTTATGTTTGCTTAAGGGGAAAGGTGAGTTGGGGTGCTGCATAAAACCAGAGATAGAAATTAGCACAGATACCATTGCATACGTCAAATATGTAATAGTCAAGACCTACCCCTTGCTCAACGAAATGCGCTAAACACCCTATATTCAACGCCGAGGAATACACCTGACTAGAAAGAATCTTCAAACCCATGGATTTATATGTCTCCATAAGAGAATCAAGCGTGTGTACAGCTGCATGAAGGCAGCAGAGAAAATCCGTAAATCCCATTATCAAAATGAATTACAAAAACAAAACACAATAACAGTGAAATAGAGAGCAATCCTTAAATAATTCATTCAGGGCTTGTGATGCAACCTGGATTTACCTCATCTACACCCAGAGCTGAGTGAGACATAAGGTTGGACACTTCGGGGCTGATAGCATTGGTGAGATTTGATGAGCAAATGCCGACCATTTGAAGTCATACTGCATGGTACCCATTCCATGGGTCCCAACTCTCCAGGTTTAAGCGATTCTTCCTTCAGCTAAAACATGCATGGGAAACACACAGTATGGTGCACCATGTGACCGGGAAACGTTTTCAAATGCATCTCAGTTTTCGTCCCCTTTTACTCGGGTTCAAACTTCCAGACACTTTACTAAATCTCTCCCCACTTGGAGAGTCAGTGCCTTTAACCTGCTGTTTTTCACAGTTTGCAATTTCTGCGCAAGATGAACAGGAATAGGGAGAACGAATGAGAGACTAGCTGTAGGTGTCTGCAGGGGCAAATTTAACGCTCATTTCCCACCAGGAAGAGGAATTAACCAAACGCTCAGCATGCTGTGCCGGAACCAGATTAGGGCCTGAAGGAATCCTGCGGGTTTGCGGCCAGCTCAAAAGAAAGTGATTTGAAGAAAGGAGCTCAGGGGCACTGTAATTCACAAACCTGCAGAGTTATAAATGACAGCTATCGTCCAAAAATATATTGAAGGAAGGCTGCGAAGAGGACTTGAAAGCGGGGCAGAATTGCAGGAAAACGATTTCAGGGGGTAGACTGGAATTGCATTTAAAGCATAGGAAAAGAGGCAGAACATCGACAATGATGCACTTGGCCAAAAAGGGCGTATGCGTTTTTTCCTGAATATATTCAGGAAAAAACGCATACCCACTTTTTGGCCAACAAAGCAAGCATGTTAAAGAAATCTGCAATACAATGAAGTCTCACTGCCCCCCGGTCAAAAGGGCAATCTGAAAAAAGTGTAAAATCCAGAAATGCAGCACAGGCCATGGAGAACAGGGAGCCTTGTTATGCTGATGGGTGGGATGTAAATTGCCAACAGCCACTCTGGAGAAGTGTATGGTGTTTACTGAAACACCTAAAAAACAAAGCAACGGAGCCTACGGCACTTCCACTTATGGTCCTATAGCTTAGGGAAATTAAAATCAAAACCACACAGCCACCCCAAAGTTTCAGACGCCTCTGTTTACAAGAAACTCGTCTACGGTACAAGTTAAATATCCCAGAAAGCGAAAAATGGATAAAGAAGTTGTGGTACGTACGTACAATGGAATATCACTCACCAATGAAATGTATATCATCTGGCCCGTCGTGGCATAATGAGTGGATTCAGGTACGATGATTCTAAGTGAAATAAGTCACACAGAAAATGAAACATCATAAGATATCACTAATACACGGAATGTAATCTTGGCTACACATGAACTGAATTACAAAACAGAACAGGGTCTCAAATTTAGAAAACCAACTTATGTTTGCTTAAGGGGAAAGGAGAGTTGGGGTGCTGCATAAAACCAGAGATAGAAATTAGCACAGATACCATTCCTTACGTCAAATATGTAATAGTCAAGACCTACCCCTTGCTCAACGAAATGGGCTAAACCCCCTATATTCAACGCCTAGGAAACACCTGACTACAAAGAATTTTCAAACCCATGGATTTATATGTCTCCATAAGAGAATCAAGCGTGTGTACAGCTGCATGAAGGCAGCAGAGAAAATCCGACAGATCCCATTATCAAAATGAATTACAAAAACAAAACACAATGACAGTGAAATAGAGAGCAATTCTTAAATAATTCATTCAGGGCTTCTGATGCAACCTGGATTTACCTCATCTACACCCAGAGCTGAGTGAGACATAAGGTTGGACACTTCGGGCTGATAGCATTGGTGAGGTTCGATGAGCAAATGCAGACCATTTGAAGTAATACTGCATGGTACCCATTCATTGGGTCCCACTCTCCAGGTTTAAGCGATTCTTCCTTCAGCTAAAGCATGCATGGGAAACCCACAGTATGGTGCACCGTGTGACCGGGAAACGTTTTCAAATGCATCTCAGTTTTTGTCCCCTTTTACTCGGGTTTACAATTCCAGACCCTTTACTAACACTCTCCCCACTTGGAGAGTCAGTGCCTTTAAACTCCTGTTTGGCACAGTTTGCAATTTTTGCGCAAGATGAACAGGAATAGGGAGAACCAATGAGAGACTAGCTGTAGGTGTCTGCAGGGGCAAATTTAACGCTCATTTCCCACCAGTAAGAGGATTTAACCAAAGGCTCAGCATGCTGTGCCGGAGCCAGATTAGGGCCTGAAGCAATCTTGCAGGTTTGCGGCCAGCTCAAAAGAAAGCGATTTGAAGAAAGGAGCTCAGGGGCACTGTAATTCACAAACCTGCAAAGTTATAAATGACAGCTATCGTCCAAAAATATATTGAAGGAAGGCTGCGAAGAGGACTTGAAAGCGGGGCAGAATTGCAGGAAAACGATTTCAGGGCTAGACTGGAATTGCATTTAAAGCATAGGAAAAGAGGCAGAACGTCGACAATGATGCACTTGGACAAAAAGTGCGTATGCGTTTTTTCCTGAATATATTCAGGAAAAAACGCATACGCACTTTTTGGTCAACGAAGCAAGCAAGTTAAAGAAATCTGCACTACAATGAAGTCTCACTGCCCCCCAGTCAAAAGGGCCATCTGAAAAAAGTGTAAAATCCAGAAATGCTGCACAGGCCATGGAGAACAGGGAGCCTTGTTATGCTGATGGGTGGGATGCAAATTGCCAAGAGCCACTCTGGAGAAATGTATGGTGTTTCCTGAAACACCTAAAAAACAAAGCAACGGAGCCTACGGCACTTCCACTTATGGTCCTATAGCTTAGGGAAATTAAAATCAAAAACACACAGTCACCCCAATGTTTCAGACGGCTCTGTTTACAAGAACCTCGTCTACGGTACAAGTTAAATATCCCAGAAAGCGAAAAATGGAGAAAGATGATGTGGAACGTACGTACAATGGTATATCACTCACCAATGAAATCTATGTCATCTGGCCCGTCGTGCCATAATGAGTGGATTCAGGTACGATGATTCTAAGTGAAATAAGTCACACAGAAAATGAAACATCATAAGATATCACTAATACACGGAATGTAATCTTGGCTACACATGAACTGAATTACAAAACAGAACAGGGTCTCAAATTTAGAAAACCCTTATGTTTGCTTAAGGGGAAAGGTGAGTTGGGGTGCTGCATAAAACCAGAGATAGAAATTAACACAGATACCACTCCATACGTCAAATATGTAATAGTCAAGACCTACCCCTTGCTCAACGAAATGGGCTAAACACCCTATATTCAACGCCTAGGATTACACCTGACTAGAAAGAATTTTCAAACCCATGGATTCATATGTCTCCATAAGGGAATCAAGCGTGTGTACAGCTGCATGAATGCAGCAGAGAAAATCCGATAAATCCCATTATCAAAATGAATTACAAAAACAAAACACAATGACAGTGAAATAGAGAGCAATTCTTAAATAATTCATTCAGGGGTTGTGATGCAACCTGGATTTACCTCATCTACACCCAGAGCTGAGTGAGACATAAGGTTGGACACTTCGGGCTGATAGCATTGGTGAGGTTCGATGAGCAAATGCAGACCATTTGAAGTCATACTGCATGGTACCCATTCCATGGGTCCCAACTCTCCAGGTTTAAGCGATTCTTCCTTCAGCTAAAACATGCATGGGAAACCCACAGTATGGTGCACCGTGTGACTGGGAAACGTTTTCAAATGCATCTCAGTTTTTGTCCCCTTTTACTCGGGTTCACAATTCCAGACCCTTTACTAACAGTCTCCCACTTGGAGAGTCAGTGCCTTTAACCTGCTGTTTGGCACAGTTTGCAATTTTTTCGCAAGATGAACAGGAATAGGGAGAACCAATGAGAGACTAGCTGTAGGTGTCTGCACGGGCAAATTTAACGCTCATTTCCTACCAGGACGAGGAATTAACCAAACGCTCAGCATGCTGTGCCGGAACCAGATTAGGGCCTGAAGCAATCTTGCGGGTTTTCGGCCAGCTCGCAAGAAAGTGTTTTGAAGAAAGGAACTCAGGGGCACTGTAATTCACAAACCTGCAGAGTTATAAATGACAGCTATCGTCCAAAAATATATTGAAGGAAGGCTGCGAAGAGGACTTGAAAGCAGGGCAGAATTGCAGGAAAACGATTTCAGGGGGTAGACTGGAATTGCATTTAAAGCATAGGAAAAGAGGCAGAACGTCGACAATGATGCACTTGGCCAAAAAGTGCGTATGCGTTTTTTCCTGAATATATTCAGGAAAAAACGCATACGCCCTTTTTGGCCAACCAAGCAAGCATGTTAAAGAAATCTGCACTACAATGAAGTCTCACTGCCCCCCGGTCAAAAGGGCCATCTGATAAAAGTGTAAAATCCAGAAAGGCAGCACAGGCCATGGAGAACAGGGGGCCTTGTTATGCTGATGGGTGGGATGTAAATTGCCAAGAGCCACTCTGGAGAAGTGTATGGTGTTTCCTGAAACACCTAAAAAACAAAGCAAAGTAGCATACGGCACTTCCACTTATGGTCCTATACCTTAGGGAAATTAAAATCAATAACACACAGCCACCCCAAAGTTTCAGACGGCTCTGTTTACAAGAACCTCATCTACGGTACAAGGTAAATATCCCAGAAAGCGAAAAATGGATAAAGAAGTTGTGGTATGTACGTACAATGGAATATAACACAGCAATGAAATCTATGTCATCAGGCCCGTCGCGGCATAATGAGTGGATTCAGGTACGATAATTCTAAGTGAAATAAGTCACACAGAAAATGAAACATCATAAGATATCACTAATACACGGAATGTAAACTTGGCTACACATGAACTGAAGTACAAAACAGAACAGGGTCTCAAATTTAGAAAACCAACTTATGCTTGCTTAAGGGGAAAGGTGAGTTGGGGTGCTGCATAAAACCAGAGATAGAAATTAGCACAGATACCTTTCCATAAGCCAAATATGTAATAGTCAAGACCTACCCCTTGCTCAACGAAATGGACTAAACACCCCATATTCAACGCCTAGGAATACACCTGACTAGTAAGAATCTTCAAACCCATGGATTTATATGTCTCCGTAAGAGAATGAAGCGTGTGTACAGCGGCATGAATGCAGCAGAGAAAATCCGATAAATCCCATTATCAAAATGAATTACACAAACAAAACCCAAGGACAGTGAAATCGAGAGCAATTCTTAAATACTTCATTCAGGGCTTGTGATGCAACCTGGATTTACCACATCTACACCCAGAGCTGAGTGAGACATAAAGTTGGGCACTTCGGGCTCATAGCATTGGTGAGGTTCGATGAGCAAATGCAGACCCTTTGAAGTCATACAGCATGGTACCTTTTCCATGGGTCCCAACTCTCCAAGTTTAAGGGATTCTTCCTTCAGCTAAAACATGCATGGGAAACCCACAGTATGGTGCACCGTGTGACTGGCAAACGTTTTGAAATGCATCTCAGTTTTCGTCCCCTTTTACTCGGGTTCACCATTCCAGACCCTTTACGAACACTCTCCCCACTTGGAGAGTCAGTGCCTTTAACCTCCTGTTGGGCACAGTTTGCAATTCCTGCGCAAGATGAAAAGGAATAGGGAGAACCAATGACAGACTAGCTGTAGGTGTCTGCACGGGCAAATTTAACGCTCATTTCCCACCAGGAAGAGGAATTAACCAAAGGCTCAGCATGCCGTGCCGGAACCAGATTAGAGCCTGAAGCAATCCTGCGGGTTTGGGGCCAGCTCACAAGATAGCGAGTTGAAGAAAGGAGCTCAGGGGCACTGTAACTCACAAAACTGCAGAGTTTTAAATGACAGCTATCGTCCAAAAATATATTGAAGGAAGGCTGCGAAGACGACTTGTAAGCGGGGCAGATTTGCAGGAAAACTATTTCAGGGGGCAGACGGGAATTTCATTTAAAGCATAGGAAAAGAGGCAGAACGTCGACAATGATGCACTTGGCCAAAAAGGGCGTATGCGTTTTTTCCTGAATCAGGAAAAAACGCATACGCCCTTTTTGGCCAACCAAGCATGCATGTTAAAGAAATGTGCACTTCAATGAAGTCTCACTGCCCCCCGGTCAAAAGGGCCATCTGAAAAAAGTGTAAAATCCAGAAAGGCAGCACAGGCCATGGAGAACAGCGAGCTTTGTTATGCTGATGGGCGGGATGTAAATTGCCAACAGCCAGTCTGGAAAAGTGTATGGTGTTTCCTGGAACATCTAAAAAACAAAGCAACGGAGCCTACGGCACTTCTCCTTATGGTCCTATAGCTTAGGAAAATTAAAATCAAAAACACACAGCCACCCAAAAGTCTCGGGCGGCTCTGTTTACAAGAACCTCGTCTACGGTACAAGTTAAATATCCCAGAATGTGAAAAATGGATAAACAAGTTGTGGTACGTACGTACAATGGAATATCACACATCAATGAAATCTATGTCATCAGGCCCGTCGCGGCATAATGAGTGGATTCAGGTACGATGATTCTAAGTGAAATAAGTCACACAGAAAATGAAACATCATAAGATATCACTAATACACGGAATGTAAACTTGGCTACACATGAACTGAATTACAAAACAGAACAGGGTCTCAAATTTAGAAAACCAACTTATGCTTGCTTAAGGGGAAAGGTGAGTTTGGGTGCTGCATTAAACCAGAGATAGAAATTAGCACAGATACCTTTCCATAAGCCAAATATGTAATAGTCAAGACCTACCCCTTGCTCAACGAAATGGACTAAACACCCCATATTCAACGCCTAGGAATACACCTGACTAGTAAGAATCTTCAAACCCATGGATTTATATGTCTCCGTAAGAGAATGAAGCGTGTGTACAGCGGCATGAATGCAGCAGAGAAAATCCGATAAATCCCATTATCAAAATGAATTACACAAACAAAACCCAAGGACAGTGAAATAGAGAGCAATTCTTAAATAATTCATTCAGGGCTTGTGATGCAACCTGGATTTACCACCTCTACACCCAGAGCTGAGTGAGACATAAGGTTGGGCACTTCGGGCTGATAGCATTGGTGAGGTTCGATGAGCAAATGCAGACCCTTTGAAGTCATACAGCATGGTACCCTTTCCATGGGTCCCAACTCTCCAAGTTTAAGGGATTCTTCCTTCAGCTAAAACATGCATGGGAAACCCACAGTATGGTGCACCGTGTGACTGGCAAACGTTTTCAAATGCATCTCAGTTTTCGTCCCTTTATACTCGGGTTCACCATTCCAGACGCTTAACTAACACTCTCCCCACTTGGAGAGTCAGTGCCTTTAACCTCCTGTTTGGCACATTTTGCAATTTCTGCGCAAGATGAACAGGAATAGGGAGAACCAATGAGAGAGAAGCTGTAGGTGGCTGCATGTGCAAATGTAACGCTCATTTCCCACCAGGACGAGGAATTAAAAAAAAGCTCAGCATGCCCTGCCGGAACAAGACTAGGGCCTGAAGCAATCCTGTGGTTTTGCGACCAGCTCACAAGAAAACAAGTTGAAGAAAGGAGCTCAGGGGCACTGTAATTCACAAACATGCAGAGTTATAAATGACAGCTATCGTCCAAAAATATATTGAAGTAAGTCTGCGAAGAGGACTTGGAAGCTGGGCAGAAATTCAGGAAAACGATTTCAGGGGGTAGACTGGAATTGCACTTAAAGCATAGGAAAAGACGCAGAATGGCGACAATGATGCACTTGGCCAAAAATGGCGTATGCGTTTTTTCCTGAATATATTCAGGAAAAAACGGATACGCCCTTTTTGGGAAACCAAGCAAGCATGTAAGAAATCTGCACTACAATGAAGTCTCACTGCCCCCCGGTCAAAAGGGTCATCTGAAAAATGTGTAAAATCCAGAAAGGCAGGACAGGCCACGGAGAAGAGGGAGCATTGTTTTGCTGATGGGCGGGATGTGAATTGCCAACAGCCACTCTGGAGATGTGTATGCTGTTTCCTGAAACACGAAAGAAACAAAGCAACACAGCCTATGGCACTTCCACTTATGATCCTATAGCTCAGGGAAATTAAAATCAAAACCACACAGCCACCCCAAAGTTTGGAACGGCTCTGTTTACAGGAACCTCGTCTACGGTACAAGTTAAATATCCCAGAGAGCGAAAAATGGATAAAGAAGTTGTGGTACGTACGTACAATGGAATATCACAGAGCAATGAAATCTATGTCATCAGGCCCATAGGGGCATAATGAGTGGATTCAGGTACGATGATTCTACGTGAAATAGGTCACACAGAAATAGAAACAGCATAAGATATCACTAATACACGGAATGTAAACTTGGCTACACATGAACTGAATTACAAAACAGAACAGGGTCTCCAATTTAGAAAACCAACTTATGCTAGCTTTTTGGGAAAGGTGACTTGGGGTGCTGCATGAAAAGAGATTGAAATTCGCACAGATACCGTTCCATACGCCAAATATGTAATAGACAAGACCTACTCCTTATTCAACGAAATGGACTCAACACCCCATATTCAACGCCTAGGAATATACCTGCCTAGTAAGAATCTTAAAACCCATTGATTTATATGTCTCCATAAGAGAATCAAGCGTGTGTTCAGTGGCCTAAACGCAGCAGTGAAAATCCGATAAATCCCATTATCAAAATAAATTTCAAAAACAAAACACAATGACAGTGAAATAGAGAGCAATTCTTAAATAATTCACTCAGGGCTTCTGATGAAACCTGGATTTACCACATCTACACCCAGAGCTGGGGAGACATAAGGCCAGACACTTCGGCCTGATAGCATTGGTGAGGTTCGATGAGCAAATGCAGACCCTTTGAAGTCATACTGCATGGTACCCATTCCATGGGTCCCAACTCTCCAGGTTTAAGGGATTCTTCCTTCAGCTAAAACATGCATGGGAAACCCACAGTATTGTGCACCGTGTGACCGGGAAACGTTTTCAAATGCATCTCAGTTTTCGTCCCATTGTACTCGGGTTCACCATTCCAGACCCTTTACTAACACTCTCCCCACTTGGAGAGTCAGTGCCTTTAACCTCCTGTTTGGCACAGTTTGCAATTTCTGCGCAAGATGAACAGGAATAGGGAGAACCAATGAGAGACTAGCTGTAGGTGTCTGCACGGGCGAATTTAATGCTCATTTCCCACCAGGACGAGGAATTAACCAAAGGCTCAGCATGCCGTGCCGGAACGAGATTAGGGCCTGAAGCAATCCTGCGGGTTTGCGGCCAGCTCACAAGATAGCAAGTTGAAGAAAGGATCTCAGGGGCACTGTAACTCACAAACCTGCAGAGTTATAAATGACAGCTATTGCCCAAAAATATATTGAAGGAAGGCTGCGAAGACGACTTGTAAACGGTGCAGAATTGCAGGAAAATGATTTCAGGGTGTAGACGGGAATTGCATTTAAAGCATAGGAAAAGAGGCAGAACGTCGACAATGATGCTCTTGGCCAAAAAGGGCGTATGCGTTTTTTCCTGAATATATTCAGGAAAAAACGCATACGCCCTTTTTGGCCAACCAAGCAAGCATGTGAAAGAAATCTACACTAAAATGAAGTCTCACAGCCCCCCGGTTAAAAGAGCCATCTGAAAAGAGTGTAAAATCCAGAAAGGCAGCACAGGCCATGGAGAACACGGAGCCTTGTTATGCTGATGGGCGGGATGTAAATTGCCAACAGCATCTCTGGACAAGTGTATGGTGTTTCCTGGAACACCTAAAAAACAAAGCAGTGGATCCTACGGCACTTCCACTTATGGTCCTATAGCTTAGGGAAATTAAAATCAAAAACACACAGCCACCCCAATGTTTGGGACGGCTCTGTTTACAAGAACCTCGTCTACGGTACAAGTTAAATATCCCAGAACGTGAAAAATGGATAAAGAAGTTGTGGTACGTACGTACAATGGAATATCACTCACCAATGAAATCTATGTCATCAGGCCCGTCGCGGCATAATGAGTGGATTCAGGTACGATTATTCTAACTGAAATAAGTCACACAGAAAATGAAACATCATAAGATATCACTAATAAACGGAATGTAAACTTGGCTACACATGAACTGAATTACAAAGCAGAGCAGGGTCTCAAATTTAAAAAAACAACTTATGCTTGCTTAAGGGGAAAGGTGAGTTGGGGCGCTGCATAAACTCGGAAATAGAAATTAGCACAGATACCTTTCCATAAGCCAAATATGTTATAGTCAGGACCTACCCCTTGCTTAACGAAATGGACAAAACACCCCGTATTCAACGCCTAGGAATACACCTGACTAGTAAGAATCTTCGAACTCATGGATTTATATGTCTCCATAAGAGAATGAAGCGTGTGTACAGCGGCATGAATGCAGCAGAGAAAATCCGATAAATCCCATTATCAAAATGAATTCCAAAATCAAAACACAAGGACAGTGAAATAGAGAGCATTTCTTAAATTATTCATTCAGGGCTTGTGATGCAACCTGGATTTACCACATCTACACCCAGAGCTGAGTGAGACATAAGTTTGGGCACTTCGGGCTGATAGCATTGGTGAGTTTCGATGAGCAAATGCAGACCCTTTGAAGTCATACTGCATGGTACCCATTCCATGGGTCCCAACTCTCCAGGTTTAAGGGATTCTACCTTCAGCTAAAACATGCATGGGAACCCCACAGTATGGTGCACCGTGTGAACGGGGAACGTTTTCAAATGCACCTCAGTTTTCGTCCCCTTTTACTCGGGTTCACCATTCCAGACCCTTTACTAACACTCTCCCCACTTGGAGAGTCAGTGCCTTTAACCTCCTGTTTGGCACAGTTTGCAATTTCTGCACAAGATGAACAGGAATAGGGAGAACCAATGAGAGACTAGCTGTAGGTGTTTGCACGTGCAAATTTAACGCTCATTTCCCACCCGGAAGAGGAATTAACCAAAGGCCCAGCATGCCGTGCCGGAACGAGATTAGGGTCTGAAGCAATCCTGCGGTTTTGCGGCCAGCTCACAAGATAGCGAGTTGAAGAAAGGAGCTCAGGGGGACTGTAACTCACAAAGATGGAGAGCTATAAATGACAGCTATCGTCCAAAAATATATTGTAGGAAGGCTGCGAAGAGGACTTGGAAGCGGTGCAGAATTGCAGGAAAACGTTTTCAGGTTCTGGACCGGAATTGCATTTGAAGCATAGGAAAAGAGGCAGAATGTCGACATTGATGCTCTAGGCCAAAAAGGGCATATGCGTTTTTTCCTGAATATAGTCAGGAAAAAACGCATATGCTCTTTTTGGCCAACCAAGCAAGCCTGTTAAAAAAATCTGCACTTCAATGAAGTCTCACTGCCTCCCAGTCAAAAGGGCCATCTGAAAAAAGTGTAAAATCCAGAAAGGCTGGACAGGCCATGGAGAACAGGGAGCCTTGTTATGCTGATGGGCGGGATGTAAACTGCCAACAGCCACTCTGGAGAAGTGTATGGTGTTTCCTCAAACACCTAAAAAACAAAGCAACGGAGCCTACAACACTTCCACTTATGGTCCTATAGCTTAGGAAAATTAAAATCAAAAACACACACCCACCCGAAAGTTTCGGACGGCTCTGTTTACAAGAACCTCGTCTACGGTACAATTTAAATATCCCAGAACGTGAAAAATGGATAAAGAAGTTGTGATACGTACGTACAATGGAATATCACACAGCAATGAAATCTATGTCATCAGGCCCGTCGCGGCATAATGAGTGGATTCAGGTATGATGATTCTAAGTGAAATAAGTCACACGGAAAATGAAACATCATAAGATATCACTAATACACGGAATGTAAACTTGACTACACATGAACTGAATTACAAAACAGAAAAGGGTCTCCAATTTAGAACAGCAACTTATGCTTGCTTAAGGGGAAAGGTGAGTTGGGGTGCTGCATAAAACCAGAGATAGAAATTAGCACAGATACCTTTCCATAAGCCAAATATGTAATAGTCAAGACCTACCCCTTGCTCAACGAAATGGACTAAACACCCCATATTCAACGCCTAGGAATACACCTGACTAGTAAGAATCTTCAAACCCATGGATTTATACGTCTCCGTAAGAGAATGAAGCGTGTGTACAGCAGCATGAATCAGCAGAGAAAATCCGATAAATCCCATTATCAAAATGGATTACAAAAACAAAACACAAGAAGAGTGAAATAGAGAGCAATTCTTAAATAATTTATTCAGGGCTTGTGATGCAATCTGGATTTACCACATCTACACACAGAGCTGAGTGAGACATAAGGTTGGGCACTTCGGGCTGATAGCATTGGTGAGGTTCGATGAGCAAATGCACACCCTTTGAAGTCATACTGCATGGTACCCATTCCATGGGTCCCAACTCTCCAGTTTTAAGGGATTCTTCCTTCAGGTAAAACATGCATGGGAAACCCACAGTATGGTGCACCGTGTGACCGGCAAACGTTTTCAAATGCATCTCAGTTTTAGTCCCCTTTTACTCGGGTTCACCATTCCAGACTCTTTACTAACACTCTCCCCATTTGGAGAGTCAGTGCCTTTAACCTCCTGTTTGGCACAGTTTGCAATTTCTGCGCAAGATGAACAGGAATAGGGAGAACCATGAGAGACTAGCTGTAGGTGTCTGCACGGGCAAATGGTACGCTCATTTCCCACCAGGAAGAGGAAATAACCAAAGGCCCAGCATGCCCTGCCGGAACCAGTTTAGGGCCTGAAGCAATCCTGTGGTTTTGCGGGCAACTCACAAGAAAGCGAGTTGAAGAAAGGAGCTCAGGGGCACTGTAACTCACAAACCTGCAGAGTTATAAATGACAGCTATCGTCCAAAAATATATTGAAGGAAGGCTGCGAAGACGACTTGTAAGCGGGACAGAATTGCAGGAAAACGATTTCAGGGGGTAGATGGGAATTGCATTTAAAGCATAGGAAAAGAGGCAGAACGTCGACAATGATGCTCTTGGCCAAAAAGGGCGTATGCGTTTTTTCCTGAATATATTCAGGAAAAAACGCATACGCCCTTTTTGGCCAACCAAGCAAGCATGTTAAAGAAATCTGCACTACAATGAAGTCTCACTGCCCCCCGGTCAAAAGGGCCATCTGAAAAAAGTGTAAAATCCAGAAAGGCAGCACAGGCCATGGAGAACAGGGAGCCTTGTTATGCTGATGGGCGGGATGTAAATTGCCAACAGCCACTCTGGAGAAGTGTATGGTGTTTCCCGGAACACCGAAAAAACAAAGCTACGGAGCCTACGGCACTTCCACTTATGGTCCTATAGCTTAGGGAAATTAAAATCAAAAACACACAGCCACCCCAAAGTTTCAGACGGCTCTGTTTACAAGAACCTCTTGTACGGTACAAGTTAAATATCCCAGAGGGCGAAAAATGGATAAAGAAGTTGTGGTTCTTACGTACAATGGAATATCACTCAGCAATGAAATCTATGTCATCAGGCCTGTAGCGGCATAATGAGTGGATTCAGGTACGATGATTCTACGTGCAATAGGTCACACAGAAAAAGAAACATCATAAGATATCACTAATACACGGAATGTAAACTTGGCTACACATGAAATGAATTACAAAACAGAACAGTGTCTCAAATTTAGAAAACCATCTTATGCTTGCTTTTTGGGAAAGGTGAGTTCGGGTGCTGCATAAAAACAGAGATTGAAATTCGCACTGATACCGTTCCATAAGCCAAATATGTAATAGACAAGACCTACTGCTTGCTCAACGAAATGGGCTCAACACCCCATATTCAACGCCTAGGAATATACCTGCCTAGCAAGAATCTTAAAACCCATGGATTTATATGTGTCCGTAAGAGAATCCAGCGTGTGTTCAGTGGCCTAAAGGCAACAGTGAAAATCCGATAAATCACATTATCAAAATAAATTTCAAAAACAAAACACAATGACAGTGAAATAGAGAGCAATTCTTAAATAATTCACTCAGGGCTTCTGATGCAACCTGGATTTACCACATGTACACCCAGTGCTGGGGAGACATAAGGCCGGACACTTCGCCCTGATAGCATTGTTGAGGTTCCTTGAGCAATTGCAGACCCTTTGAAGTCATACTGCATGGTACCCATTCCAAGGGTCCCAACTCTCCAGGTTTAAGGGATTCTTCCTTCCGCTACATCATGTATGGGAAACCCAGAGTATGGTCCACCATGTGATTGGGAAACGTTTTCAAATGCATCTCAGTTTTCGTCCCTTTATACTTGGGTTCACCATTCCAGACGCTTAACTAACACTCTCCCCACTTGGAGAGTCAGTGCCTTTAACCTGCTGTTTGTCACAGTTTGTAATTTCTGCGCAAGATGAACAGGAATAGGGAGAACCAATGAGAGACTAGCTGTAGGTGTCTGCACGGGCAATTTAATGCTCATTTCTCACCAGGAAGTGGAATTAACCAAAGGCTCAGAATGCCGTGCCGGAACCAGATTAGGGCCTGAAGCAATACTGCGGGTGTGCAGGCAGCTCACAAGATAGCGAGTTGAACAAAGGAGCTCAGGGACACTGTAATTCACAAACCTGCAGAGTTATGAATGACAGCTATCGTCCAAAAATATACTGAAGGAAGGCTGCGAAGAGGACTTGAAAGCGGGGCAGAATTCCAGGAAAACGATTTCAGGAGGTAGACGGGAAGTGCACTGAAAGCATAGGAGAAGAGGCAGAACCTCGACAATGATGCACTTGTTCAAAAAGTGCATATGCGTTTTTTCCAAGGCCCTCCTTAAAGAGGGTAGGGGGCTCCCAGCATGCTTCAGTGGCCAACAGAGGGCCCACATCGCCAAGTTGACGTGAGCCAGCCAGGCAGGAGTGACCTCACATCAGAGGGCCCACCTCACAGAAGGGTAAGGGACCCAGCCATTATCAGACTCTCACCAGAGGGCCCACATCAGCAAGGGGCTGGGAACCAGGCAGGAATGTCTTCACACCCGTGGGGCCACATCATCGCAAGTTGAGGTACCCAGCACATGTGGCCTCAAACCAGAGGACCCACATCTCCATGGGTCTCGGAGCGAGGCAGGCAGGATGAACCTCAAAACACGTGGCCCATTGTATAAAAAAGGTGAGGAATCCAGCAGTTGGAACATCCCAGCAGGCGGCCCAGAGCACCGAGGCTATGGGATCCAGGCAATGATGAACTCACAACAGAGGGCCCTCATCATGAAACTGTGAGCAACCTAGCCATTGTGACCTCAGAGCACAAGGCCCACATCCCCATGGGGAAGCGAACCAAGCAGGAGTGTCATCGCACCAGTGGGCACACATCAGAAAATGTGGGGAGCCCAGCAGTTAGGGCCTGACGCCAGAGGGCCCTCATCACCGAGGAGAGGAGGCTCCCAGCAGGCTCCAACTGCTACAAGATGGCCAACGTCGCCAATGCGGGGTGTGCCAGCCAGGCAGGAGTGACCTCAGAGCAGAGGGCCAACCTCAAAAAAGTGTGAGGAACCCAAAGAGGATTAGACTCTCACCAGAGGGCCCACATCACCAAGAGGATCAGAACCAGGCAGGACTGTCTTCACACCAGTGTGACCACATCATAGAAAGGTGAGGAACCCAGCACATGTGGCCTAAACCAGAAGACCCACATCTCCAAGGGGCTCGGAGTGAGGCATGCAGGAGTAGCCTCACAACACAGGGCCCATAGAATAAAAAAGCTGAGGAATCCTGCAGTGGGAACCTCCCAGCAGGCGGCCCAGAGCACCGAGTCTACGCGATCCAGGCTGCAGTGAACTCACAGCAGAGGGCCCATATCATGAAACTGTGAGCAACCCAGCCATTGGGACCTCACAGCAGAAGGCCCACATCCCCATGGTTTGGGAACATGGCAAGAGTGTCCTCGCACCACTTAGCAGGTATCAGAAAAAGTGGGTACCCAGCAGTTACGGCCTGACGCTAGAGAGCCCTCATCACCGAGGGGAGGTGGCTCCCAGCAGGCTCCAACTGCCACAAGAGGGCCGATGTCGCCAAGGCGGGTTGTGCCAGCCAGTCAGGAGTGACCTCACAGCAGAGGGCCCACCTCACAGAAGGGTGAGGAACCCAGCCAGGATCAGACTCTCACCAGAGGGCCCACATCACCAAGGGGATAGAAACCAGGCAGGAGTGTCCTCACACCAGCGGGGCCACATCATCGAAAGGTGAGGGACCCAGCACACGTGGCCTCAAACCAGAGGACACACATCACCAAGGGGCTGGGAGTGAGTCAGGCAGGAGGAGTCTCCAAACAGAGGGCCCATAGAAGAAAAAAGGTGAGGAATCCCGCAGTTGGAACCTCCCCGCAGGCGGCCAGGAGCAGCGAGGCTATGGGATCCAGGCCGGAGTGAACTCACACCAGAGGGCCCTCATCATGAAACTGAGCCACCCACCGTTGGGACCTCAGAGCAGAAGGCCCATATTCCCATGGGGTTGGAAACCTGGCAGGAGTGTACTCACACCACAGGGCGCACATCAGAAAATTTTGGGAGCCCAGGAGTTAGAGCCTGACGCCAGAGGGCCCTCATTACCGAGGGGAGGAGACTCCCAGCAGGCACCAACTCCCAACTGAGGGCCCACGTCGCCAAGGTGACGTGTGCCAGTCAGGCAGGAGTGACCTCACAGCAGAGGGCCTACCTCACAGAAGGGTGAGGAAACCAGCCAGGATAAGACTCTCACCAGAGAGCCCACATCACCAAGGGGACCGGAACAAGGCAGGAGTGTCCTCACACCAGTGTGGCCACATTATAGAAAGGTGACGAACCCAGCACATGTGGCCTAAACCAGAGGACCCACATTTCCAAGGTGCTCCGAGTGAGGCAGGCAGGAGTAGCCTAACAACACAGGGCCCACAGAATAAAAAATGTGAGGAATCCAGCAGTTGGAACCCCCCAGCAGGTGGCCCAGAGTACGGAGTCTATGGGATCCAGGCCACAGTGAACTCACAGCAGAGGGCTCACATCATGACACTATGAGCAACCCAGCTGGTGGGACCTCAGAGCAGAAGGCCCACATCCCCATGGGGATGGGAACGTGGCAGGAGTGTACTCGCACGACAGGGCACATATCAGAAAATTTTGGGAGCCCATGAGTTAGGGCCTGACGCCAGAGGGCCCTCATTACCGAGGGGAGGAGACTCCCAGCAGGCACCAACTCACAACTGAGGACCCACATCGCCAAGGTGATGTGTGCCAGCCAGGCAGGAGTGACCTCACAGCAGAGGGCCCACCTCCCAGAAGGGTGAGGAATCCAGCCAGGATCAGACTCTCACCAGAGGGCCCCCATCACCAAGGGGATGGGAACCAGGCAGGAGTGTCCTCACACCAGTGGGGCCACATCAATAAAGGTGAGGAAACCGGCACATGTGGCCTCAAACCAGAGGACCTACATCACAAAGGGGCTGGGAGTGAGTCAGGAAGGAGGAGCATGAAAACACAGGACACAAAGAATAAAAATGGAAAGGAATCCAGCAGTAGGAACCTCCCAGCAGGCAGCTCAGAGCACAGAGTCTATGGGATCTAGGCCTGAGTGAACTAACACCAGAGAGCCAACATCCTGAAACTGTGAACAACACAGGTGTTGGGACCATAGAGCAGAAGGCACATGGGGATGGGAACCTGGCAGGAGTGCCCTCACACCACTTAGCACGTATCAGAAAATGTGGGTAACCAGCAGTTAGGGCCTGATGCCAGAGGGTCTCATCACTGAGGGGAGGAGGCTCCCAGCGGGCTCCAACTGCCACCAGAGGGCCGACGTCGCCAAGGCGGGGTGTGTCAGCCAGGCAGGAGTGACCTCAGAGAAGAGGGCCCACCTCACAGAAGTGTGAGGAGCCAAACCAGGATCAGACTCTCACTGGAGGGCTCACATCACCAAGGGGATGGGAACCAGGCAGGAGTGTCTGCACACCAGTGGGGCCACATCTGCGAAAGGTGAGGAACCCAGCACATGTGGCCTCAAACCAGAGGACACACATCACCAAGGGGCTGGGAGTGAGGCAGGTGTCTGGAGGGGCACATTTAACTCTAATTTCCCACCAGGAAGAGGAATTAACCAAAGGCTCAGAGTGCCGTGCGGGACCCTGATTACGGCCTGAAGCAAACCTGCGGTTCTGTGGCCAGCTTTCAAGGAAACGAGTTAAGAAAGGAAATCACAGGCACTGTAATTCACAAACCTGCAGAGTTATAAATGACAGCTATTGGCAAAAATATATTGAAGTAAGTCTGCACAGAGGACTTGAAAACGAGGCAGAATTGCAGGAATCATATTTCAGGAGGTAGATTGGAATTGCATTTAAAGCATGTGAAAAGCGGCAGATCTTTGACAGTGATGCACTTGGACAAAAAGTGCGTATACATTTTTTCCTGAATATATTCAGGAAAAAACGCATATGCCCTTTGTGGCCAACCAAGAATTCGAGCAATGGAAATCCGCACTACAATGAACTCTCATTTCCCATTCGTCAAAAGAGTCATCTGAAAAAAGTGTAAAACCCAGAAACACAGGACAGGCCATGGAGAACAGGGAGCCTTGTTATGCTGATGGACGGGTTGTAAATTGCCAACAGACACTCTGGTGATGTTTATGGTGTATGCTGAAACATCTAAAAAACAAAGCTACAGAGCCTAGGGCACTTCCACTTTTGGCCCTATAGCTTAGGAAAATTAAAATCAACAAGACACAGCCAACACAATATCCAGGGCTGCTGTGTTTACAAGAACCTTGAGTCCAGTACAAATTAAATATCCCAGAAAGAAAAAAATGGATAAAGGAGTTGTCCTACTTACGTACAACGGAATATCACTCAGCAATGAAATCAATGTCATCAGGCCTGTAGCAGCAAATTGAGTGGATTTAAGTATGATGATTCTAAGAGAAATATGTCACACAGAGAAACATAATTATCATAAGATATCACAAATAGAGGGAGTGTAAACTTGGCTACACATAAACTGAATTACAAAACCGAGCAGAGTCTCACATTTAGATAAAAACTTATGCTTGCTTAACGGGAAAGTTGAGTTGGGGTGCTGTATAAAACCAGAGATTGAAATGAGCACACATACCGTTCCATAAGCCAAATATGTAATAGACAAGACCTACTCTTTGCTCAACGAAATAGACTAATCCATGGTGTATCACCTCACACCTGTTAGAATGGGCATCATCAGAAAATCTACAAACAACAAATGCTGGAAAGGGTGCGGAGATAAGGAAACCTCTTCCACTATTGTTGGGAATGTAAATTGATGCAGTCACTGTGGAGAACATTATGGAGTTTCTTATAAAACTAAGAATAGAATTACCATATAATACAGCAATCCCACTACTGGGCATATACCCAGACAAAACCATAAAACGAAAAGAGACATTCACCGCAATGTTCATTGCATCACTATTTACAATATCCAGGTAATGGAAGCAACCTAAATGCCCACAGACA
Organism: Delphinapterus leucas; assembly: GCF_059928025.1. NCBI lineage: Eukaryota > Metazoa > Chordata > Mammalia > Artiodactyla > Monodontidae > Delphinapterus > Delphinapterus leucas. The sequence continues at coordinate 15,196,016 of NW_028322236.1, read as the reverse complement.
GACGAATGCATAAAGATGAGGTACATATATAAAATGGAATATTACTAAGCCATAAAAAGGAATGAAATTGGGTCATTTGTAGAGACGTTGATGGATCTAGAGACTGTCATACAGAGTGAAGTAAGTCAGAAAGAGAAAAACAAATCCTGTATATAAATGCATATATGTGGAACCTAGAAAAGTTGTACAGATGAAGGGTTTTGCAAGGCAGAAATAGAGCAACAGATGTAGACAACAAACGTATGGACACCAAGGGGGGAAAGCTGTTAGGGGGGTGGTGGTGGGAGGAGTTGAGAGATTGGGATTGGCATGTATACATTTCTATGTATAAAATAGGTAACCAAAAAGAACCTGCTGTATAAAAAAATAAAATAAAATTCAAAATTACAAAAAGTAAAACAGAAAAAATATTCTTCCCTTCACATACATGTATTTATATGAATAAATTATTTCCATGCTTATATCTGTAAATACAAAAAAGAGGAATAAAATCTACCTTGAACCAAAAACGAAAAAAAGAAAAAAAAACAGAACCCACCAGTTACACAGAGGAAAACCGTATCAGGGCCCTTGCTCCAGTTGTAAACAATTCTGAAGTTGGTCAGTGGTGGGGAATCATCTCCCATTCAGCCAGCATGCCCCACGCAACAAGCGTCCTCATTGCAAAGCTGGGGGCCCGTGCCGAGGCATCTGTGAGTAAACGTGGGCCGAGCCCCAGGCCAGCTGCTGCAGAAATGTTCCCACCCTTCCCAGGTAAAACACCTGAATATGTACAAGGACTTGAAAGCCTAGAGGAAGGGCCATGGAGCCACATGAGCGACAGCATGCCAGCCGACTTGGTGCCTGCAGGCCAGACAGGATGGTCCTGGCCCTGGGTGCTCTTCTGGAAGCTTTCCATTTCCCTGCCTGAGATACCCCTCCTGTCCCGGCCCCCACTGCTTTCTTCCTTACTCACCTCTGCCCAGGGAGAAATTCCAGCGGCAGGTATGGGTGGCACATCCTCTTCTTTAGCAGGTGGCATCTTGGCAACTGCTGCAGAAAGTCCAGCAGAGCCCCACTCACACTGGGCAACCCACAAAGCCGTGGCCTCTCACTCCCTCCCACCAGTCCAGCCCCGAGACTGCTGACAGGGCAGAAAATGGCGTCAGGTACAGCTGCAGGTGCTCTTGCTGCCTGGAGCGGTGTTTATATTGATCTCAACCCAGGCACACCTGGGGAGGGATGGCCGGCATGGTCAGGCTTCCCAGGCCAGCCAATAATCACCCCTCAGGGGCTCACAGTTGCAGAAACTGGAACTTGCTGAATCGGCCAGGTCCAAGGAACAGGTGTGGGCTCCTGAGAGTCAGGATAGACAAGGGGCTGCAGCTCTGGCTTGTTTTCTAATTATATTATCTGGCCCATGAGTGGGAGACAACTTCAAGAAAACCCTCTCCTAATGAGAAGTACCCAGGAGTCAGGGAGAGCAGGGGTGGGTGGTGGGTGGAGACAGAGGCCTGGTGCCCCGGGTGCAGTGGAAGTCTCTGGAAGACCAGGTGGAGGGAGGCCACACAGAGTGATGCCCAGGGTCACAGACCTGTCGGAGCTGCTGTTTGTTAGTTCAAGTCCTGCTCTGAGGTGCTCTGTGTCAGATCTGAGTGACAGGTGAGCTGGGAGTGCTCTGCAATGAGGGCGATGTGCATGGCTCCTGTGTGCCCAGCCCTGCCACGGTACCTGAAAGGGTAGCTCTGTATCCTGGGAGGGGCCTGACCACGAGATCCCCATGGGCTGCAGGGGAACCTGCCCAGGGAGCCCCATATCCTGGGAGGGGCCTGAACACGAGAGCCCCGTGGGCTGGGGTGGGGGTGGGGTACCTGCCCAGGTGAGCTCCATATCCTGGGATTGGCCTGACCTCGAGAGACCCATGGGCTGCTGGAGTACTGGTAAAAGATGTCAGGACAGTCAGTGAAGCCACCGAGGATATACCTCCAGTAGTTCCTAAACCCTACACCCTGCTGGTCATTCTACTAACCACCAGGACATGGTATTCTGTATTAGTCTTCAATGAAGCCTTCTTTTGTATTCTATTAGTCCCAGAGTCACAAGAAATTTTGGCTTGTGAGTGGCAGGACTCAACATACAACTAAAACAATACTTCCGGGCCGTGTTGCCCCAAGGGTTCAAAAATTCCCACACCATCTTTGGGGAAAGCTCAGCTAAAGACCTAAAAGTTCTACCTCTGGAAAAGGAAACACTCCTTCAATATGCAGACGACATTCTGATCGCCAGCCCTACTAAGGAGACCTCTGAACTACCAAGCCAATAAAGGATACAAGTTGTCCAAGAAAAAGCTCAAATATCACAGACTATGGTGACCTGCGTGGGCTGCATTCTCACAGAAGGTCGGAGAAGCCCATCCCAGGAAAGGGAAGAAACAATTTACAGCCTTACCCATTTCTAAAACTAGAAGACAGCTTAGGGGTTCCTGGGGAGGCCAGGGTTTGCTGCTTCTGGATCCCTAACTACAGTCTACTAGCTGGGCCTCTATATGAAACACTGAAAGAAAAAGATGATGATCCTTTTGAATAGAATCCAGAAGTGGCCTTTCAAGAATGGAAAGAGCAGTCAATTCAGACCCTTGCCCTGGAACTCCCTAATTTAGCTAAACCCTTTGACCTTTACATTCCTAGTGAAATTTGAATGGCCATTGGAGTATTAGTGCAAAACCTGGGACCACTTGAAATGGAACAATGCAAGAATGCCATCCAGGTAGGATAAACTACGGTCACCAAGGGGCTTGGCCCACCGCCACATCTGGCCAAGATACTGGCAGTATCTGAAAACCTGGAAATCAGCAGCCCAAAAGGCCACCTCCCTCCTAAGGGAAAAGGACCCCACGTGGTGATCCTAACCCCCAACCATGCCCTGAAGTTGCAGGGTTTGCTCCGTGGGCACACTGACCTTGAGTGAGGAGGTCCTCCAACTCCAACCTCCAGAGAGATAACTGGGGCAAAGTGGCACCATGACGACTCGTGTGACCATCACTTGACCTGGTGTTTCTCTCATAAAACAACAAGAGTGTGTCCCAAAAGAGTAGACTACTGCTTGCAGGACTTACTGCACCCAGAGGGGAGGTAATAATCTTGGCAGGGGAACCGTATACCACGCTGTCACCATAGAAAAGCCTACAGACACTGTGATGATGGTGGCCAATAAGACCGGCTGGACTCCTGTTTACTTCAAAAGGCTGTTGACTCAGTGGCCATCATGGTCCTTCATCACCACTGACCCTGGACTGTCTGGGAGTTGAGCAGTCAGGGTGCTGACACCTGGTGCTGTTTTTACGTTAATTCAGGGGCCTAACTGAAGAAAGCACAGACTACTGGTCAGAGCATCTAGGCTGGCAGAAACGGTCAGCCTAAGGTGGCCGAACAAATGTGCGGCGGGGTGAAACTGGACCTCACAGCGTCACTGCACATCTCCTTCCTGGACCCTTAAAGGTCATTAGAATCTATAACACTACCAATACTTGTGCTCAGGCGGACGAGCACGGAGGCAGGAGGCCTGCGGACAATCAACGTCACCTGGAGGCTGCTGGGGAGAAGTTCAGACCCTCTCCCACGGGTATGAGGGCTCCTAACTCAGCACTCAGCAGTTACAGATGAAGGGTCTGCACCCTCAGCACTCTAAGAATGAGGAAGGGGACAAAATGCAGAAGAGGGGTTTGTCCCAGGCAAAGCCCCTTAAAAATCCCTGGGAGATAAAAATAGAATCTGGGCAATAAAATAAAGTCTAACCTTTTTTATCCTTTGTGCTTTGTCTAATTTCACGTGCTCCTAGGGTCCCGCATACAGAGGTTCAACAGCCGGCACTTCAGACCAGATTTCCTAGTGCAGAATGGCTGGGTCGACACTTCAGCTCCTGGAGCACAGTGCAGACTCCGCGATATAGAGCCTGAGCTGCAGCCAACCGGGCCCTCGAGAGCTCCGCCCCCTCCCTCCCACTGACTCTGACAGGATCTCTACACAGCAGCCCAGCCCACAGCCCACGGGGTAGCACATGCTCTCACCTCTGCATTCTCTGATCAAAATATAAAGTTTCCTTTGCTTCTGAACCAAACTCAGTCTCGATCTGTTGGCTCCAATGACACTGGGCAGGGGGACACTTGTTGGGGTCCACTCTGGAGGATCAGTAACAGAAATTGAGAACATTGTAACTTCAATGAACAGATGTGTGAGCCAAACTGTAATTAACATAGAACAGTGTATAAGGCTCGGGTAAAATAAGTTGTTTCTAACACTTCCATTTGATATTTCCATCACTTTATTATAAGCAAGTTCAGTGAAAGGTTTGTCTTATTTGTCAGGTCAATACTAGAGAAACGAAGTGATTTCTTTCCAAGGATGTACATCTAATAATCTTGGTTAAAGCTTCAATCTTGTTTTAAATGCTTTTCCATTGAAAATGATACCTCTCTTTCAGCTCCCCCATTTCTGAGAAGTATAAAATCTTATAATTTATTATTACCAAAGGGGAAAGGTGGGAGGAGGGATAAATTAACAGTTTGGGATTAACACATACACACTGCTATGTATAAAATCGATCATCAACAAGGAACTACTGTACAGCACAGGGAACTACACTCAATATTTTGCAATAACCTATAAGGGGAAATAATCTGAAAAAAGAATAGATATTTTTATTGACATCATCTATTAATGACAGTTAAAATGGAACCTAACGGAAGCCGGTGGTGAGTGCTTCTGACCCTGAAGACTTCAATCATCTAAAGTTTGGACTCTGCCTACTTCCCAAGGCCCTTAATGAACATATGTGTAGCCGTAGCTTAAAAAATTCCCCAGTTTGGGTTGTGGAGAGACAGTGATTTTGAAAAAGCCCTGGTGTTCTCCTCACATGAATGGGACACTTCCTACAGCTAAAATATGCCTGTCACACCCAGAAGATGGTATACCGTCTGATCGGGAAGAGTTTGGAAAAGGCATCTCATCTCCTCATCTCCTGGTGCTCGGGTTCACCCCTCCAGCGTCTTTACGAACAGTCTCCCCACTTGGAGATGTCAGCACTGTCAACATCCTGTTGCATACAGTTTGGAATTTGTCCAGAGGATGAAGCAGAAGGAGGAGGAACAATGAGAGACAAGTCCTAGGTGTTCGGACAGGCACATGTCACTCTAATTTCCAATCAGGAAGACGAATTGACTAAAAGCTAGGGTTGCCCATGGAAACAGAATAGGGCTTGAGGAAATCCCGCTGCTTTGTGGCCAGTTCCCATAAACACAAGTTGAAAAATGGAACTCAGGGCCGCTAAAATTCACGAAACTGCAGAGTTGAAAATATCTCTCACTGAAAAATGTCTTGAGGAAAGTCAGAGAAAAGGACTTGTAAGCAACGGAGAATGGCAGGAAAGGGATTGGAAGAGGTAGAAAGGACTCGCCATTAAGCACAAGAAAAGGGGCTGAACATTGCCAACATTGCAGTTGGCCAAAAAGGGTGTATGCGTCTTTTTCTGTATATATTCAAGAAAAGGGCATACACTTTTTTAGCCAACCAAACAGGTGGGCACTGGAAATCAGTACTACAAAACATATCACTTCGCATCAGTCAGAAGAGCCTTCCTCATAAAGTGTAAACACCAGAAATGCAGGACAGGGCAAGGAGAAAAGGGAGCCCTGTGAGGCTTATAGTGGAAATGTATATTGCCAATGGTCACTCTTGAGAAGTGTATTGTGTTTACTAAAGCATCTAAAAAATGAGCTACAGAGCACAGGGCACTTGCACTCATGGACGTATATCTTGGGAAAGACAAAAATGGAGAGGACACAGGCACCCCAATGTTTACCGCCTCTCTGTTTCAAAGATCCTCGACTAGGATATAATTTATATGTCTCTGGAGGGAAAAAATGGATAGAGGTGTGGCACTTATGTAGAGTGGAATATTACTCAGCCTGAAAATCAGTGAAATATGGCCAGTTGTAACAACCCCAGAGTAGTTACGTATGATCATTCAAAGTCACATAATTCAAAAAGAAAAAGACATACGATATTACTAATACATGGAATGTAAACGTGGCTACAAAGTACCTGAATTACAAAACGGAATGGGGTCTCAAATTTAGAAGACCAACTTATGTTTGCTTAAGGAAAAAGGAGAGTTGGGGAGCTGCATAAAACCAGAGATTGAAATTAGCACAGATACCGTTCGATAAGCCAAATATGTAATAGAAAAAACCTACTCCCTGGTCAACGAAATGGACTCAACACGCCATATTCAACACCTACGAATACACCTGACTAGTAAGAATCTTCAAACTCATGGATTTATATGTCTCCGTAAGAGAATCAAGCGTGACTACAGCGGCATGAACACAGCAGTGAAAATGCGATAAATCCCATTATCAAAATAAATTACAAAAACAAAACACAATGAGAGTGAAATAGAGAGCAATTCTTAAATAATTCATTCAGGGCTTGTGATGCAACCTGGATTTACCACATCTACACCCAGAGCTGAGTGAGACATAAGGTTGGGCACTTCGGGCTGATAGCATTGTTGAGGTTCGATGAGCAAATGCAGACCCTTTGAAGTCATACTGCATGGTACCCATTCCATGGGTCCCAACTCTCCAGGATTAAGGGATTCTTTCTTCAGCTAAAACATGCATGGGAAACCCACAGTATGGTGCACCATGTGACCAGGAAAGGTTTTCAAATGCATCTCAGTTTTCGTCCCCTTTTACTCGGGTTCACCATTCCAGAACGTTTACTAACACTCTCCCCACTTGGAGAGTCAGTGCCTTTAACCTCCTGTTTGGCACAGTTTGCAATTTCTGCGCAAGATGAACAGGAATAGGGAGAACCAATGAGAGACTAGCAGTAAGTGTCTGCACGGGCAAATTTAATGCTCATTTCCCACCAGGAAGAAGAATTAACCAAAGGATCAGCATGCCGTGCCGGAACCAGATTAGGGCCTGAAGCAATCCTGCGGGTTTGCGCCCAGCTCACAAGTTGCGAGTTGAAGAATGGAGCTCAGGGGCACTGTAACTCACAAACATGCAGAGTTATAAATGACAGCTATCGTCCAAAAATATATTGAAGGAAAGCTGCGAATACGACTTGTAAGCAGGGCAGAATTGCAGGAAATCGATTTCAGGGGGTACACGGGAATTGCATTTAAAGCATAGGAAAAGAGGCAGAACGTCGACAATGATGCTCTTGGCCAAAAAGGGTGTATGCGTTTTTTCCTGAATTTATTCAGGAAAAAAAGCATATGCGCTTTTTGGCCAACCAAGCAAGCATGTTAAAGAAATCTGCACTACAATGAAGTCTCATTGCTCCCCGGGCAAAAGGGCCATATGAAAAATGTGTAAAGTCCAGAAAGGCAGCACAGGCAATGGAGAACAGGGAGCCTTGTTATGCTGATGGGCGGGATGTAAATTGCCAACAGCCACTCTGGAGAAGTGTATGGTGTTTTCCGGAACACCTAAAAAACAAAGCAACGAAGCCTACGGCATTTCCACTTATGGTCCTACAGTTTAGGGACATTAAAATGAAAAACACACAGCCACCCCAAAGTGTCGGACGGCTCTATTTACAAGAACCTCGTCTACAGTACAAGGTAAATATCCCAGAATGTGAAAAATGGATAAAGAAGTTGTGGTATATACGTACAATGGAATATCACTCAGCAATGAAATCTATATCATCAGGCCCGTCGCGGCATAATGAGTGGATTCAGGTACGATGATTCTAAGTGAAATAAGTCACACAGAAAATGAAACATCATAAGATATCACTAATACACGGAATGTAAACTTGGCTACACATGAACTGAATTACAAAACAGAACAGGGTCTCAAATTTAGAAAACCAACTTATGCTTGCTTAAGGGGAAAGGTGAGTTGGGGTGCTGCATAAAACCAGACATAGAAATTAGCACAGATACCTTTCCATAAGCCAAATATGTAATAGTCAAGACCTACCCCTTGCTCAACGAAATGGACTAAACACCCCATATTCAACGCCTAGGAATACACCTGACTAGTAAGAATCTTCAAACCCATGGATTTATATGTCTCCGTAAGAGAATGATGCGTGTGTACAGCGGCATGAATGCAGCAGAGAAAATCCGATAAATCCCATTATCAAAATGAATTACACAAACAAAACCCAAGGACAATGAAATAGAGAACAATTCTTAAATAATTCATTCAGGGCTTGTGATGCAACCTGGATTTACCACATCTACACCCAGAGCTGAGTGAGACATAAGGTTGGGCACTTCGGGCTGATAGCATTGGTGAGGTTCGATGAGCAAATGCAGACCCTGTGAAGTCATACAGCATGGTACCCATTCCATGGGTCCCAACTCTCCAAGTTTAAGGGATTCTTCCTTCAGCTAAAACATGCATGGGAAACCCACAGTATGCTGCACCGTGTGACTGGCAAACGTTTTCAAATGATTCTCAGTTTTCGTCCCCTTTTACTCGGGTTCACCATTCCAGAACCTTTATGAACTCTCTCCCCACTTGGAGAGTCAGTGCCTTTAACCTCCTGTTGGGCACAGTTTGCAATTTCTGCGCAAGATGAAAAGGAATAGGGAGAACGAATGAGAGACTAGCTCTAGGTGTCTGCACGGGCAAATTTAACGCTCATTTCCCACCAGGAAGAGGAATTAACGAAAGGCTCCGGATGCCGTGCCGGAACCAGATTAGGGCCTGAGGCAATCCTGTGGGTTTGCGGCCAGCTCACAAGATAGCGAGTTGAAGAAAGGAGCTCAGGGGCACTGTAACTCACAAACCTGCAGAGTTATAAATGACAGCTATCGTCCAAAAATATATTGAAGGAAGGCTGCGAAGACGACTTGTAAGTGGGGCAGAATCGCAGGAAAACGATTTCAGGGGGTAGACGGGAATTGCATTTAAAGCATAGGAAAAGAGGCAGAACGTCGACAATGATTCTCTTGGCCAAAAAGGGCGTATGCGTTTTCTCCTGAATATATTCAGGAAAAAACGCATACGCCCTTTTTGGCCAACCAAGCAAGCATGTTAAAGAAATCTGCACTACAATGAAGTCTCACTGCCCCCCGGTCAAAAGGGCCATCTGAAAAAAGTGTAAAATCCAGAAAGGCAACACAGGCCACGGAGAACAGGGAGCCTTGTTATGCTGATGGGCGGGATGTAAATTGCCAACAGCCACTCTGGAGAAGTGTATGGTGTTTCCCGGAACACCGAAAAAACAAAGCTACGGAGCCTACGGCACTTCCACTTATGGTCCTATAGCTTAGGGAAATTAAAATCAAAAACACACAGCCACCCCAAAGTGTCGGACGGCTCTGTTTACAAGAACCTCGTCTACGGTACAAGTTAAATATCCCAGAATGTGAAAAATGGATAAAGAAGTTGTGGTACGTACGTACAATGGAATATCACTCAGCAATGAAATCTATGTCATCAGGCCCGTCGCGGCATAATGAATGGATTCAGGTACGATGATTCTAAGTGAAATAAGTCACACAGAAAATGAAACATCATAAGATATCACTACTACACGGAATGTAAACTTGGCTACACATGAACTGAATTACAAAACAGAACAGGGTCTCAAATTTAGAAAACCAACTTATGCTTGCTTAAGGGGAAAGGTGAGTTGGGGTGCTGCATAAAACCAGAGATAGAAATTAGCACAGATACCTTTCCATAAGCCAAATATGTAATAGTCAAGACCTACCCCTTGCTCAACGAAATGGACTAAACACCCCATATTCAACGCCTAGGAATACACCTGACTAGTAAGTATCTTCAAACCCATGGATTTATATGTCTCCGTAAGAGAATGAAGCGTGTGTACAGCGGCATGAATGCAGCAGAGAAAATCCGATAAATCCCATTATCAAAATGAATTACACAAACAAAACCCAAGGACAGTGAAATAGAGAGCAATTCTTAAATAATTCATTCAGGGCTTGTGATGCAACCTGGATTTACCACATCTACACCCAGAGCTGAGTGAGACATAAGGTTGGGCACTTCGGGCTGATAGCATTGGTGAGGTTCGATGAGCAAATGCAGACCCTTTGAAGTCATACAGCATGGTACCCATTCCATGGGTCCCAACTCTCCAAGTTTAAGGGATTCTTCCTTCAGCTAAAACATGCATGGGAAACCCACAGTATGCTGCACCGTGTGACTGGCAAACGTTTTCAAATGCATCTCAGTTTTCGTCGCCTTTTACTCGGGTTCACCATTCCAGACCCTTTACGAACACTCTCCCCACTTGGAGAGTCAGTGCCTTTAACCTCCTGTTGGGCACAGTTTGCAATTTCTGCGCAAGATGAAAAGGAATTGGGAGAACCAATGAGAGACTAGCTCTAGGTGTCTGCACGGGCAAATTTAACGCTCATTTCCCACCAGGAAGAGGAATTAACCAAAGGCTCAGCATGCCATGCCGGAACCAGATTAGGGCCTGAGGCAATCCTGTGGGTTTGCGGCCAGCTCACAAGATAGCGAGTTGAAGAAATGAGCTCAGGGGCACTGTAACTCACAAACCTGCAGAGTTATAAATGACAGCTATCGTCCAAAAATATATTGAAGGAAGGCTGCGAAGACGACTTGTAAGTGGGGCGGAATCGCAGGAAAACGATTTCAGGGGGTAGACGGGAATTGCATTTAAAGCATAGGAAAAGAGGCAGAACGTCGACAATGATGCTCTTGGCCAAAAAGGGCGTATGCGTTTTCTCCTGAATATATTCAGGAAAAAACGCATACGCCCTTTTTGGCCAACCAAGCAAGCATGTTAAAGAAATCTGCACTACAATGAAGTCTCACTGCCCCCCGGTCAAAAGGGCCATCTGAAAAAAGTGTAAAATCCAGAAAGGCAGCACAGGCCATGGAGAACAGGGAGCCTTGTTATGCTGATGGGCGGGATGTAAATTGCCAACAGCCACCCTGGAGAAGTGTATGGTGTTTCCCGGAACACCGAAAAAACAAAGCTACGGAGCCTACGGCACTTCCACTTATGGTCCTATAGCTTAGGGAAATTAAAATCGAAAACACACAGCCACCCCAAAGTGTCGGACGGCTCTGTTTACAAGAACCTCGTCTACGGTACAAGTTAAATATCCCAGAATGTGAAAAATGGATAAAGAAGATGTTGTACGTACGTACTATGGAATATCACTCAGCAATGAAATCTGTGTCATCAGGCCCGTCGCAGCATAATGAGTGGATTCAGGTACGATGATTCTAAGTGAAATAAGTCACACAGAAAATGAAACATGATAAGATATCACTACTACACGGAATGTAAACTTGGCTACACATGAACTGAATTACAAAACAGAACAGGGTCTCAAATTTAGAAAACCAACTTATGCTTGCTTATGGGGAAAGGTGAGTTGGGGTGCTGCATAAAACCAGAGATAGAAATTAGCACAGATACCTTTCCATAAGCCAAATATGTAATAGTCAAGACCTACCCCTTGCTCAACGAAATGGACTAAACACCCCATATTCAACGCCTAGGAATACACCTGACTAGTAAGAATCTTCAAACCCATGGATTTATATGTCTCCGTAAGAGAATGAAGCGTGTGTACAGCGGCATGAATGCAGCAGAGAAAATCCGATAAATCACATTACCAAATGAATTACACAAACAAAACCCAAGGACAGTGAAATAGAGAGCAATTCTTAAATAATTCATTCAGGGCTTGTGATGCAACCTGGATTTACCACATGTACACCCAGAGCTGAGTGAGACATAAGGTTGGGCACTTCGGGCTGATAGCATTGGTGAGGTTCGATGAGCAAATGCAGACCCTTTGAAGTCATACAGCATGGTACCCATTCCATGGGTCCCAACTCTCTAAGTTTAAGGGATTCTTCCTTCAGCTAAAACATGCATGGGAAACCCACAGTATGGTGCACCGTGTGACTGGCAAACGTTTTCAAATGCATCTCAGTTTTCGTCCCCTTTTACTCGGGTTCACCATTCCAGAACGTTTTCTAACACTCTCCCCACTTGGAGAGTCAGTGCCTTTAACCTCCTGTTTGGCACAGCTTGCAATTTCTGCGCAAGATGAAAAGGAATAGGGAGATCCAATGAGAGACTAGCAGTAAGTGTCTGCACGGGCAAATTTAATGCTCATTTCCCACCAGGAAGAGGAATTAACCAAAGGATCAGCATGCCGTGCCGGAAACAGATTAGGGCCTGAAGCAATCCTGCGGGTTTGCGCCCAGCTCACAAGTTGCGAGTTGAAGAAAGGAGCTCAGGGGCACTGTAACTCACAAACATGCAGAGTTATAAATGACAGCTATCGTCCAAAAATATATTGAAGGAAGGCTGCGAAGACGACTTGTAAGCGGGGCAGAATTGCAGGAAAACGATTTCAGGGGGTAGACGGGAATTGCATTTAAAGCATAGGAAAAGAGGCAGAACGTGGACAATGATGCTCTTGGCCAAAAAGTGCGTATGCGTTTTTTCCTGAATTTATTCAGGAAATAAAGCATATGCGCTTTTTGGCCAACCAAGCCAGCATGTTAAAGAAATCTGCACTACAATGAAGTCTCACTGCCCCCCGTTCAAAAGGGCCATCTGAAAAAAGTGTAAAATCCAGAAAGGCAGCACAGGCCATGGAGAACAGGGAGCCTTGTTATGCTGATGGGCGGGATGTAAATTGCCAACAGCCAGTCTGGAAAATGTATGGTGTTTCCCGGAATATCTAAAAAACAAAGCAACGGAGCCTATGGCACTTCCCCTTATGGTCCTATAGCTTAGGAAAGTTAAAATCAAAAACACACAGCCACCCCAAAGTGTCGGACGGCTCTGTTTACAAGAACATCGTCTACGGTACAAGTTAAATATCCCAGAATGTGAAAAATGGATAAAGAAGTTGTGGTACGTACGTACAATGGAATATCACTCAGCAATGAAATCTATGTCATCAGGCCCGTCGCGGCATAATGAGTGGATTCAGGTACGATGATTCTAAGTGAAATAAGTCACACAGAAAATGAAACATCATAAGATATCACTACTACACGGAATGTAAACTTGGCTACACATGAACTGAATTACAAAACAGAACAGGGTCTCAAATTTAGAAAACCAACTTATGCTTGCTTAAGGGGAAAGGTGAGTTGGGGTGCTGCATAAAACCAGAGATAGAAATTAGCACAGATACCTTTCCATAAGCCAAATATGTAATAGTCAAGACCTACCCCTTGCTCAACGAAATGGACTAAACACCCCATATTCAACGCCTAAGAATACACATGACTAGTAAGAATCTTCAAACCCATGGATTTATATGTTTCGGTAAGAGAAAGAAGCCCTTGTACAGTAGTATGAATGCAGCAGAGAAAATCCGATAAATCCCATTATCAAAATGAATTACAAAAACAAAACCCAAGGACAGTGAAATAGAGAGCAATTCTTAAATAATTCATTCAGGGCTTGTGAAGCAACCTGGATTTACCTCATCTAAACTCAGAGCTGAGTGAGACATAAGGTTGGACACTTCAGGCTGATAGCATTGGTGAGGTTCGATGAGCAAATGCAGACCATTAGAAGTCATATTGCATGGTACCCATTCCATGGGTCCCAACTATCCAGGTTTAAGCGATTCTTCCTTCAGCTAAAGCATGCATGGGAAACCCACAGTATGGTGCACCGTGTGACCGGGAAACGTTTTCAAATGCATCTCAGTTTTTGTCCTCTTTTACTCGGGTTCACCATTCCAGACCCTTTACTAACACTCTCCGCACTTGGAGAGTCAGTGCCTTTAACCTCCTGCTTGGCACAGTTTGCAATTTCTGCGCAAGATGAACAGGAATAGGGAGAACCAATGAGAGACTAGCTGTAGGTGTCTGCACGGGCAAATTTAACGCTCATTTCCAACCAGGAAGAGGAATTAACCAAAGGCTCAGCATGCCGTGCCTGAACCAGATTAGGGCCTGAAGGAATCCTGCGGCTTTTCGGCCAGCTCAAAAGAAAGCAATTTGAAGAACGGAGCTCAGGGGCACTGTAATTCACAAACCTGCAAAGTTATAAATGACAGCTATCGTCCAAAAATATATTGAAGGAAGGCTGCGAAGAGGACTTGAAAGCGGGGCAGATTTGCAGGAAAACGATTTCAGGGGGTAGACTGGAATTGCATTTAAAGCATAGGAAAAGAGGCAGAACGTCGACAATGATGCTCTTGGCCAAAAAGGGCGTATGCGTTTTTTCCTGAATATATTCAGGAAAAAACGCATACGCCCTTTTTGGCCAACCAAGCAAGCATGTTAAAGAAATCTGCACTACAATGAAGTCTCACTGCCCCCCGGTCAAAAGGGCCATCTGAAAAAAGTGTAAAATCCAGAAATGCAGGACAAGTCATGGAGAACAGGGAGCCTTGTTATGCTGATGGTCAGGATGTAATTTGCCAACAGCCACTCTGGAGAAGTGTATGGTGTTTCCTGAAACACGTAGGAAACAAAGCAACACAGCCTATGGCACTTCCACATATGGTCCTATAGCATAGGGAAATTAAAATAAAACACACACAGCCACCCCAAAGTTTGGGACGGCTCTGTTTACAAGAACCTCGTCTACGGTACAAGTTAAATATCCGAGAAAGCAAAAAATGGATAAAGAAGTTGTGGTACGTACGTACAATGCAATATCACTCAGCAATTAAATCTACGTCACCAGGCCCGTAGAGGCATAATGAGTGGATTCAGGTAGGATGATTCTACGAGAGATAAGTCACACAGAAAAAGAAACATTATAAGATATCACTAATACACGGAATGTAAACTTGGCTATACATGAACTGAATTACAAAACAGAACAGGGTCTCAAATTCAGAAAACCAACTTATGCTTGCTTATGGGGAAAGGTGAGTTGGGGTGCTGCATAAAACCAGAGATTGAAATTAGCACAGATACCTTTCCATAAGCCAAATATATAATAGACAAGACCTACTCCTTGCTAAACGAAATGGGCTCAACACCCCATATTCAACGCTTGGGAATATACCTGACAAGTAAGAATCTTAAAACCCATGGATTTATATGTCTCCATAAGGAAATCAAGCATGTGTACAGCAGCCTAAACGCAGCAGTGAAAATCGGATAAATCCCATTATCAAAATAAATTTCAAAAACAAAACACAATGACAGTGAAATAGAGAGCAATTCTTAAATAATTCATTCAGGGCTTGTGATGCAACCTGGAATTACCACATCTACACCCAGAGCTGGGTGAGACATAAGGCTGGACATTTCGGGCTGATAACATTGGTGAGGTTCAGTGAGCAAACGCAGACCCTTTGAAGTCACACTGCATGGTACCCATTCCATGGGTCCCAACTCTCCAGGTTTAAGGGATTCTTCCTTCAGCTAAAACATGCATGGGAAACCCAGAGTATGGTCCACCGTGTGATTGGGAAACGTTTTCAAATGCATCTCAGGTTTCGTCCCCTGGTACTCGGGCTCATGGTTCCAGACGCTTTACTAACACTCTCCCCACTTGGAGAGTCAGTGCCTTTAACCTCCTGTTTGGCACAGTTTGCAATTTCTGTGCAAGATGAACAGGAATAGGGAGAACCGATGAGAGACTAGCTGTAGGTGTCTGCACGGGCAAATGGAACGCTCATTTCCCACCAGGAAGAGTAATTAACCAAAGGCTCAGCATGCCCTGCCCGAGCCAGATTAGGGCCTGAACCAATCCAGCGGTTTTGCGGCCAGCTCACAAGAAAGCGAGTTGAAGAAAGGAGCTCAGCGGCACTGTAATTCACAAACCTGCAGAGTTATGAATGACAGCTATCGTCCAAAAATGTATTGAAATAAGTCTTCGAAGAGGACTTGAAAGTGGGGCAGAATTTCAGGAAAACGATTTCAGGGGGTAGACTGGAATTGCACTTAAAGCATAGGAAAGGAGGCCGAATGTCGACAATGATGCACTTGGCCAAAAAGGGCATATGCGTTTTTTCCTGAATATATTCAGGAAAAAACGCATATGCCCTTTTTGGCCAACCAAGCAAGCCTGTAAAGAAATCTGCACTACAATGAAGTCTCACTGCCCCCAGGTCACAAGGGCTATCTGAAAAAAGTGTAAAATCCAGAAAGGCAGGACAGGTCATGGAGAACAGGGAGCCTTGTTATGCTGATGGGCGGGATGTAAATTGCCAACAGCCACTCTGGAGAAGTGTATGGTGTTTCGTGAAACACGTAGGAAACAAAGCAACACAGCCTATGGCACTTTCACTTATGGTCCTGTAGCTTAGGGAAATTAAAATCAAAAACACACAGCCACCCTAAAGTTTGGGACGGCTCTGTTTACAAGAACCTCGTCTACGGTACAAGTTAAATATCCGAGAAAGCAAAAAATGGATAAAGAAGTTGTGGTACGTACGTACAATGGAATATCACTCAGCAATGAAATCTATGTCATCAGGCCCGTAGCGGCATAATGAGTGGATTCAGGTACAATGATTCTACGAGAAATAAGTCACACAGAAAAAGAAACATCATAAGATATCACTAATACACGGAATGTAAACTTGGCTACACATGAACTGAATTACAAAACAGAACAGGGTCTCAAATTTAGAAAACCAACTTATGCTTGCCTATGGGGAAAGGTGAGTTGGGGTGCTGCATATAACCAGAGATTGAAATTAGCACAGAGAGAACACCTACTGAAGGCTGGCAGAAGACCTCAGACCTCCCAAAAGGCAAGAAACTCCCCTCGTACCTGGGTAGGGCAAAAGAAAAAACAGAGACAAAAGAATAAGGAGGGAACCTGCAGCAGTGGGAGGGAGCTGTGAAGGAGGAAAAGTTTCCACACACTAGGAAGCCCCTCCGGGGGCGGAGACCGCGGGAGGCGGAGGGGGGAGCTTCGGGACCGCGGAGTAGTGCACAGCGAGGGGTGCGGAGGGCAAAGCGGGGAGATTCCCGCACAGAGGATCGGTGCCCACCGGCACTCACCAGCCCGAGAGGCTTGTCTGCTCACCCGCCGGGGCGGGCGGGGCTGCGAGCTGTGGCTCGGGTTTCGGTTTTGGACGGAGCTCAGGTAGAGGACTGGGGTTCGCGGCTTGAACATAGCCTAAAGGGGTTAGTGCACCACGACTAGCTGGGAGGGAGTTCGGGGAAAAGCCTGCACCTGCCGAAGAGGCAAGAGACTTTTTCTTCCCTCTTTGTTTCCTGGTGCGCGAGGAGAGAGGTTTAAGAGCGCTGCTTAAAGGAACTCCAGAGACGGGTGCGAGCCGCGGCTAAAAGCGCGAACCCCAGAGACGGGCGCGAGCCGCGGCTAAAAGCGCGGACCCCAGAAACGGGCGGGAGACGCTAAGGCTGCTGCTGCCGCCACCAAGGGGCCTGTGTGCGAGCACAGGTCACTCTCCACACCCCTCTTCCGCGGAGCCTGTGCAGCCCGCCACTGCCAGGTTCCCGGGAACCAGGGACAACTTCCCCGGGAGAACGCACGGCGGGCCTCAGGCTGGTGCAACGTCACACCGGCCTCTGCCGCAACGTCACGCCGCCTCTGACGCCGCAGGCCCGCCCCGCACGCAGTGCCCCTCCTCCCCCCCCCCCTGGCCTGAGTGAGCCAGAGCCCCCGAATCAGCGGCTCCTTTAACCCTGTCCTGTCTGAGCAAAAAACAGACGCCCTCCAGCGACCTACACGCAGAGGCAGGGCCAAATCTAAAGCTGAGCTCCTTCCTGTAAGCTGTGAGAACAAAGAAGAGAAAGGGAAATCTCTCCCAGCAGCCTCAGAAGCAGCGGATTAAAGCTCCACAATCAACTTGATATACCCTGCATCTGTGGAATACCTGAATAGACAAGGAATGATCCCAAATTGAAGAGGTGGAATTTAGGAGCGAGATCTATGATTTTTTTCCCTTCTCCTCTTTTTGTGAATGTGTACGTGTATGCTTCTGTGTGAGACCGTGCCTGTATACTCTTGCTTCCACCATTTGTCCTAGGGCTCTATCTGTCCATGGTTTTTTAAAAAACTTTTTTTCTCAATAATTAATTTTAATTGTAATAACTTTATTATACTTTACCTTCGTTCTTTCTTTCTTTCTTTCCTTCCTTCCTTCCCTCCTTTAGACAACGAATCACCCCAAATTGAGGAGGTGGTCTCTGAGAGCAAGATTTATGATTTTTCCCCCTTTACCTCTTTTTGTGAAGGTGTATGTGTATGCTTCTGTGTAAGATTTTCTCTGTATAGCTTTGCTTCCAATATTTGTCCTAAGGTTCTATCCGTCCCCTTTTTTTTTTCTAAATATTTTTTAATTCAAATAACTATATTATACTTTATTTTATTTTTACTTATCTTCTTTCTTTCTGTCTTTTTTCCTTCTTTCCCTCCTTCCTTCCTTCCTTCCTTCCTCCCTCCCTCCCTCCTTTCTTTCCTTCTTTGCTTCTTTCTTCCTTCCTTCCTTTCCTCCTTTCCTTCTTTCTTTCCTCATACTTCTACTAATTCTCTCTACTTTTTCTCCCTTTTATTCTGAGCCGTGTGGACGAAAGGCTCTTGGTGCTCCAGCCAGGAGTCAGGGCTCTGCCTCTGAGGTAGGAGAGCCAACTTCAGGGCACTGGTCAACAAGAGGCCACCCAGCTCCACATAATATTAAATGGTGGAAATCTCCCAGTGACCTCCATCTTAACACCAGCACCCAGCTTCACTCAACGACCAGCAAGCCACAGTGCTAGACAACCTATGCCAAACAACTAGCAAAAGAGGAACACAACCCCACCCATTAGCAGAGAGGCTGCCGAAAATCATAATAAGGCCACAGACACCCCAAAACACACCACCAGAAGTGAACCTGCCCACTAAAGAGACAAGATCCAGCCTCATCCACCACAACACAGGCACTAGTCCCCTCCACCAGGAAGCCTACACAACCCACTGAAACAACCTTATCCACTGGAGACAGACATCAAAAACAACGGGAACACGTACGTGCAGCCTGCAAAAAGGAGACCCCAAACACAGTAAGATAAGCAAAATGAGAAGACAGAAAAACACACAGCAGATGAAGGAGCAAGATAAAAATGCACCAGACCTAACAAATGAAGAGGAAATAGGCAGTCTACCTGAAAAAGAATTCAGAATAATGATAGTAAGGATGATCCGAAATCTTGGAAGTAGAATGGACAAAATGCAAGAAACAGTTAACAAGGACCTAGAAGAAATAAAGATGAAACAAGCAATGATGAACAATGCAATAAATGAAATTAAAAGTACTCTAGATGGGATCAATAACAGAATAACTGAGGCAGAAGAACGGATAAGTGACCTGGAAGATAAAATAGTGGAAATAACTACTGCAGAGCAGAATAAAGAAAAAAGAATGAAAAGAACTGAGGACAGTCTCAGAGACCTCTGGGACAACATTAAACGCAACAACATTCGAATTATAGGGGTTCCAGAAGAAGAAGAGAAAAAGAAAGGGACTGAGAAAATATTTGAAGAGATTATAGTTGAAAACTTCCCTAATATGGGAAAGGAAATAGTTAATCAAGTCCAGGAAGTACAGAGAGTCCCATACAGGATAAATATAAGGAGAAATACGCCAAGACACATATTAATCAAACTGTCAAAAATTAAATACAAAGAAAGCATATTAAAAGCAGCAAGGGAAAAACAACAAATAACACACAAGGGAATCCCCATAAGGTTAACAGCTGATCTCTCAGCAGAAACCCTACAAGCCAGAAGGGAGTGGCAGGACATACTGAAAGTGATGTAGGAAAAAAACCTGCAACCAAGACTACTCTACCCAGCAAGGATCTCATTCAGATTTGATGGAGAAATTAAAACCTTTACAGACAAGCAAAAGCTGAGAGAGTTCAGCACCACCAAACCAGCTTTACAACAAATGCTAAAGGAACTTCTCTAGACAAGGAACACAAGAGAAGGAAAAGACCTATAATAACGAACCCAAAACAATATAGAAAATGGGAATAGGAACATACATATCGATAATTACCTTAAATGTAAATGGACTGGGGGACCTTGAAGATGGCGGAAGAGTAAGACGCGGAGATCGCCTTCCTCCCCACGGATACACCAGAAATACATCTACACGTGGAACAACTCCTACAGAAAACCTACTGAAGGCTGGCAGAAGACCTCAGACCTCCCAAAAGGCAAGAAACTCCCCACGTACCTGGGTAGGGCAAAAGAAAAAAAGAAAAAACAGAGACAAAAGAATAAGGACGGCACCTGCGCCAGTGGGAGGGAGCTGTGAAGGAGGAAAAGTTTCCACACACTAGGAAGCCCCTCCGCGGGCGGAGACTGCGGGAGGCGGAGGGGGGGGCTTCGGGACCGAGGAGTAGTGCACAGCGACGGGTGCGGAGGGCAAAGCGGGGAGATTCCCGCACAGAGGATCGGTGCCGACCGGCACTCACCAGCCCGAGAGGCTTGTCTGCTCACCCGCCCGGGCGGGCGGGGCTGCGAGCTGAAGCTCGGGTTTCGGTTTTGGACGGAGCGCAGGGAGAGGACTGGGGTTGGCGGCTTGAACATAGCCTGAAGGGGTTAGTGCACCACGACTAGCCGGGAGGGAGTTTGGGGAAAAGCCTGCACCTGCCGAAGAGGCAAGAGACTTTTTCTTCCCTCTTTGTTTCCTGGTGTGCGAGGAGAGGGGTTTAAGAGTGCTGCTTAAAGGAACTCCAGAGACGGGCGCGAGCTGCGGCTAAAAGCGCGAACCCCAGAGACGGGCGCGAGCCGCGGCAAAAAGCGCGAACCCCAGAGATGGGCGCGAGCCGCGGCTAAAAGCGCGGACCCCAGAGACGGGCGGGAGACGCTAAGGCTGCTGCTGCCGCCACCAAGGGGCCTGTGTGCGAGCACAGGTCACTCTCCACACCCCTCTTCTGCGGAGCCTGTGCAGCCCGCCACTGCCAGGTTCCCGGGAACCAGGGACAACTTCCCCGGGAGAACGCACGGCGGGCCTCAGGCTGGTGCAACGTCACGCCGGCCTCTGCCGCAACGTCACGCCGCCTCTGACGCCGCAGGCCCGCCCCGCACGCAGTGCCCCTCCTTCCCCCCCCTCACCCCCGGCCTGAGTAAGCCTGAGCCCCCGAATCAGCGGCTCCTTTAACCCCGTCCTGTCTGAGCAAAAAACAGACGCCCTCCAGCGACCTACACGCAGAGGCAGGGCCAAATCCAAAGCTGAGCTCCTGTGAGCTGTGAGAACAAAGAAGAGAAAGGGAAATCTTTCCCAGCAGCCTCAGAAGCAGAGGATTAAAGCTCCACAATCAACTTGATATACCCTGCATCTGTGGAATACCTGAATAGACAAGGAATGATCCCAAATTGAAGAGGTGGAATTTAGGAGCGAGATCTATGATTTTTTTCCCTTCTCCTCTTTTTGTGAATATGTACGTGTATGCTTATGTGTGACATCTTGTCTGTATACTCTTGCTTCCACCATTTGTCCTAGGGCTCTATCCGTCCATGGTTTTTAAAAAAAAAAAATTTTTTTTCTCAATAATTAATTTTAATTGTAATAACTTTATTATACTTTACCGTCGTTCCTTCTTTCTTTCTTTCTTTCTTTCCGTCCTTCCCTCCTTTAGACAACGAATCACCCCAAATTGAGGAGGTGGTCTCTGAGAGCAAGATTTATGACTTTTCCCCCTTTACCTCTTTTTGTGAAGGTGTATGTGTATGCTTCTGTATAAGATTTTCTCTGTATAGCTTTGCTTCCAACATTTGTCCTAAGGTTCTATCCGTCCCTCTTTTTTTTTTTTTCTAAATATTTTTTAATTCAATAACTATATTATACTTTATTTTATTTTTACTGTATCTTCTTTCTTTCTGTCTTTTTTCCTTCTTTCCCTCCTTCCTTCCTTCCTTCCTTCCTCCCTCCCTCCCTCCTTTCTTTCCTTCTTTGCTTCTTTCTTCCTTCCTTCCTTTCCTCCTTTCCTTCTTTCTTTCCTCATACTTCTACTAATTCTCTCTACTTTTTCTCCCTTTTATTCTGAGCCGTGTGGATGAAAGGCTCTTGGTGCTCCAGCCAGGAGTCAGGGCTCTGCCTCTGAGGTAGGAGAGCCAACTTCAGGACACTGGTCAACAAGAGACCTCCCAGCTCCACATAATATTAAACGGTGGAAATCTCCCAGTGACCTCCATCTTAACACCAGCACCCAGCTTCACTCAACGACCAGCAAGCCACAGTGCTAGACAACCTATGCCAAACAACTAGCAAAAGAGGAACACAACCCCACCCATTAGCAGAGAGGCTGCCTAAAATCATAATAAGGCCACAGACACCCCAAAACACACCACCAGACGTGAACCTGCCCACTAGAGAGACAAGATCCAGCCTCATCCACCACAACACAGGCACTAGTCCCCTCCACCAGGAAGCCTACACAACCCACTGAAACAACCTTAGCCACTGAAGACAGACATCAAAAACAACGGGAACTACGAACGTGCAGCCTGCAAAAAGGAGACCCCAAACACAGTAAGATAAGCAAAATGAGAAGACAGAAAAACACACAGCAGATGAAGGAGCAAGATAAAAATGCACCAGACCTAACAAATGAAGAGGAAATAGGCAGTCTACCTGAAAAAGAATTCAGAATAATGATAGTAAGGATGATCCGAAATCTTGGAAGTAGAATGGACAAAATGCAAGAAGCAGTTAACAAGGAACTAGAAGAAATAAAGATGAAACAAGCAATGATGAACAACGCAATAAATGAAATTAAAAGTACTCTAGATGGGATCAATAACAGAATAACTGAGGCAGAAGAACGGATAAGTGACCTGGAAGATAAAATAGTGGAAATAACTACTGCAGAGCAGAATAAAGAAAAAAGAATGAAAAGAACTGAGGACAGTCTCAGAGACCTCTGGGACAACATTAAACGCAACAACATTCGAATTATAGGGGTTCCAGAAGAAGAAGAGAAAAAGAAAGGGACTGAGAAAATATTTGAAGAGATTATAGTTGAAAACTTCCCTAATATGGGAAAGGAAATAGTTAATCAAGTCCAGGAAGCACAGAGAGTCCCATACAGGATAAATACAAGGAGAAATACGCCAAGACACATATTAATCAAACTGTCAAAAATTAAATACAAAGAAAGCATATTAAAAGCAGCAAGGGAAAAACAGCAAATAACACACAAGGGAATCCCCATAAGGTTAACAGCTGATCTCTCAGCAGAAACCCTACAAGCCAGAAGGGAGTGGCAGGACATACTGAAAGTGATGAAGGAGAAAAACCTGCAACCAAGGCTACTCTACCCAGCAAGGATCTCATTCAGATTTGATGGAGAAATTAAAACCTTTAGAGACAAGCAAAAGCTGAGAGAGTTTAGCACCACCAAACCAGCTTTACAGCAAATGCTAAAGGAACTTCTCTAGACAAGGAACACAAGAGAAGGAAAAGACCTATAATAACGAACCCAAAACAATATAGAAAATGGGAATAGGAACATACATATCGATAATTACCTTAAATGTAAATGGACTAAATGCTCCCACCAAAAGACACAGATTGGCTGAATGGATACAAAAACAAGACCCTTATATATGCTGTCTACAATAGACCCACTTCAGACCTAGAGACACATACAGACTGAAAATAAGGGGATGGAAAAAGATATTCCATGCAAATGGAAACCAAAAGAAAGCTGGAGTAGCAATTCTCATATCAGACAAAATAGACTTTAAAATAAGGACTATTACAAGAGACAAAGAAGGACACTACGTAATGATCAAGGGATCGATCCAAGAAGAAGATATAACAATTGTAAATATTTATGCACCCAACATAGGAGCACCTCAATACATAAGGCAAATACTAACAGCCATAAAATGGGAGATCGACAGTAACACATTCATAGTAGGGGACTTTAACACCCCACTTTCACCCATGGACAGATCATCCAAAATGAAAATAAATAAGGAAACACAAGCTTTAAATGATACATTAAACAAGATGGACTTAATTGATATTTATAGGACACTCCATCCAAAAACAACAGAATACACATTTTTCTCAAGTGCTCATGGAACATTCTCCAGGATAGATCATATCTTGGGTCACAAATCAAGCCTTGGTAAATTTAAGAAAATTGAAATTGTATCAAGTATCTTTTCTGACCACAACGCCATGAGACTAGATATCAATTACAGGAAAAGACCTGTAAAAAATACAAACACATGGAGGCTAAACAATACACTACTTAATAATGAAGTGATCACTGAAGAAATCAAAGAGGAAATTAAAAAATACCTAGAAACAAATGACAATGGAGACACAACGACCCAAAACCTATGGGATGCAGAAAAAGCAGTTCTAAGGGGGAAGTTTATAGCAATACAAGCCCACCTTAAGAAGCAGGAAACATCTCGAATAAACAACCTAACCTTGCACCTCAAGCAATTAGAGAAAGAAGAACAAAAAAACCCCAAAGCTAGCAGAAGGAAAGAAATCATAAAAATCAGATCAGAAATAAATGAAAAAGAAATGAAGGAAATGATAGCAAAGATCAATAAAACTAAAAGCTGGTTCTTTGAGAAGATAAACAAAATAGATAAACCACTAGCCAGACTCATCAAGAGAAAAAGGGAGAAGACTCAAATCAATAGAATTAGAAATGAAAAAGGAGAAGTAACAACTGACACTGCAGAAATAAAAAAAATCATGAGAGATTACTACAAGCAACTCTATGCCAATAAAACGGACAATCTGGAAGAAATGGACAAATTCTTAGAAATGCACAACCTGCCAAGACTGAATCAGGAAGAAATAGAAAATATGAACAGACCAATCACAAGCACAGAAATTGAAACTGTGATTAAAAATCTTCCAACAAACAAAAGCCCAGGACCAGATGGCTTCACAGGTGAATTCTATCAAACGTTTAGAGAAGAGCTAACACCTCTCCTTCTCAAACTCTTCCAAAATATAGCAGAGAGAGGAACACTCCCAAATTCCTTCTACGAGGCCACCATCACCTTGATACCAAAACCAGACAAGGATGTCACAAAGAAAGAAAACTACAGGCCAATATCACTGATGAACATAGATGCAAAAATCCTCAACAAAATACTAGCAAACAGAATCCAACAGCACATTAAAAGGATCATACACCATGATCAAGTGGGGTTTATTCCAGGAATGCAAGGATTCTTTAATATACGCAAATCTATCAATGTGATAAACCATATTAACAAATTGAAGGAGAAAAACCATATGATCATCTCAATAGATGCAGAGAAAGCTTTCGACAAAATTCAACACCCATTTATGATAAAAACCCTGCAGAAAGTAGGCATAGAGGGAACTTTCCTCAACATAATAAAGGCCATATATGACAAGCCCACAGCAAACATCATCCTCAATGGTGAAAAACTGAAAGCATTTCCACTAAGATCAGGAACAAGACAAGGTTGCCCACCCTCACCACTCTTATTCAACATAGTTTTGGAAGTTTTAGCCACAGCAATCAGAGAAGAAAAGGAAATAAAAGGAATCCAAATCGGAAAAGAAGAAGTAAAGCTGTCACTGTTTGCAGATGACATGATACTATACATAGAGAATCCTAAAGATGCTACCAGAAAACTACTAGAGCTAATCAATGAATTTGGTAAAGTAGCAGGATACAAAGTTAATGCACAGAAATCTCTGGCATTCCTATATACTAATGATGAAAAATCTGAAAGTGAAATCAAGAAAACACTCCCATTTACCATTGCAACAAAAAGAATAAAATATCTAGGAATAAACCTACCTAAGGAGACGAAAGACCTGTATGCAGAAAATTATAAGACACTGATGAAAGAAATTAAAGATGATACAAATAGATGGAGAGATATACCATGTTCTTGGATGGGAAGAATCAACCTTGTGAAAATGACTCTACTACCCAAAGCAATCTACAGATTCAATGCAATCCCTATCAAATTACCACTGGCATTTTTCACAGAACTAGAACAAAAAATTTCACAATTTGTATGGAAACACAAAAGACCCCGAATAGCCAAAGCAATCTTGAGAACGAAAAAAGGAGCTGGAGGAATCAGGCTCCCTGACTTCAGACTATACTACAAAGCTACAGTAATCAAGACAGTATGGTACTGGCACAAAAACAGAAATATAGATCAATGGAACAGGATAGAAAGCCCAGCGATAAACCCACGCACATATGGACACCTTATCTTTGATAAAGGTGGCAGGAATGTACAGTGGAGAAAGGACAGCCTCTTCAATAAATGGTGCTGGGAAAACTGGACAGGTACATGTAAAAGTATGAGATTAGATCACTCCCTAACACCATACACAAAAATAAGCTCAAAATGGATTAAAGACCTAAATGTAAGGCCAGAAACTATCAAACTCTTAGAGGAAAACATAGGCAGAACACTCTATGACATAAATCACAGCAAGATCCTTTCTGACCCACCTCCTAGAGTAATGGAAATAAAAACAAAAATAAACAAATGGGACCTAATGAAACTGCAAAGCTTTTGCACAGCAAAGGAAACCATAATCAAGACCAAAAGACAATCCTCAGAATGGGAGAAAATATTTGCAAATGACAAAGGATTAATCTCCAAAATTTACAAGCAGCTCATGCAGCTCAATAACAAAAAAACAAACAACCCAATCCAAAAATGGGCAGAAGACCTAAATAGACATTTCTCCAAAGAAGATATACAGAATGCCAACAAACACATGAAAGAATGCTCAACATCATTAATCATTAGAGAAATGCAAATCAAAACTACAATGAGATATCATCTCACACCAGTCAGAATGGCCATCATCAAAAAATCTAGAAACAATAAATGCTGGAGAGGGTGCGGAGAAAAGGGAACACTCTTGCACTGCTGGTGGGAATGTGAATTGGTTCAGCCACTATGGAGAACAGTATGGAGGTTCCTTAAAATACAACAAATAGAATTACCATATGAACCAGCAATCCCACTACTGGGCATATACCCTGAGAAAACCAAAATTCAAAAAGAGTCATGTACCAAAATGTTCATTGCAGTTCTATTTACAATAGCCCGGAGATGGAAACAACCTAAGCGCCCATCATCGGATGAATGGATAAAGAAGATGTGGCACATATATACAATGGAATATTACTCAGCCATAAAAAGAAATGAAATTGAGCTATTTGTAATGAGATGGATAGACCTAGAGTCTGTCATACAGAGTGAAGTAAGTCAGAAAGAAAAAGACAAATACCATATGCTAACACATATATATGGAATTTAAGGGGAAAAAAAGTCATGAAGAACCTAGGGGTAAGAGAGGAATAAAGACAAAGACCTACTGGAGAACGGACTTGAGAATATGGGGAGGGGGAAGGGTGAGCTTTGACAGGGCGAGAGAGAGTCATGGACATATACACACTAACAAATGTAGTAAGGTAGATAGCTAGGGGGAAGCAGTCGCAAGGCATAGGGATATTAGCTCGGTGCTTTGGGAAAGCCTGGAGGGGTGGGATAGGGAGAGTGGGAGGGAGGGAGACGCAAGAGGGAAGACATATGGGAACATATGTATATGTATAACTGATTCACTTTGTTATAAAGCAGAAACTAACACACCATTGTAAAGCAATTATACCCCAATAAAGACTTTAAAAAAAAAAAGAAATTAGCACAGATACCGTTCCATAAGCCAAATATATAATAGAAAAGACCTACTCCTTGCTCAACGAAATGGACTCAACACCCCATATTCAACGCCTGGGAATATACCTGACAAGTAAGAATCTTAAAACCCATGGATTTATATGTCTCCATAAGGAAATCAACTGTGTGTACAGTGGCCTAAACGCAGCAGTGAAAATCCGATAAATCCGATTATCAAAATAAATTTCAAAAACAAAACACAATGACAGTGAAATAGAGAACAATTCTTAAATAATTCATTCAGGGCTTGTGATGCAACCTGGATTTACCACATCTAGACCCAGAGCTGGGTGAGACATAAGGCTGGATACTTCGGGCTGATAGCATTGGTGAGGTTCGGTGAGCAAACACAGACCCTTTGAAGTCACACTGCATGGTACCCATTCCATGGGTCCCAGCTCTCCAGGTTTAAGGGATTCTTTCTTCAGGTAAAACATGCATGGGAAACCCAGAGTATGGTCCACCGTGTGATTGGGAAACGTTTTCAAGTGCCTCTCATGTTTCGTCCCCTGGTACTCGGGTTCACCATTCCAGAAGCTTTGCTAACACTCTCCCCACTTGGAGAGTCAGTGCCTTTAACGTCCTGTTTGGCACAGTTTGCAATTTCTGCACAAGATGAACAGGAATAGGGAGAACCAATGAGAGACTAGCTCTAGGTGTCTGCACGGGCAAGTGTAACGCTCATTTCCCACTAGGAAGAGGAATTAACGAAAGGCTCAGCGTGCCCTGCCGGAAACAGATTAGGGCCTGAAGCAATCCTGCGGTTTTGCGGCAAGCTCACAAGACAGCGATTTGAAGAAAGGAGCTCAGGGGCACTGTAATTCACAAACCTGCAGAGTTATGAATGACAGCTATCATCCAAAAATGTATTGAAGTAAGTCTTCGAAGAGGAGTTGAAAGTGGGGCAGAATTTCAGGAAAACGATTTGAGGGGGTGGACTGGAATTGCACTTAAAGCATAGGAAAAGAGGCCGAATGTCGACAATGATGCACTTGGCCAAAAAGGGCGTATTTGTTTTTTCCTGAATATATTCAGGAAAAAACGCATACACACTTTTTGGCCAACCAAGCAAGCGTGTAAAGGAAATCTTCACTATAATGAAGTCTCACTGCCCCCTGGTCAAAAGGGCCACCTGAAAAAAGTGTAAAATCCAGAAAGGCAGGACAGGTCATGGAGAACAGGGAGCCTTGTTATGCTGATGGGCGGGATGTAAATTGCCAACAGCCACTCTGCAGAAGAGTATGGTGTTTCCTGAAACACGTAGGACACAAAGCAACACAGCCTATGGCACTTCCACTTATGGTCCTATAGCTTAGGGAAATTAAAATCAAAAACACACAGCCACCCCAAAGTTTGGGATGGCTCTGTTTATAAGAACCTCCTCTATGGTACAAGTTAAATATCCGAGAAAGCAAAAAATGGATAAAGAAGTTGTGGTACGTACGTACAATGGAATATCACTCAGCAATGAAATCTATGTCATCAGGCCTGTTGCAGCATAATGAGTGGATGCAGCTACGATGATTCTAAGTGAAATTAGTCACACAGAGAAAGAAACATCATAAGATATCAGTAATAGACGGAATGTAAACTTGGCTACACATGAACTGAATTACAAAACAGAACAGGGTCTCAAATTTAGAAAACCAACTTATGCTTGCTTAAGCGGAAATGTGAGTTGGGGTGCTGCATAAAACCAGAGATTGAAATTACCACAGATACCCTTCCATAAGCCAAATACATTAGAGTCAAGGCCTACTCCTTGCTCAACGAAATGGACTCAACACCACACATTCAACGCCTAGGAATACACCTGACTAGTAAGAATCTTACAACCCATGGATTTATATGTCTACGTAAGAGAATCAAGCGTGTGTACAGCGGAATAAATGCAGCAGTGAAAATCCGATAAATCCAGTTATCAAAATGAATTACAAAAACAAAACACAATGACAGTGAAATAGAGAGCAATTCTTAAATAATTCATTCAGGGCTTGTGATGCAACCTGGATTTACCACATCTACACCCAGAGCTTGGTGAGACATAAGGCCGGACCCTTCAGGCTGATAGCATTGGTGAGGTTCGGTGAGCAAATGCAGACCCTTTGTAGTCATACTGCATGGTACCCATTCCATTGGTCCCAACTCTCCAGGTTTAAGGGATTCTTCCTTCAGCTAAAACATGCATGGGAAACCCAGAGTATCGTCCACCGTGTGACCGGTAAACATTTTTAAATGCATCTCAGTTTTCGTCCCCTGGTACTCGGGTTTACCATTCCAGACACTTTACTAACACTCTCCCCACTTGGAGAGTCAGTGCCTTTAACCTCCTGTTTGGCACAGTTTGCAATTTCTGTGCAACATGAACAGGAATAGGGAGAACCAATGAGAGACTAGCTGTAGGTATCTGCACGGGCAAATTTAACGCTCATTTCCCACTAGGAAGAGGAAATAGCCAAAGGCTCAGCATGCCGTGCCAGAACCAGATTAGGGCCTGAAGCAATCCTGCGGTTTTGTGGCCAGCTCACAAGAAAGCGAGTTGAAGAAAGGAGCTCAGAGCCACTGCCATTCACAAATCTGCAGAGTTATAAATGACAGCTATCGTCCAAAAATATCTGAAGTAAGGCTTTTAAGAGGACTTGAAAGCGGGGCAGAATTCCAGGAATACGATTTCAGGAGGTAAACGGGAAGTCCTTTGAAAGCATATTAAAGAGGCAGAACCTCGACAATGATGCCCTTGGTCTAAAGGGCATATCCGGTTTTTCCAGGGCCCTCATTAAAGAGGGTAGGAGGCTCCCAGCATGCTTCAGTGGCCAACAGAGGGCCCACCTCGCCAAGGCGACGTGAGCCAACCAGGCAGGAATGACCTCACATCAGAGGGCCCACCTCACAGAAGGTTAAAGTACCCAGCCAGGATCAGACTCTCACCAGAGTGCCCACATCAGCTAGGGGCTGGGAACCAGGCAGGAGTGTCTTCACACCCATGGGGCCACATCATCGAAAGTTGAGGTACCCAACACATGTTGTCTCAAACCAGAGGACCCACATCACCATGGATCTCGGATTGAGTCAGGCAGGAGTAGCCTCACAACACAGGGCCAATAGAATAAAAAAGCTGAGGAATCCTGCAGTGGGAACCTCCCAGCAGGTGGCCCAGAGCACCGAGTCTATGCGATCCAGGCCACAGTGAACTCACAGCAGAGGGCCCACATCATGAAACTGTGAGCAACCCAGCCATTGTGACCTCAGAGGAGAAGGCCCACATTCCCATGGGGTTGGGAACATGGCACGAGTGTCCTCACACCACTTAGCATGTATCAGAAAATGTGGGTACCCAGCAGTTAGGGCCTGACGCCAGAGGGCCCTCATCACGGAGGGGAGGAGGCTCCCAGCAGGCTCCAACTGACACAAGAGGGCCGACGTTGCCAAGGCGGGGTGTGCCAGCCAGGCAGGAGTGACCTCACAGCAGAGGGCCCACCTCACAGAAGGGTGAGGAACCCAGCCAGGATCACACTCTCATCAGAGGACCCACATCACCAAGGGGATAGGAACCAGGCAGGAGTGTCCTCACACCAGTGGGGCCACATAATTGAAAGGTGAGGGACCCAGCACACGTAGACTCAAACCAGAGCACACACTTCACCATGGGGCCTGGAGTGAAGCAGGCAGGAGGAGTCTCAAAACAGAGGGCCCATAGAAGAAAAAAGGTGAGGAATCCCGCAGTTGGAACCTCCCTGCAGTCGGCCAGCAGCAGCGAGGCTATGGGATCCAGGCCGGAGTGAACTCACACCAGAGGGCCCTCATCATGAAACTGAGCAACCCAATGTTGGGACCTCAGAGCAGAAGGCCAACATTCCCATGGGGTTGGGAACCTGGCAGGAGTGTACTCGCACCACAGGGTGCACCTCAGAAAATTTTGGGAGCTCAGGAGTTAGGGCCTGACGCCAGCGGTCCCTCATTACCGAGGGGAGGAGACCCTCAGCAGGCACCAACTCCCAACTGAGGGCCCATGTATCCAAGGTGACGTGTGCCAGTCAGGCAGGAGTGACCTCACAGCAGAGGGCCTACCTCACAGAAGAGTGAGGAACCCAGCCAGCATAAGACTCTCACCAGAGAACCCACATCACCAAGGGGATCGGAAAAAGGCAGGAGTGTCCTCACACCAGTGGGGCCACATTATACAAAGGTGAGGAACCCAGCACATGTGGCCTAAACCAGAGGACCCACATTTCCAAGGGGCTCCGAGTGAGGCAGGCAGGAGTAGCCTAACAACACAGGGCCCACAGAATAAAAAATGTGAGGAATCCAGCAGTTTGAACCTCCCAGCAGGTGGCCCAGATCATGGAGTCTATGGGACCCAGGCCACAGTGAACTCACAGCAGAGGGCCCACATCATGAAACTGTGAGCAACCCAGCCGGTGGGACCTCAAAGCAGAAGGCCCACATCCCCATGGGGATGGGAACCTCACAGGAGTGTCCTCGCACAACTTAGAACATATCAGAAAATGGGGGAACCCAGCAGTTAGGGCCTGACGCCAGAGGGCCCTCATCACCGAGGAGAGGAGGCTACCAGCAGGCTCCAAATGCCACCAGAGGGCCGACGTCACCAAGGCAATGGGAGCAAGCCAGGCAGGAGTTACCTCACAGCAGAGGGCTCACCTCACAGGAGTGTGAGGAACCCAACCAGGATCAGACTCTAACCAGAGGGCCCACATCACCAAGGGGATGGAAACCAGGCAGGAGTGCCCTCACACCAGTGGGGCCACATCAGCAAAAGGTGAGGAACACAGCACATGTGGCCTCAAACAAGGGGACACACATCACGAAAGGGCTGGGAGTGAGGCATGCAGGAGGAGACTCAAAACAGAGGGCCCATGGAATAAAAAAGGTGAGGAACCCCGCAGTTGGAAGCTCCAAGCAGGTGGCCCAGAGCACCGAGGCTATGGGATCCATGCCGGAGTGAACTCACAGTAGACGGCCCACATTCTGACACTGTGAGCAACCCAGCCGTTGGGACCTCACAGCAGAAAGCCCACATCCCCATGGGGATGGGACCCTGGCAGGAGTGTACTCGCATGACAGGCCGCACATCAGAAAATTTTGGGAGCCCATGAGCTAGGGCCTGACGCCAGTGGGTCCTCATTACCGAGGGGAGGAGACTCCCAGCAGGCACCAACTCCCAAGTGAGGGCGCACATCGCCAAGGTGACGTGTGCCAGCCAGGCAGGAGTGACCTCACAGCAGAGGGCCCACCTCCCAGAAGTGTGAGGAATCCAGCCAGGATCAGACTCTCACCAGAGGGCCCCCATCACCAAGGGGATGGGAACCAGGCAGGAGTGTCCTCACACCAGTGGGGCCACATCAATAAAAGTGAGGAAACTGGCACAGGTGGCCTCAAACCAGAAGACCTACATCACAAATGGGCTGGGAGTGAGTCAGGGAGGAGGAGCGTGAAAACACAGGACCCAAAGAATAAAAAAGGTAAGGAATCCAGCAGTAGGAACCTCCCAGCAGGCGGCTCAGAGCACAGAGTCTATGGGATCTAGGCCTGAGTGAACTAACACCAGAGAGCCAACATCATGAAACGGTGAACAACACAGTTGTTGGGACCTTAGAGCAGAAGGCCCACATGCCCATGGGAATGGGAACCTGGCAGGAGTGCCCTCGCACCACTTAGCACGTATCAGAAAATGTGGGAACCCAGCAGTTAGGGCCTGATGCCAGAGGGCCTCATCACCTAGGGGAGGAGGCTCCCAGCAGGCTCCAACTGCCACCAGAGGGCCGACGTCGCCAAGGTGGGGTGTGCCAGCCAGGCAAGAATGACCTCAGAGAAGAGGGCCCACCTCACAGAAGAGTGAGGTACCCAACCAGGATCAGACTCTCGCCGGAGGGACCACATCACCAAGGGGATGGGAAGCAGGCAGGAGTGTCCTCACACCAGTGGGGCCACATCATCAAAAGATGAGGAACCCATCACATGTGGCCTCAAACCAGAGGACACACATCACCAAGGGGCTGGGAGTGAGGCAGGTGTCTGGAGGAGCACATTTAACTCTAATTTCCCACCAGGAAGAGGAATTAACCAAAGGCTCAGAGTGCCGTGCCACACCCTGATTACGGCCTGAAGCAAACCTGTGGTTTTGTGGCCAGCTTTCAAGGCAGCGAGTTAAGAAAGGAAATCACGGGCGCTGTAATTCACAAACCCACAGAGTTATAAATGACAGCTATTGGCAAAAATATATTGAAGTAAGTCTGCAAAGAGGACTTGAAAACGAGGCAGAATTGCAGGAATCATATATCAGGAGGTAGATTGGAATTGCGTTTAAAGCATGTGAAAAGCGGCAGATCTTTGACAGTGATGCACTTGGACAAAAAGTGCGTATACATTTTTTCCTGAATATATTCAGAAAAAACGCATATGCACTTTTTGGCCAACCAAGCACTCCAGCAATGGAAATCCACACTACATTGAAGTCTCATTTCCCATTCGTCAAAAGGGCCATCTGAAAAAAGTGTAAAAACCAGAAACACAGGACAGGCCATGGAGAACAGGGAGCCTTGTTATGCTGATGGGCGGGATGTAAATTGCCAACAGACACTCTGGAGATGTTTATGGTGTATCCTGAAACATCTGAAAAACAAAGCTACAGAGCCTAGGGCACTTCCACTTTTGCCCCTATAGCTTAGGAAATTTAAAATCAACAAGACACAGCCAACACAAAATTTAGGGCTGCTGTGTTTACAAGAACCTCCAGTCCAGTACAAATTAAATATCCCAGAAAGAAAAAAATGGATAAAGAAGTTGTGCTACCTACGTACAACGGAATATCACTCAGCAATGAAATCAATGTCATCAGGCCTGTAGCAGCAAATTGAGTGGATTTAGGTATGATGATTCTAAGAGAAATATGTCACACACAGAAAGATAATTATCATAAGATATCACTAATAGAGGGAGTGTAAACTTGGCTACACATAAACTAAATTACAAAACCGAACAGAGTCTCACATTTAGATAAAAAACTTATGCATCCTTAAGGGGAAAGTTGAGTTGGGGTGCTGTATAAAACCAGAGATTGAAATTAGCACACATACCGTTCCATAAGCCAAATATGTAATAGACAAGACCTACTCTTTTCTCAACAAAATAGACTCCTCCATGGTGTATCACCTCACACCTGTTAGAATGGGCATCATCAGAAAATCTACAAACAACAAATGTTGGAATGGGTGTGGAGATAAGGAACCTTCTTCCACTATTTTTGGGAATGTAAATTGATACAGTCACTGTGGAGAACGTTATGGAGTTTCTTATAAAACTAAGAATAGAATTACCATATGATACAGCAATCCCAGTACTGGGCATATACCCAGACAAAACCATAAAACGAAAAGAGACATTCACCGCAATGTTCATTGCATCACTATTTACAATATCCAGGTAATGCAAGCAACCTAAATGTCCACAGACAGAAGAATGCATAAAGATGTGGTACAAGTATAAAATGGAATATTACTAAGCCATAAAAAGGAATGAAATTGGGTCATTTGTAGAGACGTTGATGGATCTAGAGACTGTCATACAGAGTGAAGTAAGTCAGAAAGAGAAAAACAAATCTTGTGTATTAATGCATATATGTGGAACCTAGAAAAATTGTACAGATGAACCGTTTTGCAAGGCAAAAATACAGCAACCGATGTAGACAACAAACGTATGGACACCAAGGGGGGAAAGCTGTTGGGGGTGGTGGTGGAAGGAGTTGACATATTGGGATTGGCATGTATACATTTATATGTATAAAAGAGATAACCACAAAGAACCTGCTTTATAAAAAAATAAAATAAAATTCAAAGTTAAAAAAATAAAATTAAAATAATTAAAACAGAAAAAATATTCTTCCCTTCACATACATGTATTTATATGAATAAATTATTTCCATGCTTATATCTGTAAATACAAAAAAGAGGAATAAAATCTACCTTGAACCAAAAATGAAAAAAAGAAAAAAAAACAGAACCTACAAGTTACACAGAGGAAAACCGTATCAGGGCACTTGCTCCAGTTGTAAACAATTCTGAAGTTGGTCAGTGGTGGGGAATCATCTCCCATTCAGCCAGCAGGCCCTACGCAACAAGCGTCCTCATTGCAAAGCTGGGGGACCGTGTCGAGGCATCTGTGAGTAAACGTGGGCTGAGCCCCAGGCCAGCTGCTGCTGAAATGTTCCCACCCTTCCCAGGTAAAACACCTGAATATGTACAAGGACTTGAAAGCCTAGAGGAAGGGCCATGGAGCCACATGAGTGACAGCATGCCAGCCGACTTGGTGCCTGCAGGCCAGCCAGGATGGTCCTGGCCCTGGGTACTCTTCTGGAAGCTTTCCATTTCCCTGCCTGAGATACCCCTGCTGTCCCGGCCCCCACTGCATTCTTCCTTCCTCACCTCTGCCCAGGGAGAAATTCAAGCGGCAGGTATGGGTGACACATCCTCTTCTTTAGGAGGTGGCATCTTGGCAACTGCTGCAGAAAGTCCAGCAGAGCCCCACTCACACTGGGCCACCCACAAAGCCGTGGCATCTCACTCCCTCCCACCAGCCCAGCCCCGAGACTGCTGACTGGGCAGAGAAAATGGCGTCAGGCACAGCTGCAGGGGCTCTTGCTGCCTGGAGCGGTGTTTATATTGATCTCAACCCAGGCACACCTGGGGAGGACTGGTCGGCATGGTAAGGCTTCCCAGGCCAGCCAATAATCACCCCTCAGGGGCTCACAGTTGCCGAAAATGGAACTTTCTGAATCGGCCAGGTCCAAGGAACAGGTGTGGGCTCCTGAGAGTCAGGATGGACAAGGGGCTGCAGCTCTGGCTTGTTTTCTAATTATATTATCTGGCCCATGAGTGGGAGACAACTTCAAGAAAACCCTCTCCTAATGAGAGGAACCCAGGAGTCAGGGAGAGGAGGGGTGGGTGGTGGGTGGAGACAGAGGCCTGGTGCCCCGGGTGCAGTGGAAGTCTCTGGAAGACCAGGTGGAGGGAGGCCACACAGAGTGATGCCCAGGGTCACAGACCTGTCGGAGCTGCTGTTTGTTAGTTCAAGTCCTGCTCTGAGGTGCTCTGTGTCAGATCTGAGTGACAGGTGAGCTGGGAGTGCTCTGCAATGAGGGCGATGTGCACGGTTCCTCTGTGCCCAGCCCTGCCACCGTAACTGCAAGGGTAGCTCTGTATCCTGAGAGGGGTCTGACCACGAAAGCCCCGTGGTCTGGGGTGGGGGTAGGGTACCTGCGCAGGTGATCTCCATATCCTGGGATTGGCCTGATCTCGAGAGCCCCATGGGCTGCTGGAGTCCTGGTAAAGGATGTCAGGACAGTCAGTGAAGCCACCAAGGATATACCTCCAGTAGTTCCTAAAACCTACACCCTGCTGGTCATTCTACCAACCACCAGGACATGGTATTCTGTATTAGTCTTCAATGATGCCTTCTTTTGTATTCCGTTAGTGTCAGAGTCACAAGAAATTTTGGCTTGTGAGTGGCAGGACTCAACATACAACTAAAACAATACTTCTGGGCCGTCTTGCCCCAAGGGTTCAAAAATTCCCCCACCATCTTTGGGGAAAGCTCAGCTAAAGACCTAAAAGTTCTACCACTGGAAAAGGAAACACTCCTTCAATATGCAGACGACATTCTGATCGCCAGCCCTACTAAGGAGACCTCTGAACTACCAAGCCAATAAAGGATACAAGTTGTCCAAGAAAAAGCTCAAATATCACAGACTACGGCGACCTGCCTGGGCTTCATTCTCACAGAAGGTCGGAGAAGCCCATCCCAGGAAAGGGAAGAAACAATTACAGCCTTACCCATATCTAAAACTAGAAGACAGCTTAGGGGTCCCCAGGGAGGCCAGGGTTTGCTGCTTCTGGATCCCTAACTACAGTCTACTAGCTGGACCTCTATATGAAACACTGAAAGGAAAAGATGATGATCCTTTTGAATAGAATCCAGAAGTGGCCTTTCAAGAATGGAAAGAGCAGTCAATTCAGACCCTTGCCCTGGAACTCCCTAATTTAGCTAAACCCTTTGATCTTTACATTCCTGGTGAAAAGGGAATCGCCATTGGAGTATTAGTGCAAAAACTGGGACCACTTGAAATGGAACAATGCAAGAATGCCATCCAGGTAGGATAAACTACAGTCACCAAGGGACTTGGCCCACTGCCACATCTGGCCAAGATACTGGCGGTATCTAAAAACCTGGAAATCAGCAGCACAAAAGGCCACCTCCCTCCTAAGGGAAAAGGACCCCACGTGGTGATCCTAACCCCCAACCATGCCCTGAAGTTGCAGGGTTTGCTCCGTGGGCACACTGACCTCGAATGAGGTGGCCCTCCAACTCCAACCTCCAGAGAGATAACCGGGAGCAACGGGGCACCATGACGACTCATGTGACCATCACTTGACCTGGAGTTTCTCTCATAAAACAACAAAAGTGTGTCCCAAAAGAGTAGACTACTGCTTGCAGGACTTACTGCACCCAGAGCGGACCTAATAATCTTGGCAGGGGAAAAGTATATCACGCTGTCAGCATAGAAAAGCCTACAGACACTGTGATAATGGTGGCCAATAAGACCGGCTGGACTCCTGTTTACTTCAAAAGGCTGTTGACTCAGTGGCCATCATGATCCTTCATCACCACTGACCCTGGATTGTCTGGGAGTTGAGCGGACAGGGTCCTGACACCTGGTGCTGTTTTTACGTTAATCCAGGGGCCTAATTGAAGAAAGCGCAGACTACTGGTCGGAGCATCTAGGCTGGCAGAAACGGTCAGCCTAAGGTGGCCGAACAAATGTGGGGCGGGGTGAAACTGGACCTCACAGCGTCACTGCACATCTCCTTCCTGGACCCTTAAAGGTCATTAGAATCTATAACACTTCCAATGCTCGTGCTCAGGCAGATGAACAGGGAGGCAGGAGGCCTGGGGACAATCAACGTCACCTGGAGGCTGCTGGGAAGTTCTGACCCTCGCCCACAGGTATGAGGGCTCCTAACTCAGCACTCAGCAGTTACAGAAGAAGGGTCTGCACCCTCAGCACTCCAAGAATGAGGAAGGGGACAAAATGCAGAAGAGGGGTTTGTCCCAGGCAAAGCCCCTTAAAAATCCCTGGGAGATAAAAATAGAATCTGGGCAATAAAATAAAGTCTAACCTTTTTTATCCTTTGTGCTTTGTCTAATTTCACGTGCTCCTAGGGTCCCGCATACAGAGGTTCCACACCCGGCACTTCAGACCAGATTTTCTAGTGCAGAATGGCTGGGTCGACACCTCAGATCCTGGGGCACAGTGCACACTCCGTGATATAGAGCCTGAGCTGCAGCCAGCCGGGCCCTCAAGAGCTCCGCCCCCTCCCTCCCACTGACTCTGACAGGATCTCTACACAGCAGCCCAGCCCACAGCCCACGGGGTAGCACATGCTCTCACCTCTCCATTCTCTGATCAAAATATAAAGTTTCCTTTGCTTCTGAACCAAACTCAGTCTCGATCTTTTGGCTCCAATGACACTGGGCAGGGGGACACTTGTTGGGATCCACTCTGGAGGATCAGTAACAGAAATTGAGAACATTGTAACTTCAATGAACAGATGTGTGAGCCAAACTGTAATTAACATAGAACAGTGTATAAGGCTCGGTTAAAATAAAATGTTTCTAACACTTCCATTTGATATTTCCATCACTTTATTATAAGCAAGTTCAGTGAAAAGGTTTGTCTTATTTGTCAGGTCAATATTAGAGAAACGAAGTGATTTCTTTCCAAGGATGTACATCTAGTAATCTTGGTTAAAGCTTCAATCTTGTTTTAAATGCTTTTCCATTGGAAATGATACCTCTCTTTCAGCTCCCCCATTTATGAGAAGTATAAAGTCTTATAATTTATTATTACCAAAGGGGAAAGGTGAGAGGAGGGATAAATTAACAGTTTGAGATTAACACATACACACTGCTATGTATAAAATCGATCATCAACAAGGAACTACTGTATAGCACCAGGAACTACACTCAATATTTTACAATAACCTATAAGGGGAAATAATCTGAAAAAGAATAGATATTTTTATTGACATCATCTATCAATGACAGTTAAAATGGAACCTAAGGGAAGCCGGTGGTGAGTGCTTCTGACCCTGAAGACTTCAGTCATCTAAAGTTTGGACTCTGCCTACTTCCCAAGGCCCTTAATGAACATATGTGTAGCCGTAGCTTAAAAAATTCCCCAGTTTGGGTTGTGGAGAGACACTGATTTTGTAAAAGCCCTGGTGTTCTCCTCATATGAATGGGACACTTTCTACAGCTAAAACATGCCTGTCACACCCAGAGGATGGTATAACATCTGATCGGGAAGAGTTTGGAAAAGGCATCTCATCTCCTCATCTCCTGGTGCTCGGGTTCACCCCTCCAGCGTCTTTACGAACAGTCTCCCCACTTGGAGATGTCAGCACTGTCAACATCTTGTTGCAGACAGTTTGGAATTTGTCCAGAGGATGAAGCAGAAGGTGGAGGAACAATGAGAGACAAGTCTTAGGTGTTCGGACAGGCACATGTCACTCTTATTTCCAATCAGGAAGACGAATTGACCAAAGGCTAGGGTTGCCCATGGAAACAGAATAGGGCTTGAGGAAATCCCGCTGCTTTGTGGCCAGTTCCCATAAACACAAGTTGAAAAATGGAACTCAGGGACACTAAAATTCACGAAACTGCAGAGTTGAAAATATCTGTCACTGAAAAATGTCTTGAGGAAAGTCAGAGAAAAGGATGTGTAAGCAACGGAGAATGGCAGGAAAGGGATTGGAAGAGGTAGAAAGGACTCGCCATTAAGCACAAGAAAAGGGGCTGAACATTGCCAACATTGCAGTTGGCCAAAAAGGGTGTATGCGTCTTTTTCTGTATATATTCAAGAAAAGGGCATACACTTTTTTAGCCAACCAAACAGGTGGGCACTGGAAATCAATACTACAAAACATATCACTTCGCATCAGTCAGAAGAGCCGTCCTCATAAAGTGTAAACACCAGAAATGCAGGACAGGGCAAGGAGAAAAGGGAGCCCTGTGAGGCTTATACTGGAAATGTATATTGCCAACGGTCACTCTGGAGAAGTGTATTGTGTTTACTAAAGCATCTAAAAAATGAGCTACAGAGCACAGGGCACTTGCACTCATGGACGTATATCTTGGGAAAAACAAAAATCGAGAGGACACAGGCACCCCAATGTATACCGCCTCACTGTTTAAAAGATCCTCGACTAGGATATAACTTAAATGTCTCTGGAGGGAAAAAATGGATACAGATGTGGTGCTTATGTAGAGTGGAATATGACTCAGCCTGGAAATCAATGAAATATGGCCACTTGTAACAACTCCAGAGGAGTTACGTATGATCATTTAAAGTCAGAGAATTCAAAAACAAAAAGACATACTATATCACTAATACATGGAATGTAAACTTGGCTACACATGAACTGAATTACAAAACAGAACAGGGTCTCAAATATAGAAAACCAACTTATTCTTGCTTAAGGATAAAGGTGAGTTGGGGTGCTGCATAAAACCAGAGATTGAAATTAGCACAGATACAGTTCCATAAGCCAAATATGTAATAGTCAAGACCTACAACTTGCTCAACAAAATGGACTCAACACCCCATATTCAACGCCTAGGAATATACCTGACTAATAAGAATCTTCAAACCCATGGTTTTATATGTCTCTGTAAGAGAATCAAGCGTGTGTACAGTGGCATGAACACATCAGTGAAAATACGATAAATCCCATTATCAAAATAAATTACAGAAACAAAAAACACAATGACAGTGAAATAGAGAGCAATTCTTAAATAACTCATTCAGTGCCTGTGATGCAACCTGGATTTACCACATCTACACCCAGAGCTGAGTGAGACATAAGGCTGGACACCAGGCTGATAGCATTGGTGAGGTTCGGTGAGCAAATTCAGACCCCTTGAAGTACCCATTCCATGGGTCCCAACTCTCCAGGTTTAAGGGATTCTTCCTTCAGCTAAAACATGCCTGGGAAACCCACAGTATAGTGCACCGTGTGACTGGCAAACGTTTTCCAATGCATCTCAGGTTTCGTCCCCTTTTACACGGGTTCACCATTCCAGATGCTTTACTAACACTCTCCCCACTTGGAGAGTCAGTGCCTTTAAACTCCTGTTTGGCACAGTTTGCAATTTCTGCGCAAGATGAACAGGAATAGGGAGAACCAATGAGAGACTAGCTGTAGGTGTCTGCCCGGGCAAATGTAATGCTCATTTCCCACCAGGAAGAGGAATTATCCAAATTCACAAACCTGCAGAGTTATAAATGACAGCTATCGTCCAAATATATATTGAAGGAAGTCAGCGAAGAGGACTTGAAAGTGGGGCAGAAATTCAGGAAAACGATTTCAGTGGGTAGACTGGAATTGCATTTAAAGCATAGGAAAAGAGGCAGAAGGTCGACAATGGTGCACTTGGCCAAAAAGTACGTATGCGTTTTTTCCTGAAAATATTCAGGAAAAAACGCATACGCACTTTTTGGCCAACCAAGCAAGCATGTTAAAGAAATCTGCACTACAGTGAAGTCTCACAGCCCCCCAGTCAAAAGGGCCATCTGAAAAAAGTGTAAAATCCAGAAAGGCAGCACAGGCCATGGAGAACAGAGAGCCGTGTTATGCTGATGTACGGGTTGTAAATTGCCAACAGCCACTCTGGAGAAGTGTATAGTGTTTCCTCAAACACCTAAAAAAAAAAGCAATGGAGCCTACGGAACTTCCACTTATGGTCCTATAGCTTAGGGAAATTAAAATCAAAATCACACAGCCACCCCAAAGTTTCCAACGGCTCTGTTTACAAGAACCTTGTCTATGGTACAAGTTAAATATCCCAGAATGAAAAAATGGATCAAGAAGTTGTGGTATGTACGTACAATGGAATATCACTCACCAATGAAATCTATGTCATCAGGTCCGTCGTGGCATAATGAGTGGATTCAGGTACGATGATTCTAAGTGAAATAAGACACACAGAAAATGAAAAATCATAAGATATCACTAATACACGGAACATAAACTTGGCTACACATGAACTGAATTACAAAACAGAACAGGGTCTCAAATTTAGAAAACCAACTTATGCTTGCTTATAGGGAAAGGTGAGTTGGGGTGCTGCATAAAACCAGAGATTGAAATTAGCACAGATACCGTTCCATAAGCCAAATATATAATAGACAAGACCTACACCTTGCTCAACGAAATGGACTCAACACCCCATATTCAACGCCTGGGAATATACCTGACAAGTAAGAAACTTAAGACCCATGGATTTATATGTCTCCATAAGGAAGTCAAGCGTGTGTACAGTGGCCTAAATGCAGCAGTGAAAATCCGATAAATCCCATTAACAAAATAAATTTCAAAAACAAAACACAATGACAGTGAAATAGAGAGCAATTCTTAAATAATTCATTCAGGGCTTGTGATGCAACCTGGATTTACCACATCTACACCCAGAGCTGGTTGAGACATAAGGCTGGACACATCGGGCTCATAGCATTGGTGAGGTTTGGTGAGCAAACGCAGACCCTTTGAAGTCATATTGCATGGTAGCCATTCCATGGGTCCCAACTCTCCAGGTTTAAGGGATTCTTCCTTCAGCTAAAACATGCATGTGAAACCCAGAGTATGGTCCGCCGTGTGATTGGGAAACGTTTTCAAATGCATCTCAGGTTTCGTCCCCTGGTACTCGGGTTCACCGTTCCAGACGCTTGACTAACACTCTCCCCACTTGGAGAGTCAGTGCCTTTAACCTCCTGTTTGGCACAGTTTGCAATTTCTGCGCAAGATGAACAGGAATAGGGAGAACCAATGAGAGACTAGCTGTAGGTGTCTGCACGGGCAAATGAAACGCTCATTTCCCACCAGGAAGAGGAATTAACCAAAGGCTCAGCATTCCCTGCCGGAACCAGGTTAGGGCCTGAAGCAATCCTGCGGTTTTGCGGCCAGCTCACAAGAAAGCGAGTTGAAGAAAGGAGCTCAGGGGCACTGTAATTCACAAACCTGCAGAGATATGAATGACAGCTATCATCCAAAAATGTATTGAAGTAAGTCTTCGAAGAGGACTTGAAAGCGGGGCAGAATTTCAGGAAAAGGATTTCAGGGGGTAGACTAGAATTGCACTTAAAGCATAGGATAAGAGGCAGAATGTCGACAATGATGCACTTGGACAAAAAGTGCATATGCGTTTTTTCCTGAATATATTCAGGTAAAAACGCATACGCACTTTTTGGCCAACCAAGCAAGCGTGTAAAGGAAATCTCCACTACAATGAAGTCTCACTGCCCCCAGGTCCAAAGGCCCATCTGAATCAAGTGTAAAATCAGAAACGCAGGAGATGTCATGGAGAAGAGGGAGCCTTGTTATGCTGATGGGCGGGATGTAAATTGCCAACAGCCACACTGGAGAAGTGTATGGTGTTTCCTGAAACACGGAGGAAACAAAGCAACACAGCCTATGGCACTTCCACTTAGAGTCCTATAGCTTAGGGAAATTTAAATCAAAAACACACAGCTACCCCAAAATTTGGGACGGCTCTGTTTACAAGAACCTCGTCTACGGTACAAGTTAAATATCCGATAAAGCAAAAAATGGATAAAGAAGTTGTGGTACGTACGAACAATGGAATATCACTCAGCAATGAAATCTACGTCATCAGGCCCGTAGCGGCATAATGAGTGGATTCACATACGACGATTCTATGAGAAATAAGTCACACAGAAATAGAAACATCATAAGATATCACTAATACACGGAACGTAAACTTGGCTACACATGAACTGAATTACAAACAGAACAGGGTCTCAAATTTAGAAAGCCAACTTATGCTTGCTTATGGGGAAAGGTGAGTTGG
Source organism: Delphinapterus leucas (assembly GCF_059928025.1). Taxonomy (NCBI): domain Eukaryota; kingdom Metazoa; phylum Chordata; class Mammalia; order Artiodactyla; family Monodontidae; genus Delphinapterus; species Delphinapterus leucas. Next base: position 15,151,431 of record NW_028322236.1, on the reverse strand, counting down.
GGTGCTGCATAAAACCAGAGATTGAAATTAGAACAGATACCGTTCCATAAACCAAATATATAATAGACAAGACCTACTCCTTGCTCAACGAAATGGACTCAACACCCCATATTCAATGCCTGGGAATATACCTGACAAGTAAGAATCTTAAGACACATGGATTTATATGTCTCCATAAGGAAATCAAGCGTGTGTACAGCGGCCTAAACGCAGCTGTGAAAATCCGGTAAATCCCAGTATCAAAATAAATTTCACAAACAAAACACAATGACAGAGAAATAGAGAGCAATTCTTAAATAATTCATTCAGGGCTTGTGATGCAACCTGGATTTCCCACATCTACACCCAGAGCTGGGTGAGACATAAGGCTGGACACTTCGGGCTGATAGCATTGGTGAGGTTCGGTGAGCAAACGCAGACCCTTTGAAGTTATACTGCATGGTGCCCATTCGATGGGTCCCAAATCTCCAAGTTTAAGGGATGCTTCCTTCAGCTAAAACATGCATGGGAAACCCAGAGTATGGTCCACCGTGTGATTGGGAAACCTTTTCAAATGCATCTCAGGTTTCGTCCCCTGGTACTCGGGTTCACCATTCCAGACGCTTTACTAACACTCTCCCCACTTGGAGAGTCAGTGCCTTTAACCTCCTGTTTGTCACAGTTTGCAATTTCTGCGCAAGATGAACAGGAATAGGGAGAACCAATGAGAGACTAGCTGTAGGTGTCTGCACGGGCAAATGGAATGCTCATTTCCCACCAGGAAGAGTAATTAACCAAAGGCTCAGCATGCCCGGCCAGAACCAGATTATGGCCTGAAGCAATCCTGCGGTTTTGAAGCCAGCTCACAAGAAAGCGAGTTGAAGAAAGGAGCTCAGGGGCACTGTAATTCACAAACCTGCAGAGTTATGAATGACAGCTATCGTCCAAAAATGTATTGAAGTAACTCTTCGAAGAGGAGTTTAAAGCGGGGCAGAATTTCAGGAAAACGATTTCAGGGGGTAGACTGGAATTGCACTTAAAGCATAGGAAAAGAGGCAGAATGTCGACAATGATGCACTTGGCCAAAAAGGGCGTATGCGTTTTTTCCTGAATATATTCAGGAAAAAACGCATACGCACTTTTTAGCCAACCAAGCAAGCGTGTAAAGGAAATCTGCACTACAATGAAGTTTCACTGCCCCCCGGTCCAAAGGGCCATCTGAAAAAAGTGTAAAATCCAGAAAGGTAGGACAGGTCATGGAGAACAAGGAGCCTTGTTATGCTGATGGGCGGTATGTAAATTGCCAACAGCCACTCTGGAGAAGAGTATGGTGTTTCCTGAAACACGTAGGAAACAAAGCAACACAGCCTATGGCAATTCCACTTATGGTCCTATAGCTTAGGGAAATTAAAATCAAAAACACACAGCCACCCCAAAGTTAGGGACGGCTCTGTTTACAAGAACCTCGTCTACGGTACAAGATAAATTTCCGAGAAAGCATAAAATGGATAAAGAAATTGTGCTACGTACGTACAATGGAATATCACTCAGCAATGAAATCTACGTCATCAGGCCCATAGCGGCATAATGAGTGGATTCAGGTACGATGATTCTACGAGAAATAAGTCATACAGAAAAAGAAAGATCATAAGATATCACTAATACACGTAATGTAAACTTGGCTACACATGAACTGAATTACAAAACAGAACAGGGTCTCAAATTAAGAAAACCAACTTATGCTTGCTTATGGGGAAAGGAGAGTTGGGGTGCTGCATAAAACCAGAGATTGAAATTAGCACAGATACCGTTCCATAAGCCAAATATATAATAGACAAGCCCTACTCCTTGCTCAACGAAATGGACTCAACACCCCATATTCAACGCCTTTGAATATACCTGACAAGTAAGGAGCTTAAAACCCATGGATTTATATGTCTCCATAAGGAAATGAAGCGTGTGTACAGCGGCCTAAACGCAGCAGTGAAAAGGCGATAAATCCCATTATCAAAATAAATTGCAAAAACAAAACACAATGACAGTGAAATAGAGAGCAATTCTTAGAGAGCAATTCTCAAATAATTCATACAGGGCTTGTGATGAAACCTGGATTTACCACATCTACACCCAGAGCTGGGTGTGACATAAGGCTGGACACTTCGGGCTGATAGCATTGGTGAGGTTCGGTGAGCAAACGCAGACCATTTGAAGTCATACTGCATGGTACCCATTCCATGGGTCCCAACTCTCCAGGTTTAAGGGATTCTTCCTTCAGTTAAAACATGCATGGGAAGCCCAGAGTACGGTCCCCCGTGTGATTGGGAAACGTTTTCAAATGCATCTCAGTTTTGGAGCCCAGGGACTCGGCTTCACCATTCCAGACGCTTTACTAACACTCTCCCCACTTGGAGAGTCAGTGCCTTTAACCTCCTGTTTGGCACAGTTTGCAATTTCTGCACAAGATGAACAGGAATAGGTAGAACCAATGAGAGACTAGCTGTAGGTGTCTGCACGGGCAAATGGAACGCTCATTTCCCACCAGGAAGAGGAATTAACCAAAGACTCAGCATGCCCGGCCGGAAACAGATTAGGGCCTGAACCAATCCTGCGGTTTTGCGGCCAGCTCACAAGAAAGCGAGTTGAAGAAAGGAGCTCAGGGGCACTGTAATTCACAAACATACAGAGTTATGAATGACAGCTATCGTCCCAAAATGTATTGAAGTAAGTCTTAACAGAGGACTTGAAAGCGGGGCAGAATTTCAGGAAAACGATTTCAGGGGGTTGACTGGAATTGCACTTAGAGCATAGGAAAAGAGGCAGAATGTCGACAATGATGCACTTGGCCAAAAAGGGCGTATGCGTTTTTTCCTGAATATATTCAGGAAAAACCGCATACGCCCTTTTTGTCCAACCTAGCAAGCATATAAAGGAAATCTGCACTACAAGGAAGCCTCACTGCCCCCCCCCTCGGTCTAAAGGGCCATCTGAAAATAGTGTAAAATCCAGAAAGGCAGGACAGGTCTTGGAGAACAGGGAACCTTGTTATGCTGATGGGAGGGATGTAAATTGCCAACAGTCACTATGGAGAAGTGTATGGTGTTTCCTGAAACACGGAGGAAACAAAGCAACACAGCCTATGGCACTTCCACTTAGGGTCCTATAGCTTAGGGAAATTAAAATAAAAAACACACAGCCACCCCAAAGTTTGGGACGGCTCTGTTTACAAGAACCTCGTCTACGGTACAAGTTAAATATCCGAGAAAGCAAAAAATGGATAAAGAAATTGTGGTACGCACGTACAATGGAATATCACTCAGCAATGAAATCTACGTCATCAGGCCTGTAGCGGCATAATGACTGGAATCAGGTACGACGATTCTACGAGAAATATGTCACACAGAAAAAGAAACATCATAAGGTATCACTAATACACGGAATGTAAACTTGTCTACACATGAACTGAATTACAAAACAGAACAGGGTCTCAAATTTAGAAAACCCACTTATGCTTGCTTATGGGGAAAGGTGAGTTGGGGTGCTGCATAATACCAGAGATTGAAATTAGCACAGATACCGTTCCATAAGCCAAATATATAAGAGACAAGACCTACTCCTGGCTCAACGAAATGGACTCAACACCCCATATTCAACGCCTGGGAATATACCTGACAAGTAAGAATCTTAAAACCCATGGATTTATATGTCTCCATAAAGAAATCAAGTGTGTGTACAGTGGCCTAAACGCAGCAGTGAAAATCCGATAAATCCCATTATCAAAATAAATTTCAAAAACAAAACACAATGCCAGTGAAATAGAGAGCAATTCTTAAATAATTCATTCAGGGCTTGTGATGCAACTTGGATTTACGACATCTACACCCAGAGCTGGGTGAGACATAAGGCTGGACACTTCGGGCTCATAGCATTGGTGAGGTTCGGTGAGCAAACGCAGACCCTTTGAAGTCATACTGCATGGTACCCATTCTATGGGTCCCAACTCTCCAGGTGTAAGGGATTCTTCCTTCAGCTAAAACATGCATGGGAAACCCAGAGTATGGTCCACCGTGTGTTTGGGAAACGTTTTCAAATGCATCTCAGTTTTCGTCCCGTGGTACTCGTTTTCACCATTCCAGACGCTTTACTAACACTCTCCCCACTTGGAGAGTCAGTGCCTTTAACCTCTTCTTTGGCACAGTTTGCAATTTCTACGCAAGAGGAACAGGAATAGGGAGAACCAATGAGAGTCTAGCTGTAGGTGTCTGCACAGGCAAATGGAACGCTCATTTACCACCAGGAAGTGGAATTAACCAAAGGCTCAGCATGCCCTGCCGGAAACACATTAGGGCCTGAAGGAATCCTGCGGTTTTGCGGCCAGCTCACAAGAAAGCGAGTTGAAGAAAGGAGCTCAGGGCCACTGTAATTCACAAACCTGCAGAGTTATGAATGACAGCTCTCATCCACAAATGTATTGAAGAAAGTCTTGGAAGAGGACTTGAAAGCGGGGCAGAATTTCAGGAAAACGATTTCAGGGGGTAGACTGGAATTGCACTTAAAGCATAGGAAAAGAGGCAGAATGTCGACAATGATACACTTGGCCAAAAAGGGCGTATGCGTTTTTTCCTGAATATATTCAGTATAAAATGCATACGCCCTTTATGGGCAACCAAGCAAGCGTGTAAAGGAAATGTGCACTACAATGAAGTCTCACTGCCCCCCGGTCAAAAGGGCCATCTGAAAAAAGTGTAAAATACAGAAAGGCAGGACAGGTCATGGAGAACAGGGAGCCTTGTTATGCTGATGGGCGGGATGTAATTTGCCAACAGCCACTCTGGAGAACTGTATGGTGTTTCCTGAAACACGTAGGAAACAAAGCAACACAGCCTATGGCATTTCCACTTATGGTCCTATAGCTTACGAAAATTAAAATCAAAAACACACAGCCACCCCAAAGTTTGGGACGGCTCTGTTTACAAGAACCTCGTCTACGGTACAAGTTAAATATCCGAGAAAGCAAAAAATGGATAAAGAAGTTGTGGTACGCACGTAGAATGTAATATCACTCAGCAATGAAATCTACATCATCAGGCCCGTAGTGGCATAATGAGTGGATTCAGGTACGACGATTCTACGAGAAATAAGTCACACAGAAATAGAAACATCATAAGTTATCACTAATACACGGAATGTAAACTTGGCTACACATGAACTGAATTACAAAACAGAACAGGGTCTCAAATTTAGAAAACCCACTTATGCTTGCTTATGGGGAAAGGTGAGTTGGGGTGCTGCATAAAACCAGAGAATGAAATTAGCACAGATACCGTTCCATAAGCCAAATATATAATAAACAAGACCTACTCCTTGCTCAACGAAATGGACTCAACAGCCCATATTCAACGCCTGGGAATATACCTGACAAGTAATAATCTTAAAACCCATGGATTTATATGTCTCCATAAGGAAATCAAGCGTGTGTACAGCGGCCTAAACGCAGCAGTGAAAATCCGATAAATCGATTATCAAAATAAATTTCAAAAACAAAACACAATGACAGTGAAATAGAGAGCAATTCTTAAATAATTCATTCAGGGCTTGTGATGCAACCTGCATTTACCACATCTACACCCAGAGCTGGGTGAGACATAAGGCTGGACACTTCGGGCTGAGAGCATTGGTGAGGTTCGGTGAGCAAACGCAGACCCTTTGAAGTCATACTCCATGGTACGCATTCTATGGGTCCCAACTCTCCAGGTTTAAGGGATTCTTCCTTCAGCTAAAACATGCATGGGAAACACAGTGTATGGTCCACCATGTGGTTGGGAAACGTTTTCAAATGCATCTCAGTTTTCGTCCCCTGGTACTCGGGTTCAACATTCCAGACGCTTTACTAACACTCTCCCCACTTGGAGAGTCAGTGCCTTTAACCTCCTGTTTGGCACAGTTTGCAATTTCTGCGCAAGATGAACAGGAATAGGGAGAACCAATGAGAGACTAGCTGTAGGTGTCTGCACGGGCAAATGGAACGCTCATTTCCCACCAGGAAGAGTAATTAACCAAAGGCTCAGCATGCCCGGCCAGAAACAGATTAGGGCCTGAAGCAATCCTGCGGCATTGCGGCCAGCTCACAAGAAAGCGAGTTGAAGAAAGGAGCTCAGAGGCACTGTAATTCACAAACCTGCAGAGTTATGAATGACAGCTATGGTCCAAAAATGTATTGAAGTAAGTCTTCGAAGAGGACTTGAAAGCGCGGCAGAATTTCAGGAAAACGATTTCAGGGGGTAGACTAGAATTGCACTTAAAGCATAGGAAAAGAGGCAGAATGTCGACAATGATGCACTTGGACAAAAAGGGCGTATGCGTTTTTTCCTGATTATATTCATGAAAAAACGCATACGCACTTTTTGGCCAACCAAGCAAGCGTGTAAAGGAAATCTGCACTACAATGAAGTCTCACTGACCCCCGGTCAAAAGTGCCATCAGAAAAACGTGTAAAATCCAGAAAGGCAGGACAGGTCATGGAGAACAGGGAGCCTTGTTATGCTGATGGGCGGGATGTAAATTGCCAACAGCCACTCTGGAGAACTGTATGGTGTTTCCTGAAACACGTAGGAAACAAAGCAACACAGCCTATGGCACTTCCACTTATGGTCCTATAGCTTAGGGAAATTAAAATCAAAAACACACAGCCACCGCAAAGTTTGGGACGGCTCTGTTTACAAGAACCTCGTCTACCGTACAAGTTAATTATCCGAGAAAGCAAAAAATGGATAAAGAAATTGTGGTACGCACGTACAATGGAATATCACTCAGCAATGAAATCTACGTCATCAGGCCCGTAGCGGCATAATGAGTGTATTCAGGTATGATGATTCTACGAGAAATAAGTCACACAGAAAAAGAAACATCATAAGATATCACTAATACACGGAATGTAAACTTGGCTACACATGAACTGAATTACAAAACAAAACAAGGTCTCAAATTTAGAAAACCAACTTATGCTTGCTTATGGGGAAACGTGAGCTGGGGTGCTGCATAAAACCAGAGATTGAAATTAGCACAGATACCGTTCCATAAGCCAAATATATAAAAGACCAAACCTACTCCTTGCTCAACTAAATGGACTCAACACCCCATATTCAACGCCTGGGAATATACCTGTGAAGCAAGAATCTTAAAACCCATGTATTTATATGTCTCCATAAGGAAATCAAGCATGTGTACAGTGGCCTAAACACAGCAGTGAAAATCTGATAAATCCCATTATCAAAATAAATTTCAAAAACAAAACACAATGACAGTGAAATAGAGAGCAATTCTTAGAGAGCAATTCTCAAATAATTCATTCAGGGCTTGTGATGCAACCTGGATTTTCCACATCTACACCCAGAGCTGGGTGTGACATAAGGCTGGACACTTCGGGCTGATAGCATTGGTGAGATTCGGTGAGCAAACTCAGACCCTTTGAAGTCATACTGCATGGTACCCATTCCATGGGTCCCAACTCTCCAAGTTTAAGGGATTCTTCCTTCAGTTAAATCATGCATGGGAAGCCCAGAGTACGGTCCCCTGTGTGATTGGGAAACGTTTTCAAATGCATCTCAGTTTTCGAGCCCAGGGACTAGGCTGCACCATTCCAGACGCTTTACTAACACTCTCCCCACTTGGAGAGTCAGTGCCTTTAACCTCCTGTTTGGCACAGTTTGCAATTTCTGCACAAGATGAACAGGAATAGGTAGAACCAATAAGGGACTAGCTGTAGGTGTCTGCACCGGCAAATGGAACGCTCATTTCCCACCAGGAAGAGGAATTAACCAAAGTCTCAGCATGCCCGGCCAGAAACAGATTAGGGCCTGAACCAATCCTGCGGTTTTGCGGCCAGCTCACAAGAAAGCGAGTTGAAGAAAGGAGCTCAGGGGCACTGTAATTCACAAACCTGCAGAGTTATGAATGACAGCTATCGTCCCAAAATGTATTGAAGTAAGTCTTAAAAGAGGACTTGAAAGCGGGGCAGAATTTCAGGAAAACGATTTCAGGGGGTAGACTGGAATTGCACTTAGAGCATAGGAAATGAGGCAGAATGTCGACAATGATGCACTTGGCCAAAAAGGGCGTATGCGTTTTTTCCTGAATATATTCAGGAAAAAACGCATACGCACTTTTTGGCTAACCAAGCAAGCGTGTAAAGGAAATCTGCACTACAATGAAGTCTCACTGCCCCCCGGTCAAAAGGGCATTCTGAAAAACGTGTAAAATGCAGAAAGGCAGGACAGGTCATGGAGAACAGGGAGCCTTGTTATGCTGATGGGCGGGATGTAAATTGCCAACAGCCACGCTGGAGAAGTGTATGGTGTTTCCTGAAACACGTAGGAAACAAAGCAACACAGCCTATGGCACTTCCACTTATGGTCCTATAGCTTAGGGAAACTAAAATCAAAAACACACAGCCACCCCAAAGTTTGGGACGGCTCTGTTTACAAGAACCTCGTCTACGGAAAAAGTTAGATATCCGAGACAGCAAAAAATGGATAAAGAAGTTGTGGTACGCACGTACAAAGGAATATCACTCAGCAATGATATCTACGTCATCAGGACGGTAGCGGCATAATCAGTGGATTCAGGTACGATGATTCTACGAGAAATATGTCACACAGAAAAAGAAACATCATAAGATATCAGTAATACACGGAATATGAACTTGGCTACACATGAACTGAATTACAAAACAGAACAGGATCTCAAATTTAGAAAACACACTTATGCTTGCTTATGGGGAAAGGTGAGTTGGGGTGCTGCATAAAACCAGAGATTGAAATTAGCACAGATACCATTCCATAAGCCAAATATATAATAAACAAGACCTACTTCTTGTTCAACGAAATGGACTCAACAGCCCATATTCAACGCCTGGGAATATACGTGACAAGTAATAATCTTAAAACCCATGGATTTATATGTCTCCATAAGGAAATCAAGCGTGTGTACAGCGGCCTAAACGCAGCAGTGAAAATCCGATAAATCCCATTATCAAAATAAATTTCAAAAACAAAACAAAATGACAGTGAAATAGAGAGCAATTCTTAAATAATTCATTCAGGGCTTGTGATGCAACCTGCATTTACCACATCTACACCCAGAGCTGGGTGAGACATAAGGCTGGACACTTCGGGCTGATAGCATTGGTGAGGTTCGGTGAGCAAACGCAGACCCTTTGAAGTCATACTCCATGGTACGCATTCCATGGGTCCCAACTCTCCAGGTGTAAGGGATTCTTCCTTCAGCTAAAACATGCATGGGAAACACAGTGTATGGTCCACCATGTGGTTGGGAAACGTTTTCAAATGCATCTCAGTTTTCGTCCCCTGGTACTCGGGTTCACCATTCCAGACGCTTCACGAACACTCTCCCCACTTGGAGAGTCAGTGCCTTTAACCTCCTGTTTGGCACAGTTTGCAATTTCTGCGCAAGATGAACAGGAATAGGGAGAACCAATGAGAGACTAGCTGTAGGTGTCTGCACGGGCAAATGGAACGCTCATTTCCCACCAGGAAGAGGAATTAACCAAAGGCTCAGCATGCCCGACCGGAAACAGATTAGGGCCTGAAGCAATCCTGCGGTATTGCGGCCAGCTCACAAGAAAGCGAGTTGAAGAAAGGAGCTCAGAGGCACTGTAATTCACAAACCTGCAGAGCTATGAATGACAGCTATCGTCCAAAAATGTATCGAAGTAAGTCTTCGAAGAGGACTTGAAAGCGCGGCAGAATTTCAGGAAAATGATTTCAGGGGGTAGACTAGAATTGCACTTAAAGCATAGGAAAAGAGGCAGAATGTCGACAATGATGCACTTGGACAAAAAGGGCGTATGCGTTTTTTCCTGAATATATTCATGAAAAAACGCATACGCCCTTTTTGGCCAACGAAGCAAGCGTGTAAAGGAAATCTGCACTACAATGAAGTCTCACTGCCCCCTGGTCAAAAGGGCCATCTGAAAAACGTGTAAAATCCAGAAAGGCAGGACAGGTCATGGAGAACAGGGAGCCTTGTTATGCTGATGGGCGGGATGTAAATTGCCAACAGCCACTCTGGAGAACTGTATGGTGTTTCCTGAAACACGTAGGAAACAAAGCAACACAGCCTATGGCACTTCCACTTATGGTCCTATAGCTTAGGGAAATTAAAATCAAAAACACACAGCCACCCCAAAGTTTGGGGCGGCTCTGTTTACAAGAACCTCGTCTACCGTACAAGTTAATTATCCGAGAAAGCAAAAAATGGATAAAGAAATTGTGGTACGCACGTACAATGGAATATCACTCAGCAATGAAATCTATGTCATCAGGCCCGTAGAGGCATAATGAGTGTATTCAGGTATGATGATTCTACGAGAAATAAGTCACACAGAAAAAGAAACATCATAAGATATCACTAATACACGGAATGTAAACTTGGCTACACATGAACTGAATTACAAAACAAAACAAGGTCTCAAATTTAGAAAACCAACTTATGCTTGCTTATGGGGAAACGTGAGCTGGGGTGCTGCATAAAACCAGAGATTGAAATTAGCACAGATACCGTTCCATAAGCCAAATATATAAAAGACCAAACCTACTCCTTGCTCAACGAAATGGACTCAACACCCCATATTCAACGCCTGGGAATATACCTGTCAAGCAAGAATCTTAAAACCCATGGATTTATATGTCTCCATAAGGAAATCAAGCATGTGTACAGCGGCCTAAACGCAGCAGTGAAAATCCGATAAATCCCATTACCAAAATAAATTTCAAAAACAAAACCCAATGACAGTGAAATAGAAGGCAATTCTTAGAGAGCAATTCTCAAATAATTCATTCAGGTCTTGTGATGCAACCTGGATTTACCACATCTACACCCAGAGCTGGGTGTGACATAAGGCTGGACACTTCGGGCTGATAGCATTGGTGAGATTCGGTGAGCAAACTCAGACCCTTTGAAGTCATACTGCATGGTACCCATTCCATGGGTCCCAACTCTCCAAGTTTAAGGGATTCTTCCTTCAGTTAAATCATGCATGGGAAGCCCAGAGTACGGTCCCCTGTGTGATTGGGAAACGTTTTCAAATGCATCTCAGTATTCGTCCCCTGGTACTCGGGTTCACAATTCCTGACGCTTTACTAACACTCTCCCCACTTGGAGAGTCAGTGCCTTTAACCTCCTGTTTGGCACAGTTTGCAATTTCTGCACAAGATGAACAGGAATAGGTAGAACCAATGAGGGACTAGCTGTAGGTGTCTGCACGGGCAAATGGAATGCTCATTTCCCACCAGGAAGAGGAATTAACCAAAGGCTCAGCATGCCCGGCCGGAAACAGATTAGGGCCTGAACAAATCCTGCGGTTTTGCGGCCAGCTCACAAGAAAGCGAGTTGAAGAAAGGAGCTCAGGGGCACTGTAATTCACAAACCTGCAGAGTTATGAATGACAGCTATCGTCCCAAAATGTATTGAAGTAAGTCTTAAAAGAGGACTTGAAAGCGGGGCAGAATTTCAGGAAAACGATTTCAGGGGGTAGACTGGAATTGCACTTAGAGCATAGGAAATGAGGCAGAATGTCGACAATGATGCACTTGGCCAAAAAGGGCGTATGCGTTTTTTCTTGAATATATTCAGGAAAAAACGCATACGCACTTTTTGGCTAACCAAGCAAGCGTGTAAAGGAAATCTGCACTACAATGAAGTCTCACTGCCCCCCGGTCAAAAGGGCATTCTGAAAAACGTGTAAAATGCAGAAAGGCAGGACAGGTCATGGAGAACAGGGAGCCTTGTTATGCTGATGGGCGGGATGTAAATTGCCAACAGCCACTCTGGAGAAGTGTATGGTGTTTCCTGAAACACGTAGGAAACAAAGCAACACAGCCTATGGCACTTCCACTTATGGTCCTATAGCTTAGGGAAACTAAAGTCAAAAACACACAGCCACCTCAAAGTTTGGGACGGCTCTGTTTACAAGAACCTCGTCTACGGAAAAAGTTAGATAACCGAGACAGCAAAAAATGGATAAAGAAGTTGTGGTACGCACGTACAATGGAATATCACTCAGCAATGATATCTACGTCATCAGGACCGTAGCGGCATAATCAGTGGATTCAGGTACGATGATTCTACGAGAAATATGTCACACAGAAAAAGAAACATCATAAGATATCAGTAATACACGGAATATAAACTTGGCTACACATGAACTGAATTACAAAACAGAACAGTGTCTCAAATTTAGAAAACCAACTTATGCTTGCTTATGGGGAAAGGTGAGTCGGGGTGCTGCATAAAACCAGAGATTGAAATTAGCACAGATACCTTTCGATAAGCCAAATATAGAATAGACAAGACCTACTCCTTGCTCAACGAAATGGACTCAACACCCCATAGTCTACGCCTGGGAATATACCTGACAAGTAAGAATCTTAAAACCCATGGATTTATATGTCTCCATAAGGAAATCAAGCGTGTGTACAGCGACCTAAACTCAGCAGTGAAAATCCGATAAATCCCATTATCAAAATAAATTTCAAAAACAAAACACAATGACAGTGTAATAGAGAGCAATTCTTAAATAATTCATTCAGGGCTTGTGATGCAACCTGGATTTACCACATCTACACCCAGAGCTGGGTGAGACATAAGGCTGGACACTTCGGGCTGATAGCATTGGTGAGGTTCGGTGACCAAACCAGACCCTTTGAAGTCATACTGCATGGTACCCATTCCATAGGCCCCAACTCTCCAGGTTTAAGAGATTCTTCCTTCAGCTAAAACATGCATGGGAAACCCAGAGTATGGTCCACCGTGTGATTGGGAAACGTTTTCAAATGCATCTCAGTTTTCGTCCCCTGGTACTCGGGTTCACCATTCCAGACGCTTTACTAACACTCTCCCCACTTGGAGAGTCAGTGCCTTTAACCTCCTGTTTGGCACAGTTTGCAATTTCTGCGCAAGATGAACAGGAATAGGGAGAATCAGTGAGAGACTAGCTGTAGGTGTCTGCATGGGCAAATGGAATGCTCATTTCCCACCAGGAAGACGAATTAACCAAAGGCTCAGCGTGCCCTGCCGGAATCAGATTAGGGCCTGAAGCAATCCTGCAGTTTTGTGGCCAGGTCACAAGAAAGCAAGTTGAAGAAAGGAGCTCAGGGGCACTGTAATTCACAAACCTGCAGAGTTATGAATGACAGCTACCGTCCAAAAATGTATTGAAGTAAGTCTTCGAACAGGACTTGAAAGCGGGGCAGAATTTCAGTAAAACGATTTCAGGGGGTAGACTGGAATTGCACTTAAAGCATAGGAAAAGAGGCAGAATGTCGACAATGATGCACTTGGCAAAAAGGCCTATGCATTTTTTCGTGAATATATTCACGAAAAAATGCATATGTGCTTTTTGGCCAACCAAGCAAGCGTGTAAAGGAAATCTGCACTACAATTAAGTCTCACTGCCCCCCGGTCAAAAGGGCCATGTGGAAAAAGTGTAAAATCCAGAAAGGCAGGACAGGTCTTGGAGAACAGGGAGCCTTGTTATGCTGATGGGCGTGATGTAAATTGCCAACAGGCACTCTGGAGAAGTGTATGGTGTTTCCTGAAACACGTAGGAAACAAAGCAACACAGCCTATGGCACTTCCACTTATGGTCCTATAGCTTAGGGAAATTAAAATCAAAAACACACAGCCACCCCAAAGTTTGGGACGGCTCTGTTTACAAGAACCTCGTCTACGGTACAAGTTAAATATCCGAGAAAGCAAAAAATGGATAAAGAAGTTGTGGTACGCACGTACAATGGAATATCACTCAGCAATGAAATCTACGGCATCGGGCCCGTAGCAGCATAATGAGTGGATTCAGGTACGATGATTCTACGAGAAATAAGTCACACAGAAAAAGAAACATCATAAGATATCACTAATACACGGAATGTAAACTTGTCTACACATGAACTGAATTACAAAACAGAACAGGGTCTCAAATTTAGAAAACCAACTTATGCTTGCCTATGGGGAAAGGTGAGTTGGGGTGCTGCATAAAACCAGAGATTGAAATTAGCACAGATACCATTCCATAAGTCAAATATATAATAGACAAGACCGACACCTTGCTCAACGAAATGGACTCAACACCCCATATTCAACGCCTGGGAATATACCTGACAAGTAAGAATCTTAAAACACATGGATTTATATGTCTCCATAAGGAAAGCAAGCGTGTGTACAGCGACCTAAACGCAGCAGTGAAAATCCGATAAATCCCATTATCAAAATAAATTTCAGAAACAAAACAAAATGCCAGTGAAATAGAGAGCAATTCTTAAATAATTCATTCAGGGCTTGTGATGCAACCTGGATTTACCATATCTACACCCAGAGCTGGGTGAGATATAAGGCCGGACACTTCGGGCTGATAGCATTGGTGAGGTTCGGTGAGCAAACACAGACCCTTTGAAGTCATACTGCATGGTACCCATTCCATAGGTCCCAACTCTCCAGGTTTAAGGGATTCTTCCTTCAGCTAAAACATGCATGGGAAACCCAGAGTATGGTCCACCGTGTGATTGGTAAACGTTTTCAAATGCATCTCAGTTTTCGTCCCCTGGTACTCGGGTTCACCATTCCAGACGCTTTACTAACACTCTCCCCACTTGGAGAGTCAGTGCCTTTAACCTCCTATTTGGCACAGTTTGCAAATTCTGCGCAAGATGAACAGGAATTGGGAGAACCAATGAGAGACTAGCTTTAGGTGTCGGCACGGGCAAATGTAACGCTCATTTCCCACCAGGAAGAGGAATTAACCAAAGCCTCCGCATGCTGTTCCGGCAGCAGACTGGGGCCTGAAGCAATCCTGCGGGTTTGCGGCCAGCTCACAAGGAAGCGAGTTGAAGAAAGGAGCTCAGGGTCACTGTAATTCACAAATCTGCAGAGTTATAAATGACAGCTATCGTCCAAAAATATATTGAAGGAAGGCTCCGAAGAGGACTTGTAAGTGGGGCAGAATTGCAGGAAAACCATTTCAGGGGTTTGACTGCAATTGCCTTTAAAGCATAGGAAAAGAGGCAGAATGTCGACAATGATGCACTTGGCCAAAAAGGGCGTATGCGTTTTTTCCTGAATATATTCAGGAAAAAACGCATACGCCCTTTTTGGCCAACCAAGCAAGCATGTTAAAGAAATCTGCACTACAATGAAGTCTCACTGACCCCGGATCAAAAGGGCCATTTGAAAAATGTGTAAAATCCAGAAAAGCAGCACAGGCCCTGGAGAACAGGGAGCCTTGTTATGCTGATGGGCGGGATGTAAATTGCCAACAGCCACTCTGGAGAAGTGTATGGTGTTTTCTGAAACACGTAGAAAACAAAGCAACACAGCCTATGGCACTTCCACTTATGGTCCTATAGCTTAGGGAAATTTAAATCAAAAACACACAGCCACTCCAAATTTCGGACAGCTCTGTTTACAAGAACCTCGTCTATGGTACAAGCTAAATATCTCAGAAAGCGAAAAATGGATAAAAAAGTTGTGGTACGTACGTACAATGGTATATCATTCAGCAATGAAATCTATGTCATCAGGCCCGTAGCGGCATAATGAGTGGATTCAGGTACGATGATTCTACGTGAAATAAGTCACACAGAAAAAGAAACATCATAAGATATCACTAATACACGGAATGTAAACTTGGCTACACATGAAGTGAATTACAAAACACAACAGGGTCTCACATTTAGAAAACCAAATTACGTTTGCTTATGGGGAAACGTGAGTTGAGGTGCCGCATAAAACCAGAGAATGAAATTAGCACAGATACCGTTCCATAAGCCATATATGTAATATACATGATCTACTCCTTGCTCAACGAAATGGACTCAACATCACATATTCAACCCCAAGAATATACGTGACTAGAACGAGTCTTAAAACCTATGTATTTATATGTCTCCATAAGGGAATCCAGTGTGTGTACATCGGCATAAACGCAGCATTGAACATCAGCTAAATCCCATTGTACAAATAAATTTTAAAAACTATCACAAAGACTGTGAAATAGAGAGCAATTCTTAAATAATTCATTCATGGCTTGTGATGAGACCTGGGTTTACCACATCCACACCCACAGCTGGGTTAGACATAAGGCTGGACACTTGGGGCTGATAGGATTGGTGAGGTTCGGTCAGCAAATGCAGACCATTAGAAGTAATACTGCATGGTACCTATTCCAAGGTTCCCAGCTTTCCCGGTTTAAGGGATTCGTCCTTCAGCTCAAACATGCATGGGGAATGCCGAGTATGGTCCACCGTGTGATCAGAAAACGTTTTTAAATGCATCTCTGTTTTCGTCCCCTGGTCCTCGGGTTCACCATTCAAGACACTTTACTAACACTCTCCCCACTTGGAGAGTCAGTGCCTTTAACCTCCTGTTTGGTACAGTTTGCAATTTCTGCGAAAGATGAACAGGAATAGGGAGAACCAATGAGAGACTAGCTGTGGGTTTGTGGACAGGCACATTTAACTCTCATTTCCCTCCAGGAAGAGGAACTAACCACAGGCTCAGCGTTCCATGCCGGAACCAGATTAAGGCCTGAAGCAATCCTGCGGTTTTGCGGCCAATTCACAAGAAAGCGAGTTGAAGTAAGAGGCTCAGGGGCACTGTAATTCACAAACCTGCAGAGTTATAAATGACAGCTATCGTCCAAAAATATATTCAAGTAAGGCTGCAAAGAGGACTTGAAAACGGGGCAGAATTGCCGGAATGCGATTTCAGGAGGTAGACGGGAATTGCTCTGAAAGCATAGGAAAAGAGGCAAAACCTCGACAATGATGCACTTGACCAAAAAGTGCATATGCGTTTTTTTCCAGGGCCCTCATTTACGAGGGTAGGAGGCTCTCAGCATGCTCCAGGGGCCAACAGAGGCCCCACGTTGCCAAGGTGACGTGACTCAGCCAGCCACGTGTGACCTCACATCAGAGGGCCCACCTCACAGAAGGGTAAGGAACCCAGCCAGGATCAGACTCTCACCAGAGGGCCCACATCACCAAGGGGATGGGAACCAGGCAGGAGTGTCCTCACACCCGTGGGGCCACATCATCGAAAGTTGAGGTACCCAGCACATGTAGCCTCAAACCAGAGGACCCACATCACCATGGGTCTCGGAGTGAGGCAGGCAGGATTAACCTCACAACACATGGCCCACTGTATAAAAAAGGTGAGGAATCCAGCAGTTGGAACTTCCCAGCAGGCGGCCCAGAGCACCGAGGGTATGAGATCCAGGCCACAGTGAACTCACAGCAGAGGGCCCTCATCGTGATACTGTAAGCAACCCAGCCGTTGTGACCTCAGAGCACAAGGCCCACATCCCCATGGGGAAGCGAACCAAGCAGGAGTGTCATCGCACCAGTGGGCACACATCAGAAAAGGTGGGGAGCACAGCAGTTAGGGCCTGATGCCAGAGAGCCCTCATCACTGAGGGGACGTAGCTCCCAGAAGGCTCCAACTGCTACCAGAGGCCCGATGTCACCAATGCGGGGTGTGCCAGCCAGGCAGGAGTGACCTCAGAGCAGAGGGCCAACTTCACAGAAGTGTGAGGAAACCAAAGATGATCAGACTCTCACCAGAGGGCCCACATCACCAAGGGAATGGGAACAGGGCAGGAGTGTCCTCACACCAGTGGGGCCACATCACCGAAATGTGAGGGACCCAGCACACGTGGCCTCAAACCAGAGGACACACATCAAAAAGGAGCTGGGAGTGAGGCAGGCAGGAGGAGCCTCAAAACAGCGGGACCATAGAATAAAAAAGGTGAGGAATCCCACAGTTGGAACCTCCCATCAGGCAGCCAGCAGCAGCGAGGCTATGGGATCCAGTCCTGACTGAACTCACAACAGAGGGCCCTCATCATGAAACTGTGAGCAACCCAGCCGTTAGGACCTCAGAGCAGAAGGCCCACATTTCCATGGGGTTGGGAACCTGTCAGAAGTGTACTCACACCACAGGGCACACATCAGAGAATTTTGGGAGCCCAGAAGTTAGGGCCTGACGCCAGAGGGCCCTCATTACCGAGGGAAGGAGACTCCAAGAAGGCACCAACTCCCAATTGAGGGCCCAGGTCACCAAGGTAACGTGTGACAGCCAGGCAGGAGTGAGCTCACAGCACAGGGCCTACCTCACAGAAGGGTGAGGAACAAAGCCAGGATAAGACTCTCACCAGAGGGCCCACATTACCAAGGGAATCAGAACCAGGCAGGAGTGTCCTCACGCCAGTGTGACCACATCATAGAAAGGTGAGGAACCCAGCAAATGTGGCCTAAACCAGAGAACCCACATCTCCAAGGGGCTCAGAGTGAGGCAGGCAGGAGTAGCCTCACAACACAGGGCCCATAGAATAAAAAAGCTGAGGAATCCAGCAGTGGGAACCTCCCAACAGATGGCCCAGAGCACCCAGTCTATGCGATCCAGGCCTCAGTGAACTCACAGCAGAGGACCCATATCATGAAACTGTGAGCAACCCAGACGTTGGGACCTCAGAGCAGAAGGCCCACATCCTCATGGGGTTGGGAACATGGTAAGAGTGTCCTTGCACCACTTAGAACGTATCAGAAAATGTGGGTACCCAGCAGTTAGGGCCTGACACCAGAGGGCCCTCATCACCAAGGGGAGGAGGCTCACAGCAGGCTCCAACTGCCACAAAAGGGCCGACGTCGCCAAGGCGGGGTGTGCCAGCTGGGCAGGAGTGACCTCAGAGCAGAGGGCCCACCTCAAAGAAGTGTGAGGAACCCAACCAGGATCAGACTCTCACCAGAGGGCCCACATCCCCAAGGGGATGGGAACCAGGCAGGAGTGTCCTCACACCAGTGGGGCCACATCAGCGAAAGGTGAGGAACCCAGAACACGTGG
The DNA here is from genome assembly GCF_059928025.1 of Delphinapterus leucas. NCBI lineage: Eukaryota > Metazoa > Chordata > Mammalia > Artiodactyla > Monodontidae > Delphinapterus > Delphinapterus leucas. The sequence goes on along the minus strand of NW_028322236.1, from coordinate 15,132,543 downwards.
CCTCAAAGCAGAGGACCCACATCACCAAGAGGCTCAGAGTGAGGCAGGCAGGAGTTGCCTCACAACACAGGGCCCATAGAATAAAAAAGGTGAGGAATCCAGCAGTTGGAAGCTCCAAGCAGGTGGCCCAGAGCACCGAGGCTATGGGATCAATGCCGGAGTGAACTCACAGCAGAGGGCCCACATCCTGAAACTGTGAGCAACCCAGGCGTTGGGACTTCAGAGTAGAAGGCCCAAATCCCCATGGGGATGGGAACCTGGCAGGAGTGTCTTCGCACCAGTGGGCACACATCAGAAAATGTGGGGATACCAGCAGTTAGGGCCTAACGCCAGACGGCCCTCATCACAGAGGGGAGGAGGCTCCCAGCATGCTCCAACTGCAACCAGAGGCCCCATGTGGCCAAGGCCATGTGTGCCAGCCAGGCAGGAGTGACCTCACAGCAGAGGGCCTTCCTCCCAGAAGTGTGAGGAATCCAGCCAGGATCAGACTCTCAGCAGAGGGCCCACATCACCAAGGGGATGGGAACCAGGCAGGAGTGTCCTCACACCAGTGGGGCCACATCAATAAAATGTGAGGAAACCGGCACATGTGGCCTCAAACCAGAGGACCTACATCACAAAGGGGCTGGGAGTGAGGCAGGCAGGATGAGCCTCACAACACAGGGTCCAAAGAATAAAAAAGGTGAGGAATCCAGCAGTTGGAACCTCCCAGCAGGCAGTCCACAGCACAGAGGCTATGGGATCTAGGCCTGAGTTAACTAACACCAGAGAGCCAACATGAGGAAACTGTGAGTAACCCAGGCGTTGGGACCTCAGACCAGAAGACCCACATCCGCATGGGGATGGGAACCTTACAGGAGTGTCCTGGCATCACTGGACTCACATCAGAAAACGTGGGGAGCCCAGCAGTTAGAGCCTGACGCCAGAGGGCCCTCATCACCGAGGAGAGGAGGCTCCAGGCAGGCTCCAACTGCCACCAGAGGGCCAAAGTCACCAGGCAATGGGAGAAAGCCAGGCAGGAGTTACCTCACAGCAGAGGGCCTACCTCAAAGAAGGGTGAGGAACCCAGCCAGGATAAGACTCTCACCAGAGAGCCCACATCACCAAGGAGATCGGAAGAAGGCAGGAGTGTCCTCACACCAGTGTGGCCACATTATAGAAAGGTGAGGAACCCAGCACATGTGGCCTAAACCAGAGGACCCACATCTCCAAGGTGCTTAGAGTGAGGCAGGCAGGAGTAGCCTCACAACACAGGGCCCATAGAATAAAAAATGTGAGGAATCCCGCAGTTGGAACCTCCCAGCAGGCGGCCAGAAGCAGTGAGGCTATGGGATCTAGGCCTGACTGAACTCACAACAGAGGACCCTCATCATGAAACTGTGAGCAACCCAGACGATGGGACCTCAGAGCAGAAGGCCCACATTCCCATGGGGTTGGGAACCTGGCAGGAGTGTACTCGCACCACAGGGCGCACATCAGAAAATTTTGGGAGCCCAGGAGTTAGGGCCTGACGCCAGAGGGCCCTCATTACCCAGGGGCGGAGACTCCCAGCAGGCACCAACTCCCAACTGAGGGCCCACGTCACCAAGGTAACGTGTGCCAACCAGGCAGGAGTGACCTCACCGCAGAGGGCCTACCTCACAGAAGGGTGAGGAAACCAGCCAGGATAAGACTCTCACCAGTTTGTCCACCTCACCAAGGGGATCAGAACCAGGCAGAAGGGTCCTCACGCCAGGGTGGCCACATCATAGAAAGGTGAGGAACCCAGAACGTGTGGCCTAAATCAGAGGACCCACATCTCCAAGGGGCTAGGAGTGAGGCAGGCAGGAGTAGCCTCACAACACAGAGCCCATAGAATAAAAAATGTGAGGAATCCAGCAGTTGGAACCTGCCAGCAGGCGGCCCACAGCATGGAGTCTATGGGATCCAGGTCACAGAGAACTCACAACAGAGGGCCCACATCATGAAACTGTGAGCAACTGAGCCGTTGGGACTTCAGAACAGAAGGCCCACATCCCCATAGGGATGGGAACCTGGCAGGAGTGTCCTCGCATCACTTAGCACGAATCAGAAAATGTGGGAACCCAGCAGTTAAGGCCTGAGGGCAGAGGGCCCTCATCACTGAGGGGAGGAGGCTCCCAGCAGGCTCCAATTGCCACCATAGGGCCGACGTCGCCAAGGAGGGGTGTGCCAGCCAGACAGGAATGACCTCAGAGCAGAGGGCCCACCTCAAAGAAGTGTGAAGAAACTCAACAAGGATCAGACTCTCACCAGAGGGCCAACATCACCAAGGGGATGGGAACCAGGCAGGAGTGTCCTCACACCAGTGGGGCCACATCAGCAACAGGTGAGGAGCCCAGCACATGTGACCTAAAACCAGAGGACCCACATCACCAAGTGGCTCAGAGTGAGGCAGGCAGGAGTTGTCTAACAACACAGGGCCCATAGAATAAAAAAGGTGAGGAATCCAGCAGTTTGAACCTCCCAGCAGGTGGCCCAGAGCACCCAGTCTATGGGATCCAGGCCACAGTGAACTCACAGCAGAGGGCCCACATCATGAAACTGTGAGCAACCCAGCCGGTGGGACCTCAGAGCAGAAGGCCCACATCACCATGGTGATGGGAACCTCGCAGGAGTGTCCTCGCACCACTTAGCATGTATCAGAAAATGTGGGAACCCAGCAGTTAGGGCCTGACGCCAGAGGGCCCTCATCACCAAGGGGAGGAGGCTCCCAGCAGGCTCCAACTGCCACCAGCCGGCCGACGTTGCCAAGGCAGTGTGTGCAAGCCAGGCAGGAGTGACCACAGAGCAGAGGGCCCACCTCACAGAAGTGTGAGGATCCCAACCAGGATCAGACTCTCACCAGAAGGTCCACATCACCAAGGGGATGGAAACCAGGCAGGAGTGCCCTCACACCAGTGGGGCCACATCAGCGAAAGATGAGGAACACAGCACATGTGGCCTCAAACAAGGGGACACACATCACGAAGGGGCTGGGACTGAGGCATGCAGGAGGAGACTCACAACAGAGGGCACATAGAATAAAAAAGGTGAGGAATCCAGGAGTTGGAAACTCCAGGCAGGCGGCCCAGAGCACCGACGCTATGGGATACAGGCCAGAGTGAACTCACAGCAAAGGGCCCACATCATGAAACTGTGAGCAACCCAGCCGTTGGGACCACAGAACAGAAGTCCCACATGCCCATGGGGATGGGAACCTGGCAGGAGTGTCCTCGCACCACTGGGCACACATCAGAAAATGTGTGGAGCCTAGCACTTAGGGCCTGACACCAGAGGGCCCTCATCACTGAGGGGAGGAGGCCCCAGCACGCTCCAACTGCCACCAGAGTGCCCACGTCACCAAGGCGATGTGTGCCAGCCAGGCACGATTGACCTCACAGCAGAGGGCCCACATCATGAAAGTGTGAGCAACCCAGCCGTTGGGACCTCAGAATAGAAGGCCCAGAGCCCCATGTGGATGGGAACCTGGCAGGAGTGTCATCGCACCACTGGGCACACATCAGAAAATGTGGGGAGCCCAGCAGTTAGGCCCTGACGTCACTGGGCCCTCATCACCGAGGGGAGGAGGCTCCCAGCACGCTCCATCTGCAACCAGTGGGCCCATGTGGCCAAGGCGGGTTGTGCCAGTCAGGCAGGAGTGACCTCAGAGAAGAGGGCCCACCTCAAAGAAGTGTGAGGAACCCAGCCATGATCAGACTCTCACCAGAGGGCCCACATCACCAAGGGGATGGGAACCAGGCAGGAGTGTCCTCACACCAGTGGGGTCACATCATCAAAAGATGAGGAACCCAGCACATGTGGCCTCAAACCAGAGGACACACATCACCAAGGGGTTGGGAGTGAGGCAGGTGTCTGGACGGGCACATTTAACTATAATTTCCCACCAGGAAGAGGAATTAACCAAAGGGTCAGAGTGCCGTGCCGGACCCTGATTACGGCCTGAAGCAAACCTGTGGTTTTGTGGCCAGCTTACAAGGAAGCGAGTTAAGAAAGGAACTCAGAGGCACTGTCATTCACAAACCTGCAGTTATAAATGACAGCTATCGTCCAAAAATATATTGAAGTAAGGCAGCGAAGAAGACCTGAAAGTGGGGCAGAATTGCAGGAAACCGATTTCATGATGTAGACAGTAATTGCTTTTAAAGCATAGGAAAAGAGGCAGAACGTCTACAGTGATGCACTTGGCCAAGAAGGGCATATGCGTTTTATAGAGGGCCCTCATTAATGAGGGGAGGAGGCTCCCAGCACACACCAAAGGCCAACAGACGGCCCATGTCATCAAGGCGACGTGTGCCAGCCAGGCAGGAGAGACCTCATATCACAGGGTCTACCTCACAGAAGGGTGAGGTACCCAGCGAGGATCAGACTCTCACCAGAGGGCCCACATCACCAAGGGGATGGGAACCAGTCAGGAGTGTCCTCACACCAGTGGGGCCACATCATCCAAAGTTGAGGAACACAGCACATGTGACCTCAAACCAGAGGACACACATCACCAAGGGACTGGGAGTGAGGCAGGCAGGAGGAGCCTCAAAACAGAGGGCCCATAGAATAAAAAAGGTGAGGAATCGCGCAGTTGGATCCTCCCAGCAGGCGGCCAGGAGCAGCGAGGCTATGGGATCCAGGCCGGAATGAGCTCACACCAGAGGGCCCTCATCATTATACTGTGAGCAACCCAGCCGTTGGGACCTCAGAGCAGAAGGCCCACATCCACATGGGTATGGGAAACTGGCAGGAGTGCCATCACACCACTGGGCACACATCAGAAAATATGGGTACCCAGCAGTTAGTGACTGACGCCACAGGGCCCTCATCACCGAGGGGAGGAGGCTCCCAGCAAGCTCCAACTGCCACCAGAGGGCCGACGTCACCAAGGCAACGGGAGCAAGCCAGGCAGGAGTGACCTCACAGCAGAGGGCCCACCTCCCAGAAGTGTGACGAAACCAGTCAGGATCAGACTCTCACCAGACGGCCCACATCACCAAGGGGATGGGAACCAGGCAGGAGTGTCCTCACACCAGTGGGTCCACATCACTAAAAGGTGAGTAAACCAGCACATGTGGCCTGAAACCACAGGACCCACATCACCAAAGGGCTGGGAGTAAGGCAGGCAGGAGGAGCCTCACAACACAGGGCCCAAAGAATAAAAAAGGTGAGGTATCCAGCAGTTGGAACCTCGCAGCAGGCGGCCCAGAGCACAGAGACTATGGGATCCTGGCCTGAGTGAACTAACACCAGAGAGCCTATATCATGGAACTGTGAGCAACCCAGACGTTGGAACCACAGAGCAGAAGGCCCACATCCCCATGGGGATGGGAAACTTACAGGAGTGTCCTGTTATCACTGGGCTCACATCAGATAACATGGGGAGCCCAGCAGTGATGGCCTCACGCCAGAGGGCCCTCATCACCGAGGGGAGGAGGCTCCCAGTAGGTTCCAACTGCCACCAGAGGGCCGATGTCACCAAGGCAATGGGAAGCCAGGCAGGAGTTACCTCACAGCAGAGGGCCCACCTCACAGAAGGGTGAGGAACCCAGCCAGGATCAGACTCTCACCAGAGGGCTCATATCACCAAGGGGATGGGAACCAGGCACAAGTATCCTCACACCAGTGGGGCCATATCATCGAAAGGTGAGGGACCCAGCACACGTGGCCTCTAATCAGTGGACACACATAAACAAGGGGCTGGGAATGAGGCAGGCAGGAGGAGCCTCAAAAGAGAGGGCCCATAGAATAAAAAAGGTGAGGAATCCCGCAGTTGGAACCTCCCAGCAGGCGGCCTGGAGTAGCGAGGCTATGGGATCCAGGGTGAGTGAACTCACACCAGAGGGCCCTCATCATGAAACTGTGAGAAATCCAGACGTTGGGACCTCACAGCAGAAGGCCCACATTCCCATGGGCTTGGGAACCTGACAGGAGTGTACTCGCACCACAGGGCGCACATCAGAAAATTTTGAGAGCCCAGGAGTTAGGGCCTGACGCCAGAGAGCCCTCATTACCGAGGGAAGGAGACTCCCAGCAGGCACCAACACACAATTGAGGGCCCACGTCGCCAAGATGACGTGTGCCAGTCAGGCAGAAGTGACCTCACAGCACAGGGCCTACCTAACAGAAGGGTGAGGAAACCAACCAGGATAAGACTCTCGCCAGAGGGCCCACATCACCAAGGGGATCGGAACCACGCAGGAGTGTCCTAACACCAATGTGGCCACATCATAGAAAGGTGAGGAACCCAACACATGTGGCCTCAAAGCAGAGGACCCACATCTCCAAGGGACTCGGAGTGAGGTAGGCAGGAGTAGCCTTACAACACAGGGCCCATAGAATAAAAAGGTGAGGAATCCAGTAATTGGAAGCTCCCAGCAGGCGGCCCAGGGCACCCAGTCTATGAGATCTAGGCTGCAGTGAACTCACAGCAGAGGGCCCACATCATGATACTGTGAGCAACCCAGCCATTGGGACCTCAGAGCAGAAGGCCCACATCCCCATGGGGATGGGAAACTGGCAGGAGTGTCATCGCACCAGTGGGCGCACATCAGAAAATGTGGGGAGCCCAGCAGTTAGGGCCTGATGCCAGAGGGCCCTCATCACCGAGGGGAGGAGGCTCCCATCCCGCTCCAACTGCAACCAGAGGGCCCACTTGGCCAAGGCGACGTGTGCCATCCAGGCACGAGTGACCTCACAGCAGAGAGCCCACCTCCCAGAAGTGTGAGGTATCCAGCCAGGATCAGACTCTCACCAGAGGGCCCACATCACCAAGGGGATGGGAACCAGGCAGGAGTGTCCTCACACCAGTGGGGCCACATCAATAAAAGGTGAGGAAACCGGCACATGTAGCCTCAAACCACAGGACCTACATCACCAATGGGGGGAGTGAGGAAGGCAGGAGGAGCCTCACAACACAGGGCACAAAGAATAAAAAAGGTGAGGAATCCAGCAGTTGGAACCTCGCAGCAGGCGGCCCAGAACACAGGGGCTATGGGATCTAGGCCTGAGTGAATGAACATCACAGAGCCAACACCATGAAACTGTAAGGAACCCAGGCGTTGGGACCTCAGAGCAGAAGGCCCACATCCCAATGGGGATGGGAACCTGGCAGGAGTGTCCTGGCATCACTGGGCTCACATCAGAAAACGTGGGGAGCACAGCAGTTAGAACCTGACGCCAGAGGGCACTCATCACTGAGGAGAGGAGGCTCCCAGCAGGCTCCAACTGCCACCAGAGGGCCTACGTCTCCAAGGCAATGGGAGCAAGCCAGGCAGGATTTACCTAAGAGCAGAGGGCCCACCACACAGAAGGGTGAGGAACGCAGCCAGTGTCAGACTCTCACCAGAGGGCCCACATCACCAAGGGGATGGGAACCAGGCAGGAGTTTCCTCACACCATTGGGGCCACATCATTGAAAGGTGAGGAACCCAGCACATGTGGTCTCGAACCAGAGGACACACATCACCAAGGGGCTGCGAATGAGGCAGGTGTCTGGACGGGCACATTTAACTCTCATTTCCCACCAGGAAGAGGAATTAACCAAACGCTGAGCATGCCGTGCCGGAACCAGATTACAGCCTGAAGCAAACCTGCGGTTTTGTGGCCAGCTCACAAGGAAGCGAGTTAAGAAAGGAAATCAGGGGCACTGTAATTCTCAAACCTGCAGAGTTATAAATGACAGCTATTGTCAAAAATATATTGAAGTAAGGCTGCAAAGAGGACTTGAAAACGAGGCAGAATTGCAGGAATCAGATTTCAGGAGGTAGATTTGAATTGCATTTAAAGCATATGAAAAGCAGCAGATCTTTGACAGTGATGCACTTGGACAAAAAGTGCATATACATTTTTTCCTGAATACATTCAGGAAAAAACGCATATGCTCTTTTTTGTCAACCAAGCACTCGAGCAATGGAAATCTGCACTACAATGAAGTCTCTTTTCCCATTCGTCAAAATGGCCATCTGAAAAAAGTGTAAAAACAAGAAACACAGGACAGGCCATGGAGAACAGGGAGCCTTGTTATGCTGATGGGTGGGATGTCAATTGCCAACAGACACTCTGGAGATGTTTATGATGTATCCTGAAACATCTAAAAAACAAAGCTACAGAGCCTAGGTCACTTCCACTTATGGCCCTATAGCTTAGGAATATTAAAATCAACAAGACACAGCCAACACAAAATTTAGGGCTGCTGTGTTTACAAGAACCTTGAGTCCTGTGCACATTAAATATCCCAGAAAGAAAAAAATGGATAAAGAAGTTGTGCGACTTATGTACAACGGAATATCACTCAGCAATGAGATCAATGTCATCAGGCCTGTAGCAGCAAATTGAGTGGATTTAAGCACGATGATTCTAAGAGAAATATGTCACACAGAGAAAGATAGTTATCATAAGATATCACTAATAGAGGGAGTGTAAACCTGGCTCCACATGAACTGGATTACAAAACCGAACAGAGTCTCACATTTAGATAAAAAAACTTATGCTTGCTTAAGGGGAAAGTTGAGTTGGGGTGCTGTATAAAACCAGAGATTGAAATTAGCACAGATACCTTTCCATAAGCCAAAAATGTAATAGACAAGACCTACTCCTTGCTCAACGAAATAGACTCATCCATGGTGTTTCACCTCACACTGGTTAGAATGGGCATCATCAGAAAATCTACAAACAACAAATGCTGGAAAGGGTGTGGAGATATGGAACCCTCTTCCAGTATTGTTGGGAATGTAAATTGATACAGTCACTGTGGAGAACATTATGGAGTTTCTTATAAAACTAACAATAGAATTACCATATGATACAGCAATCCCACTACTGGTCATATACCCAGACAAAACCATAAATTAAAAAACAACATTCAGCGCAATGTTCATTGCATCACTATTTACAATATCCAGGTAATGGAAGCAACCTAAATGCCCACAGACAGACGAATGCATAAAGATGTGGTACATATATAAAATGGAATATTACTAAGCCATAAAAAGGAATGAAATTGGGTCACCTGTAGAGACGTTGATGAATCTAGAGACTGTCATACACAGTGAAGTAAGTCAGAAAGAGAAAAACAAAACAAATCTTGTATATTAATGCATATATGTGGAACCTAGAAAAATTGTACAGATGAACCGTTTTGCAAGGCAGAAATAGAGCAACAGATGTAGACAACGAACGTATGGACACTAAGGGGGGAAAGCTGTTGGGGGGATGGTGGTGGGAGGTGTTGAGAGATTGGGATTGGCATGTATACATTTATATGTATAAAAGAGATAACCAAAAAGAACCTGCTGTATAAAAAATAAAATAAAATTCAAAATTAAAAAAAATAAAATTAAAAAAAGTAAAACAGAAAAAATATTCTTCCCTTCACATACATGTATTTATATGAATAAATTATTTCCATGCATATATCTGTAAATACAGAGGAGAAGAATAAAATCTACCTTGAACCAAAAACGAAAAAAAGAAAAAGAAAAACAGAACCCACCAGGTACACAGAGGAAAACCCTATCAGGTCACTTGCTCCAGTTGTAAACAATTCTGAAGTTGGTCAGTGGTGGGGAATCATCTCCCATTCAGCCAGCAGGCCCCACGCAACAAGCGTCCTCATTGCAAAGCTGGGGGACCATGCCGAGGCATCTGTGAGTAAACGTGGGCCGAGCCCCAGGCCAGCTGCTGCTGAAATGTTCCCACCCTTCCCAGGTAAAACACCTGAATATGTACAAGGACTTGAAAGCCTAGAGGAAGGGCCATGGAGCCACACGAGCGATAGCATGCCAGCCGACTTGATGCCTGCAGGCCAGCCAGGATGGTCCTGGCCCTGGGTGCTCTTCTGGAAGCTTTCCATTTCCCTGCCTGAGATACCCCTCCTGTCCTGGCCCCCACTGCTTTCTTCCTTCCTCACCTCTCCCCAGGAAGAAATTCCAGCAGCAGGTATGGGTGACACATCCTCTTCCTTAGCAGGTGGCATCTTGGCAACTGCTGCAGAAAGTCCAGCAGAGCCCCACTCACACTGGACCACCCACAAAGCCGTGGCCTCTCACTCCCTCCCACCAGTCCAGCCACGAGACTGTTGACAGGGCAGAGAAAATGGCGTCAGGCACAGCTGCAGGGGCTCTTGCTGCCTGGAGCGGTGTTTATATCGATCTCAACCCAGGCACACCTGGGGAGGTCTGGCCGGCACGGTCAGGCTGCCCAGGTCAGCCAATCATCAGCCCTCAGGGTCTCACAGTTGCAGAAAATGGAACTTGCTGAATCGGCCAGGTCCAAGGAACAGGTGTGGGCTCTTGAGAGTCAGGATAGACAAGGGGCTGTAGTTCTGGCTTGTTTTCTAATCATTTTATCTGGCCCATGAGTGGGAGACAACTTCAAGAAAACCCTCTGCTAATGAGAGGAACCCAGGAGTCAGGGAGAGGAGGGGAGGGTGGTGGGTGGAGACAGAGGCCTGGTGCCCCGGGTGCAGTGGAAGTCTCTGGAAGACCAGGTGGAGGGAGGCCGCACAGAGTGATCCCCAAGATCACAGACCTTTTGGAGCTGCTGTTTGTTAGTACAAGTACTGCTCTGAGGTGCTCTGTGTCAGATCTGAGCGACAGGTGAGCTGGGAGTGCTTTGCAATGTGCGCTATGTGCACGGTTCCTGTTTGCACAGACTTGCCACGGAACATGCAAGGGTAGCTCTGTATCCTGGGAGGGACGTGACAACGAGAGCCCCATGGGCTGCAGGTGACCTGCCCAGGGAACACCATATCCTGGGAGGGGCCTGAACACGAGGGCCCTGTGGGCTGGGGTGGGGGTGGGGTACCTGCCTGGGTGAGCTCCATATCCTGGGATTGGCCTGACTTTGAGAGCCCCATGGGCTGCAGCAGTCAAGGTAACGGATGTCAGGAGAGTCAGTGAAGCCACCGAGGATATACCTCCAGTAGTTCCTAAATCCTATACCCTGCTGGTTATTCTACCAACGACCAGGACTTGGTATTCTGTATTAGTCTTCAATGATGCCTTCTTTTACACTTTTTTCACATGGCCCTTTTGACCGGGGGGCAGTGAGACTTCATTGTAGTGCAGATTTCCTTTAAACGCTTGCTTGGTTGGCCAAAAAGTGCGTATGCGTTTTTTCCTGAATATATTCAGGAAAAAACCAATATGCTCTTTTTGGCCAAGTGCATCATTGTCGACATTCTGCCTCTTTTCCTATGCTTTAAGTGCAATTCCAGTCTACCCCCTGAAATCGTTTTCCTGAAATTCTGCACCGCTTTAAAGCCCTCTTCACAGACTTACTTGAATATATTTTGGACGATAGCTATCATTCATAACTCTGCAGGTTTGTGGATTACAGTGCCCTTGAGCTCTTTTCTTCAACTCGCTTACTTGTGAGCTGACCGCAAAACCGCAGGATTGCTTCAGGCCCTAATCTGTTTCCAGCAGGGCACGCTGAGCCTTTGGTTAATTCCTCTTCCTGGTGGGAAATAAGCGTTCCATTTGTCCGTGCAGACACCTACAGCTAGTCTCTCATTGGATCTCCAAATTCCTGTTCATCTTGCACAGAAATTGCAAAGTGTGCCAAACAGGAGGTTAAAGGCACTGACTCTCCAAGTGGGGAGAGTGTTAGTAAAGCGTCTGGAATGGTGAACCCGAGTACCAGGGGACGAAAACTGAGATGCATTTGAAAACGTTTCCCAATGACATGGTGGAACGTACTCTGGGTTTCCCATGCATGTTTTAGCTGAAGGAAGAATCCCTTAAACCTGGAGAGTTCGGACCCATGGAATGGGTACCATGCAGTATGACTTCAAAGGGTCAGCATTTGCTCATCGAACCTCACCAATGCCATCAGCCCGAAGTGTCCAGCTTTATGTCTCAACCTAACCCTTACCCGAACCCTTACCCTTATCCGTCCCCTAATCATACGCTAAAACTAACCCGTATCCTAACACGTACGCTCATCTTAAACCGTTGTCTTACCCTAACCTGTACCCTAAACCGTCCCCGTCCCCAAACCCTAACAAACCCTAACCCTAACTCTTACCCAAAGCCTTACCCTAAACCATCCCCTAATCGTAACACGTATGCTAACACTAACCTGTACCCTAACATGTACTCTCACCCTAAACCGTGGTCGTACCCTAAGCTGTACCCTAAACCGTCCCCATCCAGTAACCCTAAAACTAAACCTAACCCTAACGATAACCCTTACCCGAAACCTTACCCTAACCCGTCCCCTAATCCTAACACGTACGCTAACACTAAACCGTACCCTAACACGTACGCTCACCCTAAACCGTTTTTGTACCCTAACCTGTACCCTAAACCATCCGTGTCCCAGTCCCCTAACCCAAACCCTAACCCTAATCCTTACCCGAAGCCTTACTCTAACCCTTCCTTTAATCCTAACCCGTACGCTAACACTAACCCATACCCTAAAACGTACGCTCACCCTAAACCGTTGTCGTACCCTAACCTGTAACCTAAACCGTCCCCGTCCCCTAACCCTAACACTAACCTTAACCCTTACCCGAAGCCTTACACTAACCCGTCCCCTAATCCTAACCCGTACGCTAACACTAACCCGTACCCTAACATGTACGCTCACCCTAAACCATTGGCGAATCCTAACCTGTACTCTAAACCGTCCTCGTCCCTGTCCCCTAATCCTAACCCTGACCCTTACTCGAAGCCTTACCCTAACACGTCCCCTAATCCTAACCCGTACGCTAACACTAACCCATAACCTAACACGTACGCTCACCCTAAACCGTTGTCGTACCCTAACCTGTACCCTAAACCGTCCCCGTCCCCTAACCCTAACTCTAACCCTAACCCCAACCCTAACCTTTACCCGAAGCCTTACCCTCACCCATCCGCTAATCCTAACCCGTACGCTAACACTAACCCGTACCCTAACACGTACGCTCAACCTAAACTGTTGTCGTACACTAACCTGTACCCTAAACCGTCCCCGTCCCCTAACCCTAACCCTAACCCTAACCCTAACCCTTACCCGAAGCCTTACCCTCACCCGTCCCCTAATCCTAACCCGTACGCTAACACTAATCCGTACCCTAACAACTACGCTCACCCTAAATCGTTGTCGTACCCTAACATGTACCCTAAACCGTCCCCGTCTCCTAACCCTAAACCTAACCCTAACCCTAACACTAACACTTACCCGAAGCCTTACCCTCACCCGTCCCCTAATCCTAACCCGTACGCTAACACTGACCCGTACCCTAACACGTACGCTCACCCTAAACCGTTGTCGTACCGTAACCTGTACCCTAAACCGTCCCCGCCCCTAACCCTAACCCTAACCCTAACCCTAACCCTTACCCGAAGCCTAACACTCACCGTCCCCTAATCCTAACCCGTACGCTAACACTAACCCGTACCCTAACACGTACGCTCACCCTAAACCGTTGTCGTACCCTAACTTGTACCCTAAACCGTCCCCGTCCCCTAACACTAACCCTAACCCTAACCCTTACCCGAAGCCTTACACTCACCCGTCCCCTAATCCTAACCCGTACGCTAACACTAACCCGTACCCTAACACGTACGCTCACCTTAAACCGTTGTCGTACCCTAACCTGTACCCTAAACCGTCCCCGTCCCCGTCCCCGGCCCCTAACCCTAACCCAAACCCTAACCCTTACCCAAAGCCTTACCCTCACCCGTCCCCTAATCCTAACCCGTACGCTACCACTAACCCGTACCCTGAAACGTACACTCACCCTAAATGCTGTCGTACACTAACCTGTACCCTAAACCGTCCCTGTGCCCGTCCCGTAACCCTAACCCTAACCCTAACACTAATCCTAACCCTTACCCGAAGCCTTACCCTCACCCGTCCCCTAATCCTAACCCGTACACTAACACTAACCCATACCCTAACACGTACGCTCACCCTAAACCGTTGTCGTACCCTAACCTGTACCCTAAACCGTCCCCGTCCCCTAACCCTAACCCTAACCCTAACCCTAACCCTAACCCTTACCCGAAGACTTACCCTCACCCGTCCCCTAATCCTAACCCTTACGCTAACACTAACCCGTACCCTAACACGTAAGCTCACCCTAAACCGTTGTCGTACCCTAACCTGTACCCTAAACCGTCCCCGTCACCGTCCCCTAACCCAACCCTAACCCTAACCCTTACCCGAAGCCTTATCCTCACCCGTCCCCTAATCCTAACCCGTACGCCAACACTAACCCGTAACCTAACACGTACGCTCACCCTAAACCGTTGTCGTACACTAACCTGTACCCTAAACCGTCCCCGTCCCCTAACCCTAACCCTAACCCTAACCCTAACCCTTACCCGAAGCCTTACCCTCACCCGTCCCCTAATCCTAAACCGTACGCTAACACTAACCCGTACCCTAACACGTACGCTCACCCTAAACCGTTGTCGTACCCTAACCTGTACCCTAAACCGTCCCCGTCCCCTAACCCTAACCCTAACCCTAACCCTAACCCTAACCCTTACCCGAAGCCTTACCCTCACCCGTCCACTAATCCTAACCCGTACGCTAACACTAACCCGTACCCTAACACGTACGCTCACCCTAAACCGTTGTCGTACCCTAACCTTTACCCAAACCATCCCCGTCGCTAACCCTAACCCTAACCCTAACCCTAACCCTAACCCTTACCCGAAGCCTTACCCTCACCCGTCCCCTAATCCTAACCCGTACGCTAACACTAACCCGTACCCTAACACGTACACTTACCCTAAAACGTTGTCGTACCCTAACCTGTACCCTAAACCGTCCCCGTCCCCTAACCCTAACACTAACCCTAACCCTAATCCTTACCCGAAGACTTACACTAACCCGTCCCCTAATCCTAACCCGTACGCTAACACTAACCCGTACCCTAACACGTACGCTCACCCTAAACCGTTGTCGTACCCTAACCTGTACCCTAAACCGTCCCCGTCCCCGTCCCCTAACCCTAAACCTAACCCTAACCCTTACCCGAAGCCTTACCCTCACCCGTCCCCTAATCCTAAACCGTACGCTAACACTAATCCGTACCCTAACACGTACGCTCACCCTAAACCGTTGTCGTACACTAACCTGTACCCTAAACCGTCCCCGTGCCCGTCCCCTAACCCTAACCCTAACCCTAACCCTAACCCTAACCCGAAGCCTTACCCTCACCCTTCCCCTAATCCTAAACCGTACGCTAACACTAACCCGTACCCTAACACGTACGCTCACCCTAAAACGTTGTCGTACCCTAACCTGTACCCTAAACCGTCCCCGTCCCGTAACCCTAACCCTAACTCTAACCCTAACCCTAAACCTTACCCGAAGCCTTACCCTCACCGTCCCCTAATCCTAAACCGTACGCTAACACTAAACCGTACCCTAACACGTACGCTCACCCTAAACCGTTGTCGTACCCTAACCTGTACCCTAAACCGTCCCCGTACCCTAACCCTAACCCTAACCCTAACCCTAACCCTTACCTGAAGCCTTACCCTAACGCGTCCCCTAATCCTAACTCGTACGCGAACACTAACCGGTACCCTAACACGTACCCTCACCCTAAACCGGTGTCGTACCCTAACCTGTACCCTAAACCGTCCCCGTCCCCTAACCCTAACTCTAACCCTAACACTTACCCGAAGCCTTACACTCACCCGTCCCCTAATCCTAACCCGTATGCTAACACTAACCCTTACCCTAACACGTACCCTCACTCTAAACCGTTGTCGTACCCTAACCTGTACCCTAAACCGTCCCCGTCCCCATCCCCTAACCCTAACCCTAACCCTAACCCTAACCCTTACCCGAAGCCTTAACCCACCCGTCCCCTAATCCTAACCCGTACGCTAACACTAACCCGTACCCTAACACGTACGCTCACCCTAAACCGTTGTCGTACCCTAACATGTACCCTAAACCGTCCCCGTCCCCTAACCCTAACCCTAACCCTAACCCTAACCCTAACCCTAACCCTTACCCGAAGCCTTACCCTCACCCGTCCCCTAATCCTAACCCGTACGCGAACACTAACCCATACCCTAACACGTAAGCTCACCCTAAACCGTTGTCGTACCCTAACCTGTACCCTAAACCGTTCCCGTCCCCTAACCCTAACACTAACCCTAACCCTAACCCTTACCCGAAGCCTTAACCTCACCCGTCCCCTAATCCTAAACTGTACGCTAACACTAACCCGTACCCAAAACATACGCTCACCCTAAACCGTTGTCGTACCCTAACCTGTACCCTAAACCGTCCCCGTCCCCTAACCCTAACCCTAACCCTAACCCTAACCCTAACACTTACCCGAAGCCTTACCCTCACCCGTCCCCTAATCCTAACCCATACGCTAACACTAACCCGTGCCCTAACACGTACGCTCACACTAAACCGTTGTCGTACCCTAACCTGTATCCTAAACCATCTCCGTCCCTTAACCCTAACCCTAACCCTAACCCTAACCCTTACCCGAATCCTTACCCTCACCCGTCCCCTAATCCTAACCCGTACGCTAACACTAACCCGTACCCTAACACGTACGCTCACCCTAAACCGTTGTCGTACCCTAAAATGTACCCTAAATCGTCCCCGTCCCCGTCCCCTAACCCTAACCCTAACCCTAACCCTAACCCTTACCCGAAGCCTTACCCTCACCCGTCCCCTAATCCTAACCCGTACGCTAACACTAACCCGTACCCTAAAATGTACGCTCACCCTAAACCGTTGTCGTACCCTAACCTGTACCCTAAACCGTCCCCGTCCCCTAACCCTATCCCTAACCCTAACCCTCACCCGAAGTCTTACCCTCACTCGTCCCCTAAACCTAACCCGTATGCTAACACTAACCCGTACACTAACACGTACGCTCGCCCTAAACCGTTGTCGTACCCTAATCTGTACCCTAAACCGTCCCCGTCCCCGTCCCTTAACCCTAACCCTAACCCTAACCCTAACCCTTACCCGAAGCCTTACCCTCACCCGTCCCCTAATCCTAACCCGTACGCTAACACTAACCCGTACCCTAACACGTACGCTCACCCTAAACCGTTGTCGTACCCTAACATGTACCCTAAACCGTCCCCGTCCCCTAACCCTAACACTAACCCTAACCCTAACCCTAACCCTTACCCGAAGCCTTACCCTCACCCGTCCCCTAATCCTAACCCGTAGGCTAACACTAACCCGTACCCTATCACGTACGCTCACCCTAAACCGTTGTCGTACCCTAAATTGTACACTAAACCGTCCCCGTCCCCGTCCCCGTCCCCTAACCCTAACCCTAACCCTAACCCTAACCCTTACCCGAAGCCTTACCCTCACCCGTCCCCTAATCCTAACCCGTACGCTAACACTAACCCGTACCCTAACACGTACGCTCACCCTAAACCGTTGTCGTACCCTAACCTGTACCCTAAATCGTCCCTGCCCCCTAACCCTAACCCTAAACCTAACCCTTACCCGAAGCCTTACCCTCACCCGTCCCCTAATCCTAACCCGTACGCTAACACTAACCCGTACCCTAACACGTACGCTCACCCTAAACCGTTGTCGTACCCTAACCTGTACCCTAAAGCGTCCCCGTCCCCTAACCCTAACCCTAACCCTAACCCTAACCCTTACCCGAAGCCTTACCCTCACCCGTCACCTAATCCTAACCCGTACGCTAACACTAATCCGTACCCTAACACCTACGCTCACCCTAAATCGTTGTCGTACCCTAACATGTACCCTAAACCGTCCCCGTCCCCTAACCCGAACCCTAACCCTAACCCTAAACCTTACCCGAAGCCTTACCCTCACCCGTCCCCTAATCCTAACCCGTACGCTAACACTAACACGTACCCTAACACGTACGCTCACCCTAAACCGTTGTCGTACCCTAAACTGTACCCTAAACCGTCCCCGTCCCCATCCCCTAACCCTAACCCTAACCCTAACCCTAACCCTTACCCGAAGCCTTAACCTCACCCGTCCCCTAATCCGAAACCGTACGCTAACACTAACCCGTACCCAAAACGTACGCTCACCCTAAACCGTTGTCGTACCCTAACCTGTACCCTAAACCGTCCCCGCCCCCTAACCCTAACCCTAACCCTAACCCTTACCCGAAGCCTTACCCTCACCCGTCCCCTAATCCTAACCCGTACGCTAACACTAACCCTTACCCTAACACGTACGCTCACCCTAAACCGTTGTCGTACCCTAAACTGTACCCTAAACCGTCCCCGTCCCCTAAGCCTATCCCTAACCCTTACCCTTACCCGAAGTCTTACCCTCACCCGTCCCCTAATCCTAACCCGTACGCTAACACTAACCCGTACCCTAACACGTACGCTCGCCCTAAACCGTTGTCGTACCCTAACCTGTACCCTAAACCGTCCCCGTCCCCGTCCCTTAACCCTAACCCTAACCCTAAACCTAACCCTTACCCGAAGCCTTACCCTCACCCGTCCCCTAATCCTAACCCGTACGCTAACACTAACCCGTACCCTAACACGTACACTCACCCTAACCCGTTGTCGTACCCTAACATGTACCCTAAACCGTCCCCGTCCACTGACCTTAACTCTAACCCTAACCCCAACCCTAACCTTTACCCGAAGCCTTACCCTCACCCATCCGCTAATCCTAACCCGTACGCTAACACTAACCCGTACCCTAACACGTACGCTCAACCTAAACTGTTGTCGTACACTAACCTGTACCCTAAACCGTCCCCGTCCCCTAACCCTAACCCTAAACCTAACCCTAACCCTTACCCGAAGCCTTACCCTCATCCGTCCCCTAATCCTAACCCGTACGCTAACACTAACCCATACCCTAACACGTACGCT
The DNA here is from genome assembly GCF_059928025.1 of Delphinapterus leucas. NCBI lineage: Eukaryota > Metazoa > Chordata > Mammalia > Artiodactyla > Monodontidae > Delphinapterus > Delphinapterus leucas. Next base: position 15,113,710 of record NW_028322236.1, on the reverse strand, counting down.
CACCCTAAACCGTTGTCGTACCCTAACCTGTACCCTAAACCGTCCCCGTCCCCTAACCCTATCCCTAACCCTAACCATTACCCGAAGTCTTACCCTCACTCGTCCCCTAAACCTAACCCGTACGCTAACACTAACCCGTACACTAACACGTACGCTCGCCCTAAACCATTGTCGTACCCTAACCTGTACCCTAAACCGTCCCCGTCCCCGTCCCTTAACCCTAACCCTAACCCTAACCTTAACCCTTACCCGAAGCCTTACCCTCACCCGTCCCCTAATCCTAACCCGTACGCTAACACTAACCCGTACCCTAACACGTACGCTCACCCTAAACCGTTGTCGTACCCTAACATGTACCCTAAACCGTCCCCGTCCCCTAACCCTAACACTAACCCTAACCGTAACCCTAACCCTTACCCGAAGCCTTACCCTCACCCGTCCCGTATTCCTAACCCGTACGCTAACACTAACCCGTACCCTAACACGTACGCTCACCCTAAACCATTGTCGTACCCTAACTTGTACCCTAAACCGTCCCCGTCCCCGTCCCCGTCCCCTAACCCTAACCCTAACCCTAACCCTAACCCTTACCCGAAGCCTTACTCTCACCCGTCCCCTATTCCTAACCCGTACGCAAACACTAACCCACACCCTAACACGTACGCTCACCCTAAACCGTTGTCGTACCCTAACCTGTACCCTAAACCGTCCCCGTACCCTAAACCTAACCCTAACCCTAACCCTAACCCTAACCCTTACCCGAAGCCTTACACTCACCCGTCCCCTAATCCTAACCCGTACGCTAACACTAACCCGTACCCTAACAGGTACGCTCACCCTAAACCGTTGTCGTACCCTAAACGGTACCCTAAACCGTCCCCGTCCCCTAACCCTAAACCTAAACCAAACCCTAACCCTAACCCTTACCCGAAGCCTTACCCTCACCCGTCCCCTAATCCTAACCCGTACGCTAACACTAAGCCGTACCCTAACACGTACGCTCACCCTAAACCGTTGTCGTACCCTAACCTGTACCCTAAAGCGTCCCCGTCCCCTAACCCTAACCCTAACCCTAACCCTAACCCTTACCCGAAGCCATACCCTCACCCGTCCCCTAATCCTAACCCGTACGCTAACACTAACACGTACCCTAACACGTACGCTCACCCTAAACCGTTGTCGTACCCTAACCTGTACCCTAAACCGTCCCCGTCCCCTAACCCTAACCCTAACCCTAACCCTAACCCTTACCCGAAGCCTTACCCTCACCCGTCCCCTAATCCTAACCCGTACGCTAACACTAACCCGTACCCTAACACGTACGCTCACCCTAAACCGTTGTCGTACCCTAACCTGTACCCTAAAGCGTCCCCGTCCCCTAACCCTAACCCTAACCCTAACCCTAACCCTTACCCGAAGCCTTACCCTCACCCGTCACTTAATCCTAACCCGTACGCTAACACTAATCCGTACCCTAACACCTACGCTCACCCTAAATCGTTGTCGTACCCTAACATGTACCCTAAACCGTCCCCGTCCCCTAACCCTAACCCTAACCCTAACCCTTACCCGAAGCCTTACCCTCACCCGTCCTCTAATACTAACCCGTACGCTAACACTAACACGTACCCTAACATGTACGCTCACCCTAAACGGTTGTCGTACCCTAACCTGTACCCTAAACCGTCCCCGTCCCCATCCCCTAACCCTAAACCTAACCCTAACCCTAACCCTTACCCGAAGCCTTAACCTCACCCGTCCCCTAATCCTAAACCGTACGCTAACACTAACCCGTACCCAAAACATACGCTCACCCTAAACCGTTGTCGTACCCTAACCTGTACCCTAAACCGTCCCCGCCCCCTAACCCTAACCCTAACCCTAACCCTAACCCTTACCCGAAGCCTTACCCTCACCCGTCCCCTAATCCTAACCCGTACGCTAACACTAACCCGTACCCTAACACGTACGCTCACCCTAAACGGTTGTCGTACCCTAACCTGTACCCTAAACCGTCCCCTTCCCCTAACCCTAACCCTAACCCTAACCCTAACACTTACCTGAAGCCTTACCCTCACCCGTCCCCTAATCCTAACCCGTACGCTAACACTAACCCGTGCCCTAACACGTACGCTCACACTAAACCGTTGTCGTACCCTAACCTGTATCCTAAACCGTCTCCGTCCCTTAACCCTAACCCTAACCCTATCTCTAACCCTTACCCAAATCCTTACCCTCACCCGTCCCCTAATCCTAACCCGTACGCTAACACTAACCCGTACCTTAACACGTACGCTCACCCTAAACCGTTGTCGTACCTTAAACTGTACCCTAAATCGTCCCCGTCCCCGTCACCTAACCCTAACCCTAACCCTAACCCTTACCCGAAGCCTTACCCTCACCCGTCCCCTAATCCTAACCCGTACGCTAACACTAACCCGTACCCTAACACGTACGCTCACCCTAAACTGTTGTCGTACCCTAACTTGTACCCTAAACCGTCCCCGTCCCCTAACCCTATCCCTAACCCTAACCCTTACCCGAAGTCTTACCCTCACCCGTCCCCTAATCCTAACCCGTACGCTAACACTAACCCATACCCTAACACGTACGCTCACCCTAAACCGTTGTCGTACCCTAACCTGTACTCTAAACCGTCCCCTTCCCCGTCCCTTAACCCTAACCCTAACCCTAACTCTAAACCTTACCCGAAGCCTTACCCTCACCCGTCCCCTAATCCTAACCCGTACGCTAACACTAACCCGTACCCTAACACGTACGCTCACCCTAAATCGTTGTCGTACCCTAACATGTACCCTAAACCGTCCGCGTCCCCTAACCCTAACACTAACCCTAAAGCTAACCCTAACCCTTACCCGAAGCCTTACCCTCACCCGACCCCTAATCCTAACCCGTACGCTATCACTAACCCGTACCCTAACACGTACGCTCACCCTAAACCGTTGTCGTACCCTAACCTGTACCCTAATCCGTCCCCGTCCCCGTCCCCTAACCCTAAACCTAACCCTAACCCTAACCCTAACCCTTACCCGAAGCCTTACCCTCACCCGTCCCCTAATCCTATCCCGTACGCTAACACTAACCCGTACCCTAACACGTACGCTCACCCTAAACCGTTGTCGTACCCTAACCTGTACCCTAAACCGTCCCCGTCCCCTAACCCTAACCCTAACCCTAACCCTAACCCTAACCCTTACCCGAAGACTTACACTCACCCGTCCGCTAATCCTAAACTGTACGCTAACACTAATCCGTACCCTAACACTTACGCTCACTCTAAAACGTTGTCGTACCCTAACCTCTACCCTAAGCCGTCCCCGTCCCCTAACCCTAACCCTAACCCTAACCCTAACCCTAACACTTACCCGAAGCCTTACCCTCACCCGTCCCCTAATCCTAACCCGTACGCTAACACTAACCCGTACCCTAACACGTACCCTCACCGTAAACCGTTCTCGTACACTAACCTGTACCCTAAACCGTCCCCGTGCCCGTCCCCTAACCCTAAACCTAACCCTAACCCTAACCCTTTCCCGAAGCCTAACCCTCACCCGTCCCCTAATCCTAACCCGTACGCTAACACTAACCCGTACCCTAACACGTACGCTCACCCTAAACCGTTGTCGTACCCTAACCTGTACCCTAAACCGTCCCCGTCCCCTAACCCTAACTCTAACCCTAACCCAAACCATAACATTTACCCGAAGCCTTACCCTCAACCATCCCCTAATCCTAACCCGTACGCTTACACTAACCCGTACCCTAACACGTACGCTCAACCTAAACTGTTGTCGTACCCTAACCTGTACCCTAAACCGTCCCCGTCCCCTACCCCTAACCTTAACCCTAACCCTTACCCGAAGCCTTACCCTCACCCGTCACCTAATCCTAACCCGTACGCTAACACTAATCCGTACCCTAACACCTACGCTCACCCTAAATCGTTGTCGTACCCTAACATGTACCCTAAACCATCCCCGTCCCCTAACCCTAACCCTAACCCTAACCCTTACCCGAAGCCTTACCCTCACCCGTCACCTAATCCTAACCCGTACGCTAACACTAACACGTACCCTAACACGTACGCTCACCCTAAACCTTTGTCGAACCCTAACCTGTACCCTAAACCGTCCCCGTCCCCATCCCCTAACCCTAACCCTAACCCTTACCCGAAGCCTTAACCTCACCCGTCCCCTAATCCTAAACCGTACGCTAACACTAACCCGTACCCAACACATACGCTCACCCTAAACCGTTGTCGTACCCTAACCTGTACCCTAAACCGTCCCCGCCCCCTAACCCTAACCTTAACCCTAACCCTTACCCCAAGCCTTACCCTCACCCGTCCCCTAATCCTAACCCGTACGCTAACACTAACCCGTACCCTAACACGTACGCTCACCCTAAACCGTTGTCGTACCCTAACCTGTACCCTAAACCGTCCCCGTCCCCTAACCCTAACCCTAACCCTAAACCTAACCCTAACACTTACCCGAAGCCTTACTGTCACCCGTCCCCTAATCCTAACTCGTACGCTAACACTAACCCGTGCCCTAACACGTACGCTCACACTAAACCGTTGTCGTACCCTAACCTGTATCCTAAACCGTCTCCGTCCCTTAACCCTAACCCTAACCCTAACCCTAACCCTTACCCGAATCCTTACCCTCAACCGTCCCCTAATCCTAACCCGTACGCTAACGCTAACCCGTACCCTAACACGTACGCTCACCCTAAACCGTTGTCGTACCCTAAACTGTACCCTAAATCGTCCCCGTCCCCGTCACCTAACCCTAAACCTAACCCTAACACTTACCCGAAGCCTTACCCTCACCCGTCCCCTAATCCTAACCCGTACGCTAACACTAACCCGTACCCTAACACGTACGCTCACCCTAAACCGTTGTCGTACCCTAACCTGTACCCTAAACCGTCCCCGTCCCCGTCCCCTCACCCTAAACCTACCCCTAACCCTAACCCTTACCCGAAGCCTCACCCTCACCCGTCCCCTAATCCTAACCCGTACACTAACACTAAACCGTACCCTAACACGTACGCTCACCCTAATCCGTTGTCGTACCCTAACCTGTATCCGAAACCGTCCCCGTCCCCTAACCCTAACCCTAACCCTAACCCTAACCCTAACCCTTACCCGAAGCCTTACCCTCACCCGTCCCCTAATCCTAACCCGTACGCTAACACTAACCCGTACCCTAACACGTACGCTCAACCTAAACCGTTGTGGTACCCTAACCTTTACCCTAAACCGTCCCCATCCCCTAACCCTATCCCTAACCCTAACCCTTACCCGAAGTCTTACCCTCACCCGTCCCCTAATCCTAACCCGTACGCTAACACTAACCCGTACCCTAACACGTACGCTCACCCTAAACCGTTGTCGTACACTAACCTGTACCCTAAACCTTCCCCGTCCCCGTCCCTTAAACCTAACCCTAACCCTAACCCTTACCCGAAGCCTTACCCTCACCCGTCCCCTAATCCTAACCCGTACGCTAACAATAACCCGTACCCTAACACGTACGCTCACCCTAAACCGTTGTCGTACCCTAACATGTACCCTAAACCGTCCCCGTCCCCTAACCCTAACACTAACCCTAACCCTAACCCTAACCCTTACCCGAAGCCTTACACTCACCCGTCCCCGAATCCTAACCCGTACGCTAACACTAACCCATACCCTAACACGTACGCTCACCCTAAACCGTTGTCGTACCCTAACTTGTACCCTAAACCGTCCCCGTCCCCGTCCCCGTCCCCTAATCCTAACCCTAACCCTAACCCTAACCCTTATCCGAAGCCTTACCCTCACCCCTCCCCTATTCCTAAACCGTACGCAAACACTAACCCACACCCTAAATCGTACGCTCACCCTAAACCGTTGTCGTACCCTAACCTGTACCCTAAACCGTCCCCATCCCCTAACCCTAACCCTAACCCTAAAACTAACCCTAGCCCTTACCCGAAGCCTTACCCTCACCCGACCCCTATTCCTAACCTGTACGCTAACACTAACCCTTACCCTAACACGTACGCTAACCCTAAACCGTTGTCGTACACTAACCTGTACCCTAAACCGTCCCCGTACCCTAAACCTAACCCTAACCCTAACCCTAACCCTAACCCTTACCCGAAGCCTTACACTCACCCGTCCCCTAATCCTAACCCGTACGCTAACACTAACCCGTACCCTAACAGGTACGCTCACCCTAAACCGTTGTCGTACCCTAAACTGTACCCTAAACCGTCCCTGTCCCCTAACCCTAAACCTAACCCTAACCCTAACCCTAACCCTTACCGGAAGCCTTACCCTCACCCGTCCCCTAATCCTAACCCGTACGCTAACACTAACCAGTACCCTAACACGTACGCTCACCCTAAACCATTGTCGTACCCTAACCTGTACCCTAAAGTGTCCCCGTCCCCTAAGCCTAACCCTAACCCTAACCCTAACCCTTACCCGAAGCCATACCCTCAACCATCCCCTAATCCTAACCCGTACGCTAACAATAACACGTACCCTAACACGTACGCTCACCCTAAACGGTTGTCGTACCCTAAGCTGTACCCTAAGCTGTCCCCGTCCCCTAACCCTAACCCTAAACCTAACCCTAACCCTTACCCGAAGCCTTACCCTCACCCGTCCCCTAATCCTAACCCGTACGCTAACACTAACCCGTACCCTAACACGTACGCTCACCCTAAACCGTTGTCGTACCCTAACCTGTACCCTAAACTGCCCCCGCCCCTAACCCTAACCCTAACCCTAACCCTAACCCTTACCCGAAGACTTACCGTCACCCGTTCCCTAATCCTAACCCGTACGCTAACACTAACCCGTAACCTAACACGTACGCTCACCCTAAATCTTTGTCGTACCCTAACCTGTACCCTAAACCGTCCCCGTCCCCTAACCCTAACCCTAACCCTAACCCTAACCCTTACCTGTAGCCTTACCCTCACCCGTCCCTTATTCCTAACCCGTACGCTAACACTAACCCGTACCGTAACACGTACGCTCACTCTAAACCGTTGTCGTACCCTAACCTGTACCCTAAACCGTCCCCGTCCCCTAACCCTAAACCTAACCCTAAACCTAACCATTAGCCGAAGCCTTACACTCACCCGTCCCCTAATCCTAACCCGTACGCTAACACTAATCCGTACCCTAACACTTACGCTCACTCTAAACCGTTGTCGTACCCTAACCTGTACCCTAAGCCGTCCCCGTCCCCTAACCCTAACCCTAACCCTAACCCTAACCCTTACCCGAAGCCTTACCCTCACACGTCCCCTAATCCTAACCCGTACGCTAACACTAACCCGTACCCTAACACGTACCCTCACCCTAAACGGTTGTCGTACACTAACCTGTACCCTAAACCGTCCCCGTGCCCGTCCCCTAACCCTAAACCTAACCCTAACCCTAACCCTTTCCCGAAGCCTTACCCTCACCCGTCCCCTAATCCTAACCCGTACGCTAACACTAACCCGTACCCAAAACATACGCTCACCCTAAACCGTTGTCGTACCCTAACCTGTACCCTAAACCGTCCCCGTCCCCTAACCCTAAGCCTAACCCTAACCCTAACCCTTACCCGAAGCCTTACATTCACCCGTCCCCTAATCCTAACTCGTACGCTAACACTAATCCGTACCCTAACACTTACGCTCACTCTAAACCGTTGTCGTACACTAACCTGTACCCTAAGCCGTCCCCGTCCCCTAACCCTAACCCTAACCCTAACCCTAACCCTTACCGTTACCCGAAGCCTTACCGTCACCCGTCCCCTAATCCTAACCTGTACGCTAACACTAACCCGTACCCTAACACGTACCCTCACCCTTAACCGTTGTCGTACCATAACCTGTACCCTAAACCGTCCCCATGCCCGTCCCCTAACCCTAAACCTAACCCTAACCCTAACCCTTTCCCGAAGCCTTACCCTCACCCGTCCCCTAATCCTAACCCGTACGCTAACACTAACCCGTACCCTAACACGTACGCTCACCCTAAACCGTTGTCGTACCCTAACCTGTACCCTAAACCGTCCCCGTCCCCTAACCCTAACCGTAACCCTAACCCTAACCCTAACCCTTACCCGAAGCCTTACCCTCACCCGTCCCCTAATCCTAACCCGTACACTAACACTAACCCGTAACCTAAGACGTACGCTCACCCTAAACCGTTGACGTACCCTAACCTGTACCCTAAACCGTCCCTGTCCCTTAACCCTAACCCTAACCCTAACCCTAACCCTTACCCGAAGCCTTACCCTCAACCGTCCCCTATTCCTAACCCGTACGCTAACACTAACCCGTACCCTAACACGTACGCTCACCCTAAACCGTTGTCGTACCCTAACCTGTATCCTAAACCGTCCCCGTCCCCTAACCCTAACTCTAACCCTAACCCTAACCCTAAACTTTACCCGAAGCCTTACCCTCACACATCCCCTAATCCTAACCCGTACGCTAACACTAACCCATACCCTAACACGTACGCTCAACCTAAACTGTTGTCGTACCCTAACCTGTACCCGAAACCGTACCCGTCCCCTAACCCTAACCCTAACCCTAACCCTTACCCGAAGCCTTACCCTCACCCGTCCCCTAATCCTAACCCGTACGCTAACACTAATCCATACCCTAACACCTACGCTCACCCTAAATCGTTGTCGTACCCTAACATGTACCCTAAACCGTCCCCGTCTCCTAACACTAACCCTAAACCTAACCCTAACCCTTACCCGAAGCCGTATCCTCACCCGTCCCCTAATCCTAAACCGTACACCAACACTAACCCGTAACCTAACACGTACACTCACCCTAAACCGTTGTCGTACACTAACCTGTACCCTAAACCGTCCCTGTCCCCTAACCCTAACCCTAACCCTATCCCTAACCCTTACCCGAAGCCTTACCCTAACCCGTCCCCTAATCCTAACCCGTACGCTAACACTAACCCGTACTCTAACACGTACGCTCACCCTAAACCGTTGTCGTACCCTAACCTTTACCCTAAACCATCCCCGTCCCCTAACCCTAACCCTAACCCTAACCCTAACCCTAACCCTTACCCGAAGCCTTACCCTCACCCGTCCCCTAATCCTAACCCGTACGCGAACACTAACCCGTACCCTAACACGTACGCTCACCCTAAACGGTTTTTGTACCCTAACCTGTACCCTAAACCGTCCCCGTGCCCGTCCCCTAACCCTAAACCTAACCCTAACCCTAACCCTTACCCGAAGCCTTACCCTCACCCTTCCCGTAATCCTAACCCGTACGCTAACACTAACCCGTACCCTAACACGTACGCTCACCCTAAACCGTTGCCGTACACTAACCTGTACCCTAAACCGTCCCCGTCCCGTAACCCTAACCCTAACTCTAACCCTAACACTAACCCTTACCCGAAGCCTTACCCTCACCCGTCCCCTAATCCTTACCCGTACGCTAACACTAAACCGTACCCTAACACTTACGCTCATCCTAAACCGTTGTCGTACCCTAACCTGTACCCTAAACCGTCCCCGTCCCCTAACCCTAACCCTAACCCTAAGCCTAAGCCTAACCCTTACCCGAAGCCTTACCCTCACCCGTCCCCTAATCCTAACCCGTACGCTAACAGTAACCCGTACCCTAACACGTACGCTCACCCTAAACCGTTGTTGTACCCTAACCTGTACCCTAAACCGTCCCCGTCCCCTAACCCTAACCCTAACCCTAACCCTAACCCTAACCCTTACCCGAAGCCTTACCCTAACCCGTCCCCTAATCCTAAATCGTACGCTAACACTAACCCGTACCCTAACACGTACCCTCACCCTAAACCGGTGTCGTACCCTAAACTGTAGCCTAAACCGTCCCCGTGCCCGTCCCTTAACCCTAACCCTAACCCTAACCCTAACCCTTTCCCGAAGCTTACCCCACCCGTCCCCTAATCCTAACCCGTACGCTAACAATAACCCGTACCCTAACTCGTACGCTCACCCTAAACCGTTGTCGTACCCTAACATGTACCCTAAACCGTCCCCTAACCCTAACCCTAACCCTAACCCTAACCTTAACCCTAACCCTTACCCGAAGCCTTACCCTCACCCGTCCCGAATCCTAACCCGTACGCGAACACTAACCCGTACCCTAACACGTAAGCTCACCCTAAACCGTTGTCGTACCCTAACCTGTACCCTAAACCGTCCCCGTCCCCTAACCCTAACCCTAACCCTAACCGTAAACCTAACCCTTACCAGAAGCCTTACCCTCACCCGTCCCCTAAACCTAACCCGTACGCTAACACTAAACCGTACCCTAACACGTACGCTCACCCTAAACCATTGTCGTACCCTAACCTGTACCCTAAACCGTCCCCGTCCCCTAACCCTAACCCTAACCCTAACCCTAACCCTTACCCGAAGCCTTACCCTCACCCGTCCCCTAATCCTAACCCGTACGCTAACACTAACCCGTACCCTACCACGTACGCTCACCCTAAACCGTTGTCGTACCCTAACCTGTACCCTAAACCGTCCCCGTCCCCATCCCCTAACCCTAACCCTAACCCTAACCCTAACCCTTACCCGAAGCCTTAACCTCACCCGTCCCCTAATCCTAAACCGTACGCTAACACTAACTCGTACCCAAAACGTACGCTCACCCTAAACCGTTGTCGTACCCTAACCTGTACCCTAAACCGTCCCCGCCCCCTAACCCTAACCCTAAACCTAACCCTAACCCTTACCCGAAGCCTTACCCTCACCCGTCCCCTAATCCTAACCCGTACGCTAACACTAAGCCGTACCCTAACACGTACGCTCACGCTAAACCGTTGTCGTACCCTAACCTGTACCCTAAACCGTCACCATCCCCTAACCCTAATCCTAACCCTAACCCTAACCGTAACACTTACCCGAAGCCTTACCCTCACCCGTCCCCTAATCCTAACCCGTACTCTAACACTAACCCATGCCCTAACACGTACGCTCACACTAAACCATTGTCGTACCCTAACCTGTATCCTAAACCGTCTCCGTCCCTTAAACCTAACCCTAAGCCTAACCCTAACCCTTACCCGAATCCTTACCCACACACGTCCCCTAATCCTAACCCGTACGCAAACACTAACCCGTACCCTAACACGTACGCTCACCCTAAACCGTTGTCGTACCCTAAACTGTACCCTAAATCGTCCCCGTCCCCGTCACCTAACCCTAACCCTAACCCTAACCGTAACCCTAACCCTTACCCGAAGCCGTACCCTCACCCGTCCCCTATTCCTAAACCGTACGCTAACACTAACCCGTACCCTAACACGTACGCTCACCCTAAACCGTTGTCGTACCCTAACCTGTACCCTAAACCGTCACCGTCCCCGTCCCCTAACCCTAAACGTAACCCTAACCCTAACCCTAACCCTTACCCGAAGCCTTACCCTCACCCGTCCCCTAATCCTAACCCGTACGCTAACACTAACCCGTACCCTAACACGTACGCTCACCCTAAACCGTTGTCGTACTCTAACGTGTACCCTAAACCGTCCCCGTCCCCTAACCCTATTCCTAACCCTAACCCTTACCCGAAGTCTTACCCTCACCCGTCCCCTAATCCTAACCGTACGCTAACACTAACCCGTACCCTAACACGTACGCTCACCCTAAACCGTTGTCGTACCCTAACCTGTACCCTAAACCGTCCCCATCCCCGTCCCTTAACCCTAACCCTAACCCTAACCCTAACCCTTACCCGAAGCCTTACCCTCACCCGTCCCCTAATCCTAACCCGTACGCTAACACTAACCCATACCCTAACACGTACGCTCACCCTAAACCGTTGTCGTACCCTAACCTGTAGCCTAAAGCGTCCCCGTCCCCGTCCCCTAACCCTAACCTTAACCCTAACCCTTACCCGAAGCCTTACCCTCACCCGTCCCCTATTCCTAACCCGTACGCTAAAACTAACACGTACCCTAACACGTACGCTCACCCTAAACCATTGTCGTACCCTAACCTGTACCCTAAACCGTCCACATCCCCTAACCCTAACCCTAACCCTAACCCTAACCCTAACCCTTACCCGAAGCCTTACCCTCACCCGTCCCCTAATCCTAACCCGTACGCTAACACTAACATGTACCCTAACACGTACGCTCAGCCTAAACCATTGTCGTACCCTAACCTGTAACCTAAACCGTCCCCGTCCCCTAACCCTAACCCTAAACCTAACTCTAACCCAAACCCTAACCCTTACCCGAAGCCTTAACCTCACCCGTCCCCTAATCCTAACCCGTACGCTAACACTAACCCGTACCCTAACACGTACGCTCACCCTAAACCGTTGTCGTACCCTAAACTGTACCCTAAACCGTCCCCGTCCCCTAACCCTAACCATAACCCTAACCCTAACTATTACCCAAAGCCTTACCCTCACCCGTCCCCTAATCCTAACCCGTACGCTAACGCTAACCGTACCCTAACACGTACGCTCACCCTAAACCGTTGTCGTACCCTAACCTGTACGCTAAACCGTCCCCGTCCCCTAACCCTAACCCTAACACTAACCCTAACCCTAATCCTTACCCGAAGCCTTACACTCACCCGTCCCCTAATCCTAACCCGTACGCTAACACTAACCCGTACCCTAACACGTACGCTCACCCTAAACCGTTTTTGTACCCTAACCTGTACCCTAAACCGTCCCCGTCCCCGTCCCCTAACCCTAAACCTAACCCTAACCCTTACCCGAAGCCTTACCCTCAACCGTCCCCTAACCCTAACCCTAACCCTAACCCTAACCGTTACCCGAAGCCTTACCCTCACCCTTCCCGTAATCCTAACCCGTACGCTAACACTAACCCGTACCCTAAAACGTACGCTCACCCTAAACCGTTGTCGTACCCTAACCTGTACCCTAAACCGTCCCCGTCCCGTAACCCTAACCCTAACTCTAACCCTAACACTAACCATTACCCGAAGCATTACCCTCACCCGTCCCCTAATCCTAACCCGTACGCTAACACTAAACCGTACCCTAACACTTACGCTCATCCTAAACCGTTGTCGTACACTAACCTGTACCCTAAACCGTCCCCGTCCCCTAACCCTAACCCTAACCCTAAGCCTAAGCCTAACCCTTACCCGAAGCCTTACCTTCACCCGTCCCCTAATCCTAACCCGTACGCTAACACTAACCCGTACCCTAACACGTACGCTCACCCTAAACCGTTGTCGTACCCTAACCTGTACCCTAAACCGTCCCCGTCCCCTAACCCTAACCCTAACCCTAACCCTAACCCTAACCCTTACCCGAAGCCTTACCCTCACCCGTCCCCTAATCCTAACCCGTACGCTAACACTAACCCGTACCCTAACACGTACGCTCACCCTAAACCGTTGTCGTACCCTAACCTGTACCCTAAACCGTCCCCGTCCCCTAACCCTAACCCTAACCCTAACCCTAACCCTTACCCGAAGCCTTACCCTCACCCGTCCCCTAATCCTAACCCGTACGCTAACACTAACCCGTACTCTAACACGTACGCTCACCCTAAACCGTTGTCGTACCCTAACCTTTACCCTAAACCATCCCCGTCCCCTAACCCTAACCCTAACCCTAACCCTAACCCTAACCCTTACCCGAAGCCTTACCCTCACACGTCCCCTAATCCTAACCCGTATGCTAACACTAACCCGTACCCTAACACGTACGCTCAACCTAAACCGTTGTCGTACCCTAACCTGTACCCTAAACCGTCCCCGTCCCCTAACCCTAACCCTAACCCTAACCCTAACCCTAACCCTTACCCGAAGCCTTACCCTCACCCGTCCCCTAATCCTAACCCGTACGCTAACACTAACCCGTACTCTAACACGTACGCTCACCCTAAACCGTTGTCGTACCCTAACCTTTACCCTAAACCATCCACGTCCCCTAACCCTAACCCTAACCCTAACCCTAATCCTAACCCTTACCCGAAGCCTTAACCTCACCCGTCCCCTAATCCTAAACCGTACGCTAACACTAACCCGTACCCTAACACGTACGCTCACACTAAACCGTTTTCGTACCCTAACCTGTACCCTAACCGTCCCCGTCCCCTAAACCTAACCCTAACCCTAACCCTAACCCTAACCCTTACCCGAAGCCTTACCCTCACCCGTCCCCTAATCCTAACCCGTACGCTAACACTAACCCGTACTCTAACACGTACGCTCACCCTAAACCGTTGTCGTACCCTAACCTTTACCCTAAACCATCCCCGTCCCCTAACCCTAACCCTAACCCTAACCCTAACCCTTACCCGAAGCCTTACCCTCACCCGTCCCCTAACCCTAACCCGTATGCTAACACTAACCCGTACCCTAACACGTACGCTCACCCTAAACCGTTGTCGTACCCTAACCTGTACCCTAAACCGTCCCCATCCCCTAACCCTAACCCTAACCCTAAAACTAACCCTAGCCCTTACCCGAAGCCTTACACTCACCCGACCCCTATTCCTAACCTGTACGCTAACACTAACCCTTACCCTAACACGTACGCTAACCCTAAACCGTTGTCGTACACTAACCTGTACCCTAAACCGTCCCCGTACCCTAAACCTAACCCTAACCCTAACCCTAACCCTAACCCTTACCCGAAGCCTTACCCTCACCCGTCCCCTAATCCTAACCCGTACGCTAACACTAACCCGTACCCTAACAGGTACGCTCACCCTAAACCGTTGTCGTACCCTAAACTGTACCCTAAACCGTCCCTGTCCCCTAACCCTAAACCTAACCCTAACCCTAACCCTAACCCTTACCCGAAGAGTTACCCTCACCCGTCCCCTAATCCTAACCCGTACGCTAACACTAACCCGTACCCTAACACGTACGCTCACCCTAAACCATTGTCGTACCCTAACCTGTACCCTAAAGTGTCCCCGTCCCCTAACCCTAACCCTAACCCTAACCCTAACCCTTACCCGAAGCCATACCCTCAACCATCCCCTAATCCTAACCCGTACGCTAACACTAACACGTACCCTAACACGTACGCTCACCCTAAACGGTTGTCGTACCCTAACCTGTACCCTAAGCCGTCCCCGTCCCCTAACCCTAACCCTAAACCTAACCCTAACCCTTACCCGAAGCCTTACCCTCACCCGTCCCCTAATCCTAACCCGTACGCTAACACTAACCCGTACCCTAACACGTACGCTCACCCTAAACCGTTGTCGTACCCTAACCTGTACCCTAAACTGCCCCCGCCCCTAACCCTAACCCTAACCCTAACCCTAACCCTTACCCGAACACTTACCCTCACCCGTTCCATAATCCTAACCCGTACGCTAACACTAACCCGTAACCTAACACGTACGCTCACCCTAAATCGTTGTCGTACCCTAACCTGTACCCTAAACCGTCCCCGTCCCCTAACCCTAACCCTAACCCTAACCCTAACCCTTATCTGTAGCCTTACCCTCACCCGTCCCTTATTCCTAACCCGTACGCTAACACTACCCCGTACCCTAACACGTACGCTCACTCTAAACCGTTGTCGTACCCTAACCTGTACCCTAAACCGTCCCCGTCCCCTAACCCTAACCCTAACCCTAACCCTAACCATTAGCCGAAGCCTTACACTCACCCGTCCCCTAATCCTAACCCGTACGCTAACACTAATCCGTACCCTAACACTTACGCTCACTCTAAACCGTTGTTGTACCCTAACCTGTACCCTAAGCCGTCCCCGTTCCCTAACCCTAACCCTAACCCTAACCCTAACCCTTACCCGAAGCCTTACCCTCACACGTCCCCTAATCCTAACCCGTACGCTAACACTAACCCGTACCCTAACACGTACCCTCACCCTAAACGGTTTTCGTACACTAACCTGTACCCTAAACCGTCCCCGTGCCCGTCCCCTAACCCTAAACCTAACCCTAACCCTAACCCTTTCCCGAAGCCTTACCCTCACCCGTCCCCTAATCCTAACCCGTACGCTAACACTAACCCGTACCCAAAACATACGCTCACCCTAAACCGTTGTCGTACCCTAACCTGTACCCTAAACCGTCCCCGTCCCCTAACCCTAAGCCTAACCCTAACCCTAACCCTTACCCGAAGCCTTACATTCACCCGTCCCCTAATCCTAACTCGTACGCTAACACTAATCCGTACCCTAACACTTACGCTCACTCTAAACCGTTGTCGTACACTAACCTGTACCCTAAGCCGTCCCCGTCCCCTAACCCTAACCCTAACCCTAACCCTAACCCTTACCGTTACCCGAAGCCTTACCGTCACCCGTCCCCTAATCCTAACCTGTACGCTAACACTAACCCGTACCCTAACACGTACCCTCACCCTTAACCGTTGTCGTACCATAACCTGTACCCTAAACCGTCCCCGTGCCCGTCCCCTAACCCTAAACCTAACCCTAACCCTAAACCTTTCCCGAAGCCTTACCCTCACCCGTCCCCTAATCCTAACCCGTACACTAACACTAACCCGTACCCTAACACGTACGCTCACCCTAAACCGTTGTCGTACCCTAACCTGTACCCTAAACCGTCCCCGTCCCCTAACCCTAACCCTAACCCTAACCCTAACCCTAACCCTTACCCGAAGCCTTACCCTCACCCGTACCCTAATCCTAACCCGTACACTAACACTAACCCGTACCCTAAGACGTACGCTCACCCTAAACCGTTGACGTACCCTAACCTGTACCCTAAACCGTCCCTGTCCCTTAACCCTAACCCTAACCCTAACCCTAACCCTTACCCGAAGCCTTACCCTCAACCGTCCCCTATTCCTAACCCGTACGCTAACACTAACCCGTACCCTAACACGTACGCTCACCCTAAACCGTTGTCGTACCCTAACCTGTATCCTAAACCGTCCCCGTCCTCTAACCCTAACTCTAACCCTAACCCTAACCCTAAACTTTACCCGAAGCCTTACCCTCACACATCCCCTAATCCTAACCCGTACGCTAACACTAACCCATACCCTAACACGTACGCTCAACCTAAACTGTTGTCGTACCCTAACCTGTACCCGAAACCGTACCCGTCCCCTAACCCTAACCCTAACCCTAACCCTTACCCGAAGCCTTACCCTCACCCGTCCCCTAATCCTAACCCGTACGCTAACACTAATCCATACCCTAACACCTACGCTCACCCTAAATCGTTGTCGTACCCTAACATGTACCCTAAACCGTCCCCGTCTCCTAACACTAACCCTAAACCTAACCCTAACCCTTACCCGAAGCCGTATCCTCACCCGTCCCCTAATCCTAAACCGTACGCCAACACTAACCCGTAACCTAACACGTACACTCACCCTAAACCGTTGTCGTACACTAACCTGTACCCTAAACCGTCCCTGTCCCCTAACCCTAACCCTAACCCTATCCCTAACCCTTACCCGAAGCCTTACCCTAACCCGTCCCCTAATCCTAACCCGTACGCTAACACTAACCCGTACTCTAACACGTACGCTCACCCTAAACCGTTGTCGTACCCTAACCTTTACCCTAAACCATCCCCGTCCCCTAACCCTAACCCTAACCCTAACCCTAACCCATAACCCTTACCCGAAGCCTTACCCTCACCCGTCCCCTAATCCTAACCCGTACGCGAACACTAACCCGTACCCTAACACGTACGCTCACCCTAAACGGTTTTTGTACCCTAACCTGTACCCTAAACCGTCCCCGTCCCCGTCCGCTAACCCTAAACCTAACCCTAACCCTTACCCGAAGCCTTACCCTAACCCGTCCCCTAATCCTAACCCGTACGCTAACAGTAACCCGTACCCTAACACGTACGCTCACCCTAAACCGTTGTTGTACCCTAACCTATACCCTAAACCGTCCCCGTCCCCTAACCCTAACCCTAACCCTAACCCTAACCCTAACCCTTACCCGAAGCCTTACCCGAACCCGTCCCCTAATCCTAAATCGTACGCTAACACTAACCCGTACCCTAACACGTACCCTCACCCTAAACCGGTGTCGTACCCTAAACTGTAGCCTAAACCGTCCCCGTGCCCGTCCCTTAACCCTAACCCTAACCCTAACCCTAACCCTTTCCCGAAGCCTTACCCTCACCCGTCCCCTAATCCTAACCCGTACGCTAACACTAACCCGTACCCTAACACGTACGCTCACCCTAAACCGTTGTCGTACCCTAAACTGTACCCTAAACCGTCCCCGTCCCCTAACGCTAACCCTAACCCTAACCCTAACCCTAAACCTTACCCGAAGCCTTACACTCACCCGTCCCCTAATCCTCACCCGTATGCTAACACTAACCCGTACCCTAACACGTACCCTCACCTTAAACCGTTGTCGTACCCTAACCTGTACCCTAAACCGTCCCCGTCCCCGGCCCCTAACCCTAACCCTAACCCTAACCCTAACCCTTACCCGAAGCTTACCCCACCCGTCCCCTAATCCTAACCCGTACGCTAACAATAACCCGTACCCTAACTCGTACGCTCACCCTAAACCGTTGTCGTACCCTAACATGTACCCTAAACCGTCCCCTAACCCTAACCCTAACCCTAACCCTAACCTTAACCCTAACCCTTACCCGAAGCCTTACCCTCACCCGTCCCGAATCCTAACCCGTACGCGAACACTAACCCGTACCCTAACACGTAAGCTCACCCTAAACCGTTGTCGTACCCTAACCTGTACCCTAAACCGTCCCCGTCCCCTAACCCTAACCCTAACCCTAACCGTAAACCTAACCCTTACCAGAAGCCTTACCCTCACCCGTCCCCTAAACCTAACCCGTACGCTAACACTAAACCGTACCCTAACACGTACGCTCACCCTAAACCATTGTCGTACCCTAACCTGTACCCTAAACCGTCCCCGTCCCCTAACCCTAACCCTAACCCTAACCCTAACCCTTACCCGAAGCCTTACCCTCACCCGTCCCCTAATCCTAACCCGTACGCTAACACTAACCCGTACCCTACCACGTACGCTCACCCTAAACCGTTGTCGTACCCTAACCTGTACCCTAAACCGTCCCCGTCCCCATCCCCTAACCCTAACCCTAACCCTAACCCTAACCCTTACCCGAAGCCTTAACCTCACCCGTCCCCTAATCCTAAACCGTACGCTAACACTAACTCGTACCCAAAACGTACGCTCACCCTAAACCTTTGTCGTACCCTAACCTGTACCCTAAACCGTCCCCGCCCCCTAACCCTAACCCTAAACCTAACCCTAACCCTTACCCGAAGGCTTACCCTCACCCGTCCCCTAATCCTAACCCGTACGCTAACACTAAGCCGTACCCTAACACGTACGCTCACGCTAAACCGTTGTCGTACCCTAACCTGTACCCTAAACCGTCACCATCCCCTAACCCTAATCCTAACCCTAACCCTAACCGTAACACTTACCCGAAGCCTTACCCTCACCCGTCCCCTAATCCTAACCCGTACTCTAACACTAACCCATGCCCTAACACGTACGCTCACACTAAACCATTGTCGTACCCTAACCTGTATCCTAAACCGTCTCCGTCCCTTAAACCTAACCCTAAGCCTAAACCTAACCCTTACCCGAATCCTTACCCACACACGTCCCCTAATCCTAACCCGTACGCAAACACTAACCCGTACCCTAACACGTACGCTCACCCTAAACCGTTGTCGTACCCTAAACTGTACCCTAAATCGTCCCCGTCCCCGTCACCTAACCCTAACCCTAACCCTAACCCTAACCCTAACCCTTACCCGAAGCCGTACCCTCACCCGTCCCCTATTCCTAACCCGTACGCTAACACTAACCCGTACCCTAACACGTACGCTCACCCTAAACCGTTGTCGTACCCTAACCTGTACCCTAAACCGTCACCGTCCCCGTCCCCTAACCCTAAACGTAACCCTAACCCTAACCCTAACCCTTACCCGAAGCCTTACCCTAACCCGTCCCCTAATCCTAACCCGTACGCTAACACTAACCCGTACCCTAACACGTACGCTCACCCTAAACCGTTGTCGTACTCTAACGTGTACCCTAAACCGTCCCCGTCCCCTAACCCTATTCCTAACCCTAACCCTTACCCGAAGTCTTACCCTCACCCGTCCCCTAATCCTAACCGTACGCTAACACTAACCCGTACCCTAACACGTACGCTCACCCTAAACCGTTGTCGTACCCTAACCTGTACCCTAAACCGTCCCCATCCCCGTCCCTTAACCCTAACCCTAACCCTAACCCTAACCCTTACCCGAAGCCTTACCCTCACCCGTCCCCTAATCCTAACCCGTACGCTAACACTAACCCATACCCTAACACGTACGCTCACCCTAAACCGTTGTCGTACCCTAACCTGTAGCCTAAAGCGTCTCCGTCCCCGTCCCCTAACCCTAACCTTAACCCTAACCCTTACCCGAAGCCTTACCCTCACCCGTCCCCTATTCCTAACCCGTACGCTAACACTAACACGTACCCTAATACGTACGCTCACCCTAAACCATTGTCGTACCCTAACCTGTACCCTAAACCGTCCACATCCCCTAACCCTAACCCTAACCCTAACCCTAACCCTAACCCTTACCCGAAGCCTTACCCTCACCCGTCCCCTAATCCTAACCCGTACGCTAACACTAACATGTACCCTAACACGTACGCTCAGCCTAAACCATTGTCGTACCCTAACCTGTAACCTAAACCGTCCCCGTCCCCTAACCCTAACCCTAAACCTAACTCTAACCCAAACCCTAACACTTACCCGAAGCCTTAACCTCACCCGTCCCCTAATCCTAACCCGTACGCTAACACTAACCCGTACCCTAACACGTACGCTCACCCTAAACCGTTGTCGTACCCTAACCTGTACCCTAAACCGTCCCCGTCCCCTAACCCTAACCATAACCCTAACCCTAACTATTACCCAAAGCCTTACCCTCACCCGTCCCCTAATCCTAACCCGTACGCTAACGCTAACCGTACCCTAACACGTACGCTCACCCTAAACCGTTGTCGTACCCTAACCTGTACCCTAAACCGTCCCCGTCCCCTAACCCTAACCCTAACCCTAACCCTAACACTTACCCGAAGCCTTACCCTCACCCGTCCCCTAATCCTAACCCGTACGCTAACACTAACCCGTACTCTAACACGTACGCTCACCCTAAACCGTTGTCGTACCCTAACCTTTACCCTAAACCATCCCCGTCCCCTAACCCTAACCCTAACCCTAACCCTAACCCTAACCCTTACCCGAAGCCTTACCCTCACACGTCCCCTAATCCTAACCCGTATGCTAACACTAACCCGTACCCTAACACGTACGCTCAACCTAAACCGTTGTCGTACCCTAACCTGTACCCTAAACCGTCCCCGTCCCCTAACCCTAACCCTAACCCTAACCCTAACCCTAACCCTTACCCGAAGCCTTACCCTCACCCGTCCCCTAATCCTAACCCGTACGCTAACACTAACCCGTACTCTAACACGTACGCTCACCCTAAACCGTTGTCGTACCCTAACCTTTACCCTAAACCATCCCCGTCCCCTAACCCTAACCCTAACCCTAACCCTAATCCTAACCCTTACCCGAAGCCTTAACCTCACCCGTCCCCTAATCCTAAACCGTACGCTAACACTAACCCGTACCCTAACACGTACGCTCACACTAAACCGTTTTCGTACCCTAACCTGTACCCTAAACCGTCCCCGTCCCCTAAACCTAACCCTAACCCTAACCCTAACCCTAACCCTTACCCGAAGCCTTACCCTCACCCGTCCCCTAAACCTAACCCGTACGCTAACACTAACCCGTACTCTAACACGTACGCTCACCCTAAACCGTTGTCGTACCCTAACCTTTACCCTAAACCATCCCCGTCCCCTAACCCTAACCCTAACCCTAACCCTAACCCTTACCCGAAGCCTTACCCTCACCCGTCCCCTAATCCTAACCCGTATGCTAACACTAACCCGTACCCTAACACGTACGCTCACCCTAAACCGTTGTCGTACCCTAACCTGTACCCTAAACCGTCCCCGTCCCGTAACCCTAACCCTAACTCTAACCCTAACACTAACCATTACCCGAAGCATTACCCTCACCCGTCCCCTAATCCTAACCCGTACGCTAACACTAAACCGTACCCTAACACTTACGCTCATCCTAAACCGTTGTCGTACCCTAACCTGTACCCTAAACCGTCCCCGTCCCCTAACCCTAAACCTAACCCTAAGCCTAAGCCTAACCCTTACCCGAAGCCTTACCCTCACTCGTCCCCTAATCCTAACCCGTACGCTAACACTAACCCGTACCCTAACACGTACGCTCACCCTAAACCGTTGTCGTACGCTAACCTGTACCCTAAACCGTCCCCGTCCCCTAACCCTAACCCTAACCCTAACCCTAACCCTAACCCTAACCCTAACCCTTACCCGAAGCCTTACCCTCACCCGTCACCTAATCCTAACCCGTACTCTAACACTAACGCGTACCCTAACACGTACGCTCACCCTAAACCGTTGTCGTACCCTAACCTGTACCCTAAACCGTCCCCGTCCCCTAACCCTAACCCTAACCCTAACCCTAACCCTAACCCTTACCCGAAGCCTTACCCTCACCCGTCCCCTAATCCTAACCCGTACGCTAACACTAACCCGTACTCTAACACGTACGCTCACCCTAAACCGTTGTCGTACCCTAACCTTTACCCTAAACCATCCCCGTCCCCTAACCCTAACCCTAACCCTAACCCTAACCCTAACCCTTACCCGAAGCCTTACCCTCACCCGTCCCCTAATCCTAACCCGTATGCTAACACTAACCCGTACCCTAACACGTACGCTCACCCTAAACCGTTGTCGTACCGTAACCTGTACCCTAAACCGTCCCCGTCCCCTAACCCTAACCCTAACCCTAACCCTAACCCTAACCCTTACCCGAAGCCTTACCCTCACCCGTCCCCTAATCCTAACCCGTACGCTAACACTAACCCGTACTCTAACACGTACGCTCACCCTAAACCGTTGTCGTACCCTAACCTTTACCCTAAACCATCCCCGTCCCCGTCCCCTAACCCTAACCCTAACCCTAACCCTAACACTTACCCGAAGCCTTACCCTCACCCGTCCCCTAATCCTAACCCGTATGCTAACACTAACCCGTACCCTAACACGTACGCTCACACTAAACCGTTGTCGTACCCTTACCTGTACCCTAAACCGTCCCCGTCCCCTAACCCTAACCATAACCCTAACCCTAACTATTACCCGAAGCCTTACCCTCACCCGTCCCCTAATCCTAACCCGTACGCTAACACTAACCCGTACCCTAACACGTACGCTCACCCTAAACCGTTGTCGTACCCTAACCTGTACGCTAAACCGTCCCCGTCCCCTAACGCTAACCCTAACACTAACCCTAACCCTAATCCTTACCCGAAGCCTTACACTCACCCGTCCCCTAATCCTAACCCGTACGCTAACACTAACCCGTACCCTAACACGTACGCTCACCCTAAACCGTTTTTGTACCCTAACCTGTACCCTAAACCGTCCCCGTCCCCGTCCCCTAACCCTAAACCTAACCCTAACCCTTACCCGAAGCCTTAACCTCAACCGTCCCCTAATCCAAACCCGTACGCTAACACTAACCCGTACCCTAACACGTACGCTCAACCTAAACCGTTGTCGTACACTAACCTGTACCCTAAACCGTCCCCGTGCCCGTCCCCTAACCCTAAACCTAACCCTAACCCTAACCGTTACCCGAAGCCTTACCCTCACCCTTCCCGTAATCCTA
The DNA here is from genome assembly GCF_059928025.1 of Delphinapterus leucas. NCBI lineage: Eukaryota > Metazoa > Chordata > Mammalia > Artiodactyla > Monodontidae > Delphinapterus > Delphinapterus leucas. Next base: position 15,089,883 of record NW_028322236.1, on the reverse strand, counting down.
ACCCGTACGCTAACACTAACCCGTACCCTAACACGTACGCTCACCCTAAACCGTTGTCGTACCCTAACCTATACCCTAAACCGTCCCAGTCCCGTAACCCTAACCCTAACTCTAACCCTAACACTAACCCTTACCCGAAGCATTACCTTCCCCCGTCCCCTAATCCTAACCCGTACGCTAACACTAAACCGTACCCTAACACTTACGCTCATCCTAAATCGTTGTCGTACCCTAACCTGTACCCTAAACCGTCCCCGTCCCCTAACCCTAACCCTAACCCTAAGCCTAAGCCTAACCCTTACCCGAAGCCTTACCCTCACCCGTCCCCTAATCCTAACCCGTACGCTAACACTAACCCGTACCCTAACACGTACGCTCACCCTAAAACGTTGTCGTACCCTAACCTGTACCCTAAACCGTCCCCGTCCCCTAACCCTAACCCTAACCCTAACCCTAACCCTAACCCTAACCCTTACCCGAAGCCTTACCCTCAAACGTCCCCTAATCCTAACCCGTACGCTAACACTAACCCGTACCCTAACACGTACGCTCACCCTAAACAGTGGTCGTACCCTAACCTGTACCCTAAATCATAACTGTCCCCGGCCCCTAACCCTAACCCTAACCCTAAACCTTACGCGAAGTCTTACCCTCACCCGTCCCCTAATACTAACCCGTACGCTAACACTAACCCGTACCCTAACACGTACGCTCACCCTAAACCGTTGTCGTACCCAAACCTGTACCCTAAACCGTCCCCGTCCCCGTCCCCTAACCCTAACCCTAACCCTAACCCTAACCCTTACCTGTAGCCTTACCCTCACCCGTCCCCTAATCCTAATCCGTACGCTAACACTAACCCGTACCCTAACACGTACGCTCAACCTAAACCGTTGTCGTACACTAACCTGTACCCTAAACCGTCCCCGTCCCCTAACCCTAACCCTAACCCTAACCCTAACCCTAACCCTTACCCGAAGACTTACACTCACCCGTCCCCTAATCCTAACCCGTACGCTAACACTAATCCGTACCCTAACACTTACGATCACTCTAAACCGTTGTCGTACCCTAACCTGTACCCTAAGCCATCCCCGTCCCCTAACCCTAACCCTAACCCTAACCCTAACCCTAACCCTTACCCGAAGCCTTACCCTCACCCTTCCCCTAATCCTAACCCGTACGCTAACACTAACCCGTACCCTAACACGTACCCTCACCCTAAACCGTTGTCGTACCCTAACCTGTACCCTAAACCGTCCCCATGCCCGTCCCCTAACCCTAAACCTAACCCTAACCCTAACCCTTTCCCGAAGCCTTACCCTCACCCGTCCCGTAATCCTAACCCGTACGCTAACACTAACCCGTACCCTAACACGTACGCTCACCATAAACCGTTGTCGTACCCTAACCTGTACCCTAAACCGTCCCCGTCCACTAACCCTAACCCTAACCCTAATCCTAACCGTAACCCTTACCCGAAGCCTTACACTCACCCGTCCCCTAATCCTCACCCGTATGCTAACACTAACCCGTACCCTAACACGTACGTTCACCCTAAACCGTCGTCGTACCCTAACCTGTACCCTAAACCGTCCCCGTCCCCGTCCCCTAACCCTAACCCTAACCCTAACCCTAACCCTTACCCGAAGCCTTACCCTCACCCGTCCCCTAATCCTAACCCGTACACTAACACTAACCCGTACCCTAACACGTAGGCTCACCCTAAACCGTTGACGTACAGTAACCTGTACCCTAAAACGTCCCTGTCCCCTAACCCTAACCCTAACCCTAACCCTAACCCTTACCCGAAGCCTTACCCTCACCCGGCCCCCAATCCTAACCCGTACGCTAACACTAATCCATACCCTAACACGTACGCTCACCCTAAACCGTTGTCGTACACTAACCTGTACCCTAAACCGTCCCCGTCCCCTAACCCTAACCCTAACCCTAACCCTAACCCTAACCCTAACCTTTACCCGAAGCCTTACCCTCACCCATCCCCTAATCCTAACCCGTACGCTAACACTAACCAGTACCCTAACACGTACGCTCACCCTAAACCATTGTCGTACCCTTACCTGTACCCTAAACCGTCCCCGTCCCCGTCCCCGTCCCCGTCCCCTAACCCTAAACCTAACCCTTACCCAAAGCCTTACCCTCACCCGTCCTCTAATCCTAACCCGTACGCTAACACTAACACGTACCCTAACATGTACTCTCACCCTAAACCGTTGTCGTACCCTAACCTGTACCCTAAACCGTCCCTGTCCCCGTCCCCTAACCCTAACCCTAACCCTAACCATAACCCTTACCCGAAGCCTTACCCTCAACCGTCCCCTAATCCTAACCCGTACGCTAACACTAACCCGTACCCTAACACGTACGCTCACCGTAAACCGTTGTAGTACACTAACCTGTACCCTAAACCGTCCCCGTCCCCTAACCCTAAACCTAAACCCTAACCCTAACCCTTACCCGAAGCCTTACCCTCACCCGTCCCCTAATCCTAACCCGTACGCTAACTCTAACCCATACCCTAACACGTACGCTCACCCTAAACCGTTGTCGTACCCTAACTTGTACCCTAAACCGTCCCCGTCCCCTAACTCTAACCCTAACCCTAACCCTTACCCGAAGCCTTACCCTCACCCGTCACCTAATCCTAAACCGTACGCTAACACTAACCCGTACCCTAACACGTACGCTCACCCTAAACCGTTGTCGTACCCTAACCTGTACCCTAAACCGTCCCCGTCCCCAAACCCTAACCCTCACCTTAACCCTAACCCTTACCCGAAGCCTTACCCTCACCCGTCCCCTAATCCTAACCTGTACGCTAACACTAACACGTACCCTAACACGTACGCTCACCCTATACAGTGGTCGTACCCTAACCTGTACCCTAAATCATAACTGTCCCCGGCTCCTAACCCTAACCCTAACCCTAACCCTAACCCTAAACCTTACCCGAAGTCTTACCCTCAACCGTCCCCTAATCCTAACCCGTACGCTAACACTAACCCGTACGCTCACCCTAAACCGTTGTCGTACCCTAACCTGTACCCTAAACCGTCCCCTTCCCCTAACCATAACCCTAAACCTAACTCTAACCCAAACCCTAACCCTTACCCGAAGCCTTAACATCACCCGTCCCCTAATCCGAACCCGTACGCTAACACTAACCCATACCCTAACACGTACGCTCACCCTAAACCGTTGTCGTACCCTAACCTGTACCCTAAACCGTCCCCGTCCCCTAACCCTAACATTAACCCTAACCCTAACCCTAACCCTTACCCGAAGCCTTACCCTCACCCGTACCCTAATCCTAACCCGTACGCTAACACGATCCCGTACCTTAACACGTACGCTCACCCTAAACCGTTGTCGTACACTAACCTGTACCCTAAACCGTCCCCGTCCCCTAAGCCTAACCCTAACCCTAACCCTAACCCTAACCCTTACTCGAAGCCTTACCTTCACCCGTCCCCTAATCCTAACACGTACGCTAACACTAACCCCTACCCTAACACGTACGCTCACCCTAAACCGTTGTCGTACCCTAACCTGTACCCTAAACCGTCCCCGTCCCCTAACCCTAACACTAACCCTAACCCTTACCCGAAGCCTTACCCTCACCCGTCCCCTAATACTAACCCGTACGCTAACACTAACCCGTACCCTAACACGTACGCTCACCCTAAACCGTTGTCGTAGCTTAACCTGTACCCTAAACTGTCCCCGTCCCCTAACCCTAACCCTAACCCTAACCGTAACCCTTACCCGAAGCCTTACCCTCACCCGTTCCCTAATCCTAACCCGTACGCTAACACTAACCCTTAACCTAACACGTACGCTCACCCTAAATCGTTGTCGTACCCTAACCTGTACCCTAAACCATCCCCGTCCCCTAACCCTAACCCTAACCCTAACCCTAACCCTAACCCTAACCCTTACCTGTAGCCTTACCCTCACCCGTACCCTAATCCTAACCCGTATGCTAACACTAACCCGTACCCTAACACGTACGCTCACCCTAAACCGTTGTCGTACCCTAAACTGTACCCTAAACCGTCCCCGTCCCCTAACCCTAACCCTAACCCTTACCCTAACCCTTATCCGAAGCCTTACACTCACCCGTCCCCTAATCCTAACCCGTACGCTAACACTAATCCGTACCCTAACACTTACGCTCACTCTAAACCGTTGTCGTACCCTAACCTGTACCCTAAGCCGTCCCCGTCCCCTAACCCTAACCCTAACCCTAACCCTAACCCTAACCCTTACCCGAAGCCTTACCCTCACCCGTCCTCTAATCCTAACCCGTACGCAAACACTAACCCGTACCCTAACACGTACCCTCACCCTAAACCGTTGTCGTACCCTAACCTGTACCCTAAACCGTCCCCGTGCCCGTCCCCTAACCCTAAACCTAACCCTAACCCTAACCCTTTCCCGAAGCCTTACCCTCACCCGTCCCCTAATCCTAACCCGTACGCTAACACTAACCCATAACCTAACACGTACGCTCACCCTAAACCGTTGTCGTACCCTAACCTGTACCCTAAACCGTCCCTGTCCCCTAACCCTAACCCTAACCCTAATCCTAACCGTAACCCTTACCCGAAGCCTTACACTCACCCGTCCCCTAATCCTCACCCGTACGCTAACACTAACCCGTACCCTAACACGTACGCTCACCCTAAATCGTTGTCGTACCCTAACCTGTACCCTAATCCGTCCCCGTCCCCTAACCCTAACCCTAACCCTAACCCTAACCCTAACCCTTACCCGAAGCCTTACCCTCACCCGTCCCCTAATCCTAACCCCTACACTAACACTAACCCATACCCTAACATGTACGCTCACCCTAAACCGTTGACGTACACTAACCTGTACCCTAAAACGTCCCTGTCCCCTAACCCTACCCCTAACCCTAACCCTAACCCTAACCCTTACCCGAAGCCTTCCCCTCACCCGTCCCCTAATCCTAACCCGTACGCTAACACTAACCCGTACCCTAACACGTACGCTCACCCTAAACCGTTGTCGTACCCTAACCTGTACCCTAAACCGTCCCCGTCCCCTAACACTAACCCTAACCCTAACCCTAACCCTAACCTTTACCCGAAGCCTTACCCTCACCCATCCCCTAATCCTAACCCGTATGCTAACACTAACCAGTACCCTAACACGTACGCTCACCCTAAACCGTTGTCGTATCCTTACCTGTACCCTAAACCGTTCCCGTCCCCGTCCCCGTCCCCTAACCCTAACCCTAAACCTAACCCTAATCCTAACCCTTACCTGAAGCCTTACCCTCACCCGTCCCCTAATCCTAACCCGTACGCTAACACTAACCCGTACCCTAACACGTACGCTCACCATAAACCGTTGTCGTACACTAACCTGTACCCTAAACCGTCCACGTCCCCTAACCCTAACCGTAACCATAACCCTTACCCGAAGCCTTAACCTCACCCGTCCCCTAATCCTAACCCGTTCGCTAACACTAATCGGTACCCTAACACCTACGCTCACCCTAAATCGTAGTCGTACACTAACATGTACCCTAAACCGTCCCCATCCCCTAACCCTAACCCTAAACATATCCCTAACCCTAACACTTACCCGAATCCTTACCCTCACCCGTCCCCTATTCCTAACCCGTACGCTAACACTAACCCGTACCCTAACACGTACGCTCACCCTAAACCGTTGCCATACCCTAAACTGTACCCTACACCGTCTCCGTCCCCTAACCCTAACCCTAACCCTAACCCTAATCCTAACCCTTACCTGAAGCCTTACCCTCACCCGTCCCCTAATCCTAACCCGTACGCTAACACTAACCCGTACCCTAAAACGTACGCTCACCCTAAACCGTTGTCGTACCCTAACCTGTACCCTAAACCGTCCCCGTCCCCTAACCCTAACCCTAACCCTAACCCTAACCCTAACCCTTACCGGAAGCCTTACCCTCACCCGTCCCCTAATCCTAACCCGTACGCTAACACTGACCCGTACCCTAACACGTACGCTCACCCTAAACCGTTGTCGTACCGTAACCTGTACCCTAAACCGTCCCCGTCCCCTAACCCTAACCCTAACCCTAACCCTTACCCTTACCCGAAGCCTTACACTCACCCGACAGCTAATCCTCACCCGTACGCTAACACTAACCCGTACCCTAACACGTACGCTCACCCTAAACCGTTGTCGTACCCTAACCTGTACCCTAAACTGTCCCCGTCCCCTAACCCTAACCCTAACCCTAACCCTTACCCGAAGCCTAACACTCACCCGTCCCCTAATCCTAACGCGTACGCTAACACTAACCCATACCCTAACACGTACGCTCACCCGAAACCGTTGTCGTACCCTAACTTGTACCCTAAATCGTCCCCGTCCCCTAACCCTAACCCTAACCCTAACCCTTACCCGAAGCCTTACCCTCACCCGTCACCTAATCCTAAACCGTACGCTAACACTAACACGTACCCTAACACGTACGCTCACCCTAAACCGCTGTCGTACCCTAACCTGTAACCTAAACCGTCCCCGTCCCCAACCCTAACCCTAACCCTAACCCTAAACCTTACCCGAAGCCTTACCCTCACCCGTCCCATAATCCTAACCCGTACGCTAACACTAAACCATACACTAACATGTACGCTCACCCTAAACCGTTGTCCTACCCTAACCTGTACCCTAAACCGTCCCTGTCCCCGTCCCCTAACCCTAACCCTAACCCTAACCCTAACCCTAAACCTTACCCAGAGCCTTACACTCACGCGTCCCCTAATACTAACCCGTACGCTAACACTAACCCGTACCCTAACACGTACGCTCACCCCAAACCTTTGTCGTACCCTAACCTGTACCCTAAACGGTCCCCGTCCCCTAAACCTAACCCTAACCCTTACCCGAAGCCTTACCCTCACCCGTCCCCTAATCCTAATCCGTACGCTAACACGAACCCATACCCTAACACGTACGCTCACCCTAAACCGTTGTCGTACCCTAACCTGTACCCTAAACCGTCCCCGTCCACTAACCCTAACCCTAACCCTAACCCTAACGCTTACCCGAAGCCTTAGCCTCACCCGTCCCCTAATCCTAACCCGTACGCTAACACTAACCCGTACCCTAACACGTACGCTCACCCTAAACCGTTGTCGTACACTAACCTGTACCCTAAATCGTCGCCGTCCCCGTCCCCGTCCCCTAACCCTAACCCTAACCCTAACCCTTACCCGAAGCCTTACCCTCACCCGTCCCCTAATCCTAACCCGTACGCTAACACTAACCCGTACCCTAACACGTACGCTCACCCTAAACCGTTGTCGTACCCTAACCTGTACCCTAAAGCGTCCCCGTCCCCTAACGCTAACCCTAACCCTAACCCTAACCCTAACCCTTACCCGAAGACTTACCCTCACCCGTCCCATAATCCTAACCCTTACGCTAACACTAACCCGTACCCTAACACGTAAGCTCAGCCTAAACCGTTGTCGTACCCTAACCTGTACCCTAAACCGTCCCCGTCCCGATCCCCAAACCCTAACCCTAACCCTAACCCTTACCCGAAGCCTTACACTCACCCGTCCCCTAATCCTAACCCGTACGCCAACACTAACCCGTACCCTAACACGTACGCTCACCCTAAACCGTTGTCGTACACTAACCTGTACCCTAAACCGTCCCCATCCCCTAACCGTAACCCTAACCCTAACACTAACCCTTACCCGAAGCCTTACCTCACCCGTCCCCGAATCCTAAACCGTACGCTAACACTAACCCGTACCCTAACACGTACGCTCACCCTAAACCGTTGTCGTACCCTAACCTGTACCCTAAACCGTCCCCGTCCCCGTCCCCTAACCCTAACCCTAACCCTAACACTAACCCTTACCCGAAGCCTTACCTTCACCCGTCCCCTAATCCTACTCCGTACGCTAACACTAACCCGTACCCTAACACGTACGCTCACCCTAAACCGTTGTCATACCCTAATCTGTACCTTAAACCGTCCCCGTCCCCTAACCCTATCCCTAAGCCTAACCCTAACCCTTACCCGAAGCCTTACCCTCACCCGTCCCCTAATCCTAACCTGTACGCTAACACTAACCCGTACCCTAACAGGTACGCTAACCCTAAATCGTTGTCGTACCATAACCTGTACCCTAAACCGTCCCCGTCCCCTAACCCTAACCCTAACCCTAACCCTAACCCTTACCCGAAGCCTTACCCTCACCCGTCCCCTTATCCTAAACCGTGTGCTAACACTAAACCGTACCCTAACTCGTACGCTCACCCTAAACCGTTGTCGTACCCTAACCTGTACCCTAAACCGTCCCCGTCCCCTAACCCTAACCCTAACCCTTACCCGAAGCCTTACCCTCACCCGTCCCCTAATCCTCACCCGTACGCTAACACTAACCCGTACCCTAACACGTACGCTCACCCTAAAACATTGTCATACCCTAACCTGTACCCTAAACCGTCCCCGTCCCCTAACCCTAACCCTAACCCTAACCCTAACCCTAACCCTTACCCGAAGCCTTACGCTCACCCGTCCCCTAATCCTAACCCGTACGCTAACACTAACCCGTACCCTAACACGTACGCTCACCCTAAACCGTTGTCGTACACTAACTTGTACGCTAAACCGTCCCCGTCCCCTAACCCTAACCCTAACCCTAACCCTTACCCGAAGCCTTACACTCACCCGTCCCCTAATCCTAACCCGTACGCTAACACTAACCCGTACCGTAAAACGTACGCTCACCCTAAACCGTTGTCGTACCCTAACCTGTACCCTAAACCGTCCCCGTCCCCTAACCCTAACCCTAACCCTAACCCTAACCCTAACCCTTACCCGAAGCCTTACCCTCACCCGTACCCTAATCCTAACCCGTACGCTAACACTAACCCGTACCCTAACACGTACGCTCACCCTAAACTGTTGTCGTACCCTAACCTCTACCCTAAACCGTCCCTGTCCCCGTCCCGTAACCCTAACCCTAACCCTAACACTGTCCCTAACCTTTACCCGAAGCCTTACCCTCACCCGTCCCCTAATCCTAACCCGTACGCTAACACTATCTCGTACCCTAACACGTACGCTCACCCTAAACCGTTGTCGTACCCTAACCTGTACCCTAAAGCGTCCCCGTCCCCTAACGCTAACCCTAACCCTAACCCTAACCCTAACCCTTACCCGAAGACTTACCCTCACCCGTCCCCTAATCCTAACCCTTACGCTAACACTAACCCGTACCCTAACACGTAAGCTCACCCTAAACCGTTGTCGTACCCTAACCTGTACCCTAAACCGTCCCCGTCCCGATCCCCTAACCCTAACCCTAACCCTAACCCTTACCCGAAGCCTTACCCTCACCCGTCCCCTAATCCTAACCCGTACGCCAACACTAACCCGTACCCTAACACGTACGTTCACCCTAAACCGTTGTCGTACACTAACCTGTACCCTAAACCGTCCCCATCCCCTAACCGTAACCCTAACCCTAACCCTTACCCGAAGCCTTACCCTCACCCGTCCCCGAATCCTAAACCGTACGCTAACACTAACCCGTACCCTAACACGTACGCTCACCCTAAACCGTTGTCGTACCCTAACCTGTACCCTAAACCGTCCCCGTCCCCGTCCCCTAACCCTAACCTTAACCCTAACACTAACCCTTACCCGAAGCCTTACCCTCACCCGTCCCCTAATCCTAATCCGTACGCTAACATTAACCCGTACCCTAACACGTACGCTCACCCTAAACCGTTGTCAGACCCTAATCTGTACCCTAAACCGTCCCCGTCCCCTAACCCTAACCCTACCCCTAACCCTAACCCTTACCCGAAGCCTTACCCTCACCCGTCCCCTAATCCTAACCTGTACGCTAACACTAACCCGTACCCTAACACGTACGCTCACCCTAAATCGTTGTCGTACCCTAACCTGTACTGTAAACCGTCCCCGTACCCTAACCCTAACCCTAACCCTAACCCTAACCCTAACACTTACCCGAAGCCTTACCCTCACCCGTCCCCTAATCCTAAGCCGTACGCTAACACTAACCCGTACCCTAACACGTACGCTCACCCTAAACCGTTGTCGTATCCTAACCTGTACCCTAAACCATCCCCGTCCCCTAACCCTAACCCTAACCCTAACCCTAACCCTTACCCGAAGCCTTACCCTCACCCGTCCCCTTATCCTAACCCGTGCGCTAACACTAACCCGTACCCTAACTCGTACGCTCACCCTAAACCGTTGTCGTACCCTAACGTGTACCCTAAACCGTCCCCGTCCCCTAACCCTAACCCTAACCCTTACCCGAAGCCTTACCCTCACCCGTCCCCTAATCCTCACCTGTACGCTAACACTAACCCGTACCCTAACACGTACGCTCACCCTAAAACATTGTCGTACCCTAACCTGTACCCTAAACCGTCCCCGTCCCCTAACCCTAACCCTAACCCTAACCCTAACCCTAACCCTTTCCCGAAGCCTTACGCTCACCCGTCCCCTAATCCTAACCCGTACGCTAACACTAACCCGTACCCTAACACGTACGCTCACCCTAAACCGTTGTTGTACCCTAACCTGTACCCTAAACCGTCCCCGTCCCCTAACCCTAAACCTAACCCTAGTCCTAACCCTAACCCTTACCCGAAGCCTTACCCTCACCCGTCCCCTAATCCTAACCCGTACGCTAACACTAACCTATACCCTAACACGTACGCTCCCCCTAAACGGTTGTCGTACCCTAACCTGTACCCTAAACCGTCCACGTCCCCTAACCTTAACCCTAAACCTAACCCTAACACTTACCCGAAGCCTTACCCTCACCCGTCCCCTAATCCTAACCCGTACGTTAACACTAACCCGTACCCTAACACGTACGCTCACCCTAAACCGTTGTCGTACCCTAACTTGTACCCTAAACCGTCCCCGTGCCCGTCCCCTAACCGTAACTCTAACCCTAACCCTAACCCTTTCCCGAAGCCTTACACTCACCCGTCCCCTAATCCTAACCCGTACGCTAACACTAACCCATACCCTAACACGTACGCTCACCCTAAACCGTTGTCGTACCCTAACTTGTACCCTAAACCGTCCCCGTCCCCTAACGCTAACCCTAACCCTAACCCTAACCCTAACCCTTACCCGAAGCCTTACCCTCACCCGTGCCCTAATCCTAACCCGTACACTAACACTAACCCGTACCCTAACACGTACGCTCACCCTAAACCTTTGACGTACCCTAACCTGTACCCTAAACCGTCCCCGTCCCCGTCCCCTAACCCTAACCCTAACCCTAACCCTAAACTTTACCCGAAGCCTTACCCTCAGCCGTCCTCTAATCCTAACCCGTACGCTAACACTAACCCTTACCCTAACACGTACGCTCACCCTAAATCTTTGTCGTACCCTAACCTGTAGCCTAAACCATCCCCGTCCCCGTCCCCGTCCCCGTACCCTAACCCTAATCCTAACCCTTACCCGAAGCCTTAACATCACCTGTCCCCTAATCCTAACCCATACGCTAACACTAACCCATACCCTAACATGTACGCTCACCCTAAACCGTTGTCGTACCCTAACCTGTACCCTAAACCGTCCCTGTCCCCGTCCCCTAACCCTAACCCTAGCCCTAACCCTAACCCTAACCCTTACCCGAAGCCTTACCCTCACCCGTCCGCTAATACTAACCCGTAAGCTAACACTAACCCGTAAGCTAACACTAACCCGTACCCTAACACGTACGCTCACCCTAAACCTTTGTCGTACCCTAACCTGTACCCTAAACCGTCCGGGTCCCCTAACCCTAACCCTAACCCTAACCCTAACCCTAACCCTTACCCGAAGCCTTACACTCACCCGTCACCTAATCCTCACCCGTACGCTAACACTAACCCGTACCCTAACACGTACGCTCACCCTAAACCGTTGTCGTACCCTAACCTGTACCCTAAACCGTCCCCGTCCCCTAACCCTAACCCTAACCCTAACCCTTACGCGAAGCCTTACCCACACCCGTCCCCTAATCCTAACCCGTACGCTAACACTAACACGTACCCTAACACCTACGCTCACCCTAAACCTTTGTCGTACCCTAACCTGTACCCTAAACCGTCCCCGTCCCCTAACCCTAACCCTAACCCTTACCCGAAGCCTTACCCTCACCCGTTCCCTAATCCTAACCCGTACGCTAACACTAACCAGTACCCTAACACGTACGCTCACCCTAAACCGTTGTCGTACCCTAACTTGTACCCTAAACCGTCCCCGTCCCCTAACCCTAACCCTAACCCTAACCCTTACCCGAAGCCTTACCCTCACCCGTCCCCTAATCCTAACCCGTACGCTAACACTAACCCGTACCCTAAAACTTACGCTCACCCTAAACCGTTGTCGTACCCTAACCTGTACCCTAAACCGTCCCCGTCCCCTAACCCTAACCCTAACCCTTACCCGAAGCCTTACCCTCACCCGTCCCCTAATCCTCACCCGTACGCTAACACTAACCCGTACCCTAACATGTACGCTCACCCTAAACCGTTGTCGTACCCTAACCTGTACCCTAAACCGTCCCTGTCCCCGTCCCCTAACCCTAATCCTAGCCCTAACCCTAACCCTAACCCTTACCCGAAGCCTTACCCTCACCCGTCCCCGAATCCTAAACCGTACGCTAACACTAACCCGTACCCTAACACGTACACTCACCCTAAACTGTTGTCGTACACTAACCTGTACCCTAAACCGTCCCCATCCCCTAACCGTAACCCTAACCCTAACCCTAACCCTTACCCGAAGCCTTACCCTCATCCGTCCCCGAATCCTAAACCGTACGCTAACACTAACCCGTACCCTAACACGTACGCTCACCCTAAACCGTTGTCGTACCCTAACCTGTACCCTAAACCGTCCCCGTCCCCGTCCCCTAACCCTAACCCTAACCCTAACACTAAACCTTACCCGAAGCCTTACCCTCACCCGTCCCCTAATCCTAATCCGTACGCTAACACTAACCCGTACCCTAACACGTACGCTCACCCTAAACCGTTGTCATACCCTAATCTGTACCCTAAACCGTCCCCGTCCCCTAACCCTAACCCTAACCCTAACCCTAACCCTTACCCGAAGCCTTACCCTCACCCGTCCCCTAATCCTAACCTGTAGGCTAACACTAACCCGTACCCTAACACGTACGCTCACCCTAAATCGTTGTCGTACCCTAACCTGTACCCTAAACCGTCCCCGTACCCTAACCTTAACCCTAACCCTAACCCTAACCCTAACACTTACCCGAAGCCTTACCCTCACCCGTCCCCTAATCCTAAGCCGTACGCTAACACTAACCCGTACCCTAACACGTACGCTCACCCTAAAACATTGTCGTACCCTAACCTGTACCCTAAACCGTCCCCGTCCCCTAACCCTAACCCTAACCCTAACCCTAACCCTAACCCTTACCCGAAGCCTTACGCTCACCCGTCCCCTAATCCTAACCCGTACGCTAACACTAACCCGTACCCTAACACGTACGCTCACCCTAAACCGTTGTTGTACCCTAACCTGTACCCTAAACCGTCCCCGTCCCCTAACCCTAAACGTAACCCTAGTCCTAACCCTAACCCTTACCCGAAGCCTTACCCTCACCCGTCCCTAATCCTCACCCGTACGCTAACACTAACCCGTACCCTAACACGTACGCTCACCCTAAACCGTTGTCGTACCCTAACCTGTACCCTAAACCGTCCCCGTCCCCGTCCCCTAACCCTAACCCTAACCCTAACCCTAACCCTTACCCGAAGCCTTACCCTCACCCGTCCCCTAAACCTAAACCGTACGCAAACACTAACCCGTACCCTAACACGTACGCTCCCCCTAAACGGTTGTCGTACCCTAACCTGTACCCTAAACCGTCCACGTCCCCTAACCATAACCCTAACCCTAACCCTAACACTTACCCGAAGCCTTACCCTAACCCGTCCCCTAATCCTAACCCGTACGTTAACACTAACCCGTACCCTAACACGTACCCTCACCCTAAAACGTTGTCGTACCCTAACTTGTACCCTAAACCGTCCCCGTGCCCGTCCCCTAACCCTAACTCTAACCCTAACCCTAACCCTTTCCCGAAGCCTTACCCTCACCCGTCCCCTAATCCTAACCCGTACGCTAACACTAACCCATACCCTAACACGTACGCTCACCCTAAACCGTTGTCGTACACTAACCTGTACCCTAAACCGTCCCAGTCCCCTAACCCTAACCCTAACCCTAACCCTAACCCTAACCCTTACCCGAAGCCTTACACTCACCCGTCCCCTAATCCTCACTCGTACGCTAACACTAACCCGTACCCTAACACGTACGCTCACCTAAACTTTTGTCGTACACTAACCTGTACCCTAAACCGTCCCCGTCCCCTAACCCTAACCCTAACCCTAACCCTAAACCTTACCCGAAGCCTTACCGTCACCCGTCCCCTAATCCTAACCCGTACGCTAACACTAACCCATACCCTAACACGTACGCTCACCCTAAACCGTTGTCGTACACTAACTTGTACCCTAAACCGTCCCCGTCCCCTAACCCTAACCCTAACCCTAACCCTAACCCTAACCCTTACCCGAAGCCTTACCCTCACCCGTCCCCTAATCCTAACCCGTACACTAACACTAACCAGTACCCTAACACGTACGCTCACCCTAAACCGTTGACGTACCCTAACCTGTACCCTATACCGTCCCCGTCCCCTAACCCTAACCCTAACCCTAACCCTAACCCTAACCCTAACCCTTACCCGAAGCCTTACACTCACCCGTCCCCTAATCCTAACCCGTACGCTAACACTAACCTGTACCCTAACACGTACGCTCACCCTAAACCGTTGTCGTACCCTAACCTGTACCCTAAACCGTCCCCGTCCCCGTCCCCTAACCCTAACCCTAACCCTAACCTTTACCCGAAGCCTTACCCTCAGCCGTCCTCTAATCCTAACCCGTACGCTAACACTAACCCGTACCCTAAAACGTACGCTCACCCTAAATCTTTGTCGTACCCTAAACTGTACCCTAAACCATCCCCGTCCCCGTTCCCGTCCCCGTACCCTAACCCTAATCCTAACCCTTACCCGAAGCCTTACCCTCACCCGTCCCCTAATCCTAACCCATACGCTAACACTAACCCATACCCTAACATGCACGCTCACCCTAAACCGTTGCCGTACCCTAACCTGTACCCTAAACCGTCCCTGTCCCCGTCCCCTAACCCTAACCCCAGCCCTAACCCTAACCCTAACCCTTACCCGAAGCCTTACCCTCACCCGTCCGCTAAACCTAAACCGTACGCTAACACTAACCCGTACCCTAACACGTACGCTCACCCTAAACCATTGTCGCAGCCGAACCTGTACCTTAAACCGTCCCCGTCACCTAACCCTAACCCTAACCGTAACCCTAACCCTTACCCGAAGCCTTACCATCACCCGTCCCCTAATCCTAACCCGTACGCTAACACTAACCCGTACCTTAACACGTACGCTCACCCTAAACTTTTGTCGTACCCTAACCTGTACCCTAAACCGTCCGGGTCCCCTAACCCTAACCCTAACCCTAACCCTAACCCTAACCCTTACCCGAAGCCTTACACTCACCCGTCACCTAATCCTCACCCGTACGCTAACACTAACCCGTACCCTAACACGTACGCTCACCCTAAACCGTTGTCGTACCCTAACCTGTACCCTAAACCGTCCCCTAACCCTAATCCTAAGCCTAACCCTAACCCTAACCCTAACCCTTACCCGAAGCCTTACCCTCACCCGTCCCCTAATCCTAACTCGTACGCTAACAGTAACCCGTACCCTAACACGTACGCTCACCCTAAACCGTTGTCGTACCCTAACCTGTACCCTAAACCGTCCCCGTCCCCTAACCCTAACCCTAACCCTAACCCTAACCCTTACGCGAAGCCTTACCCTCACCCGTCCCCTAATCCTAACCCGTACGCTAACACTAACCCGTACCCTAACACGTACGCTCACCCTAAACTTTGTCGTACACTAACCTGTACCGTAAACCGTCCCCGTCCCCTAACCCTAACCCTAACCCTTACCCGAAGCCTTACCCTCACCCGTTCCCTAATCCTAACCCGTACGCTAACACTAACCAGTACCCTAACACGTACGCTCTACCTAAACCGTTGTCGTACCCTAACTTGTACCCTAAACCGTCCCCGTTCCCTAACCCTAACCCTAACCCTTACCCGAAGCCTTACCCTCACCCGTCCCCTAATCCTAACCCGTATGCTAACACTAACCCGTACCCTAAAACGTACGCTCACCCTAAAGCGTTGTCGTGCCCTAACCTGTACCCTAAACCGTCCCCGTCCCCTAACCCTAACCCTAACCCTAACCCTTAACTGAAGCCTTACCCTCACCCGTCCCCTAATCCTAACCCGTACGCTAACACTATCCCGTACCCTAACACGTACGCTCACCCTAAACTGCTGTTGTACCCTAACCTGTACCCTAAACCGTCCCTGTCCCCGTCCCGTAACCCTAACCCTAACCCTAACCCTAACCCTTACCCGAAGCCTTACCCTCACCCGTCCCCTAATCCTAACCTGTACGCTAACACTAACCCGTACCCTAACACGTACGCTCACCCTAAACCGTTGTCATACCCTAACCTGTACCCTAAACCGTCCCCGTCCCCTAACCCTAACCCTAACCCTAACCCTATCCCTTACCCAAAGCCTTACCCTCACCCGTCCCCTAATCCTAAACCGTACGCTAACACTAACCCGTACCCTAACACGTACGCTCACCCTAAACCGTTGTCGTACCCTAACCTGTACCCTAAACCGTCCCCGTCCCCTAACCCTAACCCTAACCCTTACCCGAAGCCTTACCCTCACCCGTCCCCTAATCCTCACCCGTACGCTAACACTAACCCGTACCCTAACACGTACGCTCACCCTAAAACATTGTCGTACCCTAACCTGTACCCTAAACCGTCCCCGTCCCCTAACCCTAACCCTAACCCTAACCCTAACCCTAACCCTTACCCGAAGCCTTACGCTCACCCGCCCCTAATCCTAACCCGTACGCTAACACTAACCCGTACCCTAACACGTACGCTCACCCTAAACCGTTGTTGTACCCTAACCTGTACCCTAAACCGTCCCCGTCCCCTAACCCTAAACCTAACCCTAGTCCTAACCCTAACCCTTACCCGAAGCCTTACCCTCACCCGTCCCCTAATCCTAACCCGTACGCTAACACTAACCTATACCCTAACACGTACGCTCCCCCTAAACGGTTGTCGTACCCTAACCTGTACCCTAAACCGTCCACGTCCCCTAACCTTAACCCTAAACCTAACCCTAACACTTACCCGAAGCCTTACCCTCACCCGTCCCCTAATCCTAACCCGTACGTTAACACTAACCCGTACCCTAACACGTACGCTCACCATAAACCGTTGTCGTACCCTAACTTGTACCCTAAACCGTCCCCGTGCCCGTCCCCTAACCGTAACTCTAACCCTAACCCTAACCCTTTCCCGAAGCCTTACACTCACCCGTCCCCTAATCCTAACCCGTACGCTAACACTAACCCATACCCTAACACGTACGCTCACCCTAAACCGTTGTCGTACCCTAACTTGTACCCTAAACCGTCCCCGTCCCCTAACGCTAACCCTAACCCTAACCCTAACCCTAACCCTTACCCGAAGCCTTACCCTCACCCGTGCCCTAATCCTAACCCGTACACTAACACTAACCCGTACCCTAACACGTACGCTCACCCTAAACCGTTGACGTACCCTAACCTGTACCCTAAACCGTCCCCGTCCCCGTCCCCTAACCCTAACCCTAACCCTAACCCTAACCTTTACCCGAAGCCTTACCCTCAGCCGTCCTCTAATCCTAACCCGTACGCTAACACTAACCCTTACCCTAACACGTACGCTCACCCTAAATCTTTGTCGTACCCTAACCTGTAGCCTAAACCATCCCCGTCCCCGTCCCCGTCCCCGTACCCTAACCCTAATCCTAACCCTTACCCGAAGCCTTAACATCACCTGTCCCCTAATCCTAACCCATACGCTAACACTAACCCATACCCTAACATGTACGCTCACCCTAAACCGTTGTCGTACCCTAACCTGTACCCTAAACCGTCCCTGTCCCCGTCCCCTAACCCTAACCCTAGCCCTAACCCTAACCCTAACCCTTACCCGAAGCCTTACCCTCACCCGTCCGCTAATACTAACCCGTAAGCTAACACTAACCCGTAAGCTAACACTAACCCGTACCCTAACACGTACGCTCACCCTAAACCTTTGTCGTACCCTAACCTGTACCCAAACCGTCCGGGTCCCCTAACCCTAACCCTAACCCTAACCCTAACCCTAACCCTTACCCGAAGCCTTACACTCACCCGTCACCTAATCCTCACCCGTACGCTAACACTAACCCGTACCCTAACACGTACGCTCACCCTAAACCGTTGTCGTACCCTAACCTGTACCCTAAACCGTCCCCTAACCCTAACCCTAAACCTAACCCTATCCCTAACCCGAACCCTTACCCTTACCCGAAGCCTTACCCTCACCCGTCCCCTAATCCTAACCCGTACGCTAACACTAACCCGTACCCTAACACGTACGCTCACCCTAAACCGTTGTCGTACCCTAACCTGTACCCTAAACCGTCCCCGTCCCCTAACCCTAACCCTAACCCTAACCCTTACGCGAAGCCTTACCCACACCCGTCCCCTAATCCTAACCCGTACGCTAACACTAACACGTACCCTAACACCTACGCTCACCCTAAACCTTTGTCGTACCCTAACCTGTACCCTAAACCGTCCCCGTCCCCTAACCCTAACCCTAACCCTTACCCGAAGCCTTACCCTCACCCGTTCCCTAATCCTAACCCGTACGCTAACACTAACCAGTACCCTAACACGTACGCTCACCCTAAACCGTTGTCGTACCCTAACTTGTACCCTAAACCGTCCCCGTCCCCTAACCCTAACCCTAACCCTAACCCTTACCCGAAGCCTTACCCTCACCCGTCCCCTAATCCTAACCCGTACGCTAACACTAACCCGTACCCTAAAACTTACGCTCACCCTAAACCGTTGTCGTACCCTAACCTGTACCCTAAACCGTCCCCGTCCCCTAACCCTAACCCTAACCCTTACCCGAAGCCTTACCCTCACCCGTCCCCGAATCCTAAACCGTACGCTAACACTAACCCGTACCCTAACACGTACACTCACCCTAAACCGTTGTCGTACACTAACCTGTACCCTAAACCGTCCCCATCCCCTAACCGTAACCCTAACCCTAACCCTAACCCTTACCCGAAGCCTTACCCTCATCCGTCCCCGAATCCTAAACCGTACGCTAACACTAACCCGTACCCTAACACGTACGCTCACCCTAAACCGTTGTCGTACCCTAACCTGTACCCTAAACCGTCCCCGTCCCCGTCCCCTAACCCTAACCCTAACCCTAACACTAAACCTTACCCGAAGCCTTACCCTCACCCGTCCCCTAATCCTAATCCGTACGCTAACACTAACCCGTACCCTAACACGTACGCTCACCCTAAACCGTTGTCATACCCTAATCTGTACCCTAAACCGTCCCCGTCCCCTAACCCTAACCCTAACCCTAACCCTAACCCTTACCCGAAGCCTTACCCTCACCCGTCCCCTAATCCTAACCTGTACGCTAACACTAACCCGTACCCTAACACGTACGCTCACCCTAAAACGTTGTCGTACCCTAACCTGTACCCTAAACCGTCCCCGTACCCTAACCTTAACCCTAACCCTAACCCTAACCCTAACACTTACCCGAAGCCTTACCCTCACCCGTCCCCTAATCCTAAGCCGTACGCTAACACTAACCCGTACCCTAACACGTACGCTCACCCTAAAACATTGTCGTACCCTAACCTGTACCCTAAACCGTCCCCGTCCCCTAACCCTAACCCTAACCCTAACCCTAACCCTAACCCTTACCCGAAGCCTTACGCTCACCCGTCCCCTAATCCTAACCCGTACGCTAACACTAACCCGTACCCTAACACGTACGCTCACCCTAAACCGTTGTTGTACCCTAACCTGTACCCTAAACCGTCCCCGTCCCCTAACCCTAAACGTAACCCTAGTCCTAACCCTAACCCTTACCCGAAGCCTTACCCTCACCCGTCCCTAATCCTCACCCGTACGCTAACACTAACCCGTACCCTAACACGTACGCTCACCCTAAACCGTTGTCGTACCCTAACCTGTACCCTAAACCGTCCCCGTCCCCGTCCCCTAACCCTAACCCTAACCCTAACCCTAACCCTTACCCGAAGCCTTACCCTCACCCGTCCCCTAAACCTAAACCGTACGCAAACACTAACCCGTACCCTAACACGTACGCTCCCCCTAAACGGTTGTCGTACCCTAACCTGTACCCTAAACCATCCACGTCCCCTAACCATAACCCTAACCCTAACCCTAACACTTACCCGAAGCCTTACCCTAACCCGTCCCCTAATCCTAACCCGTACGTTAACACTAACCCGTACCCTAACACGTACCCTCACCCTAAAACGTTGTCGTACCCTAACTTGTACCCTAAACTGTCCCCGTGCCCGTCCCCTAACCCTAACTCTAACCCTAACCCTAACCATTTCCCGAAGCCTTACACTCACCCGTCCCCTAATCCTAACCCGTACGCTAACACTAACCCATACCCTAACACGTACGCTCACCCTAAACCGTTGTCGTACACTAACCTGTACCCTAAACCGTCCCAGTCCCCTAACCCTAACCCTAACCCTAACCCTAACCCTAACCCTTACCCGAAGCCTTACACTCACCCGTCCCCTAATCCTCACTCGTACGCTAACACTAACCCGTACCCTAACACGTACGCTCACCTAAACTTTTGTCGTACACTAACCTGTACCCTAAACCGTCCCCGTCCCCTAACCCTAACCCTAACCCTAACCCTAAACCTTACCCGAAGCCTTACCGTCACCCGTCCCCTAATCCTAACCCGTACGCTAACACTAACCCATTCCCTAACACGTACGCTCACCCTAAACCGTTGTCGTACACTAACTTGTACCCTAAACCGTCCCCGTCCCCTAACCCTAACCCTAACCCTAACCCTAACCCTAACCCTTACCCGAAGCCTTACCCTCACCCGTCCCCTAATCCTAACCCGTACACTAACACTAACCAGTACCCTAACACGTACGCTCACCCTAAACCGTTGACGTACCCTAACCTGTACCCTATACCGTCCCCGTCCCCTAACCCTAACCCTAACCCTAACCCTAACCCTAACCCTAACCCTTACCCGAAGCCTTACACTCACCCGTCCCCTAATCCTAACCCGTACGCTAACACTAACCTGTACCCTAACACGTACGCTCACCCTAAACCGTTGTCGTACCCTAACCTGTACCCTAAACCGTCCCCGTCCCTGTCCCCTAACCCTAGCCCTAACCCTAACCCTAACACTTACCCGAAGCCTTACCCTCACCCGTCCGCTAATCCTAACCCGTACGCTAACACTAACCCGTACCCTAACACGTACGCTCACCCTAAACCATTGTCGCAGCCGAACCTGTACCCTAAACCGTCCCCGTCCCCTAACCCTAACCCTAACCCTAACCCTTACCCGAAGCCTTACCCTCACCCGTTCCCTAATCCTAACCCGTACGCTAACATTGACCCGTACCTTAACACGTACGCTCACCCTAAACCTTTGTCGTACACTAACCTGTACCCTAAACCGTCCGCGTCCCCTAACCCTAACCCTAACCCTAACCCTAACCCTAACCCTTACCTGAAGCCTTACACTCACCCGTCACCTAATCCTCACCCGTACGCTAACACTAACCCGTACCCTAACACGTACGCTCACCCTAAACCGTTGTCGTACCCTAACCTGTACCCTAAACCGTCCCCTAACCCTAACCCTAAACCTAACCCTAACCCTAACCCTTACCCGAAGCCTTACCCTCACCCGTCCCCTAATCCTAACCCGTACACAAACACTAACCCGTACCCTAACACGTACGCTGACCCTAAACCGTTGTCGTACCCTAACCTGTACCCTAAACCGTCCCCGTCCCCTAACCCTAACCCTAACCCTAACCCTAACCCTAACCCTTACGCGAAGCCTTACCCTCACCCGTCCCCTAATCCTAACCCGTACGCTAACACTAACCCGTACCCTAACACGTACGCTCAACCTAAACCGTTGTCGTACCCTAACCTGTACCCTAAACCGTCCCCGTCCCCTAACCCTAACCCTAACCCTTACACGAAGCCCTACCCTCACCCGTTCCCTAATCCTAAGCCGTACGCTAACACTAACCAGTACCCTAACACGTACGCTCACCCTAAACCGTTGTCGTACCCTAACTTGTACCCTAAACCGTCCCCGTCCCCTAACCCTAACACTAACCCTAAACCTTACCCGAAGCCTTACCCTCACCCGTCCCCTAATCCTCACCCGTACGCTAACACTAACCCGTACCCTAACACGTACGCTCACCCTAAAACGTTGTCGTACACTAACCTGTACCCTAAACCGTCCCCGTCCCCGTCCACTAACCCTAACCCTAACCCTAACCCTAACCCTTACCCGAAGCCTTACCCTCACCCGTCCCCTAATCCTAACCCGTACGCTAACACTAACACGTACCCTAACACGTACGCTCACCCTAAATCGTTGTCGTACCCTAACCTGTACCCTAAACCGTCCCCGTCCCATAAACCTAAACCTAACCCTAACCCTTACCCGAAGCCTTAACCTCACCCGTCCCCTAATCCTCACCCGTACGCTAACACTAACCCGTACCCTAACACGTACGCTCACCCTAAACCGTTGTCGTACCCTAACCTGTACCCTAAACCGTCCCCGTCCCCTAAACCTAACCCTAACCCTAACCCTAACCCTAACCCTTACCCGAAGCCTTACCCTCACCCGTCCCCTAATCCTAACCCGTACGCTAACACTAACCCGTACCCTAACACGTACGCTCACCCTAAACGGTTGTCGTACCCTAAACTGTACCCTAAACCGTCCACGTCCCCTAACCCTAACCCTAACCCTAAACCTAACCCTTACCCGAAGCCTTACCCTAACCCGTCCCCTAATCCTAACCCGTACGTTAACACTAACCGGTACCCTAACACGTACCCTCACCCTAAACCGTTGTCCTATGCTAACTTGTACCCTAAACCGTCCCTGTGCCCGTCCCCTAACCCTAACCCTAACCCTAACCCTAACCCTTTCCCGAAGCCTTAACCTCACCCGTCCCCTAATCCTAACCCGTACGCTAACATTAACCCATACCCTAACACGTACGCTCACCCTAAAGAGTTGTCGTACCCTAACCTGTACCCTAAACCGTCCCCGTCCCCGTCCCCTAACCCTAACCCTAACCCTAACCCTTACCCGAAGCCTTACCCTCACCCGTCCCCTAATCCTAACCCGTACGCTAACACTAACCCGTACCCTAACACGTACGCTTACCCTAAATCGTTGTCGTACCCTCACCTGTACCCTAAACCGTCCCCATCCCCGTCCCCATCCCGGTCCCCTAACCCTAACCCTAACCCTTACCCAAAGCCTTACCCTCACCCGTCCCCTAATCCTAACCCGTACGCTAACACTAACCCGTACCCTAACACGTACGCTCATCCTAAACCATTGTCGTAGCCTAACCTGTACCCTAAACCGTCCCCGTCCCCTAACCCTAACCTTAACACTAACCCTAACCCTTACCCGAAGCCTTACCCTCACCCGTCCCCTAATCCTAACCCGTACGCTAACACTAACCCGTACCCTAACACGTACGCTCACCCTAAATCTTTGTCGTACCCTAACCTGTACCCTAAACCGTCCCATACCCTAACCCTAACCCTAACCCTAAACCTTACCCGAAGCCTTACCCTCACCCGTCCCCTAATCCTAAACCGTACGCTAACACTAACCCGTACCCTAACACGTACGCTCACCCTAAACCGTTGTCGTAGCCTAACCTGTACCCTGAACCGTCCCCGTCCCCTAACCCTAACCCTAACACTAACCCTAACCCTTACCCGAAGCCTTACCCTCACCCGTCCCCTAATCCTAACCCGTACGCTAACACTAACCCGTACCCTAACACGTACACTCACCCTAAATCGTTGTCGTACCCTAACCTGTACCCTAAACCGTCCCCATACCCTAACACTTACCCTAACCCTAACCCTAACCCTAATCCTTACCCGAAGCCTTACCCTCACCCGTCCCCTAATCCTAACCCGTACGCTAACACTAACCCGTACCCTAACACTTACGCTCACCCTAAACCGTTGTCGTACCCTAACCTGTACCCTAAACCGTCCCCGTCAACTAAACCTAACCCTAACCCTAACACTAAACCTTACCCGAAGCCTTACCCTCACCCGTCCCCTAATCCTAACCCGTACGCTAACACTAACCCGTACCCTAACACGTACGCTCACCCTAAACCGTTGTCGTACCCTAAACTGTACCCTAAACCGTCCCCGTCCCCTAACCCTAACCCTACACCTAACCCTAACCCTTACCCGAAGCCTTACACTCACCGGTCCCCTAATCCTCACCCGTACGCTAACACTAAACCATACCCTAACACGTACGCTCACCCTAAACCGTTGTCGTACCCTAACCTGTACCCTAAACAGTCCCCGTTCCCTAACCCTAACCCTAACCCTAACCCTAACCCTTACCCGAAGCCTTACCCTCACCCGTCCCCTAATCCTAACCCGTACGCTAACACTAACCCGTACCCTAACACGTACGCTCACCCTAAACCGTTGTCGTACCCTAACCTGTACCCTAAACCGTCCCCGTCCCCTAAACCTAACCCGAACCCTAAACCTAACCCTAACCCTTACCCAAAGCCTTACCCTCACCTGTCCCCTAATCCTAACCCGTACGCTAACGCTAACCCGTACACTAACACGTACGCTCACCCTAAACCGTTGTCGTACACTAACCTGTACCCTAAACCGTCCCCGTCCCCTAACCCTATCCCTAACCCTAACCCTAACCCTAACCCTTACCCGAAGCCTTACACTCACCCGTCCCCTAATCCTAACCCGTAAGCTAACACTAACCCGTACCCTAACACGTACGCTCACCCTAAACGGTTGTCATACCCTAACCTGTACCCTAAACCGTCCCCTTCCCCTAACCCTAACCCTAACCCAACCCTAACCCTAACCCTTACCCGAAGCCTTACACTCACCCGTCCCTTAATCATAACCCGTACGCTAACACTAACCCGTACCCTAACACGTACGCTCACCCTAAACCGTTGTCGTACCCTAACCTGTACCCTAAACCGTCCCCGTCCCCGTCCCCGTCCCCTAACCCTAACCCTAACACTTACCCGAAGCCTTACCCTCACCCGTCCCCTAATCCTAACCCGTACGCTAACACTAACCCATACCCTAACATGTACGCTCACGCTAAACCGTTGTCGTACCCTAACCTGTACCCTAAACCGTCTCTGTCCCCGTCCCCTAACCCTAACCCTAACCCTAACCCTAACCCTTACCCGAAGCCTTACCCTCACCCGTCCCCTAATCCTAACCCGTACGCTAACACTAACCCCTACCCTAACACGTACGCTCACCCTAAACCGTTGGCGTAGCCTAACCTGTACCCTAAACCGTCCCCGTCCTCTAACCCTAAACCTAACCCTAACCCTAACCCTAACCCTTACCCGAAGCCTTACCCTCACCCGTCCCCTAATCCTAACCCGTACGCTAACACTAACCCGTACCCTAACACGTACGCTCACCCTAAAACATTGTCGTACCCTAACCTGTACCCTAAACCGTCCCCGTACCCTAACCCTAACTCTAACCCTAACCCTAACCCTAACACTTACCCGAAGCCTTACCCTCACCCGTCCCCTAATCCTAACCCGTACGCTAACACTAACCCGTACCCTAACACGTACGCTCAGCCTAAACCGTTGACGTACCCTAACCGGTACCCTAAACCGTCCCCGTCCCCTAACCCTAACCCTAACCCTAACCCTAACCCTTACCCGAAGCCTTACCCTCACCCGTCCCCTTATCCTAACCCGTACGCTAATACTAACCCGTACCCTAACACGTACGCTCACCCTAAACCGTTGTCGTACCCTAACCTGTACCGTAAACCGTCCCCGTCCCCTAATCCTAACCCTAACCCTAAACCTAACCCTTACCCGAAGCCTTACCCTCACCCGTCCCCTAATCCTAACCCGTACGCTAACACTAACCCGTACCCTAACACGTACGCTCACCATAAACCGTTGTCGTACCCTAACCTGTACCCTAAACCGTCCCCATTCCCTAACCCTAAACCTAACCTAACCCTAACCCTAACCCTTACCCGAAGCCTTACACTCACCCGTCCCCTAATCCTCACCCGTATGCTAACACTAACCCGTACCCTAACACGTACGCTCACCCTAAACCGTTGTCATACCCTAACCTGTGCCCTAAACCGTCCCCGTCCCCTAACCCTAACCCTAACCCTAACCCTAACCCTTACCCGAAACCTTACCCTCACCCGTCGCCTAATCCTAACCCGTACACTAACACTAACCCGTACCCTAACACGTACGCTCACCCTAAACCGTTGACGTACACTAACCTGTACCCTAAACCGTCCCCGTCCCCTAACCCTAATCCTAACCCTAACCCTAACCCTTACCCTAACCCTTTCCCGAAGCCGTACCCTCACCCGTCCCCTAATCCTAACCCGTACGCTAACTCTAACCAGTACCCTAACACGTACGCTCACCCTAAAACGTTGTCGTAGCCTAACCTGTACCCTAAACCATCCCCGTCCCCTAACCCTAACCCTAACCCTAACCCTTACCCGAAGCCTTACCCTCACCCGTCCCCTAATCCTAAACCGTACGCTAACACTAAACCGTACCCTAACACGTACGCTCACCGTAAATCATTGTCGTACTCTAACCTGTACCCTAAACCGTCCCCGTACCCTAACCCTAACCCTAACCCTAACCCAAACCCTTACCCGAAGCCTTACCCTCACCCGTCCCCTAATGCTAACCCGTACGCTAACACTAACCTGTACCCTAACACGTACGCTCACCCTAAATCGTTGTCGTACCCTAACCTCTACCCTAAACCGTCCCCGTCCCCTAACGCTAACCCTAAACCTAACCCTAACTCTAACCCTTCCCCGAAAACTTACACTCACCCGTCCCATAATCCTCACCCGTACGCTAACACTAACCCGTACCCTAACACGTACGCTCACCCTAAACCGTTGTCGTACACTAACCTGTACCCTAAACCGTCCCCGTCCCCTAACCCTAACCCTAACCCTAACCCTAACCCTAACCCTTACCCGAAGCCTTACCCTCACCCGTCCACTAATCCTAACCCGTACGCTAACACTAACCCGTACCCTAACACGTACGCTCAACCTAAACTGTTGTTGTACCCTAACCTGTACCCTAAACCGTCCCCGTCCCCGTCCCCTAACCCTAACCCTAACCCTAACCCTTACCCGAAGCCTTACCCTCACCCGTCCCCTAATCCTAATCCGTACGCTAACACTAACCCCTACCCTAACACGTACGCTCACCCTAAACCGTTGTCGTACACTAACCTGTATCCTAAACCGTCCCCATCCCCTAACCCTAACCCTAACCCTAACCCTTACCCGAAGCCTTACTCTTACCAGTCCCCTAATCCTAAACCGTACGCTAACACTAACCCGTACCCTAACACGTACGCTCACCCTAAACCGTTGTCATACCCTAACCTGTACCCTAAACCGTCCCCGTCCCCTAACCCTAACCCTAACCCTATCCCTTACCCGAAGCCTTACCCTCACCCGTCCCCTAATCCTAACCCGTACGCTAACACTAACCCGTATCCTAACACGTACTCTCACCCTAAATCGTTGTCGTACACTAACCTGTACCCTAAACCGTCCCCGTACCCTAACCCTAACCCTAACCCTAACCCTAACCCTAACACTTACCCGAAGCCTTACCCTCACCCGTCCCCTAATCCTAACCCGTACGCTAACACTAACCCGTACCCTAACACGTACGCTCACCCTAAACCGTTGTCGTACCCTAACCTGTACCCTAAACCGTCCCCGTCCCCTAACCCTAACCCTAACCCTAACACTTACCCGAAGCCTTACCCTCACCCGTCCCATAATCCTCACCCGTACGATAACACTAACCCGTACCCTAACACGTACGCTCACCCTAAACCGTTGTCGTACCCTAACCTGTACCCTAAACCGTCCCCGTCCCCTAACCCTAACCCTAACCCTAACCCTTACACGAAGCCTTACCCTCACCCGTCCCCTAATCCTAAACCGTACGCTAACACTAAACCGTACCCTAACACGTACGCTCACCCTAAACCGTTGTCGTACCCTAACCTGTACCCTAAACCGTCCCCGTCCCCGTCCCCTAACCCTAACACTAACCCTAACCCTTACCCGAAGCCGTACCCTCACCCGTCCCCTAATCCTAACCCGTGCGCTAACACTAAACCGCACCCTAACACGTACGCTCACCCTAAACTGTTGTCGTACCGTAAACTGTACCCTAAACCGTCCCTGCCCCTAACCCTAACCCTAACGCTTACCCGAAGCCTTACCCTCACCCGTCCCCTAATCCTAACCCGTACGCTAACACTAACCCATACCCTAGCACGTACGCTCACCCTAAACCGTTGTCATACACTCACCTGTACCCTAAACCGTCCCCGTCCCCGTCCCCGTCCCCGAAACCTAACCCTAACCCTAACCCTTACCCGAAGCCTTACCCTCACCCGTCCCCTAATCCTAACCCGTACGCTAACACTAACCCGTACCCTAACACGTACGCTCACCGTAAACCGTAGTCCTACACTAACCTGTACCCAAAACCGTCCCCGTCCCCGTCCCCGTCCCCTAAACCTAACCCTAACCCTAACCCTACCCCTCACCCGAAGCCTTACCCTCACCCGTCCCCTAATCCTAACCCGTACGCTAACACTAACCCGTACCCTAACACGTACGCTCACCCTAAACCGTTGTCGTACCCTAACCTGGACCCTAAACCGTCCCCGTCCCCGTCCCCTAACCCTAACCCTAACCCTAACCCGTCCCCGTCCCCGTCCCCTAACCCTAACCCTAACCCTTACCCGAAGCCTTACCGTCACCCGTCCCCTAATCCTAACCCGTACGCTAACACTAACACATACCCTAACCTGTACCCTAAACCGTTCCTGTCCCCGTCCCCTAACCCTAACCCTAGCCCTAACCCTAACCCTAACCCTTACCCGAAGCCTTACCCTCACCCGTCCCCTAATCCTAAACCGTACGCTAACACTAACCCGTACCCTAACACGTACGCTCACCCTAAAACGTTGTCGCAGCCTAACCTGTACCCTAAACCGTACCCGTCCCCTAACCCTAACCCTAACCCTATCCCTAACCCTTACCCGAAGCCTTACCCTCAACCGTCCCCTAATCCTAACTCGTACGCTAACACTAACCCGTACCCTAACACGTACGCTCACCCTAAATCGTTGTCGTACCCTAACCTGTACCCTAAACCGTCCCTGAACACTAACCCTAACCCTAACCCTAACACTTACCCGAAGACTTACCCTCACCCATCCCCTAATCCTAACCCGTACGCTAACACTAACCCGTACCCTAACACGTACGCTCACCCTAAACCGTTGTCGTACCCTAACGTGTACCCTAAACCGTCCCCGTCCCCTAAACCTAACCCTAACCCTAACCCTAACCCTAACCCTAACCCTTACCCGAAGCCTTACCCTCACCCGTCCCCTAATCCTAACCCGTACGCTAACACTAACCCGTACACTAACACGTACGCTCACCCTAAACTGTTGTCGTACCCTAACCTGTACCCTAAACCGTCCCTTTCCCCGTCCCGTAACCCTAACCCTAACCCTAACGCTAACCCTAACCCTTACCCGAAGCCTTACACTCACCCGTCCCCTAATCCTAATCCGTACGCTAACACTAACCCCTACCCTAACACGTACGCTCACACTAAACCGTTGTCGTACCCTAACCTGTACCCTAAACCGTCCCCGTCCCCTAACCCTAACCCTAACCCTAACCCTAACCCTAACCCTTACCCGAAGCCTTACTCTTACCCGTCCCCTAATCCTAAACCGTACGCTAACACTAACCCGTACCCTAACACGTACGCTCACCCTAAACCGTTGTCATACCCTAACCTGTACCCTAAACCGTCCCCGTCCCCTAACCCTAACCCTAACCCTATCCCTTACCCGAAGCCTTACCCTCACCCGTCCCCTAATCCTAACCCGTACGCTAACACTAACCCGTATCCTAACACGTACTCTCACCCTAAATCGTTGTCGTACACTAACCTGTACCCTAAACCGTCCCCGTACCCTAACCCTAACCCTAACCCTAACCCTAACCCTAACACTTACCCGAAGCCTTACCCTCACCCGTCCCCTAATCCTAACCCGTACGCTAACACTAACCCGTACCCTAACACGTACGCTCACCCTAAACCGTTGTCGTACCCTAACCTGTACCCTAAACCGTCCCCGTCCCCTAACCCTAACCCTAACCCTAACACTTACCCGAAGCCTTACCCTCACCCGTCCCATAATCCTCACCCGTACGATAACACTAACCCGTACCCTAACACGTACGCTCACCCTAAACCGTTGTCGTACCCTAACCTGTACCCTAAACCGTCCCCGTCCCCTAACCCTAACCCTAACCCTAACCCTTACCCGAAGCCTTACGCTCACCCGTCCCCTAATCCTAACCCGTACGCTAACACTAACACATACCCTAACACGTACGCTCACCCTAAACTGTTGTCGTACCCTAACCTGTACCCTAAACCGTCCCCGTCCCCGTCCCCGTCCGCTAACCCTAACCCTAACCCTTACCCGAAGCCTTACCCTCACCCGTCCCCTAATCCTAACCCGTACGCAACACTAACCCATACCCTAACATGTACGCTCACACTAAAACGTTGTCGTACCATAAGCTGTACCCTAAACCGTCCCTGTCGCCGTCCCCTAACCCTAATCCTAACCCTAACCCTAACCCTTACCCGAAGCCTTACCCTCACTCGTCCCCTAATCCTAACCCGTACGCTAACACTATCCCGTACCCTAACACGTACGCTCACCCTAAACCGTTGTCGCAGCCTAAACTGTACCCTAAACCGTCCCCGTCCCCTAACCCTAACCCTAAACCTAACCCTTACCCGAAGCCTTACCCTCACCCGTCCCCTAATCCTAACTCGTGCACTAACACTAACCCGTACCCTAACACGTACGCTCACCCTAAATCGTTGTCGTACCCTAACCTGTACCCTAAACCGTACCCGAAACCTAACCCTAACCCTAACCCTAACCCTAACCCTAACACTTACCCGAAGCCTTACCCTCACCCGTCCCCTAATCCTAACCCGTACTCTAACACTAACCCATACCTTAACACGTACGCTCACCATAAACCGTTGTCGTACCCTAACCTGTACCCTAAACCGTCCCCGTCCCCTAACCCTTACCCTAACCCTAACCCTAACCCTTACCCGAAGCCTTACCCTCACCCGTCCCCTAATCCTAACCCGTATGCTAACACTAACCCATACCTTAACATGTACGCTCACCCTAAACCGTTGTCGTACACTAACCTGTACCCTAAACCGTCCCTGTCCCCGTCCCCTAACCCTAACCCTAACCCTAAGCCTAACCCTAACCCTTACCCAAAGCCTTACCCTCACCCGTGCCCTAATCCTAACCCATAGGCTAACACTAACCCGTACCCTAACACGTACGCTCACCCTAAACCGTTGTCGTACCCTAACCTGTACCCTAAACCGTCACCGTCCCCTACCCTAACCCTAACCCTAACCCTTACCCGAAGCCTTACCCTCACCCGTCCCCTAATCCTAACCCGTACGCTAACACTAACCCGTACCCTAACACGTACGCTCACCCTAAATCGTTGTCGTACCCTAACCTGTACCCTAAACCGTCCCCGTACCCTATCCCTAACCCTAACCCTAACCCTAACACTTACCCGAAGCCTTACCCTCACCCGTCCCCTAATCCGAACCCTTACGCTAACACTAACCCGTACCCTAACACGTACGCTCACCCTAAACCGTTTTCGTACCCTAACCTGTACCCTAAACCGTCCCCGTCCCCTAACACTAACCCTAACCCTAACCCTAACCCTTACCCGAAGCCTTACACTCACCCATCCCCTTATCCTAACCCGTACGCTAACACTAACCCATACCCTAACACGTACGCTCACCCTAAACCGCTGTCGTACCCTAACCTGTACCCTAAACCGTCCCCGTCCCCTAACACTAAACCTAACCCTAACCCTAACCCTTACCCGAAGCCTTACACTGACCCGTCCCCTAATTCTAACCCGTACGCTAACACTAACCCGTACCCTAACACGTACGCTCACACTAAACCGTTGTCGTACCCTAACCTGTACCCTAAACCGTCCCCGTCACCGTCCCCTAACCCTAACACTAACCCTAACCTTTACCCGAAGCCTTACCCTGACCCGTCCCCTAATCCTAACCCGTACGCTAACACTAACCCGTACCCTAACACGTACGCTTACCCTAAATCGTTGTCGTACCCTCACATGTACCCTAAACCGTCCCCGTCCCCTTCCCCATCCCCGTCCACTAACCCTAACCCTAACCCTTACCTGAAGCCTTACCCTCACCCGTCCCCTAATCCTAACCCGTACGCTAACACTAACCCGTACCCTAACACGTACGCTCACCCTAAACCGTTGTTGTAGCCTAACCTGTACCCTAAACCATCCCCGTCCCCTAACCCTAACCCTAACACTAACCCTAACCCTTACCCGAAGCCTTACCCTCACCCGTCCCCTAATCCTAACCCGTACGCTAACACTAACCCGTACCCTAACACGTACGCTCACCCTAAATCGTTGTTGTACCCTAACCTGTACCCTAAACCGTCCCCGTACCCTAACCCTAACCCTAACCCTAACCCTAACCCTTTCCCGAAGCCTTACCCTCACCCGTCCCCTAATCCTGACCCGTACGCTAACACTAACCCGTACCCTAACACGTACGCTCACCATAAACCGTTGACGTACACTAACCTGTACCCTAAACCGTCCCCGTCCCCTAACCCTAACCCAACCCTAACCCTAACCCTAACCCTTACCCAAAGTCTTACACTCACCCGTCCCCTAATCCTAATCCGTAAGCTAACACTAACACGTACCCTAACACGTACGCTCACCCTAAACTGTTGTCGTACCCTAACCTGTATCCTAAACCGTCCACGTCCCCGTCCCCAACCCTAACCCTAACCCTAACCCTAACCTTTACCCGAAGCCTTACCCTCACCCGTCCCCTAATCCTAACCCGTACGCTAACACTAACCCGTTCCCTAACATGTACGCTCACCCTAAACCGTTGTCGTACCCTAACCTGTACCCTAAACCGTCCCCGTCCCCGTCCCCGTCCCCGTCCCCTAACCCTAACCCTAACCCTTATCCGAAGCCTTACCCTCACACGTCCCCTAATACTAACCCGTACGCTAACACTAACCCATACCCTAACATGTACGCTCACGCTAAACCGTTGTCCTACCCTAACCTGTACCCTAAACCGTCCCTGTCCCCATCCCCTAACCCTAACCCTAACCCTAACCCTAACCCTTACCCGAAGCCTTACCCTCACCCGTCCCCTAATCCTAACCCGTACGCTAACACTAACCCCTACCCTAACACGTACGCTCACCCTAAAACGTTGTCGTAGCCTAACATGTACCCTAAACCGTCCCCGTCCCCTAACCCTAACCCTAACCCTAACCCTAACCCTTACCCGAAGCCTTACCCTCACCCGTCCCCTAATCCTAACCCGTACGCTAACACTAACCCGTACCCTAACACGTACGCTCACCCTAAATCATTGTCGTACCCTAACCTGTACCCTAAACCGTCCCCGTACCCTAACCCTAACCCTAACCGTAACCCTAACCCTAACACTTACCCGAAGCCTTACCCTCACCCGTCCCCTAATCCTAACCCGTACGCTAACACTAACCCGTACCCTAACACGTACGCTCACCCTAAACCGTTGTCGTACCCTAACCTGTACCCTAAACTGTCCCCGTCCCTAACCCTAACCCTAACCCTAAACCTAAGCCTTACCCGAAGCCTTACCCTCACCCGTCCCCAATCCTAACCCATACGCTAACACTAACCCGTACCCTAACACGTACGCTCACCCTAAACGGTTGTCGTACCCTAACCTGTACCCTAAAGAGTCCCCGTCCCCTAACCCTAACCCTAACCCTAACCCTTACCCGAAGCCTTACCCTCACACGTCCCCTAATCCTAACCCGTACACTAACACTAATCCGTACCCTAACACGTACGCTCACCCTAAACTGTTGACGTACCCTAACCTGTACCCTAAACCGTCCCCGTCCCCTAACCCTAATTCTGACCCTAACCCTAACCCTAACCCTTACCCGAAGCCTTACACTCACCCGTCCCCTAAACCTAACCCGTACCCTAACACTAACCCGTATCCTAACACGTACGCTCACCCTAAACCGCTGTCGTACCCTAACCTGTACCCTAAACCGTCCCCGTCCCCGTCCCCTAACCCAAGCCCTAACCCTAACCTTTACCCGAAGCCTTACCCTCACCCGTCCCCTAATCCTAACCCGTACGCTAACACTAACCCGTACCCTTACACGTACGCTCACCCTAAACCCTTGTCGTACCCTAACCTGGACCCTAAACCGTCCCCGTCCCCGTCCCCGTCCCTGTCCCCGTCCCCTAACCCTAACCCTAACCCTAACCCTAACCCTAACCCTTACCCGAAGCCTTACCCTCACCCGTCCCCTAATCCTAACCCGTACGCTAACACTAACCCGTACCCTAACACGTACGCTCACCCTGAACCACTGTCGTAGCCTAACCTGTACCCTAAACCATCCCCGTCCCCTAACCCTAACCCTAACCCTAAACCTAACCCTTACCCGAAGCCTTACCCTCACCCGTCCCCTAATCCTAACCCGTACGCTAACACTAACCCGTACCCTAACACGTACACTCACCCTAAATCATTGTCGTACACTAAACTGTACCCTAAACCGTCCCCGTACCCTAACCTTAACCCTAACCCTAACCCTAACACTTACCCGAAGCCTTACCCTCACCCGTCCCCTAATCCTAACCCGTACGCTAACACTAACCCGTACCCTAACACGTACGCTCACCCTAAACCGTTGTCATACCCTAACCTGTACCCTAAACCGTCCCCATCCCCTAACCCTAACCCTAACCCTAACCCTTACCCGAAGCCTTAGCCTCACCCGTCCCCTTATCCTAACCCGTACGCTAACACTAACCCGTACCCTAACACGTACGCTCACCCTAAACCGTTGTCGTACCCTAACCTGTACCCTAAACCGTCCCCGTCCCCTAACCCTAACCCTAACCCTAACCCTTACCCGAAGCCTTACTCTCACCCGTCCCCTAATCCTAACCCGTACGCTAACACTAACCCGTACCCTAACACGTACGCTCACCCTAAACCGTTGTCGTACCCTAACCTGTACCCTAAACCGTCCCCGTCCCCGTCCACGTCCCCTAACCCTAAACCTAACCCTTACCCGAAGCCTTACCCTCACCCGTCCTCTAATCCTAACCCGTACGCTAACACTAACCCATACCCTAACATGTACGGTCACCCTAAACCGTTGTCGTACCTTAACCTGTACCCTAAACCGTCCCTGTCCCCGTCCCCTAACCCTAACCCTAACCCTAACCCTAACCTTAACCCTTACCCGAAGCCTTACCCTCACCCGTCCCCTAATCCTAACCCGTACGCTAACACTAACCCGTACCCTAACACGTACGCTCACCCTAAACCGTTGTCGTAGCCTAACCTGTACCCTAAACCATCCCCGTCCCCTAACCCTAACCCTAACCCTAACCCTTACCCGAAGCCTTACCCTCACCCGTCCCCTAATCCTAACCCGTACGCTAACACTAACCCGTACCCTAACACGTACGCTCACCCTAAACCGTTGTCGTACACTAACCTGTACCCTAAACCGTCCCCGTCCCCTTCCCCGTCCCCTAAACCTAACCCTAACCCTTACCCGAAGCCTTACCCTCACCCGTCCCCTAATCCTAACCCTTACGCTAACACTAACCCGTACCCTAACAAGTACGCTCATCCTAAACCGTTGTCGTACCCTAACCTGTACCCTAAACTGTCCCCGTCCCCTAACCCTAACCCTAAACCTAACCCTAACCCTTACCCTCACCCGTCCCCTAATCCTAACCTGTACGCAAACACTAACCCGTACCCTAACACGTAAGCTCACCCTAAACCGTTGTTGTACCCTAACCTGTACCCTAAACCGTCCCCGTCCCCGTCCCCGTCCCCTAACCCTAACCCTAACCCTTACCCGAAGCCTTACCCTCACCCGTCCCCTAATCCTAACCCGTTCCCCAACACTAAACCGTACCCTAACATGTACGCTCACCCTAAACCGTTGTCGTACCCTAATCTGTACCCTAAACCGTCCCCGTCCCCTAACCCTAACCCTAACCCTAATCTTTACCCGAAGCCTTACCCTCACCCGTCCCCTAATCCTAACCCGTACGCTAACACTAACCCATACCCTAACACGTACGCTCACCCTAAACCGTTGTCGTACCCTAACCTGAACCCTAAACCGTCCCCGTCCCCTAACCCTAACCCTAACCCTAACCCTAACCCTTACCCGAAGCCTTACACTCACCCGTCCCATAATCCTCACGCGTACGCTAACACTAACCCGTACCCTAACACGTACGCTCACCCTAAACCGTTGTCGTACCATAACCTGTACCCTAAACCGTCCCCGTCCCCTAACCCTAACCCTAAACCTAACCCTAACCCTAACCCTTACCCTCACCCGTCCCCTAATCCTAACCCGTAAGGTAACACTAACCCGTACCCTAACACGTACGCTCACCCTAAACCGTTGTCGTACCCTAACCTGTACCCTAAACCGTCCCCGTACCCGTCCCCTGACCCTAACCCTAACCGTAACCCTAACCCTAACCCTTACCCAAAGCCTTACCCTAACCCTTCCCCTAATCCTAAACTGCACGCTAACACGAACCCTTACCCTAACACGTACGTTCACCCTAAACCGTTGTCGTACCTAACATGTACCCTAAACAGTCCCCGTCCCCGTGCCCGTCCCCTAACCCTAACCCTAACCCTTACTCGAAGCCTTACCCTAACCTGTCCCCTAATCCTAACCCGTACGCTAACATTAACCTGTACTCTAACACGTACACTCACCCTAAACCGTTGTCATACACTTACCTGTACACTCAAACGTCCCCTAACCCTAACCCTAACCCTAACCCTTACCCGAAGCCTTACCTTAACCCGTCCCCTAATCCTAACCCGTACACTAACACTAACCTGTACCCTAACACGTACGCTCACCCTAAACCGTTCTTGTACACTTACCTGTAACCTAAACCGTCCCCGTCCCCTTCCGCATCCCCTAACCCTAACCCTAACCCTAACCCTAACCCTTATCCGAAGCCTTACCCTCACCCCTCCCCTATTCCTAAACCGTACGCAAACACTAACCCACACCCTAAAACGTACGCTCACCCTAAACCGTTGTCGTACCCTAACCTGTACCCTAAACCGTCCCCATCCCCTAACCCTAACCCTAACCCTAAAACTAACCCTAGCCCTTACCCGAAGCCTTACCCTCACCCGACCCCTATTCCTAACCTGTACGCTAACACTAACCCTTACCCTAACACGTACGCTAACCCTAAACCGTTGTCGTACACTAACCTGTACCCTAAACCGTCCCCGTACCCTAAACCTAACCCTAACCCTAACCCTAACCCTAACCCTTACCCGAAGCCTTACACTCACCCGTCCCCTAATCCTAACCCGTACGCTAACACTAACCCGTACCCTAACAGGTACGCTCACCCTAAACCGTTGTCGTACCCTAAACTGTACCCTAAACCGTCCCTGTCCCCTAACCCTAAACCTAACCCTAACCCTAACCCTAACCCTTACCCGAAGCCTTACCCTCACCCGTCCCCTAATCCTAACCCGTACGCTAACACTAACCCGTACCCTAACACGTACGCTCACCCTGAACCACTGTCGTAGCCTAACCTGTACCCTAAACCATCCCCGTCCCCTAACCCTAACCCTAACCCTAAACCTAACCCTTACCCGAAGCCTTACCCTCACCCGTCCCCTAATCCTAACCCGTACGCTAACACTAACCCGTACCCTAACACGTACACTCACCCTAAATCATTGTCGTACTCTAAACTGTACCCTAAACCGTCCCCGTACCCTAACCTTAACCCTAACCCTAACCCTAACACTTACCCGAAGCCTTACCCTCACCCGTCCCCTAATCCTAACCCGTACGCTAACACTAACCCGTACCCTAACACGTACGCTCACCCTAAACCGTTGTCATACCCTAACCTGTACCCTAAACCGTCCCCATCCCCTAACCC
This sequence comes from Delphinapterus leucas, assembly GCF_059928025.1. Taxonomy (NCBI): domain Eukaryota; kingdom Metazoa; phylum Chordata; class Mammalia; order Artiodactyla; family Monodontidae; genus Delphinapterus; species Delphinapterus leucas. The sequence continues at coordinate 15,051,174 of NW_028322236.1, read as the reverse complement.
TAACCCTAACCCTAACCCTTACCCGAAGCCTTAGCCTCACCCGTCCCCTTATCCTAACCCGTACGCTAACACTAACCCGTACCCTAACACGTACGCTCACCCTAAACCGTTGTCGTACCCTAACCTGTACCCTAAACCGTCCCCGTCCCCTAACCCTAACCCTAACCCTAACCCTTACCCGAAGCCTTACCCTCACCCGTCCCCTAATCCTAACCCGTACGCTAACACTAACCCGTACCCTAACACGTACGCTCACCCTAAACCGTTGTCGTACCCTAACCTGTACCCTAAACCGTCCCCATCCCCGTCCACGTCCCCTAACCCTAAACCTAACCCTTACCCGAAGCCTTACCCTCACCCGTCCTCTAATCCTAACCCGTACGCTAACACTAACCCATACCCTAACATGTACGGTCACCCTAAACCGTTGTCGTACCTTAACCTGTACCCTAAACCGTCCCTGTCCCCGTCCCCTAACCCTAACCCTAACCCTAACCCTAACCTTAACCCTTACCCGAAGCCTTACCCTCACCCGTCCCCTAATCCTAACCCGTACGCTAACACTAACCCGTACCCTAACACGTACGCTCACCCTAAACCGTTGTCGTAGCCTAACCTGTACCCTAAACCATCCCCGTCCCCTAACCCTAACCCTAACCCTAACCCTTACCCGAAGCCTTACCCTCACCCGTCCCCTAATCCTAACCCGTACGCTAACACTAACCCGTACCCTAACACGTACGCTCACCCTAAACCGTTGTCGTACACTAACCTGTACCCTAAATCGTCCCCGTCCCCTTCCCCGTCCCCTAAACCTAACCCTAACCCTTACCCGAAGCCTTACCCTCACCCGTCCCCTAATCCTAACCCTTACGCTAACACTAACCCGTACCCTAACAAGTACGCTCATCCTAAACCGTTGTCGTACCCTAACCTGTACCCTAAACTGTCCCCGTCCCCTAACCCTAACCCTAAACCTAACCCTAACCCTTACCCTCACCCGTCCCCTAATCCTAACCTGTACGCAAACACTAACCCGTACCCTAACACGTAAGCTCACCCTAAACCGTTGTTGTACCCTAACCTGTACCCTAAACCGTCCCCGTCCCCGTCCCCGTCCCCTAACCCTAACCCTAACCCTTACCCGAAGCCTTACCCTCACCCGTCCCCTAATCCTAACCCGTTCCCCAACACTAAACCGTACCCTAACATGTACGCTCACCCTAAACCGTTGTCGTACCCTAATCTGTACCCTAAACCGTCCCCGTCCCCTAACCCTAACCCTAACCCTAATCTTTACCCGAAGCCTTACCCTCACCCGTCCCCTAATCCTAACCCGTACGCTAACACTAACCCATACCCTAACACGTACGCTCACCCTAAACCGTTGTCGTACCCTAACCTGAACCCTAAACCGTCCCCGTCCCCTAACCCTAACCCTAACCCTAACCCTAACCCTTACCCGAAGCCTTACACTCACCCGTCCCATAATCCTCACGCGTACGCTAACACTAACCCGTACCCTAACACGTACGCTCACCCTAAACCGTTGTCGTACCATAACCTGTACCCTAAACCGTCCCCGTCCCCTAACCCTAACCCTAAACCTAACCCTAACCCTAACCCTTACCCTCACCCGTCCCCTAATCCTAACCCGTAAGGTAACACTAACCCGTACCCTAACACGTACGCTCACCCTAAACCGTTGTCGTACCCTAACCTGTACCCTAAACCGTCCCCGTACCCGTCCCCTGACCCTAACCCTAACCGTAACCCTAACCCTAACCCTTACCCAAAGCCTTACCCTAACCCTTCCCCTAATCCTAAACTGCACGCTAACACGAAAGCTTACCCTAACACGTACGTTCACCCTAAACCGTTGTCGTACCTAACATGTACCCTAAACAGTCCCCGTCCCCGTGCCCGTCCCCTAACCCTAACCCTAACCCTTACTCGAAGCCTTACCCTAACCTGTCCCCTAATCCTAACCCGTACGCTAACATTAACCTGTACTCTAACACGTACACTCACCCTAAACCGTTGTCATACACTTACCTGTACACTCAAACGTCCCCTAACCCTAACCCTAACCCTAACCCTTACCCGAAGCCTTACCTTAACCCGTCCCCTAATCCTAACCCGTACACTAACACTAACCTGTACCCTAACACGTACGCTCACCCTAAACCGTTCTTGTACACTTACCTGTAACCTAAACCGTCCCCGTCCCCTTCCCCATCCCCTAACCCTAACCCTAACCCTAACCCTAACCCTTATCCGAAGCCTTACCCTCACCCCTCCCCTATTCCTAAACCGTACGCAAACACTAACCCACACCCTAAAACGTACGCTCACCCTAAACCGTTGTCGTACCCTAACCTGTACCCTAAACCGTCCCCATCCCCTAACCCTAACCCTAACCCTAAAACTAACCCTAGCCCTTACCCGAAGCCTTACCCTCACCCGACCCCTATTCCTAACCTGTACGCTAACACTAACCCTTACCCTAACACGTACGCTAACCCTAAACCGTTGTCGTACACTAACCTGTACCCTAAACCGTCCCCGTACCCTAAACCTAACCCTAACCCTAACCCTAACCCTAACCCTTACCCGAAGCCTTACACTCACCCGTCCCCTAATCCTAACCCGTACGCTAACACTAACCCGTACCCTAACAGGTACGCTCACCCTAAACCGTTGTCGTACCCTAAACTGTACCCTAAACCGTCCCTGTCCCCTAACCCTAAACCTAACCCTAACCCTAACCCTAACCCTTACCCGAAGCCTTACCCTCACCCGTCCCCTAATCCTAACCCGTACGCTAACACTAACCCGTACCCTAACACGTACGCTCACCCTGAACCACTGTCGTAGCCTAACCTGTACCCTAAACCATCCCCGTCCCCTAACCCTAACCCTAACCCTAAACCTAACCCTTACCCGAAGCCTTACCCTCACCCGTCCCCTAATCCTAACCCGTACGCTAACACTAACCCGTACCCTAACACGTACACTCACCCTAAATCATTGTCGTACTCTAAACTGTACCCTAAACCGTCCCCGTACCCTAACCTTAACCCTAACCCTAACCCTAACACTTACCCGAAGCCTTACCCTCACCCGTCCCCTAATCCTAACCCGTACGCTAACACTAACCCGTACCCTAACACGTACGCTCACCCTAAACCGTTGTCATACCCTAACCTGTACCCTAAACCGTCCCCATCCCCTAACCCTAACCCTAACCCTAACCCTTACCCGAAGCCTTAGCCTCACCCGTCCCCTTATCCTAACCCGTACGCTAACACTAACCCGTACCCTAACACGTACGCTCACCCTAAACCGTTGTCGTACCCTAACCTGTACCCTAAACCGTCCCCGTCCCCTAACCCTAACCCTAACCCTAACCCTTACCCGAAGCCTTACCCTCACCCGTCCCCTAATCCTAACCCGTACGCTAACACTAACCCGTACCCTAACACGTACGCTCACCCTAAACCGTTGTCGTACCCTAACCTGTACCCTAAACCGTCCCCGTCCCCGTCCACGTCCCCTAACCCTAAACCTAACCCTTACCCGAAGCCTTACCCTCACCCGTCCTCTAATCCTAACCCGTACGCTAACACTAACCCATACCCTAACATGTACGGTCACCCTAAACCGTTGTCGTACCTTAACCTGTACCCTAAACCGTCCCTGTCCCCGTCCCCTAACCCTAACCCTAACCCTAACCCTAACCTTAACCCTTACCCGAAGCCTTACCCTCACCCGTCCCCTAATCCTAACCCGTACGCTAACACTAACCCGTACCCTAACACGTACGCTCACCCTAAACCGTTGTCGTAGCCTAACCTGTACCCTAAACCATCCCCGTCCCCTAAACCTAACCCTAACCCTAACCCTTACCCGAAGCCTTACCCTCACCCGTCCCCTAATCCTAACCCGTACGCTAACACTAACCCGTACCCTAACACGTACGCTCACCCTAAACCGTTGTCGTACACTAACCTGTACCCTAAACCGTCCCCGTCCCCTTCCCCGTCCCCTAAACCTAACCCTAACCCTTACCCGAAGCCTTACCCTCACCCGTCCCCTAATCCTAACCCTTACGCTAACACTAACCCGTACCCTAACAAGTACGCTCATCCTAAACCGTTGTCGTACCCTAACCTGTACCCTAAACTGTCCCCGTCCCCTAACCCTAACCCTAAACCTAACCCTAACCCTTACCCTCACCCGTCCCCTAATCCTAACCTGTACGCAAACACTAACCCGTACCCTAACACGTAAGCTCACCCTAAACCGTTGTTGTACCCTAACCTGTACCCTAAACCGTCCCCGTCCCCGTCCCCGTCCCCTAACCCTAACCCTAACCCTTACCCGAAGCCTTACCCTCACCCGTCCCCTAATCCTAACCCGTTCCCCAACACTAAACCGTACCCTAACATGTACGCTCACCCTAAACCGTTGTCGTACCCTAATCTGTACCCTAAACCGTCCCCGTCCCCTAACCCTAACCCTAACCCTAATCTTTACCCGAAGCCTTACCCTCACCCGTCCCCTAATCCTAACCCGTACGCTAACACTAACCCATACCCTAACACGTACGCTCACCCTAAACCGTTGTCGTACCCTAACCTGAACCCTAAACCGTCCCCGTCCCCTAACCCTAACCCTAACCCTAACCCTAACCCTTACCCGAAGCCTTACACTCACCCGTCCCACAATCCTCACGCGTACGCTAACACTAACCCGTACCCTAACACGTACGCTCACCCTAAACCGTTGTCGTACCATAACCTGTACCCTAAACCGTCCCCGTCCCCTAACCCTAACCCTAAACCTAACCCTAACCCTAACCCTTACCCTCACCCGTCCCCTAATCCTAACCCGTAAGGTAACACTAACCCGTACCCTAACACGTACGCTCACCCTAAACCGTTGTCGTACCCTAACCTGTACCCTAAACCGTCCCCGTACCCGTCCCCTGACCCTAACCCTAACCGTAACCCTAACCCTAACCCTTACCCAAAGCCTTACCCTAACCCTTCCCCTAATCCTAAACTGCACGCTAACACGAACCCTTACCCTAACACGTACGTTCACCCTAAACCGTTGTCGTACCTAACATGTACCCTAAACAGTCCCCGTCCCCGTGCCCGTCCCCTAACCCTAACCCTAACCCTTACTCGAAGCCTTACCCTAACCTGTCCCCTAATCCTAACCCGTACGCTAACATTAACCTGTACTCTAACACGTACACTCACCCTAAACCGTTGTCATACACTTACCTGTACACTCAAACGTCCCCTAACCCTAACCCTAACCCTAACCCTTACCCGAAGCCTTACCTTAACCCGTCCCCTAATCCTAACCCGTACACTAACACTAACCTGTACCCTAACACGTACGCTCACCCTAAACCGTTCTTGTACACTTACCTGTAACCTAAACCGTCCCCGTCCCCTTCCCCATCCACTAACCCTAACCCTAACCCTAACCCTAACCCTTATCCGAAGCCTTACCCTCACCCCTCCCCTATTCCTAAACCGTACGCAAACACTAACCCACACCCTAAAACGTACGCTCACCCTAAACCGTTGTCGTACCCTAACCTGTACCCTAAACCGTCCCCATCCCCTAACCCTAACCCTAACCCTAAAACTAACCCTAGCCCTTACCCGAAGCCTTACCCTCACCCGACCCCTATTCCTAACCTGTACGCTAACACTAACCCTTACCCTAACACGTACGCTAACCCTAAACCGTTGTCGTACACTAACCTGTACCCTAAACCGTCCCCGTACCCTAAACCTAACCCTAACCCTAACCCTAACCCTAACCCTTACCCGAAGCCTTACACTCACCCGTCCCCTAATCCTAACCCGTACGCTAACACTAACCCGTACCCTAACAGGTACGCTCACCCTAAACCGTTGTCGTACCCTAAACTGTACCCTAAACCGTCCCTGTCCCCTAACCCTAAACCTAACCCTAACCCTAACCCTAACCCTTACCCGAAGCCTTACCCTCACCCGTCCCCTAATCCTAACCCGTACGCTAACACTAACCCGTACCCTAACACGTACGCTCACCCTAAACCGTTGTCGTACCCTAACCTGTACCCTAAACTGCCCCCGCCCCTAACCCTAACCCTAACCCTAACCCTAACCCTTACCCGAAGACTTACCCTCACCCGTTCCCTAATCCTAACCCGTACGCTAACACTAACCCGTAACCTAACACGTACGCTCACCCTAAATCGTTGTCGTACCCTAACCTGTACCCTAAACCGTCCCCGTCCCCTAACCCTAACCCTAACCCTAACCCTTACCTGTAGCCTTACCCTCACCCGTCCCTTATTCCTAACCCGTACGCTAACACTAACCCGTACCCTAACACGTACGCTCACTCTAAACCGTTGTCGTACCCTAACCTGTACCCTAAACCGTCCCCGTCCCCTAACCCTAACCCTAACCCTAACCCTAACCATTAGCCGAAGCCTTACACTCACCCGTCCCCTAATCCTAACCCGTACGCTAACACTAATCCGTACCCTAACACTTACGCTCACTCTAAACCGTTGTCGTACCCTAACCTGTACCCTAAGCCGTCCCCGTCCCCGTCCCCTAACCCTAACCCTAACCCTAACCCTTACCCGAAGCCTTACCCTCACACGTCCCCTAATCCTAACCCGTACGCTAACACTAACCCGTACCCTAACACGTACCCTCACCCTAAACGGTTGTCGTACACTAACCTGTACCCTAAACCGTCCCCGTGCCCGTCCCCTAACCCTAAACCTAACCATAACCCTAACCCTTTCCCGAAGCCTTACCCTCACCCGTCCCCTAATCCTAACCCGTACACTAACACTAACCCGTACCCAAAACATACGCTCACCCTAAACCGTTGTCGTACCCTAACCTGTACCCTAAACCGTCCCCGTCCCCGTCCCCTAACCCTAACCCTAACCCTAACCCTTACCCGAAGCCTTACCCTCACCCGTCCCCTAATCCTAAACCGTACGCTAACACTAAACCGTACCCTAACACGTACGCTCACCCTAAACCGTTTTCGTACCCTAACCTGTACCCTAAACCGTCCCCGTCCCCGTCCCCTAACCCTAACACTAACCCTAACCCTTACCCGAAGCCGTACCCTCACCCGTCCCCTAATCCTAACCCGTGCGCTAACACTAACCCGCACCCTAACACGTACGCTCACCCTAAACTGTTGTCGTACCGTAAACTGTACCCTAAACCGTCCCTGCCCCTAACCCTAACCCTAACGCTTACCCGAAGCCTTACCCTCACCCGTCCCCTAATCCTAACCCGTACGCTAACACTAACCCGTACCCTAGCACGTACGCTCACCCTAAACCGTTGTCATACACTAACCTGTACCCTAAACCGTCCCCGTCCCCGTCCCCTAAACCTAACCCTAACCCTAACCCTTACCCGAAGCCTTACCCTCACCCGTCCCCTAATCCTAACCCGTACGCTAACACTAACCCGTACCCTAACACGTACGCTCACCCTAAACCGTAGTCCTACACTAACCTGTACCCAAAACCGTCCCTGTCCCCGTCCCCGTCCCCTAAACCTAACCCTAACCCTAACCCTACCCCTTACCCGAAGCCTTACCCTCACCCGTCCCCTAATCCTAACCCGTACGCTAACACTAACCCGTACCCTAACACGTACGCTCACCCTAAACCGTTGTCGTACCCTAACCTGGACCCTAAACCGTCCCCGTCCCCGTCCCCTAACCCTAACCCTAACCCTAACCCGTCCCCGTCCCCGTCCCCTAACCCTAACCCTAACCCTTACCCGAAGCCTTACCGTCACCCGTCCCCTAATCCTAACCCGTACGCTAACACTAACCCATACCCTAACCTGTACCCTAAACCGTCCCTGTCCCCGTCCCCTAACCCTAACCCTAGCCCTAACCCTAACCCTAACCCTTACCCGAAGCCTTACCCTCACCCGTCCCCTAATCCTAAACCGTACGCTAACACTAACCCGTACCCTAACACGTACGCTCACCCTAAACCGTTGTCGTACCCTAACCTGTACCCTAAACCGTCCCCGTCCCCGTCCACGTCCCCTAACCCTAAACCTAACCCTTACCCGAAGCCTTACCCTCACCCGTCCTCTAATCCTAACCCGTACGCTAACACTAACCCATACCCTAACATGTAGGGTCACCCTAAACCGTTGTCGTACCTTAACCTGTACCCTAAACCGTCCCTGTCCCCGTCCCCTAACCCTAACCCTAACCCTAACCCTAACCTTAACCCTTACCCGAAGCCTTACCCTCACCCGTCCCCTAATCCTAACCCGTACGCTAACACTAACCCGTACCCTAACACGTACGCTCACCCTAAACCGTTGTCGTAGCCTAACCTGTACCCTAAACCATCCCCGTCCCCTAACCCTAACCCTAACCCTAACCCTTACCCGAAGCCTTACCCTCACCCGTCCCCTAATCCTAACCCGTACGCTAACACTAACCCGTACCCTAACACGTACGCTCACCCTAAACCGTTGTCGTACACTAACCTGTACCCTAAACCGTCCCCGTCCCCTTCCCTGTCCCCTAAACCTAACCCTAACCCTTACCCGAAGCCTTACCCTCACCCGTCCCCTAATCCTAACCCTTACGCTAACACTAACACGTACCCTAACAAGTACGCTCATCCTAAACCGTTGTCGTACCCTAACCTGTACCCTAAACTGTCCCCGTCCCCTAACCCTAACCCTAAACCTAACCCTAACCCTTACCCTCACCCGTCCCCTAATCCTAACCTGTACGCAAACACTAACCCGTACCCTAACACGTAAGCTCACCCTAAACCGTTGTTGTACCCTAACCTGTACCCTAAACCGTCCCCGTCCCCGTCCCCGTCCCCTAACCCTAACCCTAACCCTTACCCGAAGCCTTACCCTCACCCGTCCCCTAATCCTAACCCGTTCCCCAACACTAAACCGTACCCTAACATGTACGCTCACCCTAAACCGTTGTCGTACCCTAATCTGTACCCTAAACCGTCCCCGTCCCCTAACCCTAACCCTAACCCTAATCTTTACCCGAAGCCTTACCCTCACCCGTCCCCTAATCCTAACCCGTACGCTAACACTAACCCATACCCTAACACGTACGCTCACCCTAAACCGTTGTCGTACCCTAACCTGAACCCTAAACCGTCCCCGTCCCCTAACCCTAACCCTAACCCTAACCCTAACACTTACCCGAAGCCTTACACTCACCCGTCCCATAATCCTCACGCGTACGCTAACACTAACCCGTACCCTAACACGTACGCTCACCCTAAACCGTTGTCGTACCATAACCTGTACCCTAAACCGTCCCCGTCCCCTAATCCTAACCCTAAACCTAACCCTAACCCTAACCCTTACCCTCACCCGTCCCCTAATCCTAACCCGTACGCTAACACTAACCCGTACCCTAACACGTACGCTCACCCTAAACCGTTGTCGTACCCTAAACTGTACCCTAAACCGTCCCTGTCCCCTAACCCTAAACCTAACCCTAACCCTAACCCTAACCCTTACCCGAAGCCTTACCCTCACCCGTCCCCTAATCCTAACCCGTACGCTAACACTAACCCGTACCCTAACACGTACGCTCACCCTAAACCGTTGTCGTACCCTAACCTGTACCCTAAACTGCCCCCGCCCCTAACCCTAACCCTAACCCTAACCCTAACCCTTACCCGAAGACTTACCCTCACCCGTTCCCTAATCCTAACCGTACGCTAACACTAACCCGTAACCTAACACGTACGCTCACCCTAAATCGTTGTCGTACCCTAACCTGTACCCTAAACCGTCCCCATCCCCGTCCCCTAACCCTAACCCTAACCCTAACCCTTACCTGTAGCCTTACCCTCACCCGTCCCTTATTCCTAACCCGTACGCTAACACTAACCCGTACCCTAACACGTACGCTCACTCTAAACCGTTGTCGTACCCTAACCTGTACCCTAAACCGTCCCCGTCCCCTAACCCTAACCCTAACCCTAACCCTAACCATTAGCCGAAGCCTTACACTCACCCGTCCCCTAATCCTAACCCGTACGCTAACACTAATCCGTACCCTAACACTTACGCTCACTCTAAACCGTTGTCGTACCCTAACCTGTACCCTAAGCCGTCCCCGTCCCCGTCCCCTAACCCTAACCCTAACCCTAACCCTTACCCGAAGCCTTACCCTCACACGTCCCCTAATCCTAACCCGTACGCTAACACTAACCCGTACCCTAACACGTACCCTCACCCTAAACGGTTGTCGTACACTAACCTGTACCCTAAACCGTCCCCGTGCCCGTCCCCTAACCCTAAACCTAACCATAACCCTAACCCTTTCCCGAAGCCTTACCCTCACCCGTCCCCTAATCCTAACCCGTACACTAACACTAACCCGTACCCAAAACATACGCTCACCCTAAACCGTTGTCGTACCCTAACCTGTACCCTAAACCGTCCCCGTCCCCGTCCCCTAACCCTAACCCTAACCCTAACCCTTACCCGAAGCCTTACCCTCACCCGTCCCCTAATCCTAAACCGTACGCTAACACTAAACCGTACCCTAACACGTACGCTCACCCTAAACCGTTTTCGTACCCTAACCTGTACCCTAAACCGTCCCCGTCCCCGTCCCCTAACCCTAACACTAACCCTAACCCTTACCCGAAGCCGTACCCTCACCCGTCCCCTAATCCTAACCCGTGCGCTAACACTAACCCGCACCCTAACACGTACGCTCACCCTAAACTGTTGTCGTACCGTAAACTGTACCCTAAACCGTCCCTGCCCCTAACCCTAACCCTAACGCTTACCCGAAGCCTTACCCTCACCCGTCCCCTAATCCTAACCCGTACGCTAACACTAACCCGTACCCTAGCACGTACGCTCACCCTAAACCGTTGTCATACACTAACCTGTACCCTAAACCGTCCCCGTCCCCGTCCCCGTCCCCTAAACCTAACCCTAACCCTAACCCTTACCCGAAGCCTTACCCTCACCCGTCCCCTAATCCTAACCCGTACGCTAACACTAACCCGTACCCTAACACGTACGCTCACCCTAAACCGTAGTCCTACACTAACCTGTACCCAAAACCGTCCCTGTCCCCGTCCCCGTCCCCTAAACCTAACCCTAACCCTAACCCTACCCCTTACCCGAAGCCTTACCCTCACCCGTCCCCTAATCCTAACCCGTACGCTAACACTAACCCGTACCCTAACACGTACACTCACCCTAAACCGTTGTCGTACCCTAACCTGGACCCTAAACCGTCCCCGTCCCCGTCCCCTAACCCTAACCCTAACCCTAACCCGTCCCCGTCCCCGTCCCCTAACCCTAACCCTAACCCTTACCCGAAGCCTTACCGTCACCCGTCCCCTAATCCTAACCCGTACGCTAACACTAACCCATACCCTAACCTGTACCCTAAACCGTCCCTGTCCCCGTCCCCTAACCCTAACCCTAGCCCTAACCCTAACCCTAACCCTTACCCGAAGCCTTACCCTCACCCGTCCCCTAATCCTAAACCGTACGCTAACACTAACCCGTACCCTAACACGTACGCTCACCCTAAACCGTTGTCGTACCCTAACCTGTACCCTAAACCGTCCCCGTCCCCGTCCACGTCCCCTAACCCTAAACCTAACCCTTACCCGAAGCCTTACCCTCACCCGTCCTCTAATCCTAACCCGTACGCTAACACTAACCCATACCCTAACATGTAGGGTCACCCTAAACCGTTGTCGTACCTTAACCTGTACCCTAAACCGTCCCTGTCCCCGTCCCCTAACCCTAACCCTAACCCTAACCCTAACCTTAACCCTTACCCGAAGCCTTACCCTCACCCGTCCCCTAATCCTAACCCGTACGCTAACACTAACCCGTACCCTAACACGTACGCTCACCCTAAACCGTTGTCGTAGCCTAACCTGTACCCTAAACCATCCCCGTCCCCTAACCCTAACCCTAACCCTAACCCTTACCCGAAGCCTTACCCTCACCCGTCCCCTAATCCTAACCCGTACGCTAACACTAACCCGTACCCTAACACGTACGCTCACCCTAAACCGTTGTCGTACACTAACCTGTACCCTAAACCGTCCCCGTCCCCTTCCCTGTCCCCTAAACCTAACCCTAACCCTTACCCGAAGCCTTACCCTCACCCGTCCCCTAATCCTAACCCTTACGCTAACACTAACCCGTACCCTAACAAGTACGCTCATCCTAAACCGTTGTCGTACCCTAACCTGTACCCTAAACTGTCCCCGTCCCCTAACCCTAACCCTAAACCTAACCCTAACCCTTACCCTCACCCGTCCCCTAATCCTAACCTGTACGCAAACACTAACCCGTACCCTAACACGTAAGCTCACCCTAAACCGTTGTTGTACCCTAACCTGTACCCTAAACCGTCCCCGTCCCCGTCCCCGTCCCCTAACCCTAACCCTAACCCTTACCCGAAGCCTTACCCTCACCCGTCCCCTAATCCTAACCCGTTCCCCAACACTAAACCGTACCCTAACATGTACGCTCACCCTAAACCGTTGTCGTACCCTAATCTGTACCCTAAACCGTCCCCGTCCCCTAACCCTAACCCTAACCCTAATCTTTACCCGAAGCCTTACCCTCACCCGTCCCCTAATCCTAACCCGTACGCTAACACTAACCCATACCCTAACACGTACGCTCACCCTAAACCGTTGTCGTACCCTAACCTGAACCCTAAACCGTCCCCGTCCCCTAACCCTAACCCTAACCCTAACCCTAACACTTACCCGAAGCCTTACACTCACCCGTCCCATAATCCTCACGCGTACGCTAACACTAACCCGTACCCTAACACGTACGCTCACCCTAAACCGTTGTCGTACCATAACCTGTACCCTAAACCGTCCCCGTCCCCTAATCCTAACCCTAAACCTAACCCTAACCCTAACCCTTACCCTCACCCGTCCCCTAATCCTAACCCGTAAGGTAACACTAACCCGTACCCTAACACGTACGCTCACCCTAAACCGTTGTCGTACCCTAACCTGTACCCTAAACCGTCCCCGTACCCGTCCCCTGACCCTAACCCTAACCGTAACCCTAACCCTAACCCTTACCCAAAGCCTTACCCTAACCCTTCCCCTAATCCTAAACTGCACGCTAACACGAACCCTTACCCTAACACGTACGTTCACCCTAAACCGTTGTCGTACCTAACATGTACCCTAAACAGTCCCCGTCCCCGTGCCCGTCCCCTAACCCTAACCCTAACCCTTACTCGAAGCCTTACCCTAACCTGTCCCCTAATCCTAACCCGTACGCTAACATTAACCTGTACTCTAACACGTACACTCACCCTAAACCGTTGTCATACACTTACCTGTACACTCAAACGTCCCCTAACCCTAACCCTAACCCTAACCCTTACCCGAAGCCTTACCTTAACCCGTCCCCTAATCCTAACCCGTACACTAACACTAACCTGTACCCTAACACGTACGCTCACCCTAAACCGTTCTTGTACACTTACCTGTAACCTAAACCGTCCCCGTCCCCTTCCCCATCCCCTAACCCTAACCCTAACCCTAACCCTAACCCTTATCCGAAGCCTTACCCTCACCCCTCCCCTATTCCTAAACCGTACGCAAACACTAACCCACACCCTAAAACGTACGCTCACCCTAAACCGTTGTCGTACCCTAACCTGTACCCTAAACCGTCCCCATCCCCTAACCCTAACCCTAACCCTAAAACTAACCCTAGCCCTTACCCGAAGCCTTACCCTCACCCGACCCCTAATCCTAACCTGTACGCTAACACTAACCCTTACCCTAACACGTACGCTAACCCTAAACCGTTGTCGTACACTAACCTGTACCCTAAACTGTCCCCGTACCCTAAACCTAACCCTAACCCTAACCCTAACCCTAACCCTTACCCGAAGCCTTACACTCACCCGTCCCCTAATCCTAACCCGTACGCTAACACTAACCCGTACCCTAACAGGTACGCTCACCCTAAACCGTTGTCGTACCCTAACCTGTACCCTAAACCGTCCCTGTCCCCTAACCCTAAACCTAACCCTAACCCTAACCCTAACCCTTACCCGAAGCCTTACCCTCACCCGTCCCCTAATCCTAACCCGTACGCTAACACTAACCCGTACCCTAACACGTACGCTCACCCTAAACCGTTGTCGTACCCTAACCTGTACCCTAAACTGCCCCCGCCCCTAACCCTAACCCTAACCCTAACCCTAACCCTTACCCGAAGACTTACCCTCACCCGTTCCCTAATCCTAACCCGTACGCTAACACTAACCCGTACCCTAACACGTACGCTCACCCTAAATCGTTGTCGTACCCTAACCTGTACCCTAAACCGTCCCCGTCCCCTAACCCTAACCCTAACCCTAACCCTAACCCTTACCTGTAGCCTTACCCTCACCCGTCCCTTAATCCTAACCCGTACGCTAACACTAATCCGTACCCTAACACTTACGCTCACCCTAAACCGTTGTCGTACCCTAACCTGTACCCTAAGCCGTCCCCGTCCCCGTCCCCTAACCCTAACCCTAACCCTAACCCTTACCCGAAGCCTTACCCTCACCCGTCCCCTAATCCTAACCCGTACGCTAACACTAACCCGTACCCTAACACGTACCCTCACCCTAAACGGTTGTCGTACACTAACCTGTACCCTAAACCGTCCCCGTGCCCGTCCCCTAACCCTAAACCTAACCATAACCCTAACCCTTTCCCGAAGCCTTACCCTCACCCGTCCCCTAATCCTAACCCGTACGCTAACACTAACCCGTACCCTAAACATACGCTCACCCTAAACCGTTGTCGTACCCTAACCTGTACCCTAAACCGTCCCCGTCCCCGTCCCCTAACCCTAACCCTAACCCTAACCCTTACCCGAAGCCTTACCCTCACCCGTCCCCTAATCCTAACCCGTACGCTAACACTAACCCGTACCCTAACACGTACGCTCACCCTAAACCGTTGTCGTACCCTAACCTGTACCCTAAACCGTCCCCGTCCCCGTCCCCTAACCCTAACCCTAACCCTAACCCTTACCCGAAGCCTTACCCTCACCCGTCCCCTAATCCTAACCCGTACGCTAACACTAACCCGTACCCTAACACGTACGCTCACCCTAAACTGTTGTCGTACCCTAAACTGTACCCTAAACCGTCCCTGCCCCTAACCCTAACCCTAACGCTTACCCGAAGCCTTACCCTCACCCGTCCCCTAATCCTAACCCGTACGCTAACACTAACCCGTACCCTAGCACGTACGCTCACCCTAAACCGTTGTCATACCCTAACCTGTACCCTAAACCGTCCCCGTCCCCGTCCCCGTCCCCTAAACCTAACCCTAACCCTAACCCTTACCCGAAGCCTTACCCTCACCCGTCCCCTAATCCTAACCCGTACGCTAACACTAACCCGTACCCTAACACGTACGCTCACCCTAAACCGTAGTCCTACACTAACCTGTACCCTAAACCGTCCCTGTCCCCGTCCCCGTCCCCTAAACCTAACCCTAACCCTAACCCTACCCCTTACCCGAAGCCTTACCCTCACCCGTCCCCTAATCCTAACCCGTACGCTAACACTAACCCGTACCCTAACACGTACGCTCACCCTAAACCGTTGTCGTACCCTAACCTGGACCCTAAACCGTCCCCGTCCCCGTCCCCGTCCCCTAACCCTAACCCTAACCCGTCCCCGTCCCCGTCCCCTAACCCTAACCCTAACCCTTACCCGAAGCCTTACCCTCACCCGTCCCCTAATCCTAACCCGTACGCTAACACTAACCCATACCCTAACCTGTACCCTAAACCGTCCCTGTCCCCGTCCCCTAACCCTAACCCTAGCCCTAACCCTAACCCTAACCCTTACCCGAAGCCTTACCCTCACCCGTCCCCTAATCCTAAACCGTACGCTAACACTAACCCGTACCCTAACACGTACGGTCACCCTAAAACGTTGTCGCAGCCTAACCTGTACCCTAAACCGTCCCCGTCCCCTAACCCTAACCCTAACCCTATCCCTAACCCTTACCCGAAGCCTTACCCTCACCCGTCCCCTAATCCTAACTCGTACGCTAACACTAACCCGTACCCTAACACGTACGCTCACCCTAAATCGTTGTCGTACCCTAACCTGTACCCTAAACCGTCCCCGAACACTAACCCTAACCCTAACCCTAACACTTACCCGAAGACTTACCCTCACCCGTCCCCTAATCCTAACCCGTACGCTAACACTAACCCGTACCCTAACACGTACGCTCACCCTAAACCGTTGTCGTACCCTAACGTGTACCCTAAACCGTCCCCGTCCCCTAAACCTAACCCTAATCCTAACCCTAACCCTTACCCGAAGCCTTACCCTCACCCGTCTCCTAATCCTAACCCGTACGCTAACACTAACCCGTAACCTAACACGTACGCTCACCCTAAACCGTTGTCGTAGCCTAACCTGTACCCTAAACCGTCCCGTCCCCTAACCGTAACCCTAACCCTAACCCTTACCTGAAGTCTTACCCTCACCCGTCCCCTAATCCTAACCCGTACGCTAACACTAACCCGTACCCTAACACGTACGCTCACCCTAAATCGTTGTCGTACCCTAACCTGTACCCTAAACCGTCCCCGTACCCTAACCCTAACCCTAACCCTAACCCTAACCCTAACACTTACCCGAAGCCTTACCCTCACCCGTCCCCTAATCCTAACCCGTACGCTAACACTATCTCGTACCCTAACACGTACGCTCACCCTAAACCGTTTTCGTACCCTAACCTGTACCCTAAACCGTCCCCGTCCCCTAACCCTAACCCTAACCCTAACCCTAACCCTAACCCTTACCCGAAGCCTTACCCTCACCCGTCCCCTAATCCTAACCCGTACGCTAACACTAACCTGTACCCTAACACGTACGCTCACCCTAAACCTTTGTCGTACCCTAACCTGTACCCTAAACCGTCCGCGTCCCCTAACCCTAACCCTAACCCTAACCCTAACCCTAACCCTTACCCGAAGCCTTACCCTCACCCGTCCCATAATTCTAACCCGTACGCTAACACTAAACCGTACCCTAACACGTACGCTCACCCTAAACCGTTGTCGTACCCTAACCTGTACCCTAAACCGTCCCCGTCCCCTAACCCTAACCCTAACCCTTACCCGAAGCCTTACCCTCACCCGTTCCCTAATCCTAACCCGTACGCTAACACTAAACCGTAACCTAACACGTACGCTCACCCTAAACCGTTGTCGTACCCTAACTTGTACCCTAAACCGTCCCCGTCCCCTAACCCTAACCCTAACCCTAACCCTTACCAGAAGCCTTACTCTCACCCGTCCCCTAATCCTAACCCGTACGCTAACACTAACCCGTACCCTAACACGTACGCTCACCCTAAACTGTTGTCGTACCCTAACCTGTACCCTAAACCGTCCCTTTCCCCGTCCCATAACCCTAACCCTAACCCTAACCCTAACCCTAACCCTTACCCGAAGCCTTACCCTCACCCGTCCCCTAATCCTAATCCGTACGCTAACACTAACCCGTACCCTAACACGTACGCTCACCCTAAACCGTTGTCGTACCCTAACCTGTACCCTAAACCGTCCCCGTCCCCTAACCCTAACCCTAACCCTAACCCTAACCCTAACCCTTACCCGAAGCCTTACCCTCACCCGTCCCCTAATCCTAACCCTTACGCTAACACTAACCCGTACCCTAACACGTACGCTCACCCTAAACCGTTTTCGTACCCTAACCTGTACCCTAAACCGTCCCCGTCCCCGTCCCCGTCCCCTAACCCTAACCCTAACCCTTACCAGAAGCCTTACCCTCACCCGTCCCATAATCCTAACCCGTACGCTAACACTAACCCGTACCCTAACACGTACGCTCACCCTAAACCGTTGTCGTACCCTAACCTGTACCCTAAACCGTCCCCATCCCCTAACCCTAACCCTAACTCTAACCCTTACCCGAAGCCTTACCCTCACCCGTCCCCTAATCCTAACCCGTACGCTAACACTAACCCGTACCCTAACACGTACGCTCACCCTAAACCGTTGTCATACCCTAACCTGTACCCTAAACCGTCCCCGTCCCCTAACCCTAACCCTAACCCTATCCCTTACCCGAAGCCTTACCCTCACCCGTCCCCTAATCCTAACCCGTACGCTAACACTAACCCGTACCCTAACACGTACGCTCACCCTAAATCGTTGTCGTACCCTAACCTGTACCCTAAACCGTCCCCGTACCCTAACCCTAACCCTAACCCTAACCCTAACCCTAACACTTACCCGAAGCCTTACCCTCACCCGTCCCCTAATCCTAACCCGTACGCTAACACTAACCCGTACCCTAACACGTACGCTCACCCTAAACCGTTGTCGTACCCTAACCTGTACCCTAAACCGTCCCCGTCCCCTAACCCTAACCCTAACCCTAACCCTTACCCGAAGCCTTACCCTCACCCGTCCCCTAATCCTAACCCGTACGCTAACACTAACCCGTACCCTAACACGTACGCTCACCCTAAACCTTTGTCGTACCCTAACCTGTACCCTAAACCGTCCCCGTCCCCTAACCCTAACCCTTACCCGAAGCCTTACCCTCACCCGTCCCCTAATCCTAACCCGTACGCTAACACTAACCCGTACCCTAACACGTACGCTCACCCTAAACCGTTGTCGTACCCTAACCTGTACCCTAAACCGTCCCCGTCCCCGTCCCCTAACCCTAACCCTAACCCTAACCCTTACCCGAAGCCTTACCCTCACCCGTCCCCTAATCCTAACCCGTGCGCTAACACTAACCCGCACCCTAACACGTACGCTCACCCTAAACCGTTGTCGTACCCTAACCTGTACCCTAAACCGTCCCCGCCCCTAACCCTAACCCTAACGCTTACCCGAAGCCTTACCCTCACCCGTCCCCTAATCCTAACCCGTACGCTAACACTAACCCGTACCCTAGCACGTACGCTCACCCTAAACCGTTGTCATACACTAACCTGTACCCTAAACCGTCCCCGTCCCCGTCCCCGTCCAATAAACCTAACCCTAACCCTAACCCTTACCCGAAGCCTTACCCTCACCCGTCCCCTAATCCTAACCCGTACGCTAACACTAACCCGTACCCTAACACGTACGCTCACCCTAAACCGTAGTCCTACACTAACCTGTACCCAAAACCGTCCCCGTCCCCGTCCCCGTCCCCTAAACCTAACCCTAACCCTAACCCTAACCCTTACCCGAAGCCTTACCCTCACCCGTCCCCTAATCCTAACCCGTACGCTAACACTAACCCGTACCCTAACACGTACGCTCACCCTAAACCGTTGTCGTACCCTAACCTGTACCCTAAACCGTCCCCGTCCCCGTCCCCTAACCCTAACCCTAACCCGTCCCCGTCCCCGTCCCCGTCCCCTAACCCTAACCCTAACCCTTACCCGAAGTCTTACCCTCACCCGTCCCCTAATCCTAACCCGTACGCTAACACTAACCCATACCCTAACCTGTACCCTAAACCGTCCCTGTCCCCGTCCCCTAACCCTAACCCTAGCCCTAACCCTAACCCTAACCCTTACCCGAAGCCTTACCCTCACCCGTCCCCTAATCCTAAACCGTACGCTAACACTAACCCGTACCCTAACACGTACGCTCACCCTAAACCGTTGTCGTACCCTAACCTGTACCCTAAACCGTCCCCGTCCCCTAAGCCTAACCCTAACCCTATCCCTAACCCTTACCCGAAGCCTTACCCTCACCCGTCCCCTAATCCTAACCCGTACGCTAACACTAACCCGTACCCTAACACGTACGCTCACCCTAAATCGTTGTCGTACCCTAACCTGTACCCTAAACCGTCCCTGAACACTAACCCTAACCCTAACCCTAACACTTACCCGAAGACTTACCCTCACCCGTCCCCTAATCCTAACCCGTACGCTAACACTAACCCGTACCCTAACACGTACGCTCACCCTAAACCGTTGTCGTACCCTAACGTGTACCCTAAACCGTCCCCGTCCCCTAAACCTAACCCTAATCCTAACCCTAACCCTTACCCGAAGCCTTACCCTCACCCGTCTCCTAATCCTAACCCGTACGCTAACACTAACCCGTAACCTAACACGTACGCTCACCCTAAACCGTTGTCGTAGCCTAACCTGTACCCTAAACCGTCCCGTCCCCTAACCGTAACCCTAACCCTAACCCTTACCCGAAGTCTTACCCTCACCCGTCCCCTAATCCTAACCCGTACGCTAACACTAACCCGTACCCTAACACGTACGCTCACCCTAAATCGTTGTCGTACCCTAACCTGTACCCTAAACCGTCCCCGTACCCTAACCCTAACCCTAACCCTAACCCTAACCCTAACACTTACCCGAAGCCTTACCCTCACCCGTCCCCTAATCCTAACCCGTACGCTAACACTAACTCGTACCCTAACACGTACGCTCACCCTAAACCGTTTTCGTACACTAACCTGTACCCTAAACCGTCCCCGTCCACTAACCCTAAACCTAACCCTAACCCTAACCCTTACCCGAAGCCTTACCCTCACCCGTCCCCTAATCCTAACCCGTACGCTAACACTAACCTGTACCCTAACACGTACGCTCACCCTAAACCTTTGTCGTACCCTAACCTGTACCCTAAACCGTCCGCGTCCCCTAACCCTAACCCTAACCCTAACCCTAACCCTAACCCTTACCCGAAGCCTTACCCTCACCCGTCCCATAATTCTAACCCGTACGCTAACACTAAACCGTACCCTAACACGTACGCTCACCCTAAACCGTTGTCGTACCCTAACCTGTACCCTAAACCGTCCCCGTCCCCTAACCCTAACCCTAACCCTTACCCGAAGCCTTACCCTCACCCGTTCCCTAATCCTAACCCGTACGCTAACACTAAACCGTAACCTAACACGTACGCTCACCCTAAACCGTTGTCGTACCCTAACTTGTACCCTAAACCTTCCCCGTCCCCTAACCCTAACCCTAACCCTAACCCTTACCAGAAGCCTTACCCTCACCCGTCCCCTAATCCTAACCCGTACGCTAACACTAACCCGTACCCTAACACGTACGCTCACCCTAAACTGTTGTCGTACCCTAACCTGTACCCTAAACCGTCCCTTTCCCCGTCCCGTAACTCTAACCCTAACCCTAACGCTAACCCTAACCCTTACCCGAAGCCTTACCCTCACCCGTCCCCTAATCCTAATCCGTACGCTAACACTAACCCGTACCCTAACACGTACGCTCACCCTAAACCGTTGTCGTACCCTAACCTGTACCCTAAACCGTCCCCGTCCCCTAACCCTAACCCTAACCCTAACCCTAACCCTAACCCTTACCCGAAGCCTTACCCTCACCCGTCCCCTAATCCTAAACCTTACGCTAACACTAACCCGTACCCTAACACGTAAGCTCACCCTAAACCGTTTTCGTACCCTAACCTGTACCCTAAACCGTCCCGGTCCCCGTCCCCGTCCCCTAACCCTAACCCTAACCCTTACCAGAAGCCTTACCCTCACCCGTCCCATAATCCTAACCCGTACGCCAACACTAACCCATACCCTAACACGTACGCTCACCCTAAACCGTTGTCGTACCCTAACCTGTACCCTAAACCGTCCCCATCCCCTAACCCTAACCCTAACCCTAACCCTTACCCGAAGCCTTACCCTTACCCGTCCCCTAATCCTAACCCGTACGCTAACACTAACCCGTACCCTAACACGTACGCTCACCCTAAACCGTTGTCATACCCTAACCTGTACCCTAAACCGTCCCCGTCCCCTAACCCTAACCCTAACCCTATCCCTTACCCGAAGCCTTACCCTCACCCGTCCCCTAATCCTAACCCGTACGCTAACACTAACCCGTACCCTAACACGTACGCTCACCCTAAATCGTTGTCGTACCCTAACCTGTACCCTAAACCGTCCCCGTACCCTAACCCTAACCCTAGCCCTAACCCTAACCCTAACCCTTACCCGAAGCCTTACCCTCACCCGTCCCCTAATCCTAAACCGTACGCTAACACTAACCCGTACCCTAACACGTACGCTCACCCTAAACCGTTGTCGTACCCTAACCTGTACCCTAAACCGTCCCCGTCCCCTAAGCCTAACCCTAACCCTAACCCTTACCCAAAGCCTTACCCTCACCCGTCCCATAATCCTCACCCGTACGATAACACTAACCCGTACCCTAACACGTACGCTCACCCTAAACCGTTGTCGTACCCTAACCTGCACCCTAAACCGTCCCCGTCCCCTAACCCTAACCCTAACCCTAACCCTAACCCTTACCCGAAGCCTTACGCTCACCCGTCCCCTAATCCTAACCCGTACGCTAACACTAACACATACCCTAACACGTACGCTCACCCTAAACTGTTGTCGTACCCTAACCTGTACCCTAAACCGTCCCCGTCCCCGTCCCCGTCCGCTAACCCTAACCCTAACCCTTACCCGAAGCCTTACCCTCACCCGTCCCCTAATCCTAACCCGTACGCAACACTAACCCATACCCTAACATGTACGCTCACCATAAAACGTTGTCGTACCCTAAGCTGTACCCTAAACCGTCCCTGTCGCCGTCCCCTAACCCTAATCCTAACACTAACCCTAACCCTTACCCGAAGCCTTACCCTCACTCGTCCCCTAATCCTAACCCGTACGCTAACACTATCCCGTACCCTAACACGTACGCTCACCCTAAACCGTTGTCGCAGCCTAACCTGTACCCTAAACCGTCCCCGTCCCCTTCCCCTAACCCTAACCCTAACCCTTACCCGAAGCCTTACCCTCACCCGTCCCCTAATCCTAACTCGTGCGCTAACACTAACACGTACCCTAACACGTACGCTCACCCTAAATCGTTGTCGTACCCTAACCTGTACCCTAAACCGTACCCGAACCCTAACCCTAAACCTAACCCTAACCCTAACCGTAACACTTACCCGAAGCCTTACCCTCACCCGTCCCCTAATCCTAACCCGTACTCTAACACTAACCCATACCTTAACACGTACGCTCACCATAAACCGTTGTCGTACCCTAACCTGTACCCTAAACCGTCCCCGTCCCCTAACCCTTACCGTAACCCTAACCCTAACCCTTACCCGAAGCCTTACCCTCACCCGTCCCCTAATCCTAACCCGTATGCTAACACTAACCCATACCTTAACATGTACGCTCACCCTAAACCGTTGTCGTACCCTAACCTGTACCCTAAACCGTCCCTGTCCCCGTCCCCTAACCCTAACCCTAACCCTAACCCTAACCCTAACCCTTACCCAAAGCCTTACCCTCACCCGTGCCCTAATCCTAACCCGTACGCTAACACTAACCCGTACCCTAACACGTACGCTCACCCTAAACCGTTGTCGTACCCTAACCTGTACCCTAAACCGTCACCGTCCCCTAACCCTAACCCTAACCCTAACCCTTACCCGAAGCCTTACCCTCACCCGTCCCCTAATCCTAACCCGTACGCTAACACTAACCCGTACCCTAACACGTACGCTCACCCTAAATCATTGTCGTACCCTAACCTGTACCCTAAACCGTCCCCGTACCCTATCCCTAACCCTAACCCTAACCCTAACACTTACCCGAAGCCTTACCCTCACCCGTCCCCTAATCCTAACCCTTACGCTAACACTAACCCGTACCCTAACACGTACGCTCACCCTAAACCGTTTTCGTACCCTAACCTGTACTCTAAACCGTCCCCGTCCCCTAACACTAACCCTAACCCTAACCCTAACCCTTACCCGAAGCCTTACACTCACCCATCCCCTTATCCTAACCCGTACGCTAACACTAACCCATACCCTAACACGTACGCTCACCCTAAACCGTTGTCGTACCCTAACCTGTACCCTAAACCGTCCCCGTCCCCTAACACTAAACCTAACCCTAACCCTAACCCTTACCCGAAGCCTTACCCTGACCCGTCCCCTACTTCTAACCCGTACGCTAACACTAACCCGTACCCTAACACGTACGCTCACACTAAACCGTTGTCGTACCCTAACCTGTACCCTAAACCGTCCCCGTCACCATCCCCTAACCCTAACCCTAACCCTAACCTTTACCCGAAGCCTTACCCTGACCCGTCCCCTAATCCTAACCCGTACGCTAACACTAACCCGTACCCTAACACGTACGCTTACCCTAAATCGTTGTCGTACCCTCACCTGTACCCTAAACCGTCCCCGTCCCCTTCCCCATCCCCGTCCACTAATCCTAACCCTAACCCTTACCTGAAGCCTTACCCTCACCCGTCCCCTAATCCTAACCCGTACGCTAACACTAACCCGTACCCTAACACGTACGCTCACCCTAAACCGTTGTCGTAGCCTAACCTGTACCCTAAACCATCCCCGTCCCCTAACCCTAACCCTAGCACTAACCCTAACACTTACCCGAAGCCTTACCCTCACCCGTCCCCTAATACTAACCCGTACGCTAACACTAACCCGTACCCTAACACATACGCTCATCCTAAATCGTTGTTGTACCCTAACCTGTACCCTAAACCGTCCCCGTACCCTAACCCTAACCCTAACCCTAACCCTAACCCTTTCCCGAAGCCTTACCCTCACCCGTCCCCTAATCCTGACCCGTACGCTAACACTAACCCGTACCCTAACACGTACGCTCACCCTAAACCGTTGACGTACACTAACCTGTACCCTAAACCGTCCCCGTCCCCTAACCCTAACCCAACCCTAACTCTAACCCTAACCCTTACCCGAAGTCTTACACTCACCCGTCACCTAATCCTAACCCGTAAGCTAACACTAACACGTACCCTAACACGTACGCTCACCCTAAACTGTTGTCGTACCCTAACCTGTATCCTAAACCGTCCACGTCCCCGTCCCCAACCCTAACCCTAACCCTAACCCTAACCTTTACCCGAAGCCTTACCCTCACCCGTCCCCTAATCCTAACCCGTACGCTAACACTAACCCGTTCCCTAACATGTACGCTCACCCTAATCCGTTGTCGTACCCTAACCTGTACCCTAAACCGTCCCCTTCCCCGTCCCCGTCCCCGTCCCCTAACCCTAACCCTAACCTTTATCCGAAGCCTTACCCTCACACGTCCCCTAATACTAACCCGTACGCTAACACTAACCCATACCCTAACATGTACGCTCACGCTAAACTGTTGTCCTACCCTAACCTGTACCCTAAACCGTCCCTGTCCCCGTCCCCTAACCCTAACCCTAACCCTAACCCTAACCCTAACCCTTACCCGAAGCCTTACCCTCACCCGTCCCCTAATCCTAACCCGTACGCTAACACTAACCCCTACCCTAACACGTACGCTCACCCTAAAACGTTGTCGTAGCCTAACCTGTACCCTAAACCGTCCCCGTCCCCTAACCCTAACCCTAACCCTAACCCTAACCCTTACCCGAAGCCTTACCCTCACCCGTCCCCTAATCCTAACCCGTACGCTAACACTAACCCGTACCCTAACACGTACGCTCACCCTAAATCATTGTCGTACCCTAACCTGTACCCTAAACCGTCCCCGTACCCTAACCCTAACCCTAACCGTAACCCTAACCCTAACACTTACCCGAAGCCTTACCCTCACCCGTCCCCTAATCCTAACCCGTACGCTAACACTAACCCGTACCCTAACACGTACGCTCACCCTAAACCGTTGTCGTACCCTAACCTGTACCCTAAACCGTCCCCGTCCCTAACCCTAACCCTAACCCTAAACCTAACCCTTACCCGAAGCCTTACCCTCACCCGTCCCCAATCCTAACCCATACGCTAACACTAACCCGTACCCTAACACGTACGCTCACCCTAAACCGTTGTCGTACCCTAACCTGTACCCTAAACAGTCCCCGTCCCCTAACCCTAACCCTAACCCTAACCCTAACCCTTACCCGAAGCCTTACCCTCACACGTCCCCTAATCCTAACCCGTACACTAACACTAATCCGTACCCTAACACGTACGCTCACCCTAAACTGTTGACGTACCCTAACCTGTACCCTAAACCGTCCCCGTCCCCTAACCCTAATTCTGACCCTAACCCTAACCCTAACCCTTACCCGAAGCCTTACACTCACCCGTCCCCTAAATCTAACCCGTACCCTAACACTAACCCGTATCCTAACACGTACGCTCACCATATACCGTTGTCGTACCATAACCTGTACCCTAAACCGTCCCCGTCCCCGTCCCCTAACCCAAGCCCTAACCCTAACCCTTACCCGAAGCCTTACCCTCACCCGTCCCCTAATCCTAACCCGTACGCTAACACTAACCCGTACCCTAACACGTACGCTCACCCTGAACCACTGTCGTAGCCTAACCTGTACCCTAAACCATCCCCGTCCCCTAACCCTAACCCTAACCCTAAACCTAACCCTTACCCGAAGCCTTACCCTCACCCGTCCCCTAACCCTAACCCGTACGCTAACACTAACCCGTACCCTAACACGTACGCTCACCCTAAACCGTTGTCGTACCCTAACCTGTACCCTAAACCGTCCCCGTCCCCGTCCACGTCCCCTAACCCTAAACCTAACCCTTACCCGAAGCCTTACCCTCACCCGTCCTCTAATCCTAACCCGTACGCTAACACTAACCCAAACCCTAACATGTACGGTCACCCTAAACCGTTGTCGTACCATAACCTGTACCCTAAACCGTCCCTGTCCCCGTCCCCTAACCCTAACCCTAACCCTAACCCTAACCTTAACCCTTACCCGAAGCCTTACCCTCACCCGTCCCCTAATCCTAACCCGTACGCTAACACTAACCCGTACCCTAACACGTACGCTCACCCTAAACCTTTGTCGTAGCCTAACCTGTACCCTAAACCATCCCCGTCCCCTAACCCTAACCCTAACCCTAACCCTTACCCGAAGCCTTACCCTCACCCGTCCCCTAATCCTAACCCGTACGCTAACACTAACCCGTACCCTAACACGTACGCTCACCCTAAACCGTTGTCGTACACTAACCTGTACCCTAAACCGTCCCCGTCCCCTTCCCCGTCCCCTAAACCTAACCCTAACCCTTACCCGAAGCCTTACCTTCACCCGTCCCCTAATCCTAACCCTTACGCTAACACTAACCCGTACCCTAACAAGTACGCTCACCCTAAACCGTTGTCGTACCCTAACCTGTACCCTAAACTGGCCCCGTCCCCTAACCCTAACCCTAAACCTAACCCTAACCCTTACCCTCACCCGTCCCCTAATCCTAACCTGTACGCAAACACTAACCCGTACCCTAACACGTAAGCTCACCCTAAACCGTTGTTGTACCCTAACCTGTACCTTAAACCGTCCCCGTCCCCGTCCCCGTCCCCTAACCCTAACCCTAACCCTTACCCGAAGCCTTACCCTCAGCCGTCCCCTAATCCTAACCCGTTCCCCAACACTAAACCGTACCCTAACATGTACGCTCACCCTAAACCGTTGTCGTACCCTAATCTGTACCCTAAACCGTCCCCGTCCCCTAACCCTAACCCTAACCCTAATCTTTACCCGAAGCCTTACCCTCACCCGTCCCCTAATCCTAACCCGTACGCTAACACTAACCCATACCCTAACACGTACGCTCACCCTAAACCGTTGTCGTACCCTAACCTGAACCCTAAACCGTCCCCGTCCCCTAACCCTAACCCTAACCCTAACCCTAACCCTTACCCGAAGCCTTACAATCACCCGTCCCATAATCCTCACGCGTACGCTAACACTAACCCGTACCCTAACACGTACGCTCACCCTAAACCGTTGTCGTACCATAACCTGTACCCTAAACCGTCCCCGTCCCCTAACCCTAACCCTAAACCTAACCCTAACCCTAACCCTTACCCTCACCCGTCCCCTAATCCTAACCCGTAAGGTAACACTAACCCGTACCCTAACACGTACGCTCACCCTAAACCGTTGTCGTACCCTAACCTGTACCCTAAACCGTCCCCGTACCCGTCCCCTGACCCTAACCCTAACCGTAACCCTAACCCTAACCCTTACCCAAAGCCTTACCCTAACCCTTCCCCTAATCCTAAACTGCACGCTAACACGAACCCTTACCCTAACACGTACGTTCACCCTAAACCGTTGTCGTACCTAACATGTACCCTAAACAGTCCCCGTCCCCGTGCCCGTCCCCTAACCCTAACCCTAACCCTTACTCGAAGCCTTACCCTAACCTGTCCCCTAATCCTAACCCGTACGCTAACATTAACCTGTACTCTAACACGTACACTCACCCTAAACCGTTGTCATACACTTACCTGTACACTCAAACGTCCCCTAACCCTAACCCTAACCCTAACCCTTACCCGAAGCCTTACCTTAACCCGTCCCCTAATCCTAACCCGTACACTAACACTAACCTGTACCCTAACACGTACGCTCACCCTAAACCGTTCTTGTACACTTACCTGTAACCTAAACCGTCCCCGTCCCCTTCCCCATCCCCTAACCCTAACCCTAACCCTAACCCTAACCCTTATCCGAAGCCTTACCCTCACACCTCCCCTATTCCTAAACCGTACGCAAACACTAACCCACACCCTAAAACGTACGCTCACCCTAAACCGTTGTCGTACCCTAACCTGTACCCTAAACCGTCCCCATCCCCTAACCCTAACCCTAACCCTAAAACTAACCCTAGCCCTTACCCGAAGCCTTACCCTCACCCGACCCCTATTCCTAACCTGTACGCTAACACTAACCCTTACCCTAACACGTACGCTAACCCTAAACCGTTGTCGTACACTAAACTGTACCCTAAACCGTCCCCGTACCCTAAACCTAACCCTAACCCTAACCCTAACACTTACCCGAAGCCTTACACTCACCCGTCCCCTAATCCTAACCCGTACGCTAACACTAACCCGTACCCTAACAGGTACGCTCACCCTAAACCGTTGTCGTACCCTAAACTGTACCCTAAACCGTCCCTGTCCCCTAACCCTAAACCTAACCCTAACCCTAACCCTAACCCTTACCCGAAGCCTTACCCTCACCCGTCCCCTAATCCTAACCCGTACGCTAACACTAACCCGTACCCTAACACGTACGCTCACCCTAAACCATTGTCGTACCCTAACCTGTACCCTAAAGTGTCCCCGTCCCCTAACCCTAACCCTAACCCTAACCCTAACCCTTACCCGAAGCCATACTCTCAACCATCCCCTAATCCTAACCCGTACGCTAACACTAACACGTACCCTAACACGTACGCTCACCCTAAACGGTTGTCGTACCCTAACCTGTACCCTAAGCCGTCCCCGTCCCCTGACCCTAACCCTAAACCTAACCCTAACCCTTACCCGAATCCTTACCCTCACCCGTCCCCTAATCCTAAACCGTACGCTAACACTAACCCGTACCCTAACACGTACGCTCACCCTAAACCGTTGTCGTACCCTAACCTGTACCCTAAACTGCCCCCGCCCTTAACCCTAACCCTAACCCTAACCCTAACCCTTACCCGAAGACTTACCCTCACCCGTTCCCTAATCCTAACCCGTACGCTAACACTAACCCGTAACCTAACACGTACGCTCACCCTAAATCGTTGGCGTACCCTAACCTGTACCCTAAACCGTCCCCGTCCCCTAACCCTAACCCTAACCCTAACCCTAACCCTTACCTGTAGCCTTACCCTCACCCGTCCCTTATTCCTAACCCGTACGCTAACACTAACCCGTACCCTAACACGTACGCTCAATCTAAACCGTTGTCGTACCCTAACCTGTACCCTAAACCGTCCCCGTCCCCTAACCCTAACCCTAACCCTAACCCTAACCATTAGCCGAAGCCTTACACTCACCCGTCCCCTAATCCTAACCCGTACGCTAACACTAATCCGTACCCTAACACTTACGCTCACTCTAAACCGTTGTCGTACCCTAACCTGTACCCTAAGCCGTCCCCGTCCCCTAACCCTAACCCTAACCCTAACCCTTACCCGAAGCCTTACCCTCACACGTCCCCTAATCCTAACCCGTACGCTAACACTAACCCGTACCCTAACACGTACCCTCACCCTAAACGGTTGTCGTACACTAACCTGTACCCTAAACCGTCCCCGTGCCCGTCCCCTAACCCTAAACCTAACACTAACCCTAACCCTTTCCCGAAGCCTTACCCTCACCCGTCCCCTAATCCTAACCCGTACGCTAACACTAACCCGTACCCAAAACATACGCTCACCCTAAACCGTTGTCGTACCCTAACCTGTACCCTAAACCGTCCCCGTCCCCAACCCTAACCCTAACCCTAACCCTAACCCTTACCTGTAGCCTTACCCTCACCCGTTCCCTAATCCTAACCCGTACGCTAACACTAACCCGTACCCTAACACGTACGCTCACCCTAAACCGTTGTCGTACCCTTACCTGTACCCTAAACCGTCCCCGTCCCCTAACCCTAAGCCTAACCCTAACCCTAACCCTTACCCGAAGCCTTACATTCACCCGTCCCCTAATCCTAACTCGTACGCTAACACTAATCCGTACCCTAACACTTACGCTCACTCTAAACCATTGTCGTACCCTAACCTGTACCCTAAGCCGTCCCCGTCCCCTAACCCTAACCCTAACCCTAACCCTAACCCTTACCGTTACCCGAAGCCTTACCGTCACCCGTCCCCTAATCCTAACCTGTACGCTAACACTAACCCGTACCCTAACACGCACCCTCACCCTTAACCGTTGTCGTACCATAACCTGTACCCTAAACCGTCCCCGTGCCCGTCCCCTAACCCTAAACCTAACCCTAACCCTAACCCTTTCCCGAAGCCTTACCCTCACCCGTCCCCTAATCCTAACCCGTACGCTAACACTAACCCGTACCCTAACACGTACGCTCACCCTAAACCGTTGTCGTACCCTAACCTGTACCCTAAACCGTCCCCGTCCCCTAACCCTAACCCTAACCCTAACCCTAACCCTAACCCTTACCCGAAGCCTTACCCTCACCCGTCCCCTAATCCTAACCCGTACACTAACACTAACCCGTACCCTAAGACGTACGCTCACCCTAAACCGTTGACGTACCCTAAACTGTACCCTAAACCGTCCCTGTCCTTAACCCTAACCCTAACCCTAACCCTAACCCTTACCCGAAGCCTTACCCTCAACCGTCCCCTATTCCTAACCCGTACGCTAACACTAATCCGTACCCTAACACGTACGCTCACCCTAAACAGTTGTCGTACCCTAACCTGTACCCTAAACCGTCCCCGTCCCCTAACCCAAACCCTAACCCTAACCCTAACCCTAACCCTTACACGAAGCCTTACCCTCACCCGTCCCCTAATCCTAACCCGTACGCTAACACTAACCCATACCCTAACACGTACGCTCACCCTAAACCGTTGTCGTACCCTTACCTGTACCCTAAACCGTTCCCGTCCCCTAATCCTAACCCTAACCCTAACCCTAACCTTACCCGAAGCCTTACCCTCACCCGTAACCTAATCCTAACCCGTACGCTAACACTAACCCGTACCCTAACACGTACGCTCACCCTAAACCGTTGTCGTACACTAACCTGTACCCTAAACCGTCCCCGTCCCCTAACCCTAACCATAACCCTAACCCTTACCCGAAGCCTTAACCTCACCCGTCCCCTAATCCTAAACCGTATGCTAACACTAACCCGTACGCTCACCCTAAACCGTTGTCGTACCCTAACCTGTACCCTAAACCGTCCCCGTCCCCTAACCCTAACCCTAACCCTAACCCTAACCCTTACCCGAAGCCTTACCCTCACCCGTCCCCTAATCCTAACCCGTACGCTAACACTAACCCGTACTCTAACACGTACGCTCACCCTAAACCGTTGTCGTACCCTAAACTTTACCCTAAACCATCCCCGTCCCCTAACCCTAACCCTAACCCTAACCCTAACCCTAACCCTTACCCGAAGCCTTACCCTCACCCGTCCCCTAATCCTAACCCGTATGCTAACACTAACCCGTACCCTAACACGTACGCTCACCCTAAACCGTTGTCGTACCCTAACCTGTACCCTAAACCGTCCCCGTCCCCTAACCCCAACCCTAACCCTAAACCTAACCCTAACCCTTACCCGAAGCCTTACCTTCACCCGTCCCCTAATCCTAACCCGTACGCTAACACTAACCCGTACTCTAACACGTACGCTCACCCTAAACCGTTGTCGTACCCTAACCTTTACCCTAAACCATCCCCGTCCCCTAACCCTAACCCTAACCCTAACCCTAACCCTAACCCTAACCCTTACCCGAAGCCTTACCCTCACCCGTCCCCTAATCCTAACCCGTATGCTAACACTAACCCGTACCCTAACACGTACGCTCACCCTAAACCGTTGTCGTACCCTAACCTGTACCCTAAACCGTCCCCGTCCCCTAACCCTAACCATAACCCTAACCCTAACTATTACCCGAAGCCTTACCCTCACCCGTCCCCTAATCCTAACCCGAACGCTAACACTAACCCGTACCCTAACACGTACGCTCACCCTAAACCGTTGTCGTACCCTAACCTGTACGCTAAACCGTCCCCGTCCCCTAACCCTAACCCTAACACTAACCCTAACCCTAATCCTTACCCGAAGCCTTACACTCACCCGTCCCCTAATCCTAACCCGTACGCTAACACTAACCCGTACCCTAACACGTACGCTCACCCTAAACCGTTTTTGTACCCTAACCTGTACCCTAAACCGTCCCCGTCCCCGTCCCCTAACCCTAAACCTAACCCTAACCCTTACCCGAAGCCTTACCCTCAACCGTCCCCTAATCCTAACCCGTACGCTAACACTAACCCGTACCCTAACACGTACGCTCAACCTAAACCGTTGTCGTACACTAACCTGTACCCTAAACCGTCCCCGTGCCCGTCCCCTAACCCTAACCCTAACCCTAACCCTAACCGTTACCCGAAGCCTTACCCTCACCCTTCCCGTAATCCTAACCCGTACGCTAACACTAACCCGTACCCTAAAACGTACGCTCACCCTAAACCGTTGTCGTACCCTAACCTGTACCCTAAACCGTCCCCGTCCCGTAACCCTAACCCTAACTCTAACCCTAACACTAACCCTTACCCGAAGCATTACCCTCCCCCGTCCCCTAATCCTAACCCATACGCTAACACTAAACCGTACCCTAATACTTACGCTCATCCTAAACCGTTGTCGTACCCTAACCTGTACCCTAAACCGTCCCCGTCCCCTAACCCTAACCCTAACCCTAAGCCTAAGCCTAACCCTTACCCGAAGCCTTACCCTCACCCGTCCCCGAATCCTAACCCGTACGCTAACACTAACCCGTACCCTAACACGTACGCTCATCCTAAACCGTTGTCGTACCCTAACCTGTACCCTAAACCGTCCCCGTCCCCTAACCCTAACCCTAACCCTAACCCTAACCCTAACCCTTACCCGAAGCCTTACCCTAACCCGTCCCCTAATCCTAACTCGTACGGTAACACTAACACGTACCCTAACACGTACCCTCACCCTAAACCGGTGTCGTACCCTAATTTGTACCCTAAACCGTCCCCGTGCCCGTCCCCTAACCCTAACCCTAACCCTAACCCTAACCCTTTCCCGAAGCCTTACCCTCACCCGTCCCCTAATCCTAACCCGTACGCTAACACTAACCCGTACCCTAACACGTACGCTCACCCTAAACCATTGTCGTACCCTAACCTGTACCCTAAACCGTCCCCGTCCCCTAACCCGAACCCTAACCCTAACCCTAACCCTTACCCGAAGCCTTACACTCACCCGTCCCCTAATCCTTACCCGTATGCTAACACTAACGCGAACCCTAACACGTACCCTCACCCTAAACCGTTGTCGTAACCTAACCTGTACCCTAAACCGTCCCCGTCCCCGTCCCCTAACCCTAACACTAACCCTAACCCTAACCCTTACCCGAAGCCTTACCCCACCCGTCCCCTAATCCTAACCCGTACGCTAACAATAACCCGTACCCTAACACGTACGCTCACCCTAAACCGTTGTCGTACCCTAACATGTACCCTAAACCGTCCCCGTCCCCTAACACTAACCCTAATACTAACCTTAACCCTAACCCTTACCCGAAGCCTTACCCTCACCCGTCCCTTAATCCTAACCCGTACGCGAACACTAACCCGTACCCTAACACGTACGCTCACCCTAAACCGTTGTCGTACTCTAACGTGTACCCTAAACCATCCCCGTCCCCTAACCCTATCGCTAACCCTAACCCTTACCCGAAGTCTTACCCTCACTCGTCCCCTAATCCTAACCCGTACGCTAACACTAACCCGTACCCTAACACGTACGCTCACCCTAAACCGTTGTCGTACCCTAACTTGTACCCTAAACCGTCCCCGTCCCCGTCCCTTAACCCTAACCCTAACCCTAACCCTAACCCTTACCCGAAGCCTTACCCTCACCCGTCCCCTAATCCTAACCTGTACGCTAACACTAACCCGTACCGTAACACGTACGCTCACCCTAAACCGTTGTCGTACCCTAACCTGTACCCTAAAGCGTCCCCGTCCCCTAACCCTAACCCTAACCCTAACCCTAACCCTAAACCTTATCCGAAGCCTTACCCTCACCCGTCCGCTATTCCTAACCCGTACGCAAACACTACCCCACACCATAACACTTACGCTCACCCTAAACCGTTGTCGTACCCTAACCTTTACCCTAAACCGTCCCCGTCCCCTACCCCTAACCCTAACCCTAACCCTAACCCTAACCCTAACCCTTACCGGAAGCCTTACCCTCAAACGTCCCCTAATCCTAACCCGTACGCTAACACTAACCCGTACCCTAACACGTACGCTCACCCTAAACAGTGGTCGTACCCTAACCTGTACCCTAAATCATAACTGTCCCCGGCCCCTAACCCTAACCCTAACCCTAAACCTTACGCGAAGTCTTACCCTCACCCGTCCCCTAATACTAACCCGTACGCTAACACTAACCCGTACCCTAACACGTACGCTCACACTAAACCGTTGTCGTACCCAAACCTGTACCCTAAACCGTCCCCGTCCCCGTCCCCTAACCCTAACCCTAACCCTAACCCTAACCCTTACCTGTAGCCTTACCCTCACCCGTCCCCTAATCCTAATCCGTACGCTAACACTAACCCGTACCCTAACACGTACGCTCAACCTAAACCGTTGTCGTACACTAACCTGTACCCTAAACCGTCCCCGTCCCCTAACCCTAACCCTAACCCTAACCCTAACCCTAACCCTTACCCGAAGACTTACACTCACCCGTCCCCTAATCCTAACCCGTACGCTAACACTAATCCGTACCCTAACACTTACGCTCACTCTAAACCGTTGTCGTACCCTAACCTGTACCCTAAGCCATCCCCGTCCCCTAACCCTAACCCTAACCCTAACCCTAACCCTAACCCTTACCCGAAGCCTTACCCTCACCCTTCCCCTAATCCTAACCCGTACGCTAACACTAACCCGTACCCTAACACGTACCCTCACCCTAAACCGTTGTCGTACCCTAACCTGTACCCTAAACCGTCCCCATGCCCGTCCCCTAACCCTAAACCTAACCCTAACCCTAACCCTTTCCCGAAGCCTTACCCTCACCCGTCCCCTAATCCTAACCCGTACGCTAACACTAACCCGTACCCTAACATGTACGCTCACCATAAACCGTTGTCGTACCCTAACCTGTACCCTAAACCGTCCCCGTCCACTAACCCTAACCCTAACCCTAATCCTAACCGTAACCCTTACCCGAAGCCTTACACTCACCCGTCCCCTAATCCTCACCCGTACGCTAACACTAACCCGTACCCTAACACGTACGCTCACCCTAAACCGTCGTCGTACCCTAACCTGTACCCTAAACCGTCCCCGTCCCCGTCCCCTAACCCTAACCCTAACCCTAACCCTAACCCTTACCCGAAGCCTTACCCTCACCCGTCCCCTAATCCTAACCCGTACACTAACACTAACCCGTACCCTAACACGTAGGCTCACCCTAAACCGTTGACGTACAGTTACCTGTACCCTAAAACGTCCCTGTCCCCTAACCCTAACCCTAACCCTAACCCTAACCCTTACCCGAAGCCTTACCCTCACCCGTCCCCTAATCCTAACCCGTACGCAAACACTAATCCATACCCTAACACGTACGCTCACCCTAAACCGTTGTCGTACACTAACCTGTACCCTAAACCGTCCCCGTCCCCTAACCCTAACCCTAACCCTAACCCTAACCCTAACCCTAACCTTTACCCGAAGCCTTACCCTCACCCATCCCCTAATCCTAACCCGTACGCTAACACTAAACCGTACCCTAACACTTACGCTCATCCTAAACCGTTGTCGTACCCTAACCTGTATCCTAAACCGTCCCCGTCCCCTAACCCTAACCCTAACCCTAAGCCTAAGCCTAACCCTTACCCGAAGCCTTACCCTCACCCGTCCCCTAATCCTAACCCGTACGCTAACAGTAACCCGTACCCTAACACGTACGCTCACCCTAAACCGTTGTTGTACCCTAACCTGTACCCTAAACCGTCCCCGTCCCCTAACCCTAACCCTAACCCTAACCCTAACCCTAACCCTTACCCGAAGCCTTACCCTAACCCGTCCCCTAATCCTAAATCGTACGCTAACACTAACCCGTACCCTAACACGTACCCTCACCCTAAACCTGTGTCGTACCCTAACCTGTAGCCTAAACCGTCCCCGTGCCCGTCCCTTAACCCTAACCCTAACCCTAACCCTAACCCTTTCCCGAAGCCTTACCCTCACCCGTCCCCTAATCCTAACCCGTACGCTAACACTAACCCGTACCCTAACACGTACGCTCACCCTAAACCGTTGTCGTACCCTAACCTGTACCCTAAACCGTCCCCGTCCCCTAACGCTAACCCTAACCCTAACCCTAACCCTAACCCTTACCCGAAGCCTTACACTCACCCGTCCCCTAATCCTCACCCGTATGCTAACACTAACCCGTACCCTAACACGTACCCTCACCTTAAACCGTTGTCGTACCCTAACCTGTACCCTAAACCGTCCCCGTCCCCGTCCCCTAACCCTAACCCTAACCCTAACCCTAACCCTTACCCGAAGCCTTACCCCACCCGTCCCCTAATCCTAACCCGTACGCTAACAATAACCCGTACCCTAACACGTACGCTCACCCTAAACCGTTGTCGTACCCTAACATGTACCCTAAACCGTCCCCTAACCCTAACCCTAACCCTAACCCTAACCTTAACCC
Organism: Delphinapterus leucas; assembly: GCF_059928025.1. NCBI lineage: Eukaryota > Metazoa > Chordata > Mammalia > Artiodactyla > Monodontidae > Delphinapterus > Delphinapterus leucas. The sequence continues at coordinate 15,013,799 of NW_028322236.1, read as the reverse complement.
TAACCCTTACCCGAAGCCTTACCCTCACCCGTCCCGAATCCTAACCCGTACGCGAACACTAACCCGTACCCTAACACGTAAGCTCACCCTAAACCGTTGTCGTACCCTAACCTGTACCCTAAACCGTCCCCGTCCCCTAACCCTAACCCTAACCCTAACCGTAAACCTAACCCTTACCAGAAGCCTTACCCTCACCCGTCCCCTAAACCTAACCCGTACGCTAACACTAAACCGTAACCTAACACGTACGCTCACCCTAAACCATTGTCGTACCCTAACCTGTACCCTAAACCGTCCCCGTCCCCTAACCCTAACCCTAACCCTAACCCTAACCCTTACCCGAAGCCTTACCCTCACCCGTCCCCTAATCCTAACCCGTACGCTAACACTAACCCGTACCCTACCACGTACGCTCACCCTAAACCGTTGTCGTACCCTAACCTGTACCCTAAACCGTCCCCGTCCCCATCCCCTAACCCTAACCCTAACCCTAACCCTAACTCTTACCCGAAGCCTTAACCTCACCCTTCCCCTAATCCTAAACCGTACGCTAACACTAACTCGTACCCAAAACGTACGCTCACCCTAATCCGTTGTCGTACCCTAACCTGTACCCTAAACCGTCCCCGCCCCCTAACCCTAACCCTAAACCAACCCTAACCCTTACCCGAAGCCTTACCCTCACCCGTCCCCTAATCCTAACCCGTACGCTAACACTAAGCCGTACCCTAACACGTACGCTCACGCTAAACCGTTGTCGTACCCTCACCTGTACCCTAAACCGTCACCATCCCCTAACCCTAATCCTAACCCTAACCCTAACCGTAACACTTACCCGAAGCCTTACCCTCACCCGTCCCCTAATCCTAACCCGTACTCTAACACTAACCCATGCCCTAACACGTACGCTCACCCTAAACCGTTGTCGTACCCTAACCTGTATCCTAAACCGTCTCCGTCCCTTAAACCTAACCCTAAGCCTAACCCTAACCCTTACCCGAATCCTTACCCACACACGTCCCCTAATCCTAACCCGTACGCAAACACTAACCCGTACCCTAACACGTACGCTCACCCTAAACCGTTGTCGTACCCTATACTGTACCCTAAATCGTCCCCGTCCCCGTCACCTAACCCTAACCCTAACCCTAACCCTAACCCTAACCCTTACCCGAAGCCGTACCCTCACCCGTCCCCTATTCCTAACCCGTATGCTAACACTAACCCGTACCCTAACACGTACGCTCACCCTAAACCGTTGTCGTACCCTAACCTGTACCCTAAACCGTCCCCGTCCCCTAACCCTATTCCTAACCCTAACCCTTACCCGAAGTCTTACCCTCACCCGTCCCCTAATCCTAACCGTACGCTAACACTAACCCGTACCCTAACACGAACGCTCACCCTAAACCGTTGTCGTACCCTAACCTGTACCCTAAACCGTCCCCATCCCCGTCCCTTAACCCTAACCCTAACCCTAACCCTAACACTTACCCGAAGCCTTACCCTCACCCGTCCCCTAATCCTAACCCGTACGCTAACACTAACCCATACCCTAACACGTACGCTCACCCTAAACCGTTGTCGTACCCTAACCTGTAGCCTAAAGCGTCCCCGTCCCCGTCCCCTAACCCTAACCTTAACCCTAACCCTTACCCGAAGCCTTACCCTCACCCGTCCCCTATTCCTAACCCGTACGCTAACACTAACACGTACCCTAACACGTACGCTCACCCTAAACCATTGTCGTACCCTAACCTGTACCCTAAACCGTCCACATCCCCTAACCCTAACCCTAACCCTAACCCTAACCCTAACCCTTACCCGAAGCCTTACCCTCACCCGTCCCCTAATCCTAACCCGTACGCTAACACTAACATGTACCCTAACACGTACGCTCAGCCTAAACCATTGTCGTACCCTAACCTGTAACCTAAACCGTCCCCGTCCCCTAACCCTAACCCTAAACCTAACTCTAACCCAAACCCTAACCCTTACCCGAAGCCTTAACCTCACCCGTCCCCTAATCCTAACCCGTACGCTAACACTAACCCATACCCTAACACGTACGCTCACCCTAAACCGTTGTCGTACCCTTACGTGTACCCTAAACCGTCCCCGTCCCCTAATCCTAACCCTAACCCTAACCCTAACCTTACCCGAAGCCTTACTCTCACCCGTAACCTAATCCTAACCCGTACGCTAACACTAACCCGTACCCTAACACGTACGCTCACGCTAAACCGTTGTCGTACACTAACCTGTACCCTAAACCGTCCCCGTCCCCTAACCCTAACCCTAACTCTAACCCTAACACTTACCCGAAGCCTTAACCTCACCCGTCCCCTAATCCTAAACCGTACGCTAACACTAACCCGTACCCTAACACGTACTCTCACACTAAAGCGTTGTCGTACCCTAACCTGTACCCTAAACCGTCCCCGTCCCCTAACCCTAACCCTAACCCTAACCCTAACCCTAACCCTTACCCGAAGCCTTACCCTCACCCGTCCCCTAATCCTAACCCGTACGCTAACACTAACCCGTAGTCTACCACGTACGCTCACCCTAAACCGTTGTCGTACCCTAACCTTTACCCTAAACCATCCCCGTCCCCTAACCCTAACCCTAACCCTAACCCTAACCCTTACCCGAAGCCTTACCCTCACCCGTCCCCTAATCCTAACCCGTATGCTAACACTAACCCGTACCCTAACACGTACGCTCACCTAAACCGTTGTCGTACCCTAACCTGTACCCTAAACCGTCCCCGTCCCCTAACCCCAACCATAACCCTAACCCTAACTATTACCCAAAGCCTTACCCTCACCCGTCCCCTAATCCTAACCCGTACGCTAACGCTAACCGTACCCTAACACGTACGCTCACCTTAAACCGTTGTCGTACCCTAACCTGTACGCTAAACCGTCCCCGTCCCCTAACCCTAACCCTAACACTAACCCTAACCCTAATCCTTACCCGAAGCCTTACACTCACCCGTCCCCTAATCCTAACCCGTACGCTAACACTAACCCGTACCCTAACACGTACGCTCACCCTAAACCGTTTTTGTACCCTAACCTGTATCCTAAACCGTCCCCGTCCCCGTCCCCTAACCCTAAACCTAACCCTAACCCTTACCCGAAGCCTTACCCTCAACCGTCCCCTAATCCTAACCCGTACGCTAACACTAACCCGTACCCTAACACGTACGCTCAACCTAAACCGTTGTCGTACACTAACCTGTACCCTAAACCGTCCCCGTGCCCGTCCCCTAACCCTAACCCTAACCCTAACCCTAACCGTTACCCGAAGCCTTACCCTTACCCTTCCCGTAATCCTAACCCGTACGCTAACACTAACCCGTACCCCAAAACGTACGCTCACCCTAAACCGTTGTCGTACCCTAACCTGTACCCTAAACCGTCCCCGTCCCGTAACCCTAACCCTAACTCTAACCCTAACACTAACCATTACCCGAAGCATTACCCTCACCCGTCCCCTAATCCTAACCCGTACGCTAACACTAAACCGTACCCTAACACTTACGCTCATCCTAAACCGTTGTCGTACACTAACCTGTACCCTAAACCGTCCCCGTCCCCTAACCCTAACCCTAACCCTAAGACTAAGCCTAACCCTTACCCGAAGCCTTACCTTCACCCGTCCCCTAATCCTAATCCGTACGCTAACACTCACCCGTACCCTAACACGTACGCTCACCCTAAACCGTTGTCGTACCCTAACCTGTACCCTAAACCGTCCCCGTCCCCTAACCCTAACCCTAACCCTAACCCTAACCCTAACCTTTACCCGAAGCCTTACCCTCACCCGTCCCCTAATCCTAACCCGTACGCTAACACTAACCCGTACCCTAACACGTACGCTCACCCTAAACCGTTGTCGTACCCTAACCTGTACCCTAAACCGTCCCCGTCCCCTAACCCTAACCCTAACCCTAACCCTAACCATTACCCGAAGCCTTACCCTCACCCGTCCCCTAATCCTAACCCGTACGCTAACACTAACCCGTACTCTAACACGTACGCTCACCCTAAACCGTTGTCGTACCCTAACCTTTACCCTAAACCATACCCGTCCCCTAACCCTAACCCTAACCCTAACCCTTACCCGAAGCCTTACCCTCACCCGTCCCCTAATCCTAAACCGTATGCTAACACTAACCCGTACCCTAACACGTACGCTCACCCTAAACCGTTGTCGTACCCTAACCTGTACCCTAAACCGTCCCCGTCCCCTAACCCTAACCCTAACCCTAACCCTAACCCTAACCCTTACCCGAAGCCTTACCCTCACCCGTCCCCTAATCCTAACCCGTACGCTAACACTAACCCGTACTCTAACACGTACGCTCACCCTAAACCGTTGTCGTACCCTAATCTTTACCCTAAACCATCCCCGTCCCCTAACCCTAACCCTAACCCTAACCCTAATCCTAACCCTTACCCGAAGCCTTAACCTCACCCGTCCCCTAATCCTAAACCGTACGCTAACACTAACCCGTACCCTAACACGTACGCTCACACTAAACCGTTTTCGTACCCTAACCTGTACCCTAAACCGTCCCCGTCCCCTAAACCTAACCCTAACCCTAACCCTAACCCTAACCCTTACCCGAAGCCTTACCCTCACCCGTCCCCTAATTCTAACCCGTACGCTAACACTAACCCGTACTCTAACACGTACGCTCACCCTAAACCGTTGTCGTACCCTAACCTTTACCCTAAACCATCCCCGTCCCCTAACCCTAATCCTAACCCTAACCCTAACCCTTACCCGAAGCCTTACCCTCACCCGTCCCCTAATCCTAACCCGTATGCTAACACTAACCCGTACCCTAACACGTACGCTCACCCTAAACCGTTGTCGTACCCTAACCTGTACCCTAAACCGTCCCCGTCCCGTAACCCTAACCCTAACTCTAACCCTAACACTAACCATTACCCGAAGCATTACCCTCACCCGTCCCCTAACCCTAACCCGTACGCTAACACTAAACCGTACCCTAACACTTACGCTCATCCTAAACCGTTGTCGTACCCTAACCTGTACCCTAAACCGTCCCCGTCCCCTAACCCTAAACCTAACCCTAAGCCTAAGCCTAACCCTTACCCGAAGCCTTACCCTCACCCGTCCCCTAATCCTAACCCGTACGCTAACACTAACCCGTACCCTAACACGTACGCTCACCCTAAACCGTTGTCGTACCCTAAACTGTACCCTAAACCGTCCCCGTCCCCTAACCCTAACCCTAACCCTAACCCTAACCCTAACCCTTACCCGAAGCCTTACCCTCACCCGTCACCTAATCCTAACCCGTACTCTAACACTAACCCGTACCCTAACACGTACGCTCACCCTAAACCGTTGTCGTACCCTAACCTGTACCCTAAACCGTCCCCGTCCCCTAACCCTAACCCTAACCCTAACCCTAACCCTAACCCTTACCCGAAGCCTTTCCCTCACCCGTCCCCTAATCCTAACCCGTACGCTAACACTAACCCGTACTCTAACACGTACGCTCACCCTAAACCGTTGTCGTACCCTAAGCTTTACCCTAAACCATCCCCGTCCCCTAACCCTAACCCTAACCCTAACCCTAACCCTAACCCTTACCCGAAGCCTTACCCTCACCCGTCCCCTAATCCTAACCCGTATGCTAACACTAACCCGTACCCTAACACGTACGCTCACCCTAAACCGTTGTCGTACCCTAACCTGTACCCTAAACCGTCCCCGTCCCCTAACCCTAACCCTAACCCTAACCCTAACCCTAACCCTTACCCGAAGCCTTACCCTCACCCGTCCCCTAATCCTAACCCGTACGCTAACACTAACCCGTACTCTAACACGTACGCTCACCCTAAACCGTTGTCGTACCCTAACCTTTACCCTAAACCATCCCCGTCCCCTAACCCTAACCCTAACCCTAACCCTATCCCTAACCCTTACCCGAAGCCTTACCCTCACCCGTCCCCTAATCCTAACCCGTATGCTAACACTAACCCGTACCCTAACACGTACGCTCACCCTAAACCGTTGTCGTACCCTAACCTGTACCCTAAACCGTCCCCGTCCCCTAACCCTAACCATAACCCTAACCCTAACTATTACCCGAAGCCTTACCCTCACCCGTCCCCTAATCCTAACCCGTACGCTAACACTAACCCGTACCCTAACACGTACGCTCACCCTAAACCGTTGTCGTACGCTAACCTGTACGCTAAACCGTCCCCGTCCCCTAACCCTAACCCTAACACTAACCCTAACCCTAATCCTTACCCGAAGCCTTACACTCACCCGTCCCCTAGTCCTAACCCGTACGCTAACACTAACACGTACCCTAACACGTACGCTCACCCTAAACCGTTTTTGTACCCTAACCTGTACCCTAAACCGTCCCCGTCCCCGTCCCCTAACCCTAAACCTACCCCTAACCCTTACCCGAAGCCTTACCCTCAACCGTCCCCTAATCCTAAACCGTACGCTAACACTAACCGGTTCCCTAACACGTACGCTCAACCTAAACCGTTGTCGTACACTAACCTGTACCCTAAACCGTCCCCGTGCCCGTCCCCTAACCCTAACCCTAACCCTAACCCTAACCGTTACCCGAAGCCTTACCCTCACCCTTCCCGTAATCCTAACCCGTACGCTAACACTAACCCGTACCCTAAAACGTACGTTCACCCTAAACCGTTGTCGTACCCTAACCTGTACCCTAAACCGTCCCCGTCCCGTACCCCTAACCCTAACTCTAACCCTAACACTAACCCTTACCCGAAGCATTACCCTCACCCGTCCCCTAATCCTAACCCGTACGCTAACACTAAACCGTACCCTAACACTTACGCTCATCCTAAACCGTTGTCGTACCCTAACCTGTACCCTAAACCGTCCCCGTCCCCTAACCCTAACCCTAACCCTAAGCCTAAACCTAACCCTTACCCGAAGCCTTACCCTCACCCGTCCCCTAATCCTAACCCGTACGCTAACACTAACCCGTACCCTAACACGTACGCTCACCCTAAACCGTTGTCGTACCCTAACCTGTACCCTAAACCGTCCCCGTCCCCTAACCCTAACCCTAACCCTAATCCTAACCCTAACCCTTACACGAAGCCTTACCCTCACCCGTCCCCTAATCCTAACCCGTACGCTAACACTAACCCATACCCTAACACGTACGCTCACCCTAAACCGTTGTCGTACCCTTACCTGTACCCTAAACCGTTCCCGTCCCCTAATCCTAACCCTAACCCTAACCCTAACCTTACCCGAAGCCTTACCCTCACCCGTAACCTAATCCTAACCCGTACGCTAACACTAACCCGTACCCTAACACGTACGCTCACCCTAAACCGTTGTCGTACACTAACCTGTACCCTAAACCGTCCCCGTCCCCTAACCCTAACCCTAACCCTAACCCTTACCTGAAGCCTTAACCTCACCCGTCCCCTAATCCTAAACCGTATGCTAACACTAACCCGTACGCTCACCCTAAACCGTTGTCGTACCCTAACCTGTACCCTAAATCGTCCCCGTCCCCTAACCCTAACCCTAACCCTAACCCTAACCCTTACCCGAAGCCTTACCCTCACCCGTCCCCTAATCCTAACCCGTACGCTAACACTAACCCGTACTCTAACACGTACGCTCACCCTAAACCGTTGTCGTACCCTAACCTTTACCCTAAACCATCCCCGTCCCCGTCCCCTAACCCTAACCCTAACCCTAACCCTAACCCTAACCCTTACCCGAAGCCTTACCCTCACCTGTCCCCTAATCCTAACCCGTATGCTAACACTAACCCGTACCCTAACACGTACGCTCACACTAAACCGTTGTCGTACCCTAACCTGTACCCTAAACCGTCCCCGTCCCCTAACCCTAACCATAACCCTAACCCTAACTATTACCCGAAGCCTTACCCTCACCCGTCCCCTAATCCTAACCCGTACGCTAACACTAAACCGTACCCTAACACGTACGCTCACCCTAAACCGTTGTCGTACCCTAACCTGTACGCTAAACCGTCCCCGTCCCCTAACCCTAACCCTAACACTAACCCTAACCCTAATCCTTACCCGAAGCCTTACACTCACCCGTCCCCTAATCCTAACCCGTACGCTAACACTAACCCGTACCCTAACACGTACGCCCACCCTAAACCGTTTTTGTACCCTAACCTGTACCCTAAACCGTCCCCGTCCCCGTCCCCTAACCCTAAACCTAACCCTAACCCTTACCCGAAGCCTTACCCTCAACCGTCCCCTAATCCAAACCCGTACGCTAACACTAACCCGTACCCTAACACGTACGCTCAACCTAAACCGTTGTCGTACACTAACCTGTACCCTAAACCGTCCCCGTCCCCGTCCCCTAACCCTAAACCTAACCCTAACCCTAACCGTTACCCGAAGCCTTACCCTCACCCTTCCCGTAATCCTAACCCGTACGGTAACACTAACCCGTACCCTAAAACGTACGCTCACCCTAAACCGTTGTCGTACCCTAACCTGTACCCTAAACCGTCCCCGTCCCGTAACCCTAACCCTAACTCTAACCCTAACACTAACCCTTACCCGAAGCATTACCTTCCCCCGTCCCCTAATCCTAACCCGTACGCTAACACTAAACCGTACCCTAACTCTTACGCTCATCCTAAATCGTTGTCGTACCCTAACCTGTACCCTAAACCGTCCCCGTCCCCTAACCCTAACCCTAACCCTAAGCCTAAGCCTAACCCTTACCCGAAGCCTTACACTCACCCGTCCCCTAATCCTAACCCGTACGCTAACACTAACCCGTACCCTAACACGTACGCTCACCCTAAACCGTTGTCGTAACCTAACCTGTACCCTAAACCGTCCCCGTCCCCTAACTCTAACCCTAACCCTAACCCTAACCCTAACCCTTACCCGAAGCCTTACCCTCACCCGTCCCCTAATCCTAACCCGTACGCTAACACTAACCCGTACCCTAACACGTACGCTCACCCTAAACCGTTGTCGTACCCTAACCTGTACCCTAAACCGTCCCCGTCCCCTAACCCTAACCCTAACCCTTACCCGAAGCCTTACCCTCACCCGTCCCCAATCCTAACCCGTACGCTAACACTAACCCGTACTCTAACACGTACGCTCACCCTAAACCGTTGTCGTACCCTAAACTTTACCCTAAACCATCCCCGTCCCCTAACCCTAACCCTAACCCTAACCCTAACCCTAACCCTTACCCGAAGCCTTACCCTCACCCGTCCCCTAATCCTAACCCGTATGCTAACACTAACCCGTACCCTAACACGTACGCTCAGCCTAAACCGTTGTCGTACCCTAACCTGTACCCTAAACCGTCCCCGTCCCCTAACCCTAACCCTAACCCTAACCCTAACCCTAACCCTTACCCGAAGCCTTACCCTCACCCGTCCCCTAATCCTAACCCGTACGCTAACACTAACCCGTACTCTAACACGTACGCTCACCCTAAACCGTTGTCGTACCCTAACCTTTACCCTAAACCATCCCCGTCCCCTAACCCTAACCCTAACCCTAACCCTTACCCGAAGCCTTACCCTCACCCGTCCCCTAATCCTAACCCGTATGCTAACACTAACCTGTACCCTAACACGTACGCTCACCCTAAACCGTTGTCGTACCCTAACCTGTACCCTAAACCGTCCCCGTCCCCTAACACTAACCATAACCCTAACCCTAACTATTACCCGAAGCCTTACCCTCACCCGTCCCCTAATCCTAACCCGTACGCTAACACTAACCCGTACCCTAACACGTACGCTCACCCTAAACCGTTGTCGTACCCTAACCTGTACGCTAAACCGTCCCCGTCCCCTAACCCTAACCCTAACACTAACCCTAACCCTAATCCTTACCCGAAGCCTTACACTCACCCGTCCCCTAATCCTAACCCGTACGCTAACACTAACCCGTACCCTAACACGTACGCTCACCCTAAACCGTTTTTGTACCCTAACCTGTACCCTAAACCGTCCCCGTCCACGTCCCCTAACCCTAAACCTAACCCTAACCCTTACCCGAAGCCTTACCCTCAACCGTCCCCTAATCCTAACCCGTACGCTAACACTAACCCGTACCCTAACACGTACGCTCAACCTAAACCGTTGTCGTACACTAACCTGTACCCTAAACCGTCCCCGTGCCCGTCACCTAACCCTAAACCTAACCCTAACCCTAACCGTTACCCGAAGCCTTACCCTCACCCTTCCCGTAATCCTAACCCGTACGCTAACACTAACCCGTACCCTAAAACGTACGCTCACCCTAAACCGTTGTCGTACCCTAACCTGTACCCTAAACCGTCCCCGTCCCGTAACCCTAACCCTAACTCTAACCCTAACACTAACCCTTACCCGAAGCATTACCCTCCCCCGTCCCCTAATCCTAACCCATACGCTAACACTAAACCGTACCCTAACACTTACGCTCATCCTAAACCGTTGTCGTACCCTAACCTGTACCCTAAACCGTCCCCGTCCCCTAACCCTAACCCTAACCCTAAGCCTAAGCCTAACCCTTACCCGAAGCCTTACCCTCACCCGTCTTCGAATCCTAACCCGTACGCTAACACTAACCCGTACCCTAACAAGTACGCTCACCCTAAACCGTTGTCGTACCCTAACCTGTACCCTAAACCGTCCCCGTCCCCTAACCCTAACCCTAACCCTAACCCTAACCCTAACCCTTACCCGAAGCCTTACCCTAACCCGTCCCCTAATCCTAACTCGTACGCTAACACTAACACGTACCCTAACACGTACCCTCACCCTAAACCGGTGTCGTACCCTAATATTTACCCTAAACCGTCCCCGTGCCCGTCCCCTAACCCTAACCCTAACCCTAACCCTAACCCTTTCCCGAAGCCTTACCCTCACCCGTCCCCTAATACTAACCCGTACGCTAACACTAACCCATACCCTAACACGTACGCTCACCCTAAACCATTGTCGTACCCTAACCTGTACCCTAAACCGTCCCCGTCCCCTAACCCGAACCCTAACCCTAACCCTAACCCTTACCCGAAGCCTTACACTCACCCGTCCCCTAATCCTCACCCGTATGCTAACACTAACCCGAACCCTAACACGTACCCTCACCCTAAACCGTTGTCGTAACCTAACCTGTACCCTAAACCGTCCCCGTCCCCGTCCCCTAACCCTAACACTAACCCTAACCCTAACCCTTACCCGAAGCCTTACCCCACCCGTCCCCTAATCCTAACCCGTACGCTAACAATAACCCGTACCCTAACACGTACGCTCACCCTAAACCGTTGTCGTACCCTAACATGTACCCTAAACCGTCCCCGTCCCCTAACACTAACCCTAATACTAACCTTAACCCTAACCCTTACCCGAAGCCTTACCCCCACCCGTCCCTTAATCCTAACCCCTACGCGAACACTAACCCATACCCTAACACGTACGCTCACCCAACACCGTTGTCGTACTCTAACGTGTACCCTACACCGTCCCCGTCCCCTAACCCTATCGCTAAACCTAACCCTTACCCGAAGTCTTACCCTCACTCGTCCCCTAATCCTAACCCGTACGCTAACACTAACCCGTACCCTAACACGTACGCTCACCCTAAACCGTTGTCGTACCCTAACCTGTACCCTAAACCGTCCCCGTCCCCGTCCCTTAACCCTAACCCTAACCCTAACCCTAACCCTTACCCGAAGCCTTACCCTCACCCGTCCCCTAATCCTAAACCGTACGCTAACACTAACCCGTACCCTAACACGTACGCTCACCCTAAACCGTTGTCGTACCCTAACCTGTACCCTAAAGCGTCCCCGTTCCCTAACCCTAACCCTAACCCTAACCCTAACCCTAAACCTTACCCGAAGCCTTACCCTCACCCGTCCGCTATTCCTAACCCGTACGCAAACACTACCCCACACCATAACACTTACGCTCACCCTAAACCGTTGTCGTACCCTAAACTTTACCCTAAACCGTCCCCGTCCCCTACCCCTAACCCTAACCCTAACCCTAACCCTAACCCTAACCCTTACCCGAAGCCTTACCCTCAAACGTCCCCTAATCCTAACCCGTACGCTAACACTAACCCGTACCCTAACACGTACACTCACCCTAAACAGTGGTCGTACCCTAACCTGTACCCTAAATCATAACTGTCCCCGGCCCCTAACCCTAACCCTAACCCTAAACCTTACGCGAAGTCTTACCCTCACCCGTCCCCTAATACTAACACGTACGCTAACACTAACCCGTACCCTAACACGTACGCTCACTCTAAACCGTTGTCGTACCCTAACCTGTACCCTAAGCCATCCCCGTCCCCTAACCCTAACCCTAACCCTAACCCTAACCCTAACCCTTACCCGAAGCCTTACCCTCACCCTTCCCCTAATCCTAACCCGTACGCTAACACTAACCCGTACCCTAACACGTACCCTCACCCTAAACCGTTGTCGTACCCTAACCTGTACCCTAAACCGTCCCCATGCCCGTCCCCTAACACTAAACCTAACCCTAACCCTAACCCTTTCCCGAAGCCTTACCCTCACCCGTCCCCTAATCCTAACCCGTACGCTAACACTAACCCGTACCCTAACACGTACGCTCACCATAAACCGTTGTCGTACCCTAACCTGTACCCTAAACCGTCCCCGTCCACTAACCCTAACCCTAACCCTAATCCTAACCGTAACCCTTACCCGAAGCCTTACACTCACCCGTCCCCTAATCCTCACCCGTACGCTAACACTAACCCGTACCCTAACACGTACGCTCACCCTAAACCGTCGTCGTACCCTAACCTGTACCCTAAACCGTCCCCGTCCCCGTCCCCTAACCCTAACCCTAACCCTAACCCTAAACCTTACCCGAAGCCTTACCCTCACCCGTCCCCTAATCCTAACCCGTACACTAACACTAACGCGTACCCTAACACGTAGGCTCACCCTAAACCGTTGACGTACAGTAACCTGTACCCTAAAACGTCCCTGACCCCTAACCCTAACCCTAACCCTAACCCTTACCCGAAGCCTTACCCTCACCCGTCCCCTAATCCTAACCCGTACGCAAACACTAATCCATACCCTAACACGTACGCTCACCCTAAACCGTTGTCGTACACTAACCTGTACCCTAAACCGTCCCCGTCCCCTAACCCTAACCCTAACCCTAACACTAACCCTAACCCTAACCTTTACCCGAAGCCTTACCCTCACCCATCCCCTAATCCTAACCCGTACGCTAACACTAACCAGTACCCTAACACGTACGCTCACCCTAAACCATTGTCGTACCCTTACCTGTACCCTAAACCGTCCCCGTCCCCGTCCCCGTCCCCTAACCCTAACCCTAAACCTAACCCTTACCCAAAGCCTTACCCTCACCCGTCCTCTAATCCTAACCCGTACGCTAACACTAACACGTACCCTAACATGTACGCTCACCCTAAACCGTTGTCGTACCCTAACCTGTACCCTAAACCGTCCCTGTCCCCGTCCCCTAACCCTAACCCTAAACCTAACCATAACCCTTACCCGAAGCCTTACCCTCAACCGTCCCCTAATCCTAACCCGTACGCTAACACTAACCCGTACCCTAACACGTACGCTCACCGTAAACCGTTGTCGTACACTAACCTGTACCCTAAACCGTCCCGGTCCCCTAACCCTAAACCTAAACCCTAACCCTAACCCTTACCCGAAGCCTTACCCTCACCCGTCCCCTAATCCTAACCCGTACGCTAACTCTAACCCATACCCTAATACGTAAGCTCACCCTAAACCGTTGTCGTACCCTAACTTGTACCCTAAACCGTCCCCGTCCCCTAACTCTAACCCTAACCCTAACCCTTACCCGAAGCCTTACCCTCACCCGTCACCTAATCCTAAACCGTACGCTAACACTAACCCGTACCCTAACACGTACGCTCACCCGAAACCGTTGTCGTACCCTAACCTGTACCCTAAACCGTCCCCGTCCCCTAACCCTAACCCTAACCCTAACCCTAACCCTTACCCGAAGCCTTACCCTCACCCGTCCCCTAATCCTAACCCGTACGCTAACACTAACCCGTACTCTAACACGTACGCTCACCCTAAACCGTTGTCGTACCCTAACCTTTACCCTAAACCATCCCCGTCCCCGTCCCCTAACCCTAACCCTAACCCTAACCCTAACCCTAACCCTTACCCGAAGCCTTACCCTCACCTGTCCCCTAATCCTAACCCGTATGCTAACACTAACCCGTACCCTAACACGTACGCTCACACTAAACCGTTGTCGTACCCTAACCTGTACCCTAAACCGTCCCCGTCCCCTAACCCTAACCATAACCCTAACCCTAACTATTACCCGAAGCCTTACCCTCACCCGTCCCCTAATCCTAACCCGTACGCTAACACTAAACCGTACCCTAACACGTACGCTCACCCTAAACCGTTGTCGTACCCTAACCTGTACGCTAAACCGTCCCCGTCCCCTAACCCTAACCCTAACACTAACCCTAACCCTAATCCTTACCCGAAGCCTTACACTCACCCGTCCCCTAATCCTAACCCGTACGCTAACACTAACCCGTACCCTAACACGTACGCCCACCCTAAACCGTTTTTGTACCCTAACCTGTACCCTAAACCGTCCCCGTCCCCGTCCCCTAACCCTAAACCTAACCCTAACCCTTACCCGAAGCCTTACCCTCAACCGTCCCCTAATCCAAACCCGTACGCTAACACTAACCCGTACCCTAACACGTACGCTCAACCTAAACCGTTGTCGTACACTAACCTGTACCCTAAACCGTCCCCGTCCCCGTCCCCTAACCCTAAACCTAACCCTAACCCTAACCGTTACCCGAAGCCTTACCCTCACCCTTCCCGTAATCCTAACCCGTACGGTAACACTAACCCGTACCCTAAAACGTACGCTCACCCTAAACCGTTGTCGTACCCTAACCTGTACCCTAAACCGTCCCCGTCCCGTAACCCTAACCCTAACTCTAACCCTAACACTAACCCTTACCCGAAGCATTACCTTCCCCCGTCCCCTAATCCTAACCCGTACACTAACACTAAACCGTACCCTAACTCTTACGCTCATCCTAAATCGTTGTCGTACCCTAACCTGTACCCTAAACCGTCCCCGTCCCCTAACCCTAACCCTAACCCTAAGCCTAAGCCTAACCCTTACCCGAAGCCTTACACTCACCCGTCCCCTAATCCTAACCCGTACGCTAACACTAACCCGTACCCTAACACGTACGCTCACCCTAAACCGTTGTCGTAACCTAACCTGTACCCTAAACCGTCCCCGTCCCCTAACTCTAACCCTAACCCTAACCCTAACCCTAACCCTTACCCGAAGCCTTACCCTCACCCGTCCCCTAATCCTAACCCGTACGCTAACACTAACCCGTACCCTAACACGTACGCTCACCCTAAACCGTTGTCGTACCCTAACCTGTACCCTAAACCGTCCCCGTCCCCTAACCCTAACCCTAACCCTTACCCGAAGCCTTACCCTCACCCGTCCCCAATCCTAACCCGTACGCTAACACTAACCCGTACTCTAACACGTACGCTCACCCTAAACCGTTGTCGTACCCTAAACTTTACCCTAAACCATCCCCGTCCCCTAACCCTAACCCTAACCCTAACCCTAACCCTAACCCTTACCCGAAGCCTTACCCTCACCCGTCCCCTAATCCTAACCCGTATGCTAACACTAACCCGTACCCTAACACGTACGCTCAGCCTAAACCGTTGTCGTACCCTAACCTGTACCCTAAACCGTCCCCGTCCCCTAACCCTAACCCTAACCCTAACCCTAACCCTAACCCTTACCCGAAGCCTTACCCTCACCCGTCCCCTAATCCTAACCCGTACGCTAACACTAACCCGTACTCTAACACGTACGCTCACCCTAAACCGTTGTCGTACCCTAACCTTTACCCTAAACCATCCCCGTCCCCTAACCCTAACCCTAACCCTAACCCTTACCCGAAGCCTTACCCTCACCCGTCCCCTAATCCTAACCCGTATGCTAACACTAACCTGTACCCTAACACGTACGCTCACCCTAAACCGTTGTCGTACCCTAACCTGTACCCTAAACCGTCCCCGTCCCCTAACACTAACCATAACCCTAACCCTAACTATTACCCGAAGCCTTACCCTCACCCGTCCCCTAATCCTAACCCGTACGCTAACACTAACCCGTACCCTAACACGTACGCTCACCCTAAACCGTTGTCGTACCCTAACCTGTACGCTAAACCGTCCCCGTCCCCTAACCCTAACCCTAACACTAACCCTAACCCTAATCCTTACCCGAAGCCTTACACTCACCCGTCCCCTAATCCTAACCCGTACGCTAACACTAACCCGTACCCTAACACGTACGCTCACCCTAAACCGTTTTTGTACCCTAACCTGTACCCTAAACCGTCCCCGTCCACGTCCCCTAACCCTAAACCTAACCCTAACCCTTACCCGAAGCCTTACCCTCAACCGTCCCCTAATCCTAACCCGTACGCTAACACTAACCCGTACCCTAACACGTACGCTCAACCTAAACCGTTGTCGTACACTAACCTGTACCCTAAACCGTCCCCGTGCCCGTCACCTAACCCTAAACCTAACCCTAACCCTAACCGTTACCCGAAGCCTTACCCTCACCCTTCCCGTAATCCTAACCCGTACGCTAACACTAACCCGTACCCTAAAACGTACGCTCACCCTAAACCGTTGTCGTACCCTAACCTGTACCCTAAACCGTCCCCGTCCCGTAACCCTAACCCTAACTCTAACCCTAACACTAACCCTTACCCGAAGCATTACCCTCCCCCGTCCCCTAATCCTAACCCATACGCTAACACTAAACCGTACCCTAACACTTACGCTCATCCTAAACCGTTGTCGTACCCTAACCTGTACCCTAAACCGTCCCCGTCCCCTAACCCTAACCCTAACCCTAAGCCTAAGCCTAACCCTTACCCGAAGCCTTACCCTCACCCGTCTTCGAATCCTAACCCGTACGCTAACACTAACCCGTACCCTAACAAGTACGCTCACCCTAAACCGTTGTCGTACCCTAACCTGTACCCTAAACCGTCCCCGTCCCCTAACCCTAACCCTAACCCTAACCCTAACCCTAACCCTTACCCGAAGCCTTACCCTAACCCGTCCCCTAATCCTAACTCGTACGCTAACACTAACACGTACCCTAACACGTACCCTCACCCTAAACCGGTGTCGTACCCTAATATTTACCCTAAACCGTCCCCGTGCCCGTCCCCTAACCCTAACCCTAACCCTAACCCTAACCCTTTCCCGAAGCCTTACCCTCACCCGTCCCCTAATACTAACCCGTACGCTAACACTAACCCATACCCTAACACGTACGCTCACCCTAAACCATTGTCGTACCCTAACCTGTACCCTAAACCGTCCCCGTCCCCTAACCCGAACCCTAACCCTAACCCTAACCCTTACCCGAAGCCTTACACTCACCCGTCCCCTAATCCTCACCCGTATGCTAACACTAACCCGAACCCTAACACGTACCCTCACCCTAAACCGTTGTCGTAACCTAACCTGTACCCTAAACCGTCCCCGTCCCCGTCCCCTAACCCTAACACTAACCCTAACCCTAACCCTTACCCGAAGCCTTACCCCACCCGTCCCCTAATCCTAACCCGTACGCTAACAATAACCCGTACCCTAACACGTACGCTCACCCTAAACCGTTGTCGTACCCTAACATGTACCCTAAACCGTCCCCGTCCCCTAACACTAACCCTAATACTAACCTTAACCCTAACCCTTACCCGAAGCCTTACCCCCACCCGTCCCTTAATCCTAACCCCTACGCGAACACTAACCCATACCCTAACACGTACGCTCACCCAACACCGTTGTCGTACTCTAACGTGTACCCTACACCGTCCCCGTCCCCTAACCCTATCGCTAAACCTAACCCTTACCCGAAGTCTTACCCTCACTCGTCCCCTAATCCTAACCCGTACGCTAACACTAACCCGTACCCTAACACGTACGCTCACCCTAAACCGTTGTCGTACCCTAACCTGTACCCTAAACCGTCCCCGTCCCCGTCCCTTAACCCTAACCCTAACCCTAACCCTAACCCTTACCCGAAGCCTTACCCTCACCCGTCCCCTAATCCTAAACCGTACGCTAACACTAACCCGTACCCTAACACGTACGCTCACCCTAAACCGTTGTCGTACCCTAACCTGTACCCTAAAGCGTCCCCGTTCCCTAACCCTAACCCTAACCCTAACCCTAACCCTAAACCTTACCCGAAGCCTTACCCTCACCCGTCCGCTATTCCTAACCCGTACGCAAACACTACCCCACACCATAACACTTACGCTCACCCTAAACCGTTGTCGTACCCTAAACTTTACCCTAAACCGTCCCCGTCCCCTACCCCTAACCCTAACCCTAACCCTAACCCTAACCCTAACCCTTACCCGAAGCCTTACCCTCAAACGTCCCCTAATCCTAACCCGTACGCTAACACTAACCCGTACCCTAACACGTACACTCACCCTAAACAGTGGTCGTACCCTAACCTGTACCCTAAATCATAACTGTCCCCGGCCCCTAACCCTAACCCTAACCCTAAACCTTACGCGAAGTCTTACCCTCACCCGTCCCCTAATACTAACACGTACGCTAACACTAACCCGTACCCTAACACGTACGCTCACTCTAAACCGTTGTCGTACCCTAACCTGTACCCTAAGCCATCCCCGTCCCCTAACCCTAACCCTAACCCTAACCCTAACCCTAACCCTTACCCGAAGCCTTACCCTCACCCTTCCCCTAATCCTAACCCGTACGCTAACACTAACCCGTACCCTAACACGTACCCTCACCCTAAACCGTTGTCGTACCCTAACCTGTACCCTAAACCGTCCCCATGCCCGTCCCCTAACACTAAACCTAACCCTAACCCTAACCCTTTCCCGAAGCCTTACCCTCACCCGTCCCCTAATCCTAACCCGTACGCTAACACTAACCCGTACCCTAACACGTACGCTCACCATAAACCGTTGTCGTACCCTAACCTGTACCCTAAACCGTCCCCGTCCACTAACCCTAACCCTAACCCTAATCCTAACCGTAACCCTTACCCGAAGCCTTAC
Source organism: Delphinapterus leucas (assembly GCF_059928025.1). NCBI lineage: Eukaryota > Metazoa > Chordata > Mammalia > Artiodactyla > Monodontidae > Delphinapterus > Delphinapterus leucas. The sequence goes on along the minus strand of NW_028322236.1, from coordinate 14,994,588 downwards.
ACTCACCCGTCCCCTAATCCTCACCCGTACGCTAACACTAACCCGTACCCTAACACGTACGCTCACCCTAAACCGTCGTCGTACCCTAACCTGTACCCTAAACCGTCCCCGTCCCCGTCCCCTAACCCTAACCCTAACCCTAACCCTAAACCTTACCCGAAGCCTTACCCTCACCCGTCCCCTAATCCTAACCCGTACACTAACACTAACGCGTACCCTAACACGTAGGCTCACCCTAAACCGTTGACGTACAGTAACCTGTACCCTAAAACGTCCCTGACCCCTAACCCTAACCCTAACCCTAACCCTTACCCGAAGCCTTACCCTCACCCGTCCCCTAATCCTAACCCGTACGCAAACACTAATCCATACCCTAACACGTACGCTCACCCTAAACCGTTGTCGTACACTAACCTGTACCCTAAACCGTCCCCGTCCCCTAACCCTAACCCTAACCCTAACACTAACCCTAACCCTAACCTTTACCCGAAGCCTTACCCTCACCCATCCCCTAATCCTAACCCGTACGCTAACACTAACCAGTACCCTAACACGTACGCTCACCCTAAACCATTGTCGTACCCTTACCTGTACCCTAAACCGTCCCCGTCCCCGTCCCCGTCCCCTAACCCTAACCCTAAACCTAACCCTTACCCAAAGCCTTACCCTCACCCGTCCTCTAATCCTAACCCGTACGCTAACACTAACACGTACCCTAACATGTACGCTCACCCTAAACCGTTGTCGTACCCTAACCTGTACCCTAAACCGTCCCTGTCCCCGTCCCCTAACCCTAACCCTAAACCTAACCATAACCCTTACCCGAAGCCTTACCCTCAACCGTCCCCTAATCCTAACCCGTACGCTAACACTAACCCGTACCCTAACACGTACGCTCACCGTAAACCGTTGTCGTACACTAACCTGTACCCTAAACCGTCCCGGTCCCCTAACCCTAAACCTAAACCCTAACCCTAACCCTTACCCGAAGCCTTACCCTCACCCGTCCCCTAATCCTAACCCGTACGCTAACTCTAACCCATACCCTAATACGTAAGCTCACCCTAAACCGTTGTCGTACCCTAACTTGTACCCTAAACCGTCCCCGTCCCCTAACTCTAACCCTAACCCTAACCCTTACCCGAAGCCTTACCCTCACCCGTCACCTAATCCTAAACCGTACGCTAACACTAACCCGTACCCTAACACGTACGCTCACCCGAAACCGTTGTCGTACCCTAACCTGTACCCTAAACCGTCCCCGTCCCCAAACCCTAACCCTCACCTTAACCCTAACCCTTACCCGAAGCCTTACCCTCACCCGTCCCCTAATCATAACCTGTACGCTAACACTAACACGTACCCTAACACGTACGCTCACCCTATACAGTGGTCGTACCCTAACCTGTGCCCTAAATCATAACTGTCCCCGGCTCCTAACCCTAACCCTAACCCTAACCCTAACCCTAAACCTTACCCGAAGTCTTACCCTCAACCGTCCCCTAATCCTAACCCGTACGCTAACACTAACCCGTACGCTCACCCTAAACCGTTGTCGTACCCTAACCTGTACCCTAAACCGTCCCCTTCCCCTAACCATAACCCTAAACCTAACTCTAACCCAAACCCTAACCCTTACCCGAAGCCTTAACATCACCCGTCCCCTAATCCGAACCCGTACGCTAACACTAACCCATACCCTAACACGTACGCTCACCCTAAATAGTTGTCGTACCCTAACCTGTACCCTAAACCGTCCCCGTCCCCTAACCCTAACATTAACCCTAACCCTAACCCTAAACCTTACCCGAAGCCTTACCCTCACCCGTACCCTAATCCTAACCCGTACGCTAACACTAACCCGTACCTTAACACGTACGCTCACCCTAAACCGTTGTCGTACACTAACCTGTACCCTAAACCGTCCCCGTCCCCTAAGCCTAACCCTAACCCTAACCCTAACCCTAACCCTTACTCGAAGCCTTACCTTCACCCGTCCCCTAATCCTAACACGTACGCTAACACTAACCCGTACCCTAACACGTACGCTCACCCTAAACCGTTGTCGTACCCTAAACTGTACCCTAAACCGTCCCCATCCCCTAACCCTAACACTAACCCTAACCCTTACCCGAAGCCTTACCCTCACCCGTCCCCTAATTCTAACCCGTACGCTAACACTAACCCGTACCCTAACACGTACGCTCACCCTAAACCGTTGTCGTAGCTTAACCTGTACCCTAAACTGTCCCCGTCCCCTAACCCTAACCCTAACCCTAAACGTAACCCTTACCCGAAGCCTTACCCTCACCCGTTCCCTAATCCTAACCCGTACGCTAACACTAACCCTTAACCTAACACGTACGCTCACCCTAAATCGTTGTCGTACCCTAACCTGTACCCTAAACCATCCCCGTCCCCTAACCCTAACCCTAACCCTAACCCTAACCCTAACCCTAACCCTTACCCGAAGCCTTACCCTCACCCGTCCCCTAATCCTAACCCGTACGCTAACACTAACCCGTACCCTAACACGTACGCTCACCCTAAACCGTTGTCGTACCCTAAACTGTACCCTAAACCGTCCCCGTCCCCTAACCCTAAGGCTAACCCTTACCCTAACCCTAACCCTTACCCGAAGCCTTACACTCACCCGTCCCCTAATCCTAACCCGTACGCTAACACTAATCCGTACCCTAACACTTACGCTCACTCTAAACCGTTGTCGTACCCTAACCTGTACCCTAAGCCGTCCCCGTCCCCTAACCCTAACCCTAACCCTAACCCTAACCCTAACCCTTACCCGAAGCCTTACCCTCACCCGTCCTCTAATCCTAACCCGTACGCTAACACTAACCCGTACCCTAACACGTACCCTCACCCTAAACCGTTGTCGTACCCTAACCTGTACCCTAAACCGTCCCCGTGACCGTCCCCTAACCCTAAACCTAACCCTAACCCTAACCCTTTCCCGAAGCCTTACCCTCACCCGTCCCCTAATCCTAACCCGTACGCTAACACTAACCCATAACCTAACACGTACGCTCACCCTAAACCGTTGTCGTACCCTAACCTGTACCCTAAACCGTCCCTGTCCCCTAACCCTAACCCTAACCCTAATCCTAACCGTAACCCTTACCCGAAGCCTTACACTCACCCGTCCCCTAATCCTCACCCGTACGCTAACACTAACCCGTACCCTAACACGTACGCTCACCCTAAATCGTTGTCGTACCCTAACCTGTACCCTAATCCGTCCCCGTCCCCTAACCCTAACCCTAACCCTAACCCTAACCCTAACCCTTACCCGAAGCCTTACCCTCACCCTTCCCCTAATCCTAACCCCTACACTAACACTAACCCATACCCTAACATGTACGCTCACCCTAAACCGTTGACGTACACTAACCTGTACCCTAAAACGTCCCTGTCCCCTAACCCTACCCCTAACCCTAACCCTAACCCTAACCCTTACCCGAAGCCTTCCCCTCACCCGTCCCCTAATCCTAACCTGTACGCTAACACTAACCCGTACCCTAACACGTACGCTCACCCTAAACCGTTGTCGTACCCTAACCTGTACCCTAAACCGTCCCCATCCCCTAACACTAACCCTAACCCTAACCCTAACCCTAACCTTTACCCGAAGCCTTACCCTCACCCATCCCCTAATCCTAACCCGTATGCTAACTCTAACCAGTACCCTAACACGTACGCTCACCCTAAACCGTTGTCGTATCCTTACCTGTACCCTAAACCGTCCCCGTCCCCGTCCCCGTCCCCTAACCCTAACCCTAAACCTAACCCTAATCCTAACCCTTACCTGAAGCCTTACCCTCACCCGTCCCCTAATCCTAACCCGTACGCTAACACTAACCCGTACCCTAACACGTACGCTCACCATAAACCGTTGTCGTACACTAACCTGTACCCTAAACCGTCCACGTCCCCTAACCCTAACCCTAACCATAACCCTTACCCGAAGCCTTAACCTCACCCGTCCCCTAATCCTAACCCGTTTGCTAACACTAATCCGTACCCTAACACCTACGCTCACCCTAAATCGTAGTCGTACCCTAACATGTACCCTAAACCGTCCCCATCCCCTAACCCTAACCCTAAACATATCCCTAACCCTAACACTTACCCGAATCCTTACCCTCACCCGTCCCCTAATCCTAACCCGTACGCTAACACTAACCCGTACCCAAACACGTACGCTCACCCTAAACCGTTGTCATACCCTAAACTGTACCCTACACCGTCTCCGTCCCCTAACCCTAACCCTAACCCTAACCCTAATCCTAACCCTTACCTGAAGCCTTACCCTCACCCGTCCCCTAATCCTAACCCGTACGCTAACACTAACCCGTACCCTAACACGTACGCTCACCCTAAACCGTTGTCGTACCCTAACCTGTACCCTAATCCGTCCCCGTCCCCTAACCCTAACCCTAACCCTAACCCTAACCCTAACCCTTACCGGAAGCCTTACCCTCACCCGTCCCCTAATCCTAACCCGTACGCTAACACTGACCCGTACCCTAACACGTACGCTCACCCTAAACCGTTGTCGTACCGTAACCTGTACCCTAAACCGTCCCCGTCCCCTAACCCTAACCCTAACCCTAACCCTTACCCTTACCCGAAGCCTTACACTCACCCGTCACCTAATCCTCACCCGTACGCTAACACTAACCCGTACCCTAACACGTACGCTCACCCTAAACCGTTGTCGTACCCTAACCTGTACCCTAAACTGTCCCCGTCCCCTAACCCTAACCCTAACCCTAACCCTTACCCGAAGCCTAACACTCACCCGTCCCCTAATCCTAACCCGTACGCTAACACTAACCCATACCCTAACACGTACGCTCACCCTAAACAGTTGTCGTACCCTAACTTGTACCCTAAACCGTCCCCGTCCCCTAACCCTAACCCTAACCCTAACCCTTACCCGAAGCCTTACCCTCACCCGTCACCTAATCCTAAACCGTACGCTAACACTAACCCGTACCCTAACACGTACGCTCACCCTAAACCGTTGTCGTACCCTAACCTGTACCCTAAACCGTCCCCGTCCCCTAACCCTAACCCTAACCCTAACCCTAACCCTTACCCGAAGCCTTACCCTCACCCGTCCCCTAATACTAAACCGTACGCTAACACTAACCCGTACCCTAACACGTACGCTCACCCTAAACCGCTGTCGTACCCTAACCTGTAACCTAAACCGTCCCCGTCCCCAACCCTAACCCTAACCCTAACCCTAACCCTTACCCGAAGCCTTACCCTCACCCGTCCCCTAATCCTAACCCGTACGCTAACACTAAACCATACACTAACATGTACGCTCACCCTAAACCGTTGTCCTACCCTAACCTGTACCCTAAACCGTCCCTGTCCCCGTCCCCTAACCCTAACCCTAACCCTAACCCTAACCCTAAACCTTACCCAAAGCCTTACACTCACCCGTCCCCTAATCCTAACCCGTACGCTAACACTAACCCGTACCCTAACACGTACGCTCACCCTAAACCTTTGTCGTACCCTAACCTGTACCCTAAACGGTCCCCGTCCCCTAAACCTAACCCTAACCCTTACCCGAAGCCTTACCCTCACCCGTCCCCTAATCCTAATCCGTACGCTAACACGAACCCATACCCTAACACGTACGCTCACCCTAAACCGTTGTCGTACACTAACCTGTACCCTAAATCGTCGCCGTCCCCGTCCCCTTCCCCTAACCCTAACCCTAACCCTAACCCTTACCCGAAGCCTTACCCTCACCCGTCCCCTAATCCTAACCCGTACGCTAACACTAACCCGTACCCTAACACGTACGCTCACCCTAAACCGTTGTCGTACCCTAACCTGTACCCTAAAGCGTCCCCGTCCCCTAACGCTAACCCTAACCCTAACCCTAACCCTAACCCTTACCCGAAGGCTTACCCTCACCCGTCCCATAATCCTAACCCTTACGCTAACACTAACCCGTACCCTAACACGTAAGCTCACCCTAAACCGTTGTCGTACCCTAACCTGTACCCTAAACCGTCCCCGTCCCGATCCCCAAACCCTAACCCTAACCCTAACCCTTACCCGAAGCCTTACCCTCACCCGTCCCCTAATCCTAACCCGTACGCCAACACTAACCCGTACCCTAACACGTACGCTCACCCTAAACCGTTGTCGTACACTAACCTGTACCCTAAACCGTCCCCATCCCCTAACCGTAACCCTAACCCTAACACTAACCCTTACCCGAAGCCTTACCCTCACCCGTCCCCGAATCCTTAACCGTACGCTAACACTAACCCGTACCCTAACACGTACGCTCACCCTAAACCGTTGTCGTACCCTAACCTGTACCCTAAACCGTCCCCGTCCCCGTCCCCTAACCCTAACCCTAACCCTAACACTAACCCTTACCCGAAGCCTTACCTTCACCCGTCCCCTAATCCTACTCCGTACGCTAACACTAACCCGTACCCTAACACGTACGCTCACCCTAAACCGTTGTCATACCCTAATCTGTACCTTAAACCGTCCCCGTCCCCTAACCCTAACCCTAAGCCTAACCCTAACCCTTACCCGAAGCCTTACCCTCACCCGTCCCCTAATCCTAACCTGTACGCTAACACTAACACGTACCCTAACACGTACGCTCACCCTAAATCGTTGTCGTACCATAACCTGTACCCTAAACCGTCCCCGTCCCCTAACCCTAACCCTAACCCTAACCCTAACCCTTACCCGAAGCCTTACCCTCACCCGTCCCCTTATCCTAAACCGTGTGCTAACACTAACCCGTACCCTAACTCGTACGCTCACCCTAAACCGTTGTCGTACCCTAACCTGTACCCTAAGCCGTCCCCGTCCCCTAACCCTAACCCTAACCCTAACCCTAACCCTAACCCTTACCCGAAGCCTTACCCTCACCCGTCACCTAATCCTAAACCGTACGCTAACACTAACCCGTACCCTAACACGTACGCTCACCCTAAACCGTTGTCGTACCCTAACCTGTACCCTAAACCGTCCCCGTCCCCTAACCCTAACCCTAACCCTAACCCTAACCCTTACCCGAAGCCTTACCCTCACCCGTCCCCTAATACTAAACCGTACGCTAACACTAACCCGTACCCTAACACGTACGCTCACCCTAAACCGCTGTCGTACCCTAACCTGTAACCTAAACCGTCCCCGTCCCCAACCCTAACCCTAACCCTAACCCTAACCCTTACCCGAAGCCTTACCCTCACCCGTCCCCTAATCCTAACCCGTACGCTAACACTAAACCATACACTAACATGTACGCTCACCCTAAACCGTTGTCCTACCCTAACCTGTACCCTAAACCGTCCCTGTCCCCGTCCCCTAACCCTAACCCTAACCCTAACCCTAACCCTAAACCTTACCCAAAGCCTTACACTCACCCGTCCCCTAATCCTAACCCGTACGCTAACACTAACCCGTACCCTAACACGTACGCTCACCCTAAACCTTTGTCGTACCCTAACCTGTACCCTAAACGGTCCCCGTCCCCTAAACCTAACCCTAACCCTTACCCGAAGCCTTACCCTCACCCGTCCCCTAATCCTAATCCGTACGCTAACACGAACCCATACCCTAACACGTACGCTCACCCTAAACCGTTGTCGTACACTAACCTGTACCCTAAATCGTCGCCGTCCCCGTCCCCTTCCCCTAACCCTAACCCTAACCCTAACCCTTACCCGAAGCCTTACCCTCACCCGTCCCCTAATCCTAACCCGTACGCTAACACTAACCCGTACCCTAACACGTACGCTCACCCTAAACCGTTGTCGTACCCTAACCTGTACCCTAAAGCGTCCCCGTCCCCTAACGCTAACCCTAACCCTAACCCTAACCCTAACCCTTACCCGAAGGCTTACCCTCACCCGTCCCATAATCCTAACCCTTACGCTAACACTAACCCGTACCCTAACACGTAAGCTCACCCTAAACCGTTGTCGTACCCTAACCTGTACCCTAAACCGTCCCCGTCCCGATCCCCAAACCCTAACCCTAACCCTAACCCTTACCCGAAGCCTTACCCTCACCCGTCCCCTAATCCTAACCCGTACGCCAACACTAACCCGTACCCTAACACGTACGCTCACCCTAAACCGTTGTCGTACACTAACCTGTACCCTAAACCGTCCCCATCCCCTAACCGTAACCCTAACCCTAACACTAACCCTTACCCGAAGCCTTACCCTCACCCGTCCCCGAATCCTTAACCGTACGCTAACACTAACCCGTACCCTAACACGTACGCTCACCCTAAACCGTTGTCGTACCCTAACCTGTACCCTAAACCGTCCCCGTCCCCGTCCCCTAACCCTAACCCTAACCCTAACACTAACCCTTACCCGAAGCCTTACCTTCACCCGTCCCCTAATCCTACTCCGTACGCTAACACTAACCCATACCCTAACACGTACGCTCACCCTAAACCGTTGTCATACCCTAATCTGTACCTTAAACCGTCCCCGTCCCCTAACCCTAACCCTAAGCCTAACCCTAACCCTTACCCGAAGCCTTACCCTCACCCGTCCCCTAATCCTAACCTGTACGCTAACACTAACACGTACCCTAACACGTACGCTCACCCTAAATCGTTGTCGTACCATAACCTGTACCCTAAACCGTCCCCGTCCCCTAACCCTAACCCTAACCCTAACCCTAACCCTTACCCGAAGCCTTACCCTCACCCGTCCCCTTATCCTAAACCGTGTGCTAACACTAACCCGTACCCTAACTCGTACGCTCACCCTAAACCGTTGTCGTACCCTAACCTGTACCCTAAGCCGTCCCCGTCCCCTAACCCTAACCCTAACCCTAACCCTAACCCTAACCCTTACCCGAAGCCTTACCCTCACCCGTCCTCTAATCCTAACCCGTACGCTAACACTAACCCGTACCCTAACACGTACCCTCACCCTAAACCGTTGTCGTACCCTAACCTGTACCCTAAACCGTCCCCGTGACCGTCCCCTAACCCTAAACCTAACCCTAACCCTAACCCTTTCCCGAAGCCTTACCCTCACCCGTCCCCTAATCCTAACCCGTACGCTAACACTAACCCATAACCTAACACGTACGCTCACCCTAAACCGTTGTCGTACCCTAACCTGTACCCTAAACCGTCCCCGTACCCTAACCCTAACCCTAACCCTAATCGTAACCGTAACCCTTACCCGAAGCCTTACACTCACCCGTCCCCTAATCCTCACCCGTACGCTAACACTAACCCGTACCCTAACACGTACGCTCACCCTAAATCGTTGTCGTACCCTAACCTGTACCCTAATCCGTCCCCGTCCCCTAACCCTAACCCTAACTCTAACCCTAACCCTAACCCTTACCCGAAGCCTTACCCTCACCCGTCCCCTAATCCTAACCCCTACACTAACACTAACCCATACCCTAACATGTACGCTCACCCTAAACCGTTGACGTACACTAACCTGTACCCTAAAACGTCCCTGTCCCCTAACCCTACCCCTAACCCTAACCCTAACCCTAACCCTTACCCGAAGCCTTCCCCTCACCCGTCCCCTAATCCTAACCTGTACGCTAACACTAACCCGTACCCTAACACGTACGCTCACCCTAAACCGTTGTCGTACCCTAACCTGTACCCTAAACCGTCCCCATCCCCTAACACTAACCCTAACCCTAACCCTAACCCTAACCTTTACCCGAAGCCTTACCCTCACCCATCCCCTAATCCTAACCCGTATGCTAACTCTAACCAGTACCCTAACACGTACGCTCACCCTAAACCGTTGTCGTATCCTTACCTGTACCCTAAACCGTCCCCGTCCCCGTCCCCGTCCCCTAACCCTAACCCTAACCCTTACCCGAAGCCTTACCCTCACCCGTCCCCTAATCCTAACCCGTACGCTAACACTAACCCGTACCCTAACACGTACGCTCACCCTAAACCGTTGTCGTACCCTAAACTGTACCCTAAACCGTCCCCGTCCCCTAACCCTAAGGCTAACCCTTACCCTAACCCTAACCCTTACCCGAAGCCTTACACTCACCCGTCCCCTAATCCTAACCCGTACGCTAACACTAATCCGTACCCTAACACTTACGCTCACTCTAAACCGTTGTCGTACCCTAACCTGTACCCTAAGCCGTCCCCGTCCCCTAACCCTAACCCTAACCCTAACCCTAACCCTAACCCTTACCCGAAGCCTTACCCTCACCCGTCCTCTAATCCTAACCCGTACGCTAACACTAACCCGTACCCTAACACGTACCCTCACCCTAAACCGTTGTCGTACCCTAACCTGTACCCTAAACCGTCCCCGTGACCGTCCCCTAACCCTAAACCTAACCCTAACCCTAACCCTTTCCCGAAGCCTTACCCTCACCCGTCCCCTAATCCTAACCCGTACGCTAACACTAACCCATAACCTAACACGTACGCTCACCCTAAACCGTTGTCGTACCCTAACCTGTACCCTAAACCGTCCCTGTCCCCTAACCCTAACCCTAACCCTAATCCTAACCGTAACCCTTACCCGAAGCCTTACACTCACCCGTCCCCTAATCCTCACCCGTACGCTAACACTAACCCGTACCCTAACACGTACGCTCACCCTAAATCGTTGTCGTACCCTAACCTGTACCCTAATCCGTCCCCGTCCCCTAACCCTAACCCTAACCCTAACCCTAACCCTAACCCTTACCCGAAGCCTTACCCTCACCCTTCCCCTAATCCTAACCCCTACACTAACACTAACCCATACCCTAACATGTACGCTCACCCTAAACCGTTGACGTACACTAACCTGTACCCTAAAACGTCCCTGTCCCCTAACCCTACCCCTAACCCTAACCCTAACCCTAACCCTTACCCGAAGCCTTCCCCTCACCCGTCCCCTAATCCTAACCTGTACGCTAACACTAACCCGTACCCTAACACGTACGCTCACCCTAAACCGTTGTCGTACCCTAACCTGTACCCTAAACCGTCCCCATCCCCTAACACTAACCCTAACCCTAACCCTAACCCTAACCTTTACCCGAAGCCTTACCCTCACCCATCCCCTAATCCTAACCCGTATGCTAACTCTAACCAGTACCCTAACACGTACGCTCACCCTAAACCGTTGTCGTATCCTTACCTGTACCCTAAACCGTCCCCGTCCCCGTCCCCGTCCCCTAACCCTAACCCTAAACCTAACCCTAATCCTAACCCTTACCTGAAGCCTTACCCTCACCCGTCCCCTAATCCTAACCCGTACGCTAACACTAACCCGTACCCTAACACGTACGCTCACCATAAACCGTTGTCGTACACTAACCTGTACCCTAAACCGTCCACGTCCCCTAACCCTAACCCTAACCATAACCCTTACCCGAAGCCTTAACCTCACCCGTCCCCTAATCCTAACCCGTTTGCTAACACTAATCCGTACCCTAACACCTACGCTCACCCTAAATCGTAGTCGTACCCTAACATGTACCCTAAACCGTCCCCATCCCCTAACCCTAACCCTAAACATATCCCTAACCCTAACACTTACCCGAATCCTTACCCTCACCCGTCCCCTAATCCTAACCCGTACGCTAACACTAACCCGTACCCAAACACGTACGCTCACCCTAAACCGTTGTCATACCCTAAACTGTACCCTACACCGTCTCCGTCCCCTAACCCTAACCCTAACCCTAACCCTAATCCTAACCCTTACCTGAAGCCTTACCCTCACCCGTCCCCTAATCCTAACCCGTACGCTAACACTAACCCGTACCCTAACACGTACGCTCACCCTAAACCGTTGTCGTACCCTAACCTGTACCCTAATCCGTCCCCGTCCCCTAACCCTAACCCTAACCCTAACCCTAACCCTAACCCTTACCGGAAGCCTTACCCTCACCCGTCCCCTAATCCTAACCCGTACGCTAACACTGACCCGTACCCTAACACGTACGCTCACCCTAAACCGTTGTCGTACCGTAACCTGTACCCTAAACCGTCCCCGTCCCCTAACCCTAACCCTAACCCTAACCCTTACCCTTACCCGAAGCCTTACACTCACCCGTCACCTAATCCTCACCCGTACGCTAACACTAACCCGTACCCTAACACGTACGCTCACCCTAAACCGTTGTCGTACCCTAACCTGTACCCTAAACTGTCCCCGTCCCCTAACCCTAACCCTAACCCTAACCCTTACCCGAAGCCTAACACTCACCCGTCCCCTAATCCTAACCCGTACGCTAACACTAACCCATACCCTAACACGTACGCTCACCCTAAACAGTTGTCGTACCCTAACTTGTACCCTAAACCGTCCCCGTCCCCTAACCCTAACCCTAACCCTAACCCTTACCCGAAGCCTTACCCTCACCCGTCACCTAATCCTAAACCGTACGCTAACACTAACCCGTACCCTAACACGTACGCTCACCCTAAACCGTTGTCGTACCCTAACCTGTACCCTAAACCGCCCCCGTCCCCTAACCCTAACCCTAACCCTAACCCTAACCCTTACCCGAAGCCTTACCCTCACCCGTCCCCTAATACTAAACCGTACGCTAACACTAACCCGTACCCTAACACGTACGCTCACCCTAAACCGCTGTCGTACCCTAACCTGTAACCTAAACCGTCCCCGTCCCCAACCCTAACCCTAACCCTAACCCTAACCCTTACCCGAAGCCTTACCCTCACCCGTCCCCTAATCCTAACCCGTACGCTAACACTAAACCATACACTAACATGTACGCTCACCCTAAACCGTTGTCCTACCCTAACCTGTACCCTAAACCGTCCCTGTCCCCGTCCCCTAACCCTAACCCTAACCCTAACCCTAACCCTAAACCTTACCCAAAGCCTTACACTCACCCGTCCCCTAATCCTAACCCGTACGCTAACACTAACCCGTACCCTAACACGTACGCTCACCCTAAACCTTTGTCGTACCCTAACCTGTACCCTAAACGGTCCCCGTCCCCTAAACCTAACCCTAACCCTTACCCGAAGCCTTACCCTCACCCGTCCCCTAATCCTAATCCGTACGCTAACACGAACCCATACCCTAACACGTACGCTCACCCTAAACCGTTGTCGTACACTAACCTGTACCCTAAATCGTCGCCGTCCCCGTCCCCTTCCCCTAACCCTAACCCTAACCCTAACCCTTACCCGAAGCCTTACCCTCACCCGTCCCCTAATCCTAACCCGTACGCTAACACTAACCCGTACCCTAACACGTACGCTCACCCTAAACCGTTGTCGTACCCTAACCTGTACCCTAAAGCGTCCCCGTCCCCTAACGCTAACCCTAACCCTAACCCTAACCCTAACCCTTACCCGAAGGCTTACCCTCACCCGTCCCATAATCCTAACCCTTACGCTAACACTAACCCGTACCCTAACACGTAAGCTCACCCTAAACCGTTGTCGTACCCTAACCTGTACCCTAAACCGTCCCCGTCCCGATCCCCAAACCCTAACCCTAACCCTAACCCTTACCCGAAGCCTTACCCTCACCCGTCCCCTAATCCTAACCCGTACGCCAACACTAACCCGTACCCTAACACGTACGCTCACCCTAAACCGTTGTCGTACACTAACCTGTACCCTAAACCGTCCCCATCCCCTAACCGTAACCCTAACCCTAACACTAACCCTTACCCGAAGCCTTACCCTCACCCGTCCCCGAATCCTTAACCGTACGCTAACACTAACCCGTACCCTAACACGTACGCTCACCCTAAACCGTTGTCGTACCCTAACCTGTACCCTAAACCGTCCCCGTCCCCGTCCCCTAACCCTAACCCTAACCCTAACACTAACCCTTACCCGAAGCCTTACCTTCACCCGTCCCCTAATCCTACTCCGTACGCTAACACTAACCCGTACCCTAACACGTACGCTCACCCTAAACCGTTGTCATACCCTAATCTGTACCTTAAACCGTCCCCGTCCCCTAACCCTAACCCTAAGCCTAACCCTAACCCTTACCCGAAGCCTTACCCTCACCCGTCCCCTAATCCTAACCTGTACGCTAACACTAACACGTACCCTAACACGTACGCTCACCCTAAATCGTTGTCGTACCATAACCTGTACCCTAAACCGTCCCCGTCCCCTAACCCTAACCCTAACCCTAACCCTAACCCTTACCCGAAGCCTTACCCTCACCCGTCCCCTTATCCTAAACCGTGTGCTAACACTAACCCGTACCCTAACTCGTACGCTCACCCTAAACCGTTGTCGTACCCTAACCTGTACCCTAAGCCGTCCCCGTCCCCTAACCCTAACCCTAACCCTAACCCTAACCCTAACCCTTACCCGAAGCCTTACCCTCACCCGTCACCTAATCCTAAACCGTACGCTAACACTAACCCGTACCCTAACACGTACGCTCACCCTAAACCGTTGTCGTACCCTAACCTGTACCCTAAACCGTCCCCGTCCCCTAACCCTAACCCTAACCCTAACCCTAACCCTTACCCGAAGCCTTACCCTCACCCGTCCCCTAATACTAAACCGTACGCTAACACTAACCCGTACCCTAACACGTACGCTCACCCTAAACCGCTGTCGTACCCTAACCTGTAACCTAAACCGTCCCCGTCCCCAACCCTAACCCTAACCCTAACCCTAACCCTTACCCGAAGCCTTACCCTCACCCGTCCCCTAATCCTAACCCGTACGCTAACACTAAACCATACACTAACATGTACGCTCACCCTAAACCGTTGTCCTACCCTAACCTGTACCCTAAACCGTCCCTGTCCCCGTCCCCTAACCCTAACCCTAACCCTAACCCTAACCCTAAACCTTACCCAAAGCCTTACACTCACCCGTCCCCTAATCCTAACCCGTACGCTAACACTAACCCGTACCCTAACACGTACGCTCACCCTAAACCTTTGTCGTACCCTAACCTGTACCCTAAACGGTCCCCGTCCCCTAAACCTAACCCTAACCCTTACCCGAAGCCTTACCCTCACCCGTCCCCTAATCCTAATCCGTACGCTAACACGAACCCATACCCTAACACGTACGCTCACCCTAAACCGTTGTCGTACACTAACCTGTACCCTAAATCGTCGCCGTCCCCGTCCCCTTCCCCTAACCCTAACCCTAACCCTAACCCTTACCCGAAGCCTTACCCTCACCCGTCCCCTAATCCTAACCCGTACGCTAACACTAACCCGTACCCTAACACGTACGCTCACCCTAAACCGTTGTCGTACCCTAACCTGTACCCTAAAGCGTCCCCGTCCCCTAACGCTAACCCTAACCCTAACCCTAACCCTAACCCTTACCCGAAGGCTTACCCTCACCCGTCCCATAATCCTAACCCTTACGCTAACACTAACCCGTACCCTAACACGTAAGCTCACCCTAAACCGTTGTCGTACCCTAACCTGTACCCTAAACCGTCCCCGTCCCGATCCCCAAACCCTAACCCTAACCCTAACCCTTACCCGAAGCCTTACCCTCACCCGTCCCCTAATCCTAACCCGTACGCCAACACTAACCCGTACCCTAACACGTACGCTCACCCTAAACCGTTGTCGTACACTAACCTGTACCCTAAACCGTCCCCATCCCCTAACCGTAACCCTAACCCTAACACTAACCCTTACCCGAAGCCTTACCCTCACCCGTCCCCGAATCCTTAACCGTACGCTAACACTAACCCGTACCCTAACACGTACGCTCACCCTAAACCGTTGTCGTACCCTAACCTGTACCCTAAACCGTCCCCGTCCCCGTCCCCTAACCCTAACCCTAACCCTAACACTAACCCTTACCCGAAGCCTTACCTTCACCCGTCCCCTAATCCTACTCCGTACGCTAACACTAACCCGTACCCTAACACGTACGCTCACCCTAAACCGTTGTCATACCCTAATCTGTACCTTAAACCGTCCCCGTCCCCTAACCCTAACCCTAAGCCTAACCCTAACCCTTACCCGAAGCCTTACCCTCACCCGTCCCCTAATCCTAACCTGTACGCTAACACTAACACGTACCCTAACACGTACGCTCACCCTAAATCGTTGTCGTACCATAACCTGTACCCTAAACCGTCCCCGTCCCCTAACCCTAACCCTAACCCTAACCCTAACCCTTACCCGAAGCCTTACCCTCACCCGTCCCCTTATCCTAAACCGTGTGCTAACACTAACCCGTACCCTAACTCGTACGCTCACCCTAAACCGTTGTCGTACCCTAACCTGTACCCTAAGCCGTCCCCGTCCCCTAACCCTAACCCTAACCCTAACCCTAACCCTAACCCTTACCCGAAGCCTTACCCTCACCCGTCCTCTAATCCTAACCCGTACGCTAACACTAACCCGTACCCTAACACGTACCCTCACCCTAAACCGTTGTCGTACCCTAACCTGTACCCTAAACCGTCCCCGTGACCGTCCCCTAACCCTAAACCTAACCCTAACCCTAACCCTTTCCCGAAGCCTTACCCTCACCCGTCCCCTAATCCTAACCCGTACGCTAACACTAACCCATAACCTAACACGTACGCTCACCCTAAACCGTTGTCGTACCCTAACCTGTACCCTAAACCGTCCCCGTACCCTAACCCTAACCCTAACCCTAATCGTAACCGTAACCCTTACCCGAAGCCTTACACTCACCCGTCCCCTAATCCTCACCCGTACGCTAACACTAACCCGTACCCTAACACGTACGCTCACCCTAAATCGTTGTCGTACCCTAACCTGTACCCTAATCCGTCCCCGTCCCCTAACCCTAACCCTAACTCTAACCCTAACCCTAACCCTTACCCGAAGCCTTACCCTCACCCGTCCCCTAATCCTAACCCCTACACTAACACTAACCCATACCCTAACATGTACGCTCACCCTAAACCGTTGACGTACACTAACCTGTACCCTAAAACGTCCCTGTCCCCTAACCCTACCCCTAACCCTAACCCTAACCCTAACCCTTACCCGAAGCCTTCCCCTCACCCGTCCCCTAATCCTAACCTGTACGCTAACACTAACCCGTACCCTAACACGTACGCTCACCCTAAACCGTTGTCGTACCCTAACCTGTACCCTAAACCGTCCCCATCCCCTAACACTAACCCTAACCCTAACCCTAACCCTAACCTTTACCCGAAGCCTTACCCTCACCCATCCCCTAATCCTAACCCGTATGCTAACTCTAACCAGTACCCTAACACGTACGCTCACCCTAAACCGTTGTCGTATCCTTACCTGTACCCTAAACCGTCCCCGTCCCCGTCCCCGTCCCCTAACCCTAACCCTAAACCTAACCCTAATCCTAACCCTTACCTGAAGCCTTACCCTCACCCGTCCCCTAATCCTAACCCGTACGCTAACACTAACCCGTACCCTAACACGTACGCTCACCATAAACCGTTGTCGTACACTAACCTGTACCCTAAACCGTCCACGTCCCCTAACCCTAACCCTAACCATAACCCTTACCCGAAGCCTTAACCTCACCCGTCCCCTAATCCTAACCCGTTTGCTAACACTAATCCGTACCCTAACACCTACGCTCACCCTAAATCGTAGTCGTACCCTAACATGTACCCTAAACCGTCCCCATCCCCTAACCCTAACCCTAAACATATCCCTAACCCTAACACTTACCCGAATCCTTACCCTCACCCGTCCCCTAATCCTAACCCGTACGCTAACACTAACCCGTACCCAAACACGTACGCTCACCCTAAACCGTTGTCATACCCTAAACTGTACCCTACACCGTCTCCGTCCCCTAACCCTAACCCTAACCCTAACCCTAATCCTAACCCTTACATGAAGCCTTACCCTCACCCGTCCCCTAATCCTAACCCGTACGCTAACACTAACCCGTACCCTAACACGTACGCTCACCCTAAACCGTTGTCGTACCCTAACCTGTACCCTAATCCGTCCCCGTCCCCTAACCCTAACCCTAACCCTAACCCTAACCCTAACCCTTACCGGAAGCCTTACCCTCACCCGTCCCCTAATCCTAACCCGTACGCTAACACTGACCCGTACCCTAACACGTACGCTCACCCTAAACCGTTGTCGTACCGTAACCTGTACCCTAAACCGTCCCCGTCCCCTAACCCTAACCCTAACCCTAACCCTTACCCTTACCCGAAGCCTTACACTCACCCGTCACCTAATCCTCACCCGTACGCTAACACTAACCCGTACCCTAACACGTACGCTCACCCTAAACCGTTGTCGTACCCTAACCTGTACCCTAAACTGTCCCCGTCCCCTAACCCTAACCCTAACCCTAACCCTTACCCGAAGCCTAACACTCACCCGTCCCCTAATCCTAACCCGTACGCTAACACTAACCCATACCCTAACACGTACGCTCACCCTAAACAGTTGTCGTACCCTAACTTGTACCCTAAACCGTCCCCGTCCCCTAACCCTAACCCTAACCCTTACCCGAAGCCTTACCCTCACCCGTCACCTAATCCTAAACCGTACGCTAACACTAACCCGTACCCTAACACGTACGCTCACCCTAAACCGTTGTCGTACCCTAACCTGTACCCTAAACCGTCCCCGTCCCCTAACCCTAACCCTAACCCTAACCCTAACCCTTACCCGAAGCCTTACCCTCACCCGTCCCCTAATACTAAACCGTACGCTAACACTAACCCGTACCCTAACACGTACGCTCACCCTAAACCGCTGTCGTACCCTAACCTGTAACCTAAACCGTCCCCGTCCCCAACCCTAACCCTAACCCTAACCCTAACCCTTACCCGAAGCCTTACCCTCACCCGTCCCCTAATCCTAACCCGTACGCTAACACTAAACCATACACTAACATGTACGCTCACCCTAAACCGTTGTCCTACCCTAACCTGTACCCTAAACCGTCCCTGTCCCCATCCCCTAACCCTAACCCTAACCCTAACCCTAACCCTAAACCTTACCCAAAGCCTTACACTCACCCGTCCCCTAATCCTAACCCGTACGCTAACACTAACCCGTACCCTAACACGTACGCTCACCCTAAACCTTTGTCGTACCCTAACCTGTACCCTAAACGGTCCCCGTCCCCTAAACCTAACCCTAACCCTTACCCGAAGCCTTACCCTCACCCGTCCCCTAATCCTAATCCGTACGCTAACACGAACCCATACCCTAACACGTACGCTCACCCTAAACCGTTGTCGTACACTAACCTGTACCCTAAATCGTCGCCGTCCCCGTCCCCTTCCCCTAACCCTAACCCTAACCCTAACCCTTACCCGAAGCCTTACCCTCACCCGTCCCCTAATCCTAACCCGTACGCTAACACTAACCCGTACCCTAACACGTACGCTCACCCTAAACCGTTGTCGTACCCTAACCTGTACCCTAAAGCGTCCCCGTCCCCTAACGCTAACCCTAACCCTAACCCTAACCCTAACCCTTACCCGAAGCCTTACCTTCACCCGTCCCCTAATCCTACTCCGTACGCTAACACTAACCCGTACCCTAACACGTACGCTCACCCTAAACCGTTGTCATACCCTAATCTGTACCTTAAACCGTCCCCGTCCCCTAACCCTAACCCTAAGCCTAACCCTAACCCTTACCCGAAGCCTTACCCTCACCCGTCCCCTAATCCTAACCTGTACGCTAACACTAACCCGTACCCTAACACGTACGCTCACCCTAAATCGTTGTCGTACCATAACCTGTACCCTAAACCGTCCCCGTCCCCTAACCCTAACCCTAACCCTAACCCTAACCCTTACCCGAAGCCTTACCCTCACCCGTCCCCTTATCCTAAACCGTGTGCTAACACTAACCCGTACCCTAACTCGTACGCTCACCCTAAACCGTTGTCGTACCCTAACCTGTACCCTAAACCGTCCCCGTCCCCTAACCCTAACCCTAACCCTTACCCGAAGCCTTACCCTCACCCGTCCCCTAATCCTCACCCGTACGCTAACACTAACCCGTACCCTAACACGTACGCTCACCCTAAAACATTGTCGTACCCTAACCTGTACCCTAAACCGTCCCCGTCCCCTAACCCTAACCCTAACCCTAACCCTTACCCGAAGCCTTACGCTCACCCGTCCCCTAATCCTAACCCGTACGCTAACACTAACCCGTACCCTAACACGTACGCTCACCCTAAACCGTTGTTGTACCCTAACCTGTACCCTAAACCGTCCCCGTCCCCTAACCCTAAACCTAACCCTAGTCCTAACCCTAACCCTTACCCGAAGCCTTACCCTCACCCGTCCCCTAATCCTCACCCGTACGCTAACACTAACACGTACCCTAACACGTAGGCTCACCCTAAACCGTTGTCGTACCCTAACCTGTACCCTAAACCGTCCCCGTCCCCGTCCCCTAACCCTAACCCTAACACTAACCCTTACCCGAAGCCTTACCCTCACCCGTCCCCTAATCCTAACCCGTACGCTAACACTAACCCGTACCCTAACACGTACGCTCCCCCTAAACGGTTGTCATACCCTAACCTGTACCCTAAACCGTCCACGTCCCCTAACCTTAAACCTAACCCTAACCCTAACACTTACCCGAAGCCTTACCCTCACCCGTCCCCTAATCCTAACCCGTACGTTAACACTAACACGTACCCTAACACGTACGCTCACCCTAAACCGTTGTCGTACCCTAACTTGTACCCTAAACCGTCCCCGTGCCCGTCCCCTAACCGTAACTCTAACCCTAACCCTAACACTTTCCCGAAGCCTTACCCTCACCCGTCCCCTAATCCTAACCCGTACGCTAACACTAACCCATACCCTAACACGTACGCTCACCCTAAACCGTTGTCGTACCCTAACTTGTACCCTAAACCGTCCCCGTCCCCTAACCCTAACCCTAACCCTAACCCTAACCCTAACCCTTACCCGAAGCCTTACCCTCACCCGTGCCCTAATCCTAACCCGTACACTAACACTAACCCGTACCCTAACACGTACGCTCACCCTAAACCGTTGACGTACCCTAATCTGTACCCTAAACCGTCCCCGTCCCCGTCCCCTAACCCTAACACTAACCATAACCCTAACCTTTACCCGAAGCCTTACCCTCAGCCTTCCTCTAATCCTAACCCGTACGCTAACACTAACCCGTACCCTAACACGTACGCTCACCCTAAATCTTTGTCGTACCCTAAACTGTACCCTAAACCATCCCCGTCCCCGTCCCCGTCCCCGTACCCTAACCCTAATCCTAACCCTTACCCGAAGCCTTAACATCACCCGTCCCCTAATCCTAACCCATACGCTAACACTAACCCATACCCTAACATGTACCCTCACCCTAAACCGTTGTCGTACCCTAACCTGTACCCTAAACCGTCCCTGTCCCCGTCCCCTAACCCTAACCCTAGCCCTAACCCTAACGCTAACCCTTACCCGAAGACTTACCCTCACCCGTCCGCTAATCCTAACCCGTAAGCTAACAATAACCCGTACCCTAACACGTACGCTCACCCTAAACCATTGTCGCAGCCGAACCTGTACCCTAAACCGTCCCCGTCCCCTAACCCTAACCCTAACCGTAACCCTATCCCTTACCCGAAGCCTTACCCTCACCCGTCCCCTAATCCTAACCCGTACGCTAACACTAACCCGTACCTTAACACGTACGCTCACCCTAAACCTTTGTCGTACCCTAACCTGTACCCTAAACCGTCCGGGTCCCCTAACCCTAACCCTAACCCTAACACTAACCCAAACCCTTACCCGAAGCCTTACACTCACCCGTCACCTAATCCTCACCCGTACGCTAACACTAACCCGTACCCTAACACGTACGCTCACCCTAAACTGTTGTCGTACCCTAAACTGTACCCTAAACCGTCCCCGTCCCCTAACCCTAACCCTAACCCTAACCCTAACCCTAACCCTAACCCTTACGCGAAGCCTTACCCACACCCGTCCCCTAATCCTAACCCGTACGCTAACACTAACCCGTACCCTAACACGTACGCTCACCCTAAACCTTTGTCGTACCCTAATCTGTACCCTAAACCGTCCCCGTCCCCTAACCCTAACCCTAACCCTTACCCTAACCCTAACCCTTACCCGAAGCCTTACACTCACCCGTCCCCTAATCCTAACCCGTACGCTAACACTAATCCGTACCCTAACACTTACGCTCACTCTAAACCGTTGTCGTACCCTAACCTGTACCCTAAGCCGTCCCCGTCCCCTAACCCTAACCCTAACCCTAACCCTAACCCTAACCCTTACCCGAAGCCTTACCCTCACCCGTCCTCTAATCCTAACCCGTACGCTAACACTAACCCGTACCCTAACACGTACCCTCACCCTAAACCGTTGTCGTACCCTAACCTGTACCCTAAACCGTCCCCGTGACCGTCCCCTAACCCTAAACCTAACCCTAACCCTAACCCTTTCCCGAAGCCTTACCCTCACCCGTCCCCTAATCCTAACCCGTACGCTAACACTAACCCATAACCTAACACGTACGCTCACCCTAAACCGTTGTCGTACCCTAACCTGTACCCTAAACCGTCCCTGTCCCCTAACCCTAACCCTAACCCTAATCCTAACCGTAACCCTTACCCGAAGCCTTACACTCACCCGTCCCCTAATCCTCACCCGTACGCTAACACTAACCCGTACCCTAACACGTACGCTCACCCTAAATCGTTGTCGTACCCTAACCTGTACCCTAATCCGTCCCCGTCCCCTAACCCTAACCCTAACCCTAACCCTAACCCTAACCCTTACCCGAAGCCTTACCCTCACCCGTCCCCTAATCCTAACCCCTACACTAACACTAACCCATACCCTAACATGTACGCTCACCCTAAACCGTTGACGTACACTAACCTGTACCCTAAAACGTCCCTGTCCCCTAACCCTACCCCTAACCCTAACCCTAACCCTAACCCTTAACCGAAGCCTTCCCCTCACCCGTCCCCTAATCCTAACCCGTACGCTAACACTAACCCGTACCCTAACACGTACGCTCACCCTAAACCGTTGTCGTACCCTAACCTGTACCCTAAACCGTCCCCATCCCCTAACACTAACCCTAACCCTAACCCTAACCCTAACCTTTACCCGAAGCCTTACCCTCACCCATCCCCTAATCCTAACCCGTATGCTAACTCTAACCAGTACCCTAACACGTACGCTCACCCTAAACCGTTGTCGTATCCTTACCTGTACCCTAAACCGTCCCCGTCCCCGTCCCCGTCCCCTAACCCTAACCCTAAACCTAACCCTAATCCTAACCCTTACCTGAAGCCTTACCCTCACCCGTCCCCTAATCCTAACCCGTACGCTAACACTAACCCGTACCCTAACACGTACGCTCACCATAAACCGTTGTCGTACACTAACCTGTACCCTAAACCGTCCACGTCCCC
The DNA here is from genome assembly GCF_059928025.1 of Delphinapterus leucas. Lineage (NCBI taxonomy): Eukaryota > Metazoa > Chordata > Mammalia > Artiodactyla > Monodontidae > Delphinapterus > Delphinapterus leucas. Next base: position 14,971,184 of record NW_028322236.1, on the reverse strand, counting down.
TAACCCTAACCCTAACCATAACCCTTACCCGAAGCCTTAACCTCACCCGTCCCCTAATCCTAACCCGTTTGCTAACACTAATCCGTACCCTAACACCTACGCTCACCCTAAATCGTAGTCGTACCCTAACATGTACCCTAAACCGTCCCCATCCCCTAACCCTAACCCTAAACATATCCCTAACCCTAACACTTACCCGAATCCTTACCCTCACCCGTCCCCTAATCCTAACCCGTACGCTAACACTAACCCGTACCCAAACACGTACGCTCACCCTAAACCGTTGTCATACCCTAAACTGTACCCTACACCGTCTCCGTCCCCTAACCCTAACCCTAACCCTAACCCTAATCCTAACCCTTACCTGAAGCCTTACCCTCACCCGTCCCCTAATCCTAACCCGTACGCTAACACTAACCCGTACCCTAACACGTACGCTCACCCTAAACCGTTGTCGTACCCTAACCTGTACCCTAATCCGTCCCCGTCCCCTAACCCTAACCCTAACCCTAACCCTAACCCTAACCCTTACCGGAAGCCTTACCCTCTCCCGTCCCCTAATCCTAACCCGTACGCTAACACTGACCCGTACCCTAACACGTACGCTCACCCTAAACCGTTGTCGTACCGTAACCTGTACCCTAAACCGTCCCCGTCCCCTAACCCTAACCCTAACCCTTACCCTTACCCGAAGCCTTACACTCACCCGTCACCTAATCCTCACCCGTACGCTAACACTAACCCGTACCCTAACACGTACGCTCACCCTAAACCGTTGTCGTACCCTAACCTGTACCCTAAACTGTCCCCGTCCCCTAACCCTAACCCTAACCCTAACCCTTACCCGAAGCCTAACACTCACCCGTCCCCTAATCCTAACCCGTACGCTAACACTAACCCATACCCTAACACGTACGCTCACCCTAAACAGTTGTCGTACCCTAACTTGTACCCTAAACCGTCCCCGTCCCCTAACCCTAACCCTAACCCTAACCCTTACCCGAAGCCTTACCCTCACCCGTCACCTAATCCTAAACCGTACGCTAACACTAACCCGTACCCTAACACGTACGCTCACCCTAAACCGTTGTCGTACCCTAACCTGTACCCTAAACCGTCCCCGTCCCCTAACCCTAACCCTAACCCTAACCCTAACCCTTACCCGAAGCCTTACCCTCACCCGTCCCCTAATACTAAACCGTACGCTAACACTAACCCGTACCCTAACACGTACGCTCACCCTAAACCGCTGTCGTACCCTAACCTGTATCCTAAACCGTCCCCGTCCCCAACCCTAACCCTAACCCTAACCCTAACCCTTACCCGAAGCCTTACCCTCACCCGTCCCCTAATCCTAACCCGTACGCTAACACTAAACCATACACTAACATGTACGCTCACCCTAAACCGTTGTCCTACCCTAACCTGTACCCTAAACCGTCCCTGTCCCCGACCCCTAACCCTAACCCTAACCCTAACCCTAACCCTAAACCTTACCCAAAGCCTTACACTCACCCGTCCCCTAATCCTAACCCGTACGCTAACACTAACCCGTACCCTAACACGTACGCTCACCCTAAACCTTTGTCGTACCCTAACCTGTACCCTAAACGGTCCCCGTCCCCTAAACCTAACCCTAACCCTTACCCGAAGCCTTACCCTCACCCGTCCCCTAATCCTAATCCGTACGCTAACACGAACCCATACCCTAACACGTACGCTCACCCTAAACCGTTGTCGTACCCTAACCTGTACCCTAAACCGTCCCCGTCCACTAACCCTAACCCTAACCCTAACCCTAACGCTTACCCGAAGCCTTACCCTCACCCGTCCCCTAATCCTAACCCGTACGCTAACACTAACCCGTACCCTAACACGTACGCTCACCCTAAACTGTTGTCGTACACTAACCTGTACCCTAAATCGTCGCCGTCCCCGTCCCCTTCCCCTAACCCTAACCCTAACCCTAACCCTTACCCGAAGCCTTACCCTCACCCGTCCCCTAATCCTAACCCGTACGCTAACACTAACCCGTACCCTAACACGTACGCTCACCCTAAACCGTTGTCGTACCCTAACCTGTACCCTAAAGCGTCCCCGTCCCCTAACGCTAACCCTAACCCTAACCCTAACCCTAACCCTTACCCGAAGGCTTACCCTCACCCGTCCCATAATCCTAACCCTTACGCTAACACTAACCCGTACCCTAACACGTAAGCTCACCCTAAACCGTTGTCGTACCCTAACCTGTACCCTAAACCGTCCCCGTCCCGATCCCCAAACCCTAACCCTAACCCTACCCTTACCCGAAGCCTTACCCTCACCCGTCCCCTAATCCTAACCCGTACGCCAACACTAACCCGTACCCTAACACGTACGCTCACCCTAAACCGTTGTCGTACACTAACCTGTACCCTAAACCGTCCCCATCCCCTAACCGTAACCCTAACCCTAACACTAACCCTTACCCGAAGCCTTACCCTCACCCGTCCCCGAATCCTAAACCGTACGCTAACACTAACCCGTACCCTAACACGTACGCTCACCCTAAACCGTTGTCGTACCCTAACCTGTACCCTAAACCGTCCCCGTCCCAGTCCCCTAACCCTAACCCTAACCCTAACACTAACCCTTACCCGAAGCCTTACCTTCACCCGTCCCCTAATCCTACTCCGTACGCTAACACTAACCCGTACCCTAACACGTACGCTCACCCTAAACCGTTGTCATACCCTAATCTGTACCTTAAACCGTCCCCGTCCCCTATCCCTAACCCTAAGCCTAACCCTAACCCTTACCCGAAGCCTTACCCTCACCCGTCCCCTAATCCTAACCTGTACGCTAACACTAACCCGTACCCTAACACGTACGCTCACCCTAAATCGTTGTCGTACCATAACCTGTACCCTAAACCGTCCCCGTCCCCTAACCCTAACCCTAACCCTAACCCTAACCCTTACCCGAAGCCTTACCCTCACCCGTCCCCTTATCCTAAACCGTGTGCTAACACTAACCCGTACCCTAACTCGTACGCTCACCCTAAACCGTTGTCGTACCCTAACCTGTACCCTAAACCGTCCCCGTCCCCTAACCCTAACCCTAACCCTTACCCGAAGCCTTACCCTCACCCGTCCCCTAATCCTCACCCGTACGCTAACACTAACCCGTACCCTAACACGTACGCTCACCCTAAAACATTGTCGTACCCTAACCTGTACCCTAAACCGTCCCCGTCCCCTAACCCTAACCCTAACCCTAACCCTAACCCTAACCCTTACCCGAAGCCTTACGCTCACCCGTCCCCTAATCCTAACCCGTACGCTAACACTAACCCGTACCCTAACACGTACGCTCACCCTAAACCGTTGTTGTACCCTAACCTGTACCCTAAACCGTCCCCGTCCCCTAACCCTAAACCTAACCCTAGTCCTAACCCTAACCCTTACCCGAAGCCTTACCCTCACACGTCCCCTAATCCTCACCCGTACGCTAACACTAACCCGTACCCTAACACGTAGGCTCACCCTAAACCGTTGTCGTACCCTAACCTGTACCCTAAACCGTCCGCGTCCCCGTCCCCTAACCCAAACCCTAACACTAACCCTTACCCGAAGCCTTACCCTCACCCGTCCCCTAATCCTAACCCGTACGCTAACACTAACCCGTACCCTAACACGTACGCTCCCCCTAAACGGTTGTCATACCCTAACCTGTACCCTAAACCGTCCACGTCCCCTAACCTTAAACCTAACCCTAACCCTAACACTTACCCGAAGCCTTACCCTCACCCGTCCCCTAATCCTAACCCGTACATTAACACTAACACGTACCCTAACACGTACGCTCACCCTAAACCGTTGTCGTACCCTAACTTGTACCCTAAACCGTCCCCGTGCCCTTCCCCTAACCGTAACTCTAACCCTAACCCTAACACTTTCCCGAAGCCTTACCCTCAACCGTCCCCTAATCCTAACCCGTACGCTAACACTAACCCATACCCTAACACGTACGCTCACCGTAAACCGTTGTCGTACCCTAACTTGTACCCTAAACCGTCCCCGTCCCCTAACCCTAACCCTAACCCTAACCCTAACCCTAACCCTTACCCGAAGCCTTACCCTCACCCGTGCCCTAATCCTAACCCGTACACTAACACTAACCCGTACCCTAACACGTACGCTCACCCTAAACCGTTGACGTACCCTAATCTGTACCCTAAACCGTCCCCGTCCCCGTCCCCTAACCCTAACCCTAACCATAACCCTAACCTTTACCCGAAGCCTTACCCTCAGCCGTCCTCTAATCCTACCCCGTACGCTAACACTAACCCGTACCCTAACACGTACGCTCACCCAAAATCTTTGTCGTACCCTAAACTGTACCCTAAACCATCCCCGTCCCCGTCCCCGTCCCCGTACCCTAACCCTAATCCTAACCCTTACCCGAAGCCTTAACATCACCCGTCCCCTAATCCTAACCCATACGCTAACACTAACCCATACCCTAACATGTACCCTCACCCTAAACCGTTGTCGTACCCTAACCTGTACCCTAAACCGTCCCTGTCCCCGTCCCCTAACCCTAACCCTAGCCCTAACCCTAACGCTAACCCTTACCCGAAGACTTACCCTCACCCGTCCGCTAATCCTAACCCGTAAGCTAACAATAACCCGTACCCTAACACGTACGCTCACCCTAAACCATTGTCGCAGCCGAACCTGTACCCTAAACCATCCCCGTCCCCTAACCCTAACCCTAACCGTAACCCTATCCCTTACCCGAAGCCTTACCCTCACCCGTCCCCTAATCCTAACCCGTACGCTAACACTAACCCGTACCTTAACACGTACGCTCACCCTAAACCTTTCTCGTACCCTAACCTGTACCCTAAACCGTCCGGGTCCCCTAACCCTAACCCTAACCCTAACCCTAACCCAAACCCTTACCCGAAGCCTTACACTCACCCGTCACCTAATCCTCACCCGTATGCTAACAGTAACCCGTACCCTAACACGTACGCTCACCCTAAACCATTGTCGTACCCTAACCTGTACCCTAAACCGTCCCCTAGCCCTAACCCTAAACCTAACCCTAACCCTAACCCTAACCCTTACCTTTACCCGAAGCCTTACCCTCACCCGTCCCCTAATCCTAACCCGTACGCTAACACTAACCCGTACCCTAACACGTACGCTCACCCTAAACTGTTGTCGTACCCTAAACTGTACCCTAAACCGTCCCCGTCCCCTAACCCTAACCCTAACCCTAACCCTAACCCTAACCCTTACGCGAAGCCTTACCCACACCCGTCCCCTAATCCTAACCCGTACGCTAACACTAACCCGTACCCTAACACGTACGCTCACACTAAACCTTTGTCGTGCCCTAATCTGTACCCTAAACCGTCCCCGTCCCCTAACCCTAACCCTAACCCTTACCCGAAGCCTTACCCTCACCCGTTCCCTAATCCTAACCCGTACGCTAACACTAACCAGTACCCTAACACGTACGCTCACCCTAAACCGTTGTCGTACACTAACTTGTACCCTAAACCGTCCCCGTCCCCTAACCCTAACCCTAACCCTAACCCTTACCCGAAGCCTTACACTCACCCGTCCCCTAATCCTAACCCGTACGCTAACACTAACCCGTACCGTAAAACGTACGCTCACCCTAAACCGTTGTCGTACCCTAACCTGTACCCTAAACCGTCCCCGTCCCCTAACCCTAACCCTAAACCTAACCTTCACCCTAACGCTTACCCGAAGCCTTACCCTCACCCGTCCCCTAATCCTAACCCGTACGCTAACACTAACCCGTACCCTAACACGTACGATCACCCTAACCTGTTGTCGTACCCTAACCTCTACCCTAAACCGTCCCTGTCCCCGTCCCGTAACCCTAACCCTAACCCTAACACTATCCCTAACCCTTACCCGAAGCCTTACCCTCACCCGTCCCCTAATCCTAACCCGTACGCTAACACTATCTCGTACCCTAACACGTACGCTCACCCTAAACCGTTGTCGTACCCTAACCTGTACCCTAAAGCGTCCCCGTCCCCTAACGCTAACACTAACCCTAACCCTAACCCTAACCCTTACCCGAAGACTTACCCTCACCCGTCCCCTAATCCTAACCCTTACGCTAACACTAACCCGTACCCTAACACGTAAGCTCACCCTAAACCGTTGTCGTACCCTAACCTGTACCCTAAACCGTCCCCGTCCCGATCCCCTAACCCTAACCCTAACCCTAACCCTTACCCGAAGTCTTACCCTCACCCGTCCCCTAATCCTAACCCGTACGCCAACACTAACCCGTACCCTAACACGTACGTTCACCCTAAACCGTTGTCATACACTAACCTGTACCCTAAACCGTCCCCATCCCCTAACCGTAACCCTAACCCTAACCCTTACCCGAAGCCTTACCCTCACCCGTCCCCGAATCCTAAAACGTACGCTAACACTAACCCGTACCCTAACACGTACGCTCACCCTAAACCGTTGTCGTACCCTAACCTGTACCCTAAACCGTCCCCGTCCCCGTCCCCTAACCCTAACCTTAACCCTAACACTAACCCTTACCCGAAGCCTTACCCTCACCCGTCCCCTAATCCTAATCCGTACGCTAACATTAACCCGTACCCTAACACGTACGCTCACCCTAAACCGTTGTCATACCCTAATCTGTACCCTAAACCGTCCCCGTCCCCTAACCCTAACCCTACCCCTAACCCTAACCCTTACCCGAAGCCTTACCCTCACCCGTCCCCTAATCCTAACCTGTACGCTAACACTAACCCGTACCCTAACACGTACGCTCACCCTAAATCGTTGTCGTACCCTAACCTGTACCGTAAACCGTCCCCGTACCCTAACCCTAACCCTAACCCTAACCCTAACACTTACCCGAAGCCTTACCCTCACCCGTCCCCTAATCCTAAGCCGTACGCTAACACTAACCCGTACCCTAACACGTACGCTCACCCTAAACCGTTGTCGTATCCTAACCTGTACCCTAAACCATCCCCGTCCCCTAACCCTAACCCTAACCCTTACCCGAAGCCTTACCCTCCCCCGTCCCCTTATCCTAACCCGTGCGCTAACACTAACCCGTACCCTAACTCGTACGCTCACCCTAAACAGTTGTCGCACCCTAACCTGTACCCTAAACCGTCCCCGTCCCCTAACCCTAACCCTAACCCTAACCCTAATCCTAACCCTTACCCGAAGCCTTACGCTCACCCGTCCCCTAATCCTAACCCGTACGCTAACACTAACCCGTACCCTAACACGTACGCTCACCCTAAACCGTTGTTGTACCCTAACCTGTACCCTAAACCGTCCCCGTCCCCTAACCCTAAACCTAACCCTAGTCCTAACCCTAACCCTTACCCGAAGCCTTACCCTCACCCGTCCCTAATCCTCACCCGTACGCTAACACTAACCCGTACCCTAACACGTACGCTCACCCTAAACCGTTGTCGTACCCTAACCTGTACCCTAAACCGACCCGTCCCCGTCCCCTAACCCTAACCCTAACACTAATCCTTACCCGAAGCCTTACCCTCACCCCTCCCCGAATCCTAACCCGTACGCTAACACTAACCCGTACCCTAACACGTACGCTCCCCCTAAACGGTTGTCGAACCCTAACCTGTACCCTAAACCGTCCACGTCCCCTAACCTTAACCCTAACCCTAACCCTAACACTTACCCGAAGCCTTACCCTCACCCGTCCCCTAATCCTAACCCGTACGTTAACACTAACCCGTACCCTAACACGTACGCTCACCCTAAACCGTTGTCGTACCCTAACTTGTACCCTAAACCGTCCCCGTGCCCGTCCCCTAACCGTAACTCTAACCCTAACCCTAACCCTTTCCCGAAGCCTTACCCTCACCCGTCCCCTAATCCTAACCCGTACGCTAACACTAACCCATACCCTAACACGTACGCTCACCCTAAACCGTTGTCGTACCCTAACTTGTACCCTAAACCGTCCCCGTCCCCTAACCCTAAACCTAACCCTAACCCTAACCCTAACCGTTACCCGAAGCCTTACCCTCACCCGTGCCCTAATCCTAACCCGTACACTAACACTAACCCGTACCCTAACACGTACGCTCACCCTAAACCGTTGACGTACCCTAACCTGTACCCTAAACCGTCCCCGTCCCCGTCCCCTAACCCTAACCCTAACACTAACACTAACCCTTACCCGAAGCCTTACCCTCACCCGTCCCCTAATCCTAATCCGTACGCTAACACTAACCCGTACCCTAACACGTACGCTCACCCTAAACCGTTGTCATACCCTAATCTGTACCCTAAACCGTCCCTGTCCCCTAACCCTAACCCTAACCCTAACCCTAACCCTTACCCGAAGCCTTACCCGCACCCGTCCCCTAATCGTAACCTGTACGCTAACACTAACCCGTACCCTAATACGTACGCTCACCCTAAATCGTTGTCATACCCTAACCTGTACCCTAAACCGTCCCCGTACCTTAACCCTAACCCTAACCCTAACCCTAACTGTAACACTTACCCGAAGCCTTACCCTCACCCGTCCCCTAATCCTAAGCCGTACGCTAACACTAACCCGTACCCTAACACCTACGCTCACCCTAAACCGTTGTCGTAACCTAACCTGTACCCTAAACCGTCCCTGTCCCCTAACCCTAACCCTAACCCTAACCCTAACCCTTACCCGAAGCCTTACCCTCACCCGTACCCTTATCCTAAACCGTGTGCTAACACTAACCCGTACCCTAACTCGTACGCTCACCCTAAACCGTTGTCGTACCCTAACATGTACCCTAAACCATCCCCGTCCCCTAACCCTAACCCTAACCCTTACCCGAAGCCTTACCCTCACCCGTCCCCTAATCCTCACCCGTACGCTAACACTAACCCGTACCCTAACACGTACGCTCACCCTAAAACATTGTCGTACCCTAACCTGTACCCTAAACCGTCCCCGTCCCCTAACCCTAACCCTAACCCTAACCCTAACCCTTACCCGAAGCCTTACGCTCACCCGTCCCCTAATCCTAACCCGTACGCTAACACTAACCCGTACCCTAACACGTACGCTCACCCTAAACCGTTGTTGTACCCTAACCTGTACCCTAAACCGTCCCCGTCCCCTAACCCTAAACCTAACCCTAGTCCTAACCCTAACCCTTACCCGAAGCCTTACCCTCACCCGTCCCCTAATCCTAACCCGTACGCTAACACTAACCCATACCCTAACACGTACGCTCCCCCTAAACGGTTGTCGTACCCTAACCTGTACCCTAAACCGTCCACGTCCCCTAACCTTAACCCTAAACCTAACCCTAACACTTACCCGAAGCCTTACCCTCACCCGTGCCCTAATCCTAACCCGTACACTAACACTAACCCGTACCCTAACACGTACGCTCACCCTAAACCGTTGACGTACCCTAACCTGTACCCTAAACCGTCCCCGTCCCCGTCCCCTAACCCTAACCCTAACCCTAACCCTAACCTTTACCCGAAGCCTTACCCTCAGCCGTCCTCTAATCCTAACCCGTACGCTAACACTAACCCTTACCCTAACACGTACGCTCACCCTAAATCTTTGTCGTACCCTAACCTGTAGCCTAAACCATCCCCGTCCCCGTCCCCGTCCCCGTACCCTAACCCTAATCCTAACCCTTACCCGAAGCCTTAACTTCACCTGTCCCCTAATCCTAACCCATACGCTAACACTAACACATACCCTAACATGTACGCTCACCCTAAACCGTTGTCGTACCCTAACCTGTACCCTAAACCGTCCCTGTCCCCGTCCCCTAACCCTAACCCTAGCCCTAACCCTAACCCTAACCCTTACCCGAAGCCTTACCCTCACCCGTCCGCTAATACTAACCCGTAAGCTAACACTAACCCGTAAGCTAACACTAACCCGTACCCTAACACGTACGCTCACCCTAAACCTTTGTCGTACCCTAACCTGTACCCAAAACCGTCCGGGTCCCCTAACCCTAACCCTAACCCTAACCCTAACCCTAACCCTTACCCGAAGCCTTACACTCACCCGTCACCTAATCCTCACCCGTACGCTAACACTAACCCGTACCCTAACACGTACGCTCACCCTAAACCGTTGTCGTACCCTAACCTGTACCCTAAACCGTCCCCTAACCCTAACCCTAAACCTAACCCTAACCCTAACCCTAACCCTTACCCTTACCCGAAGCCTTACACTCACCCGTCCCCTAATCCTAACCCGTACGCTAACACTAACCCGTACCCTAACACGTACGCTCACCCTAAACCGTTATCGTACCCTAACCTGTACCCTAAACCGTCCCCGTCCCCTAACCCTAACCCTAACCCTTACCCGAAGCCTTACCCTCACCCGTTCCCTAATCCTAACCCGTACGCTAACACTAACCAGTACCCTAACACGTACGCTCACCCTAAACCGTTGTCGTACCCTAACTTGTACCGTAAACCGTCCCCGTCCCCTAACCCTAACCCTAACCCTAACCCTTACCCGAAGCCTTACCCTCACCCGTCCCCTAATCCTAAACCGTACGCTAACACTAACCCGTACCCTAAAACTTACGCTCACCCTAAACCGTTGTCGTACCCTAACCTGTACCCTAAACCGTCCCCGTCCCCTAACCTTAACCCTAACCCTAACCTTAACCCTAACGCTTACCCGAAGCCTTACTCTCACCCGTCCCCTAATCCTAACCCGTACGCTAACACTAACCCGTACCCTAACACGTACGCTCACCCTAAACTGTTGTCGTACCCTAACCTCTACCCTAAACCGTCCCTGTCCCCGTCCCGTAACCCTAACCCTAACCCTAACACTATCCCTAACCCTTACCCGAAGCCTTACCCTCACCCGTCCCCTAATCCTAACCCGTAAGCTAACACTATCCCGTACCCTAACACGTACGCTCACCCTAAACCGTTGTCGTACCCTAACCTGTACCCTAAAGCGTCCCCGTCCCCTAACAATAACCCTAACCCTAACCCTAACCCTAACCCTTACCCGAAGACTTACCCTCACCCGTCCCCTAATCCTAACCCTTACGCTAACACTAACCCGTACCCTAACACGTAAGCTCACCCTAAACAGTTGTCGTACCCTAACCTGTACCCTAAACCGTCCCCGTCCCGATCCCCTAACCCTAACCCTAACGCTAACCCTTACCCGAAGCCTTACCCTCACCCGTCCCCTAATCCTAATCCGTACACCAACACTAACCCGTACCCTAACACGTACGCTCAACCGAAACCGTTGTCGTACACTAACCTGTACCCTAAACCGTCCCCATCCCCTAACCGTAACCCTAACCCTAACCCTAACCCTTACCCGAAGCCTTACCCTCACCCGTCCCCGAATCCTAAACCGTACGCTAACACTAACCCGTACCCTAACACGTACGCTCAACCTAAACCGTTGTCGTACCCTAACCTGTACCCTAAACCGTCCCCGTCCCCGTCCCCTAACCCTAACCCTAACACTAACCCTTACCCGAAGCCTTACCCTCACCCGTCCCCTAATCCTAATCCGTACGCTAACACTAACCCGTACCCTAACACGTACGCTCACCCTAAACCGTTGTCATACCCTAATCTGTACCCTAAACCGTCCCCGTCCCCTAACCCTAACCCTAACCCTAACCCTAACCCTTACCCGAAGCCTTACGCTCACCCGTCCCCTAATCCTAACCCGTACGCTAACACTAACCAGTACCCTAACACGTACGCTCACCCTAAACCGTTGTTGTACCCTAACCTGTACCCTAAACCGTCCCCGTCCCCTAACCCTAAACCTAACCCTAGTCCTAACCCTAACCCTTACCCGAAGCCTTACCCTCACCCGTCCCCTAATCCTAACCCGTACGCTAACACTAACCCATACCCTAACACGTACGCTCCCCCTAAACGGTTTTCGTACCCTAACCTGTACCCTAAACCGTCCACATCCCCTAACCTTAAGCCTAAACCTAACCCTAACACTTACCCGAAGCCTTACCCTCACCCGTCCCCTAATCCTAACCCGTACGTTAACACTAACCCGTACCCTACCACGTACGCTCACCCTAAACCGTTGTCGTACCCTAACTTGTACCCTAAACCGTCCCCGTGCCCGTCCCCTAACCGTAACTCTAACCCTAACCCTAACCCTTTCCCGAAGCCTTACACTCACCCGTCCCCTAATCCTAACCCGTACGCTAACACTAACCCATACCCTAACACGTACGCTCACCCTAAACCGTTGTCGTACCCTAAATTGTACCCTAAACCGTCCCCGTCCCCTAACGCTAACCCTAACCCTAACCCTAACCCTTACCCGAAGCCTTACCCTCACCCGTGCCCTAATCCTAACCCGTACACTAACACTAACCCGTACCCTAACACGTACGCTCACCCTAAACCGTTGACGTACCCTAACCTGTACCCTAAACCGTCCCCGTCCCCGTCCCCTAACCCTAACCCTAACCCTAACCCTAACCTTTACCCGAAGCCTTACCCTCAGCCGTCCTCTAATCCTAACCCGTACGCTAACACTAAACCTTACCCTAACACGTACGCTCACCCTAAATCTTTGTCGTACCCTAACCTGTAGCCTAAACCATCCCCGTCCCCATCCCCGTCCCCGTCCCCTAACCCTAATCCTAACCCTTACCCGAAGCCTTAACATCACCTGTCCCCTAATCCTAACCCATACGCTAACACTAACCCATACCCTAACATGTACGCTCACCCTAAACCGTTGTCGTACCCTAACCTGTACCCTAAACCGTCCCTGTCCCCGTCCCCTAACCCTAATCCTAGCCCTAACCCTAACCCTAACCCTTACCCGAAGCCTTACCCTCACCCGTCCCCGAATCCTAAACCGTACGCTAACACTAACCCGTACCCTAACACGTACGCTCACCCTAAACCGTTGTCATACACTAACCTGTACCCTAAACCGTCCCCATCCCCTAACCGTAACCCTAACCCTAACCCTAACCCTTACCCGAAGCCTTACCCTCACCCGTCCCTAATCCTCACCCGTACGCTAACACTAACCCGTACCCTAACACGTACGCTCACCCTAAACCGTTGTCGTACCCTAACCTGTACCCTAAACCGTCCCCGTCCCCGACCCCTAACCCTAACCCTAACCCTAACACTAAACCTTACCCGAAGCCTTACCCTCACCCGTCCCCTAATCCTAATCCGTACGCTAACACTAACCCGTACCCTAACACGTACGCTCACCCTAAACCGTTGTCATACCCTAATCTGTACCCTAAACCGTCCCCGTCCCCTAACCCTAACCCTAACCCTAACCCTAACCCTTACCCGAAGTCTTACCCTCACCCGTCCCCTAATCCTAACCTGTACGCTAACACTAACCCGTACCCTAACACGTACGCTCACCCTAAATCGTTGTCGTACCCTAACCTGTACCCTAAACCGTCCCCGTACCCTAACCCTAACCCTAACCCTAACCCTAACCCTAACACTTACCCGAAGCCTTACCCTCACCCGTCCCCTAATCCTAAGCCGTACGCTAACACTAACACGTACCCTAACACGTACGCTCACCCTAAACCGTTGTCGTATCCTAACCTGTACCCTAAACCGTCCCCGTCCCCTAACCCTAACCCTAACCCTTACCCGAAGCCTTACCCTCACCCGTCCCCTAATCCTCACCCGTACGCTAACACTAACGCGTACCCTAACACGTACGCTCACCCTAAAACATTGTCGTACCCTAACCTGTACCCTAAACCGTCCCCGTCCCCTAACCCTAACCCTAACCCTAACCCTAACCCTAACCCTTACCCGAAGCCTTACGCTCACCCGTCCCCTAATCCTAACCCGTACGCTAACACTAACCCGTACCTTAACACGTACGCTCACCCTAAACCGTTGTTGTACCCTAACCTGTACCCTAAACCGTCCCCGTCCCCTAACCCTAAACGTAACCCTAGTCCTAACCCTAACCCTTACCCGAAGCCTTACCCTCACCCGTCCCTAATCCTCACCCGTACGCTAACACTAACCCGTACCCTAACACATACGCTCACCCTAAACCGTTGTCGTACCCTAACCTGTACCCTAAACCGTCCCCGTCCCCGTCCCCTAACCCTAACCCTAACCCTAACCCTAACCCTTACCCGAAGCCTTACCCTCACCCGTCCCCTAAACCTAAACCGTACGCAAACACTAACCCGTACCCTAACACGTACGCTCACCCTAAACGGTTGTCGTACCCTAACCTGTACCCTAAACCGTCCACGTCCCCTAACCATAACCCTAACCCTAACCCTAACCCTAACCCTTACCCGAACCCTTACCCTCACCCGTCCCCTAATCCTAACCCGTACACTAACACTAACCCGTACCCTAACACGTACGCTCACCCTAAACCGTTGACGTACCCTAACCTGTACCCTCTACCGTCCCCGTCCCCTAACCCTAACCCTAACCCTAACCCTAACCCTAACCCTTACCCGAAGCCTTACACTCACCCGTCCCCTAATCCTAACCCGTACGTTAACACTAACCCGTACCCTAACACGTACCCTCACCCTAAAACGTTGTCGTACCCTAACTTGTACCCTAAACCGTCCCCGTGCCCGTCCCCTAACCCTAACTCTAACCCTAACCCTAACCCTTTCCCGAAGCCTTACCCTCACCCGTCCCCTAATCCTAACCCGTACGCTAACACTAACCCATACCCTAACACTTACGCTCACCCTAAACCGTTGTCGTACACTAACCTGTACCCTAAACCGTCCCAGTCCCCTAACCCTAACCCTAACCCTAACCCTAACCCTAACCCTTACCCGAAGCCTTACACTCACCCGTCCCCTAATCCTCACTCGTACGCTAACACTAACCCGTACCCTAACACGTACGCTCACCTAAAATTTTGTCGTACACTAACCTGTACCCTAAACCGTCCCCGTCCCCTATCCCTAACCCTAACCCTAACCCTAAACCTTACCCGAAGCCTTACCGTCACCCGTCTCCTAATCCTAACCCGTACGCTAACACTAACCCATACCCTAACACGTACGCTCACCCTAAACCGTTGTCGTACACTAACTTGTACCCTAAACCGTCCCCGTCCCCTAACCCTAACCCTAACCCTAACCCTAACCCTAACCCTTACCCGAAGCCTTACCCTCACCCGTCCCCTAATACTAACCCGTACACTAACACTAACCCGTACCCTAACACGTACGCTCACCCTAAACCTTTGACGTACCCTAACCTGTACCCTATACCGTCCCCGTCCCCTAACCCTAACCCTAACCCTAACCCTAACCCTAACCCTAACCCTTACCCGAAGCCTTACACTCACACGTCCCCTAATCCTAACCCGTACGCTAACACTAACCTGTACCCTAACACGTACGCTCACCCTAAACCGTTGTCGTACCCTAACCTGTACCCTAAACCGTCCCCGTCCCCGTCCCCTAACCCTAACCCTAACCCTAACCTTTACCCGAAGCCTTACCCTCAGCCGTCCTCTAATCCTAACCCGTACGCTAACAGTAACCCGTACCCTAAAACGTACGCTCACCCTAAATCTTTGTCGTACACTAAACTGTACCCTAAACCATCCCCGTCCCCGTTCCCGTCCCCGTACCCTAACCCTAATCCTAACCCTTACCCGAAGCCTTACCCTCACCCGTCCCCTAATCCTAACCCATACGCTAACACTAACACATACCCTAACATGTACGCTCACCCTAAACCGTTGCCGTACCCTAACCTGTACCCTAAACCGTCCCTGTCCCCGTCCCCTAACCCTAACCCCAGCCCTAACCCTAACCCTAACCCTTACCCGAATCCTTACCCTCACCCGTCCGCTAATCCTAAACCGTACGCTAACACTAACCCGTACCCTAACACGTACGCTCACCCTAAACCGTTGTCGTACCCTAACCTGTACCCTAAACCGTCCCCGTCCCCTAACCCTAACCCTAACCCTAACCCTAACCCTTACGCGAAGCCTTACCCTCACCCGTCCCCTAATCCTAACCCGTGCGCTAACACTAACCCGTACCCTAACACGTACGCTCACCCTAAACTTTGTCGTACCCTAACCTGTACCGTAAACCGTCCCCGTCCCCTAACCCTAACCCTAACCCTTACCCGAAGCCTTACCCTCACCCGTTCCCTAATCCTAAACCGTACGCTAACACTAACCAGTACCCTAACACGTACGCTCTACCTAAACCGTTGTCGTACCCTAACTTGTACCCTAAACCGTCCCCGTTCCCTAACCCTAACCCTAACCCTTACCCGAAGCCTTACCCTCACCCGTCCCCTAATCCTAACCCGTATGCTAACACTAACACGTACCCTAAAACGTACGCTCACCCTAAACCGTTGTCATACCCTAACCTGTACCCTAAACCGTCCCCGTCCCCTAACCCTATCCCTAACCCTAACCCTATCCCTTACCCGAAGCCTTACCCTCACCCGTCCCCTAATCCTAACCCGTACGCTAACACTAACCCGTACCCTAACACGTACGCTCACCCTAAACCGTTGTCGTACCCTAACCTTTACCCTAAACCGTCCCCGTCCCCTAACCCTAACCCTAACCCTTACCCGAAGCCTTACCCTAACCCGTCCCCTAATCCTCACCCGTACGCTAACACTAACCCGTACCCTAACACGTACGCTCAACCTAAAACGTTGTCGTACACTAACCTGTACCCTAAATCATCCCCGTCCCCTAACCCTAACCCTAACCCTAACCCTAACCCTAACCCTTACCCGAAGCCTTACCCTCACCCGTCCCCTAATCCTAACCCGTACGCTAACACTAACCCGTACCCTAACACGTACGCTCACCCTAAACCGTTGTCGTACCCTAACCTGTACCCTAAACCGTCCCCGTCCCCTAAACCTAACCCTAACCCTAACCCTAACCCTAACCCTTACCCGAAGCCTTACCCGAAGCCTTACCCTCACCCGTCCCCTAATCCTCACCCGTACGCTAACACTAACCCGTACCCTAACACGTACGCTCACCCTAAACCGTTGTCGTACCCTAACCTGTACCCTAAACCGTCCCCGTCCCCTAAACCTAACCCTAACCCTAACCCTAACCCTAACCCTTACCCGAAGCCTTACCCTCATCCGTCCCCTAATCCTAACCCGTACGCTAACACTAACTCGTACCCTAACACGTACGCTCACCCTAAACGTTTGTCGTACCCTAACCTGTACTCTAAACCGTCCACGTCCCCTAACCCTAACCCTAACCCTAACCCTACCCCTTACCCGAAGCCTTACCCTAACCCGTCCCCTAATCCTAACCCGTACGTTAACACTAACCCGTACCCTAACACTTACCCTCACCCTAAACCGTTGTCGTACCCTAACTTGTACCCTAAACCGTCCCTGTGCCCGTCCCCTAACCCTAACCCTAACCCTTTCCCGAAGCCTTAACCTCACCCGTCCCCTAATCCTAACCCGTACGCTAACACTAACCCATACCCTAAGACGTACGCTCACCCTAAACCGTTGTCGTACCCTAACCTGTACCCTAAACCGTCCCCGTCCCCGTCCCCTAACCCTAGCCCTAACCCTAACCCTAACACTTACCCGAAGCCTTACCCTCACCCGTCCGCTAATCCTAACCCGTACGCTAACACTAACCCGTACCCTAACACGTACGCTCACCCTAAACCATTGTCGCAGCCGAACCTGTACCCTAAACCGTCCCCGTCCCCTAACCCTAACCCTAACCCTAACCCTAAACCTTACCCGAAGCCTTACCCTCACACGTTCCCTAATCCTAACCCGTACGCTAACACTAACCCGTACCTTAACACGTACGCTCACCCTAAACCGTTGTCGTACCCTAACCTGTACCCTAAACCGTCCGCGTCCCCTAACCCTAACCCTAACCCTAACCCTAACCCTTACCTGAAGCCTTACCCTCACCCGTCACCTAATCCTCACCCGTACGCTAACACTAACCCGTACCCTAACACGTACGCTCACCCTAAACCGTTGTCGTACACTAACCTGTACCCTAAACCGTCCCCGTCCCCTACCCTAACCCTAAACCTAACCCTAACCCTAACCCTTACCCGAAGCCTTACCCTCACCCGTCCCCTAATACTAACCCGTTCGCTAACACTAACCCGTACCCTAAAACGTACGCTCACCCTAAACCGTTGTCGTACCCTAACCTGTACCCTAAACCGTCCCCTTCCCCTAACCCTAAACCTAACTCTAACCCTAACCCTAACCCTTACCCGAAGCCTTACCCTCACCCGTCCCCTAATCCTCCCCCGTACGCTAACACTAACACATACCCTAACACGTACGCTCACCCTAAACAGTTGTCGTACCCTAACCTGTACCCTAAACCGTCCCGGTCCCCTAAACCTAACCCTAAACCTAACCCTAACCCTAACCCTTACCCGAAGCCTTACCCACACCCGTCCCCAAATCCTAACCCGTACGCTAACACTAACCCGTACCCTAACACGTACGCTCACCCTAAACGGTTGTCGTACCCTAACCTGTACCCTAAACCATCCACGTCCCCTAACCCTAACCCTAACCCTAACCCTAACCCTTACCCGAAGCCTTACCCTCACCCGTCCCCTAATCCTAACCCGTACGCTAACACTAACCCGTACCCTAACACGTACGCTCACCCTAAACCGTTGTCGTACCCTAACTTGTACCCTAAACCGTCCCCGTCCCCTAACCCTAACCCTAACCCTAACCCTAACCCTAACCCTTACCCGAAGCCTTACCCTCACCCGTCCCCTATTCCCAACCCGTACACTAACACTAACCCGTACCCTAACACGTACGCTCACCCTAAACGGTTGACGTACCCTAACCTGTACCCTAAACCGTCCCCGTCCCCTAACACTAAACCTAACCCTAACCCTATCCCTAACCCTTACCCGAAGCCTTACATTCACCCGTCCCCTAATCCTAACCCGTACGCTAACACTAATCCTTACCCTAACACGTACGCTCAGCCTAAACCGTTGTCGTACCCTAACCTGTACCCTAAACCGTCCCCGTCCCCTAACCCTAACCCTAACCCTAACCCTAACCCTTACCCGAAGCCATATCCTCACCCGTCCCCTAATCCTAACCCGTACGCTAACACTAACCCGCACCCTAACATGTACGCTCACCCTAAACCGTTGTCGTACACTAACCTGTACCCTAAATCGTCCCTGTCCCCTAACGCTAACCCTAATGCTTACCCGAAGCCTTACCCTCACCCGTTCCCTAATCCTAACCCGTACGCTAACACTAACCAGTACCCTAACACGTACGCTCACCCTAAACCGTTGTCGTACCCTAACTTGTACCCTAAACCGTCTCCGTCCCCTAACCCTAACACTAACCCTAACACTTACCCGAAGCCTTACCCTCACCCGTCCCCTAATCCTAACCCGTACGCTAACACTAACCCGTACCCTAACACGTACGCTCACCCTAAACTGTTGTCGTACCCTAACCTGTACCCTAAACCATCCCTGTCCCCGTCCCGTAACCCTAACCCTAACCCTAACACTAACCCTAACCCTTACCCGAAGCCTTACCCTCACCCGTCCCCTAATCCTAACCCGTACGCTAACACTAACCCGTACCCTACCACGTACGCTCACCCTAAACCGTTGTCGTACCCTAACCTGTACCCTAAACCGTCCCCGTCCCCTAACCCTGACCCTAACCCTAACCCTAACTCTAACCCTTACCCGAAGACTTTCCCTCACCCGTCCCCTAATCCTAACCCTTACGCTAACACTAACCCGTACCCTAACACGTAAGCTCACCCTAAACGGTTTTCGTACCCTAACCTGTACCCTAAACCGTCCCCGTCCCCGTCCCCTAACCGTAACCCTAACCCTAACCCTTACCCTAAGCCTTACCCTCACCCGTCCCCTAATCCTAACCGGTACGCCAACACTAACCCGTACCCTAACACGTACGCTCACCCTAAACCGTTGTCGTACCCTAAACTGTACCCTAAACCGTCCCCATCCCCTAACCCTAACCCTAACCCTAACCCTTACCCGAAGCCTTACCCTTACCCGTCCCCTAATCCTAAACCGTACGCTAACACTAACCCGTACCCTAACACGTACGCTCACCCTAAACCGTTGTCGTACCCTAACCTGTACCCTAAACCGTCCCCGTCCCCTTCCCCTAACCCTAACCCTAACCCTAACCCTTACCCGAAGCCTTACCCTCACCCATCCCCTAATCCTAACCCGTACGCTAACACTAATCCGTACCCTAACACGTACGCTCACCCTAAACCGTTGTCATACCATAACCTGTACCCTAAACCGTCCCCGTCCCCGTCCCCTAACCCTAACCCTAACCCTATCACTTACCCGAAGCCTTACCCTCACCCGTCCCCTAATCCTAACCCGTACGCTAACACTAACCCGTACCCTAACACGTACGCTCACCCTAAACCGTTGTCGCAGCCTAACCTGTACCCTAAACCGTCCCCGTCCCCTAACCCTAACCCTAACCCTAACCCTAACCCTAACCCTTATCCGAAGCCTTACCCTCACCCGTCCCCTAATCCTAACACGTACGCTAACACTAACCCGTACCCTAACACGTACGCTCACCCTAAATCGTTGTCGTACCCTAACCTGTACCCTAAACCGTCCCCGAACACTAACCCTTACCCTAACACTAACCCTAACCCTAATACTTACCCGAAGCCTTACCCTCACCCGTCCCCTAATCCTAACCCGTACGCTAACACTAACCCGTACCCTAACACATACGCTCACCCTAAACCGTTGTCGTACCCTAACCTGTACCCTAAACCGTCCCCGTCCCCTAACCCTAAGCCTAACCCTAACCCTCACCCTTACCCGAAGCCTTACCCTCACCCGTCCCCTAATCCTAACCCGTACGCTAACACTAACCCGTAACCTAACACGTACGCTCACCCTAAACCGTTGTCCTAGCCTAAACTGTACCCTAAACCGTCCAGTCCCCTAACCCTAACCCTAACCCTAACCCTTACCCGAAGTCTTACCCTCACCCTTCCCCTAATCCTAACCCGTACGCTAACACTAACCCGTATCCTAACACGTACGCTCACCCTAAATCGTTGTCGTACCCGAACCTGTACCCTAAACCGTCCCCGTACCCTAACCCTAACCCTAACCCTAACCCTAACCCTAAAACTTACCCGAAGCCTTACCCTCACCCGTCCCCTAATCCTAACCCGTACGCTAACACTAACCCGTACCCTAACACGTACGCTCACCTTAAACCGTTGTCGTACCCTAACCTGTACCCTAAACCGTCCCCGTCCCCTAACCCTAACCCTAACCCTAACCCTTACCCGAAGTCTTACGCTCACCCGTCCCCTTATCCTAACCCGTACGCTAACACTAACCCGTATCCTAACACGTACGCTCACCCTAAACCCTTGTCGTACACTAACCTGTACCCTAAACCGTCCCCGTCCCCTAACCCTAACCCTAACCCTAACCCTTACCCGAAGCCTTACCCTCACCCGTCCCCTAATCCTAACCCGTACGCTAACACTAACCAGTACCCTAACACGTACGCTCACCCTAAACCTTTGTCGTACCCTAACCTGTACCCTAAACCGTCCGCGTCCCCTAACCCTAACCCTAACCCTAACCGTAACCCTTACCCGAAGCCTTACACTCACCCGTCACCTAATCCTCACCTGTACGCTAACACTAACCCGTACCCTAACACGTACGCTCACCCTAAACCGTTGTCGTACCCTAACCTGTACCCTAAACCGTCCCCTAACCCTAACCCTAACCCTAACCCTAACCCTTACCCGTAGCCTTACCCTTACCCGTCCCCTAATCCTAACCCTTACGCGAACACTAACCCGTACCCTAACACGTACGCTCACCCTAAACCGTTGTCGTACCCTAACCTGTACCCTAAACCGTCCCCATCCCCTAACCCTAACCCTAACCCTAACCCTAACCCTAACCCTTACCCGAAGCCTTATCCTCACCCGTCCCCTAATCCTAACCCGTACGCTAACACTAACCCGTACCCTAACACGTACGCTCACCCTAAACCGTTGTCGTACCCTAACCTGTACCCTAAACCGTCCCCGTCCCCTAACCCTAACCCTAACCCTTACCCGAAGCCTTGCCCTCACCCGTTCCCTAATCCTAACCCGTACGCTAACCCTAACCCGTACCCTAACACGTACGCTCACCCTAAACCGTTGTCGTACCATAACTTGTACCCTAAACCATCCCTGTCCCCTAACCCTAACCCTAACCCTAACCCTTACCCGAAGCCTTACCCTCACCCGTCCCCTAATCCTAACCCGTACTCTAACACTAACCCGTACCCTAAAACGTACGCTCAACCTAAACCGTTGTCGTACCCTAACCTGTACCCTAAACCGTCCCCGTCCCCTAACCCTAACCCTAACCCTAAGCCTAACCCTAACCCTTACCCGAAGACTTACCCTCACCCTTCCCCTAATCCTAACCCTTACGCTAACACTAACCCGTATCCTAACACGTAAGCTCACACTAAACCGTTTTCGTACCCTAACCTGTACCCTAAACCGTCCCCGTCCCCGTCCCCTAACCCTAACCCTAACCCTAACCCTTACCCGAAGCCTTACCCTCACCCGTCCCCTAATACTAACCCGTATGCCAACACTAACACGTACCCTAACACGTACGCTCACCCTAAACCGTTGTCGTACACTAACCTGTACCCTAAACCGTCCCCATCCCCTAACCCTAACCCTAACCCTAACCCTTACCCGAAGCCTTACTCTTACCCGTCCCCTAATCCTAAACCGTACGCTAACACTAACCCGTACCCTAACACGTACGCTCACCCTAAACCGTTGTCGTACCCTAACCTGTACCCTAAACCGTCCCCGTCCCCATCCCCTAACCCTAACCCTAACCCTAACCCTAACCCTTACCCGAAGCCTTACCCTCACCCGTACCCTAATCCTAACCCGTACGCTAACACTAACCCGTACCCTAACACGTACGCTCACCCTAAACCGTTGTCATATCCTAACCTGTACCCATAACCGTCCCCGTCCCCTAACCCTAACCCTAACCCTAATCCTATCCCTTACCCGAAGCCTTACCCTCACCCGTCCCCTAATCCTAACACGTACGCTAACACTAACCCCTACCCTAACACGTACGCTCACCCTAAATCGTTGTCGTACCCTAACCTGTACCCTAAACCGTCCCCGTACCCTAACCCTAACCCTAACCCTAACCCTAACACTTACCCGAAGCCTTACCCTCACCCGTTCCCTAATCCTAATCCGTACGCTAACACTAACACGTACCCTAACACGTACGCTCACCCTTAACCGTTGTCGTACCCTAACCTGTACCCTAAACCGTCCCCGTCCCCTAACCCTAACCCTAACACTAACCCTTACCCGAAGCCTTAACCTCACCCGTCCCCTTATCCTAACCCGTGCGCTAACACTAACCCGTACCCTAACACGTACGCTCACCCTAAACCGTTGTCGTACCCTAACCTGTACCCTAAACCGTCCCCGTCACCTAACCCTAACCCTAACCCTTACCCGAAGCCTTACCCTCACCCGTCCCCTAATCCTAACCCGTACGCTAACACTAACCCGTACCCTAACACGTACGCTCACCCTAAACCGTTGAGGCAGCCTAACCTGTACCCTAAACCATCCCCGTCCCATAACCCTAACCCTAACCCTAAACCTTACACGAAGCCTTACCCTCACCCGTCCCCTAATCCTAACTCGTACGCTAACACTAACCCGTACCCTAACACGTACGCACACCCTAAATTGTTGTCGTACCCTAACCTGTACCCTAAACCGTCCCTGAACCCTAACCCTAACCCTAACCCTAAGCCAAACCCTAACACTTACCCGAAGCCTACCCTCACCCGTCCCCTAATCCTAACCCGTACGCTAACACTAACCCGTAACCTAACACGTACGCTCACCCTAAACCGTTGTCGTAGCCTAACCTGTACCCTAAACCGTCCCGTCCACTAACCCTAACCCTAACCCTAACCCTTACCCGAAGCCTTACCCTCACCCGTCCCCTAATCCTAACCCGTTCGCTAACACTAACCCGTACCCTAACACGTACGCTCACCCTAAATCGTTGTCGTACCCTAACCTGTACCCTAAGCCGTCCCCGTACCCTAACCCTAACCCTAACCCTAACCCTAACCCTAACACTTACCCGAAGGCTTACCCTCACCCGTCCCCTAATCCTAACCCGTACGCTAACACTAACCCGTACCCTAACACGTACGCTCACCCTAAACCGTTGTCGTACCCTAACCTGTACCCTAAACCGTCCCTGTACCCTAACCCTAACCCTAACCCTAACCCTAACCCTTACCCGAAGCCTTACCCTCACACGTCCCCTTATCCTAACCCGTACGCTAACACTAACCCGTACCCTAACACATACGCTCACCCTAAACCGTTGTCGTACCCTAACCTGTACCCTAAACCGTCCCCGTCCCCTAACCCTAACCCTAACCCTAACCCTAAACCTTACCCGAAGCCTTACCCTCACCCGTCCCCTAATCCTAACCCGTACGCTAACACTAACCCGTACCCTAACACGGACGCTCACCCTAAACCGTTGTCGTACCCTAACCTGTACCCTAAACCGTCCCCGTCCCCTAACCCTAACCTTAACCCTAACCCTAACCCTAACCCTTACCCGAAGCCTTACCCTCACCCGTCCCCTAATCGTAACCCGTACGCTAACACTAACCCGTACCCAAACACGTACGCTCACCCTAAACCGTTGTCGTACCCTAACCTGTACCCTAAACCGTCCCCGTCCCCTAACCCTAACCCTTACCCGAAGCCTTACACTCATCCGTCCTCTAATCCTCACCCGTACGCAAACACTAACCCGTAGCCTAACACGTACGCTCACCCTAAACCGTTGTCGTACCCTAACCTGTACCCTAAACCGTCCCCGTCCCCTAACCCTAACCTTAACACTAACCCTAACCCTAAGCCTTACCCGAAGCCTTACCCTCACCCGTCCCCTAATCCTAACCCGTATGCTAACACTAACCCGTACCCAAACACGTACGCTCACCCTAAACCGTTGTCGTACCCTAACCTGTACCCTAAACCGTCCCCGTCCCCTAACCCTAACCCTAACCCTAACCCTAACCCTTACCCGAAGCCTTACCCTCACCCGTCCCCTAATTCTAACCCGTACGCTAACACTAACCCGTACCCTAACACGTACGCTCACCCTAAACCGTTGTCGTACCCTAACCTGTACCCTAAACCGTCCCCGTCCCCGTCCCCTAACCCTAACCCTAACCCTAACCCTAACACTTACCCGAAGCCTTACACTCACCCGTCCCTTAAGCCTAACCCGTACGCTAACACTAACCCGTACCCTAACACGTATGCTCACCCTAAACGGTTGTCGTACCCTAACCTGTACCCTAAACCGTCCCCGTCCCCTAACCCTAACCCTAACCCTAACCCTAACCATTACCCGAAGCCTTACCCTAACCCGTCCCCTAATCCTAACCCATACGCTAACACTAACCCGTACCCTAACACGTACCCTCACCCTAAACCGCTGTCGTACACTAACTTTTACCCTAAACCGTCCCCGTGCCCGTCCCCTAACCCTAACCCTAACCCTAACCCTAACCCTTTCCCGAAGCCTTACCCTCACCCGTCCCCTAAACCTAACACGTACGCTAACACTAACCCGTACCCTAACACGTACGCTCACCTTAAACCGTTGTCGTACCCTAACCTGTACCCTAAACCGTCCCTGTCCCCTAACCCTAACCCTAACCCTAACCCTAACCCTTACCCGAAGCCTTACCCTCACCCGTCCCCTAATCCTAACCCGTACGCTAACACTAACCCGTACCCTAACACGTACGCTCACCGTAAACCGTTGTCGTACCCTAAACGGTACCCTAAACCGTCCCCGTCCCCGTCCCCTAACCGTAACCCTAACCTTAACCCTAACCTTTACCCGAAGCCTTACCCTCTCCCATCCCCTAATCCTAACCCGTACGCTAACACTAACCCGTACCCTAACACGTACGCTCACCCTAAATCATTGTCGTAACTTAACCTGTACCCTAAACCGTCCCCGTCCCTGTCCCCGTCCCCGTCCCCTAACCCTAACGCTAACCCTTACCCGAAGCCTTACCCTCACCCGTCCCCTAATCCTAACCCGTACGCTAACACTAACCCATACCCTAACATGTACGCTCACCCTAAACCGTTGTCGTACCCTAACCTGTACCCTAAACCGTCCCTGTCCCCGTCCCCTAACCCTAACCCTAACCCTAACCCTAACGCTAACCCTTACCCGAAGCCTTACCCTCACCCGTCCCCTAATCCTAACCCGTATGCTAACACTAACCCGTACCCTAACACGTACGCTCATCCTAAATCGTTGTCGTACCCTAACCTGTACCCTAAACCGTCCCCGTACCCTAACCCTAACCCTCACCCTAACCCTAACACTTACCCAAAGCCTTACCCTCACCCGTCCCCTAATCCTAACCCGTACGCTAACACTAACCCGTACTCTAACACGTACTCTCACCCTAAACCGTTGTCGTACCCTAACCTGTACCCTAAACCGTCCCCGTCCCCTAACCCTAACCCTAACCCTAACCCTTACCCGAAGCCTTACACTCACCCGTCCCCTTATCCTAACCCGTACGCTAACACTAACCCGTACCCTGACACGTACGCTCACCCTAAACCGTTGTCGTACCCTAACCTCTACCCTAAACCGTCCCCGTCCCCTAACACTAACCCTAACCCTAGCCCTAACCCTTACCTGAAGCCTTACCCTGACCCGTCCCCTAATCCTAACCCGTACGCTAACACTGACCCGTACCCTAACACGTACGCTCACCCTAAACCGTTGTCGTACCGTAACCTGTACCCTAAACCGTCCCCGTCCCCTAACCCTAACCCTAACCCTAACCCTTACCCTTACCCGAAGCCTTACACTCACCCGTCCCTTAATCCTAACCCGTACGCTAACACTAACCCGTACCCTAACACGTACGCTCACCCTAAACCGTTGTCGTACCCTAACCTGTACCCTAAACCGTCCCCTAACCCTAACCCTAAACCTAACCCTAACCCTAACCCTTACCCGAAGCCTTACCCTCACCCGTCCCCTAATCCTAACCCGTACGCAAACACTAACCCGTACCCTAACACGTACGCTCACCCTAAACCGTTGTCGTACCCTAACCTGTACCCTAAACCGTCCCCGTCCCCTAACCCTAACCCTAACCCTAACCCTAACCCTAACCCTTACGCGAAGCCTTACCCTCACCCGTCCCCTAATCCTAACCCGTACGCTAACACTAACCCGTACCCTAACACGTACGCTCAACCTAAACCGTTGTCGTACCCTAACCTGTACCCTAAACCGTCCCCGTCCCCTAACCCTAACCCTAACACTTACACGAAGCCCTACCCTCACCCGTTCCCTAATCCTAAGCCGTACGCTAACACTAACCAGTACCCTAACACGTACGCTCACCCTAAACCGTTGTCGTACCCTAACTTGTACCCTAAACCGTCCCCGTCCCCTAACCCTAACACTAACCCTAAAGCTTACCCGAAGCCTTACCCTCACCCGTCCCCTAATCCTAACCCATACGCTAACACTAACCCGTACCCTAACACGTACGCTCACCCTAAACCGTTGTCGTACCCTAACCTGTACCCTAAACTGTCCCCGTCCCGTAACCCTAACCCTAAACCTAACCCTAACCCTAACCCTTACCCGAAGACTTACTCTCACCCGTCCCCTAATCCTAACCCTTACGCTAACACTAACCCATACCCAAACACGTAAGCTCACCCTAAACCGTTTTCGTACCCTAACCTGTACCCTAAACCGTCCCCGTCCCCGTCCCCTAACCCTAACCCTAACCCTAACACTTACCCGAAGTCTTACACTCACCCGTCCCCTAATCCTAACCCGTACGCCAACACTAACCCGTACCGTAACACGTACGCTCACCCTAAACCGTTGTCGTACACTAACCTGTACCCTAAACCGTCCCCATCCCCTAACCCTAACCCTAACCCTAACCCTATCCCTTACCCGAAGCCTTACCCTCACCCGTCCCCTAATCCTAACCCGTACGTTAATACTAACCCATACCCTAACACGTACGCTCACCCTAAACCGTTGTCGTACCCTAACCTGTACCCTAAACCATCCCCGTCCCCTAACCCTAACCCTAACCCTTACCCGAAGCCTTACCCTCACCCGTCCCCTAATCCTCACCCGTACGCTAACACTAACCCGTACCCTAACACGTACGCTCACCCTAAAACGTTGTCGTACACTAACCTGTACCCTAAACCGTCCCCGTCCCCGTCCACTAACCCTAACCCTAACCCTAACCCTAACCCTTACCCGAAGCCTTACCCTCACCCGTCCCCTAATCCTAACCCGTACGCTAACACTAACACGTACCCTAACACGTACGCTCACCCTAAATCGTTGTCGTACCCTCACCTGTACCCTAAACCGTCCCCGTCCCATAAACCTAAACCTAACCCTAACCCTTACCCGAAGCCTTAACCTCACCCGTCCCCTAATCCTCACCCGTACGCTAACACTAACCCGTACCCTAACACGTACGCTCACCCTAAACCGTTGTCGTACCCTAACCTGTACCCTAAACCGTCCCCGTCCCCTAAACCTAACCCTAACCCTAACCCTAACCCTAACCCTTACCCGAAGCCTTACCCTCACCCGTCCCCTAATCCTAACCCGTACGCTAACACTAAACCGTACCCTAACACGTACGCTCACCCTAAACGGTTGTCGTACCCTAAACTGTACCCTAAACCGTCCACGTCCCCTAACCCTAACCCTAACCCTAAACCTAACCCTTACCCGAAGCCTTAAGCTAACCCGTCCCCTAATCCTAACCCGTACGTTAACACTAACCGGTACCCTAACACGTACCCTCACCCTAAACCGTTGTCCTACGCTAACTTGTACCCTAAACCGTCCCTGTGCCCGTCCCCTAACCCTAACCCTAACCCTAACCCTAACCCTTTCCCGAAGCCTTAACCTCACCCGTCCCCTAATCCTAACCCGTACGCTAACACTAACCCATACCCTAACACGTACGCTCACCCTAAACCGTTGTCGTACCCTAACCTGTACCCTAAACCGTCCCCGTCCCCGTCCCCTAACCCTAACCCTAACCCTAACCCTTACCCGAAGCCTTACACTCACCCGTCCCCTAATCCTCACCCGTACGCTAACACTAACCCGTACCCTAACACGTACGCTCACCCTAAAACGTTGTCGTACACTAACCTGTACCCTAAACCGTCCCCGTCCCCTACCCTAACCCTAAACCTAACCCTAACCCTAACCCTTACCCGAAGCCTTACCCCCACCCGTCCCCTAATACTAACCCGTTCGCTAACACTAACCCGTACTCTAAAACGTACGCTCACCCTAAACCGTTGTCGTACCCTAACGTGTACCCTAAACCGTCCCCTTCCCCTAACCCTAAACCTAACTCTAACCCTAACCCTAACCCTTACCCGAAGCCTTACCCTCACCCGTCCCCTAATCCTCACCCGTACGCTAACACTAACACATACCCTAACACGTACGCTCACCCTAAACAGTTGTCGTACCCTAACCTGTACCCTAAACCGTCCCGGTCCCCTAAACCTAACCCTAAACCTAACCCTAACCCTAACCCTTACCCGAAGCATTACCCTCACCCGTCCCCAAATCCTAACCCGTACGCTAACACTAACCCGTACCCTAACACGTACACTCACCCTAAACGGTTGTCGTACCCTAACCTGTACCCTAAACCGTCCACGTCCCCTAACCCTAACCCTAACCCTAACCCTAACCCTTACCCGAAGCCTTAACTCACCCGTCCCCTAATCCTAACCCGTACGCTAACACTAACCCATACCCTAACACGTACGCTCACCCTAAACCGTTGTCGTACCCTAACTTGTACCCTAAACCGTCCCCGTCCCCTAACCCTAACCCTAACCCTAACCCTAACCCTTACCCGAAGCCTTACCCTCACCCGTCCCCTATTCCCAACCCGTACACTAACACTAACCCGTACCCTAACACGTACGCTCACCCTAAACGGTTGACGTACCCTAACCTGTACCCTAAACCGTCCCCGTCCCCTAACACTAAACCTAACCCTAACCCTATCCCTAACCCTTACCCGAAGCCTTACATTCACCCGTCCCCTAATCCTAACCCGTACGCTAACACTAACCCTTACCCTAACACGAACGCTCAGCCTAAACCGTTGTCGTACCCTAACCTGTACCCTAAACCGTCCCCGTCCCCTAACCCTAACCCTAACCCTAACCCTAAACCTTACCCGAAGCCTTATCCTCACCCGTCCCCTAATCCTAACCCGTACGCTAACACTAACCCGTACCCTAACATGTACGCTCACCCTAAACCGTTGTCGTACCCTAACCTGTACCCTAAATCGTCCCTGTCCCCTAACGCTAACCCTAACGCTTACCCGAAGCCTTACCCTCACCCGTTCCCTAATCCTAACCCGTACGCTAACACTAACCAGTACCCTAACACGTACGCTCACCCTAAACCGTTGTCGTACCCTAACTTGTACCCTAAACCGTCTCCGTCCCCTAACCCTAACACTAACCCTAACCCTTACCCGAAGCCTTACCCTCACCCGTCCCCTAATCCTAACCCGTACGCTAACACTAACCCGTACCCTAACACGTACGCTCACCCTAAACCGTTGTCGTACAGTAACCTGTACCCTAAACCGTCGCCGTCCCCGTACCCGTCCCCTAACCCTAACCCTAACCCTTACCGGAAGCCTTACCCTCACCCGTCCCCTAATCCTAACCCGTACGCTAACACTAACCCATACCCTAACACGTACGCTCACCCTAAACTGTTGTCGTACCCTAACCTGTACCCTAAACCATCCCTGTCCCCGTCCCGTAACCCTAACCCTAACCCTAACACTAACCCTAACCCTTACCCGAAGCCTTACCCTCACCCGTCCCCTAATCCTAACCCGTACGCTAACACTAACCCGTACCCTAACACGTACGCTCACCCTAAACCGTTGTCGTACCCTAACCTGTACCCTAAACCGTCCCCGTCCCCTAACCCTGACCCTAACCCTAACCCTAACTCTAACCCTTACCCGAAGACTTACCCTCACCCGTCCCCTAATCCTAACCCTTACGCTAACACTAACCCGTACCCTAACACGTAAGCTCACCCTAAACGGTTTTCGTACCCTAACCTGTACCCTAAACCGTCCCCGTCCCCGTCCCCTAACCGTAACCCTAACCCTAACCCTTAACCTAATCCTTACCCTCACCCGTCCCCTAATCCTAACCGGTACGCCAACACTAACCCGTACCCTAACACGTACGCTCACCCTAAACCGTTGTCGTACCCTAAACTGTACCCTAAACCGTCCCCATCCCCTAACCCTAACCCTAACCCTAACCCTTACCCGAAGCCTTACCGTTACCCGTCCCCTAATCCTAAACCGTACGCTAACACTAACCCGTACCCTAACACGTACGCTCACCCTAAACCGTTGTCGTACCCTAACCTGTACCCTAAACCGTCCCCGTCCCCGTCCCCGTCCCCTAACACTAACCCTAACCCTTACCCGAAGCCTTACCATCAACCGTCCCCTAATCCTAACCCGTACGCTAACACTAATCCGTACCCTAACACGTACGCTCACCCTAAACCGTTGTCATACCATAACCTGTACCCTAAACCGTCCCCGTCCCCGTCCCCTAACCCTAACCCTAACCCTATCCCTTACCCGAAGCCTTACCCTCACCCGTCCCCTAATCCTAACCCGTACGCTAACACTAACCCGTACCCTAACACGTACGTTCACCCTAAACCATTGTCGCAGCCTAACCTGTACCCTAAACCGTCCCCGTCCCTTAACCCTAACCCTAACCCTAACCCTTATCCGAAGCCTTACCCTCACCCGTCCCCTAATCCTAACTCGTACGCTAACACTAACCCGTACCCTAACACGTACGCTCACCCTAAATCGTTGTCGTACCCTAACCTGTACCCTAAACCGTCCCCGAACACTAACCCTTACCCTAACCCTAACCCTAACCCTAACACTTACCCGAAGCCTTACCCTCACCCGTCCCCTAATCCTAACCCGTACGCTAACACTAACCCGTACCCTAACACGTACGCTCACCCTAAACCGTTGTCGTACCCTAACCTGTACCCTAAACCGTCCCCGTCCCCGTCCCCTAACCCTAACCCTAACCCTAACCCTAACACTTACCCGAAGCCTTACACTCACCCGTCCCTTAATCCTAACCCGTACGCTAACACTAACCCGTACCCTAACACGTATGCTCACCCTAAACGGTTGTCGTACCCTAACCTGTACCCTAAACCGTCCCCGTCCCCTAACCCTAACCCTAACCCTAACCCTAACCCTTACCCGAAGCCTTACCCTAAACCGTCCCCTAATCCTAACCCATACGCTAACACTAACCCGTACCCTAACACGTACCCTCACCCTAAACCGCTGTCGTACACTAACTTGTACCCTAAACCGTCCCCGTGCCCGTCCCCTAACCCTAACCCTAACCCTAACCCTAACCCTTTCCCGAAGCCTTACCCTCACCCGTCCCCTAAACCTAACACGTACGCTAACACTAACCCGTACCCTAACACGTACGCTCACCTTAAACCGTTGTCGTACCCTAACCTGTACCCTAAACCGTCCCTGTCCCCTAACCCTAACCCTAACCCTAACCCTAACCCTTACCCGAAGCCTTACCCTCACCCGTCCCCTAATCCTAACCCGTACGCTAACACTAACCCGTACCCTAACACGTACGCTCATCCTAAATCATTGTCGTAACTTAACCTGTACCCTAAACCGTCCCCGTCCCTGTCCCCGTCCCCGTCCCCTAACCCTAACGCTAACCCTTACCCGAAGCCTTACCCTCACCCGTCCCCTAATCCTAACCCGTACGCTAACACTAACCCATACCCTAACATGTACGCTCACCCTAAACCGTTGTCGTACCCTAAACTGTACCCTAAACCGTCCCTGTCCCCGTCCCCTAACCCTAACCCTAACCCTAACCCTAACGCTAACCCTTACCCGAAGCCTTACCCTCACCCGTCCCCTAATCCTAACCCGTATGCTAACACTAACCCGTACCCTAACACGTACGCTCATCCTAAATCGTTGTCGTACCCTAACCTGTACCCTAAACCGTCCCCGTACCCTAACCCTAACCCTAACCCTAACCCTAACACTTACCCAAAGCCTTACCCTCACCCGTCCCCTAATCCTAACCCGTACGCTAACACTAACCCGTACCCTAACACGTACTCTCACCCTAAACCGTTGTCATACCCTAACCTGTACCCTAAACCGTCCCCGTCCCCTAACCCTAACCCTAACCCTAACCCTTACCCGAAGCCTTACACTCACCCGTCCCCTTATCCTAACCCGTACGCTAACACTAACCCGTACCCTGACACGTACGCTCACCCTAAACCGTTGTCGTACCCTAACCTCTACCCTAAACCGTCCCCGTCCCCTAACACTAACCCTAACCCTAGCCCTAACCCTTACCTGAAGCCTTACCCTGACCCGTCCCCTAATCCTAACCCGTACGCTAACACTAACCCGTACCCTAACACGTACGCTCACCCTAAACCGTTGTCGTACCCTAACCTGTACCCTAAACCGTCCCCTAACCCTAACCCTAAACCTAACCCTAACCCTAACCCTTACCCGAAGCCTTACCCTCACCCGTCCCCTAATCCTAACCCGTACGCAAACACTAACCCGTACCCTAACACGTACGCTCACCCTAAACCGTTGTCGTACCCTAACCTGTACCCTAAACCGTCCCCGTCCCCTAACCCTAACCCTAACCCTAACCCTAACCCTAACCCTTACGCGAAGCCTTACCCTCACCCGTCCCCTAATCCTAACCCGTACGCTAACACTAACCCGTACCCTAACACGTACGCTCAACCTAAACCGTTGTCGTACCCTAACCTGTACCCTAAACCGTCCCCGTCCCCTAACCCTAACCCTAACACTTACACGAAGCCCTACCCTCACCCGTTCTCTAATCCTAAGCCGTACGCTAACACTAACCAGTACCCTAACACGTACGCTCACCCTAAACCGTTGTCGTACCCTAACTTGTACCCTAAACCGTCCCCGTCCCCTAACCCTAACACTAACCCTAAACCTTACCCGAAGCCTTACCCTCACCCGTCCCCTAATCCTAACCCATACGCTAACACTAACCCGTACCCTAACACGTACGCTCACCCTAAACCGTTGTCGTACCCTAACCTGTACCCTAAACTGTCCCCGTCCCGTAACCCTAACCCTAAACCTAACCCTAACCCTAACCCTTACCCGAAGACTTACCCTCACCCGTCCCCTAATCCTAACCCTTACGCTAACACTAACCCATACCCAAACACGTAAGCTCACCCTAAACCGTTTTCGTACCCTAACCTGTACCCTAAACCGTCCCCGTCCCCGTCCCCTAATCCTAACCCTAACCCTAACACTTACCCGAAGCCTTACACTCACCCGTCCCCTAATCCTAACCCGTACGCCAACACTAACCCGTACCGTAACACGTACGCTCACCCTAAACCGTTGTCGTACACTAACCTGTACCCTAAACCGTCCCCATCCCCTAACCCTAACCCTAACCCTAACCCTATCCCTTACCCGAAGCCTTACCCTCACCCGTCCCCTAATCCTAACCCGTACGTTAATACTAACCCGTACCCTAACACGTACGCTCACCCTAAACCGTTGTCGTACCCTAACCTGTACCCTAAACCATCCCCGTCCCCTAACCCTAACCCTAACCCTTACCCGAAGCCTTACCCTCACCCGTCCCCTAATCCTCACCCGTACGCTAACACTAACCCGTACCCTAACACGTACGCTCACCCTAAAACGTTGTCGTACACTAACCTGTACCCTAAACCGTCCCCGTCCCCGTCCACTAACCCTAACCCTAACCCTAACCCTAACCCTTACCCGAAGCCTTACCCTCACCCGTCCCCTAATCCTAACCCGTACGCTAACACTAACACGTACCCTAACACGTACGCTCACCCTAAATCGTTGTCGTACCCTAACCTGTACCCTAAACCGTCCCCGAACACTAACCCTTACCCTAACCCTAACCCTAACCCTAACACTTACCCGAAGCCTTACCCTCACCCGTCCCCTAATCCTAACCCGTACGCTAACACTAACCCGTACCCTAACACGTACGCTCACCCTAAACCGTTGTCGTACCCTAACCTGTACCCTAAACCGTCCCCGTCCCCGTCCCCTAACCCTAACCCTAACCCTAACCCTAACACTTACCCGAAGCCTTACACTCACCCGTCCCTTAATCCTAACCCGTACGCTAACACTAACCCGTACCCTAACACGTATGCTCACCCTAAACGGTTGTCGTACCCTAACCTGTACCCTAAACCGTCCCCGTCCCCTAACCCTAACCCTAACCCTAACCCTAACCCTTACCCGAAGCCTTACCCTAAACCGTACCCTAATCCTAACCCATACGCTAACACTAACCCGTACCCTAACACGTACCCTCACCCTAAACCGCTGTCGTACACTAACTTGTACCCTAAACCGTCCCCGTGCCCGTCCCCTAACCCTAACCCTAACCCTAACCCTAACCCTTTCCCGAAGCCTTACCCTCACCCGTCCCCTAAACCTAACACGTACGCTAACACTAACCCGTACCCTAACACGTACGCTCACCTTAAACCGTTGTCGTACCCTAACCTGTACCCTAAACCGTCCCTGTCCCCTAACCCTAACCCTAACCCTAACCCTAACCCTTACCCGAAGCCTTACCCTCACCCGTCCCCTAATCCTAACCCGTACGCTAACACTAACCCGTACCCTAACACGTACGCTCACCGTAAACCGTTGTCGTACCCTAAACTGTACCCTAAACCGTCCCCGTCCCCGTCCCCTAACCGTAACCCTAACCTTAACCCTAACCTTTACCCGAAGCCTTACCCTCTCCCATCCCCTAATCCTAACCCGTACGCTAACACTAACCCGTACCCTAACACGTACGCTCATCCTAAATCATTGTCGTAACTTAACCTGTACCCTAAACCGTCCCCGTCCCTGTCCCCGTCCCCGTCCCCTAACCCTAACGCTAACCCTTACCCGAAGCCTTACCCTCACCCGTCCCCTAATCCTAACCCGTACGCTAACACTAACCCATACCCTAACATGTACGCTCACCCTAAACCGTTGTCGTACCCTAAACTGTACCCTAAACCGTCCCTGTCCCCGTCCCCTAACCCTAACCCTAACCCTAACCCTAACGCTAACCCTTACCCGAAGCCTTACCCTCACCCGTCCCCTAATCCTAACCCGTATGCTAACACTAACCCGTACCCTAACACGTACGCTCATCCTAAATCGTTGTCGTACCCTAACCTGTACCCTAAACCGTCCCCGTACCCTAACCCTAACCCTAACCCTAACCCTAACACTTACCCAAAGCCTTACCCTCACCCGTCCCCTAATCCTAACCCGTACGCTAACACTAACCCGTACCCTAACACGTACTCTCACCCTAAACCGTTGTCGTACCCTAACCTGTACCCTAAACCGTCCCCGTCCCCTAACCCTAACCCTAACCCTAACCCTTACCCGAAGCCTTACACTCACCCGTCCCCTTATCCTAACCCGTACGCTAACACTAACCCGTACCCTGACACGTACGCTCACCCTAAACCGTTGTCGTACCCTAACCTCTACCCTAAACCGTCCCCGTCCCCTAACACTAACCCTAACCCTAGCCCTAACCCTTACCTGAAGCCTTACCCTGACCCGTCCCCTAATCCTAACCCGTACGCTAACACTAACCCGTACCCTAACACGTACGCTCACCCTAAACCGTTGTCGTAGCCTAACCTGTACCCTAAACCGTCCCCTAACCCTAACCCTAAACCTAACCCTAACCCTAACCCTTACCCGAAGCCTTACCCTCACCCGTCCCCTAATCCTAACCCGTACGCAAACACTAACCCGTACCCTAACACGTACGCTCACCCTAAACCGTTGTCGTACCCTAACCTGTACCCTAAACCGTCCCCGTCCCCTAACCCTAACCCTAACCCTAACCCTAACCCTAACCCTTACGCGAAGCCTTACCCTCACCCGTCCCCTAATCCTAACCCGTACGCTAACACTAACCCTTACCCTAACACGTACGCTCAACCTAAACCGTTGTCGTACCCTAACCTGTACCCTAAACCGTCCCCGTCCCCTAACCCTAACCCTAACACTTACACGAAGCCCTACCCTCACCCGTTCTCTAATCCTAAGCCGTACGCTAACACTAACCAGTACCCTAACACGTACGCTCACCCTAAACCGTTGTCGTACCCTAACTTGTACCCTAAACCGTCCCCGTCCCCTAACCCTAACACTAACCCTAAACCTTACCCGAAGCCTTACCCTCACCCGTCCCCTAATCCTAACCCATACGCTAACACTAACCCGTACCCTAACACGTACGCTCACCCTAAACCGTTGTCGTACCCTAACCTGTACCCTAAACTGTCCCCGTCCCGTAACCCTAACCCTAAACCTAACCCTAACCCTAACACTTACCCGAAGACTTACCCTCACCCGTCCCCTAATCCTAACCCTTACGCTAACACTAACCCATACCCAAACACGTAAGCTCACCCTAAACCGTTTTCGTACCCTAACCTGTACCCTAAACCGTCCCCGTCCCCGTCCCCTAACCCTAACCCTAACCCTAACACTTACCCGAAGCCTTACACTCACCCGTCCCCTAATCCTAACCCGTACGCCAACACTAACCCGTACCGTAACACGTACGCTCACCCTAAACCGTTGTCGTACACTAACCTGTACCCTAAACCGTCCCCATCCCCTAACCCTAACCCTAACCCTAACCCTATCCCTTACCCGAAGCCTTACCCTCACCCGTCCCCTAATCCTAACCCGTACGTTAATACTAACCCGTACCCTAACACGTACGCTCACCCTAAACCGTTGTCGTACCCTAACCTGTACCCTAAACCATCCCCGTCCCCTAACCCTAACCCTAACCCTTACCCGAAGCCTTACCCTCACCCGTCCCCTAATCCTCACCCGTACGCTAACACTAACCCGTACCCTAACACGTACGCTCACCCTAAAACGTTGTCGTACACTAACCTGTACCCTAAACCGTCCCCGTCCCCGTCCACTAACCCTAACCCTAACCCTAACCCTAACCCTTACCCGAAGCCTTACCCTCACCCGTCCCCTAATCCTAACCCGTACGCTAACACTAACACGTACCCTAACACGTACGCTCACCCTAAATCGTTGTCGTACCCTAACCTGTACCCTAAACCGTCCCCGTCCCATAAACCTAAACCTAACCCTAACCCTTACCCGAATCCTTAACCTCACCCGTCCCCTAATCCTCACCCGTACGCTAACACTAACCCGTACCCTAACACGTACGCTCACCCTAAACCGTTGTCGTACCCTAACCTGTACCCTAAACCGTCCCCGTCCCCTAAACCTAACCCTAACCCTAACCCTAACCCTAACCCTTACCCGAAGCCTTACCCTCACCCGTCCCCTAATCCTAACCCGTACGCTAACACTAAACCGTACCCTAACACGTACGCTCACCCTAAACGGTTGTCGTACCCTAAACTGTACCCTAAACCGTCCACGTCCCCTAACCCTAACCCTAACCCTAAACCTAACCCTTACCCGAAGCCTTACCCTAACCCGTCCCCTAATCCTAACCCGTACGTTAACACTAACCGGTACCCTAACACGTACCCTCACCCTAAACCGTTGTCCTACGCTAACTTGTACCCTAAACCGTCCCTGTGCCCGTCCCCTAACCCTAACCCTAACCCTAACCCTAACCCTTTCCCGAAGCCTTAACCTCACCCGTCCCCTAATCCTAACCCGTACGCTAACACTAACCCATACCCTAACACGTACGCTCACCCTAAACCGTTGTCGTACCCTAACCTGTACCCTAAACCGTCCCCGTCCCCGTCCCCTAACCCTAACCCTAACCCTAACCCTTACCCGAAGCCTTACACTCACCCGTCCCCTAATCCTCACCCGTACGCTAACACTAACCCGTACCCTAACACGTACGCTCACCCTAAAACGTTGTCGTACACTAACCTGTACCCTAAACCGTCCCCGTCCCCTACCCTAACCCTAAACCTAACCCTAACCCTAACCCTTACCCGAAGCCTTACCCTCACCCGTCCCCTAATACTAACCCGTTCGCTAACACTAACCCGTACCCTAAAACGTACGCTCACCCTAAACCGTTGTCGTACCCTAACCTGTACCCTAAACCGTCCCCTTCCCCTAACCCTAAACCTAACTCTAACCCTAACCCTAACCCTTACCCGAAGCCTTACCCTCACCCGTCCCCTAATCCTCACCCGTACGCTAACACTAACACATACCCTAACACGTACGCTCACCCTAAACAGTTGTCGTACCCTAACCTGTACCCTAAACCGTCCCGGTCCCCTAAACCTAACCCTAAACCTAACCCTAACCCTAACCCTTACCCGAAGCATTACCCTCACCCGTCCCCAAATCCTAACCCGTACGCTAACACTAACCCGTACCCTAACATGTACACTCACCCTAAATGGTTGTCGTACCCTAACCTGTACCCTAAACCGTCCACGTCCCCTAACCCTAACCCTAACCCTAACCCTAACCCTTACCCGAAGCCTTAACTCACCCGTCCCCTAATCCTAACCCGTACGCTAACACTAACCCATACCCTAACACGTACGCTCACCCTAAACCGTTGTCGTACCCTAACTTGTACCCTAAACCGTCCCCGTCCCCTAACCCTAACCCTAACCCTAACCCTAACCCTTACCCGAAGCCTTACCCTCACCCGTCCCCTATTCCCAACCCGTACACTAACACTAACCCGTACCCTAACACGTACGCTCACCCTAAACGGTTGACGTACCCTAACCTGTACCCTAAACCGTCCCCGTCCCCTAACACTAAACCTAACCCTAACCCTATCCCTAACCCTTACCCGAAGCCTTACATTCACCCGTCCCCTAATCCTAACCCGTACGCTAACACTAACCCTTACCCTAACACGTACGCTCAGCCTAAACCGTTGTCGTACCCTAACCTGTACCCTAAACCGTCCCCGTCCCCTAACCCTAACCCTAACCCTAACCCTAAACCTTACCCGAAGCCTTATCCTCACCCGTCCCCTAATCCTAACCCGTACGCTAACACTAACCCGTACCCTAACATGTACGCTCACCCTAAACCGTTGTCGTACCCTAACCTGTACCCTAAATCGTCCCTGTCCCCTAACGCTAACCCTAACGCTTACCCGAAGCCTTACCCTCACCCGTTCCCTAATCCTAACCCGTAAGCTAACACTAACCAGTACCCTAACACGTACGCTCACCCTAAACCGTTGTCGTACCCTAACTTGTACCCTAAACCGTCTCCGTCCCCTAACCCTAACACTAACCCTAACCCTTACCCGAAGCCTTACCCTCACCCGTCCCCTAATCCTAAACCGTACGCTAACACTAACCCGTACCCTAACACGTACGCTCACCCTAAACCGTTGTCGTACAGTAACCTGTACCCTAAACCGTCGCCGTCCCCGTACCCGTCCCCTAACCCTAACCCTAACCCTTACCCGAAGCCTTACCCTCACCCGTCCCCTAATCCTAACCCGTACGCTAACACTAACCCGTACCCTAACACGTACGCTCACCCTAAACTGTTGTCGTACCCTAAACTGTACCCTAAACTGTCCCTGTCCCCGTCCCGTATCCCTAACCCTAACCCTAACACTAACCCTAGCCCTTACCCGAAGCCTTACCCTCACCCTTCCCCTAATCCTAACCCGTACGCTAACACTAACCCGTACCCTAACACGTACGCTCACCCTAAACCGTTGTCGTACACTAACCTGTACCCTAAACCGTCCCCGTCCCCTAACCCTAACCCTAACCCTAAGCCTAACCCTAACCCTTACCCGAAGACTTACCCTCACCCGTCCCCTAATCATAACCCTTACGCTAACACTAACCCGTATCCTAACACGTAAGCTCACCCTAAACCGTTTTCGTACCCTAACCTGTACCCTAAACCGTCCCCGTCCCCGTCCCCTAACCCTAACCCTAACCCTAACGCTTACCCGAAGCCTTACCCTCACCCGTCCCCTAATACTAACCCGTACGCCAACACTAACACGTACCCTAACACGTACGCTCACCCTAAACCGTTGTCGTACACTAACCTGTATCCTAAACCGTCCCCATCCCCTAACCCTAACCCTAACCCTAACCCTTACCCGAAGCCTTACTCTTACCCGTCCCCTAATCCTAAACCGTACGCTAACACTAACCCGTACCCTAACACGTACGCTCACCCTAAACCGTTGTCGTACCCTAACCTGTACCCTAAACCGTCCCCGTCCTCGTCCCCTAACCCTAACCCTAACCCTAACCCTTACCCGAAGCCTTATCCTCACCCGTCCCCTAATCCTAACCCGTACGCTAACACTAACCCGTACCCTAACACGTACGCTCACCCTAAACCGTTGTCGTACCCTAACCTGTACCCTAAACCGTCCCCTTCCCCTAACCCTAAACCTAACTCTAACCCTAACCCTAACCCTTACCCGAAGCCTTACCCTCACCCGTCCCCTAATCCTCACCCGTACGCTAACACTAACACATACCCTAACACGTACGCTCACCCTAAACAGTTGTCGTACCCTAACCTGTACCCTAAACCGTCCCGGTCCCCTAAACCTGACCCTAAACCTAACCCTAACCCTAACCCTTACCCGAAGCATTACCCTCACCCGTCCCCAAATCCTAACCCGTACGCTAACACTAACCCGTACCCTAACATGTACACTCACCCTAAATGGTTGTCGTACCCTAACCTGTACCCTAAACCGTCCACGTCCCCTAACCCTAACCCTAACCCTAACCCTAACCCTTACCCGAAGCCTTAACTCACCCGTCCCCTAATCCTAACCCGTACGCTAACACTAACCCATACCCTAACACGTACGCTCACCCTAAACCGTTGTCGTACCCTAACTTGTACCCTAAACCGTCCCCGTCCCCTAACCCTAACCCTAACCCTAACCCTAACCCTTACCCGAAGCCTTACCCTCACCCGTCCCCTATTCCCAACCCGTACACTAACACTAACCCGTACCCTAACACGTACGCTCACCCTAAACGGTTGACGTACCCTAACCTGTACCCTAAACCGTCCCCGTCCCCTAACACTAAACCTAACCCTAACCCTATCCCTAACCCTTACCCGAAGCCTTACATTCACCCGTCCCCTAATCCTAACCCGTACGCTAACACTAACCCTTACCCTAACACGTACGCTCAGCCTAAACCGTTGTCGTACCCTAACCTGTACCCTAAACCGTCCCCGTCCCCTAACCCTAACCCTAACCCTAACCCTAAACCTTACCCGAAGCCTTATCCTCACCCGTCCCCTAATCCTAACCCGTACGCTAACACTAACCCGTACCCTAACATGTACGCTCACCCTAAACCGTTGTCGTACCCTAACCTGTACCCTAAATCGTCCCTGTCCCCTAACGCTAACCCTAACGCTTACCCGAAGCCTTACCCTCACCCGTTCCCTAATCCTAACCCGTACGCTAACACTAACCAGTACCCTAACACGTACGCTCACCCTAAACCGTTGTCGTACCCTAACTTGTACCCTAAACCGTCTCCGTCCCCTAACCCTAACACTAACCCTAACCCTTACCCGAAGCCTTACCCTCACCCGTCCCCTAATCCTAAACCGTACGCTAACACTAACCCGTACCCTAACACGTACGCTCACCCTAAACCGTTGTCGTACAGTAACCTGTACCCTAAACCGTCGCCGTCCCCGTACCCGTCCCCTAACCCTAACCCTAACCCTTACCCGAAGCCTTACCCTCACCCGTCCCCTAATCCTAACCCGTACGCTAACACTAACCCGTACCCTAACACGTACGCTCACCCTAAACTGTTGTCGTACCCTAACCTGTACCCTAAACCATCCCTGTCCCCGTCCCGTAACCCTAACCCTAACCCTAACACTAACCCTAACCCTTACCCGAAGCCTTACCCTCACCCGTCCCCTAATCCTAACCCGTACGCTAACACTAACCCGTACCCTAACACGTACGCTCACCCTAAACCGTTGTCGTACCCTAACCTGTACCCTAAACCGTCCCCGTCCCCTAACCCTGACCCTAACCCTAACCCTAACTCTAACCCTTACCCGAAGACTTACCCTCACCCGTCCCCTAATCCTAACCCTTACGCTAACACTAACCCGTACCCTAACACGTAAGCTCACCCTAAACGGTTTTCGTACCCTAACCTGTACCCTAAA
Source organism: Delphinapterus leucas (assembly GCF_059928025.1). NCBI lineage: Eukaryota > Metazoa > Chordata > Mammalia > Artiodactyla > Monodontidae > Delphinapterus > Delphinapterus leucas. Next base: position 14,927,583 of record NW_028322236.1, on the reverse strand, counting down.
CCGTCCCCGTCCCCGTCCCCTAACCGTAACACTAACCCTAACCCTTAACCTAATCCTTACCCTCACCCGTCCCCTAATCCTAACCGGTACGCCAACACTAACCCGTACCCTAACACGTACGCTCACCCTAAACCGTTGTCGTACCCTAAACTGTACCCTAAACCGTCCCCATCCCCTAACCCTAACCCTAACCCTAACCCTTACCCGAAGCCTTACCGTTACCCGTCCCCTAATCCTAAACCGTACGCTAACACTAACCCGTACCCTAACACGTACGCTCACCCTAAACCGTTGTCGTACCCTAACCTGTACCCTAAACCGTCCCCGTCCCCGTCCCCGTCCCCTAACCCTAACCCTAACCCTTACCCGAAGCCTTACCCTCAACCGTCCCCTAATCCTAACCCGTACGCTAACACTAATCCGTACCCTAACACGTACGCTCACCCTAAACCGTTGTCATACCATAACCTGTACCCTAAACCGTCCCCGTCCCCGTCCCCTAACCCTAACCCTAACCCTATCCCTTACCCGAAGCCTTACCCTCACCCGTCCCCTAATCCTAACCCGTACGCTAACACTAACCCGTACCCTAACACGTACGTTCACCCTAAACCGTTGTCGCAGCCTAACCTGTACCCTAAACCGTCCCCGTCCCTTAACCCTAACCCTAACCCTAACCCTAACCCTAACCCTTATCCGAAGCCTTACCCTAACCCGTCCCCTAATCCTAACTCGTACGCTAACACTAACCCGTACCCTAACACGTACGCTCACCCTAAATCGTTGTCGTACCCTAACCTGTACCCTAAACCGTCCCCGAACACTAACCCTTACCCTAACCCTAACCCTAACCCTAACACTTACCCGAAGCCTTACCCTCACCCGTCCCCTAATCCTAACCCGTACGCTAACACTAACCCGTACCCTAACACGTACGCTCACCCTAAACCGTTGTCGTACCCTAACCTGTACCCTAAACCGTCCCCGTCCCCTAACCCTAAGCCTAACCCTAACCCTCACCCTTACCCGAAGCCTTACCCTCACCCATCCCCTAATCCTAACCCGTACGCTAACACTAACCCGTAACCTAACACGTACGCTCACCCTAAACCGTTGTCCTAGCCTAACCTGTACCCTAAACCGTCCAGTCCCCTAACCCTAACCCTAACCCTAACCCTTACCCGAAGTCTTACCCTCACCCTTCCCCTAATCCTAACCCGTACGCTAACACTAACCCGTACCCTAACACGTACGCTCACCCTAAATCGTTGTCGTACCCTAACCTGTACCCTAAACCGTCCCCGTACCCTAACCCTAACCCTAACCCTAACCCTAACCCTAAAACTTACCCGAAGCCTTACCCTCACCCGTCCCCTAATCCTAACCCGTACGCTAACACTAACCCGTACCCTAACACGTACGCTCACCTTAAACCGTTGTCGTACCCTAACCTGTACCCTAAACCTTCCCCGTCCCCTAACCCTAACCCTAACCCTAACCCTTACCCGAAGCCTTACGCTCACCCGTCCCCTTATCCTAACCCGTACGCTAACACTAACCCGTATCCTAACACGTACGCTCACCCTAAACCCTTGTCGTACACTAACCTGTACCCTAAACCGTCCCCGTCCCCTAACCCTAACCCTAACCCTAACCCTAACCCTTACCCAAAGCCTTACCCTCACCCGTCCCCTAATCCTAACCCGTACGCTAACACTAACCAGTACCCTAACACGTACGCTCACCCTAAACCTTTGTCGTACCCTAACCTGTACCCTAAACCGTCCGCATCCCCTAACCCTAACCCTAACCCTAACCCTAACCCTTACCCGAAGCCTTACACTCACCCGTCACCTAATCCTCACCTGTACGCTAACACTAACCCGTACCCTAACACGTACGCTCACCCTAAACCGTTGTCGTACCCTAACCTGTACCCTAAACCGTCCCCTAACCCTAACCCTAACCCTAACCCTAACCCTTACCCGTAGCCTTACCCTTACCCGTCCCCTAATCCTAACCCGTACGCGAACACTAACCCGTACCCTAACACGTACGCTCACCCTAAACCGTTGTCGTACCCTAACCTGTACTCTAAACCGTCCCGGTCCCCTAACCCTAACCCTAACCCTAACCCTAACCCTAACCCTTACCCGAAGCCTTATCCTCACCCGTCCCCTAATCCTAACCCGTACGCTAACACTAACCCGTACCCTAACACGTACGCTCACCCTAAACCGTTGTCGTACCCTAACCTGTACCCTAAACCGTCCCCGTCCCCTAACCCTAACCCTAACCCTTACCCGAAGCCTTACCCTCACCCGTTCCCTAATCCTAACCCGTACGCTAACCCTAACCCGTACCCTAACACGTACGCTCACCCTAAACCTTTGTCGTACCATAACTTGTACCCTAAACCATCCCTGTCCCCTAACCCTAACCCTAACCCTAACCCTTACCCGAAGCCTTACCCTCACCCGTCCCCTAATCCTAACCCGTACTCTAACACTAACCCGTACCCTAAAACGTACGCTCAGCCTAAACCGTTGTCGTACCCTAACCTGTACCCTAAACCGTCCCCGTCCCCTAACCCTAACCCTAACCCTAACGCTTACCCGAAGCCTTACCCTCACCCGTCCCCTAATCCTAACCCGTACGCTAACACTAAACCGTACCCTAACACGTACGCTCACCCTAAACCGTTGTCGTACACTAACCTGTACCCTAAACCGGCGCCGTCCCCGTCCCCGTCCCCGTACCCTAACCCTAACCCTAACACTTACCCGAAGCCTTACCCTCACCCGTCCCCTAATCCTAACCCGTACGCTAACTCTAACCCGTACCCTAACACGTACGCTCACCCTAAACTGTTGTCGTACCCTAAACTGTACCCTAAACTGTCCCTGTCCCCGTCCCGTATCCCTAACCCTAACCCTAACACTAACCCTAGCCCTTACCCGAAGCCTTACCCTCACCCTTCCCCTAATCCTAACCCGTACGCTAACACTAACCCGTACCCTAACACGTACGCTCACCCTAAACCGTTGTCGTACACTAACCTGTACCCTAAACCGTCCCCGTCCCCTAACCCTAACCCTAACCCTAAGCCTAACCCTAACCCTTACCCGAAGACTTACCCTCACCCGTCCCCTAATCCTAACCCTTACGCTAACACTAACCCGTATCCTAACACGTAAGCTCACCCTAAACCGTTTTCGTACCCTAACCTGTACCCTAAACCGTCCCCGTCCCCGTCCCCTAACCCTAACCCTAACCCTAACGCTTACCCGAAGCCTTACCCTCACCCGTCCCCTAATACTAACCCGTACGCCAACACTAACACGTACCCTAACACGTACGCTCACCCTAAACCGTTGTCGTACACTAACCTGTATCCTAAACCGTCCCCATCCCCTAACCCTAACCCTAACCCTAACCCTTACCCGAAGCCTTACTCTTACCCGTCCCCTAATCCTAAACCGTACGCTAACACTAACCCGTACCCTAACACGTACGCTCACCCTAAACCGTTGTCGTACCCTAACCTGTACCCTAAACCGTCCCCGTCCTCGTCCCCTAACCCTAACCCTAACCCTAACCCTTACCCGAAGCCTTATCCTCACCCGTCCCCTAATCCTAACCCGTACGCTAACACTAACCCGTACCCTAACACGTACGCTCACCCTAAACCGTTGTCGTACCCTAACCTGTACCCTAAACCGTCCCCGTCCCCGTCCCCGTCCCCGTCCCCTAACCCTAACCCTAACCCTTACCCGAAGCCTTACCCTCACCCGTCCCCTAATCCTAACCCGTACGCTAACACTAACCCATACCCTAACATGTACGCTCACCCTAAACCGTTGTCGTACCCTAAAATGTACCCTAAACCGTCCCTGTCCCCGTCCCCTAACCCTAACCCTAACCCTAACCCTAACCCTAACCCTTACCCGAAGCCTTACCCTCACCCGTCCCCTAATCCTAACCCATACGCTAACACTAACCCGTACACTAACACGTACGCTCACTCTAAACCGTTGAGGCAGCCTAACCTGTACCCTAAACCATCCCCGTCCCATAACCCTAACCCTAACCCTAACCCTTACACGAAGCCTTACCCTCACCCGTCCCCTAATCCTAACTCGTACGCTAACACTAACCCGTACCCTAACACGTACGCACACCCTAAATTGTTGTCGTACCCTAACCTGTACCCTAAACCGTCCCTGAACCCTAACCCTAACCCTAACCCTAAGCCAAACCCTAACACTTACCCGAAGCCTACCCTCACCCGTCCCCTAATCCTAACCCGTACGCTAACACTAACCCGTAACCTAACACGTACGCTCACCCTAAACCGTTGTCGTAGCCTAACCTGTACCCTAAACCGTCCCGTCCACTAACCCTAACCCTAACCCTAACCCTTACCCGAAGCCTTACCCTCACCCGTCCCCTAATCCTAACCCGTTCGCTAACACTAACCCGTACCCTAACACGTACGCTCACCCTAAATCGTTGTCGTACCCTAACCTGTACCCTAAGCCGTCCCCGTACCCTAACCCTAACCCTAACCCTAACCCTAACCCTAACACTTACCCGAAGCCTTACCCTCACCCGTCCCCTAATCCTAACCCGTACGCTAACACTAACCCGTACCCTAACACGTACGCTCACCTTAAACCGTTGTCGTACCCTAACCTGTACCCTAAACCGTCCCCGTCCCCTAACCCTAACCCTAACCCTTACCCGAAGCCTTACCCTCACCCGTCCCCTAATCCTCACCCGTACTATAACACTAACCCGTACCCTAACACGTACGCTCACCCTAAACCGTTGTCGTACCCTAACCTGTACCCTAAACCGTCCCCGTCCCCTAACCCTAACCCTAACCCTTACCCGAAGCCTTATCCTCACCCGTCCCCTAATCCTAACCCGTACGCTAACACTAACCCGTACCCTAACACGTACGCTCACCCTAAACCGTTGTCGTACCCTAACCTGTACCCTAAACCGTCCCCGTCCCCGTCCCCGTCCCCGTCCCCTAACCCTAACCCTAACCCTTACCCGAAGCCTTACCCTCACCCGTCCCCTAATCCTAACCCGTACGCTAACACTAACCCATACCCTAACATGTACGCTCACCCTAAACCGTTGTCGTACCCTAAAATGTACCCTAAACCGTCCCTGTCCCCGTCCCCTAACCCTAACCCTAACCCTAACCCTAACCCTAACCCTTACCCGAAGCCTTACCCTCACCCGTCCCCTAATCCTAACCCGTACGCTAACACTAACCCGTACCCTAACACGTACGCTCACTCTAAACCGTTGAGGCAGCCTAACCTGTACCCTAAACCATCCCCGTCCCATAACCCTAACCCTAACCCTAACCCTTACACGAAGCCTTACCCTCACCCGTCCCCTAATCCTAACTCGTACGCTAACACTAACCCATACCCTAACACGTACGCACACCCTAAATTGTTGTCGTACCCTAACCTGTACCCTAAACCGTCCCTGAACCCTAACCCTAACCCTAACCCTAAGCCAAACCCTAACACTTACCCGAAGCCTACCCTCACCCGTCCCCTAATCCTAACCCGTACGCTAACACTAACCCGTAACCTAACACGTACGCTCACCCTAAACCGTTGTCGTAGCCTAACCTGTACCCTAAACCGTCCCGTCCACTAACCCTAACCCTAACCCTAACCCTTACCCGAAGCCTTACACTCACCCGTCCCCTAATCCTAACCCGTTCGCTAACACTAACCCGTACCCTAACACGTACGCTCACCCTAAATCGTTGTCGTACCCTAACCTGTACCCTAAGCCGTCCCCGTACCCTAACCCTAACCCTAACCCTAACCCTAACCCTAACACTTACCCGAAGCCTTACCCTCACCCGTCCCCTAATCCTAACCCGTACGCTAACACTAACCCGTACCCTAACACGTACGCTCACCTTAAACCGTTGTCGTACCCTAACCTGTACCCTAAACCGTCCCCGTCCCCTAACCCTAACCCTTACCCGAAGCCTTACCCTCACCCGTCCCCTAATCCTCACCCGTACTATAACACTAACCCGTACCCTAACACGTACGCTCACCCTAAACCGTTGTCGTACCCTAACCTGTACCCTAAACCGTCCCTGTACCCTAACCCTAACCCTAACCCTAACCCTTACCCGAAGCCTTACCCTCACCCGTCACCTTATCCTAACCCGTACGCTAACACTAACCCGTACCCTAACACATACGCTCACCCTAAACCGTTGTCGTACCCTAACCTGTACCCTAAACCGTCCCCGTCCCCTAACCCTAACCCTAACCCTAACCCTAACCCTAAACCTTACCCGAAGCCTTACCCTCACCCGTCCCCTAATCCTAACCCGTACGCTAACACTAACCCGTACCCTAACACGGACGCTCACCCTAAACCGTTGTCGTACCCTAACCTGTACCCTAAACCGTCCCCGTCCCCTAACCCTAACCTTAACCCTAACCCTAACCCTAACCCTTACCCGAAGCCTTACCCTCACCCGTCCCCTAATCCTAACCCGTACGCTAACACTAACCCGTACCCTAACACGTACGCTCACCCTAAACCGTTGTCATACCCTAACCTGTACCCTAAACCGTCCCCGTCCCCTAACCCTAACCCTTACCCGATGCCTTACACTCATCCGTCCTCTAATCCTCACCCGTACGCAAACACTAACCCGTAGCCTAACACGTACGCTCACCCTAAACCGTTGTCGTACCCTAACCTGTACCCTAAACCGTCCCCGTCACCTAACCCTAACCTTAACACTAACCCTAACCCTAACCCTTACCCGAAGCCTTACCCTCACCCGTCCCCTAATCCTAACCCGTACGCTAACACTAACCCGTACCCAAACACGTACGCTCACCCTAAACCGTTGTCGTACCCTAACCTGTACCCTAAACCGTCCCCGTCCCCTAACCCTAACCCTAACCCTAACCCTTACCCGAAGCCTTACCCTCACCCGTCCCCTAATTCTAACCCGTACGCTAACACTAACCCGTACCCTAACACGTACGCTCACCCTAAACCGTTGTCGTACCCTAACCTGTACCCTAAACCGTCCCCGTCCCCGTCCCCTAACCCTAAACCTAACCCTTACCAGAAGCCTTACCCTCACTCGTCCCATAATCCAAACCCGTACGCCAACACTAACCCATACCCTAACACGTACGCTCACCCTAAACCATTGTCGTACACTAACCTGTACCCTAAACCGTCCCCATCCCCTAACCCTAACCCTAACCCTAACCCTTACCCGAAGCCTTACTCTTACCCGTCCCCTAATCCTAAACCGTACGCTAACACTAACCCGTACCCTAACAAGTACGCTCACCCTAAACCGTTGTCATACCCTAACCTGTACCCTAAACCGTCCCCTTCCCCTAACCCTAACCCTAACCCTATCCCTTACCCGAAGCCTTACCCTCACCCGTCCCCTAATCCTAACCCGTACGCTAACACTAACCCGTATCCTAACACGTACTCTCACCCTAAATCGTTGTCATACACTAACCTGTACCCTAAACCGTCCCCGTACCCTAACCCTAACCCTAACCCTAACCCTAACCCTAACACTTACCCGAAGCCTTACCCTCACCCGTCCCCTAATCCTAACCCGTACGCTAACACTAACCCGTACCCTAACACGTACGCTCACCCTAAACCGTTGTCGTACCCTAACCTGTACCCTAAACCGTCCCCGTCCCCTAACCCTAACCCTAACCCTAACACTTACCCGAAGCCTTACCCTCACCCGTCCCATAATCCTCACCCGTACGATAACACTAACCCGTACCCTAACACGTACGCTCACCCTAAACCGTTGGCGTACCCTAACCTGTACCCTAAACCGTCCCCGTCCCCTAACCCTAACCCTAACCCTAACCCTTACCCGAAGCCTTACGCTCACCCGTCCCCTAATCCTAACCCGTACGCTAACACTAACACGTACCCTAACACGTACGCTCACCCTAAACTGTTGTCGTACCCTAACCTGTACCCTAAACCGTCCCCGTCCCCGTCCCCGTCACCTAACCCTAACCCTAACCCTTACCCGAAGCCTTACCCTCACCCGTCCCCTAATCCTAACCCGTACGCAACACTAACCCATACCCTAACATGTACGCTCACCCTAAAACGTTGTCGTACCCTAAGCTGTACCCTAAACCGTCCCTGTCGCCGTCCCCTAACCCTAATCCTAACCCTAACCCTAACCCTTACCCGAAGCATTACCCTCACTCGTCCCCTAATCCTAACCCGTACGCTAACACTATCCCGTACCCTAACACGTACGCTCACCCTAAACCGTTGTCGCAGCCTAACCTGTACCCTAAACCGTCCCCGTCCCCTAACCCTAACCCTAACCCTAACCCTTACCCGAAGCCTTACCCTCACCCGTCCCCTAATCCTAACTCGTACGCTAACACTAACCCGTACCCTAACACGTACGCTCACCCTAAATCGTTGTTGTACCCTAACCTGTACCCTAAACCGTCCCCGTACCCTAACCCTAACCCTAACCCTAACCCTAACCCTTTCCCGAAGCCTTACCCTCACCCGTCCCCTAATCCTGACCCGTACGCTAACACTAACCCGTACCCTAACACGTACGCTCACCCTAAACCGTTGACGTACACTAACCTGTACCCTAAACCGTCCCCGTCCCCTAACCCTAACCCAACCCTAACCCTAACCCTAACCCTTACCCGAAGTCTTACACTCACCCGTCCCCTAATCCTAACCCGTAAGCTAACACTAACACGTACCCTAACACGTACGCTCACCCTAAACTGTTGTCATACCCTAACCTGTATCCTAAACCGTCCACGTCCCCGTCCCCAACCCTAACCCTAACCCTAACCCTAACCTTTACCCGAAGCCTTACCCTCACCCGTCCCCTAATCCTAACCCGTACGCTAACACTAACCCGTTCCCTAACATGTACGCTCACCCTAAACCGTTGTCGTACCCTAACCTGTACCCTAAACCGTCCCCGTCCCTGTCCCCGTCCCCGTCCCCTAACCCTAACCCTAACCCTTATCCGAAGCCTTACCCTCACACGTCCCCTAATACTAACCCGTACGCTAACACTAACCCATACCCTAACATGTACGCTCACGCTAAACCGTTGTCCTACCCTAACCTGTACCCTAAACCGTCCCTGTCCCCGTCCCCTAACCCTAACCCTAACCCTAACCCTAACCCTTACCCGAAGCCTTACCCTCACCCGTCCCCTAATCCTAACCCGTACGCTAACACTAACCCCTACCCTAACACGTACGCTCACCCTAAAACGTTGTCGTAGCCTAAACTGTACCCTAAACCGTCCCCGTCCTCTAACCCTAACCCTAACCCTAACCCTAACCCTTACCCGAAGCCTTACCCTCACCCGTCCCCTAATCCTAACCCGTACGCTAACACTAACACGTACCCTAACACGTACGCTCACCCTAAATCATTGTCGTACCCTAACCTGTACCCTAAACCGTCCCCGTACCCTAACCCTAACCCTAACCGTAACCCTAACCCTAACACTTACCCGAAGCCTTACCCTCACCCGTCCCCTAATCCTAACCCGTACGCTAACACTAACCCGTACCCTAACACGTACACTCACCCTAAACCGTTGTGGTACCCTAACCTGTACCCTAAACCGTCCCCATCCCTAACCCTAACCCTAACCCTAAACCTAACCCTTACCCGAAGCCTTACCCTCACCCGTCCCCAATCCTCACCCATACGCTAACACTAACCCGTACCCTAACACGTACGCTCACCCTAAACCGTTGTCGTACCCTAACCTGTACCCTAAACAGTCCCCGTCCCCTAACCCTAACCCTAACCCTAACCCTAACCCTTACCCGAAGCCTTACCCTCACACGTCCCCTAATCCTAACCCGTACACTAACACTAATCCGTACCCTAACACGTACGCTCACCCTAAACCGTTGACGTACCCTAACCTGTACCCTAAACCTTCCCCGTCCCCTAACCCTAATTCTGACCCTAACCCTAACCCTAACCCTTACCCGAAGCCTTACACTCACCCGTCCCCTAAACCTAACCCGTACCCTAACACTAACCCGTATCCATACACGTACGCTCACCCTAAACCGTTGTCGTACCCTAACCTGTACCCTAAACCGTCCCCGTCCCCGTCCCCTAACCCAAGCCCTAACCCTAACCTTTACCCGAAGCCTTACCCTCACCCGTCCCCTAATCCTAACCCGTACGCTAACACTAACCCGTACCCTTACACGTACGCTCACCCTAAACACTTGTCGTACCCTAACCTGGACCCTAAACCGTCCCCGTCCCCGTCCCCGTCCCTGTCCCCGTCCCCTAACCCTAACCCTAACCCTAACCCTAACCCTAACCCTTACCCGAAGCCTTACCCTCACCCGTCCCCTAATCCTAACCCGTACGCTAACACTAACCCGTACCCTAACACGTACGCTCACCCTGAACCACTGTCGTAGCCTAACCTGTACCCTAAACCATCCCCGTCCCCTAACCCTAACCCTAACCCTAAACCTAACCCTTACCCGAAGCCTTACCCTCACCCGTCCCCTAATCCTAACCCGTACGCTAACACTAACCCGTACCCTAACACGTACACTCACCCTAAATCATTGTCGTACTCTAAACTGTACCCTAAACCGTCCCCGTACCCTAACCTTAACCCTAACCCTAACCGTAACACTTACCCGAAGCCTTACCCTCACCCGTCCCCTAATCCTAACCCGTACGCTAACACTAACCCGTACCCTAACACATACGCTCACCCTAAACCGTTGTCATACCCTAACCTGTACCCTAAACCGTCCCCGTCCCCTAACCCTAACCCTAACCCTAACCCTTACCCGAAGCCTTAGCCTCACCCGTCCCCTTATCCTAACCCGTACGCTAACACTAACCCGTACCCTAACACGTACGCTCACCCTAAACCGTTGTCGTACCCTAACCTGTACCCTAAACCGTCCCCGTCCCCTAACCCTAACCCTAACCCTAACACTTACCCGAAGCCTTACCCTCACCCGTCCCCTAATCCTAACCCGTACGCTAACACTAACCCGTACCCTAACACGTACGCTCAACCTAAACCGTTGTCGTACCCTAACCTGTACCCTAAACCGTCCCCGTCCCCGTCCACGTCCCCTAACCCTAAACCTAACCCTTACCCGAAGCCTTACCCTCACCCGTCCTCTAATCCTAACCCGTACGCTAACACTAACCCATACCCTAACATGTACGGTCACCCTAAACCGTTGTCGTACCCTAAGCTGTACCCTAAACCGTCCCTGTCCCCGTCCCCGTCCCCTAACCCTAACCCTAACCCTAACCCTTACCCGAAGCCTTACCCTCACCCGTCCCCTAATCCTAACCCGTACGCTAACACTAACCCGTACCCTAATACGTACGCTCACCCTAAACCGTTGTCGTACACTAACCTGTACCCTAAACCGTCCCCGTCCCCTTCCCCGTCCCCTAAACCTAACCCTAACCCTTACCCGAAGCCTTACCCTCACCCGTCCCCTAATCCTAACCCTTACGCTAACACTAACCCATACCCTAACAAGTACGCTCACCCTAAACCGTTGTCGTACCCTAACCTGTACCCTAAACTGTCCCCGTCCCCTAACCCTAACCCTAAACCTAACCCTAACCCTTACCCTCACCCGTCCCCTAATCCTAACCTGTACGCAAACACTAACCCGTCCCCTAACACGTAAGCTCACCCTAAACCGTTGTTGTACCCTAACCTGTACCCTAAACCGTCCCCGTCCCCGTCCCCGTCCCCTAACCCTAACCCTAACCCTTACCCGAAGCCTTACCCTCACCCGTCCCCTAATCCTAACCCGTTCCCCAACACTAAACCGTACCCTAACATGTACGCTCACCCTAAACCGTTGTCGTACCCTAATCTGTACCCTAAACCGTCCCCGTCCCCTAACCCTAACCCTAACCCTAATCTTTACCTGAAGCCTTACCCTCACCCGTCCCCTAATCCTAACCCGTACGCTAACACTAACCCATACCCTAACACGTACGCTCACCCTAAACCGTTGTCGTACCCTAACCTGAACCCTAAACCGTCCCCGTCCCCTAACCCTAACCCTAACCCTAACCCTAACCCTTACCCGAAGCCTTACACTCACCCGTCCCATAATCCTCACGCGTACGCTAACACTAACCCGTACCCTAACACGTACGCTCACCCTAAACCGTTGTCGTACCATAACCTGTACCCTAAACCGTCCCCGTCCCCTAACCCTAACCCTAAACCTAACCCTAACCCTAACCCTTACCCTCACCCGTCCCCTAATCCTAACCCGTAAGGTAACACTAACCCGTACCCTAACACGTACGCTCACCCTAAACCGTTGTCGTACCCTAACCTGTACACTAAACCGTCCCCGTACCCGTCCCCTGACCCTAACCCTAACCGTAACCCTAACCCTAACCCTTACCCAAAGCCTTACCCTAACCCTTCCCCTAATCCTAAACTGCACGCTAACACGAACCCTTACCCTAACACGTACGTTCACCCTAAACCGTTGTCGTACCTAACATGTACCCTAAACAGTCCCCGTCCCCGTGCCCGTCCCCTAACCCTAACCCTAACCCTTACTCGAAGCCTTACCCTAACCTGTCCCCTAATCCTAACCCGTACGCTAACATTAACCTGTACTCTAACACGTACACTCACCCTAAACCGTTGTCATACACTTACCTGTACACTCAAACGTCCCCTAACCCTAACCCTAACCCTAACCCTTACCCGAAGCCTTACCTTAACCCGTCCCCTAATCCTAACCCGTACACTAACACTAACCTGTACCCTAACACGTACGCTCACCCTAAACCGTTCTTGTACACTTACCTGTAACCTAAACCGTCCCCGTCCCCTTCCCCATCCCCTAACCCTAACCCTAACCCTAACCCTTACCTGAAGCCTTACCCTAACCCATCCACTAATCCTAACCCGTACGCTAACAGTAACCCATACCCTAACACGTACGCTCTCCCTAAACCGTTGTCGTACCCTAACCTGTACCCTAAACCGTCGCCGTCAACTAACCCTAACCCTAACCCTAACCCTAATCCTAACCCTAACCCTTAGCCGAAGCCTTACCCTAATCCGTCCCCTAATCCTAAACCGTACGCTAACACTAAACTGTACCCTAACACATACGCTCACCCTAAAACGTTGTCGTACACTAATCTGTACCCTAAACCGTCCCCGTCCCCTAACCCTAACCTTAACCCTAACCCTTACCCGAAGCCTTACACTAACCCGTCCCTTAATCCTAACCCGTACGCTAACACTAACACGTACCCTAACACGTACGCTCACCCTAAACCGTTGTCGTACACTAACCTGTACCCTAAACCATCCCCGTCCCCATCCACGTCCCCTAACCCTAACCCTAACCGTTACCCGAAGCCTTACACTAATACATCCTATAATCCTAACACGTATGCTACCACTAACCCGTACCCTAACACGTATGCTCACCCTAAACAGTTGTCGTACCCTAACCAGTACCCTAAACTGTCCCCGTCCCCGTGCCCGTTCCCTAACCCTAACCCTAAACCTAACCCTTACCTGAAGCCTTACACTAACCCGTACCTTAATCCTAACCCTTACGCAAACACTAACACCTACCCTAACACGTACGCTCACCCTAAGCAGTTGTCATAGCCTAACCTGCACTCCAAACCGTCCCCGTCCTCTAACCCTAACCATAACACTAACCTTAACCCTAAACTTTACCCGAAGCCTTACCCTAACCCTTCCCCTAATCCTAAACCGTATGCTAACACTAACCTGTACCCTAACATGTACGCTCACCCTAAACCATTGTCGTACACTAACCTGTACCCTAAACCGTTCCCATCCACTAACCCTATCCCTAACCCTAAACCTAACCCTTACCCGAAGCCTTACCCTAACCGGTCTTCTAATCCTAACCCGTACGCTAACACCAACAGGTACCATAACACGTACGCTCTAGCTAAACCATTGTCGTACCCTAACCTGTACCCTAAACCATCCCCGTACCCTAACCCTAACCCTACCACTAACCCTAACCTTAACATTTACCCGAAGCCTTACCCTAACCCGTCCCCTTATCCTAAAACGTACGCTAAAACTAACCTGTACCCTAACACGTATGCTCACGCTAAACCGTTGTCGTACCCTAACCTTTACCCTAAACCATCCACGTCCCCTAACACTAACCATAACCCTAACACTTACCCGAAGAATTACCCTAACACGTCCCCTAAACCTAACCCGTACGCTAACACTAACACGTACCCTAACACGTAGGCTCACCGTAAACAGTTGTTGTAACCTAAGCTGTACCCTAAAACGTCCCCGTTACCTAACCCTAACCCTAACACCAACCCTAACCCTAACCCTTACCCGAAGCCTTACCCTAGCCCGTCCCCTAATCCTAACCCGTACGATAACACTAACCAGTATCCTAACACGTACGCTCTCCCTAAAACGTTGTCGTATGCTAACCTGTACTCTAAACGGTCCCAGTCCCCTGTTAAAGAAATCTGCACTACAATGAAGTCTCACTGCCCCCTGGTCAAAAGGGCCATCTGAAAAAAGTGTAAAATCCAGAAAGGCAGCACAGGCCATGGAGAACAGGGAGCCTTGTTATGCTGATGGGTGGGATGTAAATTGCCAACAGCCACTCTGGAGAAGTGTATTGTGTTTCCTGGAACACCTAAAAAACAAAGCAACGGAGCCTACGGCACTTCCACTTATGGTCCTATAGCTTAGGGAAATTAAAATCAAAAACACACAGCCACCCCAAAGTTTCAGACGGCTCTGTTTACAAGAACCTCGTCTACGGTACAAGTTAAATATCCCAGAAAGCGAAAAATGGATAAAGAAGTTGTGGTACGTACGTACAATGGAATATCACTCACCAATGAAATCTATGTCATCTGGCCCGTCGTGGCATAATGAGTGGATTCAGGTACGATGATTCTAAGAGAAATAAGTCACACAGAAAATGAAACATCATAAGATATCACTAATACACCGAATGTAATCTTGGCTACACATGAACTGAATTACAAAACAGAACAGGGTCTCAAATTTAGAAAACCAACTTATGTTTGCTTAAGGGGAAAGGTGAGTTGGGGTGCTGCATAAAACCAGAGACAGAAATTAGCACAGATACCACTCCATACGTCAAATATGTAATAGTCAAGACCTACCCCTTGCTCAACGAAATGGGCTAAACACACTATATTCAACGCCTAGGAATACACCTGACAAGTAAGAATCTTCAAACCCATGGATTTATATGTCTCCATAAGAGAATCAAGCGTGTGTACAGCTGCATGAAGGCAGCAGAGAAAATCCGATAAATCCTATTATCAAAATGAATTACAAAAACAAAAAAGAATGACAGTGAAATAGAGAGCAATTCTTAAATAATTCATTCAGGGCTTGTGATGCAACCTGGATTTACCTCATCTAAACCCAGAGCTGAGTGAGACATAAGGTTGGACACTTCGGGCTGATAGCATTGGTGAGGTTCGATGAGCAAATGCAGACCATTTGAAGTCATACTACATGGTACCCATTCCATGGGTCCCAACTCTCCAGGTTTAAGCGATTCTTCCTTCAGCTAAAGCATGCATGGGAAACCCACAGTATGGTACACCGTGTGACCGGGAAACATTTTCAAATGCATCTCAGTTTTTGTCCCCTTTTACTCGGGTTCACAATTCCAGACACTTTACTAACACTCTCCCCACTTGGAGAGTCAGTGCCTTTAACCTGCTGTTTGGCACAGTTTGCAATTTCTGCGCAAGATGAACAGGAATAGTGAGAACCAATGAGAGACTAGCTGTAGGTGTCTGCACGGGCAAATTTAACGCTCACTTCCCACCAGGAAGAGGAATTAACCAAACGCTCAGCATGCCGTGCCGGAACCAGATTAGGGGCTGAAGCAATCCTTCGGGTTCGTGGCCAGCTCAAAAGAAAGCGATTTGAAGAAAGGAGCTCAGGGGCACTGTAATTCACAAACCTGCAGAGTTATAAATGACAGCTATCGTCCAAAAATATATTGAAGGAAGGCTGCGAAGAGGACTTGAAAGCGGGGCAGAATTGCAGGAAAACGATTTCAGGTGGTGGACTGGAATTGCATTTAAAGCATAGGAAAAGAGGCAGAACGTCGACAATGATGCACTTGGCCAAAAAGGGCGTATGCGTTTTTTCCTGAATATATTCAGGAAAAAACGCATACGCCCTTTTTGGCCAACCAAGCAAGCATGTTAAAGAAATCTGCACTACAATGAAGTCTCACTGCCCCTCGATCAAAAGGGCCATCTGAAAAAAGTGTAAAATCCAGAAATGCAGCACAGGCCATGGAGAACAGGGAGCCTTGTTATGCTGATGGGTGGGATGTAAATTGCCAACAGCCACTCTGGAGAAGTGTATGGTGTTTCCTGAAACACCTAAAAAACAAAGCAATGCAGCCTCCGGCACTTCCACATATGGTCCTATACCTTGGGGAAATTAAAATCAAAAACACACAACCAACCCCAAAGTTTCAGACGGCTCTGTTTACAAGAAACTCGTCTAAGGTACAAGTTAAATGTCCCAGAAAGTGAAAAATGGATAAAGAAGATGTGGTACGTACGTACAATGGAATATCACTCACCAATGAAATCTATGTCATCTGGCCCGTCGTGGCATAATGAGTGGATTCAGGTACGATCATTCTAAGTGAAATAAGTCACACAGAAAATGAAACAGTATAAGATATCACTAATACACCGAATGTAATCTTGGCTACACATGAACTGAATTACAAAACAGAACAGGGTCTCAAATTTAGAAAACCAACTTTTGTTTGCGTAAGGGGAAAGGTGAGTTGGGGTGCTGCATAAAACCAGAGTTAGAAATTAGCACAGATACCATTCCATAAGTCAAATACGTAATAGTCAAGACCTACCCCTTGCTCAACGAAATGGGCTAAACACCCTATATTCAACGCCTAGGAATACACCTGACTAGTAAGAATCTTCAAACCCATGGATTTATATGTCTCCATAAGAGAATCAAGCGTGTGTACAGCGGCATGAAGGCAGCAGAGAAAATCCGATAAATCCCATTATCAAAATTAATTACAAAAACAAAACACAATGACAGTGAAAGAGAGAGCAATTCTTAAATAATTCATTCAGGGCTTGTGATGCAACCTGGATTTACCTCATCTACACCCAGAGCTGAGTGAGACATAAGGTTCGACACTTCGGGCTGATAGCATTGGTGAGGTTCGATGAGCAAATGCATACCATTTGAAGTCATACTGCATGGTACCCATTCCATGGGTTCCAACTCTCCAGGTTTAAGCGATTCTTCCTTCAGCTAAAACATGCATGGGAAACCCACAGTATGGTGCACCGTGTGACCGGGAAACTTTTTCAAATGCATCTCAGTTTTCGCCCCCTTTTACTCGGGTTCACAATTCCAGACACTTTACTAACACTCTCCCCACTTGGAGAGTCAGTGCCTTTAACCTGCTGTTTGGCACAGTTTGCAATTTCTGCGCAAGATGAACAGGAATAGGGAGAACCAATGAGAGACTAGCTGTAGGTGTCTGCATGGGCAAATTTAACGCTCATTTCCAACCAGGAAGAGGAATTAACCAAACGCTCAGCATGCCGTGCCGGAACCAGATTAGGGCCTGAACCAATCCTGCGGGTTTGCGGCCAGCTCAGAATAAAGCGATTTGAAGAAAGGAGCTCAGGGGCACTGTAATTCACAAACCTGCAGAGTTATAAATGACAGCTATCGTCCAAAAATATATTGAAGGAAGGCTGCGAAGAGGACTTGAAAGCGGGGCAGAATTGCAGGAAAACGATTTCAGGGGGTAGACTGGAATTGCACTTAAAGCATAGGAAAAGAGGCAGAACGTCGACAATGATGCACTTGGCCAAAAAGGGCGTATACGTTTTTTCCTGAATATATTGAGGAAAAAACGCATACGCCCTTTTTGGCCAACCAAGCAAGCATGTTAAAGAAATCTGCGCTACAATGAAGTCTCACTGCCCCCCGGTCAAAAGGGCCATCTGAAAATAGTGTAAAATCCAGAAATGCAGCACAGGCCATGGAGGACAGGGAGCCTTGTTATGCTGATGGGTGGGATGTAAATTGCCAACAGCCACTCTGGAGAAGTGTATTGTGTTTCCTGAAACACCTAAAAAACAAAGCAACGGAGCCTACGGCACTTCCACTTATGGTCCTATAGCGTAGGGAAATTAAAATCAAAAACACACAGCCACCCCAATGTTTCAGACGGCTCTGTTAACAAGAACCTCGTCTACGGTACAAGTTAAATATCCCAGAAAGCGAAAAATGGATAAAGAAGTTGTGGTACGTACGTACAATGGAATATCACTCACCAATGAAATCTATGTCATCTGGCCCGTCGTGGCATAATGAGTGGATTCAGGTACGATGATTCTAAGAGAAATAAGTCACACAGAAAATGAAACATCATAAGATATCACTAATACACCGAATGTAATCTTGGCTACACATGAACTGAATTACAAAACAGAACAGGGTCTCAAATTTAGAAAACCAACTTATGTTTGCTTAAGGGGAAAGGTGAGTTGGGGTGCTGCATAAAACCAGAGATAGAAATTAGCACAGATACCATTCCATACGTCAAATATGTAATAGTCAAGACCTACCCCTTGCTCAACGAAATGGGCTAAACACCCTATATTCAACGCCTAGGAATACACCTGACCTGAAAGAATCTTCAAACCCATGGATTTATATGTCTCCATAAGAGAATCAAGCGTGTGTACAGCTGCATGAAGGCAGCAGAGAGAATCCGATAAATCCTATTATCAAAATGAATTACAAAAACAAAACACAATGACAGTGAAATAGAGAGCAATTCTTAAATAATTCATTCAGGGCTTGTGATGCAACCTGGATTTACCTCATCTAAACCCAGAGCTGAGTGAGACATAAGGTTGGACACTTCGGGCTGATAGCATTGGTGAGGTTCGATGAGCAAATGCAGACCATTTGAAGTCATACTACATGGTACCCATTCCATGGGTCCCAACTCTCCAGGTTTAAGCGATTCTTCCTTCAGCTAAAGCATGCATGGGAAACCCACAGTATGGTGCACCGTGTGACCGGGAAACCTTTTCAAATGCATCTCAGGGTTTGTCCCATTTTACTCGGGTTCACAATTCCAGACCATTTATTAACACTCTCCCCACTTGGAGAGTCAGTGCCTTTAACCTCCTGTTTGGCACAGTTTGCAATTTCTGTGCAAGATGAACAGGAATAGGGAGAACCAATGAGAGATTGGTGTAGGTGTCTGCAGGGGCAAATTTAACGCTCATTTCCCACCAGGAAGAGGAATTAACCAAATGCTCAGCATGCCGTGCCGGAACCAGATTAGGGCCTGAAGCAATCCTGCGGGTTTGCGGCTGGCTCATAAGAAATCGATTTGAAGAAAGGAGCTCAGGGGCACTGTAATTCACAAGCCTGCAGAGTTATAAATAACAGCTATTGTCCAAAAATATATTGAAGGAAGGCTGCGAAGAGGACTTGAAAGCGGGGCAGAATTGCAGGAAAACGATTTCAGGGGATAGACTGGAATTCCATTTAAAGCATAGGAAAAGAGGCAGAACGTCGACAATGATGCACTTGGCCAAAAAGTGCATATGCGTTTTTTCCTGAATATATTCAGGAAAAAACGCATACTCCCTTTTTGGCCAACCAAGCAAGCATGTTAAAGATATCTGCACTACAATGAAGTCTCACTGCCCCCCGGTCAAAAGGGCCATCTGAAAAAAGTGTAAATCCAGAAATGCAGCACAGGCCATGTAGAACAGGGAGCCTTGTTATGCTGATGGGTGGGATGTAAATTGCCAAGAGCCACTCTGGAAAAGTGTATGGTTTTTCCTGAAACACCTAAAAAACAAAGCAACGGAGCCTACGGCACTTCCACTTATGGTCCTATAGCTTAGGGAAACTAAAATCAAAAATACACAGCCACCCCAAAGTTTCAGACGGCTCTGTTTACAAGAACCTCATCTACGGTACAAGTTAAATATCCCAGAAAGCGAAAAATGGATAAAGAAGTTGTGGTACGTACGTACAATGGAATATCAGTCACCAATGAAATCTATGTCATCTGGCCCGTCGTGGCATAATGAGTGGATTCAGGTACGATGATTCTAAGTGAAATACGTCACACAGAAAATGAAACATCATAAGATATCACTAATACACCGAATGTAATCTTGGCTACACATGAACTGAATTACAAAACAGAACAGGGTCTCAAATTTAGAAAACCAACTTATGTTTGCATAAGGGGAAAGGTGAGTTGGGGTGCTGCATAAAACCAGAGTTAGAAATTAGCACAGATACCATTCCATAAGTCAAATACATAATAGTCAAGACCTACCCCTTGCTCAACGAAATGGGCTAAACACACTATATTCAACGCCTAGGAATACAGCTGACTAGTAAGGATCTTCAAACCCATGGATTTATATGTCTCCATAAGTGAATCAAGCGTGTGTACAGCTGCATGAAGGCCGCAGAGAAAATCCGATATATCCTATTATCAAAATGAATTACAAAAACAAAACACAATGACAGTGAAATAGAGAGCAATTCTTAAATAATTCATTCAGGGCTTGTGATGCAACCTGGATTTACCTCATCTACACCCAGAGCTGAGTGAGATATAAGGTTGGACACTTCGTGCTGATACCATTGGTGAGGTTCGATGAGAAAATGCAAACCTTTTGAAGTCATAATACATGGTACACATTCCATGGGTCCCAACTCTCCAGGTTGAAGCGATTCTTCCTTCAGCTAAAGCATGCATGGGAAACCCACAGTATGGTGCACCATGTAACCGGCAAACCTTTTCAAATGCATCTCAGATTTTATCCCCTTTTACTCGGGTTCACAATTCCAGACACTTTCTAACACTCTCCCCACTTGGAGAGTCAGTGCCTTTAACCTCCTGTTTCGCACAGTTTGCAATTTCTGCGCAAGATGAACAGGAATAGGGAGAACCAATGAGAGACTAGCTGTAGGTGTCTGCAGGGGCAAATTTAACGCTCATTTCCCACCAGGAAGAGGAATTAACCAAAGGCTCAGCATGCCGTGCCGGAACCAGATTAGGGCCTGAAGCAATCCTGCGGGTTTGCAGCCAGCTCAGAAGAAAGCGATTTGAAGAAAGGAGCTCAGGGGCACTGTAATTCACAAACCTGCAGAGTTATAAATGACAGCTATCGTCCAAAAATATATTGAAGGAAGGCTGCGAAGAGGACTTGAAAGCGGGGCAGAATTGCAGGAAAACGATTTCAGGGGGTAGACTGGAATTGCATTTAAAGCATAGGAAAAGAGGCAGAACGTCGACAATGATGCACTTGGCCAAAAAGGGCGTATGCGTTTTTTCCTGAATATATTCAGGAAAAAACGCATACGCCCTTTTTGGCCAAACAAGCAAGCATGTTAAAGAAATCTGCACAACAATGAAGTCTCACTGCCCCCCGGTCAAAAGGGCCATCTGAAAAAAGTGTAAAATCCAGAAAGGCAGCACAGGCCATGGAGAACAGGGAGCCTGGTTATGATGATGGGTGGGATGTAAATTGCCAACAGCCACTCTGGAGAAGTGTATGGTGTTTCCTGAAACACCTAAAAAACAAAGCAACGGAGCCTACGGCACTTCCACTTATGGTCCTAGAGCTTAGGGAAATTAAAATCAAAAACACACACATCCACCCAAAAGTTTCAGACGGCTCTGTTTACAAGAACCTCGTCTACGGTACAAGTTAAATATCCCAGAAAGCGAAAAATGGATAAAGAACTTGTGGTACGTACGTATAATGGAATATCACTCACCAATGAAATCCATGTCATCAGGCCCGTCGTGGCATAATGAGTGGATTCAGGTACGATGATTCTCAGTGAAATAACTCACACAGAAAATGAAACAACATAAGATATCACTAATACACGGAATGTAATCTTGGCTACACATGAACTGAATTACAAAACAGAACAGGGACTCATATTTAGAAAACCAACTTATGTTTGCTTAAGGGGAAAGGTGAGTTGGGGTGCTGCATAAAACCAGAGATAGAAATTAGCACAGATATCATTCCATACGTCAAATATGTAATAGTCAAACCTACCCCTTGCTCAACGAAATGGGCTAAACACCCTGTATACAATGCCTAGGAATAAACCTGACTAGAAAGAATTTTCAAACCCACGGATTTATATGTCTGGATAAGAGAATCAAGCGTGTGTACAGCTGCATGAAGGCAGCAGAGAAAATCCGATAAATCCCATTATCAAAATGAATTACAAAAACAAAACACAATGACAGTGAAATAGAGAGCAATTCTTAAATAATTCATTCAGGGCTTGTGATGTAACCTTGATTTACCTCATCTACACCAAGAGCTGAGTGAGACATAAGCTTGGACACTTCGGGCTGATAGCATTGGTGAGGTTCGATGAGCAAGTGCAGACCCTTTGAAGTCATACTGCATGGTACCCATTCCATGGATCCCAACTCTGCAGGTTTAAGCGATTCTTCCTTCAGCTAAAACATGCATGGGAAACCCACAGTATGGTGCACCGTGTGACCGGGAAACGTTTTCAAAAGCATCTCAGTTTTTGTCCCCTTTTACTCGGGTTCACAATTCCAGACCCTTTACTAACACTCTCCCCACATGGAGAGTCATTGCCTTTAACCTCCTGTTTGGGACAGTTTGCAATTTCTGCGCAAGATGAACAGGAATAGGGAGAACCAATGAGAAACTAGCTGTAGGTGTCTGCACGGGCAAATTTAACGCTCATTTCCCACCAGGAAGAGGAATTAACCAAAGGCTCAGCATGCCGTGCCGTAACCAGATTAGGGCCTGAAGCAATCTTGCGGGTTTGCGGCCAGCTCACAAGAAAGCGAGTTGAAGAAAGGAGCTCAGGGGCACTGTAATTCACAAACCTGCAGAGTTATAAATGACAGCTATCGTCCAAAAATATATTGAAGGAAGGCTGTGAAGAGGACTTGAAAGCGGGGCAGAATTGCAGGAAAACGATTTCAGGGGGTAGACTGGAATTGCATTTAAAGCATAGGAAAAGAGGCAGAACGTCGACAATGATGCACTTGGCCAAAAAGTGCGTATGCGATTTTTCCTGAATATATTCAGGAAAAAACGCATACGCCCTTTTAGGCCAACCAAGCAAGCATGTTAAAGAAATCTGCACTACAATGAAGTCTCACTGCCCCCCGGTCAAAAGGGCCATTTGAAAAAAGTGTAAAATCCAGAAATGCCGCATAGGCCATGGAGAAGAGGGAGCCTTGTTATGCTGATGGATTGGATGTAAATAGCCAACAGCCACTCTGGAGAAGTGTATGGTGTTTCCTGAAACACCTAAAAAACAAAGCAACGGAGCCTACGGCACTTCCACTTATGGTCCTATAGCTTATGGAAATTAAAATCAAAAACACACAGCCACCCCAAAGTTTCAGACGGCTCTGTTTACAAGAACCTCGCCTACAGTACAAGTTAAATATCCCAGAAAGCGAAAAATGGATAAAGAAGTTGTGGTACGTACGTACAATGGAATATCACTCACCAATGAAGTCTATGTCATCGGGCCCGTCGTGGCATAATGAGTGAATTCAGTTACGATGATTCCAAGTGAAATAAGTCACACAGAAAATGAAATATCATAAGATATCACTAATACACCAATTGTAATCTTGGCTACATATGAACTGAATTACAAAACAGAACAGGGTCTCAAATTTAGAAAACCAACTTATGTTTGCTTAAGGGGAAAGGTGAGTTGGGGTGCTGCATAAAACCAGAGATAGAAATTAGCACAGATACCATTCCATACGTCAAATATGTAATAGTCAAGACCTACCCCTTGCTCAACGAAATGGGCTAAACACCCTATATTCAACGTCTAGGAATACACATGACTAATAAGAATCCTCAAACCCATGGATTTTTATGTCTCCATAAGAGACTCAAGCGTGTGTACAGCTGCATGAAGGCAGCAGAGAAAATCCGATAAAACCCTTTATCAAAATGAATTACAAAAACAAAACACAATGACAGTGAAATAGAGAGCAATTCTTAAATAATTCATTCAGGGCTTGTGATGCAACCTGGATTTACCTCATCTACACCCAGAGCTGAGTGAGACATAAGGTTGTACACTTCGGGCTGATAATATTGGTGAGGTTCGATGAGCAAATGCAGACCATTTGAAGTCATACTGCATGGTACCCATTCCATGGGTCCCAACTCTCCAGGTTTAAGCGATTCTTCCTTCAGCTAAAGCATGCATGGGAAACCCACAGTATGGTGCACCGTGTGACCGGGAAACGTTTTCAAAAGCATCTCACTTTTTGTCCCCTTTTACTCGGGTTCACAATTCCAGACCCTTTACTAACACTCTCCCCACATGGAGAGTCATTGCCTTTAACCTCCTGTTTGGGACAGTTTGCAATTTCTGCGCAAGATGAACAGGAATAGGGAGAACCAATGAGAAACTAGCTGTAGGTGTCTGCACGGGCAAATTTAACGCTCATTTCCCACCAGGAAGAGGAATTAACCAAAGGCTCAGCATGCCGTGCCGGAACCAGATTAGGGCCTGAAGCAATCTTGCGGGTTTGCGGCCAGCTCACAAGAAAGCGAGTTGAAGAAAGGAGCTCAGGGGCACTGTAATTCACAAACCTGCAGAGTTATAAATAACAGCTATCGTCCAAAAATATATTGAAGGAAGGCTGGGAAGAGGACTTGAAAGCGGGGCAGAATTGCAGGAAAACGATTTCAGGGTGTAGACTGGAATTGCATTTAAAGCATAGGAAAAGAGGCTGAACGTCGACAATGATGCACTTGGCCAAAAAGTGCGTATGCGTTTTTTCCTGAATATATTCAGGAAAAAACGCATACGCCCTTTTAGGCCAACCAAGCAAGCATGTTAAAGAAATCTGCACTACAATGAAGTCTCACTGCCCCCCGGTCAAAAGGGCCATCTGAAAAAAGTGTAAAATCCAGAAATGCAGCACAGGCTATGGAGAACAGGGAGCCTTGTTATGCTGATGGATTGGATGTAAATAGCCAACAGCCACTCTGGAGAAGTGTATGGTATTTCCTGAAACACCTAAAAAACAAAGCAACGGAGCCTACGGCACTTCCACTTATGGTCCTATAGCTTATGGAAATTAAAATCAAAAACACACAGCCACCCCAAAGTTTCAGACGGCTCTGTTTACAAGAACCTCGCCTACAGTACAAGTTAAATATCCCAGAAAGCGAAAAATGGATAAAGAAGTTGTGGTACGTACGTACAATGGAATATCACTCACCAATGAAGTCTATGTCATTGGGCCCGTCGTGGCATAATGAGTGAATTCAGTTACGATGATTCCAAGTGAAATAAGTCACACAGAAAATGAAATATCATAAGATATCACTAATACACCAATTGTAATCTTGGCTACATATGAACTGAATTACAAAACAGAACAGGGTCTCAAATTTAGAAAACCAACTTATGTTTGCTTAAGGGGAAAGGTCAGTTGGGGTGCTGCATAAAACCAGAGATAGAAATTAGCACAGATACCATTCCATACGTCAAATATGTAATAGTCAAGACCTACCCCTTGCTCAACGAAATGGGCTAAACACCCTGTATACAATGCCTAGGAATAAACCTGACTAGAAAGAATTTTCAAACCCACGGATTTATATGTCTCCATAAGAGAATCAAGCGTGTGTACAGCTGCATGAAGGCAGCAGAGAAAATCCAATAAAACCCTTTATCAAAATGAATTACAAAAACAAAACACAATGACAGTGAAATAGAGAGCAATTCTTAAATAATTCATTCAGGGCTTGTGATGCAACCTGGATTTACCTCATCTACACCCAGAGCTGAGTGAGACATAAGGTTGGACACTTCGCGCTGATACCATTGGTGACGTTCGATGAGCAAATGCAGACCATTTGAAGTCATACTGCATGGTACCCATTCCATGGGTCCCAACTCTCCAGGTTGAAGTGATTCTTCCTTCAGCTATAGCATGCATGGGAAACCCACAATATGGTGCACCGTGTGACCGGGAAACGTTTACAAATGCATCTCAGTTTTGTCCCCTTTTACTCGGGTTCAGTATTCCAGACCGTTTACTAACACTCTCCCCACTTGGAGAGTCAGTGCCTTTAACCTCCTGTTTGGCACAGTTTGCAATTTCTGCGCAAGATGAACAGGAATAGGGAGTACCAATGAGAGACTAGCTGTAGGTGTCTGCACGGGCAAATTTAACGCTCATTTCCCACCAGGAAGAGGAATTAACCAAAGGCTCAGCATGCCGTGCCGGAACCAGATTAGGGCCTGAAGCAATCCTGCGGGTTTGCGGCCAGCTCTCAAAAAAGCGATTGAAAAAGTAGCTCAGGGGCACTGTAATTCACAAACCTGCAGAGTTATAAATGACAGCTATCGTCCAAAAATATATTGAAGGAAGGCTGCGAAGAGGACTTGAAAGCGGGGCAGAATTGCAGGAAAACGATTTCAGGGGGTAGACTGGAATTGCATTTAAAGCATAGGAAAAGAGGCAGAACGTCGACAATGATGCACTTGGCCAAAAAGGGCCTATGCGTTTTTTCCTGAATATATTCAGGAAGAAACGCATACGCTCTTTTTGGCCAACCAAGCAAGCATGTTAAAGAAATCTGCACTACAATGAAGTCTCACTGCCCCCCGGTCAAAAGGGCCATCTGAAAAAAGGGTAAAATCCAGAAATGCAGCACAGGCCATGGAGAACAGGGAGCCTTGTTATGCTGATGGGTGGGATGTAAATAGCCAACAGCCACTCTGGAGAAGTGTATGGTGTTTCCTGAAACACCTAAAAAACAAAGCAACGGAGCCTACGGCACTTCCACTTATGGTCCTATAGCTTAGGGAAATTAAAATCAAAACCACACAGCCACCCCAAAGTTTCAGACGGCTCTGTTTACAAGAACCTCGTCTACGGTACAAGTTAAATATCCCAGAAAGCGAAAAATGGATAAAGAAGTTGTGGTACGTACGTACAATGAAATATCACTCACCAATGAAGTCTATGTCATCTGGCACGTCCTGGCATAATGAGTGGATTCAGGTACGATGATTCTAAGTGAAAAAAGTCACACAGAGAATGAAACATCATAAGATATCACTAATACACCGAATGTAATCTTGGCTACACATGAACTGAATTACAAAACAGAACAGGGTCTGAAATTTAGAAAACCAACTTATGCTTGCTTAAGGGGAAAGGTGAGTTGGGGTGCTGCATAAAACCAGAGATAGAAATTAGCACAGATACCTTTCCATAAGCCAAATATGTAATAGTCAAGACCTACCCCTTGCTCAACGAAATGGACTAAACACCCCATATTCAACGCCTAAGAATACACCTGACTACTAAGAATCTTAAGACCCATGGATTTATATGTCTCCATAAGGAAATCAAGCGTGTGTACAGCGGCCTATATGGAGCAGTGAAAATCCGATAAATCCCATTATCAAAATAAATTTCACAAACACAACACAATGACAGTGAAATAGAGAGCACTTCTTAAATAATTCATTCAGGGCTTGTGATGCAACCTGGATTTACCACATCAACACCCAGAGCTGGGTGAGACATAAGGCTGGACACTTCGGGCTGATAGCATTGGTGAGGTTCGGTGAGCAAACGCAGACCCTTTGAAGTCATACTGCATGGTAGCCATTCCATTGGTCCCAACTCTCCAGGTTTAAGGGATTCTTCCTTCAGCTAAAACATGCATGGGAAACCCAGAGTATGGTCCACCATGTGATTGGGAAACGTTTTCAAATGCATCTCAGGTTTCGTCCCCTGGTACTCGGGTTCACCATTCCAGACGCTTTACTAACACTCTCCACACTTGGAGAGTCAGTGCCTTTAACCGCCTGTTTGGCACAGTTTGCAATTTCTGCGCAAGATGAACAGGAATAGGGAGAACCAATGAGAGAGAAGCTGTAGGTGGCTGCACGGGCAAATGGAACGCTCATTTCCCACCAGGAAGAAGAATTATCCAAAGGCTCAGCGTGCCCTGCCGGAACCAGATTAGGGCCTGAAGAAATCCTGCGGTTTTGCGGCCAGCTCACAAGAAAGCGAGTTGAAGAAAGGAGCTCAGGGGCACTGTAATTCACAAACCTGCAGAGTTATGAATGACAGCTCGTTCAAAAATGTATTGAAGTAAGTCCTCGAAGAGGACTTGAAAGCGGGGCAGAATTTCAGGAAAACGATTTCAGGGGGTAGACTGGAATTGCACTTAAAGCATAGGAAAAGAGGCAGAATGTCGACAATGATGCACTTGGCCAAAAAGGGCGTATGCGTTTTTTCCTGAATATATTCAGGAAAAAACGCATACGCACTTTTTGGCCAAACAAGCAAGCGTGTAAAGGAAATCTGAACTACAATGAAGTCTCACTGCCCCCCGGTCCAAACGGCCATCTGAAACAAGTGTAAAATCCAGAAAGGCAGGACAGGTCATGGAGAAGAGGGAGCCTTGTTATGCTGATGGGCGGGATGTAAATTGCCAACAGCCACTCTGGAGAAGTGTATGGTGTTTCCTGAAACACGTAGGAAACAAAGCAACACAGCCTATGGCACTTCCACTTAGGGTCCTATAGCTTAAGGATATTAAAATCAAAAACACACAGCCACCCCAAAGTTTGGGACGGCTCTGTTTACAAGAACCTCGTCTACGGTACAAGTTAAATATCCGAGAAAGCAAAAAATGGATAAAGAAATTGTGGTACGTACGTACAATGGAATATCACTCAGCAATGAGATCTAGGTCATCAGGCCCGTAGCGGCAAAATCAGTGGATTCAGGTACGACGATTCTACGAGAAATAAGTCTCTCAGAAAAAGAAATATCATAAGATATCACTAATACACGGAACGTAAACTTCGCTACACATGAACTGAATTACAAAACAGAACAGGGTCTCAAATTTAGAAAACCAACTTATGCTTGCTTATGGGGAAAGGTGAGTTGGGGTGCTGCATCAAACATGAGATTGAAATTAGCACAGATACCGTTCCATAAGCCAAATATATAATAGACAAGACCTACTCCTTGCTCAACGAAATGGACTCAACACCCCATATTCAACGCCTGGGAATATACCTGACAAGTAAGAATCTTAAGACCCATAGATTTATATGTCTCCATAAGGAAATCAAGCGTGTGTACAGCAGCCTAAACGCAGCAGTGAAAATCCGATAAATCCCATTATCCAACTAAATTTCACAAACAAAACACAATGACAGTGAAATAGAGAGCAATTCTTAAATAATTCATTCAGGGCTTGTGATGCAACCTGGATTTACCACATCTACACCCAGAGCTGGGTGAGACATAAGGCTGGACACTTCGGGCTGATAGAATTGGTGAGGTTCGGTGAGCAAACGCAGACCCTTTGAAGTCATACTGCATGGTAGCCATTCCATGGGTCCCAACTCTCCAGGTTTAAGGGATTCTTCCTTCAGCTAAAACATGCATGGGAAACCCAGAGTATGGTCCACCTTGTGATTGGGAAACGGTTTCAAATGCATCTCAGGTTTCGTCCCCTGGTACTCGGGTTCACCGTTCCAGACGCTTTACTAACACTCTCCCTACTTGGAGAGTCAGTGCCTTTAACCTCCTGTTTGGCACAGTTTGCAATTTCTGCGCAAGATGAACAGGAATAGGGAGAACCAATGAGAGACTAGCTGTAGGTGTCTGCACGTGCCAATGGAACGCTCATTTCCCACCAGGAAGAGGCATTAACCAAAGGCTCATCGTGCCCTGCCGGAACCAGATTAGGGCCTGAAGCAATCCTGCGGTTTTGCGGCCAGCTCACAAGAAAGCGAGTTGAAGAAAGAAGCTCAGGGGAACTGTAATTCACAAACCTGCAGAGTTATGAATGACAGCTATCGCCCAAAAATGTATTGAAGTATGTCTTCGAAGAGGACTTGAAAGCGGGGCAGAATTTCAGGAAAACGATTTCAGGGGGTAGACTGGAATTGCACTTAAAGCATACGAAAAGAGGCAGAATGTCCACAATGATGCACTTGGCCAAAAAAGGCGTATGAGTTTTTTCCTGAATATATTCAGGAAAAAACGCATACGTGCTTTTTGGGCAACCAAGCAAGCCTGTAAAGGAAATCTGCACTACAATGAAGTCTCACTGCCCCCCGGTCAAAAGGGCCATCTGAAAAAAGTGTAAAATCCAGAAAGGCAGGCCAGGTCATGGAGAACAGGGAGCCTTGTTATGCTGATGGGCGGGATGTACATTGCCAACAGCCACTCTGCAGAAGTGTATGTTGTTTCATGAAACACGTAGGAAACAAAGCAACACAGCCTATGGCACTTCCAATTAGGGTCCTATAGCTTAGGGAAATTAAAATCAAAAACACACAGCCACCCCAAAATTTGGGATGGCTCTGTTTACAAGAACCTCGTCTACCGTACAAGTTAAATATCCGAGAAAGCAAAACATGGATAAAGATGTTGTGGTACGTATGTACAATGGAATATCACTCAGCAATGAAATCTATGTCATCAGGCCCGTAGCGGCATCATGAATTGATTCAAGTACTATGATTCTACTAGAAATAATCTCACAGAAAAAGAAAGATATTAAGATATCACTAATACACGGAACGTAAACTTGGCTACACATGAACTGAAATACAAAAGAGAACAGGGTCTCAAATTTAGAAAACCAACTTATGCTTGCTTATAGGGAAAGGTGAGTTGGGGTGCTGCATAAAACCAAAGATTGAAATTAGTACAGATAACGTTCCATAAGCCAAATATATTATAGACAAGACCTACACCTTGCTCAACGAAATGGACTCAACACCCCTTATTCAACGCCTGCGAATATACCTGACAAGTAAGAATCTTAAAACCCATGGATTTATATGTCTCCATAAGGAAATCAAGCATGTGTACAGCGGCCTAAACACAAGAGTGAAAATCCGATAAATCCCATTATCAAAATAAATTTCAAAAACAAAAAACAATGACAGTGAAATAGAGAGCAATTCTTAAATAATTCATTCAGGGCTTGTGATGCAACCTGGATTTACCTCATCTACACCCAGAACTGAGTGAGACATAAAGTTGGACACTTCGGGCTGATAGCATTGGTGAGGTTTGATGAGCAAATGCAGACCATTTGAATTCATACTGCACGGTACCCATTCCAAGGGTCCCAACTCACCAGGTTTAAGCGATTCTTCCTTCAGCTAAAACATGCATGGGAAACCCACAGTATGGTGCACCGTGTGACTGGCAAACGTTTTCAAATGCATCTCAGTTTTTGTCCCTTTTTACTCGGGTTCACAATTCCAGACCCTTTACTAACACTCTTCCCACTTGGAGAGTCAGTGCATTTAACCTGCTGTTTGGCACAGTTTGTAATTTCTGCGCAAGATGAACAGGAATAGGGAGAAACAATGAGAGACTAGCTGTAGGTGTCTGCACGGGCAAATTTAACGCTCATTTCCAACCAGGAAGAGGAATTAACCAAAGGCTCAGCATGCCGTGCCGGAACCAGATTAGGGCCTGAGGCAATCCTGCGGGTTTGCGGCCAGCTCACAAGAAAGCGATTTGAAGAAAGGAGCTCAGGGGCACTGTAATTCACAAACCTGCAGAGTTATAAATGACAGCTATCGTCCAAAAATATATTGAAGGAAGCCTGCGAAGAGGACTTGAAAGCGGGGCAGAATTTCAGGAAAACGATTTCAGGGGGTAGACTGGAATTGCATTTAAAGCATAGGAAAAGAGGCAGAACGTCGACAATGATGCACTTGGCCAAAAAGGGCGTATGCGTTTTTTCCTGAATATATTCAGGAAAAAACGCATACGCCCTTTTTGGCCAACCAAGCAAGCATGTTAAAGAAATCTGCACTACAATGAAGTCTCACTGCCCCCCGGTCAAAAGGGCCATCTGAAAAAAGTGTAAAATCCAGAAATGCAGCACAGGCCATGGAGAACAGGGAGCCTTGTTATGCTGATGGGTGGGATGTAAATTGCCAACAGCCACTCTGCAGAAGTGTATGGTGTTTCCTGAAACACCTAAAAAACAAAGCAACGGAGCCTACGGCACTTCCACTTATGGTCCTATAGCTTAGGGAAATTAAAATAAAAAACACACAGCCACCCCAAAGTTTCAGACGGCTCTGTTTACAAGAACCTCGTCTACGGTACAAGTTAAATATCCCAGAAAGCGAAAAATGGATCAAGAAGTTGTGGTACATACGTACAATGGAATATCACTCAGCAATGAAATCTATGTCATCTGGCCCGTCGTGGCATAATGAGTGGATTCAGGTACGATGATTCTAAGTGAAATAAGTCACACAGAAAATGAAACATCATAAGATATCACTAATACACCGAATGAAATCTTGGCTACACATGAACTGAATTACAAAACAGAACAGGGTCTCAAATTTAGAAAACCAACTTATGTTTGCTTAAGGGGAAAGGTGAGTTGGGGTGCTGCATAAAACCAGAGATAGAAATTAGCACAGATACCATTCCATACGTCATATATGTAATAGTCAAGGGGGCTTCCCTGGTGGCGCACTCGTTGAGAGTTCGCCTGCCGATGCAGGGGACGCGGGTTCGTGCCCCGGTCCGAGAGGATCCCACATGCCACGGAGCTACTGGCCCCGTGAGTCATGGCCGTTGAGCCTGCGCGTCCGGAGCCTGAGCTCCGCAACGGGAGAGGCCACAACACTGAGAGGCCCGCGTACACCAAAAAAAAAAAAAAATATGTAATAGTCAAGACCTACCCCTTGCTCAACGAAATGGGCTAAACACCCTATATTCAACGCCTAGGAATACACCTGACTAGTAAGAATCTTCAAACCCATGGATTTATATGTCTCCATAAGAGAATCAAGCATGTGTACAGCTGCATGAAGGCAGCAGAGAAAATCCGATAAATCCTATTATCAAAATGAATTACAAAAACAAAACACAATGACAGTGAAATAGAGAGCAATTCTTAAATAATTCATTCAGGTCTTGTGATGCAACCTGGATTTACCTCATCTACACCCAGAGCTGAGTGAGACATAAGGTTGGACACTTCAGGGTGATACAACTGGTGAGGTTCGATGAGCAAATGCAGACCATTTGAAATCATACTGCATGGTACCCATTCCATGGGTCCCAACTCTCCAGGATTAAGCGATTCTTCCTTCAGCTAAAGCATGCATGGGAAGCCCACAGTATGGTGCACCGTGTGACCAGGAAACGTTTTCAAAGGCATCTCAACTTTCGTCCCCTTTTACTCGGGTTCACAATTCCAGACCCTTTTCTAACACTCTCCAGACTTGGAGAGTCAGGGCCTTTAACCTCTTGTTTGGCACAGTTTGCAATTTCTGCGCAAGATGAACAGGAATAGGGAGAACCAATGAGAGACTAGCTGTAGGTGTCTGCACGGGCAAATTTAACGCACATTTCCCACCAGAAAGACGAATTAACCAAAGGCTCAGCATACCGTGCCGGAACAAGATTAGGGCCTGAAGCAATCCTGCGGGTTTGCGGCCAGCTCACAAGAAAGCGATTTGAAGAATGGAGCTCAGGGGCACTGTAATTCACAAACCTGCAGAGTTATAAATGACAGCTATCGTCCAAAAATATATTGAAGGAAGGCTGCGAAGAGGACTTGAAAGCGGGGCAGAATTGCAGGAAAACGATTTCAGGGGGTAGACTGGAATTGCATTTAAAGCATAGGAAAAGAGGCAGGACGTCGACAATGATGCACTTGGCCAAAAAGGGCGTATGCGTTTTTTCCTGAATATATTCAGGAAAAAACGCATACGCCCTTTTTGGCCAACCAAGCAAGCATGTTAAAGAAATCTGCACTACAATGAAGTCTCACTGCCCCCCGGTCAAAAGGGCCATCTGAAAAAAGTGTAAAATCCAGAAATGAAGCACAGGCCATGGAGAACAGGGAGCCTTGTTATGCTGATGGGTGGGATGTAAATTGCCAACAGCCACTCTGCAGAAGTGTATGGTGTTTCCTGAAACACCTAAAAAACAAAGCAACGGAGCCTACGGCACTTCCACTTATGGTCCTATAGCTTAGGGAAATTAAAATCAAAAACACACAGCCACCCCAAAGTTTCAGACGGCTCTGTTTACAAGAACCTCGTCTACGGTACAAGTTAAATATCCCAGAAAGCGAAAAATGGATAAAGAAGTTGTGGTACGTACGTACAATGGAATATCACTCACCAATGAAATCTATGTCATCTGGCCCGTCGTGGCATAATGAGTGGATTCAGGTACGATGATTCTAAGAGAAATAAGTCACACAGAAAATGAAACATCATAAGTTATCTCTAATACACCGAATGTAATCTTGGCTACACATGAACTGAATTACAAAACAGAACAGGGTCTCAAATTTAGAAAACCAACTTATGTTTGCTTAAGGGGAAAGGTGAGTTGGGGTGCTGCATAAAACCAGAGATAGAAATTAGCACAGATACCATTCCATACGTCAAATATGTAATAGTCAAGACCTACACCTTGCTCAACGAAATGGGCTAAACACCCTATATTCAACGCCTAGGAATACACCTGACTAGTAAGAATCTTCAAACCCCTGGATTTATATATCTCCATAAGAGAATCAAGCGTGGGTACAGCTGCATGAAGGTAGCAGAGAAAATCCGATAAATCCTATTATCAAAATGAATTACAAAAACAAAACACAATGACAGTGAAATAGAGACCAATTCTTAAATAATTCATTCAGGGCTTGTGATGCAACCTGGATTTACCTCATCTAAACCCAGAGCTGAGTGAGACATAAAGTTGGACACTTCGGGCTGATAGCATTGGTGAGGTTCGAAGAGCAAATGCAGACCATTTGAAGTCATACTGCATGGTACCCATTCCATGGGTCCCAACTCTCCAGGTTTAAGCGATTCTTCCTTCAGCTAAAACATGCATGAGAAACCCACAGTATGGTTCACCGTGTGACCGGGAAACGTTTTCAAATGCATCTCAGTTTTCGTCCCCTTTTACTCGGGTTCACAATTCCAGACCCTTTACTAACACTCTACCCACTTGGAGAGTCAATGCCTTTAACCTGCTGTTTGGCAGAGTTTGCAATTTCTGCGCAAGATGAACAGGAATAGGGAGAACCAATGAGAGACTAGCTGTAGGTGTCTGCACGGGCAAATTTAACGCTCATTTCCAACCAGGAAGAGGAATTAACCAAACGCTCAGCATGCCGTGCCGGAACCAGATTAGGGCCTGAAGCAACCCTGCGAGTTTGCGGCCAGCTCACAAGAAAGCGATTTGAAGAAAGGAGCTCCGGGGCACTCTAATTCACAAACCTGCAGAGTTATAAATGACAGCTATCGTCCAAAAATATATTGAAGGAAGCCTGCGAAGGGGACTTGAAAGCGGGGCAGAATTGCAGGAAAACGATTTCAGGGGGGAGACTGGAATTGCATTTAAAGCATAGGAAAAGAGGCAGAACGTCGACAATGATGCACTTGGCCAAAAAGGGCGTATGCGTTTTTTCCTGAATATATTCAGGAAAAAACGCATACGCCCTTTTTGGCCAACCAAGCAAGCATGTTAAAGAAATCTGCACTACAATGAAGTCTCACTGCCCCCCGGTCAAAAGGGCCATCTGAAAAAAGTGTAAAATCCAGAAATGCAGCACAGGCCATGGAGAACAGGGAGCCTTGTTATGCTGATGGGTGGGATGTAAAATGCCAACAACCACTCTGGAGATGTGTATTGTGTATCCTGAAACACCTAAAAAACAAAGCAACGGAGCCTACGGCACTTCCACTTATGGTCCTATAGCTTAGGGAAATTAAAATCAAAAACACACAGCCACCCCAAAGTTTCAGACGGCTCTGTTTACAAGAACCTCGCCTACAGTACAAGTTAAATATCCCAGAAAGCGAAAAATGGATAAAGAAGTTGTGGTACGTACGTACAATGGAATATCACTCACCAATGAAATCTATGTCATCTGGCCCGTCGTGGCATAATGAGTGGATTCAGGTACGATGATTCTAAGAGAAATAAGTCACACAGAAAATGAAACATCATAAGTTATCTCTAATACACCGAATGTAATCTTGGCTACACATGAACTGAATTACAAAACAGAACAGGGTCTCAAATTTAGAAAACCAACTTATGTTTGCTTAAGGGGAAAGGTGATTTGGGGTGCTGCATAATACCAGAGATAGAAATTAGCACAGATACCATTCCATATGTCAAATATGTAATAGTCAAGACCTACACCTTGCTCAACGAAATGGGCTAAACACCCTATATTCAACGCCTAGGAATACACCTGACTAGTAAGAATCTTCAAACCCATGGATTTATATGTCTCCATAAGAGAATCAAGCGTGTGTACAGCTGCATGAAGGTAGCAGAGAAAATCCGATAAAACCTATTATCAAAATGAATTACAAAAACAAAACACAATGACAGTGAAATAGAGAGCAATTCTTAAATAATTCATTCAGGGCTTGTGATGCAACCTGGATTTACCTCATCTACACCCAGAGCTGAGTGAGACATAAAGTTGGACACTTCGGGCTGATAGCATTGGTGAGGTTCGAAGAGCAAATGCAGACCATTTGAAGTCATACTGCATGGTACCCATTCCATGGGTCCCAACTCTCCAGGTTTAAGCGATTCTTCCTTCAGCTAAAACATGCATGGGAAACCCACAGTATGGTGCACCGTGTGACCGGGAAACGTTTTCAAATGCATCTCAGTTTTCGTCCCCTTTTACTCGGGTTCACAATTCCAGACCCTTTACTAACACTCTCCCCACTTGGAGAGTCAGTGCCTTTAACCTCCTGTTTGGCACAGTTTGCAATTTCTGCGCAAGATGAACAGGAATAGGAAGAACCAATGAGAGACTAGCTGTAGGTGTCTGCACAGGCAAATTTAATGCTCATTTCCATCCAGGAAGAGGAATTAACCAAACGCTCAGCATGCCGTGCCGGAACCAGATTAGGGCCTGAAGCAATCCTGCGGGTTTGCGGCCAGCTCAAAAGAAAGCGATTTGAAGAAAGGAACTCAGGGGCACTGTAATTCACAAACCTGCAGAGTTATAAATGACAGCTATCGTCCAAAAATATATTGAAAGAAGGCTGGGAAGAGGACTTGAAAGCGGGGCAAAATTGCAGGAAAACGATTTCAGGGGGTAGACTGGAATTGCATTTAAAGCATAGGAAAAGAGGCAGAACGTCGATAATGATGCACTTGGCCAAAAAGGGCGTATGCGTTTTTTCCTGAATATATTCAGGAAAAAACGCATACGCCCTTTTTGGCCAACCAAGCAAGCATGTTAAAGAAATCTGCACTACAATGAAGTCTCACTGCCCCCCTGTCAAAAGGGCCATCTGAAAAAAGTGTAAAATCCAGAAAGGCAGCACAGGCCATGGAGAACAGGGAGCCTTGTTATCCTCATGGGTGGGACGTAAATTGCCAAGAGCCACTCTGGAGAAGTGTATTGTGTTTCCTGAAACACCTAAAAAACAAAGCAACGGAGCCTACGGCACTTCCACTTATGGTCCTATAGCTTAGGGAAATGAAAATCAAAAACACACAGCCACCCCAAAGTTTCAGATGGCGCTGTTTACAAGAACCTCGTCTACGGTACAAGTTAAATATCCCAGAAAGCGAAAAATGGATAAAGAAGTTGTGGTACGAACGTACAATGGAATATCACTCACCAATGAAATCTATGTCATCTGGCCCGTCGTGGCATAATGAGTGGATTCAGGTACGATGATTCTAAGAGAAATAAGTCACACAGAAAATGAAACATCATAAGTTATCTCTAATACACCGAATGTAATCTTGGCTACACATGAACTGAATTACAAAACAGAACAGGGTCTCAAATTTAGAAAACCAACTTATGTTTGCTTAAGGGGAAAGGTGAGTTGGGGTGCTGCATAAAACCAGAGATAGAAATTAGCACAGATACGATTCCATACGTCAAATATGTAATAGTCAAGACCTACTCCTTGCTCAACGAAATGGGCTAAACACCATATATTCAACGCCTAGGAATACACCTGACTAGTAAGAATCTTCAAACCCATGGATTTATATGTCTCCATAAGAGAATCAAGCGTGTGTACAGCTGCATGAAGGCAGCAGAGAAAATCCGATAAATCCCATTATCAAAATGAATTACAAAAACAAAACACAATGACAGTGAAATAGAGAGCAATTCTTAAATAATTCATTCAGGTCTTGTGATGCAAACTGGATTTACCTCATCTACACCCAGAGCTGAGTGAGACATAAGGTTGGATACTTCGGGCTGATAGCGTTGGTGAGGTTCGATGAGGAAATGAAGACCATTTGAAGTCATACTGCATGGTAGC
The DNA here is from genome assembly GCF_059928025.1 of Delphinapterus leucas. Lineage (NCBI taxonomy): Eukaryota > Metazoa > Chordata > Mammalia > Artiodactyla > Monodontidae > Delphinapterus > Delphinapterus leucas. The sequence continues at coordinate 14,889,002 of NW_028322236.1, read as the reverse complement.
CATTCCATGGATCCTTACTCTCCAGGTTTAAGCGATTCTTCCTTCAGCTAAAACATGCATGGGAAACCCACAGTATGGTGCACCGTGTGACCGGGAAACGTTTTCAAATGCATCTCAGTTTTCGTCCCCTTTTACTCGGGTTCACAATTCCAGACCCTTTACTAACACTCTCCCCACTTGGAGAGTCAGTGCCTTTAACCTCCTGTTTGGCACAGTTTGCAAATTCTGCGCAAGATGAACAGGAATAGGGAGAACCAATGAGAGACTAGCTGTAGGTGTCTGCGTGGGCAAATTTAACGCTAATTTCCAACCAGGAAGAGGAATTAACCAAACGCTCAGCATGCCGTGCCGGAACCAGATTAGGGCCTGAAGCAATCCTGCGGGTTTGCGGCCAGCTCACAAGAAAGCGATTTGAAGAAAGGAGCTCCGGGGCACTGTAATTCAAAACATGCAGTGTTATAAATGACAGCTATCGTCCAAAAATATATTGAAGGAAGCCTGCGAAGAGGACTTGAAAGCGGGGCAGAATTTCAGGAAAACGATTTCAGGGGGTAGACTGGAATTGCATTTAAAGCATAGGAAAAGAGGCAGAACGTCGACAATGATGCACTTGGCCAAAAAGGGCGTATGCGTTTTTTCCTGAATATATTCAGGAAAAAGCGCATACGCCCTTTTTGGCCAACCAAGCAAGCATGTTAAAGAAATCTGCACTACAATGAAGTCTCACTGCCCCGCGGTCAAAAGGGCCATCTGAAAAAAGTGTAAAATCCAGAAATGCAGCACAGGCCATGGAGAACTGGGAGCCTTGTTTTGCTGATGGGTGGGATGTAAATTGCCAACAGCCACTCTGGAGAAGTGTATGGTGTTTCCTGAAACACCTAAAAAACAAAGCAATGGAGCCTACGGCACTTCCACTTATGGTCCTATAGCTTAGGGAAATTAAAATCAAAAGCACACAGCCACCCCAAAGTTTCAGACGGCTCTGTTTACAAGAACCTCATCTACGGTACAAGTTAAATATCCCAGAAAGCGAAAAATGGATAAAGAAGTTGTGGTACGTACGTACAATGGAATATCACTCACCAATGAAATCTATGTCATCTGGCCCATCGTGGCATAATGAGTGGATTCAGGTACGATGATTCTAAGAGAAATAAGTCACACAGAAAATGAAACATCATAAGTTAACTCTAATACACCGAATGTAATCTTGGCTACACATGAACTGAATTACAAAACAGAACAGGGTCTCAAATTTAGAAAACCAACTTATGTTTGCTTAAGGGGAAAGGTGAGTTGGGGTGCTGCATAAAACCAGAGATAGAAATTAGCACCTATACCATTCCATACGTCAAATATGTAATAGTCAAGACCTACCCCTTGCTTAACGAAATGGGCTAAACACCCTATATTCAACGCCTAGGAATACACCTGACTAGTAAGAATCTTCAAACCCATGGATTTATATGTCTCCATAAGAGAATCAAGCATGTGTACAGCTGCATGAAGGCAGCAGAGAAAATCCGATAAATCCTATTATCAAAATGAATTACAAAAACAAAACACAATGACAGTGAAATAGAGAGCAATTCTTAAATAATTCATTCAGGGCTTGTGATGCAACCTGGATTTACCACATCTACACCCAGAGCTGAGTGAGACATAAGGTTGGACTCTTCGCGCTGATAGCATTGGTGAGGTTCGATGAGCAAATGCAGACCATTTGAAGTCATACTACATGGTACCCATTCCATGGGTCCCAACTCTCCAGGTTTAAGCGATTCTTCCTTCAGCTAAAGCATGCATGGGAAGCCCACAGTATGGTGCACCGTGTGACCGGGAAACATTTTCAAATGCATCTCAGTTTTTGTCCCCTTTTACTCGGGTTCACAATTCCAGACCCTTTACTAACACTCTCCCCACTTGGAGAGTCAGTGCCTTTAACCTCCTATTTGGCACAGTTTGCAATTTCTGCGCAAGATGAACAGGAATAGGGAATACCAATGAGAGACTACCTGTAGGTTTCTGCACGGGCAAATTTAACGCTCATTTCCAACCAGGAAGAGGAATTAACCAAACGCTCAGCATGCCGTGCCGGAACCAGATTAGAGCCTGAAGCAATCCTGCGGGTTTGCGGCCAGCTCAAAAGAAAGCGATTTGAAGAAAGGAGCTCAGGGGCACTCTAATTCACAAACCTGCAGAGTTATAAGTGACAGCTATCATCCAAAAATATATTGAAGGAAGGCTGTGAAGAGGACTTGAAAGCGGGGCAAAATTGCAGGAAAACGATTTCAGGGGGTAGACTTGAATTGCATTTAAAGCATAGGAAAAGAGGCAGTACGTCGACAATGATGCACTTGGCCAAAAAGGGCGTATGCGTTTTTTCCTGAATATATTCAGGAAAAAACGCATACGCCCTTTTTGGCCAACCAAGCAAGCATGTTAAAGAAATCTGCACTACAATGAAGTCTCACTGCCCCCCAGTCAAAAGGGCCATCTGAAAACAGTGTAAAATCCAGAAAGGCAGCACAGACCATGGAGAACAGGGAGCCTTGTTATGCTGATGGGCGGGATGTGAACTGCCAACAGCCACTCTGGAGAAGTGTATGGTCTTTCCTGAAACACGTAGGAAACAAAGCAACACAGCCTATGGCACTTCCACTTATGGTCCTATAGCTTAGGGAAGTTAAAATCAAAAACACACAGCAACCCCAAAGTTTGGGTCGGCTCTGTTTACAAGAACCTCGTCTACGGTACAAGTTAAATATCCCAGAAAGCGAAAATGGATAAAGAAGTTGTGGTACATACGTACAATGGAAAATCACTCAGCAATGAAATCTATGTCATCTGGCCCTTAGCGGTATAATGAGTGGATTCAGGTACAATGATTCTACGTGAAATAAGTCACACAGAAAAAGGAACATCATAAGATATCACTAATACATGGAATGAAACTTGGCTACACATGAACTGAATTACAAAACACAAGAGGGTCTCCAAGTTAGAAAACCAACTGATGGTTGCTTATGGGGAAAGGTGAGTTGGGGTGCTGCATAAAACCAGAGATTTATATTAGCACAGAAACTGTTCCATAAACCAAATATGTAATAGAAAAGACCTACTCCTTGCTCAACGAAATGGAGTCAACACCCCATATTCAACGCCTAGGAATATACCTGACTAGTAAGGATCTTAAAACCCATGGATTTATATGTCTCCGTAAGAGAATCAAGCGTGTGTACAGCGGCCTAAACGCATCAGTGAAAATCCGATAAATCCCATTATCAAAATAAATTTCAAAAACAAAACACAATGACACTGAAATAGAGGGCAATTCTTAAATAATTCATTCAGGGCTTGTGATACAACCTGGATTTAGCACATCTTCAACCAGAGCTGGGTGAGACATAAGGCTGGACACTTCGGGCTGATAGCATTGGTGAGGTTCGGTGAGCAAATGCAGAACATTTGAAGTCATACTGCATGGTACCCATTCCATGGGTCCCAACTCTCCAGGTTTAAGGGATTCTTCCTTCAGCTAAAACATGCATGGGAAACCGAGAGTATGGTCCACCTTGTGATTTGGATTCGTTTTCAAATGCATCTCAGTTTTTTTCCCCTGGTACTAGGGTTCAATATTCCAGACCCGTCAATAACACTCTCCCCATATATATATTCAGGAAAAAATGCATACGCCCTTTTTGGCCAACCAAGCAAGCGTGTAAAGGAAATCTGCACTACAATGAAGCCTCACTGCCCCCCGGTCAAAAGGGCCATCTGAAAAAAGTGTAAAATCCAGAAAGGCAGGACAGGCCATGGGGAACATGTAGCCTTGTTATGCTGATGGGCGGGATGTGAACCGCCAACAGCCACTCTGGAGAACTGTATGGTGTTTCCGGAAACACGTCGGAAACAAAGCAACACAGCCTATGGCACTTCCACTTATGGTCCTATAGCTTAGGGACATTAAAATGAAAAACACAGAGCCACCCCAAAGTTTGGGACGGCTCTGTTTACAAGAACCTCGTCTACGATACAAATTAAATATCCCAGAAATCGAAATATGGATAAAGAAGATGTGGTACGTATGTACAATGGAATATCACTCAGCAATGATATCTATGTCATCAGGCCAGTAGTGGCATAATGAATGGATTCAGGTATGATGATTTTACGTGAAATAAGTCACACAGAAAAAGAAACATCATAAGTTATCACTAATACATGGAATGTAAACTTGGCTACACATGAACTGATCTACAAAACAGAACACGGTCTCAAATTTAGAAAACGAACTTACGCTTGCTTATGGGGAAAGGTGAGTTGGCGTGCTGCATAAAACCAGAGATTGAAATTAGCACAGATATCTTTCCATAAGCCAAATATATAATAGACAAGACCTACTCCTTGCTCAACGAAATGAACTCAACACCCCATATTCAACGCCTCGGAATATACCTGACTAGTAAGAATCTTAAAACCCATGGATTTATATGTCTCCGTAAGAGAATCAAGCGTGTGTACAGTGGCCTAAATGCAGCAGTGAAAATCGGATAACTTCCTTTATCAAAAAAAATTTCAAAAACAAAACACAATGACAGTGAAATAGAGAGCAATTCTTAAATAATTCATTCAGGGCTTGTGATGCAACCTGGATTTACCACATCTACACCCAGAGCTGGGTGAGACATAAGGCTGGACCCTTCGCGCTGATACCATTGGTGAGGCTCGGTGAGCAAATGCAGACCGTTTGAAGGCATACTGCATGGTACCCATTCCATGGGTCCCAACTCTCCAGGTTTAAGGGATTCTTCCTTCAGCTAAAACATGCATGAGAAACGCAGAGTATATTCCACCATATGACTGCGAAACGTTTTCAAATGCATCTCAGTTTTTGTGCCCTGGTACTCGGGTTCACCATTCCAGACGCTTTACTAACTCTCTCCCCACTTGGAGAGTCAATGCCTTTAACCTCCTGTTTGACACAGTATGCAATTTCTGCGCAAGATGAAAAGGAATAGGGAGAACCAATGAGAGACTAGCTCTAGGTGTCTGCACGGGCAAATTTATGTTCATTTCCCTCCAGGAAGTGGAATTAACCAAAGGCTCAGCATGCCGGGCCGGAACCAGATTAGGGCCTGAAGCAATCCTGCGGTTTTGCGGCCAGCTCACAAGGAAACGAGTTGAAGAAAGGAGCTCAGGGGCTCTGTCATTCACAAACCTGCAGAGTTATAAATGCCAACTATCGTCCAGAAATACATTGAAGAAGGCTGCGAAGAGGACTTGACAGCGCGGCAGAATTGCTGGAAAACGATTTCAGGGGGTAGACTGGAATTGCATTTAAAGCATAGAAAAGAGTCATAACGTCGACAATGATGCACTTGGCCAAAAAGGGCGTATGCGTTTTTAACTGAATATATTCAGGAAATAACGCATACGCACTTTTTGGCCAACCAAGCAAGCGTGTAAAGGAAATCTGCACTACAATGAAGTCTCACTGCCCCCCGGTCAAAAGGGCCTTCTGAAAAAAGTGTAAAATCCAGAAAGGCAGGACAGGCCATGGAGAACAGGGAGAGTTGTTATGCTGATGGACGGGATATAAATTGCCAACAGCCACTCTGGAGAAGTGTATGGTGTTTCCTGAAACACCTAAAAAGCAAAGCAACGGAGCCTACGGCACTTCCATTTATGGTCCTATAGCTTACGGAATTAAAATCAAAAACACACAGCCACCCCAAAGTTTCGGACGGCTCTGTTTACAAGAACACCGTCTGCGGAACAAGTTAAATATCCCAGAACGTTAAAAATGGATAAAGAAGTTGTGGTACGTACGTACAATGTAATATCACTCAGCAATGAAATCTAGGTCATCAGGCCCGTCGCGGCATAATGAGTGGATTCAGGTACGATGATTCTAAGTGAAATAAGTCACACAGAAAATGAAACATCATAAGATATCACTAATACACGGAATGTAAACTTGGCTACACATGAACTGAATTACAAAACAGAACAGGGTCTCAAATTTAGAAAACCAACTTATGCTTGCTTAAGGGGAAAGGTGAGTTGGGGTGGTGCATCAAACCAGAGATAGAAATTAGCACAGATACCTTTCCATAAGCCAAATATGTCATAGTCAAAACCTACACCTTGCTCAACGAAATGGACTAAACACCCCATATTCAACGCCTAGGAATACACCTGACTAGTAAGAATCTTCAAACCCATGGATTTATATGTCTGCATAAGAGAATCAAGCGTGTGTACAACTGCATGAATGCAGCAGAGAAAATCCGATAAATCCCATTATCAAAATGAATTACAAAAACAAAACACAATGACACTGAAATAGAGAGCAATTCTTAAATAATTCATTCAGGGCTTGTAATGCACCCTGGATTTACCACATCTACACCCAGAGCTGAGTGAGACATAAGGTTGTACACTTCGTGCTGATAGCATTGGTGAGGTTCGATGAGCAAACTCAGACCCTTTGAAGTCATACTGCATGGTACCCATTCCATGGGTCCCAACTTTCCAGGTTTACAGGATTCTTCCTTCACCTAAATCATGCACCTGAATCCCAGAGTATGGTCCACTATGTGACTGGGAAGCGATTTTAAATGTCTCTCAGGTTTCCTCCCTTGGTACTCAGGTTCACCATTCCAGACGCTTTACTAACTCTCTCCCCACTTGGAGAGTCAGTGCCTTTAACCTCCTGTTGGGCACAGTTTGCAATATCTGCGCAAGATGAACAGGAATAGGGAGAACCAATGAGAGACTAGCTGTAGTTGTCTGCACGGGCAAATTTAACGCTCATTTCCCACCAGAAAAAGGAATTTTCCAAACGCTCAGCATGCTGTGCGGAAACCAGATTAGGGCCTGAAGCAATCCTGCGGTTTTGCGGCCAGCTCACAAGAAAGCTAGTTGAAGAAAGGAGCTCAGGGACACTGTAATTAACAAACCTGCAGAGTTATAAATGGCAGGTATCAAACAAAAATATATTGAAGTAAGGCTGCGAAGAGGACTTGAAAGTGGGGCAGAATTCCAGTAATATGATTTCAGGAGGTAGACGGGAAGTGCTCTGAAAGCATAGGAGAAGAGGCAGATTCTCGACAATGATGCACTTGGTCAAAAAGTGCATATGAGTTTTTTCAGGGCCCTCATTAAAGAGGGTAGGGGGCTCCCAGCATGCTTTCGTGGCCAACAGAGGGCCCACATCGCCAAGGCGATGTGAGCCAGCCAGGCAGGAGTGACCTCACATCAGAGGGCCCACCTCACAGAAGGGTAAGGAACCCAGCCAGGATCAGACTCTCACCAGAGTGCCCACATCAGCAAGGGGCTGTGAACCAGACAGGAGTGTCATCACACCCATGGGGCCACATCATCAAAGGTTGAGGTACCCAGGAAATGTGGCCTCAAACCAGAGGACCCACATCACCATGGGTCTCAGAGCGAGGCAGGCAGGATTAACCTCACAACACATGGCCCATTGTATAAAAAAGGTGAGGAATCCAGCAGTTGGAACATCCCAGCAGGCGTCCCAGAGCACCAGGGCTATGGGATCCAGGCAGTGATGAACTCACAACAGAGGTCCCTCATCATGAAACTGTGAGGAAACCAGCCGTTGTGACCTCAGAGCACAAGGCCCACATCCCCATGGGGAAGGGAACCAAGCAGGAGTGTCATCACACCAGTGGGCACACATCAGAAAATGTGGGGAGCCCAGCAGTTAGGGCCTGACGCCAGAGGGCTCTCATCACTGAGGAGAGGAGGCTCACAGCAGGCTCCAACTGCTACCAGAGGGCCGCCATCGCCAATGCGGGATGTGCCAGCCAGGCAGGAGTGACCTCAGAGCAGAGGGCCCACCACACAAAAGTGTGAGGAACCCAAAGAGGATCAGACTCTCACCACAGGGCCCACATCACCAAGGGAATGGGAACCAGGCTGGAGTGTCCTCACACCAGTGGGGCCTCATCACCGAAATGTGAGTGACCCAGCACACGTGGCTTCAAACCAGAGGACACATATCACCAAGGGGCTGGGAGTGAGGCAGGCAGGAGGAGCCTCAAAACATAGGGACCATAGAATAAAAATGGTGAGGTATCCCGCAGTTGGAACCTCCTAGCAGGCGGCCAGGAGCAGCGAGGCTATGGGATCCAGACCTGACTGAACTCAAAACAGAGTGCCCTCATCATAAAACTGTGAGCAACCCAGCCGTTGGGACCTCAGAGCAGAAGGCCCACATTCCCATGTGGCTGGGAACATGGCATAAGTGTACTCGCACCACAGGGCACACATCAGAGAATGTTGGAAGCCCAGAAGTTAGGGCCTGATGCCAGAGGGCCCTCATTACCAAGGGGAGGAGACTCCAAGCAGGCACCAACTCCCAACTGAGGGCCCATGTCGCCAAGGTGACGTGTGACAGCCAGGCAGGAGTGACCTCACAGCAGAGGGCCTACCTCACAGAAGGGTGAGGAACCCAGCCAGGATAAGACTCTCACCAGAAGGCCCACATCACCAATGGGATCAGAAACAGGCAGGACTGTCTTCACACCAGTGTGGCCACATCATAGAAAGGTGAGGAACCCAGCACATGTGGCCTAAACCAGAGGACCCACATCTCCAAGGGGCTCGGAGTGAGGCAGGCAGGAGGAGCCTCACAACACAGGGACCATAGGATAAAAAAGCTGAGGAAACTTGCAGTGTGAACCTCCCAGCAGGCGGCCCAGAGCACCAAGTCTATGCGATCCAGGCTGCAGTGAACTCACAGCAGAGGGCCCACATCATGAAACTGTGAGCAACCCAGACATTGGGACCTCAGAGCAGAAGGCCCACATCCCCATGGGGATGGGAACCTCGCAGGAGTGCCCTCGCACCACTTAGCACGTATCAGAAAATGTGGGTACCCAGCAGTTAGGGCCTGACGCAAGAGGGCCCTCATCACCGAGGGGAGGAAGCTCCCAGCAGGCTACAACTGCCACAAGAGGGCCGATGTTGCCCAGGCGGGGTATGCCAACCAGGCAGGAGTGACCTCACAGCAGAGGACCCACCTCACAGAAGGGTGAGGAACCCAAACAGGATCAGACTCTCACCAGAGGGCCCACATCATCAAGGGGATAGGAACCAGGCAGGAGTGTCCTCACACCATTGGGGCCACATCATCAAAAGGTGAGGGCCCCAGCACACGTGGCCTCAAACCAGAGGACACACATCACCAAGGGGCTGGGAGTGAGGCAGGCAGGAGGAGTCTCAAAAAAGAGGGCCCATAGAAGAAAAAAGGTGAGGAATCCCGCAGTTGTAACGTCCCAGCAGGTGGCCAGGAGCAGCATGGCTATGGGATCCAGGCCGGAGTGAACTCACACCAGAGGGCCCTCATCATGAAACTGAGCAACCCACCGTTGGGACCTCAGAGCAGAAGGCCCACATTCCCATGGGGTTGTGAACTTGGCAGGAACGTACTCGCACCACAGGGCGCACATCAGAAAATTTTGGGAGCCCAGGAGTTAGGGCCTGATGCCAGAGGGCCCTCATTACCAAGGGGAGGAGACTCCCAGCAGGCACCAACTCCCACCAGATGGCCAACGTCACCAAGGCGGGGTGTGCCAGCTAGGCAGGACTGACCTCAGAGAAGAGGGCCTACCTCACAGAAGTGTGAGTAACACAACCAGGATCAGACTCTCACCGGAGGGCCCACATCACCAAGGAGATGGGAACCAAGCAGGAGTGTCCTCACACCAGTGGGGCCACATCAGCCAAAGGTGAGGAACCCAGCACATGTGGCCTCAAACCAGAGGACACACATCACCAAGGGGCTGGGAGTGAGGCAGGTGTCTGGAGGGGCACATTTAACTCTAATTTCCCACCAGGAAGAGGAATTAACCAAAGGCTCAGAGTGCCGTGCCGGACCCTGATTATGGCCTGAAGCAAACCTGCGGTTCTGTGGCCAGCTTTCAAGGAAACGAGTTAAGAAAGGAAATCACGGGCACTGTAATTCACAAACCTGCAGAGGTATAAATGACAGCTATTGGCAAAAATATATTGAAGTAAGTCTGCAAAGAGGACTTGAAAACGAGGCAGAATTGCAGGAATCATATTTCAGGAGGTAGATTGGAATTGCATTTAAAGCATGTGAAATGCGGCAGATCTTCGACAATGATGCACTTGGACAAAAGTGCATATACATTTTTTCCTGAATATATTCAGGAAAAAACGCATATGCCCTTTTTGGCCAACCAAGCACTCGAGCAATGGAAATCCGCACTACAATGAAGTCTTATTTCCCATTCGTCAAAAGGGCCATCTGAAAAAAGTGTAAAAACCAGAAACACAGGACAGGCCATGGAATAAAGGGAGCCTTGTTATGCTGATGGGTGGGATGTAAATTGCCAACAGACACTCTGGAGATGTTTATGGTGTATCCTGGAACATCTGACAAACAAAGCTACAGACCCTAGGGCACTTCCACTTTTGGCCCTATAGCTTTGGAAAATTAAAATCAAGAAGACAGAGCCAACACAAAATTTAGGGCTGCTGTGTATACAAGAACCTCGAGTCCAGTACAAATTAAATATCCCAGAAAGAAAAAAATGGATAAAGGAGTTGTGCTACTTACGTACAACGGAATATCACTCAGCAATGAAATCAATGTCATCAGGACTGTAGCAGCAAATTGAGTGGATTTAAGTATGATGATTCTAAGAGAAATATGTCACACAGAGTAAGATAATTATCATAAGATATCACTAATAGAGAGAGTGTAAACTTGGCTACACATAAACTGAATTACAAAACCGAACAGAGTCTCACATTTAGATAAAAACTTATGCTTGCTTAAGGGGAAAGTTGAGTTGGGGTGCTGTATAAAACCAGAGATTGAAATGAGCACACATACCGTTCCATAAGTCAAATATGTAATAGACAAGACCTACTCTTTGCTCAATGAAATAGACTCATCCAAGATGTATCACCTCACACCTGTTAGAATGGGCATCATCAGAAAATCTACAAACAACAAATGCTGGAAAGGGTGTGGAGATAAGGAACCCTCTTCCACTATTGTTGGGAATGTAAATTGATACAGTCACTGTGGAGAACATTATGGAGTTTCTTATAAAACTAAGAATAGAATTACCATATGATACAGCAATCCCACTACTGGGCATATACCCAGACAAAACCATAAATCAAAAAGAGACATTCACTGCAATGTTCATTGCATCACTATTTACAATATCCAGGTAATGGAAGCAACCTAAATGCCCACAGACAGATGAATGCATAAAGATGAGGTACATATATAAAATGGAATATTACTAAGCCATAAAAAGGAATGAAATTGGGTCATTTGTAGAGACGTTGATGGATCTAGAGACTGTCATACAGAGTGAAGTAAGTCAGAAATGGAAAAACAAATCTTGTATATTAATGCATATATGTGGAACCTAGAAAAATTGTACAGATGAACCGTTTTGCAAGGCAGAAATAGAGCAACAGATGTAGACAACAAACGTATGGACACCAAGGGGGGAAAGCTGTTAGGGGGTGGTGGTGGGAGGAGTTGAGAGATTGGGATTGGCATGTATACATTTATATGTATAAAATAGATAACCAACAAGAACCTGCTGTATAAAAAATTAAAATAAAATTCAAAATTAAAAAAAGTAAAACAGAAAAAATATTCTTCCCTTCACATACATGTATTTATATGAATAAATTATTTCCATGCTTATATCTGTAAATACAAAAAAGAGGAATAAAATCTACCTTGAACCAAAAATGAAAAAAAGAAAAAAAATACAGAACCCACAAGTTACACAGAGGAAAACCGTATCAGGGCACTTGCTCCAGTTGTAAACAATTCTGAAGTTGGTCAGTGGTGGGGAATCATCTCCCATTCAGCCAGCAGGCCACACGCAACAAGCATCCTCATTGCAAAGTTGGGGGACCGTGCCGAGGCATCTGTGAGTAAACGTGGGCCGAGCCCCAGGCCAGCTGCTGCAGAAATGTTCCCACCTTTCACAGGTAAAACACCTGAATATGTACAAGGATTTGAAAGCCTAGAGGAAGGGCCATGGAGCCACATGAGCGACAGCATGCCAGCCGACTTGGTGCCTGCAGGCCAGCCAGGATGGTCCTGGCCCTGGGTACTCTTCTGGAAGCTTTCCATTTCCCTGCCTGAGATATCCCTGCTGTCCCGGCCCCCACTGATTTCTTCCTTCCTCACCTCTGCCCAGGGAGAAATTCCAGCAGCAGGTATGGGTGACACATCCTCTTCTTTAGCAGGTGGCATCTTGGCAACTGCTGCAGAAAGTCCAGCAGAGCCCCACTCACACTGGGCCACCCACAAAGCCGTGGCCTCTCACTCCCTCCCACCAGCCCAGCCCCGAGACTGCTGACTGGGCAGAGAAAATGGCGTCAGGCACAGCTGCAGGGGCTCTTGCTGCCTGGAGCGGTGTTTATATTGATCTCAACCCAGGCACACCTGGGGAGGACTGGCCGGCACGGTCAGGCTTCCCAGGCCAGCCAATAATCACCCCTCAGGGGCTCACAGTTGCAGAAACTGGAACTTGCTGAATCGGCCAGGTCCAAGGAACAGGTGTGGGCTCCTGAGAGTCAGGATAGACAAGGGACTGCAGCTCTGGCTTGTTTTCTAATTATATTATCTGGCCCATGAGTGGGAGACAACTTCAAGAAAACCCTCTCCTAATGAGAGGAACCCAGGAGTCAGGGAGAGGAGGGGTGTGTGGTGGGTGGAGACAGAGGCCTGGTGCCCCGGGTGCAGTGGAAGTCTCTGGAAGACCAGGTGGAGGGAGGCCACACAGAGTGATGCCCAGGGTCACAGACCTGTCAGAGCTGCTGTTTGTTAGTTCAAGTCCTGCTCTGAGGTGCTCTGTGTCAGATCTGAGTGACAGGTGAACTGGGAGTGCTCTGCAATGAGGGCGATGTGCACGGTTCCTGTGTGCCCAGCCCTGCCACGGTAACTGCAAGGGTAGCTCTGTATCCTGAGAGTGGCCTGACCACGAGAGCCCCGTGGTCTGGAGTGGGGGGTAGGGTCCCTGCTCAGGTGATCTCCATATCCTGGGATTGGCCTGATATCGAGAGCCCCATGGGCTGCTGGAATCCTGGTAAAAGATGTCAGGACAGTCAGTGAAGCCACCGAGGATAGACCTCCAGTAGTTCCTAAATCCTACACCCTGCTGGTCATTCTACCAACCACCAGGACATGGTATTCTGTATTAGTCTTCAATGATGCCTTCTTTTGTATTCCATTAGTGTCAGAGTCACAAGAAATTTTGGCTTGTGAGTGGCAGGTCTCAACATACAACTAAAACAATACTTCTGGGCCGTCTTGCCCCAAGGGTTCAAAAATTCTCACACCATCTTTGGGGAAAGCTCAGCTAAAGACCTAAAAGTCCTACCACTGGAAAAAGAAACACTCCTTCAATATGCAGACGACATTCTGAACACCAGCCCTACTAAGGAGACCTCTGAACTACCAAGCCAATAAAGGATACAAGTTGTCCAAGAAAAAGCTCAAATATCACAGACTACGGTGACCTGCCTGGGCTTCATTCTCACAGAAGGTCGGAGAAGCCCATCCCAGGAAAGGGAAGAAACAATTTACAGCCTTACCCATATCTAAAACTAGAAGACAGCTTAGGGGTTCCTGGGGAGGCCACGGTTTGCTGCTTCTGGATCCCTAACTACAGTCTACTAGTTGGGCCTCTATATGAAACACTGAAAGGAAAAGATGATGATCCTTTTGAATAGAATCCAGAAGTGGCCTTTCAAGAATGGAAAGAGCAGTCAATTCAGACCCTTGCCCTGGAACTCCCTAATTTAGCTAAACCCTTTGACCTTTACATTCCTGGTGAACGGTGAATCGCCATTGGAGTATTAGTGCAAAAACTGGGACCACTTGAAATGGAACAATGCAAGAATGCCATCCAGGTAGGATAAACTACGGTCACCAAGGGGCTTGGCCCACTGCCACATCTGGCCAAGATACTGGCGGTATCTAAAATCCTGGAAATCAGCAGCCCAAAAGGCCACCTCCCTCCTAAGGGAAAAGGACCCCAAGTGGTGTTCCTAACACCCAATGATGCCCTGAAGTTGCAGGGTTTGCTCTGTGGGCACACTGACCTCGAGTGAGGAGGCCTTCCAACTCCAAACTCCAGAGAGATAACCGGGGGCAACGGGGCACCATGACGACTCAAGTGACCATCACTTGATCTGGAGTTTCTCTCATAAAACAACAAGAGTGTGTCCCAAAAGAGTAGACTACTGCTTGCAGGACTTACTGCCCCCAGAGCGGACCTAATAATCCTGGCGGGGGAACCGTATATCACGCTGTCACCATAGAAAAGCCTACAGACACTGTGATAATGTTGGCCAATAAGACCGGCTGGACTCCTGTTTACTTCAAAAGGCTGTTGACTCAGTGGCCATCATGGTCCTTCATCACCCATGACCCTGGACTGTCTGGGAGTTGAGCGGACAGGGTCCTGACACCTGGTGCTCTTTTTACGTTAATTCAGGGGCCTAATTGAAGAAAGTGCAGACTACTGGTCAGAGCATCTAGGCTGGCAGAAACGGTCAGCCTAAGGTGGCCGAACAAATGCGGGGCGGGGTGAAACTGGACCTCACAGCATCACTGCACATCTCCTTCCTGGACCCTTAAAGGTCATTAGAATCTATAACACTTCCAATACTGGTGCTCAGGCAGACTAGCAGGAAGGAAGGAGGCCTGGGGACAATCAACGTCACCTGGAGGCTGCTGGGGAGAAGTTCTGACCCTCGCCCACGGGTATGAGGGCTCCTAACTCAGCACTCAGCAGTTACAGAAGAAGGGTCTGCACCCCCAGCACTACAAGAATGAGGAAGGGGACAAAAGGCAGAAGAGGGGCTTGTCCCAGGCAAAGCCCCTTAAAAATCCCTGGGAGATAAAAATAGAATCTGGGCAATAAAATAAAGTCTAACCTTTTTTATCCTTTGTGCTTTGTCTAATTTCACGTGCTCCTAGGGTCCCGCATACAGAGGTTCCACACCCGGCACTTCAGACCAGATTTTCTAGTGCAGAATGGCTGGGTCGACACCTCAGCTCCTGGGGCACAGTGCACACTCCGTGATATAGAGCCTGAGCTGCAGCCAACCGGGCCCTCAAGAGCTCCGCCCCCTCCCTCTGACTGACTCTGACAGGATCTCTACACAGCAGCCCAGCCCACAGCCCACGGGGTAGCACATGCTCTCACCTCTGCATTCTCTGATCAAAATATAAAGTTTCCTTTGCTTCTGAACCAAACTCAGACTCGATCTGTTGGCTCCAATGACACTGGGCAGGGGGACACTTGTTGGGGTCCACTCTGGAGGATCAATAACAGAAATTGAGAACATTGTAACTTCAATGAACAGATGTGTGAGCCAAACTGTAATTAACATAGAACAGTGTATAAGGCTCGGGTAAAATAAGATGTTTCTAACACTTCCATTTGATATTTCCATCACTTTATTATAAGCAAGTTCAGTGAAAAGGTTTGTCTTATTTGTCAGGTCAATATTAGAGAAATGAAGTGATTTCTTTCCAAGGATGTACATCTAATAATCTTGGTTAAGGCTTCAATCTTGTTTTAAATGCTTTTCCATTGAAAATGATACCTCTCTCTCAGCTCCCCCATTTCTGAGAAGTATAAAGTCTTATAATTTATTATTACCAAAGGGGAAAGGTGAGAGGAGGGATAAATTAACAGTTTGGGATTAACACATACACACTGCTATGTATAAAATCGATCATCAACAAGGAACTGCTGTATAGCACAGGGAACTACACTCAATATTTTGCAATAACCTATAAGGGGAAATAATCTGAAAAAGAATAGATATTTTTATTGACATCATCTATCAATGACAGTTAAAATGGAACCTAAGGGAAGCCGGTGGTGAGTGCTTCTGACCAGGAAGACTTCAATCATCTAAAGTTTGGACTCTGTCTACTTCCCAAGGTCCTTAATGAACATATGTGTAGCCGTAGCTTAAAAAATTCCCCAGTTTGGGTAGCGGAGAGACACTGATTTTGAAAAAGCCCTGGTGTTCTCCTCACATGAATGGGACCCTTCCTACAGCTAAAGCATGCCTGTCACACCCAGAGGATGGTATACCGTCTGATCGGGAAGAGTTTGGAAAAGGCATCTCATCTCCTCATTTCCTGGTGCTCGGGTTCACCCTTCCAGCGTCTTTACTAACAGTCTCCCACTTGGAGATGTCAGCACTGTCAACATCCTGTTGCATACAGTTTGGAATTTGTCCAGAGGATGAAGCAGAAGGAGGAGGAACAATGAGAGACAAGTCCTAGGTGTTCGGACAGGCACATGTCACTCTAATTTCCAATCAGGAAGACGAATGATCAAAGGCTAGGGTTGCCCATGGAAACAGAATAGGGCTTGAGGAAATCCCGCTGCTTTGTGGCCAGTTCCCATAAACACAAGTTGAAAAATGGAGCTCAGTGGCACTAAAATTCACAAAACTGCAGAGTTGAAAATATCTATCACTGAAAAATGTCTTGAGGAAAGTCAGAGAAAAGGACTTGTAAGCAACGGAGAATGGCAGGAAAGGGATTGGAAGAGGTAGAAAGGACTCGCCATTAAGCACAAGAAAAGGGGCTGAACATTGCCAACATTGCAGTTGGCCAAAAAGGGTGTATGCGTCTTTTTCTGTATATATTCAAGAAAAGGGCATACACTTTTTTAGCCAACCAAACAGGTGGGCACTGGAAATCAATACTACAAAACATATCACTTCGCATCAGTCAGAAGAGCCATCCTCATAAAGTGTAAACACCAGAAATGCAGGACAGGGCAAGGAGAAAAGGGAGCCCTGTGAGGCTTATAGTGGAAACGTATATTGCCAACGGTCACTCTGGAGAAGTGTATTGTGTTTAATAAAGCATCTGAAAAATGAGCTACAGAGCACAGGGCACTTGCACTCATGGACGTATATCTTGGGAAAAACAAAAATCGAGAGGACACAGGCACCCCAATGTATACCGCCTAATTGTTTAAAAGATCCTCGACCAGGATATAACTTAAATGTCTCTGGAGGGAAAAAATGGATACAGATGTGGTGCTTATGTAGAGTGGAATATGACTCAGCCTGGAAATCAATGCAATATGGCCACTTGTAACAACTCCAGAGGAGTTACGTATGATCATTCAAAGTCACAGAATTCAAAAAGAAAAAGACATACTATATCACTAATACATGGAATGTAAGCTTGGCTACACATGAACTGAATTACAAAACAGAACAGGGTCTCAAATATAGAAAACCAACTTATTCTTGCTTAAGGATAAAGGTGAGTTGGGGTGCTGCATAAAACCAGAGATTGAAATTAGCACAGATACTGTTCCATAAGCCAAATATGTAATAGTCAAGACCTACTGCTTGCTCAACGAAATGGACTCAGAACCCCATATTCAACGCCTAGGAATATACCTGACTAGTAAGAATATTAAAACCCATGGATTTATATGTCTTCATAAGAGAATCAAGTGTGTGTACAATGGCATGAACGCAGCAGTGAAAATAAGATATATCCCATTATCAAAATAAATTTCAAAAACAAAACACAATGACAGTGAAATAGAGAGCAATTCTTAAATAATTCATTCAGGGCTTGTGATGCAACCTGGATTTACCACATCTACACCCAGAGCTGGGTGAGACATACGGCTGGACACTTCGGGCTGATAGCATTGGTGAGGTTCGTTGAGCAAATGCAGACACTTTGAAGTCATACTGCATGGTACCCATTCGAATGATCGCAACTCTCCAGGTTTAAAGGATTCTTCTTTCATCTAAAATATGCATGGGTAACCCAGAGTATGGTCCAACATGTGACCAGGAAACGTTTTAAAATGAATCTCATGTTTCATCCCCTGGTACTCGGTTTCACCATTTCAGACGCTTTACTAACACTCTCCACACTTGGAGAGTCAGTGCCTTTAACCTCCTGTTGGGCACAGTTTGCAATTTCTGCGCAAGATGAACAGGAATAGGGAGAACCATTGAGAGACTAGCTGTAGGTGCCTGCACGGGCAAATGGAATGCTCATTTCCCACCAGGAAGAGGAATTAACCAAAGGCTCAGCGTGCCCTTCCGGAAACAGATTAGGGCCTGAAGCAATCCTGCGGTTTTGCGGCCAGCTCACAAGAAAGCGAGTTGAAGAAAGGAGCTCAGGGGCACTGTAATTCAAAAACCTGCAGAGTTATGAATGGCAGCTATCGTCCAAAAATATATTGAAGGAAGGCTGCGAAGAGGAATTTTAAGCGGGACAGAATTGGAGGAAAACGATTTCAGGGAGTAGACTGGAATTGCATTTAAACCAAAGGAACAGAGGCAGAACGTCGACAATGATACACTTGGCCAAAAAGGGCGTATGCGTTTTTTTCTGAATATATTCAGGAAAAAACGCATACGCCCTTTTTGGCCAACCAAGCAAGCATGTTAAAGATATCTGCACTACAATGAAGTCTCACTGCCCCCCGGTCAAAAGGGCCATCTGAAAAAAGTGTAAAATCCAGAAAGGCAGCACAGGCCATGGAGAACACGGAGCCTTGTTATGCTGATGGGCGGGATGTAAATTGCCCACAGCCACTCTAGAGAAGTGTATGGTGTTTCCTCAAACACCTAAAAAGAAAGCAACGGAGCCTACAGCACTTCCACTTATGGTCCTATAGCTTAGGGAAATTAAAATCAAAAACACACAGCCACCCCAAAGTGTCGGACGGCTCTGTTTACAAGAACCTCGTCTACGGTACAAGTTAAATATCCCAGAATGTGAAAAATGGATAAAGAAGATGTGGTACGTACGTACAAAGGAATATCATTCAGCAATGAAATCTATGTCATCAGGCCCGTCGCGGCATAATGAGTGGATTCAGGTACGATGATTCTAAGTGAAATAAGTCACACAGAAAATGAAACATCATAAGATATCACTAATACACGGAATGTAAACTTGGCTACCAATGAACTGAAGTACAGAACAGAACAGGGTCTCAAATATAGAAAACCAACTTATGCTTGCTTAAGGGGAAAGGTGATTTGGGGTGCTGCATTAAAGCAGAGATAGAAATTAGCACAGATACCTTTCCAAAAGCCAAATATGTAATAGTCAAGACCTACCCTTTACTCAACGAAATGGACTAAACACCCCATAGTCAACGCCTAAGAATACACCTGAGTAGTAAGAATCTTGAAACCCATGGACTCATATGTCTCCGTAAGAGAATGAAGCGTGTGTACAGCGGCATGAATGCAGTAGAGAAAATCCGATAAATCCCATTGTCAAAATGAATTACAAAAACAAAACACAAGGACAGTGAAATAGAGAGCAATTCTTAAATAATTCATTCAGGGCTTGTGATGCAACCCGGATATACCACCTCTACACCCAGAGCTGAGTGAGACATAAGGTTGGGCACTTCGGGCTGATAGCACTGGTGAGGTTCGATGAGCAAATGCAGACCCTTTGAAGTAATACTGCATGGTACCCATTCCATGGGTCCCAACTCTCCAGGTTTAAGGGATTCTTCCTTCAGTTAAAACATGCATGGGAAACCCAAAGTATGGTGCACCGTGTGACAGGCAAAGGTTTTCAAATGCATCTCAGTTTTCGTCCCCTTTTACTTGGGTTCACCATTCCAGACCCTTTACTAACACTCTCCCCACTTGGAGAGTCAGTGCCTTTAACCTCCTTTGGGCACAGTTTGCAATTTCTGCGCAAGATGAACAGGAATAGGGAGAACCAATGAGAGACTAGCTGTAGGTGTCTGCACAGGCAAATTTAACGCTCATTTCCCACCAGGAAGAGGAATTTACCAAAGGCTCAGCATGCCGTGCCGGAACCAGATTAGGGCCTGAAGCAATCCTGCGGGTTTGCGGCCAGCTCACAAGATAGCGAGTTGAAGAAAGGAGCTCAGGGGCACTGTAACTCACAAACCTGCAGAGTTATAAATGACAGCTATCGTCCAAAAATATATTGAAGGAAGTCTGCAAAGACGACTTGTAAGCAGGACAGATTTGCAGGAAAACGATTTCTGGGGTAGACGGGAATTGCTTTTAAAGCATAGGAAAAGAGGCAGAACGTCGACAATGATGCTCTTGGCCAAAAAGGGCGTATGCGTTTTTTCCTGAATATATTCAGGAAAAAACGCATACGCCCTTTTTGGCCAACCAAGCAAGCATGTTAAAGAAATCTGCACTACAATGAAGTCTCACTGCCCCCCGGTCAAAAGGGCCATCTGAAAAAAGTGTAAAATCCAGAAAGGCAGCACAGGCCATGGAGAACAGGGAGCCTTGTTATGCTGATGGGCGGGATGTAAATTGCCAACAGCCACTCTGGAGAAGTGTATGGTGTTTCCCGGAACACCGAAAAAACAAAGCTACGGAGCCTACGGCACTTCCACTTATGGTCCTATAGCTTAGGGAAATTAAAATCAAAAACACACAGCCACCCCAAAGTGTCGGACGGCTCTGTTTACAAGAACCTCGTCTACGGTACAAGTTAAATATCCCAGAATGTGAAAAATGGATAAAGAAGTTGTGGTACGTACGTACAATGGAATATCACTCAGCAATGAAATCTATGTCATCAGGCCCGTCGCGGCATAATGAGTGGATTCAGGTACGATGATTCTAAGTGAAATAAGTCACACAGAAAATGAAACATCATAAGATATCACTAATACACGGAATGTAAACTTGGCTACACATGAACTGAATTACAAAACAGAACAGGGTCTCAAATTTAGAAAACCAACTTATGCTTGCTTAAGGGGAAAGGTGAGTTGGGGTGCTGCATAAAACCAGAGATAGAAATTAGCACAGATACCTTTCCATAAGCCAAATATGTAATAGTCAAGACCTACCCCTTGCTCAACGAAATGGACTAAACACCCCATATTCAACGCCTAGGAATACACCTGACTAGTAAGAATCTTCAAACCCATGGATTTATATGTCTCCGTAAGAGAATGAAGCGTGTGTACAGCGGCATGAATGCAGCAGAGAAAATCCGATAAATCCCATTATCAAAATGAATTACACAAACAAAACCCAAGGACAGTGAAATAGAGAGCAATTCTTAAATAATTCATTCAGGGCTTGTGATGCAACCTGGATTTACCACATCTACACCCAGAGCTGAGTGAGACATAAGGTTGGGCACTTCGGGCTCATAGCATTGGTGAGGTTCGATGAGCAAATGCAGACCCTTTGAAGTCATACAGCATGGTACCCTTTCCATGGGTCCCAACTCTCCAAGTTTAAGGGATTCTTCCTTCAGCTAAAACATGCATGGGAAACCCACAGTATGGTGCACCGTGTGACTGGCAAACGTTTTCAAATGCATCTCAGCTTTCGTCCCCTTCTACTCGGGTTCACCATTCCTGACCCTTTACGAACACTCTCCCCACTTGGAGAGTCAGTGCCTTTAACCTCCTGTTGGGCACAGTTTGCAATTTCTGCGCAAGATGAAAAGGAATAGGGAGAACGATTGAGAGACTAGCTCTAGGTGTCTGCACGGGCAAATTTAACGCTCATTTCCCACCAGGAAGAGGAATTAACCAAAGACTCAGCATGCCGTGCCGGAACCAGATTAGGGCCTGAGGCAATCCTGTGGGTATGCGGCCAGCTCACAAGATAGCGAGTTGAAGAAATGAGCTCAGGGGCACTGTAACTCACAAACCTGCAGAGTTATAAATGACAGCTATCGTCCAAAAATATATTGAAGGAAGGCTGCGAAGACGACTTGTAAGTGGGGCAGAATTGCAGGAAAACGATTTCAGGGGGTAGACGGGAATTGCATTTAAAGCATAGGAAAAGAGGCAAAACGTCGACAATGATGCTCTTGGCCACAAAGGGCGTATGGGTTTTTTCCTGAATATATTCAGGAAAAAACGCATACGCCCTTTTTCGCCAACCAAGCAAGCATGTTAAAGAAATCTGCACTACAATGAAGTCTCACTGCCCCCCGGTCAAAAGGGCCATCTGAAAAAAGTGTAAAATTCAGAAAGGCAGCACAGGCCATGGAGAACAGGGAGCCTTGTTATGCTGATGGGCGGGATGTAAATTGCCAACAGCCACTCTGGAGAAGTGTATGGTGTTTCCTGGAACACCGAAAAAACAAAGCTACGGAGCCTTCGGCACTTCCACTTATGGTCCTATAGCTTAGGGAAATTAAAATCAAAAACACACAGCCACCCCAAAGTGTCGGACGGCTCTGTATACAAGAATCTCGTCTACGGTACAAGTTAAATATCGCAGAATGTGAAAAATGGATAAAGAAGTTCTGGTACGTACGTACAATGGAATATCACTCAGCAATGAAATCTATGTCATCAGGCCCGTCGCGCCATAATGAGTGGATTCAGGTATGATGATTCTAAGTGAAATAAGTCACACAGAAAATGAAACATCATAAGATATCACTAATACACGGAACCTAAACTTGGCTACACATGAACTGAATTACAAAATACAACAGGGTCTCAAATTTAGAAAACCAACTTATGCTTGCTTAAGGGGAAAGGTGAGTTGGGGTGCTGCATAAAACCAGAGATAGAAATTAGGACAGATACCTTTCCATAAGCCAAATATGTAATAGTCAAGACCTACCCCTTGCTCAACGAAATGGACTAAACACCCAATATTCAACGCCTAGGAATACACCTGACTAGTAAGAATCTTCAAACCCATGGATTTACATGTCTCCGTAAGAGAATGAAGCGTGTGTACAGCGGCATGAATGCAGCAGAGAAAATCCGATAAATCCCATTACCAAAATGAATTACACAAACAAAACCCAAGGACAGTGAAATAGAGAGCAATTCTTAAATAATTCATTCAGGGCTTGTGATGCAACATGGATTTACCACGTCTACACCCAGAGCTGAGTGAGACATAAGGTTGGGCACTTCGGGCTGATAGCATTGGTGAGGTTCGATGAGCAAATGCAGACCCTTTGAAGTCATACTGCATGGTACCCATTCTATGGGTCCCAAATCTCCAGGTTTAAGGGATTCTTCTTTCAGCTAAAACATGCATGGGAAACCCACAGTATGGTGCACCGTGTGACAGACAAACGTTTTCAAATGCATCTCAGTTTTCGTCCCCTTTTACTCGGGTTCACCATTCCAGACCCTTTACTAACACTCTCCCCACTTGGAGAGTCAGTGCCTTTAACCTCCTGTTGGGGACAGTTTGCAATTTCTGCACAAGATGAACAGGAAGAGGGAGAACCAGTGAGAGACTAGCTCTAGGTGTCTGCACGGGCAAACTTAACGCTCATTTCACACCAGGAAGAGGAATTAACCAAAGGCTCAGCATGCCGTGCGGGAACCAGATTAGGGCCTGAAGCAATCCTGCGGGTTTGCGGCCAGCTCACAAGATAGCGAGTTGAAGAAAGGAGCTCAGGGGCACTGTAACTCACAAACCTGCAGAGTTATAAATGACAGCTATCGTCCAAAAATATATTGAGGGAAGGCTGCGAAGACGACTTGTAAGCGGGGCAGAATTGCAGGAAAACGATTTCAGGGGGTAGACGGGATTGCATTTAAAGCATAGGAAAAGGGGCAGAACGTCGTAAATGATGCTCTTGGGCAAAAAGGGCGTTTGCGTTTTTTCCTGAATATATTCAGGAAAAATCGCATACGCACTTTTCGGCCAACCAAGCAAGCATGTTAAAGAAATCTGCACTACAATGAAGTCTCACTGCCCCCCGGTCAAAAGGGTCATCTGAAAAAAGTGTAAAATCCAGAAATGCAGCACAGGCCATGGAGAACAGGGAGCCTTGCTATGCTGATGGGTGGGATGTAAATTGCCAAGAGCCACTCTCGAGAAGTGTACGGTGTTTCTTGAAACACCTAAAAAACAAAGCAACGGAGCCTACGGCACTTCCACTTATGGTTCTATAGCTTAGGGAAATTAAAATCAAAAACACAGAGCCACCCCAAAGTTTCAGACGGCTCTGTTTACAAGAACCTCGTCTACGGTACATGTTAAATATCCCAGAAAGCGAAAAATGGATAAAGAAGTTGTGGTACGTACGTACAATGGAATATCACTCACCAATGAAATCTATGTCATCTGGCCCGTCGTGGCATAATGAGTGGATTCAGGTACGATGATTCTAAGTGAAATAAGTCACACAGAAAATGAAACATCATAAGATATCACTAATACGCGGATTGTAATCTTGGCTACACATGAACTGAATTACAAAACAGAACAGGGTCTCAAATTTAGAAAACCAACTTATGTTTGCTTAAGGGGAAAGGTGAGTTGGGGTGCTGCATAAAACCAGAGATAGAAATTAGCACAGATACCATTCCATACGTCAAGTATGTCATAGTCAAGACCTACCCCTTTCTCAACGAAATGGGCTAAACACCCTATATTTAACGACTAGAAATTCACCGGACTAGTAAGAATCTTCAAACCCATGGATTTATATGTCTCCGTAAGAGAATGAAGCGTGTGTACAGCGGCATGAATGCAGCATAGAAAATCCGATAAATCCCATTATCAAAATGAATTACACAAACAAAACACAAGGACAGTGAAATAGAGAGCAATTCTTAAATAATTCATTCAGGGCTTGTGATGCAACCTGGATTTACCACATCTACACCCAGAGCTGAGTGAGACATAAGGTTGGGCACTTCCGGCTGATAGCATTGGTGAGGTTCGATGAGCAAATGCAGACCCTTTGAAGTCATACTGCATGGTACCCATTCTATGGGTCCCAAATCTCCAGGTTTAAGGGATTCTTCTTTCAGCTAAAACATGCATGGGAAACCCACAGTATGGTGCACCGTGTGACAGACAAACGTTTTCAAATGCATCTCAGTTTTGTCCCCTTTTACTCGGGTTCACCATTCCAGACACTTTACTAACACTCTCCCCACTTGGAGAGTCAGTGCCTTTAACCTCCTGTTGGGCACAGTTTGCAAATTCTGCGCAAGATGAACAGGAAGAGGGAGAACCAGTGAGAGACTAGCTGTAGGTGTCTGCACGGGCAATCTTAACGCTCATTTCACACCAGGAAAAGGAATTAACCAAAGGCTCAGCATGCCGTGCCGAAACCAGATTAGGGCCTGAAGCAATCCTGCGGGTTTGTGGCCAGCTCACAAGATAGCGAGTTGAAGAAAGGAGCTCAGGGGCACTGTAACTCACAAACCTGCAGAGTTATAAATGACAGCTATCGTCCAAAAATATATTGAAGGAAGTCTGCAAAGACGACTTGTAAGCAGGACAGATTTGCAGGAAAACGATTTCAGGGGGTAGATGGGAATTGCATTTAAAGCATAGGAAAAGAGGCAGAACGTCGACAATGATGCTCTTGGTCAAAAAGGGCGTATGCGTTTTTTCTTGAATATATTCAGGAAAAAACGCATACGCCCTTTTTGGCCAACCAAGCAAGCATGTTCAAGAAATCTGCACTACAATGAAGTCTCACTGCTCCCCGGTCATAAGGGCCATCTGATAAAAGTGTAAAATCCAGAAAGGCAGCACAGGCCATGGAGATCAGGGAGCTTTGTTATGCTGATGGGCGGGATGTAAATTGCCAACTGTCACTCTGGAGAAGTGTATGTTGTTTCCCGGAACACCGAAAAAACAAAGGTATGGAGCCTACGGCACTTCCACTTTTGGTCCTATAGCTTAGGGAAATTAAAATCAAAAACACACAGCCACCCCAAAGTGTCGGGCGGCTCTGTTTACAAGAACCTCGTCTACGGTACGTGTTAAATATCGCAGAATGTGAAAAATGGATAAAGAAGTTCTGGTACGTACGTACAATGGAATATCACTCAGCAATGAAATCTATGTCATCAGGCCCGTCGCGGCATAATGAGTGGATTCAGGTACGATGATTCTAAGTGAAATAATCACACAGGAAATGAAACATCATAAGATATCACTAATACACGGAACGTAAACTTGGCTACACATGAACTGAATTACAAAATACAACAGGGTCTCAAATTTAGAAAACCAACTTATGCTTGCTTAAGGGGAAAGGTGAGTTGGGGTGCTGCATAAAACCAGAGATAGAAATTAGCACAGATACCTTTCCATAAGCCAAATATGTAATAGTCAAGACCTACCCCTTGCTCAACGAAATGGACTAAACACCCAATATTCAACGCCTAGGAATACACCTGACTAGTAAGAATCTTCAAACCCATGGATTTATATGTCTCCGTAAGAGAATGAAGCGTGTGTACAGCGGCATGAATGCAGCAGAGAAAATCCGATAAATCCCATTACCAAAATGAATTACACAAACAAAACCCAAGGACAGTGAAATAGAGACCAATTCTTAAATAATTCATTCAGGGCTTGTGATGCAACCTGGATTTACCACATCTACACCCAGAGCTGAGTGAGACATAAGGTTGGGCACTTCGGGCTGATAGCATTGGTGAGGTTCAATGAGCAAATGCAGACCCTTTGAAGTCATACAGCATGGTACCCATTCCATGGGTCCCAACTCTCCAAGTTTAAGGGATTCTTCCTTCAGATAAAACATGCATGGGAAACCCACAGTATGGTGCACCGTGTGACTGGCAAACATTTTCAAATGCATCTCCGTTTTCATCCCCTTTTACTCGGGTTCACAATTCCAGACCCTTTACTAACACTCTCCCCACTTGGAGAGTCAGTGCCTTTAACCTCCTGTTTGGGACAGTTTGCAATTTCTGCGCAAGATGAACAGGAATAGGGAGAACCAATGAGAGACTAGCTGTAGGTGTCTGCACGGGCAATTTAATGCTCATTTCTCACCAGGATGTGGAATTAACCAAAGGCTCAGAATGCCGTGCCGGAACCAGTTTAGGGCCTGAAGCAATACTGAGGGTGTGCAGGCAGCTCACAAGATAGCGAGTTGAACAAAGGAGCTCAGGGACACTGTAATTCACAAACCTGCAGAGTTATAAATGACAGCTATCGTCCAAAAATATATTGAAGGAAGGCTGCGAAGAGGACTTGAAAGGGGGGCAGAATTCCAGGAAAACGATTTCAGGAGGTAGACGGGAAGTGCACTGAAAGCATAGGAGAAGAGGCAGTACCTCGACAATGATGCACTTGTTCAAAAAGTACATATGCGTTTTTTCCAAGGCCCTCCTTAATGAGGGTAGGGGGCTCCCAGCATGCTTCAGTGGCCAACAGAGGGCCCACATCGCCAAGGTGACGTGAGCCAGCCAGGCAGGAGTGACCTCACATCAGAGGGCCCACCTCACAGAAGGGTAAGGGACCCAGCCATTATCAGACTCTCACCAGAGGGCCCACATCAGCAAGGGTCTGGGAACCAGGCAGGAGTGTCTTCACACCCGTGGGGCCACATCATTGCAAGTTGAGGTACCCAGCACATGTGGCCTCAAACCAGAGAACCCACATCTCCATGGGTCACGGAGCGAGGCAGGCAGGATGAAACTCAAAACACGTGGCCCATTGTATAAAAAAGGTGAGGAATCCAGCAGTTGGAACATCCCAGCAGGCGGCCCCAAAGCACCGAGGCTATGGGATCCAGGCAATGATGAACTCACAACAGAGGGCCCTCATCATGAAACTGTGAGCAACCTAGCCATTGTGACCTCAGAGCACAAGGCCCACATCCCCATGGGGAAGCGAACCAAGCAGGAGTGTCATCGCACCAGTGGGCACACATCAGAAAATGTGGGGAGCCCAGCAGTTAGGGCCTGATGCCAGAGGGCCCTCATCACCGAGGAGAGGAGGCTCCCAGCAGGCTCCAACTGCTACAAGAGGGCCAACGTCGCCAATGCGGGGTGTGCCAGCCAGGCAGGAGTGACCTCAGAGCAGAGGGCCAACCTCAAAAAAGTGTGAGGAACCCAAAGAGGATTAGACTCTCACCAGAGGGCCCACATCACCAAGAGGATCAGAACCAGGCAGGACTGTCTTCACACCAGGGTGACCACATCATAGAAAGGTGAGGAACCCAGCACATGTGGCCTAAACCAGAAGACCCACATCTCCAAGGGGCTCGGAGTGAGGCATGCAGGAGTAGCCTCACAACACAGGGCCCATAGAATAAAAAAGCTGAGGAATCCTGCAGTGGGAACCTCCCAGCAGGCGGCCCAGAGCACCGAGTCTATGCGATCCAGGCTGCAGTGAACTCACAGCAGAGGGCCCATATCATGAAACTGTGAGCAACCCAGCCATTGGGACCTCACAGCAGAAGGCCCACATCCCCATGGGGTTGGGAACATGGCAAGAGTGTCCTCGCACCACTTAGCACGTATCAGAAAAAGTGGGTACCCAGCAGTTACGGCCTGACGCTAGAGAGCCCTCATCACCGAGGGGAGGTGGCTCCCAGCAGGCTCCAACTGCCACAAGAGGGCCGATGTCGCCAAGGCGGGGTGTGCCAGCCAGTCAGTAGTGACCTCACAGCAGAGGGCCCACCTCACAGAAGGGTGAGGAACCCAGCCAGGATCAGACTCACACCAGAGGGCCCACATCACCAAGGGGATAGAAACCAGGCAGGAGTGTCCTCACACCAGTGGGGCCACATCATCGAAAGGTGAGGGACCCAGCACACGTGGCCTCTAACCAGAGGACACACATCACCAAGGGGCTGAGAGTGAGTCAGGCAGGAGGAGTCTCCAAACAGAGGGCCCATAGAAGAAAAAAGGTGAGGAATCCCGCAGTTGGAACCTCCCCGCAGGCGGCCAGGAGCAGCGAGGCTATGGGATCCAGGCCGGAGTGAACTCACACCAGAGGGCCCTCATCATGAAACTGAGCCACCCACCGTTGGGACCTCAGAGCAGAAGGCCCATATTCCCATGGGGTTGGAAACCTGGCAGGAGTGTACTCACACCACAGGGCGCACATCAGAAAATTTTGGGAGCCCAGGAGTTAGAGCCTGACGCCAGAGGGCCCTCATTACCGAGGGGAGGAGACTCCCAGCAGGCACCAACTCCCAACTGAGGGCCCACGTCGCCAAGGTGACGTGTGCCAGTCAGGCAGGAGTGACCTCACAGCAGAGGGCCTACCTCACAGAAGGGTGAGGAAACCAGCCAGGATAAGACTCTCACCAGAGAGCCCACATCACCAAGAGGACCGGAACAAGGCAGGAGTGTCCTCACACCAGTGTGGCCACATTATAGAAAGGTGACGAACCCAGCACATGTGGCCTAAACCAGAGGACCCACATTTCCAAGGTGCTCCGAGTGAGGCAGGCAGGAGTAGCCTAACAACACAGGGCCCACAGAATAAAAAATGTGAGGAATCCAGCAGTTGGAACCCCCCAGCAGGTGGCCCAGAGTACGGAGTCTATGGGATCCAGGCCACAGTGAACTCACAGCAGAGGGCTCACATCATGATACTGTGAGCAACCCAGCTGGTGGGACCTCAGAGCAGAAGGCCCACATCCCCATGGGGATGGGAACGTGGCAGGAGTGTACTCGCACGACAGGGCACATATCAGAAAATTTTGGGAGCCCATGAGTTAGGGCCTGACGCCAGAGGGCCCTCATTACGGAGGGGAGGAGACTCCCAGCAGGCACCAACTCCCAACTGAGGGCCCACATCGCCAAGGTGATGTGTGCCAGCCAGGCAGGAGTGACCTCACAGCAGAGGGCCCACCTCCCAGAAGGGTGAGGAATCCAGCCAGGATCAGACTCTCACCAGAGGGCCCCCATCACCAAGGGGATGGGAACCAGGCAGGAGTGTCCTCACACCAGTGGGGCCACATCAATAAAGGTGAGGAAACCGGCACATGTGGCCTCAAACCAGAGGACCTACATCACAAAAGGGCTGGGAGTGAGTCAGGAAGGAGGAGCATGAAAACACAGGACCCAAAGAATAAAAATGGTAAGGAATCCAGCAGTAGGAACCTCCCAGCAGGCGGCTCAGAGCACAGAGTCTATGGGATCTAGGCCTGAGTGAACTAACACCAGAGAGCCAACATCCTGAAACTGTGAACAACACAGGTGTTGGGACCATAGAGCAGAAGGCACATGGGGATGGGAACCTGGCAGGAGTGCCCTCACACCACTTAGCACGTATCAGAAAATGTGGGTAACCAGCAGTTAGGGCCTGATGCCAGAGGGCCTCATCACTGAGGGGAGGAGGCTCCCAGCGGGCTCCAACTGCCACCAGAGGGCCGACGTCGCCAAGGCGGGGTGTGTCAGCCAGGCAGGAGTGACCTCAGAGAAGAGGGCCCACCTCACAGAAGTGTGAGGAGCCCAACCAGGATCAGACTCTCACTGGAGGGCTCACATCACCAAGGGGATGGGAACCAGGCAGGAGTGTCCGCACACCAGTGGGGCCACATCTGCGAAAGGTGAGGAACCCAGCACATGTGGCCTCAAACCAGAGGACACACATCACCAAGGGGCTGGGAGTGAGGCAGGTGTCTGGAGGGGCACATTTAACTCTAATTTCCCACCAGGAAGAGGAATTAACCAAAGGCTCAGAGTGCCGTGCGGGATCCTGATTACGGCCTGAAGCAAACCTGCGGTTCTGTGGCCAGCTTTCAAGGAAACGAGTTAAGAAAGGAAACCACAGGCACTGTAATTCACAAACCTGCAGAGTTATAAATGACAGCTATTGGCAAAAATATATTGAAGTAAGTCTGCACAGAGGACTTGAAAACGAGGCAGAATTGCAGGAATCATATTTCAGGAGGTAGATTGGAATTGCATTTAAAGCATGTGAAAAGCGGCAGATCTTTGACAGTGATGCACTTGGACAAAAAGTGCGTATACATTTTTTCCTGAATATATTCAGGAAAAAACGCATATGCCCTTTGTGGCCAACCAAGAATTCGAGCAATGGAAATCCGCACTACAATGAACTCTCATTTCCCATTCGTCAAAAGAGCCATCTGAAAAAAGTGTAAAACCCAGAAACACAGGACAGGCCATGGAGAACAGGGAGCCTTGTTATGCTGATGGACGGGATGTAAATTGCCAACAGACACTCTGGTGATGTTTATGGTGTATGCTGAAACATCTAAAAAACAAAGCTACAGAGCCTAGGGCACTTCCACTTTTGGCCCTATAGCTTAGGAAAATTAAAATCAACAAGACACAGCCAACACAATATCCAGGGCTGCTGTGTTTACAAGAACCTTGAGTCCAGTACAAATTAAATATCCCAGAAAGAAAAAAATGGATAAAGGAGTTGTCCTACTTACGTACAACGGAATATCACTCAGCAATGAAATCAATGTCATCAGGCCTGTAGCAGCAAATTGAGTGGATTTAAGTATGATGATTCTAAGAGAAATATGTCACACAGAGAAACATAATTATCATAAGATATCACAAATAGAGGGAGTGTAAACTTGGCTACACATAAACTGAATTACAAAACCGAACAGAGTCTCACATTTAGATAAAAACTTATGCTTGCTTAAGGGGAAAGTTGAGTTGGGGTGCTGTATAAAACCAGAGATTGAAATGAGCACACATACCGTTCCATAAGCCAAATATGTAATAGACAAGACCTACTCTTTGCTCAACGAAATAGACTAATCCATGGTGTATCACCTCACACCTGTTAGAATGGGCATCATCAGAAAATCTACAAACAACAAATGCTGGAAAGGGTGCGGAGATAAGGAACCCTCTTCCACTATTGTTGGGAATGTAAATTGATGCAGTCACTGTGGAGAACATTATGGAGTTTCTTATAAAACTAAGAATAGAATTACCATATAATACAGCAATCCCACTACTGGGCATATACCCAGACAAAACCATAAAACGAAAAGAGACATTCACCGCAATGTTCATTGCATCACTATTTACAATATCCAGGTAATGGAAGCAACCTAAATGCCCACAGACAGACGAATGCATAAAGATGAGGTACATATATAAAATGGAATATTACTAAGCCATAAAACGGAATGAAATTGGGTCATTTGTAGAGACGTTGATGGATCTAGAGACTGTCATACAGAGTGAAGTAAGTCAGAAAGAGAAAAACAAATCCTGTATATAAATGCATATATGTGGAACCTAGAAAAGTTGTACAGATGAAGCGTTTTGCAAGGCAGAAATAGAGCAACAGATGTAGACAACAAACGTATGGACACCAAGGGGGGAAAGCTGTTAGGGGGGTGGTGGTGGGAGGAGTTGAGAGATTGGGATTGGCATGTATACATTTCTATGTATAAAATAGGTAACCAAAAAGAACCTGCTGTATAAAAAAATAAAATAAAATTCAAAATTACAAAAAGTAAAACAGAAAAAATATTCTTCCCTTCACATACATGTATTTATATGAATAAATTATTTCCATGCTTATATCTGTAAATACAAAAAAGAGGAATAAAATCTACCTTGAACCAAAAACGAAAAAAAGAAAAAAAAACAGAACCCACCAGTTACACAGAGGAAAACCGTATCAGGGCCCTTGCTCCAGTTGTAAACAATTCTGAAGTTGGTCAGTGGTGGGGAATCATCTCCCATTCAGCCAGCATGCCCCACGCAACAAGCGTCCTCATTGCAAAGCTGGGGGCCCGTGCCGAGGCATCTGTGAGTAAACGTGGGCCGAGCCCCAGGCCAGCTGCTGCTGAAATGTTCCCACCCTTCCCAGGTAAAACACCTGAATATGTACAAGGACTTGAAAGCCTAGAGGAAGGGCCATGGAGCCACATGAGCGACAGCATGCCAGCCGACTTGGTGCCTGCAGGCCAGACAGGATGGTCCTGGCCCTGGGTGCTCTTCTGGAAGCTTTCCATTTCCCTGCCTGAGATACCCCTCCTGTCCCGGCCCCCACTGCTTTCTTCCTTACTCACCTCTGCCCAGGGAGAAATTCCAGCGGCAGGTATGGGTGACACATGCTCTTCTTTAGCAGGTGGCATCTTGGCAACTGCTGCAGAAAGTCCAGCAGAGCCCCACTCACACTGGGCCACCCACAAAGCCGTGGCCTCTCACTCCCTCCCACCAGTCCAGCCCCGAGACTGCTGACAGGGCAGAAAATGGCGTCAGACACAGCTGCAGGTGCTCTTGCTGCCTGGAGCGGTGTTTATATTGATCTCATCCCAGGCACACCTGGGGAGGGATGGCCGGCACGGTCAGGCTTCCCAGGCCAGCCAATAATCACCCCTCAGGGGCTCACAGTTGCAGAAACTGGAACTTGCTGAATCGGCCAGGTCCAAGGAACAGGTGTGGGCTCCTGAGAGTCAGGATAGACAAGGGGCTGCAGCTCTGGCTTGTTTTCTAATTATATTATCTGGCCCATGAGTGGGAGACAACTTCAAGAAAACCCTCTCCTAATGAGAAGTACCCAGGAGTCAGGGAGAGCAGGGGTGGGTGGTGGGTGGAGACAGAGGCCTGGTGC
The DNA here is from genome assembly GCF_059928025.1 of Delphinapterus leucas. NCBI lineage: Eukaryota > Metazoa > Chordata > Mammalia > Artiodactyla > Monodontidae > Delphinapterus > Delphinapterus leucas. Next base: position 14,855,630 of record NW_028322236.1, on the reverse strand, counting down.
CCCGGGTGCAGTGGAAATCTCTGGAAGACCAGGTGGAGGGAGGCCACACAGAGTGATGCCCAGGGTCACAGACCTGTCGGAGCTGCTGTTTGTTAGTTCAAGTCCTGCTCTGAGGTGCTCTGTGTCAGATCTGAGTGACAGGTGAGCTGGGAGTGCTCTGCAATGAGGGCGATGTGCATGGCTCCTGTGTGCCCAGCCCTGCCACGGTACCTGAAAGGGTAGCTCTGTATCCTGGGAGGGGCCTGACCACGAGAGCCCCATGGGCTGCAGGGGAACCTGCCCAGGGAGCCCCATATCCTGGGAGGGGCCTGAACACGAGAGCCCCGTGGGCTGGGGTGGGGGTGGGGTACCTGCCCAGGTGAGCTCCATATCCTGGGATTGGCCTGACCTCGAGAGCCCCATGGGCTGCTGGAGTCTTGGTAAAAGATGTCAGAACAGTCAGTGAAGCCACCGAGGATATACCTCCAGTAGTTCCTAAACCCTACACCCTGCTGGTCATTCTACTAACCACCAGGACATGGTATTCTGTATTAGTCTTCAATGAAGCCTTCTTTTGTATTCTATTAGTCCCAGAGTCACAAGAAATTTTGGCTTGTGAGTGGCAGGACTCAACATACATCTAAAACAATACTTCCGGGCCGTCTTGCCCCAAGGGTTCAAAAATTCCCACACCATCTTTGGGGAAAGCTCAGCTAAAGACCTAAAAGTTCTACCTCTGGAAAAGGAAACACTCCTTCAATATGCAGACGACATTCTGATCGCCAGCCCTACTAAGGAGACCTCTGAACTACCAAGCCAATAAAGGATACAAGTTGTCCAAGAAAAAGCTCAAATATCACAGACTATGGTGACCTGCGTGGGCTGCATTCTCACAGAAGGTCGGAGAAGCCCAACCCAGGAAAGGGAAGAAACAATTTACAGCCTTACCCATTTCTAAAACTAGAAGACAGCTTAGGGGTTCCTGGGGAGGCCAGGGTTTGCTGCTTCTGGATCCCTAACTACAGTCTACTAGCTGGGCCTCTATATGAAACACTGAAAGAAAAAGATGATGATCCTTTTGAATAGAATCCAGAAGTGGCCTTTCAAGAATGGAAAGAGCAGTCAATTCAGACCCTTGCCCTGGAACTCCCTAATTTAGCTAAACCCTTTGACCTTTACATTCCTAGTGAAATTTGAATGGCCATTGGAGTATTAGTGCAAAACCTGGGACCACTTGAAATGGAACAATGCAAGAATGCCATCCAGGTAGGATAAACTACGGTCACCAAGGGGCTTGGCCCACCGCCACATCTGGCCAAGATACTGGCAGTATCTGAAAACCTGGAAATCAGCAGCCCAAAAGGCCACCTCCCTCCTAAGGGAAAAGGACCCCACGTGGTGATCCTAACCCCCAACCATGCCCTGAAGTTGCAGGGTTTGCTCCGTGGGCACACTGACCTTGAGTGAGGAGGTCCTCCAACTCCAACCTCCAGAGAGATAACTGGGGCAAAGGGGCACCATGACGACTCGTGTGACCATCACTTGACCTGGAGTTTCTCTCATAAAACAACAAGAGTGTGTCCCAAAAGAGTAGACTACTGCTTGCAGGACTTACTGCACCCAGAGGGGAGGTAATAATCTTGGCAGGGGAACCGTATATCACGCTGTCACCATAGAAAAGCCTACAGACACTGTGATGATGGTGGCCAATAAGACCGGCTGGACTCCTGTTTACTTCAAAAGGCTGTTGACTCAGTGGCCATCATGGTCCTTCATCACCACTGACCCTGGACTGTCTGGGAGTTGAGCAGTCAGGGTGCTGACACCTGGTGCTGTTTTTACGTTAATTCAGGGGCCTAACTGAAGAAAGCACAGACTACTGGTCAGAGCATCTAGGCTGGCAGAAACGGTCAGCCTAAGGTGGCCGAACAAATGTGGGGCGGGGTGAAACTGGACCTCACAGTGTCACTGCACATCTCCTTCCTGGACCCTTAAAGGTCATTAGAATCTATAACACTACCAATACTTGTGCTCAGGCGGACGAGCAGGGAGGCAGGAGGCCTGCGGACAATCAACGTCACCTGGAGGCTGCTGGGGAGAAGTTCTGACCCTCGCCCACGGGTATGAGGGCTCCTAACTCAGCACTCAGCAGTTACAGATGAAGGGTCTGCACCCTCAGCACTCTAAGAATGAGGAAGGGGACAAAATGCAGAAGAGGGGTTTGTCCCAGGCAAAGCCCATTAAAAATCCCTGGGAGATAAAAATAGAATCTGGGCAATAAAATAAAGTCTAACCTTTTTTATCCTTTGTGCTTTGTCTAATTTCACGTGCTCCTAGGGTCCCGCATACAGAGGTTCAACAGCCGGCACTTCAGACCAGATTTTCTAGTGCAGAATAGATGGGTCGACACCTCAGCTCCTGGGGCACGGTGCAGACTCCGCGATATAGAGCCTGAGCTGCAGCCAACCGGGCCCTCGAGAGCTCCGCCCCCTCCCTCCCACTGACTCTGACAGGATCTCTACACAGCAGCCCAGCCCACAGCCCACGGGGTAGCACATGCTCTCACCTCTGCATTCTCTGATCAAAATATAAAGTTTCCTTTGCTTCTGAACCAAACTCAGTCTCGATCTGTTGGCTCCAATGACACTGGGCAGGGGGACACTTGTTGGGGTCCACTCTGGAGGATCAGTAACAGAAATTGAGAACATTGTAACTTCAGTGAACAGATGTGTGAGCCAAACTGTAATTAACATAGAACAGTGTATAAGGCTCGGGTAAAATAAGATGTTTCTAACACTTCCATTTGATATTTCCATCACTTTATTATAAGCAAGTTCAGTGAAAGGTTTGTCTTATTTGTCAGGTCAATACTAGAGAAACGAAGTGATTTCTTTCCAAGGATGTACATCTAATAATCTTGGTTAAAGATTCAATCTTGTTTTAAATGCTTTTCCATTGAAAATGATACCTCTCTTTCAGCTCCCCCATTTCTGAGAAGTATAAAATCTTATAATTTATTATTACCAAAGGAGAAAGGTGGGAGGAGGGATAAATTAACAGTTTGGGATTAACACATACACACTGCTATGTATAAAATCGATCATCAACAAGGAACTACTGTACAGCACAGGGAACTACACTCAATATTTTGCAATAACCTATAAGGGGAAATAATCTGAAAAAAGAATAGATATTTTTATTGACATCATCTATTAATGACAGTTAAAATGGAACCTAAGGGAAGCCGGTGGTGAGTGCTTCTGACCCTGAAGACGTCAATCATCTAAAGTTTGGACTCTGCCTACTTCCCAAGGCCCTTAATGAACATATGTGTAGCCGTAGCTTAAAAAATTCCCCAGTTTGGGTTGTGGAGAGACAGTGATTTTGAAAAAGCCCTGGTGTTCTCCTCACATGAATGGGACACTTCCTACAGCTAAAATATGCCTGTCACACCCAGAAGATGGTATACCGTCTGATCGGGAAGAGTTTGGAAAAGGCATCTCATCTCCTCATCTCCTGGTGCTCGGGTTCACCCCTCCAGCGTCTTTACGAACAGTCTCCCCACTTGGAGATGTCAGCACTGTCAACATCCTGTTGCATACAGTTTGGAATTTGTCCAGAGGATGAAGCAGAAGGAGGAGGAACAATGAGAGACAAGTCCTAGGTGTTCGGACAGGCACATGTCACTCTAATTTCCAATCAGGAAGACGAATTGACTAACAGCTAGGGTTGCCCATGGAAACAGAATAGGGCTTGAGGAAATCCCGCTGTTTTGTGGCCAGTTCCCATAAACACAAGTTGAAAAATGGAACTCAGGGTCGCTAAAATTCACGAAACTGCAGAGTTGAAAATATCTCTCACTGAAAAATGTCTTGAGGAAAGTCAGAGAAAAGGACTTGTAAGCAACGGAGAATGGCAGGAAAGGGATTGGAAGAGGTAGAAAGGACTCGCTATTAAGCACAAGAAAAGGGGCTGAACATTGCCAACATTGCAGTTGGCCAAAAAGGGTGTATGCGTCTTTTTCTGTATATATTCAAGAAAAGGGCATACACTTTTTTAACCAACCAAACAGGTGGGCACTGGAAATCAGTACTACAAAACATATCACTTCGCATCAGTCAGAAGAGCCTTCTTCATAAACTGTAAACACCAGAAATGCAGGACAGGGCAAGGAGAAAAGGGAGCCCTGTGAGGCTTATAGTGGAAATGTATATTGCCAATGGTCACTCTTGAGAAGTGTATTGTGTTTACTAAAGCATCTAAAAAATGAGCTACAGAGCACAGGGCACTTGCACTCATGGACGTATATCTTGGGAAAGACAAAAATGGAGAGGACACAGGCACCCCAATGTTTACCGCCTCTCTGTTTCAAAGATCCTCGACTAGGATATAATTTATATGTCTCTGGAGGGAAAAAATGGATAGAGGTGTGGCACTTATGTAGAGTGGAATATTACTCAGCCTGAAAATCAGTGAAATATGGCCAGTTGTAACAACCCCAGAGTAGTTACGTATGATCATTCAAAGTCACATAATTCAAAAAGAAAAAGACATACGATATTACTAATACATGGAATGTAAACGTGGCTACAAATGACCTGAATTACAAAACAGAATGGGGTCTCAAATTTAGAAGACCAACTTATGTTTGCTTAAGGAAAAAGGTGAGTTGGGGAGCTGCATAAAACCAGAGATTGAAATTAGCACAGATACCGTTCCATAAGCCAAATATGTAATAGAAAAAACCTACTCCCTGGTCAACGAAATGGACTCAACACGCCATATTCAACACCTACGAATACACCTGACTAGTAAGAATCTTCAAACTCATGGATTTATATGTCTCCGTAAGAGAATCAAGCGTGAGTACAGCGGCATGAAAGCAGCAGTGAAAATGCGATAAATCCCATTATCAAAATGAATTAAAAAAACAAAACACAAGGACAGTGAAATAGAGAGCAATTCTTAAATAATTCATTCAGGGCTTGTGATGCAACCTGGATTTACCACATCTACACCCAGAGCTGAGTGAGACATAAGGTTGGGCACTTCGGGCTGATAGCATTGGTGAGGTTCGATGAGCAAATGCAGACCCTTTGAAGTCATACTGCATGGTACCCATTCCATGGGTGCCAACTCTCCAGGTTTAAGGGATTCTTTCTTCAGCTAAAACATGCATGGGAAACCCACAGTATGGTGCACCGTGTGACCAGGAAAGGTTTTCAAATGCATCTCAGTTTTCGTCCCCTTTTACTCGGGTTCACCATTCCAGACCCTTTACTAACACTCTCCGCACTTGGAGAGACAGTGCCTTTAAACTCCTGTTTGGCACAGTTTGCCATTTCTGCGCAAGATGAACAGGAATAGGGAAAACCAATGAGAGACTAGCTGTAGGTTTCTGCATGGGCAAATTTAACGTTCATTTCCCACAAGGAAGAGGAATTAACCAAAGCCTCAGCAAACAGTGCCGGAACCAGATTAGGGCCTGAAGCAATCCTGCGGGTTTGCGGCCAGCTCACAAGAAAGCGAGTTGAAGAAATGACCACAGGGGCACTGTAATTCACAAGGCTGCAGAGTTATAAATGACAGCTATCGTCCAAAAATATATTGAAGGAAGGCTGCGAAGAGGAATTTTAAGCGGGACAGAATTGGAGGAAAACGATTTCAGGGAGTAGACTGGAATTGCATTTAAACCAAAGGAACAGAGGCAGAACGTCGACAATGATACACTTGGCCAAAAAGGGCGTATGCGTTTTTTTCTGAATATATTCAGGAAAAAACGCATACGCCCTTTTTGGCCAACCAAGCAAGCATGTTAAAGATATCTGCACTACAATGAAGTCTCACTGCCCCCCGGTCAAAAGGGCCATCTGAAAAAAGTGTAAAATCCAGAAAGGCAGCACAGGCCATGGAGAACACGGAGCCTTGTTATGCTGATGGGCGGGATGTAAATTGCCCACAGCCACTCTAGAGAAGTGTATGGTGTTTCCTCAAACACCTAAAAAGAAAGCAACGGAGCCTACAGCACTTCCACTTATGGTCCTATAGCTTAGGGAAATTAAAATCAAAAACACACAGCCACCCCAAAGTGTCGGACGGCTCTGTTTACAAGAACCTCGTCTACGGTACAAGTTAAATATCCCAGAATGTGAAAAATGGATAAAGAAGATGTGGTACGTACGTACAAAGGAATATCATTCAGCAATGAAATCTATGTCATCAGGCCCGTCGCGGCATAATGAGTGGATTCAGGTACGATGATTCTAAGTGAAATAAGTCACACAGAAAATGAAACATCATAAGATATCACTAATACACGGAATGTAAACTTGGCTACAAATGAACTGAAGTACAGAACAGAACAGGGTCTCAAATATAGAAAACCAACTTATGCTTGCTTAAGGGGAAAGGTGATTTGGGGTGCTGCATTAAAGCAGAGATAGAAATTAGCACAGATACCTTTCCAAAAGCCAAATATGTAATAGTCAAGACCTACCATTTACTCAACGAAATGGACTAAACACCCCATAGTCAACGCCTAAGAATACACCTGAGTAGTAAGAATCTTGAAACCCATGGACTCATATGTCTCCGTAAGAGAATGAAGCGTGTGTACAGCGGCATGAATGCAGTAGAGAAAATCCGATAAATCCCATTGTCAAAATGAATTACAAAAACAAAACACAAGGACAGTGAAATAGAGAGCAATTCTTAAATAATTCATTCAGGGCTTGTGATGCAACCCGGATTTACCACCTCTACACCCAGAGCTGAGTGAGACATAAGGTTGGGCACTTCGGGCTGATAGCACTGGTGAGGTTCGATGAGCAAATGCAGACCCTTTGAAGTAATACTGCATGGTACCCATTCCATGGGTCCCAACTCTCCAGGTTTAAGGGATTCTTCCTTCAGTTAAAACATGCATGGGAAACCCAAAGTATGGTGCACCGTGTGACAGGCAAAGGTTTTCAAATGCATCTCAGTTTTCGTCCCCTTTTACTTGGGTTCACCATTCCAGACCCTTTACTAACACTCTCCCCACTTGGAGAGTCAGTGCCTTTAACCTCCTTTGGGCACAGTTTGCAATTTCTGCGCAAGATGAACAGGAATAGGGAGAACAAATGAGAGACTAGCTGTAGGTGTCTGCACAGGCAAATTTAACGCTCATTTCCCACCAGGAAGAGGAATTTACCAAAGGCTCAGCATGCCGTGCCGGAACCAGATTAGGGCCTGAAGCAATCCTGCGGGTTTGCGGCCAGCTCACAAGATAGCGAGTTGAAGAAAGGAGCTCAGGGGCACTGTAACTCACAAACCTGCAGAGTTATAAATGACAGCTATCGTCCAAAAATATATTGAAGGAAGTCTGCAAAGACGACTTGTAAGCAGGACAGATTTGCAGGAAAACGATTTCTGGGGTAGACGGGAATTGCTTTTAAAGCATAGGAAAAGAGGCAGAACGTCGACAATGATGCTCTTGGCCAAAAAGGGCGTATGCGTTTTTTCCTGAATATATTCAGGAAAAAACGCATACGCCCTTTTTGGCCAACCAAGCAAGCATGTTAAAGAAATCTGCACTACAATGAAGTCTCACTGCCCCCCGGTCAAAAGGGCCATCTGAAAAAAGTGTAAAATCCAGAAAGGCAGCACAGGCCATGGAGAACAGGGAGCCTTGTTATGCTGATGGGCGGGATGTAAATTGCCAACAGCCACTCTGGAGAAGTGTATGGTGTTTCCCGGAACACCGAAAAAACAAAGCTACGGAGCCTACGGCACTTCCCCTTATGGTCCTATAGCTTAGGGAAATTAAAATCAAAAACACACAGCCACCCCAAAGTGTCGGACGGCTCTGTTTACAAGAACCTCGTCTACGGTACAAGTTAAATATCCCAGAATGTGAAAAATGGATAAAGAAGTTGTGGTACGTACGTACAATGGAATATCACTCAGCAATGAAATCTATGTCATCAGGCCCGTCGCGGCATAATGAGTGGATTCAGGTACGATGATTCTAAGTGAAATAAGTCACACAGAAAATGAAACATCATAAGATATCACTACTACACGGAATGTAAACTTGGCTACACATGAACTGAATTACAAAACAGAACAGGGTCTCAAATTTAGAAAACCAACTTATGCTTGCTTAAGGGGAAAGGTGAGTTGGGGTGCTGCATAAAACCAGAGATAGAAATTAGCACAGATACCTTTCCATAAGCCAAATATGTAATAGTCAAGACCTACCCCTTGCTCAACGAAATGGACTAAACACCCCATATTCAACGCCTAGGAATACACCTGACTAGTAAGAATCTTCAAACCCATGGATTTATATGTCTCCGTAAGAGAATGAAGCGTGTGTACAGCGGCATGAATGCAGCAGAGAAAATCCGATAAATCCCATTATCAAAATGAATTACACAAACAAAACCCAAGGACAGTGAAATAGAGAGCAATTCTTAAATAATTCATTCAGGGCTTGTGATGCAACCTGGATTTACCACATCTACACCCAGAGCTGAGTGAGACATAAGGTTGGGCACTTCGTGCTGATAGCATTGGTGAGGTTCGATGAGCAAATGCAGACCCTTTGAAGTCATACAGCATGGTACCCTTTCCATGGGTCCCAACTCTCCAAGTTTAAGGGATTCTTCCTTCAGCTAAAACATGCATGGGAAACCCACAGTATGGTGCACCGTGTGACTGGCAAACGTTTTCAAATGCATCTCAGTTTTCGTCCCCTTTTACTCGGGTTCACCATTCCAGACCCTTTACGAACACTCTCCCCACTTGGAGAGTCAGTGCCTTTAACCTCCTGTTGGGCACAGTTTGCAATTTCTGCGCAAGATGAAAAGGAATAGGGAGAACCAATGAGAGACTAGCTCTAGGTGTCTGCACGGGCAAATTTAACGCTCATTTCCCACCAGGAAGAAGAATTAAATAAAGGCTCAGCATGCCGTGCCGGAAACAGATTAGGGCCTGAGGCAATACTGTGAGTTTGCGGCCAGCTCACAAGATAGCGAGTTGAAGAAATGAGCTCAGGGGCACTGTAACTCACAAACCTGCAGAGTTATAAATGACAGCTATCGTCCAAAAATATATTGAAGGAAGGCTGCGATGACGACTTGTAAGTGGGGCCGAATTGCAGGAAAACGATTTCAGGCTGTAGACGGGAATTGCTTTTAAAGCATAGGAAAAGAGGCAGAACGTCCACAATGATGCTCTTGGCCAAAAAGGGCGTATGCGTTTTTTCCTGAATATATTCAGGAAAAAACGCATACGCCCTTTTTGGCCAACCAAGCAAGCATGTTAAAGAAATCTGCACTACAATGAAGTCTCACTGCCCCCGGGTCAAAAGGGCCATCTGAAAAAAGTGTAAAATCCAGAAAGGCAGCACAGGCCATGGAGAACAGGGAGCCTTGTTATGCTGATGGGCGGGATGTAAATTGCCAACAGCCACTCTGGAGACGTGTATGGTGTTTCCCGGCACACCGAAAAAACAAAGCTACGGAGCCTACGGCACTTCCACTTATGGTCCTATAGCTTAGGGAAATTAAAATCAAAAACACACAGCCACCCCAAAGTGTCGGACGGCTCTGTTTACAAGAACCTCGTCTACGGTACAAGTTAAATATCCCAGAATGTGAAAAATGGATAAAGAAGTTGTGGTACGTACGTACAATGGAATATCACTCAGCAATGAAATCTATGTCATCAGGCCCGTCGCGGCATAATGAGTGGATTCAGGTACGATGATTCTAAGTGAAATAAGTCACACAGAAAATGAAACATCATAAGATATCACTAATACACGGAATGTAAACTTGGCTACACATGAACTGAATTACAAAACAGAACAGGGTCTCAAATTTAGAAAACCAACTTATGCTTGCTTAAGGGGAAAGGTGAGTTGGGGTGCTGCATAAAACCAGAGATAGAAATTAGCACAGATACCTTTCCATAAGCCAAATATGTAATAGTCAAGACCTACCCCTTGCTCAACGAAATGGACTAAACACCCCATATTCAACGCCTAGGAATACACCTGACTAGTAAGAATCTTCAAACCCATGGATTTATATGTCTCCGTAAGAGAATGAAGCGTGTGTACAGCGGCATGAATGCAGCAGAGAAAATCCGATAAATCCCATTATCAAAATGAAATACACAAACAAACCCAAGGACAGTGAAATAGAGAGCAATTCTTAAATAATTCATTCAGGGCTTGTGATGCAACCTGGATTTACCACATCTACACACACAGCTGAGTGAGACATAAGGTTGGGCACTTCGGGCTGATAGCATTGGTGAGCTTCGATGAGCAAATGCAGACCCTTTGAAGTCATACAGCATGGTACCCATTCCATGGGTCCCAACTCTCCAAGTTTAAGGGATTCTTCCTTCAGCTAAAACATGCATGGGAAACCCACAGTATGGTGCACCGTGTGACTGGCAAACGTTTTCAAATGCATCTCAGTTTTCGTCCCCTTTTACTCGGGTTCACCATCCCAGACCCTTTACGAACACTCTCCCCACTTGGAGAGACAGTGCCTTTAACCTCTTGTTGGGCACAGTTTGCAATTTCTGCGCAAGATGAAAAGGAATATGGAGAACGAATGAGAGACTAGCTCTAGGTGTCTGCACGGGCAAATTTAACGCTCATTTCCCACCAGGAAGAGGAATTAACCAAAGGCTCAGCATGCAGTGCAAGAACCAGATTAGGGCCTGAGGCAATCCTGTGGGTTTGCGGCCAGCTCACAAGATAGCGAGTTGAAGAAATGAGCTCAGGGGTACTGTAACTCACAAATCTGCAGAGTTATAAATGACAGCTATCGTCCAAAAATATATTGAAGGAAGTCTACGAAGACGACTTGTAAGTGGGGCAGAATTGCAGGAAAACGATTTCAGGGGGTACACGGGAATTGCATTTAAAGCATAGGAAAAGAGGCAGAACGTCGACAATGATGCTCTTGGCCAAAAAGGGCGTATGCGTTTTTTCCTGAATATATTCAGGAAAAAACGCATACGCCCTTTTTGGCCAACCAAGCAAGCATGTTAAAGAAATCTGCACTACAATGAAGTCTCACTGCCCCCCGGTCAAAAGGGCCATCTGAAAAAAGTGTAAAATCCAGAAAGGCAGCACAGGCCATGGAGAACAGGGAGCCTTGTTATGCTGATGGGCGGGATGTAAATTGCCAACAGCCACTCTGGAGAAGTGTATGGTGTTTCCCGGAACACCGAAAAAACAAAGCTACGGAGCCTACGGCACTTCCACTTATGGTCCTATAGCTTAGGGAAATTAAAATCAAAAACACACAGCCACCCCAAAGTGTCGGACGGCTCTGTTTACAAGAACCTCGTCTACGGTACAAGTTAAATATCCCAGAATGTGAAAAATGGATAAAGAAGTTGTGGTACGTACGTACAATGGAATATCACTCAGCAATGAAATCTATGTCATCAGGCCCGTAGCGGCATAATGAGTGGATTCACGTACGATGATTCTAAGTGAAATAAGTCACACAGAAAATGAAACATCATAAGATATCACTAATACACGGAATGTAAACTTGGCTACACATGAACTGAATTACAAAACAGAACAGGGTCTCAAATTTAGAAAACCAACTTATGCTTGCTTAAGGGGAAAGGTGAGTTGGGGTGCTGCATAAAACCAGAGATAGAAATTAGCACAGATACCTTTCCATAAGCCAAATATGTAATAGTCAAGACCTACCCCTTGCTCAAAGAAATGGACTAAACACCCCATATTCAACGCCTAGGAATCCACCTGACTAGTAAGAATCTTCAAACCCATGGATTTATAGGTCTCCGTAAGAGAATGCAGCGTGTGTACAGCGGCATGAATGCAGCAGAGAATATCCGATAAATCCCATTATCAAAATGAATTACACAAACAAAACCCAAGGACAGTGAAATAGAGAGCAATTCTTAAATAATTCATTCAGGGCTTGTGATGCAACCTGGATTTACCACATCTACACCCAGAGCTGAGTGAGACATAAGGTTGGGCACTTCGTGCTGATAGAATTGGTGAGGTTCGATGAGCAAATGCAGACCCTTTGAAGTCATACAGCATGGTACCCTTTCCATGGGTCCCAACTCTCCAAGTTTAAGGGATTCTTCCTTCAGATAAAACATGCATGGGAAACCCACAGTACGGTGCACCGTGTGACTGGCAAACGTTTTCAAATGCATCTCAGTTTTCGTCCCCTTTTACTCGGGTTCACCATTCCAGACCCTTTACTAACACTCTCCCCACTTGGAGAGTCAGTGCCTTTAATCTCCTGTTGGGCACAGTTTGCAATTTCTGCGCAAGATGAAAAGGAATAGGGAGAACCAATGAGAGACTAGCTCTAGATGTCTGCACGGGCAAATTTAACGCTCATTTCCCACCAGGAAGAAGAATTAACCAAAGGCTCAGCATGCCGAGCCGGAAACAGATTAGGGCCTGAGGCAATACTGTGGGTTTGCGGCCAGCTCACAAGATAGCGAGTTGAAGAAATGAGCTCAGGGGCACTGTAACTCACAAACCTGCAGAGTTATAAATGACAGCTATCGTCCAAAAATATATTGAAGGAAGGCTGCGAAGACGACTTGTAAGTGGGGCCGAATTGCAGGAAAACGATTTCAGGGGGTAGACGGGAATTGCTTTTAAAGCATAGGAAAAGAGGCAGAACGTCGACAATGATGCTCTTGGCCAAAAAGGGCGTATGCGTTTTTTCCTGAATATATTCAGGGAAAAACGCATACGCCCTTTTTGGCCAACCAAGCAAGCATGTTAAAGAAATCTGCACTACAATGAAGTCTCACTGCCCCCCGATCAAAAGGGCCATCTGAAAAAAGTGTAAAATCCTGAAAGGCAGCACAGGCCATGGAGAACAGGGAGCCTTGTTATGCTGATGGGCGGGATGTAAATTGCCAACAGCCACTCTGGAAAAGTGTATGGTGTTTCCCGGAACACCGAAAAAACAAAGCTACGGAGCCTACGGCACTTCCACTTATGGTCCTATAGCTTAGGAAAATTAAAATCAAAAACACACAGCCACCCAAAAGGCTCGGGCGGCTCTGTTTACAAGAACCTCGTCTACAGTACAAGTTAAATATCCCAGAATGTGAAAAATGGATAAACAATTTGTGGTATGTACGTACAATGTAATATCACTCAGCAATGAAATCTATGTCATCAGGCCCGTCGCGGCATAATGAGTGGATTCAGGTACGATGATTCTAAGTGAAATAAGTCACACAGAAAATGAAACATCATAAGATATCACTACTACAAGGAATGTAAACTTGGCTACACATGAACTGAATTACAAAACAGAACAGGGTCTCAAATTTAGAAAACCAACTTATGCTTGCTTAAGAGGAAAGGTGAGTTGGGGTGCTGCATAAAACCAGAGATAGAAATTAGCACAGATACCTTTCCATAAGCCAAATATGTAATAGTCAAGACCTACCCCTTGCTCAACGAAATGGACTAAACACCCCATATTCAACGCCTAGGAATCCACCTGACTAGTAAGAATCTTCAAACCCATGGATTTATATGTCTCCGTAAGAGAATGAAGCGTGTGTACAGCGGCATGAATGCAGCAGAGAAAATCCGATAAATCCCATTATCAAAATGAATTACACAAACAAAACCCAAGGACAGTGAAATAGAGAGCAATTCTTAAATAATTCATTCAGGGCTTGTGATGCAACCTGGATTTACCACATCTACACCCAGAGTTGAGTGAGACATAAGGTTGGGCACTTCGGGCTGATAGCATTGGTGAGGTTCGATGAGCAAATGCAGACCCTTTGAAGTCATACAGCATGGTACCCATTCCATGGGTCCCAACTCTCCAAGTTTAAGGGATTCTTCCTTCAGCTAAAACATGCATGGGAAACCCACAGTATGGTGCACCGTGTGACTGGCAAACGTTTTCAAATGCATCTCAGTTTTCGTCCCCTTTTACTCGGGTTCACCATTCCAGACCCTTTACGAACACTCTCCCCACTTGGAGAGTCAGTGCCTTTAACCTCCTGTTGGGCACAGTTTGCAATTTCTGCGCAAGATGAAAAGGAATAGGGAGAACCAATGAGAGACTAGCTCTAGGTGTCTGCACGGGCAAATTTAACGCTCATTTCCCACCAGGAAAAAGAATTAACCAAAGGCACAGCATGCCGTGCGGGAACCAGATTAGGGCCTGAGGCAATATTGTGGGTTTGCGGCCAGCTCACAAGATAGCGAGTTGAAGAAATGAGCTCAGGGGCACTGTAACTCACAAACCTGCAGAGTTATAAATGACAGCTATCGTCCAAAAATATATTGAAGGAAGGCTGCGAAGACGACTTGTAAGTGGGGCCGAATTGCAGGAAAACTATTTCAGGGGGTAGACGGGAATTGCTTTTAAAGCATAGGAAAAGAGGCAGAACGTCGACAATGATGCTCTTGGCCAAAAAGGGCGTATGCGTTTTTTCCTGAATATATTCAGGAAAAAACGCATACGCCCTTTTTGGCCAACCAAGCAAGCATGTTAAAGAAATCTGCACTACAATGAAGTCTAACTGCCCCCCGGTCAAAAGGGCCATCTGAAAAAAGTGTAAAATCCAGAAAGGCAGCACAGGCCATGGAGAACCTGGAGCCTTGTTATGCTGATGGGCGGGATGTAAATTGCCAACAGCCACTCTGGAGAAGTGTATGGTGTTTCCCGGAACACCGAAAAAACAAAGCTACGGAGCCTACGGCACTTCCACTTAAGGTCCTATAGCTTAGGGAAATTAAAATCAAAAACACACAGCCACCCCAAAGTGTCGGACGGCTCTGTTTACAAGAACCTCGTCTACGGTACAAGTTAAATATCCCAGAATGTGAAAAATGGATAAAGAAGTTGTGGTACGTACGTACAATGGAATATCACTCAGCAATGAAATCTATGTCATCAGGCCCGTCGCGGCATAATGAGTGGATTCAGGTACGATGATTCTAAGTGAAATAAGTCACACAGAAAATGAAACATCATAAGATATCACTAATACACGGAATGTAAACTTGGCTACACATGAACTGAATTACAAAACAGAACAGGGTCTCAAATTTCGAAAACCAACTTATGCTTGCTTAAGGGGAAAGGTGAGTTGGGGTGCTGCATAAAACCAGAGATAGAAATTAGCACAGATACCTTTCCATAAGCCAAATATGTAATAGTCAAGACCTACCCCTTGCTCAACGAAATGGACTAAACACCCCATATTCAACGCCTAGGAATACACCTGACTAGTAAGAATCTTCAAACCCATGGATTTATATGTCTCCGTAAGAGAATGAAGCGTGTGTACAGCGGCATGAATGCAGCAGAGAAAATCCGATAAATCCCATTATCAAAATGAATTACACAAACAAAACCCAAGGACAGTGAAATAGAGAGCAATTCTTAAATAATTCATTCAGGGCTTGTGATGCAACCTGGATTTACCACATCTACACCCAGAGCTGAGTGAGACATAAGGTTGGACTCTTCGCGCTGATAGCATTGGTGAGGTTCGATGAGCAAATGCAGACCCTTTGAAGTCATACAGCATGGTACCCATTCCATGGGTCCCAACTCTCCAAGTTTAAGGGATTCTTCCTTCAGCTAAAACATGCATGGGAAACCCACAGTATGGTGCACCGTGTGACTGGCAAACGTTTTCAAATGCATCTCAGTTTTCGTCCCCTTTTACTCGGGTTCACCATTCCAGACCCTTTACGAACACTCTCCCCAATTGGAGAGTCAGTGCCTTTAACCTCCTGTTGGGCACAGTTTGCAATTTCTGCGCAAGATGAAAAGGAATAGGGAGAACGAATGAGAGACTAGCTCTAGGTGTCTGCACGGGCAAATTTAACGCTCATTTCCCACCAGGAAGAGGAATTAACCAAAGGCTCAGCATGCCGTGCCGGAACCAGATTAGGGCCTGAAGCACTCCTATGGGTTTGCCGCCAGCTCACAAGATACCCAGTTGAAGAAAGGAGCTCAGGGGCACTGTAACTCACAAACCTGCAGAGTTATAAATGACAGCTATCGTCCAAAAGTATATTGAAGGAAGGCTGCGAAGACGACTTGTAAGCGGGACAGATTTGCAGGAAAACGATTTCAGGGGGTAGACGGGAATTGCATTTAAAGCATAGGAAAAGAGGCAGAACGTCGACAATGATGCTCTTGGCCATAAAGTGTGTATGCGTTTTTTCCTGAATATATTCAGGAAAAAACGCATACGCCCTTTTTGGCCAACCAAGCAAGCATGTTAAAGAAATCTGCATTACAATGAAGTCTCACTGCCCCCCGGTCAAAAGGGCCATCTGAAAAAAGTGTAAAATCCAGAAAGGCAGCACAGGCCATGGAGAACAGGGAGCCTTGTTATGCTGATGGGCGGGATGTAAATTGCCAACAGCCACTCTGGAGAAGTGTATGGTGTTTCCCGGAACACCGAAAAAACAAAGCTACGGAGCCTACGGCACTTCTATTTATGGTCCTATAGCTTAGGGAAATTAAAATCAAAAACACACAGCCACCCCAAAGTGTCGGACGGCTCTGTTTACAAGAACCTCGTCTACGGTACAAGTTAAATATCCCAGAATGTGAAAAATGGATAAAGAAGTTGTGGTACGTACGTACAATGGAATATCACTCAGCAATGAAATCTATGTCATCAGGCCCGTCGCGGCATAATGAGTGGATTCAGGTACGATGATTCTAAGTGAAATAAGTCACACAGAAAATGAAACATCATAAGATATCACTACTACACGGAATGTAAACTTGGCTACACATGAACTGAATTACAAAACAGAACAGGGTCTCAAATTTCGAAAACCAACTTATGCTTGCTTAAGGGGAAAGGTGAGTTGGGGTGCTGCATAAAACCAGAGATAGAAATTAGCACAGATACCTTTCCATAAGCCAAATATGTAATAGTCAAGACCTACCCCTTGCTCAACGAAATGGACTAAACACCCCATATTCAACGCCTAGGAATACACCTGACTAGTAAGAATCTTCAAACCCATGGATTTATATGTCTCCGTAAGAGAATGAAGCGTGTGTACAGCGGCATGAATGCAGCATAGAAAATCCGATAAATCCCCTTAACAAAATGAATTACACAAACAAAACCCAAGGACAGTGAAATAGAGAGCAATTCTTAAATAATTCATTCAGGGCTTGTGATGCAACCTGGATTTACCACATCTACACCCAGAGCTGAGTGAGACATAAGGTTGGGCACTTCGGGCTGATAGCATTGGTGAGGTTCGATGAGCAAATGCAGACCCTTTGAAGTCATACAGCATGGTACCCATTCCATGGGTCCCAGCTCTCCAAGTTTAAGGGATTCTTCCTTCAGCTAAAACATGCATGGAAAACCCACAGTATGGTGCACTGTGTGACTGGCAAACGTTTTCAAATGCATCTCAGTTTTCGTCCCCTTTTACTCGGGTTCACCATTCCAGACCCTTTACGAACACTCTCCCCACTTGAAGAGTCAGTGCCTTTAACCTCCTGTTGGGCACAGTTTGCAATTTCTGCGCAAGATGAAAAGGAATAGGGAGAACGAATGAGAGACTAGCTCTAGGTGTCTGCACGGGCAAATTTAACGCTCATTTCCCACCAGGAAGAGGAATTAACCAAAGGCTCAGCATGCCGTGCCGGAACCAGATTAGGGCCTGAAGCAATCCTGTGGGTTTGCCGCCAGCTCACAAGATAGCGAGTTGAAGAAAGGAGCTCAGGGGCACTGTAACTCACAAACCTGCAGAGTTATAAATGACAGCTATCGTCCAAAAATATATTGAAGGAAGGCTGCGAAGACGACTTGTAAGCGGGACAGATTTGCAGGAAAACGATTTCAGGGGGTAGACGGGAATTGCATTTAAAGCATAGGAAAAGAGGCAGAACGTCGACAATGATGCTCTTGGCCAAAAAGGGCGTATGCGTTTTTTCCTGAATATATTCAGGAAAAAACGCATACGCACTTTTTGGCCAACCAAGCAAGCATGTTAAAGAAATCTGCACTACAATGAAGTCTCACTGCCCCCCTGTCAAAAGGGCCATCTGAAAAAAGTGTAAAATCCAGAAAGGCAGCACAGGCCATGGAGAACAGGGAGCCTTGTTATGCTGATGGGCGGGATGCAAATTGCCAACAGCCACTCTGGAGAAGTGTATGGTGTTTCCCGGAATACCGAAAAAACAAAGCTACGTAGCCTACGGCACTTCTATTTATGGTCCTATAGCTTAGGGTAATTAAAATCAAAAACACACAGCCACCCCAAAGTGTCGGACGGCTCTGTTTACAAGAACCTCGTCTACGGTACAAGTTAAATATCCCAGAATGTGAAAAATGGATAAAGAAGTTGTGGTACGTACGTACAATGGAATATCACTCAGCAATGAAATCTATGTCATCAGGCCCATCGCGGCATAATGAGTGGATTCAGGTACGATGATTCTAAGTGAAATAAGTCACACAGAAAATGAAACATCATAAGATATCACTACTACACGGAATGTAAACTTGGCTACACATGAACTGAATTACAAAACAGAACAGGGTCTCAAATTTAGAAAACCAACTTATGCTTGCTTAAGGGGAAAGGTGAGTTGGGGTGCTGCATAAAACCAGAGATAGAAATTAGCACAGATACCTTTCCATAAGCCAAATATGTAATAGTCAAGACCTACCCCTTGCTCAACGAAATGGACTAAACACCCCATATTCAACGCCTAGGAATACACCTGACTAGTAAGAATCTTCAAACCCATGGATTTATATGTCTCCGTAAGAGAATGAAGCGTGTGTACAGCGGCATGAATGCACCAGAGAAAATCCGATAAATCCCATTACCAAATGAATTACACAAACAAAACCCAAGGACAGTGAAATAGAGAGCAATTCTTAAATAATTCATTCAGGGCTTGTGATGCAACCTGGATTTACCACATCTACACCCAGAGCTGAGTGAGACATAAGGTTGGGCACTTTGGGCTGATAGCATTGGTGAGGTTCGATGAGCAAATGCAGACCCTTTGAAGTCATACAGCATGGTACCCATTCTATGGGTCCCAACTCTCCAAGTTTAAGGGATTCTTCCTTCAGCTAAAACATGCATGGGAAACCCACAGTATGGTGCACCGTGTGACTGGCAAACGTTTTCAAATGCATCTCAGTTTTCGTCCCCTTTTACTCGGGTTCACCATTCCAGACCCTTTACGAACACTCTTCCCACTTGGAGAGTCAGTGCCTTTAACCTCCTGTCGGGCACAGTTTGCAATTTCTGCGCAAGATGAAAAGGAATAGGGAGAACCAATGAGAGACTAGCTGTAGGTGTCTGCACGGGCAAATTTAACGCTCATTTCCCACCAGGAAGAGGAATTAACCAAAGGCTC
This sequence comes from Delphinapterus leucas, assembly GCF_059928025.1. NCBI lineage: Eukaryota > Metazoa > Chordata > Mammalia > Artiodactyla > Monodontidae > Delphinapterus > Delphinapterus leucas. Next base: position 14,836,224 of record NW_028322236.1, on the reverse strand, counting down.
AGCATGCCGTGCCGGAACCAGATTAGGGCCTGAAGCAATCCTGCGGATTTGCGGCCAGCTCACAAGATAGCGAGTTGAAGAAAGGAGCTCAGGGGCACTGTAACTCACAAACCTGCAGAGTTATAAATGACAGCTATCGTCCAAAAATATATTGAAGGAAGGCTGCGAAGACGACTTGTAAGCGGGACAGATTTGCAGGAAAACGATTTCAGGGGGTAGACGGGAATTGCATTTAAAGCATAGGAAAAGAGGCAGAACGTCGACAATGATGCTCTTGGCCAAAAAGGGCGTATGCGTTTTTTCCTGATATTCAGGAAAAAACGCATACGCCCTTTTTGGCCAACCAAGCAAGCATGTTAAAGAAATCTGCACTACAATGAAGTCTCACTGCCCCCCGGTCAAAAGGGCCATCTGAAAAAAGTGTAAAATCCAGAAAGGCAGCACAGGCCATGGAGAACAGGGAGCCTTGTTATGCTGATGGGCGGGATGTAAATTGCCAACAACCACTCTGGAGAAGTGTATGGTGTTTCCCGGAACACCGAAAAAACAAAGCTACGGAGCCTTCGGCACTTCCACTTAAGGTCCTATAGCTTAGGGAAATTAAAATCAAAAACACACAGCCACCCCAAAGTGTCGGACGGCTCTGTTTACAAGAACCTCGTCTACGGTACAAGTTAAATATCCCAGAATGTGAAAAATGGATAAAGAAGTTGTGGTACGTACGTACAATGGAATATCACTCAGCAATGAAATCTATGTCATCAGGCCCGTCGCGGCATAATGAGTGGATTCAGGTACGATGATTCTAAGTGAAATAAGTCACACAGAAAATGAAACATCATAAGATATCACTAATACACGGAATGTAAACTTGGCTACACATGAACTGAATTACAAAACAGAACAGGGTCTCAAATTTAGAAAACTCAACTTATGCTTGCTTATGGGGAAAGATGAGTTGGGGTGCTGCATAAAACCAGAGATAGAAATTAGCACAGATACCTTTCCATAAGCCAAATATGTAATAGTCAAGACCTACCCCTTGCTCAACGAAATGGACTAAACACCCCATATTCAACGCCTAGGAATACACCTGACTAGTAAGAATCTTCAAACCCATGGATTTATATGTCTCCGTAAGAGAATGAAGCGTGTGTACAGCGGCATGAATGCAGCAGAGAAAATCCGATAAATCCCATTATCAAAATGAATTACACAAACAAAACCCAAGGACAGTGAAATAGAGAGCAATTCTTAAATAATTCATTCAGGGCTTGTGATGCAACCTGGATTTACCACATCTACACCCAGAGCTGAGTGAGACAACAGGTTGGGCACTTCGGGCTGATAGCATTGGTGAGGTTCGATGAGCAAATGCAGACCCTTTGAAGTCATACAGCATGGTACCCATTCCATGGGTCCCAACTGTCCAAGTTTAAGGGATTCTTCCTTCAGCTAAAACATGCATGGGAAACCCACAGTATGGTGCACCGTGTGACTGGCAAACGTTTTCAAATGCATCTCAGTTTTCGTCCCCTTTTACTCGGGTTCACCATTCCAGACCCTTTACGAACACTCTCCCCACTTGGAGAGTCAGTGCCTTTAACCTCCTGTTGGGCACAGTTTGCAATTTCTGCGCAAGATGAAAAGGAATAGGGAGAACCAATGAGAGACTAGCTGTAGGTGTCTGCACGGGCAAATTTAACGCTCATTTCCCACCAGGAAGAGGAATTAACCAAAGGCTCAGCATGCCGTGCCGGAACCAGATTAGGGCCTGAATCAATCCTGCGGATTTGCGGGCAGCTCACAAGATAGCGAGTTGAACAAAGGAGCTCAGGGGCACTGTAACTCACAAACCTGCAGAGTTATAAATGACAGCTATCGTCCAAAAATATATTGAAGGAAGGCTGCGAAGACGACATGTAAGCGGGACAGATTTGCAGGAAAACGATTTCAGGGCGTAGTCGGGAATTGCATTTAAAGCATAGGAAAAGAGGCAGAACGTCGACAATGATGCTCTTGGCCAAAAAGGGCGTATGCGTTTTTTCCTGATATTCAGGAAAAAACGCATACGCCCTGTTTGGCCAACCAAGCAAGCATGTTAAAGAAATCTGCACTACAATGAAGTCTCACTGCCCCCCGGTCAAAAGGGCCATCTGAAAAAAGTGTAAAATCCAGAAAGGCAGCACAGGCCATGGAGAACCGGGAGCCTTGTTATGCTGATGGGCGGGATGTAAATTGCCAACAGCCACTCTGGAGAAGTGTATGGTGTTTCCCGGAACACCGAAAAAACAAAGCTACGGAGCCTACGGCACTTCCACTTAAGGTCCTATAGCTTAGGGAAATTAAAATCAAAAACACACAGCCACCCCAAAGTGTCGGACGGCTCTGTTTACAAGAACCTCGTCTACGGTACAAGTTAAATATCCCAGAATGTGAAAAATGGATAAAGAAGTTGTGGTACGTACGTACAATGGAATATGACTCAGCAATGAAATCTATGTCATCAGGCCTGTCGCGGCATAATGAGTGGATTCAGGTACGATGATTCTAAGTGAAATAAGTCACACAGAAAATGAAACATCATAAGATATCACTACTACACGGAATGTAAACTTGGCTACACATGAACTGAAATACAAAACAGAACAGGGTCTCAAATTTAGAAAACTCAACTTATGCTTGCTTATGGGGAAAGGTGAGTTGGGGTGCTGCATAAAACCAGAGATAGAAATTAGCACAGATACCTTTCCATAAGCCAAATATGTAATAGTCAAGACCTACCCCTTGCTCAACGAAATGGACTAAACACCCCATATTCAACGCCTAGGAATACACCTGACTAGTAAGAATCTTTAAATCCATGGATTTATATGTCTCCGTAAGAGAATGAAGCGTGTGTACAGCGGCATGAATGCACCAGAGAAAATCCGATAAATCCCATTACCAAATGAATTACACAAACAAAACCCAAGGACAGTGAAATAGAGAGCAATTCTTAAATAATTCATTCAGGGCTTGTGATGCAACCTGGATTTACCACATCTACACCCAGAGCTGAGTGAGACATAAGGTTGGGCACTTCGGGCTGATAGCATTGGTGAGGTTCGATGAGCAAATGCAGACCCTTTGAAGTCATACAGCATGGTACCCATTCCATGGGTCCCAACTCTCCAAGTTTAAGGGATTCTTCCTTCAGCTAAAACATGCATGGGAAACCCACAGTATGGTGCACCGTGTGACTGGCAAACGTTTTCAAATGCATCTCAGTTTTCGTCCCCTTTTACTCGGGTTCACCATTACAGACCCTTTACGAACACTCTTCCCACTTGGAGAGTCAGTGCCTTTAACCTCCTGTCGGGCACAGTTTGCAATTTCTGCGCAAGATGAAAAGGAATAGGGAGAACCAATGAGAGACTAGCTCTAGGTGTCTGCACGGGCAAATTTAACGCTCATTTCCCACCAGGAAGAGGAATTAACCAAAGGCTCAGCATGCCGTGCCGGAACCAGATTAGGGCCTGAAGCAATCCTGCGGATTTGCGGCCAGCTCACAAGATAGCGAGTTGAAGAATGGAGCTCAGGGGCACTGTAACTCACAAACCTGCAGAGTTATAAATGACAGCTATCGTCCAAAAATATATTGAAGGAAGGCTGCGAAGACGACTTGTAAGCGGGACAGATTTGCAGGAAAACGATTTCAGGGGGTAGACGGGAATTGCATTTAAAGCATAGGAAAAGAGGCAGAACGTCGACAATGATGCTCTTGGCCAAAAAGGGCGTATGCGTTTTTTCCTGAATATATTCAGGAAAAAACGCATACGCCCTTTTTGGCCAACCAAGCAAGCATGTTAAAGAAATCTGCACTACAATGAAGTCTCACTGCCCCCCGGTCAAAAGGGCCATCTGAAAAAAGTGTAAAATCCAGAAAGGCAGCACAGGCCATGGAAAACAGGGAGCCTTGTTATGCTGATGGGCGGGATGTAAATTGCCAACAGCCACTCTGGAGAAGTGTATGGTGTTTCCCGGAACACCGAAAAAACAAAGCTACGGAGCCTACGGCACTTCCACTTAAGGTCCTATAGCTTAGGGAAATTAAAATCAAAAACACACAGCCACCCCAAAGTGTCGGACGGCTCTGTTTACAAGAACCTCGTCTACGGTACAAGTTAAATATCCCAGAATGTGAAAAATGGATAAAGAAGTTGTGGTACGTACGTACAATGGAATATCACTCAGCAATGAAATCTATGTCATCAGGCCCGTCGCGGCATAATGAGTGGATTCAGGTACGATGATTCTAAGTGAAATAAGTCACACAGAAAATGAAACATCATAAGATATCACTACTACACGGAATATAAACTTGGCTACACATGAACTGAATTACAAAACAGAACAGGGTCTCAAATTTCGAAAACCAACTTATGCTTGCTTAAGGGGAAAGGTGAGTTGGGGTGCTGCATAAAACCAGAGATAGAAATTAGCACAGATACCTTTCCATAAGCCAAATATGTAATAGTCAAGACCTACCCCTTGCTCAACGAAATGGACTAAACACCCCATATTCAACGCCTAGGAATACACCTGACTAGTAAGAATCTTCAAACCCATGGATTTATATGTCTGCGTAAGAGGATGAAGCGTGTGTACAGCGGCATGAATGCAGCAGAGGAAATCCGATAAATCCCATTATCAAAATGAATTACACAAACAAAACCCAAGGACAGTGAAATAGAGAGCAATTCTTAAATAATTCATTCAGGGCTTGTGATGCAACCCGGATTTACCACATCTACACCCAGAGCTGAGTGAGACATAAGGTTGGGCACTTTGGGCTGATAGCATTGGTGAGGTTCGATGAGCAAATGCAGACCCTTTGAAGTCATACAGCATGGTACCCATTCCATGGGTCCCAACTCTCCAAGTTTAAGGGATTCTCCCTTCAGCTAAAACATGCATGGGAAACCCACAGTATGGTGCACCGTGTGACTGGCATACGTTTTCAAATGTATCTCAGTTTTCGTCCCCTTTTACTCGGGTTCACCATTCCAGACCCTTTACGAACACTCTCCCCACTTGAGGAGTCAGTGCCTTTAACCTCCTGTTGGGCACAGTTTGCAATTTCTGCGCAAGATGAAAAGGAATAGGGAGAGCGAATGAGAGACTAGCTCTAGGTGTCAGCACGGGCAAATTTAACGCTCATTTCCCACCAGGAAGAGGAATTAACCAAAGGCTCAGCATGCCGTGCCGGAACCAGATTAGGACCTGAAGCAATCCTGCGGGTTGGCGGCCAGCTCACAAGATAGCGAGTTGAAGAATTGAGTTCAGGGGCACTGTAAATCACAAACCTGCAGATTTATAAATGACAACTATCGTCCAAAAATATATTGAAGGAAGGCTGCGAAGACGACTTGTAAGCGGGGCAGATTTGCAGAGAAACGATTTCAGGGGGCAGACGGGAATTTCATTTAAAGCATAGGAAAAGAGGCAGAACGTCGACAATGATGCTCTTGGCCAAAAAGGGCGTATGCGTTTTTTCCTGAATATATTCAGGAAAAAACGCATACGCCCTTTTTGGCCAACCAAGCAAGCATGTTAAAGAAATCTGCACTACAAAGATGTCTCACTGCCCCCCGGTCAAAAGGGCCATCTGAAAAAAGTGTAAAAACCAGAAAGGCAGCACAGGCCATGGAGAACAGGGAGCCTTGTTATGCTGATGGGCGGGATGTTAATTGCCAACAGCCACTCTGGAGAAGTGTATGGTGTTTCCCGGAATACCGAAAAAACAAAGCTACGGAGCCTACGGCACTTCCACTTATGGTCCTATAGCTTAGGGAAATTAAAATCAAAAACACACAGCCACCCCAAAGTGTCGGACGGCTCTGTTTACAAGAACCTCGTCTACGGTACAAGTTAAATATCCCAGAATGTGAAAAATGGATAAAGAAGTTGTGGTACGTACGTACAATGGAATATCACTCAGCAATGAAATCTATGTCATCAGGCCCGTCGCGGCATAATGAGTGGATTCAGGTACGATGATTCTAAGTGAAATAAGTCACACAGAAAATGAAACATCATATGATATCACTACTACACGGAATGTAAACTTGGCTACACATGAACTGAATTACAAAACAGAACAGGGTCTCAAATTTAGAAAACCAACTTATGCTTGCTTAAGGGGAAAGGTGAGTTGGGGTGCTGCATAAAACCAGAGATAGAAATTAGCACAGATACCTTTCCATAAGCCAAATATGTAATAGTCAAGCCCTACACCTTGCTCAACGAAATGGACTAAACACCCCATATTCAACGCCTAGGAATACACCTGACTAGTAAGAATCTTCAAACCCATGGATTTATATGTCTCTGTAAGAGAATGAAGCGTGTGTACAGCGGCATGAATGCAGCAGAGAAAATCCGATAAATCCCATTATCAAAATGAATTACACAAACAAAACCCAAGGACAGTGAAATAGAGAGCAATTCTTAAATAATTCATTCAGGGCTTGTGATGCAACCTGGATTTACCACATCTACACCCAGAGCTGAGTGAGACATAAGGTTGGGCACTTCAGGCTGATAGCATTGGTGAGGTTCGATGAGCAAATGCAGACCCTTTGAAGTCATACAGCATGGTACCCATTCCATGGGTCCCAACTCTCCAAGTTTAAGGGATTCTTCCTTCAGCTAAAACATGCATGGGAAACCCACAGTATGGTGCACCGTGTGACTGGCAAACGTTTTCAAATGCATCTCAGTTTTCGTCCCTTTTTACTCGGGTTCACCATTCCAGACCCTTTACGAACACTCTCCCCACTTGGAGAGTCAGTGCCTTTAACCTCCTGTTGGGCACAGTTTGCAATTTCTGCGCAAGATGAACAGGAATAGGGAGAGCGAATGAGAGACTAGCTCTAGGTGTCTGCACGGACAAATTTAACGCTCATTTCCCACCAGGAAGAGGAATTAACCAAAGGCTCAGCATGCCGTGCCGGAACCAGATTAGGGCCTGAAGCAATCCTGTGGGTTTGCCGCCAGCTCACAAGATAGCGAGTTGAAGAAAGGAGCTCAGGGGCACTGTAACTCACAAACCTGCAGAGTTATAAATGACAGCTATCGTCCAAAAATATATTGAAGGAAGGCTGCGAAGACGACTTGTAAGCGGGACAGATTTGCAGGAAAACGATTTCAGGGGGTAGACGGGAATTGCATTTAAAGCATAGGAAAAGAGGCAGAACGTCGACAATGATGCTCTTGGCCAAAAATTGCGTATGCGTTTTTTCCTGAATATATTCAGGAAAAAACGCATACGCCCTTTTTGTCCAACCAAGCAAGCACGTTAAAGAAATCTGCACTACAAAGATGTCTCACTGCCTCCCGGTCAAAAGGGCCATCTGAAAAAAGTGTAAAATCCAGAAAGGCAGCACTGGCCATGGAGAACAGGGAGCCTTGTTATGCTGATGGGCGGGATGTAAATTGCCAACAGCCACTCTGGAGAAGTGTATGGTGTTTCCCGGAACACCGAAAAAACAAAGCTACGGAGCCTACGGCACTTCCACTTATGGTCCTATAGCTTAGGGAAATTAAAATCAAAAACACACAGCCACCCCAAAGTGTCAGACGGCTCTGTTAACAAGAACCTCGTGTACGGTACAAGTTAAATATCCCAGAATGTGAAAAATGGATAAAGAAGTTGTGGTACGTAGGTACAATGGAATATCACTCAGCAATGAAATCTATGTCATCAGGCCCGTCGCGGCATAATGAGTGGATTCAGGTACGATGATTCTAAGTGAAATAAGTCACAGAGAAAATGAAACATCATAAGATATCACTACTACACGGAATGTAAACTTGGCTACACATGAACTGAATTACAAAACAGAACAGGGTCTCAAATTTAGAAAACCAACTTATGCTTGCTTAAGGGGAAAGGTGAGTTGGGGTGCTGCATAAAACCAGAGATAGAAATTAGCACAGATACCTTTCCATAAGCCAAATATGTAATAGTCAAGCCCTACACCTTGCTCAACGAAATGGACTAAACACCCCATATTCAACGCCTAGGAATACACCTGACTAGTAAGAATCTTCAAATCCATGGATTTATATGTCTCCGTAAGAGAATGAAGCGTGTGTACAGCGGCATGAATGCAGCAGAGAAAATCCGATAAATCCCATTATCAAAATGAATTACACAAACAAAACCCAAGGACAGTGAAATAGAGAGCAATTCTTAAATAATTCATTCAGGGCTTGTGATGCAACCTGGATTTACCACATCTACACCCAGAGCTGAGTGAGACATAAGGTTGGGCACTTCGGGCTGATAGCATTGGTGAGGTTCGATGAGCAAATGCAGACCCTTTGAAGTCATACAGCATGGTACCCATTCCATGGGTCCCAACTCTCCAAGTTTAAGGGATTCTTCCTTCAGCTAAAACATGCATGGGAAACCCACAGTATGGTGCACCGTGTGACTGGCAAACGTTTTCAAATGCATCTCAGTTTTCGTCCCCTTTTACTCGGGTTCACCATTCCAGACCCTTTACGAACACTCTCCCCACTTGGAGAGTCAGTGCCTTTAACCTCCTGTTGGGCACAGTTTGCAATTTCTGCGCAAGATGAAAAGGAATAGGGAGAACCAATGAGAGACTAGCTCTAGGTGTCTGCACGGGCAAATTTAACGCTCATTTCCCACCAGGAAGAGGAATTAACCAAAGGCTCAGCATGCCGTGCCGGAACCAGATTAGGGCCTGAAGCAATCCTGTGAGTTTGCCGCCAGCTCACAAGATAGCGAGTTGAAGAAAGGAGCTCAGGGGCACTGTAACTCACAAACCTGCAGAGTTATAAATGACAGCTATCGTCCAAAAATATATTGAAGGAAGGCTGCGAATACGACTTGTAAGCGGGACAGATTTGCAGGAAAACGATTTCAGGGGTTAGACGGGAATTGCATTTAAAGCATAGGAAAAGAGGCAGAACGTCGACAATGATGCTCTTGGCCAAAAAGGGCGTATGCGTTTTTTCCTGAATATATTCAGGAAAAAACGCATACGCCCTTTTTGGCCAACCAAGCAAGCACGTTAAAGAAATCTGCACTAAAAAGATGTCTCACTGCCCCCCGGTCAAAAGGGCCATCTGAAAAAAGTGTAAAATCCAGAAAGGCAGCACAGGCCATGGAGAACAGGGAGCCTTGTTATGCTGATGGGCGGGATGTAAATTGCCAACAGCCACTCTGGAGAAGTGTATGGTGTTTCCCGGAACACCGAAAAAACAAAGCTACGGAGCCTACGGCACTTCCACTTATGGTCCTATAGCTTAGGGAAATTAAAATCAAAAACACACAGCCACCCCAAAGTGTCGGACGGCTCTGTTTACAAGAACCTCGTCTACGGTACAAGTTAAATATCCCAGAATGTGAAAAATGGATAAAGAAGTTGTGGTACGTACGTACAATGGAATATCACTCAGCAGTGAAATCTATGTCATCAGGCCCGTCGCGGCATAATGAGTGGATTCAGGTACGATGATTCTAAGTGAAATAAGTCACACAGAAAATGAAACATCATAAGATATCACTACTACACGGAATGTAAACTTGGCTACACATGAACTGAATTACAAAACAGAACAGGGTCTCAAATTTAGAAAACCAACTTATGCTTGCTTAAGGGGAAAGGTGAGTTGGGGTGCTGCATAAAACCAGAGATAGAAATTAGCACAGATACCTTTCCATAAGCCAAATATATAATAGTCAAGACCTACCCCTTGCTCAACGAAATGGACTAAACACCCCATATTCAACCCCTAGGAATACACCTGACTAGTAAGAATCTTCAAACCCATGGATTTATATGTCTCCGTAAGAGAATGAAGCGTGTGTACAGCGGCATGAATGCAGCAGAGAAAATCCGATAAATCCCATTATCAAAATGAATTACACAAACAAAACCCAAGGACAGTGAAATAGAGAGCAATTCTTAAATAATTCATTCAGGGCTTGTGATGCAACCTGGATTTACCACATCTACACCCTGAGCTGAGTGAGACATAAGGCTGGGCACTTCGGGCTGATAGCATTGGTGAGGTTCGATGAGCAAATGCAGACCCTTTGAAGTCATACAGCATGGTACCCATTCCATGGGTCCCAACTCTCCAAGTTTAAGGGATTCTTCCTTCAGCTAAAACATGCATGGGAAACCCACAGTATGGTGCACCGTGTGACTGGCAAACGTTTTCAAATGCATCTCAGTTTTCGTCCCCTTTTACTTGGGTTCACCATTCCAGACCCTTTACGAACACTCTCCCCACTTGGAGAGTCAGTGCCTTTAACCTCCTGTTTGGCACAGTTTGCAATTTCTGCGCAAGATGAAAAGGAATAGGGAGAACGAATGAGAGACTAGCTCTAGGTGTCTGCACGGGCAAATTTAACGCTCATTTCCCACCAGGAAGAGGAATTAACGAAAGGCTCAGCATGCCGTGCCGGAACCAGATTAGAGCCTGAAGCAATCCTGTGGGTTTGCGGCCAGTTCACAAGATAGCGAGTTGAAGAAAGGAGCTCATGGGCACTGTAACTCACAAACCTGCAGAGTTATAAATGACAGCTATCGTCCAAAAATATATTGAAGGAAGCCTGCGAAGACGACTTGTAAGCGGGACAGATTTGCAGGAAAACGATTTCAGGGGGTAGACGGGAATTGCATTTAAAGCATAGGAAAAGAGGCAGAACGTCGACAGTTTTGCTCTTGGCCAAAAAGTGCGTATGCGTTTTTGCCTGAATATATTCAGGAAAAAACGCATACGCCCTTTTTGGCCAACCAAGCAAGCATGTTAAAGAAATCTGCACTACAAAGATGTCTCACTGCCCCCCGGTCAAAAGGTCAATCTGAAAAAAGTGTAAAATCCAGAAAGGCAGCACAGGCCATGGAGAACAGGGAGCCTTGTTATGCTGATGGGCGGGATGTAAATTGCCAACAGCCACTCTGGAGAAGTGTATGGTGTTTCCCGGAACACCGAAAAAACAAAGCTACGGAGCCTACGGCACTTCCACTTATGGTCCTATAGCTTAGGGAAATTAAAATCAAAAACACACAGCCACCCCAAAGTGTCGGACGGCTCTGTTTACAAGAACCTCGTCTACGGTACAAGTTAAATATCCCAGAATGTGAAAAATGGATAAAGAAGTTGTGGTACGTACGTACAATGGAATATCACTCAGCAATGAAATCTATGTCATCAGGCCCGTCGCGGCATAATGAGTGGATTCAGGTACGATGATTCTAAGTGAAATAAGTCACACAGAAAATGAAACATCATAAGATATCACTACTACACGGAATGTAAACTTGGCTACACATGAACTGAATTACAAAACAGAACAGGGTCTCAAATTTAGAAAACCAATTTATGCTTGCTTAAGGGGAAAGGTGAGTTGGGGTGCTGCATAAAACCAGAGATAGAAATTAGCACAGATACCTTTCCATAAGCCAAATATGTAATAGTCAAGCCCTACACCTTGCTCAACGAAATGGACTAAACACCCCATATTCAACGCCTAGGAATACACCTGACTAGTAAGAATCTTCAAACCCATGGATTTATATGTCTCCGTAAGTGAATGAAGCGTGTGTACAGCGGCATGAATGCAGCAGAGAAAATCCGATAAATCCCATTATCAAAATGAATTACAGAAACAAAACCCAAGGACAGTGAAATAGAGAGCAATTCTTAAATAATTCATTCAGGGCTTGTGATGCAACCTGGATTTACCACATTTACACCCAGAGCTGAGTGAGACATAAGGTTGGGCACTTCGGGCTGATAGCATTGGTGAGGTTCGATGAGCAAATGCAGACCCTTTGAAGTCATACAGCATGGTACCCATTCCATGGGTCCCAACTCTCCAAGTTTAAGGGATTCTTCCTTCAGCTAAAACATGCATGGGAAACCCACAGTATGGTGCACCGTGTGACTGGCAAACGTTTTCAAATGCATCTCAGTTTTCGTCCCCTTTTACTCGGGTTCACCATTCCAGACCCTTTACGAACACTCTCCCCACTTGGAGAGTCAGTGCCTTTAACCTCCTGTGGGGCACAGTTTGCAATTTCTGCGCAAGATGAAAAGGAATAGGGAGAACGAATGAGAGACTAGCTCTAGGTGTCTGCACGGGCAAATTTAACGCTCATTTCCCACCAGGAAGAGGAATTAACCAAAGGCTCAGCATGCCGTGCCGGAACCAGATTAGGGCCTGAAGCAATCCTGCGAGTTTGCCGCCAGCTCACAAGATAGCGAGTTGAAGAAAGGAGCTCAGGGGCACTGTAACTCACAAACCTGCAGAGTTATAAATGACAGCTATCGTCCAAAAATATATTGAAGGAAGGCTGCGAAGACGACTTGTAAGTGGGACAGATTTGCAGGAAAACGATTTCAGGGGGTAGACGGGAATTGCATTTAAAGCATAGGAAAAGAGGCAGAACGTCGACAATGATGCTCTTGGCCAAAAAGGACGTATGCGTTTTTTCCTGAATATATTCAGGAAAAAACGCATACGCCCTTTTTGGCCAACCAAGCAAGCATGTTAAAGAAATCTGCACTACAAAGATGTCTCACTGCCCCCCGGTCAAAAGGGCCATCTGAAAAAAGTGTAAAATCCAGAAAGGCAGCACAGGCCATGGAGAACAGGGAGCCTTGTTATGCTGATGGGCGGGATGTAAATTGCCAACAGCCACTCTGGAGATGTGTACGGTGTTTCCCGGAACACCGAAAAAACAAAGCTACGGAGCCTACGGCACTTCCACTTATGGTCCTATAGCTTAGGGAAATTAAAATCAAAAACACACAGCCACCCCAAAGTGTCGGACGGCTCTGTTTACAAGAACCTCGTCTACGGTACAAGTTAAATATCCCAGAATGTGAAAAATGGATAAAGAAGTTGTGGTACGTACGTACAATGGAATATCACTCAGCAGTGAAATCTATGTCATCAGGCCCGTCGCGGCATAATGAGTGGATTCAGGTACGATGATTCTAAGTGAAATAAGTCACACAGAAAATGAAACATCATAAGATATCACTACTACACGGAATGTAAACTTGGCTACACATGAACTGAATTACAAAACAGAACAGGGTCTCAAATTTAGAAAACCAACTTATGCTTGCTTAAGGGGAAAGGTGAGTTGGGGTGCTGCATAAAACCAGAGATAGAAATTAGCACAGATACCTTTCCATAAGCCAAATATGTAATAGTCAAGACCTACCCCTTGCTCAACGAAATGGACTAAACACCCCATATTCAACGCCTAGGAATACACCTGACTAGTAAGAATCTTCAAACCCATGGATTTATATGTCTCCGTAAGAGAATGAAGCGTGTGTACAGCGGCATGAATGCAGCAGAGAAAATCCGATAAATCCCATTATCAAAATGAATTACACAAACAAAACCCAAGGACAGTGAAATAGAGAGCAATTCTTAAATAATTCATTCAGGGCTTGTGATGCAACCTGGATTTACCACATCTACACCCAGAGCTGAGTGAGACATAAGGTTGGGCACTTCGGGCTGATAGCATTGGTGAGGTTCGATGAGCAAATGCAGACCCTTTGAAATCATACAGCATGGTACCCATTCCATGGGTCCCAACTCTCCAAGTTTAAGGGATTCTTCCTTCAGCTAAAACATGCATGGGAAACCCACAGTATGGTGCACCGTGTGACTGGCAAACGTTTTCAATGCATCTCAGTTTTCGTCCCTTTTTACTCGGGTTCACCATTCCAGACCCTTTACGAACACTCTCCCCACTTGCAGAGTCAGTGCCTTTAACCTCCTGTTGGGCACAGTTTGCAATTTCTGCGCAAGATGAAAAGGAATAGGGAGAACGAATGAGAGACTATCTCTAGGTGTCTGCACGGGCAAATTTAATGCTCATTTCCCACCAGGAAGAGGAATTAACCAAAGGCTCAGCATGCCGTGCCGGAACCAGATTAGGGCCTGAAGCAATCCTGTGGGTTTGCGGCCAGCTCACAAGATAGCGAGTTGAAGAAAGGAGCTCATGGGCACTGTAACTCACAAACCTGCAGAGTTATAAATGACAGCTATCGTCCAAAAATATATTGAAGGAAGGCTGCGAAGACGACTTGTAAGCGGGACAGATTTGCAGGAAAACGATTTCAGGGGGTAGACGGGAATTGCATTTAAAGCATAGGAAAAGAGGCTGAACGTCGACAATGATGCTCTTGGCCAAAAAGGGCGTATGCGTTTTTTCCTGAATATATTCAGGAAAAAACGCATACGCCCTTTTTGGCCAACCAAGCAAGCATGTTAAAGAAATCTGCACTACACTGAAGTCTCACTGCACCCCCGTCAAAAGGGCCATCTGAAAAAAGTTTAAAATCCAGAAAGGCAGCACAGGCCATGGAGAACAGCGAGCCTTGTTATGCTGATGGGCGGAATGTAAGTTGCCAACAGCCAGTCTGGAAAAATGTATGGTGTTTCCCGGAACATCTAAAAAACAAAGCAACGGAGCCTACGGCAATTCCCCTTATTGCCCTATAGCTTAGGAAAATTAAAATCAAAAACACACAGCCACCCAAAAGCCTCGGGCGGCTCTGTTTACAAGAACCTCATCTACGGTACAAGTTAAATATCCCAGAATGTGAAAAATGGATAAAGAAGTTGTGGTACGTACGTACAATGGAATATCACACAGCAATGAAATCTATGTCATCAGGCCCGTCGCGGCATAATGAGTGGATTCAGGTACGATGATTCTAAGTGAAATAAGTCACACAGAAAATGAAACATCATAAGATATCACTAATACACGGAATGTAAACTTGGCTACACATGAACTGAATTACAAAACAGAACAGGGTCTCAAATTTAGAAAACCAACTTATGCTTGCTTAAGGGGAAAGGTGAGTTGGGGTGCTGCATAAAACCAGAGATAGAAATTAGCACAGATACCTTTGCATAAGCCAAATATGTAATAGTCAAGACCTACCCCTTGCTCAACGAAATGGACTAAACACCCCATATTCAACGCCTAGGAATACACCTGACTAGTAAGAATCTTCAAACCCATGGATTTATATGTCTCCGTAAGAGAATGAAGCGTGTGTACAGCGGCATGAATGCAGCAGAGAAAATCCGATAAATCCCATTATCAAAATGAATTACACAAACAAAACCCAAGGACAGTGAAATAGAGAGCAATTCTTAAATAATTCATTCAGGGCTTGTGATGCAACCTGGATTTACCACATCTACACCCAGAGCTGAGTGAGACATAAGGTTGGGCACTTCGGGCTGATAGCATTGGTGAGGTTCGATGAGCAAATGCAGACCCTTTGAAGTCATACAGCATGGTACCCATTCCATGGGTCCCAACTCTCCAAGTTTAAGGGATTCTTCCTTCAGCTAAAACATGCATGGGAAACCCACAGTATGGTACACCGTGTGACTGGCAAACGTTTTCAAATGCATCTCAGTTTTCGTCCCCTTTTACTCGGGTTCACCATTCCAGACCCTTTACGAACACTCTCCCCACTTGGAGAGTCGGTGCCTTTAACCTCCTGTTGGGCACAGTTTGCAATTTCTGCGCAAGATGAAAAGGAATAGGGAGAACGAATGAGAGACTAGCTCTAGGTGTCTGCACGGGCAAATTTAACGCTCATTTCCCACCAGGAAGAGGAATTAACCAAAGGCTCAGCATGCCGTACCGGAACCAGATTAGGGCCTGAAGCCATCCTGTGGGTTTGCGGCCAGCTCACAAGATAGCAAGTTAAAGAAAGGAGCTCAGGGGCACTGTAACTCACAAACCTGCAGAGTTATAAATGACAGCTATCGTCTAAAAATATATTAAAGGAAGGCTGCGAAGACGACTTGTAAGCGGGACAGATTTGCAGGAAAACGATTTCAGGGGGTAGACGGGAATTGCATTTAAAGCATAGGAAAAGAGGCAGAACGTCGACAATGATGCTCTTGGCCAAAAAGGGCGTATGCGTATTTTCCTGAATATATTCAGGAAAAAACGCATACGCCCTTTTTGGCCAACCAAGCAAGCATGTTAAAGAAATCTGCACTACAATGAAGTCTCACTGCCCCCCGGTCAAAAGGGCCATCTGAAAAAAGTGTAAAATCCAGAAAGGCAGCACAGGCCATGGAGAACAGGGAGCCTTGTTATGCTGACGGGCGGGATGTAAATTGCCAACAGCCACTCTGGAGAAGTGTATGGTGTTTCCCGGAACACCGAAAAAACAAAGCTACGGAGCCTACGGCACTTCCACTTATGGTCTTATAGCTTAGGGAAATTAAAATCAAAAACACACAGCCACCCCAAAGTGTCGGACGGCTCTGTTTACAAGAACCTCGTCTACGGTACAAGTTAAATATCCCAGAATGTGAAAAATGGATAAAGAAGTTGTGGTACATACGTACAATGGAATATCACTCAGCAATGAAATCTATGTCATCAGGCCCGTCGCGGCATAATGAGTGGATTCAGGTACGATGATTCTAAGTGAAATAAGTCACACAGAAAATGAAACATCATAAGATATCACTACTACACGGAATGTAAACTTGGCTACACATGAACTGAATTACAAAACAGAACAGGGTCTCAAATTTAGAAAACCAATTTATGCTTGCTTAAGGGGAAAGGTGAGTTGGGGTGCTGCATAAAACCAGAGATAGAAATTAGCACAGATACCTTTGCATAAGCCAAATATGTAATAGTCAAGACCTACCCCTTGCTCAACGAAATGGACTAAACACCCCATATTCAACGCCTAGGAATACACCTGACTAGTAAGAATCTTCAAACCCATGGATTTATATGTCTCCGTAAGAGAATGAAGCGTGTGTACAGCGGCATGAATGCAGCAGAGAAAATCCGATAAATCCCATTATCAAAATGAATTACACAAACAAAACCCAAGGACAGTGAAATAGAGAGCAATTCTTAAATAATTCATTCAGGGCTTGTGATGCAACCTGGATTTACCACATCTACACCCAGAGCTGAGTGAGACATAAGGTTGGGCACTTCGGGCTGATAGCATTGGTGAGGTTCGATGAGCAAATGCAGACCCTTTGAAGTCATACAGCATGGTACCCATTCCATGGGTCCCAACTCTCCAAGTTTAAGGGATTCTTCCTTCAGCTAAAACATGCATGGGAAACCCACAGTATGGTGCACCGTGTGACTGGCAAACGTTTTCAAATGCATCTCAGTTTTCGTCCCCTTTTACTCGGGTTCACCATTCCAGACCCTTTACGAACACTCTCCCCACTTGGAGAGTCGGTGCCTTTAACCTCCTGTTGGGCACAGTTTGCAATTTCTGCGCAAGATGAAAAGGAATAGGGAGAACGAATGAGAGACTAGCTCTAGGTGTCTGCACGGGCAAATTTAACGCTCATTTCCCACCAGGAAGAGGAATTAAGCAAAGGCTCAGCATGCCGTGCCGGAACCAGATTAGGGCCTGAAGCCATCCTGTGGGTTTGCGGCCAGCTCACAAGATAGCAAGTTAAAGAAAGGAGCTCAGGGGCACTGTAACTCACAAACCTGCAGAGTTATAAATGACAGCTATCGTTCAAGAATATATTAAAGGAAGGCGGCGAAGACGACTTGTAAGTGGGACAGATTTGCAGGAAAACGATTTCAGGGGGTAGACGGGAATTGCATTTAAAGCATAGGAAAAGAGGCAGAACGTCGACAATGATGCTCTTGGCCAAAAAGGGCGTTTGCGTTTTTTCCTGAATATATTCAGGAAAAAACTCATACGCCCTTTTTGGCCAACCAAGCAAGCATGTTAAAGAAATCTGCACTACAATGAAGTCTCACTGCCCCCCGGTCAAAAGGGCCATCTCAAAAAAGTATAAAATCCAGAAAGGCAGCACAGGCCATGGACAACAGCGAGCCTTGTTATGCTGATGGGCGAGATGTAAGTTGCCAACAGCCAGTCTGGAAAAATGTATGGTGTTTCCCGGAACATCTAAAAAACAAAGCAACGGAGCCTACGGCAATTCCCCTTATTGCCCTATAGCTTAGGAAAATTAAAATCAAAAACACACAGCCACCCAAAAGCCTCGGGCGGCTCTGTTTACAAGAACCTCGTCTACGGTACAAGTTAAATATCCCAGAATGTGAAAAATGGATAAAGAAGTTGTGGTACGTACGTACAATGGAATATCACACAGCAATGAAATCTATGTCATCAGGCCCGTCGCGGCATAATGAGTGGATTCAGGTACGATGATTCTAAGTGAAATAAGTCACACAGAAAATGAAACATCATAAGATATCACTAATACACGGAATGTAAACTTGGCTACACATGAACTGAATTACAAAACAGAACAGGGTCTCAAATTTAGAAAACCAACTTATGCTTGCTTAAGGGGAAAGGTGAGTTGGGGTGCTGCATAAAACCAGAGATAGAAATTAGCACAGATACCTTTCCATAAGCCAAATATGTAATAGTCAAGACCTACCCCTTGCTCAACGAAATGGACTAAACACCCCATATTCAACGCCTAGGAATACACCTGACTAGAAAGAATCTTCAAACCCATGGATTTATATGTCTCCGTAAGAGAATGAAGCGTGTGTACAGCGGCATGAATGCAGCAGAGAAAATCCGATAAATCCCATTATCAAAATGAATTACACAAACAAAACCCAAGGACAGTGAAATAGAGAGCAATTCTTAAATAATTCATTCAGGGCTTGTGATGCAACCTGGATTTACCACATCTACACCCAGAGCTGAGTGAGACATAAGGTTGGGCACTTCGGGCTGATAGCATTGGTGAGGTTCGATGAGCAAATGCAGACCCTTTGAAGTCATACAGCATGGTACCCATTCCATGGGTCCCAACTCTCCAAGTTTAAGGGATTCTTCCTTCAGCTAAAACATGCATGGGAAACCCACAGTATGGTACACCGTGTGACTGGCAAACGTTTTCAAATGCATCTCAGTTTTCGTCCCCTTTTACTCGGGTTCACCATTCCAGACCCTTTACGAACACTCTCCCCACTTGGAGAGTCGGTGCCTTTAACCTCCTGTTGGGCACAGTTTGCAATTTCTGCGCAAGATGAAAAGGAATAGGGAGAACGAATGAGAGACTAGCTCTAGGTGTCTGCACGGGCAAATTTAACGCTCATTTCCCACCAGGAAGAGGAATTAACCAAAGGCTCAGCATGCCGTACCGGAACCAGATTAGGGCCTGAAGCCATCCTGTGGGTTTGCGGCCAGCTCACAAGATAGCAAGTTAAAGAAAGGAGCTCAGGGGCACTGTAACTCACAAACCTGCAGAGTTATAAATGACAGCTATCGTCTAAAAATATATTAAAGGAAGGCTGCGAAGACGACTTGTAAGCGGGACAGATTTGCAGGAAAACGATTTCAGGGGGTAGACGGGAATTGCATTTAAAGCATAGGAAAAGAGGCAGAACGTCGACAATGATGCTCTTGGCCAAAAAGGGCGTATGCGTATTTTCCTGAATATATTCAGGAAAAAACGCATACGCCCTTTTTGGCCAACCAAGCAAGCATGTTAAAGAAATCTGCACTACAATGAAGTCTCACTGCCCCCCGGTCAAAAGGGCCATCTGAAAAAAGTGTAAAATCCAGAAAGGCAGCACAGGCCATGGAGAACAGGGAGCCTTGTTATGCTGACGGGCGGGATGTAAATTGCCAACAGCCACTCTGGAGAAGTGTATGGTGTTTCCCGGAACACCGAAAAAACAAAGCTACGGAGCCTACGGCACTTCCACTTATGGTCTTATAGCTTAGGGAAATTAAAATCAAAAACACACAGCCACCCCAAAGTGTCGGACGGCTCTGTTTACAAGAACCTCGTCTACGGTACAAGTTAAATATCCCAGAATGTGAAAAATGGATAAAGAAGTTGTGGTACATACGTACAATGGAATATCACTCAGCAATGAAATCTATGTCATCAGGCCCGTCGCGGCATAATGAGTGGATTCAGGTACGATGATTCTAAGTGAAATAAGTCACACAGAAAATGAAACATCATAAGATATCACTACTACACGGAATGTAAACTTGGCTACACATGAACTGAATTACAAAACAGAACAGGGTCTCAAATTTAGAAAACCAATTTATGCTTGCTTAAGGGGAAAGGTGAGTTGGGGTGCTGCATAAAACCAGAGATAGAAATTAGCACAGATACCTTTGCATAAGCCAAATATGTAATAGTCAAGACCTACCCCTTGCTCAACGAAATGGACTAAACACCCCATATTCAACGCCTAGGAATACACCTGACTAGTAAGAATCTTCAAACCCATGGATTTATATGTCTCCGTAAGAGAATGAAGCGTGTGTACAGCGGCATGAATGCAGCAGAGAAAATCCGATAAATCCCATTATCAAAATGAATTACACAAACAAAACCCAAGGACAGTGAAATAGAGAGCAATTCTTAAATAATTCATTCAGGGCTTGTGATGCAACCTGGATTTACCACATCTACACCCAGAGCTGAGTGAGACATAAGGTTGGGCACTTCGGGCTGATAGCATTGGTGAGGTTCGATGAGCAAATGCAGACCCTTTGAAGTCATACAGCATGGTACCCATTCCATGGGTCCCAACTCTCCAAGTTTAAGGGATTCTTCCTTCAGCTAAAACATGCATGGGAAACCCACAGTATGGTGCACCGTGTGACTGGCAAACGTTTTCAAATGCATCTCAGTTTTCGTCCCCTTTTACTCGGGTTCACCATTCCAGACCCTTTACGAACACTCTCCCCACTTGGAGAGTCGGTGCCTTTAACCTCCTGTTGGGCACAGTTTGCAATTTCTGCGCAAGATGAAAAGGAATAGGGAGAACGAATGAGAGACTAGCTCTAGGTGTCTGCACGGGCAAATTTAACGCTCATTTCCCACCAGGAAGAGGAATTAAGCAAAGGCTCAGCATGCCGTGCCGGAACCAGATTAGGGCCTGAAGCCATCCTGTGGGTTTGCGGCCATCTCACAAGATAGCAAGTTAAAGAAAGGAGCTCAGGGGCACTGTAACTCACAAACCTGCAGAGTTATAAATGACAGCTATCGTTCAAGAATATATTAAAGGAAGGCGGCGAAGACGACTTGTAAGTGGGACAGATTTGCAGGAAAACGATTTCAGGGGGTAGACGGGAATTGCATTTAAAGCATAGGAAAAGAGGCAGAACGTCGACAATGATGCTCTTGGCCAAAAAGGGCGTTTGCGTTTTTTCCTGAATATATTCAGGAAAAAACTCATACGCCCTTTTTGGCCAACCAAGCAAGCATGTTAAAGAAATCTGCACTACAATGAAGTCTCACTGCCCCCCGGTCAAAAGGGCCATCTCAAAAAAGTATAAAATCCAGAAAGGCAGCACAGGCCATGGACAACAGCGAGCCTTGTTATGCTGATGGGCGAGATGTAAGTTGCCAACAGCCAGTCTGGAAAAATGTATGGTGTTTCCCGGAACATCTAAAAAACAAAGCAACGGAGCCTACGGCAATTCCCCTTATTGCCCTATAGCTTAGGAAAATTAAAATCAAAAACACACAGCCACCCAAAAGCCTCGGGCGGCTCTGTTTACAAGAACCTCGTCTACGGTACAAGTTAAATATCCCAGAATGTGAAAAATGGATAAAGAAGTTGTGGTACGTACGTACAATGGAATATCACACAGCAATGAAATCTATGTCATCAGGCCCGTCGCGGCATAATGAGTGGATTCAGGTACGATGATTCTAAGTGAAATAAGTCACACAGAAAATGAAACATCATAAGATATCACTAATACACGGAATGTAAACTTGGCTACACATGAACTGAATTACAAAACAGAACAGGGTCTCAAATTTAGAAAACCAACTTATGCTTGCTTAAGGGGAAAGGTGAGTTGGGGTGCTGCATAAAACCAGAGATAGAAATTAGCACAGATACCTTTCCATAAGCCAAATATGTAATAGTCAAGACCTACCCCTTGCTCAACGAAATGGACTAAACACCCCATATTCAACGCCTAGGAATACACCTGACTAGAAAGAATCTTCAAACCCATGGATTTATATGTCTCCGTAAGAGAATGAAGCGTGTGTACAGCGGCATGAATGCAGCAGAGAAAATCCGATAAATCCCATTATCAAAATGAATTACACAAACAAAACCCAAGGACAGTGAAATAGAGAGCAATTCTTAAATAATTCATTCAGGGCTTGTGATGCAACCTGGATTTACCACATCTACACCCAGAGCTGAGTGAGACATAAGGTTGGACACTTCGGGCTGATAGCATTGGTGAGGTTCGATGAGCAAATGAAGACCATTTGAAGTCATACTGCATGGTACCCATTCCATGGGTCCCAACTCTCCAGGTTTAAGCGATACTTCCTTCAGCTAAAACATGCATGGGAATCCCACAGTGTGGTGCACCGTGTGACCGGGAAACGTTTTCAAATGCATCTCAGTTTTCGTCCCCTTTTATTTGGGTTCACTATTCCAGACCCTTTACTAACACGCTCCCCACTTGGAGAGTCAGTGCCTTTAACCTCCTGTTTGGCACAGTTTGCAATTTCTGCGCAAGATGAACAGGAATAGGGAGAACCAATGAGAGACTAGCTGTAGGTGTCTGCACGGGCAAATTTAACGCTCATTTCCCACCAGGAAGAGGAATTAACCAAAGGCTCAGCATGCCGTGCCGGAACCAGATTAGGGCCTGAAGCAATCCTGTGGGTTTGCGGCCAGCTCACAAGATAGCGAGTTGAAGAAAGGAGCTCAGGGTCACTGTAACTCACAAACCTGCAGAGTTATAAATGACAGCTATCGTCCAAAAATATATTGAAGGAAGGCTGCGAAGACGACTTGTAAGCGGGACAGATTTGCAGGAAAACGATTTCAGGGGGTAGACGGGAATTGCATTTAAAGCATAGGAAAAGAGGCAGAACGTCGACAATGATGCTCTTGGCCAAAAAGGGCGTATGCGTTTCTTCCTGAATATATTCAGGAAAAAACGCATACGCCCTTTTTGGCCAACCAAGCAAGCATGTTAAAGAAATCTGCACTACAATGAAGTCTCACTGCCCCCCGGTCAAAAGGGCCATCTGAAAAAAGTGTAAAATCCAGAAAGGCAGCACAGGCCATGGAGAACAGGGAGCCTTGTTATGCTGATGGGCGGGATGTAAATTGCCAACAGCCACTCTGGAGAAGTGTATGGTGTTTCCCGGAACACCGAAAAAACAAAGCTACGGAGCCTACGGCACTTCCACTTATGGTCCTATAGCTTAGGGAAATTAAAATCAAAAACACACAGCCACCCCAAAGTGTCGGACGGCTCTGTTTACAAGAACCTCGTCTACGGTACAAGTAAAATATCCCAGAATGTGAAAAATGGATAAAGAAATTGTGGTACATACGTACAATGGAATATCACTCAGCAATGAAATCTATGTCATCAGGCCCGTCGCGGCATAATGAGTGGATTCAGGTACGATGATTCTAAGTGAAATAAGTCACACAGAAAATGAAACATCATAAGATATCACTACTACACGGAATGTAAACTTGGCTACACATGAACTGAATTACAAAACAGAACAGGGTCTCAAATTTAGAAAACCAACTTATGCTTGCTTAAGGGGAAAGGTGAGTTGGGGTGCTGCATAAAACCAGAGATAGAAATTAGCACAGATACCTTTCCATAAGCCAAATATGTAATAGTCAAGACCTACCCCTTGCTCAACGAAATGGACTAAACACCCCATATTCAACGCCTAGGAATACACCTGACTAGTAAGAATCTTCAAACCCATGGATTTATATGTCTCCGTAAGAGAATGAAGCGTGTGTACAGCGGCATGAATGCACCAGAGAAAATCCGATAAATCCCATTATCAAAATGAATTACACAAACAAAACCCAAGGACAGTGAAATAGAGAGCAATTCTTAAATAATTCATTCAGGGCTTGTGATGCAACCTGGATTTACCACATCTACACACACAGCTGAGTGAGACATAAGGTTGGGCACTTCGGGCTGATAGCATTGGTGAGGTTCGATGAGCAAATGCAGACCCTTTGAAGTCATACAGCATGGTACCCATTCCATGGGTCCCAACTCTCCAAGTTTAAGGGATTCTTCCTTCAGCTAAAACATGCATGGAAAACCCACAGTATGGTGCACCGTGTGACTGGCAAACGTTTTCAAATGCATCTCAG
Organism: Delphinapterus leucas; assembly: GCF_059928025.1. NCBI lineage: Eukaryota > Metazoa > Chordata > Mammalia > Artiodactyla > Monodontidae > Delphinapterus > Delphinapterus leucas. The sequence continues at coordinate 14,811,991 of NW_028322236.1, read as the reverse complement.
TTTTCGTCCCCTTTTACTCGGGTTCACCATTCCAGACCCTTTACGAACACTCTCCCCACTTGGAGAGTCAGTGCCTTTAACCTCCTGTTGGGCACAGTTTGCAATTTCTGCGCAAGATGAAAAGGAATAGGGAGAACGAATGAGAGACTAGCTCTAGGTGTCTGCACGGGCAAATTTAACGCTCATTTCCCACCAGGAAGAGGAATTAACCAAAGGCTCAGCATGCCGTGCCGGAACCAGATTAGGGCCTGAGGCAATCCTGTGGGTTTGCGGCCAGCTCACAAGATAGCGAGTTGAAGAAAGGAGTTCAGGGGCACTGTAACTCACAAACCTGCAGAGTTATAAATGACAGCTATCGTCCAAAATTATATTGAAGGAAGGCTGCGAAGACGACTTGTAAGCGGGACAGATTTGCAGGAAAACGATTTCAGGGGGTAGACGGGAATTGCATTTAAAGCATAGGAAAAGAGGCAGAACGTCGACAATGATGCTCTTGGCCAAAAAGGGCGTATGGGTTTTTTCCTGAATATATTCAGGAAAAAACGCATACGCCCTTTTTGGCCAACCAAGCAAGCATGTTAAAGAAATCTGCACTACAATGAAGTCTCACTGCCCCCCGGTCAAAAGGGCCATCTGAAAAAAGTGTAAAATCCAGAAAGGCAGCACAGGCCATGGAGAACAGGGAGCCTTGTTATGCTGATGGGCGGGATGTAAATTGCCAACAGCCACTCTGGAGAAGTGTATGGTGTTTCCCGGAACACCGAAAAAACAAAGCTACGGAGCCTACGGCACTTCCACTTATGGTCCTTTAGCTTAGGGAAATTAAAATCAAAAACACACAGCCACCCCAATATGTCGGACGGCTCTGTTTACAAGAACCTCGTCTACGGTACAAGTTAAATATCCCAGAATGTGAAAAATGGATAAAGAAGTTGTGGTACGTACGTACAATGGAATATCACTCAACAATGAAATCTATGTCATCAGGCCCGTCGCGGCATAATGAGTGGATTCAGGTACGATGATTCTAAGGGAAATAAGTCACACAGCAAATGAAACATCATAAGATATCACTACTACACGGAATGTAAACTTGGCTACACATGAACTGAATTACAAAACAGAACAGGGTCTCAAATTTAGAAAACCAATTTATGCTTGCTTAAGGGGAAAGGTGAGTTGGGGTGCTGCATAAAACCAGAGATAGAAATTAGCACAGATACCTTTGCATAAGCCAAATATGTAATAGTCAAGACCTACCCCTTGCTCAACGAAATGGACTAAACACCCCATATTCAACGCCTAGGAATACACCTGACTAGTAAGAATCTTCAAACCCATGGATTTATATGTCTCCGTAAGAGAATGAAGCGTGTGTACAGCGGCATGAATGCAGCAGAGAAAATCCGATAAATCCCATTATCAAAATGAATTACACAAACAAAACCCAAGGACAGTGAAATAGAGAGCAATTCTTAAATAATTCATTCAGGGCTTGTGATGCAACCTGGATTTACCACATCTACACCCAGAGCTGAGTGAGACATAAGGTTGGGCACTTCGGGCTGATAGCATTGGTGAGGTTCGATGAGCAAATGCAGACCCTTTGAAGTCATACAGCATGGTACCCATTCCATGGGTCCCAACTCTCCAAGTTTAAGGGATTCTTCCTTCAGCTAAAACATGCATGGGAAACCCACAGTATGGTGCACCGTGTGACTGGCAAACGTTTTCAAATGCATCTCAGTTTTCGTCCCCTTTTACTCGGGTTCACCATTCCAGACCCTTTACGAACACTCTCCCCACTTGGAGAGTCGGTGCCTTTAACCTCCTGTTGGGCACAGTTTGCAATTTCTGCGCAAGATGAAAAGGAATAGGGAGAACGAATGAGAGACTAGCTCTAGGTGTCTGCACGGGCAAATTTAACGCTCATTTCCCACCAGGAAGAGGAATTAAGCAAAGGCTCAGCATGCCGTGCCGGAACCAGATTAGGGCCTGAAGCCATCCTGTGGGTTTGCGGCCAGCTCACAAGATAGCAAGTTAAAGAAAGGAGCTCAGGGGCACTGTAACTCACAAACCTGCAGAGTTATAAATGACAGCTATCGTTCAAGAATATATTAAAGGAAGGCGGCGAAGACGACTTGTAAGTGGGACAGATTTGCAGGAAAACGATTTCAGGGGGTAGACGGGAATTGCATTTAAAGCATAGGAAAAGAGGCAGAACGTCGACAATGATGCTCTTGGCCAAAAAGGGCGTTTGCGTTTTTTCCTGAATATATTCAGGAAAAAACTCATACGCCCTTTTTGGCCAACCAAGCAAGCATGTTAAAGAAATCTGCACTACAATGAAGTCTCACTGCCCCCCGGTCAAAAGGGCCATCTCAAAAAAGTATAAAATCCAGAAAGGCAGCACAGGCCATGGACAACAGCGAGCCTTGTTATGCTGATGGGCGAGATGTAAGTTGCCAACAGCCAGTCTGGAAAAATGTATGGTGTTTCCCGGAACATCTAAAAAACAAAGCAACGGAGCCTACGGCAATTCCCCTTATTGCCCTATAGCTTAGGAAAATTAAAATCAAAAACACACAGCCACCCAAAAGCCTCGGGCGGCTCTGTTTACAAGAACCTCGTCTACGGTACAAGTTAAATATCCCAGAATGTGAAAAATGGATAAAGAAGTTGTGGTACGTACGTACAATGGAATATCACACAGCAATGAAATCTATGTCATCAGGCCCGTCGCGGCATAATGAGTGGATTCAGGTACGATGATTCTAAGTGAAATAAGTCACACAGAAAATGAAACATCATAAGATATCACTAATACACGGAATGTAAACTTGGCTACACATGAACTGAATTACAAAACAGAACAGGGTCTCAAATTTAGAAAACCAACTTATGCTTGCTTAAGGGGAAAGGTGAGTTGGGGTGCTGCATAAAACCAGAGATAGAAATTAGCACAGATACCTTTCCATAAGCCAAATATGTAATAGTCAAGACCTACCCCTTGCTCAACGAAATGGACTAAACACCCCATATTCAACGCCTAGGAATACACCTGACTAGAAAGAATCTTCAAACCCATGGATTTATATGTCTCCGTAAGAGAATGAAGCGTGTGTACAGCGGCATGAATGCAGCAGAGAAAATCCGATAAATCCCATTATCAAAATGAATTACACAAACAAAACCCAAGGACAGTGAAATAGAGAGCAATTCTTAAATAATTCATTCAGGGCTTGTGATGCAACCTGGATTTACCACATCTACACCCAGAGCTGAGTGAGACATAAGGTTGGACACTTCGGGCTGATAGCATTGGTGAGGTTCGATGAGCAAATGAAGACCATTTGAAGTCATACTGCATGGTACCCATTCCATGGGTCCCAACTCTCCAGGTTTAAGCGATACTTCCTTCAGCTAAAACATGCATGGGAATCCCACAGTGTGGTGCACCGTGTGACCGGGAAACGTTTTCAAATGCATCTCAGTTTTCGTCCCCTTTTATTTGGGTTCACTATTCCAGACCCTTTACTAACACGCTCCCCACTTGGAGAGTCAGTGCCTTTAACCTCCTGTTTGGCACAGTTTGCAATTTCTGCGCAAGATGAACAGGAATAGGGAGAACCAATGAGAGACTAGCTGTAGGTGTCTGCACGGGCAAATTTAACGCTCATTTCCCACCAGGAAGAGGAATTAACCAAAGGCTCAGCATGCCGTGCCGGAACCAGATTAGGGCCTGAAGCAATCCTGTGGGTTTGCGGCCAGCTCACAAGATAGCGAGTTGAAGAAAGGAGCTCAGGGTCACTGTAACTCACAAACCTGCAGAGTTATAAATGACAGCTATCGTCCAAAAATATATTGAAGGAAGGCTGCGAAGACGACTTGTAAGCGGGACAGATTTGCAGGAAAACGATTTCAGGGGGTAGACGGGAATTGCATTTAAAGCATAGGAAAAGAGGCAGAACGTCGACAATGATGCTCTTGGCCAAAAAGGGCGTATGCGTTTCTTCCTGAATATATTCAGGAAAAAACGCATACGCCCTTTTTGGCCAACCAAGCAAGCATGTTAAAGAAATCTGCACTACAATGAAGTCTCACTGCCCCCCGGTCAAAAGGGCCATCTGAAAAAAGTGTAAAATCCAGAAAGGCAGCACAGGCCATGGAGAACAGGGAGCCTTGTTATGCTGATGGGCGGGATGTAAATTGCCAACAGCCACTCTGGAGAAGTGTATGGTGTTTCCCGGAACACCGAAAAAACAAAGCTACGGAGCCTACGGCACTTCCACTTATGGTCCTATAGCTTAGGGAAATTAAAATCAAAAACACACAGCCACCCCAAAGTGTCGGACGGCTCTGTTTACAAGAACCTCGTCTACGGTACAAGTTAAATATCCCAGAATGTGAAAAATGGATAAAGAAATTGTGGTACATACGTACAATGGAATATCACTCAGCAATGAAATCTATGTCATCAGGCCCGTCGCGGCATAATGAGTGGATTCAGGTACGATGATTCTAAGTGAAATAAGTCACACAGAAAATGAAACATCATAAGATATCACTACTACACGGAATGTAAACTTGGCTACACATGAACTGAATTACAAAACAGAACAGGGTCTCAAATTTAGAAAACCAACTTATGCTTGCTTAAGGGGAAAGGTGAGTTGGGGTGCTGCATAAAACCAGAGATAGAAATTAGCACAGATACCTTTCCATAAGCCAAATATGTAATAGTCAAGACCTACCCCTTGCTCAACGAAATGGACTAAACACCCCATATTCAACGCCTAGGAATACACCTGACTAGTAAGAATCTTCAAACCCATGGATTTATATGTCTCCGTAAGAGAATGAAGCGTGTGTACAGCGGCATGAATGCACCAGAGAAAATCCGATAAATCCCATTATCAAAATGAATTACACAAACAAAACCCAAGGACAGTGAAATAGAGAGCAATTCTTAAATAATTCATTCAGGGCTTGTGATGCAACCTGGATTTACCACATCTACACACACAGCTGAGTGAGACATAAGGTTGGGCACTTCGGGCTGATAGCATTGGTGAGGTTCGATGAGCAAATGCAGACCCTTTGAAGTCATACAGCATGGTACCCATTCCATGGGTCCCAACTCTCCAAGTTTAAGGGATTCTTCCTTCAGCTAAAACATGCATGGAAAACCCACAGTATGGTGCACCGTGTGACTGGCAAACGTTTTCAAATGCATCTCAGTTTTCGTCCCCTTTTACTCGGGTTCACCATTCCAGACCCTTTACGAACACTCTCCCCACTTGGAGAGTCAGTGCCTTTAACCTCCTGTTGGGCACAGTTTGCAATTTCTGCGCAAGATGAAAAGGAATAGGGAGAACGAATGAGAGACTAGCTCTAGGTGTCTGCACGGGCAAATTTAACGCTCATTTCCCACCAGGAAGAGGAATTAACCAAAGGCTCAGCATGCCGTGCCGGAACCAGATTAGGGCCTGAGGCAATCCTGTGGGTTTGCGGCCAGCTCACAAGATAGCGAGTTGAAGAAAGGAGTTCAGGGGCACTGTAACTCACAAACCTGCAGAGTTATAAATGACAGCTATCGTCCAAAATTATATTGAAGGAAGGCTGCGAAGACGACTTGTAAGCGGGACAGATTTGCAGGAAAACGATTTCAGGGGGTAGACGGGAATTGCATTTAAAGCATAGGAAAAGAGGCAGAACGTCGACAATGATGCTCTTGGCCAAAAAGGGCGTATGGGTTTTTTCCTGAATATATTCAGGAAAAAACGCATACGCCCTTTTTGGCCAACCAAGCAAGCATGTTAAAGAAATCTGCACTACAATGAAGTCTCACTGCCCCCCGGTCAAAAGGGCCATCTGAAAAAAGTGTAAAATCCAGAAAGGCAGCACAGGCCATGGAGAACAGGGAGCCTTGTTATGCTGATGGGCGGGATGTAAATTGCCAACAGCCACTCTGGAGAAGTGTATGGTGTTTCCCGGAACACCGAAAAAACAAAGCTACGGAGCCTACGGCACTTCCACTTATGGTCCTTTAGCTTAGGGAAATTAAAATCAAAAACACACAGCCACCCCAATATGTCGGACGGCTCTGTTTACAAGAACCTCGTCTACGGTACAAGTTAAATATCCCAGAATGTGAAAAATGGATAAAGAAGTTGTGGTACGTACGTACAATGGAATATCACTCAACAATGAAATCTATGTCATCAGGCCCGTCGCGGCATAATGAGTGGATTCAGGTACGATGATTCTAAGGGAAATAAGTCACACAGCAAATGAAACATCATAAGATATCACTACTACACGGAATGTAAACTTGGCTACACATGAACTGAATTACAAAACAGAACAGGGTCTCAAATTTAGAAGACCAACTTATGCTTGCTTAAGGGGAAAAGTGAGTTGGGGTGCTGCATAAAACCAGAGATAGAAATTAGCACAGATACCTTTCCATAAGCCAAATATGTAATAGTCAAGACTTACCCCTTGCTCAACGAAATGGACTAAACACCCCATATTCAACGCCTATGAATACACCTGACTAGTAAGAATCTTCAAACCCATGGATTTATATGTCTCCGTAAGAGAATGAAGCGTGTGTACAGTGGCATGAATGCACCAGAGAAAATCCGATAAATCCCATTATCAAAATGAATTACACAAACAAAACCCAAGGACAGTGAAATAGAGAGCAATTCTTAAATAATTCATTCAGGGCTTGTGATGCAACCTGGATTTACCACATCTACACCCACAGCTGAGTGAGACATAAGGTTGGGCACTTCGGGCTGATAGCATTGGTGAGGTTCGATGAGCAAATGCAGACCCTTTGAAGTCATACAGCATGGTACCCATTCCATGGGTCCCAACTCTCCAAGTTTAAGGGATTCTTCTTTCAGCTAAAACATGCATGGGAAACCCACAGTATGGTGCACTGTGTGACTGGCAAACGTTTTAAAATGCATCTCAGTTTTCGTCCCCTTTTACTCGGGTTCACCATTCCAGACCCTTTACGAACACTCTCCCCACTTGGAGAGTCAGTGCCTTTAACCTCCTGTGGGGCACAGTTTGCAATTTCTGCGCAAGATGAAAAGGAATAGGGAGAACCAATGAGAGACTAGCTCTAGGTGTCTGCACGGGCAAATTTAACGCTCATTTCCCACCAGGAAGAGGAATTAACCAAAGGCTCAGCATGCCGTGCCGGAACCAGATTAGGGCCTGAGGCAATCCTGTGGGTTTGCGGCCAGCTCACAAGATAGCGAGTTGAAGAAAGGAGCTCAGGGGCACTGTAACTCACAAACCTGCAGAGTTATAAATGACAGCTATCGTCCAAAAATATATTGAAGGAAGGCTGCGAAGACGACTTGTAAGCGGGACAGATTTGCAGGAAAACGATTTCAGGGGGTAGACGGGAATTGCATTTAAAGCATAGGAAATGAGGCAGAACGTCGACAATGATGCTCTTGGCTAAAAAGGGCGTATGCGTTTTTTCCTGAATATATTCAGGAAAAAACGCATACGCCCTTTTTGGCCAACCAAGCAAGCATGTTAAAGAAATCTGCACTACAATGAAGTCTCACTGCCCCCTGGTCAAAAGGGCCATCTGAAAAAAGTGTAAAATCCAGAAAGGCAGCACAGGCAATGGAGAACAGGGAGCCTTGTTATGCTGATGGGCGGGATGTAAATTGCCAACAGCCACTCTGGAGAAGTGTATGGTGTTTCCCGGAACACCGAAAAAACAAAGCTACGGAGCCTACGGCACTTCCACTTATGGTCCTATAGCTTAGGGAAATTAAAATCAAAAACACACAGCCACCCCAAAGTGTCGGACGGCTCTGTTTACAAGAACCTCGTCTACGGTACAAGTTAAATATCCCAGAATGTGAAAAATGGATAAAGAATTTGTGGTACGTACGTACAATGGAATATCACTCAACAATGAAATCTATGTCATCAGGCCCGTCGCGGCATAATGAGTGGATTCAGGTACGATGATTCTAAGTGAAATAAGTCACACAGAAAATGAATCATCATAAGATATCACTACTACACGGAATGTAAACTTGGCTACACATGAACTGAATTACAAAACAGAACAGAGTCTCAAATTTAGAAAACCAACTTATGCTTGCTTAAGGGGAAAGGTGAGTTGGGGTGCTGCATAAAACCAGAGATAGAAATTAGCACATATACCTTTCCATAAGCCAAATATGTAATAGTCAAGACCTACCCCTTGCTCAACGAAATGGACTAAACACCCCATATTCAATGCCTAGGAATACACCTGACTAGTAAGAATCTTCAAACCCATGGATTTATATGTCTCCGTAAGAGAATGAAGCGTGTGTACAGCGGCATGAATGCAGCAGAGAAAATCCGATAAATCCCATTATCAAAATGACTTACACAAACAAAACCCAAGGACAGTGAGATAGAGAGCAATTCTTAAATAATTCATTCAGGGCTTGTGATGCAACCTGGATTTACCACATCTACACCCAGAGCTGAGTGAGACATAAGGTTGGGCACTTCGGGCTGATAGCATTGGTGAGGTTCGATGAGCAAATGCAGACCCTTTGAAGTCATACAGCATGGTACCCATTCCATGGGTCCCAACTCTCCAAGTTTAAGGGATTCTTCCTTCAGCTAAAACATGCATGGGAAACCCACAGTATGGTGCACCGTGTGACTGGCAAACGTTTTCAAATGCATCTCAGTTTTCGTCCCCTTTTACTCGGGTTCACCATTCCAGACCCTTTACGAACACTCTCCCCACTTGGAGAGTCAGTGCCTTTAACCTCCTGTTGGGCACAGTTTGCAATTTCTGCGCAAGATGAAAAGGAATAGGGAGAACGAATGAGAGACTAGCTCTAGGTGTCTGCAAGGGCAAATTTAACGCTCATTTCCCACCAGGAAGAGGAATTAACCAAAGGCTCAGCATGCCGTGCCGGAACCAGATTAGGGCCTGAAGCAATCCTGTGGGTTTGCGGCCAGCTCACAAGATAGTGAGTTGAAGAAATGAGCTCAGGGGCACTGTAACTCACAAACTTGCAGAGTTATAAATGACAGCTATCGTCCAAAAATATATTGAAGGAAGCCTGCGAAGACGACTTGTAAGTGAGGCAGAATTGCAGGAAAACGATTTCAGGGGGTAGGCGGGAATTGCATTTAAAGAATAGGAAAAGAGGCAGAATGTCGACAATCATGCTCTTGGCCAAAAAGGGCGTATGCGTTTTTTCCTGAATATATTCAGGAAAAAACGCATACGCCCTTTTTGGCCAACCAAGCAAGCACGTTAAAGAAATCTGCACTACAATAAAGTCTCACTGCCCCCCGGTCAAAAGGGCCATCTGAAAAAAGTGTAAAATCCAGAAAGGCAGCACAGGCCATGGAGAACAGGGAGCTTTGTTATGCTGATGGGCGGGATGTAAATTGCCAACAGCCACTCTGGAGAAGTGTATGGTGTTTCCCGGAACACCGAAAAAACAAAGCTACGGAGCCTACGGCACTTCCCCTTATGGTCCTATAGCTTAGGGAAATTAAAATCAAAAACACACAGCCACCCCAAAGTGTCGGACGGCTCTGTTTACAAGAACCTCGTCTACGGTACAAGTTAAATATCCCAGAATGTGAAAAATGGATAAAGAAGTTGTGGTACGTACGTACAATGGAATATCACTCAACAATGAAATCTATGTCATCAGGCCCGTCGCGGCATAATGAGTGGATTCAGGTACGATGATTCTAAATGAAATAAGTCACACAGAAAATGAAACATCATAAGATATCACTACTACACGGAATGTAAACTTGGCTACACATGAACTGAATTACAAAACAGAACAGGGTCTCAAATTTAGAAAACCAACTTATGCTTGCTTAAGGGGAAAGGTGAGTTGGGGTGCTGCATAAAACCAGAGATAGAAATTAGCACAGATACCTTTCCATAAGCCAAATATGTAATAGTCAAGACCTACCCCTTGCTCAACGAAATGGACTAAACACCCCATATTCAATGCCTAGGAATACACCTGACTAGTAAGAATCTTCAAACCCATGGATTTATAGGTCTCCGTAAGAGAATGAAGCGTGTGTACAGCGGCATGAATGCAGCAGAGAAAATCCGATAAATCCCATTATCAAAATGAATTACACAAACAAAACCCAAGGACAGTGAAATAGAGAGCAATTCTTAAATAATTCATTCAGGGCTTGTGATGCAACCTGGATTTACCACATCTACACCCAGATCTGAGTGAGACATAAGGTTGGGCACTTCGGGCTGATAGCATTGGTGAGGTTCGATGAGCAAATGCAGACCCTTTGAAGTCATACAGCATGGTACCAATTCCATGGGTCCCAACTCTCCAAGTTTAAGGGATTCTTCCTTCAGCTAAAACATGCATGGGAAACCCACAGTATGGTGCACCGTGTGACTGGCAAACGTTTTCAAATGCATCTCAGTTTTCGTCCCCTTTTACTCGGGTTCACCATTCCAGACCCTTTAAGAACCCTCTCCCCACTTGGAGAGTCGGTGCCTTTAACCTCCTGTTGGGCACAGTTTGCAATTTCTGCGCAAGATGAAAAGGAATAGGGAGAACGAATGAGAGACTAGCTCTAGGTGTCTGCACGGGCAAATTTAACGCTCATTTCCCACCAGGAAGAGGAATTAACCAAAGGCTCAGCATGCCGTGCCGGAACCATATTAGGGCCTGAAGCAATCCTGTGGGTTTGCGGCCAGCTCACAATATAGCAAGTTGAAGAAAGGAGCTCAGGGGCACTGTAACTCACTAACCTGCAGAGTTATAAATGACAGCTATCGTCCAAAAATATATTAAAGGAAGGCTGCGAAGACGACTTGTAAGCGGGACAGATTTGCAGGAAAACGATTTCAGGGGGTAGACGGGAATTGCATTTAAAGCATAGGAAAAGAGGCAGAAGGTCGACAATGATGCTCTTGGCCAAAAAGGGCGTATGCGTTTTTTCCTGAATATATTCAGGAAAAAACGCATACGCCCTTTTTGGCCAACCAAGCAAGCATGTTAAAGAAATCTGCACTACAATGAAGTCTCACTGCCCCCCGGTCAAAAGGGCCATCTGAAAAAAGTGTAAAATCCAGAAAGGCAGCACAGGCCATGGAGAACATGGAGCCTTGTTATGCTGACGGGCGGGATGTAAATTGCCAACAGCCACTCTGGAGAAGTGTATGGTGTTTCCCGGAACACCGAAAAAACAAAGCTACGGAGCCTACGGCACTTCCACTTATGGTCCTATAGCTTAGGGAAATTAAAATCAAAAACACACAGCCACCCAAAAGCCTCGGGCGGCTCTGTTTACAAGAACCTCGTCTACGGTACAAGTTAAATATCCCAGAATGTGAAAAATGGATAAAGAAGTTGTGGTACGTACGTACAATGGAATATCACACAGCAATGAAATCCATGTCATCAGGCCCGTCGCGGCATAATGAGTGGATTCAGGTACGATGATTCTAAGTGAAATAAGTCACACAGAAAATGAAACATCATAAGATATCACTAATACACGGAATGTAAACTTGGCTACACATGAACTGAATTACAAAACAGAACAGGGTCTCAAATTTAGAAAACCAACTTATGCTTGCTTAAGGGGAAAGGTGAGTTGGGGTGCTGCATAAAACCAGAGATAGAAATTAGCACAGATACCTTTCCATAAGCCAAATATGTAATAGTCAAGACCTACCCCTTGCTCAACGAAATGGACTAAACACCCCATATTCAACGCCTAGGAATACACCTGACTAGTAAGAATCTTCAAACCCATGGATTTATATGTCTCCGTAAGAGAATGAAGCGTGTGTACAGCGGCATGAATGCAGCAGAGAAAATCCGATAAATCCCATTATCAAAATGAATTACACAAACAAAACCCAAGGACAGTGAAATAGAGAGCAATTCTTAAATAATTCATCCAGGGCTTGTGATGCAACCTGGATTTACCACATCTACACCCAGAGCTGAGTGAGACATAAGGTTGGACACTTCGGGCTGATAGCATTGGTGAGGTTCGATGAGCAAATGAAGACAATTTGAAGTCATACTGCATGGTACCCATTCCATGGGTCCCAACTCTCCAGGTTTAAGCGATACTTCCTTCAGCTAAAACATGCATGGGAAACCCACAGTATGGTGCACCGTGTGACTGGCAAACGTTTTCAAATGCATCTCAGTTTTCGTCCCCTTTTACTCGGGTTCACCATTCCAGACCGTTTACGAACACTCTGCCCACTTGGAGAGTCAGTGCCTTTAACGTCCTGTTGGGCACAGTTTGCAATTTCTGCGCAAGATGAAAAGGAATAGGGAGAACGAATGAGAGACTAGCTCTAGGTGTCTGCAAGGGCAAATTTAACGCTCATTTCCCACCAGGAAGAGGAATTAACCAAAGGCTCAGCATGCCGTGCCGGAACCAGATTAGGGCCTGAAGCAATCCTGCGGGTTTGCGGCCAGCTCACAAGAAAGCGATTTGAAGAAAGGAGCTCAGGGGCACTGTAATTCACAAACCTGCAGAGTTATAAATGACAGCTATCGTCCAAAAATATATTGAAGGAAGGCTGCGAAGACGACTTGAAAGCGGGGCAGAATTTCAGGAAAACGATTTCATGGGGTAGACTGGAATTGCATTTAAAGCATAGGAAAAGAGGCAGAACGTCGACAATGATGCACTTGGCCAAAAAGGGCGTATGCGTTTTTTCCTGAATATATTCAGGAAAAAACGCATACGCCCTTTTTGGCCAACCAAGCAAGCATGTTAAAGAAATCTGCACTACAATGAAGTCTCACTGCCCCCCGGTCAAAGGGGCCATCTAAAAAAGTGTAAAATCCAGAAATGCAGCACAGGCCATGGAGAACAGGGAGCCTTGTTATGCTGATCGGTGGGATGTAAATTGCCAACAGCCACTCTGCAGAAGTGTATGGTGTTTCCTGAAACACCTAAAAAACAAAGCAACAGAGCCTACGGCACTTCCACTTATGGTCCTATAGCTTAGGGAAATTAAAATAAAAAACACACAGCCACCCCAAAGTTTCAGACGGCTCTGTTTACAAGAACCTCGTCTACGGTACAAGTTAAATATCCCAGAAAGCGAAAAATGGATAAAGAAGTTGTGGTACGTACGTACAATGGAATATCACTCACCAATGAAATCTATGTCATCTGGCCCGTCGTGGCATAATGAGTGGATTCAGGTACGATGATTCTAAGAGAAATAAGTCACACAGAAAATGAAACATCATAAGATATCACTAATACACCGAATGTAATCTTGGCTACACATGAACTGAATTACAAAACAGAACAGGGTCTCAAATTTAGAAAACCAACTTATGTTTGCTTAAGGGGAAAGGTGAGTTGGGGTGCTGCATAAAACCAGAGATAGAAATTAGCACAGATACCATTCCATACGTCATATATGTAATAGTCAAGGGGGCTTCCCTGGTGGCGCACTGGTTGAGAGTTCGCCTGCCGATGCAGGGGACGCGGGTTCGTCCCCCGGTCCGAGAGGATCCCACATGCCGCGGAGCTACTGGCCCCGTGAGTCATGGCCGTTGAGCCTGCACGTCCGGAGCCTGTGCTCCGCAACGGGAGAGGCCACAACACTGAGAGGCCCGCGTACAGCAAAAAAAAAAAAAAAAATGTAATAGTCAAGACCTACCCCTTGCTCAACGAAATGGGCTAAACACCCTATATTCAACGCCTAGGAATACACCTGACTAGTAAGAATCTTCAAACCCATGGATTTATATGTCTCCATAAGAGAATCAAGCATGTGTACAGCTGCATGAAGGCAGCAGAGAAAATCCGATAAATCCTATTATCAAAATGAATTACAAAAACAAAACACAATGACAGTGAAATAGAGAGCAATTCTTAAATAATTCATTCAGGGTTTGTGATGCAACCTGGATTTACCTCATCTACACCCAGAGCTGAGTGAGACATAAGGTTGGACACTTCGGGGTGATACCACTGGTGAGGTTCGATGAGCAAATGCAGACCATTTGAAGTCATACTGCATGGTACCCATTCCATGGGTCCCAACTCTCCAGGTTTAAGCGATTCTTCCTTCAGCTAAAGCATGCATGGGAAGCCCACAGTATGGTGCACCGTGTGACCAGGAAACGTTTTCAAAGGCATCTCAATTTTCGTCCCCTTTTACTCGGGTTCACAATTCCAGACCCTTTTCTAACACTCTCCAGACTTGGAGAGTCAGGGCCTTTAACCTCCTGTTTGGCACAGTTTGCAATTTCTGCGCAAGATGAACAGAAATAGGGAGAACCAATGAGAGACTAGCTGTAGGTGTCTGCACGGGCAAATTTAACGCACATTTCCCACCAGAAAGACAAATTAACCAAAGGCTCAGCATGCCATGCCGGAAAAAGATTAGGGCCTGAAGCAATCCTGCGGGTTTGCGGCCAGCTCACAAGAAAGCGATTTGAAGAAAGGAGCTCAGGGGCACTGTAATTCACAAACCTGCAGAGTTATAAATGACAGCTATCGTCCAAAAATATATTGAAGGAAGGCTGCGAAGAGGACTTGAAAGCGGGGCAGAATTGCAGGAAAACGATTTCAGGGGGTAGACTGGAATTGCATTTAAAGCATAGGAAAAGAGGCAGGACGTCGACAATGATGCACTTGGCCAAAAAGGGCGTATGCGTTTTTTCCTGAATATATTCAGGAAAAAACGCATACGCACTTTTTGGCCAACCAAGCAAGCATGTTAAAGAAATCTCCACTACAATGAAGTCTCACTGCCCCCCGGTCAAAAGGGCCATCTGAAAAAAGTGTAAAATCCAGAAATGCAGCACAGGCCATGGAGAACAGGGAGCCTTGTTATGCTGATGGGTGGGATGTAAATTTCCAACAGCCACTCTGGAGAAGTGTATGGTGTTTCCTGAAACACCTAAAAAACAAAGCAACGGAGCCTACGGCACTTCCACTTATGGTCCTATAGCTTAGGGAAATTAAAATAAAAAACACACAGCCACCCCAAAGTTTCAGACGGCTCTGTTTACAAGAACCTCTTCTACGGTACAAGTTAATTATCCCAGAAAGCGAAAAATGGATAAAGAAGTTGTGGTACGTACGTACAATGGAATATCACTCACCAATGAAATCTATGTCATCTGGCCCGTCGTGGCATAATGAGTGGATTCAGGTACGATGATTCTAAGAGAAATAAGTCACACAGAAAATGAAACATCATAAGATATCACTAATACACC
Organism: Delphinapterus leucas; assembly: GCF_059928025.1. Classification (NCBI taxonomy): domain Eukaryota; kingdom Metazoa; phylum Chordata; class Mammalia; order Artiodactyla; family Monodontidae; genus Delphinapterus; species Delphinapterus leucas. The sequence goes on along the minus strand of NW_028322236.1, from coordinate 14,796,710 downwards.
GAATGTAATCTTGGCTACACATGAACTGAATTACAAAACAGAACAGGGTCTCAAATTTAGAAAACCAACTTATGTTTGCTTAAGGGGAAAGGTGAGTTGGGGTGCTGCATAAAACCAGAGATAGAAATTAGCACAGATACTATTCCATACATCATATATGTAATAGTCAAGGGGGCTTCCCTGGTGGCGCACTGGTTGAGAGTCCGCCTGCCGATGCAGGGGACGCGGGTTCGTGTCCCGGTCCGCGAGGATCCCACATGCCGTGGAGCTACTGACCCCGTCAGTCATGGCTGTTGAGCCTGCGCGTCCGGAGACTGTGCTCCACAACTGGAGAGGCTACAACACTGAGAGGCCCGCGTACAGCAAAAAAAAAAAAAAAAAATATGTAATAGTCAAGACCTACCCCTTGCTCAACGAAATGGGCTAAACACCCTATATTCAACGCCTAGGAATACACCTGACTAGTAAGAATCTTCAAACCCATGGATTTATATGTCTCCATAAGTGAATCAAGCGTGTGTACAGCTGCATGAAGGTAGCAGAGAAAATCCGATAAATCCTATTATCAAAATGAATTACAAAAACAAAACACAATGACAGTGAAATAGAGAGCAATTCTTAAATAATTCATTCAGGGCTTGTGATGCAACCTGGATTTACCTCATCTACACCCAGAGCTGAGTGAGACATAAAGTTGGACACTTCGGGCTGATAGCATTGGTGAGGTTCGAAGAGCAAATGCAGACCATTTGAAGTCATACTGCATGGTACCCATTCCAAGGGTCCCAACTCTCCAGGTTTAAGCGATTCTTCCTTCAGCTAAAACATGCATGGGAAACCCACAGTATGGTGCACCGTGTGACCCGGAAACGTTTTCAAATGCATCTCAGTTTTCGTCCCCTTTTACTCGGGTTCACAATTCCAGACCCTTTACTAACACTCTACCCACTTGGAGAGTCAGTGCCTTTAACCTGCTGTTTGGCACAGTTTGCAATTTCTGCGCAAGATGAACAGGAATAGGGAGAACCAATGAGAGACTAGCTGTAGGTGTCTGCACGGGCAAATTTAACGCTCATTTCCAACCAGGAAGAGGAATTAACCAAACGCTCAGCATGCCGTGCCCGAACCAGATTAGGGCCTGAAGCAACCCTGCGAGTTTGCGCCCAGCTCACAAGAAAGCGATTTGAAGAAAGGAGCTCCGGGGCACTCTAATTCACAAACCTGCAGAGTTATAAATGACAGCTATCGTCCAAAAATATATTGAAGGAAGGCTGCGAAGAGGACTTGAAAGCGGGGCAGAATTGCAGGAAAACGATTTCAGGGGGTAGACTGGAATTGCATTTAAAGCATAGGAAAAGAGGCAGAACGTCGACAATGATGCACTTGGCCAAAAAGGGCATATGCGTTTTTTCCTGAATATATTCAGGAAAAAACGCGTACGCCCTATTTGGCCAACCAAGCAAGCATGTTAAAGAAATCTGCACTACAATGAAGTCTCACTGCCCCCCGGTCAAAAGGGCCATCTGAAAAAAGTGTAAAATCCAGAAAGGCAGCACAGGCCATGGAGAACAGGGAGCCTTGTTATGCTGATGGGCGGGATGTAAATTGCCAACAGCCACTCTGGAGAAGTGTATGGTGTTTCCTGAAACACCTAAAAAACAAAGCAACAGAGCCTACGGCACTTCCACTTATGGTCCTATAGCTTAGGGAAATTTAAATCAAAAACACACAGCCAAGCCAAAGTTTCAGATGGCTCTGTTTACAAGAACCTCTTCTACGGTACAAGTTAAATATCCCAGAAAGCGAAAAATGGATAAAGAAGTTGTGGTACGTACGTACAATGGAATATCAGTCACCAAGGAAAGCTATGTCATCTGGCCCGTCGTGGCGTAATGAGTGGATTCAGGTACGATGATTCTAAGTCAAATAAGTCACACAGAAAATGAAACATCATAAGATATCACTAACACACCGAATGTAATCTTGGCTACACATGAACTGAAATACAAAACAGAACAGGGTCTCAAATTTAGAAAACCAACTTATGTTTGCTTAAGGGGAAAGGTGAGTTGGGGTGCTGCATAAAACCAGAGATAGAAATTAGCACAGATACCATTCCATATGTCAAATATGTAATAGTCAAGACCTACCCCTTGCTCAACGAAATGGGCTAAACACCCTATATTCAACGCCTAGGAATACACCTGACTAGTAAGAATCTTCAAACCCATGGATTTATATGTCTCCATAAGAGAATCAAGCGTGTGTACAGCTGCATGAATGCAGCAGAGAAAATCCGATAAATCCTATTATCAAAATGAATTACAAAAACAAAACAAAATGACAGTGAAATAGAGAGCAATTCTTAAATAATTCATTCAGGGCTTGTGATGCAACCTGGATTTACCTCATCTACACCCAGAGCTGAGTGAGACATAAGGTTGGACACTTCGGGCTGATAGCATTGGTGAGGTTCGATGAGCAAATGCAGACCATTTGAAGTCATACTGCATGGTACCCATTCCATGGGTCCCAACTCTCCAGGTTTAAGCGATTCTTCCTTCAGCTAAAACATGCATGAGAAACCCACAGTATGGTGCACCGTGTGACCGGGAAACGTTTTCAAATGCATCTCAGTTTTTGTTCCCTTTTACTCGGGTTCACAATTCCAGACCCTTTACTAACACTCTCCCCACTTGGAGAGTCAGTGCCTTTAACCTGCTGTTTGGCACAGTTTGCAATTTCTGCGCAAGATGAACAGGAATAGGGAGAACCAATGAGAGACTAGCTGTAGGTGTCTGCACGGGCAAATTTAACGCTCATTTCCCACCAGGAAGAGGAATTAACCGAAGGCTCAGCATGCTGTGCCGGAACCAGATTAGGGCCTGAAGCAATCCTGAGGGTTTGCGGCCAGCTCACAAGAAAGCGATTTGAAGAAAGGAGCTCAGGGGCACTGTAATTCACAAACCTGCAGAGTTATAAATGACAGCTATCGTCCAAAAATATATTGAAGGAAGGCTGCGAAGACGACTTGAAAGCGGGGCAGAATTTCAGGAAAACGATTTCATGGGGTAGACTGGAATTGCATTTAAAGCATAGGAAAAGAGGCAGAACGTCGACAATGATGCACTTGGCCAAAAAGGGCGTATGCGTTTTTTCCTGAATATATTCAGGAAAAAACGCATACGCCCTTTTTGGCCAACCAAGCAAGCATGTTAAAGAAATCTGCACTACAATGAAGTCTCACTGCCCCCCGGTCAAAGGGGCCATCTAAAAAAGTGTAAAATCCAGAAATGCAGCACAGGCCATGGAGAACAGGGAGCCTTGTTATGCTGATCGGTGGGATGTAAATTGCCAACAGCCACTCTGCAGAAGTGTATGGTGTTTCCTGAAACACCTAAAAAACAAAGCAACAGAGCCTACGGCACTTCCACTTATGGTCCTATAGCTTAGGGAAATTAAAATAAAAAACACACAGCCACCCCAAAGTTTCAGACGGCTCTGTTTACAAGAACCTCGTCTACGGTACAAGTTAAATATCCCAGAAAGCGAAAAATGGATAAAGAAGTTGTGGTACGTACGTACAATGGAATATCACTCACCAATGAAATCTATGTCATCTGGCCCGTCGTGGCATAATGAGTGGATTCAGGTACGATGATTCTAAGAGAAATAAGTCACACAGAAAATGAAACATCATAAGATATCACTAATACACCGAATGTAATCTTGGCTACACATGAACTGAATTACAAAACAGAACAGGGTCTCAAATTTAGAAAACCAACTTATGTTTGCTTAAGGGGAAAGGTGAGTTGGGGTGCTGCATAAAACCAGAGATAGAAATTAGCACAGATACCATTCCATACGTCATATATGTAATAGTCAAGGGGGCTTCCCTGGTGGCGCACTGGTTGAGAGTTCGCCTGCCGATGCAGGGGACGCGGGTTCGTCCCCCGGTCCGAGAGGATCCCACATGCCGCGGAGCTACTGGCCCCGTGAGTCATGGCCGTTGAGCCTGCACGTCCGGAGCCTGTGCTCCGCAACGGGAGAGGCCACAACACTGAGAGGCCCGCGTACAGCAAAAAAAAAAAAAAAAAATGTAATAGTCAAGACCTACCCCTTGCTCAACGAAATGGGCTAAACACCCTATATTCAACGCCTAGGAATACACCTGACTAGTAAGAATCTTCAAACCCATGGATTTATATGTCTCCATAAGAGAATCAAGCATGTGTACAGCTGCATGAAGGCAGCAGAGAAAATCCGATAAATCCTATTATCAAAATGAATTACAAAAACAAAACACAATGACAGTGAAATAGAGAGCAATTCTTAAATAATTCATTCAGGGTTTGTGATGCAACCTGGATTTACCTCATCTACACCCAGAGCTGAGTGAGACATAAGGTTGGACACTTCGGGGTGATACCACTGGTGAGGTTCGATGAGCAAATGCAGACCATTTGAAGTCATACTGCATGGTACCCATTCCATGGGTCCCAACTCTCCAGGTTTAAGCGATTCTTCCTTCAGCTAAAGCATGCATGGGAAGCCCACAGTATGGTGCACCGTGTGACCAGGAAACGTTTTCAAAGGCATCTCAATTTTCGTCCCCTTTTACTCGGGTTCACAATTCCAGACCCTTTTCTAACACTCTCCAGACTTGGAGAGTCAGGGCCTTTAACCTCCTGTTTGGCACAGTTTGCAATTTCTGCGCAAGATGAACAGAAATAGGGAGAACCAATGAGAGACTAGCTGTAGGTGTCTGCACGGGCAAATTTAACGCACATTTCCCACCAGAAAGACAAATTAACCAAAGGCTCAGCATGCCATGCCGGAAAAAGATTAGGGCCTGAAGCAATCCTGCGGGTTTGCGGCCAGCTCACAAGAAAGCGATTTGAAGAAAGGAGCTCAGGGGCACTGTAATTCACAAACCTGCAGAGTTATAAATGACAGCTATCGTCCAAAAATATATTGAAGGAAGGCTGCGAAGAGGACTTGAAAGCGGGGCAGAATTGCAGGAAAACGATTTCAGGGGGTAGACTGGAATTGCATTTAAAGCATAGGAAAAGAGGCAGGACGTCGACAATGATGCACTTGGCCAAAAAGGGCGTATGCGTTTTTTCCTGAATATATTCAGGAAAAAACGCATACGCACTTTTTGGCCAACCAAGCAAGCATGTTAAAGAAATCTCCACTACAATGAAGTCTCACTGCCCCCCGGTCAAAAGGGCCATCTGAAAAAAGTGTAAAATCCAGAAATGCAGCACAGGCCATGGAGAACAGGGAGCCTTGTTATGCTGATGGGTGGGATGTAAATTTCCAACAGCCACTCTGGAGAAGTGTATGGTGTTTCCTGAAACACCTAAAAAACAAAGCAACGGAGCCTACGGCACTTCCACTTATGGTCCTATAGCTTAGGGAAATTAAAATAAAAAACACACAGCCACCCCAAAGTTTCAGACGGCTCTGTTTACAAGAACCTCTTCTACGGTACAAGTTAATTATCCCAGAAAGCGAAAAATGGATAAAGAAGTTGTGGTACGTACGTACAATGGAATATCACTCACCAATGAAATCTATGTCATCTGGCCCGTCGTGGCATAATGAGTGGATTCAGGTACGATGATTCTAAGAGAAATAAGTCACACAGAAAATGAAACATCATAAGATATCACTAATACACCGAATGTAATCTTGGCTACACATGAACTGAATTACAAAACAGAACAGGGTCTCAAATTTAGAAAACCAACTTATGTTTGCTTAAGGGGAAAGGTGAGTTGGGGTGCTGCATAAAACCAGAGATAGAAATTAGCACAGATACTATTCCATACATCATATATGTAATAGTCAAGGGGGCTTCCCTGGTGGCGCACTGGTTGAGAGTCCGCCTGCCGATGCAGGGGACGCGGGTTCGTGTCCCGGTCCGCGAGGATCCCACATGCCGTGGAGCTACTGACCCCGTCAGTCATGGCTGTTGAGCCTGCGCGTCCGGAGACTGTGCTCCACAACTGGAGAGGCTACAACACTGAGAGGCCCGCGTACAGCAAAAAAAAAAAAAAAAATATGTAATAGTCAAGACCTACCCCTTGCTCAACGAAATGGGCTAAACACCCTATATTCAACGCCTAGGAATACACCTGACTAGTAAGAATCTTCAAACCCATGGATTTATATGTCTCCATAAGTGAATCAAGCGTGTGTACAGCTGCATGAAGGTAGCAGAGAAAATCCGATAAATCCTATTATCAAAATGAATTACAAAAACAAAACACAATGACAGTGAAATAGAGAGCAATTCTTAAATAATTCATTCAGGGCTTGTGATGCAACCTGGATTTACCTCATCTACACCCAGAGCTGAGTGAGACATAAAGTTGGACACTTCGGGCTGATAGCATTGGTGAGGTTCGAAGAGCAAATGCAGACCATTTGAAGTCATACTGCATGGTACCCATTCCAAGGGTCCCAACTCTCCAGGTTTAAGCGATTCTTCCTTCAGCTAAAACATGCATGGGAAACCCACAGTATGGTGCACCGTGTGACCCGGAAACGTTTTCAAATGCATCTCAGTTTTCGTCCCCTTTTACTCGGGTTCACAATTCCAGACCCTTTACTAACACTCTACCCACTTGGAGAGTCAGTGCCTTTAACCTGCTGTTTGGCACAGTTTGCAATTTCTGCGCAAGATGAACAGGAATAGGGAGAACCAATGAGAGACTAGCTGTAGGTGTCTGCACGGGCAAATTTAACGCTCATTTCCAACCAGGAAGAGGAATTAACCAAACGCTCAGCATGCCGTGCCCGAACCAGATTAGGGCCTGAAGCAACCCTGCGAGTTTGCGCCCAGCTCACAAGAAAGCGATTTGAAGAAAGGAGCTCCGGGGCACTCTAATTCACAAACCTGCAGAGTTATAAATGACAGCTATCGTCCAAAAATATATTGAAGGAAGGCTGCGAAGAGGACTTGAAAGCGGGGCAGAATTGCAGGAAAACGATTTCAGGGGGTAGACTGGAATTGCATTTAAAGCATAGGAAAAGAGGCAGAACGTCGACAATGATGCACTTGGCCAAAAAGGGCATATGCGTTTTTTCCTGAATATATTCAGGAAAAAACGCGTACGCCCTATTTGGCCAACCAAGCAAGCATGTTAAAGAAATCTGCACTACAATGAAGTCTCACTGCCCCCCGGTCAAAAGGGCCATCTGAAAAAAGTGTAAAATCCAGAAAGGCAGCACAGGCCATGGAGAACAGGGAGCCTTGTTATGCTGATGGGCGGGATGTAAATTGCCAACAGCCACTCTGGAGAAGTGTATGGTGTTTCCTGAAACACCTAAAAAACAAAGCAACAGAGCCTACGGCACTTCCACTTATGGTCCTATAGCTTAGGGAAATTTAAATCAAAAACACACAGCCAAGCCAAAGTTTCAGATGGCTCTGTTTACAAGAACCTCTTCTACGGTACAAGTTAAATATCCCAGAAAGCGAAAAATGGATAAAGAAGTTGTGGTACGTACGTACAATGGAATATCAGTCACCAAGGAAAGCTATGTCATCTGGCCCGTCGTGGCGTAATGAGTGGATTCAGGTACGATGATTCTAAGTCAAATAAGTCACACAGAAAATGAAACATCATAAGATATCACTAACACACCGAATGTAATCTTGGCTACACATGAACTGAAATACAAAACAGAACAGGGTCTCAAATTTAGAAAACCAACTTATGTTTGCTTAAGGGGAAAGGTGAGTTGGGGTGCTGCATAAAACCAGAGATAGAAATTAGCACAGATACCATTCCATATGTCAAATATGTAATAGTCAAGACCTACCCCTTGCTCAACGAAATGGGCTAAACACCCTATATTCAACGCCTAGGAATACACCTGACTAGTAAGAATCTTCAAACCCATGGATTTATATGTCTCCATAAGAGAATCAAGCGTGTGTACAGCTGCATGAATGCAGCAGAGAAAATCCGATAAATCCTATTATCAAAATGAATTACAAAAACAAAACAAAATGACAGTGAAATAGAGAGCAATTCTTAAATAATTCATTCAGGGCTTGTGATGCAACCTGGATTTACCTCATCTACACCCAGAGCTGAGTGAGACATAAGGTTGGACACTTCGGGCTGATAGCATTGGTGAGGTTCGATGAGCAAATGCAGACCATTTGAAGTCATACTGCATGGTACCCATTCCATGGGTCCCAACTCTCCAGGTTTAAGCGATTCTTCCTTCAGCTAAAACATGCATGAGAAACCCACAGTATGGTGCACCGTGTGACCGGGAAACGTTTTCAAATGCATCTCAGTTTTTGTTCCCTTTTACTCGGGTTCACAATTCCAGACCCTTTACTAACACTCTCCCCACTTGGAGAGTCAGTGCCTTTAACCTGCTGTTTGGCACAGTTTGCAATTTCTGCGCAAGATGAACAGGAATAGGGAGAACCAATGAGAGACTAGCTGTAGGTGTCTGCACGGGCAAATTTAACGCTCATTTCCCACCAGGAAGAGGAATTAACCGAAGGCTCAGCATGCTGTGCCGGAACCAGATTAGGGCCTGAAGCAATCCTGAGGGTTTGCGGCCATCTCACAAGAAAGCGATTTGAAGAAAGGAGCTCCGGGGCACTGTAATTCAAAACCTGCAGTGTTGTAAATGACAGCTATCGTCCAAAAATATATTGAAGGAAGGCTGCGAAGAGGACTTGAAAGCGGGGCAGAATTGCAGGAAACCGATTTCAGGGGGTAGACTGGAATTGCATTTAAAGCATAGGAAAAGAGGCAGAACGTCGACAATGATGCACTTGGCAAAAAGGGCATATGCGTTTTTTCCGGAATATACGCATACGCCCTTTTTGGCCAACCAAGCAAGCATGTTAAAGACATCTGCACTACAATGAAGTCTCACTGCCCCCCGGTCAAAAGGGCCATCTGAAAAAAGTGTAAAATCCAGAAAGGCAGCACAGGCCATGGAGAACAGGGAGCCTTGTTATGCTGATGGGCGGGATGTAAATTGCCAACAGCCACTCTGGAGAAGTGTATGGTGTTTCCTGAAACACCTAAAAAACAAAGCAACAGAGCCTACGGCACTTCCACTTATGGTCCTATAGCTTAGGGAAATGAAAATCAAAAACACACAGCCACCCCAAAGTTTCAGACGGCGCTGTTTACAAGAACCTCGTCTACGGTACAAGTTAAATATCCCAGAAAGCGAAAAATGGATAAAGAAGTTGTGGTACGTACGTACAATGGAATATCACTCACCAAGGAAATCTATGTCATCTGGCCCGTCGTGGCATAATGAGTGGATTCAGGTACGATGATTCTAAGAGAAATAAGTCACACAGAAAATGAAACATCATAAGTTATCTCTAATACACCGAATGTAATCTTGGCTACACATGAACTGAATTACAAAACAGAACAGTGTCTCAAATTTAGAAAACCAACTTATGTTTGCTTAAGGGGAAAGGTGAGTTGGGGTGCTGCATAAAACCAGAGATAGAAATTAGCACAGATACCATTCCATACGTCAAATATGTAATAGTCAAGACCTACCCCTTGCTCAACGAAATGGGCTAAACACCCTATATTCAACGCCTAGGAATACACCTGACTAGTAAGAATCTTCAAACCCATGGATTTATATGTCTCCGTAAGAGAATCAAGCGTGTGTACAGCTGCATGAAGGCAGCAGAGAAAATCTGATAAATCCCATTATCAAAATGAATTACAAAAACAAAACACAATGACAGTGAAATAGAGAGCAATTCTTAAATAATTCATTCAGGTCTTGTGATGCAACCTGGATTTACCTCATCTACACCCAGAGCTGAGTGAGACATAAGGTTGGATACTTCGGGGTGATAGCGTTGGTGAGGTTCGATGAGCAAATGCAGACCATTTGAAGTCATACTGCATGGTACCCATTCCATGGGTCCTTACTCTCCAGGTTTAAGCGATTCTTCCTTCAGCTAAAGCATGCATGGGAAACCCACAGTATGGTGCACCGTGTGACCGGGAAACGTTTTCAAATGCATCTCAGTTTTTGTCCCCTTTTACTCGGGTTCACAATTCCAGACCCTTTACTAACACTCTCCCCACTTGGAGAGTCAGTGCCTTTAACCTCCTATTTGGCACAGTTTGCAATTTCTGCGCAAGATGAACAGGAATAGGGAGTACCAATGAGAGACTAGCTGTAGGTGTCTGCACGGGCAAATTTAACGCTCATTTCCAACCAGGAAGAGGAATTAACCAAACGCTCAGCATGCCGTGCCGGAACCAGATTAGGGCCTGAAGCAATCCTGCGGGTTTGCGGCCAGCTCAAAAGAAAGCGATTTGAAGAAAGGAGCTCAGGGGCACTCTAATTCACAAACCTGCAGAGTTATAAGTGACAGCTATCATCCAAAAATATATTGAAGGAAGGCTGTGAAGAGGACTTGAAAGCGGGGCAAAATTGCAGGAAAACGATTTCAGGGGGTAGACTGGAATTGCATTTAAAGCATAGGAAAAGAGGCAGAACGTCGACAATGATGCACTTGGCCAAAAAGGGCGTATGCGTTTTTTCCTGAATATATTCAGGAAAAAACGCATACGCCCTTTTTGGCCAACCAAGCAAGCGTGTAAAGGAAATCTGCACTACAATGAAGCCTCACTGCCCCCCGGTCAAAAGGGCCATCTGAAAAAAGTGTAAAATCCAGAAAGGCAGGACAGGCCATGGAGAACATGTAGCCTTGTTATGCTGATGGGCGGGATGTGAACCGCCAACAGCCACTCTGGAGAACTGTATGGTGTTTCCGGAAACACGTAGGAAACAAAGCAACACAGCCTATGGCACTTCCACTTATGGTCCTATAGCTTAGGGACATTAAAATGAAAAACACAGAGCCACCCCAAAGTTTGGGACGGCTCTGTTTACAAGAACCTCGTCTACGATACAAGTTAAATATCCCAGAAATCGAAATATGGATAAAGAAGATGTGGTACGTATGTACAATGGAATATCACTCAGCAATGATATCTATGTCATCAGGCCAGTAGTGGCATAATGAATGGATTCAGGTATGATGATTTTACGTGAAATAAGTCACACAGAAAAAGAAACATCATAAGTTATCACTAATACATGGAATGTAAACTTGGCTACACATGAACTGATCTACAAAACAGAACACGGTCTCAAATTTAGAAAACGAACTTACGCTTGCTTATGGGGAAAGGTGAGTTGGCGTGCTGCATAAAACCAGAGATTGAAATTAGCACAGATATCTTTCCATAAGCCAAATATATAATAGACAAGACCTACTCCTTGCTCAACGAAATGAACTCAACACCCCATATTCAACGCCTCGGAATATACCTGACTAGTAAGAATCTTAAAACCCATGGATTTATATGTCTCCGTAAGAGAATCAAGCGTGTGTACAGTGGCCTAAACGCAGCAGTGAAAATCGGATAACTTCCTTTATCAAAAAAAATTTCAAAAACAAAACACAATGACAGTGAAATAGAGAGCAATTCTTAAATAATTCATTCAGGGCTTGTGATGCAACCTGGATTTACCACATCTACACCCAGAGCTGGGTGAGACATAAGGCTGGACACTTCCCGCTGATACCATTGGTGAGGCTCGGTGAGCAAATGCAGACCGTTTGAAGGCATACTGCATGGTACCCATTCCATGGGTCCCAACTCTCCAGGTTTAAGGGATTCTTCCTTCAGCTAAAACATGCATGAGAAACGCAGAGTATATTCCACCATGTGATTGCGAAACGTTTTCAAATGCATCTCAGTTTTTGTGCCCTGGTACTCGGGTTCACCATTCCAGACGCTTTACTAACACTCTCCCCACTTGGAGAGTCAATGCCTTTAACATCCTGTTCAGCACAGTTTGCAATTTCTGAGCAAGATGAACAGGAATAGGGAGAACCAATGAGAGACTAGCTGTAGGTGCCTGCACGGGCAAGTGTAACGACCATTTCCCACCAGGAAGAGGAATTAACCAAAGGGTCAGCGTGCCCTGCCAGAAACAGATTAGCGCCTGAAGCATTCCTGCGGTTTTCGGCCAGCTCACAAGAAAGCGAGTTGAAGAAAGGAGCTCAGGGGCACTCTAATTCACAAACCTGCAGAGTTATGAATGACAGCTATCGTCCAAAAATATATTGAAGTAAGTCTGCGAAGAGGACTGGAAAGGGGGGCAGCATTTGAGGAAAACTATTTCAGGGGGTAGACTGGAATTGCACTTAAAGCATAGGAAATGAGGCAGAATGTCGACAATGATGCACTTTGCCAAAAAGGGCGTATGCATTTTTTCCTGAATATATTCAGGAAAAAACGCATACACCCTTGATGGCCAACCAAGCAAGCCTGTAAAGGAAATCTGCACCAAGGGCAGAAAGCTGTTGGGGGGATGGTGGTGTGAAGAGTTGAGAGATTGGGATTGACATGTATACATTTATATGTATAAAATAGATAACCAATAAGAACCTGCTGTATAAAAAATAAGATTAAAAATTAAAAAAAATAAAATTAAAAAGTAAAACAGAAAAAATATTCTTCCCTCCACATACATGTATTTATATGAATAAATTATTTCTATGCTTATATTTGTAAATGCAAAAAAGAGGAATGAAATCTACCTTGAACCAAAAACGAAAAATAGAAAAAACAAACAGAATCCACAAGTTACACAGAGGAAAACCGTATCAGGACACTTGCTCCAGTTGTAAACAATTCTGAAGTTGGTCAGTGGTGGGGAATCATCTCCCATACAGCCAGCAGGCCCCACGCAACAAGCGTCCTCATTGCAAAGCTGGGGGACCGTGCTGAGGCATCTGTGAGTAAACGTGGTCCGAGCCCCAGGCCAGCTGCTGCTGAAATGTTCCCACCCTTCCCAGATAAAACACCTGAATATGTTCAAGGACTTGAAAGCCTAGAGGAAGGGCAATGGAGCCACACGAGTGATTGCATGCCAGCCAACTTGGTGCCTGCAGGCCAGCCAGGATGGTCCTGGCCCTGGGTGCTCTTCTGGAAGCTTTCCATTTCCCTGCCTGAGATACCCCTCCTGTCCCGGCCCCCACTGATTTCTTCCTTCCTCACGTCTGCCCAGGGAGAAATTCCAGCGCCAGGTATGGGTGACACATCCTCTTCTTTAGCAGGTGGCATCTTGACAACTGCTGCAGAAAGTCCAGCAGAGCCCCACTCACACTGGGCCACCCACAACGCCGTGACCTGTCACTCCCTGCCACCAGCCCAGCCCCGAGACTGCTGACAGGGCAGAGAAAATGGCGTCAGGCACAGCTGCAGGGGTTCTTGCTGCCTGGAGCGGTGTTTATATTGATCTCAAAACAGGCACACCTGGGGAGGGCTGGCCGGCATGGTCAGGCTGCCCAGGTCAGCCAATCATCACCCCTCAGGGTCTCACAGTTGCAGAAAATGGAACTTGCTGAATCGGCCAGGTCCAAGGAACAGGTGTGGGCTCTTGAGAGTCAGGATAGACAATGGGCTGCAGCTCTGGCTTGTATTCTAATCATTTTATCTGGCCCATGAGTGGGAGACAGCTTCAAGAAAACCCTGGCCTAATAAGAGGACCCCAGGAGTCAGGGAGAGGAGGGGTGGGTGGTGGGTGGTGGGTGGAGACAGAGGCCTGGTGCCCCGGGTGCAGTGGAAGTCTCTGGAAGACCAGGTGGTGGCAGGCCGTACAGAGTGATGCCCAGGGTCACAGACCTGTCGGAGTTGCTATTTGTTAGTTCAAGTCCTGCTCTGAGGTGCTCTGTGTCAGATCTGAGTGACAGGTGAGCTGAGAGTGCTCTGCAATGAGGGCAATGTGCACGGTTCCTGTGTGCCCTGCCCTGCCACAGTACCTGCAAGTGTAGCTCTGTATCCTGGGAGGGAGCTGACCACGAGAGCCCCATGGGCTGCAGGGGACCTGCCCAGGGAACCCCATATCCTGGGATGGGCCTGACCATGAGAGCCCCATGGGCTGGTGTGGAGGTGGGGTACCTGCCCAGGTGAGCTCCATATCCTGAGATTGGCCTGACCACGAGAGCCCCATGGGCTGCCAGGGGCCTGGTAAAGATGTCAGGATCGTCAGTGAAGCCACCGAGTATATACCTCCAGTAGTTCCTAATTCCTACACCCTGCTGGTCATTCTACCAACCACCAGGAGACGGTATTCTGTATTAGTCTTCAATGATGCCTTCTTTTGTATGCCATTAGTCCCAGAGTCACAAGAAATTTTGGCTTGTAAGTGGCAGGACTCAACATACAACTAAAACAATACATCCAGGCCGTCTTGCCCCAAGTGTTCAAAAATTCCCACACCATCTTTGGGGAAAGCTTAGCTAAAGACGTAAAAGTTCTACCTCTGGAAAAGGAAACACTCCTTCAATATGCTGACGACATTCTGATCACCAGCCCTACTAAGGAGGCCTCTGAACTACCAAGCCAATAAAGGATAGAAGTTGTCCAAGAAAAAGCTCAAATATCACAGACTACGGTGACCTGCCTGGGCTTCATTCTCACAGAAGGTCGGAGAAGCTCATCCCAGGAAAGGGAAGAAACAATTTACAGCCTTACCCCTTTCTAAAACTAGAAGACAGCTTAGGGGTTCCTGGGGAGGCCAGAGTTTGCTGCTTCTGGATCCCTAACTACAGTCTACTAGCTGGGCCTCTATATGAAACACTGAAAGGAAAAGATGATGATCCTTTTGAATAGAATCCAGAAGTGGCCTTTCAAGAATGGAAAGAGCAGTCAATTCAGACCCTTGCCCTGGAACTCCCTAATTTAGCTAAACCCTTTGACCTTTACATTCCTGGTGAAAGGTGAATTGCCATTGGAGTATTAGTGCAAAACCTGGGACCACTTGAAATGGAACAATGCAAGAATGCCATCCAGGTAGGATAAACTATAGTCACCAAGGGGCTTGGCCCACTGCAACATCTGGCCAACATACTGGCGGTATCAAAAAACCTGGAAATCAGCAGCTCAAAAGGCCACCTCCCTCCTAAGGGAAAAGGACCCCACGTGGTGTTCCTAACCCCCAACCATGCCCTGAAGTTGCAGGGTTTGCTCCGTGGGCACACTGACCTCCAGTGAGGAAGCCCTCCTACTCCAACATCCAGAGAGATATCCGGGGGCAACGGGGCACCATGACGACACATGTGACCATCACTTGACCTGGAGTTTCTCTCATAAAACAACAAGAGTGTGTCACAAAAGAGTAGACTACTGCTTGCAGGACTTACTGCACCCAGAGGGGAGGTAATAATCTTGGCAGGGGAACCGTATATCACGCTGTCACCATAGAAAACCCTACAGACACCGTGATGATGGTGACCAGTAAGACCGGCTGGACTCCTGTTTACTTCAAAAGGCTGTTGACTCAGTGGCCATCATGGTCCTTCATCACAACTGACCCTGGACTGTCCGGGAGTTGAGCAGGCAGGGTCCTGACACCTGGTGCTGTTTTTACGTTAATTCAGAGGCCTAATTGAAGAAAGTGCAGACTACTAGTCAGAGCATCTAGGCTGGCAGAAACGGTCAGCCTAAAGTGTCTGAACAAATGTGTGGCGGGGTGAAAGTGGACCTCACAGCGTCACTGCACATTTCCTTCCCGGACCCTTAAAGGTCATTAGAATCTATAACACTTCCAATGCTCGTGCTCAGGCAGATGAACAGGGAGGCTGGAGGCCTGGGGACAATCAACGTCACCTAGAGGCTGCTGGGGAGAAGTTCTGACCCTCGCCCACGGGTATAAGGGCTCCTAACTCAGCACTCAGCAGTTACAGAAGAAGGGTCTGCACCCTCAGCACTCCAAGAATGAGGAAGAGGACAAAAGGCAGAAGAGGGGTTTGTCCCAGGCAAAGCCCATTAAAAATCCCTGGGAGATAAAAATAGAATCTGGGCAATAAAATAAAGTCTAACCTTTCTTATCCTTTGTGCTTTGTCTAATTTCATGTGCTCCTAGGGTCCCGCATACAGAGGTTCCACACCCGGCACTTCAGACCAGATTTCCTAGTACAGAATGGCTGGGTCGACACATCAGGTCCTGGGGCCCAGTGCAGACTCCGCGATATAGAGCCTGAGCTGCAGCCAACAGGGCCCTCGAGAGCTCTGCCCCCTCCCTCCCACTGAATCTGACAGGATCTCTACACAGCAGCCCAGCCCACAGCCCACGGGGTAGCACATGCTCTCACCTCTCCATTCTCTGATCAAAATATAAAGTTTCCTTTGCTTCTGAACCAAACTCAGTCTCGATCTTTTGGCTCCAATGACACTGGGCGTGGGGACACTTGTTGGGGTCCACTCTGGAGGATCAGTAACAGAAATTGAGAACGTTGTAACTTCAATGAACAGATGTGTGAGCCAAACTATAATTAACATAGAACAGTGTATAAGGCTCGGGTAAAATAAGATGTTTCTAACACTTCCATTTGATATTTCCATCACTTTATTATAAGCAAGTTCAGTGAAAAGGTTTGTCTTATTTGTCAGGTCAATATTAGAGAAGCGAAGTGATTTCTTTCCAAGGATGTACATCTAATAATCTTGGTTAAAGCTTCAATCTTGTTTTAAATGCTTTTCCATTGAAAATGATACCTCTCATTCAGCTCCCCCATTTCTGAGAAGTATAAAATCTTATAAGTTATTATTACCAAAGTGGAAAGGTGGGAGGAGGGATAAATTAACAGTTTGGGATTAACACATACACACTGCTATGTATAAAATAGATCGTCAACAAGGAACTACTCTATAGCACAGGGAACTACACTCAATATTTTGCAATAACCTATAAGGGGAAATAATCTGAAAAAGAATAGATATTTTTATTGACATCATCTATCAATGACAGTTAAAATGGAACCTAAGGGAAGCCGGTGGTCAGTGCTTCTGACCCTGAAGACTTCAATCATCTAAAGTTTGGACTCTGCCTACTTCCCAAGGCCCTTAATGAACATATGTGTAGCCGTAGCTTAAAAAATTCCCCAGTTTGGGTAGCGGAGAGACACTGATTTTGAAAAAGCCCTGGTGTTCTCCTCACATGAACGGGACACTTCCTACAGCTAAAACATGCCTGTCACACCCAGAGGATGGTATATCGTCTGATCGGGAAGAGTTTGGAAAAGGCATCTCATCTCCTCATCTCCTGGTGCTCGGGTTCACCACTCCGGCGTCTTTACTAACAGTCTCCCCACTTGGAGATGTCAGCACTGTCAACATCCTGTTGCACACAGTTTGGAATTTGTCCAAGGATGAAGCAGAAGGAGGAGGAACAATGAGAGACAAGTCCTAGGTTTTCGGACAGACATATGTCACTCTAATTTCCAATCAGGAAGACGAATTGACCAAAGGCTAGGGTTGCCCATGGAAACAGAATAGGGCTTGAGGAAATCCCGCTGCTTTGTGGCCAGTTCCCATAAACACAAGTTGAAAAATGGAACTCAGGGACACTAAAATTCACGAAACTGCAGAGTTGAAAATATCTATCACTGAAAAATGTCTTGAGGAAAGTCAGAGAAAAGGACTTGTAAGCAACGGAGAATGGCAGGAAAGGGATTGGATGAGGTAGAAAGGACTCGCCATTAAGCACAAGAAAAGGGGCTGAACATTGCCAACATTGCAGTTGGCCAAAAAGGGTGTATGCATCTTTTTCTGTATATATTCAAGAAAAGGGCATACACTTTTTTAGCCAACCAAACAGGTGGGCACTGGAAATCAATACTACAAAACATATCACTTCGCATCAGTCAGAAGAGCCTTCCTCATAAAGTGTAAACACCAGAAATGCAGGACAGGGCAAGGAGAAAAGGGAGCCCTGTGAGGCTTATAGTGGAAATGTATATTGCCAACGGTCACTCTGGAAAAGTGTATTGTGATTACTAAAGCATCTAAAAAATGAGCTACAGAGCACAGGGCACTTGCACTCATGGACGTATATCTTGGGAAAAAGAAAAATCGAGAGGACACAGGCACCCCAATGTTTACCGCCTCTCTGTTTAATATATCCTCGATTAGGTTATAATTTATATGTCTCTGGAGGGAAAAAATGGACAGAGGTGTGGCACTTATGTAGAGTGGAATATTACTCAGC
Source organism: Delphinapterus leucas (assembly GCF_059928025.1). Lineage (NCBI taxonomy): Eukaryota > Metazoa > Chordata > Mammalia > Artiodactyla > Monodontidae > Delphinapterus > Delphinapterus leucas. Next base: position 14,778,605 of record NW_028322236.1, on the reverse strand, counting down.
CTGAAAATCAATGAAACATGGCCAGTTGTAACAACCCCAGAGGAGTTACGTATGATCATTTTAAGTCACATAATTCAAAAAGACAAAGACATACGATATTACTAATACATGGAATGTAAACGTGGCTACAAATGAACTGAATTACAAAAGAGAACGGGGTCTCAAATTTAGAAAACCAACTTATGCTTGCTTAAGGATCAAGGAGAGTTGGGGTGCTGCATAAAACCAGAGATTGAAATTAGCACAGATACCGTTCCATAAGCCAAATATGTAATAGAAAAAACCTACTTCCTGGTCAACGAAATGGACTCAACACCACATATTCAGTGCCTAGGAATATACAGGATGAGTAAGAGTCTTAATACCTATGGATTTATATGTCTCCATAAGAGAATCAAGCGTGTGTACAGTGACAAAAACGCAGCAGTGAAAATCAGCTAAATCCCATTATCAAAATAAATTTCAAAAACAAAACACAATGACAGTGAAATAGAGAGCAATTCTTAAATAATTCATTCAGGGCTTGTGATGCAACCTGGATTTACCTCATCTACACCCAGAGCTGCGTGAGACATAAGTTTGGAGACATCGGGCTGATAGCATTGGTGAGGTTCAATGAGCAAATGCAGACCATTTGAAGTCATACTGTATGGTACCCTTTCCATGGGTCCCAACTCTCCAGGTTTAAGCGATTCTTCCTTCAGCTAAAACATGCATAGGAAACCCACAGTATGGTGCACCGTGTGACCGGGAAACATTTTCAAATGCATCTCAGTTTTCGTCCCCTTTTACTCGGGTGCACAATTCCAGACCCTTTACTAACACTCTCCCCACTTGGAGAGTCAGTGCCTTTAACCTCCTGTTTGGCACAGTTTGCAATTTCTGCGCAAGATGAACAGGAATAGGGAGAACCAATGAGAGACTAGTTGTAGGTGTATGCACGGGCAAATTTAACGCTCATTTCCCACCAGGAAGAGGAATTAACCAAACGCTCAGCATGCCGTGCCGGAACTAGATTAGGTCCTGAAGCAATCCTGCGGGTTTGCGGCCAGCTCACAAGAAAGCGATTTGAAGAAAGGAGCTCAGGGGCACTGTAATTCACAAACCTGCAGAGTTATAAATGACTGCTATCATCCAAAAATATATTGAAGGAAGGCTGCGAAGACGACTTGAAAGCGGGGCAGAATTGCAGGAAAACGATTTCAGGGGGTAGACTGGAATTGCATTTAAAGCATAGGAAAAGAGGCAGAACGTCGACAATGATGCACTTGGCCAAAAAGGGCCTATGCGAATTTTCCTGAATATATTCAGGAAAAAACGCATACGCCCTTTTTGGCCAACCAAGCAAGCATGTTAAAGAAATCTGCACTACAATGAATTCTCACTGCCCCCCGGTCAAAAGGGACATCTGAAAAAAGTGTAAAATGCAGAAATGCAGCACAGGCCATGGAGAACAGGGAGCCTTGTTATGCTGATGGGTGGGATGTAAATTGCCAACAGCCACTCTGGAGAAGTGTATGGTGTTTCCTGAAACACCTAAAAAACAAAGCAACGGAGCCTATGGCACTTCCACTTATGGTCCTATAGCTTAGGGAAATTAAAATCAAAAACACACAGCCACCCCAAAGCTTTAGACAGCTCTGTTTACAAGAACCTCGTCTACGGTACAAGTTAAATATCCCAGAAAGCAAAAAATGGATAAAGAAGTTGTGGTACGTACGTACAATTGAATATCACTCACGAATGAAATCTATGTCATCTGGCCCGTCGTGGCATAATGAGTGGATTCAGGTACGATGATTCTAAGAGAAATAAGTCACACAGAAAATGAAACATCATAAGATATCACTAATACATGGAATGTAAACTTGGCTACACATGAACTGAATTACAAAACAGAACAGGGTCTCAAATTTAGAAAACCAACTAATGTTTGCTTAAGGGGAAAGGTGAGTTGGGTTGCTGCATAAAACCAGAGATAGAAATTAGCACAGATACCATTCCATACGTCAAATATGTAATAGTCAAGACCTACCCCTTGCTCAACGAAATGGGCTAAACACCCTATATTCAACGCCTAGGAATACACCTGACTAGAAAGAATTTTCAAACCCATGGATTTATATGTCTCCATAAGAGAATCAATCATGTGTACAGCTGCATGAAGGCAGCAGAGAAAATCCGATAAATCCTATTATCAAAATGAATTACAAAAACAAAACACAATGACAGTGAAATAGAGAGCAATTCTTAAATAATTCATTCAGGGCTTGTGGTGCAACCTGGATTTACCTCATCTAAACCCAGAGCTGAGTGAGACATAAGGTTGGGCACTTCGGGCTGATAGCATTGGTGAGGTTCGATGAGCAAATGCAGACCCTTTGAAGTCATACAGCATGGTAACCATTCCATGGGTCCCAACACTCCAAGTTTAAGGGATTCTTCCTTCAGCTAAAACATGCATGGGAAACCCACAGTATGGTGCACCGTGTGACTGGCAAACGTTTTCAAATGCATCTCAGTTTTCGTCCCCTTTTACTCGGGTTCACCATTCTAGACCCTTTACAAACACTCTCCCCACTTGGAGAGTCAGTGCCTTTAACCTCCTGTAGGGCACAGTTTGCAATTTCTGCGCAAGATGAAAAGGAATAGGGAGAACGAATGAGAGACTAGCTCTAGGTGTCTGCACGGGCAAATTTAACGCTCATTTCCCACCAGGAAGAGGAATTAACCAAAGGCTCAGCATGCCGTGCCAGAACCAGATTAGGGCCTGAGGCAATCCTGCGAGTTTGCTGCCAGCTCACAAGATAGCGAGTTGAAGAAAGGAGCTCAGGGGCACTGTAACTCACAAACCTGCAGAGTTATAAATGCAGCTATCGTCCAAAAATATATTGAAGGAAGGCTGCGAAGCCGACTTGTACGCGGGACAGATTTGCAGGAAAACGATTTCAGGGGGTAGACGGGAATTGCATTTAAAGCATAGGAAAAGAGGCAGAACGTCGACAATGATGCTCTTGGCCAAAAAGGGCGTATGCGTTTTTTCCTGAATATATTCAGGAAAAAACGCATACGCCCTTTTTGGCCAACCAAGCAAGCATGTTAAAGAAATCTGCACTACAATGAAGTCTCACTGCCCCCCGGTCAAAAGGGCCATCTGAAAAAAGTGTAAAATCCAGAAAGGCAGCACAGGCCATGGAGAACAGGGAGCCTTGTTATGCTGATGGGCGGGATGTAAATTGCCAACAGCCACTCTGGAGAAGTGTATGGTGTTTCCCGGAACACCGAAAAAACAAAGCTACGGAGCCTACGGCACTTCCACTTATGGTCCTATAGCTTAGGGAAATTAAAATCAAAAACACACAGCCACCCCAAAGTGTCGGACGGCTCTGTTTACAAGAACCTCCTCTACTGTACCAGTTAAATATCCCAGAATATGAAAAATGGATAAAGAATTTGTGGTACGTACGTACAATGGAATATCACTCAGCAATGAAATCTATGTCATCAGGCCTGTCACGGCATAATGAGTGGATTCAGGTACGATGTTTCTAAGTGAAATAAGTCACACAGAAAATGAAACATCATAAGATATCACTAATACATGGAATGTAAACTTGGCTACACATGAACTGAATTACAAAACAGAACAGGGTCTCAAATTTAGAAAACCAACTTATGCTTGCTTAAGGGGAAAGGTGAGTTGGGGTGCTGCATAAAACCAGAGATAGAAATTAGCACAGATACCTTTCCATAAGCCAAATATGTAATACTCAAGACCTATCCCTTGCTCAACGAAATGGACTAAACACCCCATATTCAATGCCTAGGAATACACCTGACTAGTAAGAATCTTCAAACCCATGGATTTATATGTCTCCATAAGAGAATCAAGCGTGTGTACAGCTGCATGAAGGCAGCAGAGAAAATCCGATAAATCCTTTTATCAAAATGAATTACAAAAACAAAACACAATGACAGTGAAATAGAGAGCAATTCTTAAATAATTCATTCAGGGCTTGTGATGCAACCTGGATTTACCACATCTACACCCAGAGCTGAGTGAGACATAAGGTTGGGCACTTCGGGCTGATAGCATTGGTGAGGTTCGATGAGCAAATGCAGACCATTTGAAGTCATACTACATGGTACCCATTCCATGGGTCCCAAATCTCAAGGTTTAAGCGATTCTTCCTTCAGCTAAAGCATGCATCGGAAGCCCACAGTATGCTGCACCGTGTGACCGGGAAACATTTTCAAATGCATCTCAGTTTTTATGCCCTTTTACTCGGGTTCACAATTCCAGACCCTTTACTAACACTCTCCCCACTTGGAGAGTCAGTGCCTTTAACCTCCTGTTTGGCACAGTTTGCAATTTCTGCGCAAGATGAACAGGAATAGGGAGAACCAATGAGAGACTAGCTGTAGGTGTCTGCACAGGCAAATTTAATGCTCATTTCCAACCAGGAAGAGGAATTAACCAAACGCTTAGCATGCCGTGCCGGAACCAGATTAGGGCCTGAAGCAATCCTGCGGGTTTGCGGCCAGCTCAAAAGAAAGCGATTTGAAGAAAGGAACTCAGGGGCACTGTAATTCACAAACCTGCAGAGTTATAAATGACAGCTATCGTCCAAAAATATATTGAAAGAAGGCTGGGAAGAGGACTTGAAAGCGGGGCAAAATTGCAGGAAAACGATTTCAGGGGGTAGACTGGAATTGTATTTAAAGCATAGGAAAAGAGGCAGAACGTCGACAATGATGCTCTTGGCCAAAAAGGGCGTATGCGTTTTTTCCTGAATATATTCAGGAAAAAACGCATACGCCCTTTTTGGCCAACCAAGCAAGCACGTTAAAGAAATCTGCACTACAATGAAGTCTCACTGCCCCCCTGTCAAAAGGGCCATCTGAAAAAAGTGTAAAATCCAGAAAGGCAGCACAGGCCATGGAGAACAGGGAGCCTTGTTATGCTCATGGGTGGGATGTAAATTGCCAAGAGCCACTCTGGAGAAGTGTATTGTGTTTCCTGAAACACCTAAAAAACAAAGCAACGGAGCCTATGGCACTTCCACTTATGGTCCTATAGCTTAGGGAAATGAAAATCAAAAACACACAGCCACCCCAAAGTTTCAGACGGCGCTGTTTACAAGAACCTCGTCTACGGTACAAGTTAAATATCCCAGAAAGCGAAAAATGGATAAAGAAGTTGTGGTTCGTACGTACAATGGAGTATCACTCACCAATGAAATCTATTTCATCTGGCCCGTCGTGGCATAATGAGTGGATTCAGGTACGATGATTCTAAGAGAAATAAGTCACACAGAAAAACAAACATCATAAGTTATCTCTAATACACCGAATGTAATCTTGGCTACACATGAACTGAAATACAAAACAGAACAGGGTCTCAAATTTAGAAAACCAACTTATGTTTGCTTAAGGGGAAAGGTGAGTTGGGGTGCTGCATAAAACCAGAGATATAAATTAGCACAGATACCATTCCATACGTCAAATATGTAATAGTCAAGACCTACCCCTTGCTCAACGAAATGGGCTAAACACCCTATATTCAACGCCTAGGAATACACCTGACTAGTAAGAATCTTCAAACCCATGGATTTATATGTCTCCATAAGAGAATCAACCGTGTGTACAGCTGCATGAAGGCAGCAGAGAAAATCCGATAAATCCCATTATCAAAATGAATTACAAAAACAAAACACAATGACAGTGAAATAGAGAGCAATTCTTAAATAATTCATTCAGGTCTTGAGATGCAACCTGGATTTACCTCATCTACACCCAGAGCTGAGTGAGACATAAGGTTGGATACTTCGGGCTGATAGCGTTGGTGAGGTTCGATGAGCAAATGCAGACCATTTGAAGTCATACTGCATGGTACCCATTCCATGGGTCCTTACTCTCCAGGTTTAAGCGATTCTTCCTTCAGCTAAAACATGCATGGGAAACCCACAGTATGGTGCACCGTGTGACCGGGAAACGTTTTCAAATGCATCTCAGTTTTCGTCCCCTTTTACTCGGGTTCACAATTCCAGATCCTTTACTAACACTCTCCCCACTTGGAGAGTCAGTGCCTTTAACCTCCTGTTTGGCACAGTTTGCAATTTCTGCGCAAGATGAACAGGAATAGGGAGAACCAATGAGAGACTACCTGTAGGTGTCTGCACGGGCAAATTTAACGCTCATTTCCCACCAGGAAGAGGAATTAACCAAACGCTCAGCATGCCGTGCCGGAACCAGATTAGGGCCTGAAGCAACCCTGCGAGTTTGCGGCCAGCTCACAAGAAAGCGATTTGAAGAAAGGAGCTCCGGGGCACTCTAATTCACAAACCTGCAGAGTTATAAATGACAGCTATCGTCCAAAAATATATTGAAGGAAGCCTGCGAAGAGGACTTGAAAGCGGGGCAGAATTGCAGGAAAACGATTTCAGGGGGTAGACTGGAATTGCATTTAAAGCATAGGAAAAGAGGCAGAACATCGACAATGATGCACTTGGCCAAAAAGGGCGTATGCGTTTTTTCCTGAATATATTCAGGAAAAAACGCATACGCCCTTTTTGGCCAACCAAGCAAGCATGTTAAAGAAATCTGCACTACAATGAAGTCTCACTGCCCCCCGGTCAAAAGGGCCATCTGAAAAAAGTGTAAAATCCAGAAAGGCAGCACAGGCCATGGAGAACAGGGAGCCTTGTTATGCTGATGGGCGGGATGTAAATTGCCAACAGCCACTCTGGAGAAGTGTATGGTGTTTCCTGAAACACCTAAAAAACAAAGCAACAGAGCCTACGGCACTTCCACTTATGGTCCTATCACTTAGGGAAATTTAAATCAAAAACACACAGCCAAGCCAAAGTTTCAGATGGCTCTGTTTACAAGAACCTCTTCTACGGTACAAGTTAAATATCCCAGAAAGCGAAAAATGGATAAAGAAGTTGTGGTACGTACGTACAATGGAATATCAGTCACCAAGTAAAGCTATGTCATCTGGCCCGTCGTGGCGTAATGAGTGGATTCAGGTACGATGATTCTAAGTCAAATAAGTCACACAGAAAATGAAACATCATAAGATATCACTAACACACCGAATGTAATCTTGGCTACACATGAACTGAAATACAAAACAGAACAGGGTCTCAAATTTAGAAAACCAACTTATGTTTGCTTAAGGGGAAAGGTGAGTTGGGGTGCTGCATAAAACCAGAGATAGAAATTAGCACAGATACCATTCCATATGTCAAATATGTAATAGTCAAGACCTACCCCTTGCTCAACGAAATGGGCTAAACACCCTATATTCAACGCCTAGGAATACACCTGACTAGTAAGAATCTTCAAACCCATGGATTTATATGTCTCCATAAGAGAATCAAGCCTGTGTACAGCTGCATGAATGCAGCAGAGAAAATCCGATAAATCCTATTATCAAAATGAATTACAAAAACAAAACACAATGACAGTGAAATAGAGAGCAATTCTTAAATAATTCATTCAGGGCTTGTGATGCAACCTGGATTTACCTCATCTACACCCAGAGCTGAGTGAGACATAAGGTTGGACACTTCGGGCTGATAGCATTGGTGAGGTTCAATGAGCAAATGCAGACCATTTGAAGTCATACTGCATGGTACCCATTCCATGGGTCCCAACTCTCCAGGTTTAAGCGATTCTTCCTTCAGCTAAAGCATGCATGGGAAGCCCACAGTATGGTGCACCGTGTGACCGGGAAACATTTTCAAATGCATCTCAGTTTTTGTCCCCTTTTACTCGGGTTCACAATTCCAGACCCTTTACTAACACTCTCCCCACTTGGAGAGTCAGTGCCTTTAACCTCCTATTTGGCACAGTTTGCAATTTCTGCGCAAGATGAACAGGAATAGGGAGTACCAATGAGAGACTAGCTGTAGGTGTCTGCACGGGCAAATTTAACGCTCATTTCCAACCAGGAAGAGGAATTAACCAAACGCTCAGCATGCCGTGCCAGAACCAGATTAGGGCCTGAAGCAATCCTGCGGGTTTGCGGCCAGCTCAAAAGAAAGCGATTTGAAGAAAGGAGCTCAGGGGCACTCTAATTCACAAACCTGCAGAGTTATAAGTGACAGCTATCATCCAAAAATATATTGAAGGAAGGCTGTGAAGAGGACTTGAAAGCGGGGCAAAATTGCAGGAAAACGATTTCAGGGGGTAGACTGGAATTGCATTTAAAGCATAGGAAAAGAGGCAGAACGTCGACAATGATGCACTTGGCCAAAAAGGGCGTATGCGTTTTTTCCTGAATATATTCAGGAAAAAACGCATACGCCCTTTTTGGCCAACCAAGCAAGCATGTTAAAGAAATCTGCACTACAATGAAGTCTCACTGCCCCCCAGTCAAAAGGGCCATCTGAAAAACGTGTAAAATCCAGAAAGGCAGCACAGGCCATGGAGAACAGGGAGCCTTGTTATGCTGATGGGCGGGATGTGAACTGCCAACAGCCACTCTGGAGAAGTGTATGGTGTTTCCTGAAACACGTAGGAAACAAAGCAACACAGCCTATGGCACTTCCACTTATGGTCCTATAGCTTAGGGAAGTTTAAATCAAAAACACACAGCCACCCCAAAGTTTGGGTCGGCTCTGTTTACAAGAACCTCTTCTACGGTACAAGTTAAATATCCCAGAAAGCGAAAATGGATAAAGAAGTTGTGGTACATACGTACAATGGAAAATCACTCAGCAATGAAATCTATGTCATCTGGCCCTTAGCGGCATAATGAGTGGATTCAGGTACAATGATTCTACGTGAAATAAGTCACACAGAAAAAGGAACATCATAAGATATCACTAATACATGGAATGAAACTTGGCTACACATGAACTGAATTACAAAACAGAAGAGGGTCTCCAATTTAGAAAACCAACTGATGGTTGCTTATGGGGAAAGGTGAGTTGGGGTGCTGCATAAAACCAGAGATTGATATTAGTACAGAAACTGTTCCATAAACCAAATATGTAATAGAAAAGACCTACTCCTTGCTCAACGAAATGGAGTCAACACCCCATATTCAACGCCTAGGAATATACCTGACTAGTAAGGATCTTAAAACCCATGGATTTATATGTCTCCGTAAGAGAATCAAGCGTGTGTACAGCGGCCTAAACGCATCAGTGAAAATCCGATAAATCCCATTATCAAAATAAATTTCAAAAACAAAACACAATGACACTGAAATAGAGGGCAATTCTTAAATAATTCATTCAGGGCTTGTGATACAACCTGGATTTAGCACATCTTCAACCAGAGCTGGGTGAGACATAAGGCTGGACACTTCGGGCTGATAGCATTGGTGAGGTTCGGTGAGCAAATGCAGAACATTTGAAGTCATACTGCATGGTACCCATTCCATGGGTCCCAACTCTCCAGGTTTAAGGGATTCTTCCTTCAGCTAAAACATGCATGGGAAACCCAGAGTATGGTCCACCTTGTGATTTGGATTCGTTTTCAAATTCATCTCAGTTTTTTTCCCCTGGTACTAGGGTTCAATATTCCAGACCCGTCAATAACACTCTCCCCATATATATATTCAGGAAAAAACGCATACGCCCTTTTTGGCCAACCAAGCGAGCGTGTAAAGGAAATCTGCACTACAATGAAGCCTCACTGCCCCCCGGTCAAAAGGGCCATCTGAAAAAAGTGTAAAATCCAGAAAGACAGGACAGGCCATGGAGAACATGTAGCCTTGTTATGCTGATGGGCGGGATGTGAACCGCCAACAGCCACTCTGGAGAACTGTATGGTGTTTCCGGAAACACGTAGGAAACAAAGCAACACAGCCTATGGCACTTCCACTTATGGTCCTATAGCTTAGGGACATTAAAATGAAAAACACAGAGCCACCCCAAAGTTTGGGACGGCTCTGTTTACAAGAACCTCGTCTACGATACAAGTTAAATATCCCAGAAATCGAAATATGGATAAAGAAGATGTGGTACGTATGTACAATGGAATATCACTCAGCAATGATATCTATGTCATCAGGCCAGTAGTGGCATAATGAATGGATTCAGGTATGATGATTTTACGTGAAATAAGTCACACAGAAAAAGAAACATCATAAGTTATCACTAATACATGGAATGTAAACTTGGCTACACATGAACTGATCTACAAAACAGAACACGGTCTCAAATTTAGAAAACGAACTTATGCTTGCTTATGGGGAAAGGTGAGTTGGCGTGCTGCATAAAACCAGAGATTGAAATTAGCACAGATATCTTTCCATAAGCCAAATATATAATAGACAAGACCTACTCCTTGCTCAACGAAATGAACTCAACACCCCATATTCAACGCCTCGGAATATACCTGACTAGTAAGAATCTTAAAACCCATGGATTTATATGTCTCCGTAAGAGAATCAAGCGTGTGTACAGTGGCCTAAACGCAGCAGTGAAAATCGGATAACTTCCTTTATCAAAAAAAATTTCAAAAACAAAACACAATGACAGTGAAATAGAGAGCAATTCTTAAATAATTCATTCAGGGCTTGTGATGCAACCTGGATTTACCACATCTACACCCAGAGCTGGGTGAGACATAAGGCTGGACACTTCGCGCTGATACCATTGGTGAGGCTCGGTGAGCAAATGCAGACCGTTTGAAGGCATACTGCATGGTACCCATTCCATGGGTCCCAACTCTCCAGGTTTAAGGGATTCTTCCTTCAGCTAAAACATGCATGAGAAACGCAGAGTATATTCCACCATGTGATTGCGAAACGTTTTCAAATGCATCTCAGTTTTTGTGCCCTGGTACTCGGGTTCACCATTCCAGACGCTTTACTAACACTCTCCCCACTTGGAGAGTCAATGCCTTTAACATCCTGTTCAGCACAGTTTGCAATTTCTGAGCAAGATGAACAGGAATAGGGAGAACCAATGAGAGACTAGCTGTAGGTGCCTGCACGGGCAAGTGTAACGACCATTTCCCACCAGGAAGAGGAATTAACCAAAGGGTCAGCGTGCCCTGCCAGAAACAGATTAGCGCCTGAAGCATTCCTGCGGTTTTCGGCCAGCTCACAAGAAAGCGAGTTGAAGAAAGGAGCTCAGGGGCACTCTAATTCACAAACCTGCAGAGTTATGAATGACAGCTATCGTCCAAAAATATATTGAAGTAAGTCTGCGAAGAGGACTGGAAAGGGGGGCAGCATTTGAGGAAAACTATTTCAGGGGGTAGACTGGAATTGCACTTAAAGCATAGGAAATGAGGCAGAATGTCGACAATGATGCACTTTGCCAAAAAGGGCGTATGCATTTTTTCCTGAATATATTCAGGAAAAAACGCATACACCCTTGATGGCCAACCAAGCAAGCCTGTAAAGGAAATCTGCACCAAGGGCAGAAAGCTGTTGGGGGGATGGTGGTGTGAAGAGTTGAGAGATTGGGATTGACATGTATACATTTATATGTATAAAATAGATAACCAATAAGAACCTGCTGTATAAAAAATAAGATTAAAAATTAAAAAAAATAAAATTAAAAAGTAAAACAGAAAAAATATTCTTCCCTCCACATACATGTATTTATATGAATAAATTATTTCTATGCTTATATTTGTAAATGCAAAAAAGAGGAATGAAATCTACCTTGAACCAAAAACGAAAAATAGAAAAAACAAACAGAATCCACAAGTTACACAGAGGAAAACCGTATCAGGACACTTGCTCCAGTTGTAAACAATTCTGAAGTTGGTCAGTGGTGGGGAATCATCTCCCATACAGCCAGCAGGCCCCACGCAACAAGCGTCCTCATTGCAAAGCTGGGGGACCGTGCTGAGGCATCTGTGAGTAAACGTGGTCCGAGCCCCAGGCCAGCTGCTGCTGAAATGTTCCCACCCTTCCCAGATAAAACACCTGAATATGTTCAAGGACTTGAAAGCCTAGAGGAAGGGCAATGGAGCCACACGAGTGATTGCATGCCAGCCAACTTGGTGCCTGCAGGCCAGCCAGGATGGTCCTGGCCCTGGGTGCTCTTCTGGAAGCTTTCCATTTCCCTGCCTGAGATACCCCTCCTGTCCCGGCCCCCACTGATTTCTTCCTTCCTCACGTCTGCCCAGGGAGAAATTCCAGCGCCAGGTATGGGTGACACATCCTCTTCTTTAGCAGGTGGCATCTTGACAACTGCTGCAGAAAGTCCAGCAGAGCCCCACTCACACTGGGCCACCCACAACGCCGTGACCTGTCACTCCCTGCCACCAGCCCAGCCCCGAGACTGCTGACAGGGCAGAGAAAATGGCGTCAGGCACAGCTGCAGGGGTTCTTGCTGCCTGGAGCGGTGTTTATATTGATCTCAAAACAGGCACACCTGGGGAGGGCTGGCCGGCATGGTCAGGCTGCCCAGGTCAGCCAATCATCACCCCTCAGGGTCTCACAGTTGCAGAAAATGGAACTTGCTGAATCGGCCAGGTCCAAGGAACAGGTGTGGGCTCTTGAGAGTCAGGATAGACAATGGGCTGCAGCTCTGGCTTGTATTCTAATCATTTTATCTGGCCCATGAGTGGGAGACAGCTTCAAGAAAACCCTGGCCTAATAAGAGGACCCCAGGAGTCAGGGAGAGGAGGGGTGGGTGGTGGGTGGTGGGTGGAGACAGAGGCCTGGTGCCCCGGGTGCAGTGGAAGTCTCTGGAAGACCAGGTGGTGGCAGGCCGTACAGAGTGATGCCCAGGGTCACAGACCTGTCGGAGTTGCTATTTGTTAGTTCAAGTCCTGCTCTGAGGTGCTCTGTGTCAGATCTGAGTGACAGGTGAGCTGAGAGTGCTCTGCAATGAGGGCAATGTGCACGGTTCCTGTGTGCCCTGCCCTGCCACAGTACCTGCAAGTGTAGCTCTGTATCCTGGGAGGGAGCTGACCACGAGAGCCCCATGGGCTGCAGGGGACCTGCCCAGGGAACCCCATATCCTGGGATGGGCCTGACCATGAGAGCCCCATGGGCTGGTGTGGAGGTGGGGTACCTGCCCAGGTGAGCTCCATATCCTGAGATTGGCCTGACCACGAGAGCCCCATGGGCTGCCAGGGGCCTGGTAAAGATGTCAGGATCGTCAGTGAAGCCACCGAGTATATACCTCCAGTAGTTCCTAATTCCTACACCCTGCTGGTCATTCTACCAACCACCAGGAGACGGTATTCTGTATTAGTCTTCAATGATGCCTTCTTTTGTATGCCATTAGTCCCAGAGTCACAAGAAATTTTGGCTTGTAAGTGGCAGGACTCAACATACAACTAAAACAATACATCCAGGCCGTCTTGCCCCAAGTGTTCAAAAATTCCCACACCATCTTTGGGGAAAGCTTAGCTAAAGACGTAAAAGTTCTACCTCTGGAAAAGGAAACACTCCTTCAATATGCTGACGACATTCTGATCACCAGCCCTACTAAGGAGGCCTCTGAACTACCAAGCCAATAAAGGATAGAAGTTGTCCAAGAAAAAGCTCAAATATCACAGACTACGGTGACCTGCCTGGGCTTCATTCTCACAGAAGGTCGGAGAAGCTCATCCCAGGAAAGGGAAGAAACAATTTACAGCCTTACCCCTTTCTAAAACTAGAAGACAGCTTAGGGGTTCCTGGGGAGGCCAGAGTTTGCTGCTTCTGGATCCCTAACTACAGTCTACTAGCTGGGCCTCTATATGAAACACTGAAAGGAAAAGATGATGATCCTTTTGAATAGAATCCAGAAGTGGCCTTTCAAGAATGGAAAGAGCAGTCAATTCAGACCCTTGCCCTGGAACTCCCTAATTTAGCTAAACCCTTTGACCTTTACATTCCTGGTGAAAGGTGAATTGCCATTGGAGTATTAGTGCAAAACCTGGGACCACTTGAAATGGAACAATGCAAGAATACCATCCAGGTAGGATAAACTATAGTCACCAAGGGGCTTGGCCCACTGCAACATCTGGCCAACATACTGGCGGTATCAAAAAACCTGGAAATCAGCAGCTCAAAAGGCCACCTCCCTCCTAAGGGAAAAGGACCCCACGTGGTGTTCCTAACCCCCAACCATGCCCTGAAGTTGCAGGGTTTGCTCCGTGGGCACACTGACCTCCAGTGAGGAAGCCCTCCTACTCCAACATCCAGAGAGATATCCGGGGGCAACGGGGCACCATGACGACACATGTGACCATCACTTGACCTGGAGTTTCTCTCATAAAACAACAAGAGTGTGTCACAAAAGAGTAGACTACTGCTTGCAGGACTTACTGCACCCAGAGGGGAGGTAATAATCTTGGCAGGGGAACCGTATATCACGCTGTCACCATAGAAAAGCCTACAGACACCGTGATGATGGTGACCAGTAAGACCGGCTGGACTCCTGTTTACTTCAAAAGGCTGTTGACTCAGTGGCCATCATGGTCCTTCATCACAACTGACCCTGGACTGTCCGGGAGTTGAGCAGGCAGGGTCCTGACACCTGGTGCTGTTTTTACGTTAATTCAGAGGCCTAATTGAAGAAAGTGCAGACTACTAGTCAGAGCATCTAGGCTGGCAGAAACGGTCAGCCTAAAGTGTCTGAACAAATGTGTGGCGGGGTGAAAGTGGACCTCACAGCGTCACTGCACATTTCCTTCCCGGACCCTTAAAGGTCATTAGAATCTATAACACTTCCAATGCTCGTGCTCAGGCAGATGAACAGGGAGGCTGGAGGCCTGGGGACAATCAACGTCACCTAGAGGCTGCTGGGGAGAAGTTCTGACCCTCGCCCACGGGTATAAGGGCTCCTAACTCAGCACTCAGCAGTTACAGAAGAAGGGTCTGCACCCTCAGCACTCCAAGAATGAGGAAGAGGACAAAAGGCAGAAGAGGGGTTTGTCCCAGGCAAAGCCCATTAAAAATCCCTGGGAGATAAAAATAGAATCTGGGCAATAAAATAAAGTCTAACCTTTCTTATCCTTTGTGCTTTGTCTAATTTCATGTGCTCCTAGGGTCCCGCATACAGAGGTTCCACACCCGGCACTTCAGACCAGATTTCCTAGTACAGAATGGCTGGGTCGACACATCAGGTCCTGGGGCCCAGTGCAGACTCCGCGATATAGAGCCTGAGCTGCAGCCAACAGGGCCCTCGAGAGCTCTGCCCCCTCCCTCCCACTGAATCTGACAGGATCTCTACACAGCAGCCCAGCCCACAGCCCACGGGGTAGCACATGCTCTCACCTCTCCATTCTCTGATCAAAATATAAAGTTTCCTTTGCTTCTGAACCAAACTCAGTCTCGATCTTTTGGCTCCAATGACACTGGGCGTGGGGACACTTGTTGGGGTCCACTCTGGAGGATCAGTAACAGAAATTGAGAACGTTGTAACTTCAATGAACAGATGTGTGAGCCAAACTATAATTAACATAGAACAGTGTATAAGGCTCGGGTAAAATAAGATGTTTCTAACACTTCCATTTGATATTTCCATCACTTTATTATAAGCAAGTTCAGTGAAAAGGTTTGTCTTATTTGTCAGGTCAATATTAGAGAAGCGAAGTGATTTCTTTCCAAGGATGTACATCTAATAATCTTGGTTAAAGCTTCAATCTTGTTTTAAATGCTTTTCCATTGAAAATGATACCTCTCATTCAGCTCCCCCATTTCTGAGAAGTATAAAATCTTATAAGTTATTATTACCAAAGTGGAAAGGTGGGAGGAGGGATAAATTAACAGTTTGGGATTAACACATACACACTGCTATGTATAAAATAGATCGTCAACAAGGAACTACTCTATAGCACAGGGAACTACACTCAATATTTTGCAATAACCTATAAGGGGAAATAATCTGAAAAAGAATAGATATTTTTATTGACATCATCTATCAATGACAGTTAAAATGGAACCTAAGGGAAGCCGGTGGTCAGTGCTTCTGACCCTGAAGACTTCAATCATCTAAAGTTTGGACTCTGCCTACTTCCCAAGGCCCTTAATGAACATATGTGTAGCCGTAGCTTAAAAAATTCCCCAGTTTGGGTAGCGGAGAGACACTGATTTTGAAAAAGCCCTGGTGTTCTCCTCACATGAACGGGACACTTCCTACAGCTAAAACATGCCTGTCACACCCAGAGGATGGTATATCGTCTGATCGGGAAGAGTTTGGAAAAGGCATCTCATCTCCTCATCTCCTGGTGCTCGGGTTCACCACTCCGGCGTCTTTACTAACAGTCTCCCCACTTGGAGATGTCAGCACTGTCAACATCCTGTTGCACACAGTTTGGAATTTGTCCAAGGATGAAGCAGAAGGAGGAGGAACAATGAGAGACAAGTCCTAGGTTTTCGGACAGACATATGTCACTCTAATTTCCAATCAGGAAGACGAATTGACCAAAGGCTAGGGTTGCCCATGGAAACAGAATAGGGCTTGAGGAAATCCCGCTGCTTTGTGGCCAGTTCCCATAAACACAAGTTGAAAAATGGAACTCAGGGACACTAAAATTCACGAAACTGCAGAGTTGAAAATATCTATCACTGAAAAATGTCTTGAGGAAAGTCAGAGTAAAGGACTTGTAAGCAACGGAGAATGGCAGGAAAGGGATTGGATGAGGTAGAAAGGACTCGCCATTAAGCACAAGAAAAGGGGCTGAACATTGCCAACATTGCAGTTGGCCAAAAAGGGTGTATGCATCTTTTTCTGTATATATTCAAGAAAAGGGCATACACTTTTTTAGCCAACCAAACAGGTGGGCACTGGAAATCAATACTACAAAACATATCACTTCGCATCAGTCAGAAGAGCCTTCCTCATAAAGTGTAAACACCAGAAATGCAGGACAGGGCAAGGAGAAAAGGGAGCCCTGTGAGGCTTATAGTGGAAATGTATATTGCCAACGGTCACTCTGGAAAAGTGTATTGTGATTACTAAAGCATCTAAAAAATGAGCTACAGAGCACAGGGCACTTGCACTCATGGACGTATATCTTGGGAAAAAGAAAAATCGAGAGGACACAGGCACCCCAATGTTTACCGCCTCTCTGTTTAATATATCCTCGATTAGGTTATAATTTATATGTCTCTGGAGGGAAAAAATGGACAGAGGTGTGGCACTTATGTAGAGTGGAATATTACTCAGCCTGAAAATCAATGAAACATGGCCAGTTGTAACAACCCCAGAGGAGTTACGTATGATCATTTTAAGTCACATAATTCAAAAAGACAAAGACATACGATATTACTAATACATGGAATGTAAACGTGGCTACAAATGAACTGAATTACAAAAGAGAACGGGGTCTCAAATTTAGAAAACCAACTTATGCTTGCTTAAGGATCAAGGAGAGTTGGGGTGCTGCATAAAACCAGAGATTGAAATTAGCACAGATACCGTTCCATAAGCCAAATATGTAATAGAAAAAACCTACTTCCTGGTCAACGAAATGGACTCAACACCCCATATTCAGTGCCTAGGAATATACAGGATGAGTAAGAGTCTTAATACCTATGGATTTATATGTCTCCATAAGAGAATCAAGCGTGTGTACAGTGACAAAAACGCAGCAGTGAAAATCAGCTAAATCCCATTATCAAAATAAATTTCAAAAACAAAACACAATGACAGTGAAATAGAGAGCAATTCTTAAATAATTCATTCAGGGCTTGTGATGCAACCTGGATTTACCTCATCTACACCCAGAGCTGCGTGAGACATAAGTTTGGAGACATCGGGCTGATAGCATTGGTGAGGTTCAATGAGCAAATGCAGACCATTTGAAGTCATACTGTATGGTACCCTTTCCATGGGTCCCAACTCTCCAGGTTTAAGCGATTCTTCCTTCAGCTAAAACATGCATGGGAAACCCACAGTATGGTGCACCGTGTGACCGGGAAACATTTTCAAATGCATCTCAGTTTTCGTCCCCTTTTACTCGGGTTCACCATTCCAGACCCTTTACTAACACTCTCCCCACTTGGAGAGTCAGTGCCTTTAACCTCCTGTTTGGCACAGTTTGCAATTTCTGCGCAAGATGAACAGGAATAGGGAGAACCAATGAGAGACTAGTTGTAGGTGTATGCATGGGCAAATTTAACGCTCATTTCCCACCAGGAAGAGGAATTAACCGAAGGCTCAGCATGCTGTGCTGGAACCAGATTAGGGCCTGAAGCAATCCTGAGGGTTTGCGGCCATCTCACAAGAAAGCGATTTGAAGAAAGGAGCTCCGGGGCACTGTAATTCAAAACCTGCAGTGTTGTAAATGACAGCTATCATCCAAAAATATATTGAAGGAAGGCTGCGAAGAGGACTTGAAAGCGGGGCAGAATTGCAGGAAACCGATTTCAGGGGGTAGATTGGAATTGCATTTAAAGCATAGGAAAAGAGGCAGAACGTCGACAATGATGGACTTGGCAAAAAGGGCGTATGCGTTTTTTCCGGAATATACGCATACGCCCTTTTTGGCCAACCAAGCAAGCATGTTAAAGACATCTGCACTACAATGAAGTCTCACTGCCCCCCGGTCAAAAGGGCCATCTGAAAAAAGTGTAAAATCCAGAAAGGCAGCACAGGCCATGGAGAACAGGGAGCCTTGTTATGCTCATGGGTGGGATGTAAATTGCCAACAGCCACTCTGGAGAAGTGTATTGTGTTTCCTGAAACACCTAAAAAACAAAGCAACAGAGCCTACGGCACTTCCACTTATGGTCCTATAGCTTAGGGAAATTAAAATAAAAAACAGACAGCCACCCCAAAGTTTCAGACGGCTCTGTTTACAAGAACCTCTTCTACGGTACAAGTTAAATATCCCAGAAAGCGAAAAATGGATAAAGAAGTTGTGGTACGTACGTACAATGGAATATCACTCACCAATGAAATCTATGTCATCTGGCCCGTCGTGGCATAATGAGTGGGTACAGGTACGATGATTCTAAGAGAAATAAGTCACACAGAAAATGAAACATCATAAGTTATCTCTAATACACCGAATATAATCTTGGCTACACATGAACTGAATTACAAAACAGAACAGGGTCTCAAATTTAGAAAACCAACTTATGTTTGCTTAGGGGGAAAGGTGAGTTGGGGTGCTGCATAAAACCAGAGATAGAAATTAGCACAGATACCATTCCATACGTCAAATATGTTATAGTCAAGACCTACCCCTTGCTCAACGAAATGGGCTAAACACCCTATATTCAACGCTTAGGAATACACCTGACTAGTAAGAATCTTCAAACCCATGGATTTATATGTCTCCATAAGAGAATCAAGCATGTGTACAGCTGCATGAAGGCAGCAGAGAAAATCCGATAAATCCTATTATCAAAATGAATTACAAAAACAAAACACAATGACTGTGAAATAGAGAGCAATTCTTAAATAATTCATTCAGGGCTTGTGATGCAACCTGGATTTACCTCATCTAAACCCAGAGCTGAGTGAGACATAAGGTTGGACACTTCGGGCTGATAGCATTGGTGAGGTTCGATGAGCAAATGCAGACCATTTGAAGTCATACTACATGGTACCCATTCCATGGGTCCCAAATCTCAAGGTTTAAGCGATTCTTCCTTCAGCTAAAGCATGCATCGGAAGCCCACAGTATGCTGCACCGTGTGACCGGGAAACATTTTCAAATGCATCTCAGTTTTTATGCCCTTTTACTCGGGTTCACAATTCCAGACCCTTTACTAACACTCTCCCCACTTGGAGAGTCAGTGCCTTTAACCTCCTGTTTGGCACAGTTTGCAATTTCTGCGCAAGATGAACAGGAATAGGGAGAACCAATGAGAGACTAGCTGTAGGTGTCTGCACAGGCAAATTTAATGCTCATTTCCAACCAGGAAGAGGAATTAACCAAACGCTTAGCATGCCGTGCCGGAACCAGATTAGGGCCTGAAGCAATCCTGCGGGTTTGCGGCCAGCTCAAAAGAAAGCGATTTGAAGAAAGGAACTCAGGGGCACTGTAATTCACAAACCTGCAGAGTTATAAATGACAGCTATCGTCCAAAAATATATTGAAAGAAGGCTGGGAAGAGGACTTGAAAGCGGGGCAAAATTGCAGGAAAACGATTTCAGGGGGTAGACTGGAATTGCATTTAAAGCATAGGAAAAGAGGCAGAACGTCGACAATGATGCTCTTGGCCAAAAAGGGCGTATGCGTTTTTTCCTGAATATATTCAGGAAAAAACGCATACGCCCTTTTTGGCCAACCAAGCAAGCACGTTAAAGAAATCTGCACTACAATGAAGTCTCACTGCCCCCCTGTCAAAAGGGCCATCTGAAAAAAGTGTAAAATCCAGAAAGGCAGCACAGGCCATGGAGAACAGGGAGCCTTGTTATGCTCATGGGTGGGATGTAAATTGCCAAGAGCCACTCTGGAGAAGTGTATTGTGTTTCCTGAAACACCTAAAAAACAAAGCAACGGAGCCTACGGCACTTCCACTTATGGTCCTATAGCTTAGGGAAATGAAAATCAAAAACACACAGCCACCACAAAGTTTCAGACGGCGCTGTTTACAAGAACCTCGTCTATGGTACAAGTTAAATATCCCAGAAAGCGAAAAATGGATAAAGAAATTGTGGTACGTACGTACAATGGAATATCACTCACCAATGAAATCTATGTCATCTGGCCCGTCGTGGCATAATGAGTGGATTCAGGTACGATGATTCTAAGAGAAATAAGTCACACAGAAAATGAAAAATCATAAGTTATCTCTAATACACCGAATGTAATCTTGGCTACACATGAACTGAAATACAAAACAGAAGAGGGTCTCAAATTTAGAAAACCAACTTATGTTTGCTTAAGGGGAAAGGTGAGTTGGGGTGCTGCATAAAACCAGAGATATAAATTAGCACAGATACCATTCCATACGTCAAATATGTAATAGTCAAGACCTACCCCTTGCTCAACGAAATGGGCTAAACACCCTATATTCAACGCCTAGGAATACACCTGACTAGTAAGAATCTTCAAACCCATGGATTTATATGTCTCCATAAGAGAATCAAGCGTGTGTACAGCTGCATGAAGGCAGCAGAGAAAATCCGATAAATCCCATTATCAAAATGAATTACAAAAACAAAACACAATGACAGTGAAATAGAGAGCAATTCTTAAATAATTCATTCAGGTCTTGAGATGCAACCTGGATTTACCTCATCTACACCCAGAGCTGAGTGAGACATAAGGTTGGATACTTCGGGCTGATAGCGTTGGTGAGGTTCGATGAGCAAATGCAGACCATTTGAAGTCATACTGCATGGTACCCATTCCATGGGTCCATACTCTCCAGGTTTAAGCTATTCTTCCTTCAGCTAAAACATGCATGGGAAACCCACAGTATGGTGCACCGTGTGACCGGGAAACGTTTTCAAATGCATCTCAGTTTTCGTCCCCTTTTACTCGGGTTCACAATTCCAGATCCTTTACTAACACTCTCCCCACTTGGAGAGTCAGTGCCTTTAACCTCCTGTTGGGCACAGTTTGCAATTTCTGCGCAAGATGAACAGGAATAGGGAGAACCAATGAGAGACTAGCTGTAGGTGTCTGCACGGGCAAATTTAACGCTCATTTCCCACCAGGAAGAGGAATTAACCAAACGCTCAGCATGCCGTGCCGGAACCAGATTAGGGCCTGAAGCAACCCTGCGAGTTTGCGGCCATCTCACAAGAAAGCGATTTGAAGAAAGGAGCTCCGGGGCACTGTAATTCACAAACCTGCAGAGTTATAAATGACAGCTATCGTCCAAAAATATATTGAAGGAAGCCTGCGAAGAGGACTTGAAAGCGGGGCAGAATTGCAAGAAAACGATTTCAGGGGGTAGACTGGAATTGCATTTAAAGCATAGGAAAAGAGGCAGAACGTCGACAATGATGCACTTGGCCAAAAAGGGCGTATGCGTTTTTTCCTGAATATATTCAGGAAAAAACGCATACGCCCTTTTTGGCCAACCAAGCAAGCATGTTAAAGAAATCTGCACTACAATGAAGTCTCACTGCCCCCCGGTCAAAAGGGCCATCTGAAAAAAGTGTAAAATCCAGAAAGGCAGCACAGGCCATGGAGAACAGGGAGCCTTGTTATGCTGATGGGCGGGATGTAAATTGCCAACAGCCACTCTGGAGAAGTGTATGGTGTTTCCTGAAACACCTAAAAAACAAAGCAACAGAGCCTACGGCACTTCCACTTATGGTCCTATAGCTTAGGGAAATTTAAATCAAAAACACACAGCCAAGCCAAAGTTTCAGATGGCTCTGTTTACAAGAACCTCTTCTACGGTACAAGTTAAATATCCCAGAAAGCGAAAAATGGATAAAGAAGTTGTGGTACGTACGTACAATGGAATATCAGTCACCAAGGAAAGCTATGTCATCTGGCCCGTCGTGGCGTAATGAGTGGATTCAGGTACGATGATTTTAAGTGAAATAAGTCACACAGAAAATGAAACATCATAAGATATCACTAACACACCGAATGTAATCTTGGCTACACATGAACTGAAATACAAAACAGAACAGGGTCTCAAATTTAGAAAACCAACTTATGTTTGCTTAAGGGGAAAGGTGAGTTGGGGTGCTGCATAAAACCAGAGATAGAAATTAGCACAGATACCATTCCATATGTCAAATATGTAATAGTCAAGACCTACCCCTTGCTCAACGAAATGGGCTAAACACCCTATATTCAACGCCTAGGAATACACCTGACTAGTAAGAATCTTCAAACCCATGGATTTATATGTCTCCATAAGAGAATCAAGCCTGTGTACAGCTGCATGAATGCAGCAGAGAAAAACCGATAAATCCTATTATCAAAATGATTACAAAAACAAAACACAATGACAGTGAAATAGAGAGCAATTCTTAAATAATTCATTCAGGGCTTGTGATGCAACCTGGATTTACCTCATCTACACCCAGAGCTGAGTGAGACATAAGGTTGGACACTTCGGGCTGATAGCATTGGTGAGGTTCGATGAGCAAATGCAGACCATTTGAAGTCATACTGCATGGTACCCATTCCATGGGTCCCAACTCTCCAGGTTTAAGCGATTCTTCCTTCAGCTAAAGCATGCATGGGAAGCCCACAGTATGGTGCACCGTGTGACCGGGAAACATTTTCAAATGCATCTCAGTTTTTGTCCCCTTTTACTCGGGTTCACAATTCCAGACCCTTTACTAACACTCTCCCCACTTGGAGAGTCAGTGCCTTTAACCTCCTATTTGGCACAGTTTGCAATTTCTGCGCAAGATGAACAGGAATAGGGAGTACCAATGAGAGACTAGCTGTAGGTGTCTGCACGGGCAAATTTAACGCTCATTTCCAACCAGGAAGAGGAATTAACCAAACGCTCAGCATGCCGTGCCAGAACCAGATTAGGCCCTGAAGCAATCCTGCGGGTTTGCGGCCAGTTCAAAAGAAAGCGATTTGAAGAAAGGAGCTCAGGGGCACTCTAATTCACAAACCTGCAGAGTTATAAGTGACAGCTATCATCCAAAAATATATTGAAGGAAGGCTGTGAAGAGGACTTGAAAGCGGGGCAAAATTGCAGGAAAACGATTTCAGGGGGTAGACTGGAATTGCATTTAAAGCATAGGAAAAGAGGCAGAACGTCGACAATGATGCACTTGGCCAAAAAGGGCGTATGCGTTTTTTCCTGAATATATTCAGGAAAAAACGCATACGCCCTTTTTGGCCAACCAAGCAAGCATGTTAAAGAAATCTGCACTACAATGAAGTCTCACTGCCCCCCAGTCAAAAGGGCCATCTGAAAAACGTGTAAAATCCAGAAAGGCAGCACAGGCCATGGAGAACAGGGAGCCTTGTTATGCTGATGGGCGGGATGTGAACTGCCAACAGCCACTCTGGAGAAGTGTATGGTGTTTCCTGAAACACGTAGGAAACAAAGCAACACAGCCTATGGCACTTCCACTTATGGTCCTATAGCTTAGGGAAGTTTAAATCAAAAACACACAGCCACCCCAAAGTTTGGGTCGGCTCTGTTTACAAGAACCTCTTCTACGGTACAAGTTAAATATCCCAGAAAGCGAAAATGGATAAAGAAGTTGTGGTACATACGTACAATGGAAAATCACTCAGCAATGAAATCTATGTCATCTGGCCCTTAGCGGCATAATGAGTGGATTCAGGTACAATGATTCTACGTGAAATAAGTCACACAGAAAAAGGAACATCATAAGATATCACTAATACATGGAATGAAACTTGGCTACACATGAACTGAATTACAAAACAGAAGAGGGTCTCCAATTTAGAAAACCAACTGATGGTTGCTTATGGGGAAAGGTGAGTTGGGGTGCTGCATAAAACCAGAGATTGATATTAGTACAGAAACTGTTCCATAAACCAAATATGTAATAGAAAAGACCTACTCCTTGCTCAACGAAATGGAGTCAACACCCCATATTCAATGCCTAGGAATATACCTGACTAGTAAGGATCTTAAAACCCATGGATTTATATGTCTCCGTAAGAGAATCAAGCGTGTGTACAGCGGCCTAAACGCATCAGTGAAAATCCGATAAATCCCATTATCAAAATAAATTTCAAAAACAAAACACAATGACACTGAAATAGAGGGCAATTCTTAAATAATTCATTCAGGGCTTGTGATACAACCTGGA
Organism: Delphinapterus leucas; assembly: GCF_059928025.1. Lineage (NCBI taxonomy): Eukaryota > Metazoa > Chordata > Mammalia > Artiodactyla > Monodontidae > Delphinapterus > Delphinapterus leucas. Next base: position 14,754,006 of record NW_028322236.1, on the reverse strand, counting down.
TTTAGCACATCTTCAACCAGAGCTGGGTGAGACATAAGGCTGGACACTTCGGGCTGATAGCATTGGTGAGGTTCGGTGAGCAAATGCAGAACATTTGAAGTCATACTGCATGGTACCCATTCCATGGGTCCCAACTCTCCAGGTTTAAGGGATTCTTCCTTCAGCTAAAACATGCATGGGAAACCCAGAGTATGGTCCACCTTGTGATTTGGATTCGTTTTCAAATTCATCTCAGTTTTTTTCCCCTGGTACTAGGGTTCAATATTCCAGACCCGTCAATAACACTCTCCCCATATATATATTCAGGAAAAAACGCATACGCCCTTTTTGGCCAACCAAGCGAGCGTGTAAAGGAAATCTGCACTACAATGAAGCCTCACTGCCCCCCGGTCAAAAGGGCCATCTGAAAAAAGTGTAAAATCCAGAAAGACAGGACAGGCCATGGAGAACATGTAGCCTTGTTATGCTGATGGGCGGGATGTGAACCGCCAACAGCCACTCTGGAGAACTGTATGGTGTTTCCGGAAACACGTAGGAAACAAAGCAACACAGCCTATGGCACTTCCACTTATGGTCCTATAGCTTAGGGACATTAAAATGAAAAACACAGAGCCACCCCAAAGTTTGGGACGGCTCTGTTTACAAGAACCTCGTCTACGATACAAGTTAAATATCCCAGAAATCGAAATATGGATAAAGAAGATGTGGTACGTATGTACAATGGAATATCACTCAGCAATGATATCTATGTCATCAGGCCAGTAGTGGCATAATGAATGGATTCAGGTATGATGATTTTACGTGAAATAAGTCACACAGAAAAAGAAACATCATAAGTTATCACTAATACATGGAATGTAAACTTGGCTACACATGAACTGATCTACAAAACAGAACACGGTCTCAAATTTAGAAAACGAACTTACGCTTGCTTATGGGGAAAGGTGAGTTGGCGTGCTGCATAAAACCAGAGATTGAAATTAGCACAGATATCTTTCCATAAGCCAAATATATAATAGACAAGACCTACTCCTTGCTCAACGAAATGAACTCAACACCCCATATTCAACGCCTCGGAATATACCTGACTAGTAAGAATCTTAAAACCCATGGATTTATATGTCTCCGTAAGAGAATCAAGCGTGTGTACAGTGGCCTAAACGCAGCAGTGAAAATCGGATAACTTCCTTTATCAAAAAAAATTTCAAAAACAAAACACAATGACAGTGAAATAGAGAGCAATTCTTAAATAATTCATTCAGGGCTTGTGATGCAACCTGGATTTACCACATCTACACCCAGAGCTGGGTGAGACATAAGGCTGGACACTTCGCGCTGATACCATTGGTGAGGCTCGGTGAGCAAATGCAGACCGTTTGAAGGCATACTGCATGGTACCCATTCCATGGGTCCCAACTCTCCAGGTTTAAGGGATTCTTCCTTCAGCTAAAACATGCATGAGAAACGCAGAGTATATTCCACCATGTGATTGCGAAACGTTTTCAAATGCATCTCAGTTTTTGTGCCCTGGTACTCGGGTTCACCATTCCAGACGCTTTACTAACACTCTCCCCACTTGGAGAGTCAATGCCTTTAACATCCTGTTCAGCACAGTTTGCAATTTCTGAGCAAGATGAACAGGAATAGGGAGAACCAATGAGAGACTAGCTGTAGGTGCCTGCACGGGCAAGTGTAACGACCATTTCCCACCAGGAAGAGGAATTAACCAAAGGGTCAGCGTGCCCTGCCAGAAACAGATTAGCGCCTGAAGCATTCCTGCGGTTTTCGGCCAGCTCACAAGAAAGCGAGTTGAAGAAAGGAGCTCAGGGGCACTCTAATTCACAAACCTGCAGAGTTATGAATGACAGCTATCGTCCAAAAATATATTGAAGTAAGTCTGCGAAGAGGACTGGAAAGGGGGGCAGCATTTGAGGAAAACTATTTCAGGGGGTAGACTGGAATTGCACTTAAAGCATAGGAAATGAGGCAGAATGTCGACAATGATGCACTTTGCCAAAAAGGGCGTATGCATTTTTTCCTGAATATATTCAGGAAAAAACGCATACACCCTTGATGGCCAACCAAGCAAGCCTGTAAAGGAAATCTGCACCAAGGGCAGAAAGCTGTTGGGGGGATGGTGGTGTGAAGAGTTGAGAGATTGGGATTGACATGTATACATTTATATGTATAAAATAGATAACCAATAAGAACCTGCTGTATAAAAAATAAGATTAAAAATTAAAAAAAATAAAATTAAAAAGTAAAACAGAAAAAATATTCTTCCCTCCACATACATGTATTTATATGAATAAATTATTTCTATGCTTATATTTGTAAATGCAAAAAAGAGGAATGAAATCTACCTTGAACCAAAAACGAAAAATAGAAAAAACAAACAGAATCCACAAGTTACACAGAGGAAAACCGTATCAGGACACTTGCTCCAGTTGTAAACAATTCTGAAGTTGGTCAGTGGTGGGGAATCATCTCCCATACAGCCAGCAGGCCCCACGCAACAAGCGTCCTCATTGCAAAGCTGGGGGACCGTGCTGAGGCATCTGTGAGTAAACGTGGTCCGAGCCCCAGGCCAGCTGCTGCTGAAATGTTCCCACCCTTCCCAGATAAAACACCTGAATATGTTCAAGGACTTGAAAGCCTAGAGGAAGGGCAATGGAGCCACACGAGTGATTGCATGCCAGCCAACTTGGTGCCTGCAGGCCAGCCAGGATGGTCCTGGCCCTGGGTGCTCTTCTGGAAGCTTTCCATTTCCCTGCCTGAGATACCCCTCCTGTCCCGGCCCCCACTGATTTCTTCCTTCCTCACGTCTGCCCAGGGAGAAATTCCAGCGCCAGGTATGGGTGACACATCCTCTTCTTTAGCAGGTGGCATCTTGACAACTGCTGCAGAAAGTCCAGCAGAGCCCCACTCACACTGGGCCACCCACAACGCCGTGACCTGTCACTCCCTGCCACCAGCCCAGCCCCGAGACTGCTGACAGGGCAGAGAAAATGGCGTCAGGCACAGCTGCAGGGGTTCTTGCTGCCTGGAGCGGTGTTTATATTGATCTCAAAACAGGCACACCTGGGGAGGGCTGGCCGGCATGGTCAGGCTGCCCAGGTCAGCCAATCATCACCCCTCAGGGTCTCACAGTTGCAGAAAATGGAACTTGCTGAATCGGCCAGGTCCAAGGAACAGGTGTGGGCTCTTGAGAGTCAGGATAGACAATGGGCTGCAGCTCTGGCTTGTATTCTAATCATTTTATCTGGCCCATGAGTGGGAGACAGCTTCAAGAAAACCCTGGCCTAATAAGAGGACCCCAGGAGTCAGGGAGAGGAGGGGTGGGTGGTGGGTGGTGGGTGGAGACAGAGGCCTGGTGCCCCGGGTGCAGTGGAAGTCTCTGGAAGACCAGGTGGTGGCAGGCCGTACAGAGTGATGCCCAGGGTCACAGACCTGTCGGAGTTGCTATTTGTTAGTTCAAGTCCTGCTCTGAGGTGCTCTGTGTCAGATCTGAGTGACAGGTGAGCTGAGAGTGCTCTGCAATGAGGGCAATGTGCACGGTTCCTGTGTGCCCTGCCCTGCCACAGTACCTGCAAGTGTAGCTCTGTATCCTGGGAGGGAGCTGACCACGAGAGCCCCATGGGCTGCAGGGGACCTGCCCAGGGAACCCCATATCCTGGGATGGGCCTGACCATGAGAGCCCCATGGGCTGGTGTGGAGGTGGGGTACCTGCCCAGGTGAGCTCCATATCCTGAGATTGGCCTGACCACGAGAGCCCCATGGGCTGCCAGGGGCCTGGTAAAGATGTCAGGATCGTCAGTGAAGCCACCGAGTATATACCTCCAGTAGTTCCTAATTCCTACACCCTGCTGGTCATTCTACCAACCACCAGGAGACGGTATTCTGTATTAGTCTTCAATGATGCCTTCTTTTGTATGCCATTAGTCCCAGAGTCACAAGAAATTTTGGCTTGTAAGTGGCAGGACTCAACATACAACTAAAACAATACATCCAGGCCGTCTTGCCCCAAGTGTTCAAAAATTCCCACACCATCTTTGGGGAAAGCTTAGCTAAAGACGTAAAAGTTCTACCTCTGGAAAAGGAAACACTCCTTCAATATGCTGACGATATTCTGATCACCAGCCCTACTAAGGAGGCCTCTGAACTACCAAGCCAATAAAGGATAGAAGTTGTCCAAGAAAAAGCTCAAATATCACAGACTACGGTGACCTGCCTGGGCTTCATTCTCACAGAAGGTCGGAGAAGCTCATCCCAGGAAAGGGAAGAAACAATTTACAGCCTTACCCCTTTCTAAAACTAGAAGACAGCTTAGGGGTTCCTGGGGAGGCCAGAGTTTGCTGCTTCTGGATCCCTAACTACAGTCTACTAGCTGGGCCTCTATATGAAACACTGAAAGGAAAAGATGATGATCCTTTTGAATAGAATCCAGAAGTGGCCTTTCAAGAATGGAAAGAGCAGTCAATTCAGACCCTTGCCCTGGAACTCCCTAATTTAGCTAAACCCTTTGACCTTTACATTCCTGGTGAAAGGTGAATTGCCATTGGAGTATTAGTGCAAAACCTGGGACCACTTGAAATGGAACAATGCAAGAATGCCATCCAGGTAGGATAAACTATAGTCACCAAGGGGCTTGGCCCACTGCAACATCTGGCCAACATACTGGCGGTATCAAAAAACCTGGAAATCAGCAGCTCAAAAGGCCACCTCCCTCCTAAGGGAAAAGGACCCCACGTGGTGTTCCTAACCCCCAACCATGCCCTGAAGTTGCAGGGTTTGCTCCGTGGGCACACTGACCTCCAGTGAGGAAGCCCTCCTACTCCAACATCCAGAGAGATATCCGGGGGCAACGGGGCACCATGACGACACATGTGACCATCACTTGACCTGGAGTTTCTCTCATAAAACAACAAGAGTGTGTCACAAAAGAGTAGACTACTGCTTGCAGGACTTACTGCACCCAGAGGGGAGGTAATAATCTTGGCAGGGGAACCGTATATCACGCTGTCACCATAGAAAACCCTACAGACACCGTGATGATGGTGACCAGTAAGACCGGCTGGACTCCTGTTTACTTCAAAAGGCTGTTGACTCAGTGGCCATCATGGTCCTTCATCACAACTGACCCTGGACTGTCCGGGAGTTGAGCAGGCAGGGTCCTGACACCTGGTGCTGTTTTTACGTTAATTCAGAGGCCTAATTGAAGAAAGTGCAGACTACTAGTCAGAGCATCTAGGCTGGCAGAAACGGTCAGCCTAAAGTGTCTGAACAAATGTGTGGCGGGGTGAAAGTGGACCTCACAGCGTCACTGCACATTTCCTTCCCGGACCCTTAAAGGTCATTAGAATCTATAACACTTCCAATGCTCGTGCTCAGGCAGATGAACAGGGAGGCTGGAGGCCTGGGGACAATCAACGTCACCTAGAGGCTGCTGGGGAGAAGTTCTGACCCTCGCCCACGGGTATAAGGGCTCCTAACTCAGCACTCAGCAGTTACAGAAGAAGGGTCTGCACCCTCAGCACTCCAAGAATGAGGAAGAGGACAAAAGGCAGAAGAGGGGTTTGTCCCAGGCAAAGCCCATTAAAAATCCCTGGGAGATAAAAATAGAATCTGGGCAATAAAATAAAGTCTAACCTTTCTTATCCTTTGTGCTTTGTCTAATTTCATGTGCTCCTAGGGTCCCGCATACAGAGGTTCCACACCCGGCACTTCAGACCAGATTTCCTAGTACAGAATGGCTGGGTCGACACATCAGGTCCTGGGGCCCAGTGCAGACTCCGCGATATAGAGCCTGAGCTGCAGCCAACAGGGCCCTCGAGAGCTCTGCCCCCTCCCTCCCACTGAATCTGACAGGATCTCTACACAGCAGCCCAGCCCACAGCCCACGGGGTAGCACATGCTCTCACCTCTCCATTCTCTGATCAAAATATAAAGTTTCCTTTGCTTCTGAACCAAACTCAGTCTCGATCTTTTGGCTCCAATGACACTGGGCGTGGGGACACTTGTTGGGGTCCACTCTGGAGGATCAGTAACAGAAATTGAGAACGTTGTAACTTCAATGAACAGATGTGTGAGCCAAACTATAATTAACATAGAACAGTGTATAAGGCTCGGGTAAAATAAGATGTTTCTAACACTTCCATTTGATATTTCCATCACTTTATTATAAGCAAGTTCAGTGAAAAGGTTTGTCTTATTTGTCAGGTCAATATTAGAGAAGCGAAGTGATTTCTTTCCAAGGATGTACATCTAATAATCTTGGTTAAAGCTTCAATCTTGTTTTAAATGCTTTTCCATTGAAAATGATACCTCTCATTCAGCTCCCCCATTTCTGAGAAGTATAAAATCTTATAAGTTATTATTACCAAAGTGGAAAGGTGGGAGGAGGGATAAATTAACAGTTTGGGATTAACACATACACACTGCTATGTATAAAATAGATCGTCAACAAGGAACTACTCTATAGCACAGGGAACTACACTCAATATTTTGCAATAACCTATAAGGGGAAATAATCTGAAAAAGAATAGATATTTTTATTGACATCATCTATCAATGACAGTTAAAATGGAACCTAAGGGAAGCCGGTGGTCAGTGCTTCTGACCCTGAAGACTTCAATCATCTAAAGTTTGGACTCTGCCTACTTCCCAAGGCCCTTAATGAACATATGTGTAGCCGTAGCTTAAAAAATTCCCCAGTTTGGGTAGCGGAGAGACACTGATTTTGAAAAAGCCCTGGTGTTCTCCTCACATGAACGGGACACTTCCTACAGCTAAAACATGCCTGTCACACCCAGAGGATGGTATATCGTCTGATCGGGAAGAGTTTGGAAAAGGCATCTCATCTCCTCATCTCCTGGTGCTCGGGTTCACCACTCCGGCGTCTTTACTAACAGTCTCCCCACTTGGAGATGTCAGCACTGTCAACATCCTGTTGCACACAGTTTGGAATTTGTCCAAGGATGAAGCAGAAGGAGGAGGAACAATGAGAGACAAGTCCTAGGTTTTCGGACAGACATATGTCACTCTAATTTCCAATCAGGAAGACGAATTGACCAAAGGCTAGGGTTGCCCATGGAAACAGAATAGGGCTTGAGGAAATCCCGCTGCTTTGTGGCCAGTTCCCATAAACACAAGTTGAAAAATGGAACTCAGGGACACTAAAATTCACGAAACTGCAGAGTTGAAAATATCTATCACTGAAAAATGTCTTGAGGAAAGTCAGAGAAAAGGACTTGTAAGCAACGGAGAATGGCAGGAAAGGGATTGGATGAGGTAGAAAGGACTCGCCATTAAGCACAAGAAAAGGGGCTGAACATTGCCAACATTGCAGTTGGCCAAAAAGGGTGTATGCATCTTTTTCTGTATATATTCAAGAAAAGGGCATACACTTTTTTAGCCAACCAAACAGGTGGGCACTGGAAATCAATACTACAAAACATATCACTTCGCATCAGTCAGAAGAGCCTTCCTCATAAAGTGTAAACACCAGAAATGCAGGACAGGGCAAGGAGAAAAGGGAGCCCTGTGAGGCTTATAGTGGAAATGTATATTGCCAACGGTCACTCTGGAAAAGTGTATTGTGATTACTAAAGCATCTAAAAAATGAGCTACAGAGCACAGGGCACTTGCACTCATGGACGTATATCTTGGGAAAAAGAAAAATCGAGAGGACACAGGCACCCCAATGTTTACCGCCTCTCTGTTTAATATATCCTCGATTAGGTTATAATTTATATGTCTCTGGAGGGAAAAAATGGACAGAGGTGTGGCACTTATGTAGAGTGGAATATTACTCAGCCTGAAAATCAATGAAACATGGCCAGTTATAACAACCCCAGAGGAGTTACGTATGATCATTTGAAGTCACATAATTCAAAAAGACAAAGACATACGATATTACTAATACATGGAATGTAAACGTGGCTACAAATGAACTGAATTACAAAAGAGAACGAGGTCTCAAATTTAGAAAACCAACTTATGCTTGCTTAAGGATCAAGGAGAGTTGGGGTGCTGCATAAAACCAGAGATTGAAATTAGCACAGATACCGTTCCATAAGCCAAATATGTAATAGAAAAAACCTACTTCCTGGTCAACGAAATGGACACCCCCTATTCAGTGCCTAGGAATATACAGGATGAGTAAGAGTCTTAATACCTATGGATTTATATGTCTCCATAAGAGAATCAAGCGTGTGTACAGTGACAAAAACGCAGCAGTGAAAATCAGCTAAATCCCATTATCAAAATAAATTTCAAAAACAAAACACAATGACAGTGAAATAGAGAGCAATTCTTAAATAATTCATTCAGGGCTTGTGATGCAACCTGGATTTACCTCATCTACACCCAGAGCTGCGTGAGACATAAGTTTGGAGACATCGGGCTGATAGCATTGGTGAGGTTCAATGAGCAAATGCAGACCATTTGAAGTCATACTGTATGGTACCCTTTCCATGGGTCCCAACTCTCCAGGTTTAAGCGATTCTTCCTTCAGCTAAAACATGCATAGGAAACCCACAGTATGGTGCACCGTGTGACCGGGAAACATTTTCAAATGCATCTCAGTTTTCGTCCCCTTTTACTCGGGTGCACAATTCCAGACCCTTTACTAACACTCTCCCCACTTGGAGAGTCAGTGCCTTTAACCTCCTGTTTGGCACAGTTTGCAATTTCTGCGCAAGATGAACAGGAATAGGGAGAACCAATGAGAGACTAGTTGTAGGTGTATGCACGGGCAAATTTAACGCTCATTTCCCACCAGGAAGAGGAATTAACCAAACGCTCAGCATGCCGTGCCGGAACTAGATTAGGTCCTGAAGCAATCCTGCGGGTTTGCGGCCAGCTCACAAGAAAGCGATTTGAAGAAAGGAGCTCAGGGGCACTGTAATTCACAAACCTGCAGAGTTATAAATGACTGCTATCATCCAAAAATATATTGAAGGAAGGCTGCGAAGACGACTTGAAAGCGGGGCAGAATTGCAGGAAAACGATTTCAGGGGGTAGACTGGAATTGCATTTAAAGCATAGGAAAAGAGGCAGAACGTCGACAATGATGCACTTGGCCAAAAAGGGCCTATGCGAATTTTCCTGAATATATTCAGGAAAAAACGCATACGCCCTTTTTGGCCAACCAAGCAAGCATGTTAAAGAAATCTGCACTACAATGAATTCTCACTGCCCCCCGGTCAAAAGGGACATCTGAAAAAAGTGTAAAATGCAGAAATGCAGCACAGGCCATGGAGAACAGGGAGCCTTGTTATGCTGATGGGTGGGATGTAAATTGCCAACAGCCACTCTGGAGAAGTGTATGGTGTTTCCTGAAACACCTAAAAAACAAAGCAACGGAGCCTATGGCACTTCCACTTATGGTCCTATAGCTTAGGGAAATTAAAATCAAAAACACACAGCCACCCCAAAGCTTTAGACAGCTCTGTTTACAAGAACCTCGTCTACGGTACAAGTTAAATATCCCAGAAAGCAAAAAATGGATAAAGAAGTTGTGGTACGTACGTACAATTGAATATCACTCACGAATGAAATCTATGTCATCTGGCCCGTCGTGGCATAATGAGTGGATTCAGGTACGATGATTCTAAGAGAAATAAGTCACACAGAAAATGAAACATCATAAGATATCACTAATACATGGAATGTAAACTTGGCTACACATGAACTGAATTACAAAACAGAACAGGGTCTCAAATTTAGAAAACCAACTAATGTTTGCTTAAGGGGAAAGGTGAGTTGGGTTCCTGCATAAAACCAGAGATAGAAATTAGCACAGATACCATTCCATACGTCAAATATGTAATAGTCAAGACCTACCCCTTGCTCAACGAAATGGGCTAAACACCCTATATTCAACGCCTAGGAATACACCTGACTAGAAAGAATTTTCAAACCCATGGATTTATATGTCTCCATAAGAGAATCAAACATGTGTACAGCTGCATGAAGGCAGCAGAGAAAATCCGATAAATCCTATTATCAAAATGAATTACAAAAACAAAACACAATGACAGTGAAATAGAGAGCAATTCTTAAATAATTCATTCAGGGCTTGTGGTGCAACCTGGATTTACCTCATCTAAACCCAGAGCTGAGTGAGACATAAGGTTGGGCACTTCGGGCTGATAGCATTGGTGAGGTTCGATGAGCAAATGCAGACCCTTTGAAGTCATACAGCATGGTAACCATTCCATGGGTCCCAACACTCCAAGTTTAAGGGATTCTTCCTTCAGCTAAAACATGCATGGGAAACCCACAGTATGGTGCACCGTGTGACTGGCAAACGTTTTCAAATGCATCTCAGTTTTCGTCCCCTTTTACTCGGGTTCACCATTCTAGACCCTTTACAAACACTCTCCCCACTTGGAGAGTCAGTGCCTTTAACCTCCTGTAGGGCACAGTTTGCAATTTCTGCGCAAGATGAAAAGGAATAGGGAGAACGAATGAGAGACTAGCTCTAGGTGTCTGCACGGGCAAATTTAACGCTCATTTCCCACCAGGAAGAGGAATTAACCAAAGGCTCAGCATGCCGTGCCGGAACCAGATTAGGGCCTGAGGCAATCCTGCGAGTTTGCTGCCAGCTCACAAGATAGCGAGTTGAAGAAAGGAGCTCAGGGGCACCGTAACTCACAAACCTGCAGAGTTATAAATGACAGCTATCGTCCAAAAATATATTGAAGGAAGGCTGCGAAGACGACTTGTAAGTGGGGCAGAATTGCAGGAGAACGATTTCAGGGGTAGACGGGAATTGCATTTAAAGCATAGGAAAAGAGGCAGAACGTGGACAATGATGCTCTTGGCCAAAAAGGGCGTATGCGTTTTTTCCTGAATATATTCAGGAAAAAACGCATACGCCCTTTTTGGCCAACCAAGCAAGCATGTTAAAGAAATCTGCACTACAATGAAGTCTCACGGCCCCCCGGTCAAAAGGGCCATCTGAAAAAAGTGTAAAATCCAGAAAGGCAGCACACGCCATGGAGAACAGGGAGCCTTGTTATGCTGATGGGCGGGATGTAAATTGCCAACAGCCACCCTGGAGAAGTGTATGGTGTTTCCCGGAACACCGAAAAAACAAAGCTACGGAGCCTACGGCACTTCCACTTATGGTCCTATAGCTTAGGGAAATTAAAATCAAAAACACACAGCCACCCCAAAGTGTCGGACGGCTCTGTTTACAAGAACCTCGTCTACGGTACAAGTTAAATATCCCAGAATGTGAAAAATGGATAAAGAAGTTGTGGTACGTACGTACAATGGAATATCACTCAGCAATGAAATCTATGTCATCAGGCCCGTCGCGGCATAATGAGTGGATTCAGGTACGATGATTCTAAGTGAAATAAGTCACACAGAAAATGAAACATCATAAGATATCACTACTACACGGAATGTAAACTTGGCTACACATGAACTGAATTACAAAACAGAACAGGGTCTCAAATTTAGAAAACCAACTTATGCTTGCTTAAGGGGAAAGGTGAGTTGGGGTGCTGCATAAAACCAGAGATAGAAATTAGCACAGATACCTTTCCATAAGCCAAATATGTAATAGTCAAGTCCTACACCTTGCTCAACGAAATGGACTAAACACCCCATATTCAACGCCTAGGAATACACCTGACTAGTAAGAATCTTCAAACCCATGGATTTATATGTCTCCGTAAGAGAATGAAGCGTGTGTACAGCGGCATGAAGGCAGCAGAGAAAATCCGATAAATCCCATTATCAAAATGAATTACAGAAAAAAAACCCAAGGACAGTGAAATAGAGAGCAATTCTTAAATAATTCATTCAGGGCTTGTGATGCAACCTGGATTTACCACATGTACACCCAGAGCTGAGTGAGACATAAGGTTGGGCACTTCGGGCTGATAGCATTGGTGAGGTTCGATGAGCAAATGCAGACCCTTTGAAGTCATACAGCATGGTACCCATTCCATGGGTCCCAACTCTCCAAGTTTAAGGGATTCTTCCTTCAGCTAAAACATGCATGGGAAACCCACAGTATGGTGCACCGTGTGACTGGCAAACGTTTTCAAATGCATCTCAGTTTTCGTCCCCTTTTACTCGGGTTCACCATTCCAGACCCTTTACGAACACTCTCCCCACTTGGAGAGTCAGTGCCTTTAACCTCCTGTTGGGCACAGTTTGCAATTTCTGCGCAAGATGAAAAGGAATAGGGAGAACCAATGAGAGACTAGCTCTAGGTGTCTGCACGGGAAAATTTAATGCTCATTTCCCACCAGGAAGAGGAATTAACCAAAGGCTCAGCATGCCGTGCCAGAACCAGATTAGGGCCTGAGGCAATCCTGTGGGTTTGCGGCCAGCTCACAAGATAGCGAGTTGAAGAATTGAGCTCAGGGGCACTGTAACTCACAAACCTGCAGAGTTATAAATGACAGCTATCGTCCAAAAATATATTTAAGGGAGGCTGCGAAGACGACTTGTAAGTGGGGCAGAATTGCAGGAAAACGATTTCAGGGGGTAGACGGGAATTGCATTTAAAGCATAGGAAAAGAGGCAGAACGTCGACAATGATGCTCTTGGCCAAAAAGGGCGTATGCGTTTTTTCCTGAATATATTCAGGAAAAAACGCATACGCCCTTTTTGGCCAACCAAGCAAGCATGTTAAAGAAATCTGCACTACAATGAAGTCTCACTGCCCCCCGGTCAAAAGGGCCATCTGAAAAAAGTGTAAAATCCAGAAAGGCAGCACAGGCCATGGAGAACAGGGAGCCTTGTTATGCTGATGGGCGGGATGTAAATTGCCAACAGCCACCCTGGAGAAGTGTATGGTGTTTCCCGGAACACCGAAAAAACAAAGCTACGGAGCCTACGGTACTTCCACTTATGGTCCTATAGCTTAGGGAAATTAAAATCAAAAACCCACAGCCACCCCAAAGTGTCGGACGGCTCTGTTTACAAGAACCTCGTCTACGGTACAAGTTAAATATCCCAGAATGTGAAAAATGGATAAAGAAGTTGTGGTACGTACGTACAATGGAATATCACTCAGCAATGAAATCTGTGTCATCAGGCCCGTCACGGAATAATGAGTGGATTCAGGTACGATGATTCTAAGTGAAATAAGTCACACAGAAAATGAAACATCATAAGATATCACTACTACACGGAATGTAAACTTGGCTACACATGAACTGAATTACAAAACAGAACAGGGTCTCAAATTTAGAAAACCAACTTATGACTGCTTAAGGGGAAAGGTGAGTTGGGGTGCTGCATAAAACCAGAGATAGAAATTAGCACAGATACCTTCACATAAGCCAAATATGTAATAGTAAAGGCCTACCCTTTGCGCAATGAAATGGACTAAATACCCCATATTCAACACCTAGGAATACACCTGACTGGTAAGAATCTTCAAACCCATGGATTTATATGTCTCCGTTAGGGAATGAAGCGTGTGTACAGCAACATGAATGCAGCAGAGAAAATCCGATAAATCCCATTATCAAAATGAATTACAAAAACCAAACACAAGGACAGTGAAATAGAGAGCAATTCTTAAATAATTCATTCAGGCTTGTGATGCAACCTGGATTTACCACATCTACACCCAGAGCTGAGTGTGACATAAGGTTGGGCACTTCGGGCTGATAGCACTGGTGAGGTTCGATGAGCAAATGCAGACCCTTTGAAGACATACTGCATGGTACCCATTCCATGGGTCCCAAATCTCCAGTTATAAGGGATTCTTCCTTCAGCTCAAAACATGCATGGGAAACCCACAGTATGGTGGACCGTGTGACCGGCAAACGTTTTCAAATGCATCTCAGTTTTCCTCCCCTTTTACACAGGTTCACCATTCCAGACCCTTTACTCACACTCTCCCCACTTGGAGAGTCAGTGCCTTTAACCTCCTGTTGGGCACAGTTTGCAATTTCTGCACAAGATGAACAGGAATAGGGAGAACCAATGAGAGACTAGCTGTAGGTGTCTGTACGGGCAAATTTAACGCTCATTTCCCACCAGGAAGAGGAATTAACCAAAGGCTCAGCATGCCGTGCCGGAACCAGATTAGGGCCTGAGGCAATCCTGTGGGTTTGCGGCCAGCTCACAAGATAGCGAGTTGAAGAAATGAGCTCAGGGGCACTGTAACTCACAAACTTGCAGAGTTATAAATGACAGCTATCGTCCAAAAATATATTGAAGGAAGGCTGCGAAGACGACTTGTAAGTGGGGCAGAATTGCAGGAAAACGATTTCAGGGGGTAGACTGGAATTGCACTTAAAGCCTAGGAAAAGACGGAGAACAGCGACAATGATGCACTTGGCCAAAAAGGGCGTATGCGTTTTTTCCTGAATATAATCAGGAAAAACCGCATATGCCCTTTTTGGCCAACCAAGCAAGCGTGTAAAGAAATCTGCACTAAAATGAAGTCTCTCTGCCCCCCGGTCAAAAGGGCCATCTGAAAAAAGTGTAAAATCCAGAAAGGCAGGACAGGCCATGGAGAAGAGGGAGCATTGTTATCCTGATGGTCGGCATGTGAATTGCCAACAGCCACTCTGGAGAAGTGTATGGTATTTCCTGAAACACATAAGAAACAAAGCAACACAGCCTATGGCACTTCCACTTATGGTCCTATAGCTTAGGGAAATTAAAATCAAAACCACACAGGCACCCCAAAGTTTGGAACGGCTCTGTTTACGAGAACCTCTTGTACGGTACAAGTTAAATATCCCAGAGGGCGAAAAATGGATAAAGAAATTGTGGTTCTTACGTACAATGGAATATCACTCAGCAATGAAATCTATGTCATCAGGCCCGTAGTGGCATAATGAGTGGATTCAGGTACGATGATTCTACGTGCAATAGGTCACACAGAAAAAGAAACATCATAAGATATCACTAATACAAGGAATGTAAACTTGGCTACACATGAAATGAATTACAAAACAGAACAGTGTCTCAAATTTAGAAAACCAACTTATGCTTGCTTTTTGGGAAAGGTGAGTTCGGGTGCTGCATAAAAACAGAGATTGAAATTCGCACTGATACCGTTCCATAAGCCAAATATGTAATAGACAAGACCTACTGCTTGCTCAACGAAATGGGCTCAACACCCCATATTCAACGCCTAGGAATATACCTGCCTAGCAAGAATCTTAAAACCCATGGATTTATATGTGTCCATAAGAGAATCCAGCGTGTGTTCAGTGGCCTAAAGGCAACAGTGAAAATCCGATAAATCACATTATCAAAATAAATTTCAAAAACAAAACACAATGACAGTGAAATAGAGAGCAATTCTTAAATAATTCACTCAGGGCTTCTGATGCAACCTGGATTTACCACATGTACACCCAGTGCTGGGGAGACATAAGGCCGGACACTTCGCCCTGATAGTATTGTTGAGGTTCGGTGAGCAATTGCAGACCCTTTGAAGTCATACTGCATGGTACCCATTCCAAGGGTCCCAACTCTCCAGGTTTAAGGGATTCTTCCTTCCGCTACATCATGTATGGGAAACCCAGAGTATGGTCCACCATGTGATTGGGAAACGTTTTCAAATGCATCTCAGTTTTCGTCCCTTTATACTCGGGTTCACCATTCCAGATGCTTAACTAACACTCTCCCCACTTGGAGAGTCAGTGCCTTTAACCTCCTGTTTGTCACAGTTTGCAATTTCTGCGCAAGATGAACAGGAATAGGGAGAACCAATGAGAGACTAGCTGTAGGTGTCTGCACGGGCAATTTAATGCTCATTTCTCACCAGGAAGTGGAATTAACCAAAGGCTCAGAATGCCGTGCCGGAACCAGATTAGGGCCTGAAGCAATACTGCGGGTGTGCAGGCAGCTCACAAGATAGCGAGTTGAACAAAGGAGCTCAGGGGCACTGTAATTCACAAACCTGCAGAGTTATAAATGACAGCTATCGTCCAAAAATATATTGAAGGAAGGCTGCGAAGAGGACTTGAAAGCGGGGCAGAATTCCAGGAAAACGATTTCAGGAGGTAGACGGGAAATGCACTGAAAGCATAGGAGAAGAGGCAGAACCTCGACAATGATGCACTTGTTCAAAAAGTGCATATGCGTTTTTTCCAAAGCCCTCCTTAAAGAGGGTAGGGGGCTCCCAGCATGCTTCAGTGGCCAACAGAAGGCCCACATCGCCAAGGTGACGTGAGCCAGCCAGGCAGGAGTGACCTCACATCAGAGGGCCCACCTCACAGAAGGGTAAGGGACCCAGCCATTATCAGACTCTCACCAGAGGGCCCACATCAGCAAGGGGCTGGGAACCAGGCAGGAGTGTCTTCACACCCGTGGGGCCACATCATCGCAAGTTGAGGTACCCAGCACATGTGGCCTCAAACCAGAGGACCCACA
Organism: Delphinapterus leucas; assembly: GCF_059928025.1. NCBI lineage: Eukaryota > Metazoa > Chordata > Mammalia > Artiodactyla > Monodontidae > Delphinapterus > Delphinapterus leucas. Next base: position 14,737,632 of record NW_028322236.1, on the reverse strand, counting down.
TCTCCATGGGTCTCGGAGCGAGGCAGGCAGGATGAACCTCAAAACACGTGGCCCATTGTATAAAAAAGGTGAGGAATCCAGCAGTTGGAACATCCCAGCAGGCGGCCCAGAGCACCGAGGCTATGGGATCCAGGCAATGATGAACTCACAACAGAGGGCCCTCATCATGAAACTGTGAGCAACCTAGCCATTGTGACCTCAGAGCACAAGGCCCACATCCCCATGGGGAAGCGAACCAAGCAGGAGTGTCATCGCACCAGTGGGCACACATCAGAAAATGTGGGGAGCCCAGCAGTTAGGGCCTGATGCCAGAGGGCCCTCATCACCGAGGAGAGGAGGCTACCAGCAGGCTCCAACTGCTACAAGAGGGCCAACGTCGCCAATGCAGGGTGTGCCAGCCAGGCAGGAGTGACCTCAGAGCAGAGGGCCAACCTCAAAAAAGTGTGAGGAACCCAAAGAGGATTAGACTCTCACCAGAGGGCCCACATCACCAAGAGGATCAGAACCAGGCAGGACTGTCTTCACACCAGGGTGACCACATCATAGAAAGGTGAGGAACCCAGCACATGTGGCCTAAACCAGAAGACCCACATCTCCAAGGGGCTCGGAGTGAGGCATGCAGGAGTAGCCTCACAACACAGGGCCCATAGAATAAAAAAGCTGAGGAATCCTGCAGTGGGAACCTCCCAGCAGGCGGCCCAGAGCACCGAGTCTATGCGATCCAGGCTGCAGTGAACTCACAGCAGAGGGCCCATATCATGAAACTGTGAGCAACCCAGCCATTGGGACCTCACAGCAGAAGGCCCACATCCCCATGGGGTTGGGAACATGGCAAGAGTGTCCTCGCACCACTTAGCACGTATCAGAAAAAGTGGGTACCCAGCAGTTACGGCCTGACGCTAGAGAGCCCTCATCACCGAGGGGAGGTGGCTCCCAGCAGGCTCCAACTGCCACAAGAGGGCCGATGTCGCCAAGGCGGGGTGTGCCAGCCAGTCAGTAGTGACCTCACAGCAGAGGGCCCACCTCACAGAAGGGTGAGGAACCCAGCCAGGATCAGACTCTCACCAGAGGGCCCACATCACCAAGGGGATAGAAACCAGGCAGGAGTGTCCTCACACCAGCGGGGCCACATCATCGAAAGGTGAGGGACCCAGCACACGTGGCCTCAAACCAGAGGACACACATCACCAAGGGGCTGGGAGTGAGTCAGGCAGGAGGAGTCTCCAAACAGAGGGCCCATAGAAGAGAAAAGGTGAGGAATCCCGCAGTTGGAACCTCCCCGCAGGCGGCCAGGAGCAGCGAGGCTATGGGATCCAGGCCGGAGTGAACTCACACCAGAGGGCCCTCATCATGAAACTGAGCCACCCACCGTTGGGACCTCAGAGCAGAAGGCCCATATTCCCATGGGGTTGGAAACCTGGCAGGAGTGTACTCACACCACAGGGCGCACATCAGAAAATTTTGGGAGCCCAGGAGTTAGAGCCTGACGCCAGAGGGCCCTCATTACCGAGGGGAGGAGACTCCCAGCAGGCACCAACTCCCACCTGAGGGCCCACGTCGCCAAGGTGACGTGTGCCAGTCAGGCAGGAGTGACCTCACAGCAGAGGGCCTACCTCACAGAAGGGTGAGGAAACCAGCCAGGATAAGACTCTCACCAGAGAGCCCACATCACCAAGAGGACCGGAACAAGGCAGGAGTGTCCTCACACCAGTGTGGCCACATTATAGAAAGGAGACGAACCCAGCACATGTGGTCTAAACCAGAGGACCCACATTTCCAAGGTGCTCCGAGTGAGGCAGGCAGGAGTAGCCTAACAACACAGGGCCCACAGAATAAAAAATGTGAGGAATCCAGCAGTTGGAACCCCCCAGCAGGTGGCCCAGAGTACGGAGCCTATGTGATCCAGGCCACAGTGAACTCACAGCAGAGGGCTCACATCATGACACTGTGAGCAACCCAGCTGGTGGGACCTCAGAGCAGAAGGCCCACATCCCCATGGGGATGGGAACGTGGCAGGAGTGTACTCGCACGACAGGGCACATATCAGAAAATTTTGGGAGCCCATGAGTTAGGGCCTGACGCCAGAGGGCCCTCATTACCGAGGGGAGGAGACTCCCAGCAGGCACCAACTCCCAACTGAGGACCCACATCGCCAAGGTGATGTGTGCCAGCCAGGCAGGAGTGACCTCACAGCAGAGGGCCCACCTCCCAGAAGGGTGAGGAATCCAGCCAGGATCAGACTCTCACCAGAGGGCCCCCATCACCAAGGGGATGGGAACCAGGCAGGAGTGTCCTCACACCAGTGGGGCCACATCAATAAAGGTGAGGAAACCGGCACATGTGGCCTCAAACCAGAGGACCCACATCACAAAGGGGCTGGGAGTGAGTCAGGAAGGAGGAGCATGAAAACACAGGACCCAAAGAATAAAAATGGTAAGGAATCCAGCAGTAGGAACCTCCCAGCAGGCGGCTCAGAGCACAGAGTCTATGGGATCTAGGCCTGAGTGAACTAACACCAGAGAGCCAACATCCTGAAACTGTGAACAACACAGGTGTTGGGACCATAGAGCAGAAGGCACATGGGGATGGGAACCTGGCAGGAGTGCCCTCACACCACTTAGCACGTATCAGAAAATGTGGGTAACCAGCAGTTAGGGCCTGATGCCAGAGGGTCTCATCACTGAGGGGAGGAGGCTCCCAGCGGGCTCCAACTGCCACCAGAGGGCCGACGTCGCCAAGGCGGGGTGTGTCAGCCAGGCAGGAGTGACCTCAGAGAAGAGGGCCCACCTCACAGAAGTGTGAGGAGCCCAACCAGGATCAGACTCTCACTGGAGGGCTCACATCACCAAGGGGATGGGAACCAGGCAGGAGTGTCCGCACACCAGTGGGGCCACATCTGCGAAAGGTGAGGAACCCAGCACATGTGGCCTCAAACCAGAGGACACACATCACCAAGGGGCTGGGAGTGAGGCAGGTGTCTGGAGGGGCACATTTAACTCTAATTTCCCACCAGGAAGAGGAATTAACCAAAGGCTCAGAGTGCCGTGCGGGACCCTGATTACGGCCTGAAGCAAACCTGCGGTTCTGTGGCCAGCTTTCAAGGAAACGAGTTAAGAAAGGAAATCACAGGCACTGTAATTCACAAACCTGCAGAGTTATAAATGACAGCTATTGGCAAAAATATATTGAAGTAAGTCTGCACAGAGGACTTGAAAACGAGGCAGAATTGCAGGAATCATATTTCAGGAGGTAGATTGGAATTGCATTTAAAGCATGTGAAAAGCGGCAGATCTTTGACAGTGATGCACTTGGACAAAAAGTGCGTATACATTTTTTCCTGAATATATTCAGGAAAAAACGCATATGCCCTTTGTGGCCAACCAAGAATTCGAGCAATGGAAATCCGCACTACAATGAACTCTCATTTCCCATTCGTCAAAAGAGCCATCTGAAAAAAGTGTAAAACCCAGAAACACAGGACAGGCCATGGAGAACAGGGAGCCTTGTTATGCTGATGGACGGATTGTAAATTGCCAACAGACACTCTGGTGATGTTTATAGTGTATGCTGAAACATCTAAAAAACAAAGCTACAGAGCCTAGGGCACTTCCACTTTTGGCCCTATAGCTTAGGAAAATTAAAATCAACAAGACACAGCCAACACAATATCCAGGGCTGCTGTGTTTACAAGAACCTTGAGTCCAGTACAAATTAAATATCCCAGAAAGAAAAAAATGGATAAAGGAGTTGTCCTACTTACGTACAACGGAATATCACTCAGCAATGAAATCAATGTCATCAGGCCTGTAGCAGCAAATTGAGTGGATTTAAGTATGATGATTCTAAGAGAAATATGTCACACAGAGAAACATAATTATCATAAGATATCACAAATAGAGAGAGTGTAAACTTGGCTACACATAAACTGAATTACAAAACCGAGCAGAGTCTCACATTTAGATAAAAACTTATGCTTGCTTAACGGGAAAGTTGAGTTGGGGTGCTGTATAAAACCAGAGATTGAAATGAGCACACATACCGTTCCATAAACCAAATATGTAATAGACAAGACCTACTCTTTGCTCAACGAAATAGACTAATCCATGGTGTATCACCTCACACCTGTTAGAATGGGCATCATCAGAAAATCTACAAACAACAAATGCTGGAAAGGGTGCGGAGATAAGGAACCCTCTTCCACTATTGTTGGGAATGTAAATTGATGCAGTCACTGTGGAGAACATTATGGAGTTTCTTATAAAACTAAGAATAGAATTACCATATAATACAGCAATCCCACTACTGGGCATATACCCAGACAAAACCATAAAACGAAAAGAGACATTCACCGCAATGTTCATTGCATCACTATTTACAATATCCAGGTAATGGAAGCAACCTAAATGCCCACAGACAGACGAATGCATAAAGATGAGGTACATATATAAAATGGAATATTACTAAGCCATAAAAAGGAATGAAATTGGGTCATTTGTAGAGACGTTGATGGATCTAGAGACTGTCATACAGAGTGAAGTAAGTCAGAAAGAGAAAAACAAATCCTGTATATAAATGCATATATGTGGAACCTAGAAAAGTTGTACAGATGAAGGGTTTTGCAAGGCAGAAATAGAGCAACAGATGTAGACAACAAACGTATGGACACCAAGGGGGGAAAGCTGTTAGGGGGGTGGTGGTGGGAGGAGTTGAGAGATTGGGATTGGCATGTATACATTTCTATGTATAAAATAGGTAACCAAAAAGAACCTGCTGTATAAAAAAATAAAATAAAATTCAAAATTACAAAAAGTAAAACAGAAAAAATATTCTTCCCTTCACATACATGTATTTATATGAATAAATTATTTCCATGCTTATATCTGTAAATACAAAAAAGAGGAATAAAATCTACCTTGAACCAAAAACGAAAAAAAGAAAAAAAAACAGAACCCACCAGTTACACAGAGGAAAACCGTATCAGGGCCCTTGCTCCAGTTGTAAACAATTCTGAAGTTGGTCAGTGGTGGGGAATCATCTCCCATTCAGCCAGCATGCCCCACGCAACAAGCGTCCTCATTGCAAAGCTGGGGGCCCGTGCCGAGGCATCTGTGAGTAAACGTGGGCCGAGCCCCAGGCCAGCTGCTGCAGAAATGTTCCCACCCTTCCCAGGTAAAACACCTGAATATGTACAAGGACTTGAAAGCCTAGAGGAAGGGCCATGGAGCCACATGAGCGACAGCATGCCAGCCGACTTGGTGCCTGCAGGCCAGACAGGATGGTCCTGGCCCTGGGTGCTCTTCTGGAAGCTTTCCATTTCCCTGCCTGAGATACCCCTCCTGTCCCGGCCCCCACTGCTTTCTTCCTTACTCACATCTGCCCAGGGAGAAATTCCAGCAGAAGGTATGGGTGGCACATCCTCTTCTTTAGCAGGTGGCATCTTGGCAACTGCTGCAGAAAGTCCAGCAGAGCCCCACTCACACTGGGCAACCCACAAAGCCGTGGCCTCTCACTCCCTCCCACCAGTCCAGCCCCGAGACTGCTGACAGGGCAGAAAATGGCGTCAGGCACAGCTGCAGGTGCTCTTGCTGCCTGGAGCGGTGTTTATATTGATCTCAACCCAGGCACACCTGGGGAGGTCTGGCCGGCACGGTCGGGCTTCCCAGGCCAGCCAATAATCACCCCTCAGGGGCTCACAGTTGCAGAAACTGGAACTTGCTGAATCGGCCAGGTCCAAGGAACAGGTGTGGGCTCCTGAGAGTCAGGATAGACAAGGGGCTGCAGCTCTGGCTTGTTTTCTAATTATATTATCTGGCCCATGAGTGGGAGACAACTTCAAGAAAACCCTCTCCTAATGAGAGGAACCCAGGAGTCAGGGAGAGGAGGGGTGGGTGGTGGGTGGAGACAGAGGCCTGGTGCCCCGGGTGCAGTGGAAGTCTCTGGAAGACCAGGTGGAGGGAGGCCACACAGAGTGATGCCCAGGGTCACAGACCTGTCGGAGCTGCTGTTTGTTAGTTCAAGTCCTGCTCTGAGGTGCTCTGTGTCAGATCTGAGTGACAGGTGAGCTGGGAGTGCTCTGCAATGAGGGCGATGTGCATGGCTCCTGTGTGCCCAGCCCTGCCACGGTACCTGAAAGGGTTGCTCTGTATCCTGGGAGGGGCCTGACCACGAGAGCCCCGTGGGCTGGGGTGGGGGTGGGGTACCTGCCCAGGTGAGCTCCATATCCTGGGATTGGCCTGACCTCGAGAGCCCCATGGGCTGCTGGAGTCCTGGTAAAAGATGTCAGGACAGTCAGTGAAGCCACCGAGGATATACCTCCAGTAGTTCCTAAACCCTACACCCTGCTGGTCATTCTACTAACCACCAGGACATGGTATTCTGTATTAGTCTTCAATGAAGCCTTCTTTTGTATTCTATTAGTCCCAGAGTCACAAGAAATTTTGGCTTGTGAGTGGCAGGACTCAACATACAACTAAAACAATACTTCCGGGCCGTCTTGCCCCAAGGGTTCAAAAATTCCCACACCATCTTTGGGGAAAGCTCAGCTAAAGACCTAAAAGTTCTACCTCTGGAAAAGGAAACACTCCTTCAATATGCAGACGACATTCTGATCGCCAGCCCTACTAAGGAGACCTCTGAACTACCAAGCCAATAAAGGATACAAGTTGTCCAAGAAAAAGCTCAAATATCACAGACTATGGTGACCTGCGTGGGCTGCATTCTCACAGAAGGTCGGAGAAGCCCATCCCAGGAAAGGGAAGAAACAATTTACAGCCTTACCCATTTCTAAAACTAGAAGACAGCTTAGGGGTTCCTGGGGAGGCCAGGGTTTGCTGCTTCTGGATCCCTAACTACAGTCTACTAGCTGGGCCTCTATATGAAACACTGAAAGAAAAAGATGATGATCCTTTTGAATAGATTCCAGAAGTGGCCTTTCAAGAATGGAAAGAGCAGTCAATTCAGACCCTTGCCCTGGAACTCCCTAATTTAGCTAAACCCTTTGACCTTTACATTCCTAGTGAAATTTGAATGGCCATTGGAGTATTAGTGCAAAACCTGGGACCACTTGAAATGGAACAATGCAAGAATGCCATCCAGGTAGGATAAACTACGGTCACCAAGGGGCTTGGCCCACCGCCACATCTGGCCAAGATACTGGCAGTATCTGAAAACCTGGAAATCAGCAGCCCAAAAGGCCACCTCCCTCCTAAGGGAAAAGGACCCCACGTGGTGATCCTAACCCCCAACTATGCCCTGAAGTTGCAGGGTTTGCTCCGTGGGCACACTGACCTTGAGTGAGGAGGTCCTCCAACTCCAACCTCCAGAGAGATAACTGGGGCAAAGGGGCACCATGACGACTCGTGTGACCATCACTTGACCTGGAGTTTCTCTCATAAAACAACAAGAGTGTGTCCCAAAAGAGTAGACTACTGCTTGCAGGACTTACTGCACCCAGAGGGGAGGTAATAATCTTGGCAGGGGAACAGTATATCACGCTGTCACCATAGAAAAGCCTACAGACACTGTGATGATGGTGGCCAATAAGACCGGCTGGACTCCTGTTTACTTCAAAAGGCTGTTGACTCAGTGGCCATCATGGTCCTTCATCACCACTGACCCTGGACTGTCTGGGAGTTGAGCAGTCAGGGTGCTGACACCTGGTGCTGTTTTTACGTTAATTCAGGGGCCTAACTGAAGAAATAACAGACTACTGTTCAGAGCATCTAGGCTGGCAGAAACGGTCAGCCTAAGGTGGCCGAACAAATGTGGGGCGGGGTGAAACTGGACCTCACAGCGTCACTGCACATCTCCTTCCTGGACCCTTAAAGGTCATTAGAATCTATAACACTACCAATACTTGTGCTCAGGCGGACGAGCAGGGAGGCAGGAGGCCTGCGGACAAACAACGTCACCTGGAGGCTGCTGGGGAGAAGTTCAGACCCTCTCCCACAGGTATGAGGGCTCCTAACTCAGCACTCAGCAGTTACAGATGAAGGGTCTGCACCCTCAGCACTCTAAGAATGAGGAAGGGGACAAAATGCAGAAGAGGGGTTTGTCCCAGGCAAAGCCCCTTAAAAATCCCTGGGAGATAAAAATAGAATCTGGGCAATAAAATAAAGTCTAACCTTTTTTATCCTTTGTGCTTTGTCTAATTTCACGTGCTCCTAGGGTCCCGCATACAGAGGTTCAAGAGCCGGCACTTCAGACCAGATTTCCTAGTGCAGAATGGCTGGGTCGACACTTCAGCTCCTGGAGCACAGTGCAGACTCCGCGATATAGAGCCTGAGCTGCAGCCAACGGGGCCCTCGAGAGCTCTGCCCCCTCCCTCCCACTGACTCTGACAGGATCTCTACACAGCAGCCCAGCCCACAGCCCACGGGGTAGCACATGCTCTCACCTCTGCATTCTCTGATCAAAATATAAAGTTTCCTTTGCTTCTGAACCAAACTCAGTCTCGATCTGTTGGCTCCAATGACACTGGGCAGGGGGACACTTGTTGGGGTCCACTCTGGAGGATCAGTAACAGAAATTGAGAACATTGTAACTTCAATGAACAGATGTGTGAGCCAAACTGTAATTAACATAGAACAGTGTATAAGGCTCGGGTAAAATAAGATGTTTCTAACACTTCCATTTGATATTTCCATCACTTTATTATAAGCAAGTTCAGTGAAAGGTTTGTCTTATTTGTCAGGTCAATACTAGAGAAACGAAGTGATTTCTTTCCAAGGATGTACATCTAATAATCTTGGTTAAAGCTTCAATCTTGTTTTAAATGCTTTTCCATTGAAAATGATACCTCTCTTTCAGCTCCCCCATTTCTGAGAAGTATAAAATCTTATAATTTATTATTACCAAAGGGGAAAGGTGGGAGGAGGGATAAATTAACAGTTTGGGATTAACACATACACACTGCTATGTATAAAATCGATCATCAACAAGGAACTACTGTACAGCACAGGGAACTACACTCAATATTTTGCAATAACCTATAAGGGGAAATAATCTGAAAAAAGAATAGATATTTTTATTGACATCATCTATTAATGACAGTTAAAATGGAACCTAACGGAAGCCAGTGGTGAGTGCTTCTGACCCTGAAGACTTCAATCATCTAAAGTTTGGACTCTGCCTACTTCCCAAGGCCCTTAATGAACATATGTGTAGCCGTAGCTTAAAAAATTCCCCAGTTTGGGTTGTGGAGAGACAGTGATTTTGAAAAAGCCCTGGTGTTCTCCTCACATGAATGGGACACTTCCTACAGCTAAAATATGCCTGTCACACCCAGAAGATGGTATACCGTCTGATCGGGAAGAGTTTGGAAAAGGCATCTCATCTCCTCATCTCCTGGTGCTCGGGTTCACCCCTCCAGCGTCTTTACGAACAGTCTTCCCACTTGGAGATGTCAGCACTGTCAACATCCTGTTGCATACCGTTTGGAATTTGTCCAGAGAATGAAGCAGAAGGAGGAGGAACAATGAGAGACAAGTCCTAGGTGTTCGGACAGGCACATGTCACTCTAATTTCCAATCAGGAAGACGAATTGACTAAAAGCTAGGGTTGCCCATGGAAACAGAATAGGGCTTGAGGAAATCCCGCTGTTTTGTGGCCAGTTCCCATAAACACAAGTTGAAAAATGGAACTCAGGGCCACTAAAATTCACGAAACTGCAGAGTTGAAAATATCTCTCACTGAAAAATGTCTTGAGGAAAGTCAGAGAAAAGGACTTGTAAGCAACGGAGAATGGCAGGAAAGGGATTGGAAGAGGTAGAAAGGACTCGCCATTAAGCACAAGAAAAGGGGCTGAACATTGCCAACATTGCAGTTGGCCAAAAAGGGTGTATGCGTCTTTTTCTGTATATATTCAAGAAAACGGCATACACTTTTTTAGCCAACCAAACAGGTGGGCACTGGAAATCAGTACTACAAAACATATCACTTCGCATCAGTCAGAAGAGCCTTCCTCATAAAGTGTAAACACCAGAAATGCAGGACAGGGCAAGGAGAAAAGGGAGCCCTGTGAGGCTTATAGTGGAAACGTATATTGCCAATGGTCACTCTTGAGAAGTGTATTGTGTTTACTAAAGCATCTAAAAAATGAGCTACAGAGCACAGGGCACTTGCACTCATGGACGTATATCTTGGGAAAGACAAAAATGGAGAGGACACAGGCACCCCAATGTTAACCGCCTCTCTGTTTCAAAGATCCTCGACTAGGATATAATTTATATGTCTCTGGAGGGAAAAAATGGATAGAGGTGTGGCACTTATGTAGAGTGGAATATTACTCAGCCTGAAAATCAGTGAAATATGGCCAGTTGTAACAACCCCAGAGTAGTTACGTATGATCATTCAAAGTCACATAATTCAAAAAGAAAAAGACATACGATATTACTAATACATGGAATGTAAACGTGGCTACAAAGTACCTGAATTACAAAACAGAATAGGGTCTCAAATTTAGAAGACCAACTTATGTTTGCTTAAGGAAAAAGGAGAGTTGGGGAGCTGCATAAAACCAGAGATTGAAATTAGCACAGATACCGTTCGATAAGCCAAATATGTAATAGAAAAAACCTACTCCCTGGTCAACGAAATGGACTCAACAGGCCATATTCAACACCTACGAATACACCTGACTAGTAAGAACCTTCAAACTCATGGATTTATATGTGTCCGTAAGAGAATCAAGCGTGAGTACAGCGGCATGAACACAGCAGTGAAAATGCGATAAATCCCATTATGAAAATAAATTACAAAAACAAAACACAATGAGAGTGAAATAGAGAGCAATTCTTAAATAATTCATTCAGGGCTTGTGATGCAACCTGGATTTACCACATCTACACCCAGAGCTGAGTGAGACATAAGGTTGGGCACTTCGGGCTGATAGCATTGTTGAGGTTCGATGAGCAAATGCAGACCCTTTGAAGTCATACAGCATGGTACCCATTCCATGGGTCCCAACTCTCCAGGATTAAGAGATTCTTTCTTCAGCTAAAACATGCATGGGAAACCCACAGTATGGTGCACCGTGTGACCAGGAAAGGTTTTCAAATGCATCTCAGTTTTCGTCCCCTTTTACTCGGGTTCACCATTCCAGAACGTTTACTAACACTCTCCCCACTTGGAGAGTCAGTGCCTTTAACCTCCTGTTTGGCACAGTTTGCAATTTCTGCGCAAGATGAACAGGAATAGGGAGAACCAATGAGAGACTAGCAGTAAGTGTCTGCACGGGCAAATTTAATGCTCATTTCCCACCAGGAAGAGGAATTAACCAAAGGATCAGCATGCCGTGCCGGAACCAGATTAGGGCCTGAATCAATCCTGCGGGTTTGCGCCCAGCTCACAAGTTGCGAGTTGAAGAAAGGAGCTCAGGGGCACTGTAACTCACAAACATGCAGAGTTATAAATGACAACTATCGTCCAAAAATATATTGAAGGAAGGCTGCGAAGACGACTTGTAAGTGGGGCAGAATTGCAGGAAAACGATTTCAGGGGGTAGACGGGAATTGCATTTAAAGCATAGGAAAAGAGGCAGAACGTCGACAATGATGCTCTTGGCCAAAAAGGGTGTATGCGTTTTTTCCTGAATTTATTGAGGAAAAAAAGCATATGCGCTTTTTGGCCAACCAAGCAAGCATGTTAAAGAAATCTGCACTACAATGAAGTCTCACTGCCCCCCGGTCAAAAGGGACATGTGAAACAAGTGTAAAATCCACAAAGACAGGACAGGCCAAGGAGAACAGGGAGCCTTGTTATGCTGATGGTCGGGATGTAAATTGCAAACAGCCACTCTGGAGAAGTGTATGGTGTTTCCTGAAACCCCTGAAAAACAAAGCAACGGAGCCTACGGCACTTCCATTTATGGTCCTATAGCTTAGGGAAATTAAAATCAAAAACACACAGCCACCCCAAAGTGTCGGACGGCTCTGTTTACAAGAACCTCTTCTACGGTACAAGTTAAATATCCCAGAATGTGAAAAATGGATAAAGAAGTTGTGGTACGTACGTACAATGGAATATCACTCAGCAATGAAAGCTATGTCATCAGGCCCATCGCGGCATAATGAGTGGATTCAGGTACGATGATTCTAAGTGAAATAAGTCACACAGAAAATGAAACATCATAAGATATCACTAATATACGGAATGTAAACTTTGCTACACATGAACTGAATTATAAAACAGAACAGGGTTTCAAATTTAGAAAACAAACTTATGCTTGCTTAAGGGGAAAGGTGAGTTCGGGTGCTGCATAAAACCAGAGATAGAAATTAGCACAGATACCTTTCCATAAGCCAAATATGTAATAGCCCAGACCTACCCCTTGCTCAACGAAATGGACTAAACACCCCATATTCAACGCCTAGTAATACACCTGACTAGTAAGAATCTTCAAACCCATGGATTTATATGTCTCCGTAAGAGAATGAAGCGTGTGTACAGTGGCATGAACGCAGCAGAGAAAATCCGATAAATCCCATTATCAAAATGAATTACACAAACAAAACCCAAGGACAGTGAAATAGAGAGCAATTCTTAAATAATTCATTCAGGGCTTGTGATGCAACCTGGATTTACCACATCTACACCCAGAGCTGAGTGAGACATAAGGTTGGGCGCTTCGGGCTGATAGCATTGGTGAGGTTCGATGAGCAAATGCAGACCCTGTGAAGACATACTGCATGGTACCCATTCCATGGGTCCCAACTCTCCAAGTTTAAGGGATTCTTCCTTCAGCTAAAACATGCATGGGAAACCCACAGTATGGTGCACCGTGTGACTGGCAAACGTTTTCAAATGATTCTCAGTTTTCGTCCCCTTTTACTCGGGTTCACCATTCCAGACCCTTTACGAACACTCTCCCCACTTGGAGAGTCAGTGCCTTTAACCTCCTGTTGGGCACAGTTTGCAATTTCTGCGCAAGATGAAAAGGAATAGGGAGAACCAATGAGAGACTAGCTCTAGGTGTCTGCACGGGCAAATTTAACGCTCATTTCCCACCAGGAAGAGGAATTAACCAAAGGCTCAACATGCCGTGCCGGAACCAGATTAGGGCCTGAGGCAATCCTGTGGGTTTGCGGCCAGCTCACAAGATAGCGAGTTGAAGAAATGAGCTCAGGGGCACTGTAACTCACAAACTTGCAGAGTTATAAATGACAGCTATCGTCCAAAAATATATTGAAGGAAGGCTGCGAAGACGACTTGTAAGTGGGGCAGAATTGCAGGAAAACTATCTCAGGGGGTACACGGGAATTGCATTTAAAGCATAGGAAAAGAGGCAGAACGTCGACAATGATGCTCTTGGCCAAAAAGGGCGTATGCGTTTTTTCCTGAACATATTAAGGAAAAAACGCATACGCCCTTTTTGGCCAACCAAGCAAGCATGTTAAAGAAATCTGCACTACAATGAAGTCTCACTGCCCCCCGGTCAAAAGGGCCATCTGAAAAAAGTGTAAAATCCAGAAAGGCAGCACAGGCCATGGAGAACAGCGAGCCTTGTTATGCTGATGGGCGGGATGTAAATTGCCAACAGCCACTCTGGAGAAGTGTATGGTGTTTCCCGGAACATCTAAAAAACAAAGCAACGGAGCCTATGGCACTTCCCCTTATGGTCCTATAGCTTAGGAAAATTAAAATCAAAAACACACAGCCACCCAAAAGTCTCGGGCGGCTCTGTTTACAAGAACCTCGTCTACGGTACAAGTTAAATATCCCAGAATGTGAAAAATGGATAAAGAAGTTGTGGTACGTACGTACAATGGAATATCACACAGCAATGAAATCTATGTCATCAGGCCCGTCGCGGCATAATGAGTGGATTCAGGTACGATGATTCTAAGTGAAATAAGTCACACAGAAAATGAAACATCATAAGATATCACTAATACACGGAATGTAAACTTGGCTACACATGAACTGAATTACAAAACAGAACAGGGTCTCAAATTTAGAAAACCAACTTATGCTTGCTTAAGGGGAAAGGTGAGTTGGGGTGCTGCATAAAACCAGAGATAGAAATTAGCACAGATACCTTTCCATAAGCCAAATATATAATAGTCAAGACCTACCACTTGCTCAACGAAATGGACTAAACACCTCATATTCAACGCCTAGGAATACACCTGACTAGTAAGAATCTTCAAACCCATGGATTTATATGTCTCCGTAAGAGAATGAAGCGTGTGTACAGCGGCATGAATGCAGCAGAGAAAATCCGATAAATCCCATTATCAAAATGAATTACACAAACAAAACCCAAGGACAGTGAAATAGAGAGCAATTCTTAAATAATTCATTCAGGGCTTGTGATGCAACCTGGATTTACCACATCTACACCCAGAGCTGTGTGAGACATAAGGTTGGGCGCTTCGGGCTGATAGCATTGGTGAGGTTCGATGAGCAAATGCAGACCCTGTGAAGACATACTGCATGGTACCCATTCCATGGGTCCCAACTCTCCAAGTTTAAGGGATTCTTCCTTCAGCTAAAACATGCATGGGAAACCCACAGTATGGTGCACCGTGTGACTGGCAAACGTTTTCAAATGATTCTCAGTTTTCGTCCCCTTTTACTCGGGTTCACCATTCCAGACCCTTTACGAACACTCTCCCCACTTGGAGAGTCAGTGCCTTTAACCTCCTGTGGGGCACAGTTTGCAATTTCTGCGCAAGATGAAAAGGAATAGGGAGAACCAATGAGAGACTAGCTCTAGGTGTCTGCACGGGCAAATTTAATGCTCATTTCCCACCAGGAAGAGGAATTAACCAAAGGCTCAGCATGCCGTGCCGGAACCAGATTAGGGCCTGAGGCAATCCTGTGGGTTTGCGGCCAGCTCACAAGATAGCGAGTTGAAGAAATGAGCTCAGGGGCACTGTAACTCACAAACTTGCAGAGTTATAAATGACAGCTATCGTCCAAAAATATATTGAAGGAAGGCTGCGAAGACGACTTGTAAGCGGGGCAGAATTGCAGGAAAACTATTTCAGGGGGTACACGGGAATTGCATTTAAAGCATAGGAAAAGAGGCAGAACGTCGACAATGATGCTCTTGGCCAAAAAGGGCGTATGCGTTTTTTCTTGAATATATTCAGGAAAAAACGCATACGCCCTTTTTGGCCAACCAAGCAAGCATGTTAAAGAAATCTGCACTACAATGAAGTCTCACTGCCCCCCGGTCAAAAGGGCCATCTGAAAAAAGTGTAAAATCCAGAAAGGCAGCACAGGCCATGGAGAACAGGGAGCCTTGTTATGCTGATGGGTGGGATGTAAATTGCCAAAAGCCACCCTGGAGAAGTGTATGGTGTTTCCCGGAAGACTGAAAAAACAAAGCTACGGAGCCTACGGCACTTCCACTTATGGTCCTATAGCTTAGGGAAATTAAAATCAAAAACACACAGCCACCCCACAGTGTCGGACGGCTCTGTTTACAAGAACCTCGTCTACGGTACAAGTTAAATATCCCAGAATGTGAAAAATGGATAAAGAAGTTGTGGTACGTACGTACAATGGAATATCACTCAGCAATGAAATCTATGTCATCAGGCCCGTCGCGGCATAATGAGTGGATTCAGGTACGATGATTCTATGTGAAATAAGTCACACAGAAAATGAAACATCATAAGATATCACTACTACACGGAATGTGAACTTGGCTACACATGAACTGAATTACAAAACAGAACAGGGTCTCAAATTTAGAAAACCAACTTATGCTTGCTTAAGGGGAAAGGTGAGTTGGGGTGCTGCATAAAACCAGAGATAGAAATTAGCACAGATGCCTTTCCATAAGCCAAATATGTAATAGTCAAGACCTACCCCTTGCTCAACGAAATGGACTAAACACCCCATATTCAACGCCTAGGAATACACCTGACTAGTAAGAATCTTCAAACCCATGGATTTATATGTCTCCGTAAGAGAATGAAGCGTGTGTACAGCGGCATGAATGCAGCAGAGAAAATCCGATAAATCCCATTATCAAAATGAATTACACAAACAAAACCCAAGGACAGTGAGATAGAGAGCAATTCTTAAATAATTCATTCAGGGCTTGTGATGCAACCTGGATTTACCACATCTACACCCAGAGCTGAGTGAGACATAAGGTTGGGCACTTTGGGCTGATAGCATTGGTGAGGTTCGATGAGCAAATGCAGACCCTTTGAAGTCATACAGCATGATACCCATTCCATGGGTCCCAACTCTCCAAGTTTAAGGGATTCTTCCTTCAGCTAAAACATGCATGGGAAACCCACAGTATGGTGCACCGTGTGACTGGCAAACGTTTTCAAATACATCTCAGTTTTCGTCCCCTTTTACTCGGGTTCACCATTCCAGACCCTTTACGAACACTCTCCCCACTTGGAGAGTCAGTGCCTTTAACCTCCTGTTGGGCACAGTTTGCAATTTCTGCGCAAGATGTAAAGGAATAGGGAGAACGAATGAGAGACTAGCTCTAGGTGTCTGCACGGGCAAATTTAACGCTCATTTCCCACCAGGAAGAGGAATTAACCAAAGGCTCAGCATGCCGTGCCGGAACCAGATTAGGGCCTGAGGCAATCCTGTGGGTTTGCGGCCAGCTCACAAGATAGCGAGTTGAAGAAATGAGCTCAGGGGCACTGTAACTCATAAACCTGCAGAGTTATAAATGACAGCTATCGTCCAAAAATATATTGAAGGAAGGCTGCGAAGACGACTTGTAAGTGGGGCAGAATTGCAGGAAAACGATTTCAGGGGGTAGACGGGAATTGCATTTAAAGCATAGGAAAAGAGGCAGAACGTCGACAATGATGCTCTTGGCCAAAAAGGGCGTATGCGTTTTTTCCTGAATATATTCAGGAAAAAACGCATACGCACTTTTTGGCCAACCAAGCAAGCATGTTAAAGAAATCTGCACTACAATGAAGTCTCACTGCCCCCCGGTCAAAAGGGCCATCTGAAAAAAGTGTAAAATCCAGAAAGGCAACACAGGCCACGGAGAACAGGGAGCCTTGTTATGCTGATGGGCGGGATGTAAATTGCCAACAGCCACTGTGGAGAAGTGTATGGTGTTTCCCGGAACACCGAAAAAACAAACCTACGGAGCCTACGGCACTTCCACTTATGGTCCTATAGCTTAGGGAAATTAAAATCAAAAACACACAGCCACCCCAAAGTGTCGGACGGCTCTGTTTACAAGAACCTCGTCTACGGTACAAGTTAAATATCCCAGAATGTGAAAAATGGATAAAGAAGTTGTGGTAAGTACGTACAATGGAATATCACTCAGCAATGAAATCTATGTCATCAGGCCCATCGCGGCATAATGAGTGGATTCAGGTACGATGATTCTAAGTGAAATAAGTCACACAGAAAATGAAACATCATAAGATATCACTACTACACGTAATGTAAACTTGGCTACACATGAACTAAATTACAAAACAGAACAGGGTCTCAAATTTAGAAAACCAACTTATGCTTGCTTAAGGGGAAAGGTGAGTTGGGGTGCTGCATAAAACCAGAGATAGAAATTAGCACAGATACCTTTCCATAAGCCAAATATGTAATAGTCAAGACCTACCCCTTGCTCAACGAAATGGACTAAACACCCCATATTCAACGCCTAGGAATACACCTGAGTAGTAAGAATCTTCAAACCCATGGATTTATATGTCTCCGTAAGAGAATGAAGCATGTGTACAGCGGCATGAATGCAGCAGAGAAAATCCGATAAATCCCATTATCAAAATGAATTACACAAACAAAACCCAAGGACAGTGAAATAGAGAGCAATTCTTAAATAATTCATTCAGGGCTTGTGATGCAACCTGGATTTACCACATCTACACCCAGAGCTGAGTGAGACATAAGGTTGGGCACTTCGGGCTGATAGCATTGGTGAGGTTCGATGAGCAAATGCAGACCCTTTGAAGTCATACAGCATGGTACCCATTCCATGGGTCCCAACTCTCCAAGTTTAAGGGATTCTTATTTCAGCTAAAACATGCATGGGAAACCCACAGTACGGTGCACCGTGTGACTGGCAAACGTTTTCAAATGATTCTCAGTTTTCGTCCCCTTTTACTCGGGTTCACCATTCCAGACCCTTTACGAACACTCTCCCCACTTGGAGAGTCAGTGCCTTTAACCTCCTGTTGGGCACAGTTTGCAAATTCTGCGCAAGATGAAAAGGAATAGGGAGAACCAATGAGAGACTAGCTCTAGGTGTCTGCACGGGCAAATTTAACGCTCATTTCCCACCAGGAAGAGGAATTAACCAAAGGCTCAGCATGCCGTGCCGGAACCAGATTAGGGCCTGAGGCAATCCTGTGGGTTTGCAGCCAGCTCACAAGATAGCGAGTTGAAGAAAGGAGCTCAGGGGCACTGTAACTCACAAACCTGCAGAGTTATAAATGACAGCTATCGTCCAAAAATATATTGAAGGAAGGCTGCGAAGACGACTTGTAAGCGGGACAGATTTGCAGGAAAACGATTTCAGGGGGTAGACGGGAATTGCATTTAAAGCATAGGAAAAGAGGCAGAACGTCGACAATGATGCTCTTGGCCAAAAAGGGCGTATGCGTTTTTTCCTGAATATATATTCAGGAAAATATATATTCAGGAATATATATTCAGGAAAAAACGCATACGCCCTTTTTGGCCAACCAAGCAAGCATGTTAAAGAAATCTGCACTACAATGAAGTCTCACTGCCCCCCGGTCAAAAGGGCCATCTGAAAAATGTGTAAAATCCAAAAAGGCAGCACAGGCCATGGAGAACAGGGAGCCTTGTTATGCTGATTGGCGGGATGTAAATTGCCAACAGCCACTGTGGAGAAGTGTATGGTGTTTCCCGGAACACCGAAAAAACAAAGCTACGGAGCCTACGGCACTTCCACTTATGGTCCTATAGCTTAGGGAAATTAAAATCAAAAACACACAGCCACCCCAAAGTGTCGGACGGCTCTGTTTACAAGAACCTCGTCTACGGTACAAGTTAAATATCCCAGAATGTGAAAAATGGATAAAGAAGTTGTGGTACGTACGTACAATGGAATATCACTCAGCAATGAAATCTATGTCATCAGGCCCGTCGCGGCATAATGAGTGGATTCAGGTACGATGATTCTAAGTGAAATAAGTCACACAGAAAATGAAACATCATAAGATATCACTAATACACGTAATATAAACTTGGCTACACATGAACTGAATTACAAAACAGAACAGGGTCTCAAATTTAGAAAACCAACTTATGCTTGCTTAAGGGGAAAGGTGAGTTGGGGTGCTGCATAAAACCAGAGATAGAAATTAGCACAGATACCTTTCCATAAGCCAAATATGTAATAGTCAAGACCTACCCCTTGCTCAACGAAATGGACTAAACACACCATATTCAACGCCTAGGAATACACCTGACTAGTAAGAATCTTCAAACCCATGGATTTATATGTCTCCGTAAGAGAATGAAGCGTGTGTACAGCGGCATGAATGCAGCAGAGAAAATCCGATAAATCCCATTATCAAAATGAATTACACAAACAAAACCCAAGGACAGTGAAATAGAGAGCAATTCTTAAATAATTCATTCAGGGCTTGTGATGCAACCTGGATTTACCACATCTACACCCAGAGCTGAGTGAGACATAAGTTTGGGCTGTTCGGGTTGATAGCATTGGTGAGGTTCGATGAGCAAATGCAGACCCTTTGAAGTCATACAGCATGGTACCCATTCCATGGGTCCCAACTCTCCAAGTTTAAGGGATTCTTCCTTCAGCTAAAACATGCATGGGAAACCCACAGTATGGTGCACCGTGTGACTGGCAAACGTTTTCAAATGCATCTCAGTTTTCGTCCCCTTTTACTCGGGTTCACCATTCCAGACCCTTTACGAACACTCTCCCCACTTGGAGAGTCAGGGCCTTTAACCTCCTGTTGGGCACAGTTTGCAATTTCTGCGCAAGATGTAAAGGAATAGGGAGAACGAATGAGAGACTAGCTCTAGGTGTCTGCACGGGCAAATTTAACGCTCATTTCCCACCAGGAAGAGGAATTAACCAAAGGCTCAGCATGCCGTGCCGGAACCAGATTAGGGCCTGAGGCAATCCTGTGGGTTTGCGGCCAGCTCACAAGATAGCGAGTTGAAGAAATGAGCTCAGGGACACTGTAACTCATAAACCTGCAGAGTTATAAATGACAGCTATCGTCCAAAAATATATTGAAGGAAGGCTGCGAAGACGACTTGTAAGTGGGACAGAATTTCAGGAAAACGATTTCAGGGGGTAGACGGGAATTGCATTTAAAGCATAGGAAAAGAGGCAGAACGTTGACAATGATGCTCTTGGCCAAAAAGGGCGTATGCGTTTTTTCCTGAATATATTCAGGAAAAAACGCATACGCCCTTTTTGGCCAACCAAGCAAGCATGTTAAAGAAATCTGCACTACAATGAAGTCTCACTGCCCCCCGGTCAAAAGGGCCATCTGAAGAAAGTGTAAAATCCAGAAAGGCAGCACAGGCCATGGAGAACAGGGAGCCTTGTTATGCTGATGGGCGGGATGTAAATTGCCAACAGCCACTGTGGAGAAGTGTATGGTGTTTCCCGGAACACCGAAAAAACAAAGCTACGGAGCCTACGGCACTTCCACTTATGGTCCTATACCTTAGGGAAATTAAAATCAAAAACACACAGCCACCCCAAAGTGTCGGACGGCTCTGTTTACAAGAACCTCGTCTACGGTACAAGTTAAATATCCCAGAATGTGAAAAATGGATAAAGAAGTTGTGGTACGTACGTACAATGGAATATCACTCAGCAATGAAATCTATGTCATCAGGCCCGTCGCGGCATAATGAGTGGATTCGGGTACGATGATTCTAAGTGAAATAAGTCACACAGAAAATGAAACATCATAAGATATCACTAATACACGGAATGTGAACTTGGCTACACATGAACTGAATTACAAAACAGAACAGGGTCTCAAATTTAGAAAACCAACTTATGCTTGCTTAAGGGGAAAGGTGAGTTGGGGTGCTGCATAAAACCAGAGATAGAAATTAGCACAGATACCTTTCCATAAGCCAAATATGTAATAGTCAAGACCTACCCCTTGCTCAACGTAATGAACTAAACACCCCATATTCAACGCCTAGGAATACACCTGACTAGTAAGAATCTTCAAACCCATGGATTTATATGTCTCCGTAAGAGAATGAAGCGTGTGTACAGCGGCATGAATGCAGCAGAGAAAATCCGATAAATCCCATTATCAAAATGAATTACACAAACAAATCCCAAGGACAGTGAAATAGAGAGCAATTCTTAAATAATTCATTCAGGGCTTGTGATGCAACCTGGATTTACCACATCTACACGCAGAGCTGAGTGAGACATAAGGTTGGGCACTTCGGGCTGATAGCATTGGTGAGGTTCGATGAGCAAATGCAGACCCTTTGAAGTCATACAGCATGGTACCCATTCCATGTGTCCCAACTCTCCAAGTTTAAGGGATTCTTCCTTCAGCTAAAACATGCATGGGAAACCACAGTATGGTGCACCGTGTGACTGGCAAACGTTTTCAAATGCATCTCAGTTTTCGTCCCCTTTTGCTCGGGTTCACCATTCCAGACCCTTTACGAACACTCTCCCCACTTGGAGAGTCAGTGCCTTTAACCTCCTGTTTGGCACAGTGTGCAATTTCTGCGCAAGATGAACAGGAAGAGGGAGAACCAATGAGAGACTACCTGTAGGTGTCTGCACGGGCAAATTTAACGCTCATTTCCCACCAGGAAGAGGAATTAACCAAAGGCTCAGCATGCCGTGCCGGAACAAGATTAGGGCCTGAAGCAATCCTGCGGCTTTTCGGCCAGCTCAAATGAAAGTAATTTGAAGAAAGGAGCTCAGGGTCACTGTAATTCAGAAACCTGCAGAGTTATAAATGACAGCTCTCGTCCAAAAATATATTGAAGGAAGGCTGCGAAGAGGACTTGAAAGCGGGGCAGAATTGCAGGAAAACGATTTCAGGGGGTAGACTGGAATTGCATTTAAAGCATAGGAAAAGAGGCAGAACGTCGACAATGATGCACTTGGCCAAAAAGGGCGTATGCGTTTTTTCCTGAACATATTAAGGAAAAAACGCATACGCCCTTTTTGGACAACCAAGCAAGCATGTTAAAGAAATCTGCACTACAATGAAGTCTCACTGCCCCCCGGTCAAAAGGGCCATCTGAAAAAAGTGTAAAATCCAGAAAGGCAGCACAGGCCATGGAGAACAGCGAGCCTTGTTATGCTGATGTGCGGGATGTAAATTGCCAACAGCCAGTCTGGAAAAATGTATGGTGTTTCCCGGAACATCTAAAAAACAAAGCAACGGAGCCTATGGCACTTCCCCTTATGGTCCTATAGCTTAGGAAAATTAAAATCAAAAACACACAGCCACCCAAAAGTCTCGGGCGGCTCTGTTTACAAGAATCTCGTCTACGGTACAAGTTAAATATCCCAGAATGTGAAAAATGGATAAAGAAGTTGTGGTACGTACGTACAATGGAATATCACACAGCAATGAAATCTATGTCATCAGGCCCGTCGCGGCATAATGAGTGGATTCAGGTACGATGATTCTAAGTGAAATAAGTCACACAGAAAATGAAACATCATAAGATATCACTAATACACGGAATGTAAACTTGGCTACACATGAACTAAATTACAAAACAGAACAGGGTCTCAAATTTAGAAAACCAACTTATGCTTGCTTAAGGGGAAAGGTGAGTTGGGGTGCTGCATAAAACCAGAGATAGAAATTAGCACAGATACCTTTCCATAAGCCAAATATGTAATAGTCAAGACCTACCCCTTGCTCAACGAAATGGACTAAACACCCCATATTCAACGCCTAGGAATACACCTGAGTAGTAAGAATCTTCAAACCCATGGATTTATATGTCTCCGTAAGAGAATGAAGCGTGTGTACAGCGGCATGAATGCAGCAGAGAAAATCCGATAAATCCCATTATCAAAATGAATTACACAAACAAAACCCAAGGACAGTGAAATAGAGAGCAATTCTTAAATAATTCATTCAGGGCTTGTGATGCAACCTGGATTTACCACATCTACACCCAGAGCTGAGTGAGACATAAGGTTGGGCACTTCGGGCTGATAGCATTGGTGAGGTTCGATGAGCAAATGCAGACCCTTTGAAGTCATACAGCATGGTACCCATTCCATGTGTCCCAACTCTCCAAGTTTAAGGGATTCTTCCTTCAGCTAAAACATGCATGGGAAACCACAGTATGGTGCACCGTGTGACTGGCAAACGTTTTCAAATGCATCTCAGTTTTCGTCCCCTTTTGCTCGGGTTCACCATTCCAGACCCTTTACGAACACTCTCCCCACTTGGAGAGTCAGTGCCTTTAACCTCCTGTTTGGCACAGTGTGCAATTTCTGCGCAAGATGAACAGGAAGAGGGAGAACCAATGAGAGACTACCTGTAGGTGTCTGCACGGGCAAATTTAACGCTCATTTCCCACCAGGAAGAGGAATTAACCAAAGGCTCAGCATGCCGTGCCGGAACAAGATTAGGGCCTGAAGCAATCCTGCGGCTTTTCGGCCAGCTCAAATGAAAGTAATTTGAAGAAAGGAGCTCAGGGTCACTGTAATTCAGAAACCTGCAGAGTTATAAATGACAGCTCTCGTCCAAAAATATATTGAAGGAAGGCTGCGAAGAGGACTTGAAAGCGGGGCAGAATTGCAGGAAAACGATTTCAGGGGGTAGACTGGAATTGCATTTAAAGCATAGGAAAAGAGGCAGAACGTCGACAATGATGCACTTGGCCAAAAAGGGCGTATGCGTTTTTTCCTGAACATATTAAGGAAAAAACGCATACGCCCTTTTTGGACAACCAAGCAAGCATGTTAAAGAAATCTGCACTACAATGAAGTCTCACTGCCCCCCGGTCAAAAGGGCCATCTGAAAAAAGTGTAAAATCCAGAAAGGCAGCACAGGCCATGGAGAACAGCGAGCCTTGTTATGCTGATGTGCGGGATGTAAATTGCCAACAGCCAGTCTGGAAAAATGTATGGTGTTTCCCGGAACATCTAAAAAACAAAGCAACGGAGCCTATGGCACTTCCCCTTATGGTCCTATAGCTTAGGAAAATTAAAATCAAAAACACACAGCCACCCAAAAGTCTCGGGCGGCTCTGTTTACAAGAACCTCGTCTATGGTACAAGTTAAATATCCCAGAATGTGAAAAATGGATAAAGAAGTTGTGGTACGTACGTACAATGGAATATCACACAGCAATGAAATCTATGTCATCAGGCCCGTCGTGGCATAATGAGTGGATTCAGGTACGATGATTCTAAGTGAAATAAGTCACACAGAAAATGAAACATCATAAGGTATCACTAATACACGGAATGTAAACTTGGCTACACATGAACTAAATTACAAAACAGAACAGGGTCTCAAATTTAGAAAACCAACTTATGCTTGCTTAAGGGGAAAGGTGAGTTGGGGTGCTGCATAAAACCAGAGATAGAAATTAGCACAGATACCTTTCCATAAGCCAAATATGTAATAGTCAAGACCTACCCCTTGCTCAACGAAATGGACTAAACACCCCATATTCAACGCCTAGGAATACACCTGAGTAGTAAGAATCTTCAAACCCATGGATTTATATGTCTCCGTAAGAGAATGAAGCGTGTGTACAGCGGCATGAATGCAGCAGAGAAAATCCGATAAATCCCATTATCAAAATGAATTACACAAACAAAACCCAAGGACAGTGAAATAGAGAGCAATTCTTAAATAATTCATTCAGGGCTTGTAATGCAACCTGGATTTACCACATCTACACCCAGAGCTGAGTGAGACATAAGGTTGGGCACTTCGGGCTGATAGCATTGGTGAGGTTCGATGAGCAAATGCAGACCCTTTGAAGTCATACAGCATGGTACCCATTCCATGTGTCCCAACTCTCCAAGTTTAAGGGATTCTTCCTTCAGCTAAAACATGCATGGGAAACCACAGTATGGTGCACCGTGTGACTGGCAAACGTTTTCAAATGCATCTCAGTTTTCGTCCCCTTTTGCTCGGGTTCACCATTCCAGACCCTTTACGAACACTCTCCCCACTTGGAGAGTCAGTGCCTTTAACCTCCTGTTTGGCACAGTGTGCAATTTCTGCGCAAGATGAACAGGAAGAGGGAGAACCAATGAGAGACTACCTGTAGGTGTCTGCACGGGCAAATTTAACGCTCATTTCCCACCAGGAAGAGGAATTAACCAAAGGCTCAGCATGCCGTGCCTGAACAAGATTAGGGCCTGAAGCAATCCTGCGGCTTTTCGGCCAGCTCAAATGAAAGTAATTTGAAGAAAGGAGCTCAGGGTCACTGTAATTCAGAAACCTGCAGAGTTATAAATGACAGCTATCGTCCAAAAATATATTGAAGGAAGGCTGCGAAGAGGACTTGAAAGCGGGGCAGAATTGCAGGAAAACGATTTCAGGGGGGAGACTGGAATTGCATTTAAAGCATAGGAAAAGAGGCAGAACGTCGACAATGATGCACTTGGTCAAAAAGGGCGTATGCGTTTTTTCCTGAACATATTAAGGAAAAAACGCATACGCCCTTTTTGGACAACCAAGCAAGCATGTTAAAGAAATCTGCACTACAATGAAGTCTCACTGCCCCCCGGTCAAAAGGGCCATCTGAAAAAAGTGTAAAATCCAGAAAGGCAGCACAGGCCATGGAGAACAGCGAGCCTTGTTATGCTGATGTGCGGGATGTAAATTGCCAACAGCCAGTCTGGAAAAATGTATGGTGTTTCCCGGAACATCTAAAAAACAAAGCAACGGAGCCTATGGCACTTCCCCTTATGGTCCTATAGCTTAGGAAAATTAAAATCAAAAACACACAGCCACCCAAAAGTCTCGGGCGGCTCTGTTTACAAGAACCTCGTCTACGGTACAAGTTAAATATCCCAGAATGTGAAAAATGGATAAAGAAGTTGTGGTACGTACGTACAATGGAATATCACACAGCAATGAAATCTATGTCATCAGGCCCGTCGCGGCATAATGAGTGGATTCAGGTACGATGATTCTAAGTGAAATAAGTCACACAGAAAATGAAACATCATAAGATATCACTAATACACGGAATGTAAACTTGGCTACACATGAACTGAATTACAAAACAGAACAGGGTCTCAAATTTAGAAAACCAACTTATGCTTGCTTAAGGGGAAAGGTGAGTTGGGGTGCTGCATAAAACCAGAGATAGAAATTAGCACAGATACCTTTCCATAAGCCAAATATATAATAGTCAAGACCTACCCCTTGCTCAACGAAATGGACTAAACACCTCATATTCAACGCCTAGGAATACACCTGACTAGTAAGAATCTTCAAACCCATGGATTTATATGTCTCCGTAAGAGAATGAAGCGTGTGTACAGCGGCATGAATGCAGCAGAGAAAATCCGATAAATCCCATTATCAAAATGAATTACACAAACAAAACCCAAGGACAGTGAAATAGAGAGCAATTCTTAAATAATTCATTCAGGGCTTGTGATGCAACCTGGATTTACCACATCTACACCCAGAGCTGTGTGAGACATAAGGTTGGGCGCTTCGGGCTGATAGCATTGGTGAGGTTCGATGAGCAAATGCAGACCCTGTGAAGACATACTGCATGGTACCCATTCCATGGGTCCCAACTCTCCAAGTTTAAGGGATTCTTCCTTCAGCTAAAACATGCATGGGAAACCCACAGTATGGTGCACCATGTGACTGGCAAACGTTTTCAAATGATTCTCAGTTTTCGTCCCCTTTTACTCGGGTTCACCATTCCAGACCCTTTACGAACACTCTCCCCACTTGGAGAGTCAGTGCCTTTAACCTCCTGTTGGGCACAGTTTGCAATTTCTGCGCAAGATGAAAAGGAATAGGGAGAACGAATGAGAGACTAGCTCTAGGTGTCTGCACGGGCAAATTTAACGCTCATTTCCCACCAGGAAGAGGAATTAACCAAAGGCTCAGCATGCCTTGCCGGAACCAGATTAGGGCCTGAGGCAATCCTGTGGGTTTGCGGCCAGCTCACAAGATAGCGAGTTGAAGAAATGAGCTCAGGGGCACTGTAACTCACAAACTTGCAGAGTTATAAATGACAGCTATCGTCCAAAAACATATTGAAGGAAGGCTGCGAAGACGACTTGTAAGTGGGGCAGAATTGCAGGAAAACTATTTCAGGGGGTACACGGGAATTGCATTTAAAGCATAGGAAAAGAGGCAGAACGTCGACAATGATGCTCTTGGCCAAAAAGGGCGTATGCGTTTTTTCCTCAATATATTCAGGAAAAAACGCATACGCACTTTTTGGCCAACCAAGCAAGCATGTTAAAGAAATCTGCACTACAATGAAGTCTCACTGCCCCCCGGTCAAAAGGGCCATCTGAAAAAAGTGTAAAATCCAGAAAGGCAGCACAGGCCATGGAGAACAGGGAGCCTTGTTATGCTGATGGGCGGGATGTAAATTGCCAAAAGCCACCCTGGAGAAGTGTATGGTGTTTCCCGGAACACTGAGAAAACAAAGCTACGGAGCCTACGGCACTTCCACTTATGGTCCTATAGCTTAGGGAAATTAAAATCAAAAACACACAGCCACCCCACAGTGTCGGACGGCTCTGTTTACAAGAACCTCGTCTACGGTACAAGTTAAATATCCCAGAATGTGAAAAATGGATAAAGAAGTTGTGGTACGTACGTACAATGGAATATCACTCAGCAATGAAATCTATGTCATCAGGCCCGTCGCGGCATAATGAGTGGATTCAGGTACGATGATTCTATGTGAAATAAGTCACACAGAAAATGAAACATCATGAGATATCACTACTACACGGAATGTGAACTTGGCTACACATGAACTGAATTACAAAACAGAACAGGGTCTCAAATTTAGAAAACCAACTTATGCTTGCTTAAGGGGAAAGGTGAGTTGGGGTGCTGCATAAAACCAGAGATAGAAATTAGCACAGATACCTTTCCATAAGCCAAATATGTAATAGTCAAGACCTACCCCTTGCTCAATGAAATGGACTAAACACCCCATATTCAACGCCTAGGAATACACCTGACTAGTAAGAATCTTCAAACCCATGGATTTATATGTCTCCGTAAGAGAATGAAGCGTGTGTACAGCGGCATGAATGCAGCAGAGAAAATCCGATAAATCCCATTATCAAAATGAATTACACAAACAAAACCCAAGGACAGTGAAATAGAGAGCAATTCTTAAATAATTCATTCAGGGCTTGTGATGCAATCTGGATTTACCACATCTACACCCAGAGCTGAGTGAGACATAAGGTTGGGCACTTCGAGCTGATAGCATTGGTGAGGTTCGATGAGCAAATGCAGACCCTTTGAAGTCATACAGCATGGTGCCCATTCCATGGGTCCCAACTCTCCAAGTTTAAGGGATTCTTCCTTCAGCTAAAACATGCATGGGAAACCCACAGTACGGTGCACCGTGTGACTGGCAAACGTTTTCAAATGATTCTCAGTTTTCGTCCCCTTTTACTCGGGTTCACCATTCCAGACCCTTTACGAACACTCTCCCCACTTGGAGAGTCAGTGCCTTTAACCTCCTGTTGGGCACAGTTTGCAATTTCTGCGCAAGATGAAAAGGAAAAGGGAGAACCAATGAGAGACTAGCTCTAGGTGTCTGCACGGGCAAATTTAACGCTCATTTCCCACCAGGAAGAGGAATTAACCAAAGGCTCAGCATGCCGTGCCGGAACCAGATTAGGGCCTGAGGCAATCCTGTGGGTTTGCGGCCAGCTCAAAAGATAGCGAGTTGAAGAAAGGAGCTCAGGGGCACTGTAACTCACAAACCTGCAGAGTTATAAATGACAGCTATCGTCCAAAAGTATATTGAAGGAAGGCTGCGAAGACGACTTGTAAGCGGGACAGATTTGCAGGAAAACGATTTCAGGGGGTAGACGGGAATTGCATTTAAAGCATAGGAAAAGAGGCAGAACGTCGACAATGATGCTCTTGGCCAAAAAGTGCGTATGCCTTTTTTCCTGAATATATTCAGGAAAAAACGCATACGCACTTTTTGGCCAACCAAGCAAGCATGTTAAAGAAATCTGCACTACAATGAAGTCTCACTGTCCCCCGGTCAAAAGGGCCATCTGAAAAAAGTGTAAAATCCAAAAAGGCAGCACAGGCCATGGAGAACAGGGAGCCTTGTTATGCTGATGGGCGGGATGTAAATTGCCAACAGCCACCCTGGAGAAGTGTATGGTGTTTCCCGGAACACCGAAAAAACAAAGCTACGGAGCCTACGGCACTTCCACTTATGGTCCTATAGCTTAGGGAAATTAAAATCAAAAACACACAGCCACCCCAAAGTGTCGGACGGCTCTGTTTACAAGAACCTCGTCTACGGTACAAGTTAAATATCCCAGAATGTGAAAAATGGATAAAGAAGTTGTGGTACGTACATACAATGGAATATCACTCAGCAATGAAATCTATGTCATCAGGCCCGTCGCGGCATAATGAGTGGATTCAGGTACGATGATTCTAAGTGAAATAAGTCACACAGAAAATGAAACATCATAAGATATCACTACTACACGGAATGTAAACTTGGCTACACATGAACTGAATTACAAAACAGAACAGGG
Organism: Delphinapterus leucas; assembly: GCF_059928025.1. Classification (NCBI taxonomy): domain Eukaryota; kingdom Metazoa; phylum Chordata; class Mammalia; order Artiodactyla; family Monodontidae; genus Delphinapterus; species Delphinapterus leucas. The sequence goes on along the minus strand of NW_028322236.1, from coordinate 14,707,937 downwards.
TCTCAAATTTAGAAAACCAACTTATGCTTGCTTAAGGGGAAAGGTGAGTTGGGGTGCTGCATAAAACCAGAGATAGAAATTAGCACAGATAACTTTCCATAAGCCAAATATGTAATAGTCAAGACCTACCCCTTGCTCAACGAAATGGACTAAACACCCCATATTCAACGCCTAGGAATACACCTGACTAGTAAGAATCTTCAAACCCATGGATTTATATGTCTCCGTAAGAGAATGAAGCGTGTGTACAGCGGCATGAATGCAGCAGAGAAAATCCGATAAATCCCATTATCAAAATGAATTACACAAACAAAACCCAAGGACAGTGAAATAGAGAGCAATTCTTAAATAATTCATTCAGGGCTTGTGATGCAACCTGGATTTACCACATCTACACCCAGAGCTGAGTGAGACATAAGGTTGGGAACTTCGGGCTGATAGCATTGGTGAGGTTCGATGAGCAAATGCAGACCCTTTGAAGTCATACAGCATGGTACCCATTCCATGGGTCCCAACTCTCCAAGTTTAAGGGATTCTTCCTTCAGCTAAAACATGCATGGGAAACCCACAGTACGGTGCACCGTGTGACTGGCAAACGTTTTCAAATGATTCTCAGTTTTCGTCCCCTTTTACTCGGGTTCACCATTCCAGACCCTTTATGAACACTCTCCCCACTTGGAGAGTCAGTGCCTTTAACCTCCTGTTGGGCACAGTTTGCAATTTCTGCGCAAGATGAAAAGGAATAGGGAGAACCAATGAGAGACTAGCTCTAGGTGTCTGCACGGGCAAATTTAACGCTCATTTCCCACCAGGAAGAGGAATTAACCAAAGGCTCAGCATGCCGTGCCGGAACCAGATTAGGGCCTGAGGCAATCCTGTGGGTTTGCGGCCAGCTCACAAGATAGCGAGTTGAAGAAAGGAGCTCAGGGGCACTGTAACTCACAAACCTGCAGAGTTATAAATGACAGCTATCGTCCAAAAATATATTGAAGGAAGGCTGCGAAGACGACTTGTAAGCGGGACAGATTTGAAGGAAAACGATTTCAGGGGGTAGACGGGAATTTAATTTAAAGCATAGGAAAAGAGGCAGAACATCGACAATGATGCTCTTGGCCAAAAAGGGCGTATGCGTTTTTTCCTGAATATATTCAGGAAAAAACGCATACGCCCTTTTTGGCCAACCAAGCAAGCATGTTAAAGAAATCTTCACTACAGTGAAGTCTCACTGCCCCCCGGTCAAAAGGGCCATCTGAAAAAATTGTAAAATCCAAAAAGGCAGCACAGGCCACGGAGAACAGGGAGCCTTGTTATGCTGATGGGCGGGATGTAAATTGCCAACAGCCACTCTGGAGAAGTGTATGGTGTTTCCCGGAACACCGAAAAAACAAAGCTACGGAGCCTACGGCACTTCCACTTATGGTCCTATAGCTTAGGGAAATTAAAATCAAAAACACACAGCCACCCCAAAGTGTCGGACGGCTCTGTTTACAAGAACCTCGTCTACGGTACAAGTTAAATATCCCAGAATGTGAAAAATGGATAAAGAAGTTGTGGTACGTACGTACAATGGAATATCACTCAGCAATGAAATCTATGTCATCAGGCCCGTCGCGGCATAATGAGTGGATTCAGGTACGATGATTCTAAGTGAAATAAGTCACACAGAAAATGAAACATCATAAGATATCACTAATACACGGAATGTAAACTTGGCTACACATGAACTGAATTACAAAACAGAACAGGGTCTCAAATTTAGAAAACCAACTTATGCTTGCTTAAGGGGAAAGGTGAGTTGGGGTGCTGCATAAAACCAGAGATAGAAATTAGCACAGATACCTTTCCATAAGCCAAATATATAATAGTCAAGACCTACACCTTGCTCAACGAAATGGACTAAACACCCCATATTCAACGCCTAGGAATACATCTGACTTGTAAGAATCTTCAAACCCATGGATTTATATGTCTCCGTAAGAGAATGATGCGTGTGTACAGCGGCATGAATGCAGCAGAGAAAATCCGATAAATCCCATTATCAAAATGAATTACACAAACAAAACCCAAGGACAGTGAAATAGAGAGCAATTCTTAAATAATTCATTCAGGGCTTGTGATGCAACCTGGATTTACCACATCTACACCCAGAGCTGAGTGAGACATAAGGTTGGGCACTTCGGGCTGATAGCATTGGTGAGGTTCGATGAGCAAATGCAGACCCTGTGAAGTCATACAGCATGGTACCCATTCCATGGGTCCCAACTCTCCAAGTTTAAGGGATTCTTCCTTCAGGTAAAACATGCATGGGAAACCCACAGTATGCTGCACCGTGTGACTGGCAAACGTTTTCAAATGATTCTCAGTTTTCGTCCCCTTTTACTCGGGTTCACCATTCCAGACCCTTTATGAACACTCTCCCCACTTGGAGAGTCAGTGCCTTTAACCTCCTGTTGGGCACAGTTTGCAATTTCTGCGCAAGATGAAAAGGAATAGGGAGAACCAATGAGAGACTAGCTCTAGGTGTCTGCACGGGCAAATTTAATGCTCATTTCCCACCAGGAAGAGGAATGAACCAAAGGCTCAGCATGCCGTGCCGGAACCAGATTAGGGCCTGAGGCAATCCTGTGGGTTTGCGGCCAGCTCACAAGATAGCGAGTTGAAGAAAGGAGCTCAGGGGCACTGTAACTCACAAACCTGCAGAGTTATAAATGACAGCTATCGTCCAAAAATATATTGAAGGAAGGCTGCGAAGACGACTTGTAAGTGGGGCAGAATTGCAGGAAAACTATTTCAGGGGGTAGACGGGAATTGCATTTAAAGCATAGGAAAAGAGGCAGAACGTCGACAATGATGCTCTTGGCCAAAAAGGGCGTATGCGTTTTTTCCTGAATATATTCAGGAAAAAACGCATACGCCCTTTTTGGCCAACCAAGCAAGCATGTTAAAGAAATCTGCACTACAATGAAGTCTCACTGCCCCCCGGTCAAAAGGGCCATCTGAAAAAAGTGTAAAATCCAGAAAGGCAGCACAGTCCATGGAGAACAGGGAGACTTGTTATGCTGATGGGCGGGATGTAAATTGCCAACAGCCACCCTGGAGAAGTGTATGGTGTTTCCCGGAACACCGAAAAAACAAAGCTACGGAGCCTACGGCACTTCCCCTTATGGTCCTATAGCTTAGGGAAATTAAAATCAAAAACACACAGCCACCCCAAGTGTCGGACGGCTCTGTTTACAAGAACCTCGTCTACGGTACAAGTTAAATGTCCCAGAATGTGAAAAATGGATAAAGAAGTTGTGGTAAGTACGTACAATGGAATATCACTCAGCAATGAAATCTATGTCATCAGGCCCGTCGCGGCATAATGAGTGGATTCAGGTACGATGATTCTAAGTGAAATAAGTCACACAGAAAATGAAACATCATAAGATATCACTACTACACGGAATGTAAACTTGGCTACACATGAACTGAATTACAAAACAGAACAGGGTCTCAAATTTAGAAAACCAACTTATGCTTGCTTAAGGGGAAAGGTGAGTTGGGGTGCTGCATAAAACCAGAGATAGAAATTAGCACAGATACCTTTCCATAAGCCAAATATATAATAGTCTAGACCTACCCCTTGCTCAACGAAATGGACTAAACACCCCATATTCAACGCCTAGGAATACACCTGACTTGTAAGAATCTTCAAACCCATGGAATTATATGTCTCCGTAAGAGAATGAAGCGTGTGTACAGCGGCATGAATGCAGCAGAGAAAATCCGATAAATCCCATTATCAAAATGAATTACACAAACAAAACCCAAGGACAGTGAAATAGAGAGCAATTCTTAAATAATTCATTCAGGGCTTGTGACGCAACCTGGATTTACCTCATCTACACCCAGAGCTGAGTGAGACATAAGGTTGGACACTTCGGGCTGATAGCATTGGTGAGGTTCGATGAGCAAATGAAGACCCTTTGAAGTCATACTGCATGGTACCCATTCCATGGGTCCCAACTCTCCAGGTTTAAGCGATTCTTCCTTCAGCTAAAACATGCATGGGAAACCCACAGTATGGTGCACCGTGTGACTGGCAAACCTTTTCAAATGCATCTCAGTTTTCGTCCCCTTTTACTCGGGTTCACCATTCCAGAACGTTTACTAACACTCTCCCCACTTGGAGAGTCAGTGCCTTTAACCTCCTGTTTGGCACAGTTTGCAATTTCTGCACAAGATGAACAGGAATAGGGAGAACCAATGAGAGACTAGCAGTAAGTGTCTGCACGGGCAAATTTAATGCTCATTTCCCACCAGGAAGAGGAATTAACCAAAGGATCAGCATGCCGTGCCGGAAACAGATTAGGGCCTGAAGCAATCCTGTGGGTTTGTGCCCAGCTCACAAGTTGCAAGGTGAAGAAAGGAGCTCAGGGACACTGTAACTCACAAACATGCAGAGTTATAAATGACAGCTATCGTCCAAAAATATATTGAAGGTAGCCTGCGAAGAGGACTTGAAAGCGGGGCAGAATTGCAGGAAAACGATTTCAGAGGGTAGACTGGAATTGCATTTAAAGCTTAGGAAAAGAGGCAGAACGTCGACAATGATGCTCTTGGCCAAAAAGGGCGTATGCGTTTTTTCCTGAATATATTCAGGAAAAAACGCATACACCCTTGATGGCCAACCAAGCAAGCATGTTAAAGAAATCTGCACTACAATGAAGTCTCACTGCCCCCCGGTCAAAAGGGCCATCTGAAAAAAGTGTAAAATCCAGAAATGTAGCACAGGCCATGGAGAACAGGGAGCCTTGTCATGCTGATGGGTGGGATGTAAATTGCCAACAGCCACTCTGGAGAAGTGTATGGTGTTTCCTGAAACACCTAAAAAACAAAGCAACGGAGCCTACGGCACTTCCACTTATGGTCCTATAGCTTAGGGAAATTAAAATCAAAAACACACAGCCACCTCAAAGTTTCAGACGGCTCTGTTTACAAAACCCCGTCTACGGTACAAGTTAAATATCCCAGAAAGCGAAAAATCGATAAAGAAGTTGTGGTACGTATGTACAAAGGAATATCACTCACCAATGAAATCTATGTCACCTGGCCCGTCGTGGCATAATGAGTGGATTCAGGTACGATGATTCTAAGAGAAATAAGTCACACAGAAAATGAAACATCATAAGATATCTCTAATACACCGAATGTAATCTTGGCTACACAATAACTGAATTACAAAACAGAACAGGGTCTCAAATTTAGAAAACCAACTTATGTTTGCTTAAGGGGAAAGGTGAGTTGGGGTGCTGCATAAAACCAGAGATAGAAATTAGCACAGATACCATTCCATACGTCAAATATGTAATAGTCAAGACCTACACCTTGCTCAACGAAATGGGCTAAACACCCTATATTCAACGCCTAGGAATACACCTGACTAGTAAGAATCTTCAAACCCATGGATTTATATGTCTCCATAAGAGAATCAAACGTGTGTACAGCTGCATGAAGGCAGCAGAGAAAATCCGATAAATCCCATTATCAAAATCAATTACAAAAACAAAACACAATGACAGTGAAATAGAGAGCAATTCTTAAATAATTCATTCAGGACTTGTGATGCAACCTGGATTTACCTCATCTAAACCCAGAGCTGAGTGAGACATAAAGTTGGACACTTCGGGCTGATAGCATTGGTGAGGTTCGATGAGCCAATGCACACCATTTGAAGTCATACTGCATGGTACCCATTCCATGGGTCCCAACTCTCCAGGTTTAAGGGATTCTTCCTTCAGCTAAAACATGCATGGGAAACCCACAGTGTGGTCCACCTTGTGATTTGGATTCGTTTTCAAATGCATCTCAGTTTTTTTCCCCTGGTACTAGGGTTCAATATTCCAGACCCGTCAATAACACTCTCCCCATATATATATTCAGGAAAAAACGCATACGCCCTTTTTGGCCAACCAAGCAAGCGTGTAAAGAAAATCTGCACTACAATGAAGCCTCACTGCCCCCCGGTCAAAAGGGCCATCTGAAAAAAGTGTAAAATCCAGAAAGGCAGGACAGGCCATGGGGAACATGTAGCCTTGTTATGCTGATGGGCGGGATGTGAACCACCAACAGCCACTCTGGAGAACTGTATGGTGTTTCCAGAAACACGTAGGAAACAAAGCAACACAGCCTATGGCACTTCCACTTATGGTCCTATAGTTTAGGGACATTAAAATGAAAAACACAGAGCCACCCCAAAGTTTGGGACGGCTCTGTTTACAAGAACCTCGTCTACGATACAAGTTAAATATCCCAGAAATCGAAATATGGATAAAGAAGATGTGGTACGTATGTACAATGGAATATCACTCAGCAATGATATCTATGTCATCAGGCCAGGAGTGCCATAATGAATGGATTCAGGTATGATGATTTTACGTGAAATAAGTCACACAGAAAAAGAAACATCATAAGTTATCACTAATACATGGAATGTAAACTTGGCTACACATGAACTGATCTACAAAACAGAACACAGTCTCAAATTTAGAAAACGAACTTACGCTTGCTTATGGGGAAAGGTGAGTTGGCGTGCTGCATAAAACCAGAGATTGAAATTAGCACAGATATCTTTCCATAAGCCAAATATATAATAGACAAGACCTACTCCTTGCTCAACGAAATGAACTCAACACCCCATATTCAACGCCTCGGAATATACCTGACAATAAGAATCTTAAAACCCATGGATTTATATGTCTCCGTAAGAGAATCAAGCGTGTGTACAGTGGCCTAAATGCAGCAGTGAAAATCGGATAACTTCCTTTATCAAAAAAAATTTCAAAAACAAAACACAATGACAGTGAAATAGAGAGCAATTCTTAAATAATTCATTCAGGGCTTGTGATGCAACCTGGATTTACCACATCTACACCCAGAGCTGGGTGAGACATAAGGCTGGACCCTTCGCGCTGATACCATTGGTGAAGCTCGGTGAGCAAATGCAGACCGTTTGAAGGCATACTGCATGGTACCCATTCCATGGGTCCCAACTCTCCAGGTTTAAGGGATTCTTCCTTCAGCTAAAACATGCATGAGAAACGCAGAGTATATTCCACCATGTGATTGCGAAACGTTTTCAAATGCATCTCAGTTTTTGTGCCCTGGTACTCGGGTTCACCATTCCAGACGCTTTACTAACACTCTCCCCACTTGGAGAGTCAATGCCTTTAACATCCTGTTCAGCACAGTTTGCAATTTCTGAGCAAGATGAACAGGAATAGGGAGAACCAATGAGAGACTAGCTGTAGGTGCCTGCACGGGCAAGTGTAACGACCATTTCCCACCAGGAAGAGGAATTAACCAAAGGGTCAGCGTGCCCTGCCAGAAACAGATTAGCGCCTGAAGCATTCCTGCGGTTTTCGGCCAGCTCACAAGAAAGCGAGTTGAAGAAAGGAGCTCAGGGGCACTCTAATTCACAAACCTGCAGAGTTATGAATGACAGCTATCGTCCAAAAATATATTGAAGTAAGTCTGCGAAGAGGACTGGAAAGGGGGGCAGCATTTGAGGAAAACTATTTCAGGGGGTAGACTGGAATTGCACTTAAAGCATAGGAAATGAGGCAGAATGTCGACAATGATGCACTTTGCCAAAAAGGGCGTATGCATTTTTTCCTGAATATATTCAGGAAAAAACGCATACACCCTTGATGGCCAACCAAGCAAGCCTGTAAAGGAAATCTGCACCAAGGGCAGAAAGCTGTTGGGGGGATGGTGGTGTGAAGAGTTGAGAGATTGGGATTGACATGTATACATTTATATGTATAAAATAGATAACCAATAAGAACCTGCTGTATAAAAAATAAGATTAAAAATTAAAAAAAATAAAATTAAAAAGTACAACAGAAAAAATATTCTTCCCTCCACATACATGTATTTATATGAATAAATTATTTCTATGCTTATATTTGTAAATGCAAAAAAGAGGAATGAAATCTACCTTGAACCAAAAACGAAAAATAGAAAAAACAAACAGAATCCACAAGTTACACAGAGGAAAACCGTATCAGGACACTTGCTCCAGTTGTAAACAATTCTGAAGTTGGTCAGTGGTGGGGAATCATCTCCCATACAGCCAGCAGGCCCCACGCAACAAGCGTCCTCATTGCAAAGCTGGGGGACCGTGCTGAGGCATCTGTGAGTAAACGTGGTCCGAGCCCCAGGCCAGCTGCTGCTGAAATGTTCCCACCCTTCCCAGATAAAACACCTGAATATGTTCAAGGACTTGAAAGCCTAGAGGAAGGGCAATGGAGCCACACGAGTGATTGCATGCCAGCCAACTTGGTGCCTGCAGGCCAGCCAGGATGGTCCTGGCCCTGGGTGCTCTTCTGGAAGCTTTCCATTTCCCTGCCTGAGATACCCCTCCTGTCCCGGCCCCCACTGATTTCTTCCTTCCTCACGTCTGCCCAGAGAGAAATTCCAGCGCCAGGTATGGGTGACACATCCTCTTCTTTAGCAGGTGGCATCTTGACAACTGCTGCAGAAAGTCCAGCAGAGCCCCACTCACACTGGGCCACCCACAACGCCGTGACCTGTCACTCCCTCCCACCAGCCCAGCCCCGAGACTGCTGACAGGGCAGAGAAAATGGCGTCAGGCACAGCTGCAGGGGTTCTTGCTGCCTGGAGCGGTGTTTATATTGATCTCAAAACAGGCACACCTGGGGAGGGCTGGCCGGCATGGTCAGGCTGCCCAGGTCAGCCAATCATCACCCCTCAGGGTCTCACAGTTGCAGAAAATGGAACTTGCTGAATCGGCCAGGTCCAAGGAACAGGTGTGGGCTCTTGAGAGTCAGGATAGACAATGGGCTGCAGCTCTGGCTTGTATTCTAATCATTTTATCTGGCCCATGAGTGGGAGACAGCTTCAAGAAAACCCTGGCCTAATAAGAGGACCCCAGGAGTCAGGGAGAGGAGGGGTGGGTGGTGGGTGGTGGGTGGAGACAGAGGCCTGGTGCCCCGGGTGCAGTGGAAGTCTCTGGAAGACCAGGTGGTGGCAGGCCGTACAGAGTGATGCCCAGGGTCACAGACCTGTCGGAGTTGCTATTTGTTAGTTCAAGTCCTGCTCTGAGGTGCTCTGTGTCAGATCTGAGTGACAGGTGAGCTGAGAGTGCTCTGCAATGAGGGCAATGTGCACGGTTCCTGTGTGCCCTGCCCTGCCACAGTACCTGCAAGTGTAGCTCTGTATCCTGGGAGGGAGCTGACCACGAGAGCCCCATGGGCTGCAGGGGACCTGCCCAGGGAACCCCATATCCTGGGATGGGCCTGACCATGAGAGCCCCATGGGCTGGTGTGGAGGTGGGGTACCTGCCCAGGTGAGCTCCATATCCTGAGATTGGCCTGACCACGAGAGCCCCATGGGCTGCCAGGGGCCTGGTAAAGATGTCAGGATCGTCAGTGAAGCCACCGAGTATATACCTCCAGTAGTTCCTAATTCCTACACCCTGCTGGTCATTCTACCAACCACCAGGAGACGGTATTCTGTATTAGTCTTCAATGATGCCTTCTTTTGTATGCCATTAGTCCCAGAGTCACAAGAAATTTTGGCTTGTAAGTGGCAGGACTCAACATACAACTAAAACAATACATCCAGGCCGTCTTGCCCCAAGTGTTCAAAAATTCCCACACCATCTTTGGGGAAAGCTTAGCTAAAGACGTAAAAGTTCTACCTCTGGAAAAGGAAACACTCCTTCAATATGCTGACGACATTCTGATCACCAGCCCTACTAAGGAGGCCTCTGAACTACCAAGCCAATAAAGGATAGAAGTTGTCCAAGAAAAAGCTCAAATATCACAGACTACGGTGACCTGCCTGGGCTTCATTCTCACAGAAGGTCGGAGAAGCTCATCCCAGGAAAGGGAAGAAACAATTTACAGCCTTACCCCTTTCTAAAACTAGAAGACAGCTTAGGGGTTCCTGGGGAGGCCAGAGTTTGCTGCTTCTGGATCCCTAACTACAGTCTACTAGCTGGGCCTCTATATGAAACACTGAAAGGAAAAGATGATGATCCTTTTGAATAGAATCCAGAAGTGGCCTTTCAAGAATGGAAAGAGCAGTCAATTCAGACCCTTGCCCTGGAACTCCCTAATTTAGCTAAACCCTTTGACCTTTACATTCCTGGTGAAAGGTGAATTGCCATTGGAGTATTAGTGCAAAACCTGGGACCACTTGAAATGGAACAATGCAAGAATGCCATCCAGGTAGGATAAACTATAGTCACCAAGGGGCTTGGCCCACTGCAACATCTGGCCAACATACTGGCGGTATCTAAAAACCTGGAAATCAGCAGCCCAAAAGGCCACCTCCCTCCTAAGGGAAAAGGACCCCACGTGGTGTTCCTAACCCCCAACCATGCCCTGAAGTTGCAGGGTTTGCTCCGTGGGCACACTGACCTCCAGTGAGGAAGCCCTCCTACTCCAACATCCAGAGAGATATCCGGGGGCAACGGGGCACCATGACGACACATGTGACCATCACTTGACCTGGAGTTTCTCTCATAAAACAACAAGAGTGTGTCACAAAAGAGTAGACTACTGCTTGCAGGACTTACTGCACCCAGAGGGGAGGTAATAATCTTGGCAGGGGAACCGTATATCACGCTGTCACCATAGAAAAGCCTACAGACACCGTGATGATGGTGACCAGTAAGACCGGCTGGACTCCTGTTTACTTCAAAAGGCTGTTGACTCAGTGGCCATCATGGTCCTTCATCACAACTGACCCTGGACTGTCCGGGAGTTGAGCAGGCAGGGTCCTGACACCTGGTGCTGTTTTTACGTTAATTCAGAGGCCTAATTGAAGAAAGTGCAGACTACTAGTCAGAGCATCTAGGCTGGCAGAAACGGTCAGCCTAAAGTGTCTGAACAAATGTGTGGCGGGGTGAAAGTGGACCTCACAGCGTCACTGCACATTTCCTTCCCGGACCCTTAAAGGTCATTAGAATCTATAACACTTCCAATGCTCGTGCTCAGGCAGATGAACAGGGAGGCTGGAGGCCTGGGGACAATCAACGTCACCTAGAGGCTGCTGGGGAGAAGTTCTGACCCTCGCCCACGGGTATAAGGGCTCCTAACTCAGCACTCAGCAGTTACAGAAGAAGGGTCTGCACCCTCAGCACTCCAAGAATGAGGAAGAGGACAAAAGGCAGAAGAGGGGTTTGTCCCAGGCAAAGCCCATTAAAAATCCCTGGGAGATAAAAATAGAATCTGGGCAATAAAATAAAGTCTAACCTTTTTTATCCTTTGTGCTTTGTCTAATTTCATGTGCTCCTAGGGTCCCGCATACAGAGGTTCCACACCCGGCACTTCAGACCAGATTTCCTAGTACAGAATGGCTGGGTCGACACATCAGGTCCTGGGGCCCAGTGCAGACTCCGCGATATAGAGCCTGAGCTGCAGCCAACAGGGCCCTCGAGAGCTCTGCCCCCTCCCTCCCACTGAATCTGACAGGATCTCTACACAGCAGCCCAGCCCACAGCCCACGGGGTAGCACATGCTCTCACCTCTCCATTCTCTGATCAAAATATAAAGTTTCCTTTGCTTCTGAACCAAACTCAGTCTCGATCTTTTGGCTCCAATGACACTGGGCGTGGGGACACTTGTTGGGGTCCACTCTGGAGGATCAGTAACAGAAATTGAGAACGCTGTAACTTCAATGAACAGATGTGTGAGCCAAACTATAATTAACATAGAACAGTGTATAAGGCTCGGGTAAAATAAGATGTTTCTAACACTTCCATTTGATATTTCCATCACTTTATTATAAGCAAGTTCAGTGAAAAGGTTTGTCTTATTTGTCAGGTCAATATTAGAGAAGCGAAGTGATTTCTTTCCAAGGATGTACATCTAATAATCTTGGTTAAATCTTCAATCTTGTTTTAAATGCTTTTCCATTGAAAATGATACCTCTCATTCAGCTCCCCCATTTCTGAGAAGTATAAAATCTTATAATTTATTATTACCAAAGTGGAAAGGTGGGAGGAGGGATAAATTAACAGTATGGGATTAACACATACACACTGCTATGTATAAAATAGATCGTCAACAAGGAACTACTCTATAGCACAGGGAACTACACTCAATATTTTGCAATAACCTATAAGGGGAAATAATCTGAAAAAGAATAGATATTTTTATTGACATCATCTATCAATGACAGTTAAAATGGAACCTAAGGGAAGCCGGTGGTCAGTGCTTCTGACCCTGAAGACTTCAATCATCTAAAGTTTGGACTCTGCCTACTTCCCAAGGCCCTTAATGAACATATGTGTAGCCGTAGCTTAAAAAATTCCCCAGTTTGGGTAGCGGAGAGACACTGATTTTGAAAAAGCCCTGGTGTTCTCCTCACATGAACGGGACACTTCCTACAGCTAAAACATGCCTGTCACACCCAGAGGATGGTATATCGTCTGATCGGGAAGAGTTTGGAAAAGGCATCTCATCTCCTCATCTCCTGGTGCTCGGGTTCACCACTCCGGCGTCTTTACTAACAGTCTCCCCACTTGGAGATGTCAGCACTGTCAACATCCTGTTGCACACAGTTTGGAATTTGTCCAAGGATGAAGCAGAAGGAGGAGGAACAATGAGAGACAAGTCCTAGGTTTTCGGACAGACATATGTCACTCTAATTTCCAATCAGGAAGACGAATTGACCAAAGGCTAGGGTTGCCCATGGAAACAGAATAGGGCTTGAGGAAATCCCGCTGCTTTGTGGCCAGTTCCCATAAACACAAGTTGAAAAATGGAACTCAGGGACACTAAAATTCACGAAACTGCAGAGTTGAAAATATCTATCACTGAAAAATGTCTTGAGGAAAGTCAGAGAAAAGGACTTGTAAGCAACGGAGAATGGCAGGAAAGGGATTGGATGAGGTAGAAAGGACTCGCCATTAAGCACAAGAAAAGGGGCTGAACATTGCCAACATTGCAGTTGGCCAAAAAGGGTGTATGCATCTTTTTCTGTATATATTCAAGAAAAGGGCATACACTTTTTTAGCCAACCAAACAGGTGGGCACTGGAAATCAATACTACAAAACATATCACTTCGCATCAGTCAGAAGAGCCTTCCTCATAAAGTGTAAACACCAGAAATGCAGGACAGGGCAAGGAGAAAAGGGAGCCCTGTGAGGCTTATAGTGGAAATGTATATTGCCAACGGTCACTCTGGAAAAGTGTATTGTGATTACTAAAGCATCTAAAAAATGAGCTACAGAGCACAGGGCACTTGCACTCATGGACGTATATCTTGGGAAAAAGAAAAATCGAGAGGACACAGGCACCCCAATATTTACCGCCTCTCTGTTTAATATATCCTCGATTAGGATATAATTTATATGTCACTGGAGGGAAAAAATGGACAGAGGTGTGGCACTTATGTAGAGTGGAATATTACTCAGCCTGAAAATCAATGAAACATGGCCAGTTGTAACAACCCCAGAGGAGTTACGTATGATCATTTGAAGTCACATAATTCAAAAAGACAAAGACATACGATATTACTAATACATGGAATGTAAACGTGGCTACAAATGAACTGAATTACAAAAGAGAACGGGGTCTCAAATTTAGAAAACCAACTTATGCTTGCTTAAGGATCAAGGAGAGTTGGGGTGCTGCATAAAACCAGAGATTGAAATTAGCACAGATACCGTTCCAGAAGCCAAATATGTAATAGAAAAAACCTACTTCCTGGTCAACGAAATGGACTCAACACCCCATATTCAGTGCCTAGGAATATACAGGATGAGTAAGAGTCTTAATACCTATGGATTTATATGTCTCCATAAGAGAATCAAGCGTGTGTACAGTGACAAAAACGCAGCAGTGAAAATCAGCTAAATCCCATTATCAAAATAAATTTCAAAAACAAAAAAAATGACAGTGAAATAGAGAGCAATTCTTAAATAATTCATTCAGGGCTTGTGATGCAACCTGGATTTACCTCATCTACACCCAGAGCTGAGTGAGACATAAGGTTGGACACTTCGGGCTGACAGCATGGATGAGGTTCGATGAGCAAATGCAGACCATTTGTAGTCATACTGCATAGTACCCATTCCATGGGTCCCAACTCTCCAGGTTTAAGGGATTCTTCCTTCAGCTAAAACATGCATGGGAAACCCACAGTATGGTGCACCGTGTGACCGGAAAACGTTTTCAAATGAATCTCAGTTTTCGTCCCCTTTTACTCGGGTTCACCATTCCAGACCCTTTACTAACACTCTCCCCACTTGGAGAGTCAGTGCCTTTAACCTCCTGTTTGGCACAGTTTGCAATTTCTGCGCAAGATGTACAGGAATAGGGAGAACCAATGAGAGACTAGCTGTAGGTGTCTGCAGGGGCAAATTTAACGCTCATTTCCCACCAGGAAGAGGAATTAACCAAAGGCTCAGCATGCCGTTCCGGAATCAGATTAGGGCCTGAAGCAATCCCCCGGGTTTGTGGCCAGCTCACAAGAAAGCGATTTGAAGAAAGGAGCTCAGGGGCACTGTAATTCACAAACCTGCAGAGTTATGAATGACAGCTATCGTCCAAAAATATATTGAAGGAAGGCTGCGAAGAGGACTTGAAAGCGGGGCAGAATTGCAGGAAAACGATTTCAGGGGGTAGACTGGAATTGCATTTAAAGCATACGAAAAGAGGCAGAACGTCGTCAGTGATGCACTTGGCCAAAAAGGGGGTATACGTATTTTCCTGAATATATTCAGGAAAAAACGCATATGCCCTTTTTGGCCAACCAAGCAAGCATGTTAAAGAAATCTGCACTACAGTGAAGTCTCACTGCCCCCCGGTCAAAAGGGCCATCTGAAAAAAGTGTAAAATTCAGAAAGGAAGCACAGGCCATGGAGAATAGGGAGCCTTGTTATGCTGATGGGCGGGATGTAAATTGCCAAGAGCCACTCTGGAGAAGTGTATGGTGTGTCCTCAAACACCTAAAACACAAAGCAACGGAGCCTACGGCACTTCCACTTATGGTCATATAGCTTAGGGAAATTAAAATCAAAAACACACAGCCACCCCAAAGTTTCATACGGCTCTGTTTTCAAGAACCTCGTCTACGGTACAATTTAAATATCGCAGAAAGCAAAAAATGGATAAAGACGTTGTGGTACGTATGTGCAATAGAATATCACTCTCCAATGAAATCTATGTCATCAGGCCCATCGCGGCATAATGAGTGGATTCATGTACGATGATTCTAAGTGAAATAAGTCACACAGAAAATGAAACATCATAAGATATCACTAATACACGGAATGTAATCTTGGCTACACATGAACTGAATTACAAAACAGAACAGGGTCTCAAATTTAGAAAACCAACTTATGTTTGCTTAAGGGGAAAGGTGAGTTGGGTGCTGCATAAAACCAGAGATAGAAATTAGCACAGATACCATTCCATACGTCAAATATGTAATAGTCAAGACCTACCCCTTGCTCAACGAAATGGGCTAAACACCCTATATTCAACGCCTAGGAATACACCTGACTAGAAAGAATTTTCAAACCCATGGATTTATATGTCTCCATAAGAGAATCAAGCGTGTGTACAGCTGCATGAAGGCAGCAGAGAAAATCCGGTAAATCCCATTATCAAAATGAATTACAAAAACAAAACACAATGACAGTGAAATAGAGAGCAATTCTTAAATAATTCATTCAGGGCTTGTGATGCAACCTGGATTTACCTCATCTACACCCAGAGCTGAGTGAGACATAATGTTGGACACTTCGGGCTGATAGCATTGTTGAGGTTCGTTGAGCAAATGCAGACAATTTGAAGTCATACTGCATGGTTCCCATTCCATTGGTCCCAACTCTCCAGGTTTAAGCGATTCTTCCTTCAGCTAAAACATGCATGGGAAACCCACAGTATGGTGCACTGTGTGACCGGGAAACGTTTTCAAATGCATCTCAGTTTTCCTCCCCTTTTACTCGGGTTCACAATTCCAGACCATTTACTAACACTCTCCCCACTTGGAGAGTCAGTGCCTTTAACCTGCTGTTTGGCACAGTTTGCAATTTCTGCACATGATGAACAGGAATAGGTAGAACCAATGAGAGACTAGCTGTAGGTGTCTGCAGGGGCAAATTTAACGCTCATTTCCCACCAGGAAGAGGAAGTAACCAAAGGCTCAGCATGCCGTGCCGGAACCATATTAGGGCCTGAAGCAATCCTGCGGGTTTGCGGCAAGCTCACAAGAAAGCGATTTGAAGAAAGGAGCTCAGGGGCACTGTAATTCACAAACCTGCAGTGTTATAAATGACAGCTATCGTCCAAAAATATATTGAAGGAAGGCTGCGAAGAGGACTTGAAAGCGGGACAAAATTGCAGGAAAACGATTTCAGGGGGTAGACTGGAATTGCATTTAAAGCATAGGAAAAGAGGGAGAACGTCGACAATGATGCACTTGGCCAAAAGGGCGTATGCGTTTTTTCCTGAATATATTCAGGAAAAAACGCATACGCCCTTTTTGGCCAACCAAGCAAGCATGTTAAAGAAATCTGCACTACAATGAAGTCTCACTGCCGCCCGATCAAAAGGGCCATCTGAAAAAAGTGTAAAATCCAGAAATGCAGCACAGGCCATGGAGAACAGGGAGCCTTGTTATGCTGATGGGTGGGATATAAATTGCCAAGAGCCACTCTGGAGAAGTGTATGGTGTTTCCTGAAACACCTAAGAAACAAAGCAACGGAGCCTACGGCACTTCCACTTATGGTCCTATAGCTTAGGGAAATTAAAATCAAAAACAAACAGCCACCCCAAAGTTTCAGACGGCTCTGTTTACAAGAACCTCGTCTACGGTACAAGTTAAATATCCCAGAAAGCGAAAAATGGATAAACAAGTTGTGGTACGTACGTACAATGGTATATCACTCACCAATGAAGTCTATGTCATCTGGCCCGTCATGGCATAATGAGTGGATTCAGGTACAATGATTCTAAGTGAAATAAGTCACACAGAAAATGAAACATCATAAGATATCACTAATACACCGAATGTAATCTTGGCTACACATGAACTGAATTACAAAACAGAACAGGGTCTCAAATTTAGAAAACCAACTTATGTTTGCTTAAGGGGAAAGGTGAGTTGGGGTGCTGCATAAAACCAGAGATAGAAATTAGCACAGATACCTTTCCATACGTCAAATACGTAATAGACAAACCTACCCCTTGCTCAACAAAATGGGCTAAGCACCCTATATTCAACGCCTAGGAATACACCTGACTAGTAAGAATCTTCAAACCAATGGATTTATATGTCTCCATAAGAGAATCAAGCGTGTGTACAGCTGCATGAAGGCAGCAGAGAAAATCCGATAAAAACCATTATCAAAATGAATTAAAAAACAAAACACAATGACAGTGAAATAGAGAGCAATTCTTAAATAATTCATTCAGGGCTTGTGATGCAACCTGGATTTACCTCATCTACACCCAGAGCTGAGTGAGACATAAGGTTGGACACTTCGGGCTGATAGCATTGGTGAGGTTCGATGAGCAAATGAAGACCATTTGAAGTCATACTGCATGGTACCCATTCCATGGGTCCCAACTCTCCAGGTTTAAGCGATTCTTCCTTCAGCTAAAACATGCATGGGAATCCCACAGTATGGTGCACCGTGTGACTGGGAAACGTTTTCAAATGCATCCCAGTTTTCGTCCCCTTTTACTCGGGTTCACCATTCCAGACCCTTTACGAACACTCTCCCCACTTGGAGAGTCAGTGCCTTTAACCTCCTGTTGGGCACAGTTTGCAATTTCTGCGCAAGATGAAAAGGAATAGGGAGAACCAATGAGAGACTAGCTCTAGGTGTCTGCACGGGCAAATTTAACGCTCATTTCCCACCAGGAAGAGGAATTAACCAAAGGCTCAGCATGCCGTGCCGAAACCAGATTAGGGCCTGAAGCAATCCTGTGGGTTTGCGGCCAGCTCACAAGATAGCGAGTTGAAGAAAGGAGCTCAGGGGCACTGTAACTCACAAACCTGCAGAGTTATAAATGACAGCTATCGTCCAAAAATATATTGAAGGAAGGCTGCGAAGACAACTTGTAAGCGGGACAGATTTGCAGGAAAACCATTTCAGGGGGTAGACGGGAATTGCATTTAAGGCATACGAAAAGAGGCAGAACGTCGACAATGATGCTCTTGGCCAAAAAGGGCGTATGCGTTTTTTCCTGAATATATTCAGGAAAAAACGCATACGCCCTTTTTGGCCAACCAAGCAAGCATGTTAAAGAAATCTGCACTACAATGAAGTCTCACTGCCCCCCGGTCAAATGGGCCATCTGAAAAAAGTGTAAAATCCAGAAAGGCAGCACAGGCCATGGAGAACAGGGAGCCTTGTTATGCTGATGGGTGGGATGTAAATTGCCAACAGCCACTCTGGAGAAGTGTATGGTGTTTCCCGGAACACCGAAAAAACAAAGCTACGGAGCCTACGGCACTTCCACTTATGGTCCTATAGCTTAGGGAAATTAATATCAAAAACACACAGCCACCCCAAAGTGTCGGATGGCTCTGTTTACAAGAACCTCGTCTACGGTACAAGTTAAATATCCCAGAATGTGAAAAATGGATAAAGAAATTGTGGTACGTATGTACAATGGAATATCACTCAGCAATGAAATCTATGTCATCAGGCCCGTCGCGGCATAATGAGTGGATTCAGGTACGATGATTCTAAGTGAAATAAGTCACACAGAAAATGAAACATCATAAGATATCACTACTACACGGAATGTAAACTTGGCTACACATGAACTGAATTACAAAACAGAACATGGTCTCAAATTTAGAAAACCAACTTATGCTTGCTTAAGGGGAAAGGTGAGATGGGGTGCTGCATAAAACCAGAGATAGAAATTAACACAGATACCTTTCCATAAGCCAAATATGTAATAGTCAAGACCTACCCCTTGCTCAACGAAATGGACTAAACACCCCATATTCAACGCCTAGGAATACACCTGACTAGTAAGAATCTTCAAACCCATGGATTTATATGTCTCCGTAAGAGAATGAAGCGTGTGTACAGCGGCATGAATGCAGCAGAGAAAATCCGATAAATCCCATTATCAAAATGAATTACACAAACAAAACCCAAGGACAGTGAAATAGAGAGCAATTCTTAAATAATTCATTCAGGGCTTGTGATGCAACCTGGATTTACCACATCTACACCCAGAGCTGAGTGAGACATAAGGTTGGGCACTTCGGGCTGATAGCATTGGTGAGGTTCGATGAGCAAATGCAGACCCTTTAAAGTCTTACAGCATGGTACCCATTCCATGGGTCCCAACTCTCCAAGTTTAAGGGATTCTTCCTTCAGCTAAAACATGCATGGGAAACCCACAGTATGGTGCACCGTGTGACTGGCAAACGTTTTCAAATGCATCTCAGTTTTCGTCCCCTTTTACTCGGGTTCACCATTCCAGACCCTTTACGAACACTCTCCCCATTTGGAGAGTCAGTGCCTTTAACCTCCTGTTGGGCACAGTTTGCAATTTCTGCGCAAGATGAAAAGGAATAGGGAGAACCAATGAGAGACTAGCTCTAGGTGTCTGCACGGGCAAATTTAACGCTCATTTCCCAGCAGGAAGAGGAATTAACCAAAGGCTCAGCATGCCGTGCCGGAACCAGATTAGGGCCTGAGGCAATCCTGTGGGTTTGCGGCCAGCTCACAAGATAGCAAGTTGAAGAAATGAGCTCAGGGGCACTGTAACTCACAAACCTGCAGAGTTATAAATGACAGCTATGGTCCAAAAATATATTGAAGGAAGGCTGCGAAGGCGGCTTGTAAGCGGGACAGATTTGCAGGAAAACGATTTCAGGGGGTAGACGGGAATTCCATTTAAGGCATAGGAAAAGAGGCAGAACGTCGACAATGATGCTCTTGGCCAAAAAGGGCGTATGCGTTTTTTCCTGAATATATTCAGGAAAAAACCATACGTCCCTTTTGGCCAACCAAGCAAGCATGTTAAAGAAATCTGCACTTCAATGAAGTCTCACTGCCACCCGGTCAAAAGGGCCATCTGAAAAAAGTGTAAAATCCAGAAAGGCAGCACAGGCCATGGAGAACAGGGAGCCTTGTTATGCTGATGGGTGGGATGTAAATTGCAAACAGCCACTCTGGAGAAGTGTATGGTGTTTCCCGGAACACCGAAAAAACAAAGCTACGGAGCCTATGGCACTTCCACTTATGGTCCTATAGCTTAGGGAAATTAAAATCAAAAACACACAGCCACCCCAAAGTGTCGGACGGCTCTGTTTACAAGAACCTCGTCTACGGTACAAGTTAACTATCCCAGAATGTGAAAAATGGATAAAGAAGTTGTGGTACGTACATACAATGGAATATCACTCAGCAATGAAATCTATGTCATCAGGCCCGTCATGGCATAATGAGTGGATTCAGGTACGATGATTCTAAGTGAAATAAGTCACACAGAAAATGAAACATCATAAGATATCACTACTACACGGAATGTAAACTTGGCTACACATGAACTGAATTACAAAACAGAACAGGGTCTCAAATTTAGAAAACCAACTTATGCTTGCTTAAGGGGAAAGGTGAGTTGGGGTGCTGCATAAAACCAGAGATAGAAATTAGCACAGATACCTTTCCATAAGCCAAATATGTAATAGTCAAGACCTACCCCTTGCTCAACGAAATGGACTAAACACCCCATATTCAACGCCTAGGAATACACCTGACTAGTAAGAATCTTCAAACCCCTGGATTTATATGTCTCCGTAAGAGAATGAAGCGTGTGTACAGTGGCATGAATGCAGCAGAGAAAATCCGATAAATCCCATTATCAAAATGAATTACACGAACAAAACCCAAGGACAGTGAAATGGAGAGCAATTCTTAAATAATTCATTCAGGGCTTGTGATGCAACCTGGATTTACCTCATCTACACCCAGAGCTGAGTGAGACATAAGGTTGGACACTTCGGGCTGATAGCATTGGTGAGGTTCGATGAGCAAATGAAGACCATTTGAAGTCATACTGCATGGTACCCATTCCATGGGTCCCAACTCTCCAGGTTTAAGCGATTCTTCCTTCAGCTAAAACATGCATGGGAATCCCACAGTATGGTGCACCGTGTGACTGGGAAACGTTTTCAAATGCATCCCAGTTTTCGTCCCCTTTTACTCGGGTTCACCATTCCAGACCCTTTACGAACACTCTCCCCACTTGGAGAGTCAGTGCCTTTAACCTCCTGTTGGGCACAGTTTGCAATTTCTGCGCAAGATGAAAAGGAATAGGGAGAACCAATGAGAGACTAGCTCTAGGTGTCTGCACGGGCAAATTTAACGCTCATTTCCCACCAGGAAGAGGAATTAACCAAAGGCTCAGCATGCCGTGCCGAAACCAGATTAGGGCCTGAAGCAATCCTGTGGGTTTGCGGCCAGCTCACAAGATAGCGAGTTGAAGAAAGGAGCTCAGGGGCACTGTAACTCACAAACCTGCAGAGTTATAAATGACAGCTATCGTCCAAAAATATATTGAAGGAAGGCTGCGAAGACAACTTGTAAGCGGGACAGATTTGCAGGAAAACCATTTCAGGGGGTAGACGGGAATTGCATTTAAGGCATAGGAAAAGAGGCAGAACGTCGACAATGATGCTCTTGGCCAAAAAGGGCGTATGCGTTTTTTCCTGAATATATTCAGGAAAAAACGCATACGCCCTTTTTGGCCAACCAAGCAAGCATGTTAAAGAAATCTGCACTACAATGAAGTCTCACTGCCCCCCGGTCAAATGGGCCATCTGAAAAAAGTGTAAAATCCAGAAAGGCAGCACAGGCCATGGAGAACAGGGAGCCTTGTTATGCTGATGGGTGGGATGTAAATTGCCAACAGCCACTCTGGAGAAGTGTATGGTGTTTCCCGGAACACCGAAAAAACAAAGCTACGGAGCCTATGGCATTTCCACTTATGGTCCTATAGCTTAGGGAAATTAAAATCAAAAACACACAGTCACCCCAAAGTGTCGGACGGCTCTGTTTACAAGAACCTCGTCTACGGTACAAGTTAAATATCCCAGAATGTGAAAAATGGATAAAGAAGTTGTGGTACGTACGTACAATGGAATATCACTCAGCAATGAAATCTATGTCATCAGGCCCGTCACGGCATAATGAGTGGATTCAGGTACGATGATTCTAAGTGAAATAAGTCACACAGAAAATGAAACATCATAAGATATCACTAATACACGGAATGTAAACTTGGCTACACATGAACTGAATTACAAAACAGAACAGGGTCTCAAATTTAGAAAACCAACTTATGCTTGCTTAAGGGGAAAGGTGAGTTGCGGTGCTGCATAAAACCAGAGATAGAAATTAGCACAGATACCTTTCCTTAAGCCAAATATGTAATAGTCAAGACCTACCCCTTGCTCAACGAAATGGACTAAACACCCCATATTCAACGCCTAGGAATACACCTGACTAGTAAGTATCTTCAAACCCCTGGATTTATATGTCTCCGAAAGAGAATGAAGCGTGTGTACAGCGGCATGAATGCAGCAGAGAAAATCCGATAAATCCCATTATCAAAATGAATTACACAAACAAAACCCAAGGACAGTGAAATAGAGAGCAATTCTTAAATAATTCATTCAGGGCTTGTGATGCAACCTGGATTTACCACATCTACACCCAGAGCTGAGTGAGACATAAGGTTGGGCACTTCGGGCTGATAGCATTGGTGAGGTTCGATGAGCAAATGCAGACCCTTTGAAGTCATACAGCATGGTACCCATTCCATGGGTCCCAACTCTCCAAGTTTAAGGGATTCTTCCTTCAGCTAAAACATGCATGGGAAACCCACAGTATGGTGCACCGTGTGACTGGCAAACGTTTTCAAATGCATCTCAGTTTTCGTCCCCTTTTACTTGGGTTCACCATTCCAGACCCTTTACGAACACTCTCCCCATTTGGAGAGTCAGTGCCTTTAACCTCCTGTTGGGCACAGTTTGCAATTTCTGCGCAAGATGAAAAGGAATAGGGAGAACCAATGAGAGACTAGCTCTAGGTGTCTGCACGGGCAAATTTAACGCTCATTTCCCAGCAGGAAGAGGAATTAACCAAAGGCTCAGCATGCCGTGCCGGAACCAGATTAGGGCCTGAGGCAATCCTGTGGGTTTGCGGCCAGCTCACAAGATAGCAAGTTGAAGAAAGGAGCTCAGGGGCACTGTAACTCACAAACCTGCAGAGTTATAAATGACAGCTATCGTCCAAAAATATATTGAAGGAAGGCTGCGAAGGCGGCTTGTAAGCGGGACAGATTTGCAGGAAAACGATTTCAGGGGGTAGACGGGAATTGCATTTAAGGCATAGGAAAAGAGGCAGAACGTCGACAATGATGCTCTTGGCCAAAAAGGGCGTATGCGTTTTTTCCTGAATATATTCAGGAAAAAACGCATATGCCCTTTTTGGCCAACCAAGCAAGCATGTTAAAGAAATCTGCACTACAATGAAGTCTCACTGCCCCCCGGTCAAAAGGGCCATCTAAAAAAGTGTAAAATCCAGAAAGGCAGCACAGGCCATGGAGAACAGCGAGCCTTGTTATGCTGATGGGCGGGATGTAAATTGCTAACAGCCACTCTGGAGAAGTGTATGGTGTTTCCCGGAACACCGAAAAAACAAAGCTACGGAGCCTACGGCACTTCCACTTTTGGTCCTATAGCTTAGGGAAATTAAAATCAAAAACACACAGCCACCCCAAAGTGTCGGACGGCTCTGTTTACAAGAACCTCGTCTACGGTACGAGTTAAATATCGCAGAATGTGAAAAATGGATAAAGAAGTTCTGGTACGTACGTACAATGGAATATCACTCAGCAATGAAATCTATGTCATCAGGCCCGTCACGGCATAATGAGTGGATTCAGGTACGATGATTCTAAGTGAAATAATCACACAGGAAATGAAACATCATAAGATATCACTAATACACGGAACGTAAACCTGGCTACACATGAACTGAATTACAAAATACAACAGGGTCTCAAATTTAGAAAACCAACTTATGCTTGCTTAAGGGGAAAGGTGAGTTGGGGTGCTGCATAAAACCAGAGATAGAAATTAGCACAGATACCTTTCCTTAAGCCAAATATGTAATAGTCAAGACCTACCCCTTGCTCAACGAAATGGACTAAACACCCAATATTCAACGCCTAGGAATACACCTGACTAGTAAGAATCTTCAAACCCATGGATTTATATGTCTCCGTAAGAGAATGAAGCGTGTGTACAGCGGCATGAATGCAGCAGAGAAAATCCGATAAATCCCGTTACCAAAATGAATTACACAAACAAAACCCAAGGACAGTGAAATAGAGAGCAATTCTTAAATAATTCATTCAGGGCTTGTGATGCAACCTGGATTTACCACATCTACACCCAGAGCTGAGTGAGACATAAGGTTGGGCACTTCGGGCTGATAGCATTGGTGAGGTTCGATGAGCAAATGCAGACCCTTTGAAGTCATACAGCATGGTACCCATTCCATGGGTCCCAACTCTCCAAGTTTAAGGGATTCTTCCTTCAGATAAAACATGCATGGGAAACCCACAGTATGGTGCACCGTGTGACTGGCAAACGTTTTCAAATGCATCTCCGTTTTCATCCCCTTTTACTCGGGTTCACAATTCCAGACCCTTTACTAACACTCTCCCCACTTGGAGAGTCAGTGCCTTTAACCTCCTGTTTGGGACAGTTTGCAATTTCTGCGCAAGATGAACAGGAATAGGGAGAACCAATGAGAGACTAGCTGTAGGTGTCTGCACGGGCAATTTAATGCTCATTTCTCACCAGGATGTGGAATTAACCAAAGGCTCAGAATGCCGTGCCGGAACCAGATTAGGGCCTGAAGCAATACTGCGGGTGTGCAGGCAGCTCACAAGATAGCGAGTTGAACAAAGGAGCTCAGGGACACTGTAATTCACAAACCTGCAGAGTTATAAATGACAGCTATCGTCCAAAAATATATTGAAGGAAGGCTGCGAAGAGGACTTGAAAGGGGAGCAGAATTCCAGGAAAACGATTTCAGGAGGTAGACGGGAAGTGCACTGAAAGCATAGGAGAAGAGGCAGTACCTCGACAATGATGCACTTGTTCAAAAAGTACATATGCGTTTTTTCCAAGGCCCTCCTTAATGAGGGTAGGGGGCTCCCAGCATGCTTCAGTGGCCAACAGAGGGCCCACATCGCCAAGGTGACGTGAGCCAGCCAGGCAGGAGTGACCTCACATCAGAGGGCCCACCTCACAGAAGGGTAAGGGACCCAGCCATTATCAGACTCTCACCAGAGGGCCCACATCAGCAAGGGTCTGGGAACCAGGCAGGAGTGTCTTCACACCCATGGGGCCACATCATTGCAAGTTGAGGTACCCAGCACATGTGGCCTCAAACCAGAGAACCCACATCTCCATGGGTTGCGGAGCGAGGCAGGCAGGATGAACCTCAAAACACGTGGCCCATTGTATAAAAAAGGTGAGGAATCCAGCAGTTGGAACATCCCAGCAGGCGGCCCCAAAGCACCGAGGCTATGGGATCCAGGCAATGATGAACTCACAACAGAGGGCCCTCATCATGAAACTGTGAGCAACCTAGCCATTGTGACCTCAGAGGACAAGGCCCACATCCCCATGGGGAAGCAAACCAAGCAGGAGTGTCATCGCACCAGTGGGCACACATCAGAAAATGTGGGGAGCCCAGCAGTTAGGGCCTGATGCCAGAGGGCCCTCATCACCGAGGAGAGGAGGCTCCCAGCAGGCTCCAACTGCTACAAGAGGGCCAACGTCGCCAATGCGGGGTGTGCCAGCCAGGCAGGAGTGACCTCAGAGCAGAGGGCCAACCTCAAAAAAGTGTGAGGAACCCAAAGAGGATTAGACTCTCACCAGAGGGCCCACATCACCAAGAGGATCAGAACCAGGCAGGACTGTCTTCACACCAGGGTGACCACATCATAGAAAGGTGAGGAACCCAGCACATGTGGCCTAAACCAGAAGACCCACATCTCCAAGGGGCTCGGAGTGAGGCATGCAGGAGTAGCCTCACAACACAGGGCCCATAGAATAAAAAAGCTGAGGAATCCTGCAGTGGGAACCTCCCAGCAGGCGGCCCAGAGCACCGAGTCTATGCGATCCAGGCTGCAGTGAACTCACAGCAGAGGGCCCATATCATGAAACTGTGAGCAACCCAGCCATTGGGACCTCACAGCAGAAGGCCCACATCCCCATGGGGTTGGGAACATGGCAAGAGTGTCCTCGCACCACTTAGCACGTATCAGAAAAAGTGGGTACCCAGCAGTTACGGCCTGACGCTAGAGAGCCCTCATCACCGAGGGGAGGTGGCTCCCAGCAGGCTCCAACTGCCACAAGAGGGCCGATGTCGCCAAGGCGGGGTGTGCCAGCCAGTCAGTAGTGACCTCACAACAGAGGGCCCACCTCACAGAAGGGTGAGGAACCCAGCCAGGATCAGACTCACACCAGAGGGCCCACATCACCAAGGGGATAGAAACCAGGCAGGAGTGTCCTCACACCAGTGGGGCCACATCATCGAAAGGTGAGGGACCCAGCACACGTGGCCTCTAACCAGAGGACACACATCACCAAGGGGCTGGGAGTGAGTCAGGCAGGAGGAGTCTCCAAACAGAGGGCCCATAGAAGAAAAAAGGTGAGGAATCCCGCAGTTGGAACCTCCACGCAGGCGGCCAGGAGCAGCGAGGCTATGGGATCCAGGCCGGAGTGAACTCACACCAGAGGGCCCTCATCATGAAACTGAGCCACCCACCGTTGGGACCTCAGAGCAGAAGGCCCATATTCCCATGGGGTTGGAAACCTGGCAGGAGTGTACTCACACCACAGGGCGCACATCAGAAAATTTTGGGAGCCCAGGAGTTAGAGCCTGACGCCAGAGGGCCCTCATTACCGAGGGGAGGAGACTCCCAGCAGGCACCAACTCCCAACTGAGGGCCCACGTCGCCAAGGTGACGTGTGCCAGTCAGGCAGGAGTGACCTCACAGCAGAGGGCCTACCTCACAGAAGGGTGAGGAAACCAGCCAGGATAAGACTCTCACCAGAGAGCCCACATCACCAAGAGGACCGGAACAAGGCAGGAGTGTCCTCACACCAGTGGGGCCACATTATAGAAAGGTGACGAACCCAGCACATGTGGCCTAAACCAGAGGACCCACATTTCCAAGGTGCTCCGAGTGAGGCAGGCAGGAGTAGCCTAACAACACAGGGCCCACAGAATAAAAAATGTGAGGAATCCAGCAGTTGGAACCCCCCAGCAGGTGGCCCAGAGTATGGAGTCTATGGGATCCAGGCCACAGTGAACTCACAGCAGAGGGCTCACATCATGATACTGTGAGCAACCCAGCTGGTGGGACCTCAGAGCAGAAGGCCCACATCCCCATGGGGATGGGAACGTGGCAGGAGTGTACTCGCACGACAGGGCACATATCAGAAAATTTTGGGAGCCCATGAGTTAGGGCCTGACGCCAGAGGGCCCTCATTACCGAGGGGAGGAGACTCCCAGCAGGCACCAACTCCCAACTGAGGGCCCACATCGCCACGGTGATGTGTGCCAGCCAGGCAGGAGTGACCTCACAGCAGAGGGCCCACCTCCCAGAAGGGTGAGGAATCCAGCCAGGATCAGACTCTCACCAGAGGGCCCCCATCACCAAGGGGATGGGAACCAGGCAGGAGTGTCCTCACACCAGTGGGGCCACATCAATAAAGGTGAGGAAACCGGCACATGTGGCCTCAAACCAGAGGACCTACATCACAAAAGGGCTGGGAGTGAGTCAGGAAGGAGGAGCATGAAAACACAGGACCCAAAGAATAAAAATGGTAAGGAATCCAGCAGTAGGAACCTCCCAGCAGGCGGCTCAGAGCACAGAGTCTATGGGATCTAGGCCTGAGTGAACTAACACCAGAGAGCCAACATCCTGAAACTGTGAACAACACAGGTGTTGGGACCATAGAGCAGAAGGCACATGGGGATGGGAACCTGGCAGGAGTGCCCTCACACCACTTAGCACGTATCAGAAAATGTGGGTAACCAGCAGTTAGGGCCTGATGCCAGAGGGCCTCATCACTGAGGGGAGGAGGCTCCCAGCGGGCTCCAACTGCCACCAGAGGGCCGACGTCGCCAAGGCGGGGTGTGTCAGCCAGGCAGGAGTGACCTCAGAGAAGAGGGCCCACCTCACAGAAGTGTGAGGAGCCCAACCAGGATCAGACTCTCACTGGAGGGCTCACATCACCAAGGGGATGGGAACCAGGCAGGAGTGTCCGCACACCAGTGGGGCCACATCTGCGAAAGGTGAGGAACCCAGCACATGTGGCCTCAAACCAGAGGACACACATCACCAAGGGGCTGGGAGTGAGGCAGGTGTCTGGAGGGGCACATTTAACTCTAATTTCCCACCAGGAAGAGGAATTAACCAAAGGCTCAGAGTGCCGTGCGGGACCCTGATTACGGCCTGAAGCAAACCTGCGGTTCTGTGGCCAGCTTTCAAGGAAACGAGTTAAGAAAGGAAACCACAGGCACTGTAATTCACAAACCTGCAGAGTTATAAATGACAGCTATTGGCAAAAATATATTGAAGTAAGTCTGCACAGAGGACTTGAAAACGAGGCAGAATTGCAGGAATCATATTTCAGGAGGTAGATTGGAATTGCATTTAAAGCATGTGAAAAGTGGCAGATCTTTGACAGTGATGCACTTGGACAAAAAGTGCGTATACATTTTTTCCTGAATATATTCAGGAAAAAACGCATATGCCCTTTGTGGCCAACCAAGAATTCGAGCAATGGAAATCCGCACTACAATGAACTCTCATTTCCCATTCGTCAAAAGAGCCATCTAAAAAAAGTGTAAAACCCAGAAACACAGGACAGGCCATGGAGAACAGGGAGCCTTGTTATGCTGATGGACGGGATGTAAATTGCCAACAGACACTCTGGTGATGTTTATGGTGTATGCTGAAACATCTAAAAAACAAAGCTACAGAGCCTAGGGCACTTCCACTTTTGGCCCTATAGCTTAGGAAAATTAAAATCAACAAGACACAGCCAACACAATATCCAGGGCTGCTGTGTTTACAAGAAGCTCGAGTCCAGTACAAATTAAATATCCCAGAAAGAAAAAAATGGATAAAGGCGTTGTCCTACTTACGTACAACGGAATATCACTCAGCAATGAAATCAATGTCATCAGGCCTGTAGCAGCAAATTGAGTGGATTTAAGTATGATGATTCTAAGAGAAATATGTCACACAGAGAAACATAATTATCATAAGATATCACAAATAGAGGGAGTGTAAACTTGGCTACACATAAACTGAATTACAAAACCGAACAGAGTCTCACATTTAGATAAAAACTTATGCTTGCTTAAGGGGAAAGTTGAGTTGGGGTGCTGTATAAAACCAGAGATTGAAATGAGCACACATACCGTTCCATAAGCCAAATATGTAATAGACAAGACCTACTCTTTGCTCAACGAAATAGACTAATCCATGGTGTATCACCTCACACCTGTTAGAATGGGCATCATCAGAAAATCTACA
Organism: Delphinapterus leucas; assembly: GCF_059928025.1. NCBI lineage: Eukaryota > Metazoa > Chordata > Mammalia > Artiodactyla > Monodontidae > Delphinapterus > Delphinapterus leucas. Next base: position 14,678,296 of record NW_028322236.1, on the reverse strand, counting down.
AACAACAAATGCTGGAAAGGGTGCGGAAATAAGGAACCCTCTTCCACTATTGTTGGGAATGTAAATTGATGCAGTCACTGTGGAGAACATTATGGAGTTTCTTATAAAACTAAGAATAGAATTACCATATAATACAGCAATCCCACTACTGGGCATATACCCAGACAAAACCATAAAACGAAAAGAGACATTCACCGCAATGTTCATTGCATCACTATTTACAATATCCAGGTAATGGAAGCAACCTAAATGCCCACAGACAGACGAATGCATAAAGATGAGGTACATATATAAAATGGAATATTACTAAGTCATAAAACGGAATGAAATTGGGTCATTTGTAGAGACGTTGATGGATCTAGAGAATGTCATACAGAGTGAAGTAAGTCAGAAAGAGAAAAACAAATCCTGTATATAAATGCATATATGTGGAACCTAGAAAAGTTGTACAGATGAAGCGTTTTGCAAGGCAGAAATAGAGCAACAGATGTAGACAACAAACGTATGGACACCAAGGGGGGAAAGCTGTTAGGGGGGTGGTGGTGGGAGGAGTTGAGAGATTGGGATTGGCATGTATACATTTCTATGTATAAAATAGGTAACCAAAAAGAACCTGCTGTATAAAAAAATAAAATAAAATTCAAAATTACAAAAAGTAAAACAGAAAAAATATCCTTCCCTTCACATACATGTATTTATATGAATAAATTATTTCCATGCTTATATCTGTAAATACAAAAAAGAGGAATAAAATCTACCTTGAACCAAAAACGAAAAAAAGAAAAAAAAACAGAACCCACCAGTTACACAGAGGAAAACCGTATCAGGGCCCTTGCTCCAGTTGTAAACAATTCTGAAGTTGGTCAGTGGTGGGGAATCATCTCCCATTCAGCCAGCATGCCCCACGCAAAAAGCGTCCTCATTGCAAAGCTGGGGGCCCGTGCCGAGGCATCTGTGAGTAAACGTGGGCCGAGCCCCAGGCCAGCTGCTGCTGAAATGTTCCCACCCTTCCCAGGTAAAACACCTGAATATGTACAAGGACTTGAAAGCCTAGAGGAAGGGCCATGGAGCCACATGAGCGACAGCATGCCAGCCGACTTGGTGCCTGCAGGCCAGACAGGATGGTCCTGGCCCTGGGTGCTCTTCTGGAAGCTTTCCATTTCCCTGCCTGAGATACCCCTCCTGTCCCGGCCCCCACTGCTTTCTTCCTTACTCACCTCTGCCCAGGGAGAAATTCCAGCGGCAGGTATGGGTGACACATGCTCTTCTTTAGCAGGTGGCATCTTGGCAACTGCTGCAGAAAGTCCAGCAGAGCCCCACTCACACTGGGCCACCCACAAAGCCGTGGCCTCTCACTCCCTCCCACCAGTCCAGCCCCGAGACTGCTGACAGGGCAGAAAATGGCGTCAGACACAGCTGCAGGTGCTCTTGCTGCCTGGAGCGGTGTTTATATTGATCTCAACCCAGGCACACCTGGGGAGGGATGGCCGGCACGGTCAGGCTTCCCAGGCCAGCCAATAATCACCCCTCAGGGGCTCACAGTTGCAGAAACTGGAACTTGCTGAATCGGCCAGGTCCAAGGAACAGGTGTGGGCTCCTGAGAGTCAGGATAGACAAGGGGCTGCAGCTCTGGCTTGTTTTCTAATTATATTATCTGGCCCATGAGTGGGAGACAACTTCAAGAAAACCCTCTCCTAATGAGAAGTACCCAGGAGTCAGGGAGAGCAGGGGTGGGTGGTGGGTGGAGACAGAGGCCTGGTGCCCCGGGTGCAGTGGAAGTCTCTGGAAGACCAGGTGGAGGGAGGCCACACAGAGTGATGCCCAGGGTCACAGACCTGTCAGAGCTGCTGTTTGTTAGTTCAAGTCCTGCTCTGAGGTGCTCTGTGTCAGATCTGAGTGACAGGTGAGCTGGGAGTGCTCTGCAATGAGGGCGATGTGCATGGCTCCTGTGTGCCCAGCCCTGCCACGGTACCTGAAAGGGTAGCTCTGTATCCTGGGAGGGGCCTGACCACGAGAGCCCCATGGGCTGCAGGGGAACCTGCCCAGGGAGCCCCATATCCTGGGAGGGGCCTGAACACGAGAGCCCCGTGGGCTGGGGTGGGGGTGGGGTACCTGCCCAGGTGAGCTCCATATCCTGGGATTGGCCTGACCTAGAGAGTCCCATGGGCTGCTGGAGTCTTGGTAAAAGATGTCAGAACAGTCAGTGAAGCCACCGAGGATATACCTCCAGTAGTTCCTAAACCCTACACCCTGCTGGTCATTCTACTAACCACCAGGACATGGTATTCTGTATTAGTCTTCAATGAAGCCTTCTTTTGTATTCTATTAGTCCCAGAGTCACAAGAAATTTTGGCTTGTGAGTGGCAGGACTCAACATACAACTAAAACAATACTTCCGGGCCGTCTTGCCCCAAGGGTTCAAAAATTCCCACACCATCTTTGGGGAAAGCTCAGCTAAAGACCTAAAAGTTCTACCTCTGGAAAAGGAAACACTCCTTCAATATGCAGACGACATTCTGATCGCCAGCCCTACTAAGGAGACCTCTGAACTACCAAGCCAATAAAGGATACAAGTTGTCCAAGAAAAAGCTCAAATATCACAGACTATGGTGACCTGCGTTGGCTGCATTCTCACAGAAGGTCGGAGAAGCCCATCCCAGGAAAGGGAAGAAACAATTTACAGCCTTACCCATTTCTAAAACTAGAAGACAGCTTAGGGGTTCCTGGGGAGGCCAGGGTTTGCTGCTTCTGGATCCCTAACTACAGTCTACTAGCTGGGCCTCTATATGAAACACTGAAAGAAAAAGATGATGATCCTTTTGAATAGAATCCAGAAGTGGCCTTTCAAGAATGGAAAGAGCAGTCAATTCAGACCCTTGCCCTGGAACTCCCTAATTTAGCTAAACCCTTTGACCTTTACATTCCTAGTGAAATTTGAATGGCCATTGGAGTATTAGTGCAAAACCTGGGACCACTTGAAATGGAACAATGCAAGAATGCCATCCAGGTAGGATAAACTACGGTCACCAAGGGGCTTGGCCCACCGCCACATCTGGCCAAGATACTGGCAGTATCTGAAAACCTGGAAATCAGCAGCCCAAAAGGCCACCTCCCTCCTAAGGGAAAAGGACCCCACGTGGTGATCCTAACCCCCAACCATGCCCTGAAGTTGCAGGGTTTGCTCCGTGGGCACACTGACCTTGAGTGAGGAGGTCCTCCAACTCCAACCTCCAGAGAGATAACTGGGGCAAAGGGGCACCATGACGACTCGTGTGACCATCAATTGACCTGGAGTTTCTCTCATAAAACAACAAGAGTGTGTCCCAAAAGAGTAGACTACTGCTTGCAGGACTTACTGCACCCAGAGGGGAGGTAATAATCTTGGCAGGGGAACCGTATATCACGCTGTCACCATAGAAAAGCCTACAGACACTGTGATGATGGTGGCCAATAAGACCGGCTGGACTCCTGTTTACTTCAAAAGGCTGTTGACTCAGTGGCCATCATGGTCCTTCATCACCACTGACCCTGGACTGTCTGGGAGTTGAGCAGTCAGGGTCCTGACACCTGGTGCTGTTTTTACGTTAATTCAGGGGCCTAACTGAAGAAAGCACAGACTACTAGTCAGAGCATCTAGGCTGGCAGAAACGGTCAGCCTAAGGTGGCCGAACAAATGTGGGGCGGGGTGAAACTGGACCTCACAGTGTCACTGCACATCTCCTTCCTGGACCCTTAAAGGTCATTAGAATCTATAACACTACCAATACTTGTGCTCAGGCGGACGAGCAGGGAGGCAGGAGGCCTGCGGACAATCAACGTCACCTGGAGGCTGCTGGGGAGAAGTTCTGACCCTCGCCCACGGGTATGAGGGCTCCTAACTCAGCACTCAGCAGTTACAGATGAAGGGTCTGCACCCTCAGCACTCTAAGAATGAGGAAGGGGACAAAATGCAGAAGAGGGGTTTGTCCCAGGCAAAGCCCATTAAAAATCCCTGGGAGATAAAAATAGAATCTGGGCAATAAAATAAAGTCTAACCTTTTTTATCCTTTGTGCTTTGTCTAATTTCACGTGCTCCTAGGGTCCCGCATACAGAGGTTCAACAGCCGGCACTTCAGACCAGATTTCCTACTGCAGAATAGATGGGTCGACACCTCAGCTCCTGGGGCACGGTGCAGACTCCGCGATATAGAGCCTGAGCTGCAGCCAACCGGGCCCTCGAGTGCTCCGCCCCCTCCCTCCCACTGACTCTGACAGGATCTCTACACAGCAGCCCAGCCCACAGCCCACGGGGTAGCACATGCTCTCACCTCTGCATTCTCTGATCAAAATATAAAGTTTCCTTTGCTTCTGAACCAAACTCAGTCTCGATCTGTTGGCTCCAATGACACTGGGCAGGGGGACACTTGTTGGGGTCCACTCTGGAGGATCAGTAACAGAAATTGAGAACATTGTAACTTCAGTGAACAGATGTGTGAGCCAAACTGTAATTAACATAGAACAGTGTATAAGGCTCGGGTAAAATAAGATGTTTCTAACACTTCCATTTGATATTTCCATCACTTTATTATAAGCAAGTTCAGTGAAAGGTTTGTCTTATTTGTCAGGTCAATACTAGAGAAACGAAGTGATTTCTTTCCAAGAATGTACATCTAATAATCTTGGTTAAAGATTCAATCTTGTTTTAAATGCTTTTCCATTGAAAATGATACCTCTCTTTCAGCTCCCCGATTTCTGAGAAGTATAAAATCTTATAATTTATTATTACCAAAGGAGAAAGGTGGGAGGAGGGATAAATTAACAGTTTGGGATTAACACATACACACTGCTATGTATAAAATCGATCATCAACAAGGAACTACTGTACAGCACAGGGAACTACACTCAATATTTTGCAATAACCTATAAGGGGAAATAATCTGAAAAAAGAATAGATATTTTTATTGACATCATCTATTAATGACAGTTAAAATGGAACCTAAGGGAAGCCGGTGGTGAGTGCTTCTGACCCTGAAGTCGTCAATCATCTAAAGTTTGGACTCTGCCTACTTCCCAAGGCCCTTAATGAACATATGTGTAGCCGTAGCTTAAAAAATTCCCCAGTTTGGGTTGTGGAGAGACAGTGATTTTGAAAAAGCCCTGGTGTTCTCCTCACATGAATGGGACACTTCCTACAGCTAAAATATGCCTGTCACACCCAGAAGATGGTATACCGTCTGATCGGGAAGAGTTTGGAAAAGGCATCTCATCTCCTCATCTCCTGGTGCTCGGGTTCTCCCCTCCAGCGTCTTTACGAACAGTCTCCCCACTTGGAGATGTCAGCACTGTCAACATCCTGTTGCATACAGTTTGGAATTTGTCCAGAGGATGAAGCAGAAGGAGGAGGAGCAATGAGAGACAAGTCCTAGGTGTTCGGACAGGCACATGTCACTCTAATTTCCAATCAGGAAGACGAATTGACTAAAAGCTAGGGTTGCCCATGGAAACAGAATAGGGCTTGAGGAAATCCCGCTGTTTTGTGGCCAGTTCCCATAAACACAAGTTGAAAAATGTCGCTAAAATTCACGAAACTGCAGAGTTGAAAATATCTCTCACTGAAAAATGTCTTGAGGAAAGTCAGAGAAAAGGACTTGTAAGCAACGGAGAATGGCAGGAAAGGGATTGGAAGAGGTAGAAAGGACTCGCCATTAAGCACAAGAAAAGGGGCTGAACATTGCCAACATTGCAGTTGGCCAAAAAGGGTGTATGCGTCTTTTTCTGTATATATTCAAGAAAAGGGCATACACTTTTTTAACCAACCAAACATTTGGGCACTGGAAATCAGTACTACAAAACATATCACTTCGCATCAGTCAGAAGAGCCTTCTTAATAAACTGTAAACACCAGAAATGCAGGACAGGGCAAGGAGAAAAGGGAGCCCTGTGAGGCTTATAGTGGAAATGTATATTGCCAATGGTCACTCTTGAGAAGTGTATTGTGTTTACTAAAGCATCTAAAAAATGAGCTACAGAGCACAGGGCACTTGCACTCATGGACGTATATCTTGGGAAAGACAAAAATGGAGAGGACACAGGCACCCCAATGTTTACCGCCTCTCTGTTTCAAAGATCCTCGACTAGGATATAATTTATATGTCTCTGGAGGGAAAAAATGGATAGAGGTGTGGCACTTATGTAGAGTGGAATATTACTCAGCCTGAAAATCAGTGAAATATGGCCAGTTGTAACAACCCCAGAGTAGTTACATATGATCATTCAAAGTCACATAATTCAAAAAGAAAAAGACATACGATATTACTAATACATGGAATGTAAACGTGGCTACAAATGACCTGAATTACAAAACAGAATGGGGTCTCAAATTTAGAAGACCAACTTATGTTTGCTTAAGGAAAAAGGAGAGTTGGGGAGCTGCATAAAACCAGAGATTGAAATTAGCACAGATACCGTTCCATAAGCCAAATATGTAATAGAAAAAACCTACTAACTGGTCAACGAAATGGACTCAACACGCCATATTCAACACCTACGAATACACCTGACTAGTAAGAATCTTCAAACTCATGGATTTATATGTCTCCGTAAGAGAATCAAGCGTGAGTACAGCGGCATGAACGCAGCAGTGAAAATGCGATAAATCCCATTATCAAAATGAATTAAAAAAACAAAACACAAGGACAGTGAAATAGAGAGCAATTCTTAAATAATTCATTCAGGGCTTGTGATGCAACCTGGATTTATCACATCTACACCCAGAGCTGAGTGAGACATAAGGTTGGGCACTTCGGGCTGATAGCATTGGTGAGGTTCGATGAGCAAATGCAGACCCTTTGAAGTCATACTGCATGGTACCCATTCCATGGGTGCCAACTCTCCAGGTTTAAGGGATTCTTTCTTCAGCTAAAACATGCATGGGAAACCCACTGTATAGTGCACCGTGTGACCAGGAAAGGTTTTCAAATGCATCTCAGTTTTTGTCCCCTTTTACTCGGGTTCACCATTCCAGACCCTTTACTAACACTCTCCCCACTTGGAGAGACAGTGCCTTTAAACTCCTGTTTGGCACAGTTTGCCATTTCTGCGCAAGATGAACAGGAATAGGGAAAACCAATGAGAGACTAGCTGTAGGTTTCTGCATGGGCAAATTTAACGCTCATTTCCCACAAGGAAGTGGAATTAACCAAAGCCTCAGCAAACAGTGCCGGAACCAGATTAGGGCCTGAAGCAATCCTGCGGGTTTGCGGCCAGCTCACAAGAAAGCGAGTTGAAGAAATGACCTCAGGGGCACTGTAATTCACAAGGCTGCAGAGTTATAAATGACAGCTATCGTCCAAAAATATATTGAAGGAAGGCTGCGAAGAGGAATTTTAAGCGGGACAGATTTGCAGGAAAACGATTTCAGGGGGTAGACGGGAATTGCATTTAAAGCATAGGAAAAGAGGCAGAACGTCGACAATGATGCTCTTGGCCAAAAAGGGCGTATGCGTTTTTTCCTGAATATATTCAGGAAAAAACGCATACGCCCTTTTTCGCCAACCAAGCAAGCATGTTAAAGAAATCTGCACTACAATGAAGTCTCACTGCCCCCCGGTCAAAAGGGCCATCTGAAAAAAGTGTAAAATCCAGAAACGCAGCACAGGCCATGGAGAACAGGGAGCCTTGTTATGCTGATGGGTGGGATGTAAATTGCCAACAGCCACTCTGGAGAAGTGTATGGTGTTTCCTGAAACACCTAAAAAACAAAGCAACGGAGCCTACATCACTTCCACTTATGGTCCTATAGCTTAGGGAAATTAAAATCACAAAAACAGCCACCCCAAAGTTTCAGACGGCTCTGTTTACAAGAACCTCTTCTACAGTACAAGTTAAATATCACAGAATGTGAAAAATAGATAAAGAAGTTGTGGTACGTACGTACAATGGAATATCAGTCACCAATGAAAGCTATGTCATCAGGCCCGTCGCGGCATAATGAGTGGATTCAGGTACGATGATTCTAAGTGAAATAAGTCACACAGAAAATGAAACATCATAAGATATCACTACTACACGGAATGTAAACTTGGCTACACATGAACTGAATTACAAAACAGAACAGGGTCTCAAATTTAGAAAACCAACTTATGCTTGCTTAAGGGGAAAGGTGAGTTGGGGTGCTGCATAAAACCAGAGATAGAAATTAGCACAGATACCTTTCCTTAAGCCAAATATGTAATAGTCAAGACCTACCCCTTGCTCAACGAAATGGACTAAACACCCCATATTCAACGCCTAGGAATACACCTTACTAGTAAGAATCTTCAAACCCATGGATTTATATGTCTCCGTAAGAGAATGAAGCGTGTGTACAGTGGCATGAATGCAGCAGAGAAAATCCGATAAATCCCATTATCAAAATGAATTACACAAACAAAACCCAAGGACAGTGAAATAGAGAGCAATTCTTAAATAATTCATTCAGGGCTTGTGATGCAACCTGGATTTACCACATCTACACCCAGAGCTGAGTGAGACATAAGGTTGGGCACTTCGGGCTGATAGCATTGGTGAGCTTCGATGAGCAAATGCAGACCCTTTGAAGTCATACAGCATGGTATCCATTCCATGGGTCCCAACTCTCCAAGTTTAAGGGATTCTTCCTTCAGCTAAAACATGCATGGGAAACCCACAGTATGGTGCACCATGTGACTGGCAAACGTTTTCAAATGCATCTCAGTTTTCATCCCCTTTTACTCGGGTTCACCATTCCAGACCCTTTACGAACACTCTCCCCACTTGGAGAGTCAGTGCCTTTAACGTCCTGTTGGGCACAGTTTGCAATTTCTGCGCAAGATGAAAAGGAATAGGGAGAACCAATGAGAGACTAGCTCTAGGTGTCTGCACGGGCAAATTTAACGCTCATTTCCCACCAGGAAGAGGAATTAACCAAAGGCTCAGCATGCCGTGCCGGAACCAGATTAGGGCCTGAAGCAATCCTGTGGGTTTGCGGCCAGCTCACAAGATAGCGAGTTGAAGAAAGGAGCTCAGGGGCACTGTAACTCACAAATCTGCAGAGTTATAAATGACAGCTATCGTCCAAAAATATATTGAAGGAAGGCTGCGAAGACGACTTGTAAGCGGGACAGATTTGCAGGAAAACGATTTCAGGGGGTAGAAGGGAATTGCATTTAAAGCATAGGAAAAGAGGCAGAACGTCGACAATGATGCTCTTGGCCAAAAAGGGCGTATGCGTTTTTTCCTGAATATATTCAGGAAAAAACGCATACGCCCTTTTTGGCCAACCAAGCAAGCATGTTAAAGAAATCTGCACTACAATGAAGTCTCACTGCCCCCCGGTCAAAAGGGCCATCTGGAAAAAGTGTAAAATCCAGAAAGGCAGCACAGGCCATGGAGAACAGGGAGCCTTGTTATGCTGATGGGCGGGATGTAAATTGCCAACAGCCACTCTGGAGAAGTGTATGGTGTTTCCCGGAACACCGAAAAAACAAAGCTACGGAGCCTTCGGCACTTCCACTTATGGTCCTATAGCTTAGGGAAATTAAAATCAAAAACACACAGCCACCCCAAAGTGTCGGACGGCTCTGTTTACAAGAACCTCGTCTACGGTACAAGTTAAATATCCCAGAATGTGAAAAATGGATAAAGAAGTTGTGGTACGTACGTACAATGGAATATCACTCAGCAATGAAATCTATGTCATCAGGCCCGTCGCGGCATAATGAGTGGATTCAGGTACGATGATTCTAAGTGAAATAAGTCACACAGAAAATGAAACATCATAAGATATCACTACTACACGGAATGTAAACTTGGCTACACATGAACTGAATTACAAAACAGAACAGGGTCTCAAATTTAGAAAACCAACTTATGCTTGCTTAAGGGGAAAGGTGAGTTGGGGTGCTGCATAAAACCAGAGATAGAAATTAGCACAGATACCTTTCCATAAGCCAAATATGTAATAGTCAAGACCTACCCCTTGCTCAACGAAATGGACTAAACACCCCATATTCAACGCCTAGGAATACACCTGACTAGTAAGAATCTTCAAACCCATGGATTTATAGGTCTCCGTAAGAGAATGAAGCGTGTGTACAGCGGCATGAATGCAGCAGAGAAAATCCGATAAATCCCATTATCAAAATGAATTAAAAAAACAAAACACAAGGACAGTGAAATGGAGAGCAATTCTTAAATAATTCATTCAGGGCTTGTGATGCAACCTGGATTTACCACATCTACACCCAGAGCTGAGTGAGACATAAGGTTGGGCACTTCGGGCTGATAGCATTGGTGAGGTTCGATGAGCAAATGCAGACCCTTTGAAGTCATACAGCATGGTACCCATTCCATGGGTCCCAACTGTCCAGGTTTAAGGGATTCTTCCTTCAGCTAAAACATGCATGGGAAACCCACAGTATGGTGTACCGTGTGACCCGCAAACCTTTTCAAATGCATCTCAGTTTTCAGCACCTTTTACTCGGGTTAACCATTCCAGAACCTTTACGTACACTCTCCCCACTTGGAGAGTCAGTGCCTTTAAACTGCTGTTTGGCACAGTTTGCAATTTCTGCGCAAGATGAACAGGAATAGGGAGAACCAATGAGAGACTAGCTGTAGGTGTCTGCGTAGGCAAATTTAACACTCATTTCCCTCCAGGAAGAGGAATTAACCAAACGCTCAGCATGCCGTGCCGGAACCAGATTAGGGCCTGAAGCAACCCTGCGAGTTTGCGGCCAGCTCACAAGAAAGCGATTTGAAGAAAGGAGCTCCGGGGCACTCTAAATCACAAACCTGCAGAGTTATAAATGACAGCTATCGTCCAAAAATATATTGAAGGAAGCCTGCGAAGAGGACTTGAAAGCGGGGCAGAATTGCAGGAAAACGATTTCAGAGGGTAGACTGGAATTGCATTTAAAGCATAGGAAAAGAGGCAGAACGTCGACAATGATGCACTTGGCCAAAAAGGGCGTATGCGTTTTTTCCTGAATATATTCAGGAAAAATCGCATACGCCCTTTTTGGCTAACCAAGCAAGCATGTTAAAGAAATCTGCACTACAATGAAGTCTCACTGCCCCCCGGTCAAAAGGGCCATCTGAAAAAAGTGTAAAATCCAGAAACGCAGCACAGGCCATGGAGAACAGGGAGCCTTGTTATGCTGATGGGTGGGATGTAAATTGCCAACAGCCACTCTGGAGAAGTGTATGGTGTTTCCTGAAACACCTAAAAAACAAAGCAACGGAGCCTACATCACTTCCACTTATGGTCCTATAGCTTAGGGAAATTAAAATCACAAAAACAGCCACCCCAAAGTTTCAGACGGCTCTGTTTACAAGAACCTCTTCTACAGTACAAGTTAAATATCACAGAATGTGAAAAATAGATAAAGAAGTTGTGGTACGTACGTACAATGGAATATCAGTCACCAATGAAAGCTATGTCATCAGGCCCGTCGCGGCATAATGAGTGGATTCAGGTACGATGATTCTAAGTGAAATAAGTCACACAGAAAATGAAACATCATAAGATATCACTACTACACGGAATGTAAACTTGGCTACACATGAACTGAATTACAAAACAGAACAGGGTCTCAAATTTAGAAAACCAACTTATGCTTGCTTAAGGGGAAAGGTGAGTTGGGGTGCTGCATAAAACCAGAGATAGAAATTAGCACAGATACCTTTCCATAAGCCAAATATGTAATAGTCAAGACCTACCCCTTGCTCAACGAAATGGACTAAACACCCCATATTCAACGCCTAGGAATACACCTGACTAGTAAGAATCTTCAAACCCATGGATTTATATGTCTCCGTAAGAGAATGAAGCGTGTGTACAGTGGCATGAATGCAGCAGAGAAAATCCGATAAATCCCATTATCAAAATGAATTACACAAACAAAACCCAAGGACAGTGAAATAGAGAGCAATTCTTAAATAATTCATTCAGGGCTTGTGATGCAACCTGGATTTACCACATCTACACCCAGAGCTGAGTGAGACATAAGGTTGGGCACTTCGGGCTGATAGCATTGGTGAGCTTCGATGAGCAAATGCAGACCCTTTGAAGTCATACAGCATGGTATCCATTCCATGGGTCCCAACTCTCCAAGTTTAAGGGATTCTTCCTTCAGCTAAAACATGCATGGGAAACCCACAGTATGGTGCACCATGTGACTGGCAAACGTTTTCAAATGCATCTCAGTTTTCGTCCCCTTTTACTCGGGTTCACCATTCCAGAACCTTTACGAACACTCTCCCCACTTGGAGAGTCAGTGCCTTTAACCTCCTGTTGGGCACAGTGTGCAATTTCTGCGCAAGATGAAAAGGAATAGGGAGAACGAATGAGAGACTAGCTCTAGGTGTCTGCACGGGCAAATTTAACGCTCATTTCCCACCAGGAAGAGGAATTAACCAAAGGCTCAGCATGCCGTGCCGGAACCAGATTAGGGCCTGAAGCAATCCTGTGGGTTTGCGGCCAGCTCACAAGATAGCGAGTTGAAGAAAGGAGCTCAGGGGCACTGTAACTCACAAATCTGCAGAGTTATAAATGACAGCTATCGTCCAAAAATTTATTGAAGGAAGGCTGCGAAGACGACTTGTAAGCGGGACAGATTTGCAGGAAAACGATTTCAGGGGGTAGAAGGGAATTGCATTTAAAGCATAGGAAAAGAGGCAGAACGTCGACAATGATGCTCTTGGCCAAAAAGGGCGTATGCGTTTTTTCCTGAATATATTCAGGAAAAAACGCATACGCCCTTTTTGGCCAACCAAGCAAGCATGTTAAAGAAATCTGCACTACAATGAAGTCTCACTGCCCCCCGGTCAAAAGGGCCATCTGGAAAAAGTGTAAAATCCAGAAAGGCAGCACAGGCCATGGAGAACAGGGAGCCTTGTTATGCTGATGGGCGGGATGTAAATTGCCAACAGCCACTCTGGAGAAGTGTATGGTGTTTCCCGGAACACCGAAAAAACAAAGCTACGGAGCCTACGGCACTTCCACTTCTGGTCCTATAGCTTAGGGAAATTAAAATCAAAAACACACAGCCACCCCAAAGTGTCGGACGGCTCTGTTTACAAGAACCTCGTCTACGGTACAAGTTAAATATCCCAGAATGTGAAAAATGGATAAAGAAGTTGTGGTACGTACGTACAATGGAATATCACTCAGCAATGAAATCTATGTCATCAGGCCCGTCGCGGCATAATGAGTGGATTCAGGTACGATGATTCTAAGTGAAATAAGTCACACAGAAAATGAAACATCATAAGATATCACTACTACACGGAATGTAAACTTGGCTACACATGAACTGAATTACAAAACAGAACAGGGTCTCAAATTTAGAAAACCAACTTATGCTTGCTTAAGGGGAAAGGTGAGTTGGGGTGCTGCATAAAACCAGAGATAGAAATTAGCACAGATACCTTTCCATAAGCCAAATATGTAATAGTCAAGACCTACCCCTTGCTCAACGAAATGGACTAAACACCCCATATTCAACGCCTAGGAATACACCTGACTAGTAAGAATCTTCAAACCCATGGATTTATAGGTCTCCGTAAGAGAATGAAGCGTGTGTACAGCGGCATGAATGCAGCAGAGAAAATCCGATAAATCCCATTATCAAAATGAATTAAAAAAACAAAACACAAGGACAGTGAAATAGAGAGCAATTCTTAAATAATTCATTCAGGGCTTGTGATGCAACCTGGATTTACCACATCTACACCCAGAGCTGAGTGAGACATAAGGTTGGGCACTTCGGGCTGATAGCATTGGTGAGGTTCGATGAGCAAATGCAGACCCTTTGAAGTCATACAGCATGGTACCCATTCCATGGGTCCCAACTGTCCAGGTTTAAGGGATTCTTCCTTCAGCTAAAACATGCATGGGAATCCCACAGTATGGTGTACCGTGTGACCCGCAAACCTTTTCAAATGCATCTCAGTTTTCAGCACCTTTTACTCGGGTTAACCATTCCAGAACCTTTACGAACACTCTCCCCACTTGGAGAGTCAGTGCCTTTAACCTGCTGTTTGGCACAGTTTGCAATTTCTGCGCAAGATGAACAGGAGTAGGGAGAACCAATGAGAGACTAGCTGTAGGTGTCTGCGTAGGCAAATTTAACACTCATTTCCCTCCAGGAAGAGGAATTAACCAAACGCTCAGCATGCCGTGCCGGAACCAGATTAGGGCCTGAAGCAACCCTGCGAGTTTGCGGCCAGCTCACAAGAAAGCGATTTGAAGAAAGGAGCTCCGGGGCACTCTAAATCACAAACCTGCAGAGTTATAAATGACAGCTATCGTCCAAAAATATATTGAAGGAAGCCTGCGAAGAGGACTTGAAAGCGGGGCAGAATTGCAGGAAAACGATTTCAGAGGGTAGACTGGAATTGCATTTAAAGCATAGGAAAAGAGGCAGAACGTCGACAATGATGCACTTGGCCAAAAAGGGCGTATGCGTTTTTTCCTGAATATATTCAGGAAAAATCGCATACGCCCTTTTTGGCTAACCAAGCAAGCATGTTAAAGAAATCTGCACTACAATGAAGTCTCACTGCCCCCCGGTCAAAAGGGCCATCTGAAAAAAGTGTAAAATCCAGAAAGGCAGCACAGGCCATGGAGAACAGGGAGCCTTGTTATGCTGATGGGTGGGATGTAAATTGCCAACAGCCACTCTGGAGAAGTGTATGGTGTTTCCTGAAACACCTAAAAAACAAAGCAACGGAGCCTACATCACTTCCACTTATGGTCCTATAGCTTAGGGAAATTAAAATCACAAAAACAGCCACCCCAAAGTTTCAGACGGCTCTGTTTACAAGAACCTCTTCTACAGTACAAGTTAAATATCACAGAATGTGAAAAATAGATAAAGAAGTTGTGGTACGTACGTACAATGGAATATCAGTCACCAATGAAAGCTATGTCATCAGGCCCGTCGCGGCATAATGAGTGGATTCAGGTACGATGATTCTAAGTGAAATAAGTCACACAGAAAATGAAACATCATAAGATATCACTACTACACGGAATGTAAACTTGGCTACACATGAACTGAATTACAAAACAGAACAGGGTCTCAAATTTAGAAAACCAACTTATGCTTGCTTAAGGGGAAAGGTGAGTTGGGGTGCTGCATAAAACCAGAGATAGAAATTAGCACAGATACCTTTCCATAAGCCAAATATGTAATAGTCAAGACCTACCCCTTGCTCAACGAAATGGACTAAACACCCCATATTCAACGCCTAGGAATACACCTGACTAGTAAGAATCTTCAAACCCATGGATTTATATGTCTCCGTAAGAGAATGAAGCGTGTGTACAGTGGCATGAATGCAGCAGAGAAAATCCGATAAATCCCATTATCAAAATGAATTACACAAACAAAACCCAAGGACAGTGAAATAGAGAGCAATTCTTAAATAATTCATTCAGGGCTTGTGATGCAACCTGGATTTACCACATCTACACCCAGAGCTGAGTGAGACATAAGGTTGGGCACTTCGGGCTGATAGCATTGGTGAGCTTCGATGAGCAAATGCAGACCCTTTGAAGTCATACAGCATGGTACCCTTTCCATGGGTCCCAACTCTCCAAGTTTAAGGGATTCTTCCTTCAGCTAAAACATGCATGGGAAACCCACAGTATGGTGCACCGTGTGACTGGCAAACGTTTTCAAATGCATCTCAGTTTTCGTCCCCTTTTACTCGGGTTCACCATTCCAGACCCTTTACGAACACTCTCCCCACTTGGAGAGTCAGTGCCTTTAACCTCCTGTTGGGCACAGTTTGCAATTTCTGCGCAAGATGAAAAGGAATAGGGAGAACGAATGAGAGACTAGCTCTAGGTGTCTGCACGGGCAAATTTAATGCTCATTTCCCACCAGGAAGAGGAATTAACCAAAGGCTCAGCATGCCGTGCCGGAACCAGATTAGGGCCTGAGGCAATCCTGTGGGTTTGCGGCCAGCTCACAAGATAGCGAGTTGAAGAAAGGAGCTCAGGGGCACTGTAACTCACAAACCTGCAGAGTTATAAATGACAGCTATCGTCCAAAAATATATTGAAGGAAGGCTGCGAAGACGACTTGTAAGCGGGACAGATTTGCAGGAAAACGATTTCAGGGGGTAGACGGGAATTGCATTTAAAGCATAGGAAAAGAGGCAGAACGTCGACAATGATGCTCTTGGCCAAAAAGGGCGTATGCGTTTTTTCCTGAATATATTCAGGAAAAAACGCATACGCCCTTTTTGGCCAACCAAGCAAGCATGTTAAAGAAATCTGCACTACAATGAAGTCTCACTGCCCCCCGGTCAAAAGGGCCATCTGAAAAAAGTGTAAAATCCAGAAAGGCAGCACAGGCCATGGAGAACAGGGAGGCTTGTTATGCTGATGGGCGGGATGTAAATTGCCAACAGCCACTCTGGAGAAGTGTATGGTGTTTCCCGGAACACCGAAAAAACAAAGCTACGGAGCCTACGGCACTTCTATTTATGGTTCTATAGCTTAGGGAAATTAAAATCAAAACCACACAGCCACCCCAAAGTGTCGGACGGCTCTGTTTACAAGAACCTCGTCTACGGTACAAGTTAAATATCCCAGAATGTGAAAAATGGATAAAGAAGTTGTGGTACGTACGTACAATGGAATATCACTCAGCAATGAAATCTATGTCATCAGGCCCGTCGCGGCATAATGAGTGGATTCAGGTACGATGATTCTAAGTGAAATAAGTCACACAGAAAATGAAACATCATAAGATATCACTACTACACGGAATGTAAACTTGGCTACACATGAACTGAATTACAAAACAGAACAGGGTCTCAAATTTCGAAAACCAACTTATGCTTGCTTAAGGGGAAAGGTGAGTTGGGGTGCTGCATAAAACCAGAGATAGAAATTAGCACAGATACCTTTCCATAAGCCAAATATGTAATAGTCAAGACCTACCCCTTGCTCAACGAAATGGACTAAACACCCCATATTCAACGCCTAGGAATACACCTGACTAGTAAGAATCTTCAAACCCATGGATTTATATGTCTCCGTAAGAGAATGAAGCGTGTGTACAGCGGCATGAATGCAGCAGAGAAAATCCGATAAATCCCATTATCAAAATGAATTACACAAACAAAACTCAAGGACAGTGAAATAGAGAGCAATTCTTAAATAATTCATTCAGGGCTTGTGATGCAACCCGGATTTACCACATCTACACCCAGAGCTGAGTGAGACATAAGGTTGGGCACTTTGGGCTGGTAGCATTGGTGAGGTTCGATGAGCAAATGCAGACCCTTTGAAGTCATACAGCATGGTACCCATTCTATGGGTCCCAACTCTCCAAGTTTAAGGGATTCTTCCTTCAGCTAAAACCTGCATGGGAAACCCACAGTATGGTGCACCGTGTGACTGGCAAACGTTTTCAAATGCATCTCAGTTTTCGTCCCCTTTTACTCGGGTTCACCATTCCAGACCCTTTACGAACACTCTCCCCACTTGGAGAGTCAGTGCCTTTAACCTCCTGTTGGGCACAGTTTGCAATTTCTGCGCAAGATGAAAAGGAATAGGGAGAGCCAATGAGAGACTAGCTCTAGGTGTTTGCACGGGCAAATTTAACGCTCATTTCCCACCAGGAAGAGGAATTAACCAAAGGCTCAGCATGCCGTGCCGGAACCAGATTAGGACCTGAAGCAATCCTGCGGGTTGGCGGCCAGCTCACAAGATAGCGAGTTGAAGAAAGGAGCTCAGGGGCACTGTAACTCACAAACCTGCAGAGTTATAAATGACAGCTATCGTCCAAAAATATATTGAAGGAAGGCTGCGAAGACAACTTGTAAGCGGGGCAGATTTGCAGGAAAACGACTTCAGGGGGCAGACGGGAATTTCATTTAAAGCATAGGAAAAGAGGCAGAACGTCGACAATGATGCTCTTGGCCAAAAAGGGCGTATGCGTTTTTTCCTGAATATATTCAGGAAAAAACGCATACGCCCTTTTTGGCCAACCAAGCAGGCATGTTAAAGAAATGTGCACTTCAATGAAGTCTCACTGCCCCCCGGTCAAAAGGGCCATCTGAAAAAAGTGTAAAATCCAGAAAGGCAGCACAGGCCATGGAGAACAGGGAGCCTTGTTATGCTGATGGGCGGGATGTAAATTGCCAACAGCCAGTCTGGAAAATTGTATGGTGTTTCCTAGAACATCTAAAAAACAAAGCAACGGAGCCTACGGCACTTCCCCTTATGGTCCTATAGCTTAGGAAAATTAAAATCAAAAACACACAGCCACCCCAAAGTGTCGGACGGCTCTGTTTACAAGAACCTCGTCTACCGTACAAGTTAAATATCCCAGAATGTGAAAAATGGATAAACAAGTTGTCGTACGTACGTACAATGGAATATCACACAGCAATGAAATCTATGTCATCAGGCCCGTCGCGGCATAATGAGTGGATTCAGGTACGATGATTCTAAGTGAAATAAGTCACACAGAAAATGAAACATCATAAGATATCACTAATACACGGAATGTAAACTTGGCTACACATGAACTGAATTACAAAACAGAAGAGGGTCTCAAATTTAGAAAACCAACTTATGCTTGCTTAAGGGGAAAGGTGAGTTGGGGTGCTGCATAAAACCAGAGATAGAAATTAGCACAGATACCTTTCCATAAGCCAAATATGTAATAGTCAAGACCTACCCCTTGCTCAACGAAATGGACTAAACACCCCATATTCAACGCCTAGGAATACACCTGACTAGTAAGAATCTTCAAACCCATGGATTTATATGTCTCCATAAGAGAATGAAGCGTGTGTACAGCGGCATGAATGCAGCAGCGAAAATCCGATAAATCCCATTATCAAAATGAATTACACAAACAAAACCCAAGGACAGTGAAATAGAGAGCAATTCTTAAATAATTCATTCAGGGCTTGTGATGCAACCTGGATTTACCACATCTACACCCAGAGCTGAGTGAGACATAAGGTTGGGCACTTCGGGCTGATAGCATTGGTGAGGTTCGATGAGCAAATGCAGACCCTTTGAAGTCATACAGCATGGTACCCTTTCCATGGGTCCCAACTCTCCAAGTTTAAGGGATTCTTCCTTCAGCAAAAACATGCATGGGAAACCCACAGTATGGTGCACCGTGTGACTGGCAAACGTTTTCAAATGCATCTCAGTTTTCGTCCCCTTTGACTCGGGTTCACCATTCCAGACCCTTTACGAACACTCTCCCCACTTGGAGAGTCAGTGCCTTTAACCTCCTGTTGGGCACAGTTTGCAATTTCTGCGCAAGATGAAAAGGAATAGGGAGAACCAATGAGAGACTAGCTGTAGGTGTCTGCACGGGCAAATTTAACGCTCATTTCCCACCAGGAAGAGGAATTAACCAAAGGCTCAGCATGCCGTGCCGGAACCAGATTAGGGCCTGAAGCAATCCTGTGGGTTTGCCGCCAGCTCACAAGATAGCGAGTTGAAGAAAGGATCTCAGGGGCAATGTAACTCACAAACCTGCAGAGTTATAAATGACAGCTATCGTCCAAAAATATATTGAAGGAAGGCTGCGAAGACGACTTGTAAGCGGGACAGATTTGCAGGAAAACGATTTCAGGGGGTAGACGGGAATTGCATTTAAAGCATAGGAAAAGAGGCAGAACGTTGACAATGATGCTCTTGGCCAAAAAGGGCGTATGCGTTTTTTCCTGAATATATTCAGGAAAAAACGCATACGCCCTTTTTGGCCAACCAAGCAGGCATGTTAAAGAAATCTGCACTACAATGAAGTCTCACTGCCCCCCGGTCAAAAGGGCCATCTAAAAAAAGTGTAAAATCCAGAAAGGCAGCACAGGCCATGGAGAACAGGGAGCCTTGTTATGCTGATGGGCGGGATGTAAATTGCCAACAGCCACTCTGGAGAAGTGTATGGTGTTTCCCGGAATACCGAAAAAACAAAGCTACGGAGCCTACGGCACTTCTATTTATGGTCCTATAGCTTAGGGTAATTAAAATCAAAAACACACAGCCACCCCAAAGTGTCGGACGGCTCTGTTTACAAGAACCTCGTCTACGGTACAAGTTAAATATCCCAGAATGTGAAAAATGGATAAAGAAGTTGTGGTACGTACGTACAATGGAATATCACTCAGCAATGAAATCTATGTCATCAGGCCCGTCGCGGCATAATGAGTGGATTCAGGTACGATGATTCTAAGTGAAATAAGTCACACAGAAAATGAAACATCATAAGATATCACTACTACACGGAATGTAAACTTGGCTACACATGAACTGAATTACAAAACAGAACAGGGTCTCAAATTTAGAAAACCAACTTATGCTTGCTTAAGGGGAAAGGTGAGTTGGGGTGCTGCATAAAACCAGAGATAGAAATTAGCACAGATACCTTTCCATAAGCCAAATATGTAATAGTCAAGACCTACCCCTTGCTCAACGAAATGGACTAAACACCCCATATTCAACGCCTAGGAATACACCTGACTAGTAAGAATCTTCAAACCCATGGATTTATATGTCTCCGTAAGAGAATGAAGCGTGTGTACAGCGGCATGAATGCAGCAGAGAAAATCCGATAAATCCCATTATCAAAATGAATTACACAAACAAAACCCAAGGACCGTGAAATAGACAGCAATTCTTAAATAATTCATTCAGGGCTTGTGATGCAACCTGGATTTACCACATCTACACCCAGAGCTGAGTGAGACATAAGGTTGGGCACTTCGGGCTGATAGCATTGGTGAGGTTCGATGAGCAAATGCAGACCCTTTGAAGTCATACAGCATGGTACCCTTTCCATGGGTCCCAACTCTCCAAGTTTAAGGGATTCTTCCTTCAGCAAAAACATGCATGGGAAACCCACAGTATGGTGCACCGTGTGACTGGCAAACGTTTTCAAATGCATCTCAGTTTTCGTCCCCTTTGACTCGGGTTCACCATTCCTGACCCTTTACGAACACTCTCCCCACTTGGAGAGTCAGTGCCTTTAACCTCCTGTTGGGCACAGTTTGCAATTTCTGCGCAAGATGAAAAGGAATAGGGAGAACCAATGAGAGACTAGCTGTAGGTGTCTGCACGGGCAAATTTAACGCTCATTTCCCACCAGGAAGAGGAATTAACCAAAGGCTCAGCATGCCGTGCCGGAACCAGATTAGGGCCTGAAGCAATCCTGTGGGTTTGCCGCCAGCTCACAAGATAGCGAGTTGAAGAAAGGATCTCAGGGGCAATGTAACTCACAAACCTGCAGAGTTATAAATGACAGCTATCGTCCAAAAATATATTGAAGGAAGGCTGCGAAGACGACTTGTAAGCGGGACAGATTTGCAGGAAAACGATTTCAGGGGGTAGACGGGAATTGCATTTAAAGCATAGGAAAAGAGGCAGAACGTTGACAATGATGCTCTTGGCCAAAAAGGGCGTATGCGTTTTTTCCTGAATATATTCAGGAAAAAACGCATACGCCCTTTTTGGCCAACCAAGCAGGCATGTTAAAGAAATCTGCACTACAATGAAGTCTCACTGCCCCCCGGTCAAAAGGGCCATCTAAAAAAAGTGTAAAATCCAGAAAGGCAGCACAGGCCATGGAGAACAGGGAGCCTTGTTATGCTGATGGGCGGGATGTAAATTGCCAACAGCCACTCTGGAGAAGTGTATGGTGTTTCCCGGAATACCGAAAAAACAAAGCTACGGAGCCTACGGCACTTCTATTTATGGTCCTATAGCTTAGGGTAATTAAAATCAAAAACACACAGCCACCCCAAAGTGTCGGACGGCTCTGTTTACAAGAACCTCGTCTACGGTACAAGTTAAATATCCCAGAATGTGAAAAATGGATAAAGAAGTTGTGGTACGTACGTACAATGGAATATCACTCAGCAATGAAATCTATGTCATCAGGCCCGTCGCGGCATAATGAGTGGATTCAGGTACGATGATTCTAAGTGAAATAAGTCACACAGAAAATGAAACATCATAAGATATCACTACTACACGGAATGTAAACTTGGCTACACATGAACTGAATTACAAAACAGAAGAGGGTCTCAAATTTAGAAAACCAACTTATGCTTGCTTAAGGGGAAAGGTGAGTTGGGGTGCTGCATAAAACCAGAGATAGAAATTAGCACAGATACCTTTCCATAAGCCAAATATGTAATAGTCAAGACCTACCCCTTGCTCAACGAAATGGACTAAACACCCCATATTCAACGCCTAGGAATACACCTGACTAGTAAGAATCTTCAAACCCATGGATTTATATGTCTCCGTAAGAGAATGAAGCGTGTGTACAGCGGCATGAATGCAGCAGAGAAAATCCGATAAATCCCATTATCAAAATGAATTACACAAACAAAACCCAAGGACCGTGAAATAGACAGCAATTCTTAAATAATTCATTCAGGGCTTGTGATGCAACCTGGATTTACCATATCTACACCCAGAGCTGAGTGAGACATAAGGTTGGGCACTTCGGGCTGATAGCATTGGTGAGGTTCGATGAGCAAATGCAGACCCTTTGAAGTCATACAGCATGGTACCCATTCCATGGGTCCCAACTCTCCAAGTTTAAGGGATTCTACCTTCAGCTAAAACATGCATGGGAAACCCACAGTATGGTGCACCGTGTGAGTGGCAAGCGTTTTCAAATGCATCTCAGTTTTCGTCCCCTTTTACTCGGGTTCACCATTCCAGACCCTTTACGAACACTCTCCCCATTTGGAGAGTCAGTGCCTTTAACCTCCTGTTGGGCACAGTTTGCAATTTCTGCGCAAGATGAAAAGGAATAGGGAGAACGAATGAGAGACTAGCTCTAGGTGTCTGCACGGGCAAATTTAACGCTCATTTCCCACCAGGAAGAGGAATTAACCAAAGGCTCAGCATGCCGTGCCGGAACCAGATTAGGGCCTGAAGCAATCCTGTGGGTTTGCGGCCAGCTCACAAGATAGCGAGTTGAAGAAAGGAGCTCAGGGGCACTGTAACTCACAAACCTGCAGAGTTATAAATGACAGCTATCGTCCAAAAATATATTGAAGGAAGGCTGCGAAGACGACTTGTAAGCGGGACAGATTTGCAGGAAAACGATTTCAGGGGGTAGACGGGAATTGCATTTAAAGCATAGGAAAAGAGGCAGAACGTCGACAATGATGCTCTTGGCCAAAAAGGGCGTATGCGTTTTTTCCTGAATATATTCAGGAAAAAACGCATACGCCCTTTTTGGCCAACCAAGCATGCATGTTAAAGAAATCTGCACTACAATGAAGTCTCACTGCCCCCCGGTCAAAAGGGTCTTCTGAAAAAAGTGTAAAATCCAGAAAGGCAGCACAGGCCATGGAGAACCGGGAGCCTTGTTATGCTGATGGGCGGGATGTAAATTGCCAACAGCCACTCTGGAGAAGTGTATGGTGTTTCCCGGAACACCGAAAAAACAAAGCTACGGAGCCTACGGCACTTCCACTTAAGGTCCTATAGCTTAGGGAAATTAAAATCAAAAACACACAGCCACCCCAAAGTGTCGGACGGCTCTGTTTACAAGAACCTCGTCTACGGTACAAGTTAAATATCCCAGAATGTGAAAAATGGATAAAGAAGTTGTGGTACGTACGTACAATGGAATATCACTCAGCAATGAAATCTATGTCATCAGGCCCGTCGCGGCATAATGAGTGGATTCAGATACGATGATTCTAAGTGAAATAAGTCACACAGAAAATGAAACATCGTAAGATATCACTACTACACGGAATGTAAACTTGGCTACACATGAACTGAATTACAAAACAGAAGAGGGTCTCAAATTTAGAAAACCAACTTATGCTTGCTTAAGGGGAAAGGTGAGTTGGGGTGCTGCATAAAACCAGAGATAGAAATTAGCACAGATACCTTTCCATAAGCCAAATATGTAATAGTCAAGACCTACCCCTTGCTCAACGAAATGGACTAAACACCCCATATTCAACGCCTAGGAATACACCTGACTAGTAAGAATCTTCAAACCCATGGATTTATAGGTCTCCATAAGAGAATGAAGCGTGTGTACAGCGGCATGAATGCAGCAGAGAAAATCCGATAAATCCCCTTAACAAAATGAATTACACAAACAAAACCCAAGGATAGTGAAATAGAGAGCAATTCTTAAATAATTCATTCAGGGCTTGTGATGCAACCTGGATTTACCACATCTACACCCAGAGCTGAGTGAGACATAAGGTTGGGCACTTCGGGCTGATAGCATTGGTGAGCTTCGATGAGCAAATGCAGACCCTTTGAAGTCATACAGCATGGTACCCATTCCATGGGTCCCAACTCTCCAAGTTTAAGGGATTCTTCCTTCAGCTAAAACATGCATGGGAAACCCACAGTATGGTGCACCGTGTGACTGGCAAACGTTTTCAAATGCATCTCAGTTTTCGTCCCCTTTTACTCGGGTTCACCATTCCAGACCCTTTACGAACACTCTCCCCACTTGGAGAGTTAGTTCCTTTAACCTCCTGTTGGGCACAGTTTGCAATTTCTGCGCAAGATGAAAAGGAATAGGGAGAACGAATGAGAGACTAGCTGTAGGTGTCTGCACGGGCAAATTTAACGCTCATTTCCCACCAGGAAGAGGAATTAACCAAAGGCTCAGCATGCCGTGCCGGAACCAGATTAGGGCCTGAGGCAATCCTGTGGGTTTGCGGCCAGCTCACAAGATAGCGAGTTGAAGAAAGGAGCTCAGGGGCACTGTAACTCACAAACCTGCAGAGTTATAAATGACAGCTATCGTCCAAAAATATATTGAAGGAAGGCTGCGAAGACGACTTGTAAGCGGGACAGATTTGCATGAAAACGATTTCAGGGGTAGACGGGAATTGCATTTAAAGCATAGGAAAAGAGGCAGAACGTCGACAATGATGCTCTTGGCCAAAAAGGGCGTATGCGTTTTTTCCTGAATATATTCAGGAAAAAACGCATACGCCCTTTTTGGCCAACCAAGCAAGCATGTTAAAGAAATCTGCACTACAATGAAGTCTCACTGCCCCCCGGTCAAAAGGGCCATCTGAAAAAAGTGTAAAATCCAGAAAGGCAGCACAGGCCATGGAGAACAGGGAGCCTTGTTATGCTGATGGGCGGGATGCAAATTGCCAACAGCCACTCTGGAGAAGTGTATGGTGTTTCCCGGAATACCGAAAAAACAAAGCTACGGAGCCTACGGCACTTCTATTTATGGTCCTATAGCTTAGGGTAATTAAAATCAAAAACACACAGCCACCCCAAAGTGTCGGACGGCTCTGTTTACAAGAACCTCGTCTACGGTACAAGTTAAATATCCCAGAATGTGAAAAATGGATAAAGAAGTTGTGGTACGTACGTACAATGGAATATCACTCAGCAATGAAATCTATGTCATCAGGCCCGTCGCGGCATAATGAGTGGATTCAGGTACGATGATTCTAAGTGAAATAAGTCACACAGAAAATGAAACATCATAAGATATCACTACTACACGGAATGTAAACTTGGCTACACATGAACTGAATTACAAAACAGAACAGGGTCTCAAATTTAAAAAACCAACTTATGCTTGCTTAAGGGGAAAGGTGAGTTGGGGTGCTGCATAAAACCAGAGATAGAAATTAGCACAGATACCTTTCCATAAGCCAAATATGTAATAGTCAAGACCTACCCCTTGCTCAGCGAAATGGACTAAACACCCCATATTCAACGCCTAGGAATACACCTGACTAGTAAGAATCTTCAAACCCATGGATTTATATGTCTCCGTAAGAGAATGAAGCGTGTGTACAGCGGCATGAATGCAGCAGAGAAAATCCGATAAATCCCATTACCAAATGAATTACACAAACAAAACCCAAGGACAGTGAAATAGAGAGCAATTCTTAAATAATTCATTCAGGGCTTGTGATGCAACCTGGATTTACCACATCTACACCCAGAGCTGAGTGAGACATAAGGTTGGGCACTTCGGGCTGATAGCATTGGTGAGGTTCGATGAGCAAATGCAGACCCTTTGAAGTCATACAGCATGGTACCCTTTCCATGGGTCCCAACTCTCCAAGTTTAAGGGATTCTTCCTTCAGCAAAAACATGCATGGGAAACCCACAGTATGGTGCACCGTGTGACTGGCAAACGTTTTCAAATGCATCTCAGTTTTCGTCCCCTTTTACTCGGGTTCACCATTCCAGACACTTTATGAACACTCTCCCCACTTGGAGAGTCAGTGCCTTTAACGTCCTGTCGGGCACAGTTTGCAATTTCTGCGCAAGATGAAAAGGAATAGGGAGAACCAATGAGAGACTAGCTGTAGGTGTCTGCACGGGCAAATTTAACGCTCATTTCCCACCAGGAAGAGGAATTAACCAAAGGCTCAGTATGCCGTGCCGGAACCAGATTAGGGCCTGAGGCAATCCTGTGGGTTTGCGGCCAGCTCACAAGATAGCGAGTTGAAGAAAGGATCTCAGGGGCACTGTAACTCACAAACCTGCAGAGTTACAAATGACAGCTATCGTCCAAAAATATATTGAAGGAAGGCTGCGAAGACGACTTGTAAGCGGGACAGATTTGCAGGAAAACGATTTCAGGGGGTAGACGGGAATTGCATTTAAAGCATAGGAAAAGAGGCAGAACGTCGACAATGATGCTCTTGGCCAAAAAGAGCGTATGTGTTTTTTCCTGATATTCAGGAAAAAACGCATACGCCCTTTTTGGCCAACCAAGCAAGCATGTTAAAGAAATCTGCACTACAATGAACTCTCACTGCCCCCCGGTCAAAAGGGCCATCTGAAAAAAGTGTAAAATACAGAAAGGCAGCACAGGCCATGGAGAACCGGGAGCCTTGTTATGCTGATGGGCGGGATGTAAATTGCCAACAGCCACTCTGGAGAAGTGTATGGTGTTTCCCGGAACACCGAAAAAACAAAGCTACGGAGCCTACGGCACTTCCACTTATGGTCCTATAGCTTAGGGAAATTAAAATCAAAAACACACAGCCACCCCAAAGTGTCGGACGGCTCTGTTTACAAGAACCTCGTCTACGGTACAAGTTAAATATCCCAGAATGTGAAAAATGGATAAAGAAGTTGTGGTACGTACGTACAATGGAATATCACTCAGCAATGAAATCTATGTCATCAGGCCCGTCGCGGCATAATGAGTGGATTCAGGTACGATGATTCTAAGTGAAATAAGTCACACAGAAAATGAAACATCATAAGATATCACTACTACACGGAATGTAAACTTGGCTACACATGAACTGAATTACAAAACAGAACAGGGTCTCAAATTTAGAAAACTCAACTTATGCTTGCTTATGGGGAAAGGTGAGTTGGGGTGCTGCATAAAACCAGAGATCGAAATTAGCACAGATACCTTTCCATAAGCTAAATATGTAATAGTCAAGACCTACCCCTTGCTCAACGAAATGGACTAAACACCCCATATTCAACGCCTAGGAATACACCTGACTAGTAAGAATCTTCAAACCCATGGATTTATATGTCTCTGTAAGAGAATGAAGCGTGTGTACAGCGGCATGAATGCAGCAGAGAAAATCCGATAAATCCCATTATCAAAATGAATTACACAAACAAAACCCAAGGACAGTGAAATAGAGAGCAATTCTTAAATAATTCATTCAGGGCTTGTGATGCAACCTGGATTTACCACATCTACACCCAGAGCTGAGTGAGACATAAGTTTGGGCACTTCGGGCTGATAGCATTGGTGAGGTTCGATGAGCAAATGCAGACCCTTTGAAGTCATACAGCATGGTACCCATTCCATGGGTCCCAACTCTCCAAGTTTAAGGGATTCTTCCTTCAGCTAAAACATGCATGGGAATCCCACAGTATGGTGCACCGTGTGACTGGCAAACGTTTTCAAATGCATCTCAGTTTTCGTCCCCTTTTACTCGGGTTCACCATTCCAGACCCTTTACGAACACTCTCCCCACTTGGAGAGTCAGTGCCTTTAACCTCCTGTTGGGCACAGTTTGCAATTTCTGCGCAAGATGAAAAGGAATAGGGAGAGCGAATGAGAGACTAGCTCTAGGTGTCTGCACGGGCAAATTTAACGCTCATTTCCCACCAGGAAGAGGAATTAACCAAAGGCTCAGCATGCCGTGCCGGAACCAGATTAGGACCTGAAGCAATCCTGCGGGTTGGCGGCCAGCTCACAAGATAGCGAGTTGAAGAAAGGAGCTCAGGGACACTGTAACTCACAAACCTGCAGAGTTATAAATGACAGCTATCGTCCAAAAATATATTGAAGGAAGGCTGCGAAGACGACTTGTAAGCGGGGCAGATTTGCAGGGAAATGATTTCAGGGGGCAGACGGGAATTTCATTTAAAGCATAGGAAAAGAGGCAGAACGTCGACAATGATGCTCTTGGCCAAAAAGGGCGTATGCGTTTTTTCCTGAATATATTCAGGAAAAAACGCATACGCCCTTTTTGGCCAACCAAGCAGGCATGTTAAAGAAATGTGCACTTCAATGAAGTCTCACTGCCCCCCGGTCAAAAGGGCCGTCTGAAAAAAGTGTAAAATCCAGAAAGGCAGCACAGGCCATGGAGAACAGCGAGCCTTGTTATGCTGATGGGCGGGATGTAAATTGCCAACAGCCAGTCTGGAAAAGTGTATGGTGTTTCCTTGAACATCTAAAAAACAAAGCAACGGAGCCTACGGCACTTCCCCTTATGGTCCTATAGCTTAGGTAAATTAAAATCAAAAACACACAGCCACCCAAAAGTCTCGGGCGGCTCTGTTTACAAGAACCTCGTCTACCGTACAAGTTAAATATCCCAGAATGTGAAAAATGGATAAACAAGCTGTCGTACGTACGTACAATGGAATATCACTCAGCAATGAAATCTATGTCATCAGGCCCGTCGCGGCATAATGAGTGGATTCAGGTACGATGATTCTAAGTGAAATAAGTCACACAGAAAATGAAACATCATAAGATATCACTAATACACGGAATGTAAACTTGGCTACACATGAACTGAATTACAAAACAGAAGAGGGTCTCAAATTTAGAAAACCAACTTATGCTTGCTTAAGGGGAAAGGTGAGTTGGGGTGCTGCATAAAACCAGAGATAGAAATTAGCACAGATACCTTTCCATAAGCCAAATATGTAATAGTCAAGACCTACCCCTTGCTCAACGAAATGGACTAAACACCCCATATTCAACGCCTAGGAATACACCTGACTAGTAAGAATCTTCAAACCCATGCATTTATATGTCTCCGTAAGAGAATGAAGCGTGTGTACAGCGGCATGAATGCAGCAGAGAAAATCCGATAAATCCCATTATCAAAATGAATTACACAAACAAAACCCAAGGACAGTGAAATAGAGAGCAATTCTTAAATAATTCATTCAGGGCTTGTGATGCAACCTGGATTTACCACATCTACAACCAGAGCTGAGTGAGACATAAGGTTGGGCACTTCGGGCTGATAGCATTGGTGAGGTTCGATGAGCAAATGCAGACCCTTTGAAGTCATACAGCATGGTACCCTTTCCATGGGTCCCAACTCTCCAAGTTTAAGGGATTCTTCCTTCAGCAAAAACATGCATGGGAAACCCACAGTATGGTGCACCGTGTGACTGGCAAACGTTTTCAAATGCATCTCAGTTTTCGTCCCCTTTTACTCGGGTTCACCATTCCAGACACTTTATGAACACTCTCCCCACTTGGAGAGTCAGTGCCTTTAACGTCCTGTTGGGCACAGTTTGCAATTTCTGCGCAAGATGAAAAGGAATAGGGAGAACCAATGAGAGACTAGCTGTAGGTGTCTGCACGGGCAAATTTAACGCTCATTTCCCACCAGGAAGAGGAATTAACCAAAGGCTCAGCATGCCGTGCCGGAACCAGATTAGGGCCTGAAGCAATCCTGTGGGTTTGCAGCCAGCTCACAAGATACCGAGTTGAAGAAAGGAGCTCAGGGGCACTGTAACTCACAAACCTGCACAGTTACAAATGACAGCTATCGTCCAAAAATATATTGAAGGAAGGCTGCGAAGACGACTTGTAAGCGGGACAGATTTGCAGGAAAACGATTTCAGGGGGTAGACGGGAATTGCATTTAAAGCATAGGAAAAGAGGCAGAACGTCGACAATGATGCTCTTGGCCAAAAAGAGCGTATGTGTTTTTTCCTGATATTCAGGAAAAAACGCATACGCCCTTTTTGGCCAACCAAGCAAGCATGTTAAAGAAATCTGCACTACAATGAAGTCTCACTGCCCCCCGGTCAAAAGGGCCATCTGAAAAAAGTGTAAAATCCAGAAAGGCAGCACAGGCCATGGAGAACCGGGAGCCTTGTTATGCTGATGGGCGGGATGTAAATTGCCAACAGCCACTCTGGAGAAGTGTATGGTGTTTCCCGGAACACCGAAAAAACAAAGCTACGGAGCCTACGGCACTTCCACTTCTGGTCCTATAGCTTAGGGAAATTAAAATCAAAAACACACAGCCACCCCAAAGTGTCGGACGGCTCTGTTTACAAGAACCTCGTCTACGGTACAAGTTAAATATCCCAGAATGTGAAAAATGGATAAAGAAGTTGTGGTACGTACGTACAATGGAATATCACTCAGCAATGAAATCTATGTCATCAGGCCCGTCGCGGCATAATGAGTGGATTCAGGTACGATGATTCTAAGTGAAATAAGTCACAGAGAAAATGAAACATCATAAGATATCACTACTACACGGAATGTAAACTTGGCTACACATGAACTGAATTACAAAACAGAAGAGGGTCTCAAATTTGGAAAACCAACTTATGCTTGCTTAAGGGGAAAGGTGAGTTGGGGTGCTGCATAAAACCAGAGATAGAAATTAGCACAGATACCTTTCCATAAGCCAAATATGTAATAGTCAAGACCTACCCCTTGCTCAACGAAATGGACTAAACACCCCATATTCAACGCCTAGGAATACACCTGACTAGTAAGAATCTTCAAACCCATGGATTTATATGTCTCCGTAAGAGAATGAAGCGTGTGTACAGCGGCATGAATGCAGCAGAGAAAATCCGATAAATCCCATTATCAAAATGAATTACACAAACAAAACCCAAGGACAGTGAAATAGAGAACAATTCTTAAATAATTCATTCAGGGCTTGTGATGCAACCCGGATTTACCACATCTATACCCAGAGCTGAGTGAGGCATAAGGTTGGGCACTTCGGGCTGATAGCATTGGTGAGGTTCGATGAGCAAATGCAGACCCTTTGAAGTCATACAGCATGGTACCCATTCCATCGGTCCCAACTCTCCAAATTTAAGGGATTCTTCCTTCAGCTAAAACATGCATGGGAAACCCACAGTATGGTGCACCGTGTGACTGGCAAACGTTTTCAAATGCATCTCAGTTTTTGTCCCCTTTTACTCGGGTTCACCATTCCAGACCCTTTACGAACACTCTCCCCACTTGGAGAGTCAGTGCCTTTAACCTCCTGTTGGGCACAGTTTGCAATTTCTGCGCAAGATGAAAAGGAATAGGGAGAGCAAATGAGAGACTAGCTCTAGGTGTCTGCACGGGCAAATTTAACGCTCATTTCCCACCAGGAAGAGGAATTAACCAAAGGCTCAGCATGCCGTGCCGGAACCAGATTAGGACCTGAAGCAATCCTGCTGGTTGGCAGCCAGCTCACAAGATAGCGAGTTATAGAAAGGAGCTCAGGGGCACTGTAACTCACAAACCTGCAGAGTTATAAATGACAGCTATCGTCCAAAAATATATTGAAGGAAGGCTGCAAAGACGACTTGTAAGCGGGGCAGATTTGCAGGAAAACGATTTCAGGGGGCAGACGGGAATTTCATTTAAAGCATAGGAAAAGAGGCAGAACGTCGACAATGATGCTCTTGGCCAAAAAGGGCGTATGCGTTTTTTCCTGAATATATTCAGGAAAAAACGCATACGCCCTTTTTGGCCAACCAAGCAGGCATGTTAAAGAAATGTGCACTTCAATGAAGTCTCACTGCCCCCCGGTCAAAAGGGCCATCTGAAAAAAGTGTAAAATCCAGAAAGGCAGCACAGGCCATGGAGAACAGGGAGCCTTGTTATGCTGATGGGCGGGATGTAAATTGCCAACAGCCACTCTGGAGAAGTGTATGGTGTTTCCCGGAATACCGAAAAAACAAAGCTACGGAGCCTACGGCACTTCTATTTATGGTCCTATAGCTTAGGGAAATTAAAATCAAAAACACACAGCCATCCCAAAGTGTCGGACGGCTCTGTTTACAAGAACCTCGTCTACGGTACAAGTTAAATATACCAGAATGTGAAAAATGGATAAAGAAGTTGTGGTACGTACGTACAATGGAATATAACTCAGCAATGAAATCTATGTCATCAGGCCCGTCGCGGCATAATGAGTGGATTCAGGTACGATGATTCTAAGTGAAATAAGTCACACAGAAAATGAAACATCATAAGATATCACTAAAACACAGAATGTAAACTTGGCTACACATGAACTGAATTACAAAACAGAAGAGGGTCTCAAATTTAGAAAACCAACTTATGCGTGCTTAAGGGGAAAGGTGAGTTGGGGTGCTGCATAAAACCAGAGATAGAAATTAGCACAGATACCTTTCCATAAGCCAAATATGTAATAGTCAAGACCTACCCCTTGCTCAACGAAATGGACTAAACACCCCATATTCAACGCCTAGGAATACACCTGACTAGTAAGAATCTTCAAACCCATGGATTTATATGTCTCCGTAAGAGAATGAAGCGTGTGTACAGCGGCATGAATGCAGCAGAGAAAATCCGATAAATCCCATTATCAAAATGAATTACACAAACAAAACCCAAGGACAGTGAAATAGAGAGCAATTCTTAAATAATTCATTCAGGGCTTGTGATGCAACCTGGATTTACCACATCTACACCCAGAGCTGAGTGAGACATAAGGTTGGGCACTTCGGGCTGATAGCATTGGTGAGGTTCGATGAGCAAATGCAGACCCTTTGAAGTCATACAGCATGGTACCCATTCCATGGGTCCCAACACTCCAAGTTTAAGGGATTCTTCCTTCAGCTAAAACATGCATGGGAAACCCACAGTATGGTGCACCGTGTGACTGGCAAACGTTTTCAAATGCATCTCAGTTTTCGTCCCCTTTTACTCGGGTTCACCATTCCAGACCCTTTACGAACACTCTCCCCACTTGGAGAGTCAGTGCCTTTAACCTCCTGTTGGGCACAGTTTGCAATTTCTGCGCAAGATGTAAAGGAATAGGGAGAGCAAATGAGAGACTAGCTCTAGGTGTCTGCACGGGCAAATTTAACGCTCATTTCCCACCAGGAAGAGGAATTAACCAAAGGCTCAGCATGCCGTGCCGGAACCAGATTAGGACCTGAAGCAATCCTGCTGGTTGGCAGCCAGCTCACAAGATAGCGAGTTATAGAAAGGAGCTCAGGGGCACTGTAACTCACAAAACTGCAGAGTTATAAATGACAGCTATCGTCCAAAAATATATTGAAGGAAGGCTGCAAAGACGACTTGTAAGCGGGGCAGATTTGCAGGAAAACGATTTCAGGGGGCAGACGGGAATTTCATTTAAAGCATAGGAAAAGAGGCAGAACGTCGACAATGATGCTCTTGGCCAAAAAGGGCGTATGCGTTTTTTCCTGAATATATTCAGGAAAAAACGCATACGCCCTTTTTGGCCAACCAAGCAGGCATGTTAAAGAAATGTGCACTTCAATGAAGTCTCACTGCCCCCCGGTCAAAAGGGCCATCTGAAAATAGTGTAAAATCCAGAAAGGCAGCACAGGCCATGGAGAACAGGGAGCCTTGTTATGCTGATGGGCGGGATGTAAATTGCCAACAGCCACTCTGGAGAAGTGTATGGTGTTTCCCGGAATACCGAAAAAACAAAGCTACGGAGCCTACGGCACTTCTATTTATGGTCCTATAGCTTAGGGAAATTAAAATCAAAAACACACAGCCACCCCAAAGTGTCGGACGGCTCTGTTTACAAGAACCTCGTCTACGGTACAAGTTAAATATCCCAGAATGTGAAAAATGGATAAAGAAGTTGTGGTACGTACGTACAATGGAATATCACTCAGCAATGAAATCTATGTCATCAGGCCCGTCGCGGCATAATGAGTGGATTCAGGTACGATGATTCTAAGTGAAATAAGTCACAGAGAAAATGAAACATCATAAGATATCACTACTACACGGAATGTAAACTTGGCTACACATGAACTGAATTACAAAACAGAAGAGGGTCTCAAATTTGGAAAACCAACTTATGCTTGCTTAAGGGGAAAGGTGAGTTGGGGTGCTGCATAAAACCAGAGATAGAAATTAGCACAGATACCTTTCCATAAGCCAAATATGTAATAGTCAAGACCTACCCCTTGCTCAACGAAATGGACTAAACACCCCATATTCAACGCCTAGGAATACACCTGACTAGTAAGAATCTTCAAACCCATGGATTTATATGTCTCCGTAAGAGAATGAAGCGTGTGTACAGCGGCATGAATGCAGCAGAGAAAATCCGATAAATCCCATTATCAAAATGAATTACACAAACAAAACCCAAGGACAGTGAAATAGAGAACAATTCTTAAATAATTCATTCAGGGCTTGTGATGCAACCCGGATTTACCACATCTATACCCAGAGCTGAGTGAGGCATAAGGTTGGGCACTTCGGGCTGATAGCATTGGTGAGGTTCGATGAGCAAATGCAGACCCTTTGAAGTCATACAGCATGGTACCCATTCCATGGGTCCCAACTCTCCAAATTTAAGGGATTCTTCCTTCAGCTAAAACATGCATGGGAAACCCACAGTATGGTGCACCGTGTGACTGGCAAACGTTTTCAAATGCATCTCAGTTTTTGTCCCCTTTTACTCGGGTTCACCATTCCAGACCCTTTACGAACACTCTCCCCACTTGGAGAGTCAGTGCCTTTAACCTCCTGTTGGGCACAGTTTGCAATTTCTGCGCAAGATGAAAAGGAATAGGGAGAGCAAATGAGAGACTAGCTCTAGGTGTCTGCACGGGCAAATTTAACGCTCATTTCCCACCAGGAAGAGGAATTAACCAAAGGCTCAGCATGCCGTGCCGGAACCAGATTAGGACCTGAAGCAATCCTGCTGGTTGGCAGCCAGCTCACAAGATAGCGAGTTATAGAAAGGAGCTCAGGGGCACTGTAACTCACAAACCTGCAGAGTTATAAATGACAGCTATCGTCCAAAAATATATTGAAGGAAGGCTGCAAAGACGACTTGTAAGCGGGGCAGATTTGCAGGAAAACGATTTCAGGGGGCAGACGGGAATTTCATTTAAAGCATAGGAAAAGAGGCAGAACGTCGACAATGATGCTCTTGGCCAAAAAGGGCGTATGCGTTTTTTCCTGAATATATTCAGGAAAAAACGCATACGCCCTTTTTGGCCAACCAAGCAGGCATGTTAAAGAAATGTGCACTTCAATGAAGTCTCACTGCCCCCCGGTCAAAAGGGCCATCTGAAAAAAGTGTAAAATCCAGAAAGGCAGCACAGGCCATGGAGAACAGGGAGCCTTGTTATGCTGATGGGCGGGATGTAAATTGCCAACAGCCACTCTGGAGAAGTGTATGGTGTTTCCCGGAATACCGAAAAAACAAAGCTACGGAGCCTACGGCACTTCTATTTATGGTCCTATAGCTTAGGGAAATTAAAATCAAAAACACACAGCCATCCCAAAGTGTCGGACGGCTCTGTTTACAAGAACCTCGTCTACGGTACAAGTTAAATATACCAGAATGTGAAAAATGGATAAAGAAGTTGTGGTACGTACGTACAATGGAATATAACTCAGCAATGAAATCTATGTCATCAGGCCCGTCGCGGCATAATGAGTGGATTCAGGTACGATGATTCTAAGTGAAATAAGTCACACAGAAAATGAAACATCATAAGATATCACTAAAACACAGAATGTAAACTTGGCTACACATGAACTGAATTACAAAACAGAAGAGGGTCTCAAATTTAGAAAACCAACTTATGCGTGCTTAAGGGGAAAGGTGAGTTGGGGTGCTGCATAAAACCAGAGATAGAAATTAGCACAGATACCTTTCCATAAGCCAAATATGTAATAGTCAAGACCTACCCCTTGCTCAACGAAATGGACTAAACACCCCATATTCAACGCCTAGGAATACACCTGACTAGTAAGAATCTTCAAACCCATGGATTTATATGTCTCCGTAAGAGAATGAAGCGTGTGTACAGCGGCATGAATGCAGCAGAGAAAATCCGATAAATCCCATTATCAAAATGAATTACACAAACAAAACCCAAGGACAGTGAAATAGAGAGCAATTCTTAAATAATTCATTCAGGGCTTGTGATGCAACCTGGATTTACCACATCTACACCCAGAGCTGAGTGAGACATAAGGTTGGGCACTTCGGGCTGATAGCATTGGTGAGGTTCGATGAGCAAATGCAGACCCTTTGAAGTCATACAGCATGGTACCCATTCCATGGGTCCCAACACTCCAAGTTTAAGGGATTCTTCCTTCAGCTAAAACATGCATGGGAAACCCACAGTATGGTGCACCGTGTGACTGGCAAACGTTTTCAAATGCATCTCAGTTTTCGTCCCCTTTTACTCGGGTTCACCATTCCAGACCCTTTACGAACACTCTCCCCACTTGGAGAGTCAGTGCCTTTAACCTCCTGTTGGGCACAGTTTGCAATTTCTGCGCAAGATGTAAAGGAATAGGGAGAGCAAATGAGAGACTAGCTCTAGGTGTCTGCACGGGCAAATTTAACGCTCATTTCCCACCAGGAAGAGGAATTAACCAAAGGCTCAGCATGCCGTGCCGGAACCAGATTAGGACCTGAAGCAATCCTGCTGGTTGGCAGCCAGCTCACAAGATAGCGAGTTATAGAAAGGAGCTCAGGGGCACTGTAACTCACAAAACTGCAGAGTTATAAATGACAGCTATCGTCCAAAAATATATTGAAGGAAGGCTGCAAAGACGACTTGTAAGCGGGGCAGATTTGCAGGAAAACGATTTCAGGGGGCAGACGGGAATTTCATTTAAAGCATAGGAAAAGAGGCAGAACGTCGACAATGATGCTCTTGGCCAAAAAGGGCGTATGCGTTTTTTCCTGAATATATTCAGGAAAAAACGCATACGCCCTTTTTGGCCAACCAAGCAGGCATGTTAAAGAAATGTGCACTTCAATGAAGTCTCACTGCCCCCCGGTCAAAAGGGCCATCTGAAAATAGTGTAAAATCCAGAAAGGCAGCACAGGCCATGGAGAACAGGGAGCCTTGTTATGCTGATGGGCGGGATGTAAATTGCCAACAGCCACTCTGGAGAAGTGTATGGTGTTTCCCGGAATACCGAAAAAACAAAGCTACGGAGCCTACGGCACTTCTATTTATGGTCCTATAGCTTAGGGAAATTAAAATCAAAAACACACAGCCACCCCAAAGTGTCGGACGGCTCTGTTTACAAGAACCTCGTCTACGGTACAAGTTAAATATCCCAGAATGTGAAAAATGGATAAAGAAGTTGTGGTACGTACGTACAATGGAATATCACTCAGCAATGAAATCTATGTCATCAGGCCCGTCGCGGCATAATGAGTGGATTCAGGTACGATGATTCTAAGTGAAATAAGTCACAGAGAAAATGAAACATCATAAGATATCACTACTACACGGAATGTAAACTTGGCTACACATGAACTGAATTACAAAACAGAAGAGGGTCTCAAATTTGGAAAACCAACTTATGCTTGCTTAAGGGGAAAGGTGAGTTGGGGTGCTGCATAAAACCAGAGATAGAAATTAGCACAGATACCTTTCCATAAGCCAAATATGTAATAGTCAAGACCTACCCCTTGCTC
The DNA here is from genome assembly GCF_059928025.1 of Delphinapterus leucas. Classification (NCBI taxonomy): domain Eukaryota; kingdom Metazoa; phylum Chordata; class Mammalia; order Artiodactyla; family Monodontidae; genus Delphinapterus; species Delphinapterus leucas. Next base: position 14,640,373 of record NW_028322236.1, on the reverse strand, counting down.
AACGAAATGGACTAAACACCCCATATTCAACGCCTAGGAATACACCTGACTAGTAAGAATCTTCAAACCCATGGATTTATATGTCTCCGTAAGAGAATGAAGCGTGTGTACAGCGGCATGAATGCAGCAGAGAAAATCCGATAAATCCCATTATCAAAATGAATTACACAAACAAAACCCAAGGACAGTGAAATAGAGAACAATTCTTAAATAATTCATTAAGGGCTTGTGATGCAACCCGGATTTACCACATCTACACCCAGAGCTGAGTGAGGCATAAGGTTGGGCACTTCGGGCTGATAGCATTGGTGAGGTTCGATGAGCAAATGCAGACCCTTTGAAGTCATACAGCATGGTACCCATTCCATGGGTCCCAACTCTCCAAATTTAAGGGATTCTTCCTTCAGCTAAAACATGCATGGGAAACCCACAGTATGGTGCACCGTGTGACTGGCAAACGTTTTCAAATGCATCTCAGTTTTTGTCCCCTTTTACTCGGGTTCACCATTCCAGACCCTTTACGAACACTCTCCCCACTTGGAGAGTCAGTGCCTTTAACCTCCTGTTGGGCACAGTTTGCAATTTCTGCGCAAGATGAAAAGGAATAGGGAGAGCAAATGAGAGACTAGCTCTAGGTGTCTGCACGGGCAAATTTAACGCTCATTTCCCACCAGGAAGAGGAATTAACCAAAGGCTCAGCATGCCGTGCCGGAACCAGATTAGGACCTGAAGCAATCCTGCTGGTTGGCAGCCAGCTCACAAGATAGCGAGTTATAGAAAGGAGCTCAGGGGCACTGTAACTCACAAACCTGCAGAGTTATAAATGACAGCTATCGTCCAAAAATATATTGAAGGAAGGCTGCAAAGACGACTTGTAAGCGGGGCAGATTTGCAGGAAAACGATTTCAGGGGGCAGACGGGAATTTCATTTAAAGCATAGGAAAAGAGGCAGAACGTCGACAATGATGCTCTTGGCCAAAAAGGGCGTATGCGTTTTTTCCTGAATATATTCAGGAAAAAACGCATACGCCCTTTTTGGCCAACCAAGCAGGCATGTTAAAGAAATGTGCACTTCAATGAAGTCTCACTGCCCCCCGGTCAAAAGGGCCATCTGAAAAAAGTGTAAAATCCAGAAAGGCAGCACAGGCCATGGAGAACAGGGAGCCTTGTTATGCTGATGGGCGGGATGTAAATTGCCAACAGCCACTCTGGAGAAGTGTATGGTGTTTCCCGGAATACCGAAAAAACAAAGCTACGGAGCCTACGGCACTTCTATTTATGGTCCTATAGCTTAGGGAAATTAAAATCAAAAACACACAGCCATCCCAAAGTGTCGGACGGCTCTTTTTACAAGAACCTCGTCTACGGTACAAGTTAAATATACCAGAATGTGAAAAATGGATAAAGAAGTTGTGGTACGTACGTACAATGGAATATAACTCAGCAATGAAATCTATGTCATCAGGCCCGTCGCGGCATAATGAGTGGATTCAGGTACGATGATTCTAAGTGAAATAAGTCACACAGAAAATGAAACATCATAAGATATCACTAAAACACAGAATGTAAACTTGGCTACACATGAACTGAATTACAAAACAGAAGAGGGTCTCAAATTTAGAAAACCAACTTATGCGTGCTTAAGGGGAAAGGTGAGTTGGGGTGCTGCATAAAACCAGAGATAGAAATTAGCACAGATACCTTTCCATAAGCCAAATATGTAATAGTCAAGACCTACCCCTTGCTCAACGAAATGGACTAAACACCCCATATTCAACGCCTAGGAATACACCTGACTAGTAAGAATCTTCAAACCCATGGATTTATATGTCTCCGTAAGAGAATGAAGCGTGTGTACAGCGGCATGAATGCAGCAGAGAAAATCCGATAAATCCCATTATCAAAATGAATTACACAAACAAAACCCAAGGACAGTGAAATAGAGAGCAATTCTTAAATAATTCATTCAGGGCTTGTGATGCAACCTGGATTTACCACATCTACACCCAGAGCTGAGTGAGACATAAGGTTGGGCACTTCGGGCTGATAGCATTGGTGAGGTTCGATGAGCAAATGCAGACCCTTTGAAGTCATACAGCATGGTACCCATTCCATGGGTCCCAACACTCCAAGTTTAAGGGATTCTTCCTTCAGCTAAAACATGCATGGGAAACCCACAGTATGGTGCACCGTGTGACTGGCAAACGTTTTCAAATGCATCTCAGTTTTCGTCCCCTTTTACTCGGGTTCACCATTCCAGACCCTTTACGAACACTCTCCCCACTTGGAGAGTCAGTGCCTTTAACCTCCTGTTGGGCACAGTTTGCAATTTCTGCGCAAGATGTAAAGGAATAGGGAGAGCAAATGAGAGACTAGCTCTAGGTGTCTGCACGGGCGAATTTAACGCTCATTTCCCACCAGGAAGAGGAATTAACCAAAGGCTCAGCATGCCGTGCCGGAACCAGATTAGGACCTGAAGCAATCCTGCTGGTTGGCAGCCAGCTCACAAGATAGCGAGTTATAGAAAGGAGCTCAGGGGCACTGTAACTCACAAAACTGCAGAGTTATAAATGACAGCTATCGTCCAAAAATATATTGAAGGAAGGCTGCAAAGACGACTTGTAAGCGGGGCAGATTTGCAGGAAAACGATTTCAGGGGGCAGACGGGAATTTCATTTAAAGCATAGGAAAAGAGGCAGAACGTCGACAATGATGCTCTTGGCCAAAAAGGGCGTATGCGTTTTTTCCTGAATATATTCAGGAAAAAACGCATACGCACTTTTTGGCCAACCAAGCAGGCATGTTAAAGAAATGTGCACTTCAATGAAGTCTCACTGCCCCCCGGTCAAAAGGGCCATCTGAAAATAGTGTAAAATCCAGAAAGGCAGCACAGGCCATGGAGAACAGGGAGCCTTGTTATGCTGATGGGCGGGATGTAAATTGCCAACAGCCACTCTGGAGAAGTGTATGGTGTTTCCCGGAATACCGAAAAAACAAAGCTACGGAGCCTACGGCACTTCTATTTATGGTCCTATAGCTTAGGGAAATTAAAATCAAAAACACACAGCCATCCCAAAGTGTCGGACGGCTCTGTTTACAAGAACCTCGTCTACGGTACAAGTTAAATATACCAGAATGTGAAAAATGGATAAAGAAGTTGTGGTACGTACGTACAATGGAATATAACTCAGCAATGAAATCTATGTCATCAGGCCCGTCGCGGCATAATGAGTGGATTCAGGTACGATGATTCTAAGTGAAATAAGTCACTCAGAAAATGAAACATCATAAGATATCACTACTACACGGAATGTAAACTTGGCTACACATGAACTGAAGTACAAAACAGAACAGGGTCTCAAATTTAGAAAACTCAACTTATGCTTGCTTCTGGGGAAAGGTGAGTTGGGGTGCTGCATAAAACCAGAGATAGAAATTAGCACAGATACCTTTCCATAAGCCAAATATGTAATAGTCAAGACCTACCCCTTGCTCAACGAAATGGACTAAACACCCCATATTCAGCGCCTAGGAATACACCTGACTAGTAAGAATCTTCAAACCCATGGATTTATATGTCTCCGTAAGAGAATGAAGCGTGTGTACAGCGGCATGAATGCAGCAGAGAAAATCCGATAAATCCCATTATCAAAATGAATTAAACAAACAAAACCCAAGGACAGTGAAATAGAGAGCAATTCTTAAATAATTCATTCAGGGCTTGTGATGCAACCTGGATTTACCACATCTACACCCAGAGCTGAGTGAGACATAAGGTTGGGCACTTCGGGCTGATAGCATTGGTGAGGTTCGATGAGCAAATGCAGACCCTTTGAAGTCATACAGCATGGTACCCATTCCATGGGTCCCAACACTCCAAGTTTAAGGGATTCTTCCTTCAGCTAAAACATGCATGGGAAACCCACAGTATGGTGCACCGTGTGACTGGCAAACGTTTTCAAATGCATCTCAGTTTTCGTCCCCTTTTACTCGGGTTCACCATTCCAGACCCTTTACGAACACTCTCCCCACTTGGAGAGTCAGTGCCTTTAACCTCCTGTTGGGCACAGTTTGCAATTTCTGCGCAAGATGTAAAGGAATAGGGAGAGCAAATGAGAGACTAGCTCTAGGTGTCTGCACGGGCAAATTTAACGCTCATTTCCCACCAGGAAGAGGAATTAACCAAAGGCTCAGCATGCCGTGCCGGAACCAGATTAGGACGTGAAGCAATCCTGCTGGTTGGCAGCCAGCTCACAAGATAGCGAGTTATAGAAAGGAGCTCAGGGGCACTGTAACTCACAAAACTGCAGAGTTATAAATGACAGCTATCGTCCAAAAATATATTGAAGGAAGGCTGCAAAGACGACTTGTAAGCGGGGCAGATTTGCAGGAAAACGATTTCAGGGGGCAGACGGGAATTTCATTTAAAGCATAGGAAAAGAGGCAGAACGTCGACAATGATGCTCTTGGCCAAAAAGGGCGTATGCGTTTTTTCCTGAATATATTCAGGAAAAAACGCATACGCCCTTTTTGGCCAACCAAGCAGGCATGTTAAAGAAATGTGCACTTCAATGAAGTCTCACTGCCCCCCGGTCAAAAGGGCCATCTGAAAATAGTGTAAAATCCAGAAAGGCAGCACAGGCCATGGAGAACAGGGAGCCTTGTTATGCTGATGGGCGGGATGTAAATTGCCAACAGCCACTCTGGAGAAGTGTATGGTGTTTCCCGGAATACCGAAAAAACAAAGCTACGGAGCCTACGGCACTTCTATTTATGGTCCTATAGCTTAGGGAAATTAAAATCAAAAACACACAGCCACCCCAAAGTGTCGGACGGCTCTGTTTACAAGAACCTCGTCTACGGTACAAGTTAAATATCCCAGAATGTGAAAAATGGATAAAGAAGTTGTGGTACGTACGTACAATGGAATATCACTCAGCAATGAAATCTATGTCATCAGGCCCGTCGCGGCATAATGAGTGGATTCAGGTACGATGATTCTAAGTGAAATAAGTCACACAGAAAATGAAACATCATAAGATATCACTACTACACGGAATGTAAACTTGGCTACACATGAACTGAAGTACAAAACAGAACAGGGTCTCAAATTTAGAAAACTCAACTTATGCTTGCTTCTGGGGAAAGGTGAGTTGGGGTGCTGCATAAAACCAGAGATAGAAATTAGCACAGATACCTTTCCATAAGCCAAATATGTAATAGTCAAGACCTACCCCTTGCTCAACGAAATGGACTAAACACCCCATATTCAACGCCTAGGAATACACCTGACTAGTAAGAATCTTCAAACCCATGGATTTATATGTCTCCGTAAGAGAATGAAGCGTGTGTACAGCGGCATGAATGCAGCAGAGAAAATCCGATAAATCCCATTATCAAAATGAATTACACAAACAAAACCCAAGGACAGTGAAATAGAGAACAATTCTTAAATAATTCATTCAGGGCTTGTGATGCAACCCGGATTTACCACATCTACACCCAGAGCTGAGTGAGACATAAGGTTGGGCACTTCGGGCTGATAGCATTGGTGAGGTTCGATGAGCAAATGCAGACCCTTTGAAGTCATACAGCATGGTACCCATTCCATGGGTCCCAACACTCCAAGTTTAAGGGATTCTTCCTTCAGCTAAAACATGCATGGGAAACCCACAGTATGGTGCACCGTGTGACTGGCAAACGTTTTCAAATGCATCTCAGTTTTCGTCCCCTTTTACTCGGGTTCACCATTCCAGACCCTTTACGAACACTCTCCCCACTTGGAGAGTCAGTGCCTTTAACCTCCTGTTGGGCACAGTTTGCAATTTCTGCGCAAGATGAAAAGGAATAGGGAGAGCAAATGAGAGACTAGCTCTAGGTGTCTGCACGGGCAAATTTAACGCTCATTTCCCACCAGGAAGAGGAATTAACCAAAGGCTCAGCATGCCGTGCCGGAACCAGATTAGGACCTGAAGCAATCCTGCTGGTTGGCAGCCAGCTCACAAGATAGCGAGTTATAGAAAGGAGCTCAGGGGCACTGTAACTCACAAACCTGCAGAGTTATAAATGACAGCTATCGTCCAAAAATATATTGAAGGAAGGCTGCAAAGACGACTTGTAAGCGGGGCAGATTTGCAGGAAAACGATTTCAGGGGGCAGACGGGAATTTCATTTAAAGCATAGGAAAAGAGGCAGAACGTCGACAATGATGCTCTTGGCCAAAAAGGGCGTATGCGTTTTTTCCTGAATATATTCAGGAAAAAACGCATACGCCCTTTTTGGCCAACCAAGCAGGCATGTTAAAGAAATGTGCACTTCAATGAAGTCTCACTGCCCCCCGGTCAAAAGGGCCATCTGAAAAAAGTGTAAAATCCAGAAAGGCAGCACAGGCCATGGAGAACAGGGAGCCTTGTTATGCTGATGGGCGGGATGTAAATTGCCAACAGCCACTCTGGAGAAGTGTATGGTGTTTCCCGGAATACCGAAAAAACAAAGCTACGGAGCCTACGGCACTTCTATTTATGGTCCTATAGCTTAGGGAAATTAAAATCAAAAACACACAGCCACCCCAAAGTGTCGGACGGCTCTGTTTACAAGAACCTCGTCTACGGTACAAGTTAAATATCCCAGAATGTGAAAAATGGATAAAGAAGTTGTGGTACATACGTACAATGGAATATCACTCAGCAATGAAATGTATGTCATCAGGCCCATCGCGGCATAATAAGTGGATTCAGGTACGAAGATTCTAAGTGAAATAAGTCACACAGAAAATGAAACATCGTAAGATATCACTACTACACGGAATGTAAACTTGGCTACACATGAACTGAAGTACAAAACAGAACAGGGTCTCAAATTTAGAAAACTCAACTTATGCTTGCTTCTGGGGAAAGGTGAGTTGGGGTGCTGCATAAAACCAGAGATAGAAATTAGCACAGATACCTTTCCATAAGCCAAATATGTAATAGTCAAGACCTACCCCTTGCTCAACGAAATGGACTAAACACCCCATATTCAACGCCTAGGAATACACCTGACTAGTAAGAATCTTCAAACCCATGGATTTATATGTCTCCGTAAGAGAATGAAGCGTGTGTACAGCGGCATGAATGCAGCAGGGAAAATCCGATAAATCACATTACCAAATGAATTACACAAACAAAACCCAAGGACAGTGAAATAGAGAGCAATTCTTAAATAATTCATTCAGGGCTTGTGATGCAACCTGGATTTACCACATCTACACCCAGAGCTGAGTGAGACATAAGGTTGGGCACTTTGGGCTGATAGCATTGGTGAGGTTCAATGAGCAAATGCAGACCCTTTGAAGTCATACAGCATGGTACCCATTCTATGGGTCCCAACTCTCCAAGTTTAAGGGATTCTTCCTTCAGCAAAAACATGCATGGGAAACCCACAGTATGGTGCACCGTGTGACTGGCAAACGTTTTCAAATGCATCTCAGTTTTCATCCCCTTTAACTCGGGTTCACCATTCCAGACACTTTACGAACACTCTCCCCACTTGGAGAGTCAGTGCCTTTAACCTCCTGTTGGGCACAGTTTGCAATTTCTGCGCAAGATGAAAAGGAATAGGGAGAACGAATGAGAGACTAACTCTAGGTGTCTGCACGGGCAAATTTAATGCTCAATTCCCACCAGGAAGAGTAATTAACCAAAGGCTCAGCATGCCGTGCCGGAACCAGATTAGGGCCTGAAGCAATCCTGTGGGTTTGCGGCCAGCTCACAAGATAGCGAGTTGAAGAAAGGAGCTCAGGGGCACTGTAACTCACAAACCTGCAGAGTTATATATGACAGCTATCGTCCAAAAATATATTGAAGGAAGGCTGCGAAGACGACTTGTAAGCGGGACAGATTTGCAGGAAAACGATTTCAGGGGGTAGACGGGAATTGCATTTAAAGCATAGGAAAAGAGGCAGAACGTCGACAATGATGCTCTTGGCCAAAAAGGGCGTATGCGTTTTTTCCTGAATATATTCAGGAAAAAACGCATACGCCCTTTTTGGCCAACCAAGCAAGCATGTTAAGGAAATCTGCACTACAATGAAGTCTCACTGCCCCCCTGTCAAAAGGGCCATCTGATAAAAGTGTAAAATCCAGAAAGTCAGCACAGGCCATGGAGAACAGCGAGCCTTGTTATGCTGATGGGCGGGATGAAAATTGCCAACAGCCAGTCTGGAAAAATGTATGGTGTTTCCCGGAACATCTAAAAAACAAAGCAACGGAGCCTACGGCACTTCCCCTTATGGTCCTATAGCTTAGGAAAATTAAAATCAAAAACACACAGCAACCCAAAAGTCTCGGGCGGCTCTGTTTACAAGAACCTCGTCTACGGTACAAGTTAAATATCCCAGAATGTGAAAAATGGATAAAGAAGTTGTGGTACGTACGTACAATGGAATATCACACAGCAATGAAATCTATGTCATCAGGCCCGTCGTGGCATAATGAGTGGATTCAGGTACGATGATTCTAAGTGAAATAAGTCACACAGAAAATGAAACATCATAAGATATCACTACTACACGGAATGTAAACTTGGCTACACATGAACTGAATTACAAAACAGAACAGGGTCTCAAATTTAGAAAACCAACTTATGCTTGCTTATGGGGAAAGGTGAGTTGGGGTGCTGCATAAAACCAGAGATAGAAATTAGCACAGATACCTTTCCATAAGCCAAATATGTAATAGTCAAGACCTACCCCTTGCTCAACGAAATGGACTAAACACCCCATATTCAACGCCTAGGAATACACCTGACTAGTAAGAATCTTCAAACCCATGGATTTATATGTCTCCGTAAGAGAATGAAGCGTGTGTACAGCGGCATGAATGCAGCAGAGAAAATCCGATAAATCACATTACCAAATGAATTACACAAACAAAACCCAAGGACAGTGAAATAGAGAGCAATTCTTAAATAATTCATTCAGGGCTTGTGATGCAACCTGGATTTACCACATCTACACCCAGAGCTGAGTGAGACATAAGGTTGGGCACTTCGGGCTGATAGCATTGGTGAGGTTCGATGAGCAAATGCAGACCCTTTGAAGTCATACAGCATGGTACCCATTCTATGGGTCCCAACTCTCCAAGTTTAAGGGATTCTTCCTTCAGCTAAAACATGCATGGGAAACCCACAGTATGGTGCACCGTGTGACTGGCAAACGTTTTCAAATGCATCTCAGTTTTCATCCCCTTTTACTCGGGTTCACCATTCCAGACACTTTACGAACACTCTCCCCACTTGGAGAGTCAGTGCCTTTAACCTCCTGTTGGGCACAGTTTGCAATTTCTGCGCAAGATGAAAAGGAATAGGGAGAACCAATGAGAGACTAGCTGTAGGTGTCTGCACGGGCAAATTTAACGCTCATTTCCCACCAGGAAGAGGAATTAACCAAAGGCTCAGCATGCCATGACGGAACCAGATAAGGGCCTGAAGCAATCCTGCGGATTTGCGGCCAGCTCACAAGATAGCGAGTTGAAGAAAGGAGCTCAGGGGCACTGTAACTCACAAACCTTCAGAGTTATATATGACAGCTTTGGTCAAAAAATATATTGAAGGAAGGCTGCGAAGACGACTTGTAAGCGGGACAGATTTGCAGGAAAACGATTTCAGGGGGTAGACGGGAATTGCATTTAAAGCATAGGAAAAGAGGCAGAACGTCGACAATGATGCTCTTGGCCAAAAAGGGCGTATGCGTTTTTTCCTGAATAAACGCATACGCCCTTTTTGGCCAACCAAGCAAGCATGTTAAAGAAATCTGCACTACAAAGATGTCTCACTGCCCCCCGGTCAAAAGGGCCATCTGAAAAAAGTGTAAAATCCAGAAAGGCAGCACAGGCCATGGAGAACAGGGAGCCTTGTTATGCTGATGGGCGGGATGTTAATTGCCAACAGCCACTCTGGCGAAGTGTATGGTGTTTCCTGGAATACCGAAAAAACAAAGCTACGGAGCCTACGGCACTTCCACTTATGGTCCTATAGCTTAGGGAAATTAAAATCAAAAACACACAGCCACCCCAAAGTGTCGGACGGCTCTGTTTACAAGAACCTCGTCTACGGTACAAGTTAAATATCCCAGAATGTGAAAAATGGATAAAGAAGTTGTGGTACGTACGTACAATGGAATATCACTCAGCAATGAAATCTATGTCATCAGGCCCGTCGCGGCATAATGAGTGGATTCAGGTATGATGATTCTAAGTGAAATAAGTCACACAGAAAATGAAACATCATAAGATATCACTACTACACGGAATGTAAACTTGGCTACACATGAACTGAATTACAAAACAGAAGAGGGTCTCAAATTTAGAAAACCAACTTATGCTTGCTTAAGGGGAAAGGTGAGTTGGGGTGCTGCATAAAACCAGAGATAGAAATTAGCACAGATACCTTTCCATAAGCCAAATATGTAATAGTCAAGCCCTACACCTTGCTCAACGAAATGGACTAAACACCACATATTCAACGCCTAGGAATACACCTGAGTAGTAAGAATCTTCAAACCCATGGATTTATATGTCTCTGTAAGAGAATGAAGCGTGTGTACAGCGGCATGAATGCAGCAGAAAAAATCCGATAAATCCCATTATCAAAATGAATTACAGAAACAAAACCCAAGGACAGTGAAATAGAGAGCAATTCTTAAATAATTCATTCAGGGCTTGTGATGCAACCTGGATTTACCACATCTACACCCAGAGCTGAGTGAGACATAAGGTTGGGCACTTCAGGCTGATAGCATTGGTGAGGTTCGATGAGCAAATACAGACCCTTTGAAGTCATACAGCATGGTACCCATTCCATGGGTCCCAACTCTCCAAGTTTAAGGGATTCTTCCTTCAGCTAAAACATGCATGGGAAACCCACAGTATGATGCACCGTGTGACTGGCAAACGTTTTCAAATGCATCTCAGTTTTCGTCCCTTTTTACTCGGGTTCACCATTCCAGACCCTTTACGAACACTCTCCCCACTTGGAGAGTCAGTGCCTTTAACCTCCTGTTGGGCACAGTTTGCAATTTCTGCGCAAGATGAACAGGAATAGGGAGAACGAATGAGAGACTAGCTCTAGGTGTCTGCACGGGCAATTTTAACGCTCATTTCCCACCAGGAAGAGGAATTAACAAAAGGCTCAGCATGCCGTGCCGGAACCACATTAGGGCCTGAAGCAATCCTGTGGGTTTGCGGCCAGTTCACAAGATAGCGAGTTGAAGAAAGGAGCTCAGGGGCACTGTAACTCACAAACCTGCAGAGTTATAAATGACAGCTATCGTCCAAAAATATATTGAAGGAAGGCTGCGAAGACGACTTGTAAGCGGGACAGATTTGCAGGAAAACGATTTCAGGGGGTAGACGGGAATTGCATTTAAAGCATAGGAAAAGAGGCAGAACGTCGACAGTGATGCTCTTGGCCAAAAAGGGCGTATGCGTTTTTTCCTGAATATATTCAGGAAAAAACGCATACGCCCTTTTTGGCCAACCAAGCAAGCATGTTAAAGAAATCTGCACTACAAAGATGTCTCACTGCCCCCCGGTCAAAAGGGCCATCTGAAAAAAGTGTAAAATCCAGAAAGGCAGCACAGGCCATGGAGAACAGGGAGCCTTGTTATGCTGATGGGCGGGATGTAAATTGCCAACAGCCACTCTGGAGAAGTGTATGGTGTTTCCCGGAATACCGAAAAAACAAAGCTACGGAGCCTACGGCACTTCTATTTATGGTCCTATAGCTTAGGGAAATTAAAATCAAAAACACACAGCCACCCCAAAGTGTCGGACGGCTCTGTTTACAAGAACCTCGTCTACGGTACAAGTTAAATATCCCAGAATGTGAAAAATGGATAAAGAAGTTGTGGTACGTACGTACAATGGAATATCACTCAGCAATGAAATCTATGTCATCAGGCCCGTCGTGGCATAATGAGTGGATTCAGGTACGATGATTCTAAGTGAAATAAGTCACAGAGAAAATGAAACATCATAAGATATCACTACTACACGGAATGTAAACTTGGCTACACATGAACTGAATTACAAAACAGAACAGGGTCTCAAATTTAGAAAACCAATTTATGCTTGCTTTAGGGGAAAGGTGAGTTGGGGTGCTGCATAAAACCAGAGATAGAAATTAGCACAGATACCTTTCCATAAGCCAAATATGTAATAGTCAAGCCCTACACCTTGCTCAACGAAATGGACTAAACACCCCATATTCAACGCCTAGGAATACACCTGACTAGTAAGAATCTTCAAACCCATGGATTTATATGTCTCCGTAAGAGAATGAAGCGTGTGTACAGCGGCATGAATGCAGCAGAGAAAATCCGATAAATCCCATTATCAAAATGAATTACACAAACAAAACACAAGGACAGTGAAATAGAGAGCAATTCTTAAATAATTCAATCAGGGCATGTGATGCAACCTGGATTTACCACATCTACACCCAGAGCTGAGTGAGACATAAGGTTGGGCACTTCGGGCTGATAGCATTGGTGAGGTTCGATGAGCAAATGCAGACCCTTTGAAGTCATACAGCATGGTACCCATTCCATGGGTCCCAACTCTCCAAGTTTAAGGGATTCTTCTTTCAGCTAAAACATGCATGGGAAACCCACAGTATGGTGCACCGTGTGACTGGCAAACGTTTTCAAATGCATCTCAGTTTTCGTCCCCTTTTACTCGGGTTCACCATTCCAGACCCTTTACGAACACTCTCCCCACTTGGAGAGTCAGTGCCTTTAATCTCCTGTGGGGCACAGTTTGCAATTTCTGCGCAAGATGAAAAGGAATAGGGAGAACGAATGAGAGACTAGCTCTAGGTGTCTGCACGGGCAAATTTAACGCTCATTTCCCACCAGGAAGAGGAATTAACCAAAGGCTCAGCATGCCGTGCCGGAACCAGATTAGGGCCTGAAGCAATCCTGTGCGTTTGCGGCCAGTTCACAAGATAGCGAGTTGAAGAAAGGAGCTCAGGGGCACTGTAACTCACAAACCTGCAGAGTTATAAATGACAGCTATCGTCCAAAAATATATTGAAGGAAGGCTTCGAAGACGACTTGTAAGCGGGACAGATTTGCAGGAAAACGATTTCAGGGGGTAGACGGGAATTGCATTTAAAGCATAGGAAAAGAGGCAGAACGTCGACAATGATGCTCTTGGCCAAAAAGGGCGTATGCGTTTTTTCCTGAATATATTCAGGAAAAAACGCATACGCCCTTTTTGGCCAACCAAGCAAGCATGTTAAAGAAATCTGCACTACAAAGATGTCTCACTGCCCCCCGGTCAAAAGGGCCATCTGAAAAAAGTGTAAAATCCAGAAAGGCAGCACAGGCCATGGAGAACAGGGAGCCTTGTTATGCTGATGGGCGGGATGTAAATTGCCAACAGCCACTCTGGAGAAGTGTATGGTGTTTCCCGGAACACCGAAAAAACAAAGCTACGGAGCCTACGGCACTTCCACTTATGGTCCTATAGCTTAGGGAAATTAAAATCAAAAACACACAGCCACCCTAAAGTGTCGGACGGCTCTGTTTACAAGAACCTCGTCTACGGTACAAGTTAAATATCCCAGAATGCGAAAAATGGATAAAGAAGTTGTGTTACGTACGTACAATGGAATATCACTCAGCAATGAAATCTATGTCATCAGGCCCGTCGCGGCATAATGAGTGGATTCAGGTACGATGATTCTAAGTGAAATAAGTCACAGAGAAAATGAAACATCATAAGATATCACTACTACACGGAATGTAAACTTGGCTACACATGAACTGAATTACAAAACAGAACAGGGTCGCAAATTTAGAAAACCAATTTATGCTTGCTTAAGGGGAAAGGTGAGTTGGGGTGCTGCATAAAACCAGAGATAGAAATTAGCACAGATACCTTTCCATAAGCCAAATATGTAATAGTCAAGCCCTACACCTTGCTCAACGAAATGGACTAAACACCGCATATTCAACGCCTAGGAATACACCTGACTAGTAAGAATCTTCAAACCCATGGATTTATATGTCTCCGTAAGAGAATGAAGCGTGTGTACAGCGGCATGAATGCAGCAGAGAAAATCCGATAAATCCCATTATCAAAATGAATTACACAAACAAAACCCAAGGACAGTGAAATAGAGAGCAATTCTTAAATAATTCATTCAGGGCTTGTGATGCAACCTGGATTTACCACATGTACACCCAGAGCTGAGTGAGACATAAGGTTGGGCACTTCGGGCTGATAGCATTGGTGAGGTTCGATGAGCAAATGCAGACCCTTTGAAGTCATACAGCATGGTACCCATTCCATGGGTCCCAACTCTCCAAGTTTAAGGGATTCTTCCTTCAGCTAAAATATGCATGGGAAACCCACAGTATGGTGCACCGTGTGACTGGCAAACGTTTTCAAATGCATCTCAGTTTTCGTCCCCTTTTACTCGGGTTCACCATTCCAGAACCTTTACGAACACTCTCCCCACTTGGAGAGTCAGTGCCTTTAACCTCCTGTTGGGCACAGTTTGCAATTTCTGCGCAAGATGAAAAGGAATAGGGAGAACGAATGAGAGACTAGCTCTAGGTGTCTGCACGGGCAATTTTAACGCTCATTTCCCACCAGGAAGAGGAATTAACAAAAGGCTCAGCATGCCGTGCCGGAACCAGATTAGGGCCTGAAGCAATCCTGTGGGTTTGCGGCCAGTTCACAAGATAGCGAGTAGAAGAATGGAGCTCAGGGGCACTGTAACTCACAAACCTGCAGAGTTATAAATGACAGCTATCGTCCAAAAATATATTGAAGGAAGCCTGCGAAGACGACTTGTAAGCGGGACAGATTTGCAGGAAAACGATTTCAGGGGGTAGACGGGAATTGCATTTAAAGCATAGGAAAAGAGGCAGAACGTCGACAGTGATGCTCTTGGCCAAAAAGTGCGTATGCGTTTTTTCCTGAATATATTCAAGAAAAAACGCATACGCCCTTTTTGGCCAACCAAGCAAGCATGTTAAAGAAATCTGCACTACAAAGATGTCTCACTGCCCCCCGGTCAAAAGGGCCATCTGAAAAAAGTGTAAAATCCAGAAAGGCAGCACAGGCCATGGAGAACAGGGAGCCTTGTTATGCTGATGGGCGGGATGTAAATTGCCAACAGCCACTCTGGAGAAGTGTATGGTGTTTCCCGGAACACCGAAAAAACAAAGCTACGGAGCCTACGGCACTTCCACTTATGGTCCTATAGCTTAGGGAAATTAAAATCAAAAACACACAGCCACCCTAAAGTGTCGGACGGCTCTGTTTACAAGAACCTCGTCTACGGTACAAGTTAAATATCCCAGAATGCGAAAAATGGATAAAGAAGTTGTGGTACGTACGTACAATGGAATATCACTCAGCAATGAAATCTATGTCATCAGGCCCGTCGCGGCATAATGAGTGGATTCAGGTACGATGATTCTAAGTGAAATAAGTCACAGAGAAAATGAAACATCATAAGATATCACTACTACACGGAATGTAAACTTGGCTACACATGAACTGAATTACAAAACAGAACAGGGTCTCAAATTTAGAAAACCAATTTATGCTTGCTTAAGGGGAAAGGTGAGTTGGGGTGCTGCATAAAACCAGAGATAGAAATTAGCACAGATAACTTTCCATAAGCCAAATATGTAATAGTCAAGCCCTACACCTTGCTCAACGAAATGGGCTAAACACCCCATATTCAACGCCTAGGAATACACCTGACTAGTAAGAATCTTCAAACCCATGGATTTATATGTCTCCGTAAGAGAATGAAGCGTGTGTACAGCGGCATGAATGCAGCAGAGAAAATCCGATAAATCCCATTATCAAAATGAATTACACAAACAAAACCCAAGGACAGTGAAATAGAGAGCAATTCTTAAATAATTCATTCAGGGCTTGTGATGCAACCTGGATTTACCACATCTACACCCAGAGCTGAGTGAGACATAAGGTTGGGCACTTCGGGCTGATAGCATTGGTGAGGTTCGATGAGCAAATGCAGACCCTTTGAAGTCATACAGCATGGTACCCATTCCATGGGTCCCAACTCGCCAAGTTTAAGGGATTCTTCCTTCAGCTAAAACATGCATGGGAAACCCACAGTATGGTGCACCGTGTGACTGGCAAACGTTTTCAAATGCATCTCAGTTTTCGTCCCCTTTTACTCGGGTTCACCATTCCAGACCCTTTACGAACACTCTCCCCACTTGGAGAGTCAGTGCCTTTAACCTCCTGTTGGGCACAGTTTGCAATTTCTGCGCAAGATGAAAAGGAATAGGGAGAACGAATGAGAGACTAGCTCTAGGTGTCTGCACGGGCAAATTTCACCCTCATTTCCCACCAGGAAGAGGAATTAACGAAAGGCTCAGCATGCCGTGCCGGAACCAGGTTAGGGCCTGAAGCAATCCTGCGGGTTTGCGGCCAGCTCACAAGATAGCGAGTTGAAGAAAGGAGCTCAGGGGCACTGTAACTCACAAACCTGCAGAGTTATAAATGACAGCTATCGTCCAAAAATATATTGAAGGAAGGCTGCGAAGACGACTTGTAAGCGGGACAGATTTGCAGGAAAACGATTTCAGGGGGTAGACGGGAATTGCATTTAAAGCATAGGAAAAGAGGCAGAACGTCGACAATGATGCTCTTGGCCAAAAAGGGCGTATGCGTTTTTTCCTGAATATATTCAGGAAAAAACGCATACGCCCTTTTTGGCCAACCAAGCAAGCATGTTAAAGAAATCTGCACTACAAAGATGTCTCACTGCCCCCCGGTCAAAAGGGCCATCTGAAAAAAGTGTAAAATCCATAAAGGCAGCACAGGTCATGGAGAACAGCGAGCCTTGTTATGCTGATGGGCGGGATGTAAATTGCCAACAGCCAGTCTGGAAAAGTGTATGGTGTTTCCTGGAACATCTAAAAAACAAAGCAACGGAGCCTACGGCACTTCCCCTTATGGTCCTATAGCTTAGGAAAATTAAAATCAAAAACACACAGCCACCCAAAAGTCTCGGGCGGCTCTGTTTACAAGAACCTCGTCTACCGTACAAGTTAAATATCCCAGAATGTGAAAAATGGATAAACAAGTTGTGGTACGTACGTACAATGGAATATCACACAGCAATGAAATCTATGTCATCAGGCCCGTCGCGGCATAATGAGTGGATTCAGGTACGATGATTCTAAGTGAAATAACTCACACAGAAAATGAAACATCATAAGATATCACTACTACACGGAATGTAAACTTGGCTACACATGAACTGAATTACAAAACAGAACAGGGTCTCAAATTTAGAAAACCAACTTATGCTTGCTTAAGGGGAAAGGTGAGTTGGGGTGCTGCATAAAACCAGAGATAGAAATTAGCACAGATACCTTTCCATAAGCCAAATATGTAATAGTCAAGACCTACCCCTTGCTCAACGAAATGGACTAAACACCCCATATTCAACGCCTAGGAATACACCTGACTAGTAAGAATCTTCAAACCCATGGATTTATATGTCTCCGTAAGAGAATCAAGCATGTGTACAGCTGCATGAAGGCAGCAGAGAAAATCCGATAAATCCCATTATCAAAATGAATTACACAAACAAAACACAATGACAGTGAAATAGAGAGCAATTCTTAAATAATTCATTCAGGGCTTGTGATGCAACCTGGATTTACCTCATCTACACCCAGAGCTGAGTGAGACATAAGGTTGGACACATCGGGCTGATAGCATTGGTGAGGTTCGATGAGCAAATGAAGACCATTTGAAGTCATACTGCATGGTACCCATTCCATGGGTCCCAACTCTCCAGGTTTAAGCGATTCTTCCTTCAGCTAAAACATGCATGGGAATCCCACAGTTTGGTGCACCGTGTGACCGGGAAACGTTTTCAAATGCGTCTCAGTTTTCATCCCCTTTTACTCGGGTTCACCATTCCAGACCCTTTACGAACACTCTCCCCACTTGGAGAGTCAGTGCATTTAACCTCCTGTTGGGCACAGTTTGCAATTTCTGGGCAAGATGAAAAGGAATAGGGAGAACGAATGAGAGACTAGCTCTAGGTGTCTGCACGTGCAAATTTAACGCTCATTTCCCACCAGGAAGAGGAATTAACCAAAGGCTCAGCATGCCGTGCCAGAACCAGGTTAGGGCCTGAAGCAATCCTGCGGGTTTGCGGCCAGCTCACAAGATAGCGAGTTGAAGAAAGGAGCTCAGGGGCACTGTAACTCACAAACCTGCAGAGTTATAAATGACAGCTATCGTCCAAAAATATATTGAAGGAAGGCTGCGAAGACGACTTGTAAGCGGGGCAGATTTGCAGGAAAACGATTTCAGGGGGCAGACGGGAATTTCATTTAAAGCATAGGAAAAGAGGCAGAACGTCGACAATGATGCTCTTGGCCAAAAAGGGCGTATGCGTTTTTTCCTGAATATATTCAGGAAAAAACGCATACGCCCTTTTTGGCCAACCAAGAATGCATGTTAAAGAAATGTGCAATTCAATGAAGTCTCACTGCCTCCCGGTCAAAAGGGCCATCTGAAAAAAGTGTAAAATCCAGAAAGGCAGCACAGGTCATGGAGAACAGCGAGCCTTGTTATGCTGATGGGCGGGATGTAAATTGCCAACAGCCAGTCTGGAAAAGTGTATGGTGTTTCCTGGAACATCTAAAAAACAAAGCAACGGAGCCTACGGCACTTCCCCTTATGGTCCTATAGCTTAGGAAAATTAAAATCAAAAACACACAGCCACCCAAAAGTCTCGGGCGGCTCTGTTTACAAGAACCTCGTCTACCGTACAAGTTAAATATCCCAGAATGTGAAAAATGGATAAACAAGTTGTGGTACGTACGTACAATGGAATATCACACAGCAATGAAATCTATGTCATCAGGCCCGTCGCGGCATAATGAGTGGATTCAGGTACGATGATTCTAAGTGAAATAAGTCACACAGAAAATGAAACATCATAAGATATCACTAATACACGGAATGTAAACTTGGCTACACATGAACTGAATTACAAAACAGAACAGGGTCTCAAATTTAGAAAACCAACTTATGCTTGCTTAAGGGGAAAGGTGAGTTGGGGTGCTGCATAAAACCAGAGATAGAAATTAGCACAGATACCTTTCCATAAGCCAAATATGTAATAGTCAAGACCTACCCCTTGCTCAACGAAATGGACTAAACACCCCATATTCAACGCCTAGGAATACACCTGACTAGTAAGAATCTTCAAACCCATGGATTTATATGCCTCCGTAAGAGAATGAAGCGTGTGTACAGCGGCATGAATGCAGCAGTGAAAATCCGATAAATCCCATTATCAAAATGAATTACACAAACAAAACCCAAGGGCAGTGAAATAGAGAGCAATTCTTAAATAATTCATTCAGGGCTTGTGATGCAACCTGGATTTACCACATCTACACCCAGAGCTCAGTGAGACATAAGGTTGGGCACTTCGGGCTGATAGCATTGGTGAGGTTCGATGAGCAAATGCAGACCCTTTGAAGTCATACAGCATGGTACCCATTCCATGGGTCCCAACACTCCAAGTTTAAGGGATTCTTCCTTCAGCTAAAACATGCATGGGAAACACACAGTATGGTGCACCGTGTGACTGGCAAACGTTTTCAAATGCATCTCAGTTTTCGTCCCCTTTTACTCGGGTTCGCCATTCCAGACCCTTTACGAACACTCTCCCCACTTGGAGAGTCAGTGCCTTTAACCTCCTGTTGGGCACAGTTTGCAATTTCTGCGCAAGATGAAAAGGAATAGGGAGAACGAATGAGAGACTAGCTCTAGCTGTCTGCACGGGGAAATTTAACGCTCATTTCCACCAGGAAGAGGAATTAACCAAAGGCTCAGCATGCCGTGCCGGAACCAGATTAGGGCCTGAGGCAATCCTGTGGGTTTGGGGCCAGATCACAAGATACCGAGTTGAAGAAATGAGCTCAGGGGCACTGTAACTCACAAACCTGCAGAGTTATAAATGACAGCTATCGTCCAAAAATATATTGAAGGAAGGCTGCGAAGACGACTTGTAAGTGGGGCAGAATTGCAGGAAAACGATTTCAGGGGGTAGACGGGAATTGCATTTAAAGAATAGGAAAAGAGGCAGAACGTCGACAATGATGCTCTTGGCCAAATAGGGCGTATGCGTTTTTTCCTGAATATATTCAGGAAAAAACGCATACGCCCTTTTTGGCCAACCAAGCAAGCATGTTAAGGAAATCTGCACTACAATGAAGTCTCACTGCTCCCCGGTCAAAAGGGCCATCTGAAAAAGTGTAAAATCCAGAAAGGCAGCACAGGCCATGGAGAACAGGGAGCCTTGTTATGCTGATGGGCGGGATGTAAATTGCCAACAGCCACTCTGGAGAAGTGTATGGTGTTTCCCGGAACACCGAAAAAACAAAGCTACGGAGCCTACGGCACTTCTACTTATGGTCCTATAGCTTAGGGAAATTAAAATCAAAAACACACAGCCACCCCAAAGTGTCGGACAGCTCTGTTTACAAGAACCTCGTCTACGGTACAAGTTTAATATCCCAGAATGTGAAAAATGGATAAAGAAGTTGTGGTACGTACGTACAATGGAATATCACTCAGCAATGAAATCTATGTCATCAGGCCCGTCGCGGCATAATGAGTGGATTCAGGTACGATGATTATAAGTGAAATAAGTCACACAGAAAATGAAACATCATAAGATATCACTACTACACGGAATGTAAACTTGGCTACACATGAACTGAATTACATAACAGAAGAGGGTCTCAAATTTAGAAAACCAACTTATGCTTGCTTAAGGGGAAAGGTGAGTTGGGGTGCTGCATAAAACCAGAGATAGAAATTAGCACAGATACCTTTCCATAAGCCAAATATGTAATAGTCAAGACCTACCCCTTGCTCAACGAAATGGACTAAACACCCCATATTCAACGCCTAGGAATACACCTGACTAGTAAGAATCTTCAAACTCATGGATTTATATGTCTCCATAAGAGAATCAAGCATGTGTACAGCTGCATGAAGGCAGCAGAGAAAATCCGATAAATCCCATTATCAAAATGAATTAAAAAACAAAACACAATGACAGTGAAATAGAGAGCAATTCTTAAATAATTCATTCAGGGCTTGTGATGCAACCTGGATTTACCTCATCTACACCCAGAGCTGAGTGAGACAGAAGGTTGGACACTTCGGGCTGATAGCATTGGTGAGGTTCGATGAGCAAATGAAGACCATATGAAGTCATACTGCATGGTACCCATTCCATGGGTCCCAACTCTCCAGGTTTAAGCGATTCTTCCTTCAGCTAAAACATGCATGGGAATCCCACAGTATGGTGCACCGTGTGACCGGGAAACGTTTTCAAATGCATCTCAGTTTTCGTCCCCTTTTATTTGGGTTCACTATTCCAGACCCTTTACTAACACGCTCCCCACTTGGACAGTCAGTGCCTTTAACCTCCTGTTTGGTACAGTTTGCAATTTCTGCGCAAGATGAACAGGAATAGGGAGAACCAATGAGAGACTAGCTCTAGGTGTCTGCACGGGCAAATTTAACGCTCATTTCCCACCAGGAAAAGGAATTAACCAAAGGCTCAGCATGCCGTGCCAGAACCAGATTAGGGTCTGAGGCAATCCTGTGGGTTTGCGGCCAGCTCACAAGATAGCGAGTTGAAGAAATGAGCTCGGGGGCACGGTAACTCACAAACCTGCAGAGTTATAAATGACAGCTATCGTCTAAAAATATATTGAAGGAAGGCTGCGAAGACGACTTGTAAGTGGGGCAGAATTGCAGGAAAACGATTTCAGGGGGTAGACGGGAATTGCATTTAAAGCATAGGAAAAGAGGCAGAACGTCGACAATGATGCTCTTGGCCAAAAAGGGCGTATGCGTTTTTTCCTGAATATATTCAGGAAAAAACGCATACGCCCTTTTTGGCCAACCAAGAATGCATGTTAAAGGAATCTGCACTACAATGAAGTCTCACTGCCCCCGGTCAAAAGGGCCATCTGAAAAAAGTGTAAAATCCAGAAAGGCAGCACATGTCATGGAGAACAGCGAGCCTTGTTATGCTGATGGGCGGGATGTAAATTGCCAACAGCCAGTCTGGAAAAATGTATGGTGTTTCCCGGAACATCTAAAAAACAAAGCAACGGAGCCTACGGCACTTCCCCTTATGGCCCTATAGCTTAGGAAAATTAAAATCAAAAACACACAGCCACCCAAAATCTCCGGTGGCTCTGTTTACAAGAACCTCGTCTACGGTACAAGTTAAATATCCCAGAATGTGAAAAATGGATAAAGAAGTTGTGGTACGTACGTACAATGGAATATCACTCAGCAATGAAATCTATGTCATCAGGCCCGTCGCGGCATAATGAGTGAATTCAGGTACGATGATTCTAAGTGAAATAAGTCACACAGAAAATGAAACATCATAAGATATCACTAATACACGGAATGTAATCTTGGCTACACATGAACTGAATTACAAAACAGAACAGGGTCTCAAATTTAGAAAACCAACTTATGCTTGCTTAAGGGGAAAGGTGAGTTGGGGTGCTGCATAAAACCAGAGATAGAAATTAGCACAGATACCTTTCCATAAGCCAAATATGTAATAGTCAAGACCTACCCCTTGCTCAACGAAATGGACTAAACACCACATATTCAACGCCTAGGAATACACCTGACTAGTAAGAATCTTCAAACCCATGGATTTATATGTCTCCATAAGAGAAATAAGCATGTGTACAGCTGCATGAAGGCAGCAGAGAAAATCCGATAAATCCCATTATCAAAATGAATTAAAAAACAAAACACAATGACAGTGAAATAGAGAGCAATTCTTAAATAATTCATTCAGGGCTTGTGATGCAACCTGGATTTACCTCATCTACACCCAGAGCTGAGTGAGACATAAGGTTGGACACATCGGGCTGATAGCATTGGTGAGGTTCGATGAGCAAATGAAGACCATTTGAAGTCATACTGCATGGTACCCATTCCATGGGTCCCAACTCTCCAGGTTTAAGCGATTCTTCCTTCAGCTAAAACATGCATGGGAATCCCACAGTTTGGTGCACCGTGTGACCGGGAAACGTTTTCAAATGCATCTCAGTTTTCATCCCCTTTTACTCGGGTTCACCATTCCAGACCCTTTACGAACACTCTCCCCACTTGGAGAGTCAGTGCATTTAACCTCCTGTTGGGCACAGTTTGCAATTTCTGGGCAAGATGAAAAGGAATAGGGAGAACCAATGAGAGACTAGCTCTAGGTGTCTGCACGTGCAAATTTAACGCTCATTTCCCACCAGGAAGAGGAATTAACCAAAGGCTCAGCATGCCGTGCCAGAACCAGGTTAGGGCCTGAAGCAATCCTGCGGGTTTGCGGCCAGCTCACAAGATAGCGAGTTGAAGAAAGGAGCTCAGGGGCACTGTAACTCACAAACCTGCAGAGTTATAAATGACAGCTATCGTCCAAAAATATATTGAAGGAAGGATGCGAAGACGACTTGTAAGCGGGGCAGATTTGCAGGAAAACGATTTCAGGGGGCAGACGGGAATTTCATTTAAAGCATAGGAAAAGAGGCAGAACGTCGACAATGATGCTCTTGGCCAAAAAGGGCGTATGCGTTTTTTCCTTAATATATTCAGGAAAAAACGCATACGCCCTTTTTGGCCAACCAAGAATGCATGTTAAAGAAATGTGCAATTCAATGAAGTCTCACTGCCCCCCGGTCAAAAGGGCCATCTGAAAAAAGTGTAAAATCCAGAAAGGCAGCACAGGTCATGGAGAACAGCGAGCCTTGTTATGCTGATGGGCGGGATGTAAATTGCCAACAGCCAGTCTGGAAAAGTGTATGGTGTTTCCTGGAACATCTAAAAAACAAAGCAACGGAGCCTACGGCACTTCCCCTTATGGTCCTATAGCTTAGGAAAATTAAAATCAAAAACACACAGCCACCCAAAAGTCTCGGGCGGCTCTGTTTACAAGAACCTCGTCTACCGTACAAGTTAAATATCCCAGAATGTGAAAAATGGATAAACAAGTTGTGGTACGTACGTACAATGGAATATCACACAGCAATGAAATCTATGTCATCAGGCCCGTCGCGGCATAATGAGTGGATTCAGGTACGATGATTCTAAGTGAAATAACTCACACAGAAAATGAAACATCATAAGATATCACTACTACACGGAATGTAAACTTGGCTACACATGAACTGAATTACAAAACAGAACAGGGTCTCAAATTTAGAAAACCAACTTATGCTTGCTTAAGGGGAAAGGTGAGTTGGGGTGCTGCATAAAACCAGAGATAGAAATTAGCACAGATACCTTTCCATAAGCCAAATATGTAATAGTCAAGACCTACCCCTTGCTCAACGAAATGGACTAAACACCCCATATTCAACGCCTAGGAATACACCTGACTAGTAAGAATCTTCAAACCCATGGATTTATATGTCTCCGTAAGAGAATCAAGCATGTGTACAGCTGCATGAAGGCAGCAGAGAAAATCCGATAAATCCCATTATCAAAATGAATTACACAAACAAAACACAATGACAGTGAAATAGAGAGCAATTCTTAAATAATTCATTCAGGGCTTGTGATGCAACCTGGATTTACCTCATCTACACCCAGAGCTGAGTGAGACATAAGGTTGGACACATCGGGCTGATAGCATTGGTGAGGTTCGATGAGCAAATGAAGACCATTTGAAGTCATACTGCATGGTACCCATTCCATGGGTCCCAACTCTCCAGGTTTAAGCGATTCTTCCTTCAGCTAAAACATGCATGGGAATCCCACAGTTTGGTGCACTGTGTGACCGGGAAACGTTTTCAAATGCATCTCAGTTTTCATCCCCTTTTACTCGGGTTCACCATTCCAGACCCTTTACGAACACTCTCCCCACTTGGAGAGTCAGTGCATTTAACCTCCTGTTGGGCACAGTTTGCAATTTCTGGGCAAGATGAAAAGGAATAGGGAGAACCAATGAGAGACTAGCTCTAGGTGTCTGCACGTGCAAATTTAACGCTCATTTCCCACCAGGAAGAGGAATTAACCAAAGGCTCAGCATGCCGTGCCAGAACCAGGTTAGGGCCTGAAGCAATCCTGCGGGTTTGCGGCCAGCTCACAAGATAGCGAGTTGAAGAAAGGAGCTCAGGGGCACTGTAACTCACAAACCTGCAGAGTTATAAATGACAGCTATCGTCCAAAAATATATTGAAGGAAGGCTGCGAAGACGACTTGTAAGCGGGGCAGATTTGCAGGAAAACGATTTCAGGGGGCAGACGGGAATTTCATTTAAAGCATAGGAAAAGAGGCAGAACGTCGACAATGATGCTCTTGGCCAAAAAGGGCGTATGCGTTTTTTCCTGAATATATTCAGGAAAAAACGCATACGCCCTTTTTGGCCAACCAAGAATGCATGTTAAAGAAATGTGCAATTCAATGAAGTCTCACTGCCCCCCGGTCAAAAGGGCCATCTGAAAAAAGTGTAAAATCCAGAAAGGCAGGCCAGGTCATGGAGAACAGGGAGCCTTGTTATGCTGATGGGCGGGATGTACATTGCCAACAGCCACTCTCGAGAAGTGTATGGTGTTTCCCGGAACACCGAAAAAACAAAGCTATGGAGCCTACGGCACTTCCACTTATGGTCCTATAGCTTAGGGAAATTAAAATCAAAAACACACAGCCACCCCAAAGTGTCGGACGGCTCTGTTTACAAGAACCTCGTCTACGGTACAAGTTAAATATCCCAGAATGTGAAAAATGGATAAAGAAGTTGTGGTACGTACGTACAATGGAATATCACTCAGCAATGAAATCTATGTCATCAGGCCCGTCGCGGCATAGTGAGTGGATTCAGGTACGATATTCTAAGGGAAATAAGTCACACAGAAAATGAAACATCATAAGATATCACTAATACACGGAATGTAAACTTGGCTACACATGAACTGAATTACAAAACAGAACAGGGTCTCAAATTTAGAAAACCAACTTATGCTTGCTTAAGGGGAAAGGTGAGTTGGGGTGCTGCATAAAACCAGAGATAGAAATTAGCACAGATACCTTTCCATAAGCCAAATATGTAATAGTCAAGCCCTACACCTTGCACAACGAAATGGACTAAACACCCCATATTCAACGCCTAGGAATACACCTGACTAGTAAGAATCTTCAAACCCATGGATTTATATGTCTCCATAAGAGAATGAAGCGTGTGTACAGCGGAATGAATGCAGCAGAGAAAATCCGATAAATCCCATTATCAAAATGAATTACACAAACAAAACCCAAGGACAGTGAAATAGAGAGCAATTCTTAAATAATTCATTCAGGGCTTGTGATGCAACCCGGATTTACCACATCTACACCCAGAGTTGAGTGAGACATAAGGTTGGGCACTTCGGGCTGATAGCATTGGTGAGGTTCGATGAGCAAATGCAGACCCTTTGAAGTCATACAGCATGGTACCCATTCCATGGGTCCCAACTCTCCAAGTTTAAGGGATTCTTCCTTCAGCTAAAACATGCATGGGAAACCCACAGAATGGTGCACCATGTGACTGGCAAACGTTTTCAAATGCATCTCAGTTTTCGTCCCCTTTTACTCGGGTTCACCATTCCAGACCCTTTACGAACACTCTCCCCACTTGGAGAGTCAGTGCCTTTAACGTCCTGTTGGGCACAGTTTGCAATTTCTGCGCAAGATGAAAAGGAATATGGAGAGCGAATGAGAGACTAGCTCTAGGTGTCTGCACGGGCAAATTTAATGCTCATTTCCCACCAGGAAGAGGAATTAACCAAAGGCTCAGCATGCCGTGCCGGAAACAGATTAGGACCTGAAGCAATCCTGCGGGTTAGCGGCCAGCTCACAAGATAGCGAGTTGAAGAAAGGAGCTCAGGGGCACTGTAACTCACAAACCTGCAGAGTTATAAATGACAGCTATCGTCCAAAAATATATTGAAGGAAGGCTGCGAAGACGACTTGTAAGTGGGGCAGAATTGCAGGAAAACGATTTCAGGGGGTAGACGGGAATTGCATTTAAAGAATAGGAAAAGAGGCAGAACGTCGACAATGATGCCCTTGGCCAAAAAGGGCGTATGCGTTTTTTCCTGAATATATTCAGAAAAAAACTCATACGCCCTTTTTGGCCAACCAAGCAAGCATGTTAAAGAAATCTGCACTACAATGAAGTCTCACTGCCCCCCGGTCAAAAGGGCCATCTGAAAAAGTGTAAAATCCAGAAAGGCAGCACAGGCCATGGAGAACAGGGAGCCTTGTTATGCTGATGGGCGGGATGTAAATTGCCAACAGCCACTCTGGAGAAGTGTATGGTGTTTCCCGGAACACCGAAAAAACAAAGCTACGGAGCCTACGGCACTTCCACTTATGGTCCTATAGCTTAGGGAAATTAAAATCAAAAACACACAGCCACCCCAAAGTGTCGGACGGCTCTGTTTACAAGAACCTCGTCTACGGTACAAGTTTAATATCCCAGAATGTGAAAAATGGATAAAGAAGTTGTGGTACGTACATACAATGGAATATCACTCAGCAATGAAATCTATGTCATCAGGCCCGTCGCGGCATAATGAGTGGATTCAGGTACGATGATTATAAGTGAAATAAGTCACACAGAAAATGAAACATCATAAGATATCACTACTACACGGAATGTAAACTTGGCTACACATGAACTGAATTACAAAACAGAACAGGGTCTCAAATTTAGAAAACCAACTTATGCTTGCTTAAGGGGAAAGGTGAGTTGGGGTGCTGCATAAAACCAGAGATAGAAATTAGCACAGATTCCTTTCCATAAGCCAAATATGTAATAGTCAAGACCTACCCCTTGCTCAACGAAATGGACTAAACACCCCATATTCAACGCCTAGGAATACACCTGACTAGTAAGAATCTTCAAACTCATGGATTTATATGTCTCCATAAGAGAATCAAGCATGTGTACAGCTGCATGAAGGCAGCAGAGAAAATCCGATAAATCCCATTATCAAAATGAATTAAAAAACAAAACACAATGACAGTGAAATAGAGAGCAATTCTTAAATAATTCATTCAGGGCTTGTGATGCAACCTGGATTTACCTCATCTACACCCAGAGCTGAGTGAGACAGAAGGTTGGACACTTCGGGCTGATAGCATTGGTGAGGTTCGATGAGCAAATGAAGACCATATGAAGTCATACTGCATGGTACCCATTCCATGGGTCCCAACTCTCCAGGTTTAAGCGATTCTTCCTTCAGCTAAAACATGCATGGGAATCCCACAGTATGGTGCACCGTGTGACCGGGAAACGTTTTCAAATGCATCTCAGTTTTCGTCCCTTTTATTTGGGTTCACTATTCCAGACCCTTTACTAACACGCTCCCCACTTGGACAGTCAGTGCCTTTAACCTCCTGTTTGGTACAGTTTGCAATTTCTGCGCAAGATGAACAGGAATAGGGAGAACCAATGAGAGACTAGCTCTAGGTGTCTGCACGGGCAAATTTAACGCTCATTTCCCACCAGGAAGAGGAATTAACCAAAGGCTCAGCATGCCGTGCCAGAACCAGATTAGGGTCTGAGGCAATCCTGTGGGTTTGCGGCCAGTTCACAAGATAGCGAGTTGAAGAAATGAGCTCGGGGGCACGGTAACTCACAAACCTGCAGAGTTATAAATGACAGCTATCGTCTAAAAATATATTGAAGGAAGGCTGCGAAGACGACTTGTAAGTGGGGCAGAATTGCAGGAAAACGATTTCAGGGGGTAGACGGGAATTGCATTTAAAGCATAGGAAAAGAGGCAGAACGTCGACAATGATGCTCTTGGCCAAAAAGGGCGTATGCGTTTTTTGCTGAATATATTCAGGAAAAAACGCATACGCCCTTTTTGGCCAACCAAGCATGCATGTTAAAGAAATCTGCACTACAATGAAGTCTCACTGCCCCCCGGTCAAAAGGGCCATCTGAAAAAAGTGTAAAATCCAGAAAGGCAGCACATGTCATGGAGAACAGCGAGCCTTGTTATGCTGATGGGCGGGATGTAAATTGCCAACAGCCAGTCTGGAAAAATGTATGGTGTTTCCCGGAACATCTAAAAAACAAAGCAACGGAGCCTACGGCACTTCCCCTTATGGCCCTATAGCTTAGGAAAATTAAAATCAAAAACACACAGCCACCCAAAAGTCTCCGGTGGCTCTGTTTACAAGAACCTCGTCTACGGTACAAGTTAAATATCCCAGAATGTGAAAAATGGATAAAGAAGTTGTGGTACGTACGTACAATGGAATATCACTCAGCAATGAAATCTATGTCATCAGGCCCGTCGCGGCATAATGAGTGAATTCAGGTACGATGATTGTAAGTGAAATAAGTCACACAGAAAATGAAACATCATAAGATATCACTAATACACGGAATGTAAACTTGGCTACACATGAACTGAATTACAAAACAGAAGAGGGTCTCAAATTTAGAAAACCAACTTATGCTTGCTTAAGGGGAAAGGTGAGTTGGGGTGCTGCATAAAACCAGAGATAGAAATTAGCACAGATACCTTTCCATAAGCCAAATATGTAATAGTCAAGACCTACCCCTTGCTCAACGAAATGGACTAAACACCCCATATTCAACGCCTAGGAATACACCTGACTAGTAAGAATCTTCAAACCCATGGATTTATATGTCTCCATAAGAGAATCAAGCATGTGTACAGCTGCATGAAGGCAGCAGAGAAAATCCGATAAATCCCATTATCAAAATGAATTAAGAAACAAAACACAATGACAGTGAAATAGAGAGCAATTCTTAAATAATTCATTCAGGGCTTGTGATGCAACCTGGATTTACCTCATCTACACCCAGAGCTGAGTGAGACATAAAGTTGGACACATCGGGCTGATAGCATTGGTGAGGTTCGATGAGCAAATGAAGACCATTTGAAGTCATACAGCATGGTACCCATTCCATGGGTCCCAACTCTCCAAGTTTAAGGGATTCTTCCTTCAGCTAAAACATGCATGGGAAACCCACAGTATGGTGCACCGTGTGACAGACAAACGTTTTCAAATGCATCTCAGTTTTCGTCCCCTTTTACTCGGGTTCACCATTCCAGACCCTTTACGAACACTCTCCCCACTTGGAGAGTCAGTGCCTTTAACCTCCTGTTGGGCACAGTTTGCAATTTCTGAGCAAGATGTACAGGAATAGGGAGAACCAATGAGAGACTAGCTGTAGGTGTCTGCACGGGCAAATTTAACGCTCATTTCCAACCAGGAAGAGGAATTAACCAAAGGCTCAGCATGCCGTGCCGGAACCATATTAGGGCCTGAAGCAATCCTGCGGGTTTGCGGCCAGCTCACAAGAAAGCGATTTGAAGAAAGGAGCTCAGGGGCACTGTAATTCACACAACTGCAGAGTTATAAATGACAGCTATCGTCAAAAAATATATTGAAGGAAGGCTGCGAAGAGGACTTGAAAGCGGGGCAGAATTGCAGGAAAACGATTTCAGGGGGTAGACTGCAATTGCATTTAAAGTATAGGAAAAGAGGCAGAACGTCGAAAATGATGCACTTGGCCAAAAAGGGCGTATGCGTTTTTTCCTGAATATATTCAGGAAAAAATGTATATGCCCTTTTTGGCCAACCAAGCAAGCACGTTAAAGAAATCTGCACTACAATGAAGTCTCACTGCTCCCCGGTCAAAAGGTCCATCTGAAAAAGTGTATAATCCAGAAAGGCAGCACAGGCCATGGAGAACAGGGAGCCTTGTTATGCTTATGGGTGTGATGTTAATTGCCAACAGGCACTCTGGAGAAGTGTATGGTGTTTCCTGAAACACCTAAAACACAAAGCAACGGAGCCTACGGCACTTCCACTTATGGTCATATAGCTTAGGGAAATTAAAATCAAAAACACAGAGCCACCCCAAAGTTTCATACGGCTCTGTTTTCAAGAACCTCGTCTACGGTACAATTTAAATATCACAGAAAGCAAAAAATGGATAAAGACATTGTGCTACGTATGTGCAATAGAATATCACTCTCCAATGAAATCTATGTCATCAGGCCCATCGCGGCATAATGAGTGGATTCATGTACGATGATTCTAAGTGAAATAAGTCACACAGAAAATGAAACATCATAAGATATCACTAATACACGGAATGTAATCTTGGCTACACATGAACTGAATTACAAAACAGAACAGGGTCTCAAATTTAGAAAACCAACTTATGTTTGCTTAAGGGGAAAGGTGAGTTGGGTGCTGCATAAAACCAGAGATAGAAATTAGCACAGATACCATTCCATACGTCAAATATGTAATAGTCAAGACCTACCCCTTGCTCAACGAAATGGGCTAAACACCCTATATTCAACGCCTAGGAATACACCTGACTAGAAAGAATTTTCAAACCCATGGATTTATATGTCTCCATAAGAGAATCAAGCGTGTGTACAGCTGCATGAAGGCAGCAGAGAAAATCCGATAAATCCCATTATCAAAATGAATTACAAAAACAAAACACAATGACAGTGAAATAGAGAGCAATTCTTAAATAATTCATTCAGGGCTTGTGATGCAACCTGGATTTACCACATCTACACCCAGAGCTCAGTGAGACATAATGTTGGACACTTCGGGCTGATAGCATTGGTGAAGTTCGTTGAGCAAATGCAGACAATTTGAAGTCATACTGCATGGTTCCCATTCCATTGGTCCCAACTCTCCAGGTTTAAGCGATTCTTCCTTCAGCTAAAACATGCATGGGAAACCCACAGTATGGTGCACTGTGTGACCGGGAAACGTTTTCAAATGCATCTCAGTTTTCCTCCCCTTTTACTCGGGTTCACAATTCCAGACCATTTACTAACACTCTCCCCACTTGGAGAGTCAGTGCCTTTAACCTGCTGTTTGGCACAGTTTGCAATTTCTGCACATGATGAACAGGAATAGGTAGAACCAATGAGAGACTAGCTGTAGGTGTCTGCAGGGGCAAATTTAACGCTCATTTCCCACCAGGAAGAGGAATTAACCAAAGGCTCAGCATGCCGTGCCGGAACCAGATTAGGGCCTGAAGCAATCCTGCGGGTTTGCGGCAAGCTCACAAGAAAGCGATTTGAAGAAAGGAGCTCAGGGGCACTGTAATTCACAAACCTGCAGTGTTATAAATGACAGCTATCGTCCAAAAATATATTGAAGGAAGGCTGCGAAGAGGACTTGAAAGCGGGGCAAAATTGCAGGAAAACGATTTCAGGGGGTAGACTGGAATTGCATTTAAAGCATAGGAAAAGAGGCAGAACGTCGACAATGATGCACTTGGCCAAAAAGGGCGTATGCGTTTTTTCCTGAATATATTCAGGAAAAAACGCATACGCCCTTTTTGGCCAACCAAGCAAGCATGTTAAAGAAATCTGCACTACAATGAAGTCTCACTGCCCCCCGATCAAAAGGGCCATCTGAAAAAAGTGTAAAATCCAGAAATGCAGCACAGGCCATGGAGAACAGGGAGCCTTGTTATGCTGATGGGTGGGATATAAATTGCCAAGAGCCACTCTGGAGAAGTGTATGGTGTTTCCTGAAACACCTAAGAAACAAAGCAACGGAGCCTACGGCACTTCCACTTATGGTCCTATAGCTTAGGGAAATTAAAATCAAAAACAAACAGCCACCCCAAAGTTTCAGACGGCTCTGTTTACAAGAACCTCGTCTACAGTACAAGTTAAATATCCCAGAAAGCGAAAAATGGATAAACAAGTTGTGGTACGTACGTACAATGGTATATCACTCACCAATGAAGTCTATGTCATCTGGCCCGTCATGGCATAATGAGTGGATTCAGGTACAATGATTCTAAGTGACATAAGTCACACAGAAAATGAAACATCATAAGATATCACTAATACACCGAATGTAATCTTGGCTACACATGAACTGAATTACAAAACAGAACAGGGTCTCAAATTTAGAAAACCAACTTATGTTTGCTTAAGGGGAAAGGTGAGTTGGGGTGCTGCATAAAACCAGAGATAGAAATTAGCACAGATACCATTCCATACGTCAAATACGTAATAGACAAACCTACCCCTTGCTCAACAAAATGGGCTAAGCACCCTATATTCAACGCCTAGGAATACACCTGACTAGTAAGAATCTTCAAACCAATAGATTTATATGTCTCCATAAGAGAATCAAGCGTGTGTACAGCTGCATGAAGGCAGCAGAGAAAATCCGATAAAAACCATTATCAAAATGAATTAAAAAACAAAACACAATGACAGTGAAATAGAGAGCAATTCTTAAATAATTCATTCAGGGCTTGTGATGCAACCTGGATTTACCTCATCTACACCCAGAGCTGAGTGAGACATAAGGTTGGACACTTCGGGCTGATAGCATTGGTGAGGTTCGATGAGCAAATGAAGACCATTTGAAGTCATACTGCATGGTACCCATTCCATGGGTCCCAACTCTCCAGGTTTAAGCGATTCTTCCTTCAGCTAAAACATGCATGGGAAACCCAAGGTATGGTGCACCGTGTGACTGGGAAACGTTTTCAAATGCATCCCAGTTTTCGTCCCTATTTTTTTTGGGTTCACTATTCCAGACCCTTTACTAACACGCTCCCCACTTGGAGAGTCAGTGCCTTTAACCTCCTGTTTGGCACAGTTTGCAAATTCTGCACAAGATGAACAGGAATAGGGAGAACCAATGAGAGACTAGCTGTAGGTGTCTGCACGGGCAAATTTAACGCTCATTTCCCAGCAGGAAGAAGAATTAACCAAAGGCTCAGCATGCCGAGCAGCAACAAGATTAGGGCCTGAAGCAATCCTGCGGGTTTGCGGCCAGCTCAAAAGAAAGCGATTTGAAGAAAGGAGCTCAGGGGCACTGTAATTCACAAACCTGCAGAGTTATAAATGACAGGTACCGTCCAAAAATATATGGAAGGAAGGCTGCGAAGAGGACTTGAAAGCGGGGCAGAATTGCAGGAAATCGATTTCAGGGGGTAGACTGGAATTGCATTTAAATCATAGGAAAAGAGGCAGAACGACGACAATGATGCACTTGGCCAAAAAGGGCGTATGCGTTTTTTCCTGAATATATTCAGGAAAAAACGCATACGCCCTTTTTGGCCAACCAAGCAAGCATGTTAAAGAAATCTGCACTACAATGAAGTCTCACTGCCCCCCGGTCAAAAGGGCCATCTGAAAAAAGTGTAAAATCCAGAAAGGCAGCACAGGCCATGGAGAACAGGGAGCCTTGTTATGCTGATGGGCGGGATGTAAATTGCCAACAGCCACTCTGGAGAAGTGTATGGTGTTTCCCGGAACATCTAAAAAACA
The DNA here is from genome assembly GCF_059928025.1 of Delphinapterus leucas. Lineage (NCBI taxonomy): Eukaryota > Metazoa > Chordata > Mammalia > Artiodactyla > Monodontidae > Delphinapterus > Delphinapterus leucas. The sequence goes on along the minus strand of NW_028322236.1, from coordinate 14,605,956 downwards.
AAGCAACGGAGCCTGCGGCACTTCCCCTTATGGCCCTATAGCTTAGGAAAATTAAAATGAAAAACACACAGCCACTCAAAAGTCTCGGGCGGCTCTGTTTACAGGAACCTCGTCTACCGTACAAGTTAAATATCCTAGAATGTGAAAAATGGATAAAGAAGTTGTGGTACGTACGTACAATGGAATATCACTCAGCAATGAAATCTATGTCATCAGGCCCGTCGCGGCATAATGAGTGGATTCAGGTACGATGATTCTAAGTGAAATAAGTCACACAGAAAATGAAACATCATAAGATATCACTACTACACGGAATGTAAACTTGGCTACACATGAACTGAATTACAAAACAGAACAGGGTCTCAAATTTAGAAAACCAACTTATGCTTGCTTAAGGGGAAAGGTGAGTTGGGGTGCTGCATAAAACCAGAGATAGAAATTAGCACAGATACCTTTCCATAAGCCAAATATGTAATAGTCAAGACCTACCCCTTGCTCAACGAAATGGACTAAACACCCCATATTCAACGCCTAGGAATACACCTGACTAGTAAGAATCTTCAAACCCATGGATTTATATGTCTCCGTAAGAGAATGAAGCGTGTGTACAGCGGCATGAATGCAGCAGAGAAAATCCGATAAATCCCATTATCAAAATGAATTACACAAACAAAACCCAAGGACAGTGAAATAGAGAGCAATTCTTAAATAATTCATTCAGGGCTTGTGATGCAACCTGGATTTACCACATCTACACCCAGAGCTGAGTGAGACATAAGGTTGGGCACTTCGGGCTGATAGCATTGGTGAGGTTCGATGAGCAAATGCAGACCCTTTGAAGTCATACAGCATGGTACCCATTCCATGGGTCCCAACTCTCCAAGTTTAAGGGATTCTTCCTTCAGCTAAAACATGCATGGGAAACCCACAGTATGGTGCACCGTGTGAGTGGCAAACGTTTTCAAATGCATCTCAGTTTTCGTCCCCTTTTACTCGGGTTCACCATTCAAGACCCTTTACGAACACTCTCCCCACTTGGAGAGTCAGTGCCTTTAACCTCCTGTTGGGCACAGTTTGCAATTTCTGCGCAAGATGAAAAGGAATAGGGAGAACCAATGAGAGACTAGCTGTAGGTGTCTGCACGGGCAAATTTAACGCTCATTTCCAACCAGGAAGAGGAATTAACCAAAGGCTCAGCATGCCGTGCCGGAACCATATTAGGGCCTGAAGCAATCCTGCGGGTGTGCGGCCAGCTCACAAGAAAGCGATTTGAAGAAAGGAGCTCAGGGGCACTGTAATTCACACAACTGCAGAGTTATAAATGACAGCTATCGTCAAAAAATATATTGAAGGAAGGCTGCGAAGAGGACTTGAAAGCGGGGCAGAATTGCAGGAAAACGATTTCAGGGGGTAGACTGCAATTGCATTTAAAGTATAGGAAAAGAGGCAGAACGTCGAAAATGATGCACTTGGCCAAAAAGGGCGTATGCGTTTTTTCCTGAATATATTCAGGAAAAAATGTATATGCCCTTTTTGGCCAACCAAGCAAGCATGTTAAAGAAATCTGCACTACAATGAAGTCTCACTGCTCCCCGGTCAAAAGGTCCATCTGAAAAAGTGTATAATCCAGAAAGGCAGCACAGGCCATGGAGAACAGCGAGCCTTGTTATGCTGATGGGCGGGATGTAAATTGCTAACAGCCACTCTGGAGAAGTGTATGGTGTTTCCCGGAACACCGAAAAAACAAAGCTACGGAGCCTACGGCACTTCCACTTATGGTCCTATAGATTAGGGAAATTAAAAGCAAAAACACACAGCCACCCCAAAGTGTCGGACGGCTCTGTTTACAAGAACCTCGTCTACAGTACAAGTTAAATATCCCAGAATGTGAAAAATGGATAAAGAAGTTGTGGTACGTACGTACAATGGAATATCACTCAGCAATGAAATCTATGTCATCAGGCCCGTCACGGCATAATGAGTGGATTCAGGTACGATGATTCTTAGTGAAATAAGTCACACAGAAAATGAAACATCATAAGATATCACTACTACACGGAATGTAAACTTGGCTACACATGAACTGAATTACAAAACAGAACAGGGTCTCAAATTTAGAAAACCAACTTATGCTTGCTTAAGGGGAAAGGTGAGTTGCGGTGCTGCATAAAACCAGAGATAGAATTAGCACAGATACCTTTCCTTAAGCCAAATATGTAATAGTCAAGACCTACCCCTTGCTCAACGAAATGGACTAAACACCCCATATTCAACGCCTAGGAATACACCTGACTAGTAAGTATCTTCAAACCCCTGGATTTATATGTCTCCGTAAGAGAATGAAGCGTGTGTACAGCGGCATGAATGCAGCAGAGAAAATCCGATAAATCCCATTATCAAAATGAATTACACAAACAAAACCCAAGGACAGTGAAATAGAGAGCAATTCTTAAATAATTCATTCAGGGCTTGTGATGCAACCTGGATTTACCACATCTACACCCACAGCTGAGTGAGACATAAGGTTGGGCACTTCGGGCTGATAGCATTGGTGAGGTTCGATGAGCAAATGCAGACCCTTTGAAGTCATACAGCATGGTACCCATTCCATGGGTCCCAACTCTCCAAGTTTAAGGGATTCTTCCTTCAGCTAAAACATGCATGGGAAACCCACAGTATGGTGCACCGTGTGACTGGCAAACGTTTTCAAATGCATCTCAGTTTTCGTCCCCTTTTACTCGGGTTCACCATTCCAGACCCTTTACGAACACTCTCCCCATTTGGAGAGTCAGTGCCTTTAACCTCCTGTTGGGCACAGTTTGCAATTTCTGCGCAAGATGAAAAGGAATAGGGAGAACCAATGAGAGACTAGCTCTAGGTGTCTGCACGGGCAAATTTAACGCTCATTTCCCAGCAGGAAGAGGAATTAACCAAAGGCTCAGCATGCCGTGCCGGAACCAGATTAGGGCCTGAGGCAATCCTGTGGGTTTGCGGCCAGCTCACAAGATAGCAAGTTGAAGAAATGAGCTCAGGGGCACTGTAACTCACAAACCTGCAGAGTTATAAATGACAGCTATCGTCCAAAAATATATTGAAGGAAGGCTGCGAAGGCGGCTTGTAAGCGGGACAGATTTGCAGGAAAACGATTTCAGGAGGTAGACGGGAATTGCATTTAAGGCATAGGAAAAGAGGCAGAACGTCGACAATGATGCTCTTGGCCAAAAAGGCTGTATGCGTTTTTTCCTGAATATATTCAGGAAAAAACGCATATGCCCTTTTTGGCCAACCAAGCAAGCATGTTAAAGAAATCTGCACTACAATAAAGTCTCACTGCCCCCCGGTCAAAAGGGCCATCTGAAAAAAGTGTAAAATCCAGAAAGGCAGCACAGGCCATGGAGAACAGCGAGCCTTGTTATGCTGATGGGCGGGATGTAAATTGCTAACAGCCACTCTGGAGAAGTGTATGGTGTTTCCCGGAACACCGAAAAAACAAAGCTACGGAGCCTACGGCACTTCCACTTATGGTCCTATAGATTAGGGAAATTAAAATCAAAAACACACAGCCACCCCAAAGTGTCGGACGGCTCTGTTTACAAGAACCTCGTCTACAGTACAAGTTAAATATCCCAGAATGTGAAAAATGGATAAAGAAGTTGTGGTACGTACGTACAATGGAATATCACTCAGCAATGAAATCTATGTCATCAGGCCCGTCACGGCATAATGAGTGGATTCAGGTACGATGATTCTAAGTGAAATAAGTCACACAGAAAATGAAACATCATAAGATATCACTACTACACGGAATGTAAACTTGGCTACACATGAACTGAATTACAAAACAGAACAGGGTCTCAAATTTAGAAAACCAACTTATGCTTGCTTAAGGGGAAAGGTGAGTTGGGGTGCTGCATAAAACCAGAGATAGAAATTAGCACAGATACCTTTCCATAAGCCAAATATGTAATAGTCAAGACCTACCCCTTGCTCAACGAAATGGACTAAACACCCCATATTCAACGCCTAGGAATACACCTGACTAGTAAGAATCTTCAAACCCATGGATTTATATGTCTCCGTAAGAGAATGAAGCGTGTGTACAGCGGCATGAATGCAGCAGAGGAAATCCGATAAATCCCATTATCAAAATGAATTACACAAACAAAACCCAAGGACAGTGAAATAGAGAGCAATTCTTAAATAATTCATTCAGGGCTTGTGATGCAACCTGGATTTACCACATCTACACCCAGAGCTGAGTGAGACATAAGGTTGGGCACTTCGGGCTGATAGCATTGGTGAGGTTCGATGAGCAAATGCAGACCCTTTGAAGTCATACAGCATGGTACCCATTCCATGGGTCCCAACTCTCCAAGTTTAAGGGATTCTTCCTTCAGCTAAAACATGCATAGGAAACCCACAGTATGGTGCACCGTGTGACTGGCAAACGTTTTCAAATGCATCTCAGCTTTCGTCCCCTTTTACTCGGGTTCACCATTCCAGACCCTTTACGAACACTCTCCCCACTTGGAGAGTCAGTGCCTTTAACCTCCTGTTGGGCACAGTTTGCAATTTCTGTGCAAGATGAAAAGGAATAGGGAGAACGAATGAGAGACTAGCTCTAGGTGTCTGCACGGGCAAATTTAACGCTCATTTCCCACCAGGAAGAGGAATTAACCAAAGGCTCAGCATGCCGTGCCGGAACCAGATTAGGGCCTGAGGCAATCCTGTGGGTATGCGGCCAGCTCACAGATAGCGAGTTGAAGAAATGAGCTCAGGGGCACTGTAACTCACAAACCTGCAGAGTTATAAATGACAGCTATCGTACAAAATATATTGAAGGAAGGCTGCGAAGACGACTTGTATGTGGGGCAGAATTGCAGGAAAACGATTTCAGGGGGTAGACGGGAATTGCATTTAAAGCATAGGAAAAGAGGCAGAACGTCGACAATGATGCTCTTGGCCAAAAAGAGCGTATGGGTTTTTTCCTGAATATATTCAGGAAAAAACGCATACACCCTTTTTGGCCAACCAAGCAAGCATGTTAAAGAAATCTGCACTACAATGAAGTCTCACTGCCCCCCGGTCAAAAGGGCCATCTGAAAAAAGTGTAAAATTCAGAAAGGCAGCACAGGCCATGGAGAACAGGGAGCCTTGTTATGCTGATGGGCGGGATGTAAATTGCCAACAGCCACTCTGGAGAAGTGTATGGTGTTTCCCGGAACACCGAAAAAACAAAGCTACGGAGCCTTCGGCACTTCCACTTATGGTCCTATAGCTTAGGGAAATTAAAATCAAAAACACACAGCCACCCCAAAGTGTCGGACGGCTCTGTATACAAGAATCTCGTCTACGGTACAAGTTAAATATCGCAGAATGTGAAAAATGGATAAAGAAGTTCTGGTACGTACGTACAATGGAATATCACTCAGCAATGAAATCTATGTCATCAGGCCCGTCGCGCCATAATGAGTGGATTCAGGTACGATGATTCTAAGTGAAATAAGTCACACAGAAAATGAAACATCATAAGATATCACTAATACACGGAACCTAAACTTGGCTACACATGAACTGAATTACAAAATACAACAGGGTCTCAAATTTAGAAAACCAACTTATGCTTGCTTAAGGGGAAAGGTGAGTTGGGGTGCTGCATAAAACCAGAGATAGAAATTAGCACAGATACCTTTCCATAAGCCAAATATGTAATAGTCAAGTCCTACCCCTTGCTCAACGAAATGGACTAAACACCCAATATTCAACGCCTAGGAATACACCTGACTAGTAAGAATCTTCAAACCCATGGATTTATATGTCTCCATAAGAGAATGAAGCGTGTGTACAGCGGCATGAATGCAGCAGAGAAAATCCGATAAATCCCATTACCAAAATGAATTACACAAACAAAACCCAAGGACAGTGAAATAGAGAGCAATTCTTAAATAATTCATTCAGGGCTTGTGATGCAACATGGATTTACCACATCTACACCCAGAGCTGAGTGAGACATAAGGTTGGGCACTTCGGGCTGATAGCATTGGTGAGGTTCGATGAACAAATGCAGACCCTTTGAAGTCATACTGCATGGTACCCATTCTATGGGTCCCAAATCTCCAGGTTTAAGGGATTCTTCTTTCAGCTAAAACATGCATGGGAAACCCACAGTACGGTGCACCTTGTGACAGACAAACGTTTTCAAATGCATCTCAGTTTTCGTCCCCTTTTACTCGGGTTCACCATTCCAGACCCTTTACTAACACTCTCCCCACTTGGAGAGTCAGTGCCTTTAACCTCCTGTTGGGCACAGTTTGCAATTTCTGCACAAGATGAACAGGAAGAAGGAGAACCAGTGAGAGACTAGCTCTAGGTGTCTGCACGGGCAAACTTAACGCTCATTTCACACCAGGAAAAGGAATTAACCAAAGGCTCAGCATGCCGTGCCGGAACCAGATTAGGGCCTGAAGCAATCCTGTGGGTTTGCGGCCAGCTCACAAGATAGCGAGTTGAAGAAAGGAGCTCAGGGGCACTGTAACTCACAAACCTGCAGAGTTATAAATGACAGCTATCGTCCAAAAATATATTGAGGGAAGGCTGCGAAGACGACTTGTAAGCGGGGCAGAATTGCAGGAAAACGATTTCAGGGGGTAGACGGGATTGCATTTAAAGCATAGGAAAAGGGGCAGAACGTCGTAAATGATGCTCTTGGGCAAAAAGGGCGTTTGCGTTTTTTCCTGAATATATTCAGGAAAAATCGCATACGCCCTTTTTGGCCAACCAAGCAAGCATGTTAAAGAAATCTGCACTACAATGAAGTCTCACTGCCCCCCGGTCAAAAGGGTCATCTGAAAAAAGTGTAAAATCCAGAAATGCAGCAAAGGCCATGGAGAACAGGGAGCCTTGCTATGCTGATGGGTGGGATGTAAATTGCCAAGAGCCACTCTGGAGAAGTGTACGGTGTTTCTTGAAACACCTAAAAAACAAAGCAACGGAGCCTACGGCACTTCCACTTATGGTCCTATAGCTTAGGGAAATTAAAATCAAAAACACACAGCCACCCCAAAGTTTCAGACGGCTCTGTTTACAAGAACCTCGTCTACGGTACAAGTTAAATATCCCAGAAAGCGAAAAATGGATAAAGAAGTTGTGGTACGTACGTACAATGTAATATCACTCACCAATGAAATCTATGTCATCTGGCCCGTCGTGGCATAATGAGTGGATTCAGGTACGATGATTCTAAGTGAAATAAGTCACACAGAAAATGAAACATCATAATATATCACTAATACGCGGATTGTAATCTTGGCTACACATGAACTGAATTACAAAACAGAACAGGGTCTCAAATTTAGAAAACCAACTTATGTTTGCTTAAGGGGAAAGGTGAGTTGGGGTGCTGCATAAAACCAGAGATAGAAATTAGCACAGATACCATTCCATACGTCAAGTATGTAATAGTCAAGACCTACCCCTTTCTCAACGAAATGGGCTAAACACCCTATATTTAACGACTAGAAATTCACCGGACTAGTAAGAATCTTCAAACCCATGGATTTATATGTCTCCGTAAGAGAATGAAGCGTGTGTACAGCGGCATGAATGCAGCAGAGAAAATCCGATAAATCCCATTATCAAAATGAATTACACAAACAAAACCCAAGGACAGTGAAATAGAGAGCAATTCTTAAATAATTCATTCAGGGCTTGTGATGCAACCTGGATTTACCACATCTACACCCAGAGCTGAGAGAGACATAAGGTTGGGCACTTCCGGCTGATAGCATTGGTGAGGTTCGATGAGCAAATGCAGACCCTTTGAAGTCATACTGCATGGTACCCATTCTATGGGTCCCAAATCTCCAGGTTTAAGGGATTCTTCTTTCAGCTAAAACATGCATGGGAAACCCACAGTATGGTGCACCGTGTGACAGACAAACGTTTTCAAATGCATCTCAGTTTTTGTCCCCTTTTACTCGGGTTCACCATTCCAGACACTTTACTAACACTCTCCCCACTTGGAGAGTCAGTGCCTTTAACATCCTGTTGGGCACAGTTTGCAAATTCTGCGCAAGATGAACAGGAAGAGGGAGTACCAGTGAGAGACTAGCTGTAGGTGTCTGCACGGGCAATCTTAACGCTCATTTCACACCAGGAAAAGGAATTAACCAAAGGCTCAGCATGCTGTGCCGGAACCAGATTAGGGCCTGAAGCAATCCTGCGGGTTTGTGGCCAGCTCACAAGATAGCGAGTTGAAGAAAGGAGCTCAGGGGCACTGTAACTCACAAACCTGCAGAGTTATAAATGACAGCTATCGTCCAAAAATATATTGAAGGAAGTCTGCAAAGACGACTTGTAAGCAGGACAGATTTGCAGGAAAACGATTTCAGGGGGTAGAAGGGAATTGCATTTAAAGAATAGGAAAAGAGGCAGAACGTCGACAATGATGCTCTTGGTCAAAAAGAGCGTATGCGTTTTTTCTTGAATATATTCAGGAAAAAACGCATACGCCCTTTTTGGCCAACCAAGCAAGCATGTTCAAGAAATCTGCACTACAATGAAGTCTCACTGCTCCCCGGTCATAAGGGCCATCTGATAAAAGTGTAAAATCCAGAATGGCAGCACAGGCCATGGAGATCAGGGAGCCTTGTTATGCTGATGGGCGGGATGTAAATTGCCAACTGTCACTCTGGAGAAGTGTATGGTGTTTCCCGGAACACCGAAAAAACAAAGTTATGGAGCCTACGGCACTTCCACTTTTGGTCCTATAGCTTAGGGAAATTAAAATCAAAAACACACAGCCACCCCAAAGTGTCGGACGCCTCTGTTTACAAGAACCTCGTCTACGGTACGAGTTAAATATCGCAGAATGTGAAAAATGGATAAAGAAGTTCTGGTACGTACGTACAATGGAATATCACTCAGCAATGAAATCTATGTCATCAGGCCCGTCACGGCATAATGAGTGGATTCAGCTACGATGATTCTAAGTGAAATAATCACACAGGAAATGAAACATCATAAGATATCACTAATACACGGAACGTAAACCTGGCTACACATGAACTGAATTACAAAATACAACAGGGTCTCAAATTTAGAAAACCAACTTATGCTTGCTTAAGGGGAAAGGTGAGTTGGGGTGCTGCATAAAACCAGAGATAGAAATTAGCACAGATACCTTTCCATAAGCCAAATATGTAATAGTCAAGACCTACCCCTTGCTCAACGAAATGGACTAAACACCCCATATTCAACGCCTAGGAATACACCTGACTAGTAAGAATCTTCAAACCCATGGATTTATATGTCTCCGTAAGAGAATGAAGCGTGTGTACAGCGGCATGAATGCAGCAGAGAAAATCCGATAAATCCCATTACCAAAATGAATTACACAAACAAAACCCAAGGACAGTGAAATAGAGAGCAATTCTTAAATAATTCATTCAGGGCTTGTGATGCAACCTGGATTTACCACATCTACACCCAGAGCTGAGTGAGACATAAGGTTGGGCACTTCGGGCTGATAGCATTGGTGAGGTTCAATGAGCAAATGCAGACCCTTTGAAGTCATACAGCATGGTACCCATTCCATGGGTCCCAACTCTCCAAGTTTAAGGGATTCTTCCTTCAGATAAAACATGCATGGGAAACCCACAGTATGGTGCACCGTGTGACTGGCAAACGTTTTCAAATGCATCTCCGTTTTCATCCCCTTTTACTCGGGTTCACAATTCCAGACCCTTTACTAACACTCTCCCCACTTGGAGAGTCAGTGCCTTTAACCTCCTGTTTGGGACAGTTTGCAATTTCTGCGCAAGATGAACAGGAATAGGGAGAACCAATGAGAGACTAGCTGTAGGTGTCTGCACGGGCAATTTAATGCTCATTTCTCACCAGGATGTGGAATTAACCAAAGGCTCAGAATGCCGTGCCGGAACCAGATTAGGGCCTGAAGCAATACTGCGGGTGTGCAGGCAGCTCACAAGATAGCGAGTTGAACAAAGGAGCTCAGGGACACTGTAATTCACAAACCTGCAGAGTTATAAATGACAGCTATCGTCCAAAAATATATTGAAGGAAGGCTGCGAAGAGGACTTGAAAGCGGGGCAGAATTCCAGGAAAACGATTTCAGGAGGTAGACGGGAAGTGCACTGAAAGCATAGGAGAAGAGGCAGTACCTCGACAATGATGCACTTGTTCAAAAAGTACATATGTGTTTTTTCCAAGGCCCTCCTTAATGAGGGTAGGGGGCTCCCAGCATGCTTCAGTGGCCAACAGAGGGCCCACATCGCCAAGGTGACGTGAGCCAGCCAGGCAGGAGTGACCTCACATCAGAGGGCCCACCTCACAGAAGGGTAAGGGACCCAGCCATTATCAGACTCTCACCAGAGGGCCCACATCAGCAAGGGGCTGGGAACCAGGCAGGAGTGTCTTCACACCCATGGGGCCACATCATTGCAAGTTGAGGTACCCAGCACATGTGGCCTCAAACCAGAGAACCCACATCTCCATGGGTCGCGGAGCGAGGCAGGCAGGATGAACCTCAAAACACGTGGCCCATTGTATAAAAAAGGTGAGGAATCCAGCAGTTGGAACATCCCAGCAGGCGGCCCCAAAGCACCGAGGCTATGGGATCCAGGCAATGATGAACTCACAACAGAGGGCCCTCATCATGAAACTGTGAGCAACCTAGCCATTGTGACCTCAGAGGACAAGGCCCACATCCCCATGGGGAAGCGAACCAAGCAGGAGTGTCATCGCACCAGTGGGCACACATCAGAAAATGTGGGGAGCCCAGCAGTTAGGGCCTGATGCCAGAGGGCCCTCATCACCGAGGAGAGGAGGCTCCCAGCAGGCTCCAACTGCTACAAGAGGGCCAACGTCGCCAATGCGGGGTGTGCCAGCCAGGCAGGAGTGACCTCAGAGCAGAGGGCCAACCTCAAAAAAGTGTGAGGAACCCAAAGAGGATTAGACTCTCACCAGAGGGCCCACATCACCAAGAGGATCAGAACCAGGCAGGACTGTCTTCACACCAGGGTGACCACATCATAGAAAGGTGAGGAACCCAGCACATGTGGCCTAAACCAGAAGACCCACATCTCCAAGGGGCTCGGAGTGAGGCATGCAGGAGTAGCCTCACAACACAGGGCCCATAGAATAAAAAAGCTGAGGAATCCTGCAGTGGGAACCTCCCAGCAGGCGGCCCAGAGCACCGAGTCTATGCGATCCAGGCTGCAGTGAACTCACAGCAGAGGGCCCATATCATGAAACTGTGAGCAACCCAGCCATTGGGACCTCACAGCAGAAGGCCCACATCCCCATGGGGTTGGGAACATGGCAAGAGTGTCCTCGCACCACTTAGCACGTATCAGAAAAAGTGGGTACCCAGCAGTTACGGCCTGACGCTAGAGAGCCCTCATCACCGAGGGGAGGTGGCTCCCAGCAGGCTCCAACTGCCACAAGAGGGCCGATGTCGCCAAGGCGGGGTGTGCCAGCCAGTCAGTAGTGACCTCACAACAGAGGGCCCACCTCACAGAAGGGTGAGGAACCCAGCCAGGATCAGACTCACACCAGAGGGCCCACATCACCAAGGGGATAGAAACCAGGCAGGAGTGTCCTCACACCAGTGGGGCCACATCATCGAAAGGTGAGGGACCCAGCACACGTGGCCTCTAACCAGAGGACACACATCACCAAGGGGCTGGGAGTGAGTCAGGCAGGAGGAGTCTCCAAACAGAGGGCCCATAGAAGAAAAAAGGTGAGGAATCCCGCAGTTGGAACCTCCCCGCAGGCGGCCAGGAGCAGCGAGGCTATGGGATCCAGGCCGGAGTGAACTCACACCAGAGGGCCCTCATCATGAAACTGAGCCACCCACCGTTGGGACCTCAGAGCAGAAGGCCCATATTCCCATAGGGTTGGAAACCTGGCAGGAGTGTACTCACACCACAGGGCGCACATCAGAAAATTTTGGGAGCCCAGGAGTTAGAGCCTGACGCCAGAGGGCCCTAATTACCGAGGGGAGGAGACTCCCAGCAGGCACCAACTCCCAACTGAGGGCCCACGTCGCCAAGGTGACGTGTGCCAGTCAGGCAGGAGTGACCTCACAGCAGAGGGCCTACCTCACAGAAGGGTGAGGAAACCAGCCAGGATAAGACTCTCACCAGAGAGCCCACATCACCAAGAGGACCGGAACAAGGCAGGAGTGTCCTCACACCAGTGTGGCCACATTATAGAAAGGTGACGAACCCAGCACATGTGGCCTAAACCAGAGGACCCACATTTCCAAGGTGCTCCGAGTGAGGCAGGCAGGAGTAGCCTAACAACACAGGGCCCACAGAATAAAAAATGTGAGGAATCCAGCAGTTGGAACCCCCCAGCAGGTGGCCCAGAGTATGGAGTCTATGGGATCCAGGCCACAGTGAACTCACAGCAGAGGGCTCACATCATGATACTGTGAGCAACCCAGCTGGTGGGACCTCAGAGCAGAAGGCCCACATCCCCATGGGGATGGGAACGTGGCAGGAGTGTACTCGCACGACAGGGCACATATCAGAAAATTTTGGGAGCCCATGAGTTAGGGCCTGACGCCAGAGGGCCCTCATTACCGAGGGGAGGAGACTCCCAGCAGGCACCAACTCCCAACTGAGGGCCCACATCGCCACGGTGATGTGTGCCAGCCAGGCAGGAGTGACCTCACAGCAGAGGGCCCACCTCCCAGAAGGGTGAGGAATCCAGCCAGGATCAGACTCTCACCAGAGGGCCCCCATCACCAAGGGGATGGGAACCAGGCAGGAGTGTCCTCACACCAGTGGGGCCACATCAATAAAGGTGAGGAAACCGGCACATGTGGCCTCAAACCAGAGGACCTACATCACAAAAGGGCTGGGAGTGAGTCAGGAAGGAGGAGCATGAAAACACAGGACCCAAAGAATAAAAATGGTAAGGAATCCAGCAGTAGGAACCTCCCAGCAGGCGGCTCAGAGCACAGAGTCTATGGGATCTAGGCCTGAGTGAACTAACACCAGAGAGCAACATCCTGAAACTGTGAACAACACAGGTGTTGGGACCATAGAGCAGAAGGCACATGGGGATGGGAACCTGGCAGGAGTGCCCTCACACCACTTAGCACGTATCAGAAAATGTGGGTAACCAGCAGTTAGGGCCTGATGCCAGAGGGCCTCATCACTGAGGGGAGGAGGCTCCCAGCGGGCTCCAACTGCCACCAGAGGGCCGACGTCGCCAAGGCGGGGTGTGTCAGCCAGGCAGGAGTGACCTCAGAGAAGAGGGCCCACCTCACAGAAGTGTGAGGAGCCCAACCAGGATCAGACTCTCACTGGAGGGCTCACATCACCAAGGGGATGGGAACCAGGCAGGAGTGTCCGCACACCAGTGGGGCCACATCTGCGAAAGGTGAGGAACCCAGCACATGTGGCCTCAAACCAGAGGACACACATCACCAAGGGGCTGGGAGTGAGGCAGGTGTCTGGAGGGGCACATTTAACTCTAATTTCCCACCAGGAAGAGGAATTAACCAAAGGCTCAGAGTGCCGTGCGGGACCCTGATTACGGCCTGAAGCAAACCTGCGGTTCTGTGGCCAGCTTTCAAGGAAACGAGTTAAGAAAGGAAACCACAGGCACTGTAATTCACAAACCTGCAGAGTTATAAATGACAGCTATTGGCAAAAATATATTGAAGTAAGTCTGCACAGAGGACTTGAAAACGAGGCAGAATTGCAGGAATCATATTTCAGGAGGTAGATTGGAATTGCATTTAAAGCATGTGAAAAGTGGCAGATCTTTGACAGTGATGCACTTGGACAAAAAGTGCGTATACATTTTTTCCTGAATATATTCAGGAAAAAACGCATATGCCCTTTGTGGCCAACCAAGAATTCGAGCAATGGAAATCCGCACTACAATGAACTCTCATTTCCCATTCGTCAAAAGAGCCATCTAAAAAAAGTGTAAAACCCAGAAACACAGGACAGGCCATGGAGAACAGGGAGCCTTGTTATGCTGATGGACGGGATGTAAATTGCCAACAGACACTCTGGTGATGTTTATGGTGTATGCTGAAACATCTAAAAAACAAAGCTACAGAGCCTAGGGCACTTCCACTTTTGGCCCTATAGCTTAGGAAAATTAAAATCAACAAGACACAGCCAACACAATATCCAGGGCTGCTGTGTTTACAAGAAGCTCGAGTCCAGTACAAATTAAATATCCCAGAAAGAAAAAAATGGATAAAGGCGTTGTCCTACTTACGTACAACGGAATATCACTCAGCAATGAAATCAATGTCATCAGGCCTGTAGCAGCAAATTGAGTGGATTTAAGTATGATGATTCTAAGAGAAATATGTCACACAGAGAAACATAATTATCATAAGATATCACAAATAGAGGGAGTGTAAACTTGGCTACACATAAACTGAATTACAAAACCGAACAGAGTCTCACATTTAGATAAAAACTTATGCTTGCTTAAGGGGAAAGTTGAGTTGGGGTGCTGTATAAAACCAGAGATTGAAATGAGCACACATACCGTTCCATAAGCCAAATATGTAATAGACAAGACCTACTCTTTGCTCAACGAAATAGACTAATCCATGGTGTATCACCTCACACCTGTTAGAATGGGCATCATCAGAAAATCTACAAACAACAAATGCTGGAAAGGGTGCGGAGATAAGGAACCCTCTTCCACTATTATTGGGAATGTAAATTGATGCAGTCACTGTGGAGAACATTATGGAGTTTCTTATAAAACTAAGAATAGAATTACCATATAATACAGCAATCCCACTACTGGGCATATACCCAGACAAAACCATAAAACGAAAAGAGACATTCACCGCAATGTTCATTGCATCACTATTTACAATATCCAGGTAATGGAAGCAACCTAAATGCCCACAGACAGACGAATGCATAAAGATGAGGTACATATATAAAATGGAATATTACTAAGTCATAAAAAGGAATGAAATTGGGTCATTTGTAGAGACGTTGATGGATCTAGAGACTGTCATACAGAGTGAAGTAAGTCAGAAAGAGAAAAACAAATCCTGTATATAAATGCATATATGTGGAACCTAGAAAAGTTGTACAGATGAAGCGTTTTGCAAGGCAGAAATAGAGCAACAGATGTAGACAACAAACGTATGGACACCAAGGGGGGAAAGCTGTTAGGGGGGTGGTGGTGGGAGGAGTTGAGAGATTGGGATTGGCATGTATACATTTCTATGTATAAAATAGGTAACCAAAAAGAACCTGCTGTATAAAAAAATAAAATAAAATTCAAAATTACAAAAAGTAAAACAGAAAAAATATTCTTCCCTTCACATACATGTATTTATATGAATAAATTATTTCCATGCTTATATCTATAAATACAAAAAAGAGGAATAAAATCTACCTTGAACCAAAAACGAAAAAAAGAAAAAAAAACAGAACCCACCAGTTACACAGAGGAAAACCGTATCAGGGCCCTTGCTCCAGTTGTAAACAATTCTGAAGTTGGTCAGTGGTGGGGAATCATCTCCCATTCAGCCAGCATGCCCCACGCAAAAAGCGTCCTCATTGCAAAGCTGGGGGCCCGTGCCGAGGCATCTGTGAGTAAACGTGGGCCGAGCCCCAGGCCAGCTGCTGCTGAAATGTTCCCACCCTTCCCAGGTAAAACACCTGAATATGTACAAGGACTTGAAAGCCTAGAGGAAGGGCCATGGAGCCACATGAGCGACAGCATGCCAGCCGACTTGGTGCCTGCAGGCCAGACAGGATGGTCCTGGCCCTGGGTGCTCTTCTGGAAGCTTTCCATTTCCCTGCCTGAGATACCCCTCCTGTCCCGGCCCCCACTGCTTTCTTCCTTACTCACCTCTGCCCAGGGAGAAATTCCAGCGGCAGGTATGGGTGACACATGCTCTTCTTTAGCAGGTGGCATCTTGGCAACTGCTGCAGAAAGTCCAGCAGAGCCCCACTCACACTGGGCCACCCACAAAGCCGTGGCCTCTCACTCCCTCCCACCAGTCCAGCCCCGAGACTGCTGACAGGGCAGAAAATGGCGTCAGACACAGCTGCAGGTGCTCTTGCTGCCTGGAGCGGTGTTTATATTGATCTCAACCCAGGCACACCTGGGGAGGGATGGCCGGCACGGTCGGGCTTCCCAGGCCAGCCAATAATCACCCCTCAGGGGCTCACAGTTGCAGAAACTGGAACTTGCTGAATCGGCCAGGTCCAAGGAACAGGTGTGGGCTCCTGAGAGTCAGGATAGACAAGGGGCTGCAGCTCTGGCTTGTTTTCTAATTATATTATCTTGCCCATGAGTGGGAGACAACTTCAAGAAAACCCTCTCCTAATGAGAAGTACCCAGGAGTCAGGGAGAGCAGGGGTGGGTGGTGGGTGGAGACAGAGGCCTGGTGCCCCGGGTGCAGTGGAAATCTCTGGAAGACCAGGTGGAGGGAGGCCACACAGAGTGATGCCCAGGGTCACAGACCTGTCAGAGCTGCTGTTTGTTAGTTCAAGTCCTGCTCTGAGGTGCTCTGTGTCAGATCTGAGTGACAGGTGAGCTGGGAGTGCTCTGCAATGAGGGCGATGTGCATGGCTCCTGTGTGCCCAGCCCTGCCACGGTACCTGAAAGGGTAGCTCTGTATCCTGGGAGGGACCTGACCACGAGAGCCCCATGGGCTGCAGGGGAACCTGCCCAGGGAGCCCCATATCCTGGGAGGGGCCTGAACACGAGAGCCCCGTGGGCTGGGGTGGGGGTGGGGTACCTGCCCAGGTGAGCTCCATATCCTGGGATTGGCCTGACCTAGAGAGCCCCATGGGCTGCTGGAGTCTTGGTAAAAGATGTCAGAACAGTCAGTGAAGCCACCGAGGATATACCTCCAGTAGTTCCTAAACCCTACACCCTGCTGGTCATTCTACTAACCACCAGGACATGGTATTCTGTATTAGTCTTCAATGAAGCCTTCTTTTGTATTCTATTAGTCCCAGAGTCACAAGAAATTTTGGCTTGTGAGTGGCAGGACTCAACATACAACTAAAATAATACTTCCGGGCCGTCTTGCCCCAAGGGTTCAAAAATTCCCACACCATCTTTGGGGAAAGCTCAGCTAAAGACCTAAAAGTTCTACCTCTGGAAAAGGAAACACTCCTTCAATATGCAGACGACATTCTGATCGCCAGCCCTACTAAGGAGACCTCTGAACTACCAAGCCAATAAAGGATACAAGTTGTCCAAGAAAAAGCTCAAATATCACAGACTATGGTGACCTGCGTGGGCTGCATTCTCACAGAAGGTCGGAGAAGCCCATCCCAGGAAAGGGAAGAAACAATTTACAGCCTTACCCATTTCTAAAACTAGAAGACAGCTTAGGGGTTCCTGGGGAGGCCAGGGTTTGCTGCTTCTGGATCCCTAACTACAGTCTACTAGCTGGGCCTCTATATGAAACACTGAAAGAAAAAGATGATGATCCTTTTGAATAGAATCCAGAAGTGGCCTTTCAAGAATGGAAAGAGCAGTCAATTCAGACCCTTGCCCTGGAACTCCCTAATTTAGCTAAACCCTTTGACCTTTACATTCCTAGTGAAATTTGAATGGCCATTGGAGTATTAGTGCAAAACCTGGGACCACTTGAAATGGAACAATGCAAGAATGCCATCCAGGTAGGATAAACTACGGTCACCAAGGGGCTTGGCCCACCGCCACATCTGGCCAAGATACTGGCAGTATCTGAAAACCTGGAAATCAGCAGCCCAAAAGGCCACCTCCCTCCTAAGGGAAAAGGACCCCACGTGGTGATCCTAACCCCCAACCATGCCCTGAAGTTGCAGGGTTTGCTCCGTGGGCACACTGACCTTGAGTGAGGAGGTCCTCCAACTCCAACCTCCAGAGAGATAACTGGGGCAAAGTGGCACCATGACGACTCATGTGACCATCACTTGACCTGGAGTTTCTCTCATAAAACAACAAGAGTGTGTCCCAAAAGAGTAGACTACTGCTTGCAGGACTTACTGCACCCAGAGGGGAGGTAATAATCTTGGCAGGGGAACCGTATATCACGCTGTCACCATAGAAAAGCCTACAGACACTGTGATGATGGTGGCCAATAAGACCGGCTGGACTCCTGTTTACTTCAAAAGGCTGTTGACTCAGTGGCCATCATGGTCCTTCATCACCACTGACCCTGGACTGTCTGGGAGTTGAGCAGTCAGGGTGCTGACACCTGGTGCTGTTTTTACGTTAATTCAGGGGCCTAACTGAAGAAAGCACAGACTACTGGTCAGAGCATCTAGGCTGGCAGAAACGGTCAGCCTAAGGTGGCTGAACAAATGTGCGGCGGGGTGAAACTGGACCTCACAGCGTCACTGCACATCTCCTTCCTGGACCCTTAAAGGTCATTAGAATCTATAACACTACCAATACTTGTGCTCAGGCGGACGAGCAGGGAGGCAGGAGGCCTGCGGACAATCAACGTCACCTGGAGGCTGCTGGGGAGAAGTTCAGACCCTCTCCCACGGGTATGAGGGCTCCTAACTCAGCACTCAGCAGTTACAGATGAAGGGTCTGCACCCTCAGCACTCTAAGAATGAGGAAGGGGACAAAATGCAGAAGAGGGGTTTGTCCCAGGCAAAGCCCCTTAAAAATCCCTGGGAGATAAAAATAGAATCTGGGCAATAAAATAAAGTCTAACCTTTTTTATCCTTTGTGCTTTGTCTAATTTCACGTGCTCCTAGGGTCCCGCATACAGAGGTTCAACAGCCGGCACTTCAGACCAGATTTCCTAGTGCAGAATGGCTGGGTCGACACTTCAGCTCCTGGAGCACAGTGCAGACTCCGCGATATAGAGCCTGAGCTGCAGCCAACCGGGCCCTCGAGAGCTCCGCCCCCTCCCTCCCACTGACTCTGACAGGATCTCTACACAGCAGCCCAGCCCACAGCCCACGGGGTAGCACATGCTCTCACCTCTGCATTCTCTGATCAAAATATAAAGTTTCCTTTGCTTCTGAACCAAACTCAGTCTCGATCTGTTGGCTCCAATGACACTGGGCAGGGGGACACTTGTTGGGGTCCACTCTGGAGGATCAGTAACAGAAATTGAGAACATTGTAACTTCAATGAACAGATGTGTGAGCCAAACTGTAATTAACATAGAACAGTGTATAAGGCTCGGGTAAAATAAGATGTTTCTAACACTTCCATTTGATATTTCCATCACTTTATTATAAGCAAGTTCAGTGAAAGGTTTGTCTTATTTGTCAGGTCAATACTAGAGAAACGAAGTGATTTCTTTCCAAGGATGTACATCTAATAATCTTGGTTAAAGCTTCAATCTTGTTTTAAATGCTTTTCCATTGAAAATTATACCTCTCTTTCAGCTCCCCCATTTCTGAGAAGTATAAAATCTTATAATTTATTATTACCAAAGGGGAAAGGTGGGAGGAGGGATAAATTAACAGTTTGGGATTAACACATACACACTGGTATGTATAAAATCGATCATTAACAAGGAACTACTGTACAGCACAGGGAACTACACTCAATATTTTGCAATAACCTATAAGGGGAAATAATCTGAAAAAAGAATAGATATTTTTATTGACATCATCTATTAATGACAGTTAAAATGGAACCTAAGGGAAGCCGGTGGTGAGTGCTTCTGACCCTGAAGACGTCAATCATCTAAAGTTTGGACTCTGCCTACTTCCCAAGGCCCTTAATGAACCTATGTGTAGCCGTAGCTTAAAAAATTCCCCAGTTTGGGTTGTGGAGAGACACTGATTTTGAAAAAGCCCTGGTGTTCTCCTCACATGAATGGGACACTTCCTACAGCTAAAATATGCCTGTCACACCCAGAAGATGGTATACCGTCTGATCGGGAAGAGTTTGGAAAAGGCATCTCATCTCCTCATCTCCTGGAGCTCGGGTTCACCCCTCCAGCGTCTTTACGAACAGTCTCCCCACTTGGAGATGTCAGCACTGTCAACATCCTGTTGCATACAGTTTGGAATTTGTCCAGAGGATGAAGCAGAAGGAGGAGGAACAATGAGAGACAAGTCCTAGGTTTTCAGACAGGCACATGTCACTCTAATTTCCAATCAGGAAGACGAATTGACTAAAAGCTAGGGTTGCCCATGGAAACAGAATAGGGCTTGAGGAAATCCCGCTGCTTTGTGGCCAGTTCCCATAAACACAAGTTGAAAAATGGAACTCAGGGCCGCTAAAATTCACGAAACTGCAGAGTTGAAAATATCTCTCACTGAAAAATGTCTTGAGGAAAGTCAGAGAAAAGGACTTGTAAGCAACGGAGAATGGCAGGAAAGGGATTGGAAGAGGTAGAAAGGACTCGCCATTAAGCACAAGAAAAGGGGCTGAACATTGCCAACATTGCAGTTGGCCAAAAAGGGTGTATGCGTCTTTTTCTGTATATATTCAAGAAAAGGGCATACACTTTTTTAGCCAACCAAACAGGTGCGCACTGGAAATCAGTACTACAAAACATATCACTTCGCATCAGTCAGAAGAGCCTTCCTCATAAAGTGTAAACACCAGAAATGCAGGACAGGGCAAGGAGAAAAGGGAGCCCTGTGAGGCTTATAGTGGAAATGTATATTGCCAATGGTCACTCTTGACAAGTGTATTGTGTTTACTAAAGCATCTAAAAAATGAGCTACAGAGCACAGGGCACTTGCACTCATGGACGTATATCTTGGGAAAGACAAAAATGGAGAGGACACAGGCACCCCAATGTTTACCGCCTCTCTGTTTAAAAGATCCTCGACTAGGATATAATTTATATGTCTCTGGAGGGAAAAAATGGATAGAGGTGTGGCACTTATGTAGAGTGGAATATTACTCAGCCTGAAAATCAGTGAAATATAGCCAGTTGTAACAACCCCAGAGTAGTTACGTATGATCATTCAAAGTCACATAATTCAAAAAGAAAAAGACAAACAATATTACTAATACATGGAATGTAAACGTGGCTACAAATGACCAGAATTACAAAACAGAATGGGGTCTCAAATTTAGAAGACCAACTTATGTTTGCTTAAGGAAAAAGGAGAGTTGGGGAGCTTCATAAAACCAGAGATTGAAATTAGCACAGATACCGTTCCATAAGCCAAATATGTAATAGAAAAAACCTACTCCCTGGTCAACAAAATGGGCTCAACACGCCATATTCAACACCTACGAATACACCTGACTAGTAAGAATCTTCAAACTCATGGATTTATATGTCTCCGGAAGAGAATCAAGCGTGAGTACAGCGGCATGAACGGAGCAGTGAAAATGCGATAAATCCCATTATCAAAATAAATTACAAAAACAAAACACAATGAGAGTGAAATAGAGAGCAATTCTTAAATAATTCATTCAGGGCTTGTGATGCAACCTGGATTTACCACATCTACACCCAGAGCTGAGTGAGACATAAGGTTGGGCACTTCGGGCTGATAGCATTGTTGAGGTTCGATGAGCAAATGCAGACCCTTTGAAGTCATACTGCATGGTACCCATTCCATGGGTCCCAACTCTCCAGGTTTAAGGGATTCTTTCTTCAGCTAAAACATGCATGGGAAACCCACAGTATGGTGCACCGTGAGACCAGGAAAGGTTTTCAAATGCATCTCAGTTTTCGTCCCCTTTTACTCGGGTTCACCATTCCAGAACCTTTACTAACACTCTCCCCACTTGGAGAGTCAGTGCCTTTAACCTCCTGTTTGGCACAGTTTGCAATTTCTGCGCAAGATGAACAGGAAAAGGGAGAACCAATGAGAGACTAGCAGTAAGTGTCTGCACGGGCAAATTTAATGCTCATTTCCCACCAGGAAGAGGAATTAACCAAAGGATCAGCATGCCGTGCCGGAACCAGATTAGGGCCTGAAGCAATCCTGCGGGTTTGCGCCCAGCTCACAAGTTGCGAGTTGAAGAATGGAGCTCAGGGGCACTGTAACTCACAAACATGCAGAGTTATAAATGACAGCTATCGTCCAAAAATATATTGAAGGAAGGCTGCGAATACGACTTGTAAGCAGGGCAGAATTGCAGGAAATCGATTTCAGGGGGTACACGGGAATTGCATTTAAAGCATAGGAAAAGAGGCAGAACGTCGACAATGATGCTCTTGGCCAAAAAGGGTGTATGCGTTTTTTCCTGAATTTATTCAGGAAAAAAAGCATATGCGCTTTTTGGCCAACCAAGCAAGCATGTTAAAGAAATCTGCAGTACAATGAAGTCTCACTGCCCCCCGGTCAAAAGGGCCATGTGTAAAAAGTGTAAAATCCAGAAAGGCAGCACACGCCATGGAGAACAGGGAGCATTGTTATGCTGATGGGCGGGATGTAAATTGCCAACAGCCACTCTGGAGAAGTGTATGGTGTTTCCCGGAACACCGAAAAAACAAAGCTACGGAGCCTACGGCACTTCCACTTATGGTCCTAGAGCTTAGGGAAATTAAAATCAAAAACACACAGCCACCCCAAAGTGTCGGACCGCTCTGTTTACAAGAACCTCGTGTACGGTACAAGTTAAATATCCCAGAATGTGAAAAATGGATAAAGAAGTTGTGGTACGTACGTACAATGGAATATCACTCAGCAATGTAATCTATGTCATCAGGCCCGTCGCGGCATAATGAGTGGATTCAGGTACGATGATTCTAAGTGAAATAAGTCACACAGAAAATGAAACATCATAAGATATCACTACTACACGGAATGTAAACTTGGCTACACATGAACTGAATTACAAAACAGAACAGGGTCTCAAATTTAGAAAACCAACTTATGCTTGCTTAAGGGGAAAGGTGAGTTGGGGTGCTGCATAAAACCAGAGATAGAAATTAGCACAGATACCTTTCCATAAGCCAAATATGTAATAGTCAAGACCTACCCCTTGCTCAACGAAATGGACTAAACACCCCATATTCAACGCCTAGGAATACACCTGACTAGTAAGAATCTTCAAACCCATGGATTTATATGTCTCCGTAAGAGAATGAAGTGTGTGTACAGTGGCATGAATGCAGCAGAGAAAATCCGATAAATCCCATTATCAAAATGAATTACACAAACAAAACCCAAGGACAGTGAAATAGAGAGCAATTCTTAAATAATTCATTCAGGGCTTGTGATGCAACCTGGATTTACCACATCTACACCCAGAGCTGAGTGAGACATAAGGTTGGGCACTTCGGGCTGATAGCATTGGTGAGGTTCGATGAGCAAATGCAGACCCTTTGAAGTCATACAGCATGGTACCCATTCCATGGGTCCCAACTCTCCAAGTTTAAGGGATTCTTCCTTCAGCTAAAACATGCATGGGAAACCCACAGTATGGTGCACCGTGTGACTGGCAAACGTTTTCAAACGCATCTCAGTTTTCGTCCCCTTTTACTCGGGTTCACCATTCCAGACCCTTTACGAACACTCTCCCCACTTGGAGAGTCAGTGCCTTTAACCTGCTGTTTGGCACAGTTTGCAATTTCTGCGCAAGATGAACAGGAATAGGGAGAACCAATGAGAGACTAGCTGTAGGTGTCTGCGTAGGCAAATTTAACGCTCATTTCCCACCAGGAAGAGGAATTAACCAAACGCTCAGCATGCCGTGCCGGAACCAGATTAGGGCCTGAAGCAACCCTGCGAGTTTGCGGACAGCTCACAAGAAAGCGATTTGAAGAAAGGAGCTCTGGGGCACTCTAATTCACAAACCTGCAGAGTTATAAATGACAGCTATCGTCCAAAAATATATTGAAGGTAGCCTGCGAAGAGGACTTGAAAGCGGGGCAGAATTGCAGGAAAACGATTTCAGAGGGTAGACTGGAATTGCATTTAAAGCTTAGGAAAAGAGGCAGAACGTCGACAATGATGCTCTTGGCCAAAAAGGGCGTATGCGTTTTTTCCTGAATATATTCAGGAAAAAACGCATACACCCTTGATGGCCAACCAAGCAAGCATGTTAAAGAAATCTGCACTACAATGAAGTCTCACTGCCCCCCGGTCAAAAGGGCCATCTGAAAAAAGTGTAAAATCCAGAAATGTAGCACAGGCCATGGAGAACAGGGAGCCTTGTCATGCTGATGGGTGGGATGTAAATTGCCAACAGCCACTCTGGAGAAGTGTATGGTGTTTCCTGAAACACCTAAAAAACAAAGCAACGGAGCCTACGGCACTTCCACTTATGGTCCTATAGCTTAGGGAAATTAAAATCAAAAACACACAGCCACCTCAAAGTTTCAGACGGCTCTGTTTACAAAACCCCGTCTACGGTACAAGTTAAATATCCCAGAAAGCGAAAAATCGATAAAGAAGTTGTGGTACGTATGTACAAAGGAATATCACTCACCAATGAAATCTATGTCACCTGGCCCGTCGTGGCATAATGAGTGGATTCAGGTACGATGATTCTAAGAGAAATAAGTCACACAGAAAATGAAACATCATAAGATATCTCTAATACACCGAATGTAATCTTGGCTACACAATAACTGAATTACAAAACAGAACAGGGTCTCAAATTTAGAAAACCAACTTATGTTTGCTTAAGGGGAAAGGTGAGTTGGGGTGCTGCATAAAACCAGAGATAGAAATTAGCACAGATACCATTCCATACGTCAAATATGTAATAGTCAAGACCTACACCTTGCTCAACGAAATGGGCTAAACACCCTATATTCAACGCCTAGGAATACACCTGACTAGTAAGAATCTTCAAACCCATGGATTTATATGTCTCCATAAGAGAATCAAACGTGTGTACAGCTGCATGAAGGCAGCAGAGAAAATCCGATAAATCCCATTATCAAAATCAATTACAAAAACAAAACACAATGACAGTGAAATAGAGAGCAATTCTTAAATAATTCATTCAGGACTTGTGATGCAACCTGGATTTACCTCATCTAAACCCAGAGCTGAGTGAGACATAAAGTTGGACACTTCGGGCTGATAGCATTGGTGAGGTTCGATGAGCCAATGCACACCATTTGAAGTCATACTGCATGGTACCCATTCCATGGGTCCCAACTCTCCAGGTTTAAGGGATTCTTCCTTCAGCTAAAACATGCATGGGAAACCCACAGTGTGGTCCACCTTGTGATTTGGATTCGTTTTCAAATGCATCTCAGTTTTTTTCCCCTGGTACTAGGGTTCAATATTCCAGACCCGTCAATAACACTCT
Organism: Delphinapterus leucas; assembly: GCF_059928025.1. Lineage (NCBI taxonomy): Eukaryota > Metazoa > Chordata > Mammalia > Artiodactyla > Monodontidae > Delphinapterus > Delphinapterus leucas. The sequence continues at coordinate 14,580,771 of NW_028322236.1, read as the reverse complement.
CCCCATATATATATTCAGGAAAAAACGCATACGCCCTTTTTGGCCAACCAAGCAAGCGTGTAAAGAAAATCTGCACTACAATGAAGCCTCACTGCCCCCCGGTCAAAAGGGCCATCTGAAAAAAGTGTAAAATCCAGAAAGGCAGGACAGGCCATGGGGAACATGTAGCCTTGTTATGCTGATGGGCGGGATGTGAACCACCAACAGCCACTCTGGAGAACTGTATGGTGTTTCCAGAAACACGTAGGAAACAAAGCAACACAGCCTATGGCACTTCCACTTATGGTCCTATAGTTTAGGGACATTAAAATGAAAAACACAGAGCCACCCCAAAGTTTGGGACGGCTCTGTTTACAAGAACCTCGTCTACGATACAAGTTAAATATCCCAGAAATCGAAATATGGATAAAGAAGATGTGGTACGTATGTACAATGGAATATCACTCAGCAATGATATCTATGTCATCAGGCCAGTAGTGGCATAATGAATGGATTCAGGTATGATGATTTTACGTGAAATAAGTCACACAGAAAAAGAAACATCATAAGTTATCACTAATACATGGAATGTAAACTTGGCTACACATGAACTGATCTACAAAACAGAACACAGTCTCAAATTTAGAAAACGAACTTACGCTTGCTTATGGGGAAAGGTGAGTTGGCGTGCTGCATAAAACCAGAGATTGAAATTAGCACAGATATCTTTCCATAAGCCAAATATATAATAGACAAGACCTACTCCTTGCTCAACGAAATGAACTCAACACCCCATATTCAACGCCTCGGAATATACCTGACTAGTAAGAATCTTAAAACCCATGGATTTATATGTCTCCGTAAGAGAATCAAGCGTGTGTACAGTGGCCTAAACGCAGCAGTGAAAATCGGATAACTTCCTTTATCAAAAAAAATTTCAAAAACAAAACACAATGACAGTGAAATAGAGAGCAATTCTTAAATAATTCATTCAGGGCTTGTGATGCAACCTGGATTTACCACATCTACACCCAGAGCTGGGTGAGACATAAGGCTGGACCCTTCGCGCTGATACCATTGGTGAGGCTCGGTGAGCAAATGCAGACCGTTTGAAGGCATACTGCATGGTACCCATTCCATGGGTCCCAACTCTCCAGGTTTAAGGGATTCTTCCTTCAGCTAAAACATGCATGAGAAACGCAGAGTATATTCCACCATGTGATTGCGAAACGTTTTCAAATGCATCTCAGTTTTTGTGCCCTGGTACTCGGGTTCACCATTCCAGACGCTTTACTAACACTCTCCCCACTTGGAGAGTCAATGCCTTTAACATCCTGTTCAGCACAGTTTGCAATTTCTGAGCAAGATGAACAGGAATAGGGAGAACCAATGAGAGACTAGCTGTAGGTGCCTGCACGGGCAAGTGTAACGACCATTTCCCACCAGGAAGAGGAATTAACCAAAGGGTCAGCGTGCCCTGCCAGAAACAGATTAGCGCCTGAAGCATTCCTGCGGTTTTCGGCCAGCTCACAAGAAAGCGAGTTGAAGAAAGGAGCTCAGGGGCACTCTAATTCACAAACCTGCAGAGTTATGAATGACAGCTATCGTCCAAAAATATATTGAAGTAAGTCTGCGAAGAGGACTGGAAAGGGGGGCAGCATTTGAGGAAAACTATTTCAGGGGGTAGACTGGAATTGCACTTAAAGCATAGGAAATGAGGCAGAATGTCGACAATGATGCACTTTGCCAAAAAGGGCGTATGCATTTTTTCCTGAATATATTCAGGAAAAAACGCATACACCCTTGATGGCCAACCAAGCAAGCCTGTAAAGGAAATCTGCACCAAGGGCAGAAAGCTGTTGGGGGGATGGTGGTGTGAAGAGTTGAGAGATTGGGATTGACATGTATACATTTATATGTATAAAATAGATAACCAATAAGAACCTGCTGTATAAAAAATAAGATTAAAAATTAAAAAAAATAAAATTAAAAAGTAAAACAGAAAAAATATTCTTCCCTCCACATACATGTATTTATATGAATAAATTATTTCTATGCTTATATTTGTAAATGCAAAAAAGAGGAATGAAATCTACCTTGAACCAAAAACGAAAAATAGAAAAAACAAACAGAATCCACAAGTTACACAGAGGAAAACCGTATCAGGACACTTGCTCCAGTTGTAAACAATTCTGAAGTTGGTCAGTGGTGGGGAATCATCTCCCATACAGCCAGCAGGCCCCACGCAACAAGCGTCCTCATTGCAAAGCTGGGGGACCGTGCTGAGGCATCTGTGAGTAAACGTGGTCCGAGCCCCAGGCCAGCTGCTGCTGAAATGTTCCCACCCTTCCCAGATAAAACACCTGAATATGTTCAAGGACTTGAAAGCCTAGAGGAAGGGCAATGGAGCCACACGAGTGATTGCATGCCAGCCAACTTGGTGCCTGCAGGCCAGCCAGGATGGTCCTGGCCCTGGGTGCTCTTCTGGAAGCTTTCCATTTCCCTGCCTGAGATACCCCTCCTGTCCCGGCCCCCACTGATTTCTTCCTTCCTCACGTCTGCCCAGGGAGAAATTCCAGCGCCAGGTATGGGTGACACATCCTCTTCTTTAGCAGGTGGCATCTTGACAACTGCTGCAGAAAGTCCAGCAGAGCCCCACTCACACTGGGCCACCCACAACGCCGTGACCTGTCACTCCCTCCCACCAGCCCAGCCCCGAGACTGCTGACAGGGCAGAGAAAATGGCGTCAGGCACAGCTGCAGGGGTTCTTGCTGCCTGGAGCGGTGTTTATATTGATCTCAAAACAGGCACACCTGGGGAGGGCTGGCCGGCATGGTCAGGCTGCCCAGGTCAGCCAATCATCACCCCTCAGGGTCTCACAGTTGCAGAAAATGGAACTTGCTGAATCGGCCAGGTCCAAGGAACAGGTGTGGGCTCTTGAGAGTCAGGATAGACAATGGGCTGCAGCTCTGGCTTGTATTCTAATCATTTTATCTGGCCCATGAGTGGGAGACAGCTTCAAGAAAACCCTGGCCTAATAAGAGGACCCCAGGAGTCAGGGAGAGGAGGGGTGGGTGGTGGGTGGAGACAGAGGCCTGGTGCCCCGGGTGCAGTGGAAGTCTCTGGAAGACCAGGGGGTGGCAGGCCGTACAGAGTGATGCCCAGGGTCACAGACCTGTCAGAGTTGCTATTTGTTAGTTCAAGTCCTGCTCTGAGGTGCTCTGTGTCAGATCTGAGTGACAGGTGAGCTGAGAGTGCTCTGCAATGAGGGCAATGTGCACGGTTCCTGTGTGCCCTGCCCTGCCACAGTACCTGCAAGTGTAGCTCTGTATCCTGGGAGGGAGCTGACCACGAGAGCCCCATGGGCTGCAGGGGACCTGCCCAGGGAACCCCATATCCTGGGATGGGCCTGACCATGAGAGCCCCATGGGCTGGTGTGGAGGTGGGGTACCTGCCCAGGTGAGCTCCATATCCTGAGATTGGCCTGACCACGAGAGCCCCATGGGCTGCCAGGGGCCTGGTAAAGATGTCAGGATCGTCAGTGAAGCCACCGAGTATATACCTCCAGTAGTTCCTAATTCCTACACCCTGCTGGTCATTCTACCAACCACCAGGAGACGGTATTCTGTATTAGTCTTCAATGATGCCTTCTTTTGTATGCCATTAGTCCCAGAGTCACAAGAAATTTTGGCTTCTAAGTGGCAGGACTCAACATACAACTAAAACAATACATCCAGGCCGTCTTGCCCCAAGTGTTCAAAAATTCCCACACCATCTTTGGGGAAAGCTTAGCTAAAGACGTAAAAGTTCTACCTCTGGAAAAGGAAACACTCCTTCAATATGCTGACGACATTCTGATCACCAGCCCTACTAAGGAGGCCTCTGAACTACCAAGCCAATAAAGGATAGAAGTTGTCCAAGAAAAAGCTCAAATATCACAGACTACGGTGACCTGCCTGGGCTTCATTCTCACAGAAGGTCGGAGAAGCTCATCCCAGGAAAGGGAAGAAACAATTTACAGCCTTACCCCTTTCTAAAACTAGAAGACAGCTTAGGGGTTCCTGGGGAGGCCAGAGTTTGCTGCTTCTGGATCCCTAACTACAGTCTACTAGCTGGGCCTCTATATGAAACACTGAAAGGAAAAGATGATGATCCTTTTGAATAGAATCCAGAAGTGGCCTTTCAAGAATGGAAAGAGCAGTCAATTCAGACCCTTGCCCTGGAACTCCCTAATTTAGCTAAACCCTTTGACCTTTACATTCCTGGTGAAAGGTGAATTGCCATTGGAGTATTAGTGCAAAACCTGGGACCACTTGAAATGGAACAATGCAAGAATGCCATCCAGGTAGGATAAACTATAGTCACCAAGGGGCTTGGCCCACTGCAACATCTGGCCAACATACTGGCGGTATCTAAAAACCTGGAAATCAGCAGCCCAAAAGGCCACCTCCCTCCTAAGGGAAAAGGACCCCACGTGGTGTTCCTAACCCCCAACCATGCCCTGAAGTTGCAGGGTTTGCTCCGTGGGCACACTGACCTCCAGTGAGGAAGCCCTCCTACTCCAACATCCAGAGAGATATCCGGGGGCAACGGGGCACCATGACGACACATGTGACCATCACTTGACCTGGAGTTTCTCTCATAAAACAACAAGAGTGTGTCACAAAAGAGTAGACTACTGCTTGCAGGACTTACTGCACCCAGAGGGGAGGTAATAATCTTGGCAGGGGAACCGTATATCACGCTGTCACCATAGAAAAGCCTACAGACACCGTGATGATGGTGACCAGTAAGACCGGCTGGACTCCTGTTTACTTCAAAAGGCTGTTGACTCAGTGGCCATCATGGTCCTTCATCACAACTGACCCTGGACTGTCCGGGAGTTGAGCAGGCAGGGTCCTGACACCTGGTGCTGTTTTTACGTTAATTCAGAGGCCTAATTGAAGAAAGTGCAGACTACTAGTCAGAGCATCTAGGCTGGCAGAAACGGTCAGCCTAAAGTGTCTGAACAAATGTGTGGCGGGGTGAAAGTGGACCTCACAGCGTCACTGCACATTTCCTTCCCGGACCCTTAAAGGTCATTAGAATCTATAACACTTCCAATGCTCATGCTCAGGCAGATGAACAGGGAGGCTGGAGGCCTGGGGACAATCAACGTCACCTAGAGGCTGCTGGGGAGAAGTTCTGACCCTCGCCCACGGGTATAAGGGCTCCTAACTCAGCACTCAGCAGTTACAGAAGAAGGGTCTGCACCCTCAGCACTCCAAGAATGAGGAAGAGGACAAAAGGCAGAAGAGGGGTTTGTCCCAGGCAAAGCCCATTAAAAATCCCTGGGAGATAAAAATAGAATCTGGGCAATAAAATAAAGTCTAACCTTTTTTATCCTTTGTGCTTTGTCTAATTTCATGTGCTCCTAGGGTCCCGCATACAGAGGTTCCACACCCGGCACTTCAGACCAGATTTCCTAGTACAGAATGGCTGGGTCGACACATCAGGTCCTGGGGCCCAGTGCAGACTCCGCGATATAGAGCCTGAGCTGCAGCCAACAGGGCCCTCGAGAGCTCTGCCCCCTCCCTCCCACTGAATCTGACAGGATCTCTACACAGCAGCCCAGCCCACAGCCCACGGGGTAGCACATGCTCTCACCTCTCCATTCTCTGATCAAAATATAAAGTTTCCTTTGCTTCTGAACCAAACTCAGTCTCGATCTTTTGGCTCCAATGACACTGGGCATGGGGACACTTGTTGGGGTCCGCTCTGGAGGATCAGTAACAGAAATTGAGAACGCTGTAACTTCAATGAACAGATGTGTGAGCCAAACTATAATTAACATAGAACAGTGTATAAGGCTCGGGTAAAATAAGATGTTTCTAACACTTCCATTTGATATTTCCATCACTTTATTATAAGCAAGTTCAGTGAAAAGGTTTGTCTAATTTGTCAGGTCAATATTAGAGAAGCGAAGTGATTTCTTTCCAAGGATGTACATCTAATAATCTTGGTTAAATCTTCAATCTTGTTTTAAATGCTTTTCCATTGAAAATGATACCTCTCATTCAGCTCCCCCATTTCTGAGAAGTATAAAATCTTATAATTTATTATTACCAAAGTGGAAAGGTGGGAGGAGGGATAAATTAACAGTTTGGGATTAACACATACACACTGCTATGTATAAAATAGATCGTCAACAAGGAACTACTCTATAGCACAGGGAACTACACTCAATATTTTGCAATAACCTATAAGGGGAAATAATCTGAAAAAGAATAGATATTTTTATTGACATCATCTATCAATGACAGTTAAAATGGAACCTAAGGGAAGCCGGTGGTCAGTGCTTCTGACCCTGAAGACTTCAATCATCTAAAGTTTGGACTCTGCCTACTTCCCAAGGCCCTTAATGAACATATGTGTAGCCGTAGCTTAAAAAATTCCCCAGTTTGGGTAGCGGAGAGACACTGATTTTGAAAAAGCCCTGGTGTTCTCCTCACATGAACGGGACACTTCCTACAGCTAAAACATGCCTGTCACACCCAGAGGATGGTATATCGTCTGATCGGGAAGAGTTTGGAAAAGGCATCTCATCTCCTCATCTCCTGGTGCTCGGGTTCACCACTCCGGCGTCTTTACTAACAGTCTCCCCACTTGGAGATGTCAGCACTGTCAACATCCTGTTGCACACAGTTTGGAATTTGTCCAAGGATGAAGCAGAAGGAGGAGGAACAATGAGAGACAAGTCCTAGGTTTTCGGACAGACATATGTCACTCTAATTTCCAATCAGGAAGACGAATTGACCAAAGGCTAGGGTTGCCCATGGAAACAGAATAGGGCTTGAGGAAATCCCGCTGCTTTGTGGCCAGTTCCCATAAACACAAGTTGAAAAATGGAACTCAGGGACACTAAAATTCACGAAACTGCAGAGTTGAAAATATCTATCACTGAAAAATGTCTTGAGGAAAGTCAGAGAAAAGGACTTGTAAGCAACGGAGAATGGCAGGAAAGGGATTGGATGAGGTAGAAAGGACTCGCCATTAAGCACAAGAAAAGGGGCTGAACATTGCCAACATTGCAGTTGGCCAAAAAGGGTGTATGCATCTTTTTCTGTATATATTCAAGAAAAGGGCATACACTTTTTTAGCCAACCAAACAGGTGGGCACTGGAAATCAATACTACAAAACATATCACTTCGCATCAGTCAGAAGAGCCTTCCTCATAAAGTGTAAACACCAGAAATGCAGGACAGGGCAAGGAGAAAAGGGAGCCCTGTGAGGCTTATAGTGGAAATGTATATTGCCAACGGTCACTCTGGAAAAGTGTATTGTGATTACTAAAGCAACTAAAAAATGAGCTACAGAGCACAGGGCACTTGCACTCATGGACGTATATCTTGGGAAAAAGAAAAATCGAGAGGACACAGGCACCCCAATGTTTACCGCCTCTCTGTTTAATATATCCTCGATTAGGATATAATTTATATGTCACTGGAGGGAAAAAATGGACAGAGGTGTGGCACTTATGTAGAGTGGAATATTACTCAGCCTGAAAATCAATGAAACATGGCCAGTTGTAACAACCCCAGAGGAGTTACGTATGATCATTTGAAGTCACATAATTCAAAAAGACAAAGACATACGATATTACTAATACATGGAATGTAAACGTGGCTACAAATGAACTGAATTACAAAAGAGAACGGGGTCTCAAATTTAGAAAACCAACTTATGCTTGCTTAAGGATCAAGGAGAGTTGGGGTGCTGCATAAAACCAGAGATTGAAATTAGCACAGATACCGTTCCATAAGCCAAATATGTAATAGAAAAAACCTACTTCCTGGTCAACGAAATGGACTCAACACCCCATATTCAGTGCCTAGGAATATACAGGATGAGTAAGAGTCTTAATACCTATGGATTTATATGTCTCCATAAGAGAATCAAGCGTGTGTACAGTGACAAAAACGCAGCAGTGAAAATCAGCTAAATCCCATTATCAAAATAAATTTCAAAAACAAAAAAAATGACAGTGAAATAGAGAGCAATTCTTAAATAATTCATTCAGGGCTTGTGATGCAACCTGGATTTACCTCATCTACACCCAGAGCTGAGTGAGACATAAGGTTGGACACTTCGGGCTGATAGCATTGGTGAGGTTCGATGAGCAAATGAAGACCATTTGAAGTCATACTGCATGGTACCCATTCCATGGGTCCCAACTCTCCAGGTTTAAGCGATTCTTCCTTCAGCTAAAACATGCATGGGAATCCCACAGTATGGTGCACCGTGTGACTGGGAAACGTTTTCAAATGCATCCCAGTTTTCGTCCCCTTTTTTTTGGGTTCACTATTCCAGACCCTTTACTAACATGCTCCCCACTTGGAGAGTCAGTGCCTTTAACCTCCTGTTTGGCACAGTTTGCAAATTCTGCACAAGATGAACAGGAATAGGGAGAACCAATGAGAGACTAGCTGTAGGTGTCTGCACGGGCAAATTTAACGCTCATTTCCCAGCAGGAAGAAGAATTAACCAAAGGCTCAGCATGCCGAGCAGCAACAAGATTAGGGCCTGAAGCAATCCTGCGGGTTTGCGGCCAGCTCAAAAGAAAGCGATTTGAAGAAAGGAGCTCAGGGGCACTGTAATTCACAAACCTGCAGAGTTATAAATGACAGGTATCGTCCAAAAATATATGGAAGGAAGGCTGCGAAGAGGACTTGAAAGCGGGGCAGAATTGCAGGAAATCGATTTCAGGGGGTAGACTGGAATTGCATTTAAATCATAGGAAAAGAGGCAGAACGACGACAATGATGCACTTGGCCAAAAAGGGCGTATGCGTTTTTTCCTGAATATATTCAGGAAAAAACGCATACGCCCTTTTTGGCCAACCAAGCAAGCATGTTAAAGAAATCTGCACTACAATGAAGTCTCACTGCCCCCCGGTCAAAAGGGCCATCTGAAAAAAGTGTAAAATCCAGAAAGGCAGCACAGGCCATGGAGAACAGCGAGCCTTGTTATGCTGATGGGCGGGATGTAAATTGCCAACAGCCACTCTGGAGAAGTGTATGGTGTTTCCTGGAACATCTAAAAAACAAAGCAACGGAGCCTGCGGCACTTCCCCTTATGGCCCTATAGCTTAGGAAAATTAAAATGAAAAACACACAGCCACTCAAAAGTCTCGGGCGGCTCTGTTTACAGGAACCTCGTCTACCGTACAAGTTAAATATCCTAGAATGTGAAAAATGGATAAAGAAGTTGTGGTACGTACGTACAATGGAATATCACTCACCAATGAAATCTATTTTATCAGGCCCGTCGCGGCATAATGAGTGGATTCAGGTACGATGATTCTAAGTGAAATAAGTCACACAGAAAATGAAACATCATAAGATATCACTACTACACGGAATGTAAACTTGGCTACACATGAACTGAATTACAAAACAGAACAGGGTCTCAAATTTAGAAAACCAACTTATGCTTGCTTAAGGGGAAAGGTGAGTTGGGGTGCTGCATAAAACCAGAGATAGAAATTAGCACAGATACCTTTCCATAAGCCAAATATGTAATAGTCAAGACCTACCCCTTGCTCAACGAAATGGACTAAACACCCCATATTCAACGCCTAGGAATACACCTGACTAGTAAGAATCTTCAAACCCATGGATTTATATGTCTCCGTAAGAGAATGAAGCATGTGTACAGCGGCATGAATGCAGCAGAGAAAATCCGATAAATCCCATTATCAAAATGAATTACACAAACAAAACCCAAGGACAGTGAAATAGAGAGCAATTCTTAAATAATTCATTCAGGGCTTGTGATGCAACCTGGATTTACCACATCTACACCCAGAGCTGAGTGAGACATAAGGTTGGGCACTTCGGGCTCATAGCATTGGTGAGGTTCGATGAGCAAATGCAGACCCTTTGAAGTCATACAGCATGGTACCCATTCCATGGGTCCCAACTCTCCAAGTTTAAGGGATTCTTCCTTCAGCTAAAACATGCATGGGAAACCCACAGTATGGTGCACCGTGTGACTGGCAAACGTTTTCAAATGCATCTCAGTTTTCGTCCCCTTTTACTCGGGTTCACCATTCCAGACCCTTTACGAACACTCTCCCCACTTGGAGAGTCAGTGCCTTTAACCTCCTGTTGGGCACAGTTTGCAATTTCTGCGCAAGATGTACAGGAATAGGGAGAACCAATGAGAGACTAGCTGTAGGTGTCTGCACGGGCAAATTTAACGCTCATTTCCAACCAGGAAGAGGAATTAACCAAAGGCTCAGCATGCCGTGCCGGAACCATATTAGGGCCTGAAGCAATCCTGCGGGTTTGCGGCCAGCTCACAAGAAAGCGATTTGAAGAAAGGAGCTCAGGGGCACTGTAATTCACACAACTGCAGAGTTATAAATGACAGCTATCGTCAAAAAATATATTGAAGGAAGGCTGCGAAGAGGACTTGAAAGCGGGGCAGAATTGCAGGAAAACGATTTCAGGGGGTAGACTGCAATTGCATTTAAAGTATAGGAAAAGAGGCAGAACGTCGAAAATGATGCACTTGGCCAAAAAGGGCGTATGCGTTTTTTCCTGAATATATTCAGGAAAAAATGTATATGCCCTTTTTGGCCAACCAAGCAAGCACGTTAAAGAAATCTGCACTACAATGAAGTCTCACTGCTCCCCGGTCAAAAGGTCCATCTGAAAAAGTGTATAATCCAGAAAGGCAGCACAGGCCATGGAGAACAGGGAGCCTTGTTATGCTTATGGGTGTGATGTTAATTGCCAACAGGCACTCTGGAGAAGTGTATGGTGTTTCCTGAAACACCTAAAACACAAAGCAACGGAGCCTACGGCACTTCCACTTATGGTCATATAGCTTAGGGAAATTAAAATCAAAAACACAGAGCCACCCCAAAGTTTCATACGGCTCTGTTTTCAAGAACCTCGTCTACGGTACAATTTAAATATCACAGAAAGCAAAAAATGGATAAAGACATTGTGCTACGTATGTGCAATAGAATATCACTCTCCAATGAAATCTATGTCATCAGGCCCATCGCGGCATAATGAGTGGATTCATGTACGATGATTCTAAGTGAAATAAGTCACACAGAAAATGAAACATCATAAGATATCACTAATACACGGAATGTAATCTTGGCTACACATGAACTGAATTACAAAACAGAACAGGGTCTCAAATTTAGAAAACCAACTTATGTTTGCTTAAGGGGAAAGGTGAGTTGGGTGCTGCATAAAACCAGAGATAGAAATTAGCACAGATACCATTCCATACGTCAAATATGTAATAGTCAAGACCTACCCCTTGCTCAACGAAATGGGCTAAACACCCTATATTCAACGCCTAGGAATACACCTGACTAGAAAGAATTTTCAAACCCATGGATTTATATGTCTCCATAAGAGAATCAAGCGTGTGTACAGCTGCATGAAGGCAGCAGAGAAAATCCGATAAATCCCATTATCAAAATGAATTACAAAAACAAAACACAATGACAGTGAAATAGAGAGCAATTCTTAAATAATTCATTCAGGGCTTGTGATGCAACCTGGATTTACCACATCTACACCCAGAGCTCAGTGAGACATAATGTTGGACACTTCGGGCTGATAGCATTGGTGAAGTTCGTTGAGCAAATGCAGACAATTTGAAGTCATACTGCATGGTTCCCATTCCATTGGTCCCAACTCTCCAGGTTTAAGCGATTCTTCCTTCAGCTAAAACATGCATGGGAAACCCACAGTATGGTGCACTGTGTGACCGGGAAACGTTTTCAAATGCATCTCAGTTTTCCTCCCCTTTTACTCGGGTTCACAATTCCAGACCATTTACTAACACTCTCCCCACTTGGAGAGTCAGTGCCTTTAACCTGCTGTTTGGCACAGTTTGCAATTTCTGCACATGATGAACAGGAATAGGTAGAACCAATGAGAGACTAGCTGTAGGTGTCTGCAGGGGCAAATTTAACGCTCATTTCCGACCAGGAAGAGGAATTAACCAAAGGCTCAGCATGCCGTGCCGGAACCAGATTAGGGCCTGAAGCAATCCTGCGGGTTTGCGGCAAGCTCACAAGAAAGCGATTTGAAGAAAGGAGCTCAGGGGCACTGTAATTCACAAACCTGCAGTGTTATAAATGACAGCTATCGTCCAAAAATATATTGAAGGAAGGCTGCGAAGAGGACTTGAAAGCGGGGCAAAATTGCAGGAAAACGATTTCAGGGGGTAGACTGGAATTGCATTTAAAGCATAGGAAAAGAGGCAGAACGTCGACAATGATGCACTTGGCCAAAAGGGCGTATGCGTTTTTTCCTGAATATATTCAGGAAAAAACGCATACGCCCTTTTTGGCCAACCAAGCAAGCATGTTAAAGAAATCTGCACTACAATGAAGTCTCACTGCCCCCCGATCAAAAGGGCCATCTGAAAAAAGTGTAAAATCCAGAAATGCAGCACAGGCCATGGAGAACAGGGAGCCTTGTTATGCTGATGGGTGGGATATAAATTGCCAAGAGCCACTCTGGAGAAGTGTATGGTGTTTCCTGAAACACCTAAGAAACAAAGCAACGGAGCCTACGGCACTTCCACTTATGGTCCTATAGCTTAGGGAAATTAAAATCAAAAACAAACAGCCACCCCAAAGTTTCAGACGGCTCTGTTTACAAGAACCTCGTCTACAGTACAAGTTAAATATCCCAGAAAGCGAAAAATGGATAAACAAGTTGTGGTACGTACGTACAATGGTATATCACTCACCAATGAAGTCTATGTCATCTGGCCCGTCATGGCATAATGAGTGGATTCAGGTACAATGATTCTAAGTGACATAAGTCACACAGAAAATGAAACATCATAAGATATCACTAATACACCGAATGTAATCTTGGCTACACATGAACTGAATTACAAAACAGAACAGGGTCTCAAATTTAGAAAACCAACTTATGTTTGCTTAAGGGGAAAGGTGAGTTGGGGTGCTGCATAAAACCAGAGATAGAAATTAGCACAGATACCATTCCATACGTCAAATACGTAATAGACAAACCTACCCCTTGCTCAACAAAATGGGCTAAGCACCCTATATTCAACGCCTAGGAATACACCTGACTAGTAAGAATCTTCAAACCAATAGATTTATATGTCTCCATAAGAGAATCAAGCGTGTGTACAGCTGCATGAAGGCAGCAGAGAAAATCCGATAAAAACCATTATCAAAATGAATTAAAAAACAAAACACAATGACAGTGAAATAGAGAGCAATTCTTAAATAATTCATTCAGGGCTTGTGATGCAACCTGGATTTACCTCATCTACACCCAGAGCTGAGTGAGACATAAGGTTGGACACTTCGGGCTGATAGCATTGGTGAGGTTCGATGAGCAAATGAAGACCATTTGAAGTCATACTGCATGGTACCCATTCCATGGGTCCCAACTCTCCAGGTTTAAGCGATTCTTCCTTCAGCTAAAACATGCATGGGAAACCCAAGGTATGGTGCACCGTGTGACTGGGAAACGTTTTCAAATGCATCCCAGTTTTCGTCCCTATTTTTTTTGGGTTCACTATTCCAGACCCTTTACTAACACGCTCCCCACTTGGAGAGTCAGTGCCTTTAACCTCCTGTTTGGCACAGTTTGCAAATTCTGCACAAGATGAACAGGAATAGGGAGAACCAATGAGAGACTAGCTGTAGGTGTCTGCACGGGCAAATTTAACGCTCATTTCCCAGCAGGAAGAAGAATTAACCAAAGGCTCAGCATGCCGAGCAGCAACAAGATTAGGGCCTGAAGCAATCCTGCGGGTTTGCGGCCAGCTCAAAAGAAAGCGATTTGAAGAAAGGAGCTCAGGGGCACTGTAATTCACAAACCTGCAGAGTTATAAATGACAGGTACCGTCCAAAAATATATGGAAGGAAGGCTGCGAAGAGGACTTGAAAGCGGGGCAGAATTGCAGGAAATCGATTTCAGGGGGTAGACTGGAATTGCATTTAAATCATAGGAAAAGAGGCAGAACGACGACAATGATGCACTTGGCCAAAAAGGGCGTATGCGTTTTTTCCTGAATATATTCAGGAAAAAACGCATACGCCCTTTTTGGCCAACCAAGCAAGCATGTTAAAGAAATCTGCACTACAATGAAGTCTCACTGCCCCCCGGTCAAAAGGGCCATCTGAAAAAAGTGTAAAATCCAGAAAGGCAGCACAGGCCATGGAGAACAGGGAGCCTTGTTATGCTGATGGGCGGGATGTAAATTGCTAACAGCCACTCTGGAGAAGTGTATGGTGTTTCCCGGAACATCTAAAAAACAAAGCAACGGAGCCTGCGGCACTTCCCCTTATGGCCCTATAGCTTAGGAAAATTAAAATGAAAAACACACAGCCACTCAAAAGTCTCGGGCGGCTCTGTTTACAGGAACCTCGTCTACCGTACAAGTTAAATATCCTAGAATGTGAAAAATGGATAAAGAAGTTGTGGTACGTACGTACAATGGAATATCACTCAGCAATGAAATCTATGTCATCAGGCCCGTCGCGGCATAATGAGTGGATTCAGGTACGATGATTCTAAGTGAAATAAGTCACACAGAAAATGAAACATCATAAGATATCACTACTACACGGAATGTAAACTTGGCTACACATGAACTGAATTACAAAACAGAACAGGGTCTCAAATTTAGAAAACCAACTTATGCTTGCTTAAGGGGAAAGGTGAGTTGGGGTGCTGCATAAAACCAGAGATAGAAATTAGCACAGATACCTTTCCATAAGCCAAATATGTAATAGTCAAGACCTACCCCTTGCTCAACGAAATGGACTAAACACCCCATATTCAACGCCTAGGAATACACCTGACTAGTAAGAATCTTCAAACCCATGGATTTATATGTCTCCGTAAGAGAATGAAGCGTGTGTACAGCGGCATGAATGCAGCAGAGAAAATCCGATAAATCCCATATCAAAATGAATTACACAAACAAAACCCAAGGACAGTGAAATAGAGAGCAATTCTTAAATAATTCATTCAGGGCTTGTGATGCAACCTGGATTTACCACATCTACACCCAGAGCTGAGTGAGACATAAGGTTGGGCACTTCGGGCTGATAGCATTGGTGAGGTTCGATGAGCAAATGCAGACCCTTTGAAGTCATACAGCATGGTACCCATTCCATGGGTCCCAACTCTCCAAGTTTAAGGGATTCTTCCTTCAGCTAAAACATGCATGGGAAACCCACAGTATGGTGCACTGTGTGAGTGGCAAACGTTTTCAAATGCATCTAAGTTTTCGTCCCCTTTTACTCGGGTTCACCATTCAAGACCCTTTACGAACACTCTCCCCACTTGGAGAGTCAGTGCCTTTAACCTCCTGTTGGGCACAGTTTGCAATTTCTGCGCAAGATGAAAAGGAATAGGGAGAACCAATGAGAGACTAGCTGTAGGTGTCTGCACGGGCAAATTTAACGCTCATTTCCAACCAGGAAGAGGAATTAACCAAAGGCTCAGCATGCCGTGCCGGAACCATATTAGGGCCTGAAGCAATCCTGCGGGTTTGCGGCCAGCTCACAAGAAAGCGATTTGAAGAAAGGAGCTCAGGGGCACTGTAATTCACACAACTGCAGAGTTATAAATGACAGCTATCGTCAAAAAATATATTGAAGGAAGGCTGCGAAGAGGACTTGAAAGCGGGGCAGAATTGCAGGAAAACGATTTCAGGGGGTAGACTGCAATTGCATTTAAAGTATAGGAAAAGAGGCAGAACGTCGAAAATGATGCACTTGGCCAAAAAGGGCGTATGCGTTTTTTCCTGAATATATTCAGGAAAAAATGTATATGCCCTTTTTGGCCAACCAAGCAAGCATGTTAAAGAAATCTGCACTACAATGAAGTCTCACTGCTCCCCGGTCAAAAGGTCCATCTGAAAAAGTGTATAATCCAGAAAGGCAGCACAGGCCATGGAGAACAGCGAGCCTTGTTATGCTGATGGGCGGGATGTAAATTGCTAACAGCCACTCTGGAGAAGTGTATGGTGTTTCCCGGAACACCGAAAAAACAAAGCTACGGAGCCTACGGCACTTCCACTTATGGTCCTATAGATTAGGGAAATTAAAAGCAAAAACACACAGCCACCCCAAAGTGTCGGACGGCTCTGTTTACAAGAACCTCGTCTACAGTACAAGTTAAATATCCCAGAATGTGAAAAATGGATAAAGAAGTTGTGGTACGTACGTACAATGGAATATCACTCAGCAATGAAATCTATGTCATCAGGCCCGTCACGGCATAATGAGTGGATTCAGGTACGATGATTCTTAGTGAAATAAGTCACACAGAAAATGAAACATCATAAGATATCACTAATACACGGAATGTAAACTTGGCTACACATGAACTGAATTACAAAACAGAACAGGGTCTCAAATTTAGAAAACCAACTTATGCTTGCTTAAGGGGAAAGGTGAGTTGCGGTGCTGCATAAAACCAGAGATAGAAATTAGCACAGATACCTTTCCTTAAGCCAAATATGTAATAGTCAAGACCTACCCCTTGCTCAACGAAATGGACTAAACACCCCATATTCAATGCCTAGGAATACACCTGACTAGTAAGTATCTTCAAACCCCTGGATTTATATGTCTCCGTAAGAGAATGAAGCGTGTGTACAGCGGCATGAATGCAGCAGAGAAAATCCGATAAATCCCATTATCAAAATGAATTACACAAACAAAACCCAAGGACAGTGAAATAGAGAGCAATTCTTAAATAATTCATTCAGGGCTTGTGATGCAACCTGGATTTACCACATCTACACCCAGAGCTGAGTGAGACATAAGGTTGGGCACTTCGGGCTGATAGCATTGGTGAGGTTCGATGAGCAAATGCAGACCCTTTGAAGTCATACAGCATGGTACCCATTCCATGGGTCCCAACTCTCCAAGTTTAAGGGATTCTTCCTTCAGCTAAAACATGCATGGGAAACCCACAGTATGGTGCACCGTGTGACTGGCAAACGTTTTCAAATGCATCTCAGTTTTCGTCCCCTTTTACTCGGGTTCACCATTCCAGACCCTTTACGAACACTCTCCCCATTTGGAGAGTCAGTGCCTTTAACCTCCTGTTGGGCACAGTTTGCAATTTCTGCGCAAGATGAAAAGGAATAGGGAGAACCAATGAGAGACTAGCTCTAGGTGTCTGCACGGGCAAATTTAACGCTCATTTCCCAGCAGGAAGAGGAATTAACCAAAGGCTCAGCATGCCGTGCCGGAACCAGATTAGGGCCTGAGGCAATCCTGTGGGTTTGCGGCCAGCTCACAAGATAGCAAGTTGAAGAAATGAGCTCAGGGGCACTGTAACTCACAAACCTGCAGAGTTATAAATGACAGCTATCGTCCAAAAATATATTGAAGGAAGGCTGCGAAGGCGGCTTGTAAGCGGGACAGATTTGCAGGAAAACGATTTCAGGGGGTAGACGGGAATTGCATTTAAGGCATAGGAAAAGAGGCAGAACGTCGACAATGATGCTCTTGGCCAAAAAGGCTGTATGCGTTTTTTCCTGAATATATTCAGGAAAAAACGCATATGCCCTTTTTGGCCAACCAAGCAAGCATGTTAAAGAAATCTGCACTACAATAAAGTCTCACTGCCCCCCGGTCAAAAGGGCCATCTGAAAAAAGTGTAAAATCCAGAAAGGCAGCACAGGCCATGGAGAACAGCGAGCCTTGTTATGCTGATGGGCGGGATGTAAATTGCTAACAGCCACTCTGGAGAAGTGTATGGTGTTTCCCGGAACACCGAAAAAACAAAGCTACGGAGCCTACGGCACTTCCACTTATGGTCCTATAGATTAGGGAAATTAAAATCAAAAACACACAGCCACCCCAAAGTGTCGGACGGCTCTGTTTACAAGAACCTCGTCTACAGTACAAGTTAAATATCCCAGAATGTGAAAAATGGATAAAGAAGTTGTGGTACGTACGTACAATGGAATATCACTCAGCAATGAAATCTATGTCATCAGGCCCGTCACGGCATAATGAGTGGATTCAGGTACGATGATTCTAAGTGAAATAAGTCACACAGAAAATGAAACATCATAAGATATCACTACTACACGGAATGTAAACTTGGCTACACATGAACTGAATTACAAAACAGAACAGGGTCTCAAATTTAGAAAACCAACTTATGCTTGCTTAAGGGGAAAGGTGAGTTGGGGTGCTGCATAAAACCAGAGATAGAAATTAGCACAGATACCTTTCCATAAGCCAAATATGTAATAGTCAAGACCTACCCCTTGCTCAACGAAATGGACTAAACACCCCATATTCAACGCCTAGGAATACACCTGACTAGTAAGAATCTTCAAACCCATGGATTTATATGTCTCCGTAAGAGAATGAAGCGTGTGTACAGCGGCATGAATGCAGCAGAGGAAATCCGATAAATCCCATTATCAAAATGAATTACACAAACAAAACCCAAGGACAGTGAAATAGAGAGCAATTCTTAAATAATTCATTCAGGGCTTGTGATGCAACCTGGATTTACCACATCTACACCCAGAGCTGAGTGAGACATAAGGTTGGGCACTTCGGGCTGATAGCATTGGTGAGGTTCGATGAGCAAATGCAGACCCTTTGAAGTCATACAGCATGGTACCCATTCCATGGGTCCCAACTCTCCAAGTTTAAGGGATTCTTCCTTCAGCTAAAACATGCATAGGAAACCCACAGTATGGTGCACCGTGTGACTGGCAAACGTTTTCAAATGCATCTCAGCTTTCGTCCCCTTTTACTCGGGTTCACCATTCCAGACCCTTTACGAACACTCTCCCCACTTGGAGAGTCAGTGCCTTTAACCTCCTGTTGGGCACAGTTTGCAATTTCTGTGCAAGATGAAAAGGAATAGGGAGAACGAATGAGAGACTAGCTCTAGGTGTCTGCACGGGCAAATTTAACGCTCATTTCCCACCAGGAAGAGGAATTAACCAAAGGCTCAGCATGCCGTGCCGGAACCAGATTAGGGCCTGAGGCAATCCTGTGGGTATGCGGCCAGCTCACAGATAGCGAGTTGAAGAAATGAGCTCAGGGGCACTGTAACTCACAAACCTGCAGAGTTATAAATGACAGCTATCGTACAAAATATATTGAAGGAAGGCTGCGAAGACGACTTGTATGTGGGGCAGAATTGCAGGAAAACGATTTCAGGGGGTAGACGGGAATTGCATTTAAAGCATAGGAAAAGAGGCAGAACGTCGACAATGATGCTCTTGGCCAAAAAGAGCGTATGGGTTTTTTCCTGAATATATTCAGGAAAAAACGCATACACCCTTTTTGGCCAACCAAGCAAGCATGTTAAAGAAATCTGCACTACAATGAAGTCTCACTGCCCCCCGGTCAAAAGGGCCATCTGAAAAAAGTGTAAAATTCAGAAAGGCAGCACAGGCCATGGAGAACAGGGAGCCTTGTTATGCTGATGGGCGGGATGTAAATTGCCAACAGCCACTCTGGAGAAGTGTATGGTGTTTCCCGGAACACCGAAAAAACAAAGCTACGGAGCCTTCGGCACTTCCACTTATGGTCCTATAGCTTAGGGAAATTAAAATCAAAAACACACAGCCACCCCAAAGTGTCGGACGGCTCTGTATACAAGAATCTCGTCTACGGTACAAGTTAAATATCGCAGAATGTGAAAAATGGATAAAGAAGTTCTGGTACGTACGTACAATGGAATATCACTCAGCAATGAAATCTATGTCATCAGGCCCGTCGCGCCATAATGAGTGGATTCAGGTACGATGATTCTAAGTGAAATAAGTCACACAGAAAATGAAACATCATAAGATATCACTAATACACGGAACCTAAACTTGGCTACACATGAACTGAATTACAAAATACAACAGGGTCTCAAATTTAGAAAACCAACTTATGCTTGCTTAAGGGGAAAGGTGAGTTGGGGTGCTGCATAAAACCAGAGATAGAAATTAGCACAGATACCTTTCCATAAGCCAAATATGTAATAGTCAAGTCCTACCCCTTGCTCAACGAAATGGACTAAACACCCAATATTCAACGCCTAGGAATACACCTGACTAGTAAGAATCTTCAAACCCATGGATTTATATGTCTCCATAAGAGAATGAAGCGTGTGTACAGCGGCATGAATGCAGCAGAGAAAATCCGATAAATCCCATTACCAAAATGAATTACACAAACAAAACCCAAGGACAGTGAAATAGAGAGCAATTCTTAAATAATTCATTCAGGGCTTGTGATGCAACATGGATTTACCACGTCTACACCCAGAGCTGAGTGAGACATAAGGTTGGGCACTTCGGGCTGATAGCATTGGTGAGGTTCGATGAACAAATGCAGACCCTTTGAAGTCATACTGCATGGTACCCATTCTATGGGTCCCAAATCTCCAGGTTTAAGGGATTCTTCTTTCAGCTAAAACATGCATGGGAAACCCACAGTACGGTGCACCTTGTGACAGACAAACGTTTTCAAATGCATCTCAGTTTTCGTCCCCTTTTACTCGGGTTCACCATTCCAGACCCTTTACTAACACTCTCCCCACTTGGAGAGTCAGTGCCTTTAACCTCCTGTTGGGCACAGTTTGCAATTTCTGCACAAGATGAACAGGAAGAAGGAGAACCAGTGAGAGACTAGCTCTAGGTGTCTGCACGGGCAAACTTAACGCTCATTTCACACCAGGAAAAGGAATTAACCAAAGGCTCAGCATGCCGTGCCGGAACCAGATTAGGGCCTGAAGCAATCCTGTGGGTTTGCGGCCAGCTCACAAGATAGCGAGTTGAAGAAAGGAGCTCAGGGGCACTGTAACTCACAAACCTGCAGAGTTATAAATGACAGCTATCGTCCAAAAATATATTGAGGGAAGGCTGCGAAGACGACTTGTAAGCGGGGCAGAATTGCAGGAAAACGATTTCAGGGGGTAGACGGGATTGCATTTAAAGCATAGGAAAAGGGGCAGAACGTCGTAAATGATGCTCTTGGGCAAAAAGGGCGTTTGCGTTTTTTCCTGAATATATTCAGGAAAAATCGCATACGCCCTTTTTGGCCAACCAAGCAAGCATGTTAAAGAAATCTGCACTACAATGAAGTCTCACTGCCCCCCGGTCAAAAGGGTCATCTGAAAAAAGTGTAAAATCCAGAAATGCAGCAAAGGCCATGGAGAACAGGGAGCCTTGCTATGCTGATGGGTGGGATGTAAATTGCCAAGAGCCACTCTGGAGAAGTGTACGGTGTTTCTTGAAACACCTAAAAAACAAAGCAACGGAGCCTACGGCACTTCCACTTATGGTCCTATAGCTTAGGGAAATTAAAATCAAAAACACACAGCCACCCCAAAGTTTCAGACGGCTCTGTTTACAAGAACCTCGTCTACGGTACAAGTTAAATATCCCAGAAAGCGAAAAATGGATAAAGAAGTTGTGGTACGTACGTACAATGTAATATCACTCACCAATGAAATCTATGTCATCTGGCCCGTCGTGGCATAATGAGTGGATTCAGGTACGATGATTCTAAGTGAAATAAGTCACACAGAAAATGAAACATCATAATATATCACTAATACGCGGATTGTAATCTTGGCTACACATGAACTGAATTACAAAACAGAACAGGGTCTCAAATTTAGAAAACCAACTTATGTTTGCTTAAGGGGAAAGGTGAGTTGGGGTGCTGCATAAAACCAGAGATAGAAATTAGCACAGATACCATTCCATACGTCAAGTATGTAATAGTCAAGACCTACCCCTTTCTCAACGAAATGGGCTAAACACCCTATATTTAACGACTAGAAATTCACCGGACTAGTAAGAATCTTCAAACCCATGGATTTATATGTCTCCGTAAGAGAATGAAGCGTGTGTACAGCGGCATGAATGCAGCAGAGAAAATCCGATAAATCCCATTATCAAAATGAATTACACAAACAAAACCCAAGGACAGTGAAATAGAGAGCAATTCTTAAATAATTCATTCAGGGCTTGTGATGCAACCTGGATTTACCACATCTACACCCAGAGCTGAGAGAGACATAAGGTTGGGCACTTCCGGCTGATAGCATTGGTGAGGTTCGATGAGCAAATGCAGACCCTTTGAAGTCATACTGCATGGTACCCATTCTATGGGTCCCAAATCTCCAGGTTTAAGGGATTCTTCTTTCAGCTAAAACATGCATGGGAAACCCACAGTATGGTGCACCGTGTGACAGACAAACGTTTTCAAATGCATCTCAGTTTTTGTCCCCTTTTACTCGGGTTCACCATTCCAGACACTTTACTAACACTCTCCCCACTTGGAGAGTCAGTGCCTTTAACATCCTGTTGGGCACAGTTTGCAAATTCTGCGCAAGATGAACAGGAAGAGGGAGTACCAGTGAGAGACTAGCTGTAGGTGTCTGCACGGGCAATCTTAACGCTCATTTCACACCAGGAAAAGGAATTAACCAAAGGCTCAGCATGCTGTGCCGGAACCAGATTAGGGCCTGAAGCAATCCTGCGGGTTTGTGGCCAGCTCACAAGATAGCGAGTTGAAGAAAGGAGCTCAGGGGCACTGTAACTCACAAACCTGCAGAGTTATAAATGACAGCTATCGTCCAAAAATATATTGAAGGAAGTCTGCAAAGACGACTTGTAAGCAGGACAGATTTGCAGGAAAACGATTTCAGGGGGTAGAAGGGAATTGCATTTAAAGAATAGGAAAAGAGGCAGAACGTCGACAATGATGCTCTTGGTCAAAAAGAGCGTATGCGTTTTTTCTTGAATATATTCAGGAAAAAACGCATACGCCCTTTTTGGCCAACCAAGCAAGCATGTTAAAGAAATCTGCACTACAATGAAGTCTCACTGCTCCCCGGTCATAAGGGCCATCTGATAAAAGTGTAAAATCCAGAATGGCAGCACAGGCCATGGAGATCAGGGAGCCTTGTTATGCTGATGGGCGGGATGTAAATTGCCAACTGTCACTCTGGAGAAGTGTATGGTGTTTCCCGGAACACCGAAAAAACAAAGGTATGGAGCCTACGGCACTTCCACTTTTGGTCCTATAGCTTAGGGAAATTAAAATCAAAAACACACAGCCACCCCAAAGTGTCGGACGCCTCTGTTTACAAGAACCTCGTCTACGGTACGAGTTAAATATCGCAGAATGTGAAAAATGGATAAAGAAGTTCTGGTACGTACGTACAATGGAATATCACTCAGCAATGAAATCTATGTCATCAGGCCCGTCACGGCATAATGAGTGGATTCAGCTACGATGATTCTAAGTGAAATAATCACACAGGAAATGAAACATCATAAGATATCACTAATACACGGAACGTAAACCTGGCTACACATGAACTGAATTACAAAATACAACAGGGTCTCAAATTTAGAAAACCAACTTATGCTTGCTTAAGGGGAAAGGTGAGTTGGGGTGCTGCATAAAACCAGAGATAGAAATTAGCACAGATACCTTTCCATAAGCCAAATATGTAATAGTCAAGACCTACCCCTTGCTCAACGAAATGGACTAAACACCCAATATTCAACGCCTAGGAATACACCTGACTAGTAAGAATCTTCAAACCCATGGATTTATATGTCTCCGTAAGAGAATGAAGCGTGTGTACAGCGGCATGAATGCAGCAGAGAAAATCCGATAAATCCCATTACCAAAATGAATTACACAAACAAAACCCAAGGACAGTGAAATAGAGAGCAATTCTTAAATAATTCATTCAGGGCTTGTGATGCAACCTGGATTTACCACATCTACACCCAGAGCTGAGTGAGACATAAGGTTGGGCACTTCGGGCTGATAGCATTGGTGAGGTTCAATGAGCAAATGCAGACCCTTTGAAGTCATACAGCATGGTACCCATTCCATGGGTCCCAACTCTCCAAGTTTAAGGGATTCTTCCTTCAGATAAAACATGCATGGGAAACCCACAGTATGGTGCACCGTGTGACTGGCAAACGTTTTCAAATGCATCTCCGTTTTCATCCCCTTTTACTCGGGTTCACAATTCCAGACCCTTTACTAACACTCTCCCCAGTTGGAGAGTCAGTGCCTTTAACCTCCTGTTTGGGACAGTTTGCAATTTCTGCGCAAGATGAACAGGAATAGGGAGAACCAATGAGAGACTAGCTGTAGGTGTCTGCACGGGCAATTTAATGCTCATTTCTCACCAGGATGTGGAATTAACCAAAGGCTCAGAATGCCGTGCCGGAACCAGATTAGGGCCTGAAGCAATACTGCGGGTGTGCAGGCAGCTCACAAGATAGCGAGTTGAACAAAGGAGCTCAGGGACACTGTAATTCACAAACCTGCAGAGTTATAAATGACAGCTATCGTCCAAAAATATATTGAAGGAAGGCTGCGAAGAGGACTTGAAAGCGGGGCAGAATTCCAGGAAAACGATTTCAGGAGGTAGACGGGAAGTGCACTGAAAGCATAGGAGAAGAGGCAGTACCTCGACAATGATGCACTTGTTCAAAAAGTACATATGTGTTTTTTCCAAGGCCCTCCTTAATGAGGGTAGGGGGCTCCCAGCATGCTTCAGTGGCCAACAGAGGGCCCACATCGCCAAGGTGACGTGAGCCAGCCAGGCAGGAGTGACCTCACATCAGAGGGCCCACCTCACAGAAGGGTAAGGGACCCAGCCATTATCAGACTCTCACCAGAGGGCCCACATCAGCAAGGGGCTGGGAACCAGGCAGGAGTGTCTTCACACCCATGGGGCCACATCATTGCAAGTTGAGGTACCCAGCACATGTGGCCTCAAACCAGAGAACCCACATCTCCATGGGTCGCGGAGCGAGGCAGGCAGGATGAACCTCAAAACACGTGGCCCATTGTATAAAAAAGGTGAGGAATCCAGCAGTTGGAACATCCCAGCAGGCGGCCCCAAAGCACCGAGGCTATGGGATCCAGGCAATGATGAACTCACAACAGAGGGCCCTCATCATGAAACTGTGAGCAACCTAGCCATTGTGACCTCAGAGGACAAGGCCCACATCCCCATGGGGAAGCGAACCAAGCAGGAGTGTCATCGCACCAGTGGGCACACATCAGAAAATGTGGGGAGCCCAGCAGTTAGGGCCTGATGCCAGAGGGCCCTCATCACCGAGGAGAGGAGGCTCCCAGCAGGCTCCAACTGCTACAAGAGGGCCAACGTCGCCAATGCGGGGTGTGCCAGCCAGGCAGGAGTGACCTCAGAGCAGAGGGCCAACCTCAAAAAAGTGTGAGGAACCCAAAGAGGATTAGACTCTCACCAGAGGGCCCACATCACCAAGAGGATCAGAACCAGGCAGGACTGTCTTCACACCAGGGTGACCACATCATAGAAAGGTGAGGAACCCAGCACATGTGGCCTAAACCAGAAGACCCACATCTCCAAGGGGCTCGGAGTGAGGCATGCAGGAGTAGCCTCACAACACAGGGCCCATAGAATAAAAAAGCTGAGGAATCCTGCAGTGGGAACCTCCCAGCAGGCGGCCCAGAGCACCGAGTCTATGCGATCCAGGCTGCAGTGAACTCACAGCAGAGGGCCCATATCATGAAACTGTGAGCAACCCAGCCATTGGGACCTCACAGCAGAAGGCCCACATCCCCATGGGGTTGGGAACATGGCAAGAGTGTCCTCGCAACACTTAGCACGTATCAGAAAAAGTGGGTACCCAGCAGTTACGGCCTGACGCTAGAGAGCCCTCATCACCGAGGGGAGGTGGCTCCCAGCAGGCTCCAACTGCCACAAGAGGGCCGATGTCGCCAAGGCGGGGTGTGCCAGCCAGTCAGTAGTGACCTCACAACAGAGGGCCCACCTCACAGAAGGGTGAGGAACCCAGCCAGGATCAGACTCACACCAGAGGGCCCACATCACCAAGGGGATAGAAACCAGGCAGGAGTGTCCTCACACCAGTGGGGCCACATCATCGAAAGGTGAGGGACCCAGCACACGTGGCCTCTAACCAGAGGACACACATCACCAAGGGGCTGGGAGTGAGTCAGGCAGGAGGAGTCTCCAAACAGAGGGCCCATAGAAGAAAAAAGGTGAGGAATCCCGCAGTTGGAACCTCCCCGCAGGCGGCCAGGAGCAGCGAGGCTATGGGATCCAGGCCGGAGTGAACTCACACCAGAGGGCCCTCATCATGAAACTGAGCCACCCACCGTTGGGACCTCAGAGCAGAAGGCCCATATTCCCATAGGGTTGGAAACCTGGCAGGAGTGTACTCACACCACAGGGCGCACATCAGAAAATTTTGGGAGCCCAGGAGTTAGAGCCTGACGCCAGAGGGCCCTCATTACCGAGGGGAGGAGACTCCCAGCAGGCACCAACTCCCAACTGAGGGCCCACGTCGCCAAGGTGACGTGTGCCAGTCAGGCAGGAGTGACCTCACAGCAGAGGGCCTACCTCACAGAAGGGTGAGGAAACCAGCCAGGATAAGACTCTCACCAGAGAGCCCACATCACCAAGAGGACCGGAACAAGGCAGGAGTGTCCTCACACCAGTGTGGCCACATTATAGAAAGGTGACGAACCCAGCACATGTGGCCTAAACCAGAGGACCCACATTTCCAAGGTGCTCCGAGTGAGGCAGGCAGGAGTAGCCTAACAACACAGGGCCCACAGAATAAAAAATGTGAGGAATCCAGCAGTTGGAACCCCCCAGCAGGTGGCCCAGAGTATGGAGTCTATGGGATCCAGGCCACAGTGAACTCACAGCAGAGGGCTCACATCATGATACTGTGAGCAACCCAGCTGGTGGGACCTCAGAGCAGAAGGCCCACATCCCCATGGGGATGGGAACGTGGCAGGAGTGTACTCGCACGACAGGGCACATATCAGAAAATTTTGGGAGCCCATGAGTTAGGGCCTGACGCCAGAGGGCCCTCATTACCGAGGGGAGGAGACTCCCAGCAGGCACCAACTCCCAACTGAGGGCCCACATCGCCACGGTGATGTGTGCCAGCCAGGCAGGAGTGACCTCACAGCAGAGGGCCCACCTCCCAGAAGGGTGAGGAATCCAGCCAGGATCAGACTCTCACCAGAGGGCCCCCATCACCAAGGGGATGGGAACCAGGCAGGAGTGTCCTCACACCAGTGGGGCCACATCAATAAAGGTGAGGAAACCGGCACATGTGGCCTCAAACCAGAGGACCTACATCACAAAAGGGCTGGGAGTGAGTCAGGAAGGAGGAGCATGAAAACACAGGACCCAAAGAATAAAAATGGTAAGGAATCCAGCAGTAGGAACCTCCCAGCAGGCGGCTCAGAGCACAGAGTCTATGGGATCTAGGCCTGAGTGAACTAACACCAGAGAGCCAACATCCTGAAACTGTGAACAACACAGGTGTTGGGACCATAGAGCAGAAGGCACATGGGGATGGGAACCTGGCAGGAGTGCCCTCACACCACTTAGCACGTATCAGAAAATGTGGGTAACCAGCAGTTAGGGCCTGATGCCAGAGGGCCTCATCACTGAGGGGAGGAGGCTCCCAGCGGGCTCCAACTGCCACCAGAGGGCCGACGTCGCCAAGGCGGGGTGTGTCAGCCAGGCAGGAGTGACCTCAGAGAAGAGGGCCCACCTCACAGAAGTGTGAGGAGCCCAACCAGGATCAGACTCTCACTGGAGGGCTCACATCACCAAGGGGATGGGAACCAGGCAGGAGTGTCCGCACACCAGTGGGGCCACATCTGCGAAAGGTGAGGAACCCAGCACATGTGGCCTCAAACCAGAGGACACACATCACCAAGGGGCTGGGAGTGAGGCAGGTGTCTGGAGGGGCACATTTAACTCTAATTTCCCACCAGGAAGAGGAATTAACCAAAGGCTCAGAGTGCCGTGCGGGACCCTGATTACGGCCTGAAGCAAACCTGCGGTTCTGTGGCCAGCTTTCAAGGAAACGAGTTAAGAAAGGAAACCACAGGCACTGTAATTCACAAACCTGCAGAGTTATAAATGACAGCTATTGGCAAAAATATATTGAAGTAAGTCTGCACAGAGGACTTGAAAACGAGGCAGAATTGCAGGAATCATATTTCAGGAGGTAGATTGGAATTGCATTTAAAGCATGTGAAAAGTGGCAGATCTTTGACAGTGATGCACTTGGACAAAAAGTGCGTATACATTTTTTCCTGAATATATTCAGGAAAAAACGCATATGCCCTTTGTGGCCAACCAAGAATTCGAGCAATGGAAATCCGCACTACAATGAACTCTCATTTCCCATTCGTCAAAAGAGCCATCTAAAAAAAGTGTAAAACCCAGAAACACAGGACAGGCCATGGAGAACAGGGAGCCTTGTTATGCTGATGGACGGGATGTAAATTGCCAACAGACACTCTGGTGATGTTTATGGTGTATGCTGAAACATCTAAAAAACAAAGCTACAGAGCCTAGGGCACTTCCACTTTTGGCCCTATAGCTTAGGAAAATTAAAATCAACAAGACACAGCCAACACAATATCCAGGGCTGCTGTGTTTACAAGAAGCTCGAGTCCAGTACAAATTAAATATCCCAGAAAGAAAAAAATGGATAAAGGCGTTGTCCTACTTACGTACAACGGAATATCACTCAGCAATGAAATCAATGTCATCAGGCCTGTAGCAGCAAATTGAGTGGATTTAAGTATGATGATTCTAAGAGAAATATGTCACACAGAGAAACATAATTATCATAAGATATCACAAATAGAGGGAGTGTAAACTTGGCTACACATAAACTGAATTACAAAACCGAACAGAGTCTCACATTTAGATAAAAACTTATGCTTGCTTAAGGGGAAAGTTGAGTTGGGGTGCTGTATAAAACCAGAGATTGAAATGAGCACACATACCGTTCCATAAGCCAAATATGTAATAGACAAGACCTACTCTTTGCTCAACGAAATAGACTAATCCATGGTGTATCACCTCACACCTGTTAGAATGGGCATCATCAGAAAATCTACAAACAACAAATGCTGGAAAGGGTGCGGAGATAAGGAACCCTCTTCCACTATTATTGGGAATGTAAATTGATGCAGTCACTGTGGAGAACATTATGGAGTTTCTTATAAAACTAAGAATAGAATTACCATATAATACAGCAATCCCACTACTGGGCATATACCCAGACAAAACCATAAAACGAAAAGAGACATTCACCGCAATGTTCATTGCATCACTATTTACAATATCCAGGTAATGGAAGCAACCTAAATGCCCACAGACAGACGAATGCATAAAGATGAGGTACATATATAAAATGGAATATTACTAAGTCATAAAAAGGAATGAAATTGGGTCATTTGTAGAGACGTTGATGGATCTAGAGACTGTCATACAGAGTGAAGTAAGTCAGAAAGAGAAAAACAAATCCTGTATATAAATGCATATATGTGGAACCTAGAAAAGTTGTACAGATGAAGCGTTTTGCAAGGCAGAAATAGAGCAACAGATGTAGACAACAAACGTATGGACACCAAGGGGGGAAAGCTGTTAGGGGGGTGGTGGTGGGAGGAGTTGAGAGATTGGGATTGGCATGTATACATTTCTATGTATAAAATAGGTAACCAAAAAGAACCTGCTGTATAAAAAAATAAAATAAAATTCAAAATTACAAAAAGTAAAACAGAAAAAATATTCTTCCCTTCACATACATGTATTTATATGAATAAATTATTTCCATGCTTATATCTGTAAATACAAAAAAGAGGAATAAAATCTACCTTGAACCAAAAACGAAAAAAAGAAAAAAAAACAGAACCCACCAGTTACACAGAGGAAAACCGTATCAGGGCCCTTGCTCCAGTTGTAAACAATTCTGAAGTTGGTCAGTGGTGGGGAATCATCTCCCATTCAGCCAGCATGCCCCACGCAAAAAGCGTCCTCATTGCAAAGCTGGGGGCCCGTGCCGAGGCATCTGTGAGTAAACGTGGGCCGAGCCCCAGGCCAGCTGCTGCTGAAATGTTCCCACCCTTCCCAGGTAAAACACCTGAATATGTACAAGGACTTGAAAGCCTAGAGGAAGGGCCATGGAGCCACATGAGCGACAGCATGCCAGCCGACTTGGTGCCTGCAGGCCAGACAGGATGGTCCTGGCCCTGGGTGCTCTTCTGGAAGCTTTCCATTTCCCTGCCTGAGATACCCCTCCTGTCCCGGCCCCCACTGCTTTCTTCCTTACTCACCTCTGCCCAGGGAGAAATTCCAGCGGCAGGTATGGGTGACACATGCTCTTCTTTAGCAGGTGGCATCTTGGCAACTGCTGCAGAAAGTCCAGCAGAGCCCCACTCACACTGGGCCACCCACAAAGCCGTGGCCTCTCACTCCCTCCCACCAGTCCAGCCCCGAGACTGCTGACAGGGCAGAAAATGGCGTCAGACACAGCTGCAGGTGCTCTTGCTGCCTGGAGCGGTGTTTATATTGATCTCAACCCAGGCACACCTGGGGAGGGATGGCCGGCACGGTCGGGCTTCCCAGGCCAGCCAATAATCACCCCTCAGGGGCTCACAGTTGCAGAAACTGGAACTTGCTGAATCGGCCAGGTCCAAGGAACAGGTGTGGGCTCCTGAGAGTCAGGATAGACAAGGGGCTGCAGCTCTGGCTTGTTTTCTAATTATATTATCTTGCCCATGAGTGGGAGACAACTTCAAGAAAACCCTCTCCTAATGAGAAGTACCCAGGAGTCAGGGAGAGCAGGGGTGGGTGGTGGGTGGAGACAGAGGCCTGGTGCCCCGGGTGCAGTGGAAATCTCTGGAAGACCAGGTGGAGGGAGGCCACACAGAGTGATGCCCAGGGTCACAGACCTGTCAGAGCTGCTGTTTGTTAGTTCAAGTCCTGCTCTGAGGTGCTCTGTGTCAGATCTGAGTGACAGGTGAGCTGGGAGTGCTCTGCAATGAGGGCGATGTGCATGGCTCCTGTGTGCCCAGCCCTGCCACGGTACCTGAAAGGGTAGCTCTGTATCCTGGGAGGGACCTGACCACGAGAGCCCCATGGGCTGCAGGGGAACCTGCCCAGGGAGCCCCATATCCTGGGAGGGGCCTGAACACGAGAGCCCCGTGGGCTGGGGTGGGGGTGGGGTACCTGCCCAGGTGAGCTCCATATCCTGGGATTGGCCTGACCTAGAGAGCCCCATGGGCTGCTGGAGTCTTGGTAAAAGATGTCAGAACAGTCAGTGAAGCCACCGAGGATATACCTCCAGTAGTTCCTAAACCCTACACCCTGCTGGTCATTCTACTAACCACCAGGACATGGTATTCTGTATTAGTCTTCAATGAAGCCTTCTTTTGTATTCTATTAGTCCCAGAGTCACAAGAAATTTTGGCTTGTGAGTGGCAGGACTCAACATACAACTAAAATAATACTTCCGGGCCGTCTTGCCCCAAGGGTTCAAAAATTCCCACACCATCTTTGGGGAAAGCTCAGCTAAAGACCTAAAAGTTCTACCTCTGGAAAAGGAAACACTCCTTCAATATGCAGACGACATTCTGATCGCCAGCCCTACTAAGGAGACCTCTGAACTACCAAGCCAATAAAGGATACAAGTTGTCCAAGAAAAAGCTCAAATATCACAGACTATGGTGACCTGCGTGGGCTGCATTCTCACAGAAGGTCGGAGAAGCCCATCCCAGGAAAGGGAAGAAACAATTTACAGCCTTACCCATTTCTAAAACTAGAAGACAGCTTAGGGGTTCCTGGGGAGGCCAGGGTTTGCTGCTTCTGGATCCCTAACTACAGTCTACTAGCTGGGCCTCTATATGAAACACTGAAAGAAAAAGATGATGATCCTTTTGAATAGAATCCAGAAGTGGCCTTTCAAGAATGGAAAGAGCAGTCAATTCAGACCCTTGCCCTGGAACTCCCTAATTTAGCTAAACCCTTTGACCTTTACATTCCTAGTGAAATTTGAATGGCCATTGGAGTATTAGTGCAAAACCTGGGACCACTTGAAATGGAACAATGCAAGAATGCCATCCAGGTAGGATAAACTACGGTCACCAAGGGGCTTGGCCCACCGCCACATCTGGCCAAGATACTGGCAGTATCTGAAAACCTGGAAATCAGCAGCCCAAAAGGCCACCTCCCTCCTAAGGGAAAAGGACCCCACGTGGTGATCCTAACCCCCAACCATGCCCTGAAGTTGCAGGGTTTGCTCCGTGGGCACACTGACCTTGAGTGAGGAGGTCCTCCAACTCCAACCTCCAGAGAGATAACTGGGGCAAAGTGGCACCATGACGACTCATGTGACCATCACTTGACCTGGAGTTTCTCTCATAAAACAACAAGAGTGTGTCCCAAAAGAGTAGACTACTGCTTGCAGGACTTACTGCACCCAGAGGGGAGGTAATAATCTTGGCAGGGGAACCGTATATCACGCTGTCACCATAGAAAAGCCTACAGACACTGTGATGATGGTGGCCAATAAGACCGGCTGGACTCCTGTTTACTTCAAAAGGCTGTTGACTCAGTGGCCATCATGGTCCTTCATCACCACTGACCCTGGACTGTCTGGGAGTTGAGCAGTCAGGGTGCTGACACCTGGTGCTGTTTTTACGTTAATTCAGGGGCCTAACTGAAGAAAGCACAGACTACTGGTCAGAGCATCTAGGCTGGCAGAAACGGTCAGCCTAAGGTGGCTGAACAAATGTGCGGCGGGGTGAAACTGGACCTCACAGCGTCACTGCACATCTCCTTCCTGGACCCTTAAAGGTCATTAGAATCTATAACACTACCAATACTTGTGCTCAGGCGGACGAGCAGGGAGGCAGGAGGCCTGCGGACAATCAACGTCACCTGGAGGCTGCTGGGGAGAAGTTCAGACCCTCTCCCACGGGTATGAGGGCTCCTAACTCAGCACTCAGCAGTTACAGATGAAGGGTCTGCACCCTCAGCACTCTAAGAATGAGGAAGGGGACAAAATGCAGAAGAGGGGTTTGTCCCAGGCAAAGCCCCTTAAAAATCCCTGGGAGATAAAAATAGAATCTGGGCAATAAAATAAAGTCTAACCTTTTTTATCCTTTGTGCTTTGTCTAATTTCACGTGCTCCTAGGGTCCCGCATACAGAGGTTCAACAGCCGGCACTTCAGACCAGATTTCCTAGTGCAGAATGGCTGGGTCGACACTTCAGCTCCTGGAGCACAGTGCAGACTCCGCGATATAGAGCCTGAGCTGCAGCCAACCGGGCCCTCGAGAGCTCCGCCCCCTCCCTCCCACTGACTCTGACAGGATCTCTACACAGCAGCCCAGCCCACAGCCCACGGGGTAGCACATGCTCTCACCTCTGCATTCTCTGATCAAAATATAAAGTTTCCTTTGCTTCTGAACCAAACTCAGTCTCGATCTGTTGGCTCCAATGACACTGGGCAGGGGGACACTTGTTGGGGTCCACTCTGGAGGATCAGTAACAGAAAT
This sequence comes from Delphinapterus leucas, assembly GCF_059928025.1. Classification (NCBI taxonomy): domain Eukaryota; kingdom Metazoa; phylum Chordata; class Mammalia; order Artiodactyla; family Monodontidae; genus Delphinapterus; species Delphinapterus leucas. The sequence goes on along the minus strand of NW_028322236.1, from coordinate 14,547,365 downwards.
TGAGAACATTGTAACTTCAATGAACAGATGTGTGAGCCAAACTGTAATTAACATAGAACAGTGTATAAGGCTCGGGTAAAATAAGATGTTTCTAACACTTCCATTTGATATTTCCATCACTTTATTATAAGCAAGTTCAGTGAAAGGTTTGTCTTATTTGTCAGGTCAATACTAGAGAAACGAAGTGATTTCTTTCCAAGGATGTACATCTAATAATCTTGGTTAAAGCTTCAATCTTGTTTTAAATGCTTTTCCATTGAAAATTATACCTCTCTTTCAGCTCCCCCATTTCTGAGAAGTATAAAATCTTATAATTTATTATTACCAAAGGGGAAAGGTGGGAGGAGGGATAAATTAACAGTTTGGGATTAACACATACACACTGGTATGTATAAAATCGATCATTAACAAGGAACTACTGTACAGCACAGGGAACTACACTCAATATTTTGCAATAACCTATAAGGGGAAATAATCTGAAAAAAGAATAGATATTTTTATTGACATCATCTATTAATGACAGTTAAAATGGAACCTAAGGGAAGCCGGTGGTGAGTGCTTCTGACCCTGAAGACGTCAATCATCTAAAGTTTGGACTCTGCCTACTTCCCAAGGCCCTTAATGAACCTATGTGTAGCCGTAGCTTAAAAAATTCCCCAGTTTGGGTTGTGGAGAGACACTGATTTTGAAAAAGCCCTGGTGTTCTCCTCACATGAATGGGACACTTCCTACAGCTAAAATATGCCTGTCACACCCAGAAGATGGTATACCGTCTGATCGGGAAGAGTTTGGAAAAGGCATCTCATCTCCTCATCTCCTGGAGCTCGGGTTCACCCCTCCAGCGTCTTTACGAACAGTCTCCCCACTTGGAGATGTCAGCACTGTCAACATCCTGTTGCATACAGTTTGGAATTTGTCCAGAGGATGAAGCAGAAGGAGGAGGAACAATGAGAGACAAGTCCTAGGTTTTCAGACAGGCACATGTCACTCTAATTTCCAATCAGGAAGACGAATTGACTAAAAGCTAGGGTTGCCCATGGAAACAGAATAGGGCTTGAGGAAATCCCGCTGCTTTGTGGCCAGTTCCCATAAACACAAGTTGAAAAATGGAACTCAGGGCCGCTAAAATTCACGAAACTGCAGAGTTGAAAATATCTCTCACTGAAAAATGTCTTGAGGAAAGTCAGAGAAAAGGACTTGTAAGCAACGGAGAATGGCAGGAAAGGGATTGGAAGAGGTAGAAAGGACTCGCCATTAAGCACAAGAAAAGGGGCTGAACATTGCCAACATTGCAGTTGGCCAAAAAGGGTGTATGCGTCTTTTTCTGTATATATTCAAGAAAAGGGCATACACTTTTTTAGCCAACCAAACAGGTGCGCACTGGAAATCAGTACTACAAAACATATCACTTCGCATCAGTCAGAAGAGCCTTCCTCATAAAGTGTAAACACCAGAAATGCAGGACAGGGCAAGGAGAAAAGGGAGCCCTGTGAGGCTTATAGTGGAAATGTATATTGCCAATGGTCACTCTTGACAAGTGTATTGTGTTTACTAAAGCATCTAAAAAATGAGCTACAGAGCACAGGGCACTTGCACTCATGGACGTATATCTTGGGAAAGACAAAAATGGAGAGGACACAGGCACCCCAATGTTTACCGCCTCTCTGTTTAAAAGATCCTCGACTAGGATATAATTTATATGTCTCTGGAGGGAAAAAATGGATAGAGGTGTGGCACTTATGTAGAGTGGAATATTACTCAGCCTGAAAATCAGTGAAATATAGCCAGTTGTAACAACCCCAGAGTAGTTACGTATGATCATTCAAAGTCACATAATTCAAAAAGAAAAAGACAAACAATATTACTAATACATGGAATGTAAACGTGGCTACAAATGACCAGAATTACAAAACAGAATGGGGTCTCAAATTTAGAAGACCAACTTATGTTTGCTTAAGGAAAAAGGAGAGTTGGGGAGCTTCATAAAACCAGAGATTGAAATTAGCACAGATACCGTTCCATAAGCCAAATATGTAATAGAAAAAACCTACTCCCTGGTCAACAAAATGGGCTCAACACGCCATATTCAACACCTACGAATACACCTGACTAGTAAGAATCTTCAAACTCATGGATTTATATGTCTCCGGAAGAGAATCAAGCGTGAGTACAGCGGCATGAACGGAGCAGTGAAAATGCGATAAATCCCATTATCAAAATAAATTACAAAAACAAAACACAATGAGAGTGAAATAGAGAGCAATTCTTAAATAATTCATTCAGGGCTTGTGATGCAACCTGGATTTACCACATCTACACCCAGAGCTGAGTGAGACATAAGGTTGGGCACTTCGGGCTGATAGCATTGTTGAGGTTCGATGAGCAAATGCAGACCCTTTGAAGTCATACTGCATGGTACCCATTCCATGGGTCCCAACTCTACAGGTTTAAGGGATTCTTTCTTCAGCTAAAACATGCATGGGAAACCCACAGTATGGTGCACCGTGAGACCAGGAAAGGTTTTCAAATGCATCTCAGTTTTCGTCCCCTTTTACTCGGGTTCACCATTCCAGAACCTTTACTAACACTCTCCCCACTTGGAGAGTCAGTGCCTTTAACCTCCTGTTTGGCACAGTTTGCAATTTCTGCGCAAGATGAACAGGAAAAGGGAGAACCAATGAGAGACTAGCAGTAAGTGTCTGCACGGGCAAATTTAATGCTCATTTCCCACCAGGAAGAGGAATTAACCAAAGGATCAGCATGCCGTGCCGGAACCAGATTAGGGCCTGAAGCAATCCTGCGGGTTTGCGCCCAGCTCACAAGTTGCGAGTTGAAGAATGGAGCTCAGGGGCACTGTAACTCACAAACATGCAGAGTTATAAATGACAGCTATCGTCCAAAAATATATTGAAGGAAGGCTGCGAATACGACTTGTAAGCAGGGCAGAATTGCAGGAAATCGATTTCAGGGGGTACACGGGAATTGCATTTAAAGCATAGGAAAAGAGGCAGAACGTCGACAATGATGCTCTTGGCCAAAAAGGGTGTATGCGTTTTTTCCTGAATTTATTCAGGAAAAAAAGCATATGCGCTTTTTGGCCAACCAAGCAAGCATGTTAAAGAAATCTGCACTACAATGAAGTCTCACTGCCCCCAGGTCAAAAGGGACATCTGAAACAAGTGTAAAATCCACAAAGACAGGACAGGGCAAGGAGAAGAGAGAGCCTTGTTATGCTGATGGTCGGGATGTAAATTGCCAACAGCCACTCTGGAGAAGTGTATGGTGTTTCCTGGAACCCCTGAAAAACAAAGCAACGGAGCCTACGGCACTTCCACTTATGGTCCTATAGCTTAGGGAAATTAAAATCAAAAACACACAGCCACCCCAAAGTGTCGGACGGCTCTGTTTACAAGAACCTCGTCTACGGTACAAGTTAAATATCCCAGAATGTGAAAAATGGATAAAGAAGTTGTGGTACGTACGTACAATGGAATATCACTCAGCAATGAAAGCTATGTCATCAGACCCGTCGCGGCATAATGAGTGGATTCAGGTACAATGATTCTAAGGGAAATAAGTCACACAGAAAATGAAACATCATAAGATATCACTAATACATGGAATGCAAACTTTGCTACACATGAACTGAATTATAAAACAGAACAGGGTCTCAAATTTAGAAAACCAACTTATGCTTGCTTAAGGGGAAAGGTGAGTTGGGGTGCTGCATAAAACCAGAGATAGAAATTAGCACAGATACCTTTCCAAAAGCCAAATATGTAATAGCCCAGACCTACCCCTTGCTCAACGAAATGGACTAAACACCACATATTCAACGCCTAGGAATACACCTGAATAGTAAGAATCTTCAAACCCATGGATTCATATGCCTCCGTAAGAGAATGAAGCGTGTGTACAGCGGCATGAATGCAGCAGAGAAAATCCGATAAATCCCATTGTCAAAATGAATTACACAAACAAAACCCAAGGACAGTGAAATAGAGAGCAATTCTTAAATAATTCATTCAGGGCTTGTGATGCAACCTGGATTTACCACATCTACACCCAGAGCTGAGTGACACATAAGGTTGGACACTTTGGGCTGATAGCATTGTTGAGGTTCGATAAGCAAATGCAGACACTTTGAAGTCATACTGCATGGTAGCCATTCCATGGGTCCCAACTCCAGGTTTAAGGGATACTTCCTTCAGCTAAAACATGCATGGGAAACACACATTATGGTGCACCATGTGACGGGGAAACGTTTTCAAATGCATCTCAGTTTTCGTCTCGTTTTACTTGGGTGCACCATTCCAGACCCTTTACTAACACTCTCCCCACTTGGAGAGTCACTGCCTTTAACCTGCTGTTTGGCACAGTTTGCAATTTCTGTGCAAGATGAACAGGAATAGGGAGAACCAATGAGAGACTAGCTGTAGGTGTCTGCACGGGCAAATTTAACGCTCATTTCCCACCAGGAAGAGGAATTAACCAAAGGCTCAGCATGCCGTGCCGGAACCAAATTAGGGCCTGAATCTCTCATGCGGGTTTGCGGCCAGCTCACAAGAAAGCGATTTGAAGAAAGGAGCTCAGGGGCACTGTAATTCACAAACCTGCAGAGTTATAAATGACAGCTATCGTCCAAAAATATATTGAAGGTAGGCTGTGAAGAGGACTTGAAAGCGGGGCAGAATTGCAGGAAAACGATTTCAGGGGGTAGACTGGAATTGCATTTAAAGCATAGGAAAAGAGGCAGAATGTCGACAATGATGCACTTGGCCAAAAAGTGCGTATGCGTTTTTTACTGAATATATTCAGGAAAAAACGCATACGCCCTTTTTGGCCAACCAAGCAAGCATGTTAAAGAAATCTGCACTACAATGAAGTCTCACTGCCCCCCGGTCAAAAGGGCCATCTGAAAAAAGTGTAAAATCCAGAAAGGCAGCACAGGCCATGGAGAACAGGGAGCCTTGTTATGTTGATGGGCGGGATGTAAATTGCCAACAGCCACTCTGGACAAGTGTATGGTGTTTCCTGGAACACCTAAAAAACAAAGCAACGAAGCCTACGGCACTTCCACTTATGGTCCTATAGCTTAAGGAAATTAAAATCAAAAACACACAAACACCCCAAAGTTTCGGACGGCTCTGTTTACAAGAACCTCGTCTACGGTTCAAGTTAAATATCACAGAATGTGAAAAATGGATAAAGTAGTAGTGGTACCTACATACAATGGAATATCACACAGCAATGAAATCTATGTCATCAGGCCCGTCGCGGCATAATGAGTGGATTCATGTACAAAGATTCTAAGGGAAATAAGTCACACAGAAAATGAAACATCATAAGATATCACCAATACACGGAATGTAAACTTGGCTGCACATGAACTGAATTACAAAACAGAACAGGGTCTCAAATTTAGAAAAACAACTTATGCTTGCTTAAGGGGAAAGGTGAGTTGGGGTGCTGCATAAAACCAGAGATAGAAATTAGCACAGATACCTTTCCATAAGCCAAATATGTAATAGTCAAGACCTAACCCTTGCTCAACGAAATGGACTAAACACCCCATATTCAACGCCTAGGAATACACCTGACTAGTAAGAATCTTCAAACCCATGGATTTATATGTCTCCATAAGAGAATCAAGCGTGTGTACAGCTGCATGAAGGCAGCAGAGAAAATCCGATAAATCCCATTATCAAAATAAATTGAAAAACAAAACACAATGACAGTGAAATAGAGAGCAATTCTTAAATAATTCATTCAGGGCTTGTCATGCAACCTGCATTTACCTCATCTACACCCAGAGCTGATTGAGACATAAGGTTGGACACTTCGGGCTGATAGCATTGGTGAGGTTCGATGAGCAAATGAAGACCCTTTGAAGTCATACTGCATGGTACCCATTCCATGGGTCCCAACTCTCCAGGTTTAAGCGATTCTTCCTTCAGCTAAAACATGCATGGGAAACCCACAGTATGGTGCACCGTGTGACTGGCAAACGTTTTCAAATGCATCTCAGTTTTCGTCCCCTTTTACTCTGGTTCACCATTCCAGAACATTTACTAACACTCTCCCCACTTGGAGAGTCAGTGCCTTTAACCTCCTGTTGGGCACAGTTTGCAATTTCTGCGCAAGATGAACAGGAATAGGAAGAAACAATGAGAGACTAGCAGTAAGTGTCTGCACGGGCAAATTTAATGCTCATTTCCCACCAGGAAGAGGAATTAACCAAAGGATCAGCATGCCGTGCCGGAAACAGATTAGGGCCTGAAGCAATCCTGCGGGTTTGCGCCCAGCTCACAAGTTGCGAGTTGAAGAAAGGAGCTCAGGGACACTGTAACTCACAAACATGCAGAGTTATAAATGACAGCTATCGTCCAAAAATATATTGAAGGAAGGCTGCGAAGACGACTTGTAAGCGGGGCAGAATTGCAGGAAAACGATTTCAGGGGGTAGACGGGAATTGCATTTAAAGCATAGGAAAAGAGGCAGAACTTCGACAATGATGCTCTTGGCCAAAAAGGGTGTATGCATTTTTTCCTGAATTTATTCAGGAAATAAAGCATATGCGCTTTTTGGCCAACCAAGCAAGCATGTTAAAGAAATCTGCACTACAATGAAGTCTCACTGCCCCCCGGTCAAAAGGGCCATCTGAAAAAAGTGTAAAATCCAGAAAGGCAGCACAGGCCATGGAGAACAGCGAGCCTTGTTATGCTGATGGGCGGGATGTAAACTGCCAACAGCAAGTTTGGAAAAATGTATGGTGTTTCCCGGAACATCTAAAAAACAAAGCAACGGAGCCTATGGCACTTCCCCTTATGGTCCTATAGCTTAGGAAAGTTAAAATCAAAAACACACAGCCACCCCAAAGTGTCGGACGGCTCTGTTTACAAGAACCTCGTCTACGGTACAAGTTAAATATCCCAGAATGTGAAAAATGGATAAAGAAGTTGTGGTACGTACGTAGAATGGAATATCACTCAGCAATGAAATCTATGTCATCAGGCCCGTCGCGGCATAATGAGTGGATTCAGGTACGATGATTCTAAGTGAAATAAGTCACACAGAAAATGAAACATCATAAGATATCACTACTACACGGAATGTAAACTTGGCTACACATGAACTGAATTACAAAACAGAACAGGGTCTCAAATTTAGAAAACCAACTTATGCTTGCTTAAGGGGAAAGGTGAGTTGGGGTGCTGCATAAAACCAGAGATAGAAATTAGCACAGATACCTTCACATAAGCCAAATATGTAATAGTCAAGGCCTACCCTTTGCGCAATGAAATGGACTAAATACCCCATATTCAACTCCTAGGAATACACCTGACTGGTAATAATCTTCAAACCCATGGATTTATATGTCTCCGTTAGGGAATGAAGCGTGTGTACAGCAACATGAATGCAGCAGAGAAAATCCGATAAATCCCATTATCAAAATGAATTACAAAAACCAAACACAAGGACAGTGAAATAGAGAGCAATTCTTAAATAATTCATTCAGGCTTGTGATGCAACCTGGATTTACCACATCTACACCCAGAGCTGAGTGTGACATAAGGTTGGGCACTTCGGGCTGATAGCACTGGTGAGGTTCGATGAGCAAATGCAGACCCTTTGAAGACATACTGCATGGTACCCATTCCATGGGTCCCAAATCTCCAGTTATAAGGGATTCTTCCTTCAGCTCAAAACATGCATGGGAAACCCACAGTATGGTGGACCGTGTGACCGGCAAACGTTTTCAAATGCATCTCAGTTTTCCTCCCCTTTTACACGGGTTCACCATTCCAGACCCTTTACTCACACTCTCCCCACTTGGAGAGTCAGTGCCTTTAACCTCCTGTTGGGCACAGTTTGCAATTTCTGCGCAAGATGAACAGGAATAGGGAGAACCAATGAGAGACTAGCTGTAGGTGTCTGTACGGGCAAATTTAACGCTCATTTCCCACCAGGAAGAGGAATTAACCAAAGGCTCAGCATGCCCTGCTGGAACCAGATAAGGGCCTGAAGCAATCCTGCGGGTTTGCGGCCAGCTCACAAGTTAGCGAGATGAAGAAAGGAGCTCAGGGGCACTGTAACTCACAAACCTGCAGAGTTATAAATGACAGCTATCGTCCAAAAATATATTGAAGTATGTCTGCGAAGAGGACTTAGAATTTGGGCAGAAATTCAGGAAAACGATTTCAGGGGGTAGACTGGAATTGCACTTAAAGCCTAGGAAAAGACGGTGAACAGCGACAATGATGCACTTGGCCAAAAAGGGCGTATGCGTTTTTTCCTGAATATAATCAGGAAAAAACGCATACGCCCTTTTTGGCCAACCAAGCAAGCGTGTAAAGAAATCTGCACTAAAATGAAGTCTCTCTGCCCCCCGGTCAAAAGGGCCATCTGAAAAAAGTGTAAAATCCAGAAAGGCAGGACAGGCCATGGAGAAGAGGGAGCATTGTTATCCTGATGGTCGGCATGTGAATTGCCAACAGCCACTCTGGAGAAGTGTATGGTATTTCCTGAAACACATAAGAAACAAAGCAACACAGCCTATGGCACTTCCACTTATGGTCCTATAGCTTAGGGAAATTAAAATCAAAACCACACAGGTACCCCAAAGTTTGGAACGGCTCTGTTTACAAGAACCTCTTGTACGGTACAAGTTAAATATCCCAGAGAGCGAAAAATGGATAAAGAAGTTGTGGTTCTTACGTACAATGGAATATCACTCAGCAATGAAATCTATGTCATCAGGCCCGTAGCGGCATAATGAGTGGATTCAGGTACGATGATTCTACGTGCAATAGGTCACACAGAAAAAGAAACATCATAAGATATCACTAATACACGGAATGTAAACTTGGCTACACATGAAATGAATTACAAAACAGAACAGTGTCTCAAATTTAGAAAACCAACTTATGCTTGCTTTTTGGGAAAGGTGAGTTCGGGTGCTGCATAAAAACAGAGATTGAAATTCGCACTGATACCGTTCCATAAGCCAAATATGTAATAGACAAGACCTACTGCTTGCTCAACGAAATGGGCTCAACACCCCATATTCAACGCCTAGGAATATACCTGCCTAGCAAGAATCTTAAAACCCATGGATTTATATGTGTCCATAAGAGAATCCAGCGTGTGTTCAGTGGCCTAAAGGCAACAGTGAAAATCCGATAAATCACATTATCAAAATAAATTTCAAAAACAAAACACAATGACAGTGAAATAGAGAGCAATTCTTAAATAATTCACTCAGGGCTTCTGATGCAACCTGGATTTACCACATGTACACCCAGTGCTGGGGAGACATAAGGCCGGACACTTCGCCCTGATAGTATTGTTGAGGTTCGGTGAGCAATTGCAGACCCTTTGAAGTCATACTGCATGGTACCCATTCCAAGGGTCCCAACTCTCCAGGTTTAAGGGATTCTTCCTTCCGCTACATCATGTATGGGAAACCCAGAGTATGGTCCACCATGTGATTGGGAAACGTTTTCAAATGCATCTCAGTTTTCGTCCCTTTATACTCGGGTTCACCATTCCAGATGCTTAACTAACACTCTCCCCACTTGGAGAGTCAGTGCCTTTAACCTCCTGTTTGTCACAGTTTGCAATTTCTGCGCAAGATGAACAGGAATAGGGAGAACCAATGAGAGACTAGCTGTAGGTGTCTGCACGGGCAATTTAATGCTCATTTCTCACCAGGAAGTGGAATTAACCAAAGGCTCAGAATGCCGTGCCGGAACCAGATTAGGGCCTGAAGCAATACTGCGGGTGTGCAGGCAGCTCACAAGATAGCGAGTTGAACAAAGGAGCTCAGGGACACTGTAATTCACAAACCTGCAGAGTTATAAATGACAGCTATCGTCCAAAAATATATTGAAGGAAGGCTGCGAAGAGGACTTGAAAGCGGGGCAGAATTCCAGGAAAATGATTTCAGGAGGTAGACGGGAAATGCACTGAAAGCATAGGAGAAGAGGCAGAACCTCGACAATGATGCACTTGTTCAAAAAGTGCATATGCGTTTTTTCCAAGGCCCTCCTTAAAGAGAGTAGGGGGCTCCCAGCATGCTTCAGTGGCCAACAGAGGGCCCACATCGCCAAGGTGACGTGAGCCAGCCAGGCAGGAGTGACCTCACATCAGAGGGCCCACCTCACAGAAGGGTAAGGGACCCAGCCATTATCAGACTCTCACCAGAGGGCCCACATCAGCAAGGGGCTGGGAACCAGGCAGGAGTGTCTTCACACCCGTGGGGCCACATCATCGCAAGTTGAGGTACCCAGCACATGTGGCCTCAAACCAGAGGACCCACATCTCCATGGGTCTCGGAGCGAGGCAGGCAGGATGAACCTCAAAACACGTGGCCCATTGTATAAAAAAGGTGAGGAATCCAGCAGTTGGAACATCCCAGCAGGCGGCCCAGAGCACCGAGGCTATGGGATCCAGGCAATGATGAACTCACAACAGAGGGCCCTCATCATGAAACTGTGAGCAACCTAGCCATTGTGACCTCAGAGCACAAGGCCCACATCCCCATGGGGAAGCGAACCAAGCAGGAGTGTCATCGCACCAGTGGGCACACATCAGAAAATGTGGGGAGCCCAGCAGTTAGGGCCTGATGCCAGAGGGCCCTCATCACCGAGGAGAGGAGGCTACCAGCAGGCTCCAACTGCTACAAGAGGGCCAACGTCGCCAATGCGGGGTGTGCCAGCCAGGCAGGAGTGACCTCAGAGCAGAGGGCCAACCTCAAAAAAGTGTGAGGAACCCAAAGAGGATTAGACTCTCACCAGAGGGCCCACATCACCAAGAGGATCAGAACCAGGCAGGACTGTCTTCACACCAGGGTGACCACATCATAGAAAGGTGAGGAACCCAGCACATGTGGCCTAAACCAGAAGACCCACATCTCCAAGGGGCTCGGAGTGAGGCATGCAGGAGTAGCCTCACAACACAGGGCCCATAGAATAAAAAAGCTGAGGAATCCTGCAGTGGGAACCTCCCAGCAGGCGGCCCAGAGCACCGAGTCTATGCGATCCAGGCTGCAGTGAACTCACAGCAGAGGGCCCATATCATGAAACTGTGAGCAACCCAGCCATTGGGACCTCACAGCAGAAGGCCCACATCCCCATGGGGTTGGGAACATGGCAAGAGTGTCCTCGCACCACTTAGCACGTATCAGAAAAAGTGGGTACCCAGCAGTTACGGCCTGACGCTAGAGAGCCCTCATCACCGAGGGGAGGTGGCTCCCAGCAGGCTCCAACTGCCACAAGAGGGCCGATGTCGCCAAAGCGGGGTGTGCCAGCCAGTCAGTAGTGACCTCACAGCAGAGGGCCCACCTCACAGAAGGGTGAGGAACCCAGCCAGGATCAGACTCTCACCAGAGGGCCCACATCACCAAGGGGATAGAAACCAGGCAGGAGTGTCCTCACACCAGCGGGGCCACATCATCGAAAGGTGAGGGACCCAGCACACGTGGCCTCAAACCAGAGGACACACATCACCAAGGGGCTGGGAGTGAGTCAGGCAGGAGGAGTCTCCAAACAGAGGGCCCATAGAAGAGAAAAGGTGAGGAATCCCGCAGTTGGAACCTTCCCGCAGGCGGCCAGGAGCAGCGAGGCTATGGGATCCAGGCCGGAGTGAACTCACACCAGAGGGCCCTCATCATGAAACTGAGCCACCCACCGTTGGGACCTCAGAGCAGAAGGCCCATATTCCCATGGGGTTGGAAACCTGGCAGGAGTGTACTCACACCACAGGGCGCACATCAGAAAATTTTGGGAGCCCAGGAGTTAGAGCCTGACGCCAGAGGGCCCTCATTACCGAGGGGAGGAGACTCCCAGCAGGCACCAACTCCCAACTGAGGGCCCACGTCGCCAAGGTGACGTGTGCCAGTCAGGCAGGAGTGACCTCACAGCAGAGGGCCTACCTCACAGAAGGGTGAGGAAACCAGCCAGGATAAGACTCTCACCAGAGAGCCCACATCACCAAGGGGACCGGAACAAGGCAGGAGTGTCCTCACACCAGTGTGGCCACATTATAGAAAGGTGACGAACCCAGCACATGTGGCCTAAACCAGAGGACCCACATTTCCAAGGTGCTCCGAGTGAGGCAGGCAGGAGTAGCCTAACAACACAGGGCCCACAGAATAAAAAATGTGAGGAATCCAGCAGTTGGAACCCCCCAGCAGGTGGCCCAGAGTACGGAGCCTATGTGATCCAGGCCACAGTGAACTCACAGCAGAGGGCTCACATCATGACACTGTGAGCAACCCAGCTGGTGGGACCTCAGAGCAGAAGGCCCACATCCCCATGGGGATGGGAATGTGGCAGGAGTGTACTCGCACGACAGGGCACATATCAGAAAATTTTGGGAGCCCATGAGTTAGGGCCTGACGCCAGAGGGCCCTCATTACCGAGGGGAGGAGACTCCCAGCAGGCACCAACTCCCAACTGAGGACCCACATCGCCAAGGTGATGTGTGCCAGCCAGGCAGGAGTGACCTCACAGCAGAGGGCCCACCTCCCAGAAGGGTGAGGAATCCAGCCAGGATCAGACTCTCACCAGAGGGCCCCCATCACCAAGGGGATGGGAACCAGGCAGGAGTGTCCTCACACCAGTGGGGCCACATCAATAAAGGTGAGGAAACCGGCACATGTGGCCTCAAACCAGAGGACCCACATCACAAAGGGGCTGGGAGTGAGTCAGGAAGGAGGAGCATGAAAACACAGGACCCAAAGAATAAAAATGGTAAGGAATCCAGCAGTAGGAACCTCCCAGCAGGCGGCTCAGAGCACAGAGTCTATGGGATCTAGGCCTGAGTGAACTAACACCAGAGAGCCAACATCCTGAAACTGTGAACAACACAGGTGTTGGGACCATAGAGCAGAAGGCACATGGGGATGGGAACCTGGCAGGAGTGCCCTCACACCACTTAGCACGTATCAGAAAATGTGGGTAACCAGCAGTTAGGGCCTGATGCCAGAGGGTCTCATCACTGAGGGGAGGAGGCTCCCAGCGGGCTCCAACTGCCACCAGAGGGCCGACGTCGCCAAGGCGGGGTGTGTCAGCCAGGCAGGAGTGACCTCAGAGAAGAGGGCCCACCTCACAGAAGTGTGAGGAGCCCAACCAGGATCAGACTCTCACTGGAGGGCTCACATCACCAAGGGGATGGGAACCAGGCAGGAGTGTCCGCACACCAGTGGGGCCACATCTGCGAAAGGTGAGGAACCCAGCACATGTGGCCTCAAACCAGAGGACACACATCACCAAGGGGCTGGGAGTGAGGCAGGTGTCTGGAGGGGCACATTTAACTCTAATTTCCCACCAGGAAGAGGAATTAACCAAAGGCTCAGAGTGCCGTGCGGGACCCTGATTACGGCCTGAAGCAAACCTGCGGTTCTGTGGCCAGCTTTCAAGGAAACGAGTTAAGAAAGGAAATCACAGGCACTGTAATTCACAAACCTGCAGAGTTATAAATGACAGCTATTGGCAAAAATATATTGAAGTAAGTCTGCACAGAGGACTTGAAAACGAGGCAGAATTGCAGGAATCATATTTCAGGAGGTAGATTGGAATTGCATTTAAAGCATGTGAAAAGCGGCAGATCTTTGACAGTGATGCACTTGGACAAAAAGTGCGTATACATTTTTTCCTGAATATATTCAGGAAAAAACGCATATGCCCTTTGTGGCCAACCAAGAATTCGAGCAATGGAAATCCGCACTACAATGAACTCTCATTTCCCATTCGTCAAAAGAGCCATCTGAAAAAAGTGTAAAACCCAGAAACACAGGACAGGCCATGGAGAACAGGGAGCCTTGTTATGCTGATGGACGGGATGTAAATTGCCAACAGACACTCTGGTGATGTTTATAGTGTATGCTGAAACATCTAAAAAACAAAGCTACAGAGCCTAGGGCACTTCCACTTTTGGCCCTATAGCTTAGGAAAATTAAAATCAACAAGACACAGCCAACACAATATCCAGGGCTGCTGTGTTTACAAGAACCTTGAGTCCAGTACAAATTAAATATCCCAGAAAGAAAAAAATGGATAAAGGAGTTGTCCTACTTACGTACAACGGAATATCACTCAGCAATGAAATCAATGTCATCAGGCCTGTAGCAGCAAATTGAGTGGATTTAAGTATGATGATTCTAAGAGAAATATGTCACACAGAGAAACATAATTATCATAAGATATCACAAATAGAGGGAGTGTAAACTTGGCTACACATAAACTGAATTACAAAACCGAGCAGAGTCTCACATTTAGATAAAAACGTATGCTTGCTTAACGGGAAAGTTGAGTTGGGGTGCTGTATAAAACCAGAGATTGAAATGAGCACACATACCGTTCCATAAGCCAAATATGTAATAGACAAGACCTACTCTTTGCTCAACGAAATAGACTAATCCATGGTGTATCACCTCACACCTGTTAGAATGGGCATCATCAGAAAATCTACAAACAACAAATGCTGGAAAGGGTGCGGAGATAAGGAAACCTCTTCCACTATTGTTGGGAATGTAAATTGATGCAGTCACTGTGGAGAACATTATGGAGTTTCTTATAAAACTAAGAATAGAATTACCATATAATACAGCAATCCCACTACTGGGCATATACCCAGACAAAACCATAAAACGAAAAGAGACATTCACCGCAATGTTCATTGCATCACTATTTACAATATCCAGGTAATGGAAGCAACCTAAATGCCCACAGACAGACGAATGCATAAAGATGAGGTACATATATAAAATGGAATATTACTAAGCCATAAAAAGGAATGAAATTGGGTCATTTGTAGAGACGTTGATGGATCTAGAGACTGTCATACAGAGTGAAGTAAGTCAGAAAGAGAAAAACAAATCCTGTATATAAATGCATATATGTGGAACCTAGAAAAGTTGTACAGATGAAGCGTTTTGCAAGGCAGAAATAGAGCAACAGATGTAGACAACAAACGTATGGACACCAAGGGGGGAAAGCTGTTAGGGGGGTGGTGGTGGGAGGAGTTGAGAGATTGGGATTGGCATGTATACATTTCTATGTATAAAATAGGTAACCAAAAAGAACCTGCTGTATAAAAAAATAAAATAAAATTCAAAATTACAAAAAGTAAAACAGAAAAAATATTCTTCCCTTCACATACATGTATTTATATGAATAAATTATTTCCATGCTTATATCTGTAAATACAAAAAAGAGGAATAAAATCTACCTTGAACCAAAAACGAAAAAAAGAAAAAAAAACAGAACCCACCAGTTACACAGAGGAAAACCGTATCAGGGCCCTTGCTCCAGTTGTAAACAATTCTGAAGTTGGTCAGTGGTGGGGAATCATCTCCCATTCAGCCAGCATGCCCCACGCAACAAGCGTCCTCATTGCAAAGCTGGGGGCCCGTGCCGAGGCATCTGTGAGTAAACGTGGGCCGAGCCCCAGGCCAGCTGCTGCAGAAATGTTCCCACCCTTCCCAGGTAAAACACCTGAATATGTACAAGGACTTGAAAGCCTAGAGGAAGGGCCATGGAGCCACATGAGCGACAGCATGCCAGCCGACTTGGTGCCTGCAGGCCAGACAGGATGGTCCTGGCCCTGGGTGCTCTTCTGGAAGCTTTCCATTTCCCTGCCTGAGATACCCCTCCTGTCCCGGCCCCCACTGCTTTCTTCCTTACTCACCTCTGCCCAGGGAGAAATTCCAGCGGCAGGTATGGGTGGCACATCCTCTTCTTTAGCAGGTGGCATCTTGGCAACTGCTGCAGAAAGTCCAGCAGAGCCCCACTCACACTGGGCAACCCACAAAGCCGTGGCCTCTCACTCCCTCCCACCAGTCCAGCCCCGAGACTGCTGACAGGGCAGAAAATGGCGTCAGGCACAGCTGCAGGTGCTCTTGCTGCCTGGAGCGGTGTTTATATTGATCTCAACCCAGGCACACCTGGGGAGGTCTGGCCGGCACGGTCGGGCTTCCCAGGCCAGCCAATAATCACCCCTCAGGGGCTCACAGTTGCAGAAACTGGAACTTGCTGAATCGGCCAGGTCCAAGGAACAGGTGTGGGCTCCTGAGAGTCAGGATGGACAAGGGGCTGCAGCTCTGGCTTGTTTTCTAATTATATTATCTGGCCCATGAGTGGGAGACAACTTCAAGAAAACCCTCTCCTAATGAGAGGAACCCAGGAGTCAGGGAGAGGAGGGGTGGGTGGTGGGTGGAGACAGAGGCCTGGTGCCCCGGGTGCAGTGGAAGTCTCTGGAAGACCAGGTGGAGGGAGGCCACACAGAGTGATGCCCAGGGTCACAGACCTGTCGGAGCTGCTGTTTGTTAGTTCAAGTCCTGCTCTGAGGTGCTCTGTGTCAGATCTGAGTGACAGGTGAGCTGGGAGTGCTCTGCAATGAGGGCGATGTGCATGGCTCCTGTGTGCCCAGCCCTGCCACGGTACCTGAAAGGGTTGCTCTGTATCCTGGGAGGGGCCTGACCACGAGAGCCCCGTGGGCTGGGGTGGGGGTGGGGTACCTGCCCAGGTGAGCTCCATATCCTGGGATTGGCCTGACCTCGAGAGCCCCATGGGCTGCTGGAGTCCTGGTAAAAGATGTCAGGACAGTCAGTGAAGCCACCGAGGATATACCTCCAGTAGTTCCTAAACCCTACACCCTGCTGGTCATTCTACTAACCACCAGGACATGGTATTCTGTATTAGTCTTCAATGAAGCCTTCTTTTGTATTCTATTAGTCCCAGAGTCACAAGAAATTTTGGCTTGTGAGTGGCAGGACTCAACATACAACTAAAACAATACTTCCGGGCCGTCTTGCCCCAAGGGTTCAAAAATTCCCACACCATCTTTGGGGAAAGCTCAGCTAAAGACCTAAAAGTTCTACCTCTGGAAAAGGAAACACTCCTTCAATATGCAGACGACATTCTGATCGCCAGCCCTACTAAGGAGACCTCTGAACTACCAAGCCAATAAAGGATACAAGTTGTCCAAGAAAAAGCTCAAATATCACAGACTATGGTGACCTGCGTGGGCTGCATTCTCACAGAAGGTCGGAGAAGCCCATCCCAGGAAAGGGAAGAAACAATTTACAGCCTTACCCATTTCTAAAACTAGAAGACAGCTTAGGGGTTCCTGGGGAGGCCAGGGTTTGCTGCTTCTGGATCCCTAACTACAGTCTACTAGCTGGGCCTCTATATGAAACACTGAAAGAAAAAGATGATGATCCTTTTGAATAGAATCCAGAAGTGGCCTTTCAAGAATGGAAAGAGCAGTCAATTCAGACCCTTGCCCTGGAACTCCCTAATTTAGCTAAACCCTTTGACCTTTACATTCCTAGTGAAAT
The DNA here is from genome assembly GCF_059928025.1 of Delphinapterus leucas. Classification (NCBI taxonomy): domain Eukaryota; kingdom Metazoa; phylum Chordata; class Mammalia; order Artiodactyla; family Monodontidae; genus Delphinapterus; species Delphinapterus leucas. Next base: position 14,530,021 of record NW_028322236.1, on the reverse strand, counting down.
TTGAATGGCCATTGGAGTATTAGTGCAAAACCTGGGACCACTTGAAATGGAACAATGCAAGAATGCCATCCAGGTAGGATAAACTACGGTCACCAAGGGGCTTGGCCCACCGCCACATCTGGCCAAGATACTGGCAGTATCTGAAAACCTGGAAATCAGCAGCCCAAAAGGCCACCTCCCTCCTAAGGGAAAAGGACCCCACGTGGTGATCCTAACCCCCAACCATGCCCTGAAGTTGCAGGGTTTGCTCCGTGGGCACACTGACCTTGAGTGAGGAGGTCCTCCAACTCCAACCTCCAGAGAGATAACTGGGGCAAAGGGGCACCATGACGACTCGTGTGACCATCACTTGACCTGGAGTTTCTCTCATAAAACAACAAGAGTGTGTCCCAAAAGAGTAGACTACTGCTTGCAGGACTTACTGCACCCAGAGGGGAGGTAATAATCTTGGCAGGGGAACAGTATATCACGCTGTCACCATAGAAAAGCCTACAGACACTGTGATGATGGTGGCCAATAAGACCGGCTGGACTCCTGTTTACTTCAAAAGGCTGTTGACTCAGTGGCCATCATGGTCCTTCATCACCACTGACCCTGGACTGTCTGGGAGTTGAGCAGTCAGGGTGCTGACACCTGGTGCTGTTTTTACGTTAATTCAGGGGCCTAACTGAAGAAAGCACAGACTACTGTTCAGAGCATCAAGGCTGGCAGAAACGGTCAGCCTAAGGTGGCCGAACAAATGTGGGGCGGGGTGAAACTGGACCTCACAGCGTCACTGCACATCTCCTTCCTGGACCCTTAAAGGTCATTAGAATCTATAACACTACCAATACTTGTGCTCAGGCGGACGAGCAGGGAGGCAGGAGGCCTGCGGACAATCAACGTCACCTGGAGGCTGCTGGGGAGAAGTTCTGACCCTCGCCCACGGGTATGAGGGCTCCTAACTCAGCACTCAGCAGTTACAGATGAAGGGTCTGCACCCTCAGCACTCTAAGAATGAGGAAGGGGACAAAATGCAGAAGAGGGGTTTGTCCCAGGCAAAGCCCATTAAAAATCCCTGGGAGATAAAAATAGAATCTGGGCAATAAAATAAAGTCTAACCTTTTTTATCCTTTGTGCTTTGTCTAATTTCACGTGCTCCTAGGGTCCCGCATACAGAGGTTCAACAGCCGGCACTTCAGACCAGATTTCCTAGTGCAGAATGGCTGGGTCGACACTTCAGCTCCTGGAGCACAGTGCAGACTCCGCGATATAGAGCCTGAGCTGCAGCCAACCGGGCCCTCGAGAGCTCCGCCCCCTCCCTCCCACTGACTCTGACAGGATCTCTACACAGCAGCCCAGCCCACAGCCCACGGGATAGCACATGCTCTCACCTCTGCATTCTCTGATCAAAATATAAAGTTTCCTTTGCTTCTGAACCAAACTCAGTCTCGATCTGTTGGCTCCAATGACACTGGGCAGGGGGACACTTGTTGGGGTCCACTCTGGAGGATCAGTAACAGAAATTGAGAACATTGTAACTTCAATGAACAGATGTGTGAGCCAAACTGTAATTAACATAGAACAGTGTATAAGGCTCGGGTAAAATAAGATGTTTCTAACACTTCCATTTGATATTTCCATCACTTTATTATAAGCAAGTTCAGTGAAAGGTTTGTCTTATTTGTCAGGTCAATACTAGAGAAACGAAGTGATTTCTTTCCAAGGATGTACATCTAATAATCTTGGTTAAAGCTTCAATCTTGTTTTAAATGCTTTTCCATTGAAAATGATACCTCTCTTTCAGCTCCCCCATTTCTGAGAAGTATAAAATCTTATAATTTATTATTACCAAAGGGGAAAGGTGGGAGGAGGGATAAATTAACAGTTTGGGATTAACACATACACACTGCTATGTATAAAATCGATCATCAACAAGGAACTACTGTACAGCACAGGGAACTACACTCAATATTTTGCAATAACCTATAAGGGGAAATAATCTGAAAAAAGAATAGATATTTTTATTGACATCATCTATTAATGACAGTTAAAATGGAACCTAACGGAAGCCGGTGGTGAGTGCTTCTGACCCTGAAGACTTCAATCATCTAAAGTTTGGACTCTGCCTACTTCCCAAGGCCCTTAATGAACCTATGTGTAGCCGTAGCTTAAAAAATTCCCCAGTTTGGGTTGTGGAGAGACAGTGATTTTGAAAAAGCCCTGGTGTTCTCCTCACATGAATGGGACACTTCCTACAGCTAAAATATGCCTGTCACACCCAGAAGATGGTATACCGTCTGATCGGGAAGAGTTTGGAAAAGGCATCTCATCTCCTCATCTCCTGGTGCTCGGGTTCACCCCTCCAGCGTCTTTACGAACAGTCTTCCCACTTGGAGATGTCAGCACTGTCAACATCCTGTTGCATACAGTTTGGAATTTGTCCAGAGAATGAAGCAGAAGGAAGAGGAACAATGAGAGACAAGTCCTAGGTGTTCGGACAGGCACATGTCACTCTAATTTCCAATCAGGAAGACGAATTGACTAAAAGCTAGGGTTGCCCATGGAAACAGAATAGGGCTTGAGGAAATCCCGCTGCTTTGTGGCCAGTTCCCATAAACACAAGTTGAAAAATGGAACTCAGGGCCGCTAAAATTCACGAAACTGCAGAGTTGAAAATATCTCTCACTGAAAAATGTCTTCAGGAAAGTCAGAGAAAAGGACTTGTAAGCAACGGAGAATGGCAGGAAAGGGATTGGAAGAGGTAGAAAGGACTCGCCATTAAGCACAAGAAAAGGGGCTGAACATTGCCAACATTGCAGTTGGCCAAAAAGGGTGTATGCGTCTTTTTCTGTATATATTCAAGAAAACGGCATACACTTTTTTAGCCAACCAAACAGGTGGGCACTGGAAATCAGTACTACAAAACATATCACTTCGCATCAGTCAGAAGAGCCTTCCTCATAAAGTGTAAACACCAGAAATGCAGGACAGGGCAAGGAGAAAAGGGAGCCCTGTGAGGCTTATAGTGGAAATGTATATTGCCAATGGTCACTCTTGAGAAGTGTATTGTGTTTACTAAAGCATCTAAAAAATGAGCTACAGAGCACAGGGCACTTGCACTCATGGACGTATATCTTGGGAAAGACAAAAATGGAGAGGGCACAGGCACCCCAATGTTTACCGCCTCTCTGTTTCAAAGATCCTCGACTAGGATATAATTTATATGTCTCTGGAGGGAAAAAATGGATAGAGGTGTGGCACTTATGTAGAGTGGAATATTACTCAGCCTGAAAATCAGTGAAATATGGCCAATTGTAACAACCCCAGAGTAGTTACGTATGATCATTCAAAGTCACATAATTCAAAAAGAAAAAGACATACGATATTACTAATACATGGAATGTAAACGTGGCTACAAAGTACCTGAATTACAAAACGGAATGGGGTCTCAAATTTAGAAGACCAACTTATGTTTGCTTAAGGAAAAAGGAGAGTTGGGGAGCTGCATAAAACCAGAGATTGAAATTAGCACAGATACCGTTCGATAAGCCAAATATGTAATAGAAAAAACCTACTCCCTGGTCAACGAAATGGACTCAACACGCCATATTCAACACCTACGAATACACCTGACTAGTAAGAATCTTCAAACTCATGGATTTATATGTGTCCGTAAGAGAATCAAGCGTGAGTACAGCGGCATGAACACAGCAGTGAAAATGCGATAAATCCCATTATGAAAATAAATTACAAAAACAAAACACAATGAGAGTGAAATAGAGAGCAATTCTTAAATAATTCATTCAGGGCTTGTGATGCAACCTGGATTTACCACATCTACACCCAGAGCTGAGTGAGACATAAGGTTGGGCACTTCGGGCTGATAGCATTGTTGAGATTCGATGAGCAAATGCAGACCCTTTGAAGTCATACTGCATGGTACCCATTCCATGGGTCCCAACTCTCCAGGATTAAGGGATTCTTTCTTCAGCTAAAACATGCATGGGAAACCCACAGTATGGTGCACCGTGTGACCAGGAAAGGTTTTCAAATGCATCTCAGTTTTCGTCCCCTTTTACTCGGGTTCACCATTCCAGAACGTTTACTAACACTCTCCCCACTTGGAGAGTCAGTGCCTTTAACCTCCTGTTTGGCACAGTTTGCAATTTCTGCGCAAGATGAACAGGAATAGGGAGAACCAATGAGAGACTAGCAGTAAGTGTCTGCACGGGCAAATTTAATGCTCATTTCCCACCAGGAAGAGGAATTAACCAAAGGATCAGCATGCCGTGCCGGAACCAGATTAGGGCCTGAATCAATCCTGCGGGTTTGCGCCCAGCTCACAAGTTGCGAGTTTAAGAAAGGAGCTCAGGGGCACTGTAACTCACAAACATGCAGAGTTATAAATGACAGCTATCGTCCAAAAATATATTGAAGGAAGGCTGCGAAGACGACTTGTAAGTGGGGCAGAATTGCAGGAAAACGATTTCAGGGGGTAGACGGGAATTGCATTTAAAGCATAGGAAAAGAGGCAGAACGTCGACAATGATGCTCTTGGGCAAAAAGGGTGTATGCGTTTTTTCCTGAATTTATTGAGGAAAAAAAGCATATGCGCTTTTTGGCCAACCAAGCAAGCATGTTAAAGAAATCTGCACTACAATGAAGTCTCACTGCCCCCCGGTCAAAAGGGACATGTGAAACAAGTGTAAAATCCACAAAGACAGGACAGGCCAAGGAGAACAGGGAGCCTTGTTATGCTGATGGTCGGGATGTAAATTGCCAACAGCCACTCTGGAGAAGTGTATGGTGTTTCCTGAAACCCCTGAAAAACAAAGCAACGGAGCCTACGGCACTTCCACTTATGGTCCTATAGCTTAGGGAAATTAAAATCAAAAACACACAGCCACCCCAAAGTGTCGGACGGCTCTGTTTACAAGAACCTCTTCTACGGTACAAGTTAAATATCCCAGAATGTGAAAAATGGATAAAGAAGTTGTGGTACGTACGTACAATGGAATATCACTCAGCAATGAAAGCTATGTCATCAGGCCCATCGCGGCATAATGAGTGGATTCAGGTACGATGATTCTAAGAGAAAAAAGTCACACAGAAAATGAAACATCATAAGATATCACTAATACACGGAATGTAAACTTTGCTACACATGAACTGAATTATAAAACAGAACAGGGTTTCAAATTTAGAAAACCAACTTATGCTTGCTTAAGGGGAAAGGTGAGTTGGGGTGCTGCATAAAACCAGAGATAGAAATTAGCACAGATACCTTTCCATAAGCCAAATATGTAATAGCCCAGACCTACCCCTTGCTCAACGAAATGGAATAAACACCCCATATTCAACGCCTAGTAATACACCTGACTAGTAAGAATCTTCAAACCCATGGATTTATATGTCTCCGTAAGAGAATGAAGCGTGTGTACAGCGGCATGAACGCAGCAGAGAAAATCCGATAAATCCCATTATCAAAATGAATTACACAAACAAAACCCAAGGACAGTGAAATAGAGAGCAATTCTTAAATAATTCATTCAGGGCTTGTGATGCAACCTGGATTTACCACATCTACACCCAGAGCTGAGTGAGACATAAGGTTGGGCACTTCGGGCTGATAGCATTGGTGAGGTTCGATGAGCAAATGCAGACCCTTTGAAGTCATACTGCATGGTACCCATTCCATGGTTCCCACCTCTCCAGATTTAAGGGATTCTTCCTTCAGCTAAAACATGCATGGGAAACCCACAGTATGGTGCACCGTGTGACTGACAAACGTTTTCAAATGCATCTCAGTTTTCGTCCCCTTTTACTCGGGTTCACCATTCCAGACCCTTTACGAACACTCTCCCCACTTGGAGAGTCAGTGCCTTTAACCTCCTGTTGGGCACAGTTTGCAATTTCTGCGCAAGATGAAAAGGAATAGGGAGAACCAATGAGAGACTAGCTCTAGGTGTCTGCACGGGCAAATTTAACGCTCATTTCCCACCAGGAAGAGGAATTAACCAAAGGCTCAGCATGCCGTGCCGGAACAAGATTAGGGCCTGAAGCAATCCTGTGGGTTTGCCGCCAGCTCACAAGATAGCGAGTTGAAGAAAGGAGCTCAGGGGCACTGTAACTCACAAACCTGCAGAGTTATAAATGACAGCTATCGTCCAAAAATATATTGAAGGAAGGCTGCGAAGACGACTTGTAAGCGGGACAGATTTGCAGGAAAACGATTTCAGGGGGTAGACGGGAATTGCATTTAAAGCATAGGAAAAGAGGCAGAACGTCGACAGTGATGCTCTTGGCCAAAAAGGGCGTATGCGTTATTTCCTGAATATATTCAGGAAAAAACGCATACGCCCTTTTTGGCCAACCAAGCAAGCATGTTAAAGAAATCTGCACTACAATGAAGTCTCACTGCCCCCCGGTCAAAAGGGCCATCTGAAAAAAGTGTAAAATCCAGAAAGGCAGCACAGGCCATGGAGAACAGGGAGCCTTGTTATGCTGATGGGCGGGATGTAAATTGCCAACAGCCACTCTGGAGAAGTGTATGGTGTTTCCCGGAACATCTAAAAAACAAAGCTACGGAGCCTACGGCACTTCCACTTATGGTCCTATAGCTTAGGGAAATTAAAATCAAAAACACACAGCCACCCAAAAGTTTCAGACGGCTCTGTTTACAAGAACCTCGTCTACGGTACAAGTTAAATATCCCAGAAAGCGAAAAATGGATAAAGAAGTTGTGGTACATACGTACAATGGAATATCACTCAGCAATGAAATCTATGTCATCAGGCCCGTCGGGGCATAATGAGTGGATTCTGGTACGATGATTCTAAGTGAAATAAGTCACACAGAAAATGAAACATCATAAGATATCACTACTACACGGAATGTAAACTTGGCTACACATGAACTGAATTACAAAACAGAACAGGGTCTCAAATTTAGAAAACCAACTTATGCTTGCTTAAGGGGAAAGGTGAGTTGGGGTGCTGCATAAAACCAGAGATAGAAATTAGCACAGATACCTTTTCATAAGCCAAATAAGTAATAGTCAAGACCTACCCCTTGCTCAACGAAATGGACTAAACACCCCATATTCAACGCCTAGGAATACACCTGACTAGTAAGAATCTTCAAACCCATGGATTTATATGTCTCCGTAAGAGAATGAAGCGTGTGTACAGCGGCATGAATGCAGCAGAGGAAATCCGATAAATCCCATTATCAAAATGAATTACACAAACAAAACCCAAGGACAGTGAAATAGAGAGCAATTCTTAAATAATTCATTCAGGGCTTGTGATGCAACGTGGATTTACCACATCTACACCCAGAGCTGAGTGAGACATAAGGTTGGGCACTTCGGGCTGATAGCATTGGTGAGGTTCGATAAGCAAATGCAGACCCTTTGAAGTCATACTGCATGGTAGACATTCCATGGGTCCCAACTGCCAGGTTTAAGGGATTCTTCCTTCAGCTAAAATATGCATGGGAAACCCACATTATGGTGCACCATGTGACGGGGAAACGTTTTCAAATGCATCTCAGTTTTCGTCTCGTTTTACTTGGGTACACCATTCCAGACCCTTTAATAACACTCTCCCCCTTGGAGAGTCTGTACTTTTAACCTCCTGTTTGGCACAGTTTGCAATTTCTGCGCAAGATGAACAGAAATAGGGAGAACCAATGAGAGACTAGCTGTAGGTGTCTGCACGGGCAAATTTAACGCTCATTTCCCACCAGGAAGAGGAATTAAGCAAAGGCTCTACATGCCGTGCCTGAACCAGACTAGGGCCTGACAATCGTGCGGGTTTGCAGCCAGCTCACAAGATAGCGAGTTGAAGAAAGGAGCTCAGGGGCACTGTAACTCACAAACCTGCAGAGTAATAAATGACAGCTATCGTCCAAAAATATATTGAAGGAGGTCTGCAAAGACGACTTGTAAGTGGGACAGATTTGCAGGAAAACGATTTCAGGGGGTAGACGGGAATTGCATTAAAAGCATAGGAAAAGAGGCAGAACGTCAACAATGATGCTCTTGGCCAAAAAGGGCATATGCGTTTTTTTCCTGAATATATTCAGGAATAAACGCATACGCACTTTTTGGCCAACCAAGCAAGCATGTTAAAGAAATCTGCACTACAATGAAGTCTCACTGCCCCCCGGTCAAAAGGGCCATCTGAAAAAAGTGTAAAATCCAAAAAGGCAGCACAGGCCATGGAGAACAGCGAGCCTTGTTATGCTGATGGGCGGGATGTAAATTGCCAACAGCCACTCTGGAGAAGTGTATGGTGTTTCCCGGAACATCTAAAAAACAAAGCAACGGAGCCTACAGCACTTCCCCTTATGGTCCTATAGCTTAGGAAAATTATAAATCAAAAACACACAGCCACCCAAAAGTCTCGGGCGGCTCTGTTTACAAGAACCTCGTCTACGGTACAAGTTAAATATCCCAGAATGTGAAAAATGGATAAAGAAGTTGTGGTACGTATGTACAGTGGAATATCATACAGCAATGAAATCTATGTCACCAGGCCCGTCGCGGCATAATGAGTGGATTCAGGTACGATGATTCTAAGTGAAATAAGTCACACAGGAAATGAAACATCATAAGATATCACTAATACACGGAATGAAATCTTGGCTACACATGAACTGAATTACAAAACAGAACAGGGTCTCAAATTTAGAAAACCAACTTATGCTTGCTTAAGGGGAAAGGTGAGTTGGGGTACTGCATAAAACCAGAGATAGAAATTAGCACAGATACCTTTCCATAAGCCAAATATGTAATAGTCAAGACCTACCCCTTGCTCAACGAAATGGACTAAACACCCCATATTCAACGCCTAGGAATACACCTGACTAGTAAGAATCTTCAAACCCATGGATTTATATGTCTCCGTAAGAGAATGAAGCGTGTGTACAGCGGCATGAACGCAGCAGAGAAAATACGATAAATCCCATTATCAAAATGAATTACACAAACAAAACCCAAGGACAGTGAAATAGAGAGCAATTCTTAAATAATTCATTCAGGGCTTGTGATGCAACGTGGATTTACCACATCTACACCCAGAGCTGAGTGAGACATAAGGTTGGGCACTTCGGGCTGATAGCATTGGTGAGGTTCGATGAGCAAATGCAGACCCTTTGAAGTCATACAGCATGGTACCCATTCCATGGGTCCCAACTCTCCAAGTTTAAGGGATTCTTCCTTCAGCTAAAACATGCATGGGAAACCCACAGTATGGTGCACCGTGTGACTGGCAATCGTTTTCAAATGCATCTCAGTTTTCGTGCCCTTTTACTCGGGTTCACCATTCCAGACCCTTTACGAACACTCTCCGCACTTGAAGAGTCAGTGCCCTTAACCTCCTGTTGGGCACAGTTTGCAATTTCTGCGCAAGATGAAAAGGAATAGGGAGAACGAATGAGAGACTAGCTCTAGGTGTCTGCACGGGCAAATTTAACGCTCATTTCCCACCAGGAAGGGGAATTAACCAAAGGCTCAGCATGCCGTGCCGGAACAAGATTAGGGCCTGAGGCAATCCTGTGGGTTTGCGGCCAGCTCACAAGATAGCGAGTTGAAGAAATGAGCTCAGGGGCACTGTAACTCACAAACCTGCAGAGTTATAAATGACAGCTATCGTCCAAAAATATATTGAAGGAAGGCTGCGAAGACGACTTGTAAGCGGGACAGATTTGCAGGAAAACGATTTCAGGGGGTAGACTGGAATTGCATTTAAAGCATAGGAAAAGAGGCAGAACGTCGACAGTGATGCTCTTGGCCAAAAAGGGCGTATGCGTTTTTTCCTGAATATATTCAGGAAAAAACGCATACGCCCTTTTTGGCCAACCAAGCAAGCATGTTCAAGAAATCTTCACTACAATGAAGTCTCACTGCCCCCCGGTCAAAAGGGCCATCTGAAAAAAGTGTAAAATCCAGAAAGGCAGCACAGGCCATGGAGAACAGGGAGCCTTGTTATGCTGATGGGTGGGATGTGAATTGCCATCAGCCACTCTGGAGAAGTGTATGGTGTTTCCCGGAACACCGAAAAAACAAAGCTACGGAGCCTAAGGCACTTCCACTTATGGTCCTATAGCTTAGGGAAATTAAAATCAAAAACACACAGCCAGCCCAAAGTGTCGGACGGCTCTGTTTACAAGAACCTCGTCTACGGTACAAGTTAAATATCCCAGAATGTGAAAAATGGATAAAGAAGTTGTGGTACGTACGGACAATGGAATATCACTCAGCAATGAAATCTATGTCATCAGGCCCGTCGCGGCATAATGAGTGGATTCAGGTACGATGATTCTAAGTGAAATAAGTCACACAGAAAATGAAACATCATAAGATATCACTACTACACGGAATGTAAACTTGGCTACACATGAACTGAATTACAAAACAGAACAGGGTCTCAAATTTAGAAAACCAACTTATGCTTGCTTAAGGGGAAAGGTGAGTTGGGGTGCTGCATAAAACCAGAGATAGAAATTAGCACAGATACCTTTCCATAAGCCAAATATGTAATAGTCAAGACCTACCCCTTGCTCAACGAAATGGACTAAACACCCCATATTCAACGCCTAGGAATACACCTGACTAGTAAGAATCTTCAAACCCATGGATTTATATGTCTCCGTAAGAGAATGAAGCGTGTGTACAGCGGCATGAATGCAGCAGAGAAAATCCGATAAATCCCATTATCCAAATGAATTACACAAACAAAACCCAAGGACAGTGAAATAGAGAGCAATTCTTAAATAATTCATTCAGGGCTTGTGATGCAACCTGGATTTACCACATCTACACCCAGAGCTGAGTGAGACATAAGGTTGGGCAGTTCGGGCTGATAGCATTGGTGAGGTTCGATGAGCAAATGCAGACCCTTTGAAGTCATACAGCATGGTACCCATTCCATGGGTCCCAACTCTCCAAGTTTAAGGGATTCTTCCTTCAGCTAAAACATGCATGGGAAACCCACAGTATGGTGCACCATGTGACTGGCAAACGTTTTCAAATGCATCTCAGTTTTCGTCCCCTTTTACTCGGGTTCACCATTCCAGACCCTTTACGAACACTCTCCCCACTTGGAGAGTCAGTGCCTTTAACCTCCTGTTGGGCACAGTTTGCAATTTCTGCGCAAGATGAAAAGGAATAGGGAGAACGAATGAGAGACTAACTCTAGGTGTCTGCACGGACAAATTTAACGCTCATTTCCCACCAGGAAGAGGAATTAACCAAAGGCTCTGCATGCCGTGCCGGAACCAGTTTAGGGCCTGAGGCAATCCTGTGGGTTTGCGGCCAGCTCACAACATAGGGAGTTGAAGAAAGGAGCTCAGGGGCACTGTAACTCACAAACCTGCAGAGTTATAAATGACAGCTATCGTCCAAAAATATATTGAAGGAAGGCTGAGAAGACGACGTGTAAGCGGGACAGATTTGCAGGAAAACGATTTCAGAGGGTAGACGGGAATTGCATTTAAAGCATAGGAAAAGAGGCAGAACTTCGACAATGATGCTCTTGGCCAAAAAGGGCGTATGCGTTTTTTCCTGAATATATTCAGGAAAAAACGCATACGCCCTTTTTGGCCAACCAAGCAAGCATGTTAAAGAAATCTGCACTACAATGATGTCTCACTGCCCCCCGGTCAAAAGGGCCATCTGAAAAAAGTGTAAAATCCAGAAAGGCAGCACAGGCCATGGAGAACAGGGAGCCTTGTTATGCAGATGGGCGGGATGTAAATTGCCAACAGCCACTGTGGAGAAGTGTATGGTGTTTCCCGGCACACTGAAAAAACAAAGCTACGGAGCCTAAGGCACTTCCACTTATGGTCCTATACCTTAGGGAAATTAAAATCAAAAACACACAGCCACCCCAATGTGTCGGGCGGCTCTGTTTACAAGAACCTCGTCTACGGTACAAGTTAAATATCCCAGAATGTGAAAAATGGATAAAGAAGTTGTGGTACGTACGTACAATGGAATATCACTCAGCAATGAAATCTATGTCATCAGGCCCCTCGCGGCATAATGAGTGGATTCAGGTACGATGATTCTAAGTGAAATAAGTCACACAGAAAATGAAACATCATAAGATATCACTAATACACGGAATGTGAACTTGGCTACACATGAACTGAATTACAAAACAGAACAGGGTCTCAAATTTAGAAAACCAACTTATGCTTGCTTAAGGGGAAAGGTGAGTTGGGGTGCTGCATAAAACCAGAGATAGAAATTAGCACAGATACCTTTCCATAAGCCAAATATGTAATAGTCAAGACCTACCCCTTGCTCAACGAAATGGACTAAACACCCCATATTCAACGCCTAGGAATACACCTGACTAGTAAGAATCTTCAAACCCATGGATTTATATGTCTCCGTAAGAGAATGAAGCGTGTGTACAGCGGCATGAATGCACCAGAGAAAATCCGATAAATCCCATTATCAAAATGAATTACACAAACAAAACCCAAGGACAGTGAAATAGAGAGCAATTCTTAAATAATTCATTCAGGGCTTGTGATGCAACCTGGATTTACCACATGTACACCCAGAGCTGAGTGAGACATAAGGTTGGGCACTTCGGGCTGATAGCATTGGTGAGGTTCGATGAGCAAATGCAGACCCTTTGAAGTCATACAGCATGGTACCCATTCCATGGGTCCCAACTCTCCAAGTTTAAGGGATTCTTCCTTCAGCTAAAACATGCATGGGAAACCACAATATGGTGCACCGTGTGACTGGCAAACGTTTTCAAATGCATCTCAGTTTTCGTCCCCTTTTACTCGGGTTCACCATTCCAGACACTTTACGAACACTGTCCCCACTTGGAGAGTCAGTGCCTTAAACCTCCTGTTGGGCACAGTTTGCAATTTCTGCGCAAGATGAAAAGGAATAGGGAGAACGAATGAGAGACTAGCTCTAGGTGTCTGCACGGGCAAATTTAACGCTCATTTCCCACCAGGAAGAGGAATTAACCAAAGGCTCAGCATGCCGTGCCGGAACCAGATTAGGCCCTGAGGCAATCTTGTGGGTTTGCGGCCAGCTCACAAGATAGCGAGTTGAAGAAATGAGCTCAGGGGCACTGTAACTCACAAACCTGCAGAGTTATAAATGACAGCTATCGTCCAAAAATATATTGAAGGAAGGCTGCGAAGACGACTTGTAAGCGGGACAGATTTGCAGGAAAACGATTTCAGGGGGTAGACTGGAATTGCATTTAAAGCATAGGAAAAGAGGCAGAACGTCGACAATGATGCTCTTGGCCAAAAAGGGCGTATGCGTTTTTTCCTGAATATATTCAGGAAAAAACGCATACGCCCTTTTTGGCCAACCAAGCAAGCATGTTCAAGAAATCTTCACTACAATGAAGTCTCACTGCCCCCCGGTCAAAAGGGCCATCTGAAAAAAGTGTAAAATCCAGAAAGGCAGCACAGGCCATGGAGAACAGGGAGCCTTGTTATGCTGATGGGTGGGATGTGAATTGCCATCAGCCACTCTGGAGAAGTGTATGGTGTTTCCCGGAACACCGAAAAAACAAAGCTACGGAGCCTAAGGCACTTCCACTTATGGTCCTATAGCTTAGGGAAATTAAAATCAAAAACACACAGCCAGCCCAAAGTGTCGGACGGCTCTGTTTACAAGAACCTCGTCTACGGTACAAGTTAAATATCCCAGAATGTGAAAAATGGATAAAGAAGTTGTGGTACGTACGGACAATGGAATATCACTCAGCAATGAAATCTATGTCATCAGGCCCGTCGCGGCATAATGAGTGGATTCAGGTACGATGATTCTAAGTGAAATAAGTCACACAGAAAATGAAACATCATAAGATATCACTACTACACGGAATGTAAACTTGGCTACACATGAACTGAATTACAAAACAGAACAGGGTCTCAAATTTAGAAAACCAACTTATGCTTGCTTAAGGGGAAAGGTGAGTTGGGGTGCTGCATAAAACCAGAGATAGAAATTAGCACAGATACCTTTCCATAAGCCAAATATGTAATAGTCAAGACCTACCCCTTGCTCAACGAAATGGACTAAACACCCCATATTCAACGCCTAGGAATACACCTGACTAGTAAGAATCTTCAAACCCATGGATTTATATGTCTCCGTAAGAGAATGAAGCGTGTGTACAGCGGCATGAATGCAGCAGAGAAAATCCGATAAATCCCATTATCCAAATGAATTACACAAACAAAACCCAAGGACAGTGAAATAGAGAGCAATTCTTAAATAATTCATTCAGGGCTTGTGATGCAACCTGGATTTACCACATCTACACCCAGAGCTGAGTGAGACATAAGGTTGGGCAGTTCGGGCTGATAGCATTGGTGAGGTTCGATGAGCAAATGCAGACCCTTTGAAGTCATACAGCATGGTACCCATTCCATGGGTCCCAACTCTCCAAGTTTAAGGGATTCTTCCTTCAGCTAAAACATGCATGGGAATCCCACAGTATGGTGCACCATGTGACTGGCAAACGTTTTCAAATGCATCTCAGTTTTCGTCCCCTTTTACTCGGGTTCACCATTCCAGACCCTTTACGAACACTCTCCCCACTTGGAGAGTCAGTGCCTTTAACCTCCTGTTGGGCACAGTTTGCAATTTCTGCGCAAGATGAAAAGGAATAGGGAGAACGAATGAGAGACTAACTCTAGGTGTCTGCACGGACAAATTTAACGCTCATTTCCCACCAGGAAGAGGAATTAACCAAAGGCTCTGCATGCCGTGCCGGAACCAGTTTAGGGCCTGAGGCAATCCTGTGGGTTTGCGGCCAGCTCACAACATAGGGAGTTGAAAAAAGGAGCTCAGGGGCACTGTAACTCACAAACCTGCAGAGTTATAAATGACAGCTATCGTCCAAAAATATATTGAAGGAAGGCTGAGAAGACGACGTGTAAGCGGGACAGATTTGCAGGAAAACGATTTCAGAGGGTAGACGGGAATTGCATTTAAAGCATAGGAAAAGAGGCAGAACTTCGACAATGATGCTCTTGGCCAAAAAGGGCGTATGCGTTTTTTCCTGAATATATTCAGGAAAAAACGCATACGCCCTTTTTGGCCAACCAAGCAAGCATGTTAAAGAAATCTGCACTACAATGATGTCTCACTGCCCCCCGGTCAAAAGGGCCATCTGAAAAAAGTGTAAAATCCAGAAAGGCAGCACAGGCCATGGAGAACAGGGAGCCTTGTTATGCAGATGGGCGGGATGTGAATTGCCAACAGCCACTGTGGAGAAGTGTATGGTGTTTCCCGGAACACCGAAAAAACAAAGCTACGGAGCCTAAGGCACTTCCACTTATGGTCCTATACCTTAGGGAAATTAAAATCAAAAACACACAGCCACCCCAATGTGTCGGACGGCTCTGTTTACAAGAACCTCGTCTACGGTACAAGTTAAATATCCCAGAATGTGAAAAATGGATAAAGAAGTTGTGGTACGTACGTACAATGGAATATCACTCAGCAATGAAATCTATGTCATCAGGCCCCTCGCGGCATAATGAGTGGATTCAGGTACGATGATTCTAAGTGAAATAAGTCACACAGAAAATGAAACATCATAAGATATCACTAATACACGGAATGTGAACTTGGCTACACATGAACTGAATTACAAAACAGAACAGGGTCTCAAATTTAGAAAACCAACTTATGCTTGCTTAAGGGGAAAGGTGAGTTGGGGTGCTGCATAAAACCAGAGATAGAAATTAGCACAGATACCTTTCCATAAGCCAAATATGTAATAGTCAAGACCTACCCCTTGCTCAACGAAATGGACTAAACACCCCATATTCAACGCCTAGGAATACACCTGACTAGTAAGAATCTTCAAACCCATGGATTTATATGTCTCCGTAAGAGAATGAAGCGTGTGTACAGAGGCATGAATGCACCAGAGAAAATCCGATAAATCCCATTATCAAAATGAATTACACAAACAAAACCCAAGGACAGTGAAATAGAGAGCAATTCTTAAATAATTCATTCAGGGCTTGTGATGCAACCTGGATTTACCACATGTACACCCAGAGCTGAGTGAGACATAAGGTTGGGCACTTCGGGCTGATAGCATTGGTGAGGTTCGATGAGCAAATGCAGACCCTTTGAAGTCATACAGCATGGTACCCATTCCATGGGTCCCAACTCTCCAAGTTTAAGGGATTCTTCCTTCAGCTAAAACATGCATGGGAAACCACAATATGGTGCACCGTGTGACTGGCAAACGTTTTCAAATGCATCTCAGTTTTCGTCCCCTTTTACTCGGGTTCACCATTCCAGACACTTTACGAACACTCTCCCCACTTGGAGAGTCAGTGCCTTAAACCTCCTGTTGGGCACAGTTTGCAATTTCTGCGCAAGATGAAAAGGAATAGGGAGAACGAATGAGAGACTAGCTCTAGGTGTCTGCACGGGCAAATTTAACGCTCATTTCCCACCAGGAAGAGGAATTAACCAAAGGCTCAGCATGCCGTGCCGTAACCAGATTAGGCCCTGAGGCAATCTTGTGGGTTTGCGGCCAGCTCACAAGATAGCGAGTTGAAGAAATGAGCTCAGGGGCACTGTAACTCACAAACCTGCAGAGTTATAAATGACAGCTATCGTCCAAAAATATATTGAAGGAAGGCTGCGAAGACGACTTGTAAGCGGGACAGATTTGCAGGAAAACGATTTCAGGGGGTAGACTGGAATTGCATTTAAAGCATAGGAAAAGAGGCAGAACGTCGACAATGATGCTCTTGGCCAAAAAGGGCGTATGCGTTTTTTCCTGAATATATTCAGGAAAAAACGCATACGCCCTTTTTGGCCAACCAAGCAAGCATGTTCAAGAAATCTTCACTACAATGAAGTCTCACTGCCCCCCGGTCAAAAGGGCCATCTGAAAAAAGTGTAAAATCCAGAAAGGCAGCACAGGCCATGGAGAACAGGGAGCCTTGTTATGCTGATGGGTGGGATGTGAATTGCCATCAGCCACTCTGGAGAAGTGTATGGTGTTTCCCGGAACACCGAAAAAACAAAGCTACGGAGCCTAAGGCACTTCCACTTATGGTCCTATAGCTTAGGGAAATTAAAATCAAAAACACACAGCCAGCCCAAAGTGTCGGACGGCTCTGTTTACAAGAACCTCGTCTACGGTACAAGTTAAATATCCCAGAATGTGAAAAATGGATAAAGAAGGTGTGGTACGTACGGACAATGGAATATCACTCAGCAATGAAATCTATGTCATCAGGCCCGTCGCGGCATAATGAGTGGATTCAGGTACGATGATTCTAAGTGAAATAAGTCACACAGAAAATGAAACATCATAAGATATCACTACTACACGGAATGTAAACTTGGCTACACATGAACTGAATTACAAAACAGAACAGGGTCTCAAATTTAGAAAACCAACTTATGCTTGCTTAAGGGGAAAGGTGAGTTGGGGTGCTGCATAAAACCAGAGATAGAAATTAGCACAGATACCTTTCCATAAGCCAAATATGTAATAGTCAAGACCTACCCCTTGCTCAACGAAATGGACTAAACACCCCATATTCAACGCCTAGGAATACACCTGACTAGTAAGAATCTTCAAACCCATGGATTTATATGTCTCCGTAAGAGAATGAAGCGTGTGTACAGCGGCATGAATGCAGCAGAGAAAATCCGATAAATCCCATTATCCAAATGAATTACACAAACAAAACCCAAGGACAGTGAAATAGAGAGCAATTCTTAAATAATTCATTCAGGGCTTGTGATGCAACCTGGATTTACCACATCTACACCCAGAGCTGAGTGAGACATAAGGTTGGGCACTTCGGGCTGATAGCATTGGTGAGGTTCGATGAGCAAATGCAGACCCTTTGAAGTCATACAGCATGGTACCCATTCCATGGGTCCCAACTCTCCAAGTTTAAGGGATTCTTCCTTCAGCTAAAACATGCATGGGAAACCCACAGTATGGTGCACCATGTGACTGGCAAACGTTTTCAAATGCATCTCAGTTTTCGTCCCCTTTTACTCGGGTTCACCATTCCAGACCCTTTACGAACACTCTCCCCACTTGGAGAGTCAGTGCCTTTAACCTCCTGTTGGGCACAGTTTGCAATTTCTGCGCAAGATGAAAAGGAATAGGGAGAACGAATGAGAGACTAACTCTAGGTGTCTGCACGGACAAATTTAACGCTCATTTCCCACCAGGAAGAGGAATTAACCAAAGGCTCTGCATGCCGTGCCGGAACCAGTTTAGGGCCTGAAGCAATCCTGTGGGTTTGCGGCCAGCTCACAACATAGCGAGTTGAAGAAAGGAGCTCAGGGGCACTGTAACTCACAAACCTGCAGAGTTATAAATGACAGCTATCGTCCAAAAATATATTGAAGGAAGGCTGAGAAGACGACGTGTAAGCGGGACAGATTTGCAGGAAAAAGATTTCAGAGGGTAGACGGGAATTGCATTTAAAGCATAGGAAAAGAGGCAGAACGTCGACAATGATGCTCTTGGCCAAAAAGGGCGTATGCGTTTTTTCCTGAATATATTCAGGAAAAAACGCATACGCCCTTTTTGGCCAACCAAGCAAGCATGTTAAAGAAATCTGCACTACAATGATGTCTCACTGCCCCCCGGTCAAAAGGGCCATCTGAAAAAAGTGTAAAACCCAGAAAGGCAGCACAGGCCATGGAGAACAGGGAGCCTTGTTATGCTGATGGGCGGGATGTAAATTGCCAACAGCCACTGTGGAGAAGTGTATGGTGTTTCCCGGAACACCGAAAAAACAAAGCTACGGAGCCTACGGCACTTCCACTTATGGTCCTATACCTTAGGGAAATTAAAATCAAAAACACACAGCCACCCCAAAGTGTCGGACGGCTCTGTTTACAAGAACCTCGTCTACGGTACAAGTTAAATATCCCAGAATGTGAAAAATGGATAAAGAAGTTGTGGTACGTACGTACAATGGAATATCACTCAGCAATGAAATCTATGTCATCAGGCCCCTCGCGGCATAATGAGTGGATTCAGGTACGATGATTCTAAGTGAAATAAGTCACACAGAAAATGAAACATCATAAGATATCACTAATACACGGAATGTGAACTTGGCTACACATGAACTGAATTACAAAACAGAACAGGGTCTCAAATTTAGAAAACCAACTTATGCTTGCTTAAGGGGAAAGTTGAGTTGGGGTGCTGCATAAAACCAGAGATAGAAATTAGCACAGATACCTTTCCATAAGCCAAATATGTAATAGTCAAGACCTACCCCTTGCTCAACGAAATGGACTAAACACCCCATATTCAACGCCTAGGAATACACCTGACTAGTAAGAATCTTCAAACCCATGGATTTATATGTCTCCGTAAGAGAATGAAGCGTGTGTACAGCGGCATGAATGCACCAGAGAAAATCCGATAAATCCCATTATCAAAATGAATTACACAAACAAAACCCAAGGACAGTGAAATAGAGAGCAATTCTTAAATAATTCATTCAGGGCTTGTGATGCAACCTGGATTTACCACATGTATACCCAGAGCTGAGTGAGACATAAGGTTGGGCACTTCGGGCTGATAGCATTGGTGAGGTTCGATGAGCAAATGCAGACCCTTTGAAGTCATACAGCATGGTACCCATTCCATGGGTCCCAACTCTCCAAGTTTAAGGGATTCTTCCTTCAGCTAAAACATGCATGGGAATCCACAGTATGGTGCACCGTGTGACTGGCAAACGTTTTCAAATGCATCTCAGTTTTCGTCCCCTTTTACTCGGGTTCACCATTCCAGACACTTTACGAACACTCTCCCCACTTGGAGAGTCAGTGCCTTAAACCTCCTGTTGGGCACAGTTTGCAATTTCTGCGCAAGATGAAAAGGAATAGGGAGAACGAATGAGAGACTAGCTCTAGGTGTCTGCACGGGCAAATTTAACGCTCATTTCCCACCAGGAAGAGGAATTAACCAAAGGCTCAGCATGCCGTACCGGATCCAGATTAGGGCCTGAGGCAATCCTGTGGGTTTGCGGCCAGCTCACAAGATAGCGAGTTGAAGAAAGGAGCTCAGGGGCACTGTAACTCACAAACCTGCAGAGTTATAAATGACAGCTATCGTCCAAAAATATATTGAAGGAAGGCTGCGAAGACGACTTGTAATTGGGGCAGAATTGCAGGAAAACGATTTCAGGGGGTAGACGGGAATTGCATTTAAAGCATAGGAAAAGAGGCAGAACGTCGACAATGATGCTCTTGGCCAAAAAGGGCGTATGCGTTTTTTCCTGAATATATTCAGGAAAAAACGCATACGCCCTTTTTGGCCAACCAAGCAAGCATGTTCAAGAAATCTGCACTACAATGAAGTCTCACTGCCCCCCGGTCAAAAGGGCCATCTGAAAAAAGTGTAAAATCCAGAAAGGCAGCACAGGCCATGGAGAACAGGGAGCCTTGTTATACTGATGGGCGGGATGTAAATTGCCAACAGCCACTCTGGAGAAGTGTATGGTGTTTCCCGGAACACCGAAAAAACAAAGCTACGGAGCCTACGGCACTTCCACTTATGGTCCTATAGCTTAGGGAAATTAAAATCGAAAACACACAGCCACCCCAAAGTGTCGGACGGCTCTGTTTACAAGAACCTCGTCTACGGTACAAGTTAAATATCCCAGAATGTGAAAAATGGATAAAGAAGTTGTGGTACGTACGGACAATGGAATATCACTCAGCAATGAAATCTATGTCATCAGGCCCGTCGCGGCATAATGAGTGGATTTAGGTACGATGATTCTAAGTGAAATAAGTCACACAGAAAATGAAACATCATAAGATATCACTAATACACGGAATGTAAACTTGGCTACACATGAACTGAATTACAAAACAGAACAGGGTCTCAAATTTAGAAAACCAACTTATGCTTGCTTAAGGGGAAAGGTGAGTTGGGGTGCTGCATAAAACCAGAGATAGAAATTAGCACAGATACCTTTCCATAAGCCAAATATGTAATAGTCAAGACCTACCCCTTGCTCAACGAAATGGACTAAACACCCCATATTCAACGCCTAGGAATACACCTGACTAGTAAGAATCTTCAAACCCATGGATTTATATGTCTCCGTAAGAGAATGAAGCGTGTGTACAGCGGCATGAATGCAGCAGAGAAAATCCGATAAATCCCATTATCCAAATGAATTACACAAACAAAACCCAAGGACAGTGAAATAGAGAGCAATTCTTAAATAATTCATTCAGGGCTTGTGATGCAACCTGGATTTACCACATCTACACCCAGAGCTGAGTGAGACATAAGGTTGGGCACTTCGGGCTGATAGCATTGGTGAGGTTCGATGAGCAAATGCAGACCCTTTGAAGTCATACAGCATGGTACCCATTCCATGGGTCCCAACTCTCCAAGTTTAAGGGATTCTTCCTTCAGCTAAAACATGCATGGGAAACCCACAGTATGGTGCACCGTGTGACTGGCAAACGTTTTCAAATGATTCTCAGTTTTCGTCCCCTTTTACTCGGGTTCACCATTCCAGACCCTTTACGAACACTCTCCCCACTTGGAGAGACAGTGCCTTTAACCTCCTGTTGGGCACAGTTTGCAATTTCTGCGCAAGATGAAAAGGAATAGGGAGAACGAATGAGAGACTAACTCTAGGTGTCTGCACGGGCAAATTTAACGCTCATTTCCCACCAGGAAGAGGAATTAACCAAAGGCTCAGCATGCCGTGCCGGAACCAGATTAGGGCCTGAAGCAATCCTGTGGGTTTGCGGCCAGCTCACAAGATAGCGAGTTGAAGAAAGGAGCTCAGGGGCACTGTAACTCACAAACCTGCAGAGTTATAAATGACAGGTATCGTCCAAAAATATATTGAAGGAAGGCTGAGAAGACGACGTGTAAGCGGGACAGATTTGCAGGAAAACGATTTCAGGGGGTAGACGGGAATTGCATTTAAAGCATAGGAAAAGAGGCAGAACGTCGACAATGATGCTCTTGGCCAAAAAGGGCGTATGCGTTTTTTCCTGAATATATTCAGGAAAAAACGCATACGCCCTTTTTGGCCAACCAAGCATGCATGTTAAAGAAATGTGCACTTCAATGAAGTCTCACTGCCCCCCGGTCAAAAGGGCCATCTGAAAAAAGTGTAAAATCCAGAAAGGCAGCACAGACCATGGAGAACAGGGAGCCTTGTTATGCTGATGGGCGGGATGTAAATTGCCAACAGCCACTGTGGAGAAGTGTATGGTGTTTCCCGGAACACCGAAAAAACAAAGCTACGGAGCCTACGGCAATTCCACTTATGGTCCTATAGCTTAGGGAAATTAAAATCAAAAACACACAGCCACCCCAAAGTGTCGGACGGCTCTGTTTACAAGAACCTCGTCTACGGTACAAGTTAAATATCCCAGAATGTGAAAAATGGATAAAGAAGTTGTGGTACGTACGTACAATGGAATATCACTCAGCAATGAAATCTATGTCATCAGGCCCGTCGCGGCATAATGAGTGGATTCAGGTATGATGATTCTAAGTGAAATAAGTCACACAGAAAATGAAACATCATAAGATATCACTAATACACGGAATGTAAACTTGGCTACACATGAACTGAATTACAAAACAGAACAGGGTCTCAAATTTAGAAAACCAACTTATGCTTGCTTAAGGGGAAAGGTGAGTTGGGGTGCTGCATAAAACCAGAGATAGAAATTAGCACAGATACCTTTCCATAAGCCAAATATGTAATAGTCAAGACCTACCCCTTGCTCAACGAAATGGACTAAACACCCCATATTCAACGCCTAGGAATACACCTGACTAGTAAGAATCTTCAAACCCATGGATTTATATGTCTCCGTAAGAGAATGAAGCGTGTGTACAGCGGCATGAATGCAGCAGAGAAAATCCGATAAATCCCATTATCAAAATGAATTACACAAACAAAACCCAAGGACAGTGAAATAGAGAGCAATTCTTAAATAATTCATTCAGGGCTTGTGATGCAACCTGGATTTACCACATCTACACCCAGAGCTGAGTGAGACATAAGATTGGGCACTTTGGGCTGATAGCATTGGTGAGGTTCGATGAGCAAATGCAGACCCTTTGAAGTCATACAGCATGGTACCCATTCCATGGGTCCCAACTCTCCAAGTTTAAGGGATTCTTCCTTCAGCTAAAACATGCATGGGAAACCCACAGTACGGTGCACCGTGTGACCGGGAAACGTTTTCAAATGGCATCTCAGGTTTTGTCCTCTTTTACTCGGGTTCACCATTCCAGACTCTTTACGAACACTCTCCCCACTTGGAGACTCAGTGCCTTTAACCTCCTGTTTGGCACAGTGTGCAATTTCTGCGCAAGATGAACAGGAAGAGGGAGAACCAATGAGAGACTACCTGTAGGTGTCTGCACGGGCAAATTTAACGCTCATTTCCCACCAGGAATAGGAATTAACCAAAGGCTCAGCATGCCGTGCCGGAACAAGATTAGGGCCTGAAGCAATCCTGCGGCTTTTCGGCCAGATCAAATGAAAGTAATTTGAAGAAAGGAGCTCAGGGTCACTGTAATTCAGAAACCTGCAGAGTTATAAATGACAGCTATCGTCCAAAAATATATTGAAGGAAGGCTGCGAAGAGGACTTGAAAGTGGGGCAGAATTGCAGGAAAACGATTTCAGGGGGTAAACTGGAATTGCATTTAAAGCATAGGAAAAGAGGCAGAACGTCGACGATGATGCACTTGGCCAAAAAGGGCGTATGCGTTTTTTCCTGAACATATTAAGGAAAAAACGCATACGCACTTTTTGGCCAACCAAGCAAGCATGATAAAGAAATCTGCACTACAATGAAGTCTCACTGCCCCCTGGTCAAAAGGGCCATCTGAAAAAAGTGTAAAATCCAGAAAGGCAGCACAGGCCATGGAGAACAGCGAGCCTTGTTATGCTGATGGGCGGGATGTAAATTGCCAACAGCCAGTCTGGAAAAATGTATGGTGTTTCCCGGAACATCTAAAAAACAAAGCAACGGAGCCTATGGCACTTCCCCTTATGGTCCTATAGCTTAGGAAAATTAAAATAAAAAACACACAGCCACCCAAAAGTCTCGGGCGGCTCTGTTTACAAGAACCTCGTCTACGGTACAAGTTAAATATCCCAGAATGTGAAAAATGGATAAAGAAGTTGTGGTACGTACGTACAATGGAATATCACACAGCAATGAAATCTATGTCATCAGGCCCGTCGCGGCATAATGAGTGGATTCAGGTACGATGATTCTAAGTGAAATAAGTCACACAGAAAATGAAACATCATAAGATATCACTAATACACGGAATGTAAACTTGGCTACACATGAACTGAATTACAAAACAGAACAGGGTCTCAAATTTAGAAAACCAACTTATGCTTGCTTAAGGGGAAAGGTGAGTTGGGGTGCTGCATAAAACCAGAGATAGAAATTAGCACAGATACCTTTCCATAAGCCAAATATATAATAGTCAAGACCTACCACTTGCTCAACGAAATGGACTAAACACCTCATATTCAACGCCTAGGAATACACCTGACTAGTAAGAATCTTCAAACCCATGGATTTATATGTCTCCGTAAGAGAATGAAGCGTGTGTACAGCGGCATGAATGCAGCAGAGAAAATCCGATAAATCCCATTATCAAAATGAATTACACAAACAAAACCCAAGGACAGTGAAATAGAGAGCAATTCTTAAATAATTCATTCAGGGCTTGTGATGCAACCTGGATTTACCACCTCTACACCCAGAGCTGAGTGAGACATAAGGTTGGGCACTTCGAGCTGATAGCATTGGTGAGGTTCGATGAGCAAATGCAGACCCTGTGCAGTCATACAGCATGGTACCCATTCCATGGGTCCCAACTCTCCAAGTTTAAGGGATTCTTCCTTCAGCTAAAACATGCATGGGAAACCCACAGTATGGTGCACCGTGTGACTGGCAAACGTTTTCAAATGATTCTCAGTTTTCGTCCCCTTTTACTCGGGTTCACCATTCCAGACCCTTTACGAACACTCTCCCCACTTGGAGAGTCAGTGCCTTTAACCTCCTGTTGGGCACAGTTTGCAATTTCTGCGCAAGATGAAAAGGAATAGGGAGAACCAATGAGAGACTAGCTCTAGGTGTCTGCACGGGCAAATTTAACGCTCATTTCCCACCAGGAAGAGGAATTAACCAAAGGCTCAGCATGCCGTGCCGGAACCAGATTAGGGCCTGAAGCAATCCTGTGGGTTTGCGGCCAGCTCACAAGATAGCGAGTTGAAGAAAGGAGCTCAGGGGCACTGTAACTCACAAACCTGCAGAGTTATAAATGACAGCTATCGTCCAAAAATATATTGAAGGAAGGCTGCGAAGACGACTTGTAAGCGGGACAGATTTGCAGGAAAACGATTTCAGGGGGTAGACGGGAATTGCATTTAAAGCATAGGAAAAGAGGCAGAACGTCGACAATGATGCTCTTGGCCAAAAAGGGCGTATGCGTTTTTTCCTGAATATATTCAGGAAAAAACGCATACGCCCTTTTAGGCCAACCAAGCAAGCATGTTAAAGAAATCTGCACTACAATGAAGTCTCACTGCCCCCCGGTCAAAAGGGCCATCTGAAAAAAGTGTAAAATCCAGAAAGGCAGCACAGGCCATGGAGAACAGGGAGCCTTGTTATGCTGATGGGCGGGATGTAAATTGCCAACAGCCACTCTGGAGAAGTGTATGGTGTTTCCCGGAACACCGAAAAAACAAAGCTACGGAGCCTACGGCACTTCCACTTATGGTCCTATAGCTTAGGGAAATTAAAATCAAAAACACACAGCCACCCCAAAGTGTCGGACGGCTCTGTTTACAAGAACCTCGTCTACGGTACAAGTTAAATATCCCAGAATGTGAAAAATGGATAAAGAAGTTGTGGTACGTACGGACAATGGAATATCACTCAGCAATGAAATCTATGTCATCAGGCCCGTCGCGGCATAATGAGTGGATTCAGGTACGATGATTCTAAGTGAAATAAGTCACACAGAAAATGAAACATCATAAGATATCACTAATACACGTAATGTAAACTTGGCTACACATGAACTGAATTACAAAACAGAACAGGGTCTCAAATTTAGAAAACCAACTTATGCTTGCTTAAGGGGAAAGGTGAGTTGGGGTGCTGCATAAAACCAGAGATAGAAATTAGCACAGATACCTTTCCATAAGCCAAATATGTAATAGTCAAGACCTACCCCTTGCTCAACGAAATGGACTAAACACCCCATATTCAACGCCTAGGAATACACCTGACTAGTAAGAATCTTCAAACCCATGGATTTATATGTCTCCGTAAGAGAATGAAGCGTGTGTACAGCGGCATGAATGCACCAGAGAAAATCCGATAAATCCCATTATCAAAATGAATTACACAAACAAAACCCAAGGACAGTGAAATAGAGAGCAATTCTTAAATAATTCATTCAGGGCTTGTGATGCAACCTGGATTTACCACATCTACACCCAGAGCTGAGTGAGACATAAGGTTGGGCACTTTGGGCTGATAGCATTGGTGAGGTTCCTTGAGCAAATGCAGACCCTTTGAAGTCATACAGCATGGTACCCATTCCATGGGTCCCAACTCTCCAAGTTTAAGGGATTCTTCCTTCAGCTAAAACATCCATGGGAAACCCACAGTATGGTGCACCGTGTGACCGGGAAACGTTTTCAAATGCATCTCAGGTTTTGTCCTCTTTTACTCGGGTTCACCATTCCAGACTCTTTACGAACACTCTCCCCACTTGGAGAGTCAGTGCCTTAAACCTCCTGTTGGGCACAGTTTGCAATTTCTGCGCAAGATGAAAAGGAATAGGGAGAACGAATGAGAGACTAGCTCTAGGTGTCTGCACGGGCAAATTTAACCCTCATTTCCCACCAGGAAGAGGAATTAACCAAAGGCTCAGCATGCCGTGCCGGAACCAGATTAGGGCCTGAGGCAATCTTGTGGGTTTGCGGCCAGCTCACAAGATAGCGAGTTGAAGAAATGAGCTCAGGGGCACTGTAACTCACAAACCTGCAGAGTTATAAAAGACAGCTATCGTCCAAAAATATATTGAAGGAAGGCTGCGAAGACGACTTGTAATTGGGGCAGAATTGCAGGTAAACGATTTCAGGGGGTAGACGGGAATTGCATTTAAAGCATAGGAAAAGAGGCAGAACGTCGACAATGATGCTCTTGGCCAAAAAGGGCGTATGCGTTTTTTCCTGAATATATTCAGGAAAAAACGCATACGCCCTTTTTGGCCAACCAAGCAAGCATGTTCAAGAAATCTGCACTACAATGAAGTCTCACTGCCCCCCGGTCAAAAGGGCCATCTGAAAAAAGTGTAAAATCCAGAAAGGCAGCACAGGCCATGGAGAACAGGGAGCCTTGTTATGCTGATGGGCGGGATGTAAATTGCCAACAGCCACTCTGGAGAAGTGTATGGTGTTTCCCGGAACACCGAAAAAACAAAGCTACGGAGCCTACGGCACTTCCACTTATGGTCCTATAGCTTAGGGAAATTAAAATCAAAAACACACAGCCACCCCAAAGTGTCGGACGGCTCTGTTTACAAGAACCTCGTCTACGGTACAAGTTAAATATCCCAGAATGTGAAAAATGGATAAAGAAGTTGTGGTACGTACGTACAATGGAATATCACTCAGCAATGAAATCTATGTCATCAGGCCCGTCGCGGCATAATGAGTGGATTCAGGTACGATGATTCTAAGTGAAATAAGTCACACAGAAAATGAAACATCATAAGATATCACTAATACACGGAATGTAAACTTGGCTACACATGTACTGAATTACAAAACAGAACAGGGTCTCAAATTTAGAAAACCAACTTATGCTTGCTTAAGGGGAAAGGTGAGTTGGGGTGCTGCATAAAACCAGAGATAGAAATTAGCACAGATACCTTTCCATAAGCCAAATATGTAATAGTCAAGACCTACCCCTTGCTCAACGAAATGGACTAAACACCCCATATTCAACGCCTAGGAATACACCTGACTAGTAAGAATCTTCAAACCCATGGATTTATATGTCTCCGTAAGAGAATGAAGCGTGTGTACAGCGGCATGAATGCAGCAGAGAAAATCCGATAAATCCCATTATCAAAATGAATTACACAAACAAAACCCAAGGACAGTGAAATAGAGAGCAATTCTTAAATAATTCATTCAGGGCTTGTGATGCAACCTGGATTTACCACATCTACACCCAGAGCTGAGTGAGACATAAGGTTGGGCACTTCGGGCTGATAGCATTGGTGAGGTTCGATGAGCAAATGCAGACCCTTTGAAGTCATACTGCATGGTAACCATTCCATGGGTCCCAACTCTCCAAGTTTAAGGGATTCTTCCTTCAGCTAAAACATGCATGGGAAACCCACAGTATGGTGCACCGTGTGACTGGCAAACGTTTTCAAATGATTCTCAGTTTTCGTCCCCTTTTACTCGGGTTCACCATTCCAGACCCTTTACGAACACTCTCCCCACTTGGAGAGTCAGTGCCTTTAACCTCCTGTTGGGCACAGTTTGCAATTTCTGTGCAAGATGAAAAGGAATAGGGAGAACCAATGAGAGACTAACTCTAGGTGTCTGCACGGGCAAATTTAACGCTCATTTCCCACCAGGAAGAGGAATTAACCAAAGGCTCAGCATGCCGTGCCGGAACCAGATTAGGGCCTGAAGCAATCCTGTGGGTTTGCGGCCAGCTCACAAGATAGCGAGTTGAAGAAAGGAGCTCAGGGGCACTGTAGCTCACAAACCTGCAGAGTTATAAATGACAGGTATCGTCCAAAAATATATTGAAGGAAGGCTGAGAAGACGACGTGTAAGCGGGACAGATTTGCAGGAAAACGATTTCAGGGGGTAGACGGGAGTTGCATTTAAAGCATAGGAAAAGAGGCAGAACGTCGACAATGATGCTCTTGGCCAAAAAGGGCGTATGCGTTTTTTCCTGAATATATTCAGGAAAAAACGCATACGCCCTTTTTGGCCAACCAAGCATGCATGTTAAAGAAATGTGCACTTCAATGAAGTCTCACTGCCCCCCGGTCAAAAGGGCCATCTGAAAAAAGTGTAAAATCCAGAAAGGCAGCACAGACCATGGAGAACAGGGAGCCTTGTTATGCTGATGGGCGGGATGTAAATTGCCAACAGCCACTCTGGAGAAGTGTATGGTGTTTCCCGGAACACCGAAAAAACAAAGCTACGGAGCCTACGGCACTTCCACTTATGGTCCTATAGCTTAGGGAAATTAAAATAAAAAACACACAGCCACCCCAAAGTGTCGGACGGCTCTGTTTACAAGAACCTCGTCTACGGTACAAGTTAAATATCCCAGAATGTGAAAAATGGATAAAGAAGTTGTGGTACGTACGTACAATGGAATATCACTCAGCAATGAAATCTATGTCATCAGGCCCATTGCGGCATAATGAGTGGATTCAGGTATGATGATTCTAAGTGAAATAAGTCACACAGAAAATGAAACATCATAAGATATCACTAATACACGGAATGTAAACTTGGCTACACATGAACTGAATTACAAAACAGAACAGGGTCTCAAATTTAGAAAACCAACTTATGCTTGCTTAAGGGGAAAGGTGAGTTGGGGTGCTGCATAAAACCAGAGATAGAAATTAGCACAGATACCTTTCCATAAGCCAAATATGTAATAGTCAAGACCTACCCCTTGCTCAACGAAATGGACTAAACACCCCATATTCAACGCCTAGGAATACACCTGACTAGTAAGAATCTTCAAACCCATGGATTTATATGTCTCCGTAAGAGAATGAAGCGTGTGTACAGCGGCATGAATGCAGCAGAGAAAATCCGATAAATCCCATTATCAAAATTAATTACACAAACAAAACCCAAGGACAGTGAAATAGAGAGCAATTCTTAAATAATTCATTCAGGGCTTGTGATGCAACCTGGATTTACCACATCTACACCCAGAGCTGAGTGAGACATAAGGTTGGGCACTTTGGGCTGATAGCATTGGTGAGGTTCGATGAGCAAATGCAGACCCTTTGAAGTCATACAGCATGGTACCCATTCCATGGGTCCCAACTCTCCAAGTTTAAGGGATTCTTCCTTCAGCTAAAACATGCATGGGAAACCCACAGTATGGTGCACTGTGTGACCGGGAAACGTTTTCAAATGCATCTCAGGTTTTGTCCTCTTTTACTCGGGTTCACCATTCCAGAATCTTTACGAACACTCTCCCCACTTGGAGAGTCAGTGCCTTTAACCTCCTGTTTGGCACAGTGTGCAATTTCTACGCAAGATGAACAGGAAGAGGGAGAACCAATGAGAGACTACCTGTAGGTGTCTGCACGGGCAAATTTAACGCTCATTTCCCACCAGGAAGAGGAATTAACCAAAGGCTCAGCATGCCATGCCGGAACAAGATTAGGGCCAGAAGCAATCCTGCGGATTTTCGGCCAGATCAAATGAAAGTAATTTGAAGAAAGGAGCTCAGGGGCACTGTAACTCACAAACCTGCAGAGTTATAAATGACAGGTATCGTCCAAAAATATATTGAAGGAAGGCTGAGAAGACGACGTGTAAGCGGGACAGATTTGCAGGAAAACGATTTCAGGGGGTAGACGGGAATTGCATTTAAAGCATAGGAAAAGAGGCAGAACATCGACAATGATGCTCTTGGCCAAAAAGGGCGTATGCGTTTTTTCCTGAATATATTCAGGAAAAAACGCATACGCCCTTTTTGGCCAACCAAGCATGCATGTTAAAGAAATGTGCACTTCAATGAAGTCTCACTGCCCCCCGGTCAAAAGGGCCATCTGAAAAAAGTGTAAAATCCAGAAAGGCAGCACAGACCATGGAGAACAGGGAGCCTTGTTATGCTGATGGGCGGGATGTAAATTGCCAACAGCCACTGTGGAGAAGTGTATGGTGTTTCCCGGAACACCGAAAAAACAAAGCTACGGAGCCTACGGCACTTCCACTTATGGTCCTATAGCTTAGGGAAATTAAAATCAAAAACACACAGCCACCCCAAAGTGTCGGACGGCTCTGTTTACAAGAACCTCGTCTACGGTACAAGTTAAATATCCCAGAATGTGAAAAATGGATAAAGAAGTTGTGGTACGTACGTACAATGGAATATCACTCAGCAATGAAATCTATGTCATCAGGCCCATCGCGGCATAATGAGTGGATTCAGGTATGATGATTCTAAGTGAAATAAGTCACACAGAAAATGAAACATCATAAGATATCACTAATACACGGAATGTAAACTTGGCTACACATGAACTGAATTACAAAACAGAACAGGGTCTCAAATTTAGAAAACCAACTTATGCTTGCTTAAGGGGAAAGGTGAGTTCGGGTGCTGCATAAAACCAGAGATAGAAATTAGCACAGATACCTTTCCATAAGCCAAATATGTAATAGTCAAGACCTACCCCTTGCTCAACGAAATGGACTAAACACCCCATATTGAACGCCTAGGAATACACCTGACTAGTAAAAATCTTCAAACCCATGGATTTATATGTCTCCGTAAGAGAATGAAGCGTGTGTACAGCGGCATGAATGCAGCAGAGAAAATCCGATAAATCCCATTATCAAAATGAATTACACAAACAAAACCCAAGGACAGTGAAATAGAGAACAATTCTTAAATAATTCATTCAGGGCTTGTGATGCAACCTGGATTTACCACATCTACACCCAGAGCTGAGTGAGACATAAGGTTGGGCACTTCGGGCTGATAGCATTGGTGAGGTTCGATGAGCAAATGCAGACCCTTTGAAGTCATACAGCATGGTACCCATTCCATGGGTCCCAACTCTCCAAGTTTAAGGGATTCTTCCTTCAGCTAAAACATGCATGGGAAACCCACAGTATGGTGCACCGTGTGACTGGCAAACGTTTTCAAATGATTCTCAGTTTTCGTCCACTTTTACTCGGGTTCACCATTCCAGACCCTTTACGAACACTCTCCCCACTTGGAGAGTCAGTGCCTTTAACCTCCTGTTGGGCACAGTTTGCAATTTCTGCGCAAGATGAAAAGGAATAGGGAGAACGAATGAGAGACTAACTCTAGGTGTCTGCACGGGCAAATTTAACGCTCATTTCCCACCAGGAAGAGGAATTAACCAAAGGCTCAGCATGCCGTGCCGGAACCAGATTAGGGCCTGAAGCAATCCTGTGGGTTTGCGGCCAGCTCACAAGATAGCGAGTTGAAGAAAGGAGCTCAGGGGCACTGTAACTCACAAACCTGCAGAGTTATAAATGACAGCTATCGTCCAAAAATATATTGAAGGAAGGCTGAGAAGACGACGTGTAAGCGGGACAGATTTGCAGGAAAACGATTTCAGAGGGTAGACGGGAATTGCATTTAAAGCATAGGAAAAGAGGCAGAACGTCGACAATGATGCTCTTGGCCAAAAAGGGCGTATGCGTTTTTTCCTGAATATATTCAGGAAAAAACGCATACGCCCTTTTTGGCCAACCAAGCATGCATGTTAAAGAAATGTGCACTTCAATGAAGTCTCACTGCCCCCCGGTCAAAAGGGCCATCTGAAAAAAGTGTAAAATCCAGAAAGGCAGCACAGACCATGGAGAACAGGGAGCCTTGTTATGCTGATGGGCGGGATGTAAATTGCCAACAGCCACTGTGGAGAAGTGTATGGTGTTTCCCGGAACACCGAAAAAACAAAGCTACGGAGCCTACGGCACTTCCACTTATGGTCCTATAGCTTAGGGAAATTAAAATCAAAAACACACAGCCACCCCAAAGTGTCGGACGGCTCTGTTTACAAGAACCTCGTCTACGGTACAAGTTAAATATCCCAGAATGTGAAAAATGGATAAAGAAGTTGTGGTACGTACGTACAATGGAATATCACTCAGCAATGAAATCTATGTCATCAGGCCCATCGCGGCATAATGAGTGGATTCAGGTATGATGATTCTAAGTGAAATAAGTCACACAGAAAATGAAACATCATAAGATATCACTAATACACGGAATGTAAACTTGGCTACACATGAACTGAATTACAAAACAGAACAGGGTCTCAAATTTAGAAAACCAACTTATGCTTGCTTAAGGGGAAAGGTGAGTTCGGGTGCTGCATAAAACCAGAGATAGAAATTAGCACAGATACCTTTCCATAAGCCAAATATGTAATAGTCAAGACCTACCCCTTGCTCAACGAAATGGACTAAACACCCCATATTCAACGCCTAGGAATACACCTGACTAGTAAGAATCTTCAAACCCATGGATTTATATGTCTCCGTAAGAGAATGAAGCGTGTGTACAGCGGCATGAATGCAGCAGAGAAAATCCGATAAATCCCATTATCAAAATTAATTACACAAACAAAACCCAAGGACAGTGAAATAGAGAGCAATTCTTAAATAATTCATTCAGGGCTTGTGATGCAACCTGGATTTACCACATCTACACCCAGAGCTGAGTGAGACATAAGGTTGGGCACTTTGGGCTGATAGCATTGGTGAGTTCGATGAGCAAATGCAGACCCTTTGAAGTCATACAGCATGGTACCCATTCCATGGGTCCCAACTCTCCAAGTTTAAGGGATTCTTCCTTCAGCTAAAACATGCATGGGAAACCCACAGTACGGTGCACTGTGTGACCGGGAAACGTTTTCAAATGCATCTCAGGTTTTGTCCTCTTTTACTCGGGTTCACCATTCCAGAATCTTTACGAACACTCTCCCCACTTGGAGAGTCAGTGCCTTTAACCTCCTGTTTGGCACAGTGTGCAATTTCTACGCAAGATGAACAGGAAGAGGGAGAACCAATGAGAGACTACCTGTAGGTGTCTGCACGGGCAAATTTAACGCTCATTTCCCACCAGGAAGAGGAATTAACCAAAGGCTCAGCATGCCATGCCGGAACAAGATTAGGGCCTGAAGCAATCCTGCGGCTTTTCGGCCAGATCAAATGAAAGTAATTTGAAGAAAGGAGCTCAGGGGCACTGTAACTCACAAACCTGCAGAGTTATAAATGACAGCTATCGTCCAAAAATATATTGAAGGAAGGCTGCGAAGAGGACTTGAAAGTGGGGCAGAATTGCAGGAAAACGATTTCAGGGGGTAGACTGGAATTGCATTTAAAGCATAGGAAAAGAGGCAGAACGTCGACGATGATGCACTTGGCCAAAAAGGGCGTATGCGTTTTTTCCTGAACATATTAAGGAAAAAACGCATACGCCCTTTTTGGCCAACCAAGCAAGCATGTTAAAGAAATGTGCACTACAATGAAGTCTCACTGCCCCCCGGTCAAAAGGGCCATCTGAAAAAAGTGTAAAATCCAGAAAGGCAGCACAGGCCATGGAGAACAGCGAGCCTTGTTATGCTGATGGGCGGGATGTAAATTGCCAACAGCCAGTCTGGAAAAATGTATGGTGTTTCCCGGAACATCTAAAAAACAAAGCAACGGAGCCTATGGCACTTCCCCTTATGGTCCTATAGCTTAGGAAAATTAAAATAAAAAACACACAGCCACCCAAAAGTCTCGGGCGGCTCTGTTTACAAGAACCTTGTCTACGGTACAATTTAAATATCCCAGAATGTGAAAAATGGATAAAGAAGTTGTGGTACGTACGTACAATGGAATATCACACAGCAATGAACTCTATGTCATCAGGCCCGTCGCGGCATAATGAGTGGATTCAGGTACGATGATTCTAAGTGAAATAAGTCACACAGAAAATGAAACATCATAAGATATCACTAATACACGGAATGTAAACTTGGCTACACATGAACTGAATTACAAAACAGAACAGGGTCTCAAATTTAGAAAACCAACTTATGCTTGCTTAAGGGGAAAGGTGAGTTGGGGTGCTGCATAAAACCAGAGATAGAAATTAGCACAGATACCTTTCCATAAGCCAAATATATAATAGTCAAGACCTACCACTTGCTCAACGAAATGGACTAAACACCTCATATTCAACGCCTAGGAATACACCTGACTAGTAAGAATCTTCAAACCCATGGATTTATATGTCTCCGTAAGAGAATGAAGCGTGTGTACAGCGGCATGAATGCAGCAGAGAAAATCCGATAAATCCCATTATCAAAATGAATTACACAAACAAAACCCAAGGACAGTGAAATAGAGAGCAATTCTTAAATAATTCATTCAGGGCTTGTGATGCAACCTGGATTTACCACCTCTACACCCAGAGCTGAGTGAGACATAAGGTTGGGCACTTCGAGCTGATAGCATTGGTGAGGTTCGATGAGCAAATGCAGACCCTGTGCAGTCATACAGCATGGTACCCATTCCATGGGTCCCAACTCTCCAAGTTTAAGGGATTCTTCCTTCAGCTAAAACATGCATGGGAAACCCACAGTATTGTGCACCGTGTGACTGGCAAACGTTTTCAAATGATTCTCAGTTTTCGTCCCCTTTTACTCGGGTTCACCATTCCAGACCCTTTACGAACACTCTCCCCACTTGGAGAGTCAGTGCCTTTAACCTCCTGTTGGGCACAGTTTGCAATTTCTGCGCAAGATGAAAAGGAATAGGGAGAACCAATGAGAGACTAGCTCTAGGTGTCTGCACGGGCAAATTTAACGCTCTTTTCCCACCAGGAAGCGGAATTAACCAAAGGCTCAGCATGCCGTGCCAAAAGCAGATTAGGGCCTGAAGCAATCCTGTGGGTTTGCGGCCAGCTCACAAGATTGCGAGTTGAAGAAATGAGCTCAGGGGCACTGTAACTCACAAACCTGCAGAGTTATAAATGACAGCTATCGTCCAAAATTATATTGAAGGAAGGCTGCGAAGACGACTTGTAAGTGGGGCAGAATTGCAGGAGAACGATTTCAGGGGGTAGACGGGAATTGCATTTAAAGCATAGGAAAAGAGGCAGAACGTCGACAATGATGCTCTTGGCCAAAAAGGGCGTATGCGTTTTTTCCTGAATATATTCAGGAAAAAACGCATACGCCCTTTTTGGCCAACCAAGCATGCATGTTAAAGAAATGTGCACTTCAATGAAGTCTCACTGCCCCCCGGTCAAAAGGGCCATCTGAAAAAAGTGTAAAATCCAGAAAGGCAGCACAGACCATGGAGAACAGGGAGCCTTGTTATGCTGATGGGCGGGATGTAAATTGCCAACAGCCACTGTGGAGAAGTGTATGGTGTTTCCCGGAACACCGAAAAAACAAAGCTACGGAGCCTACGGCACTTCCACTTATGGTCCTATAGCTTAGGGAAATTAAAATCAAAAACACACAGCCACCCCAAAGTGTCGGACGGCTCTGTTTACAAGAACCTCGTCTACGGTACAAGTTAAATATCCCAGAATGTGAAAAATGGATAAAGAAGTTGTGGTACGTACGTACAATGGAATATCACTCAGCAATGAAATCTATGTCATCAGGCCCATCGCGGCATAATGAGTGGATTCAGGTATGATGATTCTAAGTGAAATAAGTCACACAGAAAATGAAACATCATAAGATATCACTAATACACGGAATGTAAACTTGGCTACACATGAACTGAATTACAAAACAGAACAGGGTCTCAAATTTAGAAAACCAACTTATGCTTGCTTAAGGGGAAAGGTGAGTTCGGGTGCTGCATAAAACCAGAGATAGAAATTAGCACAGATACCTTTCCATAAGCCAAATATGTAATAGTCAAGACCTACCCCTTGCTCAACGAAATGGACTAAACACCCCATATTCAACGCCTAGGAATACACCTGACTAGTAAGAATCTTCAAACCCATGGATTTATATGTCTCCGTAAGAGAATGAAGCGTGTGTACAGCGGCATGAATGCAGCAGAGAAAATCCGATAAATCCCATTATCAAAATTAATTACACAAACAAAACCCAAGGACAGTGAAATAGAGAGCAATTCTTAAATAATTCATTCAGGGCTTGTGATGCAACCTGGATTTACCACATCTACACCCAGAGCTGAGTGAGACATAAGGTTGGGCACTTTGGGCTGATAGCATTGGTGAGGTTCGATGAGCAAATGCAGACCCTTTGAAGTCATACAGCATGGTACCCATTCCATGGGTCCCAACTCTCCAAGTTTAAGGGATTCTTCCTTCAGCTAAAACATGCATGGGAAACCCACAGTATGGTGCACTGTGTGACCGGGAAACGTTTTCAAATGCATCTCAGGTTTTGTCCTCTTTTACTCGGGTTCACCATTCCAGAATCTTTACGAACACTCTCCCCACTTGGAGAGTCAGTGCCTTTAACCTCCTGTTTGGCACAGTGTGCAATTTCTACGCAAGATGAACAGGAAGAGGGAGAACCAGTGAGAGACTACCTGTAGGTGTCTGCACGGGCAAATTTAACGCTCATTTCCCACCAGGAAGAGGAATTAACCAAAGGCTCAGCATGCCATGCCGGAACAAGATTAGGGCCTGAAGCAATCCTGCGGCTTTTCGGCCAGATCAAATGAAAGTAATTTGAAGAAAGGAGCTCAGGGTCACTGTAATTCAGAAACCTGCAGAGTTATAAATGACAGCTATCGTCCAAAAATATATTGAAGGAAGGCTGCGAAGAGGACTTGAAAGTGGGGCAGAATTGCAGGAAAACGATTTCAGGGGGTAGACTGGAATTGCATTT
This sequence comes from Delphinapterus leucas, assembly GCF_059928025.1. Lineage (NCBI taxonomy): Eukaryota > Metazoa > Chordata > Mammalia > Artiodactyla > Monodontidae > Delphinapterus > Delphinapterus leucas. Next base: position 14,492,337 of record NW_028322236.1, on the reverse strand, counting down.
AAAGCATAGGAAAAGAGGCAGAACGTCGACAATGATGCACTTGGCCAAAAAGGGCGTATGCGTTTTTTCCTGAACATATTAAGGAAAAAACGCATACGCCCTTTTTGGCCAACCAAGCAAGCATGTTAAAGAAATCTGCACTACAATGAAGTCTCACTGCCCCCCGGTCAAAAGGGCCATCTGAAAAAAGTGTAAAATCCAGAAAGGCAGCACAGGCCATGGAGAACAGCGAGCCTTGTTATGCTGATGGGCGGGATGTAAATTGCCAACAGCCAGTCTGGAAAAATGTATGGTGTTTCCCGGAACATCTAAAAAACAAAACAACGGAGCCTATGGCACTTCCCCTTATGGTCCTATAGCTTAGGAAAATTAAAATAAAAAACACACAGCCACCCAAAAGTCTCGGGCGGCTCTGTTTACAAGAACCTCGTCTACGGTACAAGTTAAATATCCCAGAATGTGAAAAATGGATAAAGAAGTTGTGGTACGTACGTACAATGGAATATCACACAGCAATGAAATCTATGTCATCAGGCCGGGCGCGGCATAATGAGTGGATTCAGGTACGATGATTCTAAGTGAAATAAGTCACACAGAAAACGAAACATCATAAGATATCACTAATACACGGAATGTAAACTTGGCTACACATGAACTGAATTACAAAACAGAACAGGGTCTCAAATTTAGAAAACCAACTTATGCTTGCTTAAGGGGAAAGGTGAGTTGGGGTGTTGCATAAAACCAGAGATAGAAATTAGCACAGATACCTTTCCATAAGCCAAATATATAATAGTCAAGACCTACCACTTGCTCAACGAAATGGACTAAACACCTCATATTCAACGCCTAGGAATACACCTGACTAGTAAGAATCTTCAAACCCATGGATTTATATGTCTCCGTAAGAGAATGAAGCGTGTGTACAGCGGCATGAATGCAGCAGAGAAAATCCGATAAATCCCATTATCAAAATGAATTACACAAACAAAACCCAAGGACAGTGAAATAGAGAGCAATTCTTAAATAATTCATTCAGGGCTTGTGATGCAACCTGGATTTACCACCTCTACACCCAGAGCTGAGTGAGACATAAGGTTGGGCACTTCGAGCTGATAGCATTGGTGAGGTTCGATGAGCAAATGCAGACCCTGTGCAGTCATACAGCATGGTACCCATTCCATGGGTCCCAACTCTCCAAGTTTAAGGGATTCTTCCTTCAGCTAAAACATGCATGGGAAACCCACAGTATGGTGCACCGTGTGACTGGCAAACGTTTTCAAATGATTCTCAGTTTTCGTCCCCTTTTACTCGGGTTCACCATTCCAGACCCTTTACGAACATTCTCCCCACTTGGAGAGTCAGTGCCTTTAACCTCCTGTTGGGCACAGTTTGCAATTTCTGCGCAAGATGAAAAGGAATAGGGAGAACCAATGAGAGACTAGCTCTAGGTGTCTGCACGGGCAAATTTAACGCTCTTTTCCCACCAGGAAGAGGAATTAACCAAAGGCTCAGCATGCCGTGCCGAAAGCAGATTAGGGCCTGAAGCAATCCTGTGGGTTTGCGGCCAGCTCACAAGATTGCGAGTTGAAGAAAGGAGCTCAGGGGCACTGTAACTCACAAACCTGCAGAGTTATAAATGACAGCTATTGTCCAAAATTATATTGAAGGAAGGCTGCGAAGACGACTTGTAAGTGGGGCAGAATTGCAGGAAAACTATTTCAGGGGGTACACGGGAATTGCATTTAAAGCATAGGAAAAGAGGCAGAACGTCGACAATGATGCTCTTGGCCAAAAAGGGCGTATGCGTTTTTTCCTGAATATATTCAGGAAAAAACGCATACGCCCTTTTTGGCCAACCAAGCAAGCATGTTAAAGAAATCTGCACTACAATGAAGTCTCACTGCCCCCCGGTCAGAAGGGCCATCTGAAAAAAGTGTAAAATCCAGAAAGGCAACACAGGCCACGGAGAACAGGGAGCCTTGTTATGCTGATGGGCGGGATGTAAATTGCCAACAGCCACTCTGGAGAAGTGTATGGTGTTTCCCGGAACACCGAAAAAACAAAGCTACGGAGCCTACGGCACTTCCACTTATGGTCCTATAGCTTAGGGAAATTAAAATCAAAAACACACAGCCACCCCAAAGTGTCGGACGGCTCTGTTTACAAGAACTTCGTCTACGGTACAAGTTAAATATCCCAGAATGTGAAAAATGGATAAAGAAGTTGTGGTACGTACGTACAATGGAATATCACTCAGCAATGAAATCCATGTCATCAGGCCCGTCGCGGCATAATGAGTGGATTCAGGTACGATGATTCTAAGTGAAATAAGTCACACAGAAAATGAAACATCATAAGATATCACTACTACACGGAATGTAAACTTGGCTACACATGAACTGAATTACAAAACAGAAGAGGGTCTCAAATTTAGAAAACCAACTTATGCTTGCTTAAGGGCAAAGGTGAGTTGGGGTCCTGCATAAAACCAGAGATAGAAATTAGCACAGATACCTTTCCATAAGCCAAATATGTAATAGTCAAGACCTACCCCTTGCTCAACGAAATGGACTATACACCCCATATTCAACGCCTAGGAATACACCTGACTAGTAAGAATCTTCAAACCCATGGATTTATATGTCTCCGTAAGAGAATGAAGCATGTGTACAGCGGCATGAATGCAGCAGAGAAAATCCGATAAATCCCATTATCAAAATGAATTACACAAACAAAACCCAAGGACAGTGAAATAGAGAGCAATTCTTAAATAATTCATTCAGGGCTTGTGATGCAACCTGGATTTACCACCTCTACACCCAGAGCTGTGTGAGACATAAGGTTGGGCACTTCGGGCTGATAGCATTGGTGAGGTTCGATGAGCAAATGCAGACCCTTTGAAGTCATACAGCATGGTACCCATTCCATGGGTCCCAACTCTCCAAGTTTAAGGGATTCTTCCTTCAGCTAAAACATGCATGGGAAACCCACAGTATGGTGCACCGTGTGACTGGCAAACGTTTTCAAATGCATCTCAGTTTTCGTCCCCTTTTAGTCGGGTTCACCATTCCAGACCCTTTACGAACACTCTCCCCACTTGGAGAGTCAGTGCCTTTAACCTCCTGTTGGGCACAGTTTGCAATTTCTGCGCAAAATGAAAAGGAATAGGGAGAACCAATGAGAGACTAGCTCTAGGTGTCTGCACGGGCAAATTTAACGCTCATTTCCCACCAGGAAGAGGAATGAACCAAAGGCTCAGCATGCCGTGTAGGAACCAGATAAGGGCCTGAGGCAATCCTGTGGGTTTGCGGCCAGCTCACAAGATAGCGAGTTGAAGAAAAGAGCTCAGGGGCACTGTAACTCACAAACCTGCAGAGTTATAAATGACAGCTATCGTCCAAAAATATATTGAAGGAAGGCTGCGAAGACGACTTGTAAGCGGGACAGATTTGCAGGAAAACGATTTCAGGGGGTAGACGGGAATTGCATTTAAAGCATAGGAAAAGAGGCAGAACGTCGACAATAATGCTCTTGGCCAAAAAGGGCGTATGCGTTTTTTCCCGAATATATTCAGGAAAAAACGCATACGCCCTTTTTGGGCAACCAAGCAAGCATGTTAAAGAAATCTGCACTACAATGAAGTCTCACTGCCCCCCGGTCAAAAGGGCCGTCTGAAAAAAGTGTAAAATCCAGAAAGGCAGCACAGGCCATGAAGAACAGGGAGCCTTGTTATGTTGATGGGCGGGATGTAAATTGCCAACAGGCACTCTGGACAAGTGTATGGTGTTTCCTGGAACACCTAAAAAACAAAGCAACGAAGCCTACGGCACTTCCACTTATGGTCCTATAGCTTAAGGAAATTAAAATCAAAAACACACAAACACCCCAAAGTTTCGGACGGCTCTGTTTACAAGAACCTCGTCTACGGTTCAAGTTAAATATCCCAGAATGTGAAAAATGGATAAAGTAGTAGTGGTACCTACAAGCAATGGAATATCACACAGCAATGAAATCTATGTCATCAGGCCCGTCGCGGCATAATGAGTGGATTCATGTACAAAGATTCTAAGGGAAATAAGTCACACAGAAAATGAAACATCATAAGATATCACCAATACACGGAATGTAAACTTGGCTGCACATGAACTGAATTACAAAACAGAACAGGGTCTCAAATTTAGAAAAACAACTTATGCTTGCTTAAGGGGAAAGGTGAGCTGGGGTGCTGCATAAAACCAGAGATAGAAATTAGCACAGATACCTTTCCATAAGCCAAATATGTAATAGTCAAGACCTACCCCTTGCTCAACGAAATGGACCAAACAACACATATTAAACGCCTAGGAATACACCTGACTAGTAAGAATCTTCAAACCCATGGATTTATATGTCTCCATAAGAGAATCAAGCGTGTGTACAGCTGCATGAAGGCAGCAGAGAAAATCCGATAAATCACATTATCAAAATAAATTGAAAAACAAAACACAATGACAGTGAAATAGAGAGCAATTCTTAAATAATTCATTCAGGGCTTGTGATGCAACCTGCATTTACCTCATCTACACCCAGAGCTGAGTGAGACATAAGGTTGGACACTTCGGGCTGATAGCATTGGTGAGGTTCGATGAGCAAATGAAGACCCTTTGAAGTCATACTGCATGGTACCCATTCCATGGGTCCCAACTCTCCAGGTTTAAGCGATTCTTCCTTCAGCTAAAACATGCATGGGAAACCCACAGTATGGTGCACCGTGTGACTGGCAAACGTTTTCAAATGCATCTCAGTTTTCGTCCCCTTTTACTCGGGTTCACCATTCCAGAACATTTACTAACACTCTCCCCACTTGCAGAGTCAGTGCCTTTAACCTCCTGTTGGGCACAGTTTGCAATTTCTGCGCAAGATGAACAGGAATAGGGAGAACCAATGAGAGACTAGCAGTAAGTGTCTGCACGGGCAAATTTAATGCTCATTTCCCACCAGGAAGAGGAATTAACCAAAGGATCAGCATGCCGTGCCGGAAACAGATTAGGGCCTGAAGCAATCCTGCGGGTTTGCGCCCAGCTCACAAGTTGCGAGTTGAAGAAAGGAGCTCAGGGACACTGTAACTCACAAACATGCAGAGTTATAAATGACAGCTATCGTCCAAAAATATATTGAAGGAAGGCTGCGAAGACGACTTGTAAGCGGGGCAGAATTGCAGGAAAACGATTTCAGGGGGTAGACGGGAATTGCATTTAAAGCATAGGAAAAGAGGCAGAACGTCGACAATGATGCTCTTGGCCAAAAAGGCTGTATGCATTTTTTCCTGAATTTATTCAGGAAATAAAGCATATGCGCTTTTTGGCCAACCAAGCAAGCATGTTAAAGAAATCTGCACTACAACGAAGTCTCACTGCCCCCCGGTCAAAAGGGCCATCTGAAAAAAGTGTAAAATCCAGAAAGGCAGCACAGGCCATGGAGAACAGCGAGCCTTGTTATGCTGATGGGCGGGATGTAAACTGCCAACAGCAAGTCTGGAAAAATGTATGGTGTTTCCCGGAACATCTAAAAAACAAAGCAACGGAGCCGATGGCACTTCCCCTTATGGTCCTATAGCTTAGGAAAGTTAAAATCAAAAACACACAGCCACCCCAATGTGTCGGACGGCTCTGTTTACAAGAACCTCCTCTACGGTACAAGTTAAATATCCCAGAATGTGAAAAATGGATAAAGAAGTTGTGGTACGTACGTACAATGGAATATCACTCAGCAATGAAATCTATGTCATCAGGCCCGTCGCGGCATAATGAGTGGATTCAGGTACGATGATTCTAAGTGAAATAAGTCACACAGAAAATGAAACATCATAAGATATCACTACTACACGGAATGTAAACTTGGCTACACATGAACTGAATTACAAAACAGAACAGGGTCTCAAATTTAGAAAACCAACTTATGCTTGCTTAAGGGGAAAGGTGAGTTGGGGTGCTGCATAAAACCAGAGATAGAAATTAGCACAGATACCTTCACATAAGCCAAATATGTAATAGTCAAGGCCTACCCTTTGCGCAATGAAATGGACTAAATACCCCATATTCAACGCCTAGGAATACACCTGACTGGTAATAATCTTCAAACCCATGGATATATATTTCTCCGTTAGGGAATGAAGCGTGTGTACAGCAACATGAATGCAGCAGAGAAAATCCGATAAATCCCATTATCAAAATGAATTACAAAAACCAAACACAAGGACAGTGAAATAGAGAGCAATTCTTAAATAATTCATTCAGGCTTGTGATGCAACCTGGATTTACCACATCTACACCCAGAGCTGAGTGTGACATAAGGTTGGGCACTTCGGGCTGATAGGACTGGTGAGGTTCGATGAGCAAATGCAGACCCTTTGAAGACATACTGCATGGTACCCAATCCATGGGTCCCAAATCTCCAGTTATAAGGGATTCTTCCTTCAGCTCAAAACATGCATGGGAAACCCACAGTATGGTGGACCGTGTGACCGGCAAACGTTTTCAAATGCATCTCAGTTTACCTCCCCTTTTACACGGGTTCACCATTCCAGACCCTTTACTCACACTTTCCCCACTTGGAGAGTCAGTGCCTTTAACCTCCTGTTGGGCACAGTTTGCAATTTCTGCGCAAGATGAAAAGGAATAGGGAGAACCAATGAGAGACTAGCTGTAGGTGTCTGTACGGGCAAATTTAACGCTCATTTCCCACCAGGAAGAGGAATTAACCAAAGGCTCAGCATGCCCTGCTGGAACCAGATAAGGGCCTGAAGTAATCCTGCGGGTTTGCGGCCAGCTCACAAGTTAGCGAGATGAAGAAAGGAGCTCAGGGGCACTGTAACTCACAAACCTGCAGAGTTATAAATGACAGCTATCGTCCAAAAATATATTGAAGTATGTCTGCGAAGAGGACTTAGAATTTGGGCAGAAATTCAGGAAAACGATTTCAGGGGGTAGACTGGAATTGCACTTAAAGCCTAGGAAAAGACGGAGATCAGCGACAATGATGCACTTGGCCAAAAAGGGCGTATGCGTTTTTTCCTGAATATAATCAGGAAAAAACGCATACGCCCTTTTTGGCCAACCAAGCAAGCGTGTAAAGAAATCTGCACTAAAATGAAGTCTCTCTGCCCCCCGGTCAAAAGGGCCATCTGAAAAAAGTGTAAAATCCAGAAAGGCAGGACAGGCCATGGAGAAGAGGGAGCATTGTTATCCTGATGGTCGGCATGTGAATTGCCAACAGCCACTCTGGAGAAGTGTATGGTATTTCCTGAAACACATAAGAAACAAAGCAACACAGCCTATGGCACTTCCACTTATGGTCCTATAGCTTAGGGAAATTAAAATCAAAACCACACAGGCACCCCAAAGTTTGGAACGGCTCTGTTTACAAGAACCTCTTGTACGGTACAAGTTAAATATCCCAGAGGGCGAAAAATGGATAAAGAAGTTGTGGTTCTTACGTACAATGGAATATCACTCAGCAATGAAATCTATGTCATCAGGCCCGTAGCGGCATAATGAGTGGATTCAGGTACGATGATTCTACGTGCAATAGGTCACACAGAAAAAGAAACATCATAAGATATCACTAATACACGGAATGTAAACTTGGCTACACATGAAATGAATTACAAAACAGAACAGTGTCTCAAATTTAGAAAACCAACTTATGCTTGCTTTTTGGGAAAGGTGAGTTCGGGTGCTGCATAAAAACAGAGATTGAAATTCGCACTGATACCGTTCCATAAGCCAAATATGTAATAGACAAGACCTACTGCTTGCTCAACGAAATGGGCTCAACACCCCATATTCAACGCCTAGGAATATACCTGCCTAGCAAGAATCTTAAAACCCATGGATTTATATGTGTCCATAAGAGAATCCAGCGTGTGTTCAGTGGCCTAAAGGCAACAGTGAAAATCCGATAAATCACATTATCAAAATAAATTTCAAAAACAAAACACAATGACAGTGAAATAGAGAGCAATTCTTAAATAATTCACTCAGGGCTTCTGATGCAACCTGGATTTACCACATGTACACCCAGTGCTGGGGAGACATAAGGCCGGACACTTCGCCCTGATAGTATTGTTGAGGTTCGGTGAGCAATTGCAGACCCTTTGAAGTCATACTGCATGGTACCCATTCCAAGGGTCCCAACTCTCCAGGTTTAAGGGATTCTTCCTTCCGCTACATCATGTATGGGAAACCCAGAGTATGGTCCACCATGTGATTGGGAAACGTTTTCAAATGCATCTCAGTTTTCGTCCCTTTATACTCGGGTTCACCATTCCAGATGCTTAACTAACACTCTCCCCACTTGGAGAGTCAGTGCCTTTAACCTCCTGTTTGTCACAGTTTGCAATTTCTGCGCAAGATGAACAGGAATAGGGAGAACCAATGAGAGACTAGCTGTAGGTGTCTGCACGGGCAATTTAATGCTCATTTCTCACCAGGAAGTGGAATTAACCAAAGGCTCAGAATGCCGTGCCGGAACCAGATTAGGGCCTGAAGCAATACTGCGGGTGTGCAGGCAGCTCACAAGATAGCGAGTTGAACAAAGGAGCTCAGGGGCACTGTAATTCACAAACCTGCAGAGTTATAAATGACAGCTCTCGTCCAAAAATATATTGAAGGAAGGCTGCGAAGAGGACTTGAAAGCGGGGCAGAATTCCAGGAAAACGATTTCAGGAGGTAGACGGGAAATGCACTGAACGCATAGGAGAAGAGGCAGAACCTCAACAATGATGCACTTGTTCAAAAAGTGCATATGCGTTTTTTCCAAGGCCCTCCTTAAAGAGGGTAGGGGGCTCCCAGCATGCTTCAGTGGCCAACAGAGGGCCCACATCGCCAAGGTGACGTGAGCCAGCCAGGCAGGAGTGACCTCACATCAGAGGGCCCACCTCACAGAAGGGTAAGGGACCCAGCCATTATCAGACTCTCACCAGAGGGCCCACATCAGCAAGGGGCTGGGAACCAGGCAGGAGTGTCTTCACACCCGTGGGGCCACATCATCGCAAGTTGAGGTACCCAGCACATGTGGCCTCAAACCAGAGGACCCACATCTCCATGGGTCTCGGAGCGAGGCAGGCAGGATGAACCTCAAAACACGTGGCCCATTGTATAAAAAAGGTGAGGAATCCAGCAGTTGGAACATCCCAGCAGGCGGCCCAGAGCACCGAGGCTATGGGATCCAGGCAATGATGAACTCACAACAGAGGGCCCTCATCATGAAACTGTGAGCAACCTAGCCATTGTGACCTCAGAGCACAAGGCCCACATCCCCATGGGGAAGCGAACCAAGCAGGAGTGTCATCGCACCAGTGGGCACACATCAGAAAATGTGGGGAGCCCAGCAGTTAGGGCCTGATGCCAGAGGGCCCTCATCACCGAGGAGAGGAGGCTCCCAGCAGGCTCCAACTGCTACAAGAGGGCCAACGTCGCCAATGCGGGGTGTGCCAGCCAGGCAGGAGTGACCTCAGAGCAGAGGGCCAACCTCAAAAAAGTGTGAGGAACCCAAAGAGGATTAGACTCTCACCAGAGGGCCCACATCACCAAGAGGATCAGAACCAGGCAGGACTGTCTTCACACCAGGGTGACCACATCATAGAAAGGTGAGGAACCCAGCACATGTGGCCTAAACCAGAAGACCCACATCTCCAAGGGGCTCGGAGTGAGGCATGCAGGAGTAGCCTCACAACACAGGGCCCATAGAATAAAAAAGCTGAGGAATCCTGCAGTGGGAACCTCCCAGCAGGTGGCCCAGAGCACCGAGTCTATGCGATCCAGGCTGCAGTGAACTCACAGCAGAGGGCCCATATCATGAAACTGTGAGCAACCCAGCCATTGGGACCTCACAGCAGAAGGCCCACATCCCCATGGGGTTGGGAACATGGCAAGAGTGTCCTCGCACCACTTAGCACGTATCAGAAAAAGTGGGTACCCAGCAGTTACAGCCTGACGCTAGAGAGCCCTCATCACCGAGGGGAGGTGGCTCCCAGCAGGCTCCAACTGCCACAAGAGGGCCGATGTCGCCAAGGCGGGGTGTGCCAGCCAGTCAGTAGTGACCTCACAGCAGAGGGCCCACCTCACAGAAGGGTGAGGAACCCAGCCAGGATCAGACTCTCACCAGAGGGCCCACATCACCAAGGGGATAGAAACCAGGCAGGAGTGTCCTCACACCAGCGGGGCCACATCATCGAAAGGTGAGGGACCCAGCACACGTGGCCTCAAACCAGAGGACACACATCACCAAGGGGCTGGGAGTGAGTCAGGCAGGAGGAGTCTCCAAACAGAGGGCCCATAGAAGAGAAAAGGTGAGGAATCCCGCAGTTGGAACCTCCCCGCAGGCGGCCAGGAGCAGCGAGGCTATGGGATCCAGGCCGGAGTGAACTCACACCAGAGGGCCCTCATCATGAAACTGAGCCACCCACCGTTGGGACCTCAGAGCAGAAGGCCCATATTCCCATGGGGTTGGAAACCTGGCAGGAGTGTACTCACACCACAGGGCGCACATCAGAAAATTTTGGGAGCCCAGGAGTTAGAGCCTGACGCCAGAGGGCCCTCATTACCGAGGGGAGGAGACTCCCAGCAGGCACCAACTCCCACCTGAGGGCCCACGTCGCCAAGGTGACGTGTGCCAGTCAGGCAGGAGTGACCTCACAGCAGAGGGCCTACCTCACAGAAGGGTGAGGAAACCAGCCAGGATAAGACTCTCACCAGAGAGCCCACATCACCAAGGGGACCGGAACAAGGCAGGAGTGTCCTCACACCAGTGTGGCCACATTATAGAAAGGTGACGAACCCAGCACATGTGGCCTAAACCAGAGGACCCACATTTCCAAGGTGCTCCGAGTGAGGCAGGCAGGAGTAGCCTAACAACACAGGGCCCACAGAATAAAAAATGTGAGGAATCCAGCAGTTGGAACCCCCCAGCAGGTGGCCCAGAGTACGGAGTCTATGGGATCCAGGCCACAGTGAACTCACAGCAGAGGGCTCACATCATGACACTGTGAGCAACCCAGCTGGTGGGACCTCAGAGCAGAAGGCCCACATCCCCATGGGGATGGGAACGTGGCAGGAGTGTACTCGCACGACAGGGCACATATCAGAAAATTTTGGGAGCCCATGAGTTAGGGCCTGACGCCAGAGGGCCCTCATTACCGAGGGGAGGAGACTCCCAGCAGGCACCAACTCCCAACTGAGGACCCACATCGCCAAGGTGATGTGTGCCAGCCAGGCAGGAGTGACCTCACAGCAGAGGGCCCACCTCCCAGAAGGGTGAGGAATCCAGCCAGGATCAGACTCTCACCAGAGGGCCCCCATCACCAAGGGGATGGGAACCAGGCAGGAGTGTCCTCACACCAGTGGGGCCACATCAATAAAGGTGAGGAAACCGGCACATGTGGCCTCAAACCAGAGGACCCACATCACAAAGGGGCTGGGAGTGAGTCAGGAAGGAGGAGCATGAAAACCCAGGACCCAAAGAATAAAAATGGTAAGGAATCCAGCAGTAGGAACCTCCCAGCAGGCGGCTCAGAGCACAGAGTCTATGGGATCTAGGCCTGAGTGAACTAACACCAGAGAGCCAACATCCTGAAACTGTGAACAACACAGGTGTTGGGACCATAGAGCAGAAGGCACATGGGGATGGGAACCTGGCAGGAGTGCCCTCACACCACTTAGCACGTATCAGAAAATGAGGGTAACCAGCAGTTAGGGCCTGATGCCAGAGGGTCTCATCACTGAGGGGAGGAGGCTCCCAGCGGGCTCCAACTGCCACCAGAGGGCCGACGTCGCCAAGGCGGGGTGTGTCAGCCAGGCAGGAGTGACCTCAGAGAAGAGGGCCCACCTCACAGAAGTGTGAGGAGCCCAACCAGGATCAGACTCTCACTGGAGGGCTCACATCACCAAGGGGATGGGAACCAGGCAGGAGTGTCCGCACACCAGTGGGGCCACATCTGCGAAAGGTGAGGAACCCAGCACATGTGGCCTCAAACCAGAGGACACACATCACCAAGGGGCTGGGAGTGAGGCAGGTGTCTGGAGGGGCACATTTAACTCTAATTTCCCACCAGGAAGAGGAATTAACCAAAGGCTCAGAGTGCCGTGCGGGACCCTGATTACGGCCTGAAGCAAACCTGCGGTTCTGTGGCCAGCTTTCAAGGAAACGAGTTAAGAAAGGAAATCACAGGCACTGTAATTCACAAACCTGCAGAGTTATAAATGACAGCTATTGGCAAAAATATATTGAAGTAAGTCTGCACAGAGGACTTGAAAACGAGGCAGAATTGCAGGAATCATATTTCAGGAGGTAGATTGGAATTGCATTTAAAGCATGTGAAAAGCGGCAGATCTTTGACAGTGATGCACTTGGACAAAAAGTGCGTATACATTTTTTCCTGAATATATTCAGGAAAAAACGCATATGCCCTTTGTGGCCAACCAAGAATTCGAGCAATGGAAATCCGCACTACAATGAACTCTCATTTCCCATTCGTCAAAAGAGCCATCTGAAAAAAGTGTAAAACCCAGAAACACAGGACAGGCCATGGAGAACAGGGAGCCTTGTTATGCTGATGGACGGATTGTAAATTGCCAACAGACACTCTGGTGATGTTTATAGTGTATGCTGAAACATCTAAAAAACAAAGCTACAGAGCCTAGGGCACTTCCACTTTTGGCCCTATAGCTTAGGAAAATTAAAATCAACAAGACACAGCCAACACAATATCCAGGGCTGCTGTGTTTACAAGAACCTTGAGTCCAGTACAAATTAAATATCCCAGAAAGAAAAAAATGGATAAAGGAGTTGTCCTACTTACGTACAACGGAATATCACTCAGCAATGAAATCAATGTCATCAGGCCTGTAGCAGCAAATTGAGTGGATTTAAGTATGATGATTCTAAGAGAAATATGTCACACAGAGAAACATAATTATCATAAGATATCACAAATAGAGGGAGTGTAAACTTGGCTACACATAAACTGAATTACAAAACCGAGCAGAGTCTCACATTTAGATAAAAACGTATGCTTGCTTAACGGGAAAGTTGAGTTGGGGTGCTGTATAAAACCAGAGATTGAAATGAGCACACATACCGTTCCATAAGCCAAATATGTAATAGACAAGACCTACTCTTTGCTCAACGAAATAGACTAATCCATGGTGTATCACCTCACACCTGTTAGAATGGGCATCATCAGAAAATCTACAAACAACAAATGCTGGAAAGGGTGCGGAGATAAGGAACCCTCTTCCACTATTGTTGGGAATGTAAATTGATGCAGTCACTGTGGAGAACATTATGGAGTTTCTTATAAAACTAAGAATAGAATTACCATATAATACAGCAATCCCACTACTGGGCATATACCCAGACAAAACCATAAAACGAAAAGAGACATTCACCGCAATGTTCATTGCATCACTATTTACAATATCCAGGTAATGGAAGCAACCTAAATGCCCACAGACAGACGAATGCATAAAGATGAGGTACATATATAAAATGGAATATTACTAAGCCATAAAAAGGAATGAAATTGGGTCATTTGTAGAGACGTTGATGGATCTAGAGACTGTCATACAGAGTGAAGTAAGTCAGAAAGAGAAAAACAAATCCTGTATATAAATGCATATATGTGGAACCTAGAAAAGTTGTACAGATGAAGCGTTTTGCAAGGCAGAAATAGAGCAACAGATGTAGACAACAAACGTATGGACACCAAGGGGGGAAAGCTGTTAGGGGGGTGGTGGTGGGAGGAGTTGAGAGATTGGGATTGGCATGTATACATTTCTATGTATAAAATAGGTAACCAAAAAGAACCTGCTGTATAAAAAAATAAAATAAAATTCAAAATTACAAAAAGTAAAACAGAAAAAATATTCTTCCCTTCACATACATGTATTTATATGAATAAATTATTTCCATGCTTATATCTGTAAATACAAAAAAGAGGAATAAAATCTACCTTGAACCAAAAACGAAAAAAAGAAAAAAAAACAGAACCCACCAGTTACACAGAGGAAAACCGTATCAGGGCCCTTGCTCCAGTTGTAAACAATTCTGAAGTTGGTCAGTGGTGGGGAATCATCTCCCATTCAGCCAGCATGCCCCACGCAACAAGCGTCCTCATTGCAAAGCTGGGGGCCCGTGCCGAGGCATCTGTGAGTAAACGTGGGCCGAGCCCCAGGCCAGCTGCTGCAGAAATGTTCCCACCCTTCCCAGGTAAAACACCTGAATATGTACAAGGACTTGAAAGCCTAGAGGAAGGGCCATGGAGCCACATGAGCGACAGCATGCCAGCCGACTTGGTGCCTGCAGGCCAGACAGGATGGTCCTGGCCCTGGGTGCTCTTCTGGAAGCTTTCCATTTCCCTGCCTGAGATACCCCTCCTGTCCCGGCCCCCACTGCTTTCTTCCTTACTCACCTCTGCCCAGGGAGAAATTCCAGCGGCAGGTATGGGTGGCACATCCTCTTCTTTAGCAGGTGGCATCTTGGCAACTGCTGCAGAAAGTCCAGCAGAGCCCCACTCACACTGGGCAACCCACAAAGCCGTGGCCTCTCACTCCCTCTCACCAGTCCAGCCCCGAGACTGCTGACAGGGCAGAAAATGGCGTCAGGCACAGCTGCAGGTGCTCTTGCTGCCTGGAGCGGTGTTTATATTGATCTCAACCCAGGCACACCTGGGGAGGTCTGGCCGGCACGGTCGGGCTTCCCAGGCCAGCCAATAATCACCCCTCAGGGGCTCACAGTTGCAGAAACTGGAACTTGCTGAATCGGCCAGGTCCAAGGAACAGGTGTGGGCTCCTGAGAGTCAGGATAGACAAGGGGCTGCAGCTCTGGCTTGTTTTCTAATTATATTATCTGGCCCATGAGTGGGAGACAACTTCAAGAAAACCCTCTCCTAATGAGAGGAACCCAGGAGTCAGGGAGAGGAGGGGTGGGTGGTGGGTGGAGACAGAGGCCTGGTGCCCCGGGTGCAGTGGAAGTCTCTGGAAGACCAGGTGGAGGGATGCCACATAGAGTGATGCCCAGGGTCACAGACCTGTCGGAGCTGCTGTTTGTTAGTTCAAGTCCTGCTCTGAGGTGCTCTGTGTCAGATCTGAGTGACAGGTGAGCTGGGAGTGCTCTGCAATGAGGGCGATGTGCATGGCTCCTGTGTGCCCAGCCCTGCCACGGTACCTGAAAGGGTTGCTCTGTATCCTGGGAGGGGCCTGACCACGAGAGCCCCGTGGGCTGGGGTGGGGGTGGGGTACCTGCCCAGGTGAGCTCCATATCCTGGGATTGGCCTGACCTCGAGAGCCCCATGGGCTGCTGGAGTCCTGGTAAAAGATGTCAGGACAGTCAGTGAAGCCACCGAGGATATACCTCCGGTAGTTCCTAAACCCTACACCCTGCTGGTCATTCTACTAACCACCAGGACATGGTATTCTGTATTAGTCTTCAATGAAGCCTTCTTTTGTATTCTATTAGTCCCAGAGTCACAAGAAATTTTGGCTTGTGAGTGGCAGGACTCAACATACAACTAAAACAATACTTCCGGGCCGTCTTGCCCCAAGGGTTCAAAAATTCCCACACCATCTTTGGGGAAAGCTCAGCTAAAGACCTAAAAGTTCTACCTCTGGAAAAGGAAACACTCCTTCAATATGCAGACGACATTCTGATCGCCAGCCCTACTAAGGAGACCTCTGAACTACCAAGCCAATAAAGGATACAAGTTGTCCAAGAAAAAGCTCAAATATCACAGACTATGGTGACCTGCGTGGGCTGCATTCTCACAGAAGGTCGGAGAAGCCCATCCCAGGAAAGGGAAGAAACAATTTACAGCCTTACCCATTTCTAAAACTAGAAGACAGCTTAGGGGTTCCTGGGGAGGCCAGGGTTTGCTGCTTCTGGATCCCTAACTACAGTCTACTAGCTGGGCCTCTATATGAAACACTGAAAGAAAAAGATGATGATCCTTTTGAATAGAATCCAGAAGTGGCCTTTCAAGAATGGAAAGAGCAGTCAATTCAGACCCTTGCCCTGGAACTCCCTAATTTAGCTAAACCCTTTGACCTTTACATTCCTAGTGAAATTTGAATGGCCATTGGAGTATTAGTGCAAAACCTGGGACCACTTGAAATGGAACAATGCAAGAATGCCATCCAGGTAGGATAAACTACGGTCACCAAGGGGCTTGGCCCACCGCCACATCTGGCCAAGATACTGGCAGTATCTGAAAACCTGGAAATCAGCAGCTCAAAAGGCCACCTCCCTCCTAAGGGAAAAGGACCCCACGTGGTGATCCTAACCCCCAACCATGCCCTGAAGTTGCAGGGTTTGCTCCGTGGGCACACTGACCTTGAGTGAGGAGGTCCTCCAACTCCAACCTCCAGAGAGATAACTGGGGCAAAGGGGCACCATGACGACTCGTGTGACCATCACTTGACCTGGAGTTTCTCTCATAAAACAACAAGAGTGTGTCCCAAAAGAGTAGACTACTGCTTGCAGGACTTACTGCACCCAGAGGGGAGGTAATAATCTTGGCAGGGGAACAGTATATCACGCTGTCACCATAGAAAAGCCTACAGACACTGTGATGATGGTGGCCAATAAGACCGGCTGGACTCCTGTTTACTTCAAAAGGCTGTTGACTCAGTGGCCATCATGGTCCTTCATCACCACTGACCCTGGACTGTCTGGGAGTTGAGCAGTCAGGGTGCTGACACCTGGTGCTGTTTTTACGTTAATTCAGGGGCCTAACTGAAGAAAGCACAGACTACTGGTCAGAGCATCTAGGCTGGCAGAAACGGTCAGCCTAAGGTGGCCGAACAAATGTGGGGCGGGGTGAAACTGGACCTCACAGCGTCACTGCACATCTCCTTCCTGGACCCTTAAAGGTCATTAGAATCTATAACACTACCAATACTTGTGCTCAGGCAGAGGAGCAGGGAGGCAGGAGGCCTGCGGACAAACAACGTCACCTGGAGGCTGCTGGGGAGAAGTTCAGACCCTCTCCCACAGGTATGAGGGCTCCTAACTCAGCACTCAGCAGTTACAGATGAAGGGTCTGCACCCTCAGCACTCTAAGAATGAGGAAGGGGACAAAATGCAGAAGAGGGGTTTGTCCCAGGCAAAGCCCCTTAAAAATCCCTGGGAGATAAAAATAGAATCTGGGCAATAAAATAAAGTCTAACCTTTTTTATCCTTTGTGCTTTGTCTAATTTCACGTGCTCCTAGGGTCCCGCATACAGAGGTTCAACAGCCGGCACTTCAGACCAGATTTCCTAGTGCAGAATGGCTGGGTCGACACTTCAGCTCCTGGAGCACAGTGCAGACTCCGCGATATAGAGCCTGAGCTGCAGCCAACCGGGCCCTCGAGAACTCCGCCCCCTCCCTCCCACTGACTCTGACAGGATCTCTACACAGCAGCCCAGCCCACAGCCCACGGGGTAGCACATGCTCTCACCTCTGCATTCTCTGATCAAAATATAAAGTTTCCTTTGCTTCTGAACCAAACTCAGTCTCGATCTGTTGGCTCCAATGACACTGGGCAGGGGGACACTTGTTGGGGTCCACTCTGGAGGATCAGTAACAGAAATTGAGAACATTGTAACTTCAATGAACAGATGTGTGAGCCAAACTGTAATTAACATAGAACAGTGTATAAGGCTCGGGTAAAATAAGATGTTTCTAACACTTCCATTTGATATTTCCATCACTTTATTATAAGCAAGTTCAGTGAAAGGTTTGTCTTATTTGTCAGGTCAATACTAGAGAAACGAAGTGATTTCTTTCCAAGGATGTACATCTAATAATCTTGGTTAAAGCTTCAATCTTGTTTTAAATGCTTTTCCATTGAAAATGATACCTCTCTTTCAGCTCCCCCATTTCTGAGAAGTATAAAATCTTATAATTTATTATTGCCAAAGGGGAAAGGTGGGAGGAGGGATAAATTAACAGTTTGGGATTAACACATACACACTGCTATGTATAAAATCGATCATCAACAAGGAACTACTGTACAGCACAGGGAACTACACTCAATATTTTGCAATAACCTATAAGGGGAAATAATCTGAAAAAAGAATAGATATTTTTATTGACATCATCTATTAATGACAGTTAAAATGGAACCTAACGGAAGCCGGTGGTGAGTGCTTCTGACCCTGAAGACTTCAATCATCTAAAGTTTGGACTCTGCCTACTTCCCAAGGTCCTTAATGAACATATGTGTAGCCGTAGCTTAAAAAATTCCCCAGTTTGGGTTGTGGAGAGACAGTGATTTTGAAAAAGCCCTGGTGTTCTCCTCACATGAATGGGACACTTCCTACAGCTAAAATATGCCTGTCACACCCAGAAGATGGTATACCGTCTGATCGGGAAGAGTTTGGAAAAGGCATCTCATCTCCTCATCTCCTGGTGCTCGGGTTCACCCCTCCAGCGTCTTTACGAACAGTCTCCCCACTTGGAGATGTCAGCACTGTCAACATCCTGTTGCATACCGTTTGGAATTTGTCCAGAGAATGAAGCAGAAGGAGGAGGAACAATGAGAGACAAGTCCTAGGTGTTCGGACAGGCACATGTCACTCTAATTTCCAATCAGGAAGACGAATTGACTAAAAGCTAGGGTTGCCCATGGAAACAGAATAGGGCTTGAGGAAATCCCGCTGCTTTGTGGCCAGTTCCCATAAACACAAGTTGAAAAATGGAACTCAGGGCCGCTAAAATTCACGAAACTGCAGAGTTGAAAATATCTCTCACTGAAAAATGTCTTGAGGAAAGTCAGAGAAAAGGACTTGTAAGCAACGGAGAATGGCAGGAAAGGGATTGGAAGAGGTAGAAAGGACTCGCCATTAAGCACAAGAAAAGGGGCTGAACATTGCCAACATTGCAGTTGGCCAAAAAGGGTGTATGCGTCTTTTTCTGTATATATTCAAGAAAACGGCATACACTTTTTTAGCCAACCAAACAGGTGGGCACTGGAAATCAGTACTACAAAACATATCACTTCGCATCAGTCAGAAGAGCCTTCCTCATAAAGTGTAAACACCAGAAATGCAGGACAGGGCAAGGAGAAAAGGGAGCCCTGTGAGGCTTATAGTGGAAATATATATTGCCAATGGTCACTCTTGAGAAGTGTATTGTGTTTACTAAAGCATCTAAAAAATGAGCTACAGAGCACAGGGCACTTGCACTCATGGACGTATATCTTGGGAAAGACAAAAATGGAGAGGACACAGGCACCCCAATGTTTACCGCCTCTCTGTTTAAAAGATCCTCGACTAGGATATAATTTATATGTCTCTGGAGGGAAAAAATGGATAGAGGTGTGGCACTTATGTAGAGTGGAATATTACTCAGCCTGAAAATCAGTGAAATATGGCCAATTGTAACAACCCCAGAGTAGTTACGTATGATCATTCAAAGTCACATAATTCAAAAAGAAAAAGACATACGATATTACTAATACATGGAATGTAAACGTGGCTACAAAGTACCTGAATTACAAAACGGAATGGGGTCTCAAATTTAGAAGACCAACTTATGTTTGCTTAAGGAAAAAGGAGAGTTGGGGAGCTGCATAAAACCAGAGATTGAAATTAGCACAGATACCGTTCGATAAGCCAAATATGTAATAGAAAAAACCTACTCCCTGGTCAACGAAATGGACTCAACACGCCATATTCAACACCTACGAATACACCTGACTAGTAAGAATCTTCAAACTCATGGATTTATATGTCTCCGTAAGAGAATCAAGCGTGAGTACAGCGGCATGAACACAGCAGTGAAAATGCGATAAATCCCATTATGAAAATAAATTACAAAAACAAAACACAATGAGAGTGAAATAGAGAGCAATTCTTACATAATTCATTCAAGGCTTGTGATGCAACCTGGATTTACCACATCTACACCCAGAGCTGAGTGAGACATAAGGTTGGGCACTTCGGGCTGATAGCATTGTTGAGGTTCGATGAGCAAATGCAGACCCTTTGAAGTCATACTGCATGGTACCCATTCCATGGGTCCCAACTCTCCAGGATTAAGGGATTCTTTCTTCAGCTAAAACATGCATGGGAAACCCACAGTATGGTGCACCGTGTGACCAGGAAAGGTTTTCAAATGCATCTCAGTTTTCGTCCCCTTTTACTCGGGTTCACCATTCCAGAACGTTTACTAACACTCTCCCCACTTGGAGAGTCAGTGCCTTTAAACTCCTGTTTGGCACAGTTTGCAATTTCTGCGCAAGATGAACAGGAACAGGGAGAACCAATGAGAGACTAGCAGTAAGTGTCTGCACGGGCAAATTTAACGCTCATTTCCCACCAGGAAGAGGAATTAACCAAAGGATCAGCATGCCGTGCCGGAACCAGATTAGGGCCTGAATCAATCCTGCGGGTTTGCGCCCAGCTCACAAGTTGCGAGTTGAAGAAAGGAGCTCAGGGGCACTGTAACTCACAAACATGCAGAGTTATAAATGACAGCTATCGTCCAAAAATATATTGAAGGAAGGCTGCGAAGACGACTTGTAAGTGGGGCAGAATTGCAGGAAAACGATTTCAGGGGGTAGACGGGAATTGCATTTAAAGCATAGGAAAAGAGGCAGAACGTCGACAATGATGCTCTTGGCCAAAAAGGGTGTATGCGTTTTTTCCTGAATTTATTGAGGAAAAAAAGCATATGCGCTTTTTGGCCAACCAAGCAAGCATGTTAAAGAAATCTGCACTACAATGAAGTCTCACTGCCCCCCGGTCAAAAGGGAAATGTGAAACAAGTGTAAAATTCACAAAGACAGGACAGGCCAAGGAGAACAGGGAGCCTTGTTATGCTGATGGTCGGGATGTAAATTGCCAACAGCCACTCTGGAGAAGTGTATGGTGTTTCCTGAAACCCCTGAAAAACAAAGCAACGGAGCCTACGGCACTTCCACTTATGGTCCTATAGCTTAGGGAAATTAAAATCAAAAACACACAGCCACCCCAAAGTGTCGGACGGCTCTGTTTACAAGAACCTCTTCTACGGTACAAGTTAAATATCCCAGAATGTGAAAAATGGATAAAGAAGTTGTGGTACGTACGTACAATGGAATATCACTCATCAATGAAAGCTATGTCATCAGGCCCATCGCGGCATAATGAGTGGATTCAGGTACGATGATTCTAAGGGAAATAAGTCACACAGAAAATGAAACATCATAAGATATCACTAATACACGGAATGTAAACTTTGCTACACATGAACTGAATTATAAAACAGAACAGGGTCTCAAATTTAGAAAACAAACTTATGCTTGCTTAAGGGGAAAGGTGAGTTGGGGTGCTGCATAAAACCAGAGATAGAAATTAGCACAGATACCTTTCCATAAGCCAAATATGTAATAGCCCAGACCTACCCCTTGCTCAACGAAATGGACTAAACACCCCATATTCAACGCCTAGTAATACACCTGACTAGTAAGAATCTTCAAACCCATGGATTTATATGTCTCCGTAAGAGAATGAAGCGTGTGTACAGCGGCATGAACGCAGCAGAGAAAATACGATAAATCCCATTATCAAAATGAATTACACAAACAAAATCCAAGGACAGTGAAATAGAGAGCAATTCTTAAATAATTCATTCAGGGCTTGTGATGCAACCTGGATTTACCACATCTACACCCAGAGCTGAGTGAGACATAAGGTTGGGCACTTCGGGCTGATAGCATTGGTGAGGTTCGATGAGCAAATGCAGACCCTTTGAAGTCATACTGCATGGTACCCATTCCATGGTTCCCACCTCTCCAGATTTAAGGGATTCTTCCTTCAGCTAAAACATGCATGGGAAACCCACAGTATGGTGCACCGTGTGACCGACAAACGTTTTCAAATGCATCTCAGTTTTCGTCCCCTTTTACTCGGGTTCACCATTCCAGACCCTTTACGAACACTCTCCCCACTTGGAGAGTCAGTGCCTTTAACCTCCTGTTGGGCACAGTTTGCAATTTCTGCGCAAGATGAAAAGGAATAGGGAGAACCAATGAGAGACTAGCTCTAGGTGTCTGCACGGGCAAATTTAACGCTCATTTCCCACCAGGAAGAGGAATAAACCAAAGGCTCAGGATGCCGTGCCGGAACAAGATTAGGGCCTGAAGCAATCCTGTGGGTTTGCCGCCAGCTCACAAGATAGCGAGTTGAAGAAAGGAGCTCAGGGGCACTGTAACTCACAAACCTGCAGAGTTATAAATGACAGCTATCGTCCAAAAATATATTGAAGGAAGGCTGCGAAGACGACTTGTAATCGGGACAGATTTGCAGGAAAACGATTTCAGGGGGTAGACGGGAATTGCATTTAAAGCATAGGAAAAGAGGCAGAACGTCGACAATGATGCTCTTGGCCAAAAAGGGCGTATGTGTTTTTTCCTGAATATATTCAGGAAAAAACGCATACGCACTTTTTGGCCAACCAAGCAAGCATGTTAAAGAAATCTGCACTACAATGAAGTCTCACTGCCCCCCGGTCAAAAGGGCCATCTGAAAAAAGTGTAAAATCCAGAAAGGCAGCACAGGCCATGGAGAACAGCGAGCCTTGTTATGCTGATGGGCGGGATGTAAATTGCGAACTGCCACTCTGGAGAAGTGTATGGTGTTTCCCGGAACACCGAAAAAACAAAGCAACGGAGCCTACAGCACTTCCCCTTATGGTCCTATAGCTTAGGAAAATTATAAATCAAAAACACACAGCCACCCAAAAGTCTCGGGCGGCTCTGTTTACAAGAACCTCGTCTACGGTACAAGTTAAATATCCCAGAATGTGAAAAATGGATAAAGAAGTTGTGGTACGTATGTACAGTGGAATATCACACAGCAATGAAATCTATGTCATCAGGCCCGTCGCGGCATAATGAGTGGATTCAGGTACGATGATTCTAAGTGAAATAAGTCACACAGGAAATGAAACATCATAAGATATCACTAATACACGGAATGAAAACTTGGTTACACATGAACTGAATTACAAAACAGAACAGGGTCTCAAATTTAGAAAACCAACTTATGCTTGCTTAAGGGGAAAGGTGAGTTGGGGTACTGCATAAAACCAGAGATAGAAATTAGCCCAGATACCTTTCCATAAGCCAAATATGTAATAGTCAAGACCTAACCCTTGCTCAAGGAAATGGACTAAACACCCCATATTCAACGCCTAGGAATACACCTGACTAGTAATAATCTTCAAACCCATGGATTTATATGTCTCCGTAAGAGAATGAAGCGTGTGTACAGCGGCATGAATGCAGCAGAGAAAATCCGATAAATCCCATTATCAAAATGAATTACACAAACAAAACCCAAGGACAGTGAAATAGAGAGCAATTCTTAAATAATTCATTCAGGGCTTGTGATGCAACCTGGATTTACCACATCTACACCCAGAGCTGAGTGAGACATAAGGTTGGGCACTTCGGGCTGATAGCATTGGTGAGGTTCGATGAGCAAATGCAGACCCTTTGAAGTCATACAGCATGGTACCCATTCCATGGGTCCCAACTCTCCAAGTTTAAGGGATTCTTCCTTCAGCTAAAACATGCATGGGAAACCCACAGTATTGTGCACCGTGTGACTGGCAAACGTTTTCAAATGCATCTCAGTTTTCGTCCCCTTTTACTCGGGTTCACCATTCCAGACCCTTTACGAACACTCTCCCCACTTGGAGAGTCAGTGCCTTTAACCTCCTGTTGGGCACAGTTTGCAATTTCTGCGCAAGATGAAAAGGAATAGGGAGAACCAATGAGAGACTAACTGTAGGTGTCTGCACGGGCAAATTTAACGCTCATTTCCCACCAGGAAGAGGAATTAACCAAAGGCTCAGCATGCCGTGCCGGAACCAGATTAGGACCTGAGGCAATCCTGTGGGTTTGCGGCCA
Organism: Delphinapterus leucas; assembly: GCF_059928025.1. NCBI lineage: Eukaryota > Metazoa > Chordata > Mammalia > Artiodactyla > Monodontidae > Delphinapterus > Delphinapterus leucas. Next base: position 14,468,420 of record NW_028322236.1, on the reverse strand, counting down.
GCTCACAAGATAGCGAATTGAAGAAATAAGCTCAGGGGCACTGTAACTCACAAACCTGCAGAGTTATAAATGACAGCTATCGTCCAAAAATATATTGAAGGAAGACTGCGAAGACGACTTGAAAGTGGGGCAGAATTGCAGGAAAATGATTTCAGGGGGTAGACGGGAATTGCATTTAAAGCATAGGAAAAGAGGCAGAACGTCGACAATGATGCTCTTGGCCAAAAAGGGCGTATGCGTTTTTTCCTGAATATATTCAGGAAAAAACGCATACGCCCTTTTTGGCCAACCAAGCAAGCATGTTAAAGAAATCTGCACTACAATGAAGTCTCACTGTCCCCCGGTCAAAAGGGCCATCTGAAAAAAGTGTAAAATCCAGAAAGGCAGCACAGGCCATGGAGAACAGCGAGCCTTGTTATGCTGATGGGCAGGATATAAATTGCGAACTGCCACTCTGGAGAAGTGTATGGTGTTTCCCGGAACACCGAAAAAACAAAGCAACGGAGCCTACAGCACTTCCCCTTATGGTCCTATAGCTTAGGAAAATTATAAATCAAAAACACACAGCCACCCAAAAGTCTCGGGCGGCTCTGTTTACAAGAACCTCGTCTACGGTACAAGTTAAATATCCCAGAATGTGAAAAATGGATAAAGAATTTGTGGTACGTATGTACAGTGGAATATCACACAGCAATGAAATCTATGTCATCAGGCCCGTCGCGGCATAATGAGTGGATTCAGGTACGATGATTCTAAGTGAAATAAGTCACACAGGAAATGAAACATCATAAGATATCACTAATACACGGAATGAAAACTTGGCTACACATGAACTGAATTACAAAACAGAACAGGGTCTCAAATTTAGAAAACCAACTTATGCTTGCTTAAGGGGAAAGGTGAGTTGGGGTACTGCATAAAACCAGAGATAGAAATTAGCCCAGATACCTTTCCATAAGCCAAATATGTAATAGTCAAGACCTACCCCTTGCTCAACGAAATGGACTAAACACCCCATATTCAACGCCTAGGAATACACCTGACTAGTAAGAATCTTCAAACCCATGGATTTATATGTGTCCGTAAGAGAATGAAGCGTGTGTACAGCGGCATGAATGCAGCAGAGAAAATCCGATAAATCCCATTATCAAAATGAATTACACAAACAAAACCCAAGGACAGTGAAATAGAGAGCAATTCTTAAATAATTCATTCAGGGCTTGTGATGCAACCTGGATTTACCACATCTACACCCAGAGCTGAGTGAGACATAAGGTTGGGCACTTCGGGCTGATAGCATTGGTGAGGTTCGATGAGCAAATGCAGACCCTTTGAAGTCATACAGCATGGTACCCATTCCATGGGTCCCAACTCTCCAAGTTTAAGGGATTCTTCCTTCAGCTAAAACATGCATGGGAAACCCACAGTATGGTGCACCGTGTGACTGGCAAACGTTTTCAAATGCATCTCAGTTTTCGTCCCCTTTTACTCGGGTTCACCATTCCAGACCCTTTACGAACACTCTCCCCACTTGAAGAGTCAGTGCCCTTAACCTCCTGTTGGGCACAGTTTGCAATTTCTGCGCAAGATGAAAAGGAATAGGGAGAACGAATGAGAGACTAGCTCTAGGTGTCTGCACGGGCAAATTTAACGCTCATTTCGCACCAGGAAGAGGAATTATCAAAGGCTCAGCATGCCGTGCAGGAACCAGATTAGGGCCTGAGGCAATCCTGTGGGTTTGCGGCCAGCTCACAACATAGCGAGTTGAAGAAATGAGCTCAGGGGCACTGTACTCACAAACCTGCAGAGTTATAAATGACAGCTATCGTCCAAAAATATATTGAAGGAAGGCTGCGAAGACGACTTGCAAGTGGGGCAGAATTGCAGGAAAACGATTTCAGGGGGTAGACGGGAATTGCATTTAAAGCATAGGAAAAGAGGCAGAACCTCAACAATGATGCTCTTGGCCAAAAAGGGCGTATGCGTTTTTTCCTGAATATATTCAGGAAAAAACGCATACGCCCTTTTTGGCCAACCAAGCAAGCATGTTAAAGAAATCTGCACTACAATGAAGTCTCACTGCCCCCCGGTCAAAAGGGCCATCTGAAAAAAGTGTAAAATCCAGAAAGGCAGCACAGCCAATGGAGAACAGGGAGCCTTGTTATGCTGATGGGTGGGATGTGAATTGCCAACAGCCACTCTGGAGAAGTGTATGGTGTTTCCCGGAACACCGAAAAAACAAAGCTACGGAGCCTACGGCACTTCCACTTATGGTCCTATAGCTTAGGGAAATTAAAATCAAAAACACACAGCCACCCCAAAGTGTCGGACGGCTCTGTTTACAAGAACCTCGTCTACGGTACAAGTTAAATATCCCAGAATGTGAAAAATGGATAAAGAAGTTGTGGTACGTACGTACAGTGGAATATCACTCAGCAATGAAATCTATGTCATCAGGCCCGTCGCGGCATAATGAGTGGATTCAGGTACGATGATTCTAAGTGAAATAAGTCACACAGAAAATGAAACATCATAAGATATCTCTAATACACGGAATATAAACTTGGCTACACATGAACTGAATTACAAAACAGAACAGGGTCTCAAATTTAGAAAACCAACTTATGCTTGCTTAAGGGGAAAGGTGAGTTGGGGTGCTGCATAAAACCAGAGATAGAAATTAGCACAGATACCTTTCCATAAGCCAAATATGTAATAGTCAAGACCTACCCCTTGCTCAAGGAAATGGACTAAACACCCCATATTCAACGCCTAGGAATACACCTGACTAGTAAGAATCTTCAAACCCATGGATTTATATGTCTCCGTAAGAGAATGAAGCGTGTGTACAGCGGCATGAATGCAGCAGAGAAAATCCGATAAATCCCATTATCAAAATGAATTACACAAACAAAACCCAAGGACAGTGAAATAGAGAGCAATTCTTAAATAATTCATTCAGGGCTTGTGATGCAACCTGGATTTACCACATCTACACCCAGAGCTGAGTGAGACATAAGGTTGGGCACTTCGGGCTGATAGCATTGGTGAGGTTCGATGAGCAAATGCAGACCCTTTGAAGTCATACAGCATGGTACCCATTCCATGGGTCCCAACTCTCCAAGTTTAAGGGATTCTTCCTTCAGCTAAAACATGCATGGGAAACCCACAGTATGGTGCACCGTGTGACTGGCAAACGTTTTCAAATGCATCTCAGTTTTCGTCCCCTTTTACTCGGGTTCACCATTCCAGACCCTTTACGAACACTCTCCCCACTTGGAGAGTCAGTGCCTTTAACCTCCTGTTGGGCACAGTTTGCAATTTCTGCGCAAGATGAAAAGGAATAGGGAGAACCAATGAGAGACTAGCTCTAGGTGTCTGCACGGGCAAATTTAACGCTCATTTCCCACCAGGAAGAGGAATTAACCAAAGGCTCAGCATGCCGTGCCGGAACCAGATTAGGGCCTGACAATCGTGCGGGTTTGCAGCCAGCTCACAAGATAGCGAGTTGAAGAAAGGAGCTCAGGGGCACTGTAACTCACAAACCTGCAGAGTAATAAATGACAGCTATCGTCCAAAAATATATTGAAGGAGGTCTGCAAAGACGACGTGTAAGCGGGACAGATTTGCAGGAAAACGATTTCAGGGGGTAGACGGCAATTGCATTTAAAGCATAGGAAAAGAGGCAGAAAGTCAACAATGATGCTCTTGGCCAAAAAGGGCGTATGCGTTTTTTCCTGAATATATTCAGGAAAAAACGCATACGCACTTTTTGGACAACCAAGCAAGCATGTTAAAGAAATCTGCACTACAATGAAGTCTCACTGCCCCCCGGTCAAAAGGGCCATCTGAAAAAAGTGTAAAATCCAGAAATGCAGCACAGGCCATGGAGAACAGGGAGCCTTGTTATGTTGATGGGCGGGATGTAAATTGCCAACAGCCACTCTGGACAAGTGTATGGTGTTTCCCGGAACACCTAAAAAACAAAGCAACGAAGCCTACGGCACTTCCACTTATGGTCCTATAGCTTAAGGAAATTAAAATCAAAAACACACAAACACCCCAAAGTTTCGGACGGCTCTGTTTACAAGAACCTCGTCTACGGTTCAAGTTAAATATCCCAGAATGTGAAAAATGGATAAAGTAGTAGTGGTACCTACATACAATGGAAAATCACACAGCAATGAAATCTATGTCATCAGGCCCGTCGCGGCATAATGAGTGGATTCATGTACAAAGATTCTAAGGGAAATAAGTCACACAGAAAATGAAACATCATAAGATATCACCAATACACGGAATGTAAACTTGGCTGCACATGAACTGAATTACAAAACAGAACAGGGTCTCAAATTTAGAAAAACAACTTATGCTTGCTTAAGGGGAAAGGTGAGTTGGGGTGCTGCATAAAACCAGAGATAGAAATTAGCACAGATACCTTTCCATAAGCCAAATATGTAATAGTCAAGACCTACCCCTTGCTCAACGAAATGGACCAAACAACACATATTAAACGCCTAGGAATACACCTGACTAGTAAGAATATTCAAACCCATGGATTTATATGTCTCCATAAGAGAATCAAGCGTGTGTACAGCTGCATGAAGGCAGCAGAGAAAATCCGATAAATCCCATTATCAAAATAAATTGAAAAACAAAATACAATGACAGTGAAATAGAGAGCAATTCTTAAATAATTCATTCAGGGCTTGTGATGCAACCTGGATTTACCTCATCTACACCCAGAGCTGAGTGAGACATAAGGTTGGACACTTCGGGCTGATAGCATTGGTGAGGTTCGATGAGCAAATGAAGACCCTTTGAAGTCATACTGCATGGTACCCATTCCATGGGTCCCAACTCTCCAGGTTTAAGCGATTCTTCCTTCAGCTAAAACATGCATGGGAAACCCACAGTATGGTGCACCGTGTGACTGGCAAACGTTTTCAAATGCATCTCAGTTTTCGTCCCCTTTTACTCGGGTTCACCATTCCAGAACGTTTACTAACACTCTCCCCACTTGGAGAGTCAGTGCCTTTAACCTCCTGTTTGGCACAGTTTGCAATTTCTGCACAAGATGAACAGGAATAGGGAGAACCAATGAGAGACTAGCAGTAAGTGTCTGCACGGGCAAATTTAATGCTCATTTCCCACCAGGAAGAGGAATTAACCAAAGGATCAGCATGCCGTGCCGGAAACAGATTAGGGCCTGAAGCAATCCTTCGGGTTTGCGCCCAGCTCACAAGTTGCGAGTTGAAGAAAGGAGCTCAGGGGCACTGTAACTCACAAACATGCAGAGTTATAAATGACAGCTATCGTCCAAAAATATATTGAAGGAAGGCTGCGAAGACGACTTGTAAGCGGGGCAGAATTGCAGGAAAACGATTTCAGGGGGTAGACGGGAATTGCATTTAAAGCATAGGAAAAGAGGCAGAACGTCGACAATGATGCTCTTGGCGAAAAAGGGTGTATGCGTTTTTTCCTGAATTTATTGAGGAAAAAAAGCATATGCGCTTTTTGGCCAACCAAGCAAGCATGTTAAAGAAATCTGCACTACAATGAAGTCTCACTGCCCCCCGGTCAAAAGGGCCATCTGAAAAAAGTGTAAAATCCAGAAAGGCAGCACAGGCCATGGAGAACAGCGAGCCTTGTTATGCTGATGGGCGGGATGTAAATTGCCAACAGCCAGTCTGGAAAAATGTATGGTGTTTCCGGGAACATCTAAAAAACAAAGCAACGGAGCCTATGGCACTTCCCCTTATGGTCCTATAGCTTAGGAAAGTTAAAATCAAAAACACACAGCCACTCCAAAGTGTCGGACGGCTCTGTTTACAAGAACCTCGTCTACGGTACAAGTTAAATATCCCAGAATGTGAAAAATGGATAAAGAAGTTGTGGTACGTACGTACAATGGAATATCACTCAGCAATGAAATCTATATCATCAGGCCCGTCGCGGCATAATGAGTGGATTCAGGTATGATGATTCTAAGTGAAATAAGTCACACAGAAAATGAAACATCATAAGATATCACTACTACACGGAATGTAAACTTGGCTACACATGAACTGAATTACAAAACAGAACAGGGTCTCAAATTTAGAAAACCAACTTATGCTTGCTTAAGGGGAAAGGTGAGTTGGGGTGCTGCATAAAACCAGAGATAGAAATTAGCACAGATACCTTCACATAAGCCAAATATGTAATAGTCAAGGCCTACCCTTTGCGCAATGAAATGGACTAAATACCCCATATTCTACGCCTAGGAATACACCTGACTGGTAAGAATCTTCAAACCCATGGATTTATATGTCTCCATTAGGGAATGAAGCGTGTGTACAGCAACATGAATGCAGCAGAGAAAATCCGATAAATCCCATTATCAAAATGAATTACAAAAACCAAACACAAGGACAGTAAAATAGAGAGCAATTCTTAAATAATTCATTCAGGCTTGTGATGCAACCTGGATTTACCACATCTACACCCAGAGCTGAGTGTGACATAAGGTTGGGCACTTCAGGCTGATAGCACTGGTGAGGTTCGATGAGCAAATGCAGACCCTTTGAAGACATACTGCATGGTACCCATTCCATGGGTCCCAAATCTCCAGTTATAAGGGATTCTTCCTTCAGCTCAAAACATGCATGGGAAACCCACAGTATGGTGGACCGTGTGACCGGCAAACGTTTTCAAATGCATCTCAGTTTTCCTCCCCTTTTACACAGGTTCACCATTCCAGACCCTTTACTCACACTCTCCCCACTTGGAGAGTCAGTGCCTTTAACCTCCTGTTGGGCACAGTTTGCAATTTCTGCGCAAGATGAACAGGAATAGGGAGAACCAATGAGAGACTAGCTGTAGGTGTCTGTACGGGCAAATTTAACGCTCATTTCCCACCAGGAAGAGGAATTAACCAAAGGTTCAGCATGCCCTGCTGGAACCAGATAAGGGCCTGAAGCAATCCTGCGGGTTTGCGGCCAGCTCACAAGTTAGCGAGATGAAGAAAGGAGCTCAGGGGCACTGTAACTCACAAACCTGCAGAGTTATAAATGACAGCTATCGTCCAAAAATATATTGAAGTATGTCTGCGAAGAGGACTTAGAATTTGGGCAGAAATTCAGGAAAACGATTTCAGGGGGTAGACTGGAATTGCACTTAAAGCCTAGGAAAAGACGGAGAACAGCGACAATGATGCACTTGGCCAAAAAGGGCGTATGCGTTTTTTCCTGAATATAATCAGGAAAAAACGCATATGCCCTTTTTGGCCAACCAAGCAAGCGTGTAAAGAAATCTGCACTAAAATGAAGTCTCTCTGCCCCCCGGTCAAAAGGGCCATCTGAAAAAAGTGTAAAATCCAGAAAGGCAGGACAGGCCATGGAGAAGAGGGAGCATTGTTATCCTGATGGTCGGCATGTGAATTGCCAACAGCCACTCTGGAGAAGTGTATGGTATTTCCTGAAACACATAAGAAACAAAGCAACACAGCCTATGGCACTTCCACTTATGGTCCTATAGCTTAGGGAAATTAAAATCAAAACCACACAGGCACCCCAAAGTTTGGAACGGCTCTGTTTACAAGAACCTCTTGTACGGTACAAGTTAAATATCCCAGAGGGCGAAAAATGGATAAAGAAGTTGTGGTTCTTACGTACAATGGAATATCACTCAGCAATGAAATCTATGTCATCAGGCCCGTAGCGGCATAATGAGTGGATTCAGGTACGATGATTCTACGTGCAATAGGTCACACAGAAAAAGAAACATCATAAGATATCACTAATACACGGAATGTAAACTTGGCTACACATGAAATGAATTACAAAACAGAACAGTGTCTCAAATTTAGAAAACCAACTTATGCTTGCTTTTTGGGAAAGGTGAGTTCGGGTGCTGCATAATAACAGAGATTGAAATTAGCACTGATACCGTTCCATAAGCCAAATATGTAATAGACAAGACCTACTGCTTGCTCAACGAAATGGGCTCAACACCCCATATTCAACGCCTAGGAATATACCTGCCTAGCAAGAGTCTTAAAACCCATGGATTTATATGTGTCCATAAGAGAATCCAGCGTGTGTTCAGTGGCCTAAAGGCAACAGTGAAAATCCGATAAATCACATTATCAAAATAAATTTCAAAAACAAAACACAATGACAGTGAAATAGAGAGCAATTCTTAAATAATTCACTCAGGGCTTCTGATGCAACCTGGATTTACCACATGTACACCCAGTGCTGGGGAGACATAAGGCCGGACACTTCGCCCTGATAGTATTGTTGAGGTTCGGTGAGCAATTGCAGACCCTTTGAAGTCATACTGCATGGTACCCATTCCAAGGGTCCCAACTCTCCAGGTTTAAGGGATTCTTCCTTCCGCTACATCATGTATGGGAAACCCAGAGTATGGTCCACCATGTGATTGGGAAACGTTTTCAAATGCATCTCAGTTTTCGTCCCTTTATACTCGGGTTCACCATTCCAGATGCTTAACTAACACTCTCCCCACTTGGAGAGTCAGTGCCTTTAACCTCCTGTTTGTCACAGTTTGCAATTTCTGCGCAAGATGAACAGGAATAGGGAGAACCAATGAGAGACTAGCTGTAGGTGTCTGCACGGGCAATTTAATGCTCATTTCTCACCAGGAAGTGGAATTAACCAAAGGCTCAGAATGCCGTGCCGGAACCAGATTAGGGCCTGAAGCAATACTGCGGGTGTGCAGGCAGCTCACAAGATAGCGAGTTGAACAAAGGAGCTCAGGGGCACTGTAATTCACAAACCTGCAGAGTTATAAATGACAGCTATCGTCCAAAAATATATTGAAGGAAGGCTGCGAAGAGGACTTGAAAGCGGGGCAGAATTCCAGGAAAACGATTTCAGGAGGTAGACGGGAAATGCACTGAAAGCATAGGAGAAGAGGCAGAACCTCGACAATGATGCACTTGTTCAAAAAGTGCATATGCGTTTTTTCCAAGGTCCTCCTTAAAGAGGGTAGGGGGCTCCCAGCATTCTTCAGTGGCCAACAGAGGGCCCACATCGCCAACGTGACGTGAGCCAGCCAGGCAGGAGTGACCTCACATCAGAGGGCCCACCTCACAGAAGGGTAAGGGACCCAGCCATTATCAGACTCTCACCAGAGGGCCCACATCAGCAAGGGGATGGGAACCAGGCAGGAGTGTCTTCACACCCGTGGGGCCACATCATCGCAAGTTGAGGTACCCAGCACATGTGGCCTCAAACCAGAGGACCCACATCTCCATGGGTCTCGGAGCGAGGCAGGCAGGATGAACCTCAAAACACGTGGCCCATTGTATAAAAAAGGTGAGGAATCCAGCAGTTGGAACATCCCAGCAGGCGGCCCAGAGCACCGAGGCTATGGGATCCAGGCAATGATGAACTCACAACAGAGGGCCCTCATCATGAAACTGTGAGCAACCTAGCCATTGTGACCTCAGAGCACAAGGCCCACATCCCCATGGGGAAGCGAACCAAGCAGGAGTGTCATCGCACCAGTGGGCACACATCAGAAAATGTGGGGAGCCCAGCAGTTAGGGCCTGATGCCAGAGGGCCCTCATCACCGAGGAGAGGAGGCTACCAGCAGGCTCCAACTGCTACAAGAGGGCCAACGTCGCCAATGCGGGGTGTGCCAGCCAGGCAGGAGTGACCTCAGAGCAGAGGGCCAACCTCAAAAAAGTGTGAGGAACCCAAAGAGGATTAGACTCTCACCAGAGGGCCCACATCACCAAGAGGATCAGAACCAGGCAGGACTGTCTTCACACCAGGGTGACCACATCATAGAAAGGTGAGGAACCCAGCACATGTGGCCTAAACCAGAAGACCCACATCTCCAAGGGGCTCGGAGTGAGGCATGCAGGAGTAGCCTCACAACACAGGGCCCATAGAATAAAAAAGCTGAGGAATCCTGCAGTGGGAACCTCCCAGCAGGCGGCCCAGAGCACCGAGTCTATGCGATCCAGGCTGCAGTGAACTCACAGCAGAGGGCCCATATCATGAAACTGTGAGCAACCCAGCCATTGGGACCTCACAGCAGAAGGCCCACATCCCCATGGGGTTGGGAACATGGCAAGAGTGTCCTCGCACCACTTAGCACGTATCAGAAAAAGTGGGTACCCAGCAGTTACGGCCTGACGCTAGAGAGCCCTCATCACCGAGGGGAGGTGGCTCCCAGCAGGCTCCAACTGCCACAAGAGGGCCGATGTCGCCAAGGCGGGGTGTGCCAGCCAGTCAGTAGTGACCTCACAGCAGAGGGCCCACCTCACAGAAGGGTGAGGAACCCAGCCAGGATCAGACTCTCACCAGAGGGCCCACATCACCAAGGGGATAGAAACCAGGCAGGAGTGTCCTCACACCAGCGGGGCCACATCATCGAAAGGTGAGGGACCCAGCACACGTGGCCTCAAACCAGAGGACACACATCACCAAGGGGCTGGGAGTGAGTCAGGCAGGAGGAGTCTCCAAACAGAGGGCCCATAGAAGAGAAAAGGTGAGGAATCCCGCAGTTGGAACCTCCCCGCAGGCGGCCAGGAGCAGCGAGGCTATGGGATCCAGGCCGGAGTGAACTCACACCAGAGGGCCCTCATCATGAAACTGAGCCACCCACCGTTGGGACCTCAGAGCAGAAGGCCCATATTCCCATGGGGTTGGAAACCTGGCAGGAGTGTACTCACACCACAGGGCGCACATCAGAAAATTTTGGGAGCCCAGGAGTTAGAGCCTGACGCCAGAGGGCCCTCATTACCGAGGGGAGGAGACTCCCAGCAGGCACCAACTCCCAACTGAGGGCCCACGTCGCCAAGGTGACGTGTGCCAGTCAGGCAGGAGTGACCTCACAGCAGAGGGCCTACCTCACAGAAGGGTGAGGAAACCAGCCAGGATAAGACTCTCACCAGAGAGCCCACATCACCAAGGGGACCGGAACAAGGCAGGAGTGTCCTCACACCAGTGTGGCCACATTATAGAAAGGTGACGAACCCAGCACATGTGGCCTAAACCAGAGGACCCATATTTCCAAGGTGCTCCGAGTGAGGCAGGCAGGAGTAGCCTAACAACACAGGGCCCACAGAATAAAAAATGTGAGGAATCCAGCAGTTGGAACCTCCCAGCAGGTGGCCCAGAGTACGGAGCCTATGTGATCCAGGCCACAGTGAACTCACAGCAGAGGGCTCACATCATGACACTGTGAGCAACCCAGCTGGTGGGACCTCAGAGCAGAAGGCCCACATCCCCATGGGGATGGGAACGTGGCAGGAGTGTACTCGCACGACAGGGCACATATCAGAAAATTTTGGGAGCCCATGAGTTAGGGCCTGACGCCAGAGGGCCCTCATTACCGAGGGGAGGAGACTCCCAGCAGGCACCAACTCCCAACTGAGGACCCACATCGCCAAGGTGATGTGTGCCAGCCAGGCAGGAGTGACCTCACAGCAGAGGGCCCACCTCCCAGAAGGGTGAGGAATCCAGCCAGGATCAGACTCTCACCAGAGGGCCCCCATCACCAAGGGGATGGGAACCAGGCAGGAGTGTCCTCACACCAGTGGGGCCACATCAATAAAGGTGAGGAAACCGGCACATGTGGCCTCAAACCAGAGGACCCACATCACAAAGGGGCTGGGAGTGAGTCAGGAAGGAGGAGCATGAAAACACAGGACCCAAAGAATAAAAATGGTAAGGAATCCAGCAGTAGGAACCTCCCAGCAGGCGGCTCAGAGCACAGAGTCTATGGGATCTAGGCCTGAGTGAACTAACACCAGAGAGCCAACATCCTGAAACTGTGAACAACACAGGTGTTGGGACCATAAAGCAGAAGGCACATGGGGATGGGAACCTGGCAGGAGTGCCCTCACACCACTTAGCACGTATCAGAAAATGTGGGTAACCAGCAGTTAGGGCCTGATGCCAGAGGGTCTCATCACTGAGGGGAGGAGGCTCCCAGCGGGCTCCAACTGCCACCAGAGGGCCGACGTCGCCAAGGCGGGGTGTGTCAGCCAGGCAGGAGTGACCTCAGAGAAGAGGGCCCACCTCACAGAAGTGTGAGGAGCCCAACCAGGATCAGACTCTCACTGGAGGGCTCACATCACCAAGGGGATGGGTAGTTCCTAAACCCTACACCCTGCTGGTCATTCTACTAACCACCAGGACATGGTATTCTGTATTAGTCTTCAATGAAGCCTTCTTTTGTATTCTATTAGTCCCAGAGTCACAAGAAATTTTGGCTTGTGAGTGGCAGGACTCAACATACAACTAAAACAATACTTCCGGGCCGTCTTGCCCCAAGGGTTCAAAAATTCCCACACCATCTTTGGGGAAAGCTCAGCTAAAGACCTAAAAGTTCTACCTCTGGAAAAGGAAACACTCCTTCAATATGCAGACGACATTCTGATCGCCAGCCCTACTAAGGAGACCTCTGAACTACCAAGCCAATAAAGGATACAAGTTGTCCAAGAAAAAGCTCAAATATCACAGACTATGGTGACCTGCGTGGGCTGCATTCTCACAGAAGGTCGGAGAAGCCCATCCCAGGAAAGGGAAGAAACAATTTACAGCCTTACCCATTTCTAAAACTAGAAGACAGCTTAGGGGTTCCTGGGGAGGCCAGGGTTTGCTGCTTCTGGATCCCTAACTACAGTCTACTAGCTGGGCCTCTATATGAAACACTGAAAGAAAAAGATGATGATCCTTTTGAATAGAATCCAGAAGTGGCCTTTCAAGAATGGAAAGAGCAGTCAATTCAGACCCTTGCCCTGGAACTCCCTAATTTAGCTAAACCCTTTGACCTTTACATTCCTAGTGAAATTTGAATGGCCATTGGAGTATTAGTGCAAAACCTGGGACCACTTGAAATGGAACAATGCAAGAATGCCATCCAGGTAGGATAAACTACGGTCACCAAGGGGCTTGGCCCACCGCCACATCTGGCCAAGATACTGGCAGTATCTGAAAACCTGGAAATCAGCAGCCCAAAAGGCCACCTCCCTCCTAAGGGAAAAGGACCCCACGTGGTGATCCTAACCCCCAACCATGCCCTGAAGTTGCAGGGTTTGCTCCGTGGGCACACTGACCTTGAGTGAGGAGGTCCTCCAACTCCAACCTCCAGAGAGATAACTGGGGCAAAGGGGCACCATGACGACTCGTGTGACCATCACTTGACCTGGAGTTTCTCTCATAAAACAACAAGAGTGTGTCCCAAAAGAGTAGACTACTGCTTGCAGGACTTACTGCACCCAGAGGGGAGGTAATAATCTTGGCAGGGGAACAGTATATCACGCTGTCACCATAGAAAAGCCTACAGACACTGTGATGATGGTGGCCAATAAGACCGGCTGGACTCCTGTTTACTTCAAAAGGCTGTTGACTCAGTGGCCATCATGGTCCTTCATCACCACTGACCCTGGACTGTCTGGGAGTTGAGCAGTCAGGGTGCTGACACCTGGTGCTGTTTTTACGTTAATTCAGGGGCCTAACTGAAGAAAGCACAGACTACTGGTCAGAGCATCAAGGCTGGCAGAAACGGTCAGCCTAAGGTGGCCGAACAAATGTGGGGCGGGGTGAAACTGGACCTCACAGCGTCACTGCACATCTCCTTCCTGGACCCTTAAAGGTCATTAGAATCTATAACACTACCAATACTTGTGCTCAGGCGGACGAGCAGGGAGGCAGGAGGCCTGCGGACAATCAACGTCACCTGGAGGCTGCTGGGGAGAAGTTCTGACCCTCGCCCACGGGTATGAGGGCTCCTAACTCAGCACTCAGCAGTTACAGATGAAGGGTCTGCACCCTCAGCACTCTAAGAATGAGGAAGGGGACAAAATGCAGAAGAGGGGTTTGTCCCAGGCAAAGCCCATTAAAAATCCCTGGGAGATAAAAATAGAATCTGGGCAATAAAATAAAGTCTAACCTTTTTTATCCTTTGTGCTTTGTCTAATTTCACGTGCTCCTAGGGTCCCGCATACAGAGGTTCAACAGCCGGCACTTCAGACCAGATTTCCTAGTGCAGAATGGCTGGGTCGACACTTCAGCTCCTGGAGCACAGTGCAGACTCCGCGATATAGAGCCTGAGCTGCAGCCAACCGGGCCCTCGAGAGCTCCGCCCCCTCCCTCCCACTGACTCTGACAGGATCTCTACACAGCAGCCCAGCCCACAGCCCACAGGATAGCACATGCTCTCACCTCTGCATTCTCTGATCAAAATATAAAGTTTCCTTTGCTTCTGAACCAAACTCAGTCTCGATCTGTTGGCTCCAATGACACTGGGCAGGGGGACACTTGTTGGGGTCCACTCTGGAGGATCAGTAACAGAAATTGAGAACATTGTAACTTCAATGAACAGATGTGTGAGCCAAACTGTAATTAACATAGAACAGTGTATAAGGCTCGGGTAAAATAAGATGTTTCTAACACTTCCATTTGATATTTCCATCACTTTATTATAAGCAAGTTCAGTGAAAGGTTTGTCTTATTTGTCAGGTCAATACTAGAGAAACGAAGTGATTTCTTTCCAAGGATGTACATCTAATAATCTTGGTTAAAGCTTCAATCTTGTTTTAAATGCTTTTCCATTGAAAATGATACCTCTCTTTCAGCTCCCCCATTTCTGAGAAGTATAAAATCTTATAATTTATTATTACCAAAGGGGAAAGGTGGGAGGAGGGATAAATTAACAGTTTGGGATTAACACATACACACTGCTATGTATAAAATCGATCATCAACAAGGAACTACTGTACAGCACAGGGAACTACACTCAATATTTTGCAATAACCTATAAGGGGAAATAATCTGAAAAAAGAATAGATATTTTTATTGACATCATCTATTAATGACAGTTAAAATGGAACCTAACGGAAGCCGGTGGTGAGTGCTTCTGACCCTGAAGACTTCAATCATCTAAAGTTTGGACTCTGCCTACTTCCCAAGGCCCTTAATGAACATATGTGTAGCCGTAGCTTAAAAAATTCCCCAGTTTGGGTTGTGGAGAGACAGTGATTTTGAAAAAGCCCTGGTGTTCTCCTCACATGAATGGGACACTTCCTACAGCTAAAATATGCCTGTCACACCCAGAAGATGGTATACCGTCTGATCGGGAAGAGTTTGGAAAAGGCATCTCATCTCCTCATCTCCTGGTGCTCGGGTTCACCCCTCCAGCGTCTTTACGAACAGTCTTCCCACTTGGAGATGTCAGCACTGTCAACATCCTGTTGCATACAGTTTGGAATTTGTCCAGAGAATGAAGCAGAAGGAGGAGGAACAATGAGAGACAAGTCCTAGGTGTTCGGACAGGCACATGTCACTCTAATTTCCAATCAGGAAGACGAATTGACTAAAAGCTAGGGTTGCCCATGGAAACAGAATAGGGCTTGAGGAAATCCCGCTGCTTTGTGGCCAGTTCCCATAAACACAAGTTGAAAAATGGAACTCAGGGCCGCTAAAATTCACGAAACTGCAGAGTTGAAAATATCTCTCACTGAAAAATGTCTTCAGGAAAGTCAGAGAAAAGGACTTGTAAGCAACGGAGAATGGCAGGAAAGGGATTGGAAGAGGTAGAAAGGACTCGCCATTAAGCACAAGAAAAGGGGCTGAACATTGCCAACATTGCAGTTGGCCAAAAAGGGTGTATGCGTCTTTTTCTGTATATATTCAAGAAAACGGCATACACTTTTTTAGCCAACCAAACAGGTGGGCACTGGAAATCAGTACTACAAAACATATCACTTCGCATCAGTCAGAAGAGCCTTCCTCATAAAGTGTAAACACCAGAAATGCAGGACAGGGCAAGGAGAAAAGGGAGCCCTGTGAGGCTTATAGTGGAAATGTATATTGCCAATGGTCACTCTTGAGAAGTGTATTGTGTTTACTAAAGCATCTAAAAAATGAGCTACAGAGCACAGGGCACTTGCACTCATGGACGTATATCTTGGGAAAGACAAAAATGGAGAGGGCACAGGCACCCCAATGTTTACCGCCTCTCTGTTTCAAAGATCCTCGACTAGGATATAATTTATATGTCTCTGGAGGGAAAAAATGGATAGAGGTGTGGCACTTATGTAGAGTGGAATATTACTCAGCCTGAAAATCAGTGAAATATGGCCAGTTGTAACAACCCCAGAGTAGTTACGTATGATCATTCAAAGTCACATAATTCAAAAAGAAAAAGACATACGATATTACTAATACATGGAATGTAAACGTGGCTACAAAGTACCTGAATTACAAAACGGAATGGAGTCTCAAATTTAGAAGACCAACTTATGTTTGCTTAAGGAAAAAGGAGAGTTGGGGAGCTGCATAAAACCAGAGATTGAAATTAGCACAGATACCGTTCGATAAGCCAAATATGTAATAGAAAAAACCTACTCCCTGGTCAACGAAATGGACTCAACACGCCATATTCAACACCTACGAATACACCTGACTAGTAAGAATCTTCAAACTCATGGATTTATATGTGTCCGTAAGAGAATCAAGCGTGAGTACAGCGGCATGAACACAGCAGTGAAAATGCGATAAATCCCATTATGAAAATAAATTACAAAAACAAAACACAATGAGAGTGAAATAGAGAGCAATTCTTAAATAATTCATTCAGGGCTTGTGATGCAACCTGGATTTACCACATCTACACCCAGAGCTGAGTGAGACATAAGGTTGGGCACTTCGGGCTGATAGCATTGTTGAGATTCGATGAGCAAATGCAGACCCTTTGAAGTCATACTGCATGGTACCCATTCCATGGGTCCCAACTCTCCAGGATTAAGGGATTCTTTCTTCAGCTAAAACATGCATGGGAAACCCACAGTATGGTGCACCGTGTGACCAGGAAAGGTTTTCAAATGCATCTCAGTTTTCGTCCCCTTTTACTCGGGTTCACCATTCCAGAACGTTTACTAACACTCTCCCCACTTGGAGAGTCAGTGCCTTTAACCTCCTGTTTGGCACAGTTTGCAATTTCTGCGCAAGATGAACAGGAATAGGGAGAACCAATGAGAGACTAGCAGTAAGTGTCTGCACGGGCAAATTTAATGCTCATTTCCCACCAGGAAGAGGAATTAACCAAAGGATCAGCATGCCGTGCCGGAACCAGATTAGGGCCTGAATCAATCCTGCGGGTTTGCGCCCAGCTCACAAGTTGCGAGTTGAAGAAAGGAGCTCAGGGGCACTGTAACTCACAAACATGCAGAGTTATAAATGACAGCTATCGTCCAAAAATATATTGAAGGAAGGCTGCGAAGACGACTTGTAAGTGGGGCAGAATTGCAGGAAAACGATTTCAGGGGGTAGACGGGAATTGCATTTAAAGCATAGGAAAAGAGGCAGAACGTCGACAATGATGCTCTTGGGCAAAAAGGGTGTATGCGTTTTTTCCTGAATTTATTGAGGAAAAAAAGCATATGCGCTTTTTGGCCAACCAAGCAAGCATGTTAAAGAAATCTGCACTACAATGAAGTCTCACTGCCCCCCGGTCAAAAGGGACATGTGAAACAAGTGTAAAATCCACAAAGACAGGACAGGCCAAGGAGAACAGGGAGCCTTGTTATGCTGATGGTCGGGATGTAAATTGCCAACAGCCACTCTGGAGAAGTGTATGGTGTTTCCTGAAACCCCTGAAAAACAAAGCAACGGAGCCTACGGCACTTCCACTTATGGTCCTATAGCTTAGGGAAATTAAAATCAAAAACACACAGCCACCCCAAAGTGTCGGACGGCTCTGTTTACAAGAACCTCTTCTACGGTACAAGTTAAATATCCCAGAATGTGAAAAATGGATAAAGAAGTTGTGGTACGTACGTACAATGGAATATCACTCAGCAATGAAAGCTATGTCATCAGGCCCATCGCGGCATAATGAGTGGATTCAGGTACGATGATTCTAAGAGAAATAAGTCACACAGAAAATGAAACATCATAAGATATCACTAATACACGGAATGTAAACTTTGCTACACATGAACTGAATTATAAAACAGAACAGGGTTTCAAATTTAGAAAACCAACTTATGCTTGCTTAAGGGGAAAGGTGAGTTGGGGTGCTGCATAAAACCAGAGATAGAAATTAGCACAGATACCTTTCCATAAGCCAAATATGTAATAGCCCAGACCTACCCCTTGCTCAACGAAATGGAATAAACACCCCATATTCAACGCCTAGTAATACACCTGACTAGTAAGAATCTTCAAACCCATGGATTTATATGTCTCCGTAAGAGAATGAAGCGTGTGTACAGCGGCATGAACGCAGCAGAGAAAATCCGATAAATCCCATTATCAAAATGAATTACACAAACAAAACCCAAGGACAGTGAAATAGAGAGCAATTCTTAAATAATTCATTCAGGGCTTGTGATGCAACCTGGATTTACCACATCTACACCCAGAGCTGAGTGAGACATAAGGTTGGGCACTTCGGGCTGATAGCATTGGTGAGGTTCGATGAGCAAATGCAGACCCTTTGAAGTCATACTGCATGGTACCCATTCCATGGTTCCCACCTCTCCAGATTTAAGGGATTCTTCCTTCAGCTAAAACATGCATGGGAAACCCACAGTATGGTGCACCGTGTGACCGACAAACGTTTTCAAATGCATCTCAGTTTTCGTCCCCTTTTACTCGGGTTCACCATTCCAGACCCTTTACGAACACTCTCCCCACTTGGAGAGTCAGTGCCTTTAACCTCCTGTTGGGCACAGTTTGCAATTTCTGCGCAAGATGAAAAGGAATAGGGAGAACCAATGAGAGACTAGCTCTAGGTGTCTGCACGGGCAAATTTAACGCTCATTTCCCACCAGGAAGAGGAATTAACCAAAGGCTCAGCATGCCGTGCCGGAACAAGATTAGGGCCTGAAGCAATCCTGTGGGTTTGCCGCCAGCTCACAAGATAGCGAGTTGAAGAAAGGAGCTCAGGGGCACTGTAACTCACAAACCTGCAGAGTTATAAATGACAGCTATCGTCCAAAAATATATTGAAGGAAGGCTGCGAAGACGACTTGTAAGCGGGACAGATTTGCAGGAAAACGATTTCAGGGGGTAGACGGGAATTGCATTTAAAGCATAGGAAAAGAGGCAGAACGTCGACAATGATGCTCTTGGCCAAAAAGGGCGTATGCGTTATTTCCTGAATATATTCAGGAAAAAACGCATACGCCCTTTTTGGCCAACCAAGCAAGCATGTTAAAGAAATCTGCACTACAATGAAGTCTCACTGCCCCCCGGTCAAAAGGGCCATCTGAAAAAAGTGTAAAATCCAGAAAGGCAGCACAGGCCATGGAGAACAGGGAGCCTTGTTATGCTGATGGGCGGGATGTAAATTGCCAACAGCCACTCTGGAGAAGTGTATGGTGTTTCCCGGAACATCTAAAAAACAAAGCTACGGAGCCTACGGCACTTCCACTTATGGTCCTATAGCTTAGGGAAATTAAAATCAAAAACACACAGCCACCCAAAAGTTTCAGACGGCTCTGTTTACAAGAACCTCGTCTACGGTACAAGTTAAATATCCCAGAAAGCGAAAAATGGATAAAGAAGTTGTGGTACATACGTACAATGGAATATCACTCAGCAATGAAATCTATGTCATCAGGCCCGTCGCGGCATAATGAGTGGATTCAGGTACGATGATTCTAAGTGAAATAAGTCACACAGAAAATGAAACATCATAAGATATCACTAATACACGGAATGTAAACTTGGCTACACATGAACTGAATTACAAAACAGAACAGGGTCTCAAATTTAGAAAACCAACTTATGCTTGCTTAAGGGGAAAGGTGAGTTGGGGTGCTGCATAAAACCAGAGATAGAAATTAGCACAGATACCTTTTCATAAGCCAAATAAGTAATAGTCAAGACCTACCCCTTGCTCAACGAAATGGACTAAACACCCCATATTCAACGCCTAGGAATACACCTGACTAGTAAGAATCTTCAAACCCATGGATTTATATGTCTCCGTAAGAGAATGAAGCGTGTGTACAGCGGCATGAATGCAGCAGAGGAAATTCGATAAATCCCATTATCAAAATGAATTACACAAACAAAACCCAAGGACAGTGAAATAGAGAGCAATTCTTAAATAATTCATTCAGGGCTTGTGATGCAACGTGGATTTACCACATCTACACCCAGAGCTGAGTGAGACATAAGGTTGGGCACTTCGGGCTGATAGCATTGGTGAGGTTCGATAAGCAAATGCAGACCCTTTGAAGTCATACTGCATGGTAGACATTCCATGGGTCCCAACTGCCAGGTTTAAGGGATTCTTCCTTCAGCTAAAATATGCATGGGAAACCCACATTATGGTGCACCATGTGACGGGGAAACGTTTTCAAATGCATCTCAGTTTTCGTCTCGTTTTACTTGGGTACACCATTCCAGACCCTTTAATAACACTCTCCCCCTTGGAGAGTCTGTACTTTTAACCTCCTGTTTGGCACAGTTTGCAATTTCTGCGCAAGATGAACAGAAATAGGGAGAACCAATGAGAGACTAGCTGTAGGTGTCTGCACGGGCAAATTTAACGCTCATTTCCCACCAGGAAGAGGAATTAAGCAAAGGCTCTACATGCCGTGCCTGAACCAGACTAGGGGCTGACAATCGTGCGGGTTTGCAGCCAGCTCACAAGATAGCGAGTTGAAGAAAGGAGCTCAGGGGCACTGTAACTCACAAACCTGCAGAGTAATAAATGACAGCTATCGTCCAAAAATATATTGAAGGAGGTCTGCAAAGACGACTTGTAAGTGGGACAGATTTGCAGGAAAACGATTTCAGGGGGTAGACGGGAATTGCATTTAAAGCATAGGAAAAGAGGCAGAACGTCAACAATGATGCTATTGGCCAAAAAGGGCATATGCGTTTTTTTCCTGAATATATTCAGGAATAAACGCATACGCACTTTTTGGCCAACCAAGCAAGCATGTTAAAGAAATCTGCACTACAATGAAGTCTCACTGCCCCCCGGTCAAAAGGGCCATCTGAAAAAAGTGTAAAATCCAAAAAGGCAGCACAGGCCATGGAGAACAGCGAGCCTTGTTATGCTGATGGGCGGGATGTAAATTGCCAACAGCCACTCTGGAGAAGTGTATGGTGTTTCCCGGAACATCTAAAAAACAAAGCAACGGAGCCTACAGCACTTCCCCTTATGGTCCTATAGCTTAGGAAAATTATAAATCAAAAACACACAGCCACCCAAAAGTCTCGGGCGGCTCTGTTTACAAGAACCTCGTCTACGGTACAAGTTAAATATCCCAGAATGTGAAAAATGGATAAAGAAGTTGTGGTACGTATGTACAGTGGAATATCATACAGCAATGAAATCTATGTCATCAGGCCCGTCGTGGCATAATGAGTGGATTCAGGTACGATGATTCTAAGTGAAATAAGTCACACAGGAAATGAAACATCATAAGATATCACTAATACACGGAATGAAATCTTGGCTACACATGAACTGAATTACAAAACAGAACAGGGTCTCAAATTTAGAAAACCAACTTATGCTTGCTTAAGGGGAAAGGTGAGTTGGGGTACTGCATAAAACCAGAGATAGAAATTAGCACAGATACCTTTCCATAAGCCAAATATGTAATAGTCAAGACCTACCCCTTGCTCAACGAAATGGACTAAACACCCCATATTCAACGCCTAGGAATACACCTGACTAGTAAGAATCTTCAAACTCATGGATTTATATGTGTCCGTAAGAGAATCAAGCGTGAGTACAGCGGCATGAACACAGCAGTGAAAATGCGATAAATCCCATTATGAAAATAAATTACAAAAACAAAACACAATGAGAGTGAAATAGAGAGCAATTCTTAAATAATTCATTCAGGGCTTGTGATGCAACCTGGATTTACCACATCTACACCCAGAGCTGAGTGAGACATAAGGTTGGGCACTTCGGGCTGATAGCATTGTTGAGATTCGATGAGCAAATGCAGACCCTTTGAAGTCATACTGCATGGTACCCATTCCATGGGTCCCAACTCTCCAGGATTAAGGGATTCTTTCTTCAGCTAAAACATGCATGGGAAACCCACAGTATGGTGCACCGTGTGACCAGGAAAGGTTTTCAAATGCATCTCAGTTTTCGTCCCCTTTTACTCGGGTTCACCATTCCAGAACGTTTACTAACACTCTCCCCACTTGGAGAGTCAGTGCCTTTAACCTCCTGTTTGGCACAGTTTGCAATTTCTGCGCAAGATGAACAGGAATAGGGAGAACCAATGAGAGACTAGCAGTAAGTGTCTGCACGGGCAAATTTAATGCTCATTTCCCACCAGGAAGAGGAATTAACCAAAGGATCAGCATGCCGTGCCGGAACCAGATTAGGGCCTGAATCAATCCTGCGGGTTTGCGCCCAGCTCACAAGTTGCGAGTTGAAGAAAGGAGCTCAGGGGCACTGTAACTCACAAACATGCAGAGTTATAAATGACAGCTATCGTCCAAAAATATATTGAAGGAAGGCTGCGAAGACGACTTGTAAGTGGGGCAGAATTGCAGGAAAACGATTTCAGGGGGTAGACGGGAATTGCATTTAAAGCATAGGAAAAGAGGCAGAACGTCGACAATGATGCTCTTGGGCAAAAAGGGTGTATGCGTTTTTTCCTGAATTTATTGAGGAAAAAAAGCATATGCGCTTTTTGGCCAACCAAGCAAGCATGTTAAAGAAATCTGCACTACAATGAAGTCTCACTGCCCCCCGGTCAAAAGGGACATGTGAAACAAGTGTAAAATCCACAAAGACAGGACAGGCCAAGGAGAACAGGGAGCCTTGTTATGCTGATGGTCGGGATGTAAATTGCCAACAGCCACTCTGGAGAAGTGTATGGTGTTTCCTGAAACCCCTGAAAAACAAAGCAACGGAGCCTACGGCACTTCCACTTATGGTCCTATAGCTTAGGGAAATTAAAATCAAAAACACACAGCCACCCCAAAGTGTCGGACGGCTCTGTTTACAAGAACCTCTTCTACGGTACAAGTTAAATATCCCAGAATGTGAAAAATGGATAAAGAAGTTGTGGTACGTACGTACAATGGAATATCACTCAGCAATGAAAGCTATGTCATCAGGCCCATCGCGGCATAATGAGTGGATTCAGGTACGATGATTCTAAGAGAAATAAGTCACACAGAAAATGAAACATCATAAGATATCACTAATACACGGAATGTAAACTTTGCTACACATGAACTGAATTATAAAACAGAACAGGGTTTCAAATTTAGAAAACCAACTTATGCTTGCTTAAGGGGAAAGGTGAGTTGGGGTGCTGCATAAAACCAGAGATAGAAATTAGCACAGATACCTTTCCATAAGCCAAATATGTAATAGCCCAGACCTACCCCTTGCTCAACGAAATGGAATAAACACCCCATATTCAACGCCTAGTAATACACCTGACTAGTAAGAATCTTCAAACCCATGGATTTATATGTCTCCGTAAGAGAATGAAGCGTGTGTACAGCGGCATGAACGCAGCAGAGAAAATCCGATAAATCCCATTATCAAAATGAATTACACAAACAAAACCCAAGGACAGTGAAATAGAGAGCAATTCTTAAATAATTCATTCAGGGCTTGTGATGCAACCTGGATTTACCACATCTACACCCAGAGCTGAGTGAGACATAAGGTTGGGCACTTCGGGCTGATAGCATTGGTGAGGTTCGATGAGCAAATGCAGACCCTTTGAAGTCATACTGCATGGTACCCATTCCATGGTTCCCACCTCTCCAGATTTAAGGGATTCTTCCTTCAGCTAAAACATGCATGGGAAACCCACAGTATGGTGCACCGTGTGACCGACAAACGTTTTCAAATGCATCTCAGTTTTCGTCCCCTTTTACTCGGGTTCACCATTCCAGACCCTTTACGAACACTCTCCCCACTTGGAGAGTCAGTGCCTTTAACCTCCTGTTGGGCACAGTTTGCAATTTCTGCGCAAGATGAAAAGGAATAGGGAGAACCAATGAGAGACTAGCTCTAGGTGTCTGCACGGGCAAATTTAACGCTCATTTCCCACCAGGAAGAGGAATTAACCAAAGGCTCAGCATGCCGTGCCGGAACAAGATTAGGGCCTGAAGCAATCCTGTGGGTTTGCCGCCAGCTCACAAGATAGCGAGTTGAAGAAAGGAGCTCAGGGACACTGTAACTCACAAACCTGCAGAGTTATAAATGACAGCTATCGTCCAAAAATATATTGAAGGAAGGCTGCGAAGACGACTTGTAAGCGGGACAGATTTGCAGGAAAACGATTTCAGGGGGTAGACGGGAATTGCATTTAAAGCATAGGAAAAGAGGCAGAACGTCGACAATGATGTCTTGGCCAAAAAGGGCGTATGCGTTATTTCCTGAATATATTCAGGAAAAAACGCATACGCCCTTTTTGGCCAACCAAGCAAGCATGTTAAAGAAATCTGCACTACAATGAAGTCTCACTGCCCCCCGGTCAAAAGGGCCATCTGAAAAAAGTGTAAAATCCAGAAAGGCAGCACAGGCCATGGAGAACAGGGAGCCTTGTTATGCTGATGGGCGGGATGTAAATTGCCAACAGCCACTCTGGAGAAGTGTATGGTGTTTCCCGGAACATCTAAAAAACAAAGCTACGGAGCCTACGGCACTTCCACTTATGGTCCTATAGCTTAGGGAAATTAAAATCAAAAACACACAGCCACCCAAAAGTTTCAGACGGCTCTGTTTACAAGAACCTCGTCTACGGTACAAGTTAAATATCCCAGAAAGCGAAAAATGGATAAAGAAGTTGTGGTACATACGTACAATGGAATATCACTCAGCAATGAAATCTATGTCATCAGGCCCGTCGCGGCATAATGAGTGGATTCAGGTACGATGATTCTAAGTGAAATAAGTCACACAGAAAATGAAACATCATAAGATATCACTAATACACGGAATGTAAACTTGGCTACACATGAACTGAATTACAAAACAGAACAGGGTCTCAAATTTAGAAAACCAACTTATGCTTGCTTAAGGGGAAAGGTGAGTTGGGGTGCTGCATAAAACCAGAGATAGAAATTAGCACAGATACCTTTTCATAAGCCAAATAAGTAATAGTCAAGACCTACCCCTTGCTCAACGAAATGGACTAAACACCCCATATTCAACGCCTAGGAATACACCTGACTAGTAAGAATCTTCAAACCCATGGATTTATATGTCTCCGTAAGAGAATGAAGCGTGTGTACAGCGGCATGAATGCAGCAGAGGAAATCCGATAAATCCCATTATCAAAATGAATTACACAAACAAAACCCAAGGACAGTGAAATAGAGAGCAATTCTTAAATAATTCATTCAGGGCTTGTGATGCAACGTGGATTTACCACATCTACACCCAGAGCTGAGTGAGACATAAGGTTGGGCACTTCGGGCTGATAGCATTGGTGAGGTTCGATAAGCAAATGCAGACCCTTTGAAGTCATACTGCATGGTAGACATTCCATGGGTCCCAACTGCCAGGTTTAAGGGATTCTTCCTTCAGCTAAAATATGCATGGGAAACCCACATTATGGTGCACCATGTGACGGGGAAACGTTTTCAAATGCATCTCAGTTTTCGTCTCGTTTTACTTGGGTACACCATTCCAGACCCTTTAATAACACTCTCCCCCTTGGAGAGTCTGTACTTTTAACCTCCTGTTTGGCACAGTTTGCAATTTCTGCGCAAGATGAACAGAAATAGGGAGAACCAATGAGAGACTAGCTGTAGGTGTCTGCACGGGCAAATTTAACGCTCATTTCCCACCAGGAAGAGGAATTAAGCAAAGGCTCTACATGCCGTGCCTGAACCAGACTAGGGCCTGACAATCGTGCGGGTTTGCAGCCAGCTCACAAGATAGCGAGTTGAAGAAAGGAGCTCAGGGGCACTGTAACTCACAAACCTGCAGAGTAATAAATGACAGCTATCGTCCAAAAATATATTGAAGGAGGTCTGCAAAGACGACTTGTAAGTGGGACAGATTTGCAGGAAAACGATTTCAGGGGGTAGACGGGAATTGCATTTAAAGCATAGGAAAAGAGGCAGAACGTCAACAATGATGCTATTGGCCAAAAAGGGCATATGCGTTTTTTTCCTGAATATATTCAGGAATAAACGCATACGCACTTTTTGGCCAACCAAGCAAGCATGTTAAAGAAATCTGCACTACAATGAAGTCTCACTGCCCCCCGGTCAAAAGGGCCATCTGAAAAAAGTGTAAAATCCAAAAAGGCAGCACAGGCCATGGAGAACAGCGAGCCTTGTTATGCTGATGGGCGGGATGTAAATTGCCAACAGCCACTCTGGAGAAGTGTATGGTGTTTCCCGGAACATCTAAAAAACAAAGCAACGGAGCCTACAGCACTTCCCCTTATGGTCCTATAGCTTAGGAAAATTATAAATCAAAAACACACAGCCACCCAAAAGTCTCGGGCGGCTCTGTTTACAAGAACCTCGTCTACGGTACAAGTTAAATATCCCAGAATGTGAAAAATGGATAAAGAAGTTGTGGTACGTATGTACAGTGGAATATCATACAGCAATGAAATCTATGTCATCAGGCCCGTCGCGGCATAATGAGTGGATTCAGGTACGATGATTCTAAGTGAAATAAGTCACACAGGAAATGAAACATCATAAGATATCACTAATACACGGAATGAAATCTTGGCTACACATGAACTGAATTACAAAACAGAACAGGGTCTCAAATTTAGAAAACCAACTTATGCTTGCTTAAGGGGAAAGGTGAGTTGGGGTACTGCATAAAACCAGAGATAGAAATTAGCACAGATACCTTTCCATAAGCCAAATATGTAATAGTCAAGACCTACCCCTTGCTCAACGAAATGGACTAAACACCCCATATTCAACGCCTAGGAATACACCTGACTAGTAAGAATCTTCAAACCCATGGATTTATATGTCTCCGTAAGAGAATGAAGCGTGTGTACAGCGGCATGAATGCAGCAGAGAAAATCCGATAAATCCCATTATCCAAATGAATTACACAAACAAAACCCAAGGACAGTGAAATAGAGAGCAATTCTTAAATAATTCATTCAGGGCTTGTGATGCAACCTGGATTTACCACATCTACACCCAGAGCTGAGTGAGACATAAGGTTGGGCACTTCGGGCTGATAGCATTGTTGAGATTCGATGAGCAAATGCAGACCCTTTGAAGTCATACAGCATGGTACCCATTCCATGGGTCCCAACTCTCCAAGTTTAAGGGATTCTTCCTTCAGCTAAAACATGCATGGGAAACCCACAGTATGGTGCACCGTGTGACTGGCAATCGTTTTCAAATGCATCTCAGTTTTCGTCCCCTTTTACTCGGGTTCACCATTCCAGACCCTTTACGAACACTCTCCGCACTTGAAGAGTCAGTGCCCTTAACCTCCTGTTGGGCACAGTTTGCAATTTCTGCGCAAGATGAAAAGGAATAGGGAGAACGAATGAGAGACTAGCTCTAGGTGTCTGCACGGGCAAATTTAACGCTCATTTCCCACCAGGAAGGGGAATTAACCAAAGGCTCAGCATGCCGTGCCGGAACAAGATTAGGGCCTGAGGCAATCCTGTGGGTTTGCGGCCAGCTCACAAGATAGCGAGTTGAAGAAATGAGCTCAGGGGCACTGTAACTCACAAACCTGCAGAGTTATAAATGACAGCTATCGTCCAAAAATATATTGAAGGAAGGCTGCGAAGACGACTTGTAAGCGGGACAGATTTGCAGGAAAACGATTTCAGGGGGTAGACTGGAATTGCATTTAAAGCATAGGAAAAGAGGCAGAACGTCGACAATGATGCTCTTGGCCAAAAAGGGCGTATGCGTTTTTTCCTGAATATATTCAGGAAAAAACGCATACGCCCTTTTTGGCCAACCAAGCAAGCATGTTCAAGAAATCTTCACTACAATGAAGTCTCACTGCCCCCCGGTCAAAAGGGCCATCTGAAAAAAGTGTAAAATCCAGAAAGGCAGCACAGGCCATGGAGAACAGGGAGCCTTGTTATGCAGATGGGCGGGATGTAAATTGCCAACAGCCACTGTGGAGAAGTGTATGGTGTTTCCCGGCACACTGAAAAAACAAAGCTACGGAGCCTAAGGCACTTCCACTTATGGTCCTATACCTTAGGGAAATTAAAATCAAAAACACACAGCCACCCCAAAGTGTCGGACGGCTCTGTTTACAAGAACCTCGTCTACGGTACAAGTTAAATATCCCAGAATGTGAAAAATGGATAAAGAAGTTGTGGTACGTACGTACAATGGAATATCACTCAGCAATGAAATCTATGTCATCAGGCCCCTCGCGGCATAATGAGTGGATTCAGGTACGATGATTCTAAGTGAAATAAGTCACACAGAAAATGAAACATCATAAGATATCACTAATACACGGAATGTGAACTTGGCTACACATGAACTGAATTACAAAACAGAACAGGGTCTCAAATTTAGAAAACCAACTTATGCTTGCTTAAGGGGAAAGGTGAGTTGGGGTGCTGCATAAAACCAGAGATAGAAATTAGCACAGATACCTTTCCATAAGCCAAATATGTAATAGTCAAGACCTACCCCTTGCTCAACGAAATGGACTAAACACCCCATATTCAACGCCTAGGAATACACCTGACTAGTAAGAATCTTCAAACCCATGGATTTATATGTCTCCGTAAGAGAATGAAGCGTGTGTACAGCGGCATGAATGCACCAGAGAAAATCCGATAAATCCCATTATCAAAATGAATTACACAAACAAAACCCAAGGACAGTGAAATAGAGAGCAATTCTTAAATAATTCATTCAGGGCTTGTGATGCAACCTGGATTTACCACATGTACACCCAGAGCTGAGTGAGACATAAGGTTGGGCACTTCGGGCTGATAGCATTGGTGAGGTTCGATGAGCAAATGCAGACCCTTTGAAGTCATACAGCATGGTACCCATTCCATGGGTCCCAACTCTCCAAGTTTAAGGGATTCTTCCTTCAGCTAAAACATGCATGGGAAACCACAATATGGTGCACCGTGTGACTGGCAAACGTTTTCAAATGCATCTCAGTTTTCGTCCCCTTTTACTCGGGTTCACCATTCCAGACACTTTACGAACACTCTCCCCACTTGGAGAGTCAGTGCCTTAAACCTCCTGTTGGGCACAGTTTGCAATTTCTGCGCAAGATGAAAAGGAATAGGGAGAACGAATGAGAGACTAGCTCTAGGTGTCTGCACGGGCAAATTTAACGCTCATTTCCCACCAGGAAGAGGAATTAACCAAAGGCTCAGCATGCCGTGCCGGAACCAGATTAGGCCCTGAGGCAATCTTGTGGGTTTGCGGCCAGCTCACAAGATAGCGAGTTGAAGAAATGAGCTCAGGGGCACTGTAACTCACAAACCTGCAGAGTTATAAATGACAGCTATCGTCCAAAAATATATTGAAGGAAGGCTGCGAAGACGACTTGTAAGCGGGACAGATTTGCAGGAAAACGATTTCAGGGGGTAGACTGGAATTGCATTTAAAGCATAGGAAAAGAGGCAGAACGTCGACAATGATGCTCTTGGCCAAAAAGGGCGTATGCGTTTTTTCCTGAATATATTCAGGAAAAAACGCATACGCCCTTTTTGGCCAACCAAGCAAGCATGTTCAAGAAATCTTCACTACAATGAAGTCTCACTGCCCCCCGGTCAAAAGGGCCATCTGAAAAAAGTGTAAAATCCAGAAAGGCAGCACAGGCCATGGAGAACAGGGAGCCTTGTTATGCTGATGGGTGGGATGTGAATTGCCATCAGCCACTCTGGAGAAGTGTATGGTGTTTCCCGGAACACCGAAAAAACAAAGCTACGGAGCCTAAGGCACTTCCACTTATGGTCCTATAGCTTAGGGAAATTAAAATCAAAAACACACAGCCAGCCCAAAGTGTCGGACGGCTCTGTTTACAAGAACCTCGTCTACGGTACAAGTTAAATATCCCAGAATGTGAAAAATGGATAAAGAAGTTGTGGTACGTACGGACAATGGAATATCACTCAGCAATGAAATCTATGTCATCAGGCCCGTCGCGGCATAATGAGTGGATTCAGGTACGATGATTCTAAGTGAAATAAGTCACACAGAAAATGAAACATCATAAGATATCACTAATACACGGAATGTAAACTTGGCTACACATGAACTGAATTACAAAACAGAACAGGGTCTCAAATTTAGAAAACCAACTTATGCTTGCTTAAGGGGAAAGGTGAGTTGGGGTGCTGCATAAAACCAGAGATAGAAATTAGCACAGATACCTTTCCATAAGCCAAATATGTAATAGTCAAGACCTACCCCTTGCTCAACGAAATGGACTAAACACCCCATATTCAACGCCTAGGAATACACCTGACTAGTAAGAATCTTCAAACCCATGGATTTATATGTCTCCGTAAGAGAATGAAGCGTGTGTACAGCGGCATGAATGCAGCAGAGAAAATCCGATAAATCCCATTATCCAAATGAATTACACAAACAAAACCCAAGGACAGTGAAATAGAGAGCAATTCTTAAATAATTCATTCAGGGCTTGTGATGCAACCTGGATTTACCACATCTACACCCAGAGCTGAGTGAGACATAAGGTTGGGCACTTCGGGCTGATAGCATTGGTGAGGTTCGATGAGCAAATGCAGACCCTTTGAAGTCATACAGCATGGTACCCATTCCATGGGTCCCAACTCTCCAAGTTTAAGGGATTCTTCCTTCAGCTAAAACATGCATGGGAAACCCAGAGTATGGTCCACCTTGTGATTTGGATTCGTTTTCAAATGCATCTCAGTTTTTTTCCCCTGGTACTAGGGTTCAATATTCCAGACCCGTCAATAACACTCTCCCCATATATATATTCAGGAAAAAACGCATAAGCCCTTTTTGGCCAACCAAGCAAGCGTGTAAAGAAAATCTGCACTACAATGAAGCCTCACTTCCCCCCGGTCAAAAGGGCCATCTGAAAAAAGTGTAAAATCCAGAAAGGCAGGACAGGCCATGGGGAACATGTAGCCTTGTTATGCTGATGGGCGGGATGTGAACCGCCAACAGCCACTCTGGAGAACTGTATGGTGTTTCCGGAAACACGTAGGAAACAAAGCAACACAGCCTATGGCACTTCCACTTATGGTCCTATAGCTTAGGGACATTAAAATGAAAAACACAGAGCCACCCCAAAGTTTGGGACGGCTCTGTTTACAAGAACCTCGTCTACGATACAAGTTAAATATCCCAGAAATCGAAATATGGATAAAGAAGATGTGGTAGGTATGTACAATGGAATATCACTCAGCAATGATATCTATGTCATCAGGCCATTAGTGGCATAATGAATGGATTCAGGTATGATGATTTTACGTGAAATAAGTCACACAGAAAAAGAAACATCATAAGTTATCACTAATACATGGAATGTAAACTAGGCTACACATGAACTGATCTACAAAACAGAACACGGTCTCAAATTTAGAAAACGAACTTACGCTTGCTTATGGGGAAAGGTGAGTTGGCGTGCTGCATAAAACCAGAGATTGAAATTAGCACAGATATCTTTCCATAAGCCAAATATATAATAGACAAGACCTACTCCTTGCTCAACGAAATGAACTCAACACCCCATATTCAACGCCTCGGAATATACCTGACAATAAGAATCTTAAAACCCATGGATTTATATGTCTCCGTAAGAGAATCAAGCGTGTGTACAGTGGCCTAAACGCAGCAGTGAAAATCGGATAACTTCCTTTATCAAAAAAAATTTCAAAAACAAAACACAATGACAGTGAAATAGAGAGCAATTCTTAAATAATTCATTCAGGGCTTGTGATGCAACCTGGATTTACCACATCTACACCCAGAGCTGGGTGAGACATAAGGCTGGACCCTTCGCGCTGATACCATTGGTGAGGCTCGGTGAGCAAATGCAGACCGTTTGAAGGCATACTGCATGGTACCCATTCCATGGGTCCCAACTCTCCAGGTTTAAGGGATTCTTCCTTCAGCTAAAACATGCATGAGAAACGCAGAGTATATTCCACCATGTGATTGCGAAACGTTTTCAAATGCATCTCAGTTTTTGTGCCCTGGTACTCGGGTTCACCATTCCAGACGCTTTACTAACACTCTCCCCACTTGGAGAGTCAATGCCTTTAACATCCTGTTCAGCACAGTTTGCAATTTCTGAGCAAGATGAACAGGAATAGGGAGAACCAATGAGAGACTAGCTGTAGGTGCCTGCACGGGCAAGTGTAACGACCATTTCCCACCAGTAAGAGGAATTAACCAAAGGCTCAGCATGCCGTGCCGGAACCAGATTAGGGCCTGAAGCATTCCTGCGGTTTTCGGCCAGCTCACAAGAAAGCGAGTTGAAGAAAGGAGCTCAGGGGCACTCTAATTCACAAACCTGCAGAGTTATGAATGACAGCTATCGTCCAAAAATATATTGAAGTAAGTCTGCGAAGAGGACTGGAAAGGGGGGCAGCATTTGAGGAAAACTATTTCAGGGGGTAGACTGGAATTGCACTTAAAGCATAGGAAATGAGGCAGAATGTCGACAATGATGCACTTTGCCAAAAAGGGCGTATGCATTTTTTCCTGAATATATTCAGGAAAAAACGCATACACCCTTGATGGCCAACCAAGCAAGCCTGTAAAGGAAATCTGCACCAAGGGCAGAAAGCTGTTGGGGGGATGGTGGTGTGAAGAGTTGAGAGATTGGGATTGACATGTATACATTTATATGTATAAAATAGATAACCAATAAGAACCTGCTGTATAAAAAATAAGATTAAAAATTAAAAAAAATAAAATTAAAAAGTAAAACAGAAAAAATATTCTTCCCTCCACATACATGTATTTATATGAATAAATTATTTCTATGCTTATATTTGTAAATGCAAAAAAGAGGAATGAAATCTACCTTGAACCAAAAACGAAAAATAGAAAAAACAAACAGAATCCACAAGTTACACAGAGGAAAACCGTATCAGGACACTTGCTCCAGTTGTAAACAATTCTGAAGTTGGTCAGTGGTGGGGAATCATCTCCCATACAGCCAGCAGGCCCCACGCAACAAGCGTCCTCATTGCAAAGCTGGGGGACCGTGCTGAGGCATCTGTGAGTAAACGTGGTCCGAGCCCCAGGCCAGCTGCTGCTGAAATGTTCCCACCCTTCCCAGATAAAACACCTGAATATGTTCAAGGACTTGAAAGCCTAGAGGAAGGGCAATGGAGCCACACGAGTGATTGCATGCCAGCCAACTTGGTGCCTGCAGGCCAGCCAGGATGGTCCTGGCCCTGGGTGCTCTTCTGGAAGCTTTCCATTTCCCTGCCTGAGATACCCCTCCTGTCCCGGCCCCCACTGCTTTCTTCCTTCCTCACGTCTGCCCAGGGAGAAATTCCAGCGCCAGGTATGGGTGACACATCCTCTTCTTTAGCAGGTGGCATCTTGACAACTGCTGCAGAAAGTCCAGCAGAGCCCCACTCACACTGGGCCACCCACAACGCCGTGACCTGTCACTCCCTCCCACCAGCCCAGCCCCGAGACTGCTGACAGGGCAGAGAAAATGGCGTCAGGCACAGCTGCAGGGGTTCTTGCTGCCTGGAGCGGTGTTTATATTGATCTCAAAACAGGCACACCTGGGGAGGGCTGGCCGGCATGGTCAGGCTGCCCAGGTCAGCCAATCATCACCCCTCAGGGTCTCACAGTTGCAGAAAATGGAACTTGCTGAATCGGCCAGGTCCAAGGAACAGGTGTGGGCTCTTGAGAGTCAGGATAGACAATGGGCTGCAGCTCTGGCTTGTATTCTAATCATTTTATCTGGCCCATGAGTGGGAGACAGCTTCAAGAAAACCCTGGCCTAATAAGAGGACCCCAGGAGTCAGGGAGAGGAGGGGTGGGTGGTGGGTGGAGACAGAGGCCTGGTGCCCCGGGTGCAGTGGAAGTCTCTGGAAGACCAGGTGGTGGCAGGCCGTACAGAGTGATGCCCAGGGTCACAGACCTGTCGGAGTTGCTATTTGTTAGTTCAAGTCCTGCTCTGAGGTGCTCTGTGTCAGATCTGAGTGACAGGTGATCTGAGAGTGCTCTGCAATGAGGGCAATGTGCACGGTTCCTGTGTGCCCTGCCCTGCCACAGTACCTGCAAGTGTAGCTCTGTATCCTGGGAGGGAGCTGACCACGAGAGCCCCATGGGCTGCAGGGGACCTGCCCAGGGAACCCCATATCCT
Source organism: Delphinapterus leucas (assembly GCF_059928025.1). Classification (NCBI taxonomy): domain Eukaryota; kingdom Metazoa; phylum Chordata; class Mammalia; order Artiodactyla; family Monodontidae; genus Delphinapterus; species Delphinapterus leucas. Next base: position 14,434,159 of record NW_028322236.1, on the reverse strand, counting down.
GGGATGGGCCTGACCATGAGAGCCCCATGGGCTGGTGTGGAGGTGGGGTACCTGCCCAGGTGAGCTCCATATCCTGAGATTGGCCTGACCACGAGAGCCCCATGGGCTGCCAGGGGCCTGGTAAAGATGTCAGGATCGTCAGTGAAGCCACCGAGTATATACCTCCAGTAGTTCCTAATTCCTACACCCTGCTGGTCATTCTACCAACCACCAGGAGACGGTATTCTGTATTAGTCTTCAATGATGCCTTCTTTTGTATGCCATTAGTCCCAGAGTCACAAGAAATTTTGGCTTGTAAGTGGCAGGACTCAACATACAACTAAAACAATACATCCAGGCCGTCTTGCCCCAAGTGTTCAAAAATTCCCACACCATCTTTGGGGAAAGCTTAGCTAAAGACGTAAAAGTTCTACCTCTGGAAAAGGAAACACTCCTTCAATATGCTGACGACATTCTGATCACCAGCCCTACTAAGGAGGCCTCTGAACTACCAAGCCAATAAAGGATAGAAGTTGTCCAAGAAAAAGCTCAAATATCACAGACTACGGTGACCTGCCTGGGCTTCATTCTCACAGAAGGTCGGAGAAGCTCATCCCAGGAAAGGGAAGAAACAATTTACAGCCTTACCCCTTTCTAAAACTAGAAGACAGCTTAGGGGTTCCTGGGGAGGCCAGAGTTTGCTGCTTCTGGATCCCTAACTACAGTCTACTAGCTGGGCCTCTATATGAAACACTGAAAGGAAAAGATGATGATCCTTTTGAATAGAATCCAGAAGTGGCCTTTCAAGAATGGAAAGAGCAGTCAATTCAGACCCTTGCCCTGGAACTCCCTAATTTAGCTAAACCCTTTGACCTTTACATTCCTGGTGAAAGGTGAATTGCCATTGGAGTATTAGTGCAAAACCTGGGACCACTTGAAATGGAACAATGCAAGAATGCCATCCAGGTAGGATAAACTATAGTCACCAAGGGGCTTGGCCCACTGCAACATCTGGCCAACATACTGGCGGTATCTAAAAACCTGGAAATCAGCAGCCCAAAAGGCCACCTCCCTCCTAAGGGAAAAGGACCCCACGTGGTGTTCCTAACCCCCAACCATGCCCTGAAGTTGCAGGGTTTGCTCCGTGGGCACACTGACCTCCAGTGAGGAAGCCCTCCTACTCCAACATCCAGAGAGATATCCGGGGGCAACGGGGCACCATGACGACACATGTGACCATCACTTGACCTGGAGTTTCTCTCATAAAACAACAAGAGTGTGTCACAAAAGAGTAGACTACTGCTTGCAGGACTTACTGCACCCAGAGGGGAGGTAATAATCTTGGCAGGGGAACCGTATATCACGCTGTCACCATAGAAAAGCCTACAGACACCGTGATGATGGTGACCAGTAAGACCGGCTGGACTCCTGTTTACTTCAAAAGGCTGTTGACTCAGTGGCCATCATGGTCCTTCATCACAACTGACCCTGGACTGTCCGGGAGTTGAGCAGGCAGGGTCCTGACACCTGGTGCTGTTTTTACGTTAATTCAGAGGCCTAATTGAAGAAAGTGCAGACTACTAGTCAGAGCATCTAGGCTGGCAGAAACGGTCAGCCTAAAGTGTTTGAACAAATGTGTGGCGGGGTGAAAGTGGACCTCACAGCGTCACTGCACATTTCCTTCCCGGACCCTTAAAGGTCATTAGAATCTATAACACTTCCAATGCTCGTGCTCAGGCAGATGAACAGGGAGGCTGGAGGCCTGGGGACAATCAACGTCACCTAGAGGCTGCTGGGGAGAAGTTCTGACCCTCGCCCACGGGTATAAGGGCTCCTAACTCAGCACTCAGCAGTTACAGAAGAAGGGTCTGCACCCTCAGCACTCCAAGAATGAGGAAGAGGACAAAAGGCAGAAGAGGGGTTTGTCCCAGGCAAAGCCCATTAAAAATCCCTGGGAGATAAAAATAGAATCTGGGCAATAAAATAAAGTCTAACCTTTCTTATCCTTTGTGCTTTGTCTAATTTCATGTGCTCCTAGGGTCCCGCATACAGAGGTTCCACACCCGGCACTTCAGACCAGATTTCCTAGTACAGAATGGCTGGGTCGACACATCAGGTCCTGGGGCCCAGTGCAGACTCCGCGATATAGAGCCTGAGCTGCAGCCAACAGGGCCCTCGAGAGCTCTGCCCCCTCCCTCCCACTGAATCTGACAGGATCTCTACACAGCAGCCCAGCCCACAGCCCACGGGGTAGCACATGCTCTCACCTCTCCATTCTCTGATCAAAATATAAAGTTTCCTTTGCTTCTGAACCAAACTCAGTCTCGATCTTTTGGCTCCAATGACACTGGGCGTGGGGACACTTGTTGGGGTCCACTCTGGAGGATCAGTAACAGAAATTGAGAACGTTGTAACTTCAATGAACAGATGTGTGAGCCAAACTATAATTAACATAGAACAGTGTATAAGGCTCGGGTAAAATAAGATGTTTCTAACACTTCCATTTGATATTTCCATCACTTTATTATAAGCAAGTTCAGTGAAAAGGTTTGTCTTATTTGTCAGGTCAATATTAGAGAAGCGAAGTGATTTCTTTCCAAGGATGTACATCTAATAATCTTGGTTAAAGCTTCAATCTTGTTTTAAATGCTTTTCCATTGAAAATGATACCTCTCATTCAGCTCCCCCATTTCTGAGAAGTATAAAATCTTATAAGTTATTATTACCAAAGTGGAAAGGTGGGAGGAGGGATAAATTAACAGTTTGGGATTAACACATACACACTGCTATGTATAAAATAGATCGTCAACAAGGAACTACTCTATAGCACAGGGAACTACACTCAATATTTTGCAATAACCTATAAGGGGAAATAATCTGAAAAAGAATAGATATTTTTATTGACATCATCTATCAATGACAGTTAAAATGGAACCTAAGGGAAGCCGGTGGTCAGTGCTTCTGACCCTGAAGACTTCAATCATCTAAAGTTTGGACTCTGCCTACTTCCCAAGGCCCTTAATGAACATATGTGTAGCCGTAGCTTAAAAAATTCCCCAGTTTGGGTAGCGGAGAGACACTGATTTTGAAAAAGCCCTGGTGTTCTCCTCACATGAACGGGACACTTCCTACAGCTAAAACATGCCTGTCACACCCAGAGGATGGTATATCGTCTGATCGGGAAGAGTTTGGAAAAGGCATCTCATCTCCTCATCTCCTGGTGCTCGGGTTCACCACTCCGGCGTCTTTACTAACAGTCTCCCCACTTGGAGATGTCAGCACTGTCAACATCCTGTTGCACACAGTTTGGAATTTGTCCAAGGATGAAGCAGAAGGAGGAGGAACAATGAGAGACAAGTCCTAGGTTTTCGGACAGACATATGTCACTCTAATTTCCAATCAGGAAGACGAATTGACCAAAGGCTAGGGTTGCCCATGGAAACAGAATAGGGCTTGAGGAAATCCCGCTGCTTTGTGGCCAGTTCCCATAAACACAAGTTGAAAAATGGAACTCAGGGACACTAAAATTCACGAAACTGCAGAGTTGAAAATATCTCTCACTGAAAAATGTCTTGAGGAAAGTCAGAGAAAAGGACTTGTAAGCAACGGAGAATGGCAGGAAAGGGATTGGATGAGGTAGAAAGGACTCGCCATTAAGCACAAGAAAAGGGGCTGAACATTGCCAACATTGCAGTTGGCCAAAAAGGGTGTATGCATCTTTTTCTGTATGTATTCAAGAAAAGGGCATACACTTTTTTAGCCAACCAAACAGGTGGGCACTGGAAATCAATACTACAAAACATATCACTTCGCATCAGTCAGAAGAGCCTTCCTCATAAAGTGTAAACACCAGAAATGCAGGACAGGGCAAGGAGAAAAGGGAGCCCTGTGAGGCTTATAGTGGAAATGTATATTGCCAACGGTCACTCTGGAAAAGTGTATTGTGATTACTAAAGCATCTAAAAAATGAGCTACAGAGCACAGGGCACTTGCACTCATGGACGTATATCTTGGGAAAAAGAAAAATCGAGAGGACACAGGCACCCCAATGTTTACCGCCTCTCTGTTTAATATATCCTCGATTAGGTTATAATTTATATGTCTCTGGAGGGAAAAAATGGACAGAGGTGTGGCACTTATGTAGAGTGGAATATTACTCAGCCTGAAAATCAATGAAACATGGCCAGTTGTAACAACCCCAGAGGAGTTACGTATGATCATTTGAAGTCACATAATTCAAAAAGACAAAGACATACGATATTACTAATACATGGAATGTAAACGTGGCTACAAATGAACTGAATTACAAAAGAGAACGGGGTCTCAAATTTAGAAAACCAACTTATGCTTGCTTAAGGATCAAGGAGAGTTGGGGTGCTGCATAAAACCAGAGATTGAAATTAGCACAGATACCGTTCCATAAGCCAAATATGTAATAGAAAAAACCTACTTCCTGGTCAACGAAATGGACTCAACACCCCATATTCAGTGCCTAGGAATATACAGGATGAGTAAGAGTCTTAATACCTATGGATTTATATGTCTCCATAAGAGAATCAAGCGTGTGTACAGTGACAAAAACGCAGCAGTGAAAATCAGCTAAATCCCATTATCAAAATAAATTTCAAAAACAAAACACAATGACAGTGAAATAGAGAGCAATTCTTAAATAATTCATTCAGGGCTTGTGATGCAACCTGGATTTACCTCATCTACACCCAGAGCTGCGTGAGACATAAGTTTGGAGACATCGGGCTGATAGCATTGGTGAGGTTCAATGAGCAAATGCAGACCATTTGAAGTCATACTGTATGGTACCCTTTCCATGGGTCCCAACTCTCCAGGTTTAAGCGATTCTTCCTTCAGCTAAAACATGCATAGGAAACCCACAGTATGGTGCACCGTGTGACCGGGAAACATTTTCAAATGCATCTCAGTTTTCGTCCCCTTTTACTCGGGTGCACAATTCCAAACCCTTTACTAACACTCTCCCCACTTGGAGAGTCAGTGCCTTTAACCTCCTGTTGGGCACAGTTCGCAATTTCTGCGCAAGATGAACAGGAATAGGGAGAACCAATGAGAGACTAGTTGTAGGTGTATGCACGGGCAAATTTAACGCTCATTTCCCACCAGGAAGAGGAATTAACCAAACGCTCAGCATGCCGTGCCGGAATTAGATTAGGTCCTGAAGCAATCCTGCCGGTTTGCGGCCAGCTCACAAGAAAGCGATTTGAAGAAAGGAGCTCAGGGGCACTGTAATTCACAAACCTGCAGTGTTATAAATGACAGCTATCGTCCAAAAATATATTGAAGGAAAGCTGCGAAGAGGACTTGAAAGCGGGGCAGAATTGCAGGAAAACGATTTCAGGGGGTAGACTGGAATTGCATTTAAAGCATAGGAAAAGAGGCAGAACGTCGACAATGATGCACTTGGCCAAAAAGGGCGTATGCGAATTTTCCTGAATATATTCAGGAAAAAACGCATACGCCCTTTTTGGCCAACCAAGCAAGCATGTTAAAGAAATCTGCACTACAATGAAGTCTCACTGCCCCCTGGTCAAAAGGGACATCTGAAAAAAGTGTAAAATGCAGAAATGCAGCACAGGCCATGGAGAACAGGGAGCCTTGTTATGCTGATGGGTGGGATGTAAATTGCCAACAGCCACTCTGGAGAAGTGTATGGTGTTTCCTGAAACACCTAAAAAACAAAGCAACGGAGCCTATGGCACTTCCACTTATGGTCCTATAGCTTAGGGAAATTAAAATCAAAAACACACAGCCACCCCAAAGCTTTAGACAGCTCTGTTTACAAGAACCTCGTCTACGGTACAAGTTAAATATCCAAGAAAGCAAAAAATGGATAAAGAAGTTGTGGTACGTACGTACAATTGAATATCACTCACGAATGAAATCTATGTCATCTGGACCGTCGTGGCATAATGAGTGGATTCAGGTACGATGATTCTAAGAGAAATAAGTCACACAGAAAATGAAACATCATAAGATATCACTAATACACGGAATGTAATCTTGGCTACACATGAACTGAATTACAAAACAGAACAGGGTCCCAAATTTAGAAAACCAACTAATGTTTGCTTAAGGGGAAAGGTGAGTTGGGTTGCTGCATAAAACCAGAGATAGAAATTAGCACAGATACCATTCCATACGTCAAATATGTAATAGTCAAGACCTACCCCTTGCTCAACGAAATGGGCTAAACACCCTATATTCAACGCCTAGGAATACACCTGACTAGAAAGAATTTTCAAACCCATGGATTTATATGTCTCCATAAGAGAATCAAACATGTGTACAGCTGCATGAAGGCAGCAGAGAAAATCCGATAAATCCCATTATCAAAATGAATTACAAAAACAAAACACAATGACAGTGAAATAGAGAGCAATTCTTAAATAATTCATTCAGGGCTTGTGGTGCAACCTGGATTTACCTCATCTAAACCCAGAGCTGAGTGAGACATAAGGTTGGGCACTTCGGGCTGATAGCATTGGTGAGGTTCGATGAGCAAATGCAGACCCTTTGAAGTCATACAGCATGGTACCCATTCCATGGGTCCCAACTCTCCAAGTTTAAGGGATTCTTCCTTCAGCTAAAACATGCATGGGAAACCCACAGTATGGTGCACCGTGTGACTGGCAAACGTTTTCAAATGCATCTCAGTTTTCGTCCCCTTTTACTCGGGTTCACCATTCTAGACCCTTTACAAACACTCTCCCCACTTGGAGAGTCAGTGCCTTTAACCTCCTGTTGGGCACAGTTTGCACTTTCTGCGCAAGATGAAAAGGAATAGGGACAACGAATGAGAGACTAGCTCTAGGTGTCTGCACGGGCACATTTAACGCTCATTTCCCACCAGGAAGAGGAATTAACCAAAGGCTCAGCATGCCGTGCAGGAACCAGATTAGGGCCTGAGGCAATCCTGCGGGTTTGCGGCCAGCTCACAAGATAGCGAGTTGAAGAAAGGAGCTCAGGGGCACTGTAACTCACAAACCTGCAGAGTTATAAATGACAGCTATCGTCCAAAAATATATTGAAGGAAGGCTGCGAAGACGACTTGTAAGCGGGACAGATTTGCAGGAAAACGATTTCAGGCGGTAGACGGGAATTGCATTTAAAGCATAGGAAAAGAGGCAGAACGTCGACAATGATGCTCTTGGCCAAAAAGGGCGTATGCGTTTTTTCCTGAATATATTCAGGAAAAAACGCATACGCACTTTTTGGCCAACCAAGCAAGCATGTTAAAGAAATCTGCACTACAATGAAGTCTCACTGCCCCCCGGTCAAAAGGGCCATCTGAAAAAAGTGTAAAATCCAGAAAGGCAGCACACGCCATGGAGAACAGGGAGCCTTGTTATGCTGATGGGCGGGATGTAAATTGCCAACAGCCACTCTGGAGAAGTGTATGGTGTTTCCCGGAACACCGAAAAAACAAAGCTACGGAGCCTACGGCACTTCCACTTATGGTCCTATAGCTTAGGGAAATTAAAATCAAATACACACAGCCACCGCAAAGTGTCGGACGGCTGTGTTTACAAGAACCTCGTCTACGGTACAAGTTAAATATCCCAGAATGTGAAAAATGGATAAAGAAGTTGTGGTACGTACATACAATGGAATATCACTCAGCAATGTAATCTATGTCATCAGGCCCGTCGCGGCATAATGAGTGGATTCAGGTACAATGATTCTAAGTGAAATAAGTCACACAGAAAATGAAACATTATAAGATATCACTACTACACGGAATGTAAACTTGGCTACACATGAACTGAATTACAAAACAGAACAGGGTCTCAAATTTAGAAAACCAACTTATGCTTGCTTAAGGGGAAAGGTGAGTTGGGGTGCTGCATAAAACCAGAGATAGAAATTAGCACAGATAGCTTTCCATAAGCCAAATATGTAATAGTCAAGACCTACCCCTTGCTCAACAAAATGGACTAAACACCCCATATTCAACGCCTAGGAATACACCTGACTAGTAAGAATCTTCAAACCCATGGATTTATATGTCTCCGTAAGAGAATGAAGCGTGTGTACAGCGGCATGAATGCAGCAGAGAAAATCCGATAAATCCCATTATCAAAATGAATTACACAAACAAAACCCAAGGACAGTGAAATAGAGAGCAATTCTTAAATAATTCATTCAGGGCTTGTGGTGCAACCTGGATTTACCTCATCTAAACCCAGAGCTGAGTGAGACATAAGGTTGGGCACTTCGGGCTGATAGCATTGGTGAGGTTCGTTGAGCAAATGCAGACCCTTTGAAGTCATACAGCATGGTACCCATTCCATGGGTCCCAACTCTCCAAGTTTAAGGGATTCTTCCTTCAGCTAAAACATGCATGGGAAACCCACAGTATGGTGCACCGTGTGACTGGCAAACGTTTTCAAATGCATCTCAGTTTTCGTCCCCTTTTACTTGGGTTCACCATTCCAGACCCTTTACGAACACTCTCCCCACTTGGAGAGTCAGTGCCTTTAACCTCCTGTTGGGCACAGTTTGCAATTTCTGCGCAAGATGAAAAGGAAGAGGGAGAACGAATGAGAGACTAGCTGTAGGTGTCTGCACGGGCAAATTTAACGCTCATTTCCCAGCAGGAAGAGGAATTAACCAAAGGCTCAGCATGCCGTGCAGGAACCAGATTAGGGCCTGAGGCAATCCTGTGGGTTTGCGGCCAGCTCACAAGATAGCGAGTTGAAGAAAGGAGCTCAGGGGCACTGTAACTCACAAACCTGCAGAGTTATAAATGACAGCTATCGTCCAAAAATATATTGAAGGAAGGCTGCGAAGACGACTTGTAAGCGGGACAGATTTGCAGGAAAACGATTTCAGGGGGTAGACGGGAATTGCATTTAAAGCATAGGAAAAGAGGCAGAACGTCGACAATGATGCTCTTGGCCAAAAAGGGCGTATGCGTTTTTTCCTGAATATATTCAGGAAAAAACGCATACGCCCTTTTTGGCCAACCAAGCAAGCATGTTAAAGAAATCTGCACTACAATGAAGTCTCACTGCCCCCCGGTCAAAAGGGCCATCTGAATAAAGTGTAAAATCCAGAAAGGCAGCACAGGCCATGGAGAACAGGGAGCGTTGTTATGCTGATGGGCGGGATGTAAATTGCCAACAGCCACTCTGGAGAAGTGTATGGTGTTTCCCGGAAAACCGAAAAAACAAAGCTACGGAGCCTACGGCACTTCCACTTATGGTCCTATAGCTTAGGGAAATTAAAATCAAAAACACACAGCCACCCAAAAGTCTCGGGCGGCTCTGTTTACAAGAACCTCGTCTACGGTACCAGTTAAATATCCCAGAATGTGAAAAATGGATAAAGAAGTTGTGGTACGTACGTACAATGGAATATCACTCAGCAATGAAATCTATGTCATCAGGCCTGTCACGGCATAATGAGTGGATTCAGGTACGATGATTCTAAGTGAAATAAGTCACACAGAAAATGAAACATCATAAGATAACACTAATACATGGAATGTAAACTTGGCTACACATGAACTGAATTACAAAACAGAACAGGGTCTCAAATTTAGAAAACCAACTTATGCTTGCTTAAGGGGAAAGGTGAGTTGGGGTGCTGCATAAAACCAGAGATAGAAATTAGCACAGATACCTTTCCATAAGCCAAATATGTAATACTCAAGACCTATCCCTTGCTCAACGAAATGGACTAAACACCCCATATTCAATGCCTAGGAATACACCTGACTAGTAAGAATCTTCAAACCCATGGATTTATATGTCTCCATAAGAGAATCAAGCGTGTCTACAGCTGCATGAAGGCAGCAGAGAAAATCCGATAAATCCTATTATCAAAATGAATTACAAAAACAAAACACAATGACAGTGAAATAGAGAGCAATTCTTAAATAATTCATTCAGGACTTGTGATGCAACCTGGATTTAACTCATCTAAACCCAGAGCTGAGTGAGACATAAAGTTGGACACTTCGGGCTGATAGCATTGGTGAGGTTCGATGAGCCAATGCACACCATTTGAAGTCATACTGCATGGTACCCATTCCATGGGTCCCAACTCTCCAGGTTTAAGCGATTCTTCCTTCAGCTAAAGCATGCATGGGAAACCCACAGTATGGTGCACCATGTTACCAGGAAACGTTTTCAAAGGCATCTCAGTTTTCGTCCCCTTTTACTAGGGGTCACAATCCCAGACCCTTTACTAACACTCTCACCACTTGGAGAGTCAGTGCGTTTAACCTGCTGTTTGGCACAGTTTGCAATTTCTGCGCAAGATGAACAGGAATAGGGAGAACCAATGAGAGACTAGCTGTAGGTGTCTGCACGGGCAAATTTAACGCTCATTTCCCACCAGAAAGAGGAATTAACCAAAGGCTCAGCATGCCGTGCCGGAAACAGATTAGGGCCTGAAGCAATCCTGCGGGTTTGCGGCCAGCTCACAAGAAAGCGATTTTAAGAAAGGAGCTCAGGGGCACTGTAATTCACAAACCTGCAGAGTTATAAATGACAGCTATCGTCCAAAAATATATTGAAGGAAGGCTGCGAAGAGGACTTGAAAGCGGGGCAGAATTGCAGGAAAACGATTTCAGGGGGTAGACTGGAATTGCATTTAAAGCATAGGAAAAGAGGCAGAACGTCGACAATGATGCACTTGGCCAAAAAGTGCGTATGCGTTTTTTCCTGAGGAAAAAACGCATACGCCCTTTTTGGCCAACCAAGCAAGCATGTTAAAGAAATCTGCACTACAATGTAGTCTCACTGCCCCCCGGTCAAAAGGGCCATCTGAAAAAAGTGTAAAATCCAGAAAGGCAGCACAGGCCATGGAGAACAGGGAGCCTTGTTATGCTGATGGGCGGGATGTGAACTGCCAACAGTCACTCTGGAGAAGTGTATGGTGTTTCCTGAAACACGTAGGAAACAAAGCAACACAACCTACGGCACTTCCACTTATGGTCCTATAGCTTAGGGAAGTTAAAATCAAAAACACACGCCACCCCAAAGTTTGGGTCGGCTCTGTTTACAAGAACCTCGTCTACGTTACAAGTTAAATATCCCAGAAAGCGAAAATGGATAAAGAAGTTGTGGTACATACGTACAATGGAAAATCACTCAGCAATGAAATCTATGTCATCTGGCCCTTAGCGGCATAATGAGTGGTTTCAGGTACAATGATTCTACGTGAAATAAGTCACACAGAAAAAGGAACATCATAAGATATCACTAATACATGGAATGAAACTTGGCTACACATGAACTGAATTACAAAACAGAAGAGGGTCTCCAAGTTAGAAAACCAACTGATGGTTGCTTATGGGGAAAGGTGAGTTGGGGTGCTGCATAAAACCAGAGATTGATATTAGCACAGAAACTGTTCCATAAACCAAATATGTAATAGAAAAGACCTACTCCTTCCTCAACGAAATGGAGTCAACACCCCATATTCAACGCCTAGGAATATACCTGACTAGTAAAGATCTTAAAACCCATGGATTTATATGTCTCCGTAAGAGAATCAAGCGTGTGTACAGCGGCCTAAACGCATCAGTGAAAATCCGATAAATCCCATTATCAAAATAAATTTCAAAAACAAAACACAATGACACTGAAATAGAGGGCAATTCTTAAATAATTCATTCAGGGCTTGTGATACAACCTGGATTTAGCACATCTTCAACCAGAGCTGGGTGAGACATAAGGCTGGACACTTCGGGCTGATAGCATTGGTGAGGTTCGGTGAGCAAATGCAGAACCTTTGAAGTCATACTGCATGGTACCCATTCCATGGGTCCCAACTCTCCAGGTTTAAGGGATTCTTCCTTCAGCTAAAACATGCATGGGAAACCCAGAGTATGGTCCACCTTGTGATTTGGATTCGTTTTCAAATGCATCTCAGTTTTTTTCCCCTGGTACTAGGGTTCAATATTCCAGACCCGTCAATAACACTCTCCCCATATATATATTCAGGAAAAAACGCATACGCCCTTTTTGGCCAACCAAGCAAGCGTGTAAAGGAAATCTGCACTACAATGAAGCCTCACTGCCCCCCGGTCAAAAGGGCCATCTGAAAAAAGTGTAAAATCCAGAAAGGCAGGACAGGCCATGGGGAACATGTAGCCTTGTTATGCTGATGGGCGGGATGTGAACCACCAACAGCCACTCTGGAGAACTGTATGGTGTTTCCAGAAACACGTAGGAAACAAAGCAACACAGCCTATGGCACTTCCACTTATGGTCCTATAGCTTAGGGACATTAAAATGAAAAACACAGAGCCACCCCAAAGTTTGGGACGGCTCTGTTTACAAGAACCTCGTCTACGATACAAGTTAAATATCCCAGAAATCGAAATATGGATAAAGAAGATGTGGTACGTATGTACAATGGAATATCACTCAGCAATGATATCTATGTCATCAGGCCAGTAGTGGCATAATGAATGGATTCAGGTATGATGATTTTACGTGAAATAAGTCACACAGAAAAAGAAACATCATAAGTTATCACTAATACATGGAATGTAAACTTGGCTACACATGAACTGATCTACAAAACAGAACACAGTCTCAAATTTAGAAAACGAACTTACGCTTGCTTATGGGGAAAGGTGAGTTGGCGTGCTGCATAAAACCAGAGATTGAAATTAGCACAGATATCTTTCCATAAGCCAAATATATAATAGACAAGACCTACTCCTTGCTCAACGAAATGAACTCAACACCCCATATTCAACGCCTCGGAATATACCTGACAATAAGAATCTTAAAACCCATGGATTTATATGTCTCTGTAAGAGAATCAAGCGTGTGTACAGTGGCCTAAACGCAGCAGTGAAAATCGGATAACTTCCTTTATCAAAAAAAATTTCAAAAACAAAACACAATGACAGTGAAATAGAGAGCAATTCTTAAATAATTCATTCAGGGCTTGTGATGCAACCTGGATTTACCACATCTACACCCAGAGCTGGGTGAGACATAAGGCTGGACCCTTCACGCTGATACCATTGGTGAGGCTCGGTGAGCAAATGCAGACCGTTTGAAGGCATACTGCATGGTACCCATTCCATGGGTCCCAACTCTCCAGGTTTAAGGGATTCTTCCTTCAGCTAAAACATGCATGAGAAACGCAGAGTATATTCCACCATGTGATTGCGAAACGTTTTCAAATGCATCTCAGTTTTTGTGCCCTGGTACTCGGGTTCACCATTCCAGACGCTTTACTAACACTCTCCCCACTTGGAGAGTCAATGCCTTTAACATCCTGTTCAGCACAGTTTGCAATTTCTGAGCAAGATGAACAGGAATAGGGAGAACCAATGAGAGACTAGCTGTAGGTGCCTGCACGGGCAAGTGTAACGACCATTTCCCACCAGGAAGAGGAATTAACCAAAGGGTCAGCGTGCCCTGCCAGAAACAGATTAGTGCCTGAAGCATTCCTGCGGTTTTCGGCCAGCTCACAAGAAAGCGAGTTGAAGAAAGGAGCTCAGGGGCACTCTAATTCACAAACCTGCAGAGTTATGAATGACAGCTATCGTCCAAAAATATATTGAAGTAAGTCTGCGAAGAGGACTGGAAAGGGGGGCAGCATTTGAGGAAAACTATTTCAGGGGGTAGACTGGAATTGCACTTAAAGCATAGGAAATGAGGCAGAATGTCGACAATGATGCACTTTGCCAAAAAGGGCGTATGCATTTTTTCCTGAATATATTCAGGAAAAAACGCATACACCCTTGATGGCCAACCAAGCAAGCCTGTAAAGGAAATCTGCACCAAGGGCAGAAAGCTGTTGGGGGGGTGGTGGTGTGAAGAGTTGAGAGATTGGGATTGACATGTATACATTTATATGTATAAAATAGATAACCAATAAGAACCTGCTGTATAAAAAATAAGATTAAAAATTAAAAAAAATAAAATTAAAAAGTAAAACAGAAAAAATATTCTTCCCTCCACATACATGTATTTATATGAATAAATTATTTCTATGCTTATATTTGTAAATGCAAAAAAGAGGAATGAAATCTACCTTGAACCAAAAACGAAAAATAGAAAAAACAAACAGAATCCACAAGTTACACAGAGGAAAACCGTATCAGGACACTTGCTCCAGTTGTAAACAATTCTGAAGTTGGTCAGTGGTGGGGAATCATCTCCCATACAGCCAGCAGGCCCCACGCAACAAGCGTCCTCATTGCAAAGCTGGGGGACCGTGCTGAGGCATCTGTGAGTAAACGTGGTCCGAGCCCCAGGCCAGCTGCTGCTGAAATGTTCCCACCCTTCCCAGATAAAACACCTGAATATGTACAAGGACTTGAAAGCCTAGAGGAAGGGCAATGGAGCCACACGAGTGATTGCATGCCAGCCAACTTGGTGCCTGCAGGCCAGCCAGGATGGTCCTGGCCCTGGGTGCTCTTCTGGAAGCTTTCCATTTCCCTGCCTGAGATACCCCTCCTGTCCTGGCCCCCACTGATTTCTTCCTTCCTCACGTCTGCCCAGGGAGAAATTCCAGCGCCAGGTATGGGTGACACATCCTCTTCTTTAGCAGGTGGCATCTTGACAACTGCTGCAGAAAGTCCAGCAGAGCCCCACTCACACTGGGCCACCCACAACGCCGTGACCTGTCACTCCCTCCCACCAGCCCAGCCCCGAGACTGCTGACAGGGCAGAGAAAATGGCGTCAGGCACAGCTGCAGGGGTTCTTGCTGCCTGGAGCGGTGTTTATATTGATCTCAAAACAGGCACACCTGGGGAGGGCTGGCCGGCATGGTCAGGCTGCCCAGGTCAGCCAATCATCACCCCTCAGGGTCTCACAGTTGCAGAAAATGGAACTTGCTGAATCGGCCAGGTCCAAGGAACAGGTGTGGGCTCTTGAGAGTCAGGATAGACAATGGGCTGCAGCTCTGGCTTGTATTCTAATCATTTTATCTGGCCCATGAGTGGGAGACAGCTTCAAGAAAACCCTGGCCTAATAAGAGGACCCCAGGAGTCAGGGAGAGGAGGGGTGGGTGGTGGGTGGAGACAGAGGCCTGGTGCCCCGGGTGCAGTGGAAGTCTCTGGAAGACCAGGTGGTGGCAGGCCGTACAGAGTGATGCCCAGGGTCACAGACCTGTCGGAGTTGCTATTTGTTAGTTCAAGTCCTGCTCTGAGGTGCTCTGTGTCAGATCTGAGTGACAGGTGATCTGAGAGTGCTCTGCAATGAGGGCAATGTGCACGGTTCCTGTGTGCCCTGCCCTGCCACAGTACCTGCAAGTGTAGCTCTGTATCCTGGGAGGGAGCTGACCACGAGAGCCCCATGGGCTGCAGGGGACCTGCCCAGGGAACCCCATATCCTGGGATGGGCCTGACCATGAGAGCCCCATGGGCTGGTGTGGAGGTGGGGTACCTGCCCAGGTGAGCTCCATATCCTGAGATTGGCCTGACCACGAGAGCCCCATGGGCTGCCAGGGGCCTGGTAAAGATGTCAGGATCGTCAGTGAAGCCACCGAGTATATACCTCCAGTAGTTCCTAATTCCTACACCCTGCTGGTCATTCTACCAACCACCAGGAGACGGTATTCTGTATTAGTCTTCAATGATACCTTCTTTTGTATGCCATTAGTCCCAGAGTCACAAGAAATTTTGGCTTGTAAGTGGCAGGACTCAACATACAACTAAAACAATACATCCAGGCCGTCTTGCCCCAAGTGTTCAAAAATTCCCACACCATCTTTGGGGAAAGCTTAGCTAAAGACGTAAAAGTTCTACCTCTGGAAAAGGAAACACTCCTTCAATATGCTGACGACATTCTGATCACCAGCCCTACTAAGGAGGCCTCTGAACTACCAAGCCAATAAAGGATAGAAGTTGTCCAAGAAAAAGCTCAAATATCACAGACTACGGTGACCTGCCTGGGCTTCATTCTCACAGAAGGTCGGAGAAGCTCATCCCAGGAAAGGGAAGAAACAATTTACAGCCTTACCCCTTTCTAAAACTAGAAGACAGCTTAGGGGTTCCTGGGGAGGCCAGAGTTTGCTGCTTCTGGATCCCTAACTACAGTCTACTAGCTGGGCCTCTATATGAAACACTGAAAGGAAAAGATGATGATCCTTTTGAATAGAATCCAGAAGTGGCCTTTCAAGAATGGAAAGAGCAGTCAATTCAGACCCTTGCCCTGGAACTCCCTAATTTAGCTAAACCCTTTGACCTTTACATTCCTGGTGAAAGGTGAATTGCCATTGGAGTATTAGTGCAAAACCTGGGACCACTTGAAATGGAACAATGCAAGAATGCCATCCAGGTAGGATAAACTATAGTCACCAAGGGGCTTGGCCCACTGCAACATCTGGCCAACATACTGGCGGTATCTAAAAACCTGGAAATCAGCAGCCCAAAAGGCCACCTCCCTCCTAAGGGAAAAGGACCCCACGTGGTGTTCCTAACCCCCAACCATGCCCTGAAGTTGCAGGGTTTGCTCCGTGGGCACACTGACCTCCAGTGAGGAAGCCCTCCTACTCCAACATCCAGAGAGATATCCGGGGGCAACGGGGCACCATGACGACACATGTGACCATCACTTGACCTGGAGTTTCTCTCATAAAACAACAAGAGTGTGTCACAAAAGAGTAGACTACTGCTTGCAGGACTTACTGCACCCAGAGGGGAGGTAATAATCTTGGCAGGGGAACCGTATATCACGCTGTCACCATAGAAAAGCCTACAGACACCGTGATGATGGTGACCAGTAAGACCGGCTGGACTCCTGTTTACTTCAAAAGGCTGTTGACTCAGTGGCCATCATGGTCCTTCATCACAACTGACCCTGGACTGTCCGGGAGTTGAGCAGGCAGGGTCCTGACACCTGGTGCTGTTTTTACGTTAATTCAGAGGCCTAATTGAAGAAAGTGCAGACTACTAGTCAGAGCATCTAGGCTGGCAGAAACGGTCAGCCTAAAGTGTTTGAACAAATGTGTGGCGGGGTGAAAGTGGACCTCACAGCGTCACTGCACATTTCCTTCCCGGACCCTTAAAGGTCATTAGAATCTATAACACTTCCAATGCTCGTGCTCAGGCAGATGAACAGGGAGGCTGGAGGCCTGGGGACAATCAACGTCACCTAGAGGCTGCTGGGGAGAAGTTCTGACCCTCGCCCACGGGTATAAGGGCTCCTAACTCAGCACTCAGCAGTTACAGAAGAAGGGTCTGCACCCTCAGCACTCCAAGAATGAGGAAGAGGACAAAAGGCAGAAGAGGGGTTTGTCCCAGGCAAAGCCCATTAAAAATCCCTGGGAGATAAAAATAGAATCTGGGCAATAAAATAAAGTCTAACCTTTCTTATCCTTTGTGCTTTGTCTAATTTCATGTGCTCCTAGGGTCCCGCATACAGAGGTTCCACACCCGGCACTTCAGACCAGATTTCCTAGTACAGAATGGCTGGGTCGACACATCAGGTCCTGGGGCCCAGTGCAGACTCCGCGATATAGAGCCTGAGCTGCAGCCAACAGGGCCCTCGAGAGCTCTGCCCCCTCCCTCCCACTGAATCTGACAGGATCTCTACACAGCAGCCCAGCCCACAGCCCACGGGGTAGCACATGCTCTCACCTCTCCATTCTCTGATCAAAATATAAAGTTTCCTTTGCTTCTGAACCAAACTCAGTCTCGATCTTTTGGCTCCAATGACACTGGGCGTGGGGACACTTGTTGGGGTCCACTCTGGAGGATCAGTAACAGAAATTGAGAACGTTGTAACTTCAATGAACAGATGTGTGAGCCAAACTATAATTAACATAGAACAGTGTATAAGGCTCGGGTAAAATAAGATGTTTCTAACACTTCCATTTGATATTTCCATCACTTTATTATAAGCAAGTTCAGTGAAAAGGTTTGTCTTATTTGTCAGGTCAATATTAGAGAAGCGAAGTGATTTCTTTCCAAGGATGTACATCTAATAATCTTGGTTAAAGCTTCAATCTTGTTTTAAATGCTTTTCCATTGAAAATGATACCTCTCATTCAGCTCCCCCATTTCTGAGAAGTATAAAATCTTATAAGTTATTATTACCAAAGTGGAAAGGTGGGAGGAGGGATAAATTAACAGTTTGGGATTAACACATACACACTGCTATGTATAAAATAGATCGTCAACAAGGAACTACTCTATAGCACAGGGAACTACACTCAATATTTTGCAATAACCTATAAGGGGAAATAATCTGAAAAAGAATAGATATTTTTATTGACATCATCTATCAATGACAGTTAAAATGGAACCTAAGGGAAGCCGGTGGTCAGTGCTTCTGACCCTGAAGACTTCAATCATCTAAAGTTTGGACTCTGCCTACTTCCCAAGGCCCTTAATGAACATATGTGTAGCCGTAGCTTAAAAAATTCCCCAGTTTGGGTAGCGGAGAGACACTGATTTTGAAAAAGCCCTGGTGTTCTCCTCACATGAACGGGACACTTCCTACAGCTAAAACATGCCTGTCACACCCAGAGGATGGTATATCGTCTGATCGGGAAGAGTTTGGAAAAGGCATCTCATCTCCTCATCTCCTGGTGCTCGGGTTCACCACTCCGGCGTCTTTACTAACAGTCTCCCCACTTGGAGATGTCAGCACTGTCAACATCCTGTTGCACACAGTTTGGAATTTGTCCAAGGATGAAGCAGAAGGAGGAGGAACAATGAGAGACAAGTCCTAGGTTTTCGGACAGACATATGTCACTCTAATTTCCAATCAGGAAGACGAATTGACCAAAGGCTAGGGTTGCCCATGGAAACAGAATAGGGCTTGAGGAAATCCCGCTGCTTTGTGGCCAGTTCCCATAAACACAAGTTGAAAAATGGAACTCAGGGACACTAAAATTCACGAAACTGCAGAGTTGAAAATATCTCTCACTGAAAAATGTCTTGAGGAAAGTCAGAGAAAAGGACTTGTAAGCAACGGAGAATGGCAGGAAAGGGATTGGATGAGGTAGAAAGGACTCGCCATTAAGCACAAGAAAAGGGGCTGAACATTGCCAACATTGCAGTTGGCCAAAAAGGGTGTATGCATCTTTTTCTGTATGTATTCAAGAAAAGGGCATACACTTTTTTAGCCAACCAAACAGGTGGGCACTGGAAATCAATACTACAAAACATATCACTTCGCATCAGTCAGAAGAGCCTTCCTCATAAAGTGTAAACACCAGAAATGCAGGACAGGGCAAGGAGAAAAGGGAGCCCTGTGAGGCTTATAGTGGAAATGTATATTGCCAACGGTCACTCTGGAAAAGTGTATTGTGATTACTAAAGCATCTAAAAAATGAGCTACAGAGCACAGGGCACTTGCACTCATGGACGTATATCTTGGGAAAAAGAAAAATCGAGAGGACACAGGCACCCCAATGTTTACCGCCTCTCTGTTTAATATATCCTCGATTAGGTTATAATTTATATGTCTCTGGAGGGAAAAAATGGACAGAGGTGTGGCACTTATGTAGAGTGGAATATTACTCAGCCTGAAAATCAATGAAACATGGCCAGTTGTAACAACCCCAGAGGATTTACGTATGATCATTTGAAGTCACATAATTCAAAAAGACAAAGACATACGATATTACTAATACATGGAATGTAAACGTGGCTACAAATGAACTGAATTACAAAAGAGAACGGGGTCTCAAATTTAGAAAACCAACTTATGCTTGCTTAAGGATCAAGGAGAGTTGGGGTGCTGCATAAAACCAGAGATTGAAATTAGCACAGATACCGTTCCATAAGCCAAATATGTAATAGAAAAAACCTACTTCCTGGTCAACGAAATGGACTCAACACCCCATATTCAGTGCCTAGGAATATACAGGATGAGTAAGAGTCTTAATACCTATGGATTTATATGTCTCCATAAGAGAATCAAGCGTGTGTACAGTGACAAAAACGCAGCAGTGAAAATCAGCTAAATCCCATTATCAAAATAAATTTCAAAAACAAAAAAAATGACAGTGAAATAGAGAGCAATTCTTAAATAATTCATTCAGGGCTTGTGATGCAACCTGGATTTACCTCATCTACACCCAGAGCTGAGTGAGACATAAGGTTGGACACTTCGGGCTGACAGCATGGATGAGGTTCGATGAGCAAATGCAGACCGTTTGTAGTCATACTGCATAGTACCCATTCCATGGGTCCCAACTCTCCAGGTTTAAGGGATTCTTCCTTCAGCTAAAACATGCATGGGAAACCCACAGTATGGTGCACCGTGTGACCGGAAAACGTTTTCAAATGAATCTCAGTTTTCGTCCCCTTTTACTCGGGTTCACCATTCCAGACCCTTCACTAACACTCTCCCCACTTGGAGAGTCAGTGCCTTTAACCTCCTGTTTGGCACAGTTTGCAATTTCTGCGCAAGATGTACAGGAATAGGGAGAACCAATGAGAGACTAGCTGTAGGTGTCTGCAGGGGCAAATTTAACGCTCATTTCCCACCAGGAAGAGGAATTAACCAAAGGCTCAGCATGCCGTTCCGGAATCAGATTAGGGCCTGAAGCAATCCTCCGGGTTTGTGGCCAGCTCACAAGAAAGCGATTTGAAGAAAGGAGCTCAGGGGCACTCTAATTCACAAACCTGCAGAGTTATGAATGACAGCTATCGTCCAAAAATATATTGAAGGAAGGCTGCGAAGAGGACTTGAAAGCGGGGCAGAATTGCAGGAAAACGATTTCAGGGGGTAGACTGGAATTGCATTTAAAGCATACGAAAAGAGGCAGAACGTCGTCAGTGATGCACTTGGCCAAAAAGGGGGTATACGTATTTTCCTGAATATATTCAGGAAAAAACGCA
The DNA here is from genome assembly GCF_059928025.1 of Delphinapterus leucas. Classification (NCBI taxonomy): domain Eukaryota; kingdom Metazoa; phylum Chordata; class Mammalia; order Artiodactyla; family Monodontidae; genus Delphinapterus; species Delphinapterus leucas. Next base: position 14,413,373 of record NW_028322236.1, on the reverse strand, counting down.
TATGCCCTTTTTGGCCAACCAAGCAAGCATGTTAAAGACATCTGCACTACAGTGAAGTCTCACTGCCCCCCAGTCAAAAGGGCCATCTGAAAAAAGTGTAAAATTCAGAAAGGAAGCACAGGCCATGGAGAATAGGGAGCCTTGTTATGCTGATGGGCGGGATGTAAATTGCCAAGAGCCACTCTGGAGAAGTGTATGGTGTTTCCTGAACCACCTAAAAAACAAAGCAACGGAGCCTACAGCACTTCCACTTATGGTCCTATAGCTTAGGGAAATTAAAATCAGAAACACACAGCCACCCCAATGTTTCAGACGGCTCTGTTTACAAGAATCTCATCTACGGTACAAGTTAAATATCGCAGAAAGCAAAAAATGGATAAAGAAGTGGTGGTACGTACGTACAATGGAATATCAATCTCCAATGAAATCTATGTCATCAGGCCCGTCGCGGCATAATGAGTGGATTCAGGTACGATGATTCTAAGTGAAATAAGTCACACAGAAAATGAAACATCATAAGATATCACTAATATACGGAATGTAAACTTGGCTACACATGAACAGAATTACAAAACAGAACAGGGTCTCAAATTTAGAAAACCAACTTATGTTTGCTTAAGGGGAAAGGTGATTTGGGGTGCTGTATAAAACCAGAGATAGAAATTAGCACAGATACCATTCCATATGTCAAATATATAATAGTCAAGACCTACACTTTCTCAACGAGATGGACTAAACACCCTATATTCAAAGCCTAGCAATACACCTGACTAGTAAGAATCTTCAAACCCATAGATTTATATGTCTCCATAAGAGAATCAAGCGTGTGTACAGCTGCATGAAGGCAGCAGAAAAAATCCGATAAACCCTATTATCAAAATGAATTACAAAAACAAAACACAATGACAGTGAAATAGAGAGCAATTCTTAAATAATTCAATCAGGGCTTGTGATGCAACCTGGATTTACCTCAACTAAACCCAGAGCTGAGTGAGACATAAGGTTGGACACTTCGGGCTGATAGCATTGGTGAGGCTCGATGAGCAAATGCAGACCATTTGAAGTCAAACTACATGGTACCCATTCCATGGGTCCCAACTCTCCAGGTTTAAGCGATTCTTCCTTCAGCTAAAACATGCATGGGAAACCCACAGTATGGTGCACTGTGTGACCGGGAAACGTTTTCAAATGCATCTCAGTTTTTGTCCCCATTTACTTGCGTTCACAATTCCAGATCCTTTACTAACACTCTCCCCACTTGGAGAGTCAGTGCCTTTAACCTGCTGATTGGCACAGTTTGCAATTTCTGCGCAAGATGAAAAGGAATAGGGAGAACCAATGAGAGACTAGCTGTAGGTGTCTGCACGGGCAAATTTAACGCTCATTTCCAACCAGGAAGAGGAATTAACCAAAGGCTCAGCATGCCGTGCCGGAACCATATTAGGGCCTGAAGCAATCCTGCGGGTTTGCGGCCAGCTCACAGGAAAGCGATTAGAAGAAAGGAGCTCAGGGGCACTGTAATTCACACAACTGCAGAGTTATAAATGACAGCTATCGTCAAAAAATATATTGAAGGAAGGCTGCGAAGAGGACTTGAAAGCGGGGCAGAATTGCAGGAAAACGATTTCAGGGGGTAGACTGCAATTGCATTTAAAGTATAGGAAAAGAGGCAGAACGTCGAAAATGAATCACTTGGCCAAAAAGGGCGTATGCGTTTTTTCCTGAATATATTCAGGAAAAAATGTATACGCCCTTTTTGGCCAACCAAGCAAGCATGTTAAAGAAATCTGCACTACAATGAAGTCTCACTGCTCCCCGGTCAAAAGGTCCATCTGAAAAAGTGTATAATCCAGAAAGGCAGCACAGGCCATGGAGAACAGGGAGCCTTGTTATGCTTATGGGTGTGATGTTAATTGCCAACAGGCACTCTGGAGAAGTGTATGCTGTTTCCTGAAACACCTAAAACACAAAGCAACGGAGCCTACGGCACTTCCACTTATGGTCCTATAGCTTAGGGAAATTAAAATCAAAAACACACAGCCACCCCAAAGTTTCATACGGCTCTGTTTTCAAGAACCTCGTCTACGGTACAATTTAAATATCGCAGAAAGCAAAAAATGGATAAAGACGTTGTGGTACGTATGTGCAATAGAATATCACTCTCCAATGAAATCTATGTCATCAGGCCCATCGCGGCATAATGAGTGGATTCATGTACGATGATTCTAAGTGAAATAAGTCACACAGAAAATGAAACATCATAAGATATCACTAATACACGGAATGTAATCTTGGCTTCACATGAACTGAATTACAAAACAGAACAGGGTCTCAAATTTAGAAAACCAACTTATGTTTGCTTAAGGGGAAAGGTGAGTTGGGTGCTGCATAAAACCAGAGATAGAAATTAGCACAGATACCATTCCATACGTCAAATATGTAATAGTCAAGACCTACCCCTTGCTCAACGAAATGGGCTAAACACCCTATATTCAACGCCTAGGAATACACCTGACTAGAAAGAATTTTCAAACCCATGGATTTATATGTCTCCATAAGAGAATCAAGCGTGTGTACAGCTGCATGAAGGCAGCAGAGAAAATCCGGTAAATCCCATTATCAAAATGAATTACAAAAACAAAACACAATGACAGTGAAATAGAGAGCAATTCTTAAATAATTCATTCAGGGCTTGTGATGCAACCTGGATTTACCTCATCTACACCCAGAGCTGAGTGAGACATAATGTTGGACACTTCGGGCTGATAGCATTGGTGAGGTTCGTTGAGCAAATGCAGACAATTTGAAGTCATACAGCATGGTTCCCATTCCATTGGTCCCAACTCTCCAGGTTTAAGCGATTCTTCCTTCAGCTAAAGCATGCATGGGAAACCCACAGTATGGTGCACTGTGTGACCGGGAAACGTTTTCAAATGCATCTCAGTTTTCCTCCCCTTTTACTCGGGTTCACAATTCCAGACCATTCACTAACACTCTCCCCACTTGGAGAGTCAGTGCCTTTAACTTGCTGTTTGGCACAGTTTGCAATTTCTGCACATGATGAACAGGAATAGGTAGAACCAATGAGAGACTAGCTGTAGGTGTCTGCAGGGGCAAATTTAATGCTCATTTCCCACCAGGAAGAGGAATTAACCAAAGGCTCAGCATGCCGTGCCGGAACCATATTAGGGCCTGAAGCAATCCTGCGGGTTTGCGGCAAGCACACAAGAAAGCGATTTGAAGAAAGGAGCTCAGGGGCACTGTAATTCACAAACCTGCAGTGTTATAAATGACAGGTATCGTCCAAAAATATACTGAAGGAAGGCTGCGAAGAGGACTTGAAAGCGGGGCAGAATTGCAGGAAAACGATTTCAGGGGGTAGACTGGAATTGCATTTAAAGCATAGGAAAAGAGGCAGAACGTCGACAATGATGCACTTGGCCAAAAGGGCGTATGCGTTTTTTCCTGAATATATTCAGGAAAAAACGCATACGCCCTTTTTGGCCAACCAAGCAAGCATGTTAAAGAAATCTGCACTACAATGAAGTCTCACTGCCCCCCGATCAAAAGGGCCATCTGAAAAAAGTGTAAAATCCAGAAATGCAGCACAGGCCATGGAGAACAGGGAGCCTTGTTATGCTGATGGTTGGGATATAAATTGCCAAGAGCCACTCTGGAGAAGTGTATGGTGTTTCCTGAAACACCTAAGAAACAAAGCAACGGAGCCTACGGCACTTCCACTTATGGTCCTATAGCTTAGGGAAATTAAAATCAAAAACAAACAGCCACCCCAAAGTTTCAGACGGCTCTGTTTACAAGAACCTCGTCTACAGTACAAGTTAAATATCCCAGAAAGCGAAAAATGGATAAACAAGTTCTGGTACGTACGTACAATGGAATATCACTCACCAATGAAGTCTATGTCATCTGGCCCGTCATGGCATAATGAGTGGATTCAGGTACAATGATTCTAAGTGACATAAGTCACACAGAAAATGAAATATCATAAGATATCACTAATACACCGAATGTAATCTTGGCTATACATGAACTGAATTACAAAACAGAACAGGGTCTCAAATTTAGAAAACCAACTTATGTTTGCTTATGGGGAAAGGTGAGTTGGGGTGCTGCATAAAACCAGAGATAGAAATTAGCACAGATACCATTCCATACGTCAAATACGTAATAGACAAACCTACCCCTTGCTCAACAAAATGGGCTAAGCACCCAATATTCAACGCCTAGGAATACACCTGACTAGTAAGAATCTTCAAACCAATGGATTTATATGTCTCCATAAGAGAATGAAGCGTGTGTACAGCTGCATGAAGGCAGCAGAGAAAATCCGATAAAAACCATTATCAAAATGAATTAAAAAACAAAACACAATGACAGTGAAATAGAGAGCAATTCTTAAATAATTCATTCAGGGCTTGTGATGCAACCTGGATTTACCTCATCTACACCCAGAGCTGAGTGAGACATAAGGTTGGACACTTCGGGCTGATAGCATTGGTGAGGTTCGATGAGCAAATGAAGACCATTTGAAGTCATACTGCATGGTACCCATTCCATGGGTCCCAACTCTCCAGGTTTAAGCGATCCTTCCTTCAGCTAAAACATGCATGGGAATCCCACAGTATGGTGCACCGTGTGACTGGGAAACGTTTTCAAATGCATCCCAGTTTTCGTCCCCTTTTTTTTGGGTTCACTATTCCAGACCCTTTACTAACACGCTCCCCACTTGGAGAGTCAGTGCCTTTAACCTCCTGTTGGGCAGAGTTTGCAATTTCTGCACAAGATGAACAGGAATAAGGAGAACCAATGAGAGACTAGCTGTAGGTGTCTGCACGGGCAAATTTAACGCTCATTTCCCACCAGGAAGAGGAATTAACCAAAGGCTCAGCATGCCGTGCCGGAACCAGATTAGGGCCTGAAGCAATCCTGCGGGTTTGCGGCCAGCTCAAAAGAAAGCGATTTGAAGAAAGGAGCTCAGGGGCACTGTAATTCACAAACCTGCAGAGTTATAAATGACAGCTATCGTCCAAAAATATATGGAAGGAAGGCTGCGAAGAGGACTTGAAAGCGGGGCAGAATTGCAGGAAAACGATTTCAGGGGGTAGACTGGAATTGCATTTAAATCATAGGAAAAGAGGCAGAACGTCGACAATGATGCACTTGGCCAAAAAGGGCGTATGCGTTTTTTCCTGAATATATTCAGGAAAAAACGCATACGCCCTTTTTGGCCAACCAAGCAAGCATGTTAAAGAAATCTGCACTACAATGAAGTCTCACTGCCCCCCGGTCAAAAGGGCCATCTGAAAAAAGTGTAAAATCCAGAAAGGCAGCACAGGCCATGGAGAACAGGGAGCCTTGTTATGCTGATGGGCGGGATGTAAATTGCCAACAGCCACTCTGGAGAAGTGTATGGTGTTTCCCGGAACACCGAAAAAACAAAGCTACGGAGTCAAGGCACTTCCACTTATGGTCCTATAGCTTAGGGAAATTAAAATCAAAAACACACAGCCACCCCAAAGTGTCGGACGGCTCTCTTTACAAGAACCTCGTCTACGGTACAAGTTAAATATCCCAGAATGTGAAAAATGGATAAAGAAGTTGGGGTACGTACGTACAATGGAATATCACTCAGCAATGAAATCTATGTCATCAGGCCCGTCGCGGCATAATGAGTGGATTCAGGTACGATGATTCTAAGTGAAATAAGTCACACAGAAAATGAAACATCATAAGATATCACTACTACACGGAATGTAAACTTGGCTACACATGAACTGAATTACAAAACAGAAGAGGGTCTCAAATTTAGAAAACCAACTTATGCTTGCTTAAGGGGAAAGGTGAGTTGGGGTGCTGCATAAAACCAGAGATAGAAATTAGCACAGATACCTTTCCATAAGCCAAATATGTAATAGTCAAGACCTACCCCTTGCTCAACGAAATGGACTAAACACCCCATATTCAACGCCTAGGAATACACCTGACTAGTAAGAATCTTCAAACCCATGGATTTATATGTCTCCGTAAGAGAATGAAGCGTGTGTACAGCGGCATGAATGCAGCAGAGAAAATCCGATAAATCCCATTATCAAAATGAATTACACAAACAAAACCCAAGGACAGTGAAATAGAGAGCAATTCTTAAATAATTCATTCAGGGCTTGTGATGCAACCTGGATTTACCACATCTACACCCAGAGCTGAGTGAGACATAAGGTTGGGCACTTCGGGCTGATAGCATTGGTGAGGTTCGATGAGCAAATGCAGACCCTTTGAAGTCATACAGCATGGTACCCATTCCATGGGTCCCAACTCTCCAAGTTTAAGGGATTCTTCCTTCAGCTAAAACATGCATGGGAAACCCACAGTATGGTGCACCGTGTGACTGGCAAACGTTTTCAAATGCATCTCAGTTTTCGTCCCCTTTTACTCGGGTTCACCATTCCAGACCCTTTACGAACACTCTCCCCACTTGGAGAGTCAGTGCCTTTAACCTCCTGTTGCGCACAGTTTCCAATTTCTGCGCAAGATGAAAAGGAATAGGGAGAACGAATGAGAGACTAGCTCTAGGTGTCTGCACGGGCAAAGTTAACGCTCATTTCCCACCAGGAAGAGGAATTAACCAAAGGCTCAGCATGCCGTGCCGGAACCAGATTAGGGCCTGAAGCAATCCTGTGGGTTTGCGGCCAGCTCACAAGATAGCGAGTTGAAGAAAGGAGCTCAGGGTCAATGTAACTCACAAACCTGCAGAGTTATAGATGACAGCTATCGTCCAAAAATATATAGAAGGAAGGCTGCGAAGACGACTTGTAAGCGGGACAGATTTGCAGGAAAACGATTTCAGGGGGTAGACGGGAATTGCATTTAAAGCATAGGAAAAGAGGCAGAACGTCGACAATGATGCTCTTGGCCAAAAAGGGCGTATGCGTTTTTTCCTGAATATATTCAGGAAAAAACGCATACGCCCTTTTTGGCCAACCAAGCATGCATGTTACAGAAATCTGCACTACAATGAAGTCTCACTGCCCCCCGGTCAAAAGGGCCATCTGAAAAAAGTGTAAAATCGAGAAAGGCAGCACAGGCCATGGAGAACAGGGAGCCTTGTTATGCTGATGGGCGGGATGTAAATTGCCAACAGCCACTCTGGAGAAGTGTATGGTGTTTCCCGGAACACCGAAAAAACAAAGCTACGGAGCCTACGGCACTTCCACTTATGGTCCTATAGCTTAGGGAAATTAAAATCAAAAACACACAGCCACCCCAAAGTGTCGGACGTCTCTGTTTACAAGAACCTCACCTACGGTACAAGTTAAATATCCCAGAATGTGAAAAATGGATAAAGAAGTTGTGGTACGTACGTACAATGGAATATCACTCAGCAATGAAATCTATGTCATCAGGCCCGTCGCGGCATAATGAGTGGATTCAGGTACGATGATTCTAAGTGAAATAAGTCACACAGAAAATGAAACATCATAAGATATCACTACTACACGGAATGTAAACTTGGCTACACATGAACTGAATTATAAAACAGAACAGGGTCTCAAATTTAGAAAACCAACTTATGCTTGCTTAAGGGGAAAGGTGAGTTGGGGTGCTGCATAAAACCAGAGATAGAAATTAGCACAGATACCTTTCCATAAGCCAAATATGTAATAGTCAAGACCTACCACTTGCTCAACGAAATGGACTAAACACCCCATATTCAACGCCTAGGAATACACCTGACTAGTAAGAATCTTCAAACCCATGGATTTATATGTCTCCGTAAGAGAATGAAGCGTGTGTACAGCGGCATGAATGCAGCAGAGAAAATCCTATAAATCCCATTATCAAAATGAATTACACAAACAAAACCCAAGGACAGTGAAATAGACAGCAATTCTTAAATAATTCATTCAGGGCTTGTGATGCAACCTGGATTTACCACATCTACACCCAGAGCTGAGTGAGACATAAAGTTGGGCACTTCGGGCTGATAGCATTGGTGAGGTTCGATGAGCAAATGCAGACCCTTTGAAGTCATACAGCATGGTACCCATTCCATGGGTCCCAACTCTCCAAGTTTAAGGGATTCTTCCTTCAGCCAAAACATGCATGGGAAACCCACAATATGGTGCACCGTGTGACTGGCAAACGTTTTCAAATGCATCTCAGTTTTCGTCCCCTTTTACTCGGGTTCACCATTCCAGACCCTTTACGAACACTCTCCCCACTTGGAGAGTCAGTGCCTTTAACCTCCTGTTGGGCACAGTTTGCAATTTCTGCGCAAGATGAAAAGGAATAGGGAGAACGAATGAGAGACTAGCTGTAGGTGTCTGCACGGGCAAATTTAACGCTCATTTCCCACCAGGAAGAGGAATTAACCAAAGGCTCAGCATGCCGTGCCGGAACCAGATTAGGGCCTGAGGCAATCCTGTGGGTTTGCGGCCAGCTCACAAGATAGCGAGTTGAAGAAAGGAGCTCAGGGGCACTGTAACTCACAAACCTGCAGAGTTATAAATGACAGCTATCGTCCAAAAATATATTGAAGGAAGGCTGCGAAGACGACTTGTAAGCGGGACAGATTTGCAGGAAAACGATTTCAGGGGGTAGACGGGAATTGCATTTAAAGCATAGGAAAAGAGGCAGAACGTCGACAATGATGCTCTTGGCCAAAAAGGGCGTATGCGTTTTTTCCTGAATATATTCAGGAAAAAACGCATACGCCCTTTTTGGCCAACCAAGCAAGCATGTTAAAGAAATCTGCACTACAATGAAGTCTCACTGCCCCCCGATCAAAAGGGCCATCTGAAAAAAGTGTAAAATCCAGAAATGCAGCACAGGCCATGGAGAACAGGGAGCCTTGTTATGCTGATGGTTGGGATATAAATTGCCAAGAGCCACTCTGGAGAAGTGTATGGTGTTTCCTGAAACACCTAAGAAACAAAGCAACGGAGCCTACGGCACTTCCACTTATGGTCCTATAGCTTAGGGAAATTAAAATCAAAAACAAACAGCCACCCCAAAGTTTCAGACGGCTCTGTTTACAAGAACCTCGTCTACAGTACAAGTTAAATATCCCAGAAAGCGAAAAATGGATAAACAAGTTCTGGTACGTACGTACAATGGAATATCACTCACCAATGAAGTCTATGTCATCTGGCCCGTCATGGCATAATGAGTGGATTCAGGTACAATGATTCTAAGTGACATAAGTCACACAGAAAATGAAATATCATAAGATATCACTAATACACCGAATGTAATCTTGGCTATACATGAACTGAATTACAAAACAGAACAGGGTCTCAAATTTAGAAAACCAACTTATGTTTGCTTATGGGGAAAGGTGAGTTGGGGTGCTGCATAAAACCAGAGATAGAAATTAGCACAGATACCATTCCATACGTCAAATACGTAATAGACAAACCTACCCCTTGCTCAACAAAATGGGCTAAGCACCCAATATTCAACGCCTAGGAATACACCTGACTAGTAAGAATCTTCAAACCAATGGATTTATATGTCTCCATAAGAGAATGAAGCGTGTGTACAGCTGCATGAAGGCAGCAGAGAAAATCCGATAAAAACCATTATCAAAATGAATTAAAAAACAAAACACAATGACAGTGAAATACAGAGCAATTCTTAAATAATTCATTCAGGGCTTGTGATGCAACCTGGATTTACCTCATCTACACCCAGAGCTGAGTGAGACATAAGGTTGGACACTTCGGGCTGATAGCATTGGTGAGGTTCGATGAGCAAATGAAGACCATTTGAAGTCATACTGCATGGTACCCATTCCATGGGTCCCAACTCTCCAGGTTTAAGCGATCCTTCCTTCAGCTAAAACATGCATGGGAATCCCACAGTATGGTGCACCGTGTGACTGGGAAACGTTTTCAAATGCATCCCAGTTTTCGTCCCCTTTTTTTTGGGTTCACTATTCCAGACCCTTTACTAACACGCTCCCCACTTGGAGAGTCAGTGCCTTTAACCTCCTGTTGGGCAGAGTTTGCAATTTCTGCACAAGATGAACAGGAATAAGGAGAACCAATGAGAGACTAGCTGTAGGTGTCTGCACGGGCAAATTTAACGCTCATTTCCCACCAGGAAGAGGAATTAACCAAAGGCTCAGCATGCCGTGCCGGAACCAGATTAGGGCCTGAAGCAATCCTGCGGGTTTGCGGCCAGCTCAAAAGAAAGCGATTTGAAGAAAGGAGCTCAGGGGCACTGTAATTCACAAACCTGCAGAGTTATAAATGACAGCTATCGTCCAAAAATATATGGAAGGAAGGCTGCGAAGAGGACTTGAAAGCGGGGCAGAATTGCAGGAAAACGATTTCAGGGGGTAGACTGGAATTGCATTTAAATCATAGGAAAAGAGGCAGAACGTCGACAATGATGCACTTGGCCAAAAAGGGCGTATGCGTTTTTTCCTGAATATATTCAGGAAAAAACGCATACGCCCTTTTTGGCCAACCAAGCAAGCATGTTAAAGAAATCTGCACTACAATGAAGTCTCACTGCCCCCCGGTCAAAAGGGCCATCTGAAAAAAGTGTAAAATCCAGAAAGGCAGCACAGGCCATGGAGAACAGGGAGCCTTGTTATGCTGATGGGCGGGATGTAAATTGCCAACAGCCACTCTGGAGAAGTGTATGGTGTTTCCCGGAACACCGAAAAAACAAAGCTACGGAGTCAAGGCACTTCCACTTATGGTCCTATAGCTTAGGGAAATTAAAATCAAAAACACACAGCCACCCCAAAGTGTCGGACGGCTCTCTTTACAAGAACCTCGTCTACGGTACAAGTTAAATATCCCAGAATGTGAAAAATGGATAAAGAAGTTGGGGTACGTACGTACAATGGAATATCACTCAGCAATGAAATCTATGTCATCAGGCCCGTCGCGGCATAATGAGTGGATTCAGGTACGATGATTCTAAGTGAAATAAGTCACACAGAAAATGAAACATCATAAGATATCACTACTACACGGAATGTAAACTTGGCTACACATGAACTGAATTACAAAACAGAAGAGGGTCTCAAATTTAGAAAACCAACTTATGCTTGCTTAAGGGGAAAGGTGAGTTGGGGTGCTGCATAAAACCAGAGATAGAAATTAGCACAGATACCTTTCCATAAGCCAAATATGTAATAGTCAAGACCTACCCCTTGCTCAACGAAATGGACTAAACACCCCATATTCAACGCCTAGGAATACACCTGACTAGTAAGAATCTTCAAACCCATGGATTTATATGTCTCCGTAAGAGAATGAAGCGTGTGTACAGCGGCATGAATGCAGCAGAGAAAATCCGATAAATCCCATTATCAAAATGAATTACACAAACAAAACCCAAGGACAGTGAAATAGAGAGCAATTCTTAAATAATTCATTCAGGGCTTGTGATGCAACCTGGATTTACCACATCTACACCCAGAGCTGAGTGAGACATAAGGTTGGGCACTTCGGGCTGATAGCATTGGTGAGGTTCGATGAGCAAATGCAGACCCTTTGAAGTCATACAGCATGGTACCCATTCCATGGGTCCCAACTCTCCAAGTTTAAGGGATTCTTCCTTCAGCTAAAACATGCATGGGAAACCCACAGTATGGTGCACCGTGTGACTGGCAAACGTTTTCAAATGCATCTCAGTTTTCGTCCCCTTTTACTCGGGTTCACCATTCCAGACCCTTTACGAACACTCTCCCCACTTGGAGAGTCAGTGCCTTTAACCTCCTGTTGCGCACAGTTTCCAATTTCTGCGCAAGATGAAAAGGAATAGGGAGAACGAATGAGAGACTAGCTCTAGGTGTCTGCACGGGCAAAGTTAACGCTCATTTCCCACCAGGAAGAGGAATTAACCAAAGGCTCAGCATGCCGTGCCGGAACCAGTTTAGGGCCTGAAGCAATCCTGTGGGTTTGCGGCCAGCTCACAAGATAGCGAGTTGAAGAAAGGAGCTCAGGGTCAATGTAACTCACAAACCTGCAGAGTTATAGATGACAGCTATCGTCCAAAAATATATAGAAGGAAGGCTGCGAAGACGACTTGTAAGCGGGACAGATTTGCAGGAAAACGATTTCAGGGGGTAGACGGGAATTGCATTTAAAGCATAGGAAAAGAGGCAGAACGTCGACAATGATGCTCTTGGCCAAAAAGGGCGTATGCGTTTTTTCCTGAATATATTCAGGAAAAAACGCATACGCCCTTTTTGGCCAACCAAGCATGCATGTTACAGAAATCTGCACTACAATGAAGTCTCACTGCCCCCCGGTCAAAAGGGCCATCTGAAAAAAGTGTAAAATCGAGAAAGGCAGCACAGGCCATGGAGAACAGGGAGCCTTGTTATGCTGATGGGCGGGATGTAAATTGCCAACAGCCACTCTGGAGAAGTGTATGGTGTTTCCCGGAACACCGAAAAAACAAAGCTACGGAGCCTACGGCACTTCCACTTATGGTCCTATAGCTTAGGGAAATTAAAATCAAAAACACACAGCCACCCCAAAGTGTCGGACGTCTCTGTTTACAAGAACCTCACCTACGGTACAAGTTAAATATCCCAGAATGTGAAAAATGGATAAAGAAGTTGTGGTACGTACGTACAATGGAATATCACTCAGCAATGAAATCTATGTCATCAGGCCCGTCGCGGCATAATGAGTGGATTCAGGTACGATGATTCTAAGTGAAATAAGTCACACAGAAAATGAAACATCATAAGATATCACTACTACACGGAATGTAAACTTGGCTACACATGAACTGAATTATAAAACAGAACAGGGTCTCAAATTTAGAAAACCAACTTATGCTTGCTTAAGGGGAAAGGTGAGTTGGGGTGCTGCATAAAACCAGAGATAGAAATTAGCACAGATACCTTTCCATAAGCCAAATATGTAATAGTCAAGACCTACCACTTGCTCAACGAAATGGACTAAACACCCCATATTCAACGCCTAGGAATACACCTGACTAGTAAGAATCTTCAAACCCATGGATTTATATGTCTCCGTAAGAGAATGAAGCGTGTGTACAGCGGCATGAATGCAGCAGAGAAAATCCTATAAATCCCATTATCAAAATGAATTACACAAACAAAACCCAAGGACAGTGAAATAGACAGCAATTCTTAAATAATTCATTCAGGGCTTGTGATGCAACCTGGATTTACCACATCTACACCCAGAGCTGAGTGAGACATAAAGTTGGGCACTTCGGGCTGATAGCATTGGTGAGGTTCGATGAGCAAATGCAGACCCTTTGAAGTCATACAGCATGGTACCCATTCCATGGGTCCCAACTCTCCAAGTTTAAGGGATTCTTCCTTCAGCCAAAACATGCATGGGAAACCCACAATATGGTGCACCGTGTGACTGGCAAACGTTTTCAAATGCATCTCAGTTTTCGTCCCCTTTTACTCGGGTTCACCATTCCAGACCCTTTACGAACACTCTCCCCACTTGGAGAGTCAGTGCCTTTAACCTCCTGTTGGGCACAGTTTGCAATTTCTGCGCAAGATGAAAAGGAATAGGGAGAACGAATGAGAGACTAGCTGTAGGTGTCTGCACGGGCAAATTTAACGCTCATTTCCCACCAGGAAGAGGAATTAACCAAAGGCTCAGCATGCCGTGCCGGAACCAGATTAGGGCCTGAGGCAATCCTGTGGGTTTGCGGCCAGCTCACAAGATAGCGAGTTGAAGAAAGGAGCTCAGGGGCACTGTAACTCACAAACCTGCAGAGTTATAAATGACAGCTATCGTCCAAAAATATATTGAAGGAAGGCTGCGAAGACGACTTGTAAGCGGGACAGATTTGCAGGAAAACGATTTCAGGGGGTAGACGGGAATTGCATTTAAAGCATAGGAAAAGAGGCAGAACGTCGACAATGATGCTCTTGGCCAAAAAGGGCGTATGCGTTTTTTCCTGAATATATTCAGGAAAAAACGCATACGCCCTTTTTGGCCAACCAAGCAAGCATGTTAAAGAAATCTGCACTACAATGAAGTCTCACTGCCCCCCGGTCAAAAGGGCCATCTGAAAAATGTGTAAAATCCAGAAAGGCAGCACAGGCCATGGAGAACCGGGAGCCTTGTTATGCTGATGGGCGGGATGTAAATTGCCAACAGCCACTCTGGAGAAGTGTATGGTGTTTCCCGGAACACCGAAAAAACAAAGCTACGGAGCCTACGGCACTTCCACTTATGGTCCTATAGCTTAGGGAAATTAAAATCAAAAACACACAGCCACCCCAAAGTGTCGGACGGCTCTGTTTACAAGAACCTCGTCTACGGTACAAGTTAAATATCCCAGAATGTGAAAAATGGATAAAGAAGTTGTGGTACGTACGTACAATGGAATATCACTCAGCAATGAAATCTATGTCATCAGGCCCGTCGCGGCATAATGAGTGGACTCAGATACGATGATTCTACGTGAAATAAGTCACACAGAAAATGAAACATCGTAAGATATCACTACTACACGGAATGTAAACTTGGCTACACATGAACTGAATTACAAAACAGAACAGGGTCTCAAATTTAGAAAACCAACTTATGCTTGCTTAAGGGGAAAGGTGAGTTGGGGTGCTGCATAAAACCAGAGATAGAAATTAGCACAGATACCTTTCCATAAGCCAAATATGTAATAGTCAAGACCTACCACTTGCTCAACGAAATGGACTAAACACCCCATATTCAACGCCTAGGAATACACCTGACTAGTAAGAATCTTCAAACCCATGGATTTATATGTCTCCGTAAGAGAATGAAGCGTGTGTACAGCGGCATGAATGCAGCAGATTAAATCCTATAAATCCCATTATCAAAATGAATTACACAAACAAAACCCAAGGACAGTGAAATAGAGAGCAATTCTTAAATAATTCATTCAGGGCTTGTGATGCAACCTGGATTTACCACATCTACACCCAGAGCTGAGTGAGACATAAAGTTGGGCACTTCGGGCTGATAGCATTGGTGAGGTTCGATGAGCAAATGCAGACCCTTTGAAGTCATACAGCATGGTACCCATTCCATGGGTCCCAACTCTCCAAGTTTAAGGGATTCTTCCTTCAGCTAAAACATGCATGGGAAACCCACAATATGGTGCACCGTGTGACTGGCAAACGTTTTCAAATGCATCTCAGTTTTCGTCCCCTTTTACTCGGGTTCACCATTCCAGACCCTTTACGAACACTCTCCCCACTTGGAGAGTCAGTGCCTTTAACCTCCTGTTGGGCACAGTTTGCAATTTCTGCGCAAGATGAAAAGGAATAGGGAGAACGAATGAGAGACTAGCTGTAGGTGTCTGCACGGGCAAATTTAACGCTCATTTCCCACCAGGAAGAGGAATTAACCAAAGGCTCAGCATGCCGTGCCGGAACCAGATTAGGGCCTGAGGCAATCCTGTGGGTTTGCGGCCAGCTCACAAGATAGCGAGTTGAAGAAAGGAGCTCAGGGGCACTGTAACTCACAAACCTGCAGAGTTATAAATGACAGCTATCGTCCAAAAATATATTGAAGGAAGGCTGCGAAGACGACTTGTAAGCGGGACAGATTTGCAGGAAAACGATTTCAGGGGGTAGACGGGAATTGCATTTAAAGCATAGGAAAAGAGGCAGAACGTCGACAATGATGCTCTTGGCCAAAAAGGGCGTATGCGTTTTTTCCTGAATATATTCAGGAAAAAACGCATACGCCCTTTTTGGCCAACCAAGCAAGCACGTTAAAGAAATCTGCACTACAATGAAGTCTCACTGCCCCCTGGTCAAAAGGGCCATCTGAAATATGTGTAAAATCCAGAAAGGCAGCACAGGCCATGGAGAACCGGGAGCCTTGTTATGCTGATGGGCGGGATGTAAATTGCCAACAGCCACTCTGGAGAAGTGTATGGTGTTTCCCGGAACACCGAAAAAACAAAGCTACGGAGCCTACGGCACTTCCACTTATGGTCCTATAGCTTAGGGAAATTAAAATCAAAAACACACAGCCACCCCAAAGTGTCGGACGGCTCTGTTTACAAGAACCTCGTCTACGGTACAAGTTAAATATCCCAGAATGTGAAAAATGGATAAAGAAGTTGTGGTACGTACGTACAATGGAATATCACTCAGCAATGAAATCTATGTCATCAGGCCCGTCGCGGCATAATGAGTGGATTCAGATACGATGATTCTACGTGAAATAAGTCACACAGAAAATGAAACATCGTAAGATATCACTACTACACGGAATGTAAACTTGGCTACACATGAACTGAATTACAAAACAGAACAGGGTCTCAAATTTAGAAAACCAACTTATGCTTGCTTAAGGGGAAAGGTGAGTGGGGGTGCTGCATAAAACCAGAGATAGAAATTAGCACAGATACTTTTCCATAAGCCAAATATGTAATAGTCAAGACCTACCCCTTGCTCAACGAAATGGACTAAACACCCCATATTCAACGCCTAGGAATACACCTGACTAGTAAGAATCTTCAAACCCATGGATTTATATGTCTCCGTAAGAGAATGAAGCATGTGTACAGCGGCATGAATGCAGCATAGAAAATCCGATAAATCCCCTTAACAAAATGAATTACACAAACAAAACCCAAGGACAGTGAAATAGAGAGCAATTCTTAAATAATTCATTCAGGGCTTGTGATGCAACCTGGATTTACCACATCTACACCCAGAGCTGAGTGAGACATAAGGTTGGGCACTTCGGGCTGATAGCATTGGTGAGGTTCGATGAGCAAATGCAGACCCTTTGAAGTCATACAGCATGGTACCCATTCCATGGGTCCCAACTCTCCAAGTTTAAGGGATTCTTCCTTCAGCTAAAACATGCATGGGAAACCCACAGTATGGTGCACCGTGTGACTGGCAAACGTTTTCAAATGCATCTCAGGTTTCGTCCCCTTTTACTCGGGTTCACCATTCCAGACCCTTTACGAACACTCTCCCCACTTGGAGAGTCAGTGCCTTTAACCTCCTGTTGGGCACAGTTTGCAATTTCTGCGCAAGATGAAAAGGAATAGGGAGAACGAATGAGAGACCAGCTCTAGGTGTCTGCACGGGCAAATTTAACGCTCATTTCCCACCAGGAAGAGGAATTAACCAAAGGCTCAGCATGCCGTGCTGGAACCAGATTAGGGCCTGAAGCAATCCTGTGGGTTTGCGGCCAGCTCACAAGACAGCGAGTTGAAGAAAGGAGCTCAGGGGCCCTGTAACTCACAAACCGGCAGAGTTATAAATGACAGCTATCGTCCAAAAATATATTGAAGGAAGGCTGCGAAGACGACTTGTAAGCGGGACATAGTTGCAGGAAAACGATTTCAGGGGGTAGACGGGAATTGCATTTAAAGCATAGGAAAAGAGGCAGAACGTCGACAATGATGCTCTTGGCCAAAAAGGGCGTATGCGTTTTTTCCTGAATATATTCATGAAAAAACGCATACGCCCTTTTTGGCCAACCAAGCAAGCATGTTAAAGAAATCTGCACTACAATGAAGTCTCACTGCCCCCCGGTCAAAAGGGCCATCTGAAAAAAGTGTAAAATCCAGAAAGGCAGCACAGGCCATGGAGAACAGGGAGCCTTGTTATGCTGATGGGCGGGATGTAAATTGCCAACAGCCACTCTGGAGAAGTGTATGGTGTTTCCCGGAATCCCGAAAAAACAAAGTTACGGAGCCTACGGCACTTCTATTTATGGTCCTATAGCTTAGGGTAATTAAAATCAAAAACACACAGCCACCCCAAAATGTCGGACGGCTCTGTTTACAAGAACCTCGTCTACGGTACGAGTTAAATATCCCAGAATGTGAAAAATGGATAAAGAAGTTGTGGTACGTACGTACAATGGAATATCACTCAGCAATGAAATCTATGTCATCAGGCCCGTCGCGGCATAATGAGTGGATTCAGATACGATGATTCTACGTGAAATAAGTCACACAGAAAATGAAACATCGTAAGATATCACTACTACACGGAATGTAAACTTGGCTACACATGAACTGAATTACAAAACAGAACAGGGTCTCAAATTTAGAAAACTCAACTTATGCTTGCTTATGGGGAAAGGTGAGTTGGGGTGCTGCATAAAACCAGAGATAGAAATTAGCACAGATACCTTTCCATAAGCCAAATATGTAATAGTCAAGACCTACCCCTTGCTCAACGAAATGGACCAAACACCCCATATTCAACGCCTAGGAATACACCTGACTTGTAAGAATCTTCAAACCCATGGATTTATATGTCTCCGTAAGAGAATGAAGCGTGTGTACAGCGACATGAATGCAGCAGAGAAAATCCGATAAATCCCATTACCAAATGAATTACACAAACAAAATCCAAGGACAGTGAAATAGAGAGCAATTCTTAAATAATTCATTCAGGGCTTGTGATGCAACCTGGATTTACCACATCTACACCCAGAGCTGAGTGAGACATAAGGTTGGGCACTTCGGGCTTATAGCATTGGTGAGGTTCGATGAGCAAATGCAGACCCTTTGAAGTCATACAGCATGGTACCCATTCCATGGGTCCCAACTCTCCAAGTTTAAGGGATTCTTCCTTCAGCTAAAACATGCATGGGAAACCCACAGTATGGTGCACCGTGTGACTGGCAAACGTTTTCAAATGCATCTCAGTTTTCGTCCCCTTTTACTCGGGTTCACCATTCCAGACCCTTTACGAACACTCTCCCCACTTGGAGAGTCAGTGCCTTTAACCTCCTGTTGGGCACAGTTTGCAATTTCTGCGCAAGATGAAAAGGAATAGGGAGAACCAATGAGAGACTAGCTGTAGGTGTCTGCACGGGCAAATTTAACGCTCATTCCCCACCAGGAAGAGGAATTAACCAAAGGCTCAGCATGCCGTGCCGGAACCAGATTAGGGCCTGAAGCAATCCTGTGGGTTGGCAGCCACCTCACAAGATAGCGAGTTGAAGAAAGGAGCTCAGGGGCACTGTAACTCACAAACCTGCAGAGTTATAAATGACAGCTATCGTCCAAAAACATACTGAAGGAAGGCTGCGAAGACGACTTGTAAGCAGGACAGATTTGCAGGAAAACGATTTCAGGGGGTAGACGGGAATTGCATTTAAAGCATAGGAAAAGAGGCAGAACGTCGACAATGATGCTCTTGGCCAAAAAGGGCGTATGCGTTTTTTCCTGAATATATTCAGGAAAAAACGCATACGCCCTTTTTGGCCAACCAAGCAAGCATGTTAAAGAAATCTGCACTACAATGAAGTCTCACTGCCCCCCGGTCAAAAGGGCCATCTGAAAAAAGTGTAAAATCCAGAAAGGCAGCACAGGCCATGGAGAACAGGGAGCCTTGTTATGCTGATGGGCGGGATGTAAATTGCCAACAGCCACTCTGGAGAAGTGTATGGTGTTTCCCGGAATACCGAAAAAACAAAGCTACGGAGCCTACGGCACTTCTATTTATGGTCCTAGAGCTTAGGGAAATTAAAATCAAAAACACACAGCCACCCCAAAGTGTCGGACGGCTCTGTTTACAAGAACCTCGTCTACAGTACAAGTTAAATATCCCAGAATGTGAAAAATGGATAAAGAAGTTGTGGTACGTACGTACAATGGAATATCACTCAGCAATGAAATCTATGTCATCAGGCTCGTCGCGGCATAATGAATGGATTCAGGTACGATGATTCTAAGTGAAATAAGTCACACAGAAAATGAAACATCATAAGATATCACTACTACACGGAATGTAAACTTGGCTACACATGAACTGAATTACAAAACAGAACAGTGTCTCAAATTTAGAAAACCAACTTATGCTTGCTTAAGGGGAAAGGTGAGTTGGGGTGCTGCATAAAACCAGAGATAGAAATTAGCACAGATACCTTTCCATAAGCCAAATATGTAATAGTCAAGACCTACCCCTTGCTCAACGAAATGGACTAAACACCCCATATTCAACGCCTAGGAATTCACCTGACTAGTAAGAATCTTCAAACCCATGGATTTATATGTCTCCGTAAGAGAATGAAGCGTGTGTACAGCGGCATGAATGCAGCAGAGAAAATCCGATAAATCCCATTATCAAAATGAATTACACAAAAAAACCCAAGGACAGTGAAATAGAGAGCAATTCTTAAATAATTCATTCAGGGCTGGTGATGCAACCTGGATTTACCACATCTACACCCAGAGCTGAGTGAGACATAAGGTTGGGCACTTCGGGCTGATAGCATTGGTGAGGTTCGATGAGCAAATGCAGACCCTTTGAAGTCATACAGCATGGTACCCATTCCATGGGTCGCAACTCTCCAAGTTTAAGGGATTCTTCCTTCAGCTAAAACATGCATGGGAAACCCACAGTATGGTGCACCGTGTGACTGGCAAACGTTTTCAAATGCATCTCAGTTTTCGTCCCCTTTTACTCGGGTTCACCATTCCAGACCCTTTACGAACACTCTCCCCACTTGGAGAGTCAGTGCCTTTAACCTCCTGTTGGGCATAGTTTGCAATTTCTGCGCAAGATGAAAAGGAATAGGGAGAACGAATGAGAGACTAGCTCTAGGTGTCTGCACGGGCAAATTTAACGCTCATTTCCCACCAGGAAGAGGAATTAACCAAAGGCTCAGCATGCCGTGCCGGAACCAGATTAGGGCCTGAAGCAATCCTGTGGGTTTGCGGCTAGCTCACAACATAGCGAGTTGAAGAATGGAGCTCAGGGGCACTGTAACTCACAAACCTGCAGAGTTACAAATGACAGCTATCGTCCAAAAATATATTGAAGGAAGGCTGCGAAGACGACTTGTAAGCGGGACAGATTTGCAGGAAAACGATTTCAGGGGGTAGACGGGAATTGCATTTAAAGCATAGGAAAAGAGGCAGAACGTCGACAATGATGCTCTTGGCCAAAAAGGGCGTATGCGTTTTTTCCTGAATATATTCAGGAAAAAACGCATACGCCCTTTTTGGCCAACCAAGCAAGCATGTTAAAGAAATCTGCACTACAATGAAGACTCACTGCCCCCCGGTCAAAAGGGCCATCTGAAAAAAGTGTAAAATCCAGAAAGGCAGCACAGGCCATGGAGAACAGGGAGCCTTGTTATGCTGATGGGCGGGATGTAAATTGCCAACAGCCACTCTGGAGAAGTGTATGGTGTTTCCTGGAACACCGAAAAAACAAAGCTACGGAGCCTACGGCACTTCCACTTATGGTCCTATAGCTTAGGGAAATTAAAATCAAAAACACACAGCCACCCCAAAGTGTCGGACGGCTCTGTTTACAAAAACCTCGTCTACGGTACAAGTTAAATATCCCAGAATGTGAAAAATGGATAAAGAAGTTGTGGTACGTACGTACAATGGAATATCACTCAGCAATGAAATCTATGTCATCAGGCTCGTCGCGGCATAATGAGTGGATTCAGGTACGATGATTCTAAGTGAAATAAGTCACACAGAAAATGAAACATCATAAGATATCACTACTACACGGAATGTAAACTTGGCTACACATGAACTGAATTACAAAATAGAACAGGGTCTCAAATTTAGAAAACTCAACTTATGCTTGCTTAAGGGGAAAGGTGAGTTGGGGTGCTGCATAAAACCAGAGATAGAAATTAGCACAGATACCTTTCCATAAGCCAAATATGTAATAGTCAAGACCTACCCCTTGCTCAACGAAATGGACTAAACACCCCATATTCAACGCCTAGGAATACACCTGACTAGTAAGAATCTTCAAACCCATGGATTTATATGTCTCCGTAAGAGAATGAAGCGTGTGTACCGCGGCATGAATGCAGCAGAGAAAATCCGATAAATCCCATTATCAAAATGAATTACACAAACAAAACCCAAGGACAGTGAAATAGAGAGCAATTCTTAAATAATTCATTCAGGGCTTGTGATGCAACCTGGATTTACCACATGTACACCCAGAGCTGAGTGAGACGTAAGGTTGGGCACTTCGGGCTGATAGCATTGGTGAGGTTCGATGAGCAAATGCAGACCCTTTGAAGTCATACAGCATGGTACCCATTCCATGGGTCGCAACTCTCCAAGTTTAAGGGATTCTTCCTTCAGCTAAAACATGCATGGGAAACCCACAGTATGGTGCACCGTGTGACTGGCAAACGTTTTCAAATGCATCTCAGTTTTCGTCCCCTTTTACTCGGGTTCACCATTCCAGACCGTTTACGAACACTCTCCCCACTTGGAGAGTCAGTGCCTTTAACCTCCTGTTGGGCACAGTTTGCAATTTCTGCGCAAGATGAAAAGGAATAGGGAGAACGAATGAGAGACTAGCTCTAGGTGTCTGCACGGGCAAATTTAACGCTCATTTCCCACCAGGAAGAGGAATTAACCAAAGGCTCAGCATGCCGTGCCGGAACCAGATTAGGGCCTGAGGCAATCCTGTGGGTTTGCGGCCAGCTCACAAGATAGCGAGTTGAAGAAAGGAGCTCAGGGGCACTGTAACTCACAAACCTGCAGAGTTATAAATGACAGCTATCGTCCAAAAACATACTGAAGGAAGGCTGCGAAGACGACTTGTAAGCAGGACAGATTTGCAGGAAAACGATTTCAGGGGGTAGACGGGAATTGCATTTAAAGCATAGGAAAAGAGGCAGAACGTCGACAATGATGCTCTTGGCCAAAAAGGGCGTATGCGTTTTTTCCTGAATATATTCAGGAAAAAACGCATACGCCCTTTTTGGCCAACCAAGCAAGCATGTTAAAGAAATCTGCACTACAATGAAGTCTCACTGCCCCCCGGTCAAAAGGGCCATCTGAAAAAAGTGTAAAATCCAGAAAGGCAGCACAGGCCATGGAGAACAGGGAGCCTTGTTATGCTGATGGGCGGGATGTAAATTGCCAACAGCCACTCTGGAGAAGTGTATGGTGTTTCCCGGAATACCGAAAAAACAAAGCTACGGAGCCTACGGCACTTCTATTTATGGTCCTAGAGCTTAGGGAAATTAAAATCAAAAACACACAGCCACCCCAAAGTGTCGGACGGCTCTGTTTACAAGAACCTCGTCTACAGTACAAGTTAAATATCCCAGAATGTGAAAAATGGATAAAGAAGTTGTGGTACGTACGTACAATGGAATATCACTCAGCAATGAAATCTATGTCATCAGGCTCGTCGCGGCATAATGAGTGGATTCAGGTACGATGATTCTAAGTGAAATAAGTCACACAGAAAATGAAACATCATAAGATATCACTACTACACGGAATGTAAACTTGGCTACACATGAACTGAATTACAAAACAGAACAGTGTCTCAAATTTAGAAAACCAACTTATGCTTGCTTAAGGGGAAAGGTGAGTTGGGGTGCTGCATAAAACCAGAGATAGAAATTAGCACAGATACCTTTCCATAAGCCAAATATGTAATAGTCAAGACCTACCCCTTGCTCAACGAAATGGACTAAACACCCCATATTCAACGCCTAGGAATTCACCTGACTAGTAAGAATCTTCAAACCCATGGATTTATATGTCTCCGTAAGAGAATGAAGCGTGTGTACAGCGGCATGAATGCAGCAGAGAAAATCCGATAAATCCCATTATCAAAATGAATTACACAAAAAAACCCAAGGACAGTGAAATAGAGAGCAATTCTTAAATAATTCATTCAGGGCTGGTGATGCAACCTGGATTTACCACATCTACACCCAGAGCTGAGTGAGACATAAGGTTGGGCACTTCGGGCTGATAGCATTGGTGAGGTTCGATGAGCAAATGCAGACCCTTTGAAGTCATACAGCATGGTACCCATTCCATGGGTCGCAACTCTCCAAGTTTAAGGGATTCTTCCTTCAGCTAAAACATGCATGGGAAACCCACAGTATGGTGCACCGTGTGACTGGCAAACGTTTTCAAATGCATCTCAGTTTTCGTCCCCTTTTACTCGGGTTCACCATTCCAGACCCTTTACGAACACTCTCCCCACTTGGAGAGTCAGTGCCTTTAACCTCCTGTTGGGCATAGTTTGCAATTTCTGCGCAAGATGAAAAGGAATAGGGAGAACGAATGAGAGACTAGCTCTAGGTGTCTGCACGGGCAAATTTAACGCTCATTTCCCACCAGGAAGAGGAATTAACCAAAGGCTCAGCATGCCGTGCCGGAACCAGATTAGGGCCTGAAGCAATCCTGTGGGTTTGCGGCTAGCTCACAACATAGCGAGTTGAAGAATGGAGCTCAGGGGCACTGTAACTCACAAACCTGCAGAGTTACAAATGACAGCTATCGTCCAAAAATATATTGAAGGAAGGCTGCGAAGACGACTTGTAAGCGGGACAGATTTGCAGGAAAACGATTTCAGGGGGTAGACGGGAATTGCATTTAAAGCATAGGAAAAGAGGCAGAACGTCGACAATGATGCTCTTGGCCAAAAAGGGCGTATGCGTTTTTTCCTGAATATATTCAGGAAAAAACGCATACGCCCTTTTTGGCCAACCAAGCAAGCATGTTAAAGAAATCTGCACTACAATGAAGACTCACTGCCCCCCGGTCAAAAGGGCCATCTGAAAAAAGTGTAAAATCCAGAAAGGCAGCACAGGCCATGGAGAACAGGGAGCCTTGTTATGCTGATGGGCGGGATGTAAATTGCCAACAGCCACTCTGGAGAAGTGTATGGTGTTTCCTGGAACACCGAAAAAACAAAGCTACGGAGCCTACGGCACTTCCACTTATGGTCCTATAGCTTAGGGAAATTAAAATCAAAAACACACAGCCACCCCAAAGTGTCGGACGGCTCTGTTTACAAAAACCTCGTCTACGGTACAAGTTAAATATCCCAGAATGTGAAAAATGGATAAAGAAGTTGTGGTACGTACGTACAATGGAATATCACTCAGCAATGAAATCTATGTCATCAGGCTCGTCGCGGCATAATGAGTGGATTCAGGTACGATGATTCTAAGTGAAATAAGTCACACAGAAAATGAAACATCATAAGATATCACTACTACACGGAATGTAAACTTGGCTACACATGAACTGAATTACAAAATAGAACAGGGTCTCAAATTTAGAAAACTCAACTTATGCTTGCTTAAGGGGAAAGGTGAGTTGGGGTGCTGCATAAAACCAGAGATAGAAATTAGCACAGATACCTTTCCATAAGCCAAATATGTAATAGTCAAGACCTACCCCTTGCTCAACGAAATGGACTAAACACCCCATATTCAACGCCTAGGAATACACCTGACTAGTAAGAATCTTCAAACCCATGGATTTATATGTCTCCGTAAGAGAATGAAGCGTGTGTACCGCGGCATGAATGCAGCAGAGAAAATCCGATAAATCCCATTATCAAAATGAATTACACAAACAAAACCCAAGGACAGTGAAATAGAGAGCAATTCTTAAATAATTCATTCAGGGCTTGTGATGCAACCTGGATTTACCACATGTACACCCAGAGCTGAGTGAGACGTAAGGTTGGGCACTTCGGGCTGATAGCATTGGTGAGGTTCGATGAGCAAATGCAGACCCTTTGAAGTCATACAGCATGGTACCCATTCCATGGGTCGCAACTCTCCAAGTTTAAGGGATTCTTCCTTCAGCTAAAACATGCATGGGAAACCCACAGTATGGTGCACCGTGTGACTGGCAAACGTTTTCAAATGCATCTCAGTTTTCGTCCCCTTTTACTCGGGTTCACCATTCCAGACCGTTTACGAACACTCTCCCCACTTGGAGAGTCAGTGCCTTTAACCTCCTGTTGGGCACAGTTTGCAATTTCTGCGCAAGATGAAAAGGAATAGGGAGAACGAATGAGAGACTAGCTCTAGGTGTCTGCACGGGCAAATTTAACGCTCATTTCCCACCAGGAAGAGGAATTAACCAAAGGCTCAGCATGCCGTGCCGGAACCAGATTAGGGCCTGAGGCAATCCTGTGGGTTTGCGGCCAGCTCACAAGATAGCGAGTTGAAGAAATGAGCTCAGGGGCACTGTAACTCACAAACCTGCAGAGTTATAAATGACAGCTATCGTCCAAAAATATATTGAAGGAAGGCTGCGAAGACGACTTGAAAGTGGGGCAGAATTGCAGGAAAACGATTTCAGGGGGTAGACGGGAATTGCATTTAAAGCATAGGAAAAGAGGCAGAACGTCGACAATGATGCTCTTGGCCAAAAAGGGCGTATGCGTTTTTTCCTGAATATATTCAGGAAAAAACGCATACGCCCTTTTTAGCCAACCAAGCAAGCATGTTAAAGAAATCTGCACTACAATGAAGTCTCACTGCCCCCTGGTCAAAAGGGCCATCTGAAAAAAGTGTAAAATCCAGAAAGGCAGCACAGGCCATGGAGAACAGGGAGCCTTGTTATGCTGATGTGCGGGATGTAAATTGCCAACAGCCACTCTGGAGAAGTGTATGGTGTTTCCTGAAACACCTAAGAAACAAAGCAACGGAGACTACGGCACTTCCACTTATGGTCTTATAGATAACGGAAATTAAAATAAAAAACAGACAGCCACACCATAGTTTGGGAGGGCTCAGTTTACAAGAACCTCGTCTACGGTACAAGTTAAATATCTCAGAATGTGAAAAATGGATAAAGGAATTGTGGTATGTACGTAAAATGCAATATCACTCAGCAATGAAATCTATGTCATCAGGCCCGTCGTGGCATAATGAGTGGATTCAGGTACAATGATTCTAAGTGAAATAAGTCACACAGAAAATGAAACATCATAAGATATCACTAAAACACGGAATGTAAACTTGGCTACACATGAACTGAATTACAAAACAGAACAGGGTCTCAAATTTAGAAAACCAACCAATGCTTGCTTAAGGGGAAAGGTGAGTTGGGGTGCTGCATAAAACCAGAGATAGAAATTAGCACAGATACCTTTCCATAAGCCAAATATGTAATAGTCAAGACCTACTCCTTTCTCAACGAAATGGACTAAACACCCCATATTCAACGCCTAGGAATACACCTGACTAGTAAGTATCTTCAAACCCATGGATTTATATGTCTCCGTTTGAGACTCAAGAGTGTATACAGTGGCATGAATGCAGCAGAGGAAATCCGATAAATCCCATTATCAAAATGAATTACACAAACAAAACCCAAGGACAGTGAAATAGAGAGCAATTCTTAAATAATTCATTCAGGGCTGGTGATGCAACCTGGATTTACCACATCTACACCCAGAGCTGAGTGAGACATAAGGTTGGGCACTTCGGGCTGATAGCATTGGTGTGGTTCGATGAGCAAATGCAGACCCTTTGAAGTCATACTGCATGGTACCCATTCCATGGGTCCCAACTCTCCAAGTTTAAGGGATTCTTCCTTCAGCTAAAACATGCATGGGAAACCCACAGTATGGTGCACCGTTTGACTGGCAAACGTTTTCAAATGCATCTCAGTTTTCGTCCCCTTTTACTCGGGTTCACCATTCCAGACCCTTTACGAACACTCTCCCCACTTGGAGAGTCAGTGCCTTTAACCTCCTGTTGGGCACAGTTTGCAATTTCTGCGCAAGATGAAAAGGAATAAGGAGAACGAATGAGAGACTAGCTCTAGGTGTCTGCACGGGCAAATTTAACGCTCATTTCCCACCAGGAAGAGGAATTAACCAAAGGCTCAGCATGCCGTACCGGATCCAGATTAGGGCCTGAGGCAATCCTGTGGGTTTGCGGCCAGCTCACAAGATAGCGAGTTGAAGAAAGGAGCTCAGGGGCACTGTAACTCACAAACCTGCAGAGTTATAAATGACAGCTATCGTCCAAAAATATATTGAAGGAAGGCTGCGAAGACGACTTGTAAGCGGGACAGATTTGCAGGAAAACGATTTCAGGGGGTAGACGGGAATTGCATTTAAAGCATAGGAAAAGAGGCAGAACGTCGACAATGATGCTCTTGGCCAAAAAGGGCGTATGCGTTTTTTCCTGAATATATTCAGGAAAAAACGCATACGCCCTTTTTGGCCAACCAAGCAAGCATGTTAAAGAAATGTGCACTACAATGAAGACTCACTGCCCCCCGGTCAAAAGGGCCATCTGAAAAAAGTGTAAAATCCAGAAAGGCAGCACAGGCCATGGAGAACAGGGAGCCTTGTTATGCTGAAGGGCGGGATGTAAATTGCCAACAGCCACTCTCGAGAAGTGTATGGTGTTTCCCGGAACACCGAAAAAAGAAAGCTACGGAGCCTACGGCACTTTCACTTATGGTCCTATAGCTTAGGGAAATTAAAATCAAAAACACACAGCCACCCCAAAGTGTCGGACGGCTCTGTTTACAAGAACCTCGTCTACGGTACAAGTTAAATATCCCAGAATGTGAAAAATGGATAAAGAAGTTGTGGTACGTACGTACAATGGAATATCACTCAGCAATGAAATCTATGTCATCAGGCTCGTCGCGGCATAATGAGTGGATTCAGGTACGATGATTCTAAGTGAAATAAGTCACACAGAAAATGAAACATCATAAGATATCACTACTACACGGAATGTAAACTTGGCTACACATGAACTGAATTACAAAACAGAACAGGGTCTCAAATTTAGAAAACCAACTTATGCTTGCTTAAGGGGAAAGGTGAGTTGGGGTGCTGCATAAAACCAGAGATAGAAATTAGCACAGATACCTTTCCATAAGCCAAATATATAATAGTCAAGACCTACCCCTTGCTCAACGAAATGGACTAAACACCCCATATTCAACGCCTAGGAATACACCTGACTAGTAAGAATCTTCAAACCCATGGATTTATATGTCTCCGTAAGAGAATGAAGCGTGTGTACAGCGGCAAGAATGCAGCAGAGAAAATCCGATAAATCCCATTATCAAAATGAATTACACAAACAAAACCCAAGGACAGTGAAATAGAGAGCAATTCTTAAATAATTCATTCAGGGCTTGTGATGCAACCTGGATTTACCACATGTACACCCAGAGCTGAGTGAGACATAAGGTTGGGCACTTCGAGCTGATAGCATTGGTGAGGTTCGATGAGCAAATGCAGACCCTTTGAAGTCATACAGCATGGTACCCATTCCATGGGTCCCAACTCTCCAAGTTTAAGGGATTCTTCCTTCAGCTAAAACATGCATGGGAAACCCACAGTATGGTTCACCGTGTGACTGGCAAACGTTTTCAAATGCATCTCAGTTTTCGTCCTCTTTAACCGGGTTCACCATTCCAGACCCTTTACGAACACTCTCCCCACTTGGAGAGTCAGTGCCTTTAACCTCCTGTTGGGCACAATTTGCAATTTCTGCGCAAGATGAAAAGGAATAGGGAGAATGAATGAGAGACTAGCTCTAGGTGTCTGCACGGGCAAATTTAACGTTCATTTCCCACCAGGAAGAGGAATTAACCAAAGGCTCAGCATGCCGTGACGGAACCAGATTAGGGCCTGAGGCAATCCTGTGGGTTTGCGGCCAGCTCACAAGATAGCGAGTTGAAGAAATGAGCTCAGGGGCACTGTAACTCACAAACCTGCAGAGTTATAAATGACAGCTATCGTCCAAAAATATATTGAAGGAAGGCTGCGAAGACGACTTGAAAGTGGGGCAGAATTGCAGGAAAACGATTTCAGGGGGTAGACCGGAATTGCATTTAAAGCATAGGAAAAGAGGCAGAACGTCGACAATGATGCTCTTGGCCAAAAAGTGCGTATGCGTTTTTTCCTGAATATATTCAGGAAAAAACGCATACGCCCTTTTTGGCCAACCAAGCAAGCATGTTAAAGAAATCTGCACTACAATGAAGTCTCACTGCCCCCCGGTCAAAATGGCCATCTGAAAAAAGTGTAAAATCCAGAAAGGCAGCACAGTCCATGGAGAACAGGGAGCCTTGTTATGCTGATGGGCGGAATGTAAATTGCCAACAGCCACTCTGGAGAAGTGTATGGTGTTTCCTGAAACACCTAAGAAACAAAGCAACGGAGACTACGGCACTTCCACTTATGGTCTTATAGATAACGGAAATTAAAATAAAAAACAGACAGCCACACCAAAGTTTGGGAGGGCTCAGTTTACAAGAACCTCGTCTACGGTACAAGTTAAATATCTCAGAATGTGAAAAATGGATAAAGGAATTGTGGTATGTACGTAAAATGCAATATCACTCAGCAATGAAATCTATGTCATCAGGCCCGTCGTGGCATAATGAGTGGATTCAGGTACAATGATTCTAAGTGAAATAAGTCACACAGAAAATGAAACATCATAAGATATCACTAAAACACGGAATGTAAACTTGGCTACACATGAACTGAATTACAAAACAGAACAGGGTCTCAAATTTAGAAAACCAACCAATGCTTGCTTAAGGGGAAAGGTGAGTTGGGGTGCTGCATAAAACCAGAGATAGAAATTAGCACAGATACCTTTCCATAAGCCAAATATGTAATAGTCAAGACCTACTCCTTGCTCAACGAAATGGACTAAACACCCCATATTCAACGCCTAGGAATACACCTGACTAGTAAGTATCTTCAAACCCATGGATTTATATGTCTCCGTTTGAGACTCAAGAGTGTATACAGTGGCATGAATGCAGCAGAGGAAATCCGATAAATCCCATTATCAAAATGAATTACACAAACAAAACCCAAGGACAGTGAAATAGAGAGCAATTCTTAAATAATTCATTCAGGGCTGGTGATGCAACCTGGATTTACCACATCTACACCCAGAGCTGAGTGAGACATAAGGTTGGGCACTTCGGGCTGATAGCATTGGTGTGGTTCGATGAGCAAATGCAGACCCTTTGAAGTCATACAGCATGGTACCCATTCCATGGGTCCCAACTCTCCAAGTTTAAGGGATTCTTCCTTCAGCTAAAACATGCATGGGAAACCCACATTATGGTGCACCGTGTGACTGGCAAACGTTTTCAAATGCATCTCAGTTTTCGTCCCCTTTTACTCGGGTTCACCATTCCAGACCCTTTACGAACACTCTCCCCACTTGGAGAGTCAGTGCCTTTAACCTCCTGTTGGGCACAGTTTGCAATTTCTGCGCAAGATGAAAAGGAATAGGGAGAACGAATGAGAGACTAGCTGTAGGTGTCTGCACGGGCAATCTTAAGGCTCATTTCACACCAGGAAAAGGAATTAACCAAAGGCTCAGCATGCCGTGCCGTAACCAGATTAGGGCCTGAGGCAATCCTGTGGGTTTGCGGCCAGCTCACAAGATAGCAAGTTGAAGAAAGGAGCTCAGAGGCACTGTAACTCACAAACCTGCAGAGTTATAAATGACAGCTATCGTCCAAAAATATATTGAAGGAAGTCTGCAAAGACGACTTGTAAGCAGGACAGATTTGCAGGAAAACGATTTCAGGGGGTAGATGGGAATTGCATTTAAAGCATAGGAAAAGAGGCAGAACGTCGACAATGATGCTCTTGGTCAAAAAGGGCGTATGCGTTTTTTCTTGAATATATTCAGGAAAAAACGCATACGCCCTTTTTGGCCAACCATGCAAGCATGTTCAAGAAATCTGCACTACAATGAAGTCTCACTGCTCCCCGGTCATAAGGGCCATCTGAAAAAAGTGTAAAATCCAGAAAGGCAGCAGAGGCCATGGAGAACAGGGAGCCTTGTTATGCTGATGGGCGGGATGTAAATTGCCAACTGTCACTCTGGAGAAGTGTATGGTGTTTCCTGGAACACCGAAAAAACAAAGGTATGGAGCCTACGGCACTTCCACTTTTGGTCCTATAGCTTAGGGAAATTAAAATCAAAAACACACAGCCACCCCAAAGTGTCGGACGGCTCTGTTTACAAGAACCTCGTCTACGGTACAAGTTAAATATCGCAGAATGTGAGAAATGGATAAAGAAGTTCTGGTACGTACGTACAATGGAATATCACTCAGCAATGAAATCTATGTCATCAGGCCCGTCACGGCATAATGAGTGGATTCAGGTACGATGATTCTAAGTGAAATAAGTCACACAGAAAATGAAACATCATAAGATATCACTAATACACGGAACGTAAACTTGGCAACACATGAACTGAATTACAAAATACAACAGGGTCTCAAATTTAGAAAACCAACTTATGCTTGCTTAAGGGGAAAGGTGAGTTGGGGTGCTGCATAAAACCAGAGATAGAAATTAGCACAGATACCTTTCCATAATCCAAATATGTAATAGTCAAGACCTACCCCTTGCTCAACGAAATGGACTAAACACCCCATATTCAACGCCTAGGAATACACCTGACTAGTAAGAATCTTCAAACCCATGGATTTATATGTCTCCGTAAGAGAATGAAGCGTGTGTACAGCGACATGAATGCAGCAGAGAAAATCCGATAAATCCCATTACCAAAATGAATTACACAAACAAAACCCAAGGACAGTGAAATAGAGAGCAATTCTTAAATAATTCATTCAGGGCTTGTGATGCAACCTGGATTTACCACATCTACACCCAGAGCTGAGTGAGACATAAGGTTGGGCACTTCAGGCTGATAGCATTGGTGAGGTTCGATGAGCAAATGCAGACCCTTTGAAGTCATACAGCATGGTACCCATTCCATGGGTCCCAACTCTCCAAGTTTAAGGGATTCTTCCTTCAGATAAAACATGCATGGGAAACCCACAATATGGTGCACCGTGTGACTGGCAATCGTTTTCAAATGCATCTCCGTTTTCATTCCCTTTTACTCGGGTTCACAATTCCAGACCCTTTACTAACACTCTCCCCACTTGGAGAGTCAGTGCCTTTAACCTCCTGTTTGGGACAGTTTGCAATTTCTGCGCAAGATGAACAGGAATAGGGAGAACCAATGAGAGACTAGCTCTAGGTGTCTGCACGGGCAATTTAATGCTCATTTCTCACCAGGAAGTGGAATTAACCAAAGGCTCAGAATGCCGTGCCGGAACCAGATTAGGGCCTGAAGCAATACTGCGGGTGTGCAGGCAGCTCACAAGATAGCGAGTTGAGCAAAGGAGCTCAGGGGCACTGTAATTCACACACCTGCAGAGTTATAAATGACAGCTATCGTCCAAAAATATATTGAAGGAAGGCTGCGAAGAGGACTTGAAAGCGGGGCAGAATTCCAGGAAAACGATTTCAGGAGGTAGACGGGAAGTGCACTGAAAGCATAGGAGAAGAGGCAGAACCTCGACAATGATGCACTTGTTCAAAAAGTACATATGCGTTTTTTCCAAGGCCCTCCTTAATGAGGGTAGGGGGCTCCCAGCATGCTTCAGTGGCCAACAGAGGGCCCACATCGCCAAGGTGACGTGAGCCAGCCAGGCAGGAGTGACCTCACATCAGAGGGCCCACCTCACAGAAGGGTAAGAGACCCAGCCATTATCAGACTCTCACCAGAAGTCGCACATCAGCAAGGGGCTGTGAACCAGGCAGGAGTGTCTTCACACCCGTGGGGCCACATCATTGCAAGTTGAGGTACCCAGCACATGTGGCCTCAAACCAGAGAACCCACATCTCCATGGGTCGCGGAGCGAGGCAGGCAGGATGAACCTCAAAACACGTGGCCCATTGTATAAAAAAGGTGAGGAATCCAGCAGTTGGAACATCCCAGCAGGCGGCCCCAGAGCACCGAGGCTATGGGATCCAGGCAATGATGAACTCACAACAGAGGGCCCTCATCATGAAACTGTGAGCAACCTAGCCATTGTGACCTCAGAGGACAAGGCCCACGTCCCCATGGGGAAACAAACCAAGCAGGAGTGTCATCGCACCAGTGGGCACACATCAGAAAATGTGGGGAGCCCAGCAGTTAGGGCCTGATGCCAGAGGGCCCTCATCACCGAGGAGAGGAGGCTCCCAGCAGGCTCCAACTGCTACAAGAGGGCCAACGTCGCCAATGCGGGGTGTGCCAGCCAGGCAGGAGTGACCTCAGAGCAGAGGGCCAACCTCAAAAAAGTGTGAGGAACCCAAAGAGGATTAGACTCTCACCAGAGGGCCCACATCACCAAGAGGATCAGAACCAGGCAGGACTGTCTTCACACCAGGGTGACCACATCATAGAAAGGTGAGGAACCCAGCACATGTGGCCTAAACCAGAAGACCCACATCTCCAAGGGGCTCGGAGTGAGGCATGCAGGAGTAGCCTCACAACACAGGGCCCATAGAATAAAAAAGCTGAGGAATCCTGCAGTGGAAACCTCCCAGCAGGCGGCCCAGAGCACCGAGTCTATGCGATCCAGGCTGCAGTGAACTCACAACAGAGGGCCCATATCATGAAACTGTGAGCAACCCAGCCATTGGGACCTCACAGCAGAAGGCCCACATCTCCATGGGGTTGGGAACATGGCAAGAGTGTCCTCGCACCACTTAGCACGTATCAGAAAAAGTGGGTACCCAGCAGTTACGGCCTGACGCTAGAGAGCCCTCATCACTGAGGGGAGGTGGCTCCCAGCAGGCTCCAACTGCCACAAGAGGGCCGATGTCGCCAAGGCGGGGTGTGCCAGCCAGTCAGTAGTGACCTCACAACAGAGGGCCCACCTCACAGAAGGGTGAGGAACCCAGCCAGGATCAGACTCACACCAGAGGGCCCACATCACCAAGGGGATAGAAACCAGGCAGGAGTGTCCTCACACCAGTGGGGCCACATCATCAAAAGGTGAGGGACCCAGCACACGTGGCCTCTAACCAGAGGACACACATCACCAAGGGGCTGGGAGTGAGTCAGGCAGGAGGAGTCTCCAAACAGAGGGCCCATAGAAGAAAAAAGGTGAGGAATCCCGCAGTTGGAACCTCCCCGCAGGCGGCCAGGAGCAGCGAGGCTATGGGATCCAGGCCGGAGTGAACTCACACCAGAGGGCCCTCATCATGAAACTGAGCCACCCACCGTTGGGACCTCAGAGCAGAAGGCCCATATTCCCATGGGGTTGGAAACCTGGCAGGAGTGTACTCACACCACAGGGCGCACATCAGAAAATTTTGGGAGCCCAGGAGTTAGAGCCTGACGCCAGAGGGCCCTCATTACCGAGGGGAGGAGACTCCCAGCAGGCACCAACTCCCAACTGAGGGCCCACGTCGCCAAGGTGACGTGTGCCAGTCAGGCAGGAGTGACCTCACAGCAGAGGGCCTACCTCACAGAAGGGTGAGGAAACCAGCCAGGATAAGACTCTCACCAGAGAGCCCACATCACCAAGAGGACCGGAACAAGGCAGGAGTGTCCTCACACCAGTGTGGCCACATTATAGAAAGGTGACGAACCCAGCACATGTGGCCTAAACCAGAGGACCCACATTTCCAAGGTGCTCCGAGTGAGGCAGGCAGGAGTAGCCTAACAACACAGGGCCCACAGAATAAAAAATGTGAGGAATCCAGCAGTTGGAACCCCCCAGCAGGTGGCCCAGAGTACGGAGTCTATGGGATCCAGGCCACAGTGAACTCACAGCAGAGGGCTCACATCATGATACTGTGAGCAACCCAGCTGGTGGGACCTCAGAGCAGAAGGCCCACATCCCCATGGGGATGGGAACGTGGCAGGAGTGTACTCGCATGACAGGGCACATATCAGAAAATTTTGGGAGCCCATGAGTTAGGGCCTGACGCCAGAGGGCCCTCATTACCGAGGGGAGGAGACTCCCAGCAGGCACCAACTCCCAACTGAGGGCCCACATCGCCAAGGTGATGTGTGCCAGCCAGGCAGGAGTGACCTCACAGCAGAGGGCCCACCTCCCAGAAGGGTGAGGAATCCAGCCAGGATCAGACTCTCACCAGAGGGCCCCCATCACCAAGGGGATGGGAACCAGGCAGGAGTGTCCTCACACCAGGGGGGCCACATCAATAAAGGTGAGGAAACCGGCACATGTGGCCTCAAACCAGAGGACCTACATCACAAAAGGGCTGGGAGTGAGTCAGGAAGGAGGAGCATGAAAACACAGGACCCAAAGAATAAAAATGGTAAGGAATCCAGCAGTAGGAACCTCCCAGCAGGCGGCTCAGAGCACAGAGTCTATGGGATCTAGGCTTGAGTGAACTAACACCAGAGAGCCAACATCCTGAAACTGTGAACAACACAGGTGTTGGGACCATAGAGCAGAAGGCACATGGAGATGGGAACCTGGCAGGAGTGCCCTCACACCACTTAGCACATATCAGAAAATGTGGGTAACCAGCAGTTAGGGCCTGATGCCAGAGGGCCTCATCACTGAGGGGAGGAGGCTCCCAGCGGGCTCCAACTGCCACCAGAGGGCCGACGTCGCCAAGGCGGGGTGTGTCAGCCAGGCAGAAGTGACCTCAGAGAAGAGGGCCCACCTCACAGAAGTGTGAGGAGCCCAACCAGGATCAGACTCTCACTGGAGGGCTCACATCACCAAGGGGATGGGAACCAGGCAGGAGTGTCCGCACACCAGTGGGGCCACATCTGCGAAAGGTGAGGAACCCAGCACATGTGGCCTCAAACCAGAGGACACACATCACCAAGGGGCTGGGAGTGAGGCAGGTGTCTGGAGGGGCACATTTAACTCTAATTTCCCACCAGGAAGAGGAATTAACCAAAGGCTCAGAGTGCCGTGCGGGACCCTGATTACGGCCTGAAGCAAACCTGCGGTTCTGTGGCCAGCTTTCAAGGAAACGAGTTAAGAAAGGAAACCACAGGCACTGTAATTCACAAACCTGCAGAGTTATAAATGACAGCTATTGGCAAAAATATATTGAAGTAAGTCTGCACAGAGGACTTGAAAACGAGGCAGAATTGCAGGAATCATATTTCAGGAGGTAGATTGGAATTGCATTTAAAGCATGTGAAAAGCGGCAGATCTTTGACAGTGATGCACTTGGACAAAAAGTGCGTATACATTTTTTCCTGAATATATTCAGGAAAAAACGCATATGCCCTTTGTGGCCAACCAAGAATTCGAGCAATGGAAATCCGCACTACAATGAACTCTCATTTCCCATTCGTCAAAAGAGCCATCTGAAAAAAGTGTAAAACCCAGAAACACAGGACAGGCCATGGAGAACAGGGAGCCTTGTTATGCTGATGGACGGGATGTAAATTGCCAACAGACACTCTGGTGATGTTTATGGTGTATGCTGAAACATCTAAAAAACAAAGCTACAGAGCCTAGGGCACTTGCACTTTTGGCCCTATAGCTTAGGAAAATTAAAATCAACAAGACACAGCCAACACAATATCCAGGGCTGCTGTGTTTACAAGAACCTCGAGTCCAGTACAAATTAAATATCCCAGAAAGAAAAAAATGGATAAAGGAGTTGTCCTACTTACGTACAACGGAATATCACTCAGCAATGAAATCAATGTCATCAGGACTGTAGCAGCAAATTGAGTGGATTTAAGTATGATGATTCTAAGAGAAATATGTCACACAGAGAAACATAATTATCATAAGATATCACAAATAGAGGGAGTGTAAACTTGGCTACACATAAACTGAATTACAAAACCGAACAGAGTCTCACATTTAGATAAAATCTTATGCTTGCTTAAGGGGAAAGTTGAGTTGGGGTGTTGTATAAAACCAGAGATTGAAATGAGCACACATACCGTTCCATAAGCCAAATATGTAATAGACAAGACCTACTCTTTGCTCAACGAAATAGACTAATCCATGGTGTATCACCTCACACCTGTTAGAATGGGCATCATCAGAAAATCTACAAACAACAAATGCTGGAAAGGGTGCGGAGATAAGGAACCCTCTTCCACTATTGTTGGGAATGTAAATTGACGCAGTCACTGTGGAGAACATTATGGAGTTTCTTATAAAACTAAGAATAGAATTACCATATAATACAGCAATCCCACTACTGGGCATATACCCAGACAAAACCATAAAACGAAAAGAGACATTCACCGCAATGTTCATTGCATCACTATTTACAATATCCAGGTAATGGAAGCAACCTAAATGCCCACAGACAGACGAATGCATAAAGATGAGGTACATATATAAAATGGAATATTACTAAGCCATAAAACGGAATGAAATTGGGTCATTTGTAGAGACGTTGATGGATCTAGAGACTGTCATACAGAGTGAAGTAAGTCAGAAAGAGAAAAACAAATCCTGTATATAAATGCATATATGTGGAACCTAGAAAAGTTGTACAGATGAAGCGTTTTGCAAGGCAGAAATAGAGCAACAGATGTAGACAACAAACGTATGGACACCAAGGGGGGAAAGCTGTTAGGGGGGTGGTGGTGGGAGGAGTTGAGAGATTGGGATTGGCATGTATACATTTCTATGTATAAAATAGGTAATCAAAAAGAACCTGCTGTATAAAAAAATAAAATTAAATTCAAAATTACAAAAAGTAAAACAGAAAAAATATTCTTCCCTTCACATACATGTATTTATATGAATAAATTATTTCCATGCTTATATCTGTAAATACAAAAAAGAGGAATAAAATCTACCTTGAACCAAAAACGAAAAAAAGAATAAAAAACAGAACCCACCAGTTACACAGAGGAAAACCGTATCAGGGCCCTTGCTCCAGTGGTAAACAATTCTGAAGTTGGTCAGTGGTGGGGAATCATCTCCCATTCAGCCAGCATGCCCCACGCAACAAGCGTCCTCATTGCAAAGCTGGGGGACCGTGCCGAGGCATCTGTGAGTAAACGTGGGCCGAGCCCCAGGCCAGCTGCTGCTGAAATGTTCCCACCCTTCCCAGGTAAAACACCTGAATATGTACAAGGACTTGAAAGCCTAGAGGAAGGGCCATGGAGCCACATGAGCAACAGCATGCCAGCCGACTTGGTGCCTGCAGGCCAGACAGGATGGTCCTGGCCCTGGGTGCTCTTCTGGAAGCTTTCCATTTCCCTGCCTGAGATACCCCTCCTGTCCCGACCCCCACTGCTTTCTTCCTTACTCACCTCTGCCCAGGGAGAAATTCCAGCGGCAGGTATGGGTGACACATCCTCTTCTTTAGCAGGTGGCATCTTGGCAACTGCTGCAGAAAGTCCAGCAGAGCCCCACTCACACTGGGCCACCCACAAAGCAGTGGCCTCTCACTCCCTCCCACCAGTCCAGCCCCGAGACTGCTGACAGGGCAGAAAATGGCGTCAGGCACAGCTGCAGGTGCTCTTGCTGCCTGGAGCGGTGTTTATATTGATCTCAACCCAGGCACACCTGGGGAGGGCTGGCCGGCACGGTCGGGCTTCCCAGGCCAGCCAATAATCACCCCTCAGGGGCTCACAGTTGCAGAAACTGGAACTTGCTGAATCGGCCAGGTCCAAGGAACAGGTGTGGGCTCCTGAGAGTCAGGATAGACAAGGGGCTGCAGCTCTGGCTTGTTTTCTAATTATATTATCTTGCCCATGAGTGGGAGACAACTTCAAGAAAACCCTCTCCTAATGAGAAGTACCCAGGAGTCAGGGAGAGCAGGGGTGTGTGGTGGGTGGAGACAGAGGCCTGGTGCCCCGGGTGCAGTGGAAATCTCTGGAAGACCAGGTGGAGGGAGGCCACACAGGGTGATGCCCAGGGTCACAGACCTGTCGGAGCTGCTGTTTGTTAGTTCAAGTCCTGCTCTGAGGTGCTCTGTGTC
Organism: Delphinapterus leucas; assembly: GCF_059928025.1. Taxonomy (NCBI): domain Eukaryota; kingdom Metazoa; phylum Chordata; class Mammalia; order Artiodactyla; family Monodontidae; genus Delphinapterus; species Delphinapterus leucas. The sequence goes on along the minus strand of NW_028322236.1, from coordinate 14,373,892 downwards.
AGATCTGAGTGACAGGTGAGCTGGGAGTGCTCTGTAATGAGGGCGATGTGCATGGCTCCTGTGTGCCCAGCCCTGCCACGGTACCTGAAAGGGTAGCTCTGTATCCTGGGAGGGGCCTGACCACGAGAGCACAATGGGCTGCAGGGGAACCTGCCCAGGGAACACCATATCCTGGGAGGGGCCTGACCACGAGAGCCCCGTGGGCTGGGGTGGGGGTGGGGTACCTGCCCAGGTGAGCTCCATATCCTGGGATTGGCCTGACCTCGAGAGCCCCATGGGCTGCTGGAGTCCTGGTAAAAGATGTCAGGACAGTCAGGAAGCCACCGAGGATATACCTCCAGTAGTTCCTAAACCCTACACCCTGCTGGTCATTCTACTAACCACCAGGACATGGTATTCTGTATTAGTCTTCAATGAAGCCTTCTTTTGTATTCTATTAGTCCCAGAGTCACAAGAAATTTTGGCTTGTGAGTGGCAGGACTCAACATACAACTAAAACAATACTTCCGGGCCGTGTTGCCCCAAGGGTTCAAAAATTCCCACACCACCTTTGGGGAAAGCTCAGCTAAAGACCTAAAAGTTCTACCTCTGGAAAAGGAAACACTCCTTCAATATGCAGACGACATTCTGATCGCCAGCCCTACTAAGGAGACCTCTGAACTACCAAGCCAATAAAGGATACAAGTTGTCCAAGAAAAAGCTCAAATATCACAGACTATGGTGACCTGCGTGGGCTGCATTCTCACAGAAGGTTGGAGAAGCCCATCCCAGGAAAGGGAAGAAACAATTTACAGCCTTACCCATTTCTAAAACTAGAAGACAGCTTAGGGGTTCCTGGGGAGGCCAGGGTTTGCTGCTTCTGGATCCCTAACTACAGTCTACTAGCTGGGCCTCTATATGAAACACTGAAAGAAAAAGATGATGATCCTTTTGAATAGAATCCAGAAGTGGCCTTTCAAGAATGGAAAGAGCAGTCAATTCAGACCCTTGCCCTGGAACTCCCTAATTTAGCTAAACCCTTTGACCTTTACATTCCTAGTGAAATTTGAATGGCCATTGGAGTATTAGTGCAAAACCTGGGACCACTTGAAATGGAACAATGCAAGAATGCCATCCAGGTAGGATAAACTACGGTCACCAAGGGGCTTGGCCCACTGCCACATCTGGCCAAGATACTGGCAGTATCTGAAAACCTGGAAATCAGCAGCCCAAAAGGCCACCTCCCTCCTAAGGGAAAAGGACCCCACGTGGTGATCCTAACCCCCAACCATACCCTGAAGTTGCAGGGTTTGCTCCGTGGGCACACTGACCTTGAGTGAGGAGGTCCTCCAACTCCAACCTCCAGAGAGATAACTGGGGCAAAGGGGCACCATGACGACTCGTGTGACCATCACTTGACCTGGAGTTTCTCTCATAAAACAACAAGAGTGTGTCCCAAAAGAGTAGACTACTGCTTGCAGGACTTACTGCACCCAGAGGGGAGGTAATAATCTTGGCAGGGGAACCGTATATCACGCTGTCACCATAGAAAAGCCTACAGACACTGTGATGATGGTGGCCAATAAGACCGGCTGGACTCCTGTTTACTTCAAAAGGCTGTTGACTCAGTGGCCATCATGGTCCTTCATCACCACTGACCCTGGACTGTCTGGGAGTTGAGCAGTCAGGGTGCTGACACCTGGTGCTGTTTTTACGTTAATTCAGGGGCCTAACTGAAGAAAGCACAGACTACTGGTCAGAGCATCTAGGCTGGCAGAAACGGTCAGCCTAAGGTGGCCGAACAAATGTGGGGCGGGGTGAAACTGGACCTCACAGTGTCACTGCACATCTCCTTCCTGGACCCTTAAAGGTCATTAGAATCTATAACACTACCAATACTTGTGCTCAGGCGGAGGAGCAGGGAGGCAGGAGGCCTGCGGACAATCAACGTCACCTGGAGGCTGCTGGGGAGAAGTTCAGACCCTCTCCCACAGGTATGAGGGCTCCTAACTCAGCACTCAGCAGTTACAGATGAAGGGTCTGCACCCTCAGCACTCTAAGAATGAGGAAGGGGACAAAATGCAGAAGAGGGGTTTGTCCCAGGCAAAGCCCCTTAAAAATCCCTGGGAGATAAAAATAGAATCTGGGCAATAAAATAAAGTCTAACCTTTTTTATCCTTTGTGCTTTGTCTAATTTCACGTGCTCCTAGGGTCCCGCATACAGAGGTTCAACAGCCGGCACTTCAGACCAGATTTCCTAGTGCAGAATGGCTGGGTCGACACTTCAGCTCCTGGAGCACAGTGCAGACTCCGCGATATAGAGCCTGAGCTGCAGCCAACCGGGCCCTCGAGAGCTCCGCCCCCTCCCTCCCACTGACTCTGACAGGATCTCTACACAGCAGCCCAGCCCACAGCCCACGGGGTAGCACATGCTCTCACCTCTGCATTCTCTGATCAAAATATAAAGTTTCCTTTGCTTCTGAACCAAACTCAGTCTCGATCTGTTGGCTCCAATGACACTGGGCAGGGGGACACTTGTTGGGGTCCACTCTGGAGGATCAGTAACAGAAATTGAGAACATTGTAACTTCAATGAACAGATGTGTGAGCCAAACTGTAATTAACATAGAACAGTGTATAAGGCTCGGGTAAAATAAGATGTTTCTAACACTTCCATTTGATATTTCCATCACTTTATTATAAGCAAGTTCAGTGAAAGGTTTGTCTTATTTGTCAGGTCAATACTAGAGAAACGAAGTGATTTCTTTCCAAGGATGTACATCTAATAATCTTGGTTAAAGCTTCAATCTTGTTTTAAATGCTTTTCCATTGAAAATGATACCTCTCTTTCAGCTCCCCCATTTCTGAGAAGTATAAAATCTTATAATTTATTATTACCAAAGGGGAAAGGTGGGAGGAGGGATAAATTAACAGTTTGGGATTAACACATACACACTGCTATGTATAAAATCGATCATCAACAAGGAACTACTGTACAGCACAGGGAACTACACTCAATATTTTGCAATAACCTATAAGGGGAAATAATCTGAAATAAGAATAGATATTTTTATTGACATCATCTATTAATGACAGTTAAAATGGAACCTAAGGGAAGCCGGTGGTGAGTGCTTCTGACCCTGAAGACTTCAATCATCTAAAGTTTGGACTCTGCCTACTTCCCAAGGCCCTTAATGAACCTATGTGTAGCCGTAGCTTAAAAAATTCCCCAGTTTGGGTCGTGGAGAGACAGTGATTTTGAAAAAGCCCTGGTGTTCTCCTCACATGAATGGGACACTTCCTACAGCTAAAATATGCCTGTCACACCCAGAAGATGGTATACCGTCTGATCGGGAAGAGTTTGGAAAAGGCATCTCATCTCCTCATCTCCTGGTGCTCGGGTTCACCCCTCCAGCGTCTTTACGAACAGTCTCCCCACTTGGAGATGTCAGCACTGTCAACATCCTGTTGCATACAGTTTGGAATTTGTCCAGAGGATGAAGCAGGAGGAGGAACAATGAGAGACAAGTCCTAGGTGTTCGGACAGGCACATGTCACTCTAATTTCCAATCAGGAAGACGAATTGACTAAAAGCTAGGGTTGCCCATGGAAACAGAATAGGGCTTGAGGAAATCCCGCTGTTTTGTGGCCAGTTCCCATAAACACAAGTTGAAAAATGGAACTCAGGGCCGCTAAAATTCACGAAACTGCAGAGTTGAAAATATCTCTCACTGAAAAATGTCTTGAGGAAAGTCAGAGAAAAGGACTTGTAAGCAATGGAGAATGGCAGGAAAGGGATTGGAAGAGGTAGAAAGGACTCGCCATTAAGCACAAGAAAAGGGGCTGAACATTGCCAACATTGCAGTTGGCCAAAAAGGGTGTATGCGTCTTTTTCTGTATATATTCAAGAAAAGGGCATACACTATTTTAGCCAACCAAACAGGTGGGCACTGGAAATCAGTACTACAAAACATATCACTTCGCATCAGTCAGAAGAGCCTTCCTCATAAAGTGTAAACACCAGAAATGCAGGACAGGGCAAGGAGAAAAGGGAGCCCTGTGAGGCTTATAGTGGAAATGTATATTGCCAATGGTCACGCTTGAGAAGTGTATTGTGTTTACTAAAGCATCTAAAAAATGAGCTACAGAGCACAGGGCACTTGCACTCATGGACGTATATCTTGGGAAAGACAAAAATGGAGAGGACACAGGCACCCCAATGTTTACCACCTCTCTGTTTAAAAGATCCTCGACTAGGATATAATTTATATGTCTCTGGAGGGAAAAAATGGATAGAGGTGTGGCACTTATGTAGAGTGGAATATTACTCAGCCTGAAAATCAGTGAAATATGGCCAGTTGTAACAACCCCAGAGTAGTTACGTATGATCATTCAAAGTCACATAATTCAAAAAGAAAAAGACATACGATATTACTAATACATGGAATGTAAACGTGGCTACAAATGACCTGAATTACAAAACAGAATGGGGTCTCAAATTTAGAAGACCAACTTATGTTTGCTTAAGGAAAAAGGAGAGTTGGGGAGCTGCATAAAACCAGAGATTGAAATTAGCACAGATACCGTTCGATAAGCCAAATATGTAATAGAAAAAACCTACTCCCTGGTCAACGAAATGGACTCAACACGCCATATTCAACACCTACGAATACACCTGACTAGTAAGAATCTTCAAACTCATGGATTTATATGTGTCCGTAAGAGAATCAAGCGTGAGTACAGCGGCATGAACGCAGCAGTGAAAATGCGATAAATCCCATTATCAAAATAAATTACAAAAACAAAACACAATGAGAGTGAAATAGAGAGCAATTCTTAAATAATTCATTCAGGGCTTGTGATGCAACCTGGATTTACCACATCTACACCCAGAGCTGAGTGAGACATAAGGTTGGGCACTTCGGGCTGATAGCATTGTTGAGGTTCGATGAGCAAATGCAGACCCTTTGAAGTCATACTGCATGGTACCCATTCCATGGGTGCCAACTCTCCAGGTTTAAGGGATTCTTTCTTCAGTTAAAACAGGCATGGGAAACCCACAGTATGGTGAACCGTGTGACCAGGAAAGGTTTTCAAATGCATCTCAGTTTTCGTCCCCTTTTACTCGGGTTCACCATTCCAGACCCTTAACTAACACTCTCCCCACTTGGAGAGTCAGTGCCTTTAAACTCCTGTTTGGCACAGTTTGCCATTTCTGCGCAAGATGAACAGGAATAGAGAGAACCAATGAGAGACTAGCTGTAGGTTTCTGCATGGGCAAATTTAACGCTCATTTCCCACAAGGAAGAGGAATTAACCAAAGCCTCAGCATACAGTGCCGGAACCAGATTAGGGCCTGAAGCAATCCTGCGGGTTTGCGGCTAGCTCACAAGAAAGCGAGTTGAAGAAATGACCTCAGGGGCACTGTAATTCACAAGGCTGCAGAGTTATAAATGACAGCTATCGTCCAAAAATATATTGAAGGAAGGCTGCGAAGAGGAATTTTAAGCGGGACAGAATTGGAGGAAAACGATTTCAGGGAGTAGACTGGAATTGCATTTAAACCAAAGGAACAGAGGCAGAACGTCGACAATGATACACTTGGCCAAAAAGGGCGTATGCGTTTTTTTCTGAATATATTCAGGGAAAAACGCATACGCCCTTTTTGGCCAACCAAGCAAGCATGTTAAAGATATCTGCACTAAAATGAAGTCTCACTGCCCCCCGGTCAAAAGGGCCATCTGAAAAAAGTGTAAAATCCAGAAAGGCAGCACAGGCCATGGAGAACACGGAGCCTTGTTATGCTGATGGGCGGGATGTAAATTGCCCACAGCCACTCTAGAGAAGTGTATGGTGTTTCCTCAAACACCTAAAAAGAAAGCAACGGAGCCTACAGCACTTCAACTTATGTTCCGATAGCTTAGGGAAATTAAAATCAAAAACACACAGCCACCCCAAAGTGTCGGACGGCTCTGTTTACAAGAACATCGTCTACGGTACAAGTTAAATATCCCAGAATGTGAAAAATGGATAAAGAAGATGTGGTACTTACGTAGAAAGGAATATCATTTAGCAATGAAATCTATGTCATCAGGCCCGTCGCGGCACAATGCGTGGATTCAGGTACGATGATTCTAAGTGAAAAAAGTCACACAGAAAATGAAACACATAAGACATCACTAATACACGGAATGTAAATTTGGCTACAAATGAACTGAAGAACAGAACAGAACAGGGTCTCAAATATAGAAAACCAACTTATGCTTGCTTAAGGGGAAAGCTGATTTGGGGTGCTGCATTAAAGCAGAGATAGAAATTAGCACAGATATCTTTCCATAAGCCAAATATGTAATAGTCAAGACCTACCCTTTGCTCAACGAAATGGACTAAACACCCCATAGTCAACGCCTAAGAATACACCTGACTAGTAAGAATCTTCAAACCCATGGACTTATATGTCTCCGTAAGAGAATGAAGCGTGTGTACAGCAGCATGAATGCAGCAGAGAAAATCCGATAAATCCCATTGTCAAAATGAATTACAAAAACAAAACACAAGGACAGTGAAATAGAGAGCAATTCTTAAATAATTCATTCAGGGCTTGTGATGCAACCCGGATTTACCACCTCTACACCCAGAGCTGAGTGAGACATAAGGTTGGGCACTTCGGGCTGATAGCATTGGTGAGGTTCGATGAGCAAATGCAGACCCTTTGAAGTCATACTGCATGGTGCCCATTCCATGGTTCCCAACTCTCCAGGTTTAAGGGAATCTTCCTTCAGTTAAAACATGCATGGAAACCCACAGTATGGTGCACCGTGTGACAGGCAAACGTTTTCAAATGCATCTCAGTTTTCAGCACCTTTTCCTCTGGTTAACCATTCCAGAACCTTTACTAATACTCTCCCCACTTGGAGAGTCAGTGCCTTTAACCTCCTGTTGGGAACAGTTTGCATTTTCTGCGCAAGATGAAAAGGAATAGGGAGAACCAATGAGAGACTAGCTGTAGGTGTCTGCACGGGCAAATTTAACGCTCATTTCCCACCAGGAAGAGGAATTAACCAAAGGCTCAGCATGCCGTGCCTGAACCAGATTATGGCCTGACAATCCTGCGGGTTTGCGGCCATCTTACAAGATAGTGAGTTGAAGAAAGGAGCTCAGGGGCACTGTAACTCACAAACCTGCAGAGTTATAAATGACAACTGTCGTCCAGAAATACATTGAAGAAGGCTGCGAAGAGGACTTGACAGCGGGGCAGAATTGCTGGAAAACGATTTCAGGGGGTAGACTGGAATTGCATTTAAAGCATAGGAAAGAGTCATAACGTCGACAATTGTGCACTTGGCCAAAAAGGGCGTATGCGTTTTTACCTGAATATATTCAGGAAATAACGCATACGCACTTTTTGGCCAACCAAGCAAGCGTGTAAAGGAAATCTGCACTACAATGAAGTCTCACTGCCCCCCGGTCAAAAGGGCCTTCTGAATAAAGTGTAAAATCCAGAAACGCAGGACAGGCCATGGAGAACAGGGAGCCTTGTTATGCTGATGGACGGGATATAAATTGCCAACAGCCACCCTGGAGAAGTGTATGGTGTTTCCTGAAACACCTAAAAAACAAAGCAACGGAGCGTACGGCACTTCCACTTAAGCTCCTATAGCTTAGGGAAATTAAAATCAAAATGACACAGCCACTCTAAAATTTCAGAAGGCTCTGTTTACAAGAACCTCATCTACGGTACAAGTTAAATATCCCAGAAAGCGAAAAATGGATAAAGAAGTTGTGGTACGAACGTACTTTGGAATAACACTCAGCAATGAAATCTAGGTCATCAGGCCCATCGCGGCATAATGAGTGGATTCAGGTACGATGATTCTAAGTGAAATAAGTCACACAAAACAAGAAACATCATAAGATATCACTAATACACGGAATGTAAACTTTGCTACACATGAACTGAATTACAAAACAGAACAGGGACTCAAATTTAGAAAAGCAACCAATGCTTGCTTAAGGGCAAATGTGAGTAGGGGTGCTGCATAAAACCAGAGATTGAAATTAGCACAGATACCGTTCCATAAGCCAAATATGTAATAGTCAAGACCTACTCCTTGCTCAACGACATGGACTCAACACCGCATATTCAACGCCTAGGAATACACCTGACTAGTAAGAATCTTCAAACCCATGGATTTATATGTCTCTGTAAGAGAATCAATCGTGTGTACAGCTGCATAAAAGCAGCAGTGAAATTCCGATAAATCCCGTTATCAAACTAAATTACAAAAACAAAACACAAGGACAGTGAAATAGAGAGCAATTCTTAAATAATTCATTCAGGGCTTGTGATGCAACCTGGATTTACCACATCTACACCCAGAGCTGGGTGAGACATAAGGCTGGACCCTTCTGACTGATAGCATTGGTGAGGTTCAGTGAGCAAATGCAGACCCTTTGAATTCATACTGCATGGTACCCATTCCATGGGTCCCAACTCTCCAGGTTTAAGGAATTCTTCCTTCAGCTTAAATATTCTTGGGAATCCCAGAGTATGATCCGCCGTGTGACTGGGAAACGATTTTAAATGCTTCTCATGTTTCGTTCCCTGGTACTTGGGTTCACCATTCCAGACGCTTTACTAACTCTCTACCCACTTGGAGAGTCAGTGCCTTTAACCTCCTGTTTGGCACAGTTTGCAATTTCTGCGCAAGATGAACAGGAATAGGGAGAACTAATGAGAGACTAGCTTTAGGGCCTGCACGGGCAACTTAAATGTTCATTTCCCACCAGAAAGAGGAATTTACCAAAGTCTCAGCATGCCATGCCTAAACCATTTTAGGGCCTGAAGCAATCCTGTGGGTTTGCGGCCAGCTCACAAGCAAGCGAGTTGAAGAAAGGAGCTCAGGGACACTGTAATTAACAAACCTGCAGAGTTATAAATGACAGGTATCATACAAAAATATATTGAAGTAAGGCTGTGAAGAGGGCTTGAAACGGGGCAGAATTCCAGGAATATGATTTAGGAGGTAGACGGGCAGTGTTCTGAAAGCATAGGAGAAGAGGCCGATCCTCGACAATGATGCACTTGGTCAAAAAGTGCATATGCGTTTTTTCAGGGCCCTCATTAAAGAGGGTAGGAGGCTCCCAGCATGCTTTCGTGGCCAACAGTGGGCCCACATCGCCAAGGCGATGTGAGCCAGCCAGGCAGGAGTGACCTCACATCAGAGGGCCCACCTCACAGAAGGGTAAGGAACCCAGCCAGGATCAGACTCTCACCAGAGTGCCCACATCAGCAAGGGGCTGTGAACCACGCAGGAGTATCATCACACCCGTGGGGCCACATCATCAAAAGTTGAGCTACACAAAAAATGTGGCCTCAAACCAGAGGACCCACATCACCATGAGTTTCGGAGCGAGGCAGGCAGGATTAACCTCACAACACATGGCCCATTGTATAAAAAAGGTGAGGAACCCAGCAGTTGGAACATCCCAGCAGGCGGCCCAGAGCACCGAGGCTATGGGATCCAGGCAGTGATGAACTCACAACAGAGGGCCCTCATCATGAAACTGTGAGCAAACCAGCCGTTGTGACCTCAGAGCACAAGGCCCACATCCCCATGGGGAAGGGAACCAAGCAGGAGTGTCATCGCACCAGTGGGCACACATCAGAAAATGTGGGGAGCCCAGCAGTTAGGGCCTGACGCCAGAGGGCTCTCATCACCGAGGAGAGGAGGCTCCCAGCAGGCTCCAACTGCTACCAGAGGGCCGCCATCGCCAATGCGGGATGTGCCAGCCAGGCAGGAGTGACCTCAGAGCAGAGGGCCCACCTCACAAAAGTGTGAGGAACCAAAAGAGGATCAGACTCTCACCACAGGGCCCACATCACCAAGGGAATGGGAACCAGGCTGGAGTGTCCTCACACCAGTGAGGCGTCATCACCGAAATGTGAGTGACCCAGCACACGTGGCCTCAAACCAGAGGACACACATCACCGAGGGGCTGGGAGTGAGGCAGGCAGGAGGAGCCTCAAAACATAGGGCCCATGGAATAAAAATGGTGAGGAATCCAGCAGCTGGAACCTCCCAGCAGGCGGCCAGGAGCAGCGAGGCTATGGAATCCAGACCTGACTGAACTCAAAACAGAGGGCCCTCATCATGAAACTCTGAGCAACCCAGCCGTTGGGACCTCAGAGCAGAAGGCCCACATTCCCATGCGGTTGGGAACATGGCATAAGTGTACTCGCACCACAGGGCACACATCAGAGAATTTTGGGAGCTCAGAAGTTAGGGCCTGATTCCAGAGGGCCCTCATTACCAAGGGGAGGAGACTCCAAGCAGGCACCAACTCCCAACTGAGGGCCCATGTCGCCAAGGGGACGTGTGACAGCCAGGCAGGAGTGACCTCACAGCAGAGGGCCTACCTCGCAGAAGGGTGAGGAACCCAGCCAGGATAAGACTCTCACCAGAGGGCCCACATCACCAAGGGGATCAGAAACAGGCAGGACTGTCTTCACACCAGTGTGGCCACATCATAGAAAGGTGAGGAACCCAGCACATGTGGCCTAAACCAGAAGACCCACATCTCCAAGGGGCTCGGAGTGAGGCAGGCAGGAGGAGCCTCAAAACACAGGGCCCATAGAATAAAAAAGCTGAGGAATCCTGCAGTGGGAACCTCCCAGCAGGCGGCCCAGAGCACCGAGTCTATGCGATCCAGGCTGCAGTGAACTCACAGCAGAAGGCCCACATCATGAAACTGTGAGCAACCCATCCATTGGGACCTCACAGCAGAAGGCCCACATCCCCATGGGGATGGGAACCTCGCAGGAGTGTCCTCGCACCACTTAGCACGTATCAGAAAAAGTGGGTACCCAGCAGTTAGGGCCTGATGCAAGAGGGCCGTCATCACCGAGGGGAGGAGGCTCCCAGCAGGCTCCAACTGCCACAAGAGGGCCGATGTTGCCCTGACGGGGTGTGCCAGCCAGGCAGGAGTGACCTCACAACAGAGGGCCCACCTCACAGAAGGGTGAGGAACCCAGCCAGGATCAGACTCTCACCAGAGGGCCCACATCATCAAAGGGATAGGAACCAGGCAGGAGTGTCCTCACACCAGTGGGGCCACATCATCGAAAGGTGAGGGACCCAGCACACGTGGCCTCAAACCAGAGGACACACATCACCAAGGGGCTGGGAGTGAGGCAGGCAGGAGGAGTCTCCAAACAGAGGGCCCATAGAAGAAAAAAGGTGAGGAATCCCGCAGTTGGAACCTCCCCGCAGGCGGCCAGGAGCAGCGAGGCTATGGGATCCAGGCCGGAGTGAACTCACACCTGAGGGCCCTCATCATGAAACTGAGCAACCCAACGTTGGGACCTCAGAGCAGAAGGCCCACATTCCCATGGGGTTGGGAAACTGCCAGGAGTGTACTCGCACCACAGGGCGCACATCAGAAAACTTTTGGAGCCCAGGAGTTAGAGCCTGACGCCAGAGGGCCCTCATTACCGAGGGGAGGAGACACCCAGCAGGCACCAACTCCCACCAGAGGGCCGACGTCGCCAAGGCGGGGTGTGCCAGCCAGGCAGGAGTGACCTCAGAGAAGAGGGCCCACCTCACAGAAGTGTGAGTAACCCAACCAGGATCTGACTCTCACCGGAGGGCCCACATCACCAAGAGGATGGGAACCAGGCAGGAGTGTCCTCACACCAGTGGGGCCACATCAGCCAAAGGTGAGGAACCCAGCACATGTGGCCTCAAACCAGAGGACACACATCACCAAGGGGCTGGGAGTGAGGCAGGTGTCTGGAGGGGCACATTGAACTCTAATTTCCCACCAGGAAGAGGAATTAACCAAAGGCTCAGAGTGACGTGCTGGACCCTGATTACGGCCTGAAGCAAACCTGCGGTTCTGTGGCCAGCTTTCAAGGAAACGAGTTTTAAAGGAAATCACGGGCACTGTAATTCACAAACCTGCAGAGTTATAAATGACAGCTATTGGCAAAAATATATTGAAGTAAGTCTGCAAAGAGGACTTGAAAACGAGGCAGAATTGCAGGAATCATATTTCAGGAGGTAGATTGGAATTGCATTTAAAGCATGTGAAAAGCGGCAGATCTTTGACAGTGATGCACTTGGACAAAAGTGTGTATACATTTTTTCCTGAATATATTCAGGAAAAAACGCATATGCCCTTTTTGGCCAACCAAGCACTCGAGCAATGGAAATCCGCACTACAATGAAGTCTCATTTCCCATTCGTCAAAAGGGCCATCTGAAAAAACTGTAAAAACCAGATACACAGGACAGGCCATGGAGAACAGGGAGCCTTGTATGCTGATGGGCGGGATGTAAGTTGCCAACAGACACTCTGGAGATGTTTATGGTGTATCCTGAAACATCTGAAAAACAAAGCTACAGACCCTAGGGCACTTCCACTTTAGGCCCTATAGCTTAGGAAAATTAAAATCAACAAGACACAGCCAACACAAAATTTAGGGCTGCTGTGTTTACAAGAACCTCGAATCCAGTACAAATTAAATATCCCAGAAAGAAAAAAATGGATAAAGGAGTTGTGCTACTTACGTACAACGGAATATCACTCAGCAATGAAATCAATGTCATCAGGCCTGTAGCAGCAAATTGAGTGGATTTAAGTATGATGATTCTAAGAGAAATAGAGAAATATGTCACACAGAGTAAGATAATTATCATAAGATATCACTAATAGAGAGAGTGTAAACTTGGCTACACATAAACTGAATTACAAAACCGAACAGAGTCTCACATTTAGATAAAAACTTATGCTTGCTTAAGGGGAAAGTTGAGTTGGGCTGCTGTATAAAACCAGAGATTGTAATTAGCACACATACCGTTCCATAAGCCAAATATGTAATAGACAAGACCTACTCTTTGCTCAACGAAATAGACTCATCCATGGTGTATCACCTCACACCTGTTAGAATGGGCATCATCAGAAAATCTACAAACAACAGATGCTGGAAAGGGTGTGGAGATAAGGAACCCTCTTCCACTACTGTTGGGAATGTAAATTGATACAGTCACTGTGGAGAACATTATGGAGTTTCTTATAAAACTAAGAATAGAATTACCATATGATACAGCAATGCCACTACTGGGCATATACCCAGACAAAACCATAAATCAAAAAGAGACATTCACCGCAATGTTCATTGCATCACTATTTACAATATCCAGGTAATGGAAGCAACCTAAATGCCCACAGACAGACGAATGCATAAAGATGAGGTACATATATAAAATGGAATATCACTAAGCCATAAAAAGGAATGAAATTGGGTCGTTTGTAGAGACGTTGATGGATCTAGAGACTGTCATACAGAGTGAAGTAAGTCAGAAATAGAAAAACAAATGTTGTATATTAATGCATATATGTGGAACCTAGAAAAATTGTACAGATGAACCGTTTTGCAAGGCAGAAAAGGAGCAACAGATGTAGACAACAAACGTATGGACACCAAGGGGGGAAAGCTGTTGGGGGGTGGTGGTGGGAGGAGTTGAGAGATTGGGATTGGCATGTATACATTTATATGTATAAAATCGATAACCAAAAAGAACCTGCTGTATAAAAAAATAAAATAAAATTCCAAATTACAAAAAGTAAAACAGACAAAATATTCTTCCCTTCACATACATGTATTTATATGAATAAATTATTTCCATGCTTATATCTGTAAATACAAAAAAGAGGAATAAAATCTACCTTGAACCAAAAACGAAAGAAAGAAAACAAAACAGAACCCACCAGTTACACAGAGGAAAACCGTAACAGGGCACTTGCTCCAGTTGTAAACAATTCTGAAGTTGGTCAGTGGTGGGGAATCATCTCCCATTCAGCCAGCAGGCCCCACACAACAAGCGTCCTCATTGCAAAGCTGGGGGACCGTGCCGAGGCATCTGTGAGTAAACGTGGGCTGAGCCCCAGGCCAGCTACTGCTGAAATGTTCCCACCCTTCCCAGGTAAAACACCTGAATATGTACAAGGACTTGAAAGCCTAGAGGAAGGGCCATGGAGCCACATGAGCACCAGCATGCCAGCCGACTTGGTGCCTGCAGGCCAGCCAGGATGGTCCTGGCCCTGGGTGCTCTTCTGGAAGCTTTCCATTTCCCTGCCTGAGATACCCCTGCTGTCCCGGCCCCCACTGCTTTCTTCCTCACTCACCTCTGCCCAGGGAGAAATTCCAGCGGCAGGTATGGGTGACACAGCCTCTTCTTTAGCAGGTGGCATCTTGGCAACTGCTGCAGAAAGTCCAGCAGAGCCCCACTCACACTGGGCCACCAACAAAGCCATGGCCTCTCACTCCCTCCCACCAGTCCATCCCCGAGACTGCTGACAGGGCAGAGAAAATGGCGTCAGGCACAGCTGCAGGGGCTCTTGCTGCCTGGAGCGGTGTTTATATTGATCTCAACCCAGGCACACCTGGGGAGGGCTGGCCGGCACGGTCAGGCTTCCCAGGCCAGCCAATAATCACCCCTCAGGGGCTCACAGTTGCAGAAACTGGAACTTGCTGAATCGGCCAGGTCCAAGGAACAGGTGTGGGCTCCTGAGAGTCAGGATAGACAAGGGGCTGCAGCTCTGGCTTGTTTTCTAATTATATTATCTGGCCCATGAGTGGGAGACAACTTCAAGAAAACCCTCTCCTAATGAGAGGAACCCAGGAGTCAAGGAGAGGAGGGGTGTGTGGTGGGTGGAGACAGAGGCCTGGTGCCCCGGGTGCAGTGGAAGTCTCTGGAAGACCAGGTGGAGGGAGGCCACACAGAGTGATGCCCAGGGTCACAGACCTGTCGGAGCTGCCGTTTCTTAGTTCAAGTCCTGCTCTGAGGTGCTCTGTGTCAGATCTGAGTGACAGGTGAGCTGGGAGTGCTCTGCAATGAGGGCGATGTGCATGGTTCCTGTGTGCCCAGCCCTGCCACAGTACCTGAAAGGGTAGCTCTGTATCCGGGGAGGGGTCTGACCATGAGAGCCCCATGGGCTGCAGGGGAACCTGCCCAGGGAACACCATATCCTGGGAGGGGCCTGAACACGAGAGCCCCGTGGGCTGGGGTGGGGGTGAGGTACCTGCCCAGGTGAGCTCCATATCCTGGGATTGGCCTGACCTCGAGAGCCCCATGGGCTGCTGGAGTCCTGGTAAATGATGTCAGGACAGTCAGTGAAGCCACCGAGGATAGACCTCCAGTAGTTCCTAAATCCTACACCCTGCTGGTCATTCTACCAACCACCAGGACATGGTATTCTGTATTAGTCTTCAATGATGCCTTCTTTTGTATTCTAGTAGTCCCAGAGTCACAAGAAATTTAGGCTTGTGAGTGGCAGGACTCAACATACAGCTAAAACAATACTTCCGGGCCGTGTTGTCCCAAGGGTTCAAAAATTCCCACACCATCTTTGGGGAAAGCTCAGCTAAAGACCTAAAAGTTCTACCTCTGGAAAAGGAAACACTCCTTCAATATGCAGACGACATTCTGATCGCCAGCCCTACTAAGGAGACCTCTGAACTACCAAGCCAATAAAGGATACAAGTTGTCCAAGAAAAAGCTCAAATATCACAGACTATGGTGACCTGCCTGGGCTTCATTCTCACAGAAGGTTGGAGAAGCCCATCCCAGGAAAGGGAAGAAACAATTTACAGCCTTACCCATTTCTAAAACTAGAAGACAGCTTAGGGGTTCCTGGGGAGGCCAGGGTTTGCTGCTTCTGGATCCCTAACTACAGTCTACTAGCTGGGCCTCTATATGAAACACTGAAAGGAAAAGATGATGATCCTTTTGAATAGAATCCAGAAGTGGCCTTTCAAGAATGGAAAGAGCAGTCAATTCAGACCCTTGCCCTGGAACTCCCTAATTTAGCTAAACCCTTTGACCTTTACATTCCTGGTGAACGGTGAATCGCCATTGGAGTATTAGTGCAAAACATGGGACCACTTGAAATGGAACAATGCAAGAATGCCATCCAGGTAGGATAAGCTACGGTCACCAAGGGGCTTGGCCCACCGCCACATCTGGCCAAGATACTGGCAGTATCTGAAAACCTGGAAATCAGCAGCCCAAAAGGCCACCTCCCTCCTAAGGGAAAAGGACCCCACGTGGTGATCCTAACCCCCAACCATGCCCTGAAGTTGCAGGGTTTGCTCCGTGGGCACACTGACCTTGAGTGAGGAGGCCCTCCAACTCCAACCTCCAGAGAGATAACCGGGGCAAAGGGGCACCATGACGACTCGTGTGACCATCACTTGACCTGGAGTTTCTCTCATAAAACAACAAGAGTGTGTCCCAAAAGAGTAGACTACTGCTTGCAGGACTTACTGCACCCAGAGGGGAGGTAATAATCTTGGCGGGGGAACCGTATATCACGCTGTCACCATAGAAGAGCCTACAGACACTGTGATGATGGTGGCCAATAAGACCGGCTGGACTCCTGTTTACTTCAAAAGGCTGTTGACTCAGTGGCCATCATGGTCCTTCATCACCACTGACCCTGGACTGTCTGGGAGTTGAGCAGGCAGGGTCCTGACACCTGGTGCTCTTTTTACGTTAATTCAGGGGCCTAATTGAAGAAAGCGCAGACTACTGTTCAGAGCATCTAGGCTGGCAGAAACGGTCAGCCTAAAGTGGCCGAACAAATGTGGGGCGGGGTGAAACTGGACCTCACAGCGTCACTGCACATCTCCTTCCTGGACCCTTAAAGGTCATTAGAATCTATAACACTACCAATACTTGTGCTCAGGCGGACGAGCAGGGAGGCAGGAGGCCTGGGGACAATCAACGTCACCTGGAGGCTGCTGGGGAGAAGTTCTGACCCTCGCCCACGGGTATGAGGGCTCCTAACTCAGCACTCAGCAGTTACAGATGAAGGGTCTGCACCCTCAGCACTCTAAGAATGAGGAAGGGGACAAAATGCAGAAGAGAGGTTTGTCCCAGGCAAAGCCCCTTAAAAATCCCTGGGAGAAAAAAATAGAATCTGGGCAATAAAATAAAGTCTAACCTTTTTTATCTTTTGTGCTTTGTCTAATTTCACGTGCTCCTAGGGTCCCACATACAGAGGTTCAACAGCCGGCACTTCAGACCAGATTTCCTAGTGCAGAATGGCTGGGTCGACACCTCAGCTCCTGGGGCACGGTGCAGACTCCGCGATATAGAGCCTGAGCTGAAGCCAACTGGGCCCTCGAGAGCTCCGTCCCCTCCCTCCCCCTGACTCTGACAGGATCTCTACACAGCAGCCCAGCCCACAGCCCACGGAGTAGCACATGCTCTCACCTCTCCATTCTCTGATCAAAATATAAAGTTTCTTTTGCTTCTGAACCAAACTCAGTCTCAATCTGTTGGCTTCAATGACACTGGGCAGGGGGACACTTGTTGGGGTCCACTCTGGAGGATCAGTAACAGAAATTGAGAACATTGTAACTTCAATGAACAGATGTGTGAGCCAAACTGTAATTAACATAGAACAGTGTATAAGGCTCGGGCAAAATAAGATGTTTCTAACACTTCCATTTGATATTTCCATCACTTTATTATAAGCAAGTTCAGTGAAAAGGTCTTATTTGTCAGGTCAATACTAGAGAAACGAAGTGATTTCTTTCCAAGGATGTACATCTAATAATCTTGGTTAAAGCTTCAATCTTGTTTTAAATGCTTTTCCATTGAAAATGATACCTCTCTTTCAGCTCCCCCATTTCTGAGAAGTATAAAATCTTATAATTTATTAAGACCAAATGGGAAAGGTGGGAGGAGGGATAAATTAACAGTTTGGGATTAACACATACACACTGCTATGTATAAAATCGATCATCAACAAGGAACTACTGTATAGCACAGGGAACTACACTCAATATTTTGCAATAACCTATAAGGGGAAATAATCTGAAAAAGAATAGATGTTTTTATTGACATCATCTATTAATGACAGTTAAAATGGAACCTAAGGGAAGCCAGTGGTGAGTGCTTCTGACCCTGAAGACTTCAATCATCTAAAGTTTGGACTCTGCCTACTTCCCAAGGCCCTTAATGAACCTATGTGTAGCCGTAGCTTAAAAAATTCCCCAGTTTGGGTTGTGGAGAGACAGTGATTTTGAAAAAGCCCTGGTGTTCTCCTCACATGAATGGGACACTTCCTACACCTAAAACATGCCTGTCACACCCAGAGGATGGTATACCGTCTGATCGGGAAGAGTTTGGAAAAGGCATCTCATCTCCTCATCTCCTGGTGCTCGGGTTCACCCCTCCAGCGTCTTTACGAACAGTCTCCCCACTTGGAGATGTCAGCACTGTCAACATCCTGTTTGGAATTTGTCCAGAGGATGAAGCAGAAGGAGGAGGAACAATGAGTGACAAGACCTAGGTGTTCGGACAGGCACATGTCACTCTAATTTCCAACCAGGAAGACGAATTGACCAAAGGCTAGGGTTGCCCATGGAAACAGAATAGGGCTTGAGGAAATCCCGCTGCTTTGTGGCCAGTTCCCATAAACACAAGTTGAAAAATGGAACTCAGGGACACTAAAATTCACGAAACTGCAGAGTTGAAAATATCTCTCACTGAAAAATGTCTTGAGGAAAGTCAGAGAAAAGGACTTGTAAGCAACGGAGAATGGCAGGAAAGGGATTGGAAGAGGTAGAAAGGACTCGCCATTAAGCACAAGAAAAGGGGCTGAACATTGCCAACATTGCAGTTGGCCAAAAAGGGTGTATGCGTCTTTTTCTGTATATACTCAAGAAAAGGGCATACACTTTTTTAGCCAACCAAACAGGTGGGCACTGGAAATCAATACTACAAAACATATCACTTCGCATATGTCAGAAGAGCCTTCCTCGTAAAGTGTAAACACCAGAAATGCAGGACAGGGCAAGGAGAAAAGGGAGCCCTGTGAGGCTTATAGTGGAAATATATATTGCCAACGGTCACTCTGGAGAAGTGTATTGTGTTTACTAAAGCATCTAAAAAATGAGCTACAGAGCACAGGGCACTTGCACTCATGGACGTATATCTTGGGAAAGACAAAAATGGAGAGGACACAGGCACCCCAATGTTTACCGCCTCTCTGTTTAAAAGATCCTCGACTAGGATATAATTTATATGTCTCTGGAGGGAAAAAATGGATAGAGGTGTGGCACTTATGTAGAGTGGAATATTACTCAGCCTGAAAATCAGTGAAATATGGCCAGTTGTAACAACCCCAGAGTAGTTACGTATGATCATTCAAAGTCACATAATTCAAAAAGAAAAAGACATACGATATTACTAATACATGGAATGTAAACGTGGCTACAAATGACCTGAATTACAAAACAGAATGGGGTCTCAAATTTAGAAGACCAACTTATGTTTGCTTAAGGAAAAAGGAGAGTTGTGGAGCTGCATAAAACCAGAGATTGAAATTAGCACAGATACCGTTCCATAAGCCAAATATGTAATAGAAAAAACCTACTCCCTGGTCAACGAAATGGACTGAACACGCCATATTCAACACCTACGAATACACCTGACTAGTAAGAATCTTCAAACTCATAGATTTATATGTCTCCGTAAGAAAATGAAGCGTGTGTACAGCGGCATGAATGCAGCAGAGAAAATCCGATAAAACCCATTCTCAAAATGAATTACAAAAACAAAACCCAAGGACAGTGAAATAGAGAGCAATTCTTAAATAATTCATTCAGGGCTTGTGATGCAACCTGGATTTACCACATCTACACCCAGAGCTGAGTGAGACATAAGGTTGGGCACTTCGGGCTGATAGCATTGGTAAGGTTCGATGAGCAAATGCAGACCCTTTGAAGTCATACTGCATGGTACCCATTCCATGGGTCCCAAATCTCCAGGTTAAAGGGATTCTTCCTTCAGCTAAAACATGCATGGGAAACACACAGTATGGTGCAGCGTGTGACCGGGAAACGTTCTCAAATGCATCTCAGTTTTTGTCCCCTTTTACTCGGGTTCACAATTCCAGACCCTTTACTAACACTCTCCCCACTTGGAGAGTCAGTGCCTTTAACCTCCTGTTTGGGACAGTTTGCAATTTCTGCGCAAGATGAACAGGAATAGGGAGAACCAATGAGAGACTAGCTGTAGGTGTCTGCACGGGCAAATTTAACGCTCATTTCCCACCAGGAAGAGGAATTAACCAAAGGCTCAGCATGCCGTGCCGGAACAAGATTAGGGCCTGAAGCAATCCTGCGGGTTTGCAGCCAGCTCACAAGAAAGCGATTTGAAGAAAGGAGCTCAGGGGCACTCTAATTCACAAACCTGCAGAGTTATAAATGACAGCTATCGTCCAAAAATATATTGAAGGAAGGCTGCGAAGAGGACTTGAAAGCGGGGCAGAATTGCAGGAAAACGATTTCAGGGGGTAGACTGGAATTGCATTTAATCATAGGAAAAGAGGCAGAATGTCGACAATGATGCACTTGGCCAAAAAGGGCGTATGCGTTTTTTCCTGAATATATTCAGGAAAAAACGCATACGCCCTTTTTGGCCAACCAAGCAAGCATGTTAAAGAAATCTGCACTACAATGAAGTCTCACTGCCCCCCGGTCAAAAGGGCCATCTGAAAAAAGTGTAAAATCCAGAAATGCAGCACAGGCCATGGAGAACAAGGAGCCTAGTTATGCTGATGGGTGGGATGTAAATTGCCAGCAGCCACTCTGGAGAAGTGTATGGTGTTTCCTGAAACACCTAAAAAACAAAGCAACGGAGCCTATGGCACTTCCACTTATGGTCCTATAGATTAGGGAAATTAAAATCCACAACACACAGCCACCCCAAAGTTTCAGACGGCTCTGTTTACAAGAACCTCATCTATGGTACAAGTTAAATATCCCAGAAAGCGAAAAATGGATAAAGAAGTTGCGGTACGTACGTACAATGGAATATCACTCACCAATGAAATCTATGTCATCTGGCCCGTCGTGGCATAATGAGTGGATTCAGGTACGATGATTCTAAGTGAAATAAGTCACACAGAAAATGAAACATCATAAGATATCACTAATACACGGAACGTAATCTTGGCTACACCAGAACTGAATTACAAAACAGAACAGGGTCTCAAATTTAGAAAACCAACTTATGTTTGCTTAAGGGGAAAGGTAAGTTGGGGTGCTGTATAAAACCAGAGATAGAAATTAGCACACATACCATTCCATACGTCAAATATGTAATAGTCAAGACCTACCCCTTGCTCAACGAAATGGGCTAAACAGCCTATATTCAACGCCTAAGTATACACCTGACTAGAAACAATTTTCAAACCCATGGATTTATATGTCTCCATAAGAGAATCAAGCGTGTGTACCGCTGCATGAAGGCAGCAGAGAAAATACGATAAATCCCATTATCAAAATGAATTACAAAAACAAAACCCAATGACAGTGAAATAGAGAGCAATTCTTAAATAATTCATTCAGGGCTTGTGATGCAACCTGGATTTACCTCATCTACACCCAGAGCTGAGTGAGACATAAGGTTGGACACTTCGGGCTGATACCATTGGTGAGGTTCGATGAGCAAATGCATACCATTTGAAGTCATACTGCATGGTACCCATTCCATGGGTCCCAACTCTCCAGGTTTAAGCGATTCTTCCTTCAGCTAAAACATGCATGGGAAACCCACAGTATGGTGCACCGTGTGACCGGGAAACGTTTTCAAATGCATCTCAGTTTCGTCCCCTTTTACTCGGGTTCACCATTCCAGACCCTTTACTAACACTCTCCCCACTTGGAGAGTCAGTGCCTTTAACCTGCTGTTTGGCACAGTTTGCAATTTCTGCGCAAGATGAACAGGAATAGGAGAACCAATGAGAGACTATCTGTAGGTGTCTGCACGGGCAAATTTAACGCTCATTTCCCACCAGGAAGAGGAATTAACCAAACGCTCAGCATTTCGTGCCGTAAAAAGATTAGGGCCTGAAGCAATCCTGTGGGTTTGGGGTCAGCTCAAAAGAAAGCAATGTGAAGAAAGGAGCTCAGGGGCACTGTAATTCACAAACCTGCAGAGTTATAAATCACAGCTATCGTTCAAAAATATATTGAAGGAAGGCTGCAAAGAGGACATGAAAGCGGGGCAGAATTGCAGGAAAACGATTTCAGGGGGTAGACTGGAATTGCATTTAAAGCATAGGAAAAGAGGCAGAACGTCGACAATGATGCACTTGGCCAAAAATGGCGTATGCGTTTTTTCCTGAATATATTCAGGAAAAAACGCATACGCACTTTTTGGCCAACCAAGCAAGCATGTTAAAGAAATCTGCACAACAATGAAGTCTCACTGCCCCCCAGTCAAAAGGGCCATCTGAAAAAAGTGTAAAATCCAGAAATGCAGCACAGGCCATGGAGAACAGGGAGCCTTGTTATGCTGATGGGTGGGATGTAAATTGCCAACAGCCACTCTGGAGAAGTGTATGCTGTTTCTTGAAACACCTAAAAAACAAAGCAACGGAGCCTACGGCACTTCCACTTATGGTCCTATAGATTAGGGAAATTAAACTCAAAAACACACAGCCACCCCAAAGTTTCAGACAGCTCTCTACACAAGAACCTCGTCTACGGTACAAGTTAAATATCTCAGAAAGCGAAAAATGGATAAAGAAGTTGTGGTACGTACGTACAAAGGAATATCACTCTCCAATGAAATCTATGTCACTTGGCCTGTCGTGGCATAATGAGTGGATTCAGGTACGATGATTCTAAGTGAAATAAGTCACACAGAAAATGAAACATCATAAGATATCACTAATACACGGAACGTAATCTTGGCTACACCAGAACTGAATTACAAAACAGAACAGGGTCTCAAATTTAGAAAACCAACTTATGTTTGCTTAAGGGGAAAGGTAAGTTGGGGTGCTGTATAAAACCAGAGATAGAAATTAGCACACATACCATTCCATACGTCAAATATGTAATAGTCAAGACCTACCCCTTGCTCAACGAAATGGGCTAAACAGCCTATATTCAACGCCTAAGTATACACCTGACTAGAAACAATTTTCAAACCCATGGATTTATATGTCTCCATAAGAGAATCAAGCGTGTGTACCGCTGCATGAAGGCAGCAGAGAAAATACGATAAATCCCATTATCAAAATGAATTACAAAAACAAAACCCAATGACAGTGAAATAGAGAGCAATTCTTAAATAATTCATTCAGGGCTTGTGATGCAACCTGGATTTACCTCATCTACACCCAGAGCTGAGTGAGACATAAGGTTGGACACTTCGGGCTGATACCATTGGTGAGGTTCGATGAGCAAATGCATACCATTTGAAGTCATACTGCATGGTACCCATTCCATGGGTCCCAACTCTCCAGGTTTAAGCGATTCTTCCTTCAGCTAAAACATGCATGGGAAACCCACAGTATGGTGCACCGTGTGACCGGGAAACGTTTTCAAATGCATCTCAGTTTTCGTCCCCTTTTACTCGGGTTCACAATTCCAGACCCTTTACTAACACTCTCCCCACTTGGAGAGTCAGTGCCTTTAAACTCCTGTTTGGCACAGTATGCAATTTCTGCACAAGATGAACAGAAATAGGGAGAACCAATGAGAGACTAGCTCTAGGTGTCTGCACGGGCAAATTTAACACTCATTTCCAACCAGGAAGAGGAATTAACCAAACGCTCAGCATGCCGTGCCGGAACCAGATTAGGGCCTGAAGCAATCCTGCGGGTTTGCGGCCAGCTCACAAGAAAGCGATTTGAAGAAAGGCGCTCCGGGGCACTCTAATTCACAAACCTGCAGAGTTATAAATGACAGCTATCGTCCAAAAATATATTGAAGGAAGGCTGTGAAGAGGACTTGAAAGCGGGGCAGAATTGCAGGAAAACGATTTCAGGGGTTAGACTGGAATTGCATTTAAAGCATAGGAAAAGAGGCAGAACATCCACAATGATGCACTTGGCCAAAAAGGGCGTATGCGTTTTTTCCTGAATATATTCAGGAAAAAACGCATACGCCCTTTTTGGCCAACCAAGCAAGCATGTTAAAGAAATCTGCACTACAATGAAGTCTCACTGCCCCCCCGGTCAAAAGGGCCATCTGAAAAAAGTGTAAAATCCAGAAATGCAGCACAGGCCATGGAGAACAGGGAGCCTTGTTATGCTGATGGGTGGGATGTAAATTGCCAACAGCCACTCTGGAGAAGTGTATGGTGTTTCCTGAAACACCTAAAAAACAAAGCAACGGAGCCTACGCACTTCCACTTATGGTCCTATAGCTTAGGGAAATTAAAATAAAAAACACACAGCCACGCCAAAGTTTCAGACGGCTCTGTTTATAAGAACCTCGTCTACGGTACAAGTTAAATATCCCAGAAAGCGAAAAATGGATAAAGTGGTGGTACGTACGTACAATGGAATATCACTCACCAATGAAATGTATGTCATCTGGCCCGTCGTGGCATAATGAGTGGATTCAGGTACGATGATTCTAAGTGAAATAAGTCACACAGAAAATGAAACATCATACGATATCACTAATACACCGAATGTAATCTTGGCTACACCATAACTGAATTACAAAACAGAACAGGGTCTCAAATTTAGAAAACCAACTTATGTTTGCTTAAGGGGAAAGGTGAGTTGGGGTGCTGCATAAAACCAGAGATAGAAATTAGCACAGATACCATTCCATACGTCAAATATGTAATAGTCAAGACCTACCCCTTGCTCAACGAAATGGGCTAAACACCGTATATTCAACGCCTAGGAATACACCTGACTAGAAACAATATTCAAACCCATGGATTTATATGTCTCCATAAGAGAATCAAGCGTGTGTACAGCTGCATGCAGGCAGCAGAGAAAATCCGATAAATCCCATTATCAAAATGTATTACAAAAACAAAACACAATGACAGTGAAATAGAGAGCAATTCTTAAATAATTCATTCAGGGCTTGTGATGCAACCTGGATTTACCTCATCTAAACCCAGAGCTGAGTGAGACATAAAGTTGGACACTTCGGGCTGATAGCATTGGTGAGGTTCGATGAGCAAATGCATACCATTTGAAGTCATACTGCATGGTACCCATTCCATGGGTCCCAACTCTCCAGGTTTAAGCGATTCTTCCTTCAGCTAAAGCATGCATGGGAAACACACAGTATGGTGCAGCGTGTGACCGGGAAACGTTTTCAAATGCATCTCAGTTTTTGTCCCCTTTTACTCGGGTTCACAATTCCAGACCCTTTACTAACACTCTCCCCACTTGGAGAGTCAGTGCCTTTAACCTGCTGTTTGGGACAGTTTGCAATTTCTGCGCTAGATCAACAGGAATAGGGAGAACCAATGAGAGACTAGCTGTAGGTGGCTGCACGGGCAAATTTAACGCTCATTTCCAACCAGGAAGAGGAATTAACCAAAGGCTCAGCATGCCGTGCCGAAACAAGATTACGGCCTGAAGCAATCCTGCGGGTTTGCGGCCAGCTCACAAGAAAGCGATTTGAAGAAAGGAGCTCAGGGGCACTGTAATTCACAAACCTGCAGAGTTATAAATGACAGCTATCGTCCAAAAATATATTGAAGGAAGGCTGCGAAGAGGACTTGAAAGCGGGTCAGAATTGCAGGAAAACGATTTCAGGGGGTAGACTGGAATTGCATTTAAAGCCTAGGAAAAGAGGCAGAACGTCGACAATGATGCACTTGGCCAAAAAGGGCGTATGCGTTTTTTCCTGAATATATTCAGGAAAAAACGCATACGCCCTTTTTGGCCAACCAAGCAAGCATGTTAAAGAAATCTGCACTACAATGAAGTCTCACTGCCCCCCGGTCAAAAGGGCCATCTGAAAAAAGTGTAAAATCCAGAAATGCAGCACAGGCCATGGAGAACAGGGAGCCTTGTTATGCTGATGGGTGGGATGTAAATTGCCAACAGCCACTCTGGAGAAGTGTATGGTGTTTCCTGAAACACCTAAAAAACAAAGCAACGGAGCCTACGGCACTTCCACTTATGGTCCTATAGATTAGGGAAATTAAAATCGAAAACACACAGCCACCCCAAAGTTTCAGACGGCTCTGTTTACAAGAACCTCATCTACCGTACAAGGTAAATATCCCAGAGAGCGAAAAATGGATAAAGAAGTTGTGGTACGTACGTACAATGGAATATCACTCACCAATGAAATCTACATCATCTGGCCCGTCGTGGCATAATCAGTGGATTCAGGTACGATGATTCTATGTGAAATAAGTCACACAGAAAATGAATCATCATAAGATATCACTAATACACTGAATTTAATCTTGGCTACACATGAACTGAATTACAAAACAGAACAGGGTCTCAAATTTAGAAAACCAACTTATGTTTGCTTAAGGGGAAAGGTGAGTTGGGGTGCTGCATAAAACCAGAGATAGAAATTAGCACAGATACCATTCCATACGTCAAATATGTAATAGTCAAGACCTCCACTTGGTCAACGAAATGGGCTAAACACCCTATATTCAACGCCTAGGAATACACCTGACTAGTAAGAATCTTCAAACCCATGGATTTATATGTCTCCATAAGAGAATCAAGCGTGTGTACAGCTGCATGAAGGCAGCAGAGAAAATACGATAAATCCTATTGTCAAAATGAATTACAAAAACAAAACACAATGACAGTGAAATAGAGAGCAATTCTTAAATAATTCATTCAGGTCTTGTGATGCAACCTGGATTTACCCCATCTAAACCCAGAGCTGAGTGAGACATAAGGTTGGACACTTCCGGCTGATACCATTGGTGAGGTTCGATGAGCAAATGCAGACCATTTGAAGTCATACTACATGGTACACATTCCATGGGTCCCAACTCTCCAGGTTTAAGCGATTCTTCCTTCAGCTAAAGCATGCATGGAAAACCCACAGTATGGTCCACCGTGTGACCGGGAAACGTTTTCAAATGCATCTCAGTTTTCGTCCCCTTTTACTCGGGTTCAGAATTCAAGACCCTATACTAACACTCTCCCCACTTGGAGAGTCAGTGCCTTTAACCTGCTGTTTGGCACAGTTTGCAATTTCTGCACAAGATGAACAGGAATAGGGAGAACCAATGAGAGACCAGCTGTAGGTGTCTGCAGGGGCAAATTTAACGCTTATTTCCCACCAGGAAGAGGAATTAACCAAAGGCTCAGCATGCCGTGCCGGTACAAGATTGGGCCTGAAGGAATCCTGCGGGTTTGGGGCCAGCTCAAAAGAAAGCGATTTGAAGAAAGGAGCTCAGGGGCACTGTAACTCACAAACCTGCAGAGTTATAAATGACAGCTATCGTTCAAAAATATATTGAAGGAAGGCTGCAAAGAGGACTTGAAAGCGGGGCAGAATTGCAGGAAAACGATTTCAGGGGGTAGACTGGAATTGCATTTAAAGCATAGGAAAAGAGGCAGAACGTCGACAATGATGCACTTGGCCAAAAATGGCGTATGCGTTTTTTTCTGAATATATTCAGGAAAAAACGCATACGCCCTTTTTGGCCAACCAACCAAGCATGTTAAAGAAATTCACAACAATGAAGTCTCACTGCCCCCCGGTCAAAAGGGCCATCTGAAAAAAGTGTAAAATCCAGAAATGCAGCACAGGCCATAGAGAACAGGGAGCCTTGTTATGCTGATGGGTGGGATGTAAATTGCCAACAGCCACTCTGGAGAAGTGTATGGTGTTTCCTGAAACACCTAAAAAACAAAGCAACGGAGCCTACGGCACTTCCACTTATGGTCCTATAGATTAGGGAAATTAAAGTCAAAAACACACAGCCACCCCAAAGTTTCAGACGGCTCTGTTTACAAGAACCTCATCTACGGTACAAGTTAAATATCCCAGAAAGCGAAAAATGGATAAAGAAATTGCGGTACGTACGTACAATGGAATATCACTCAGCAATGAAATCTATGTCATGAGGCCCGTCGCGGCATAATGAGTGGATTAAGGTACGATGATTCTAAGTGAAATAAGTCACACAGAAAATGAAACATCATAAGATATCACTAATACACGGAATGTACTCTTGGCTACACATGAACTGAATAACAGAACAGGGTCTCAAATTTAGAAAACCAACTTATGCTTGCTTAAGGGGAAAGGTGAGTTGGGGTGCTGCATAACACCAGAGATAGAAATTAGCACAGATACCTTTCCATAAGCCAAATATGTAATAGTCAAGACCTACCCCTTGCTCAACGAAATGGACTAAACACCCCATATTCAACGCCTAGGAATACACCTGACTAGTAAGAATCTTCAAACCCATGGATTTATATGTCTCCGTAAGAGAATGAAGCGTGTGTACAGCGGCATGAATGCAGCAGAGAAAATCCGATAAATCCCATTATCAAAATGAATTACACAAACAAAACCCAAGGACAGTGAAATAGAGAGCAATTCTTAAATAATTCATTCAGGGCTGGTGATGCAACCTGGATTTACCACATCTACACCCAGAGCTGAGTGAGACATAAGGTTGGGCACTTCGGGCTGATAGCATTGGTGTGGTTCGATGAGCAAATGCAGACCCTTTGAAGTCATACTGCATGGTACCCATTCCATGGGTCCCAACTCTCCAAGTTTAAGGGATTCTTCCTTCAGCTAAAACATGCATGGGAAACCCACAGTATGGTGCACCGTTTGACTGGCAAACGTTTTCAAATGCATCTCAGTTTTCGTCCCCTTTTACTCGGGTTCACCATTCCAGACCCTTTACGAACACTCTCCCCACTTGGAGAGTCAGTGCCTTTAACCTCCTGTTGGGCACAGTTTGCAATTTCTGCGCAAGATGAAAAGGAATAAGGAGAACGAATGAGAGACTAGCTCTAGGTGTCTGCACGGGCAAATTTAACGCTCATTTCCCACCAGGAAGAGGAATTAACCAAAGGCTCAGCATGCCGTACCGGATCCAGATTAGGGCCTGAGGCAATCCTGTGGGTTTGCGGCCAGCTCACAAGATAGCGAGTTGAAGAAAGGAGCTCAGGGGCACTGTAACTCACAAACCTGCAGAGTTATAAATGACAGCTATCGTCCAAAAATATATTGAAGGAAGGCTGCGAAGACGACTTGTAAGCGGGACAGATTTGCAGGAAAACGATTTCAGGGGGTAGACGGGAATTGCATTTAAAGCATAGGAAAAGAGGCAGAACGTCGACAATGATGCTCTTGGCCAAAAAGGGCGTATGCGTTTTTTCCTGAATATATTCAGGAAAAAACGCATACGCCCTTTTTGGCCAACCAAGCAAGCATGTTAAAGAAATGTGCACTACAATGAAGACTCACTGCCCCCCGGTCAAAAGGGCCATCTGAAAAAAGTGTAAAATCCAGAAAGGCAGCACAGGCCATGGAGAACAGGGAGCCTTGTTATGCTGAAGGGCGGGATGTAAATTGCCAACAGCCACTCTCGAGAAGTGTATGGTGTTTCCCGGAACACCGAAAAAAGAAAGCTACGGAGCCTACGGCACTTTCACTTATGGTCCTATAGCTTAGGGAAATTAAAATCAAAAACACACAGCCACCCCAAAGTGTCGGACGGCTCTGTTTACAAGAACCTCGTCTACGGTACAAGTTAAATATCCCAGAATGTGAAAAATGGATAAAGAAGTTGTGGTACGTACGTACAATGGAATATCACTCAGCAATGAAATCTATGTCATCAGGCTCGTCGCGGCATAATGAGTGGATTCAGGTACGATGATTCTAAGTGAAATAAGTCACACAGAAAATGAAACATCATAAGATATCACTACTACACGGAATGTAAACTTGGCTACACATGAACTGAATTACAAAACAGAACAGGGTCTCAAATTTAGAAAACCAACTTATGCTTGCTTAAGGGGAAAGGTGAGTTGGGGTGCTGCATAAAACCAGAGATAGAAATTAGCACAGATACCTTTCCATAAGCCAAATATATAATAGTCAAGACCTACCCCTTGCTCAACGAAATGGACTAAACACCCCATATTCAACGCCTAGGAATACACCTGACTAGTAAGAATCTTCAAACCCATGGATTTATATGTCTCCGTAAGAGAATGAAGCGTGTGTACAGCGGCAAGAATGCAGCAGAGAAAATCCGATAAATCCCATTATCAAAATGAATTACACAAACAAAACCCAAGGACAGTGAAATAGAGAGCAATTCTTAAATAATTCATTCAGGGCTTGTGATGCAACCTGGATTTACCACATGTACACCCAGAGCTGAGTGAGACATAAGGTTGGGCACTTCGAGCTGATAGCATTGGTGAGGTTCGATGAGCAAATGCAGACCCTTTGAAGTCATACAGCATGGTACCCATTCCATGGGTCCCAACTCTCCAAGTTTAAGGGATTCTTCCTTCAGCTAAAACATGCATGGGAAACCCACAGTATGGTTCACCGTGTGACTGGCAAACGTTTTCAAATGCATCTCAGTTTTCGTCCTCTTTAACCGGGTTCACCATTCCAGACCCTTTACGAACACTCTCCCCACTTGGAGAGTCAGTGCCTTTAACCTCCTGTTGGGCACAATTTGCAATTTCTGCGCAAGATGAAAAGGAATAGGGAGAATGAATGAGAGACTAGCTCTAGGTGTCTGCACGGGCAAATTTAACGTTCATTTCCCACCAGGAAGAGGAATTAACCAAAGGCTCAGCATGCCGTGACGGAACCAGATTAGGGCCTGAGGCAATCCTGTGGGTTTGCGGCCAGCTCACAAGATAGCGAGTTGAAGAAATGAGCTCAGGGGCACTGTAACTCACAAACCTGCAGAGTTATAAATGACAGCTATCGTCCAAAAATATATTGAAGGAAGGCTGCGAAGACGACTTGAAAGTGGGGCCGAATTGCAGGAAAACGATTTCAGGGGGTAGACCAGAATTGCATTTAAAGCATAGGAAAAGAGGCAGAACGTCGACAATGATGCTCTTGGCCAAAAAGTGCGTATGCGTTTTTTCCTGAATATATTCAGGAAAAAACGCATACGCCCTTTTTGGCCAACCAAGCAAGCATGTTAAAGAAATCTGCACTACAATGAAGTCTCACTGCCCCCCGGTCAAAAGGGCCATCTGAAAAAAGTGTAAAATCCAGAAAGGCAGCACAGTCCATGGAGAACAGGGAGCCTTGTTATGCTGATGGGCGGAATGTAAATTGCCAACAGCCACTCTGGAGAAGTGTATGGTGTTTCCTGAAACACCTAAGAAACAAAGCAACGGAGACTACGGCACTTCCACTTATGGTCTTATAGATAACGGAAATTAAAATAAAAAACAGACAGCCACACCAAAGTTTGGGAGGGCTCAGTTTACAAGAACCTCGTCTACGGTACAAGTTAAATATCTCAGAATGTGAAAAATGGATAAAGGAATTGTGGTATGTACGTAAAATGCAATATCACTCAGCAATGAAATCTATGTCATCAGGCCCGTCGTGGCATAATGAGTGGATTCAGGTACAATGATTCTAAGTGAAATAAGTCACACAGAAAATGAAACATCATAAGATATCACTAAAACACGGAATGTAAACTTGGCTACACATGAACTGAATTACAAAACAGAACAGGGTCTCAAATTTAGAAAACCAACCAATGCTTGCTTAAGGGGAAAGGTGAGTTGGGGTGCTGCATAAAACCAGAGATAGAAATTAGCACAGATACCTTTCCATAAGCCAAATATGTAATAGTCAAGACCTACTCCTTGCTCAACGAAATGGACTAAACACCCCATATTCAACGCCTAGGAATACACCTGACTAGTAAGTATCTTCAAACCCATGGATTTATATGTCTCCGTTTGAGACTCAAGAGTGTATACAGTGGCATGAATGCAGCAGAGGAAATCCGATAAATCCCATTATCAAAATGAATTACACAAACAAAACCCAAGGACAGTGAAATAGAGAGCAATTCTTAAATAATTCATTCAGGGCTGGTGATGCAACCTGGATTTACCACATCTACACCCAGAGCTGAGTGAGACATAAGGTTGGGCACTTCGGGCTGATAGCATTGGTGTGGTTCGATGAGCAAATGCAGACCCTTTGAAGTCATACAGCATGGTACCCATTCCATGGGTCCCAACTCTCCAAGTTTAAGGGATTCTTCCTTCAGCTAAAACATGCATGGGAAACCCACATTATGGTGCACCGTGTGACTGGCAAACGTTTTCAAATGCATCTCAGTTTTCGTCCCCTTTTACTCGGGTTCACCATTCCAGACCCTTTACGAACACTCTCCCCACTTGGAGAGTCAGTGCCTTTAACCTCCTGTTGGGCACAGTTTGCAATTTCTGCGCAAGATGAAAAGGAATAGGGAGAACGAATGAGAGACTAGCTGTAGGTGTCTGCACGGGCAATCTTAAGGCTCATTTCACA
Source organism: Delphinapterus leucas (assembly GCF_059928025.1). NCBI lineage: Eukaryota > Metazoa > Chordata > Mammalia > Artiodactyla > Monodontidae > Delphinapterus > Delphinapterus leucas. The sequence goes on along the minus strand of NW_028322236.1, from coordinate 14,341,571 downwards.
CCAGGAAAAGGAATTAACCAAAGGCTCAGCATGCCGTGCCGTAACCAGATTAGGGCCTGAGGCAATCCTGTGGGTTTGCGGCCAGCTCACAAGATAGCAAGTTGAAGAAAGGAGCTCAGAGGCACTGTAACTCACAAACCTGCAGAGTTATAAATGACAGCTATCGTCCAAAAATATATTGAAGGAAGTCTGCAAAGACGACTTGTAAGCAGGACAGATTTGCAGGAAAACGATTTCAGGGGGTAGATGGGAATTGCATTTAAAGCATAGGAAAAGAGGCAGAACGTCGACAATGATGCTCTTGGTCAAAAAGGGCGTATGCGTTTTTTCTTGAATATATTCAGGAAAAAACGCATACGCCCTTTTTGGCCAACCATGCAAGCATGTTCAAGAAATCTGCACTACAATGAAGTCTCACTGCTCCCCGGTCATAAGGGCCATCTGAAAAAAGTGTAAAATCCAGAAAGGCAGCAGAGGCCATGGAGAACAGGGAGCCTTGTTATGCTGATGGGCGGGATGTAAATTGCCAACTGTCACTCTGGAGAAGTGTATGGTGTTTCCTGGAACACCGAAAAAACAAAGGTATGGAGCCTACGGCACTTCCACTTTTGGTCCTATAGCTTAGGGAAATTAAAATCAAAAACACACAGCCACCCCAAAGTGTCGGACGGCTCTGTTTACAAGAACCTCGTCTACGGTACAAGTTAAATATCGCAGAATGTGAGAAATGGATAAAGAAGTTCTGGTACGTACGTACAATGGAATATCACTCAGCAATGAAATCTATGTCATCAGGCCCGTCACGGCATAATGAGTGGATTCAGGTACGATGATTCTAAGTGAAATAAGTCACACAGAAAATGAAACATCATAAGATATCACTAATACACGGAACGTAAACTTGGCAACACATGAACTGAATTACAAAATACAACAGGGTCTCAAATTTAGAAAACCAACTTATGCTTGCTTAAGGGGAAAGGTGAGTTGGGGTGCTGCATAAAACCAGAGATAGAAATTAGCACAGATACCTTTCCATAATCCAAATATGTAATAGTCAAGACCTACCCCTTGCTCAACGAAATGGACTAAACACCCCATATTCAACGCCTAGGAATACACCTGACTAGTAAGAATCTTCAAACCCATGGATTTATATGTCTCCGTAAGAGAATGAAGCGTGTGTACAGCGACATGAATGCAGCAGAGAAAATCCGATAAATCCCATTACCAAAATGAATTACACAAACAAAACCCAAGGACAGTGAAATAGAGAGCAATTCTTAAATAATTCATTCAGGGCTTGTGATGCAACCTGGATTTACCACATCTACACCCAGAGCTGAGTGAGACATAAGGTTGGGCACTTCAGGCTGATAGCATTGGTGAGGTTCGATGAGCAAATGCAGACCCTTTGAAGTCATACAGCATGGTACCCATTCCATGGGTCCCAACTCTCCAAGTTTAAGGGATTCTTCCTTCAGATAAAACATGCATGGGAAACCCACAATATGGTGCACCGTGTGACTGGCAATCGTTTTCAAATGCATCTCCGTTTTCATTCCCTTTTACTCGGGTTCACAATTCCAGACCCTTTACTAACACTCTCCCCACTTGGAGAGTCAGTGCCTTTAACCTCCTGTTTGGGACAGTTTGCAATTTCTGCGCAAGATGAACAGGAATAGGGAGAACCAATGAGAGACTAGCTCTAGGTGTCTGCACGGGCAATTTAATGCTCATTTCTCACCAGGAAGTGGAATTAACCAAAGGCTCAGAATGCCGTGCCGGAACCAGATTAGGGCCTGAAGCAATACTGCGGGTGTGCAGGCAGCTCACAAGATAGCGAGTTGAGCAAAGGAGCTCAGGGGCACTGTAATTCACACACCTGCAGAGTTATAAATGACAGCTATCGTCCAAAAATATATTGAAGGAAGGCTGCGAAGAGGACTTGAAAGCGGGGCAGAATTCCAGGAAAACGATTTCAGGAGGTAGACGGGAAGTGCACTGAAAGCATAGGAGAAGAGGCAGAACCTCGACAATGATGCACTTGTTCAAAAAGTACATATGCGTTTTTTCCAAGGCCCTCCTTAATGAGGGTAGGGGGCTCCCAGCATGCTTCAGTGGCCAACAGAGGGCCCACATCGCCAAGGTGACGTGAGCCAGCCAGGCAGGAGTGACCTCACATCAGAGGGCCCACCTCACAGAAGGGTAAGAGACCCAGCCATTATCAGACTCTCACCAGAAGTCGCACATCAGCAAGGGGCTGTGAACCAGGCAGGAGTGTCTTCACACCCGTGGGGCCACATCATTGCAAGTTGAGGTACCCAGCACATGTGGCCTCAAACCAGAGAACCCACATCTCCATGGGTCGCGGAGCGAGGCAGGCAGGATGAACCTCAAAACACGTGGCCCATTGTATAAAAAAGGTGAGGAATCCAGCAGTTGGAACATCCCAGCAGGCGGCCCCAGAGCACCGAGGCTATGGGATCCAGGCAATGATGAACTCACAACAGAGGGCCCTCATCATGAAACTGTGAGCAACCTAGCCATTGTGACCTCAGAGGACAAGGCCCACGTCCCCATGGGGAAACAAACCAAGCAGGAGTGTCATCGCACCAGTGGGCACACATCAGAAAATGTGGGGAGCCCAGCAGTTAGGGCCTGATGCCAGAGGGCCCTCATCACCGAGGAGAGGAGGCTCCCAGCAGGCTCCAACTGCTACAAGAGGGCCAACGTCGCCAATGCGGGGTGTGCCAGCCAGGCAGGAGTGACCTCAGAGCAGAGGGCCAACCTCAAAAAAGTGTGAGGAACCCAAAGAGGATTAGACTCTCACCAGAGGGCCCACATCACCAAGAGGATCAGAACCAGGCAGGACTGTCTTCACACCAGGGTGACCACATCATAGAAAGGTGAGGAACCCAGCACATGTGGCCTAAACCAGAAGACCCACATCTCCAAGGGGCTCGGAGTGAGGCATGCAGGAGTAGCCTCACAACACAGGGCCCATAGAATAAAAAAGCTGAGGAATCCTGCAGTGGAAACCTCCCAGCAGGCGGCCCAGAGCACCGAGTCTATGCGATCCAGGCTGCAGTGAACTCACAACAGAGGGCCCATATCATGAAACTGTGAGCAACCCAGCCATTGGGACCTCACAGCAGAAGGCCCACATCTCCATGGGGTTGGGAACATGGCAAGAGTGTCCTCGCACCACTTAGCACGTATCAGAAAAAGTGGGTACCCAGCAGTTACGGCCTGACGCTAGAGAGCCCTCATCACTGAGGGGAGGTGGCTCCCAGCAGGCTCCAACTGCCACAAGAGGGCCGATGTCGCCAAGGCGGGGTGTGCCAGCCAGTCAGTAGTGACCTCACAACAGAGGGCCCACCTCACAGAAGGGTGAGGAACCCAGCCAGGATCAGACTCACACCAGAGGGCCCACATCACCAAGGGGATAGAAACCAGGCAGGAGTGTCCTCACACCAGTGGGGCCACATCATCAAAAGGTGAGGGACCCAGCACACGTGGCCTCTAACCAGAGGACACACATCACCAAGGGGCTGGGAGTGAGTCAGGCAGGAGGAGTCTCCAAACAGAGGGCCCATAGAAGAAAAAAGGTGAGGAATCCCGCAGTTGGAACCTCCCCGCAGGCGGCCAGGAGCAGCGAGGCTATGGGATCCAGGCCGGAGTGAACTCACACCAGAGGGCCCTCATCATGAAACTGAGCCACCCACCGTTGGGACCTCAGAGCAGAAGGCCCATATTCCCATGGGGTTGGAAACCTGGCAGGAGTGTACTCACACCACAGGGCGCACATCAGAAAATTTTGGGAGCCCAGGAGTTAGAGCCTGACGCCAGAGGGCCCTCATTACCGAGGGGAGGAGACTCCCAGCAGGCACCAACTCCCAACTGAGGGCCCACGTCGCCAAGGTGACGTGTGCCAGTCAGGCAGGAGTGACCTCACAGCAGAGGGCCTACCTCACAGAAGGGTGAGGAAACCAGCCAGGATAAGACTCTCACCAGAGAGCCCACATCACCAAGAGGACCGGAACAAGGCAGGAGTGTCCTCACACCAGTGTGGCCACATTATAGAAAGGTGACGAACCCAGCACATGTGGCCTAAACCAGAGGACCCACATTTCCAAGGTGCTCCGAGTGAGGCAGGCAGGAGTAGCCTAACAACACAGGGCCCACAGAATAAAAAATGTGAGGAATCCAGCAGTTGGAACCCCCCAGCAGGTGGCCCAGAGTACGGAGTCTATGGGATCCAGGCCACAGTGAACTCACAGCAGAGGGCTCACATCATGATACTGTGAGCAACCCAGCTGGTGGGACCTCAGAGCAGAAGGCCCACATCCCCATGGGGATGGGAACGTGGCAGGAGTGTACTCGCATGACAGGGCACATATCAGAAAATTTTGGGAGCCCATGAGTTAGGGCCTGACGCCAGAGGGCCCTCATTACCGAGGGGAGGAGACTCCCAGCAGGCACCAACTCCCAACTGAGGGCCCACATCGCCAAGGTGATGTGTGCCAGCCAGGCAGGAGTGACCTCACAGCAGAGGGCCCACCTCCCAGAAGGGTGAGGAATCCAGCCAGGATCAGACTCTCACCAGAGGGCCCCCATCACCAAGGGGATGGGAACCAGGCAGGAGTGTCCTCACACCAGGGGGGCCACATCAATAAAGGTGAGGAAACCGGCACATGTGGCCTCAAACCAGAGGACCTACATCACAAAAGGGCTGGGAGTGAGTCAGGAAGGAGGAGCATGAAAACACAGGACCCAAAGAATAAAAATGGTAAGGAATCCAGCAGTAGGAACCTCCCAGCAGGCGGCTCAGAGCACAGAGTCTATGGGATCTAGGCCTGAGTGAACTAACACCAGAGAGCCAACATCCTGAAACTGTGAACAACACAGGTGTTGGGACCATAGAGCAGAAGGCACATGGAGATGGGAACCTGGCAGGAGTGCCCTCACACCACTTAGCACATATCAGAAAATGTGGGTAACCAGCAGTTAGGGCCTGATGCCAGAGGGCCTCATCACTGAGGGGAGGAGGCTCCCAGCGGGCTCCAACTGCCACCAGAGGGCCGACGTCGCCAAGGCGGGGTGTGTCAGCCAGGCAGAAGTGACCTCAGAGAAGAGGGCCCACCTCACAGAAGTGTGAGGAGCCCAACCAGGATCAGACTCTCACTGGAGGGCTCACATCACCAAGGGGATGGGAACCAGGCAGGAGTGTCCGCACACCAGTGGGGCCACATCTGCGAAAGGTGAGGAACCCAGCACATGTGGCCTCAAACCAGAGGACACACATCACCAAGGGGCTGGGAGTGAGGCAGGTGTCTGGAGGGGCACATTTAACTCTAATTTCCCACCAGGAAGAGGAATTAACCAAAGGCTCAGAGTGCAGTGCGGGACCCTGATTACGGCCTGAAGCAAACCTGCGGTTCTGTGGCCAGCTTTCAAGGAAACGAGTTAAGAAAGGAAACCACAGGCACTGTAATTCACAAACCTGCAGAGTTATAAATGACAGCTATTGGCAAAAATATATTGAAGTAAGTCTGCACAGAGGACTTGAAAACGAGGCAGAATTGCAGGAATCATATTTCAGGAGGTAGATTGGAATTGCATTTAAAGCATGTGAAAAGCGGCAGATCTTTGACAGTGATGCACTTGGACAAAAAGTGCGTATACATTTTTTCCTGAATATATTCAGGAAAAAACGCATATGCCCTTTGTGGCCAACCAAGAATTCGAGCAATGGAAATCCGCACTACAATGAACTCTCATTTCCCATTCGTCAAAAGAGCCATCTGAAAAAAGTGTAAAACCCAGAAACACAGGACAGGCCATGGAGAACAGGGAGCCTTGTTATGCTGATGGACGGGATGTAAATTGCCAACAGACACTCTGGTGATGTTTATGGTGTATGCTGAAACATCTAAAAAACAAAGCTACAGAGCCTAGGGCACTTGCACTTTTGGCCCTATAGCTTAGGAAAATTAAAATCAACAAGACACAGCCAACACAATATCCAGGGCTGCTGTGTTTACAAGAACCTCGAGTCCAGTACAAATTAAATATCCCAGAAAGAAAAAAATGGATAAAGGAGTTGTCCTACTTACGTACAACGGAATATCACTCAGCAATGAAATCAATGTCATCAGGACTGTAGCAGCAAATTGAGTGGATTTAAGTATGATGATTCTAAGAGAAATATGTCACACAGAGAAACATAATTATCATAAGATATCACAAATAGAGGGAGTGTAAACTTGGCTACACATAAACTGAATTACAAAACCGAACAGAGTCTCACATTTAGATAAAATCTTATGCTTGCTTAAGGGGAAAGTTGAGTTGGGGTGTTGTATAAAACCAGAGATTGAAATGAGCACACATACCGTTCCATAAGCCAAATATGTAATAGACAAGACCTACTCTTTGCTCAACGAAATAGACTAATCCATGGTGTATCACCTCACACCTGTTAGAATGGGCATCATCAGAAAATCTACAAACAACAAATGCTGGAAAGGGTGCGGAGATAAGGAACCCTCTTCCACTATTGTTGGGAATGTAAATTGACGCAGTCACTGTGGAGAACATTATGGAGTTTCTTATAAAACTAAGAATAGAATTACCATATAATACAGCAATCCCACTACTGGGCATATACCCAGACAAAACCATAAAACGAAAAGAGACATTCACCGCAATGTTCATTGCATCACTATTTACAATATCCAGGTAATGGAAGCAACCTAAATGCCCACAGACAGACGAATGCATAAAGATGAGGTACATATATAAAATGGAATATTACTAAGCCATAAAACGGAATGAAATTGGGTCATTTGTAGAGACGTTGATGGATCTAGAGACTGTCATACAGAGTGAAGTAAGTCAGAAAGAGAAAAACAAATCCTGTATATAAATGCATATATGTGGAACCTAGAAAAGTTGTACAGATGAAGCGTTTTGCAAGGCAGAAATAGAGCAACAGATGTAGACAACAAACGTATGGACACCAAGGGGGGAAAGCTGTTAGGGGGGTGGTGGTGGGAGGAGTTGAGAGATTGGGATTGGCATGTATACATTTCTATGTATAAAATAGGTAACCAAAAAGAACCTGCTGTATAAAAAAATAAAATAAAATTCAAAATTACAAAAAGTAAAACAGAAAAAATATTCTTCCCTTCACATACATGTATTTATATGAATAAATTATTTCCATGCTTATATCTGTAAATACAAAAAAGAGGAATAAAATCTACCTTGAACCAAAAACGAAAAAAAGAATAAAAAACAGAACCCACCAGTTACACAGAGGAAAACCGTATCAGGGCCCTTGCTCCAGTGGTAAACAATTCTGAAGTTGGTCAGTGGTGGGGAATCATCTCCCATTCAGCCAGCATGCCCCACGCAACAAGCGTCCTCATTGCAAAGCTGGGGGACCGTGCCGAGGCATCTGTGAGTAAACGTGGGCCGAGCCCCAGGCCAGCTGCTGCTGAAATGTTCCCACCCTTCCCAGGTAAAACACCTGAATATGTACAAGGACTTGAAAGCCTAGAGGAAGGGCCATGGAGCCACATGAGCAACAGCATGCCAGCCGACTTGGTGCCTGCAGGCCAGACAGGATGGTCCTGGCCCTGGGTGCTCTTCTGGAAGCTTTCCATTTCCCTGCCTGAGATACCCCTCCTGTCCCGACCCCCACTGCTTTCTTCCTTACTCACCTCTGCCCAGGGAGAAATTCCAGCGGCAGGTATGGGTGACACATCCTCTTCTTTAGCAGGTGGCATCTTGGCAACTGCTGCAGAAAGTCCAGCAGAGCCCCACTCACACTGGGCCACCCACAAAGCAGTGGCCTCTCACTCCCTCCCACCAGTCCAGCCCCGAGACTGCTGACAGGGCAGAAAATGGCGTCAGGCACAGCTGCAGGTGCTCTTGCTGCCTGGAGCGGTGTTTATATTGATCTCAACCCAGGCACACCTGGGGAGGGCTGGCCGGCACGGTCGGGCTTCCCAGGCCAGCCAATAATCACCCCTCAGGGGCTCACAGTTGCAGAAACTGGAACTTGCTGAATCGGCCAGGTCCAAGGAACAGGTGTGGGCTCCTGAGAGTCAGGATAGACAAGGGGCTGCAGCTCTGGCTTGTTTTCTAATTATATTATCTGGCCCATGAGTGGGAGACAACTTCAAGAAAACCCTCTCCTAATGAGAAGTACCCAGGAGTCAGGGAGAGCAGGGGTGTGTGGTGGGTGGAGACAGAGGCCTGGTGCCCCGGGTGCAGTGGAAATCTCTGGAAGACCAGGTGGAGGGAGGCCACACAGGGTGATGCCCAGGGTCACAGACCTGTCGGAGCTGCTGTTTGTTAGTTCAAGTCCTGCTCTGAGGTGCTCTGTGTCAGATCTGAGTGACAGGTGAGCTGGGAGTGCTCTGTAATGAGGGCGATGTGCATGGCTCCTGTGTGCCCAGCCCTGCCACGGTACCTGAAAGGGTAGCTCTGTATCCTGGGAGGGGCCTGACCACGAGAGCACAATGGGCTGCAGGGGAACCTGCCCAGGGAACACCATATCCTGGGAGGGGCCTGACCACGAGAGCCCCGTGGGCTGGGGTGGGGGTGGGGTACCTGCCCAGGTGAGCTCCATATCCTGGGATTGGCCTGACCTCGAGAGCCCCATGGGCTGCTGGAGTCCTGGTAAAAGATGTCAGGACAGTCAGGAAGCCACCGAGGATATACCTCCAGTAGTTCCTAAACCCTACACCCTGCTGGTCATTCTACTAACCACCAGGACATGGTATTCTGTATTAGTCTTCAATGAAGCCTTCTTTTGTATTCTATTAGTCCCAGAGTCACAAGAAATTTTGGCTTGTGAGTGGCAGGACTCAACATACAACTAAAACAATACTTCCGGGCCGTGTTGCCCCAAGGGTTCAAAAATTCCCACACCACCTTTGGGGAAAGCTCAGCTAAAGACCTAAAAGTTCTACCTCTGGAAAAGGAAACACTCCTTCAATATGCAGACGACATTCTGATCGCCAGCCCTACTAAGGAGACCTCTGAACTACCAAGCCAATAAAGGATACAAGTTGTCCAAGAAAAAGCTCAAATATCACAGACTATGGTGACCTGCGTGGGCTGCATTCTCACAGAAGGTCGGAGAAGCCCATCCCAGGAAAGGGAAGAAACAATTTACAGCCTTACCCATTTCTAAAACTAGAAGACAGCTTAGGGGTTCCTGGGGAGGCCAGGGTTTGCTGCTTCTGGATCCCTAACTACAGTCTACTAGCTGGGCCTCTATATGAAACACTGAAAGAAAAAGATGATGATCCTTTTGAATAGAATCCAGAAGTGGCCTTTCAAGAATGGAAAGAGCAGTCAATTCAGACCCTTGCCCTGGAACTCCCTAATTTAGCTAAACCCTTTGACCTTTACATTCCTAGTGAAATTTGAATGGCCATTGGAGTATTAGTGCAAAACCTGGGACCACTTGAAATGGAACAATGCAAGAATGCCATCCAGGTAGGATAAACTACGGTCACCAAGGGGCTTGGCCCACTGCCACATCTGGCCAAGATACTGGCAGTATCTGAAAACCTGGAAATCAGCAGCCCAAAAGGCCACCTCCCTCCTAAGGGAAAAGGACCCCACGTGGTGATCCTAACCCCCAAACATACCCTGAAGTTGCAGGGTTTGCTCCGTGGGCACACTGACCTTGAGTGAGGAGGTCCTCCAACTCCAACCTCCAGAGAGATAACTGGGGCAAAGGGGCACCATGACGACTCGTGTGACCATCACTTGACCTGGAGTTTCTCTCATAAAACAACAAGAGTGTGTCCCAAAAGAGTAGACTACTGCTTGCAGGACTTACTGCACCCAGAGGGGAGGTAATAATCTTGGCAGGGGAACCGTATATCACGCTGTCACCATAGAAAAGCCTACAGACACTGTGATGATGGTGGCCAATAAGACCGGCTGGACTCCTGTTTACTTCAAAAGGCTGTTGACTCAGTGGCCATCATGGTCCTTCATCACCACTGACCCTGGACTGTCTGGGAGTTGAGCAGTCAGGGTGCTGACACCTGGTGCTGTTTTTACGTTAATTCAGGGGCCTAACTGAAGAAAGCACAGACTACTGGTCAGAGCATCTAGGCTGGCAGAAACGGTCAGCCTAAGGTGGCCGAACAAATGTGGGGCGGGGTGAAACTGGACCTCACAGTGTCACTGCACATCTCCTTCCTGGACCCTTAAAGGTCATTAGAATCTATAACACTACCAATACTTGTGCTCAGGCGGAGGAGCAGGGAGGCAGGAGGCCTGCGGACAATCAACGTCACCTGGAGGCTGCTGGGGAGAAGTTCAGACCCTCTCCCACAGGTATGAGGGCTCCTAACTCAGCACTCAGCAGTTACAGATGAAGGGTCTGCACCCTCAGCACTCTAAGAATGAGGAAGGGGACAAAATGCAGAAGAGGGGTTTGTCCCAGGCAAAGCCCCTTAAAAATCCCTGGGAGATAAAAATAGAATCTGGGCAATAAAATAAAGTCTAACCTTTTTTATCCTTTGTGCTTTGTCTAATTTCACGTGCTCCTAGGGTCCCGCATACAGAGGTTCAACAGCCGGCACTTCAGACCAGATTTCCTAGTGCAGAATGGCTGGGTCGACACTTCAGCTCCTGGAGCACAGTGCAGACTCCGCGATATAGAGCCTGAGCTGCAGCCAACCGGGCCCTCGAGAGCTCCGCCCCCTCCCTCCCACTGACTCTGACAGGATCTCTACACAGCAGCCCAGCCCACAGCCCACGGGGTAGCACATGCTCTCACCTCTGCATTCTCTGATCAAAATATAAAGTTTCCTTTGCTTCTGAACCAAACTCAGTCTCGATCTGTTGGCTCCAATGACACTGGGCAGGGGGACACTTGTTGGGGTCCACTCTGGAGGATCAGTAACAGAAATTGAGAACATTGTAACTTCAATGAACAGATGTGTGAGCCAAACTGTAATTAACATAGAACAGTGTATAAGGCTCGGGTAAAATAAGATGTTTCTAACACTTCCATTTGATATTTCCATCACTTTATTATAAGCAAGTTCAGTGAAAGGTTTGTCTTATTTGTCAGGTCAATACTAGAGAAACGAAGTGATTTCTTTCCAAGGATGTACATCTAATAATCTTGGTTAAAGCTTCAATCTTGTTTTAAATGCTTTTCCATTGAAAATGATACCTCTCTTTCAGCTCCCCCATTTCTGAGAAGTATAAAATCTTATAATTTATTATTACCAAAGGGGAAAGGTGGGAGGAGGGATAAATTAACAGTTTGGGATTAACACATACACACTGCTATGTATAAAATCGATCATCAACAAGGAACTACTGTACAGCACAGGGAACTACACTCAATATTTTGCAATAACCTATAAGGGGAAATAATCTGAAATAAGAATAGATATTTTTATTGACATCATCTATTAATGACAGTTAAAATGGAACCTAAGGGAAGCCGGTGGTGAGTGCTTCTGACCCTGAAGACTTCAATCATCTAAAGTTTGGACTCTGCCTACTTCCCAAGGCCCTTAATGAACCTATGTGTAGCCGTAGCTTAAAAAATTCCCCAGTTTGGGTCGTGGAGAGACAGTGATTTTGAAAAAGCCCTGGTGTTCTCCTCACATGAATGGGACACTTCCTACAGCTAAAATATGCCTGTCACACCCAGAAGATGGTATACCGTCTGATCGGGAAGAGTTTGGAAAAGGCATCTCATCTCCTCATCTCCTGGTGCTCGGGTTCACCCCTCCAGCGTCTTTACGAACAGTCTCCCCACTTGGAGATGTCAGCACTGTCAACATCCTGTTGCATACAGTTTGGAATTTGTCCAGAGGATGAAGCAGGAGGAGGAACAATGAGAGACAAGTCCTAGGTGTTCGGACAGGCACATGTCACTCTAATTTCCAATCAGGAAGACGAATTGACTAAAAGCTAGGGTTGCCCATGGAAACAGAATAGGGCTTGAGGAAATCCCGCTGTTTTGTGGCCAGTTCCCATAAACACAAGTTGAAAAATGGAACTCAGGGCCGCTAAAATTCACGAAACTGCAGAGTTGAAAATATCTCTCACTGAAAAATGTCTTGAGGAAAGTCAGAGAAAAGGACTTGTAAGCAACGGAGAATGGCAGGAAAGGGATTGGAAGAGGTAGAAAGGACTCGCCATTAAGCACAAGAAAAGGGGCTGAACATTGCCAACATTGCAGTTGGCCAAAAAGGGTGTATGCGTCTTTTTCTGTATATATTCAAGAAAAGGGCATACACTATTTTAGCCAACCAAACAGGTGGGCACTGGAAATCAGTACTACAAAACATATCACTTCGCATCAGTCAGAAGAGCCTTCCTCATAAAGTGTAAACACCAGAAATGCAGGACAGGGCAAGGAGAAAAGGGAGCCCTGTGAGGCTTATAGTGGAAATGTATATTGCCAATGGTCACGCTTGAGAAGTGTATTGTGTTTACTAAAGCATCTAAAAAATGAGCTACAGAGCACAGGGCACTTGCACTCATGGACGTATATCTTGGGAAAGACAAAAATGGAGAGGACACAGGCACCCCAATGTTTACCACCTCTCTGTTTAAAAGATCCTCGACTAGGATATAATTTATATGTCTCTGGAGGGAAAAAATGGATAGAGGTGTGGCACTTATGTAGAGTGGAATATTACTCAGCCTGAAAATCAGTGAAATATGGCCAGTTGTAACAACCCCAGAGTAGTTACGTATGATCATTCAAAGTCACATAATTCAAAAAGAAAAAGACATACGATATTACTAATACATGGAATGTAAACGTGGCTACAAATGACCTGAATTACAAAACAGAATGGGGTCTCAAATTTAGAAGACCAACTTATGTTTGCTTAAGGAAAAAGGAGAGTTGGGGAGCTGCATAAAACCAGAGATTGAAATTAGCACAGATACCGTTCGATAAGCCAAATATGTAATAGAAAAAACCTACTCCCTGGTCAACGAAATGGACTCAACACGCCATATTCAACACCTACGAATACACCTGACTAGTAAGAATCTTCAAACTCATGGATTTATATGTGTCCGTAAGAGAATCAAGCGTGAGTACAGCGGCATGAACGCAGCAGTGAAAATGCGATAAATCCCATTATCAAAATAAATTACAAAAACAAAACACAATGAGAGTGAAATAGAGAGCAATTCTTAAATAATTCATTCAGGGCTTGTGATGCAACCTGGATTTACCACATCTACACCCAGAGCTGAGTGAGACATAAGGTTGGGCACTTCGGGCTGATAGCATTGTTGAGGTTCGATGAGCAAATGCAGACCCTTTGAAGTCATACTGCATGGTACCCATTCCATGGGTGCCAACTCTCCAGGTTTAAGGGATTCTTTCTTCAGTTAAAACAGGCATGGGAAACCCACAGTATGGTGAACCGTGTGACCAGGAAAGGTTTTCAAATGCATCTCAGTTTTCGTCCCCTTTTACTCGGGTTCACCATTCCAGACCCTTAACTAACACTCTCCCCACTTGGAGAGTCAGTGCCTTTAAACTCCTGTTTGGCACAGTTTGCCATTTCTGCGCAAGATGAACAGGAATAGAGAGAACCAATGAGAGACTAGCTGTAGGTTTCTGCATGGGCAAATTTAATGCTCATTTCCCACAAGGAAGAGGAATTAACCAAAGCCTCAGCATACAGTGCCGGAACCAGATTAGGGCCTGAAGCAATCCTGCGGGTTTGCGGCTAGCTCACAAGAAAGCGAGTTGAAGAAATGACCTCAGGGGCACTGTAATTCACAAGGCTGCAGAGTTATAAATGACAGCTATCGTCCAAAAATATATTGAAGGAAGGCTGCGAAGAGGAATTTTAAGCGGGACAGAATTGGAGGAAAACGATTTCAGGGAGTAGACTGGAATTGCATTTAAACCAAAGGAACAGAGGCAGAACGTCGACAATGATACACTTGGCCAAAAAGGGCGTATGCGTTTTTTTCTGAATATATTCAGGGAAAAACGCATACGCCCTTTTTGGCCAACCAAGCAAGCATGTTAAAGATATCTGCACTAAAATGAAGTCTCACTGCCCCCCGGTCAAAAGGGCCATCTGAAAAAAGTGTAAAATCCAGAAAGGCAGCACAGGCCATGGAGAACACGGAGCCTTGTTATGCTGATGGGCGGGATGTAAATTGCCCACAGCCACTCTAGAGAAGTGTATGGTGTTTCCTCAAACACCTAAAAAGAAAGCAACGGAGCCTACAGCACTTCAACTTATGTTCCGATAGCTTAGGGAAATTAAAATCAAAAACACACAGCCACCCCAAAGTGTCGGACGGCTCTGTTTACAAGAACATCGTCTACGGTACAAGTTAAATATCCCAGAATGTGAAAAATGGATAAAGAAGATGTGGTACTTACGTAGAAAGGAATATCATTTAGCAATGAAATCTATGTCATCAGGCCCGTCGCGGCACAATGCGTGGATTCAGGTACGATGATTCTAAGTGAAATAAGTCACACAGAAAATGAAACACATAAGACATCACTAATACACGGAATGTAAATTTGGCTACAAATGAACTGAAGAACAGAACAGAACAGGGTCTCAAATATAGAAAACCAACTTATGCTTGCTTAAGGGGAAAGCTGATTTGGGGTGCTGCATTAAAGCAGAGATAGAAATTAGCACAGATATCTTTCCATAAGCCAAATATGTAATAGTCAAGACCTACCCTTTGCTCAACGAAATGGACTAAACACCCCATAGTCAACGCCTAAGAATACACCTGACTAGTAAGAATCTTCAAACCCATGGACTTATATGTCTCCGTAAGAGAATGAAGCGTGTGTACAGCAGCATGAATGCAGCAGAGAAAATCCGATAAATCCCATTGTCAAAATGAATTACAAAAACAAAACACAAGGACAGTGAAATAGAGAGCAATTCTTAAATAATTCATTCAGGGCTTGTGATGCAACCCGGATTTACCACCTCTACACCCAGAGCTGAGTGAGACATAAGGTTGGGCACTTCGGGCTGATAGCATTGGTGAGGTTCGATGAGCAAATGCAGACCCTTTGAAGTCATACTGCATGGTACCCATTCCATGGGTCCCAACTCTCCAGGTTTAAGGGAATCTTCCTTCAGTTAAAACATGCATGGAAACCCACAGTATGGTGCACCGTGTGACAGGCAAACGTTTTCAAATGCATCTCAGTTTTCAGCACCTTTTCCTCTGGTTAACCATTCCAGAACCTTTACTAATACTCTCCCCACTTGGAGAGTCAGTGCCTTTAACCTCCTGTTGGGAACAGTTTGCATTTTCTGCGCAAGATGAAAAGGAATAGGGAGAACCAATGAGAGACTAGCTGTAGGTGTCTGCACGGGCAAATTTAACGCTCATTTCCCACCAGGAAGAGGAATTAACCAAAGGCTCAGCATGCCGTGCCTGAACCAGATTATGGCCTGACAATCCTGCGGGTTTGCGGCCATCTTACAAGATAGTGAGTTGAAGAAAGGAGCTCAGGGGCACTGTAACTCACAAACCTGCAGAGTTATAAATGACAACTGTCGTCCAGAAATACATTGAAGAAGGCTGCGAAGAGGACTTGACAGCGGGGCAGAATTGCTGGAAAACGATTTCAGGGGGTAGACTGGAATTGCATTTAAAGCATAGGAAAGAGTCATAACGTCGACAATTGTGCACTTGGCCAAAAAGGGCGTATGCGTTTTTACCTGAATATATTCAGGAAATAACGCATACGCACTTTTTGGCCAACCAAGCAAGCGTGTAAAGGAAATCTGCACTACAATGAAGTCTCACTGCCCCCCGGTCAAAAGGGCCTTCTGAATAAAGTGTAAAATCCAGAAACGCAGGACAGGCCATGGAGAACAGGGAGCCTTGTTATGCTGATGGACGGGATATAAATTGCCAACAGCCACCCTGGAGAAGTGTATGGTGTTTCCTGAAACACCTAAAAAACAAAGCAACGGAGCGTACGGCACTTCCACTTAAGCTCCTATAGCTTAGGGAAATTAAAATCAAAATGACACAGCCACTCTAAAATTTCAGAAGGCTCTGTTTACAAGAACCTCATCTACGGTACAAGTTAAATATCCCAGAAAGCGAAAAATGGATAAAGAAGTTGTGGTACGAACATACTTTGGAATAACACTCAGCAATGAAATCTAGGTCATCAGGCCCATCGCGGCATAATGAGTGGATTCAGGTACGATGATTCTAAGTGAAATAAGTCACACAAAACAAGAAACATCATAAGATATCACTAATACACGGAATGTAAACTTTGCTACACATGAACTGAATTACAAAACAGAACAGGGACTCAAATTTAGAAAAGCAACCAATGCTTGCTTAAGGGCAAATGTGAGTAGGGGTGCTGCATAAAACCAGAGATTGAAATTAGCACAGATACCGTTCCATAAGCCAAATATGTAATAGTCAAGACCTACTCCTTGCTCAACGACATGGACTCAACACCGCATATTCAACGCCTAGGAATACACCTGACTAGTAAGAATCTTCAAACCCATGGATTTATATGTCTCTGTAAGAGAATCAATCGTGTGTACAGCTGCATAAAAGCAGCAGTGAAATTCCGATAAATCCCGTTATCAAACTAAATTACAAAAACAAAACACAAGGACAGTGAAATAGAGAGCAATTCTTAAATAATTCATTCAGGGCTTGTGATGCAACCTGGATTTACCACATCTACACCCAGAGCTGGGTGAGACATAAGGCTGGAGCCTTCTGACTGATAGCATTGGTGAGGTTCAGTGAGCAAATGCAGACCCTTTGAATTCATACTGCATGGTACCCATTCCATGGGTCCCAACTCTCCAGGTTTAAGGAATTCTTCCTTCAGCTTAAATATTCTTGGGAATCCCAGAGTATGATCCGCCGTGTGACTGGGAAACGATTTTAAATGCTTCTCATGTTTCGTTCCCTGGTACTTGGGTTCACCATTCCAGACGCTTTACTAACTCTCTACCCACTTGGAGAGTCAGTGCCTTTAACCTCCTGTTTGGCACAGTTTGCAATTTCTGCGCAAGATGAACAGGAATAGGGAGAACTAATGAGAGACTAGCTTTAGGGCCTGCACGGGCAACTTAAATGTTCATTTCCCACCAGAAAGAGGAATTTACCAAAGTCTCAGCATGCCATGCCTAAACCATTTTAGGGCCTGAAGCAATCCTGTGGGTTTGCGGCCAGCTCACAAGCAAGCGAGTTGAAGAAAGGAGCTCAGGGACACTGTAATTAACAAACCTGCAGAGTTATAAATGACAGGTATCATACAAAAATATATTGAAGTAAGGCTGTGAAGAGGGCTTGAAACGGGGCAGAATTCCAGGAATATGATTTAGGAGGTAGACGGGCAGTGTTCTGAAAGCATAGGAGAAGAGGCCGATCCTCGACAATGATGCACTTGGTCAAAAAGTGCATATGCGTTTTTTCAGGGCCCTCATTAAAGAGGGTAGGAGGCTCCCAGCATGCTTTCGTGGCCAACAGTGGGCCCACATCGCCAAGGCGATGTGAGCCAGCCAGGCAGGAGTGACCTCACATCAGAGGGCCCACCTCACAGAAGGGTAAGGAACCCAGCCAGGATCAGACTCTCACCAGAGTGCCCACATCAGCAAGGGGCTGTGAACCACGCAGGAGTATCATCACACCCGTGGGGCCACATCATCAAAAGTTGAGCTACACAAAAAATGTGGCCTCAAACCAGAGGACCCACATCACCATGAGTTTCGGAGCGAGGCAGGCAGGATTAACCTCACAACACATGGCCCATTGTATAAAAAAGGTGAGGAACCCAGCAGTTGGAACATCCCAGCAGGCGGCCCAGAGCACCGAGGCTATGGGATCCAGGCAGTGATGAACTCACAACAGAGGGCCCTCATCATGAAACTGTGAGCAAACCAGCCGTTGTGACCTCAGAGCACAAGGCCCACATCCCCATGGGGAAGGGAACCAAGCAGGAGTGTCATCGCACCAGTGGGCACACATCAGAAAATGTGGGGAGCCCAGCAGTTAGGGCCTGACGCCAGAGGGCTCTCATCACCGAGGAGAGGAGGCTCCCAGCAGGCTCCAACTGCTACCAGAGGGCCGCCATCGCCAATGCGGGATGTGCCAGCCAGGCAGGAGTGACCTCAGAGCAGAGGGCCCACCTCACAAAAGTGTGAGGAACCAAAAGAGGATCAGACTCTCACCACAGGGCCCACATCACCAAGGGAATGGGAACCAGGCTGGAGTGTCCTCACACCAGTGAGGCGTCATCACCGAAATGTGAGTGACCCAGCACACGTGGCCTCAAACCAGAGGACACACATCACCGAGGGGCTGGGAGTGAGGCAGGCAGGAGGAGCCTCAAAACATAGGGCCCATGGAATAAAAATGGTGAGGAATCCAGCAGCTGGAACCTCCCAGCAGGCGGCCAGGAGCAGCGAGGCTATGGAATCCAGACCTGACTGAACTCAAAACAGAGGGCCCTCATCATGAAACTCTGAGCAACCCAGCCGTTGGGACCTCAGAGCAGAAGGCCCACATTCCCATGCGGTTGGGAACATGGCATAAGTGTACTCGCACCACAGGGCACACATCAGAGAATTTTGGGAGCTCAGAAGTTAGGGCCTGATTCCAGAGGGCCCTCATTACCAAGGGGAGGAGACTCCAAGCAGGCACCAACTCCCAACTGAGGGCCCATGTCGCCAAGGGGACGTGTGACAGCCAGGCAGGAGTGACCTCACAGCAGAGGGCCTACCTCGCAGAAGGGTGAGGAACCCAGCCAGGATAAGACTCTCACCAGAGGGCCCACATCACCAAGGGGATCAGAAACAGGCAGGACTGTCTTCACACCAGTGTGGCCACATCATAGAAAGGTGAGGAACCCAGCACATGTGGCCTAAACCAGAAGACCCACATCTCCAAGGGGCTCGGAGTGAGGCAGGCAGGAGGAGCCTCAAAACACAGGGCCCATAGAATAAAAAAGCTGAGGAATCCTGCAGTGGGAACCTCCCAGCAGGCGGCCCAGAGCACCGAGTCTATGCGATCCAGGCTGCAGTGAACTCACAGCAGAAGGCCCACATCATGAAACTGTGAGCAACCCATCCATTGGGACCTCAGAGCAGAAGGCCCACATCCCCATGGGGATGGGAACCTCGCAGGAGTGTCCTCGCACCACTTAGCACGTATCAGAAAAAGTGGGTACCCAGCAGTTAGGGCCTGATGCAAGAGGGCCGTCATCACCGAGGGGAGGAGGCTCCCAGCAGGCTCCAACTGCCACAAGAGGGCCGATGTTGCCCTGACGGGGTGTGCCAGCCAGGCAGGAGTGACCTCACAACAGAGGGCCCACCTCACAGAAGGGTGAGGAACCCAGCCAGGATCAGACTCTCACCAGAGGGCCCACATCATCAAAGGGATAGGAACCAGGCAGGAGTGTCCTCACACCAGTGGGGCCACATCATCGAAAGGTGAGGGACCCAGCACACGTGGCCTCAAACCAGAGGACACACATCACCAAGGGGCTGGGAGTGAGGCAGGCAGGAGGAGTCTCCAAACAGAGGGCCCATAGAAGAAAAAAGGTGAGGAATCCCGCAGTTGGAACCTCCCCGCAGGCGGCCAGGAGCAGCGAGGCTATGGGATCCAGGCCGGAGTGAACTCACACCTGAGGGCCCTCATCATGAAACTGAGCAACCCAACGTTGGGACCTCAGAGCAGAAGGCCCACATTCCCATGGGGTTGGGAAACTGCCAGGAGTGTACTCGCACCACAGGGCGCACATCAGAAAACTTTTGGAGCCCAGGAGTTAGAGCCTGACGCCAGAGGGCCCTCATTACCGAGGGGAGGAGACACCCAGCAGGCACCAACTCCCACCAGAGGGCCGACGTCGCCAAGGCGGGGTGTGCCAGCCAGGCAGGAGTGACCTCAGAGAAGAGGGCCCACCTCACAGAAGTGTGAGTAACCCAACCAGGATCTGACTCTCACCGGAGGGCCCACATCACCAAGAGGATGGGAACCAGGCAGGAGTGTCCTCACACCAGTGGGGCCACATCAGCCAAAGGTGAGGAACCCAGCACATGTGGCCTCAAACCAGAGGACACACATCACCAAGGGGCTGGGAGTGAGGCAGGTGTCTGGAGGGGCACATTGAACTCTAATTTCCCACCAGGAAGAGGAATTAACCAAAGGCTCAGAGTGACGTGCTGGACCCTGATTACGGCCTGAAGCAAACCTGCGGTTCTGTGGCCAGCTTTCAAGGAAACGAGTTTTAAAGGAAATCACGGGCACTGTAATTCACAAACCTGCAGAGTTATAAATGACAGCTATTGGCAAAAATATATTGAAGTAAGTCTGCAAAGAGGACTTGAAAACGAGGCAGAATTGCAGGAATCATATTTCAGGAGGTAGATTGGAATTGCATTTAAAGCATGTGAAAAGCGGCAGATCTTTGACAGTGATGCACTTGGACAAAAGTGTGTATACATTTTTTCCTGAATATATTCAGGAAAAAACGCATATGCCCTTTTTGGCCAACCAAGCACTCGAGCAATGGAAATCCGCACTACAATGAAGTCTCATTTCCCATTCGTCAAAAGGGCCATCTGAAAAAACTGTAAAAACCAGATACACAGGACAGGCCATGGAGAACAGGGAGCCTTGTATGCTGATGGGCGGGATGTAAGTTGCCAACAGACACTCTGGAGATGTTTATGGTGTATCCTGAAACATCTGAAAAACAAAGCTACAGACCCTAGGGCACTTCCACTTTAGGCCCTATAGCTTAGGAAAATTAAAATCAACAAGACACAGCCAACACAAAATTTAGGGCTGCTGTGTTTACAAGAACCTCGAATCCAGTACAAATTAAATATCCCAGAAAGAAAAAAATGGATAAAGGAGTTGTGCTACTTACGTACAACGGAATATCACTCAGCAATGAAATCAATGTCATCAGGCCTGTAGCAGCAAATTGAGTGGATTTAAGTATGATGATTCTAAGAGAAATAGAGAAATATGTCACACAGAGTAAGATAATTATCATAAGATATCACTAATAGAGAGAGTGTAAACTTGGCTACACATAAACTGAATTACAAAACCGAACAGAGTCTCACATTTAGATAAAAACTTATGCTTGCTTAAGGGGAAAGTTGAGTTGGGCTGCTGTATAAAACCAGAGATTGTAATTAGCACACATACCGTTCCATAAGCCAAATATGTAATAGACAAGACCTACTCTTTGCTCAACGAAATAGACTCATCCATGGTGTATCACCTCACACCTGTTAGAATGGGCATCATCAGAAAATCTACAAACAACAGATGCTGGAAAGGGTGTGGAGATAAGGAACCCTCTTCCACTACTGTTGGGAATGTAAATTGATACAGTCACTGTGGAGAACATTATGGAGTTTCTTATAAAACTAAGAATAGAATTACCATATGATACAGCAATGCCACTACTGGGCATATACCCAGACAAAACCATAAATCAAAAAGAGACATTCACCGCAATGTTCATTGCATCACTATTTACAATATCCAGGTAATGGAAGCAACCTAAATGCCCACAGACAGACGAATGCATAAAGATGAGGTACATATATAAAATGGAATATCACTAAGCCATAAAAAGGAATGAAATTGGGTCGTTTGTAGAGACGTTGATGGATCTAGAGACTGTCATACAGAGTGAAGTAAGTCAGAAATAGAAAAACAAATGTTGTATATTAATGCATATATGTGGAACCTAGAAAAATTGTACAGATGAACCGTTTTGCAAGGCAGAAAAGGAGCAACAGATGTAGACAACAAACGTATGGACACCAAGGGGGGAAAGCTGTTGGGGGGTGGTGGTGGGAGGAGTTGAGAGATTGGGATTGGCATGTATACATTTATATGTATAAAATCGATAACCAAAAAGAACCTGCTGTATAAAAAAATAAAATAAAATTCCAAATTACAAAAAGTAAAACAGACAAAATATTCTTCCCTTCACATACATGTATTTATATGAATAAATTATTTCCATGCTTATATCTGTAAATACAAAAAAGAGGAATAAAATCTACCTTGAACCAAAAACGAAAGAAAGAAAACAAAACAGAACCCACCAGTTACACAGAGGAAAACCGTAACAGGGCACTTGCTCCAGTTGTAAACAATTCTGAAGTTGGTCAGTGGTGGGGAATCATCTCCCATTCAGCCAGCAGGCCCCACACAACAAGCGTCCTCATTGCAAAGCTGGGGGACCGTGCCGAGGCATCTGTGAGTAAACGTGGGCTGAGCCCCAGGCCAGCTACTGCTGAAATGTTCCCACCCTTCCCAGGTAAAACACCTGAATATGTACAAGGACTTGAAAGCCTAGAGGAAGGGCCATGGAGCCACATGAGCACCAGCATGCCAGCCGACTTGGTGCCTGCAGGCCAGCCAGGATGGTCCTGGCCCTGGGTGCTCTTCTGGAAGCTTTCCATTTCCCTGCCTGAGATACCCCTGCTGTCCCGGCCCCCACTGCTTTCTTCCTCACTCACCTCTGCCCAGGGAGAAATTCCAGCGGCAGGTATGGGTGACACAGCCTCTTCTTTAGCAGGTGGCATCTTGGCAACTGCTGCAGAAAGTCCAGCAGAGCCCCACTCACACTGGGCCACCAACAAAGCCATGGCCTCTCACTCCCTCCCACCAGTCCAGCCCCGAGACTGCTGACAGGGCAGAGAAAATGGCGTCAGGCACAGCTGCAGGGGCTCTTGCTGCCTGGAGCGGTGTTTATATTGATCTCAACCCAGGCACACCTGGGGAGGGCTGGCCGGCACGGTCAGGCTTCCCAGGCCAGCCAATAATCACCCCTCAGGGGCTCACAGTTGCAGAAACTGGAACTTGCTGAATCGGCCAGGTCCAAGGAACAGGTGTGGGCTCCTGAGAGTCAGGATAGACAAGGGGTTGCAGCTCTGGCTTGTTTTCTAATTATATTATCTGGCCCATGAGTGGGAGACAACTTCAAGAAAACCCTCTCCTAATGAGAGGAACCCAGGAGTCAAGGAGAGGAGGGGTGTGTGGTGGGTGGAGACAGAGGCCTGGTGCCCCGGGTGCAGTGGAAGTCTCTGGAAGACCAGGTGGAGGGAGGCCACACAGAGTGATGCCCAGGGTCACAGACCTGTCGGAGCTGCCGTTTCTTAGTTCAAGTCCTGCTCTGAGGTGCTCTGTGTCAGATCTGAGTGACAGGTGAGCTGGGAGTGCTCTGCAATGAGGGCGATGTGCATGGTTCCTGTGTGCCCAGCCCTGCCACAGTACCTGAAAGGGTAGCTCTGTATCCGGGGAGGGGTCTGACCACGAGAGCCCCATGGGCTGCAGGGGAACCTGCCCAGGGAACACCATATCCTGGGAGGGGCCTGAACACGAGAGCCCCGTGGGCTGGGGTGGGGGTGAGGTACCTGCCCAGGTGAGCTCCATATCCTGGGATTGGCCTGACCTCGAGAGCCCCATGGGCTGCTGGAGTCCTGGTAAATGATGTCAGGACAGTCAGTGAAGCCACCGAGGATAGACCTCCAGTAGTTCCTAAATCCTACACCCTGCTGGTCATTCTACCAACCACCAGGACATGGTATTCTGTATTAGTCTTCAATGATGCCTTCTTTTGTATTCTAGTAGTCCCAGAGTCACAAGAAATTTAGGCTTGTGAGTGGCAGGACTCAACATACAGCTAAAACAATACTTCCGGGCCGTGTTGTCCCAAGGGTTCAAAAATTCCCACACCATCTTTGGGGAAAGCTCAGCTAAAGACCTAAAAGTTCTACCTCTGGAAAAGGAAACACTCCTTCAATATGCAGACGACATTCTGATCGCCAGCCCTACTAAGGAGACCTCTGAACTACCAAGCCAATAAAGGATACAAGTTGTCCAAGAAAAAGCTCAAATATCACAGACTATGGTGACCTGCCTGGGCTTCATTCTCACAGAAGGTTGGAGAAGCCCATCCCAGGAAAGGGAAGAAACAATTTACAGCCTTACCCATTTCTAAAACTAGAAGACAGCTTAGGGGTTCCTGGGGAGGCCAGGGTTTGCTGCTTCTGGATCCCTAACTACAGTCTACTAGCTGGGCCTCTATATGAAACACTGAAAGGAAAAGATGATGATCCTTTTGAATAGAATCCAGAAGTGGCCTTTCAAGAATGGAAAGAGCAGTCAATTCAGACCCTTGCCCTGGAACTCCCTAATTTAGCTAAACCCTTTGACCTTTACATTCCTGGTGAACGGTGAATCGCCATTGGAGTATTAGTGCAAAACATGGGACCACTTGAAATGGAACAGTGCAAGAATGCCATCCAGGTAGGATAAGCTACGGTCACCAAGGGGCTTGGCCCACCGCCACATCTGGCCAAGATACTGGCAGTATCTGAAAACCTGGAAATCAGCAGCCCAAAAGGCCACCTCCCTCCTAAGGGAAAAGGACCCCACGTGGTGATCCTAACCCCCAACCATGCCCTGAAGTTGCAGGGTTTGCTCCGTGGGCACACTGACCTTGAGTGAGGAGGCCCTCCAACTCCAACCTCCAGAGAGATAACCGGGGCAAAGGGGCACCATGACGACTCGTGTGACCATCACTTGACCTGGAGTTTCTCTCATAAAACAACAAGAGTGTGTCCCAAAAGAGTAGACTACTGCTTGCAGGACTTACTGCACCCAGAGGGGAGGTAATAATCTTGGCGGGGGAACCGTATATCACGCTGTCACCATAGAAGAGCCTACAGACACTGTGATGATGGTGGCCAATAAGACCGGCTGGACTCCTGTTTACTTCAAAAGGCTGTTGACTCAGTGGCCATCATGGTCCTTCATCACCACTGACCCTGGACTGTCTGGGAGTTGAGCAGGCAGGGTCCTGACACCTGGTGCTCTTTTTACGTTAATTCAGGGGCCTAATTGAAGAAAGCGCAGACTACTGTTCAGAGCATCTAGGCTGGCAGAAACGGTCAGCCTAAAGTGGCCGAACAAATGTGGGGCGGGGTGAAACTGGACCTCACAGCGTCACTGCACATCTCCTTCCTGGACCCTTAAAGGTCATTAGAATCTATAACACTACCAATACTTGTGCTCAGGCGGACGAGCAGGGAGGCAGGAGGCCTGGGGACAATCAACGTCACCTGGAGGCTGCTGGGGAGAAGTTCTGACCCTCGCCCACGGGTATGAGGGCTCCTAACTCAGCACTCAGCAGTTACAGATGAAGGGTCTGCACCCTCAGCACTCTAAGAATGAGGAAGGGGACAAAATGCAGAAGAGAGGTTTGTCCCAGGCAAAGCCCCTTAAAAATCCCTGGGAGAAAAAAATAGAATCTGGGCAATAAAATAAAGTCTAACCTTTTTTATCTTTTGTGCTTTGTCTAATTTCACGTGCTCCTAGGGTCCCACATACAGAGGTTCAACAGCCGGCACTTCAGACCAGATTTCCTAGTGCAGAATGGCTGGGTCGACACCTCAGCTCCTGGGGCACGGTGCAGACTCCGCGATATAGAGCCTGAGCTGCAGCCAACTGGGCCCTCGAGAGCTCCGTCCCCTCCCTCCCCCTGACTCTGACAGGATCTCTACACAGCAGCCCAGCCCACAGCCCACGGAGTAGCACATGCTCTCACCTCTCCATTCTCTGATCAAAATATAAAGTTTCTTTTGCTTCTGAACCAAACTCAGTCTCAATCTGTTGGCTTCAATGACACTGGGCAGGGGGACACTTGTTGGGGTCCACTCTGGAGGATCAGTAACAGAAATTGAGAACATTGTAACTTCAATGAACAGATGTGTGAGCCAAACTGTAATTAACATAGAACAGTGTATAAGGCTCGGGCAAAATAAGATGTTTCTAACACTTCCATTTGATATTTCCATCACTTTATTATAAGCAAGTTCAGTGAAAGGTTTGTCTTATTTGTCAGGTCAATACTAGAGAAACGAAGTGATTTCTTTCCAAGGATGTACATCTAATAATCTTGGTTAAAGCTTCAATCTTGTTTTAAATGCTTTTCCATTGAAAATGATACCTCTCTTTCAGCTCCCCCATTTCTGAGAAGTATAAAATCTTATAATTTATTAAGACCAAATGGGAAAGGTGGGAGGAGGGATAAATTAACAGTTTGGGATTAACACATACACACTGCTATGTATAAAATCGATCATCAACAAGGAACTACTGTATAGCACAGGGAACTACACTCAATATTTTGCAATAACCTATAAGGGGAAATAATCTGAAAAAGAATAGATGTTTTTATTGACATCATCTATTAATGACAGTTAAAATGGAACCTAAGGGAAGCCAGTGGTGAGTGCTTCTGACCCTGAAGACTTCAATCATCTAAAGTTTGGACTCTGCCTACTTCCCAAGGCCCTTAATGAACCTATGTGTAGCCGTAGCTTAAAAAATTCCCCAGTTTGGGTTGTGGAGAGACAGTGATTTTGAAAAAGCCCTGGTGTTCTCCTCACATGAATGGGACACTTCCTACACCTAAAACATGCCTGTCACACCCAGAGGATGGTATACCGTCTGATCGGGAAGAGTTTGGAAAAGGCATCTCATCTCCTCATCTCCTGGTGCTCGGGTTCACCCCTCCAGCGTCTTTACGAACAGTCTCCCCACTTGGAGATGTCAGCACTGTCAACATCCTGTTTGGAATTTGTCCAGAGGATGAAGCAGAAGGAGGAGGAACAATGAGTGACAAGACCTAGGTGTTCGGACAGGCACATGTCACTCTAATTTCCAACCAGGAAGACGAATTGACCAAAGGCTAGGGTTGCCCATGGAAACAGAATAGGGCTTGAGGAAATCCCGCTGCTTTGTGGCCAGTTCCCATAAACACAAGTTGAAAAATGGAACTCAGGGACACTAAAATTCACGAAACTGCAGAGTTGAAAATATCTCTCACTGAAAAATGTCTTGAGGAAAGTCAGAGAAAAGGACTTGTAAGCAACGGAGAATGGCAGGAAAGGGATTGGAAGAGGTAGAAAGGACTCGCCATTAAGCACAAGAAAAGGGGCTGAACATTGCCAACATTGCAGTTGGCCAAAAAGGGTGTATGCGTCTTTTTCTGTATATACTCAAGAAAAGGGCATACACTTTTTTAGCCAACCAAACAGGTGGGCACTGGAAATCAATACTACAAAACATATCACTTCGCATATGTCAGAAGAGCCTTCCTCGTAAAGTGTAAACACCAGAAATGCAGGACAGGGCAAGGAGAAAAGGGAGCCCTGTGAGGCTTATAGTGGAAATATATATTGCCAACGGTCACTCTGGAGAAGTGTATTGTGTTTACTAAAGCATCTAAAAAATGAGCTACAGAGCACAGGGCACTTGCACTCATGGACGTATATCTTGGGAAAGACAAAAATGGAGAGGACACAGGCACCCCAATGTTTACCGCCTCTCTGTTTAAAAGATCCTCGACTAGGATATAATTTATATGTCTCTGGAGGGAAAAAATGGATAGAGGTGTGGCACTTATGTAGAGTGGAATATTACTCAGCCTGAAAATCAGTGAAATATGGCCAGTTGTAACAACCCCAGAGTAGTTACGTATGATCATTCAAAGTCACATAATTCAAAAAGAAAAAGACATACGATATTACTAATACATGGAATGTAAACGTGGCTACAAATGACCTGAATTACAAAACAGAATGGGGTCTCAAATTTAGAAGACCAACTTATGTTTGCTTAAGGAAAAAGGAGAGTTGTGGAGCTGCATAAAACCAGAGATTGAAATTAGCACAGATACCGTTCCATAAGCCAAATATGTAATAGAAAAAACCTACTCCCTGGTCAACGAAATGGACTGAACACGCCATATTCAACACCTACGAATACACCTGACTAGTAAGAATCTTCAAACTCATAGATTTATATGTCTCCGTAAGAAAATGAAGCGTGTGTACAGCGGCATGAATGCAGCAGAGAAAATCCGATAAAACCCATTCTCAAAATGAATTACAAAAACAAAACCCAAGGACAGTGAAATAGAGAACAATTCTTAAATAATTCATTCAGGGCTTGTGATGCAACCTGGATTTACCACATCTACACCCAGAGCTGAGTGAGACATAAGGTTGGGCACTTCGGGCTGATAGCATTGGTAAGGTTCGATGAGCAAATGCAGACCCTTTGAAGTCATACTGCATGGTACCCATTCCATGGGTCCCAAATCTCCAGGTTAAAGGGATTCTTCCTTCAGCTAAAACATGCATGGGAAACACACAGTATGGTGCAGCGTGTGACCGGGAAACGTTCTCAAATGCATCTCAGTTTTTGTCCCCTTTTACTCGGGTTCACAATTCCAGACCCTTTACTAACACTCTCCCCACTTGGAGAGTCAGTGCCTTTAACCTCCTGTTTGGGACAGTTTGCAATTTCTGCGCAAGATGAACAGGAATAGGGAGAACCAATGAGAGACTAGCTGTAGGTGTCTGCACGGGCAAATTTAACGCTCATTTCCCACCAGGAAGAGGAATTAACCAAAGGCTCAGCATGCCGTGCCGGAACAAGATTAGGGCCTGAAGCAATCCTGCGGGTTTGCAGCCAGCTCACAAGAAAGCGATTTGAAGAAAGGAGCTCAGGGGCACTCTAATTCACAAACCTGCAGAGTTATAAATGACAGCTATCGTCCAAAAATATATTGAAGGAAGGCTGCGAAGAGGACTTGAAAGCGGGGCAGAATTGCAGGAAAACGATTTCAGGGGGTAGACTGGAATTGCATTTAATCATAGGAAAAGAGGCAGAATGTCGACAATGATGCACTTGGCCAAAAAGGGCGTATGCGTTTTTTCCTGAATATATTCAGGAAAAAACGCATACGCACTTTTTGGCCAACCAAGCAAGCATGTTAAAGAAATCTGCACTACAATGAAGTCTCACTGCCCCCCGGTCAAAAGGGCCATCTGAAAAAAGTGTAAAATCCAGAAATGCAGCACAGGCCATGGAGAACAAGGAGCCTAGTTATGCTGATGGGTGGGATGTAAATTGCCAGCAGCCACTCTGGAGAAGTGTATGGTGTTTCCTGAAACACCTAAAAAACAAAGCAACGGAGCCTATGGCACTTCCACTTATGGTCCTATAGATTAGGGAAATTAAAATCCACAACACACAGCCACCCCAAAGTTTCAGACGGCTCTGTTTACAAGAACCTCATCTATGGTACAAGTTAAATATCCCAGAAAGCGAAAAATGGATAAAGAAGTTGCGGTACGTACGTACAATGGAATATCACTCACCAATGAAATCTATGTCATCTGGCCCGT
Source organism: Delphinapterus leucas (assembly GCF_059928025.1). Lineage (NCBI taxonomy): Eukaryota > Metazoa > Chordata > Mammalia > Artiodactyla > Monodontidae > Delphinapterus > Delphinapterus leucas. Next base: position 14,312,259 of record NW_028322236.1, on the reverse strand, counting down.
CGTGGCATAATGAGTGGATTCAGGTACGATGATTCTAAGTGAAATAAGTCACACAGAAAATGAAACATCATAAGATATCACTAATACACGGAACGTAATCTTGGCTACACCAGAACTGAATTACAAAACAGAACAGGGTCTCAAATTTAGAAAACCAACTTATGTTTGCTTAAGGGGAAAGGTAAGTTGGGGTGCTGTATAAAACCAGAGATAGAAATTAGCACACATACCATTCCATACGTCAAATATGTAATAGTCAAGACCTACCCCTTGCTCAACGAAATGGGCTAAACAGCCTATATTCAACGCCTAAGTATACACCTGACTAGAAACAATTTTCAAACCCATGGATTTATATGTCTCCATAAGAGAATCAAGCGTGTGTACCGCTGCATGAAGGCAGCAGAGAAAATATGATAAATCCCATTATCAAAATGAATTACAAAAACAAAACCCAATGACAGTGAAATAGAGAGCAATTCTTAAATAATTCATTCAGGGCTTGTGATGCAACCTGGATTTACCTCATCTACACCCAGAGCTGAGTGAGACATAAGGTTGGACACTTCGGGCTGATACCATTGGTGAGGTTCGATGAGCAAATGCATACCATTTGAAGTCATACTGCATGGTACCCATTCCATGGGTCCCAACTCTCCAGGTTTAAGCGATTCTTCCTTCAGCTAAAACATGCATGGGAAACCCACAGTATGGTGCACCGTGTGACCGGGAAACGTTTTCAAATGCATCTCAGTTTCGTCCCCTTTTACTCGGGTTCACCATTCCAGACCCTTTACTAACACTCTCCCCACTTGGAGAGTCAGTGCCTTTAACCTGCTGTTTGGCACAGTTTGCAATTTCTGCGCAAGATGAACAGGAATAGGAGAACCAATGAGAGACTATCTGTAGGTGTCTGCACGGGCAAATTTAACGCTCATTTCCCACCAGGAAGAGGAATTAACCAAACGCTCAGCATTTCGTGCCGCAAAAAGATTAGGGCCTGAAGCAATCCTGTGGGTTTGGGGTCAGCTCAAAAGAAAGCAATGTGAAGAAAGGAGCTCAGGGGCACTGTAATTCACAAACCTGCAGAGTTATAAATCACAGCTATCGTTCAAAAATATATTGAAGGAAGGCTGCAAAGAGGACATGAAAGCGGGGCAGAATTGCAGGAAAACGATTTCAGGGGGTAGACTGGAATTGCATTTAAAGCATAGGAAAAGAGGCAGAACGTCGACAATGATGCACTTGGCCAAAAATGGCGTATGCGTTTTTTCCTGAATATATTCAGGAAAAAACGCATACGCACTTTTTGGCCAACCAAGCAAGCATGTTAAAGAAATCTGCACAACAATGAAGTCTCACTGCCCCCCAGTCAAAAGGGCCATCTGAAAAAAGTGTAAAATCCAGAAATGCAGCACAGGCCATGGAGAACAGGGAGCCTTGTTATGCTGATGGGTGGGATGTAAATTGCCAACAGCCACTCTGGAGAAGTGTATGCTGTTTCTTGAAACACCTAAAAAACAAAGCAACGGAGCCTACGGCACTTCCACTTATGGTCCTATAGATTAGGGAAATTAAAATCGAAAACACACAGCCACCCCAAAGTTTCAGACGGCTCTGTTTACAAGAACCTCATCTACCGTACAAGGTAAATATCCCAGAGAGCGAAAAATGGATAAAGAAGTTGTGGTACGTACGTACAATGGAATATCACTCACCAATGAAATCTACATCATCTGGCCCGTCGTGGCATAATCAGTGGATTCAGGTACGATGATTCTATGTGAAATAAGTCACACAGAAAATGAATCATCATAAGATATCACTAATACACTGAATTTAATCTTGGCTACACATGAACTGAATTACAAAACAGAACAGGGTCTCAAATTTAGAAAACCAACTTATGTTTGCTTAAGGGGAAAGGTGAGTTGGGGTGCTGCATAAAACCAGAGATAGAAATTAGCACAGATACCATTCCATACGTCAAATATGTAATAGTCAAGACCTCCACTTGGTCAACGAAATGGGCTAAACACCCTATATTCAACGCCTAGGAATACACCTGACTAGTAAGAATCTTCAAACCCATGGATTTATATGTCTCCATAAGAGAATCAAGCGTGTGTACAGCTGCATGAAGGCAGCAGAGAAAATACGATAAATCCTATTGTCAAAATGAATTACAAAAACAAAACACAATGACAGTGAAATAGAGAGCAATTCTTAAATAATTCATTCAGGTCTTGTGATGCAACCTGGATTTACCCCATCTAAACCCAGAGCTGAGTGAGACATAAGGTTGGACACTTCCGGCTGATACCATTGGTGAGGTTCGATGAGCAAATGCAGACCATTTGAAGTCATACTACATGGTACACATTCCATGGGTCCCAACTCTCCAGGTTTAAGCGATTCTTCCTTCAGCTAAAGCATGCATGGAAAACCCACAGTATGGTGCACCGTGTGACCGGGAAACGTTTTCAAATGCATCTCAGTTTTCGTCCCCTTTTACTCGGGTTCAGAATTCAAGACCCTATACTAACACTCTCCCCACTTGGAGAGTCAGTGCCTTTAACCTGCTGTTTGGCACAGTTTGCAATTTCTGCACAAGATGAACAGGAATAGGGAGAACCAATGAGAGACCAGCTGTAGGTGTCTGCAGGGGCAAATTTAACGCTTATTTCCCACCAGGAAGAGGAATTAACCAAAGGCTCAGCATGCCGTGCCGGTACAAGATTGGGCCTGAAGGAATCCTGCGGGTTTGGGGCCAGCTCAAAAGAAAGCGATTTGAAGAAAGGAGCTCAGGGGCACTGTAACTCACAAACCTGCAGAGTTATAAATGACAGCTATCGTTCAAAAATATATTGAAGGAAGGCTGCAAAGAGGACTTGAAAGCGGGGCAGAATTGCAGGAAAACGATTTCAGGGGGTAGACTGGAATTGCATTTAAAGCATAGGAAAAGAGGCAGAACGTCGACAATGATGCACTTGGCCAAAAATGGCGTATGCGTTTTTTTCTGAATATATTCAGGAAAAAACGCATACGCCCTTTTTGGCCAACCAACCAAGCATGTTAAAGAAATTCACAACAATGAAGTCTCACTGCCCCCCGGTCAAAAGGGCCATCTGAAAAAAGTGTAAAATCCAGAAATGCAGCACAGGCCATAGAGAACAGGGAGCCTTGTTATGCTGATGGGCGGGATGTAAATTGCCAACAGCCACTCTGGAGAAGTGTATGGTGTTTCCTGAAACACCTAAAAAACAAAGCAACGGAGCCTACGGCACTTCCACTTATGGTCCTATAGATTAGGGAAATTAAAGTCAAAAACACACAGCCACCCCAAAGTTTCAGACGGCTCTGTTTACAAGAACCTCATCTACGGTACAAGTTAAATATCCCAGAAAGCGAAAAATGGATAAAGAAATTGCGGTACGTACGTACAATGGAATATCACTCAGCAATGAAATCTATGTCATGAGGCCCGTCGCGGCATAATGAGTGGATTAAGGTACGATGATTCTAAGTGAAATAAGTCACACAGAAAATGAAACATCATAAGATATCACTAATACACGGAATGTACTCTTGGCTACACATGAACTGAATAACAGAACAGGGTCTCAAATTTAGAAAACCAACTTATGCTTGCTTAAGGGGAAAGGTGAGTTGGGGTGCTGCATAAAACCAGAGATAGAAATTAGCACAGATACCTTTCCGTAAGCCAAATATGTAATACTCAAAACCTACCCCTTGCTCAACGAAATGGACTAAACACCCCATATTCAACGCCTAGGAATACACCTGACTAGTAAGAATCTTCAAACCCATGGATTTATATGTCTCCGTAAGAGAATGAAGCGTGTGTACAGCGGCATGAATGCAGCAGAGAAAATCCGATAAATCCCATTATCAAAATGAATTACACAAACAAAACCCAAGGACAGTGAAATAGAGAGCAATTCTTAAATAATTCATTCAGGGCTTGTGATGCAACCTGGATTTACCACATCTACACCCAGAGCTGAGTGAGACATAAGGTTGGGCACTTCGGGCTGATAGCATTGGTGAGGTTCGATGAACAAATGCAGACCCTTTGAAGTCATACTGCATGGTACACATTCCATGGGTCCCAACTCTCCAGGTTTATGGGATACTTCCTTCAGCTAAAACATGCATGGGAAATCCGCAGTATGGTGCACCGTGTGACCGGGAAACGATTTCAAATACATCTCAGTTTTGGTCCCCTTTTACTCGGGTTCACCATTCCAGACACTTTACTAACACTCTCCCCACTTGGAGAGTCAGTGCCTTTAACTTCAGGTTTGGCACAGTTTCCAATTTCTGCGCAAGATAAACAGGTATAGGGAGAACCAATGAGAGACTCGCTGTAGGTGTCTGCACGGGCAAATTTAACGCTCATTTCGCACTAGGATGATGAATTAACCAAAGGGTCAGCATGCCGTGCCAGAACAAGATTAGGGCCTGAAGCAATCCAGCGTGTTTGCGGCCAGCTCACAAGATAGCGAGTTGAAGAAAGGAGCTCAGGGGCACTGTAACACACAAACCTGCAGTTATAAATGACAGCTATCGTCCAAAAATATATTGAAGGAAGGCTGCGAAGACGACTTGTAAGCGGGACAGATTTGCAGGAAAACGATTTCAGGGGGTAGACGGGAATTGCATTTAAAGCATAGGAAAAGAGGCAGAACGTCGACAATGATGCTCTTGGCCAAAAAGGGCGTATGCGTTTTTTCCCGAATATATTCAGGAAAAAACGCATACACACTTTTTGGGCAACCAAGCAAGCATGTTAAAGAAATCTGCACTACAATGAAGTCTCACTGCCCCCCGGTCAAAAGGGCCATCTGAAAAAAGTGTAAAATCCAGAAAGGCAGCACAGGCCATGGAGAACAGGGAGCCTTGTTATGCTGATGGGCGGGATGTAAATTGCCAACAGCCACTCTGGAGAAGTGTATGGTGTTTCCCGGAACACCGAAAAAACAAAGCTACGGAGCCTACGGCACTTCCACTTATGGTCCTATAGCTTAGGGAAATTAAAATCAAAAACACACAGCCACCCCAAAGTGTCGGACGGCTCTGTTTACAAGAACCTCATCTACGGTACAAGTTAAATATCCCAGAATGTGAAAAATGGATAAAGAAGTTGTGGTACGTACGTTCAATGGAATATCACTCAGCAATGAAATCTATGTCATCAGGCCCGTCGCGGCATAATGAGTGGATTCAGGTACGATGATTCTAAGTGAAATAAGTCACACAGAAAATGAAACATCATAAGATATCACTACTACACGGAATGTAAACTTGGCTACACATGAACTGAATTACAAAACAGAACAGGGTCTCAAATTTAGAAAACCAACTTATGCTTGCTTAAGGGGAAAGGTGAGTTGGGGTGCTGCATAAAACAAGAGATAGAAATTAGCACAGATACCTTTCCATAAGCCAAATATGTAATAGTCAAGACCTACCCCTTGCTCAACGAAATGGACTAAACACACCATATTCAACCCCTAGGAATACACCTGTGTAGTAAGAATCTTCAAACACTTGGATTTATATGTCTCTGTAAGAGAATGAAGCGTGTGTACAGCGGCATGAATGCAGCAGAGAAAATCCGATAAATCCCATTATCAAAATGAATTACACAAACAAAACCCAAGGACAGTGAAATAGAGAGCAATTCTTAAATAATTCATTCAGGGCTTGTGATGCAACCTGGATTTACCACATCTACACCCAGAGCTGAGTGAGACATAAGGTTGGGCACTTCGGGCTGATAGCATTGGTGAAGTTCGATGAGCAAATGCAGACCCTTTGAAGTCATACTGCATGGTACCCATTCCATGGGTCCCACATCTCCAGGTTTAAGGGATTCTTCCTTCAGCTAAAACATGCATGGGAAACCCACAGTATGGTGCACCGTGTGACCGGCAAACGTTTTCAAATGCATCTCAGTTTTCGTCCCCTTTTACTCGGGTTCACCATTCCAGACCCTTTACTAACACTCTCCCCACTTGGAGAGTCAGTGCTTTTAACTTCCTGTTTGGCACAGTTTGCAATTTCTGCGCAAGATGAACAGGAATAGGGAGAACCAATGAGAGACTAGCTGTAGGTGTCTGTACGGGCAAATTTAGTGCTCATTTCCCACCAGGAGGAGGAATTAACCAAAGGCTCAGCATGCCGTGCCTGAACCAGATTAGGGCCTGACAATCGTGCTGGTTTGCAGCCAGCTCACAAGATAGCGAGTTGAAGAAAGGAGCTCAGGGGCACTGTAACTCACAAACCTGCAGAGTAATAAATGACAGCTATCGTCCAAAAATATATTGAAGGAGGCCTGCAAAGACGACTTGTAAGCGGGACAGATTTGCAGGAAAACGATTTCAGGGGGTAGACGGGAATTGCATTTAAAGCATAGGAAAAGAGGCAGAAAGTCAACAATGATGCTCTTGGCCAAAAAGGGCGTATGCGTTTTTTCCTGAATATATTCAGGAAAAAACGCATACGCCCTTTTTGGCCAACCAAGCAAGCATGTTAAAGAAATCTGCACTACAATGAAGTCTCACTGCCCCCCGGTCAAAAGGGCCATCTGAAAAAAGTGTAAAATCCAGAAAGGCAGCACAGGCCATGGAGAACAGGGAGCCTTGTTATGTTGATGGGCGGGATGTAAATTGCCAACAGCCACTCTGGACAAGTGTATGGTGTTTCCTGGAACACCTAAAAAACAAAGCAACGAAGCCTACGGCACTTCCACTTATGGTCCTATAGCTTAAGGAAATTAAAATCAAAAACACACAAACACCCCAAAGTTTCGGACGGCTCTGTTTACAAGAACCTCGTCTACGGTTCAAGTTAAATATCCCAGAATGTGAAAAATGGATAAAGTAGTAGTGGTACCTACATACAATGGAATATCACACAGCAATGAAATCTATGTCATCAGGCCCGTCGCGGCATAATGAGTGGATTCATGTACAAAGATTCTAAGGGAAATAAGTCACACAGAAAATGAAACATCATAAGATATCACCAATACACGGAATGTAAACTTGGCTGCACATGAACTGAATTACAAAACAGAACAGGGTCTCAAATTTAGAAAAACAACTTATGCTTGCTTAAGGGGAAAGGTGAGTTGGGGTGCTGCATAAAACCAGAGATAGAAATTAGCACAGATACCTTTCCATAAGCCAAATATGTAATAGTCAAGACCTACCCCTTGCTCAACGAAATGGACCAAACAACACATATTAAACGCCTAGGAATACACCTGACTAGTAAGAATCTTCAAACCCATGGATTTATATGTCTCCATAAGAGAATCAAGCGTGTGTACAGCTGCATGAAGGCAGCAGAGAAAATCCGATAAATCCCATTATCAAAATAAATTGAAAAACAAAACACAATGACAGTGAAATAGAGAGCAATTCTTAAATAATTCATTCAGGGCTTGTGATGCAACCTGCATTTACCTCATCTACACCCAGAGCTGAGTGAGACATAAGGTTGGACACTTCGGGCTGATAGCATTGGTGAGGTTCGATGAGCAAATGAAGACCCTTTGAAGTCATACTGCATGGTACCCATTCCATGGGTCCCAACTCTCCAGGTTTAAGCGATTCTTCCTTCAGCTAAAACATGCATGGGAATCCCACAGTATGGTGCACCGTGTGACTGGCAAACGTTTTCAAATGCATCTCAGTTTTCGTCCCCTTTTACTCGGGTTCACCATTCCAGAACATTTACTAACACTCTCCCCACTTGGAGAGTCAGTGCCTTTAACCTCCTGTTTGGCACAGTTTGCAATTTCTGCGCAAGATGAACAGGAATAGGGAGAACAAATGAGAGACTAGCAGTAAGTGTCTGCACGGGCAAATTTAATGCTCATTTCCCACCAGGAAGAGGAATTAACCAAAGGATCAGCATGCCGTGCCGGAAACAGATTAGGGCCTGAAGCAATCCTGCGGGTTTGCGCCCAGCTCACAAGTTGCGAGTTGATGAAAGGAGCTCAGGGACACTGTAACTCACAAACATGCAGAGTTATAAATGACAGCTATCGTCCAAAAATATATTGAAGGAAGGCTGCGAAGACGACTTGTAAGCGGGGCAGAATTGCAGGAAAATGATTTCAGGGGGTAGACGGGAATTGCATTTAAAGCATAGGAAAAGAGGCAGAACGTCGACAATGATGCTCTTGGCCAAAAAGGGTGTATGCATTTTTTCCTGAATTTATTGAGGAAAAAAAGCATATGCGCTTTTTGGCCAACCAAGCAAGCATGTTAAAGAAATCTGCACTACAATGAAGTCTCACTGCCCCCCGGTCAAAAGGGCCATCTGAAAAAAGTGTAAAATCCAGAAAGGCAGCACAGGCCATGGAGAACAGCGAGCCTTGTTATGCTGATGGGCGGGATGTAAACTGCCAACAGCAAGTCTGGAAAAATGTATGGTGTTTCCCGGAACATCTAAAAAACAAAGCAACGGAGCCTATGGCACTTCCCCTTATGGTCCTATAGCTTAGGAAAGTTAAAATCAAAAACACACAGCCACCCCAAAGTGTCGGACGGCTCTGTTTACAAGAACCTCGTCTACGGTACAAGTTAGATATCCCAGAATGTGAAAAATGGATAAAGAAGTTGTGGTACGTACGTACAATGGACTATCACACAGCAATGAAATCTATGTCATCAGGCCCGTCGCGGCATAATGAGTGGATTCAGGTACGATGATTCTAAGTGAAATAAGTCACACAGAAAATGAAACATCATAAGATATCACTACTACACGGAATGTAAACTTGGCTACACATGAACTGAATTACAAAACAGAACAGGGTCTCAAATTTAGAAAACCAACTTATGCTTGCTTAAGGGGAAAGGTGAGTTGGGGTGCTGCATAAAACCAGAGATAGAAATTAGCACAGATACCTTCACATAAGCCAAATATGTAATAGTCAAGGCCTACCCTTTGCACAATGAAATGGACTAAATACCCCATATTCAACGCCTAGGAATACACCTGACTGGTAATAATCTTCAAACCCATGGATTTATATGTCTCCGTTAGGGAATGAAGCGTGTGTACAGCAACATGAATGCAGCAGAGAAAATCCGATAAATCCCATTATCAAAATGAATTACAAAAACCAAACACAAGGACAGTGAAATAGAGAGCAATTCTTAAATAATTCATTCAGGCTTGTGATGCAACCTGGATTTACCACATCTACACCCAGAGCTGAGTGTGACATAAGGTTGGGCACTTCGGGCTGATAGCACTGGTGAGGTTCGATGAGCAAATGCAGACCCTTTGAAGACATACTGCATGGTACCCATTCCATGGGTCCCAAATCTCCAGTTATAAGGGATTCTTCCTTCAGCTCAAAACATGCATGGGAAACCCACAGTATGGTGGACCGTGTGACCGGCAAACGTTTTCAAATGCATCTCAGTTTTCCTCCCCTTTTACACGGGTTCACCATTCCAGACCCTTTACTCACACTCTCCCCACTTGGAGAGTCAGTGCCTTTAACCTCCTGTTGGACACAGTTTGCAATTTCTGCGCAAGATGAACAGGAATAGGGAGAACCAATGAGAGACTAGCTGTAGGTGTCTGTACGGGCAAATTTAACGCTCATTTCCCACCAGGAAGAGGAATTAACCAAAGGCTCAGCATGCCCTGCTGGAACCAGATAAGGGCCTGAAGCAATCCTGCGGGTTTGCGGCCAGCTCACAAGTTAGCGAGATGAAGAAAGGAGCTCAGGGGCACTGTAACTCACAAACCTGCAGAGTTATAAATGACAGCTATCGTCCAAAAATATATTGAAGTATGTCTGCGAAGAGGACTTAGAATTTGGGCAGAAATTCAGGAAAACGATTTCAGGGGGTAGACTGGAATGCACTTAAAGCCTAGGAAAAGACGGAGAACAGCGACAATGATGCACTTGGCCAAAAAGGGCGTATGCGTTTTTTCCTGAATATAATCAGGAAAAAATGCATACGCCCTTTTTGGCCAACCAAGCAAGCGTGTAAAGAAATCTGCACTAAAATGAAGTCTCTCTGCCCCCCGGTCAAAAGGGCCATCTGAAAAAAGTGTAAAATCCAGAAAGGCAGGACAGGCCATGGAGAAGAGGGAGCATTGTTATCCTGATGGTCGGCATGTGAATTGCCAACAGCCACTCTGGAGAAGTGTATGGTATTTCCTGAAACACATAAGAAACAAAGCAACACAGCCTATGGCACTTCCACTTATGGTCCTATAGCTTAGGGAAATTAAAATCAAAACCACACAGGCACCCCAAAGTTTGGAACGGCTCTGTTTACAAGAACCTCTTGTACGGTACAAGTTAAATATCCCAGAGGGCGAAAAATGGATAAAGAAGTTGTGGTTCTTACGTACAATGGAATATCACTCAGCAATGAAATCTATGTCATCAGGCCCGTAGCGGCATAATGAGTGGATTCAGGTACGATGATTCTACGTGCAATAGGTCACACAGAAAAAGAAACATCATAAGATATCACTAATACACGGAATGTAAACTTGGCTACACATGAAATGAATTACAAAACAGAACAGTGTCTCAAATTTAGAAAACCAACTTATGCTTGCTTTTTGGGAAAGGTGAGTTCGGGTGCTGCATAAAAACAGAGATTGAAATTCGCACTGATACCGTTCCATAAGCCAAATATGTAATAGACAAGACCTACTGCTTGCTCAACGAAATGGGCTCAACACCCCATATTCAACGCCTAGGAATATACCTGCCTAGCAAGAATCTTAAAACCCATGGATTTATATGTGTCCATAAGAGAATCCAGCGTGTGTTCAGTGGCCTAAAGGCAGCAGTGAAAATCCGATAAATCACATTATCAAAATAAATTTCAAAAACAAAACACAATGACAGTGAAATAGAGAGCAATTCTTAAATAATTCACTCAGGGCTTCTGATGCAACCTGGATTTACCACATGTACACCCAGTGCTGGGGAGACATAAGGCCGGACACTTCGCCCTGATAGTATTGTTGAGGTTCGGTGAGCAATTGCAGACCCTTTGAAGTCATACTGCATGGTACCCATTCCAAGGGTCCCAACTCTCCAGGTTTAAGGGATTCTTCCTTCCGCTACATCATGTATGGGAAACCCAGAGTATGGTCCACCATGTGATTGGGAAACGTTTTCAAATGCATCTCAGTTTTCGTCCCTTTATACTCGGGTTCACCATTCCAGATGCTTAACTAACACTCTCCCCACTTGGAGAGTCAGTGCCTTTAACCTCCTGTTTGTCACAGTTTGCAATTTCTGCGCAAGATGAACAGGAATAGGGAGAACCAATGAGAGACTAGCTGTAGGTGTCTGCACGGGCAATTTAATGCTCATTTCTCACCAGGAAGTGGAATTAACCAAAGGCTCAGAATGCCGTGCCGGAACCAGATTAGGGCCTGAAGCAATACTGCGGGTGTGCAGGCAGCTCACAAGATAGCGAGTTGAACAAAGGAGCTCAGGGGCACTGTAATTCACAAACCTGCAGAGTTATAAATGACAGCTATCGTCCAAAAATATATTGAAGGAAGGCTGCGAAGAGGACTTGAAAGCGGGGCAGAATTCCAGGAAAACGATTTCAGGAGGTAGACGGGAAATGCACTGAAAGCATAGGAGAAGAGGCAGAACCTCGACAATGATGCACTTGTTCAAAAAGTGCATATGCGTTTTTTCCAAGGCCCTCCTTAAAGAGAGTAGGGGGCTCCCAGCATGCTTCAGTGGCCAACAGAGGGCCCACATCGCCAAGGTGACGTGAGCCAGCCAGGCAGGAGTGACCTCACATCAGAGGGCCCACCTCACAGAAGGGTAAGGGACCCAGCCATTATCAGACTCTCACCAGAGGGCCCACATCAGCAAGGGGCTGGGAACCAGGCAGGAGTGTCTTCACACCCGTGGGGCCACATCATCGCAAGTTGAGGTACCCAGCACATGTGGCCTCAAACCAGAGGACCCACATCTCCATGGGTCTCGGAGCGAGGCAGGCAGGATGAACCTCAAAACACGTGGCCCATTGTATAAAAAAGGTGAGGAATCCAGCAGTTGGAACATCCCAGCAGGCGGCCCAGAGCACCGAGGCTATGGGATCCAGGCAATGATGAACTCACAACAGAGGGCCCTCATCATGAAACTGTGAGCAACCTAGCCATTGTGACCTCAGAGCACAAGGCCCACATCCCCATGGGGAAGCGAACCAAGCAGGAGTGTCATCGCACCAGTGGGCACACATCAGAAAATGTGGGGAGCCCAGCAGTTAGGGCCTGATGCCAGAGGGCCCTCATCACCGAGGAGAGGAGGCTCCCAGCAGGCTCCAACTGCTACAAGAGGGCCAACGTCGCCAATGCGGGGTGTGCCAGCCAGGCAGGAGTGACCTCAGAGCAGAGGGCCAACCTCAAAAAAGTGTGAGGAACCCAAAGAGGATTAGACTCTCACCAGAGGGCCCACATCACCAAGAGGATCAGAACCAGGCAGGACTGTCTTCACACCAGGGTGACCACATCATAGAAAGGTGAGGAACCCAGCACATGTGGCCTAAACCAGAAGACCCACATCTCCAAGGGGCTCGGAGTGAGGCATGCAGGAGTAGCCTCACAACACAGGGCCCATAGAATAAAAAAGCTGAGGAATCCTGCAGTGGGAACCTCCCAGCAGGCGGCCCAGAGCACCGAGTCTATGCGATCCAGGCTGCAGTGAACTCACAGCAGAGGGCCCATATCATGAAACTGTGAGCAACCCAGCCATTGGGACCTCACAGCAGAAGGCCCACATCCCCATGGGGTTGGGAACATGGCAAGAGTGTCCTCGCACCACTTAGCACGTATCAGAAAAAGTGGGTACCCAGCAGTTACGGCCTGACGCTAGAGAGCCCTCATCACCGAGGGGAGGTGGCTCCCAGCAGGCTCCAACTGCCACAAGAGGGCCGATGTCGCCAAGGCGGGGTGTGCCAGCCAGTCAGTAGTGACCTCACAGCAGAGGGCCCACCTCACAGAAGGGTGAGGAACCCAGCCAGGATCAGACTCTCACCAGAGGGCCCACATCACCAAGGGGATAGAAACCAGGCAGGAGTGTCCTCACACCAGCAGGGCCACATCATCGAAAGGTGAGGGACCCAGCACACGTGGCCTCAAACCAGAGGACACACATCACCAAGGGGCTGGGAGTGAGTCAGGCAGGAGGAGTCTCCAAACAGAGGGCCCATAGAAGAGAAAAGGTGAGGAATCCCGCAGTTGGAACCTCCCCGCAGGCGGCCAGGAGCAGCGAGGCTATGGGATCCAGGCCGGAGTGAACTCACACCAGAGGGCCCTCATCATGAAACTGAGCCACCCACCGTTGGGACCTCAGAGCAGAAGGCCCATATTCCCATGGGGTTGGAAACCTGGCAGGAGTGTACTCACACCACAGGGCGCACATCAGAAAATTTTGGGAGCCCAGGAGTTAGAGCCTGACGCCAGAGGGCCCTCATTACCGAGGGGAGGAGACTCCCAGCAGGCACCAACTCCCAACTGAGGGCCCACGTCGCCAAGGTGACGTGTGCCAGTCAGGCAGGAGTGACCTCACAGCAGAGGGCCTACCTCACAGAAGGGTGAGGAAACCAGCCAGGATAAGACTCTCACCAGAGAGCCCACATCACCAAGGGGACCGGAACAAGGCAGGAGTGTCCTCACACCAGTGTGGCCACATTATAGAAAGGTGACGAACCCAGCACATGTGGCCTAAACCAGAGGACCCACATTTCCAAGGTGCTCCGAGTGAGGCAGGCAGGAGTAGCCTAACAACACAGGGCCCACAGAATAAAAAATGTGAGGAATCCAGCAGTTGGAACCCCCCAGCAGGTGGCCCAGAGTACGGAGCCTATGTGATCCAGGCCACAGTGAACTCACAGCAGAGGGCTCACATCATGACACTGTGAGCAACCCAGCTGGTGGGACCTCAGAGCAGAAGGCCCACATCCCCATGGGGATGGGAACGTGGCAGGAGTGTACTCGCACGACAGGGCACATATCAGAAAATTTTGGGAGCCCATGAGTTAGGGCCTGACGCCAGAGGGCCCTCATTACCGAGGGGAGGAGACTCCCAGCAGGCACCAACTCCCAACTGAGGACCCACATCGCCAAGGTGATGTGTGCCAGCCAGGCAGGAGTGACCTCACAGCAGAGGGCCCACCTCCCAGAAGGGTGAGGAATCCAGCCAGGTTCAGACTCTCACCAGAGGGCCCCCATCACCAAGGGGATGGGAACCAGGCAGGAGTGTCCTCACACCAGTGGGGCCACATCAATAAAGGTGAGGAAACCGGCACATGTGGCCTCAAACCAGAGGACCCACATCACAAAGGGGCTGGGAGTGAGTCAGGAAGGAGGAGCATGAAAACACAGGACCCAAAGAATAAAAATGGTAAGGAATCCAGCAGTAGGAACCTCCCAGCAGGCGGCTCAGAGCACAGAGTCTATGGGATCTAGGCCTGAGTGAACTAACACCAGAGAGCCAACATCCTGAAACTGTGAACAACACAGGTGTTGGGACCATAGAGCAGAAGGCACATGGGGATGGGAACCTGGCAGGAGTGCCCTCACACCACTTAGCACGTATCAGAAAATGTGGGTAACCAGCAGTTAGGGCCTGATGCCAGAGGGTCTCATCACTGAGGGGAGGAGGCTCCCAGCGGGCTCCAACTGCCACCAGAGGGCCGACGTCGCCAAGGTGGGGTGTGTCAGCCAGGCAGGAGTGACCTCAGAGAAGAGGGCCCACCTCACAGAAGTGTGAGGAGCCCAACCAGGATCAGACTCTCACTGGAGGGCTCACATCACCAAGGGGATGGGAACCAGGCAGGAGTGTCCGCACACCAGTGGGGCCACATCTGCGAAAGGTGAGGAACCCAGCACATGTGGCCTCAAACCAGAGGACACACATCACCAAGGGGCTGGGAGTGAGGCAGGTGTCTGGAGGGGCACATTTAACTCTAATTTCCCACCAGGAAGAGGAATTAACCAAAGGCTCAGAGTGCCGTGCGGGACCCTGATTACGGCCTGAAGCAAACCTGCGGTTCTGTGGCCAGCTTTCAAGGAAACGAGTTAAGAAAGGAAATCACAGGCACTGTAATTCACAAACCTGCAGAGTTATAAATGACAGCTATTGGCAAAAATATATTGAAGTAAGTCTGCACAGAGGACTTGAAAACGAGGCAGAATTGCAGGAATCATATTTCAGGAGGTAGATTGGAATTGCATTTAAAGCATGTGAAAAGCGGCAGATCTTTGACAGTGATGCACTTGGACAAAAAGTGCGTATACATTTTTTCCTGAATATATTCAGGAAAAAACGCATATGCCCTTTGTGGCCAACCAAGAATTCGAGCAATGGAAATCCGCACTACAATGAAGTCTCATTTCCCATTCGTCAAAAGAGCCATCTGAAAAAAGTGTAAAACCCAGAAACACAGGACAGGCCATGGAGAACAGGGAGCCTTGTTATGCTGATGGACGGATTGTAAATTGCCAACAGACACTCTGGTGATGTTTATAGTGTATGCTGAAACATCTAAAAAACAAAGCTACAGAGCCTAGGGCACTTCCACTTTTGGCCCTATAGCTTAGGAAAATTAAAATCAACAAGACACAGCCAACACAATATCCAGGGCTGCTGTGTTTACAAGAACCTTGAGTCCAGTACAAATTAAATATCCCAGAAAGAAAAAAATGGATAAAGGAGTTGTCCTACTTACGTACAACGGAATATCACTCAGCAATGAAATCAATGTCATCAGGCCTGTAGCAGCAAATTGAGTGGATTTAAGTATGATGATTCTAAGAGAAATATGTCACACAGAGAAACATAATTATCATAAGATATCACAAATAGAGGGAGTGTAAACTTGGCTACACATAAACTGAATTACAAAACCGAGCAGAGTCTCACATTTAGATAAAAACTTATGCTTGCTTAACGGGAAAGTTGAGTTGGGGTGCTGTATAAAACCAGAGATTGAAATGAGCACACATACCGTTCCATAAGCCAAATATGTAATAGACAAGACCTACTCTTTGCTCAACGAAATAGACTAATCCATGGTGTATCACCTCACACCTGTTAGAATGGGCATCATCAGAAAATCTACAAACAACAAATGCTGGAAAGGGTGCGGAGATAAGGAACCCTCTTCCACTATTGTTGGGAATGTAAATTGATGCAGTCACTGTGGAGAACATTATGGAGTTTCTTATAAAACTAAGAATAGAATTACCATATAATACAGCAATCCCACTACTGGGCATATACCCAGACAAAACCATAAAACGAAAAGAGACATTCACCGCAATGTTCATTGCATCACTATTTACAATATCCAGGTAATGGAAGCAACCTAAATGCCCACAGACAGACGAATGCATAAAGATGAGGTACATATATAAAATGGAATATTTCTAAGCCATAAAAAGGAATGAAATTGGGTCATTTGTAGAGACGTTGATGGATCTAGAGACTGTCATACAGAGTGAAGTAAGTCAGAAAGAGAAAAACAAATCCTGTATATAAATGCATATATGTGGAACCTAGAAAAGTTGTACAGATGAAGCGTTTTGCAAGGCAGAAATAGAGCAACAGATGTAGACAACAAACGTATGGACACCAAGGGGGGAAAGCTGTTAGGGGGGTGGTGGTGGGAGGAGTTGAGAGATTGGGATTGGCATGTATACATTTCTATGTATAAAATAGGTAACCAAAAAGAACCTGCTGTATAAAAAAATAAAATAAAATTCAAAATTACAAAAAGTAAAACAGAAAAAATATTCTTCCCTTCACATACATGTATTTATATGAATAAATTATTTCCATGCTTATATCTGTAAATACAAAAAAGAGGAATAAAATCTACCTTGAACCAAAAACGAAAAAAAGAAAAAAAAACAGAACCCACCAGTTACACAGAGGAAAACCGTATCAGGGCCCTTGCTCCAGTTGTAAACAATTCTGAAGTTGGTCAGTGGTGGGGAATCATCTCCCATTCAGCCAGCATGCCCCACGCAACAAGCGTCCTCATTGCAAAGCTGGGGGCCCGTGCCGAGGCATCTGTGAGTAAACGTGGGCCGAGCCCCAGGCCAGCTGCTGCTGAAATGTTCCCACCCTTCCCAGGTAAAACACCTGAATATGTACAAGGACTTGAAAGCCTAGAGGAAGGGCCATGGAGCCACATGAGCGACAGCATGCCAGCCGACTTGGTGCCTGCAGGCCAGACAGGATGGTCCTGGCCCTGGGTGCTCTTCTGGAAGCTTTCCATTTCCCTGCCTGAGATACCCCTCCTGTCCCGGCCCCCACTGCTTTCTTCCTTACTCACCTCTGCCCAGGGAGAAATTCCAGCGGCAGGTATGGGTGGCACATCCTCTTCTTTAGCAGGTGGCATCTTGGCAACTGCTGCAGAAAGTCCAGCAGAGCCCCACTCACACTGGGCAACCCACAAAGCAGTGGCCTCTCACTCCCTCCCACCAGTCCAGCCCCGAGACTGCTGACAGGGCAGAAAATGGCGTCAGGCACAGCTGCAGGTGCTCTTGCTGCCTGGAGCGGTGTTTATATTGATCTCAACCCAGGCACACCTGGGGAGGTCTGGCCGGCACGGTCGGGCTTCCCAGGCCAGCCAATAATCACCCCTCAGGGGCTCACAGTTGCAGAAACTGGAACTTGCTGAATCGGCCAGGTCCAAGGAACAGGTGTGGGCTCCTGAGAGTCAGGATAGACAAGGGGCTGCAGCTCTGGCTTGTTTTCTAATTATATTATCTGGCCCATGAGTGGGAGACAACTTCAAGAAAACCCTCTCCTAATGAGAGGAACCCAGGAGTCAGGGAGAGGAGGGGTGGGTGGTGGGTGGAGACAGAGGCCTGGTGCCCCGGGTGCAGTGGAAGTCTCTGGAAGACCAGGTGGAGGGAGGCCACACAGAGTGATGCCCAGGGTCACAGACCTGTCGGAGCTGCTGTTTGTTAGTTCAAGTCCTGCTCTGAGGTGCTCTGTGTCAGATCTGAGTGACAGGTGAGCTGGGAGTGCTCTGCAATGAGGGCGATGTGCATGGCTCCTGTGTGCCCAGCCCTGCCACGGTACCTGAAAGGGTTGCTCTGTATCCTGGGAGGGGCCTGACCACGAGAGCCCCGTGGGCTGGGGTGGGGGTGGGGTACCTGCCCAGGTGAGCTCCATATCCTGGGATTGGCCTGACCTCGAGAGCCCCATGGGCTGCTGGAGTCCTGGTAAAAGATGTCAGGACAGTCAGTGAAGCCACCGAGGATATACCTCCAGTAGTTCCTAAACCCTACACCCTGCTGGTCATTCTACTAACCACCAGGACATGGTATTCTGTATTAGTCTTCAATGAAGCCTTCTTTTGTATTCTATTAGTCCCAGAATCACAAGAAATTTTGGCTTGTGAGTGGCAGGACTCAACATACAACTAAAACAATACTTCCGGGCCGTGTTGCCCCAAGGGTTCAAAAATTCCCACACCATCTTTGGGGAAAGCTCAGCTAAAGACCTAAAAGTTCTACCTCTGGAAAAGGAAACACTCCTTCAATATGCAGACGACATTCTGATCGCCAGCCCTACTAAGGAGACCTCTGAACTACCAAGCCAATAAAAGATACAAGTTGTCCAAGAAAAAGCTCAAATATCACAGACTATGGTGACCTGCGTGGGCTGCATTCTCACAGAAGGTCGGAGAAGCCCATCCCAGGAAAGGGAAGAAACAATTTACAGCCTTACCCATTTCTAAAACTAGAAGACAGCTTAGGGGTTCCTGGGGAGGCCAGGGTTTGCTGCTTCTGGATCCCTAACTACAGTCTACTAGCTGGGCCTCTATATGAAACACTGAAAGAAAAAGATGATGATCCTTTTGAATAGAATCCAGAAGTGGCCTTTCAAGAATGGAAAGAGCAGTCAATTCAGACCCTTGCCCTGGAACTCCCTAATTTAGCTAAACCCTTTGACCTTTACATTCCTAGTGAAATTTGAATGGCCATTGGAGTATTAGTGCAAAACCTGGGACCACTTGAAATGGAACAATGCAAGAATGCCATCCAGGTAGGATAAACTACGGTCACCAAGGGGCTTGGCCCACCGCCACATCTGGCCAAGATACTGGCAGTATCTGAAAACCTGGAAATCAGCAGCCCAAAAGGCCACCTCCCTCCTAAGGGAAAAGGACCCCACGTGGTGATCCTAACCCCCAACCATGCCCTGAAGTTGCAGGGTTTGCTCCGTGGGCACACTGACCTTGAGTGAGGAGGTCCTCCAACTCCAACCTCCAGAGAGATAACTGGGGCAAAGGGGCACCATGACGACTCGTGTGACCATCACTTGACCTGGAGTTTCTCTCATAAAACAACAAGAGTGTGTCCCAAAAGAGTAGACTACTGCTTGCAGGACTTACTGCACCCAGAGGGGAGGTAATAATCTTGGCGGGGGAACAGTATATCACGCTGTCACCATAGAAAAGCCTACAGACACTGTGATGATGGTGGCCAATAAGACCGGCTGGACTCCTGTTTACTTCAAAAGGCTGTTGACTCAGTGGCCATCATGGTCCTTCATCACCACTGACCCTGGACTGTCTGGGAGTTGAGCAGTCAGGGTGCTGACACCTGGTGCTGTTTTTACGTTAATTCAGGGGCCTAACTGAAGAAAGCACAGACTACTGGTCAGAGCATCTAGGCTGGCAGAAACGGTCAGCCTAAGGTGGCCGAACAAATGTGGGGCGGGGTGAAACTGGACCTCACAGCGTCACTGCACATCTCCTTCCTGGACCCTTAAAGGTCATTAGAATCTATAACACTACCAATACTTGTGCTCAGGCGGAGGAGCAGGGAGGCAGGAGGCCTGCGGACAAACAACGTCACCTGGAGGCTGCTGGGGAGAAGTTCAGACCCTCTCCCACAGGTATGAGGGCTCCTAACTCAGCACTCAGCAGTTACAGATGAAGGGTCTGCACCCTCAGCACTCTAAGAATGAGGAAGGGGACAAAATGCAGAAGAGGGGTTTGTCCCAGGCAAAGCCCCTTAAAAATCCCTGGGAGATAAAAATAGAATCTGGGCAATAAAATAAAGTCTAACCTTTTTTATCCTTTGTGCTTTGTCTAATTTCACGTGCTCCTAGGGTCCCGCATACAGAGGTTCAACAGCCGGCACTTCAGACCAGATTTCCTAGTGCAGAATGGCTGGGTCGACACTTCAGCTCCTGGAGCACAGTGCAGACTCCGCGATATAGAGCCTGAGCTGCAGCCAACCGGGCCCTCGAGAGCTCCGCCCCCTCCCTCCCACTGACTCTGACAGGATCTCTACACAGCAGCCCAGCCCACAGCCCACGGGATAGCACATGCTCTCACCTCTGCATTCTCTGATCAAAATATAAAGTTTCCTTTGCTTCTGAACCAAACTCAGTCTCGATCTGTTGGCTCCAATGACACTGGGCAGGGGGACACTTGTTGGGGTCCACTCTGGAGGATCAGTAACAGAAATTGAGAACATTGTAACTTCAATGAACAGATGTGTGAGCCAAACTGTAATTAACATAGAACAGTGTATAAGGCTCGGGTAAAATAAGATGTTTCTAACACTTCCATTTGATATTTCCATCACTTTATTATAAGCAAGTTCAGTGAAAGGTTTGTCTTATTTGTCAGGTCAATACTAGAGAAACGAAGTGATTTCTTTCCAAGGATGTACATCTAATAATCTTGGTTAAAGCTTCAATCTTGTTTTAAATGCTTTTCCATTGAAAATGATACCTCTCTTTCAGCTCCCCCATTTCTGAGAAGTATAAAATCTTATAATTTATTATTACCAAAGGGGAAAGGTGGGAGGAGGGATAAATTAACAGTTTGGGATTAACACATACACACTGCTATGTATAAAATCGATCATCAACAAGGAACTACTGTACAGCACAGGGAACTACACTCAATATTTTGCAATAACCTATAAGGGGAAATAATCTGAAAAAAGAATAGATATTTTTATTGACATCATCTATTAATGACAGTTAAAATGGAACCTAACGGAAGCCGGTGGTGAGTGCTTCTGACCCTGAAGACTTCAATCATCTAAAGTTTGGACTCTGCCTACTTCCCAAGGCCCTTAATGAACATATGTGTAGCCGTAGCTTAAAAAATTCCCCAGTTTGGGTTGTGGAGAGACAGTGATTTTGAAAAAGCCCTGGTGTTCTCCTCACATGAATGGGACACTTCCTACAGCTAAAATATGCCTGTCACACCCAGAAGATGGTATACCGTCTGATCGGGAAGAGTTTGGAAAAGGCATCTCATCTCCTCATCTCCTGGTGCTCGGGTTCACCCCTCCAGCGTCTTTACGAACAGTCTTCCCACTTGGAGATGTCAGCACTGTCAACATCCTGTTGCATACAGTTTGGAATTTGTCCAGAGAATGAAGCAGAAGGAAGAGGAACAATGAGAGACAAGTCCTAGGTGTTCGGACAGGCACATGTCACTCTAATTTCCAATCAGGAAGACGAATTGACTAAAAGCTAGGGTTGCCCATGGAAACAGAATAGGGCTTGAGGAAATCCCGCTGCTTTGTGGCCAGTTCCCATAAACACAAGTTGAAAAATGGAACTCAGGGCCGCTAAAATTCACGAAACTGCAGAGTTGAAAATATCTCTCACTGAAAAATGTCTTGAGGAAAGTCAGAGAAAAGGACTTGTAAGCAACGGAGAATGGCAGGAAAGGGATTGGAAGAGGTAGAAAGGACTCGCCATTAAGCACAAGAAAAGGGGCTGAACATTGCCAACATTGCAGTTGGCCAAAAAGGGTGTATGCGTCTTTTTCTGTATATATTCAAGAAAACGGCATACACTTTTTTAGCCAACCAAACAGGTGGGCACTGGAAATCAGTACTACAAAACATATCACTTCGCATCAGTCAGAAGAGCCTTCCTCATAAAGTGTAAACACCAGAAATGCAGGACAGGGCAAGGAGAAAAGGGAGCCCTGTGAGGCTTATAGTGGAAATGTATATTGCCAATGGTCACTCTTGAGAAGTGTATTGTGTTTACTAAAGCATCTAAAAAATGAGCTACAGAGCACAGGGCACTTGCACTCATGGACGTATATCTTGGGAAAGACAAAAATGGAGAGGGCACAGGCACCCCAATGTTTACCGCCTCTCTGTTTAAAAGATCCTCGACTAGGATATAATTTATATGTCTCTGGAGGGAAAAAATGGATAGAGGTGTGGCACTTATGTAGAGTGGAATATTACTCAGCCTGAAAATCAGTGAAATATGGCCAGTTGTAACAACCCCAGAGTAGTTACGTATGATCATTCAAAGTCACATAATTCAAAAAGAAAAAGACATACGATATTACTAATACATGGAATGTAAACGTGGCTACAAAGTACCTGAATTACAAAACAGAATGGGGTCTCAAATTTAGAAGACCAACTTATGTTTGCTTAAGGAAAAAGGAGAGTTGTGGAGCTGCATAAAACCAGAGATTGAAATTAGCACAGATACCGTTCGATAAGCCAAATATATAATAGAAAAAACCTACTCCCTGGTCAACGAAATGGACTCAACACGCCATATTCAACACCTACGAATACACCTGACTAGTAAGAATCTTCAAACTCATGGATTTATATGTGTCCGTAAGAGAATCAAGCGTGAGTACAGCGGCATGAACACAGCAGTGAAAATGCGATAAATCCCATTATGAAAATAAATTACAAAAACAAAACACAATGAGAGTGAAATAGAGAGCAATTCTTAAATAATTCATTCAGGGCTTGTGATGCAACCTGGATTTACCACATCTACACCCAGAGCTGAGTGAGACATAAGGTTGGGCACTTCGGGCTGATAGCATTGGTGAGGTTCGATGAGCAAATGCAGACCCTTTGAAGTCATACTGCATGGTACCCATTCCATGGGTCCCAACTCTCCAGGATTAAGGGATTCTTTCTTCAGCTAAAACATGCATGGGAAACCCACAGTATGGTGCACCGTGTGACCAGGAAAGGTTTTCAAATGCATCTCAGTTTTCGTCCCCTTTTACTCGGGTTCACCATTCCAGAACGTTTACTAACACTCTCCCCACTTGGAGAGTCAGTGCCTTTAACCTCCTGTTTGGCACAGTTTGCAATTTCTGCGCAAGATGAACAGGAATAGGGAGAACCAATGAGAGACTAGCAGTAAGTGTCTGCACGGGCAAATTTAATGCTCATTTCCCACCAGGAAGAGGAATTAACCAAAGGATCAGCATGCCGTGCCGGAACCAGATTAGGGCCTGAATCAATCCTGCGGGTTTGCGCCCAGCTCACAAGTTGCGAGTTGAAGAAAGGAGCTCAGGGGCACTGTAACTCACAAACATGCAGAGTTATAAATGACAGCTATCGTCCAAAAATATATTGAAGGAAGGCTGCGAAGACGACTTGTAAGTGGGGCAGAATTGCAGGAAAACGATTTCAGGGGGTAGACGGGAATTGCATTTAAAGCATAGGAAAAGAGGCAGAACGTCGACAATGATGCTCTTGGGCAAAAAGGGTGTATGCGTTTTTTCCTGAATTTATTGAGGAAAAAAAGCATATGCGCTTTTTGGCCAACCAAGCAAGCATGTTAAAGAAATCTGCACTACAATGAAGTCTCACTGCCCCCCGGTCAAAAGGGACATGTGAAACAAGTGTAAAATCCACAAAGACAGGACAGGCCAAGGAGAACAGGGAGCCTTGTTATGCTGATGGTCGGGATGTAAATTGCCAACAGCCACTCTGGAGAAGTGTATGGTGTTTCCTGAAACCCCTGAAAAACAAAGCAACGGAGCCTACGGCACTTCCACTTACGGTCCTATAGCTTAGGGAAATTAAAATCAAAAACACACAGCCACCCCAAAGTGTCGTACGGCTCTGTTTACAAGAACCTCGTCTACGGTACAAGTTAAATATCCCAGAATGTGAAAAATGGATAAAGAAGTTGTGGTACGTACGTACAATGGAATATCACTCAGCAATGAAAGCTATGTCATCAGGCCCATCGCGGCATAATGAGTGGATTCAGGTACGATGATTCTAAGAGAAATAATTCACACAGAAAATGAAACATCATAAGATATCACTAATACACGGAATGTAAACTTGGCTACACATGAACTGAATTACAAAACAGAACAGGGTCTCAAATTTAGAAAACCAACTTATGCTTGCTTAAGGGGAAAGGTGAGTTGCGGTGCTGCATAAAACCAGAGATAGAAATTAGCACAGATACCTTTTCATAAGCCAAATAAGTAATAGTCAAGACCTACCCCTTGCTCAACGAAATGGACTAAACACCCCATATTCAACGCCTAGGAATACACCTGACTAGTAAGAATCTTCAAACCCATGGATTTATATGTCTCCGTAAGAGAATGAAGCGTGTGTACAGCGGCATGAATGCAGCAGAGGAAATCCGATAAATCCCATTATCAAAATGAATTACACAAACAAAACCCAAGGACAGTGAAATAGAGAGCAATTCTTAAATAATTCATTCAGGGCTTGTGATGCAACGTGGATTTACCACATCTACACCCAGAGCTGAGTGAGACATAAGGTTGGGCACTTCGGGCTGATAGCATTGGTGAGGTTCGATGAGCAAATGCAGACCCTTTGAAGTCATACAGCATGGTACCCATTCCATGGGTCCCAACTCTCCAAGTTTAAGGGATTCTTCCTTCAGCTAAAACATGCATGGGAAACCCAAAGTATGGTGCACCGTTTGACCGACAAAGGTTTTCAAATGCATCTCAGTTTTCGTCCCCTTTTACTTGGGTTCACCATTCCAGACCCTTTACTAACACTCTCACCACTTGGAGAGTAGGTGCCTTTAACCTCCCGTTGGGCACAGTTTGCAATTTCTGCGCAAGATGAACAGGAATAGGGAGAACCAATGAGAGACTAGCTGTAGGTGTCTGCACGGGCAAATTTAATGCTCATTTCGCACCAGGAAGAGGAATTAACCAAAGGCTCAACATGCCGTGCCTGAAACAGGTTAGGGCCTGACAATCGTGCGGGTTTGCAGCCAGCTCACAAGATAGCGAGTTGAAGAAAGGAGCTCAGGGGCACTGTAACTCACAAACCTGCAGAGTAATAAATGACAGCTATCGTCCAAAAATATATTGAAGGAGGTCTGCAAAGACGACTTGTAAGCGGGACAGATTTGCAGGAAAACGATTTCAGGGGGTAGAC
Source organism: Delphinapterus leucas (assembly GCF_059928025.1). Lineage (NCBI taxonomy): Eukaryota > Metazoa > Chordata > Mammalia > Artiodactyla > Monodontidae > Delphinapterus > Delphinapterus leucas. Next base: position 14,286,990 of record NW_028322236.1, on the reverse strand, counting down.
GGGAATTGCATTTAAAGCATAGGAAAAGAGGCAGAACGTCAACAATGATGCTCTTGGCCAAAAAGGGCGTATGCGTTTTTTCCTGAATATATTCAGGAAAAAACGCATACGCCCTTTTTGGCCAACCAAGCAAGCATGTAAAAGAAATCTGCACTACAATGAAGTCTCATTGCTCCCCGGGAAAAAGGGCCATATGAAAAAAGTGTAAAGTCCAGAAAGGCAGCACAGGCAATGGAGAACAGGGAGCCTTGTTATGCTGATGGGCGGGATGTAAATTGCCAACAGCCACTCTGGAGAAGTGTATGGTGTTTTCCGGAACACCTAAAAAACAAAGCAACGGAGCCTACGGCATTTTCACTTATGGTCCTACAGTTTAGGGACATTAAAATGAAAAACACACAGCCACCCCAAAGTGTCGGACGGCTCTATTTACAAGAACCTCGTCTACAGTACAAGGTAAATATCCCAGAATGTGAAAAATGGATAAAGAAGTTGTGGTATATACGTACAATGGAATATCACTCAGCAATGAAATCTATGTCATCAGGCCCGTCGCGGCATAATGAGTGGATTCAGGTACGATGATTCTAAGTGAAATAAGTCACACAGAAAATGAAACATCATAAGATATCACTAATACACGGAATGTAAACTTGGCTACACATGAACTGAATTACAAAACAGAACAGGGTCTCAAATTTAGAAAACCAACTTATGCTTGCTTAAGGGGAAAGGTGAGTTGGCGTGCTGCATAAAACCAGAGATAGAAATTAGCACAGATAACTTTCCATAAGCCAAATATTTCATAGTCAAGACCCACCACTTGCTCAACGAAATGGACTAAACACCACATATTCAACACCTAGGAATACACCTGACTAGTAAGAATCTTCAAACCCATGGATTCATATGCCTCCGTAAGAGAATGAAGCGTGTGTACAGCGGCATGAATGCAGCAGAGAAAATCCGATAAATCCCATTGTCAAAATGAATTACAAAAACAAATCCCAAGGACAGTGAAATAGAGAGCAATTCTTAAATAATTCATTCAGGGCTTGTGATGCAACCTGGATTTACCACATATACACCCAGAGCTGAGTGAGACATAAGGTTGGACACTTTGGGCTTATAGCATTGGTGAGGTTCGATAAGCAAATGCAGACCCTTTGAAGTCATACTGCATGGTAGCCATTCCATGGGTCCCAACTGCCAGGTTTAAGGGATTCTTCCTTCAGCTAAAATATGCATGGGAAACCCACATTATGGTGCACCATGTGACGGGGAAACGTTTTCAAATGCATCTCAGTTTTCGTCTCGTTTTACTTGGGTACACCATTCCAGACCCTTTAATAACACTCTCCCCCTTTGAGAGTCTGTACTTTCAACCTCCTGTTTGGCACAGTTTGCAATTTCTGCGCAAGATGAACAGAAATAGGGAGAACCAATGAGAGACTAGCTGTAGGTGTCTGCACGGGCAAATTTAACGCTCATTTCCCACCAGGAAGAGGAATTAACCAAAGGCTCAACATGCCGTGCCTGAACCAGACTAGGGCCTGACAATCGTGCGGGTTTGCAGCCAGCTCACAAGATAGCGAGTTGAAGAAAGGAGCTCAGGGTCACTGTAACTCACAAACCTGCAGAGTAATAAATGACAGCTATCGTCCAAAAATATATTGAAGGAGGTCTGCAAAGACGACTTGTAAGTGGGACAGATTTGCAGGAAAACGATTTCAGGGGGTAGACGGGAATTGCATTTAAAGCATAGGAAAAGAGGCAGAACGTCAACAATGATGCTATTGGCCAAAAAGGGCGTATGCGTTTTTTTCCTGAATATATTCAGGAATAAACGCATACGCACTTTTTGGCCAACCAAGCAAGCATGTTAAAGAAATCTGCACTACAATGAAGTCTCACTGCCCCCCGGTCAAAAGGGCCATCTGAAAAAAGTGTAAAATCCAGAAAGGCAGCACAGGCCATAGAGAACAGGGAGCCTTGTTATGCTGATGGGCGGGATGTAAATTGCCAACAGCCACTCTGGAGAAGTGTATGGTGTTTCCCGGAACATCGAAAAAACAAAGCTACGGAGCCTACGGCACTTCCACTTATGGTCCTATACCTTAGGGAAATTAAAATCAAAAACACACAGCCACCCCAAAGTGTCGGAAGGCTCTGTTTACAAGAACCTCGTCTACGGTACAAGTTAAATATCCCAGAATGTGAAAAATGGATAAAGAAGTTGTGGTACGTACGTACAATGGAATATCACTCAGCAATGAAATCTATGTCATCAGGCCCATCGCGGCATAATGAGTGGATTCAGGTACGATGATTCTAAGTGAAATAAGTCACACAGAAAATGAAACATCATAAGATATCACTAATACACGGAATGTAAACTTGGCTACACATGAACTGAATTGCAAAACAGAACAGGGTCTCAAATTTAGAAAACCAACTTATGCTTGCTTAAGGGGAAAGGTGAGTTGGGGTGCTGCATAAAACCAGAGATAGAAATTAGCACAGATACCTTTCCATAAGCCAAATATGTAATAGTCAAGACCTACCCCTTGCTCAACGAAATGGACTAAACACCCCATATTCAACGCCTAGGAATACACCTGACTAGTAAGAATCTTCAAACCCATGGATTTATATGTCTCCGTAAGAGAATGAAGCGTGTGTACAGCGGCATGAATGCAGCAGAGAAAATCCGATAAATCCCATTATCAAAATGAATTACACAAACAAAACTCAAGGACAGTGAAATAGAGAGCAATTCTTAAATAATTCATTCAGGGCTTGTGATGCAACCTGGATTTACCACATCTACACCCAGAGCTGAGTGAGACATAAGGTTGGGCACTTCGGGCTGATAGCATTGGTGAGGTTCGATGAGCAAATGCAGACCCTTTGAAGTCATACAGCATGGTACCCATTCCATGGGTCCCAACTCTCCAAGTTTAAGGGATTCTTCCTTCAGCTAAAACATGCATGGGAAACCCAAAGTATGGTGCACCGTGTGACTGGCAAACGTTTTCAAATGCATCTCAGTTTTCGTCCCCTTTTACTCTGGTTCACCATTCCAGACCCTTTACGAACACTCTCCCCACTTGGAGAGTCAGTGCCTTTAACCTCCTGTCAGGCACAGTTTGCAATTTCTGCGCAGGATGAAAAGGAATAGGGAGAACCAATGAGAGACTAGCTCTAGGTGTCTGCACGGGCAAATTTAACGCTCATTTCCCACCAGGAAGAGGAATTAACCAAAGGCTCAGCATGCCTTGCCGGAACCAGATTAGGGCCTGAGGCAATCCTGTGGGTTTGCGGCCAGCTCACAAGATAGCGAGTTGAAGAAATGAGCTCAGGGGCACTGTAACTCACAAACCTGCAGAGTTATAAATGACAGCTATCGTCCAAAAATATATTGAAGGAAGGCTGCGAAGACGACTTGAAAGTGGGGCAGAATTGCAGGAAAACGATTTCAGGGGGTACACGGGAATTGCATTTAAAGCATAGGAAAAGAGGCAGAACGTCGACAATGATGCTCTTGGCCAAAAAGGGTGTATGCGTTTTTTCCTGAATATATTCAGGAAAAAACGCATACGCCCTTTTTGGCCAACCAAGCAAGCATGTTAAAGAAATCTGCACTACAATGAAGTCTCACTGTCCCCCGGTCAAAAGGGCCATCTGAAAAAAGTGTAAAATCCAGAAAGGCAGCACAGGCCATGGAGAACAGCGAGCCTTGTTATGTTGATGGGCCGGATGTAAATTGCGAACTGCCACTCTGGAGAAGTGTATGGTGTTTCCCGGAACATCTAAAAAACAAAGCAACGGAGCCTACAGCATTTCCCCTTATGGTCCTATAGCTTAGGAAAATTATAAATCAAAAACACACAGCCACCCAAAAGTCTCGGGCGGCTCTGTTTACAAGAACCTCGTCTACGGTACAAGTTAAATATCCCAGAATGTGAAATATGGATAAAGAAGTTGTGGTACGTACGAACAATGGAATATCACTCAGCAATGAAATCTATGTCATCAGGCCCGTCGCGGCATAATGAGTGGATTCAGGTACGATGATTCTAAGTGAAAAAAGTCACACAGAAAATGAAACATCATAAGATATCACTAATACACGGAATGTGAACTTGGCTACACATGAACTGAATTACAGAACAGAACAGGGTCTCAAATTTAGAAACCAACTTATGCTTGCCTAAGGGGAAAGTTGAGTTGGGGTGCTGCATAAAACCAGAGATAGAAATTAGCACAGATACCTTTCCATAAGCCAAATATGTAATAGTCAAGACCTATCCCTTGCTCAACGAAATGGACTAAACACCCCATATTCAACGCCTAGGAATACACCTGACTAGTAAGAATCTTCAAACCCATGGATTTATATGTCTCCGTAAGAGAATGAAGCGTGCGTACAGCGGCATGAATGCAGCAGAGAAAATCCGATAAATCCCATTATCAAAATGAATTACACAAACAAAACTCAAGGACAGTGAAATAGAGAGCAATTCTTAAATAATTCATTCAGGGCTTGTGATGCAACCTGGATTTACCACATCTACACCCAGAGCTGAGTGAGACATAAGGTTGGGCACTTCGGGCTGATAGCATTGGTGAGGTTCGATGAGCAAATGCAGACCCTTTGAAGTCATACAGCATGGTACCCATTCCATGGGTCCCAACTCTCCAAGTTTAAGGGATTCTTCCTTCAGCTAAAACATGCATGGGAAACCACAGTATGGTGCACCGTGTGACTGGCAAACGTTTTCAAATGCATCTCAGTTTTCGTCCCCTTTTACTCGGGTTCACCATTCCAGACACTTTACGAACACTCTCCCCACTTGGAGAGTCAGTGCCTTAAACCTCCTGTTGGGCAGAGTTTGCAATTTCTGCGCAAGATGAAAAGGAATAGGGAGAACGAATGAGAGACTAGCTCTAGGTGTCTGCACGGGCAAATTTAACCCTCATTTCCCACCAGGAAGAGGAATTAACCAAAAGCTCAGCATGCCGTGCCGGAACCAGATTAGGCCCTGAGGCAATCTTGTGGGTTTGCGGCCAGTTCACAAGATAGCGAGTTGAAGAAATGAGCTCAGGGGCACTGTAACTCACAAACCTGCAGAGTTATAAATGACAGCTATCGTCCAAAAATATATTGAAGGAAGGCTGCGAAGACGACTTGTAAGTGGGGCAGAATTGCAGGAAAACGATTTCAGGGGGTAGACGGGAATTGCATTTAAAGCATAGGAAAAGAGGCAGAACGTCGACAATGATGCTCTTGGCCAAAAAGGGCGTATGCGTTTTTTCCTGAATATATTCAGGAAAAAACGCATACGCCCTTTTTGGCCAACCAAGCAAGCATGTTAAAGAAATCTGCACTACAATGAAGTCTCACTGCCCCCCGGTCAAAAGGGCCATCTGAAAAAAGTGTAAAATCCAGAAAGGCAGCACAGGCCATGGAGAACAGGGAGCCTTGTTATGCTGATGGGCGAGATGTAAACTGCCAACAGCCACTCTGGAGAAGTGTATGGTGTTTCCCGGAACACCGAAAAAACAAAGCTACGGAGCCTACGGCACTTCCACTTATGGTCCTATAGCTTAGGGAAATTAAAATCAAAAACACACAGCCACGCCAAAGTGTCGGACGGCTCTGTTTACAAGAACCTCGTCTACGGTACCAGTTAAATATCCCAGAATGTGAAAAATGGATAAAGAAGTTGTGGTACGTACGTACAATGTAATATCACTCAGCAATTTAATCTATGTCATCAGGCCCGTCGCGGCATAATGAGTGGATTCAGGTACGATGATTCTAAGTGAAATAAGTCACACAGAAAATGAAACATCATAAGATATCACTACTACACGTAATGTAAACTTGGCTACACATGAACTGAATTACAAAACAGAACAGGGTCTCAAATTTAGAAAACCAACTTATGCTTGCTTAAGGGGAAAGGTGAGTTGCGGTGCTGCATAAAACCAGAGATAGAAATTTGCACAGATACCTTTCCATAAGCCAAATATGTAATAGTCAAGACCTACCCCTTGCTCAACGAAATGGACTAAACACCCCATATTCAACGCCTAGGAATACACCTGACTAGTAAGAATCTTCAAACCCATGGATTTATATGTCTCCGTAAGAGAATGAAGCGTGTGTACAGCGGCATGAATGCAGCAGAGAAAATCCGATAAATCCCATTATCAAAATGAATTACACAAACAAAACCCAAGGACAGTGAAATAGAGAGCAATTCTTAAATAATTCATTCAGGGCTTGTGATGCAACCTGGATTTACCACATCTACACCCAGAGCTGAGTGAGACATAAGGTTGGGCACTTTGGGCTGATAGCATTGGTGAGGTTCGATGAGCAAATGCAGACCCTTTGAAGTCATACAGCATGGTACCCATTCCATGGGTCCCAACTCTCCAAGTTTAAGGGATTCTTCCTTCAGCTAAAACATGCATGGGAAACCCACAGTATGGTGCACCGTGTGACCGGGAAACGTTTTCAAATGCATCTCAGGTTTTGTCCTCTTTTACTCGGGTTCACCATTCCAGACTCTTTACGAACACTCTCCCCACTTGGAGAGTCAGTGCCTTTAACCTCCTGTTTGGCACAGTGTGCAATTTCTGCGCAAGATGAACAGGAAGAGGGAAAACCAATGAGAGACTACCTGTAGGTGTCTGCACGGGCAAATTTAACGCTCATTTCCCACCAGGAAGAGGAATTAACCAAAGGCTCAGCATGCCGTGCCGGAACAAGATTAGGGCCTGAAGCAATCCTGCGGCTTTTCGGCCAGATCAAATGAAAGTAATTTGAAGAAAGGAGCTCAGGGTCACTGTAATTCAGAAACATGCAGAGTTATAAATGACAGCTATCGTCCAAAAATATATTGAAGGAAGGCTGCGAAGAGAACTTGAAAGTGGGGCAGAATTGCAGGAAAACGATTTCAGGGGGTAGACTGGAATTGCATTTAAAGCATAGGAAAAGAGGCAGAACGTCGATGATGATGCACTTGGCCAAAAAGGGCGTATGCGTTTTTTCCTGAACATATTAAGGAAAAAACGCATACGCCCTTTTTGGCCAACCAAGCAAGCATGTTAAAGAAATCTGCACTACAATGAAGTCTCACTGCCCCCTGGTCAAAAGGGCCATCTGAAAAAAGTGTAAAATCCAGAAAGGCAGCACAGGCCATGGAGAACAGCGAGCCTTGTTATGCTGATGGGCGGGATGTAAATTGCCAACAGCCAGTCTGGAAAAATGTATGGTGTTTCCCGGAACACCGAAAAAACAAAGCAACGGGGCCTATGGCACTTCCCCTTATGGTCCTATAGCTTAGGAAAATTAAAATAAAAAACACACAGCCACCCAAAAGTCTCGGGCGGCTCTGTTTACAAGAACCTCGTCTACGGTACAAGTTAAATATCCCAGAATGTGAAAAATGGATAAAGAAGTTGTGGTACGTACGTACAATGGAATATCACACAGCAATGAAATCTATGTCATCAGGCCCGTCGCGGCATAATGAGTGGATTCAGGTACGATGATTCTAAGTGAAATAAGTCACACAGAAAATGAAACATCATAAGATATCACTAATACACGGAATGTAAACTTGGCTACACATGAACTGAATTACAAAACAGAACAGGGTCTCAAATTTAGAAAACCAACTTATGCTTGCTTAAGGGGAAAGGTGAGTTGGGGTGCTGCATAAAACCAGAGATAGAAATTAGCACAGATACCTTTCCATAAGCCAAATATGTAATAGTCAAGACCTACCACTTGCTCAATGAAATGGACTAAACACCTCATATTCAACGCCTAGGAATACACCTGACTAGTAAGAATCTTCAAACCCATGGATTTATATGTCTCCATAAGAGAATGAAGCGTGTGTACAGGAGCATGAATGCAGCAGAGAAAATCCGATAAATCCCATTATCAAAATGAATTACACAAACAAAACCCAAGGACAGTGAAATAGAGAGCAATTCTTAAATAATTCATTCAGGGCTTGTGATGCAACCTGGATTTACCACCTCTACACCCAGAGCTGAGTGAGACATAAGGTTGGGCACTTCGAGCTGATAGCATTGGTGAGGTTCGATGAGCAAATGCAGACCCTGTGCAGTCATACAGCATGGTACCCATTCCATGGGTCCCAACTCTCCAAGTTTAAGGGATTCTTCCTTCAGCTAAAACATGCATGGGAAACCCACAGTATGGTGCACCGTGTGACTGGCAAATGTTTTCAAATGATTCTCAGTTTTCGTCCCCTTTTACTCGGGTTCACCATTCCAGACCCTTTACGAACACTCTCCCCACTTGGAGAGTCAGTGCCTTTAACCTCCTGTTGGGCACAGTTTGCAATTTCTGCGCAAGATGAAAAGGAATAGGGAGAACCAATGAGAGACTAGCTCTAGGTGTCTGCACGGGCAAATTTAACGCTCATTTGCCACCAGGAAGAGGAATTAACCAAAGGCTCAGCATGCCGTGCCGAAAGCAGATTAGGGCCTGAAGCAATCCTGTGGGTTTGCGGCCAGCTCACAAGATTGCGAGTTGAAGAAATGAGCTCAGGGGCACTGTAACTCACAAACCTGCAGAGTTATAAATGACAGCTATCGTCCAAAATTATATTGAAGGAAGGCTGCGAAGACGACTTGTAAGTGGGGCAGAATTGCAGGAAAACTATTTCAGGGGGTACACGGGAATTGCATTTAAAGCATAGGAAAAGAGGCAGAACGTCGACAATGATGCTCTTGGCCAAAAAGGGCGTATGCGTTTTTTCCTGAATATATTCAGGAAAAAACGCATACGCCCTTTTTGGCCAACCAAGCAAGCATGTTAAAGAAATCTGCACTACAATGAAGTCTCACTGCCCCCCGGTCAAAAGGGCCATCTGAAAAAAGTGTAAAATCCAGAAAGGCAACACAGGCCACGGAGAACAGGGAGCCTTGTTATGCTGATGGGCGGGATGTAAATTGCCAACAGCCACTCTGGAGAAGTGTATGGTGTTTCCCGGAACACCGAAAAAACAAAGCTACGGAGCGTACGGCACTTCCACTTATGGTCCTATAGCTTAGGGAAATTAAAATCAAAAACACACAGCCACCCCAAAGTGTCGGACGGCTCTGTTTACAAGAACCTCGTCTACGGTACAAGTTAAATATCCCAGAATGTGAAAAATGGATAAAGAAGTTGTGGTACGTACGTACAATGGAATATCACTCAGCAATGAAATCTATGTCATCAGGCCCGTCGCGGCATAATGAGTGGATTCAGGTACGATGATTCTAAGTGAAATAAGTCACACAGAAAATGAAACATCATAAGATATCACTAATACACGGAATGTAAACTTGGCTACACATGAACTGAATTACAAAACAGAACAGGGTCTCAAATTTAGAAAACCAACTTATGCTTGCTTAAGGGGAAAGGTGAGTTGGGGTGCTGCATAAAACCAGAGATAGAAATTAGCACAGATACCTTTCCATAAGCCAAATATGTAATAGTCAAGACCTACCACTTGCTCAATGAAATGGACTAAACACCTCATATTCAACGCCTAGGAATACACCTGACTAGTAAGAATCTTCAAACCCATGGATTTATATGTCTCCATAAGAGAATGAAGCGTGTGTACAGGAGCATGAATGCAGCAGAGAAAATCCGATAAATCCCATTATCAAAATGAATTACACAAACAAAACCCAAGGACAGTGAAATAGAGAGCAATTCTTAAATAATTCATTCAGGGCTTGTGATGCAACCTGGATTTACCACCTCTACACCCAGAGCTGAGTGAGACATAAGGTTGGGCACTTCGAGCTGATAGCATTGGTGAGGTTCGATGAGCAAATGCAGACCCTGTGCAGTCATACAGCATGGTACCCATTCCATGGGTCCCAACTCTCCAAGTTTAAGGGATTCTTCCTTCAGCTAAAACATGCATGGGAAACCCACAGTATGGTGCACCGTGTGACTGGCAAATGTTTTCAAATGATTCTCAGTTTTCGTCCCCTTTTACTCGGGTTCACCATTCCAGACCCTTTACGAACACTCTCCCCACTTGGAGAGTCAGTGCCTTTAACCTCCTGTTGGGCACAGTTTGCAATTTCTGCGCAAGATGAAAAGGAATAGGGAGAACCAATGAGAGACTAGCTCTAGGTGTCTGCACGGGCAAATTTAACGCTCATTTGCCACCAGGAAGAGGAATTAACCAAAGGCTCAGCATGCCGTGCCGAAAGCAGATTAGGGCCTGAAGCAATCCTGTGGGTTTGCGGCCAGCTCACAAGATTGCGAGTTGAAGAAATGAGCTCAGGGGCACTGTAACTCACAAACCTGCAGAGTTATAAATGACAGCTATCGTCCAAAATTATATTGAAGGAAGGCTGCGAAGACGACTTGTAAGTGGGGCAGAATTGCAGGAAAACTATTTCAGGGGGTACACGGGAATTGCATTTAAAGCATAGGAAAAGAGGCAGAACGTCGACAATGATGCTCTTGGCCAAAAAGGGCGTATGCGTTTTTTCCTGAATATATTCAGGAAAAAACGCATACGCCCTTTTTGGCCAACCAAGCAAGCATGTTAAAGAAATCTGCACTACAATGAAGTCTCACTGCCCCCCGGTCAAAAGGGCCATCTGAAAAAAGTGTAAAATCCAGAAAGGCAACACAGGCCACGGAGAACAGGGAGCCTTGTTATGCTGATGGGCGGGATGTAAATTGCCAACAGCCACTCTGGAGAAGTGTATGGTGTTTCCCGGAACACCGAAAAAACAAAGCTACGGAGCGTACGGCACTTCCACTTATGGTCCTATAGCTTAGGGAAATTAAAATCAAAAACACACAGCCACCCCAAAGTGTCGGACGGCTCTGTTTACAAGAACCTCGTCTACGGTACAAGTTAAATATCCCAGAATGTGAAAAATGGATAAAGAAGTTGTGGTACGTACGTACAATGGAATATCACTCAGCAATGAAATCTATGTCATCAGGCCCGTCGCGGCATAATGAGTGGATTCAGGTACGATGATTCTAAGTGAAATAAGTCACACAGAAAATGAAACATCATAAGATATCACTACTACACGTAATGTAAACTTGGCTACACATGAACTGAATTACAAAACAGAACAGGGTCTCAAATTTAGAAAACCAACTTATGCTTGCTTAAGGGGAAAGGTGAGTTGCGGTGCTGCATAAAACCAGAGATAGAAATTTGCACAGATACCTTTCCATAAGCCAAATATGTAATAGTCAAGACCTACCCCTTGCTCAACGAAATGGACTAAACACCCCATATTCAACGCCTAGGAATACACCTGACTAGTAAGAATCTTCAAACCCATGGATTTATATGTCTCCGTAAGAGAATGAAGCGTGTGTACAGCGGCATGAATGCAGCAGAGAAAATCCGATAAATCCCATTATCAAAATGAATTACACAAACAAAACCCAAGGACAGTGAAATAGAGAGCAATTCTTAAATAATTCATTCAGGGCTTGTGATGCAACCTGGATTTACCACATCTACACCCAGAGCTGAGTGAGACATAAGGTTGGGCACTTCGGGCTGATAGCATTGGTGAGGTTCGATGAGCAAATGCAGACCCTTTGAAGTCATACAGCATGGTACCCATTCCATGGGTCCCAACTCTCCAAATTTAAGGGATTCTTCCTTCAGCTAAAACATGCATGGGAAACCCACAGTACGGTGCACCGTGTGACTGGCAAACGTTTTCAAATGCATCTCAGTTTTCGTCCCCTTTTACTCGGGTTCACCATTCCAGACCCTTTACGAACACTCTCCCCACTTGGAGAGTCAGTGCCTTTAACCTCCTGTTGGGCACAGTTTGCAATTTCTGCGCAAGATGAAAAGGTATAGGGAGAACCAATGAGAGACTAGCTGTAGGTGTCTGCACGGGCAAATTTAACGCTCATTTCCCACCAGGAAGAGGAATTAACCAAAGGCTCAGCATGCCTTGCCGGAACCAGATTAGGGCCTGAAGCAATCCTGTGGGTTTGCGGCCAGCTCACAAGATAGCGAGTTGAAGAAAGGAGCTCAGGGGCACAGTAACTCACAAACCTGCAGAGTTATAAATGACAGCTATCGTCCAAAAATATATTGAAGGAAGGCTGCGAAGACGACTTGTAAGCGGGACAGATTTGCAGGAAAACGATTTCAGGGGGTAGACGGGAATTGCATTTAAAGCATAGGAAAAGAGGCAGAACGTCGACAATGATGCTCTTGGCCAAAAAGGGCGTATGCGTTTTTTCCTGAATATATTCAGGAAAAAACGCATACGCCCTTTTTGGCCAACCAAGCAAGCATGTTAAAGAAATCTGCACTACAATGAAGTCTCACTGCCCCCCGGTCAAAAGGGCCATCTGAAAAAAGTGTAAAATCCAGAAAGGCAGCACAGGCCATGGAGAACAGGGAGCCTTGTTATGCTGATGGGCGGGATGTAAATTGCCAATAGCCACTCTGGAGAAGTGTATGGTGTTTCCCGGAACACCGAAAAAACAAAGCTACGGAGCCTACGGCACTTCCACTTATGGTCCTATAGCTTAGGGAAATTAAAATAAAAAACACACAGCCACCCCAAAGTGTCGGACGGCTCTGTTTACAAGAACCTCGTCTACGGTACAAGTTAAATATCCCAGAATGTGAAAAATGGATAAAGAAGTTGTGGTACGTACGTACACTGGAATATAACTCAGCAATGAAATCTATGTCATCAGGCCCGTCGCGGCATAATGAGTGGATTCAGGTACGATGATTCTAAGTGAAATAAGTCACACAGAAAATGAAACATCATAAGATATCACTAATACACGTAATGTAAACTTGGCTACACATGAACTGAATTACAAAACAGAACAGGGTCTCAAATTTAGAAAACCAACTTATGCTTGCTTAAGGGGAAAGGTGAGTTGGGGTGCTGCATAAAACCAGAGATAGAAATTAGCACAGATACCTTTCCATAAGCCAAATATGTAATAGTCAAGACCTACCCCTTGCTCAACGAAATGGACTATACACCCCATATTCAACGCCTAGGAATACATCTGACTAGTAAGAATCTTCAAACCCATGGATTTATATGTCTCCGTAAGAGAATGAAGCATGTGTACAGCGGCATGAATGCAGCAGAGAAAATCCGATAAATCCCATTATCAAAATGAATTACACAAACAAAACCCAAGGACAGTGAAATAGAGAGCAATTCTTAAATAATTCATTCAGGGTTTGTGATGCAACCTGGATTTACCACATCTACACCCAGAGCTGAGTGAGACATAAGGTTGGGCACTTTGGGCTGATAGCATTGGTGAGGTTCCATGAGCAAATGCAGACCCTTTGAAGTCATACAGCATGGTACCCATTCCATGGGTCCCAACTCTCCAAGTTTAAGGGATTCTTCCTTCAGCTAAAACATGCATGGGAAACCCACAGTATGGTGCACCGTGTGACCGGGAAACGTTTTCAAATGCATCTCAGGTTTTGTCCTCTTTTACTCGGGTTCACCATTCCAGACTCTTTACGAACACTCTCCCCACTTGGAGAGTCAGTGCCTTAAACCTCCTGTTGGGCACAGTTTGCAATTTCTGCGCAAGATGAAAAGGAATAGGGAGAACGAATGAGAGACTAGCTCTAGGTGTCTGCACGGGCAAATTTAACCCTCATTTCCCACCAGGAAGAGGAATTAACCAAAGGCTCATCATGCCGTGCCGGAACCAGATTAGGGCCTGAGGCAATCTTGTGGGTTTGCGGCCAGCTCACAAGATAGCAAGTTGAAGAAATGAGCTCAGGGGCACTGTAACTCACAAACCTGCAGAGTTATAAATGACAGCTATCGTCCAAAAATATATTGAAGGAAGGCTGCGAAGACGACTTGTAATTGGGGCAGAATTGCAGGAAAACGATTTCAGGGGGTAGACGGGAATTGCATTTAAAGCATAGGAAAAGAGGCAGAACGTCGACAATGATGCTCTTGGCCAAAAAGGGCGTATGCGTTTTTTCCTGAATATATTCAGGAAAAAACGCATACGCCCTTTTTGGCCAACCAAGCAAGCATGTTAAAGAAATCTGCACTACAATGAAGTCTCACTGCCCCCCGGTCAAAAGGGCCATCTGAAAAAAGTGTAAAATCCAGAAAGGCAACACAGGCCACGGAGAACAGGGAGCCTTGTTATGCTGATGGGCGGGATGTAAATTGCCAACAGCCACTCTGGAGAAGTGTATGGTGTTTCCCGGAACACCGAAAAAACAAAGCTACGGAGCGTACGGCACTTCCACTTATGGTCCTATAGCTTAGGGAAAGTAAAATCAAAAACACACAGCCACCCCAAAGTGTCGGACGGCTCTGTTTACAAGAACCTCGTCTACGGTACAAGTTAAATATCCCAGAATGTGAAAAATGGATAAAGAAGTTGTGGTACGTACGTACAATGGAATATCACTCAGCAATGAAATCTATGTCATCAGGCCCGTCGCGGCATAATGAGTGGATTCAGGTACGATGATTCTAAGTGAAATAAGTCACACAGAAAATGAAACATCATAAGATATCACTACTACACGTAATGTAAACTTGGCTACACATGAACTGAATTACAAAACAGAACAGGGTCTCAAATTTAGAAAACCAACTTATGCTTGCTTAAGGGGAAAGGTGAGTTGCAGTGCTGCATAAAACCAGAGATAGAAATTTGCACAGATACCTTTCCATAAGCCAAATATGTAATAGTCAAGACCTACCCCTTGCTCAACGAAATGGACTAAACACCCCATATTCAACGCCTAGGAATACACCTGACTAGTAAGAATCTTCAAACCCATGGATTTATATGTCTCCGTAAGAGAATGAAGCGTGTGTACAGCGGCATGAATGCAGCAGAGAAAATCCGATAAATCCCATTATCAAAATGAATTACACAAACAAAACCCAAGGACAGTGAAATAGAGAGCAATTCTTAAATAATTCATTCAGGGCTTGTGATGCAACCTGGATTTACCACATCTACACCCAGAGCTGAGTGAGACATAAGGTTGGGCACTTCGGGCTGATAGCATTGGTGAGGTTCGATGAGCAAATGCAGACCCTTTGAAGTCATACAGCATGGTACCCATTCCATGGGTCCCAACTCTCCAAATTTAAGGGATTCTTCCTTCAGCTAAAACATGCATGGGAAACCCACAGTACGGTGCACCGTGTGACTGGCAAACGTTTTCAAATGCATCTCAGTTTTCGTCCCCTTTTACTCGGGTTCACCATTCCAGACCCTTTACGAACACTCTCCCCACTTGGAGAGTCAGTGCCTTTAACCTCCTGTTGGGCACAGTTTGCAATTTCTGCGCGAGATGAAAAGGTATAGGGAGAACCAATGAGAGACTAGCTGTAGGTGTCTGCACGGGCAAATTTAACGCTCATTTCCCACCAGGAAGAGGAATTAACCAAAGGCTCAGCATGCCTTGCCGGAACCAGATTAGGGCCTGAAGCAATCCTGTGGGTTTGCGGCCAGCTCACAAGATAGCGAGTTGAAGAAAGGAGCTCAGGGGCACAGTAACTCACAAACCTGCAGAGTTATAAATGACAGCTATCGTCCAAAAATATATTGAAGGAAGGCTGCGAAGATGACTTGTAAGCGGGACAGATTTGCAGGAAAACGATTTCAGGGGGTAGACGGGAATTGCATTTAAAACATAGGAAAAGAGGCAGAACGTCGACAATGATGCTCTTGGCCAAAAAGGGCGTATGCGTTTTTTCCTGAATATATTCAGGAAAAAACGCATACGCCCTTTTTGGCCAACCAAGCAAGCATGTTAAAGAAATCTGCACTACAATGAAGTCTCACTGCCCCCCGGTCAAAAGGGCCATCTGAAAAAAGTGTAAAATCCAGAAAGGCAGCACAGGCCATGGAGAACAGGGAGCCTTGTTATGCTGATGGGCGGGATGTAAATTGCCAACAGCCACTCTGGAGAAGTGTATGGTGTTTCCCGGAACACCGAAAAAACAAAGCTACGGAGCCTACGGCACTTCCACTTATGGTCCTATAGCTTAGGGAAATTAAAATAAAAAACACACAGCCACCCCAAAGTGTCGGACGGCTCTGTTTACAAGAACCTCGTCTACGGTACAAGTTAAATATCCCAGAATGTGAAAAATGGATAAAGAAGTTGTGGTACGTACGTACACTGGAATATAACTCAGCAATGAAATCTATGTCATCAGGCCCGTCGCGGCATAATGAGTGGATTCAGGTACGATGATTCTAAGTGAAATAAGTCACACAGAAAATGAAACATCATAAGATATCACTAATACACGTAATGTAAACTTGGCTACACATGAACTGAATTACAAAACAGAACAGGGTCTCAAATTTAGAAAACCAACTTATGCTTGCTTAAGGGGAAAGGTGAGTTGGGGTGCTGCATAAAACCAGAGATAGAAATTAGCACAGATACCTTTCCATAAGCCAAATATGTAATAGTCAAGACCTACCCCTTGCTCAACGAAATGGACTATACACCCCATATTCAACGCCTAGGAATACATCTGACTAGTAAGAATCTTCAAACCCATGGATTTATATGTCTCCGTAAGAGAATGAAGCATGTGTACAGCGGCATGAATGCAGCAGAGAAAATCCGATAAATCCCATTATCAAAATGAATTACACAAACAAAACCCAAGGACAGTGAAATAGAGAGCAATTCTTAAATAATTCATTCAGGGCTTGTGATGCAACCTGGATTTACCACATCTACACCCAGAGCTGAGTGAGACATAAGGTTGGGCACTTTGGGCTGATAGCATTGGTGAGGTTCCATGAGCAAATGCAGACCCTTTGAAGTCATACAGCATGGTACCCATTCCATGGGTCCCAACTCTCCAAGTTTAAGGGATTCTTCCTTCAGCTAAAACATGCATGGGAAACCCACAGTATGGTGCACCGTGTGACCGGGAAACGTTTTCAAATGCATCTCAGGTTTTGTCCTCTTTTACTCGGGTTCACCATTCCAGACTCTTTACGAACACTCTCCCCACTTGGAGAGTCAGTGCCTTAAACCTCCTGTTGGGCACAGTTTGCAATTTCTGCGCAAGATGAAAAGGAATAGGGAGAACGAATGAGAGACTAGCTCTAGGTGTCTGCACGGGCAAATTTAACCCTCATTTCCCACCAGGAAGAGGAATTAACCAAAGGCTCATCATGCCGTGCCGGAACCAGATTAGGGCCTGAGGCAATGTTGTGGGTTTGCGGCCAGCTCACAAGATAGCGAGTTGAAGAAATGAGCTCAGGGGCACTGTAACTCACAAACCTGCAGAGTTATAAATGACAGCTATCGTCCAAAAATATATTGAAGGAAGGCTGCGAAGACGAATTGAAAGTGGGGCAGAATTGCAGGAAAACGATTTCAGGGGGTAGACGGGAATTGCATTTAAAGCATAGGAAAAGAGGCAGAACGTCGACAATGATGCTCTTGGCCAAAAAGGGCGTATGCGTTTTTTCCCGAATATATTCAGGAAAAAACGCATACGCCCTTTTTGGCCAACCAAGCAAGCATGTTAAAGAAATCTGCACTACAATGAAGTCTCACTGCCCCCCGGTCAAAAGGGCCATCTGAAAAAAGTGTAAAATCCAGAAAGGCAGCACAGGCCATGGAGAACAGGGAGCCTTGTTATGCTGATGGGCGGGATGTAAATTGCCAACATCCACTCTGGAGAAGTGTATGGTGTTTCCCGGAACACCGAAAAAACAAAGCTACGGAGCCTACGTCACTTCCACTTATGGTCCTATAGCTTAGGGAAATTAAAATCAAAAACACACAGCCACCCCAAAGTGTCGGACGGCTCTGTTTACAAGAACCTCGTCTACGGTACCAGTTAAATATCCCAGAATGTGAAAAATGGATAAAGAAGTTGTGGTACGTACGTACAATGGAATATCACTCAGCAATGAAATCTATGTCATCAGGCCCGTCGCGGCATAATGAGTGGATTCAGGTACGATGATTCTAAGTGAAATAAGTCACACAGAAAATGAAACATCATAAGATATCACTAATACACGGAATGTAAACCTGGCTACACATGAACTGAATTACAAAACAGAACAGGGTCTCAAATTTAGAAAACCAACTTATGCTTGCTTAAGGGGAAAGGTGAGTTGGGGTGCTGCATAAAACCAGAGATAGAAATTAGCACAGATACCTTTCCATAAGCCAAATATGTAATAGTCAAGACCTACCCCTTGCTCAACGAAATGGACTAAACACCCCATATTCAACGCCTAGGAATACACCTGACTAGTAAGAATCTTCAAACCCATGGATTTATATGTCTCCGTAAGAGAATGAAGCGTGTGTACAGCGGCATGAATGCAGCAGAGAAAATCCGATAAATCCCATTATCAAAATGAATTACACAAACAAAACCCAAGGACAGTGAAATAGAGAGCAATTCTTAAATAATTCATTCAGGGCTTGTGATGCAACCTGGATTTACCACATCTACACCCAGAGCTGAGTGAGACATAAGGTTGGGCACTTCGGGCTGATAGCATTGGTGAGGTTCGATGAGCAAATGCAGACCCTTTGAAGTCATACTGCATGGTACCCATTCCATGGGTCCCAACTCTCCAAGTTTAAGGGATTCTTCCTTCAGCTAAAACATGCATGGGAAACCCACAGTATGGTGCACCGTGTGACTGGCAAACGTTTTCAAATGATTCTCAGTTTTCGTCCCCTTTTACTCGGGTTCACCATTCCAGACCCTTTACGAACACTCTCCCCACTTGGAGAGTCAGTGCCTTTAACCTCCTGTTGGGCACAGTTTGCAATTTCTGCGCAAGATGAAAAGGAATAGGGAGAACGAATGAGAGACTAACTCTAGGTGTCTGCACGGGCAAATTTAACGCTCATTTCCCACCAGGAAGAGGAATTAACCAAAGGCTCAGCATGCCGTGCCGGAACCAGATTAGGGCCTGAAGCAATCCTGTGGGTTTGCGGCCAGCTCACAAGATAGCGAGTTGAAGAAAGGAGCTCAGGGGCACTGTAACTCACAAACCTGCAGAGTTATAAATGACAGCTATCGTCCAAAAATATATTGAAGGAAGGCTGAGAAGACGACGTGTAAGCGGGACAGATTTGCAGGAAAACGATTTCAGGGGGTAGACGGGAATTGCATTTAAAGCATAGGAAAAGAGGCAGAACATCGACAATGATGCTCTTGGCCAAAAAGGGCGTATGCGTTTTTTCCTGAATATATTCAGGAAAAAACGCATACGCCCTTTTTGGCCAACCAAGCATGCATGTTAAAGAAATGTGCACTTCAATGAAGTCTCACTGCCCCCCGGGCAAAAGGGCCATCTGAAAAAAGTGTAAAATGCAGAAAGGCAGCACAGACCATGGAGAACAGGGAGCCTTGTTATGCTGATGGGCGGGATGTAAATTGCCAACAGCCACTGTGGAGAAGTGTATGGTGTTTCCCGGAACACCGAAAAAACAAAGCTACGGAGCCTACGGCACTTCCACTTATGGTCCTATAGCTTAGGGAAATTAAAATCAAAAACACACAGCCACCCCAAAGTGTCGGACGGCTCTGTTTACAAGAACCTCGTCTACGGTACAAGTTAAATATCCCAGAATGTGAAAAATGGATAAAGAAGTTGTGGTACGTTCGTACAATGGAATATCACTCAGCAATGAAATCTATGTCATCAGGCCCATCGCGGCATAATGAGTGGATTCAGGTATGATGATTCTAAGTGAAATAAGTCACACAGAAAATGAAACATCATAAGATATCACTAATACAGGGAATGTAAACTTGGCTACACATGAACTGAATTACAAAACAGAACAGGGTCTCAAATTTAGAAAACCAACTTATGCTTGCTTAAGGGGAAAGGTGAGTTGGGGTGCTGCATAAAACCAGAGATAGAAATTAGCACAGATACCTTTCCATAAGCCAAATATGTAATAGTCAAGACCTACCCCTTGCTCAACGAAATGGACTATACACCCCATATTCAACGCCTAGGAATACATCTGACTAGTAAGAATCTTCAAACCCATGGATTTATATGTCTCCGTAAGAGAATGAAGCATGTGTACAGCGGCATGAATGCAGCAGAGAAAATCCGATAAATCCCATTATCAAAATGAATTACACAAACAAAACCCAAGGACAGTGAAATAGAGAGCAATTCTTAAATAATTCATTCAGGGCTTGTGATGCAACCTGGATTTACCACATCTACACCCAGAGCTGAGTGAGACATAAGGTTGGGCACTTTGGGCTGATAGCATTGGTGAGGTTCGATGAGCAAATGCAGACCCTTTGAAGTCATACAGCATGGTACCCATTCCATGGGTCCCAACTCTCCAAGTTTAAGGGATTCTTCCTTCAGCTAAAACATGCATGGGAAACCCACAGTATGGTGCACCGTGTGACCGGGAAACGTTTTCAAATGCATCTCAGGTTTTGTCCTCTTTTACTCGGGTTCACCATTCCAGACTCTTTACGAACACTCTCCCCACTTGGAGAGTCAGTGCCTTTAACCTCCTGTTTGGCACAGTGTGCAATTTCTTCGCAAGATGAACAGGAAGAGGGAAAACCAATGAGAGACTACCTGTAGGTGTCTGCACGGGCAAATTTAACGCTCATTTCCCACCAGGAAGAGGAATTAACCAAAGGCTCAGCATGCCGTGCCGGAACAAGATTAGGGCCTGAAGCAATCCTGCGGCTTTTCGGCCAGATCAAATGAAAGTAATTTGAAGAAAGGAGCTCAGGGTCACTGTAATTCAGAAACATGCAGAGTTATAAATGACAGCTATCGTCCAAAAATATATTGAAGGAAGGCTGCGAAGAGAACTTGAAAGTGGGGCAGAATTGCAGGAAAACGATTTCAGGGGGTAGACTGGAATTGCATTTAAAGCATAGGAAAAGAGGCAGAACGTCGATGATGATGCACTTGGCCAAAAAGGGCGTATGCGTTTTTTCCTGAACATATTAAGGAAAAAACGCATACGCCCTTTTTGGCCAACCAAGCAAGCATGTTAAAGAAATCTGCACTACAATGAAGTCTCACTGCCCCCTGGTCAAAAGGGCCATCTGAAAAAAGTGTAAAATCCAGAAAGGCAGCACAGGCCATGGAGAACAGCGAGCCTTGTTATGCTGATGGGCGGGATGTAAATTGCCAACAGCCAGTCTGGAAAAATGTATGGTGTTTCCCGGAACACCGAAAAAACAAAGCAACGGAGCCTATGGCACTTCCCCTTATGGTCCTATAGCTTAGGAAAATTAAAATAAAAAACACACAGCCACCCAAAAGTCTCGGGCGGCTCTGTTTACAAGAACCTCGTCTACGGTACAAGTTAAATATCCCAGAATGTGAAAAATGGATAAAGAAGTTGTGGTACGTACGTACAATGGAATATCACACAGCAATGAAATCTATGTCATCAGGCCCGTCGCGGCATAATGAGTGGATTCAGGTACGATGATTTTAAGTGAAATAAGTCACACAGAAAATGAAACATCATAAGATATCACTAATACACGGAATGTAAACTTGGCTACACATGAACTGAATTACAAAACAGAACAGGGTCTCAAATTTAGAAAACCAACTTATGCTTGCTTAAGGGGAAAGGTGAGTTGGGGTGCTGCATAAAACCAGAGATAGAAATTAGCACAGATACCTTTCCATAAGCCAAATATGTAATAGTCAAGACCTACCACTTGCTCAATGAAATGGACTAAACACCTCATATTCAACGCCTAGGAATACACCTGACTAGTAAGAATCTTCAAACCCATGGATTTATATGTCTCCGTAAGAGAATGAAGCGTGTGTACAGGGGCATGAATGCAGCAGAGAAAATCCGATAAATCCCATTATCAAAATGAATTACACAAACAAAACCCAAGGACAGTGAAATAGAGAGCAATTCTTAAATAATTCATTCAGGGCTTGTGATGCAACCTGGATTTACATCCTCTACACCCAGAGCTGAGTGAGACATAAGGTTGGGCACTTCGAGCTGATAGCATTGGTGAGGTTCGATGAGCAAATGCAGACCCTGTGCAGTCATACAGCATGGTACCCATTCCATGGGTCCCAACTCTCCAAGTTTAAGGGATTCTTCCTTCAGCTAAAACATGCATGGGAAACCCACAGTATGGTGCACCGTGTGACTGGCAAACGTTTTCAAATGATTCTCAGTTTTCGTCCCCTTTTACTCGGGTTCACCATTCCAGACCCTTTACGAACACTCTCCCCACTTGGAGAGTCAGTGCCTTTAACCTCCTGTTGGGCACAGTTTGCAATTTCTGCGCAAGATGAAAAGGAATAGGGAGAACCAATGAGAGACTAGCTCTAGGTGTCTGCACGGGCAAATTTAACCCTCATTTCCCACCAGGAAGAGGAATTAACCAAAGGCTCAGCATGCCGTGCCGAAAGCAGATTAGGGCCTGAAGCAATCCTGTGGGTTTGCGGCCAGCTCACAAGATTGAGAGTTGAAGAAATGAGCTCAGGGGCACTGTAACTCACAAACCTGCAGAGTTATAAATGACAGCTATCGTCCAAAATTATATTGAAGGAAGGCTGCGAAGACGACTTGTAAGTGGGGCAGAATTGCAGGAAAACTATTTCAGGGGGTACACGGGAATTGCATTTAAAGCATAGGAAAAGAGGCAGAACGTCGACAATGATGCTCTTGGCCAAAAAGGGCGTATGCGTTTTTTCCTGAATATATTCAGGAAAAAACGCATACGCCCTTTTTGGCCAACCAAGCAAGCATGTTAAAGAAATCTGCACTACAATGAAGTCTCACTGCCCCCCGGTCAAAAGGGCCATCTGAAAAAAGTGTAAAATCCAGAAAGGCAACACAGGCCACGGAGAACAGGGAGCCTTGTTATGCTGATGGGCCGGATGTAAATTGCCAACAGCCACTCTGGAGAAGTGTATGGTGTTTCCCGGAACACCGAAAAAACAAAGCTACGGAGCCTACGGCACTTCCACTTATGGTCCTATAGCTTAGGGAAATTAAAATCCACAACACACAGCCACCCCAAAGTGTCGGACGGCTCTGTTTACAAGAACCTCGTCTACGGTACAAGTTAAATATCCCAGAATGTGAAAAATGGATAAAGAAGTTGTGGTACGTACGTACAATGGAATATCACTCAGCAATGAAATCTATGTCATCAGGCCCGTCGCGGCATAATGAGTGGATTCAGGTACGATGATTCTAAGTGAAATAAGTCACACAGAAAATGAAACATCATAAGATATCACTACTACACGTAATGTAAACTTGGCTACACATGAACTGAATTACAAAACAGAACAGGGTCTCAAATTTAGAAAACCAACTTATGCTTGCTTAAGGGGAAAGGTGAGTTGCGGTGCTGCATAAAACCAGAGATAGAAATTTGCACAGATACCTTTCCATAAGCCAAATATGTAATAGTCAAGACCTACCCCTTGCTCAACGAAATGGACTAAACACCCCATATTCAACGCCTAGGAATACACCTGACTAGTAAGAATCTTCAAACCCATGGATTTATATGTCTCCGTAAGAGAATGAAGCGTGTGTACAGCGGCATGAATGCAGCAGAGAAAATCCGATAAATCCCATTATCAAAATGAATTACACAAACAAAACCCAAGGACAGTGAAATAGAGAGCAATTCTTAAATAATTCATTCAGGGCTTGTGATGCAACCTGGATTTACCACATCTACACCCAGAGCTGAGTGAGACATAAGGGTGGGCACTTCGGGCTGATAGCATTGGTGAGGTTCGATGAGCAAATGCAGACCCTTTGAAGTCATACAGCATGGTACCCATTCCATGGGTCCCAACTCTCCAAGTTTAAGGGATTCTTCCTTCAGCTAAAACATGCATGGGAAACCCACAGTATGGTGCACCGTGTGACTGGCAAACGTTTTCAAATGATTCTCAGTTTTCGTCCCCTTTTACTCGGGTTCACCATTCCAGACCCTTTACGAACACTCTCCCCATTTGGAGTGTCAGTGCCTTTAACCTCCTGTTGGGCACAGTTTGCAATTTCTGCGCAAGATGAAAAGGAATAGGGAGAACGAATGAGAGACTAGCTCTAGGTATCTGCACGGGGAAATTTAACGCTCATTTCGCACCAGGAAGAGGAATTAAACAAAGGCTCAGCATGCCGTTCCGGAACCAGATTAAGGCCTGAAGCAATGCTGCGGGTTTGCGGCCAGCTCACAAGATAGCGAGTTGAAGAAAGGAGCTCAGGGGCACTGTAACTCACAAACCTGCAGAGCTATAAATGACAGCTATCGTCCAAAAATATATTGAAGGAAGGCTGCGAAGACGACTTGTAAGCGGGGCAGAATTGCAGGAAAACGATTTCAGGGGGTAGACGGGAATTGCATTTAAAGCACAGGAAAAGAGGCAGAACGTCGACAATGATGCTCTTGGCCTAAACGGGCGTATGCGTTTTCTCCTGAATATATTCATGAAAAAACGCATACGCCATTTTTGGCCAACCAAGCAAGCATGTTAAAGAAATCTGCACTACAATGAAGTCTCACTGCCCCCCGGTCAAAAGGGCCATCTGAAAAAATGTAAAATCTAGAAAGGCAGCACAGGCCATGGAGAACAGGGAGCCTTGTTATGCTGATGGGCGGGATGTAAATTGCCAACAGCCACTCTGGAGAAGTGTATGGTGTTTCCTGGAACACCGAAAAAACAAAGCTACGGAGCCTACGTCACTTCCACTTATGGTCCTATAGCTTAGGGAAATTAAAATCAAAAACACACAGCCACCCCAAAGTGTCGGACGGCTCTGTTTACAAGAACCTCGTCTACGGTACAAGTTAAATATCCCAGAATGTGAAAAATGGATAAAGAATTTGTGGTAGGTACGTACAATGGAATATCACTCAGCAATTAAATCTATGTCATCAGGCCCGTCGCGGCATAATGAGTGGATTCATGTACGATGATTCTAAGTGAAATAAGTCACACAGAAAATGAAACATCATAAGATATCTCTAATACACGGAATGTAATCTTGGCTACACATGAACTGAATTACAAAACAGAACAGGGTCTCAAATTTAGAAAACCAACTTATGCTTGATTAAGGGGAAAGGTGAGTTGGGGTGCTGCATAAAACCAGAGATAGAAATTAGCACAGATACCTTTCCATAAGCCAAATATGTAATAGACAAGACCTACTGCTTGCTCAACGAAATGGGCTCAACACCCCATATTCAACGCCTAGAAATATACCTGCCTAGCAAGAATCTTAAAACCCATGGATTTATATGTGTCCGTAAGAGAATCCAGCGTGTGTTCAGTGGCCTAAAGGCAACAGTGAAAATCCGATAAATCACATTATCAAAATAAATTTCAAAAACAAAACACAATGACAGTGAAATAGAGAGCAATTCTTAAATAATTCACTCAGGGCTTCTGATGCAACCTGGATTTACCACATGTACACCCAGTGCTGGGGAGACATAAGGCCGGACACTTCGCCCTGATACCATTGTTGAGGTTCGGTGAGCAATTGCAGACCCTTTGAAGTCATACTGCATGGTACCCATTCCAAGGGTCCCAACTCTCCAGGTTTAAGGGATTCTTCCTTCCGCTACATCATGTATGGGAAACCCAGAGTATGGTCCACCATGTGATTGGGAAACGTTTTCAAATGCATCTCAGTTTTCTTCCCTTTATACTCGGGTTCACCATTCCAGACGCTTAACTAACACTCTCCCCACTTGGAGAGTCAGTGCCTTTAACCTCCTGTTTGTCACAGTTTGCAATTTCTGCGCAAGATGAACAGGAATAGGGAGAACCAATGAGAGACTAGCTGTAGGTGTCTGCACGGGCAATTTAATGCTCATTTCTCACCAGGAAGTGGAATTAACCAAAGGCTCAGCATGCCGTGCCAGAACCAGATTAGGGCCTGAAGCAATAGTGCGGGTGTGCAGGCAGCTCACAAGATAGCGAGTTGAACAAAGGAGCTCAGGGGCACTGTAATTCACAAACCTGCAGAGTTATAAATGACAGCTATCGTCCAAAAATATATTGAAGGAAGGCTGCGAAGAGGACTTGAAAGCGGGGCAGAATTCCAGGAAAACGATTTCAGGAGGTAGACGGGAAGTGCACTGAAAGCATAGAAGAAGAGGCAGAACCTCGACAATGATGCACTTGTTCAAATAGTGCATATGCGTTTTTTCCAAGGCCCTCCTTAAAGAGGGTAGAGGGCTCCCAGCATGCTTCAGTGGCCAACAGAGGGCCCACATCGCCAAGGTGATGTGTGCCAGCCAGGCAGGAGTGACCTCACAGCAGAGGGCCCACCTCCCAGAAGGGTGAGGAATCCAGCCAGGATCAGACTCTCACCAGAGGGCCCCCATCACCAAGGGGATGGGAACCAGGCAGGAGTGTCCTCACACCAGTGGGGCCACATCAATAAAGGTGAGGAAACCGGCACATGTGGCCTCAAACCAGAGGACCCACATCACAAAGGGGCTGGGAGTGAGTCAGGAAGGAGGAGCATGAAAACACAGGACCCAAAGAATAAAAATGGTAAGGAATCCAGCAGTAGGAACCTCCCAGCAGGCGGCTCAGAGCACAGAGTCTATGGGATCTAGGCCTGAGTGAACTAACACCAGAGAGCCAACATCCTGAAACTGTGAACAACACAGGTGTTGGGACCATAGAGCAGAAGGCACATGGGGATGGGAACCTGGCAGGAGTGCCCTCACACCACTTAGCACGTATCAGAAAATGTGGGTAACCAGCAGTTAGGGCCTGATGCCAGAGGGCCTCATCACTGAGGGGAGGAGGCTCCCAGCGGGCTCCAACTGCCACCAGAGGGCCGACGTCGCCAAGGCGGGGTGTGTCAGCCAGGCAGGAGTGACCTCAGAGAAGAGGGCCCACCTCACAGAAGTGTGAGGAGCCCAACCAGGATCAGACTCTCACTGGAGGGCTCACATCACCAAGGGGATGGGAACCAGGCAGGAGTGTCCGCACATCAGTGGGGCCACATCTGCGAAAGGTGAGGAACCCAGCACATGTGGCCTCAAACCAGAGGACACACATCACCAAGGGGCTGGGAGTGAGGCAGGTGTCTGGAGGGGCACATTTAACTCTAATTTCCCACCAGGAAGAGGAATTAACCAAAGGCTCAGAGTGCCCTGCGGGATCCTGATTACGGCCTGAAGCAAACCTGCGGTTCTGTGGCCAGCTTTCAAGGAAACGAGTTAAGAAAGGAAACCACAGGCACTGTAATTCACAAACCTGCAGAGTTATAAATGACAGCTATTGGCAAAAATATATTGAAGTAAGTCTGCACAGAGGACTTGAAAACGAGGCAGAATTGCAGGAATCATATTTCAGGAGGTAGATTGGAATTGCATTTAAAGCATGTGAAAAGCGGCAGATCTTTGACAGTGATGCACTTGGACAAAAAGTGCGTATACATTTTTTCCTGAATATATTCAGGAAAAAACGCATATGCCCTTTGTGGCCAACCAAGAATTCGAGCAATGGAAATCCGCACTACAATGAACTCTCATTTCCCATTCGTCAAAAGAGCCATCTGAAAAAAGTGTAAAACCCAGAAACACAGGACAGGCCATGGAGAACAGGGAGCCTTGTTATGCTGATGGACGGATTGTAAATTGCCAACAGACACTCTGGTGATGTTTATAGTGTATGCTGAAACATCTAAAAAACAAAGCTACAGAGCCTAGGGCACTTCCACTTTTGGCCCTATAGCTTAGGAAAATTAAAATCAACAAGACACAGCCAACACAATATCCAGGGCTGCTGTGTTTACAAGAACCTTGAGTCCAGTACAAATTAAATATCCCAGAAAGAAAAAAATGGATAAAGGAGTTGTCCTACTTACGTACAACGGAATATCACTCAGCAATGAAATCAATGTCATCAGGCCTGTAGCAGCAAATTGAGTGGATTTAAGTATGATGATTCTAAGAGAAATATGTCACACAGAGAAACATAATTATCATAAGATATCACAAATAGAGGGAGTGTAAACTTGGCTACACATAAACTGAATTACAAAACCGAGCAGAGTCTCACATTTAGATAAAAACTTATGCTTGCTTAACGGGAAAGTTGAGTTGGGGTGCTGTATAAAACCAGAGATTGAAATGAGCACACATACCGTTCCATAAGCCAAATATGTAATAGACAAGACCTACTCTTTGCTCAACGAAATAGACTAATCCATGGTGTATCACCTCACACCTGTTAGAATGGGCATCATCAGAAAATCTACAAACAACAAATGCTGGAAAGGGTGCGGAGATAAGGAACCCTCTTCCACTATTGTTGGGAATGTAAATTGATGCAGTCACTGTGGAGAACATTATGGAGTTTCTTATAAAACTAAGAATAGAATTACCATATAATACAGCAATCCCACTACTGGGCATATACCCAGACAAAACCATAAAACGAAAAGAGACATTCACCGCAATGTTCATTGCATCACTATTTACAATATCCAGGTAATGGAAGCAACCTAAATGCCCACAGACAGACGAATGCATAAAGATGAGGTACATATATAAAATGGAATATTTCTAAGCCATAAAAAGGAATGAAATTGGGTCATTTGTAGAGACGTTGATGGATCTAGAGACTGTCATACAGAGTGAAGTAAGTCAGAAAGAGAAAAACAAATCCTGTATATAAATGCATATATGTGGAACCTAGAAAAGTTGTACAGATGAAGCGTTTTGCAAGGCAGAAATAGAGCAACAGATGTAGACAACAAACGTATGGACACCAAGGGGGGAAAGCTGTTAGGGGGGTGGTGGTGGGAGGAGTTGAGAGATTGGGATTGGCATGTATACATTTCTATGTATAAAATAGGTAACCAAAAAGAACCTGCTGTATAAAAAAATAAAATAAAATTCAAAATTACAAAAAGTAAAACAGAAAAAATATTCTTCCCTTCACATACATGTATTTATATGAATAAATTATTTCCATGCTTATATCTGTAAATACAAAAAAGAGGAATAAAATCTACCTTGAACCAAAAACGAAAAAAAGAAAAAAAAACAGAACCCACCAGTTACACAGAGGAAAACCGTATCAGGGCCCTTGCTCCAGTTGTAAACAATTCTGAAGTTGGTCAGTGGTGGGGAATCATCTCCCATTCAGCCAGCATGCCCCACGCAACAAGCGTCCTCATTGCAAAGCTGGGGGCCCGTGCCGAGGCATCTGTGAGTAAACGTGGGCCGAGCCCCAGGCCAGCTGCTGCTGAAATGTTCCCACCGTTCCCAGGTAAAACACCTGAATATGTACAAGGACTTGAAAGCCTAGAGGAAGGGCCATGGAGCCACATGAGCGACAGCATGCCAGCCGACTTGGTGCCTGCAGGCCAGACAGGATGGTCCTGGCCCTGGGTGCTCTTCTGGAAGCTTTCCATTTCCCTGCCTGAGATACCCCTCCTGTCCCGGCCCCCACTGCTTTCTTCCTTACTCACCTCTGCCCAGGGAGAAATTCCAGCGGCAGGTATGGGTGGCACATCCTCTTCTTTAGCAGGTGGCATCTTGGCAACTGCTGCAGAAAGTCCAGCAGAGTCCCACTCACACTGGGCAACCCACAAAGCCGTGGCCTCTCACTCCCTCCCACCAGTCCAGCCCCGAGACTGCTGACAGGGCAGAAAATGGCGTCAGGCACAGCTGCAGGTGCTCTTGCTGCCTGGAGCGGTGTTTATATTGATCTCAACCCAGGCACACCTGGGGAGGGATGGCCGGCATGGTCAGGCTTCCCAGGCCAGCCAATAATCACCCCTCAGGGGCTCACAGTTGCAGAAACTGGAACTTGCTGAATCGGCCAGGTCCAAGGAACAGGTGTGGGCTCCTGAGAGTCAGGATAGACAAGGGGCTGCAGCTCTGGCTTGTTTTCTAATTATATTATCTGGCCCATGAGTGGGAGACAACTTCAAGAAAACCATCTCCTAATGAGAAGTACCCAGGAGTCAGGGAGAGCAGGGGTGGGTGGTGGGTGGAGACAGAGGCCTGGTGCCCCGGGTGCAGTGGAAATCTCTGGAAGACCAGGTGGAGGGAGGCCACACAGAGTGATGCCCAGGGTCACAGACCTGTCGGAGCTGCTGTTTGTTAGTTCAAGTCCTGCTCTGAGGTGCTCTGTGTCAGATCTGAGTGACAGGTGAGCTGGGAGTGCTCTGCAATGAGGGCGATGTGCATGGTTCCTGTGTGCCCAGCCCTGCCACGGTACCTGAAAGGGTAGCTCTGTATCCTGGGAGGGGCCTGACCACGAGAGCCCCATGGGCTGCAGGGGAACCTGCCCAGGGAACCCCATATCCTGGGAGGGGCCTGAACACGAGAGCCCCGTGGGCTGGGGTGGGGGTGGGGTACCTGCCCAGGTGAGCTCCATATCCTGGGATTGGCCTGACCTTGAGAGCCCCATGGGCAGCTGGAGTCCTGGTAAAAGATGTCAGGACAGTCAGTGAACCACCGAGGATATACCTCCAGTAGTTCCTAAACCCTACACCCTGCTGGTCATTCTACTAACCACCAGGACATGGTATTCTGTATTAGTCTTCAATGAAGCCTTCTTTTGTATTCTATTAGTCCCAGAGTCACAAGAAATTTTGGCTTGTGAGTGGCAGGACTCAACATACAACTAAAACAATACTTCCGGGCCGTGTTGCCCCAAGGGTTCAAAAATTCCCACACCATCTTTGGGGAAAGCTCAGCTAAAGACCTAAAAGTTCTACCTCTGGAAAAGGAAACACTCCTTCAATATGCAGACGACATTCTGATCGCCAGCCCTACTAAGGAGACCTCTGAACTACCAAGCCAATAAAGGATACAAGTTGTCCAAGAAAAAGCTCAAATATCACAGACTATGGTGACCTGCGTTGGCTGCATTCTCACAGAAGGTCGGAGAAGCCCATCCCAGGAAAGGGAAGAAACAATTTACAGCCTTACCCATTTCTAAAACTAGGAGACAGCTTAGGGGTTCCTGGGGAGGCCAGGGTTTGCTGCTTCTGGATCCCTAACTACAGTCTACTAGCTGGGCCTCTATATGAAACACTGAAAGAAAAAGATGATGATCCTTTTGAATAGAATCCAGAAGTGGCCTTTCAAGAATGGAAAGAGCAGTCAATTCAGACCCTTGCCCTGGAACTCCCTAATTTAGCTAAACCCTTTGACCTTTACATTCCTAGTGAAATTTGAATGGCCATTGGAGTATTAGTGCAAAACCTGGGACCACTTGAAATGGAACAATGCAAGAATGCCATCCAGGTAGGATAAACTACGGTCACCAAGGGGCTTGGCCCACCGCCACATCTGGCCAAGATACTGGCAGTATCTGAAAACCTGGAAATCAGCAGCCCAAAAGGCCACCTCCCTCCTAAGGGAAAAGGACCCCACGTGGTGATCCTAACCCCCAACCATGCCCTGAAGTTGCAGGGTTTGCTCCGTGGGCACACTGACCTTGAGTGAGGAGGTCCTCCAACTCCAACCTCCAGAGAGATAACTGGGGCAAAGTGGCACCATGACGACTCATGTGACCATCACTTGACCTGGAGTTTCTCTCATAAAACAACAAGAGTGTGTCCCAAAAGAGTAGACTACTGCTTGCAGGACTTACTGCACCCAGAGGGGAGGTAATAATCTTGGCAGGGGAACCGTATATCATGCTGTCACCATAGAAAAGCCTACAGACACTGTGATGATGGTGGCCAATAAGACCGGCTGGACTCCTGTTTACTTCAAAAGGCTGTTGACTCAGTGGCCATCATGGTCCTTCATCACCACTGACCCTGGACTGTCTGGGAGTTGAGCAGTCAGGGTGCTGACACCTGGTGCTGTTTTTACGTTAATTCAGGGGCCTAACTGAAGAAAGCACAGACTACTGGTCAGAGCATCTAGGCTGGCAGAAACGGTCAGCCTAAGGTGGCTGAACAAATGTGCGGCGGGGTGAAACTGGACCTCACAGCGTCACTGCACATCTCCTTCCTGGACCCTTAAAGGTCATTAGAATCTATAACACTACCAATACTTGTGCTCAGGCGGACGAGCAGGGAGGCAGGAGGCCTGCGGACAATCAATGTCACCTGGAGGCTGCTGGGGAGAAGTTCAGACCCTCTCCCACGGGTATGAGGGCTCCTAACTCAGCACTCAGCAGTTACAGATGAAGGGTCTGCACCCTCAGCACTCTAAGAATGAGGAAGGGGACAAAATGCAGAAGAGGGGTTTGTCCCAGGCAAAGCCCCTTAAAAATCCCTGGGAGATAAAAATAGAATCTGGGCAATAAAATAAAGTCTAACCTTTTTTATCCTTTGTGCTTTGTCTAATTTCACGTGCTCCTAGGGTCCCGCATACAGAGGTTCAACAGCCGGCACTTCAGACCAGATTTCCTAGTGCAGAATGGCTGGGTCGACACTTCAGCTCCTGGAGCACAGTGCAGACTCCGCGATATAGAGCCTGAGCTGCAGCCAACCGGGCCCTCGAGAGCTCCGCCCCCTCCCTCCCACTGACTCTGACAGGATCTCTACACAGCAGCCCAGCCCACAGCCCACGGGGTAGCACATGCTCTCACCTCTGCATTCTCTGATCAAAATATAAAGTTTCCTTTGCTTCTGAACCAAACTCAGTCTCGATCTGTTGGCTCCAATGACACTGGGCAGGGGGACACTTGTTGGGGTCCACTCTGGAGGATCAGTAACAGAAATTGAGAACATTGTAACTTCAATGAACAGATGTGTGAGCCAAACTGTAATTAACATAGAACAGTGTATAAGGCTCGGGTAAAATAAGATGTTTCTAACACTTCCATTTGATATTTCCATCACTTTATTATAAGCAAGTTCAGTGAAAGGTTTGTCTTATTTGTCAGGTCAATACTAGAGAAACGAAGTGATTTCTTTCCAAGGATGTACATCTAATAATCTTGGTTAAAGCTTCAATCTTGTTTTAAATGCTTTTCCATTGACAATGATACCTCTCTTTCAGCTCCCCCATTTCTGAGAAGTATAAAATCTTATAATTTATTATTACCAAAGGGGAAAGGTGGGAGGAGGGATAAATTAACAGTTTGGGATTAACACATACACACTGGTATGTATAAAATCGATCATTAACAAGGAACTACTGTACAGCACAGGGAACTACACTCAATATTTTGCAATAACCTATAAGGGGAAATAATCTGAAAAAAGAATAGATATTTTTATTGACATCATCTATTAATGACAGTTAAAATGGAACCTAAGGGAAGCCGGTGGTGAGTGCTTCTGACCCTGAAGACTTCAATCATCTAAAGTTTGGACTCTGCCTACTTCCCAAGGCCCTTAATGAACCTATGTGTAGCCGTAGCTTAAAAAATTCCCCAGTTTGGGTTGTGGAGAGACACTGATTTTGAAAAAGCCCTGGTGTTCTCCTCACATGAATGGGACACTTCCTACAGCTAAAATATGCCTGTCACACCCAGAAGATGGTATACCGTCTGATCGGGAAGAGTTTGGAAAAGGCATCTCATCTCCTCATCTCCTGGTGCTCGGGTTCACCCCTCCAGCGTCTTTACGAACAGTCTCCCCACTTGGAGATGTCAGCACTGTCAACATCCTGTTGCATACAGTTTGGAATTTGTCCAGAGGATGAAGCAGAAGGAGGAGGAACAATGAGAGACAAGTCCTAGGTGTTCGGACAGGCACATGTCACTCTAATTTCCAATCAGGAAGACGAATTGACTAAAAGCTAGGGTTGCCCATGGAAACAGAATAGGGCTTGAGGAAATCCCACTGCTTTGTGGCCAGTTCCCATAAACACAAGTTGAAAAATGGAACTCAGGGCCGCTAAAATTCACGAAACTGCAGAGTTGAAAATATCTCTCACTGAAAAATGTCTTGAGGAAAGTCAGAGAAAAGGACTTGTAAGCAACGGAGAATGGCAGGAAAGGGATTGGAAGAGGTAGAAAGGACTCGCCATTAAGCACAAGAAAAGGGGCTGAACATTGCCAACATTGCAGTTGGCCAAAAAGGGTGTATGCGTCTTTTTCTGTATATATTCAAGAAAAGGGGATACACTTTTTTAGCCAACCAAACAGGTGCGCACTGGAAATCAGTACTACAAAACATATCACTTCGCATCAGTCAGAAGAGCCTTCCTCATAAAGTGTAAACACCAGAAATGCAGGACAGGGCAAGGAGAAAAGGGAGCCCTGTGAGGCTTATAGTGGAAATGTATATTGCCAATGGTCACTCTTGAGAAGTGTATTGTGTTTACTAAAGCATCTAAAAAATGAGCTACAGAGCACAGGGCACTTGCACTCATGGACGTATATCTTGGGAAAGACAAAAATGGAGAGGACACAGGCACCCCAATGTTTACCGCCTCTCTGTTTAAAAGATCCTCGACTAGGATATAATTTATATGTCTCTGGAGGGAAAAAATGGATAGAGGTGTGGCACTTATGTAGAGTGGAATATTACTCAGCCTGAAAATCAGTGAAATATAGCCAGTTGTAACAACCCCAGAGTAGTTACGTATGATCATTCAAAGTCACATAATTCAAAAAGAAAAAGACAAACAATATTACTAATACATGGAATGTAAACGTGGCTACAAATGACCTGAATTACAAAACAGAATGGGGTCTCAAATTTAGAAGACCAACTTATGTTTGCTTAAGGAAAAAGGAGAGTTGGGGAGCTGCATAAAACCAGAGATTGAAATTAGCACAGATACCGTTCCATAAGCCAAATATGTAATAGAAAAAACCTACTCCCTGGTCAACAAAATGGGCTCAACACGCCATATTCAACACCTACGAATACACCTGACTAGTAAGAATCTTCAAACTCATGGATTTATATGTCTCCGGAAGAGAATCAAGCGTGAGTACAGCGGCATGAACGGAGCAGTGAAAATGCGATAAATCCCATTATCAAAATAAATTACAAAAACAAAACACAATGAGAGTGAAATAGAGAGCAATTCTTAAATAATTCATTCAGGGCTTGTGATGCAACCTGGATTTACCACATCTACACCCAGAGCTGAGTGAGACATAAGGTTGGGCACTTCGGGCTGATAGCATTGTTGAGGTTCAATGAGCAAATGCAGACCCTTTGAAGTCATACTGCATGGTACCCATTCCATGGGTCCCAACTCTCCAGGTTTAAGGGATTCTTTCTTCAGCTAAAACATGCATGGGAAACCCACAGTATGGTGCACCGTGTGACCAGGAAAGGTTTTCAAATGCATCTCAGTTTTCGTCCCCTTTTACTCGGGTTCACCATTCCAGAACCTTTACTAACACTCTCCCCACTTGGAGAGTCAGTGCCTTTAACCTCCTGTTTGGCACGGTTTGCAATTTCTGCGCAAGATGAACAGGAATAGGGAGAACCAATGAGAGACTAGCAGTAAGTGTCTGCACGGGCAAATTTAATGCTCATTTCCCACCAGGAAGAGGAATTAACCAAAGGATCAGCATGCCGTGCTGGAACCAGATTAGGGCCTGAAGCAATCCTGCGGGTTTGCGCCCAGCTCACAAGTTGCGAGTTGAAGAATGGAGCTCAGGGGCACTGTAACTCACAAACATGCAGAGTTATAAATGACAGCTATCGTCCAAAAATATATTGAAGGAAGGCTGCGAATACGACTTGTAAGCAGGGCAGAATTGCAGGAAATCGATTTCAGGGGGTACACGGGAATTGCATTTAAAGCATAGGAAAAGAGGCAGAACGTCGACAATGATGCTCTTGGCCAAAAAGGGTGTATGCGTTTTTTCCTAAATTTATTCAGGAAAAAAAGCATATGCGCTTTTTGGCCAACCAAGCAAGCATGTTAAAGAAATCTGCACTACAATGAAGTCTCACTGCCCCCAGGTCAAAAGGGACATCTGAAACAAGTGTAAAATCCACAAAGACAGGACAGGGCAAGGAGAACCGAGAGCCTTGTTATGCTGATGGTCGGGATGTAAATTGCCAACAGCCACTCTGGAGAAGTGTATGGTGTTTCCTGGAACCCCTGAAAATCAAAGCAACGGAGCCTACGGCACTTCCACTTATGGTCCTATAGCTTAGGGAAATTAAAATCAAAAACACACAGCCACCCCAAAGTGTCGGACGGCTCTGTTTACAAGAACCTCGTCTACGGTACAAGTTAAATATCCCAGAATGTGAAAAATGGATAAAGAAGTTGTGGTAGGTACGTACAATGGAATATCACTCAGCAATGAAATCTATGTCATCAGGCCCGTCGCGGCATAATGAGTGGATTCAGGTACGATGATTCTAAGTGAAATAAGTCACACAGAAAATGAAACATCATAAGATATCACTAATACACGGAATGTAAACTTGGCTACACATGAACTGAATTACAAAACAGAACAGGGTCTCAAATTTAGAAAACCAACTTATGCTTGCTTAAGGGGAAAGGTGAGTTGGGGTGCTGCATAAAACCAGAGATAGAAATTAGCACAGATACCTTTCCATAAGCCAAATATGTAATAGTCAAGACCTACCCCTTGCTCAACGAAATGGACTAAACACCCCATATTCAACGCCTAGGAATACACCTGACTAGTAAGAATCTTCAAACCCATGGATTTATATGTCTCCGTAAGAGAATGAAGCGTGTGTACAGGGGCATGAATGCAGCAGAGAAAATCCGATAAATCCCATTATCAAAATGAATTACACAAACAAAACCCAAGGACAGTGAAATAGAGAGCAATTCTTAAATAATTCATTCAGGGCTTGTGATGCAACCTGGATTTACCACATCTACACCCAGAGCTGAGTGAGACATAAGGTTGGGCACTTCTGGCTGATAGCATTGGTGAGGTTCGATGAGCAAATGCAGACCCTTTGAAGTCATACAGCATGGTACCCATTCCATGTGTCCCAACTCTCCAAGTTTAAGGGATTCTTCCTTCAGCTAAAACATGCATGGGAAACCACAGTATGGTGTACCGTGTGACTGGCAAACGTTTTCAAATGCATCTCAGTTTTCGTCCCCTTTTACTCGGGTTCACCATTCCAGACCCTTTACGAACACTCTCCCCACTTGGAGAGTCAGTGCCTTTAACCTCCTTTTGGGCAGAGTTTGCAATTTCTGCGCAAGATGAAAAGGAAGAGGGAGAACGAATGAGAGACTAGCTCTAGGTGTCTGCACGGGCAAATTTAACCCTCATTTCCCACCAGGAAGAGGAATTAACCAAAGGCTCAGCATGCCATGCCGGAACCAGATTAGGGCCTGAAGCAATCCTGTGGGTTTGCGGCCAGCTCACAAGATAGCGAGTTGAAGAAAGGAGCTCAGGGGCACTGTAACTCACAAACCTGCAGAGTTATAAATGACAGCTATCGTCCAAAAATATATTGAAGGAAGGCTGAGAAGACGACGTGTAAGCGGGACAGATTTGCAGGAAAACGATTTCAGGGGGTAGACTGGAATTGCATTTAAAGCATAGGAAAAGAGGCAGAACGTCGACAATGATGCTCTTGGCCAAAAAGGGCGTATGCGTTTTTTCCTGAATATATTCAGGAAAAAACGCATACGCCCTTTTTGGCCAACCAAGCAAGCATGTTAAAGAAATCTGCACTACAATGAAGTCTCACTGCCCCCCGGTCAAAAGGGCCATCTGAAAAAAGTGTAAAATCCAGAAAGGCAACACAGGCCACGGAGAACAGGGAGCCTTGTTATGCTGATGGGCGGGATGTAAATTGCCAACAGCCACTCTGGAGAAGTGTATGGTGTTTCCCGGACCACCGAAAAAACAAAGCTACGGAGCCTACGTCACTTCCACTTATGGTCCTATAGCTTAGGGAAATTAAAATGAAAAACACACAGCCACCCCAAAGTGTCGGACGGCTCTGTTTACAAGAACCTCGTCTACGGTACAAGTTAAATATCCCAGAATGTGAAAAATGGATAAAGAAGTTGTGGTACGTACGTACAATGGAATATCACTCAGCAATGAAATCTATGTCATCAGGCCCGTCGCGGCATAATGAGTGGATTCAGGTACGATGATTCTAAGTGAAATAAGTCACACAGAAAATGAAACATCATAAGATATCACTACTACACGGAATGTAAACTTGGCTACACATGAACTGAATTACAAAACAGAACAGGGTCTCAAATTTAGAAAACCAACTTATGCTTGCTTAAGGGGAAAGGTGAGTTGGGGTGCTGCATAAAACCAGAGATAGAAATTAGCACAGATACCTTTCCATAAGCCAAATATGTAATAGTCAAGACCTACCCCTTGCTCAACGAAATGGACTAAACACCCCATATTCAACGCCTAGGAATACACCTGACTAGTAAGAATCTTCAAACCCATGGATTTATATGTCTCCGTAAGAGAATGAAGCGTGTGTACAGCGGCATGAATGCAGCAGAGAAAATCCGATAAATCCCATTATCAAAATGAATTACACAAACAAAACCCAAGGACAGTGAAATAGAGAGCAATTCTTAAATAATTCATTCAGGGCTTGTGATGCAACCTGGATTTACCACATCTACACCCAGAGCTGAGTGAGACATAAGGTTGGGCACTTCGGGCTGATAGCATTGGTGAGGTTCGATGAGCAAATGCAGACCCTTTGAAGTCATACAGCATGGTACCCATTCCATGGGTCCCAACTCTCCAAGTTTAAGGGATTCTTCCTTCAGCTAAAACATGCATGGGAAACCACAGTATGGTGCACCGTGTGACTGGCAAACGTTTTCAAATGCATCTCAGTTTTCGTCCCCTTTTACTCGGGTTCACCATTCCAGACCCTTTACGAACACTCTCCCCACTTGGAGAGTCAGTGCCTTTAACCTCCTGTTGGGCACAGTTTGCAATTTCTGCGCAAGATGAAAAGGAATAGGGAGAACCAATGAGAGACTAGCTCTAGGTGTCTGCACGGGCAAATTTAACGCTCATTTCCCACCAGGAAGAGGAATTAACCAAAGGCTCAGCATGCCATGCCGGAACCAGATTAGGGCCTGAGGCAATCCTGTGGGTTTGCGGCCAGCTCACAAGATAGCGAGTTGAAGAAAGGAGCTCATGGGCACTGTAACTCACAAACTTGCAGAGTTATAAATGACAGCTATCGTCCAAAAATATATTGAAGGAAGGCTGCGAAGATGACTTGTAAGTGGGGCAGAATTGCAGGAAAACGATTTCAAGGGGTAGACGGGAATTGCATTTAAAGCATAGGAAAAGAGGCAGAACGTCGACAATGATGCTCTTGGCCAAAAAGGGCGTATGCGTTTTCTCCTGAATATATTCAGGAAAAAACGCATACGCCCTTTTTGGCCAACCAAGCAAGCATGTTAAAGATATCTGCACTACAATGAAGTCTCACTGCCCCCCGGTCAAAAGGGCCATCTGAAAAAAGTGTAAAATCCAGAAAGGCAGCACAGGCCATGGAGAACAGGGAGCCTTGTTATGCTGATGGGCGGGATGTAAATTGCCACAGCCACTCTGGAGAAGTGTATGGTGTTTCCCGGAACACCGAAAAAACAAAGCTACGGAGCCTACGGCACTTCCACTTATGGTCCTATAGCTTAGGGAAATTAATATCAAAAACACACAGCCACCCCAAAGTGTCGGACGGCTCTGTTTACAAGAACCTCGTCTACGGTACAAGTTAAATATCCCAGAATGTGAAAAATGGATAAAGAAGTTGTGGTACGTACGTACAATGGAATATCACTCAGCAATGAAATCTATGTCATCAGGCCCGTCGCGGCATAATGAGTGGATTCAGGTACGATGATTCTAAGTGAAATAAGTCACACAGAAAATGAAATATCATAAGATATCACTACTACACGGAATGTAAACTTGGCTACACATGAACTGAATTACAAAACAGAACAGGGTCTCAAATTTAGAAAACCAACTTATGCTTGCTTAAGGGGAAAGGTGAGTTGGGGTGCTGCATAAAACCAGAGATAGAAATTAGCACAGATACCTTTCCATAAGCCAAATATGTAATAGTCAAGACCTACCCCTTGCTCAACGAAATGGACTAAACACCCCATATTCAACGCCTAGGAATACACCTGACTAGTAAGAATCTTCAAACCCATGGATTTATATGTCTCCGTAAGAGAATGAAGCGTGTGTACAGCGGCATGAATGCAGCAGAGAAAATCCGATAAATCCCATTATCAAAATGAATTACACAAACAAAACCCAAGGACAGTGAAATAGAGAGCAATTCTTAAATAATTCATTCAGGGCTTGTGATGCAACCTGGATTTACCACATCTACACCCAGAGCTGAGTGAGACATAAGGTTGGGCACTTCGGGCTGATAGCATTGGTGAGGTTCGATGAGCAAATGCAGACCCTTTGAAGTCATACAGCATGGTACCCATTCCATGGGTCCCAACTCTCCAAGTTTAAGGGATTCTTCCTTCAGCTAAAACATGCATGGGAAACCCAAAGTATGGTGCACCGTGTGACTGGCAAACGTTTTCAAATGCATCTCAGTTTTCGTCCCCTTTTACTCGGGTTCACCATTCCAGACCCTTTACGAACACTCTCCCCACTTGGAGAGTCAGTGCCTTTAACCTCCTGTTGGGCACAGTTTGCAATTTCTGCGCAAGATGAAAAGGAATAGGGAGAACGAATGAGAGACTAGCTCTAGGTGTCTGCACGGGCAAATTTAACGCTCATTTCCCACCAGGAAGAGGAATTAACCAAAGGCTCAGCATGCCGTGCCGGAACAAGATTAGGGCCTGAGGCAATCCTGTGGGTTTGCGGCCAGCTCACAAGATAGCGAGTTGAAGAAATGAGCTCAGGGGCACTGTAACTCACAAACTTGCAGAGTTATAAATGACAGCTATCGTCCAAAAATATATTGAAGGAAGGCTGCGAAGACGACTTGTATGTGGGGCAGAATTGCAGGAAAACGATTTCAGGGGGTAGACGGGAATTGCATTTAAAGCATAGGAAAAGAGGCAGAACGTCGACAATGATGCTCTTGGCCAAAAAGGGCGTATGCGTTTTTTCCTGAATATATTCAGGAAAAAACGCATACGCCCTTTTTGGCCAACCAAGCAAGCATGTTAAAGAAATCTGCACTACAATGAAGTCTCACTGCCCCCCGGTCAAAAGGGCCATCTGAAAAAAGTGTAAAATCCAGAAAGGCAGCACAGGCCATGGAGAACAGGGAGCCTTGTTATGCTGATGAGCGGGATGTAAATTGCCAACAGCCACTCTGGAGAAGTGTATGGTGTTTCCCGGAACACCGAAAAAACAAAGCTACGGAGCCTACGGCACTTCCACTTATGGTCTTATAGATCACGGAAATTAAAATCAAAAACACACAGCCACCCCAATGTGTCGGACGGCTCTGTTTACAAGAACCTCGTCTACGGTACAAGTTAAATATCCCAGAATGTGAAAAATGGATAAAGAAGTTGTGGTACGTACGTACAATGGAATATCACTCAGCAATGAAATCTATGTCATCAGGCCCGTCGCGGCATAATGAGTGGATTCAGGTACGATGATTCTAAGTGAAATAAGTCACACAGAAAATGAAACATCATAAGATATCACTAATACACGGAATGTAAACTTGGCTACACATGAACTGAATTACAAAACAGAACAGGGTCTCAAATTTAGAAAACCAACTTATGCTTGCTTAAGGGGAAAGGTGAGTTGGGGTGCTGCATAAAACCAGAGATAGAAATTAGCACAGATACCTTTCCATAAGCCAAATATGTAATAGTCAAGACCTACCCGTTGCTCAACGAAATGGACTAAACAAACCATATTCAACCCCTAGGAATACACCTGTG
The DNA here is from genome assembly GCF_059928025.1 of Delphinapterus leucas. Classification (NCBI taxonomy): domain Eukaryota; kingdom Metazoa; phylum Chordata; class Mammalia; order Artiodactyla; family Monodontidae; genus Delphinapterus; species Delphinapterus leucas. The sequence continues at coordinate 14,245,107 of NW_028322236.1, read as the reverse complement.
TAGTAAGAATCTTCAAACACTTGGATTTATATGTCTCTGTAAGAGAATGAAGCGTGTGTACAGCGGCATGAATGCAGCAGAGAAAATCCGATAAATCCCATTATCAAAATGAATTACACAAACAAAACCCAAGGACAGTGAAATAGAGAGCAATTCTTAAATAATTCATTCAGGGCTTGTGATGCAACCTGGATTTACCACATCTAAACCCAGAGCTGAGTGAGACATAAGTTTGGGCACTTCGGGCTGATAGCATTGGTGAAGTTCGATGAGCAAATGCAGACCCTTTGAAGTCATACTGCATGGTACCCATTCCATGGGTCCCAACTCTCCAGGTTTAAGGGATTCTTCCTTCAGCTAAAACATGCATGGGAAACCCACAGTATGGTGCACCGTGTGACCGGCAAACGTTTTCAAATGCATCTCAGTTTTCGTCCCCTTTTACTCAGGTTCACCATTCCAGACCCTTTACTAACACTCTCCCCACTTGGAGAGTCAGTGCTTTTAACTTCCTGTTTGGCACAGTTTGCAATTTCTGCGCAAGATGAACAGGAATAGGGAGAACCAATGAGAGACTAGCTGTAGGTGTCTGCACGGGCAAATTTAGTGCTCATTTCCCACCAGGAGGAGGAATTAACCAAAGGCTCAGCATGCCGTGCCTGAACCAGATTAGGGCCTGACAATCGTGCGGGTTTGCAGCCAGCTCACAAGATAGCGAGTTGAAGAAAGGAGCTCAGGGGCACTGTAACTCACAAACCTGCAGAGTAATAAATGACAGCTATCGTCCAAAAATATATTGAAGGAGGTCTGCAAAGACGACTTGTAAGCGGGACAGATTTGCAGGAAAACGATTTCAGGGGGTAGACGGCAATTGCATTTAAAGCATAGGAAAAGAGGCAGAAAGTCAACAATGATGCTCTTGGCCAAAAAGGGCGTATGCGTTTTTTCCTGAATATATTCAGGAAAAAACGCATACGCCCTTTTTGGCCAACCAAGCAAGCATGTTAAAGAAATCTGCACTACAATGAAGTCTCACTGCCCCCCGGTCAAAAGGGCCATCTGAAAAAAGTGTAAAATGCAGAAATGCAGCACAGGCCATGGAGAACAGGGAGCCTTGTTATGTTGATGGGCGGGATGTAAATTGCCAACAGCCACTCTGGACAAGTGTATGGTGTTTCCCGGAACACCGAAAAAACAAAGCAACGAAGCCTACGGCACTTCCACTTATGGTCCTATAGCTTAAGGAAATTAAAATCAAAAACACACAAACACCCCAAAGTTTCGGACGGCTCTGTTTACAAGAACCTCGTCTACGGTTCAAGTTAAATATCCCAGAATGTGAAAAATGGATAAAGTAGTAGTGGTACATACATACAATGGAAAATCACACAGCAATGAAATCTATGTCATCAGGCCCGTCGCGGCATAATGAGTGGATTCATGTTCAAAGATTCTAAGGGAAATAAGTCACACAGAAAATGAAACATCATAAGATATCACTACTACACGGAATGTAATCTTGGCTACACATGAACTGAATTACAAAACAGAACAGGGTCTCAAATTTAGAAAACCAACTTTTGCTTGCTTAAGGGGAAAGGTGAGTTGGGGTGCTGCATAAAACCAGAGATAGAAATTAGCACAGACACCTTCACATAAGCCAAATATGTAATAGTCAAGGCCTAACCTTTGCACAATGAAATGGACTAAATACCCCATATTCAACGCCTAGGAATACACCTGACTGGTAAGAATCTTCAAACCCATGGATTTATATGTCTCCGTTAGGGAATGAAGCGTGTGTACAGCAACATGAATGCAGCAGAGAAAATCCGATAAATCCCATTATCAAAATGAATTACAAAAACCAAACACAAGGACAGTGAAATAGAGAGCAATTCTTAAACAATTCATTCAGGCTTGTGATGCAACCTGGATTTACCACATCTACACCCAGAGCTGAGTGTGACATAAGGTTAGGCACTTCGGGCTATTGCACTGGTGAGGTTCAATGAGCAAATGCAGACCCTTTGAAGACATACTGCATGGTACCCATTCCATGGGTCCCAAATCTCCAGTTATAAGGGATTCTTCCTTCAGCTCAAAACATGCATGGGAAACCCACAGTATGGTGGACCGTGTGACCGGCAAACGTTTTCAAATGCATCTCAGTTTTCCTCCCCTTTTACTCGGGTTCACCATTCCAGACCCTTTACTCACACTCTCCCCACTTGGAGAGTCAGTGCCTTTAACCTCCTGTTGGGCACAGTTTGCAATTTCTGCGCAAGATGAACAGGAATAGGGAGAACCAATGAGAGACTAGCTGTAGGTGTCTGTACGGGCAAATTTAACGCTCATTTCCCACCAGGAAGAGGAATTAACCAAAGGTTCAGCATGCCCTGCTGGAACCAGATAAGGGCCTGAAGCAATCCTGCGGGTTTGCGGCCAGCTCACAAGTTAGCGAGATGAAGAAAGGAGCTCAGGGGCACTGTAACTCACAAACCTGCAGAGTTATAAATGACAGCTATCGTCCAAAAATATATTGAAGTATGTCTGCGAAGAGGACTTAGAATTTGGGCAGAAATTCAGGAAAACGATTTCAGGGGGTAGACTGGAATTGCACTTAAAGCCTAGGAAAAGACGGAGAACAGCGACAATGATGCACTTGGCCAAAAAGGGCGTATGCGTTTTTTCCTGAATATAATCAGGAAAAAACGCATATGCCCTTTTTGGCCAACCAAGCAAGCGTGTAAAGAAATCTGCACTAAAATGAAGTCTCTCTGCCCCCCGGTCAAAAGGGCCATCTGAAAAAAGTGTAAAATCCAGAAAGGCAGGACAGGCCATGGAGAAGAGGGAGCATTGTTATCCTGATGGTCGGCATGTGAATTGCCAACAGCCACTCTGGAGAAGTGTATGGTATTTCCTGAAACACATAAGAAAGAAAGCAACACAGCCTATGGCACTTCCACTTATGGTCCTATAGCTTAGGGAAATTAAAATCAAAACCACACAGGCACCCCAAAGTTTGGAACGGCTCTGTTTACAAGAACCTCGTCTACGGTACAAGTTAAATATCCCAGAGGGCGAAAAATGGATAAAGAAGTTGTGGTTCTTACGTACAATGGAATATCACTCAGCAATGAAATCTATGTCATCAGGCCCGTAGCGGCATAATGAGTGGATTCAGGTACGATGATTCTACGTGCAATAGGTCACACAGAAAAAGAAACATCATAAGATATCACTAATACACGGAATGTAAACTTGGCTACACATGAAATGAATTACAAAACAGAACAGTGTCTCAAATTTAGAAAACCAACTTATGCTTGCTTTTTGGGAAAGGTGAGTTCGGGTGCTGCATAAAAACAGAGATTGAAATTCGCACTGATACCGTTCCATAAGCCAAATATGTAATAGACAAGACCTACTGCTTGCTCAACGAAATGGGCTCAACACCCCATATTCAACGCCTAGGAATATACCTGCCTAGCAAGAGTCTTAAAACCCATGGATTTATATGTGTCCATAAGAGAATCCAGCGTGTGTTCAGTGGCCTAAAGGCAACAGTGAAAATCCGATAAATCACATTATCAAAATAAATTTCAAAAACAAAACACAATGACAGTGAAATAGAGAGCAATTCTTAAATAATTCACTCAGGGCTTCTGATGCAACCTGGATTTACCACATGTACACCCAGTGCTGGGGAGACATAAGGCCGGACACTTCGCCCAGATAGTATTGTTGAGGTTCGGTGAGCAATTGCAGACCCTTTGAAGTCATACTGCATGGTACCCATTCCAAGGGTCCCAACTCTCCAGGTTTAAGGGATTCTTCCTTCCGCTACATCATGTATGGGAAACCCAGAGTATGGTCCACCATGTGATTGGGAAACGTTTTCAAATGCATCTCAGTTTTCGTCCCTTTATACTCGGGTTCACCATTCCAGATGCTTAACTAACACTCTCCCCACTTGGAGAGTCAGTGCCTTTAACCTCCTGTTTGTCACAGTTTGCAATTTCTGCGCAAGATGAACAGGAATAGGGAGAACCAATGAGAGACTAGCTGTAGGTGTCTGCACGGGCAATTTAATGCTCATTTCTCACCAGGAAGTGGAATTAACCAAAGGCTCAGAATGCCGTGCCGGAACCAGATTAGGGCCTGAAGCAATACTGCGGGTGTGCAGGCAGCTCACAAGATAGCGAGTTGAACAAAGGAGCTCAGGGGCACTGTAATTCACAAACCTGCAGAGTTATAAATGACAGCTATCGTCCAAAAATATATTGAAGGAAGGCTGCGAAGAGGACTTGAAAGCGGGGCAGAATTCCAGGAAAACGATTTCAGGAGGTAGACGGGAAATGCACTGAAAGCATAGGAGAAGAGGCAGAACCTCGACAATGATGCACTTGTTCAAAAAGTGCATATGCGTTTTTTCCAAGGCCCTCCTTAAAGAGAGTAGGGGGCTCCCAGCATGCTTCAGTGGCCAACAGAGGGCCCACATCGCCAAGGTGACGTGAGCCAGCCAGGCAGGAGTGACCTCACATCAGAGGGCCCACCTCACAGAAGGGTAAGGGACCCAGCCATTATCAGACTCTCACCAGAGGGCCCACATCAGCAAGGGGCTGGGAACCAGGCAGGAGTGTCTTCACACCCGTGGGGCCACATCATCGCAAGTTGAGGTACCCAGCACATGTGGCCTCAAACCAGAGGACCCACATCTCCATGGGTCTCGGAGCGAGGCAGGCAGGATGAACCTCAAAACACGTGGCCCATTGTATAAAAAAGGTGAGGAATCCAGCAGTTGGAACATCCCAGCAGGCGGCCCAGAGCACCGAGGCTATGGGATCCAGGCAATGATGAACTCACAACAGAGGGCCCTCATCATGAAACTGTGAGCAACCTAGCCATTGTGACCTCAGAGCACAAGGCCCACATCCCCATGGGGAAGCGAACCAAGCAGGAGTGTCATCGCACCAGTGGGCACACATCAGAAAATGTGGGGAGCCCAGCAGTTAGGGCCTGATGCCAGAGGGCCCTCATCACTGAGGAGAGGAGGCTACCAGCAGGCTCCAACTGCTACAAGAGGGCCAACGTCGCCAATGCGGGGTGTGCCAGCCAGGCAGGAGTGACCTCAGAGCAGAGGGCCAACCTCAAAAAAGTGTGAGGAACCCAAAGAGGATTAGACTCTCACCAGAGGGCCCACATCACCAAGAGGATCAGAACCAGGCAGGACTCTCTTCACACCAGGGTGACCACATCATAGAAAGGTGAGGAACCCAGCACATGTGGCCTAAACCAGAAGACCCACATCTCCAAGGGGCTCGGAGTGAGGCATGCAGGAGTAGCCTCACAACACAGGGCCCATAGAATAAAAAAGCTGAGGAATCCTGCAGTGGGAACCTCCCAGCAGGCGGCCCAGAGCACCGAGTCTATGCGATCCAGGCTGCAGTGAACTCACAGCAGAGGGCCCATATCATGAAACTGTGAGCAACCCAGCCATTGGGACCTCACAGCAGAAGGCCCACATCCCCATGGGGTTGGGAACATGGCAAGAGTGTCCTCGCACCACTTAGCACGTATCAGAAAAAGTGGGTACCCAGCAGTTACGGCCTGACGCTAGAGAGCCCTCATCACCGAGGGGAGGTGGCTCCCAGCAGGCTCCAACTGCCACAAGAGGGCCGATGTCGCCAAGGCGGGGTGTGCCAGCCAGTCAGTAGTGACCTCACAGCAGAGGGCCCACCTCACAGAAGGGTGAGGAACCCAGCCAGGATCAGACTCTCACCAGAGGGCCCACATCACCAAGGGGATAGAAACCAGGCAGGAGTGTCCTCACACCAGCGGGGCCACATCATCGAAAGGTGAGGGACCCAGCACACGTGGCCTCAAACCAGAGGACACACATCACCAAGGGGCTGGGAGTGAGTCAGGCAGGAGGAGTCTCCAAACAGAGGGCCCATAGAAGAGAAAAGGTGAGGAATCCCGCAGTTGGAACCTCCCCGCAGGCGGCCAGGAGCAGCGAGGCTATGGGATCCAGGCCGGAGTGAACTCACACCAGAGGGCCCTCATCATGAAACTGAGCCACCCACCGTTGGGACCTCAGAGCAGAAGGCCCATATTCCCATGGGGTTGGAAACCTGGCAGGAGTGTACTCACACCACAGGGCGCACATCAGAAAATTTTGGGAGCCCAGGAGTTAGAGCCTGACGCCAGAGGGCCCTCATTACCGAGGGGAGGAGACTCCCAGCAGGCACCAACTCCCACCTGAGGGCCCACGTCGCCAAGGTGACGTGTGCCAGTCAGGCAGGAGTGACCTCACAGCAGAGGGCCTACCTCACAGAAGGGTGAGGAAACCAGCCAGGATAAGACTCTCACCAGAGAGCCCACATCACCAAGGGGACCGGAACAAGGCAGGAGTGTCCTCACACCAGTGTGGCCACATTATAGAAAGGTGACGAACCCAGCACATGTGGCCTAAACCAGAGGACCCACATTTCCAAGGTGCTCCGAGTGAGGCAGGCAGGAGTAGCCTAACAACACAGGGCCCACAGAATAAAAAATGTGAGGAATCCAGCAGTTGGAACCCCCCAGCAGGTGGCCCAGAGTACGGAGCCTATGTGATCCAGGCCACAGTGAACTCACAGCAGAGGGCTCACATCATGACACTGTGAGCAACCCAGCTGGTGGGACCTCAGAGCAGAAGGCCCACATCCCCATGGGGATGGGAACGTGGCAGGAGTGTACTCGCACGACAGGGCACATATCAGAAAATTTTGGGAGCCCATGAGTTAGGGCCTGACGCCAGAGGGCCCTCATTACCGAGGGGAGGAGACTCCCAGCAGGCACCAACTCCCAACTGAGGACCCACATCGCCAAGGTGATGTGTGCCAGCCAGGCAGGAGTGACCTCACAGCAGAGGGCCCACCTCCCAGAAGGGTGAGGAATCCAGCCAGGATCAGACTCTCACCAGAGGGCCCCCATCACCAAGGGGATGGGAACCAGGCAGGAGTGTCCTCACACCAGTGGGGCCACATCAATAAAGGTGAGGAAACCGGCACATGTGGCCTCAAACCAGAGGACCCACATCACAAAGGGGCTGGGAGTGAGTCAGGAAGGAGGAGCATGAAAACACAGGACCCAAAGAATAAAAATGGTAAGGAATCCAGCAGTAGGAACCTCCCAGCAGGCGGCTCAGAGCACAGAGTCTATGGGATCTAGGCCTGAGTGAACTAACACCAGAGAGCCAACATCCTGAAACTGTGAACAACACAGGTGTTGGGACCATAGAGCAGAAGGCACATGGGGATGGGAACCTGGCAGGAGTGCCCTCACACCACTTAGCACGTATCAGAAAATGTGGGTAACCAGCAGTTAGGGCCTGATGCCAGAGGGCCTCATCACTGAGGGGAGGAGGCTCCCAGCGGGCTCCAACTGCCACCAGAGGGCCGACGTCGCCAAGGCGGGGTGTGTCAGCCAGGCAGGAGTGACCTCAGAGAAGAGGGCCCACCTCACAGAAGTGTGAGGAGCCCAACCAGGATCAGACTCTCACTGGAGGGCTCACATCACCAAGGGGATGGGAACCAGGCAGGAGTGTCCGCACACCAGTGGGGCCACATCTGCGAAAGGTGAGGAACCCAGCACATGTGGCCTCAAACCAGAGGACACACATCACCAAGGGGCTGGGAGTGAGGCAGGTGTCTGGAGGGGCACATTTAACTCTAATTTCCCACCAGGAAGAGGAATTAACCAAAGGCTCAGAGTGCCGTGCGGGACCCTGATTACGGCCTGAAGCAAACCTGCGGTTCTGTGGCCAGCTTTCAAGGAAACGAGTTAAGAAAGGAAACCACAGGCACTGTAATTCACAAACCTGCAGAGTTATAAATGACAGCTATTGGCAAAAATATATTGAAGTAAGTCTGCACAGAGGACTTGAAAACGAGGCAGAATTGCAGGAATCATATTTCAGGAGGTAGATTGGAATTGCATTTAAAGCATGTGAAAAGCGGCAGATCTTTGACAGTGATGCACTTGGACAAAAAGTGCGTATACATTTTTTCCTGAATATATTCAGGAAAAAACGCATATGCCCTTTGTGGCCAACCAAGAATTCGAGCAATGGAAATCCGCACTACAATGAACTCTCATTTCCCATTCGTCAAAAGAGTCATCTGAAAAAAGTGTAAAACCCAGAAACACAGGACAGGCCATGGAGAACAGGGAGCCTTGTTATGCTGATGGACGGGATGTAAATTGCCAACAGACACTCTGGTGATGTTTATGGTGTATGCTGAAACATCTAAAAAACAAAGCTACAGAGCCTAGGGCACTTCCACTTTTGGCCCTATAGCTTAGGAAAATTAAAATCAACAAGACACAGCCAACACAATATCCAGGGCTGCTGTGTTTACAAGAACCTTGAGTCCAGTACAAATTAAATATCCCAGAAAGAAAAAAATGGATAAAGGAGTTGTCCTACTTACGTACAACGGAATATCACTCAGCAATGAAATCAATGTCATCAGGCCTGTAGCAGCAAATTGAGTGGATTTAAGTATGATGATTCTAAGAGAAATATGTCACACAGAGAAACATAATTATCATAAGATATCACAAATAGAGGGAGTGTAAACTTGGCTACACATAAACTGAATTACAAAACCGAACAGAGTCTCACATTTAGATAAAAACTTATGCTTGCTTAACGGGAAAGTTGAGTTGGGGTGCTGTATAAAACCAGAGATTGAAATGAGCACACATACCGTTCCATAAGCCAAATATGTAATAGACAAGACCTACTCTTTGCTCAACGAAATAGACTAATCCATGGTGTATCACCTCACACCTGTTAGAATGGGCATCATCAGAAAATCTACAAACAACAAATGCTGGAAAGGGTGCGGAGATAAGGAAACCTCTTCCACTATTGTTGGGAATGTAAATTGATGCAGTCACTGTGGAGAACATTATGGAGTTTCTTATAAAACTAAGAATAGAATTACCATATAATACAGCAATCCCACTACTGGGCATATACCCAGACAAAACCATAAAACGAAAAGAGACATTCACCGCAATGTTCATTGCATCACTATTTACAATATCCAGGTAATGGAAGCAAACTAAATGCCCACAGACAGACGAATGCATAAAGATGAGGTACATATATAAAATGGAATATTACTAAGCCATAAAAAGGAATGAAATTGGGTCATTTGTAGAGACGTTGATGGATCTAGAGACTGTCATACAGAGTGAAGTAAGTCAGAAAGAGAAAAACAAATCCTGTATATAAATGCATATATGTGGAACCTAGAAAAGTTGTACAGATGAACCGTTTTGCAAGGCAGAAATAGAGCAACAGATGTAGACAACAAACGTATGGACACCAAGGGGGGAAAGCTGTTAGGGGGGTGGTGGTGGGAGGAGTTGAGAGATTGGGATTGGCATGTATACATTTCTATGTATAAATAGGTAACCAAAAAGAACCTGCTGTATAAAAAAATAAAATAAAATTCAAAATTACAAAAAGTAAAACAGAAAAAATATTCTTCCCTTCATATACATGTATTTATATGAATAAATTATTTCCATGCTTATATCTGTAAATACAAAAAAGAGGAATAAATTCTACCTTGAACCAAAAACGAAAAAAAGAAAAAAAAACAGAACCCACCAGTTACACAGAGGAAAACCGTATCAGGGCCCTTGCTCCAGTTGTAAACAATTCTGAAGTTGGTCAGTGGTGGGGAATCATCTCCCATTCAGCCAGCATGCCCCATACAACAAGCGTCCTCATTGCAAAGCTGGGGGCCCGTGCCGAGGCATCTGTGAGTAAACGTGGGCCGAGCCCCAGGCCAGCTGCTGCTGAAATGTTCCCACCCTTCCCAGGTAAAACACCTGAATATGTACAAGGACTTGAAAGCCTAGAGGAAGGGCCATGGAGCCACATGAGCGACAGCATGCCAGCCGACTTGGTGCCTGCAGGCCAGACAGGATGGTCCTGGCCCTGGGTGCTCTTCTGGAAGCTTTCCATTTCCCTGCCTGAGATACCCCTCCTGTCCCGGCCCCCACTGCTTTCTTCCTTACTCACCTCTGCCCAGGGAGAAATTCCAGCGGCAGGTATGGGTGGCACATCCTCTTCTTTAGCAGGTGGCATCTTGGCAACTGCTGCAGAAAGTCCAGCAGAGCCCCACTCACACTGGGCAACCCACAAAGCCGTGGCCTCTCACTCCCTCCCACCAGTCCAGCCCCGAGACTGCTGACAGGGCAGAAAATGGCGTCAGGCACAGCTGCAGGTGCTCTTGCTGCCTGGAGCGGTGTTTATATTGATCTCAACCCAGGCACACCTGGGGAGGGATGGCCGGCATGGTCAGGCTTCCCAGGCCAGCCAATAATCACCCCTCAGGGGCTCACAGTTGCAGAAACTGGAACTTGCTGAATCGGCCAGGTCCAAGGAACAGGTGTGGGCTCCTGAGAGTCAGGATAGACAAGGGGCTGCAGCTCTGGCTTGTTTTCTAATTATATTATCTGGCCCATGAGTGGGAGACAACTTCAAGAAAACCATCTCCTAATGAGAAGTACCCAGGAGTCAGGGAGAGCAGGGGTGGGTGGTGGGTGGAGACAGAGGCCTGGTGCCCCGGGTGCAGTGGAAATCTCTGGAAGACCAGGTGGAGGGAGGCCACACAGAGTGATGCCCAGGGTCACAGACCTGTCGGAGCTGCTGTTTGTTAGTTCAAGTCCTGCTCTGAGGTGCTCTGTGTCAGATCTGAGTGACAGGTGAGCTGGGAGTGCTCTGCAATGAGGGCGATGTGCATGGTTCCTGTGTGCCCAGCCCTGCCACGGTACCTGAAAGGGTAGCTCTGTATCCTGGGAGGGGCCTGACCACGAGAGCCCCATGGGCTGCAGGGGAACCTGCCCAGGGAACCCCATATCCTGGGAGGGGCCTGAACACGAGAGCCCCGTGGGCTGGGGTGGGGGTGGGGTACCTGCCCAGGTGAGCTCCATATCCTGGGATTGGCCTGACCTTGAGAGCCCCATGGGCAGCTGGAGTCCTGGTAAAAGATGTCAGGACAGTCAGTGAACCACCGAGGATATACCTCCAGTAGTTCCTAAACCCTACACCCTGCTGGTCATTCTACTAACCACCAGGACATGGTATTCTGTATTAGTCTTCAATGAAGCCTTCTTTTGTATTCTATTAGTCCCAGAGTCACAAGAAATTTTGGCTTGTGAGTGGCAGGACTCAACATACAACTAAAACAATACTTCCGGGCCGTGTTGCCCCAAGGGTTCAAAAATTCCCACACCATCTTTGGGGAAAGCTCAGCTAAAGACCTAAAAGTTCTACCTCTGGAAAAGGAAACACTCCTTCAATATGCAGACGACATTCTGATCGCCAGCCCTACTAAGGAGACCTCTGAACTACCAAGCCAATAAAGGATACAAGTTGTCCAAGAAAAAGCTCAAATATCACAGACTATGGTGACCTGCGTGGGCTGCATTCTCACAGAAGGTCGGAGAAGCCCATCCCAGGAAAGGGAAGAAACAATTTACAGCCTTACCCATTTCTAAAACTAGAAGACAGCTTAGGGGTTCCTGGGGAGGCCAGGGTTTGCTGCTTCTGGATCCCTAACTACAGTCTACTAGCTGGGCCTCTATATGAAACACTGAAAGAAAAAGATGATGATCCTTTTGAATAGAATCCAGAAGTGGCCTTTCAAGAATGGAAAGAGCAGTCAATTCAGACCCTTGCCCTGGAACTCCCTAATTTAGCTAAACCCTTTGACCTTTACATTCCTAGTGAAATTTGAATGGCCATTGGAGTATTAGTGCAAAACCTGGGACCACTTGAAATGGAACAATGCAAGAATGCCATCCAGGTAGGATAAACTACGGTCACCAAGGGGCTTGGCCCACCGCCACATCTGGCCAAGATACTGGCAGTATCTGAAAACCTGGAAATCAGCAGCCCAAAAGGCCACCTCCCTCCTAAGGGAAAAGGACCCCACGTGGTGATCCTAACCCCCAACCATGCCCTGAAGTTGCAGGGTTTGCTCCGTGGGCACACTGACCTTGAGTGAGGAGGTCCTCCAACTCCAACCTCCAGAGAGATAACTGGGGCAAAGTGGCACCATGACGACTCATGTGACCATCACTTGACCTGGAGTTTCTCTCATAAAACAACAAGAGTGTGTCCCAAAAGAGTAGACTACTGCTTGCAGGACTTACTGCACCCAGAGGGGAGGTAATAATCTTGGCAGGGGAACCGTATATCACGCTGTCACCATAGAAAAGCCTACAGACACTGTGATGATGGTGGCCAATAAGACCGGCTGGACTCCTGTTTACTTCAAAAGGCTGTTGACTCAGTGGCCATCATGGTCCTTCATCACCACTGACCCTGGACTGTCTGGGAGTTGAGCAGTCAGGGTGCTGACACCTGGTGCTGTTTTTACGTTAATTCAGGGGCCTAACTGAAGAAAGCACAGACTACTGGTCAGAGCATCTAGGCTGGCAGAAACGGTCAGCCTAAGGTGGCTGAACAAATGTGCGGCGGGGTGAAACTGGACCTCACAGCGTCACTGCACATCTCCTTCCTGGACCCTTAAAGGTCATTAGAATCTATAACACTACCAATACTTGTGCTCAGGCGGACGAGCAGGGAGGCAGGAGGCCTGCGGACAATCAACGTCACCTGGAGGCTGCTGGGGAGAAGTTCAGACCCTCTCCCACGGGTATGAGGGCTCCTAACTCAGCACTCAGCAGTTACAGATGAAGGGTCTGCACCCTCAGCACTCTAAGAATGAGGAAGGGGACAAAATGCAGAAGAGGGGTTTGTCCCAGGCAAAGCCCCTTAAAAATCCCTGGGAGATAAAAATAGAATCTGGGCAATAAAATAAAGTCTAACCTTTTTTATCCTTTGTGCTTTGTCTAATTTCACGTGCTCCTAGGGTCCCGCATACAGAGGTTCAACAGCCGGCACTTCAGACCAGATTTCCTAGTGCAGAATGGCTGGGTCGACACTTCAGCTCCTGGAGCACAGTGCAGACTCCGCGATATAGAGCCTGAGCTGCAGCCAACCGGGCCCTCGAGAGCTCCGCCCCCTCCCTCCCACTGACTCTGACAGGATCTCTACACAGCAGCCCAGCCCACAGCCCACGGGGTAGCACATGCTCTCACCTCTGCATTCTCTGATCAAAATATAAAGTTTCCTTTGCTTCTGAACCAAACTCAGTCTCGATCTGTTGGCTCCAATGACACTGGGCAGGGGGACACTTGTTGGGGTCCACTCTGGAGGATCAGTAACAGAAATTGAGAACATTGTAACTTCAATGAACAGATGTGTGAGCCAAACTGTAATTAACATAGAACAGTGTATAAGGCTCGGGTAAAATAAGATGTTTCTAACACTTCCATTTGATATTTCCATCACTTTATTATAAGCAAGTTCAGTGAAAGGTTTGTCTTATTTGTCAGGTCAATACTAGAGAAACGAAGTGATTTCTTTCCAAGGATGTACATCTAATAATCTTGGTTAAAGCTTCAATCTTGTTTTAAATGCTTTTCCATTGACAATGATACCTCTCTTTCAGCTCCCCCATTTCTGAGAAGTATAAAATCTTATAATTTATTATTACCAAAGGGGAAAGGTGGGAGGAGGGATAAATTAACAGTTTGGGATTAACACATACACACTGGTATGTATAAAATCGATCATTAACAAGGAACTACTGTACAGCACAGGGAACTACACTCAATATTTTGCAATAACCTATAAGGGGAAATAATCTGAAAAAAGAATAGATATTTTTATTGACATCATCTATTAATGACAGTTAAAATGGAACCTAAGGGAAGCCGGTGGTGAGTGCTTCTGACCCTGAAGACTTCAATCATCTAAAGTTTGGACTCTGCCTACTTCCCAAGGCCCTTAATGAACCTATGTGTAGCCGTAGCTTAAAAAATTCCCCAGTTTGGGTTGTGGAGAGACACTGATTTTGAAAAAGCCCTGGTGTTCTCCTCACATGAATGGGACACTTCCTACAGCTAAAATATGCCTGTCACACCCAGAAGATGGTATACCGTCTGATCGGGAAGAGTTTGGAAAAGGCATCTCATCTCCTCATCTCCTGGTGCTCGGGTTCACCCCTCCAGCGTCTTTACGAACAGTCTCCCCACTTGGAGATGTCAGCACTGTCAACATCCTGTTGCATACAGTTTGGAATTTGTCCAGAGGATGAAGCAGAAGGAGGAGGAACAATGAGAGACAAGTCCTAGGTGTTCGGACAGGCACATGTCACTCTAATTTCCAATCAGGAAGACGAATTGACTAAAAGCTAGGGTTGCCCATGGAAACAGAATAGGGCTTGAGGAAATCCCGCTGCTTTGTGGCCAGTTCCCATAAACACAAGTTGAAAAATGGAACTCAGGGACACTAAAATTCACGAAACTGCAGAGTTGAAAATATCTCTCACTGAAAAATGTCTTGAGGAAAGTCAGAGAAAAGGACTTGTAAGCAACGGAGAATGGCAGGAAAGGGATTGGAAGAGGTAGAAAGGACTCGCCATTAAGCACAAGAAAAGGGGCTGAACATTGCCAACATTGCAGTTGGCCAAAAAGGGTGTATGCGTCTTTTTCTGTATATATTCAAGAAAAGGGCATACACTTTTTTAGCCAACCAAACAGGTGCGCACTGGAAATCAGTACTACAAAACATATCACTTCGCATCAGTCAGAAGAGCCTTCCTCATAAAGTGTAAACACCAGAAATGCAGGACAGGGCAAGGAGAAAAGGGAGCCCTGTGAGGCTTATAGTGGAAATGTATATTGCCAATGGTCACTCTTGAGAAGTGTATTGTGTTTACTAAAGCATCTAAAAAATGAGCTACAGAGCACAGGGCACTTGCACTCATGGACGTATATCTTGGGAAAGACAAAAATGGAGAGGACACAGGCACCCCAATGTTTACCGCCTCTCTGTTTAAAATATCCTCGACTAGGATATAATTTATATGTCTCTGGAGGGAAAAAATGGATAGAGGTGTGGCACTTATGTAGAGTGGAATATTACTCAGCCTGAAAATCAGTGAAATATAGCCAGTTGTAACAACCCCAGAGTAGTTACGTATGATCATTCAAAGTCACATAATTCAAAAAGAAAAAGACAAACAATATTACTAATACATGGAATGTAAACGTGGCTACAAAGTACCTGAATTACAAAACAGAATGGGGTCTCAAATTTAGAAGACCAACTTATGTTTGCTTAAGGAAAAAGGAGAGTTGGGGAGCTGCATAAAACCAGAGATTGAAATTAGCACAGATACCGTTCCATAAGCCAAATATGTAATAGAAAAAACCTACTCCGTGGTCAACAAAATGGGCTCAACACGCCATATTCAACACCTACGAATACACCTGACTAGTAAGAATCTTCAAACTCATGGATTTATATGTCTCCGGAAGAGAATCAAGCGAGAGTACAGCGGCATGAACGGAGCAGTGAAAATGCGATAAATCCCATTATCAAAATAAATTACAAAAACAAAACACAATGAGAGTGAAATAGAGAGCAATTCTTAAATAATTCATTCAGGGCTTGTGATGCAACCTGGATTTACCACATCTACACCCAGAGCTGAGTGAGACATAAGGTTGGGCACTTCGGGCTGATAGCATTGTTGAGGTTCAATGAGCAAATGCAGACCCTTTGAAGTCATACTGCATGGTACCCATTCCATGGGTCCCAACTCTCCAGGTTTAAGGGATTCTTTCTTCAGCTAAAACATGCATGGGAAACCCACAGTATGGTGCACCGTGTGACCAGCAAAGGTTTTCAAATGCATCTCAGTTTTCGTACCCTTTTACTCGGGTTCACCATTCCAGAAACCTTACTAACACTCTCCCCACTTGGAGAGTCAGTGCCTTTAACCTCCTGTTTGGCACAGTTTGCAATTTCTGCGCAAGATGAACAGGAATAGGGAGAACCAATGAGAGACTAGCAGTAAGTGTCTGCACGGGCAAATTTAATGCTCATTTCCCACCAGGAAGAGGAATTAACCAAAGGATCAGCATGCCGTGCTGGAACCAGATTAGGGCCTGAAGCAATCCTGCGGGTTTGCGCCCAGCTCACAAGTTGCGAGTTGAAGAATGGAGCTCAGGGGCACTGTAACTCACAAACATGCAGAGTTATAAATGACAGCTATCGTCCAAAAATATATTGAAGGAAGACTGCGAATACGACTTGTAAGCAGGGCAGAATTGCAGGAAATCGATTTCAGGGGGTACACGGGAATTGCATTTAAAGCATAGGAAAAGAGGCAGAACGTCGACAATGATGCTCTTGGCCAAAAAGGGTGTATGCGTTTTTTCCTGAATTTATTCAGGAAAAAAAGCATATGCGCTTTTTGGCCAACCAAGCAAGCATGTTAAAGAAATCTGCACTACAATGAAGTCTCACTGCCCCCAGGTCAAAAGGGACATCTGAAACAAGTGTAAAATCCACAAAGACAGGACAGGGCAAGGAGAACAGACAGCCTTGTTATGCTGATGGTCGGGATGTAAATTGCCAACAGCCACTCTGGAGAAGTGTATGGTGTTTCCTGGAACCCCTGAAAAACAAAGCAACGGAGCCTACGGCACTTCCACTTATGGTCCTATAGCTTAGGGAAATTAAAATCAAAAACACACAGCCACCCCAAAGTGTCGGACGGCTCTGTTTACAAGAACCTCGTCTACGGTACAAGTTAAATATCCCAGAATGTGAAAAATGGATAAAGAAGTTGTGGTACGTACGTACAATGGAATATCACTCAGCAATGAAATCTATGTCATCAGGCCCGTCGCGGCATAATGAGTGGATTCAGGTACGATGATTCTAAGTGAAATAAGTCACACAGAAAATAAAACATCATAAGATATCACTAATACACGTAATGTAAACTTGGCTACACATGAACTGAATTACAAAACAGAACAGGGTCTCAAATTTAGAAAACCAACTTATGTTTGCTTAAGGGGAAAGGTGAGTTGGGGTGCTGCATAAAACCAGAGATAGAAATTAGCACAGATACCTTTCCATAAGCCAAATATGTAATAGTCAAGACCTACCCCTTGCTCAACGAAATGGACTAAACACCCCATATTCAACGCCTAGGAATACACCTGACTAGTAAGAATCTTCAAACCCATGGATTTATATGTCTCCGTAAGAGAATGAAGCGTGTGTACAGCGGCATGAATGCAGCAGAGAAAATCCGATAAATCCCATTATCAAAATGAATTACACAAACAAAACCCAAGGACAGTGAAATAGAGAGCAATTCTTAAATAATTCATTCAGGGCTTGTGATGCAACCTGGATTTACCACATCTACACCCAGAGCTGAGTGAGACATAAGGTTGGGCACTTCTGGCTGATAGCATTGGTGAGGTTCGATGAGCAAATGCAGACCCTTTGAAGTCATACAGCATGGTACCCATTCCATGTGTCCCAACTCTCCAAGTTTAAGGGATTCTTCCTTCAGCTAAAACATGCATGGGAAACCACAGTATGGTGCACCGTGTGACTGGCAAACGTTTTCAAATGCATCTCAGTTTTCGTCCCCTTTTACTCGGGTTCACCATTCCAGACCCTTTACGAACACTCTCCCCACTTGGAGAGTCAGTGCCTCTAACCTCCTTTTGGGCAGAGTTTGCAATTTCTGTGCAAGATGAAAAGGAAGAGGGAGAACGAATGAGAGACTAGCTCTAGGTGTCTGCACGGGCAAATTTAACCCTCATTTCCCACCAGGAAGAGGAATTAACCAAAGGCTCAGCATGCCGTGCCGGAACCAGATTAGGTCCTGAAGCAATCCTGTGGGTTTGCGGCCAGCTCACAAGATAGCGAGTTGAAGAAAGGAGCTCAGGGGCACTGTAACTCACAAACCTGCAGAGTTATAAATGACAGCTATCGTCCAAAAATATATTGAAGGAAGGCTGAGAAGACGACGTGTAAGCGGGACAGATTTGCAGGAAAACGATTTCAGGGGGTAGACTGGAATTGCATTTAAAGCATAGGAAAAGAGGCAGAACGTCGACAATGATGCTCTTGGCCAAAAAGGGCGTATGCGTTTTTTCCTGAATATATTCAGGAAAAAACGCATACGCCCTGTTTGGCCAACCAAGCAAGCATGTTAAAGAAATCTGCACTACAATGAAGTCTCACTGCCCCCCGGTCAAAAGGGCCATCTGAAAAAAGTGTAAAATCCAGAAAGGCAACACAGGCCACTGAGAACAGGGAGCCTTGTTATGCTGATGGGCGGGATGTAAATTGCCAACAGCCACTCTGGAGAAGTGTATGGTGTTTCCCGGACCACCGAAAAAACAAAGCTACGGAGCCTACGTCACTTCCACTTATGGTCCTATAGCTTAGGGAAATTAAAATGAAAAACACACAGCCACCCCAAAGTGTCGGACGGCTCTGTTTACAAGAACCTCGTCTACGGTACAAGTTAAATATCCCAGAATGTGAAAAATGGATAAAGAAGTTGTGGTACGTACGTACAATGGAATATCACTCAGCAATGAAATCTATGTCATCAGGCCCGTCGCGGCATAATGAGTGGATTCAGGTACGATGATTCTAAGTGAAATAAGTCACACAGAAAATGAAACATCATAAGATATCACTACTACACGGAATGTAAACTTGGCTACACATGAGCTGAATTACAAAACAGAACAGGGTCTCAAATTTAGAAAACCAACTTATGCTTGCTTAAGGGGAAAGGTGAGTTGGGGTGCTGCATAAAACCAGAGATAGAAATTAGCACAGATACCTTTCCATAAGCCAAATATGTAATAGTCAAGACCTACCCCTTGCTCAACGAAATGGACTAAACACCCCATATTCAACGCCTAGGAATACACCTGAATAGTAAGAATCTTCAAACCCATGGATTTATATGTCTCCGTAAGAGAATGAAGCGTGTGTACAGCGGCATGAATGCAGCAGAGAAAATCCGATAAATCCCATTATCAAAATGAATTACAGAAACAAAACCCAAGGAGAGTGAAATAGAGAGCAATTCTTAAATAATTCATTCAGGGCTTGTGATGCAACCTGGATTTACCACATGTACACCCAGAGCTGAGTGAGACATAAGGTTGGGCACTTCTGGCTGATAGCATTGGTGAGGTTCGATGAGCAAATGCAGACCCTTTGAAGTCATACAGCATGGTACCCATTCCATGGGTCCCAACTCTCCAAGTTTAAGGGATTCTTCCTTCAGCTAAAACATGCATGGGAAACCCACAGTATGGTGCAACGTGTGACTGGCAAACGTTTTCAAATGCATCTCAGTTTTCGTCCCCTTTTACTCGGGTTCACCATTCCAGACCCTTTACGAACACTCTCCCCACTTGGAGAGTCAGTGCCTTTAATCTCCTGTTGGGCACAGTTTGCAATTTCTGCGCAAGATGAAAAGGAATAGGGAGAACGAATGAGAGACTAGCTCTAGGTGTCTGCACGGGCAAATTTAACGCTCATTTCCCACCAGGAAGAGGAATTAACCAAAGGCTCAGCATGCCGTGCCGGAACCAGATTAGGGCCTGAGGCAATCCTGTGGGTTTGCGGCCAGCTCACAAGATAGCGAGTTGAAGAAATGAGCTCAGGGGCACTGTAACTCACAAACTTGCAGAGTTATAAATGACAGCTATCGTCCAAAAATATATTGAAGGAAGGCTGCGAAGACGACTTGTAAGTGGGGCAGAATTGCAGGAAAACGATTTCAGGGGGTAGACGGGAATTGCATTTAAAGCATAGGAAAAGAGGCAGAACGTCGACAATGATGCTCTTGGCCAAAAAGGGCGTATGCGTTTTTTCCTGAATATATTCAGGAAAAAACGCATACGCCCTTTTTGGCCAACCAAGCAAGCATGTTAAAGAAATCTGCACTACAATGAAGTCTCACTGCCCCCCGGTCAAAAGGGCCATCTGAAAAAAGTGTAAAATCCAGAAAGGCAGCACAGGCCATGGAGAACAGGGAGCCTTGTTATGCTGATGGGCGGGATGTAAATTGCCAACAGCCACTCTGGAGAAGTGTATGGTGTTTCCCGGAACACCGAAAAAACAAAGCTACGGAGCCTACGGCACTTCCACTTATGGTCCTATAGCTTAGGGAAATTAAAATCAAAAACACACAGCCACCCCAATGTGTCGGACGGCTCTGTTTACAAGAACCTCGTCTACGGTACAAGTTAAATATCCCAGAATGTGAAAAATGGATAAAGAAGTTGTGGTACGTACGTACAATGGAATATCACTCAGCAATGAAATCTATGTCATCAGGCCCGTCGCGGCATAATGAGTGGATTCAGGTACGATGATTCTAAGTGAGATAAGTCACACAGAAAATGAAACATCATAAGTTATCACTAATACACGGAATGTAAACTTGGCTACACATGAACTGAATTACAAAACAGAACAGGGTCTCAAATTTAGAAAACCAACTTATGCTTGCTTAAGGGGAAAGGTGAGTTGGGGTGCTGCATAAAACCAGAGATAGAAATTAGCACAGATACATTTCCATAAGCCAAATATGTAATAGTCAAGACCTACCCCTTGCTCAACGAAATGGACTAAACACACCATATTCAACCCCTAGGAATACACCTGTGTAGTAAGAATCTTCAAACACTTGGATTTATATGTCTCTGTAAGAGAATGAAGCGTGTGTACAGCGGCATGAATGCAGCAGAGAAAATCCGATAAATCCCATTATCAAAATGAATTACACAAACAAAACCCAAGGACAGTGAAATAGAGAGCAATTCTTAAATAATTCATTCAGGGCTTGTGATGCACCCTGGATTTACCACATCTAAACCCAGAGCTGAGTGAGACATAAGTTTGGGCACTTCGGGCTGATAGCATTGGTGAAGTTCGATGAGCAAATGCAGACCATTTGAAGTCATACTGCATGGTACCCATTCCATGGGTCCCAACTCTCCAGGTTTAAGGGATTCTTCCTTCAGCTAAAACATGCATGGGAAACCCACAGTATGGTGCACCGTGTGACCGGCAAACGTTTTCAAATGCATCTCAGTTTTCGTCCCCTTTTACTCGGGTTCACCATTCCAGACCCTTTACGAACACTCTCCCCACTTGGAGAGTCAGTGCCTCTAACCTCCTTTTGGGCAGAGTTTGCAATTTCTGCGCAAGATGAAAAGGAAGAGGGAGAACGAATGAGAGACTAGCTGTAGGTGTCTGCACGGGCAAATTTAGTGCTCATTTCCCACCAGGAGGAGGAATTAACCAAAGGCTCAGCATGCCGTGCCTGAACCAGATTAGGGCCTGACAATCGTGCGGGTTTGCAGCCAGCTCACAAGATAGCGAGTTGAAGAAAGGAGCTCAGTGGCACTGTAACTCACAAACCTGCAGAGTAATAAATGACAGCTATCGTCCAAAAATATATTGAAGGATGTCTGCAAAGACGACTTGTAAGCGGGACAGATTTGCAGGAAAACGATTTCAGGGGGTAGACGGCAATTGCATTTAAAGCATAGGAAAAGAGGCAGAAAGTCAACAATGATGCTCTTGGCCAAAAAGGGCGCATGCGTTTTTTCCTGAATATATTCAGGAAAAAACGCATACGCCCTTTTTGGCCAACCAAGCAAGCATGTTAAAGAAATCTGCACTACAATGAAGTCTCACTGCCCCCCGGTCAAAAGGGCCATCTGAAAAAAGTGTAAAATCCAGAAAGGCAGCACAGGACATGGAGAACAGGGAGCCTTGTTATGCTGATGGGCGGGATGTAAATTGCCAACAGCCACCCTGGAGAAGTGTATGGTGTTTCCCGGAACACCGAAAAAACAAAGCTACGGAGCCTACGGCACTTCCACTTATGCTCCTATAGCTTAGGGAAATTAAAATCAAAAACACACAGCCACCCCAATGTGTCGGACGGCTCTGTTTACAAGAACCTCGTCTACGGTACAAGTTAAATATCCCAGAATGTGAAAAATGGATAAAGAAGTTGTGGTACGTACGTACAATGGAATATCACTCAGCAATGAAATCTATGTCATCAGGCCCGTCGCGGCATAATGAGTGGATTCAGGTACGATGATTCTAAGTGAAATAAGTCACACAGAAAATGAAACATCATAGGATATCACTAATACACGGAATGAAAACTTGGCTACACATGAACTGAATTACAAAACAGAACAGGGTCTCAAATTTAGAAAACCAACTTATGCTTGCTTAAGGGGAAAGGTGAGTTTGGGTGTTGCATAAAACCAGAGATAGAAATTAGCACAGATACCTTTCCATAAGCCAAATATGTAATAGTCAAGACCTACCCCTTGCTCAACGAAATGGACTAAACAAACCATATTCAACGCCTAGGAATACACCTGACTGGTAAGAATCTTCAAACCCATGGATTTATATGTCTCCGTTAGGGAATGAAGCGTGTGTACAGCAACATGAATGCAGCAGAGAAAATCCGATAAATCCCATTATCAAAATGAATTACAAAAACCAAACACAAGGACAGTGAAATAGAGAGCAATTCTTAAACAATTCATTCAGGCTTGTGATGCAACCTGGATTTACCACATCTACACCCAGAGCTGAGTGTGACATAAGGTTGGGCACTTCGGGCTGATAGCACTGGTGAGGTTCAATGAGCAAATGCAGACCCTTTGAAGACATACTGCATGGTACCCATTCCATGGATCCCAAATCTCCAGTTATAAGGGATTCTTCCTTCAGCTCAAAACATGCTTGGGAAACCCACAGTATGGTGGACCGTGTGACCGGCAAACTTTTTCAAATGCATCTCAGTTTTCCTCCCCTTTTACACAGGTTCACCATTCCAGACCCTTTACTCACACTCTCCCCACTTGGAGAGTCAGTGCCTTTAACCTCCTGTTGGGCACAGTTTGCAATTTCTGCGCAAGATGAACAGGAATAGGGAGAACCAATGAGAGACTAGCTGTAGGTGTCTGTACGGGCAAATTTAACGCTCATTTCCCACCAGGAAGAGGAATTAACCAAAGGTTCAGCATGCCCTGCTGGAACCAGATAAGGGCCTGAAGCAATCCTGCGGGTTTGCGGCCAGCTCACAAGTTAGCGAGATGAAGAAAGGAGCTCAGGGGCACTGTAACTCACAAACCTGCAGAGTTATAAATGACAGCTATCGTCCAAAAATATATTGAAGTATGTCTGCGAAGAGGACTTAGAATTTGGGCAGAAATTCAGGAAAACGATTTCAGGGGGTAGACTGGAATTGCACTTAAAGCCTAGGAAAAGACGGAGAACAGCGACAATGATGCACTTGGCCAAAAAGGGCGTATGCGTTTTTTCCTGAATATAATCAGGAAAAAACGCATATGCCCTTTTTGGCCAACCAAGCAAGCGTGTAAAGAAATCTGCACTAAAATGAAGTCTCTCTGCCCCCCGGTCAAAAGGGCCATCTGAAAAAAGTGTAAAATCCAGAAAGGCAGGACAGGCCATGGAGAAGAGGGAGCATTGTTATCCTGATGGTCGGCATGTGAATTGCCAACAGCCACTCTGGAGAAGTGTATGGTATTTCCTGAAACACATAAGAAACAAAGCAACACAGCCTATGGCACTTCCACTTATGGTCCTATAGTTTAGGGAAATTAAAATCAAAACCACACAGGCACCCCAAAGTTTGGATCGGCTCTGTTTACAAGAACCTCGTCTACGGTACAAGTTAAATATCCCAGAGGGCGAAAAATGGATAAAGAAGTTGTGGTTCTTACGTACAATGGAATATCACTCAGCAATGAAATCTATGTCATCAGGCCCGTAGCGGCATAATGAGTGGATTCAGGTACGATGATTCTACGTGCAATAGGTCACACAGAAAAAGAAACATCATAAGATATCACTAATACACGGAATGTAAACTTGGCTACACATGAAATGAATTACAAAACAGAACAGTGTCTCAAATTTAGAAAACCAACTTATGCTTGCTTTTTGGGAAAGGTGAGTTCGGGTGCTGCATAAAAACAGAGATTGAAATTCGCACTGATACCGTTCCATAAGCCAAATATGTAATAGACAAGACCTACTGCTTGCTCAACGAAATGGGCTCAACACCCCATATTCAACGCCTAGGAATATACCTGCCTAGCAAGAGTCTTAAAACCCATGGATTTATATGTGTCCATAAGAGAATCCAGCGTGTGTTCAGTGGCCTAAAGGCAACAGTGAAAATCCGATAAATCACATTATCAAAATAAATTTCAAAAACAAAACACAATGACAGTGAAATAGAGAGCAATTCTTAAATAATTCACTCAGGGCTTCTGATGCAACCTGGATTTACCACATGTACACCCAGTGCTGGGGAGACATAAGGCCGGACACTTCGCCCTGATAGTATTGTTGAGGTTCGGTGAGCAATTGCAGACCCTTTGAAGTCATACTGCATGGTACCCATTCCAAGGGTCCCAACTCTCCAGGTTTAAGGGATTCTTCCTTCCGCTACATCATGTATGGGAAACCCAGAGTATGGTCCACCATGTGATTGGGAAACGTTTTCAAATGCATCTCAGTTTTCGTCCCTTTATACTCGGGTTCACCATTCCAGATGCTTAACTAACACTCTCCCCACTTGGAGAGTCAGTGCCTTTAACCTCCTGTTTGTCACAGTTTGCAATTTCTGCGCAAGATGAACAGGAATAGGGAGAACCAATGAGAGACTAGCTGTAGGTGTCTGCACGGGCAATTTAATGCTCATTTCTCACCAGGAAGTGGAATTAACCAAAGGCTCAGAATGCCGTGCCGGAACCAGATTAGGGCCTGAAGCAATACTGCGGGTGTGCAGGCAGCTCACAAGATAGCGAGTTGAACAAAGGAGCTCAGGGGCACTGTAATTCACAAACCTGCAGAGTTATAAATGACAGCTATCGTCCAAAAATATATTGAAGGAAGGCTGCGAAGAGGACTTGAAAGCGGGGCAGAATTCCAGGAAAACGATTTCAGGAGGTAGACGGGAAATGCACTGAAAGCATAGGAGAAGAGGCAGAACCTCGACAATGATGCACTTGTTCAAAAAGTGCATATGCGTTTTTTCCAAGGCCCTCCTTAAAGAGAGTAGGGGGCTCCCAGCATGCTTCAGTGGCCAACAGAGGGCCCACATCGCCAAGGTGACGTGAGCCAGCCAGGCAGGAGTGACCTCACATCAGAGGGCCCACCTCACAGAAGGGTAAGGGACCCAGCCATTATCAGACTCTCACCAGAGGGCCCACATCAGCAAGGGGCTGGGAACCAGGCAGGAGTGTCTTCACACCCGTGGGGCCACATCATCGCAAGTTGAGGTACCCAGCACATGTGGCCTCAAACCAGAGGACCCACATCTCCATGGGTCTCGGAGTGAGGCAGGCAGGATGAACCTCAAAACACGTGGCCCATTGTATAAAAAAGGTGAGGAATCCAGCAGTTGGAACATCCCAGCAGGCGGCCCAGAGCACCGAGGCTATGGGATCCAGGCAATGATGAACTCACAACAGAGGGCCCTCATCATGAAACTGTGAGCAACCTAGCCATTGTGACCTCAGAGCACAAGGCCCACATCCCCATGGGGAAGCGAACCAAGCAGGAGTGTCATCGCACCAGTGGGCACACATCAGAAAATGTGGGGAGCCCAGCAGTTAGGGCCTGATGCCAGAGGGCCCTCATCACCGAGGAGAGGAGGCTACCAGCAGGCTCCAACTGCTACAAGAGGGCCAACGTCGCCAATGCGGGGTGTGCCAGCCAGGCAGGAGTGACCTCAGAGCAGAGGGCCAACCTCAAAAAAGTGTGAGGAACCCAAAGAGGATTAGACTCTCACCAGAGGGCCCACATCACCAAGAGGATCAGAACCAGGCAGGACTGTCTTCACACCAGGGTGACCACATCATAGAAAGGTGAGGAACCCAGCACATGTGGCCTAAACCAGAAGACCCACATCTCCAAGGGGCTCGGAGTGAGGCATGCAGGAGTAGCCTCACAACACAGGGCCCATAGAATAAAAAAGCTGAGGAATCCTGCAGTGGGAACCTCCCAGCAGGCGGCCCAGAGCACCGAGTCTATGCGATCCAGGCTGCAGTGAACTCACAGCAGAGGGCCCATATCATGAAACTGTGAGCAACCCAGCCATTGGGACCTCACAGCAGAAGGCCCACATCCCCATGGGGTTGGGAACATGGCAAGAGTGTCCTCGCACCACTTAGCACGTATCAGAAAAAGTGGGTACCCAGCAGTTACAGCCTGACGCTAGAGAGCCCTCATCACCGAGGGGAGGTGGCTCCCAGCAGGCTCCAACTGCCACAAGAGGGCCGATGTCGCCAAGGCGGGGTGTGCCAGCCAGTCAGTAGTGACCTCACAGCAGAGGGCCCACCTCACAGAAGGGTGAGGAACCCAGCCAGGATCAGACTCTCACCAGAGGGCCCACATCACCAAGGGGATAGAAACCAGGCAGGAGTGTCCTCACACCAGCGGGGCCACATCATCGAAAGGTGAGGGACCCAGCACACGTGGCCTCAAACCAGAGGACACACATCACCAAGGGGCTGGGAGTGAGTCAGGCAGGAGGAGTCTCCAAACAGAGGGCCCATAGAAGAGAAAAGGTGAGGAATCCCGCAGTTGGAACCTCCCCGCAGGCGGCCAGGAGCAGCGAGGCTATGGGATCCAGGCCGGAGTGAACTCACACCAGAGGGCCCTCATCATGAAACTGAGCCACCCACCGTTGGGACCTCAGAGCAGAAGGCCCATATTCCCATGGGGTTGGAAACCTGGCAGGAGTGTACTCACACCACAGGGCGCACATCAGAAAATTTTGGGAGCCCAGGAGTTAGAGCCTGACGCCAGAGGGCCCTCATTACCGAGGGGAGGAGACTCCCAGCAGGCACCAACTCCCACCTGAGGGCCCACGTCGCCAAGGTGACGTGTGCCAGTCAGGCAGGAGTGACCTCACAGCAGAGGGCCTACCTCACAGAAGGGTGAGGAAACCAGCCAGGATAAGACTCTCACCAGAGAGCCCACATCACCAAGGGGACCGGAACAAGGCAGGAGTGTCCTCACACCAGTGTGGCCACATTATAGAAAGGTGACGAACCCAGCACATGTGGCCTAAACCAGAGGACCCACATTTCCAAGGTGCTCCGAGTGAGGCAGGCAGGAGTAGCCTAACAACACAGGGCCCACAGAATAAAAAATGTGAGGAATCCAGCAGTTGGAACCCCCCAGCAGGTGGCCCAGAGTACGGAGTCTATGGGATCCAGGCCACAGTGAACTCACAGCAGAGGGCTCACATCATGACACTGTGAGCAACCCAGCTGGTGGGACCT
This sequence comes from Delphinapterus leucas, assembly GCF_059928025.1. NCBI lineage: Eukaryota > Metazoa > Chordata > Mammalia > Artiodactyla > Monodontidae > Delphinapterus > Delphinapterus leucas. The sequence goes on along the minus strand of NW_028322236.1, from coordinate 14,217,753 downwards.
CAGAGCAGAAGGCCCACATCCCCATGGGGATGGGAACGTGGCAGGAGTGTACTCGCACGACAGGGCACATATCAGAAAATTTTGGGAGCCCATGAGTTAGGGCCTGACGCCAGAGGGCCCTCATTACCGAGGGGAGGAGACTCCCAGCAGGCACCAACTCCCAACTGAGGACCCACATCGCCAAGGTGATGTGTGCCAGCCAGGCAGGAGTGACCTCACAGCAGAGGGCCCACCTCCCAGAAGGGTGAGGAATCCAGCCAGGATCAGACTCTCACCAGAGGGCCCCCATCACCAAGGGGATGGGAACCAGGCAGGAGTGTCCTCACACCAGTGGGGCCACATCAATAAAGGTGAGGAAACCGGCACATGTGGCCTCAAACCAGAGGACCCACATCACAAAGGGGCTGGGAGTGAGTCAGGAAGGAGGAGCATGAAAACCCAGGACCCAAAGAATAAAAATGGTAAGGAATCCAGCAGTAGGAACCTCCCAGCAGGCGGCTCAGAGCACAGAGTCTATGGGATCTAGGCCTGAGTGAACTAACACCAGAGAGCCAACATCCTGAAACTGTGAACAACACAGGTGTTGGGACCATAGAGCAGAAGGCACATGGGGATGGGAACCTGGCAGGAGTGCCCTCACACCACTTAGCACGTATCAGAAAATGAGGGTAACCAGCAGTTAGGGCCTGATGCCAGAGGGTCTCATCACTGAGGGGAGGAGGCTCCCAGCGGGCTCCAACTGCCACCAGAGGGCCGACGTCGCCAAGGCGGGGTGTGTCAGCCAGGCAGGAGTGACCTCAGAGAAGAGGGCCCACCTCACAGAAGTGTGAGGAGCCCAACCAGGATCAGACTCTCACTGGAGGGCTCACATCACCAAGGGGATGGGAACCAGGCAGGAGTGTCCGCACACCAGTGGGGCCACATCTGCGAAAGGTGAGGAACCCAGCACATGTGGCCTCAAACCAGAGGACACACATCACCAAGGGGCTGGGAGTGAGGCAGGTGTCTGGAGGGGCACATTTAACTCTAATTTCCCACCAGGAAGAGGAATTAACCAAAGGCTCAGAGTGCCGTGCGGGACCCTGATTACGGCCTGAAGCAAACCTGCGGTTCTGTGGCCAGCTTTCAAGGAAACGAGTTAAGAAAGGAAATCACAGGCACTGTAATTCACAAACCTGCAGAGTTATAAATGACAGCTATTGGCAAAAATATATTGAAGTAAGTCTGCACAGAGGACTTGAAAACGAGGCAGAATTGCAGGAATCATATTTCAGGAGGTAGATTGGAATTGCATTTAAAGCATGTGAAAAGCGGCAGATCTTTGACAGTGATGCACTTGGACAAAAAGTGCGTATACATTTTTTCCTGAATATATTCAGGAAAAAACGCATATGCCCTTTGTGGCCAACCAAGAATTCGAGCAATGGAAATCCGCACTACAATGAACTCTCATTTCCCATTCGTCAAAAGAGCCATCTGAAAAAAGTGTAAAACCCAGAAACACAGGACAGGCCATGGAGAACAGGGAGCCTTGTTATGCTGATGGACGGATTGTAAATTGCCAACAGACACTCTGGTGATGTTTATAGTGTATGCTGAAACATCTAAAAAACAAAGCTACAGAGCCTAGGGCACTTCCACTTTTGGCCCTATAGCTTAGGAAAATTAAAATCAACAAGACACAGCCAACACAATATCCAGGGCTGCTGTGTTTACAAGAACCTTGAGTCCAGTACAAATTAAATATCCCAGAAAGAAAAAAATGGATAAAGGAGTTGTCCTACTTACGTACAACGGAATATCACTCAGCAATGAAATCAATGTCATCAGGCCTGTAGCAGCAAATTGAGTGGATTTAAGTATGATGATTCTAAGAGAAATATGTCACACAGAGAAACATAATTATCATAAGATATCACAAATAGAGGGAGTGTAAACTTGGCTACACATAAACTGAATTACAAAACCGAGCAGAGTCTCACATTTAGATAAAAACGTATGCTTGCTTAACGGGAAAGTTGAGTTGGGGTGCTGTATAAAACCAGAGATTGAAATGAGCACACATACCGTTCCATAAGCCAAATATGTAATAGACAAGACCTACTCTTTGCTCAACGAAATAGACTAATCCATGGTGTATCACCTCACACCTGTTAGAATGGGCATCATCAGAAAATCTACAAACAACAAATGCTGGAAAGGGTGCGGAGATAAGGAACCCTCTTCCACTATTGTTGGGAATGTAAATTGATGCAGTCACTGTGGAGAACATTATGGAGTTTCTTATAAAACTAAGAATAGAATTACCATATAATACAGCAATCCCACTACTGGGCATATACCCAGACAAAACCATAAAACGAAAAGAGACATTCACCGCAATGTTCATTGCATCACTATTTACAATATCCAGGTAATGGAAGCAACCTAAATGCCCACAGACAGACGAATGCATAAAGATGAGGTACATATATAAAATGGAATATTTCTAAGCCATAAAAAGGAATGAAATTGGGTCATTTGTAGAGACGTTGATGGATCTAGAGACTGTCATACAGAGTGAAGTAAGTCAGAAAGAGAAAAACAAATCCTGTATATAAATGCATATATGTGGAACCTAGAAAAGTTGTACAGATGAAGCGTTTTGCAAGGCAGAAATAGAGCAACAGATGTAGACAACAAACGTATGGACACCAAGGGGGGAAAGCTGTTAGGGGGGTGGTGGTGGGAGGAGTTGAGAGATTGGGATTGGCATGTATACATTTCTATGTATAAAATAGGTAACCAAAAAGAACCTGCTGTATAAAAAAATAAAATAAAATTCAAAATTACAAAAAGTAAAACAGAAAAAATATTCTTCCCTTCACATACATGTATTTATATGAATAAATTATTTCCATGCTTATATCTGTAAATACAAAAAAGAGGAATAAAATCTACCTTGAACCAAAAACGAAAAAAAGAAAAAAAAACAGAACCCACCAGTTACACAGAGGAAAACCGTATCAGGGCCCTTGCTCCAGTTGTAAACAATTCTGAAGTTGGTCAGTGGTGGGGAATCATCTCCCATTCAGCCAGCATGCCCCACGCAACAAGCGTCCTCATTGCAAAGCTGGGGGCCCGTGCCGAGGCATCTGTGAGTAAACGTGGGCCGAGCCCCAGGCCAGCTGCTGCTGAAATGTTCCCACCCTTCCCAGGTAAAACACCTGAATATGTACAAGGACTTGAAAGCCTAGAGGAAGGGCCATGGAGCCACATGAGCGACAGCATGCCAGCCGACTTGGTGCCTGCAGGCCAGACAGGATGGTCCTGGCCCTGGGTGCTCTTCTGGAAGCTTTCCATTTCCCTGCCTGAGATACCCCTCCTGTCCCGGCCCCCACTGCTTTCTTCCTTACTCACCTCTGCCCAGGGAGAAATTCCAGCGGCAGGTATGGGTGGCACATCCTCTTCTTTAGCAGGTGGCATCTTGGCAACTGCTGCAGAAAGTCCAGCAGAGCCCCACTCACACTGGGCAACCCACAAAGCCGTGGCCTCTCACTCCCTCCCACCAGTCCAGCCCCGAGACTGCTGACAGGGCAGAAAATGGCGTCAGGCACAGCTGCAGGTGCTCTTGCTGCCTGGAGCGGTGTTTATATTGATCTCAACCCAGGCACACCTGGGGAGGTCTGGCCGGCACGGTCGGGCTTCCCAGGCCAGCCAATAATCACCCCTCAGGGGCTCACAGTTGCAGAAACTGGAACTTGCTGAATCGGCCAGGTCCAAGGAACAGGTGTGGGCTCCTGAGAGTCAGGATAGACAAGGGGCTGCAGCTCTGGCTTGTTTTCTAATTATATTATCTGGCCCATGAGTGGGAGACAACTTCAAGAAAACCCTCTCCTAATGAGAGGAACCCAGGAGTCAGGGAGAGGAGGGGTGGGTGGTGGGTGGAGACAGAGGCCTGGTGCCCCGGGTGCAGTGGAAGTCTCTGGAAGACCAGGTGGAGGGAGGCCACACAGAGTGATGCCCAGGGTCACAGACCTGTCGGAGCTGCTGTTTGTTAGTTCAAGTCCTGCTCTGAGGTGCTCTGTGTCAGATCTGAGTGACAGGTGAGCTGGGAGTGCTCTGCAATGAGGGCGATGTGCATGGCTCCTGTGTGCCCAGCCCTGCCACGGTACCTGAAAGGGTTGCTCTGTATCCTGGGAGGGGCCTGACCACGAGAGCCCCGTGGGCTGGGGTGGGGGTGGGGTACCTGCCCAGGTGAGCTCCATATCCTGGGATTGGCCTGACCTCGAGAGCCCCATGGGCTGCTGGAGTCTTGGTAAAAGATGTCAGAACAGTCAGTGAAGCCACCGAGGATATACCTCCAGTAGTTCCTAAACCCTACACCCTGCTGGTCATTCTACTAACCACCAGGACATGGTATTCTGTATTAGTCTTCAATGAAGCCTTCTTTTGTATTCTATTAGTCCCAGAGTCACAAGAAATTTTGGCTTGTGAGTGGCAGGACTCAACATACAACTAAAACAATACTTCCGGGCCGTGTTGCCCCAAGGGTTCAAAAATTCCCACACCATCTTTGGGGAAAGCTCAGCTAAAGACCTAAAAGTTCTACCTCTGGAAAAGGAAACACTCCTTCAATATGCAGACGACATTCTGATCGCCAGCCCTACTAAGGAGACCTCTGAACTACCAAGCCAATAAAGGATACAAGTTGTCCAAGAAAAAGCTCAAATATCACAGACTATGGTGACCTGCGTGGGCTGCATTCTCACAGAAGGTCGGAGAAGCTCATCCCAGGAAAGGGAAGAAACAATTTACAGCCTTACCCATTTCTAAAACTAGAAGACAGCTTAGGGGTTCCTGGGGAGGCCAGGGTTTGCTGCTTCTGGATCCCTAACTACAGTCTACTAGCTGGGCCTCTATATGAAACACTGAAAGAAAAAGATGATGATCCTTTTGAATAGAATCCAGAAGTGGCCTTTCAAGAATGGAAAGAGCAGTCAATTCAGACCCTTGCCCTGGAACTCCCTAATTTAGCTAAACCCTTTGACCTTTACATTCCTAGTGAAATTTGAATGGCCATTGGAGTATTAGTGCAAAACCTGGGACCACTTGAAATGGAACAATGCAAGAATGCCATCCAGGTAGGATAAACTACGGTCACCAAGGGGCTTGGCCCACCGCCACATCTGGCCAAGATACTGGCAGTATCTGAAAACCTGGAAATCAGCAGCCCAAAAGGCCACCTCCCTCCTAAGGGAAAAGGACCCCACGTGGTGATCCTAACCCCCAACCATGCCCTGAAGTTGCAGGGTTTGCTCCGTGGGCACACTGACCTTGAGTGAGGAGGTCCTCCAACTCCAACCTCCAGAGAGATAACTGGGGCAAAGTGGCACCATAACGACTCGTGTGACCATCACTTGACCTGGAGTTTCTCTCATAAAACAACAAGAGTGTGTCCCAAAAGAGTAGACTACTGCTTGCAGGACTTACTGCACCCAGAGGGGAGGTAATAATCTTGGCAGGGGAACAGTATATCACGCTGTCACCATAGAAAAGCCTACAGACACTGTGATGATGGTGGCCAATAAGACCGGCTGGACTCCTGTTTACTTCAAAAGGCTGTTGACTCAGTGGCCATCATGGTCCTTCATCACCACTGACCCTGGACTGTCTGGGAGTTGAGCAGTCAGGGTCCTGACACCTGATGCTGTTTTTACGTTAATTCAGGGGCCTAACTGAAGAAAGCACAGACTACTGGTCAGAGCATCTAGGCTGGCAGAAACGGTCAGCCTAAGGTGGCCGAACAAATGTGGGGCGGGGTGAAACTGGACCTCACAGCGTCACTGCACATCTCCTTCCTGGACCCTTAAAGGTCATTAGAATCTATAACACTACCAATACTTGTGCTCAGGCGGACGAGCAGGGAGGCAGGAGGCCTGCGGACAAACAACGTCACCTGGAGGCTGCTGGGGAGAAGTTCAGACCCTCTCCCACAGGTATGAGGGCTCCTAACTCAGCACTCAGCAGTTACAGATGAAGGGTCTGCACCCTCAGCACTCTAAGAATGAGGAAGGGGACAAAATGCAGAAGAGGGGTTTGTCCCAGGCAAAGCCCCTTAAAAATCCCTGGGAGATAAAAATAGAATCTGGGCAATAAAATAAAGTCTAACCTTTTTTATCCTTTGTGCTTTGTCTAATTTCACGTGCTCCTAGGGTCCCGCATACAGAGGTTCAACAGCCGGCACTTCAGACCAGATTTCCTAGTGCAGAATGGCTGGGTCGACACTTCAGCTCCTGGAGCACAGTGCAGACTCCGCGATATAGAGCCTGAGCTGCAGCCAACCGGGCCCTCGAGAGCTCCGCCCCCTCCCTCCCACTGACTCTGACAGGATCTCTACACAGCAGCCCAGCCCACAGCCCACGGGATAGCACATGCTCTCACCTCTGCATTCTCTGATCAAAATATAAAGTTTCCTTTGCTTCTGAACCAAACTCAGTCTCGATCTGTTGGCTCCAATGACACTGGGCAGGGGGACACTTGTTGGGGTCCACTCTGGAGGATCAGTAACAGAAATTGAGAACATTGTAACTTCAATGAACAGATGTGTGAGCCAAACTGTAATTAACATAGAACAGTGTATAAGGCTCGGGTAAAATAAGATGTTTCTAACACTTCCATTTGATATTTCCATCACTTTATTATAAGCAAGTTCAGTGAAAGGTTTGTCTTATTTGTCAGGTCAATACTAGAGAAACGAAGTGATTTCTTTCCAAGGATGTACATCTAATAATCTTGGTTAAAGCTTCAATCTTGTTTTAAATGCTTTTCCATTGAAAATGATACCTCTCTTTCAGCTCCCCCATTTCTGAGAAGTATAAAATCTTATAATTTATTATTACCAAAGGGGAAAGGTGGGAGGAGGGATAAATTAACAGTTTGGGATTAACACATACACACTGCTATGTATAAAATCGATCATCAACAAGGAACTACTGTACAGCACAGGGAACTACACTCAATATTTTGCAATAACCTATAAGGGGAAATAATCTGAAAAAAGAATAGATATTTTTATTGACATCATCTATTAATGACAGTTAAAATGGAACCTAACGGAAGCCGGTGGTGAGTGCTTCTGACCCTGAAGACTTCAATCATCTAAAGTTTGGACTCTGCCTACTTCCCAAGGCCCTTAATGAACATATGTGTAGCCGTAGCTTAAAAAATTCCCCAGTTTGGGTTGTGGAGAGACAGTGATTTTGAAAAAGCCCTGGTGTTCTCCTCACATGAATGGGACACTTCCTACAGCTAAAATATGCCTGTCACACCCAGAAGATGGTATACCGTCTGATCGGGAAGAGTTTGGAAAAGGCATCTCATCTCCTCATCTCCTGGTGCTCGGGTTCACCCCTCCAGCGTCTTTACGAACAGTCTTCCCACTTGGAGATGTCAGCACTGTCAACATCCTGTTGCATACAGTTTGGAATTTGTCCAGAGAATGAAGCAGAAGGAAGAGGAACAATGAGAGACAAGTCCTAGGTGTTCGGACAGGCACATGTCACTCTAATTTCCAATCAGGAAGACGAATTGACTAAAAGCTAGGGTTGCCCATGGAAACAGAATAGGGCTTGAGGAAATCCCGCTGCTTTGTGGCCAGTTCCCATAAACACAAGTTGAAAAATGGAACTCAGGGACACTAAAATTCACGAAACTGCAGAGTTGAAAATATCTCTCACTGAAAAATGTCTTGAGGAAAGTCAGAGAAAAGGACTTGTAAGCAACGGAGAATGGCAGGAAAGGGATTGGAAGAGGTAGAAAGGACTCGCCATTAAGCATAAGAAAAGGGGCTGAACATTGCCAACATTGCAGTTGGCCAAAAAGGGTGTATGCGTCTTTTTCTGTATATATTCAAGAAAACGGCATACACTTTTTTAGCCAACCAAACAGGTGGGCACTGGAAATCAGTACTACAAAACATATCACTTCGCATCAGTCAGAAGAGCCTTCCTCATAAAGTGTAAACACCAGAAATGCAGGACAGGGCAAGGAGAAAAGGGAGCCCTGTGAGGCTTATAGTGGAAATGTATATTGCCAATGGTCACTCTTGAGAAGTGTATTGTGTTTACTAAAGCATCTAAAAAATGAGCTACAGAGCACAGGGCACTTGCACTCATGGACGTATATCTTGGGAAAGACAAAAATGGAGAGGGCACAGGCACCCCAATGTTTACCGCCTCTCTGTTTCAAAGATCCTCGACTAGGATATAATTTATATGTCTCTGGAGGGAAAAAATGGATAGAGGTGTGGCACTTATGTAGAGTGGAATATTACTCAGCCTGAAAATCAGTGAAATATGGCCAGTTGTAACAACCCCAGAGTAGTTACGTATGATCATTCAAAGTCACATAATTCAAAAAGAAAAAGACATACGATATTACTAATACATGGAATGTAAACGTGGCTACAAAGTACCTGAATTACAAAACAGAATGGGGTCTCAAATTTAGAAGACCAACTTATGTTTGCTTAAGGAAAAAGGAGAGTTGGGGAGCTGCATAAAACCAGAGATTGAAATTAGCACAGATACCGTTCGATAAGCCAAATATGTAATAGAAAAAACCTACTCCCTGGTCAACGAAATGGACTCAACACGCCATATTCAACACCTACGAATACACCTGACTAGTAAGAATCTTCAAACTCATGGATTTATATGTGTCCGTAAGAGAATCAAGCGTGAGTACAGCGGCATGAACACAGCAGTGAAAATGCGATAAATCCCATTATGAAAATAAATTACAAAGACAAAACACAATGAGAGTGAAATAGAGAGCAATTCTTAAATAATTCATTCAGGGCTTGTGATGCAACCTGGATTTACCACATCTACACCCAGAGCTGAGTGACACATAAGGTTGGGCACTTCGGGCTGATAGCATTGTTGAGGTTCGATGAGCAAATGCAGACCCTTTGAAGTCATACAGCATGGTACCCATTCCATGGGTCCCAACTCTCCAGGATTAAGGGATTCTTTCTTCAGCTAAAACATGCATGGGAAACCCACAGTATGGTGCACCGTGTGACCAGGAAAGGTTTTCAAATGCATCTCAGTTTTCGTCCCCTTTTACTCGGGTTCACCATTCCAGAACGTTTACTAACACTCTCCCCACTTGGAGAGTCAGTGCCTTTAACCTCCTGTTTGGCACAGTTTGCAATTTCTGCGCAAGATGAACAGGAATAGGGAGAACCAATGAGAGACTAGCAGTAAGTGTCTGCACGGGCAAATTTAATGCTCATTTCCCACCAGGAAGAGGAATTAACCAAAGGATCAGCATGCCGTGCCGGAACCAGATTAGGGCCTGAATCAATCCTGCGGGTTTGCGCCCAGCTCACAAGTTGCGAGTTGAAGAAAGGAGCTCAGGGGCACTGTAACTCACAAACATGCAGAGTTATAAATGACAGCTATCGTCCAAAAATATATTGAAGGAAGGCTGCGAAGACGACTTGTAAGTGGGGCAGAATTGCAGGAAAACGATTTCAGGGGGTAGACGGGAATTGCATTTAAAGCATAGGAAAAGAGGCAGAACGTCGACAATGATGCTCTTGGGCAAAAAGGGTGTATGCGTTTTTTCCTGAATTTATTGAGGAAAAAAAGCATATGCGCTTTTTGGCCAACCAAGCAAGCATGTTAAAGAAATCTGCACTACAATGAAGTCTCACTGCCCCCCGGTCAAAAGGGCCATCTGAAAAAAGTGTAAAATCCAGAAAGGCAGCACAGGCCATGGAGAACAGGGAGCCTTGTTATGCTGATGGGCGGGATGTAAATTGCCAACAGCCACTCTGGAGAAGTGTATGGTGTTTCCCGGAACACCGAAAAAACAAAGCTACGGAGCCTACGGCACTTCCACTTATGGTCCTATAGCTTAGGGAAATTAAAATCAAAAACACACAGCCACCCCAATGTGTCGGACGGCTCTGTTTACAAGAACCTCGTCTACGGTACAAGTTAAATATCCCAGAATGTGAAAAATGGATAAAGAAGTTGTGGTACGTACGTACAATGGAATATCACTCAGCAATGAAATCTATGTCATCAGGCCCGTCGCGGCATAATGAGTGGATTCAGGTACGATGATTCTAAGTGAAATAAGTCACACAGAAAATGAAACATCATAAGATATCACTAATACACGGAATGTAAACTTGGCTACACATGAACTGAATTACAAAACAGAACAGGGTCTCAAATTTAGAAAACCAACTTATGCTTGCTTAAGGGGAAATGTGAGTTGGGGTGCTGCATAAAACCAGAGATAGAAATTAGCACAGATACATTTCCATAAGCCAAATATGTAATAGTCAAGACCTACCCCTTGCTCAACGAAATGGACTAAACACACCATATTCAACCCCTAGGAATACACCTGTGTAGTAAGAATCTTCAAACACTTGGATTTATATGTCTCTGTAAGAGAATGAAGCGTGTGTACAGCGGCATGAATGCAGCAGAGAAAATCCGATAAATCCCATTATCAAAATGAATTACACAAACAAAACCCAAGGACAGTGAAATAGAGAGCAATTCTTAAATAATTCATTCAGGGCTTGTGATGCAACCTGGATTTACCACATCTAAACCCAGAGCTGAGTGAGACATAAGTTTGGGCACTTCGGGCTGATAGCATTGGTGAAGTTCGATGAGCAAATGCAGACCCTTTGAAGTCATACTGCATGGTACCCATTCCATGGGTCCCAACTCTCCAGGTTTAAGGGATTCTTCCTTCAGCTAAAACATGCATGGGAAACCCACAGTATGGTGCACCGTGTGACCGGCAAACGTTTTCAAATGCATCTCAGTTTTCGTCCCCTTTTACTCGGGTTCACCATTCCAGACCCTTTACGAACACTCTCCCCACTTGGAGAGTCAGTGCCTCTAACCTCCTTTTGGGCAGAGTTTGCAATTTCTGCGCAAGATGAAAAGGAAGAGGGAGAACGAATGAGAGACTAGCTGTAGGTGTCTGCACGGGCAAATTTAGTGCTCATTTCCCACCAGGAGGAGGAATTAACCAAAGGCTCAGCATGCCGTGCCTGAACCAGATTAGGGCCTGACAATCGTGCGGGTTTGCAGCCAGCTCACAAGATAGCGAGTTGAAGAAAGGAGCTCAGGGGCACTGTAACTCACAAACCTGCAGAGTAATAAATGACAGCTATCGTCCAAAAATATATTGAAGGATGTCTGCAAAGACGACTTGTAAGCGGGACAGATTTGCAGGAAAACGATTTCAGGGGGTAGACGGCAATTGCATTTAAAGCATAGGAAAAGAGGCAGAAAGTCAACAATGATGCTCTTGGCCAAAAAGGGCGCATGCGTTTTTTCCTGAATATATTCAGGAAAAAACGCATACGCCCTTTTTGGCCAACCAAGCAAGCATGTTAAAGAAATCTGCACTACAATGAAGTCTCACTGCCCCCCGGTCAAAAGGGCCATCTGAAAAAAGTGTAAAATCCAGAAAGGCAGCACAGGACATGGAGAACAGGGAGCCTTGTTATGCTGATGGGCGGGATGTAAATTGCCAACAGCCACCCTGGAGAAGTGTATGGTGTTTCCCGGAACACCGAAAAAACAAAGCTACGGAGCCTACGGCACTTCCACTTATGGTCCTATAGCTTAGGGAAATTAAAATCAAAAACACACAGCCACCCCAATGTGTCGGACGGCTCTGTTTACAAGAACCTCGTCTACGGTACAAGTTAAATATCCCAGAATGTGAAAAATGGATAAAGAAGTTGTGGTACGTACGTACAATGGAATATCACTCAGCAATGAAATCTATGTCATCAGGCCCATCGCGGCATAATGAGTGGATTCAGGTACGATGATTCTAAGTGAAATAAGTCACACAGAAAATGAAACATCATAAGATATCACTAATACACGGAATGAAAACTTGGCTACACATGAACTGAATTACAAAATAGAACAGGGTCTCAAATTTAGAAAACCAACTTATGCTTGCTTAAGGGGAAAGGTGAGTTTGGGTGTTGCATAAAACCAGAGATAGAAATTAGCACAGATACCTTTCCATAAGCCAAATATGTAATAGTCAAGACCTACCCCTTGCTCAACGAAATGGACTAAACAAACCATATTCAACGCCTAGGAATACACCTGACTGGTAAGAATCTTCAAACCCATGGATTTATATGTCTCCGTTAGGGAATGAAGCGTGTGTACAGCAACATGAATGCAGCAGAGAAAATCCGATAAATCCCATTATCAAAATGAATTACAAAAACCAAACACAAGGACAGTGAAATAGAGAGCAATTCTTAAACAATTCACTCAGGCTTGTGATGCAACCTGGATTTACCACATCTACACCCAGAGCTGAGTGTGACATAAGGTTGGGCACTTCGGGCTGATAGCACTGGTGAGGTTCAATGAGCAAATGCAGACCCTTTGAAGACATACTGCATGGTACCCATTCCATGGATCCCAAATCTCCAGTTATAAGGGATTCTTCCTTCAGCTCAAAACATGCTTGGGAAACCCACAGTATGGTGGACCGTGTGACCGGCAAACTTTTTCAAATGCATCTCAGTTTTCCTCCCCTTTTACACAGGTTCACCATTCCAGACCCTTTACTCACACTCTCCCCACTTGGAGAGTCAGTGCCTTTAACCTCCTGTTGGGCACAGTTTGCAATTTCTGCGCAAGATGAACAGGAATAGGGAGAACCAATGAGAGACTAGCTGTAGGTGTCTGTACGGGCAAATTTAACGCTCATTTCCCACCAGGAAGAGGAATTAACCAAAGGTTCAGCATGCCCTGCTGGAACCAGATAAGGGCCTGAAGCAATCCTGCGGGTTTGCGGCCAGCTCACAAGTTAGCGAGATGAAGAAAGGAGCTCAGGGGCACTGTAACTCACAAACCTGCAGAGTTATAAATGACAGCTATCGTCCAAAAATATATTGAAGTATGTCTGCGAAGAGGACTTAGAATTTGGGCAGAAATTCAGGAAAACGATTTCAGGGGGTAGACTGGAATTGCACTTAAAGCCTAGGAAAAGACGGAGAACAGCGACAATGATGCACTTGGCCAAAAAGGGCGTATGCGTTTTTTCCTGAATATAATCAGGAAAAAACGCATATGCCCTTTTTGGCCAACCAAGCAAGCGTGTAAAGAAATCTGCACTAAAATGAAGTCTCTCTGCCCCCCGGTCAAAAGGGCCATCTGAAAAAAGTGTAAAATCCAGAAAGGCAGGACAGGCCATGGAGAAGAGGGAGCATTGTTATCCTGATGGTCGGCATGTGAATTGCCAACAGCCACTCTGGAGAAGTGTATGGTATTTCCTGAAACACATAAGAAACAAAGCAACACAGCCTATGGCACTTCCACTTATGGTCCTATAGTTTAGGGAAATTAAAATCAAAACCACACAGGCACCCCAAAGTTTGGATCGGCTCTGTTTACAAGAACCTCGTCTACGGTACAAGTTAAATATCCCAGAGGGCGAAAAATGGATAAAGAAGTTGTGGTTCTTACGTACAATGGAATATCACTCAGCAATGAAATCTATGTCATCAGGCCCGTAGCGGCATAATGAGTGGATTCAGGTACGATGATTCTACGTGCAATAGGTCACACAGAAAAAGAAACATCATAAGATATCACTAATACACGGAATGTAAACTTGGCTACACATGAAATGAATTACAAAACAGAACAGTGTCTCAAATTTAGAAAACCAACTTATGCTTGCTTTTTGGGAAAGGTGAGTTCGGGTGCTGCATAAAAACAGAGATTGAAATTCGCACTGATACTGTTCCATAAGCCAAATATGTAATAGACAAGACCTACTGCTTGCTCAACGAAATGGGCTCAACACCCCATATTCAACGCCTAGGAATATACCTGCCTAGCAAGAGTCTTAAAACCCATGGATTTATATGTGTCCATAAGAGAATCCAGCGTGTGTTCAGTGGCCTAAAGGCAACAGTGAAAATCCGATAAATCACATTATCAAAATAAATTTCAAAAACAAAACACAATGACAGTGAAATAGAGAGCAATTCTTAAATAATTCACTCAGGGCTTCTGATGCAACCTGGATTTACCACATGTACACCCAGTGCTGGGGAGACATAAGGCCGGACACTTCGCCCTGATAGTATTGTTGAGGTTCGGTGAGCAATTGCAGACCCTTTGAAGTCATACTGCATGGTACCCATTCCAAGGGTCCCAACTCTCCAGGTTTAAGGGATTCTTCCTTCCGCTACATCATGTATGGGAAACCCAGAGTATGGTCCACCATGTGATTGGGAAACGTTTTCAAATGCATCTCAGTTTTCGTCCCTTTATACTCGGGTTCACCATTCCAGATGCTTAACTAACACTCTCCCCACTTGGAGAGTCAGTGCCTTTAACCTCCTGTTTGTCACAGTTTGCAATTTCTGCGCAAGATGAACAGGAATAGGGAGAACCAATGAGAGACTAGCTGTAGGTGTCTGCACGGGCAATTTAATGCTCATTTCTCACCAGGAAGTGGAATTAACCAAAGGCTCAGAATGCCGTGCCGGAACCAGATTAGGGCCTGAAGCAATACTGCGGGTGTGCAGGCAGCTCACAAGATAGCGAGTTGAACAAAGGAGCTCAGGGGCACTGTAATTCACAAACCTGCAGAGTTATAAATGACAGCTATCGTCCAAAAATATATTGAAGGAAGGCTGCGAAGAGGACTTGAAAGCGGGGCAGAATTCCAGGAAAACGATTTCAGGAGGTAGACGGGAAATGCACTGAAAGCATAGGAGAAGAGGCAGAACCTCGACAATGATGCACTTGTTCAAAAAGTGCATATGCGTTTTTTCCAAGGCCCTCCTTAAAGAGAGTAGGGGGCTCCCAGCATGCTTCAGTGGCCAACAGAGGGCCCACATCGCCAAGGTGACGTGAGCCAGCCAGGCAGGAGTGACCTCACATCAGAGGGCCCACCTCACAGAAGGGTAAGGGACCCAGCCATTATCAGACTCTCACCAGAGGGCCCACATCAGCAAGGGGCTGGGAACCAGGCAGGAGTGTCTTCACACCCGTGGGGCCACATCATCGCAAGTTGAGGTACCCAGCACATGTGGCCTCAAACCAGAGGACCCACATCTCCATGGGTCTCGGAGTGAGGCAGGCAGGATGAACCTCAAAACACGTGGCCCATTGTATAAAAAAGGTGAGGAATCCAGCAGTTGGAACATCCCAGCAGGCGGCCCAGAGCACCGAGGCTATGGGATCCAGGCAATGATGAACTCACAACAGAGGGCCCTCATCATGAAACTGTGAGCAACCTAGCCATTGTGACCTCAGAGCACAAGGCCCACATCCCCATGGGGAAGCGAACCAAGCAGGAGTGTCATCGCACCAGTGGGCACACATCAGAAAATGTGGGGAGCCCAGCAGTTAGGGCCTGATGCCAGAGGGCCCTCATCACCGAGGAGAGGAGGCTACCAGCAGGCTCCAACTGCTACAAGAGGGCCAACGTCGCCAATGCGGGGTGTGCCAGCCAGGCAGGAGTGACCTCAGAGCAGAGGGCCAACCTCAAAAAAGTGTGAGGAACCCAAAGAGGATTAGACTCTCACCAGAGGGCCCACATCACCAAGAGGATCAGAACCAGGCAGGACTGTCTTCACACCAGGGTGACCACATCATAGAAAGGTGAGGAACCCAGCACATGTGGCCTAAACCAGAAGACCCACATCTCCAAGGGGCTCGGAGTGAGGCATGCAGGAGTAGCCTCACAACACAGGGCCCATAGAATAAAAAAGCTGAGGAATCCTGCAGTGGGAACCTCCCAGCAGGCGGCCCAGAGCACCGAGTCTATGCGATCCAGGCTGCAGTGAACTCACAGCAGAGGGCCCATATCATGAAACTGTGAGCAACCCAGCCATTGGGACCTCACAGCAGAAGGCCCACATCCCCATGGGGTTGGGAACATGGCAAGAGTGTCCTCGCACCATTTAGCACGTATCAGAAAAAGTGGGTACCCAGCAGTTACAGCCTGACGCTAGAGAGCCCTCATCACCGAGGGGAGGTGGCTCCCAGCAGGCTCCAACTGCCACAAGAGGGCCGATGTCGCCAAGGCGGGGTGTGCCAGCCAGTCAGTAGTGACCTCACAGCAGAGGGCCCACCTCACAGAAGGGTGAGGAACCCAGCCAGGATCAGACTCTCACCAGAGGGCCCACATCACCAAGGGGATAGAAACCAGGCAGGAGTGTCCTCACACCAGCGGGGCCACATCATCGAAAGGTGAGGGACCCAGCACACGTGGCCTCAAACCAGAGGACACACATCACCAAGGGGCTGGGAGTGAGTCAGGCAGGAGGAGTCTCCAAACAGAGGGCCCATAGAAGAGAAAAGGTGAGGAATCCCGCAGTTGGAACCTCCCCGCAGGCGGCCAGGAGCAGCGAGGCTATGGGATCCAGGCCGGAGTGAACTCACACCAGAGGGCCCTCATCATGAAACTGAGCCACCCACCGTTGGGACCTCAGAGCAGAAGGCCCATATTCCCATGGGGTTGGAAACCTGGCAGGAGTGTACTCACACCACAGGGCGCACATCAGAAAATTTTGGGAGCCCAGGAGTTAGAGCCTGACGCCAGAGGGCCCTCATTACCGAGGGGAGGAGACTCCCAGCAGGCACCAACTCCCACCTGAGGGCCCACGTCGCCAAGGTGACGTGTGCCAGTCAGGCAGGAGTGACCTCACAGCAGAGGGCCTACCTCACAGAAGGGTGAGGAAACCAGCCAGGATAAGACTCTCACCAGAGAGCCCACATCACCAAGGGGACCGGAACAAGGCAGGAGTGTCCTCACACCAGTGTGGCCACATTATAGAAAGGTGACGAACCCAGCACATGTGGCCTAAACCAGAGGACCCACATTTCCAAGGTGCTCCGAGTGAGGCAGGCAGGAGTAGCCTAACAACACAGGGCCCACAGAATAAAAAATGTGAGGAATCCAGCAGTTGGAACCCCCCAGCAGGTGGCCCAGAGTACGGAGTCTATGGGATCCAGGCCACAGTGAACTCACAGCAGAGGGCTCACATCATGACACTGTGAGCAACCCAGCTGGTGGGACCTCAGAGCAGAAGGCCCACATCCCCATGGGGATGGGAACGTGGCAGGAGTGTACTCGCACGACAGGGCACATATCAGAAAATTTTGGGAGCCCATGAGTTAGGGCCTGACGCCAGAGGGCCCTCATTACCGAGGGGAGGAGACTCCCAGCAGGCACCAACTCCCAACTGAGGACCCACATCGCCAAGGTGATGTGTGCCAGCCAGGCAGGAGTGACCTCACAGCAGAGGGCCCACCTCCCAGAAGGGTGAGGAATCCAGCCAGGATCAGACTCTCACCAGAGGGCCCCCATCACCAAGGGGATGGGAACCAGGCAGGAGTGTCCTCACACCAGTGGGGCCACATCAATAAAGGTGAGGAAACCGGCACATGTGGCCTCAAACCAGAGGACCCACATCACAAAGGGGCTGGGAGTGAGTCAGGAAGGAGGAGCATGAAAACCCAGGACCCAAAGAATAAAAATGGTAAGGAATCCAGCAGTAGGAACCTCCCAGCAGGCGGCTCAGAGCACAGAGTCTATGGGATCTAGGCCTGAGTGAACTAACACCAGAGAGCCAACATCCTGAAACTGTGAACAACACAGGTGTTGGGACCATAGAGCAGAAGGCACATGGGGATGGGAACCTGGCAGGAGTGCCCTCACACCACTTAGCACGTATCAGAAAATGAGGGTAACCAGCAGTTAGGGCCTGATGCCAGAGGGTCTCATCACTGAGGGGAGGAGGCTCCCAGCGGGCTCCAACTGCCACCAGAGGGCCGACGTCGCCAAGGCGGGGTGTGTCAGCCAGGCAGGAGTGACCTCAGAGAAGAGGGCCCACCTCACAGAAGTGTGAGGAGCCCAACCAGGATCAGACTCTCACTGGAGGGCTCACATCACCAAGGGGATGGGAACCAGGCAGGAGTGTCCGCACACCAGTGGGGCCACATCTGCGAAAGGTGAGGAACCCAGCACATGTGGCCTCAAACCAGAGGACACACATCACCAAGGGGCTGGGAGTGAGGCAGGTGTCTGGAGGGGCACATTTAACTCTAATTTCCCACCAGGAAGAGGAATTAACCAAAGGCTCAGAGTGCCGTGCGGGACCCTGATTACGGCCTGAAGCAAACCTGCGGTTCTGTGGCCAGCTTTCAAGGAAACGAGTTAAGAAAGGAAATCACAGGCACTGTAATTCACAAACCTGCAGAGTTATAAATGACAGCTATTGGCAAAAATATATTGAAGTAAGTCTGCACAGAGGACTTGAAAACGAGGCAGAATTGCAGGAATCATATTTCAGGAGGTAGATTGGAATTGCATTTAAAGCATGTGAAAAGCGGCAGATCTTTGACAGTGATGCACTTGGACAAAAAGTGCGTATACATTTTTTCCTGAATATATTCAGGAAAAAACGCATATGCCCTTTGTGGCCAACCAAGAATTCGAGCAATGGAAATCCGCACTACAATGAACTCTCATTTCCCATTCGTCAAAAGAGCCATCTGAAAAAAGTGTAAAACCCAGAAACACAGGACAGGCC
Source organism: Delphinapterus leucas (assembly GCF_059928025.1). NCBI lineage: Eukaryota > Metazoa > Chordata > Mammalia > Artiodactyla > Monodontidae > Delphinapterus > Delphinapterus leucas. The sequence goes on along the minus strand of NW_028322236.1, from coordinate 14,199,134 downwards.
ATGGAGAACAGGGAGCCTTGTTATGCTGATGGACGGATTGTAAATTGCCAACAGACACTCTGGTGATGTTTATAGTGTATGCTGAAACATCTAAAAAACAAAGCTACAGAGCCTAGGGCACTTCCACTTTTGGCCCTATAGCTTAGGAAAATTAAAATCAACAAGACACAGCCAACACAATATCCAGGGCTGCTGTGTTTACAAGAACCTTGAGTCCAGTACAAATTAAATATCCCAGAAAGAAAAAAATGGATAAAGGAGTTGTCCTACTTACGTACAACGGAATATCACTCAGCAATGAAATCAATGTCATCAGGCCTGTAGCAGCAAATTGAGTGGATTTAAGTATGATGATTCTAAGAGAAATATGTCACACAGAGAAACATAATTATCATAAGATATCACAAATAGAGGGAGTGTAAACTTGGCTACACATAAACTGAATTACAAAACCGAGCAGAGTCTCACATTTAGATAAAAACGTATGCTTGCTTAACGGGAAAGTTGAGTTGGGGTGCTGTATAAAACCAGAGATTGAAATGAGCACACATACCGTTCCATAAGCCAAATATGTAATAGACAAGACCTACTCTTTGCTCAACGAAATAGACTAATCCATGGTGTATCACCTCACACCTGTTAGAATGGGCATCATCAGAAAATCTACAAACAACAAATGCTGGAAAGGGTGCGGAGATAAGGAACCCTCTTCCACTATTGTTGGGAATGTAAATTGATGCAGTCACTGTGGAGAACATTATGGAGTTTCTTATAAAACTAAGAATAGAATTACCATATAATACAGCAATCCCACTACTGGGCATATACCCAGACAAAACCATAAAACGAAAAGAGACATTCACCGCAATGTTCATTGCATCACTATTTACAATATCCAGGTAATGGAAGCAACCTAAATGCCCACAGACAGACGAATGCATAAAGATGAGGTACATATATAAAATGGAATATTTCTAAGCCATAAAAAGGAATGAAATTGGGTCATTTGTAGAGACGTTGATGGATCTAGAGACTGTCATACAGAGTGAAGTAAGTCAGAAAGAGAAAAACAAATCCTGTATATAAATGCATATATGTGGAACCTAGAAAAGTTGTACAGATGAAGCGTTTTGCAAGGCAGAAATAGAGCAACAGATGTAGACAACAAACGTATGGACACCAAGGGGGGAAAGCTGTTAGGGGGGTGGTGGTGGGAGGAGTTGAGAGATTGGGATTGGCATGTATACATTTCTATGTATAAAATAGGTAACCAAAAAGAACCTGCTGTATAAAAAAATAAAATAAAATTCAAAATTACAAAAAGTAAAACAGAAAAAATATTCTTCCCTTCACATACATGTATTTATATGAATAAATTATTTCCATGCTTATATCTGTAAATACAAAAAAGAGGAATAAAATCTACCTTGAACCAAAAACGAAAAAAAGAAAAAAAAACAGAACCCACCAGTTACACAGAGGAAAACCGTATCAGGGCCCTTGCTCCAGTTGTAAACAATTCTGAAGTTGGTCAGTGGTGGGGAATCATCTCCCATTCAGCCAGCATGCCCCACGCAACAAGCGTCCTCATTGCAAAGCTGGGGGCCCGTGCCGAGGCATCTGTGAGTAAACGTGGGCCGAGCCCCAGGCCAGCTGCTGCTGAAATGTTCCCACCCTTCCCAGGTAAAACACCTGAATATGTACAAGGACTTGAAAGCCTAGAGGAAGGGCCATGGAGCCACATGAGCGACAGCATGCCAGCCGACTTGGTGCCTGCAGGCCAGACAGGATGGTCCTGGCCCTGGGTGCTCTTCTGGAAGCTTTCCATTTCCCTGCCTGAGATACCCCTCCTGTCCCGGCCCCCACTGCTTTCTTCCTTACTCACCTCTGCCCAGGGAGAAATTCCAGCGGCAGGTATGGGTGGCACATCCTCTTCTTTAGCAGGTGGCATCTTGGCAACTGCTGCAGAAAGTCCAGCAGAGCCCCACTCACACTGGGCAACCCACAAAGCCGTGGCCTCTCACTCCCTCCCACCAGTCCAGCCCCGAGACTGCTGACAGGGCAGAAAATGGCGTCAGGCACAGCTGCAGGTGCTCTTGCTGCCTGGAGCGGTGTTTATATTGATCTCAACCCAGGCACACCTGGGGAGGTCTGGCCGGCACGGTCGGGCTTCCCAGGCCAGCCAATAATCACCCCTCAGGGGCTCACAGTTGCAGAAACTGGAACTTGCTGAATCGGCCAGGTCCAAGGAACAGGTGTGGGCTCCTGAGAGTCAGGATAGACAAGGGGCTGCAGCTCTGGCTTGTTTTCTAATTATATTATCTGGCCCATGAGTGGGAGACAACTTCAAGAAAACCCTCTCCTAATGAGAGGAACCCAGGAGTCAGGGAGAGGAGGGGTGGGTGGTGGGTGGAGACAGAGGCCTGGTGCCCCGGGTGCAGTGGAAGTCTCTGGAAGACCAGGTGGAGGGAGGCCACACAGAGTGATGCCCAGGGTCACAGACCTGTCGGAGCTGCTGTTTGTTAGTTCAAGTCCTGCTCTGAGGTGCTCTGTGTCAGATCTGAGTGACAGGTGAGCTGGGAGTGCTCTGCAATGAGGGCGATGTGCATGGCTCCTGTGTGCCCAGCCCTGCCACGGTACCTGAAAGGGTTGCTCTGTATCCTGGGAGGGGCCTGACCACGAGAGCCCCGTGGGCTGGGGTGGGGGTGGGGTACCTGCCCAGGTGAGCTCCATATCCTGGGATTGGCCTGACCTCGAGAGCCCCATGGGCTGCTGGAGTCTTGGTAAAAGATGTCAGAACAGTCAGTGAAGCCACCGAGGATATACCTCCAGTAGTTCCTAAACCCTACACCCTGCTGGTCATTCTACTAACCACCAGGACATGGTATTCTGTATTAGTCTTCAATGAAGCCTTCTTTTGTATTCTATTAGTCCCAGAGTCACAAGAAATTTTGGCTTGTGAGTGGCAGGACTCAACATACAACTAAAACAATACTTCCGGGCCGTGTTGCCCCAAGGGTTCAAAAATTCCCACACCATCTTTGGGGAAAGCTCAGCTAAAGACCTAAAAGTTCTACCTCTGGAAAAGGAAACACTCCTTCAATATGCAGACGACATTCTGATCGCCAGCCCTACTAAGGAGACCTCTGAACTACCAAGCCAATAAAGGATACAAGTTGTCCAAGAAAAAGCTCAAATATCACAGACTATGGTGACCTGCGTGGGCTGCATTCTCACAGAAGGTCGGAGAAGCTCATCCCAGGAAAGGGAAGAAACAATTTACAGCCTTACCCATTTCTAAAACTAGAAGACAGCTTAGGGGTTCCTGGGGAGGCCAGGGTTTGCTGCTTCTGGATCCCTAACTACAGTCTACTAGCTGGGCCTCTATATGAAACACTGAAAGAAAAAGATGATGATCCTTTTGAATAGAATCCAGAAGTGGCCTTTCAAGAATGGAAAGAGCAGTCAATTCAGACCCTTGCCCTGGAACTCCCTAATTTAGCTAAACCCTTTGACCTTTACATTCCTAGTGAAATTTGAATGGCCATTGGAGTATTAGTGCAAAACCTGGGACCACTTGAAATGGAACAATGCAAGAATGCCATCCAGGTAGGATAAACTACGGTCACCAAGGGGCTTGGCCCACCGCCACATCTGGCCAAGATACTGGCAGTATCTGAAAACCTGGAAATCAGCAGCCCAAAAGGCCACCTCCCTCCTAAGGGAAAAGGACCCCACGTGGTGATCCTAACCCCCAACCATGCCCTGAAGTTGCAGGGTTTGCTCCGTGGGCACACTGACCTTGAGTGAGGAGGTCCTCCAACTCCAACCTCCAGAGAGATAACTGGGGCAAAGTGGCACCATAACGACTCGTGTGACCATCACTTGACCTGGAGTTTCTCTCATAAAACAACAAGAGTGTGTCCCAAAAGAGTAGACTACTGCTTGCAGGACTTACTGCACCCAGAGGGGAGGTAATAATCTTGGCAGGGGAACAGTATATCACGCTGTCACCATAGAAAAGCCTACAGACACTGTGATGATGGTGGCCAATAAGACCGGCTGGACTCCTGTTTACTTCAAAAGGCTGTTGACTCAGTGGCCATCATGGTCCTTCATCACCACTGACCCTGGACTGTCTGGGAGTTGAGCAGTCAGGGTCCTGACACCTGATGCTGTTTTTACGTTAATTCAGGGGCCTAACTGAAGAAAGCACAGACTACTGGTCAGAGCATCTAGGCTGGCAGAAACGGTCAGCCTAAGGTGGCCGAACAAATGTGGGGCGGGGTGAAACTGGACCTCACAGCGTCACTGCACATCTCCTTCCTGGACCCTTAAAGGTCATTAGAATCTATAACACTACCAATACTTGTGCTCAGGCGGACGAGCAGGGAGGCAGGAGGCCTGCGGACAAACAACGTCACCTGGAGGCTGCTGGGGAGAAGTTCAGACCCTCTCCCACAGGTATGAGGGCTCCTAACTCAGCACTCAGCAGTTACAGATGAAGGGTCTGCACCCTCAGCACTCTAAGAATGAGGAAGGGGACAAAATGCAGAAGAGGGGTTTGTCCCAGGCAAAGCCCCTTAAAAATCCCTGGGAGATAAAAATAGAATCTGGGCAATAAAATAAAGTCTAACCTTTTTTATCCTTTGTGCTTTGTCTAATTTCACGTGCTCCTAGGGTCCCGCATACAGAGGTTCAACAGCCGGCACTTCAGACCAGATTTCCTAGTGCAGAATGGCTGGGTCGACACTTCAGCTCCTGGAGCACAGTGCAGACTCCGCGATATAGAGCCTGAGCTGCAGCCAACCGGGCCCTCGAGAGCTCCGCCCCCTCCCTCCCACTGACTCTGACAGGATCTCTACACAGCAGCCCAGCCCACAGCCCACGGGATAGCACATGCTCTCACCTCTGCATTCTCTGATCAAAATATAAAGTTTCCTTTGCTTCTGAACCAAACTCAGTCTCGATCTGTTGGCTCCAATGACACTGGGCAGGGGGACACTTGTTGGGGTCCACTCTGGAGGATCAGTAACAGAAATTGAGAACATTGTAACTTCAATGAACAGATGTGTGAGCCAAACTGTAATTAACATAGAACAGTGTATAAGGCTCGGGTAAAATAAGATGTTTCTAACACTTCCATTTGATATTTCCATCACTTTATTATAAGCAAGTTCAGTGAAAGGTTTGTCTTATTTGTCAGGTCAATACTAGAGAAACGAAGTGATTTCTTTCCAAGGATGTACATCTAATAATCTTGGTTAAAGCTTCAATCTTGTTTTAAATGCTTTTCCATTGAAAATGATACCTCTCTTTCAGCTCCCCCATTTCTGAGAAGTATAAAATCTTATAATTTATTATTACCAAAGGGGAAAGGTGGGAGGAGGGATAAATTAACAGTTTGGGATTAACACATACACACTGCTATGTATAAAATCGATCATCAACAAGGAACTACTGTACAGCACAGGGAACTACACTCAATATTTTGCAATAACCTATAAGGGGAAATAATCTGAAAAAAGAATAGATATTTTTATTGACATCATCTATTAATGACAGTTAAAATGGAACCTAACGGAAGCCGGTGGTGAGTGCTTCTGACCCTGAAGACTTCAATCATCTAAAGTTTGGACTCTGCCTACTTCCCAAGGCCCTTAATGAACATATGTGTAGCCGTAGCTTAAAAAATTCCCCAGTTTGGGTTGTGGAGAGACAGTGATTTTGAAAAAGCCCTGGTGTTCTCCTCACATGAATGGGACACTTCCTACAGCTAAAATATGCCTGTCACACCCAGAAGATGGTATACCGTCTGATCGGGAAGAGTTTGGAAAAGGCATCTCATCTCCTCATCTCCTGGTGCTCGGGTTCACCCCTCCAGCGTCTTTACGAACAGTCTTCCCACTTGGAGATGTCAGCACTGTCAACATCCTGTTGCATACAGTTTGGAATTTGTCCAGAGAATGAAGCAGAAGGAAGAGGAACAATGAGAGACAAGTCCTAGGTGTTCGGACAGGCACATGTCACTCTAATTTCCAATCAGGAAGACGAATTGACTAAAAGCTAGGGTTGCCCATGGAAACAGAATAGGGCTTGAGGAAATCCCGCTGCTTTGTGGCCAGTTCCCATAAACACAAGTTGAAAAATGGAACTCAGGGACACTAAAATTCACGAAACTGCAGAGTTGAAAATATCTCTCACTGAAAAATGTCTTGAGGAAAGTCAGAGAAAAGGACTTGTAAGCAACGGAGAATGGCAGGAAAGGGATTGGAAGAGGTAGAAAGGACTCGCCATTAAGCATAAGAAAAGGGGCTGAACATTGCCAACATTGCAGTTGGCCAAAAAGGGTGTATGCGTCTTTTTCTGTATATATTCAAGAAAACGGCATACACTTTTTTAGCCAACCAAACAGGTGGGCACTGGAAATCAGTACTACAAAACATATCACTTCGCATCAGTCAGAAGAGCCTTCCTCATAAAGTGTAAACACCAGAAATGCAGGACAGGGCAAGGAGAAAAGGGAGCCCTGTGAGGCTTATAGTGGAAATGTATATTGCCAATGGTCACTCTTGAGAAGTGTATTGTGTTTACTAAAGCATCTAAAAAATGAGCTACAGAGCACAGGGCACTTGCACTCATGGACGTATATCTTGGGAAAGACAAAAATGGAGAGGGCACAGGCACCCCAATGTTTACCGCCTCTCTGTTTCAAAGATCCTCGACTAGGATATAATTTATATGTCTCTGGAGGGAAAAAATGGATAGAGGTGTGGCACTTATGTAGAGTGGAATATTACTCAGCCTGAAAATCAGTGAAATATGGCCAGTTGTAACAACCCCAGAGTAGTTACGTATGATCATTCAAAGTCACATAATTCAAAAAGAAAAAGACATACGATATTACTAATACATGGAATGTAAACGTGGCTACAAAGTACCTGAATTACAAAACAGAATGGGGTCTCAAATTTAGAAGACCAACTTATGTTTGCTTAAGGAAAAAGGAGAGTTGGGGAGCTGCATAAAACCAGAGATTGAAATTAGCACAGATACCGTTCGATAAGCCAAATATGTAATAGAAAAAACCTACTCCCTGGTCAACGAAATGGACTCAACACGCCATATTCAACACCTACGAATACACCTGACTAGTAAGAATCTTCAAACTCATGGATTTATATGTGTCCGTAAGAGAATCAAGCGTGAGTACAGCGGCATGAACACAGCAGTGAAAATGCGATAAATCCCATTATGAAAATAAATTACAAAGACAAAACACAATGAGAGTGAAATAGAGAGCAATTCTTAAATAATTCATTCAGGGCTTGTGATGCAACCTGGATTTACCACATCTACACCCAGAGCTGAGTGACACATAAGGTTGGGCACTTCGGGCTGATAGCATTGTTGAGGTTCGATGAGCAAATGCAGACCCTTTGAAGTCATACAGCATGGTACCCATTCCATGGGTCCCAACTCTCCAGGATTAAGGGATTCTTTCTTCAGCTAAAACATGCATGGGAAACCCACAGTATGGTGCACCGTGTGACCAGGAAAGGTTTTCAAATGCATCTCAGTTTTCGTCCCCTTTTACTCGGGTTCACCATTCCAGAACGTTTACTAACACTCTCCCCACTTGGAGAGTCAGTGCCTTTAACCTCCTGTTTGGCACAGTTTGCAATTTCTGCGCAAGATGAACAGGAATAGGGAGAACCAATGAGAGACTAGCAGTAAGTGTCTGCACGGGCAAATTTAATGCTCATTTCCCACCAGGAAGAGGAATTAACCAAAGGATCAGCATGCCGTGCCGGAACCAGATTAGGGCCTGAATCAATCCTGCGGGTTTGCGCCCAGCTCACAAGTTGCGAGTTGAAGAAAGGAGCTCAGGGGCACTGTAACTCACAAACATGCAGAGTTATAAATGACAGCTATCGTCCAAAAATATATTGAAGGAAGGCTGCGAAGACGACTTGTAAGTGGGGCAGAATTGCAGGAAAACGATTTCAGGGGGTAGACGGGAATTGCATTTAAAGCATAGGAAAAGAGGCAGAACGTCGACAATGATGCTCTTGGGCAAAAAGGGTGTATGCGTTTTTTCCTGAATTTATTGAGGAAAAAAAGCATATGCGCTTTTTGGCCAACCAAGCAAGCATGTTAAAGAAATCTGCACTACAATGAAGTCTCACTGCCCCCCGGTCAAAAGGGCCATCTGAAAAAAGTGTAAAATCCAGAAAGGCAGCACAGGCCATGGAGAACAGGGAGCCTTGTTATGCTGATGGGCGGGATGTAAATTGCCAACAGCCACTCTGGAGAAGTGTATGGTGTTTCCCGGAACACCGAAAAAACAAAGCTACGGAGCCTACGGCACTTCCACTTATGGTCCTATAGCTTAGGGAAATTAAAATCAAAAACACACAGCCACCCCAATGTGTCGGACGGCTCTGTTTACAAGAACCTCGTCTACGGTACAAGTTAAATATCCCAGAATGTGAAAAATGGATAAAGAAGTTGTGGTACGTACGTACAATGGAATATCACTCAGCAATGAAATCTATGTCATCAGGCCCGTCGCGGCATAATGAGTGGATTCAGGTACGATGATTCTAAGTGAAATAAGTCACACAGAAAATGAAACATCATAAGATATCACTAATACACGGAATGTAAACTTGGCTACACATGAACTGAATTACAAAACAGAACAGGGTCTCAAATTTAGAAAACCAACTTATGCTTGCTTAAGGGGAAATGTGAGTTGGGGTGCTGCATAAAACCAGAGATAGAAATTAGCACAGATACATTTCCATAAGCCAAATATGTAATAGTCAAGACCTACCCCTTGCTCAACGAAATGGACTAAACACACCATATTCAACCCCTAGGAATACACCTGTGTAGTAAGAATCTTCAAACACTTGGATTTATATGTCTCTGTAAGAGAATGAAGCGTGTGTACAGCGGCATGAATGCAGCAGAGAAAATCCGATAAATCCCATTATCAAAATGAATTACACAAACAAAACCCAAGGACAGTGAAATAGAGAGCAATTCTTAAATAATTCATTCAGGGCTTGTGATGCAACCTGGATTTACCACATCTAAACCCAGAGCTGAGTGAGACATAAGTTTGGGCACTTCGGGCTGATAGCATTGGTGAAGTTCGATGAGCAAATGCAGACCCTTTGAAGTCATACTGCATGGTACCCATTCCATGGGTCCCAACTCTCCAGGTTTAAGGGATTCTTCCTTCAGCTAAAACATGCATGGGAAACCCACAGTATGGTGCACCGTGTGACCGGCAAACGTTTTCAAATGCATCTCAGTTTTCGTCCCCTTTTACTCGGGTTCACCATTCCAGACCCTTTACGAACACTCTCCCCACTTGGAGAGTCAGTGCCTCTAACCTCCTTTTGGGCAGAGTTTGCAATTTCTGCGCAAGATGAAAAGGAAGAGGGAGAACGAATGAGAGACTAGCTGTAGGTGTCTGCACGGGCAAATTTAGTGCTCATTTCCCACCAGGAGGAGGAATTAACCAAAGGCTCAGCATGCCGTGCCTGAACCAGATTAGGGCCTGACAATCGTGCGGGTTTGCAGCCAGCTCACAAGATAGCGAGTTGAAGAAAGGAGCTCAGGGGCACTGTAACTCACAAACCTGCAGAGTAATAAATGACAGCTATCGTCCAAAAATATATTGAAGGATGTCTGCAAAGACGACTTGTAAGCGGGACAGATTTGCAGGAAAACGATTTCAGGGGGTAGACGGCAATTGCATTTAAAGCATAGGAAAAGAGGCAGAAAGTCAACAATGATGCTCTTGGCCAAAAAGGGCGCATGCGTTTTTTCCTGAATATATTCAGGAAAAAACGCATACGCCCTTTTTGGCCAACCAAGCAAGCATGTTAAAGAAATCTGCACTACAATGAAGTCTCACTGCCCCCCGGTCAAAAGGGCCATCTGAAAAAAGTGTAAAATCCAGAAAGGCAGCACAGGACATGGAGAACAGGGAGCCTTGTTATGCTGATGGGCGGGATGTAAATTGCCAACAGCCACCCTGGAGAAGTGTATGGTGTTTCCCGGAACACCGAAAAAACAAAGCTACGGAGCCTACGGCACTTCCACTTATGGTCCTATAGCTTAGGGAAATTAAAATCAAAAACACACAGCCACCCCAATGTGTCGGACGGCTCTGTTTACAAGAACCTCGTCTACGGTACAAGTTAAATATCCCAGAATGTGAAAAATGGATAAAGAAGTTGTGGTACGTACGTACAATGGAATATCACTCAGCAATGAAATCTATGTCATCAGGCCCATCGCGGCATAATGAGTGGATTCAGGTACGATGATTCTAAGTGAAATAAGTCACACAGAAAATGAAACATCATAAGATATCACTAATACACGGAATGAAAACTTGGCTACACATGAACTGAATTACAAAATAGAACAGGGTCTCAAATTTAGAAAACCAACTTATGCTTGCTTAAGGGGAAAGGTGAGTTTGGGTGTTGCATAAAACCAGAGATAGAAATTAGCACAGATACCTTTCCATAAGCCAAATATGTAATAGTCAAGACCTACCCCTTGCTCAACGAAATGGACTAAACAAACCATATTCAACGCCTAGGAATACACCTGACTGGTAAGAATCTTCAAACCCATGGATTTATATGTCTCCGTTAGGGAATGAAGCGTGTGTACAGCAACATGAATGCAGCAGAGAAAATCCGATAAATCCCATTATCAAAATGAATTACAAAAACCAAACACAAGGACAGTGAAATAGAGAGCAATTCTTAAACAATTCACTCAGGCTTGTGATGCAACCTGGATTTACCACATCTACACCCAGAGCTGAGTGTGACATAAGGTTGGGCACTTCGGGCTGATAGCACTGGTGAGGTTCAATGAGCAAATGCAGACCCTTTGAAGACATACTGCATGGTACCCATTCCATGGATCCCAAATCTCCAGTTATAAGGGATTCTTCCTTCAGCTCAAAACATGCTTGGGAAACCCACAGTATGGTGGACCGTGTGACCGGCAAACTTTTTCAAATGCATCTCAGTTTTCCTCCCCTTTTACACAGGTTCACCATTCCAGACCCTTTACTCACACTCTCCCCACTTGGAGAGTCAGTGCCTTTAACCTCCTGTTGGGCACAGTTTGCAATTTCTGCGCAAGATGAACAGGAATAGGGAGAACCAATGAGAGACTAGCTGTAGGTGTCTGTACGGGCAAATTTAACGCTCATTTCCCACCAGGAAGAGGAATTAACCAAAGGTTCAGCATGCCCTGCTGGAACCAGATAAGGGCCTGAAGCAATCCTGCGGGTTTGCGGCCAGCTCACAAGTTAGCGAGATGAAGAAAGGAGCTCAGGGGCACTGTAACTCACAAACCTGCAGAGTTATAAATGACAGCTATCGTCCAAAAATATATTGAAGTATGTCTGCGAAGAGGACTTAGAATTTGGGCAGAAATTCAGGAAAACGATTTCAGGGGGTAGACTGGAATTGCACTTAAAGCCTAGGAAAAGACGGAGAACAGCGACAATGATGCACTTGGCCAAAAAGGGCGTATGCGTTTTTTCCTGAATATAATCAGGAAAAAACGCATATGCCCTTTTTGGCCAACCAAGCAAGCGTGTAAAGAAATCTGCACTAAAATGAAGTCTCTCTGCCCCCCGGTCAAAAGGGCCATCTGAAAAAAGTGTAAAATCCAGAAAGGCAGGACAGGCCATGGAGAAGAGGGAGCATTGTTATCCTGATGGTCGGCATGTGAATTGCCAACAGCCACTCTGGAGAAGTGTATGGTATTTCCTGAAACACATAAGAAACAAAGCAACACAGCCTATGGCACTTCCACTTATGGTCCTATAGTTTAGGGAAATTAAAATCAAAACCACACAGGCACCCCAAAGTTTGGATCGGCTCTGTTTACAAGAACCTCGTCTACGGTACAAGTTAAATATCCCAGAGGGCGAAAAATGGATAAAGAAGTTGTGGTTCTTACGTACAATGGAATATCACTCAGCAATGAAATCTATGTCATCAGGCCCGTAGCGGCATAATGAGTGGATTCAGGTACGATGATTCTACGTGCAATAGGTCACACAGAAAAAGAAACATCATAAGATATCACTAATACACGGAATGTAAACTTGGCTACACATGAAATGAATTACAAAACAGAACAGTGTCTCAAATTTAGAAAACCAACTTATGCTTGCTTTTTGGGAAAGGTGAGTTCGGGTGCTGCATAAAAACAGAGATTGAAATTCGCACTGATACCGTTCCATAAGCCAAATATGTAATAGACAAGACCTACTGCTTGCTCAACGAAATGGGCTCAACACCCCATATTCAACGCCTAGGAATATACCTGCCTAGCAAGAGTCTTAAAACCCATGGATTTATATGTGTCCATAAGAGAATCCAGCGTGTGTTCAGTGGCCTAAAGGCAACAGTGAAAATCCGATAAATCACATTATCAAAATAAATTTCAAAAACAAAACACAATGACAGTGAAATAGAGAGCAATTCTTAAATAATTCACTCAGGGCTTCTGATGCAACCTGGATTTACCACATGTACACCCAGTGCTGGGGAGACATAAGGCCGGACACTTCGCCCTGATAGTATTGTTGAGGTTCGGTGAGCAATTGCAGACCCTTTGAAGTCATACTGCATGGTACCCATTCCAAGGGTCCCAACTCTCCAGGTTTAAGGGATTCTTCCTTCCGCTACATCATGTATGGGAAACCCAGAGTATGGTCCACCATGTGATTGGGAAACGTTTTCAAATGCATCTCAGTTTTCGTCCCTTTATACTCGGGTTCACCATTCCAGATGCTTAACTAACACTCTCCCCACTTGGAGAGTCAGTGCCTTTAACCTCCTGTTTGTCACAGTTTGCAATTTCTGCGCAAGATGAACAGGAATAGGGAGAACCAATGAGAGACTAGCTGTAGGTGTCTGCACGGGCAATTTAATGCTCATTTCTCACCAGGAAGTGGAATTAACCAAAGGCTCAGAATGCCGTGCCGGAACCAGATTAGGGCCTGAAGCAATACTGCGGGTGTGCAGGCAGCTCACAAGATAGCGAGTTGAACAAAGGAGCTCAGGGGCACTGTAATTCACAAACCTGCAGAGTTATAAATGACAGCTATCGTCCAAAAATATATTGAAGGAAGGCTGCGAAGAGGACTTGAAAGCGGGGCAGAATTCCAGGAAAACGATTTCAGGAGGTAGACGGGAAATGCACTGAAAGCATAGGAGAAGAGGCAGAACCTCGACAATGATGCACTTGTTCAAAAAGTGCATATGCGTTTTTTCCAAGGCCCTCCTTAAAGAGAGTAGGGGGCTCCCAGCATGCTTCAGTGGCCAACAGAGGGCCCACATCGCCAAGGTGACGTGAGCCAGCCAGGCAGGAGTGACCTCACATCAGAGGGCCCACCTCACAGAAGGGTAAGGGACCCAGCCATTATCAGACTCTCACCAGAGGGCCCACATCAGCAAGGGGCTGGGAACCAGGCAGGAGTGTCTTCACACCCGTGGGGCCACATCATCGCAAGTTGAGGTACCCAGCACATGTGGCCTCAAACCAGAGGACCCACATCTCCATGGGTCTCGGAGTGAGGCAGGCAGGATGAACCTCAAAACACGTGGCCCATTGTATAAAAAAGGTGAGGAATCCAGCAGTTGGAACATCCCAGCAGGCGGCCCAGAGCACCGAGGCTATGGGATCCAGGCAATGATGAACTCACAACAGAGGGCCCTCATCATGAAACTGTGAGCAACCTAGCCATTGTGACCTCAGAGCACAAGGCCCACATCCCCATGGGGAAGCGAACCAAGCAGGAGTGTCATCGCACCAGTGGGCACACATCAGAAAATGTGGGGAGCCCAGCAGTTAGGGCCTGATGCCAGAGGGCCCTCATCACCGAGGAGAGGAGGCTACCAGCAGGCTCCAACTGCTACAAGAGGGCCAACGTCGCCAATGCGGGGTGTGCCAGCCAGGCAGGAGTGACCTCAGAGCAGAGGGCCAACCTCAAAAAAGTGTGAGGAACCCAAAGAGGATTAGACTCTCACCAGAGGGCCCACATCACCAAGAGGATCAGAACCAGGCAGGACTGTCTTCACACCAGGGTGACCACATCATAGAAAGGTGAGGAACCCAGCACATGTGGCCTAAACCAGAAGACCCACATCTCCAAGGGGCTCGGAGTGAGGCATGCAGGAGTAGCCTCACAACACAGGGCCCATAGAATAAAAAAGCTGAGGAATCCTGCAGTGGGAACCTCCCAGCAGGCGGCCCAGAGCACCGAGTCTATGCGATCCAGGCTGCAGTGAACTCACAGCAGAGGGCCCATATCATGAAACTGTGAGCAACCCAGCCATTGGGACCTCACAGCAGAAGGCCCACATCCCCATGGGGTTGGGAACATGGCAAGAGTGTCCTCGCACCACTTAGCACGTATCAGAAAAAGTGGGTACCCAGCAGTTACAGCCTGACGCTAGAGAGCCCTCATCACCGAGGGGAGGTGGCTCCCAGCAGGCTCCAACTGCCACAAGAGGGCCGATGTCGCCAAGGCGGGGTGTGCCAGCCAGTCAGTAGTGACCTCACAGCAGAGGGCCCACCTCACAGAAGGGTGAGGAACCCAGCCAGGATCAGACTCTCACCAGAGGGCCCACATCACCAAGGGGATAGAAACCAGGCAGGAGTGTCCTCACACCAGCGGGGCCACATCATCGAAAGGTGAGGGACCCAGCACACGTGGCCTCAAACCAGAGGACACACATCACCAAGGGGCTGGGAGTGAGTCAGGCAGGAGGAGTCTCCAAACAGAGGGCCCATAGAAGAGAAAAGGTGAGGAATCCCGCAGTTGGAACCTCCCCGCAGGCGGCCAGGAGCAGCGAGGCTATGGGATCCAGGCCGGAGTGAACTCACACCAGAGGGCCCTCATCATGAAACTGAGCCACCCACCGTTGGGACCTCAGAGCAGAAGGCCCATATTCCCATGGGGTTGGAAACCTGGCAGGAGTGTACTCACACCACAGGGCGCACATCAGAAAATTTTGGGAGCCCAGGAGTTAGAGCCTGACGCCAGAGGGCCCTCATTACCGAGGGGAGGAGACTCCCAGCAGGCACCAACTCCCACCTGAGGGCCCACGTCGCCAAGGTGACGTGTGCCAGTCAGGCAGGAGTGACCTCACAGCAGAGGGCCTACCTCACAGAAGGGTGAGGAAACCAGCCAGGATAAGACTCTCACCAGAGAGCCCACATCACCAAGGGGACCGGAACAAGGCAGGAGTGTCCTCACACCAGTGTGGCCACATTATAGAAAGGTGACGAACCCAGCACATGTGGCCTAAACCAGAGGACCCACATTTCCAAGGTGCTCCGAGTGAGGCAGGCAGGAGTAGCCTAACAACACAGGGCCCACAGAATAAAAAATGTGAGGAATCCAGCAGTTGGAACCCCCCAGCAGGTGGCCCAGAGTACGGAGTCTATGGGATCCAGGCCACAGTGAACTCACAGCAGAGGGCTCACATCATGACACTGTGAGCAACCCAGCTGGTGGGACCTCAGAGCAGAAGGCCCACATCCCCATGGGGATGGGAACGTGGCAGGAGTGTACTCGCACGACAGGGCACATATCAGAAAATTTTGGGAGCCCATGAGTTAGGGCCTGACGCCAGAGGGCCCTCATTACCGAGGGGAGGAGACTCCCAGCAGGCACCAACTCCCAACTGAGGACCCACATCGCCAAGGTGATGTGTGCCAGCCAGGCAGGAGTGACCTCACAGCAGAGGGCCCACCTCCCAGAAGGGTGAGGAATCCAGCCAGGATCAGACTCTCACCAGAGGGCCCCCATCACCAAGGGGATGGGAACCAGGCAGGAGTGTCCTCACACCAGTGGGGCCACATCAATAAAGGTGAGGAAACCGGCACATGTGGCCTCAAACCAGAGGACCCACATCACAAAGGGGCTGGGAGTGAGTCAGGAAGGAGGAGCATGAAAACCCAGGACCCAAAGAATAAAAATGGTAAGGAATCCAGCAGTAGGAACCTCCCAGCAGGCGGCTCAGAGCACAGAGTCTATGGGATCTAGGCCTGAGTGAACTAACACCAGAGAGCCAACATCCTGAAACTGTGAACAACACAGGTGTTGGGACCATAGAGCAGAAGGCACATGGGGATGGGAACCTGGCAGGAGTGCCCTCACACCACTTAGCACGTATCAGAAAATGAGGGTAACCAGCAGTTAGGGCCTGATGCCAGAGGGTCTCATCACTGAGGGGAGGAGGCTCCCAGCGGGCTCCAACTGCCACCAGAGGGCCGACGTCGCCAAGGCGGGGTGTGTCAGCCAGGCAGGAGTGACCTCAGAGAAGAGGGCCCACCTCACAGAAGTGTGAGGAGCCCAACCAGGATCAGACTCTCACTGGAGGGCTCACATCACCAAGGGGATGGGAACCAGGCAGGAGTGTCCGCACACCAGTGGGGCCACATCTGCGAAAGGTGAGGAACCCAGCACATGTGGCCTCAAACCAGAGGACACACATCACCAAGGGGCTGGGAGTGAGGCAGGTGTCTGGAGGGGCACATTTAACTCTAATTTCCCACCAGGAAGAGGAATTAACCAAAGGCTCAGAGTGCCGTGCGGGACCCTGATTACGGCCTGAAGCAAACCTGCGGTTCTGTGGCCAGCTTTCAAGGAAACGAGTTAAGAAAGGAAATCACAGGCACTGTAATTCACAAACCTGCAGAGTTATAAATGACAGCTATTGGCAAAAATATATTGAAGTAAGTCTGCACAGAGGACTTGAAAACGAGGCAGAATTGCAGGAATCATATTTCAGGAGGTAGATTGGAATTGCATTTAAAGCATGTGAAAAGCGGCAGATCTTTGACAGTGATGCACTTGGACAAAAAGTGCGTATACATTTTTTCCTGAATATATTCAGGAAAAAACGCATATGCCCTTTGTGGCCAACCAAGAATTCGAGCAATGGAAATCCGCACTACAATGAACTCTCATTTCCCATTCGTCAAAAGAGCCATCTGAAAAAAGTGTAAAACCCAGAAACACAGGACAGGCCATGGAGAACAGGGAGCCTTGTTATGCTGATGGACGGATTGTAAATTGCCAACAGACACTCTGGTGATGTTTATAGTGTATGCTGAAACATCTAAAAAACAAAGCTACAGAGCCTAGGGCACTTCCACTTTTGGCCCTATAGCTTAGGAAAATTAAAATCAACAAGACACAGCCAACACAATATCCAGGGCTGCTGTGTTTACAAGAACCTTGAGTCCAGTACAAATTAAATATCCCAGAAAGAAAAAAATGGATAAAGGAGTTGTCCTACTTACGTACAACGGAATATCACTCAGCAATGAAATCAATGTCATCAGGCCTGTAGCAGCAAATTGAGTGGATTTAAGTATGATGATTCTAAGAGAAATATGTCACACAGAGAAACATAATTATCATAAGATATCACAAATAGAGGGAGTGTAAACTTGGCTACACATAAACTGAATTACAAAACCGAGCAGAGTCTCACATTTAGATAAAAACGTATGCTTGCTTAACGGGAAAGTTGAGTTGGGGTGCTGTATAAAACCAGAGATTGAAATGAGCACACATACCGTTCCATAAGCCAAATATGTAATAGACAAGACCTACTCTTTGCTCAACGAAATAGACTAATCCATGGTGTATCACCTCACACCTGTTAGAATGGGCATCATCAGAAAATCTACAAACAACAAATGCTGGAAAGGGTGCGGAGATAAGGAACCCTCTTCCACTATTGTTGGGAATGTAAATTGATGCAGTCACTGTGGAGAACATTATGGAGTTTCTTATAAAACTAAGAATAGAATTACCATATAATACAGCAATCCCACTACTGGGCATATACCCAGACAAAACCATAAAACGAAAAGAGACATTCACCGCAATGTTCATTGCATCACTATTTACAATATCCAGGTAATGGAAGCAACCTAAATGCCCACAGACAGACGAATGCATAAAGATGAGGTACATATATAAAATGGAATATTTCTAAGCCATAAAAAGGAATGAAATTGGGTCATTTGTAGAGACGTTGATGGATCTAGAGACTGTCATACAGAGTGAAGTAAGTCAGAAAGAGAAAAACAAATCCTGTATATAAATGCATATATGTGGAACCTAGAAAAGTTGTACAGATGAAGCGTTTTGCAAGGCAGAAATAGAGCAACAGATGTAGACAACAAACGTATGGACACCAAGGGGGGAAAGCTGTTAGGGGGGTGGTGGTGGGAGGAGTTGAGAGATTGGGATTGGCATGTATACATTTCTATGTATAAAATAGGTAACCAAAAAGAACCTGCTGTATAAAAAAATAAAATAAAATTCAAAATTACAAAAAGTAAAACAGAAAAAATATTCTTCCCTTCACATACATGTATTTATATGAATAAATTATTTCCATGCTTATATCTGTAAATACAAAAAAGAGGAATAAAATCTACCTTGAACCAAAAACGAAAAAAAGAAAAAAAAACAGAACCCACCAGTTACACAGAGGAAAACCGTATCAGGGCCCTTGCTCCAGTTGTAAACAATTCTGAAGTTGGTCAGTGGTGGGGAATCATCTCCCATTCAGCCAGCATGCCCCACGCAACAAGCGTCCTCATTGCAAAGCTGGGGGCCCGTGCCGAGGCATCTGTGAGTAAACGTGGGCCGAGCCCCAGGCCAGCTGCTGCTGAAATGTTCCCACCCTTCCCAGGTAAAACACCTGAATATGTACAAGGACTTGAAAGCCTAGAGGAAGGGCCATGGAGCCACATGAGCGACAGCATGCCAGCCGACTTGGTGCCTGCAGGCCAGACAGGATGGTCCTGGCCCTGGGTGCTCTTCTGGAAGCTTTCCATTTCCCTGCCTGAGATACCCCTCCTGTCCCGGCCCCCACTGCTTTCTTCCTTACTCACCTCTGCCCAGGGAGAAATTCCAGCGGCAGGTATGGGTGGCACATCCTCTTCTTTAGCAGGTGGCATCTTGGCAACTGCTGCAGAAAGTCCAGCAGAGCCCCACTCACACTGGGCAACCCACAAAGCCGTGGCCTCTCACTCCCTCCCACCAGTCCAGCCCCGAGACTGCTGACAGGGCAGAAAATGGCGTCAGGCACAGCTGCAGGTGCTCTTGCTGCCTGGAGCGGTGTTTATATTGATCTCAACCCAGGCACACCTGGGGAGGTCTGGCCGGCACGGTCGGGCTTCCCAGGCCAGCCAATAATCACCCCTCAGGGGCTCACAGTTGCAGAAACTGGAACTTGCTGAATCGGCCAGGTCCAAGGAACAGGTGTGGGCTCCTGAGAGTCAGGATAGACAAGGGGCTGCAGCTCTGGCTTGTTTTCTAATTATATTATCTGGCCCATGAGTGGGAGACAACTTCAAGAAAACCCTCTCCTAATGAGAGGAACCCAGGAGTCAGGGAGAGGAGGGGTGGGTGGTGGGTGGAGACAGAGGCCTGGTGCCCCGGGTGCAGTGGAAGTCTCTGGAAGACCAGGTGGAGGGAGGCCACACAGAGTGATGCCCAGGGTCACAGACCTGTCGGAGCTGCTGTTTGTTAGTTCAAGTCCTGCTCTGAGGTGCTCTGTGTCAGATCTGAGTGACAGGTGAGCTGGGAGTGCTCTGCAATGAGGGCGATGTGCATGGCTCCTGTGTGCCCAGCCCTGCCACGGTACCTGAAAGGGTTGCTCTGTATCCTGGGAGGGGCCTGACCACGAGAGCCCCGTGGGCTGGGGTGGGGGTGGGGTACCTGCCCAGGTGAGCTCCATATCCTGGGATTGGCCTGACCTCGAGAGCCCCATGGGCTGCTGGAGTCTTGGTAAAAGATGTCAGAACAGTCAGTGAAGCCACCGAGGATATACCTCCAGTAGTTCCTAAACCCTACACCCTGCTGGTCATTCTACTAACCACCAGGACATGGTATTCTGTATTAGTCTTCAATGAAGCCTTCTTTTGTATTCTATTAGTCCCAGAGTCACAAGAAATTTTGGCTTGTGAGTGGCAGGACTCAACATACAACTAAAACAATACTTCCGGGCCGTGTTGCCCCAAGGGTTCAAAAATTCCCACACCATCTTTGGGGAAAGCTCAGCTAAAGACCTAAAAGTTCTACCTCTGGAAAAGGAAACACTCCTTCAATATGCAGACGACATTCTGATCGCCAGCCCTACTAAGGAGACCTCTGAACTACCAAGCCAATAAAGGATACAAGTTGTCCAAGAAAAAGCTCAAATATCACAGACTATGGTGACCTGCGTGGGCTGCATTCTCACAGAAGGTCGGAGAAGCTCATCCCAGGAAAGGGAAGAAACAATTTACAGCCTTACCCATTTCTAAAACTAGAAGACAGCTTAGGGGTTCCTGGGGAGGCCAGGGTTTGCTGCTTCTGGATCCCTAACTACAGTCTACTAGCTGGGCCTCTATATGAAACACTGAAAGAAAAAGATGATGATCCTTTTGAATAGAATCCAGAAGTGGCCTTTCAAGAATGGAAAGAGCAGTCAATTCAGACCCTTGCCCTGGAACTCCCTAATTTAGCTAAACCCTTTGACCTTTACATTCCTAGTGAAATTTGAATGGCCATTGGAGTATTAGTGCAAAACCTGGGACCACTTGAAATGGAACAATGCAAGAATGCCATCCAGGTAGGATAAACTACGGTCACCAAGGGGCTTGGCCCACCGCCACATCTGGCCAAGATACTGGCAGTATCTGAAAACCTGGAAATCAGCAGCCCAAAAGGCCACCTCCCTCCTAAGGGAAAAGGACCCCACGTGGTGATCCTAACCCCCAACCATGCCCTGAAGTTGCAGGGTTTGCTCCGTGGGCACACTGACCTTGAGTGAGGAGGTCCTCCAACACCAACCTCCAGAGAGATAACTGGGGCAAAGTGGCACCATAACGACTCGTGTGACCATCACTTGACCTGGAGTTTCTCTCATAAAACAACAAGAGTGTGTCCCAAAAGAGTAGACTACTGCTTGCAGGACTTACTGCACCCAGAGGGGAGGTAATAATCTTGGCAGGGGAACCGTATATCACGCTGTCACCATAGAAAAGCCTACAGACACTGTGATGATGGTGGCCAATAAGACCGGCTGGACTCCTGTTTACTTCAAAAGGCTGTTGACTCAGTGGCCATCATGGTCCTTCATCACCACTGACCCTGGACTGTCTGGGAGTTGAGCAGTCAGGGTCCTGACACCTGATGCTGTTTTTACGTTAATTCAGGGGCCTAACTGAAGAAAGCACAGACTACTGGTCAGAGCATCTAGGCTGGCAGAAACGGTCAGCCTAAGGTGGCCGAACAAATGTGGGGCGGGGTGAAACTGGACCTCACAGCGTCACTGCACATCTCCTTCCTGGACCCTTAAAGGTCATTAGAATCTATAACACTACCAATACTTGTGCTCAGGCGGACGAGCAGGGAGGCAGGAGGCCTGCGGACAAACAACGTCACCTGGAGGCTGCTGGGGAGAAGTTCAGACCCTCTCCCACAGGTATGAGGGCTCCTAACTCAGCACTCAGCAGTTACAGATGAAGGGTCTGCACCCTCAGCACTCTAAGAATGAGGAAGGGGACAAAATGCAGAAGAGGGGTTTGTCCCAGGCAAAGCCCCTTAAAAATCCCTGGGAGATAAAAATAGAATCTGGGCAATAAAATAAAGTCTAACCTTTTTTATCCTTTGTGCTTTGTCTAATTTCACGTGCTCCTAGGGTCCCGCATACAGAGGTTCAACAGCCGGCACTTCAGACCAGATTTCCTAGTGCAGAATGGCTGGGTCGACACTTCAGCTCCTGGAGCACAGTGCAGACTCCGCGATATAGAGCCTGAGCTGCAGCCAACCGGGCCCTCGAGAGCTCCGCCCCCTCCCTCCCACTGACTCTGACAGGATCTCTACACAGCAGCCCAGCCCACAGCCCACGGGATAGCACATGCTCTCACCTCTGCATTCTCTGATCAAAATATAAAGTTTCCTTTGCTTCTGAACCAAACTCAGTCTCGATCTGTTGGCTCCAATGACACTGGGCAGGGGGACACTTGTTGGGGTCCACTCTGGAGGATCAGTAACAGAAATTGAGAACATTGTAACTTCAATGAACAGATGTGTGAGCCAAACTGTAATTAACATAGAACAGTGTATAAGGCTCGGGTAAAATAAGATGTTTCTAACACTTCCATTTGATATTTCCATCACTTTATTATAAGCAAGTTCAGTGAAAGGTTTGTCTTATTTGTCAGGTCAATACTAGAGAAACGAAGTGATTTCTTTCCAAGGATGTACATCTAATAATCTTGGTTAAAGCTTCAATCTTGTTTTAAATGCTTTTCCATTGAAAATGATACCTCTCTTTCAGCTCCCCCATTTCTGAGAAGTATAAAATCTTATAATTTATTATTACCAAAGGGGAAAGGTGGGAGGAGGGATAAATTAACAGTTTGGGATTAACACATACACACTGCTATGTATAAAATCGATCATCAACAAGGAACTACTGTACAGCACAGGGAACTACACTCAATATTTTGCAATAACCTATAAGGGGAAATAATCTGAAAAAAGAATAGATATTTTTATTGACATCATCTATTAATGACAGTTAAAATGGAACCTAACGGAAGCCGGTGGTGAGTGCTTCTGACCCTGAAGACTTCAATCATCTAAAGTTTGGACTCTGCCTACTTCCCAAGGCCCTTAATGAACATATGTGTAGCCGTAGCTTAAAAAATTCCCCAGTTTGGGTCGTGGAGAGACAGTGATTTTGAAAAAGCCCTGGTGTTCTCCTCACATGAATGGGACACTTCCTACAGCTAAAATATGCCTGTCACACCCAGAAGATGGTATACCGTCTGATCGGGAAGAGTTTGGAAAAGGCATCTCATCTCCTCATCTCCTGGTGCTCGGGTTCACCCCTCCAGCGTCTTTACGAACAGTCTTCCCACTTGGAGATGTCAGCACTGTCAACATCCTGTTGCATACAGTTTGGAATTTGTCCAGAGAATGAAGCAGAAGGAAGAGGAACAATGAGAGACAAGTCCTAGGTGTTCGGACAGGCACATGTCACTCTAATTTCCAATCAGGAAGACGAATTGACTAAAAGCTAGGGTTGCCCATGGAAACAGAATAGGGCTTGAGGAAATCCCGCTGCTTTGTGGCCAGTTCCCATAAACACAAGTTGAAAAATGGAACTCAGGGACACTAAAATTCACGAAACTGCAGAGTTGAAAATATCTCTCACTGAAAAATGTCTTGAGGAAAGTCAGAGAAAAGGACTTGTAAGCAACGGAGAATGGCAGGAAAGGGATTGGAAGAGGTAGAAAGGACTCGCCATTAAGCATAAGAAAAGGGGCTGAACATTGCCAACATTGCAGTTGGCCAAAAAGGGTGTATGCGTCTTTTTCTGTATATATTCAAGAAAACGGCATACACTTTTTTAGCCAACCAAACAGGTGGGCACTGGAAATCAGTACTACAAAACATATCACTTCGCATCAGTCAGAAGAGCCTTCCTCATAAAGTGTAAACACCAGAAATGCAGGACAGGGCAAGGAGAAAAGGGAGCCCTGTGAGGCTTATAGTGGAAATGTATATTGCCAATGGTCACTCTTGAGAAGTGTATTGTGTTTACTAAAGCATCTAAAAAATGAGCTACAGAGCACAGGGCACTTGCACTCATGGACGTATATCTTGGGAAAGACAAAAATGGAGAGGACACAGGCACCCCAATGTTTACCGCCTCTCTGTTTCAAAGATCCTCGACTAGGATATAATTTATATGTCTCTGGAGGGAAAAAATGGATAGAGGTGTGGCACTTATGTAGAGTGGAATATTACTCAGCCTGAAAATCAGTGAAATATGGCCAGTTGTAACAACCCCAGAGTAGTTACGTATGATCATTCAAAGTCACATAATTCAAAAAGAAAAAGACATACGATATTACTAATACATGGAATGTAAACGTGGCTACAAAGTACCTGAATTACAAAACAGAATGGGGTCTCAAATTTAGAAGACCAACTTATGTTTGCTTAAGGAAAAAGGAGAGTTGGGGAGCTGCATAAAACCAGAGATTGAAATTAGCACAGATACCGTTCGATAAGCCAAATATGTAATAGAAAAAACCTACTCCCTGGTCAACGAAATGGACTCAACACGCCATATTCAACACCTACGAATACACCTGACTAGTAAGAATCTTCAAACTCATGGATTTATATGTGTCCGTAAGAGAATCAAGCGTGAGTACAGCGGCATGAACACAGCAGTGAAAATGAGATAAATCCCATTATGAAAATAAATTACAAAAACAAAACACAATGAGAGTGAAATAGAGAGCAATTCTTAAATAATTCATTCAGGGCTTGTGATGCAACCTGGATTTACCACATCTACACCCAGAGCTGAGTGAGACATAAGGTTGGGCACTTCGGGCTGATAGCATTGTTGAGGTTCGATGAGCAAATGCAGACCCTTTGAAGTCATACAGCATGGTACCCATTCCATGGGTCCCAACTCTCCAGGATTAAGGGATTCTTTCTTCAGCTAAAACATGCATGGGAAACCCACAGTATGGTGCACCGTGTGACCAGGAAAGGTTTTCAAATGCATCTCAGTTTTCGTCCCCTTTTACTCGGGTTCACCATTCCAGAACGTTTACTAACACTCTCCCCACTTGGAGAGTCAGTGCCTTTAACCTCCTGTTTGGCACAGTTTGCAATTTCTGCGCAAGATGAACAGGAATAGGGAGAACCAATGAGAGACTAGCAGTAAGTGTCTGCACGGGCAAATTTAATGCTCATTTCCCACCAGGAAGAGGAATTAACCAAAGGATCAGCATGCCGTGCCGGAACCAGATTAGGGCCTGAATCAATCCTGCGGGTTTGCGCCCAGCTCACAAGT
Organism: Delphinapterus leucas; assembly: GCF_059928025.1. Classification (NCBI taxonomy): domain Eukaryota; kingdom Metazoa; phylum Chordata; class Mammalia; order Artiodactyla; family Monodontidae; genus Delphinapterus; species Delphinapterus leucas. The sequence continues at coordinate 14,174,163 of NW_028322236.1, read as the reverse complement.
TGCGAGTTGAAGAAAGGAGCTCAGGGGCACTGTAACTCACAAACATGCAGAGTTATAAATGACAGCTATCGTCCAAAAATATATTGAAGGAAGGCTGCGAAGACGACTTGTAAGTGGGGCAGAATTGCAGGAAAACGATTTCAGGGGGTAGACGGGAATTGCATTTAAAGCATAGGAAAAGAGGCAGAACGTCGACAATGATGCTCTTGGGCAAAAAGGGTGTATGCGTTTTTTCCTGAATTTATTGAGGAAAAAAAGCATATGCGCTTTTTGGCCAACCAAGCAAGCATGTTAAAGAAATCTGCACTACAATGAAGTCTCACTGCCCCCCGGTCAAAAGGGACATGTGAAACAAGTGTAAAATCCACAAAGACAGGACAGGCCAAGGAGAACAGGGAGCCTTGTTATGCTGATGGTCGGGATGTAAATTGCCAACAGCCACTCTGGAGAAGTGTATGGTGTTTCCTGAAACCCCTGAAAAACAAAGCAACGGAGCCTACGGCACTTCCACTTATGGTCCTATAGCTTAGGGAAATTAAAATCAAAAACACACAGCCACCCCAAAGTGTCGGACGGCTCTGTTTACAAGAACCTCTTCTACGGTACAAGTTAAATATCCCAGAATGTGAAAAATGGATAAAGAAGTTGTGGTACGTACGTACAATGGAATATCACTCAGCAATGAAAGCTATGTCATCAGGCCCATCGCGGCATAATGAGTGGATTCAGGTACGATGATTCTAAGGGAAATAAGTCACACAGAAAATGAAACATCATAAGATATCACTAATACACGGAATGTAAACTTTGCTACACATGAACTGAATTATAAAACAGAACAGGGTTTCAAATTTAGAAAACCAACTTATGCTTGCTTAAGGGGAAAGGTGAGTTGGGGTGCTGCATAAAACCAGAGATAGAAATTAGCACAGATACCTTTCCATAAGCCAAATATGTAATAGCCCAGACCTACCCCTTGCTCAACGAAATGGACTAAACACCCCATATTCAACGCCTAGTAATACACCTGACTAGTAAGAATCTTCAAACCCATGGATTTATATGTCTCTGTAAGAGAATGAAGCGTGTGTACAGCGGCATGAACGCAGCAGAGAAAATCCGATAAATCCCATTATCAAAATGAATTACACAAACAAAACCCAAGGACAGTGAAATAGAGAGCAATTCTTAAATAATTCATTCAGGGCTTGTGATGCAACCTGGATTTACCACATCTACACCCAGAGCTGAGTGAGACATAAGGTTGGGCACTTCGGGCTGATAGCATTGGTGAGGTTCGATGAGCAAATGCAGACCCTTTGAAGTCATACTGCATGGTACCCATTCCATGGTTCCCACCTCTCCAGATTTAAGGGATTCTTCCTTCAGCTAAAACATGCATGGGAAACCCACAGTATGGTGCACCGTGTGACCGACAAACGTTTTCAAATGCATCTCAGTTTTCGTCCCCTTTTACTCGGGTTCACCATTCCAGACCCTTTACGAACACTCTCCCCACTTGGAGAGTCAGTGCCTTTAACCTCCTGTTGGGCACAGTTTGCAATTTCTGCGCAAGATGAAAAGGAATAGGGAGAACCAATGAGAGACTAGCTCTAGGTGTCTGCACGGGCAAATTTAACGCTCATTTCCCACCAGGAAGAGGAATTAACCAAAGGCTCAGCATGCCGTGCCGGAACAAGATTAGGGCCTGAAGCAATCCTGTGGGTTTGCCGCCAGCTCACAAGATAGCGAGTTGAAGAAAGGAGCTCAGGGGCACTGTAACTCACAAACCTGCAGAGTTATAAATGACAGCTATCGTCCAAAAATATATTGAAGAAAGGCTGCGAAGACGACTTGTAATCGGGACAGATTTGCAGGAAAACGATTTCAGGGGGTAGACGGGAATTGCATTTAAAGCATAGGAAAAGAGGCAGAACGTCGAAAATGATGCTCTTGGCCAAAAAGGGCGTATGCGTTATTTCCTGAATATATTCAGGAAAAAACGCATACGCACTTTTTGGCCAACCAAGCAAGCATGTTAAAGAAATCTGCACTACAATGAAGTCTCACTGCCCCCCGGTCAAAAGGGCCATCTGAAAAAAGTGTAAAATCCAGAAAGGCAGCACAAGCCATGGAGAACAGGGAGCCTTGTTATGCTGATGGGCGGGATGTAAATTGCCAACAGCCACTCTGGAGAAGTGTACGGTGTTTCCCGGAACATCTAAAAAACAAAGCTACGGAGCCTACGGCACTTCCACTTATGGTCCTATAGCTTAGGGAAATTAAAATCAAAAACACACAGCCACCCAAAAGTTTCAGACGGCTCTGTTTACAAGAACCTCGTCTACGGTACAAGTTAAATATCCCAGAAAGTGAAAAATGGATAAAGAAGTTGCGGTACATACGTACAATGGAATATCACTCAGCAATGAAATCTATGTCATCAGGCCCGTCGCGGCATAATGAGTGGATTCAGGTACGATGATTCTAAGTGAAATAAGTCACACAGAAAATGAAACATCATAAGATATCACTAATACACGCAATGTAAACTTGGCTACACATGAACTGAATTACAAAACAGAACAGGGTCTCAAATTTAGAAAACCAACTTATGCTTGCTTAAGGGGAAAGGTGAGTTTGGGTGCTGCATAAAACCAGAGATAGAAATTAGCACAGATACCTTTCCATAAGCCAAATATGTAATAGTCAAGACCTACCCCTTGCTCAACGAAATGGACTAAACACCCCATATTCAATGCCTAGGAATACACCTGACTAGTAAGAATCTTCAAACCCATGGATTTATATGTCTCCGTAAGAGAATGAAGCGTGTGTACAGCGGCATGAATGCAGCAGAGAAAATCCGATAAATCCCATTATCAAAATGAATTACACAAACAAAACCCAAGGACAGTGAAATAGAGAGCAATTCTTAAATAATTCACTCAGGGCTTGTGATGCAACCTGGATTTACCACATCTACACCCAGAGCTGAGTGAGACATAAGGTTGGGCACTTCGGGCTGATAGCATTGGTGAGGTTCGATGAGCAAATGCAGACCCTTTGAAGTCATACAGCATGGTACCCATTCCATGGGTCCCAACTCTCCAAGTTTAAGGGATTCTTCCTTCAGCTAAAACATGCATGGGAAACCCACAGTATGGTGCACCGTGTGACCGACAAACCTTTTCAAATGCATCTCAGTTTTCGTCCCCTTTTACTTGGGTTCACCATTCCAGACCCTTTACTAACACTCTCACCACTTGGAGAGTAGGTGCCTTTAACCTCCTGTTGGGCACAGTTTGCAATTTCTGCGCAAGATGAAAAGGAATAGGGAGAACCAATGAGAGACTAGCTGTAGGTGTCTGCACGGGCAAAATTAACGCTCATTTCCCACCAGGAAGAGGAATTAACCAAAGGCTCAGCATGCCGTGCCGGAACCAGATTAGGGCCTGAAGCAATCCTGCGGATTTGCGGCCAGCTCACAAGATAGCGAGTTGAAGAAAGGAGCTCAGGGGCACTGTAACTCACAAACCTGCAGAGTTATAAATGACAGCTATCGTCCAAAAATATATTGAAGGAAGGCTGCGAAGACGACTTGTAAGCGGGACAGATTTGCAGGAAAACGATTTCAGGGGGTAGACGGGAATTGCATTTAAAGCATAGGAAAAGAGGCAGAACGTCGACAATGATGCTCTTGGCCAAAAAGGGCGTATGCGTTTTTTCCTGAATATATTCAGGAAAAAACGCATACGCCCTTTTTGGCCAACCAAGCAAGCATGTTAAAGAAATCTGCACTACAATGAAGTCTCACTGCCCCCCGGTCAAAAGGGCCATCTGAAAAAAGTGTAAAATCCAGAAAGGCAGCACAGGCCATGGAGAACACGGAGCCTTGTTATGCTGATGGGCGGGATGTAAAATGCCCACAGCCACTCTAGAGAAGTGTATGGTGTTTCCTCAAACACCTAAAAAGAAAGCAACGGAGCCTACAGCACTTCAACTTATGTTCCGATAGCTTAGGGAAATTAAAATCAAAAACACACAGCCACCCCAAAGTGTCGGACGGCTCTGTTTACAAGAACATCGTCTACGGTACAAGTTAAATATCCCAGAATGTGAAAAATGGATAAAGAAGATGTGGTACTTACGTAGAAAGGAATATCATTTAGCAATGAAATCTATGTCATCAGGCCCGTCGCGGCACAATGCGTGGATTCAGGTACGATGATTCTAAGTGAAATAAGTCACACAGAAAATGAAACACATAAGACATCACTAATACACGGAATGTAAATTTGGCTACAAATGAACTGAAGAACAGAACAGAACAGGGTCTCAAATATAGAAAACCAACTTATGCTTGCTTAAGGGGAAAGCTGATTTGGGGTGCTGCATTAAAGCAGAGATAGAAATTAGCACAGATATCTTTCCATAAGCCAAATATGTAATAGTCAAGACCTACCCTTTGCTCAACGAAATGGACTAAACACCCCATAGTCAACGCCTAAGAATACACCTGACTAGTAAGAATCTTCAAACCCATGGACTTATATGTCTCCGTAAGAGAATGAAGCGTGTGTACAGCAGCATGAATGCAGCAGAGAAAATCCGATAAATCCCATTGTCAAAATGAATTACAAAAACAAAACACAAGGACAGTGAAATAGAGAGCAATTCTTAAATAATTCATTCAGGGCTTGTGATGCAACCCGGATTTACCACCTCTACACCCAGAGCTGAGTGAGACATAAGGTTGGGCACTTCGGGCTGATAGCATTGGTGAGGTTCGATGAGCAAATGCAGACCCTTTGAAGTCATACTGCATGGTACCCATTCCATGGGTCCCAACTCTCCAGGTTTAAGGGAATCTTCCTTCAGTTAAAACATGCATGGAAACCCACAGTATGGTGCACCGTGTGACAGGCAAACGTTTTCAAATGCATCTCAGTTTTCAGCACCTTTTCCTCTGGTTAACCATTCCAGAACCTTTACTAATACTCTCCCCACTTGGAGAGTCAGTGCCTTTAACCTCCTGTTGGGAACAGTTTGCAATTTCTGCGCAAGATGAAAAGGAATAGGGAGAACCAATGAGAGACTAGCTGTAGGTGTCTGCACGGGCAAATTTAACGCTCATTTCCCACCAGGAAGAGGAATTAACCAAAGGCTCAGCATGCCGTGCCTGAACCAGATTATGGCCTGACAATCCTGCGGGTTTGCGGCCAGCTTACAAGATAGTGAGTTGAAGAAAGGAGCTCAGGGACACTGTAACTCACAAACCTGCAGAGTTATAAATGACAACTGTCGTCCAGAAATACATTGAAGAAGGCTGCGAAGAGGACTTGACAGCGGGGCAGAATTGCTGGAAAACGATTTCAGGGGGTAGACTGGAATTGCATTTAAAGCATAGGAAAGAGTCATAACGTCGACAATTGTGCACTTGGCCAAAAAGGGCGTATGCGTTTTTACCTGAATATATTCAGGAAATAACGCATACGCACTTTTTGGCCAACCAAGCAAGCGTGTAAAGGAAATCTGCACTACAATGAAGTCTCACTGCCCCCCGGTCAAAAGGGCCTTCTGAATAAAGTGTAAAATCCAGAAACGCAGGACAGGCCATGGAGAACAGGGAGCCTTGTTATGCTGATGGACGGGATATAAATTGCCAACAGCCACCCTGGAGAAGTGTATGGTGTTTCCTGAAACACCTAAAAAACAAAGCAACGGAGCGTACGGCACTTCCACTTAAGCTCCTATAGCTTAGGGAAATTAAAATCAAAATGACACAGCCACTCTAAAATTTCAGAAGGCTCTGTTTACAAGAACCTCATCTACGGTACAAGTTAAATATCCCAGAAAGCGAAAAATAGATAAAGAAGTTGTGGTACGAACGTACTTTGGAATAACACTCAGCAATGAAATCTAGGTCATCAGGCCCATCGCGGCATAATGAGTGGATTCAGGTACGATGATTCTAAGTGAAATAAGTCACACAAAACAAGAAACATCATAAGATATCACTAATACACGGAATGTAAACTTTGCTACACATGAACTGAATTACAAAACAGAACAGGGACTCAAATTTAGAAAAGCAACCAATGCTTGCTTAAGGGCAAATGTGAGTAGGGGTGCTGCATAAAACCAGAGATTGAAATTAGCACAGATACCGTTCCATAAGCCAAATATGTAATAGTCAAGACCTACTCCTTGCTCAACGACATGGACTCAACACCGCATATTCAACGCCTAGGAATACACCTGACTAGTAAGAATCTTCAAACCCATGGATTTATATGTCTCTGTAAGAGAATCAATCGTGTGTACAGCTGCATAAAAGCAGCAGTGAAATTCCGATAAATCCCGTTATCAAACTAAATTACAAAAACAAAACACAAGGACAGTGAAATAGAGAGCAATTCTTAAATAATTCATTCAGGGCTTGTGATGCAACCTGGATTTACCACATCTACACCCAGAGCTGGGTGAGACATAAGGCTGGAGCCTTCTGACTGATAGCATTGGTGAGGTTCAGTGAGCAAATGCAGACCCTTTGAATTCATACTGCATGGTACCCATTCCATGGGTCCCAACTCTCCAGGTTTAAGGAATTCTTCCTTCAGCTTAAATATTCTTGGGAATCCCAGAGTATGATCCGCCGTGTGACTGGGAAACGATTTTAAATGCTTCTCATGTTTCGTTCCCTGGTACTTGGGTTCACCATTCCAGACGCTTTACTAACTCTCTACCCACTTGGAGAGTCAGTGCCTTTAACCTCCTGTTTGGCACAGTTTGCAATTTCTGCGCAAGATGAACAGGAATAGGGAGAACTAATGAGAGACTAGCTTTAGGGCCTGCACGGGCAACTTAAATGTTCATTTCCCACCAGAAAGAGGAATTTACCAAAGTCTCAGCATGCCATGCCTAAACCATTTTAGGGCCTGAAGCAATCCTGTGGGTTTGCGGCCAGCTCACAAGCAAGCGAGTTGAAGAAAGGAGCTCAGGGACACTGTAATTAACAAACCTGCAGAGTTATAAATGACAGGTATCATACAAAAATATATTGAAGTAAGGCTGTGAAGAGGGCTTGAAACGGGGCAGAATTCCAGGAATATGATTTAGGAGGTAGACGGGCAGTGTTCTGAAAGCATAGGAGAAGAGGCCGATCCTCGACAATGATGCACTTGGTCAAAAAGTGCATATGCGTTTTTTCAGGGCCCTCATTAAAGAGGGTAGGAGGCTCCCAGCATGCTTTCGTGGCCAACAGTGGGCCCACATCGCCAAGGCGATGTGAGCCAGCCAGGCAGGAGTGACCTCACATCAGAGGGCCCACCTCACAGAAGGGTAAGGAACCCAGCCAGGATCAGACTCTCACCAGAGTGCCCACATCAGCAAGGGGCTGTGAACCACGCAGGAGTATCATCACACCCGTGGGGCCACATCATCAAAAGTTGAGGTACACAAAAAATGTGGCCTCAAACCAGAGGACCCACATCACCATGAGTTTCGGAGCGAGGCAGGCAGGATTAACCTCACAACACATGGCCCATTGTATAAAAAAGGTGAGGAACCCAGCAGTTGGAACATCCCAGCAGGCGGCCCAGAGCACCGAGGCTATGGGATCCAGGCAGTGATGAACTCACAACAGAGGGCCCTCATCATGAAACTGTGAGCAAACCAGCCGTTGTGACCTCAGAGCACAAGGCCCACATCCCCATGGGGAAGGGAACCAAGCAGGAGTGTCATCGCACCAGTGGGCACACATCAGAAAATGTGGGGAGCCCAGCAGTTAGGGCCTGACGCCAGAGGGCTCTCATCACCGAGGAGAGGAGGCTCCCAGCAGGCTCCAACTGCTACCAGAGGGCCGCCATCGCCAATGCGGGATGTGCCAGCCAGGCAGGAGTGACCTCAGAGCAGAGGGCCCACCTCACAAAAGTGTGAGGAACCAAAAGAGGATCAGACTCTCACCACAGGGCCCACATCACCAAGGGAATGGGAACCAGGCTGGAGTGTCCTCACACCAGTGAGGCGTCATCACCGAAATGTGAGTGACCCAGCACACGTGGCCTCAAACCAGAGGACACACATCACCGAGGGGCTGGGAGTGAGGCAGGCAGGAGGAGCCTCAAAACATAGGGCCCATGGAATAAAAATGGTGAGGAATCCAGCAGCTGGAACCTCCCAGCAGGCGGCCAGGAGCAGCGAGGCTATGGAATCCAGACCTGACTGAACTCAAAACAGAGGGCCCTCATCATGAAACTCTGAGCAACCCAGCCGTTGGGACCTCAGAGCAGAAGGCCCACATTCCCATGCGGTTGGGAACATGGCATAAGTGTACTCGCACCACAGGGCACACATCAGAGAATTTTGGGAGCTCAGAAGTTAGGGCCTGATTCCAGAGGGCCCTCATTACCAAGGGGAGGAGACTCCAAGCAGGCACCAACTCCCAACTGAGGGCCCATGTCGCCAAGGGGACGTGTGACAGCCAGGCAGGAGTGACCTCACAGCAGAGGGCCTACCTCGCAGAAGGGTGAGGAACCCAGCCAGGATAAGACTCTCACCAGAGGGCCCACATCACCAAGGGGATCAGAAACAGGCAGGACTGTCTTCACACCAGTGTGGCCACATCATAGAAAGGTGAGGAACCCAGCACATGTGGCCTAAACCAGAAGACCCACATCTCCAAGGGGCTCGGAGTGAGGCAGGCAGGAGGAGCCTCAAAACACAGGGCCCATAGAATAAAAAAGCTGAGGAATCCTGCAGTGGGAACCTCCCAGCAGGTGGCCCAGAGCACCGAGTCTATGCGATCCAGGCTGCAGTGAACTCACAGCAGAAGGCCCACATCATGAAACTGTGAGCAACCCATCCATTGGGACCTCAGAGCAGAAGGCCCACATCCCCATGGGGATGGGAACCTCGCAGGAGTGTCCTCGCACCACTTAGCACGTATCAGAAAAAGTGGGTACCCAGCAGTTAGGGCCTGATGCAAGAGGGCCGTCATCACCGAGGGGAGGAGGCTCCCAGCAGGCTCCAACTGCCACAAGAGGGCCGATGTTGCCCTGACGGGGTGTGCCAGCCAGGCAGGAGTGACCTCACAACAGAGGGCCCACCTCACAGAAGGGTGAGGAACCCAGCCAGGATCAGACTCTCACCAGAGGGCCCACATCATCAAAGGGATAGGAACCAGGCAGGAGTGTCCTCACACCAGTGGGGCCACATCATCGAAAGGTGAGGGACCCAGCACACGTGGCCTCAAACCAGAGGACACACATCACCAAGGGGCTGGGAGTGAGGCAGGCAGGAGGAGTCTCCAAACAGAGGGCCCATAGAAGAAAAAAGGTGAGGAATCCCGCAGTTGGAACCTCCCCGCAGGCGGCCAGGAGCAGCGAGGCTATGGGATCCAGGCCGGAGTGAACTCACACCTGAGGGCCCTCATCATGAAACTGAGCAACCCAACGTTGGGACCTCAGAGCAGAAGGCCCACATTCCCATGGGGTTGGGAAACTGCCAGGAGTGTACTCGCACCACAGGGCGCACATCAGAAAACTTTTGGAGCCCAGGAGTTAGAGCCTGACGCCAGAGGGCCCTCATTACCGAGGGGAGGAGACACCCAGCAGGCACCAACTCCCACCAGAGGGCCGACGTCGCCAAGGCGGGGTGTGCCAGCCAGGCAGGAGTGACCTCAGAGAAGAGGGCCCACCTCACAGAAGTGTGAGTAACCCAACCAGGATCTGACTCTCACCGGAGGGCCCACATCACCAAGAGGATGGGAACCAGGCAGGAGTGTCCTCACACCAGTGGGGCCACATCAGCCAAAGGTGAGGAACCCAGCACATGTGGCCTCAAACCAGAGGACACACATCACCAAGGGGCTGGGAGTGAGGCAGGTGTCTGGAGGGGCACATTGAACTCTAATTTCCCACCAGGAAGAGGAATTAACCAAAGGCTCAGAGTGACGTGCTGGACCCTGATTACGGCCTGAAGCAAACCTGCGGTTCTGTGGCCAGCTTTCAAGGAAACGAGTTTTAAAGGAAATCACGGGCACTGTAATTCACAAACCTGCAGAGTTATAAATGACAGCTATTGGCAAAAATATATTGAAGTAAGTCTGCAAAGAGGACTTGAAAACGAGGCAGAATTGCAGGAATCATATTTCAGGAGGTAGATTGGAATTGCATTTAAAGCATGTGAAAAGCGGCAGATCTTTGACAGTGATGCACTTGGACAAAAGTGTGTATACATTTTTTCCTGAATATATTCAGGAAAAAACGCATATGCCCTTTTTGGCCAACCAAGCACTCGAGCAATGGAAATCCGCACTACAATGAAGTCTCATTTCCCATTCGTCAAAAGGGCCATCTGAAAAAACTGTAAAAACCAGATACACAGGACAGGCCATGGAGAACAGGGAGCCTTGTATGCTGATGGGCGGGATGTAAGTTGCCAACAGACACTCTGGAGATGTTTATGGTGTATCCTGAAACATCTGAAAAACAAAGCTACAGACCCTAGGGCACTTCCACTTTAGGCCCTATAGCTTAGGAAAATTAAAATCAACAAGACACAGCCAACACAAAATTTAGGGCTGCTGTGTTTACAAGAACCTCGAATCCAGTACAAATTAAATATCCCAGAAAGAAAAAAATGGATAAAGGAGTTGTGCTACTTACGTACAACGGAATATCACTCAGCAATGAAATCAATGTCATCAGGCCTGTAGCAGCAAATTGAGTGGATTTAAGTATGATGATTCTAAGAGAAATAGAGAAATATGTCACACAGAGTAAGATAATTATCATAAGATATCACTAATAGAGAGAGTGTAAACTTGGCTACACATAAACTGAATTACAAAACCGAACAGAGTCTCACATTTAGATAAAAACTTATGCTTGCTTAAGGGGAAAGTTGAGTTGGGCTGCTGTATAAAACCAGAGATTGTAATTAGCACACATACCGTTCCATAAGCCAAATATGTAATAGACAAGACCTACTCTTTGCTCAACGAAATAGACTCATCCATGGTGTATCACCTCACACCTGTTAGAATGGGCATCATCAGAAAATCTACAAACAACAGATGCTGGAAAGGGTGTGGAGATAAGGAACCCTCTTCCACTACTGTTGGGAATGTAAATTGATACAGTCACTGTGGAGAACATTATGGAGTTTCTTATAAAACTAAGAATAGAATTACCATATGATACAGCAATGCCACTACTGGGCATATACCCAGACAAAACCATAAATCAAAAAGAGACATTCACCGCAATGTTCATTGCATCACTATTTACAATATCCAGGTAATGGAAGCAACCTAAATGCCCACAGACAGACGAATGCATAAAGATGAGGTACATATATAAAATGGAATATCACTAAGCCATAAAAAGGAATGAAATTGGGTCGTTTGTAGAGACGTTGATGGATCTAGAGACTGTCATACAGAGTGAAGTAAGTCAGAAATAGAAAAACAAATGTTGTATATTAATGCATATATGTGGAACCTAGAAAAATTGTACAGATGAACCGTTTTGCAAGGCAGAAAAGGAGCAACAGATGTAGACAACAAACGTATGGACACCAAGGGGGGAAAGCTGTTGGGGGGTGGTGGTGGGAGGAGTTGAGAGATTGGGATTGGCATGTATACATTTATATGTATAAAATCGATAACCAAAAAGAACCTGCTGTATAAAAAAATAAAATAAAATTCCAAATTACAAAAAGTAAAACAGACAAAATATTCTTCCCTTCACATACATGTATTTATATGAATAAATTATTTCCATGCTTATATCTGTAAATACAAAAAAGAGGAATAAAATCTACCTTGAACCAAAAACGAAAGAAAGAAAACAAAACAGAACCCACCAGTTACACAGAGGAAAACCGTAACAGGGCACTTGCTCCAGTTGTAAACAATTCTGAAGTTGGTCAGTGGTGGGGAATCATCTCCCATTCAGCCAGCAGGCCCCACACAACAAGCGTCCTCATTGCAAAGCTGGGGGACCGTGCCGAGGCATCTGTGAGTAAACGTGGGCTGAGCCCCAGGCCAGCTACTGCTGAAATGTTCCCACCCTTCCCAGGTAAAACACCTGAATATGTACAAGGACTTGAAAGCCTAGAGGAAGGGCCATGGAGCCACATGAGCACCAGCATGCCAGCCGACTTGGTGCCTGCAGGCCAGCCAGGATGGTCCTGGCCCTGGGTGCTCTTCTGGAAGCTTTCCATTTCCCTGCCTGAGATACCCCTGCTGTCCCGGCCCCCACTGCTTTCTTCCTCACTCACCTCTGCCCAGGGAGAAATTCCAGCGGCAGGTATGGGTGACACAGCCTCTTCTTTAGCAGGTGGCATCTTGGCAACTGCTGCAGAAAGTCCAGCAGAGCCCCACTCACACTGGGCCACCAACAAAGCCATGGCCTCTCACTCCCTCCCACCAGTCCAGCCCCGAGACTGCTGACAGGGCAGAGAAAATGGCGTCAGGCACAGCTGCAGGGGCTCTTGCTGCCTGGAGCGGTGTTTATATTGATCTCAACCCAGGCACACCTGGGGAGGGCTGGCCGGCACGGTCAGGCTTCCCAGGCCAGCCAATAATCACCCCTCAGGGGCTCACAGTTGCAGAAACTGGAACTTGCTGAATCGGCCAGGTCCAAGGAACAGGTGTGGGCTCCTGAGAGTCAGGATAGACAAGGGGCTGCAGCTCTGGCTTGTTTTCTAATTATATTATCTGGCCCATGAGTGGGAGACAACTTCAAGAAAACCCTCTCCTAATGAGAGGAACCCAGGAGTCAAGGAGAGGAGGGGTGTGTGGTGGGTGGAGACAGAGGCCTGGTGCCCCGGGTGCAGTGGAAGTCTCTGGAAGACCAGGTGGAGGGAGGCCACACAGAGTGATGCCCAGGGTCACAGACCTGTCGGAGCTGCCGTTTCTTAGTTCAAGTCCTGCTCTGAGGTGCTCTGTGTCAGATCTGAGTGACAGGTGAGCTGGGAGTGCTCTGCAATGAGGGCGATGTGCATGGTTCCTGTGTGCCCAGCCCTGCCACAGTACCTGAAAGGGTAGCTCTGTATCCGGGGAGGGGTCTGACCACGAGAGCCCCATGGGCTGCAGGGGAACCTGCCCAGGGAACACCATATCCTGGGAGGGGCCTGAACACGAGAGCCCCGTGGGCTGGGGTGGGGGTGAGGTACCTGCCCAGGTGAGCTCCATATCCTGGGATTGGCCTGACCTCGAGAGCCCCATGGGCTGCTGGAGTCCTGGTAAATGATGTCAGGACAGTCAGTGAAGCCACCGAGGATAGACCTCCAGTAGTTCCTAAATCCTACACCCTGCTGGTCATTCTACCAACCACCAGGACATGGTATTCTGTATTAGTCTTCAATGATGCCTTCTTTTGTATTCTATTAGTCCCAGAGTCACAAGAAATTTAGGCTTGTGAGTGGCAGGACTCAACATACAGCTAAAACAATACTTCCGGGCCGTGTTGTCCCAAGGGTTCAAAAATTCCCACACCATCTTTGGGGAAAGCTCAGCTAAAGACCTAAAAGTTCTACCTCTGGAAAAGGAAACACTCCTTCAATATGCAGACGACATTCTGATCGCCAGCCCTACTAAGGAGACCTCTGAACTACCAAGCCAATAAAGGATACAAGTTGTCCAAGAAAAAGCTCAAATATCACAGACTATGGTGACCTGCCTGGGCTTCATTCTCACAGAAGGTTGGAGAAGCCCATCCCAGGAAAGGGAAGAAACAATTTACAGCCTTACCCATTTCTAAAACTAGAAGACAGCTTAGGGGTTCCTGGGGAGGCCAGGGTTTGCTGCTTCTGGATCCCTAACTACAGTCTACTAGCTGGGCCTCTATATGAAACACTGAAAGGAAAAGATGATGATCCTTTTGAATAGAATCCAGAAGTGGCCTTTCAAGAATGGAAAGAGCAGTCAATTCAGACCCTTGCCCTGGAACTCCCTAATTTAGCTAAACCCTTTGACCTTTACATTCCTGGTGAACGGTGAATCGCCATTGGAGTATTAGTGCAAAACATGGGACCACTTGAAATGGAACAATGCAAGAATGCCATCCAGGTAGGATAAGCTACGGTCACCAAGGGGCTTGGCCCACCGCCACATCTGGCCAAGATACTGGCAGTATCTGAAAACCTGGAAATCAGCAGCCCAAAAGGCCACCTCCCTCCTAAGGGAAAAGGACCCCACGTGGTGATCCTAACCCCCAACCATGCCCTGAAGTTGCAGGGTTTGCTCCGTGGGCACACTGACCTTGAGTGAGGAGGCCCTCCAACTCCAACCTCCAGAGAGATAACCGGGGCAAAGGGGCACCATGACGACTCGTGTGACCATCACTTGACCTGGAGTTTCTCTCATAAAACAACAAGAGTGTGTCCCAAAAGAGTAGACTACTGCTTGCAGGACTTACTGCACCCAGAGGGGAGGTAATAATCTTGGCGGGGGAACCGTATATCACGCTGTCACCATAGAAGAGCCTACAGACACTGTGATGATGGTGGCCAATAAGACCGGCTGGACTCCTGTTTACTTCAAAAGGCTGTTGACTCAGTGGCCATCATGGTCCTTCATCACCACTGACCCTGGACTGTCTGGGAGTTGAGCAGGCAGGGTCCTGACACCTGGTGCTCTTTTTACGTTAATTCAGGGGCCTAATTGAAGAAAGCGCAGACTACTGTTCAGAGCATCTAGGCTGGCAGAAACGGTCAGCCTAAAGTGGCCGAACAAATGTGGGGCGGGGTGAAACTGGACCTCACAGCGTCACTGCACATCTCCTTCCTGGACCCTTAAAGGTCATTAGAATCTATAACACTACCAATACTTGTGCTCAGGCGGACGAGCAGGGAGGCAGGAGGCCTGGGGACAATCAACGTCACCTGGAGGCTGCTGGGGAGAAGTTCTGACCCTCGCCCACGGGTATGAGGGCTCCTAACTCAGCACTCAGCAGTTACAGATGAAGGGTCTGCACCCTCAGCACTCTAAGAATGAGGAAGGGGACAAAATGCAGAAGAGAGGTTTGTCCCAGGCAAAGCCCCTTAAAAATCCCTGGGAGAAAAAAATAGAATCTGGGCAATAAAATAAAGTCTAACCTTTTTTATCTTTTGTGCTTTGTCTAATTTCACGTGCTCCTAGGGTCCCGCATACAGAGGTTCAACAGCCGGCACTTCAGACCAGATTTCCTAGTGCAGAATGGCTGGGTCGACACCTCAGCTCCTGGGGCACGGTGCAGACTCCGCGATATAGAGCCTGAGCTGCAGCCAACTGGGCCCTCGAGAGCTCCGTCCCCTCCCTCCCCCTGACTCTGACAGGATCTCTACACAGCAGCCCAGCCCACAGCCCACGGAGTAGCACATGCTCTCACCTCTCCATTCTCTGAACAAAATATAAAGTTTCTTTTGCTTCTGAACCAAACTCAGTCTCAATCTGTTGGCTTCAATGACACTGGGCAGGGGGACACTTGTTGGGGTCCACTCTGGAGGATCAGTAACAGAAATTGAGAACATTGTAACTTCAATGAACAGATGTGTGAGCCAAACTGTAATTAACATAGAACAGTGTATAAGGCTCGGGCAAAATAAGATGTTTCTAACACTTCCATTTGATATTTCCATCACTTTATTATAAGCAAGTTCAGTGAAAAGGTCTTATTTGTCAGGTCAATACTAGAGAAACGAAGTGATTTCTTTCCAAGGATGTACATCTAATAATCTTGGTTAAAGCTTCAATCTTGTTTTAAATGCTTTTCCATTGAAAATGATACCTCTCTTTCAGCTCCCCCATTTCTGAGAAGTATAAAATCTTATAATTTATTAAGACCAAATGGGAAAGGTGGGAGGAGGGATAAATTAACAGTTTGGGATTAACACATACACACTGCTATGTATAAAATCGATCATCAACAAGGAACTACTGTATAGCACAGGGAACTACACTCAATATTTTGCAATAACCTATAAGGGGAAATAATCTGAAAAAGAATAGATGTTTTTATTGACATCATCTATTAATGACAGTTAAAATGGAACCTAAGGGAAGCCAGTGGTGAGTGCTTCTGACCCTGAAGACTTCAATCATCTAAAGTTTGGACTCTGCCTACTTCCCAAGGCCCTTAATGAACCTATGTGTAGCCGTAGCTTAAAAAATTCCCCAGTTTGGGTTGTGGAGAGACAGTGATTTTGAAAAAGCCCTGGTGTTCTCCTCACATGAATGGGACACTTCCTACACCTAAAACATGCCTGTCACACCCAGAGGATGGTATACCGTCTGATCGGGAAGAGTTTGGAAAAGGCATCTCATCTCCTCATCTCCTGGTGCTCGGGTTCACCCCTCCAGCGTCTTTACGAACAGTCTCCCCACTTGGAGATGTCAGCACTGTCAACATCCTGTTTGGAATTTGTCCAGAGGATGAAGCAGAAGGAGGAGGAACAATGAGTGACAAGACCTAGGTGTTCGGACAGGCACATGTCACTCTAATTTCCAACCAGGAAGACGAATTGACCAAAGGCTAGGGTTGCCCATGGAAACAGAATAGGGCTTGAGGAAATCCCGCTGCTTTGTGGCCAGTTCCCATAAACACAAGTTGAAAAATGGAACTCAGGGACACTAAAATTCACGAAACTGCAGAGTTGAAAATATCTCTCACTGAAAAATGTCTTGAGGAAAGTCAGAGAAAAGGACTTGTAAGCAACGGAGAATGGCAGGAAAGGGATTGGAAGAGGTAGAAAGGACTCGCCATTAAGCACAAGAAAAGGGGCTGAACATTGCCAACATTGCAGTTGGCTAAAAAGGGTGTATGCGTCTTTTTCTGTATATACTCAAGAAAAGGGCATACACTTTTTTAGCCAACCAAACAGGTGGGCACTGGAAATCAATACTACAAAACATATCACTTCGCATATGTCAGAAGAGCCTTCCTCGTAAAGTGTAAACACCAGAAATGCAGGACAGGGCAAGGAGAAAAGGGAGCCCTGTGAGGCTTATAGTGGAAATATATATTGCCAACGGTCACTCTGGAGAAGTGTATTGTGTTTACTAAAGCATCTAAAAAATGAGCTACAGAGCACAGGGCACTTGCACTCATGGACGTATATCTTGGGAAAGACAAAAATGGAGAGGACACAGGCACCCCAATGTTTACCGCCTCTCTGTTTAAAAGATCCTCGACTAGGATATAATTTATATGTCTCTGGAGGGAAAAAATGGATAGAGGTGTGGCACTTATGTAGAGTGGAATATTACTCAGCCTGAAAATCAGTGAAATATGGCCAGTTGTAACAACCCCAGAGTAGTTACGTATGATCATTCAAAGTCACATAATTCAAAAAGAAAAAGACATACGATATTACTAATACATGGAATGTAAACGTGGCTACAAATGACCTGAATTACAAAACAGAATGGGGTCTCAAATTTAGAAGACCAACTTATGTTTGCTTAAGGAAAAAGGAGAGTTGTGGAGCTGCATAAAACCAGAGATTGAAATTAGCACAGATACCGTTCGATAAGCCAAATATATAATAGAAAAAACCTACTCCCTGGTCAACGAAATGGACTGAACACGCCATATTCAACACCTACGAATACACCTGACTAGTAAGAATCTTCAAACTCATAGATTTATATGTCTCCGTAAGAAAATGAAGCGTGTGTACAGCGGCATGAATGCAGCAGAGAAAATCCGATAAAACCCATTCTCAAAATGAATTACAAAAACAAAACCCAAGGACAGTGAAATAGAGAGCAATTCTTAAATAATTCATTCAGGGCTTGTGATGCAACCTGGATTTACCACATCTACACCCAGAGCTGAGTGAGACATAAGGTTGGGCACTTCGGGCTGATAGCATTGGTGAGGTTCGATGAACAAATGCAGACCCTTTGAAGTCATACTGCATGGTACACATTCCATGGGTCCCAACTCTCCAGGTTTATGGGATACTTCCTTCAGCTAAAACATGCATGGGAAATCCGCAGTATGGTGCACCGTGTGACCGGGAAACGATTTCAAATACATCTCAGTTTTGGTCCCCTTTTACTCGGGTTCACCATTCCAGACACTTTACTAACACTCTCCCCACTTGGAGAGTCAGTGCCTTTAACTTCAGGTTTGGCACAGTTTCCAATTTCTGCGCAAGATAAACAGGTATAGGGAGAACCAATGAGAGACTAGCTGTAGGTGTCTGCACGGGCAAATTTAACGCTCATTTCCCACCAGGAAGAGGAATTAACCAAAGGCTCAGCATGCCGTGCCGGAACAAGATTAGGGCCTGAAGCAATCCTGCGGGTTTGCAGCCAGCTCACAAGAAAGCGATTTGAAGAAAGGAGCTCAGGGGCACTCTAATTCACAAACCTGCAGAGTTATAAATGACAGCTATCGTCCAAAAATATATTGAAGGAAGGCTGCGAAGAGGACTTGAAAGCGGGGCAGAATTGCAGGAAAACGATTTCAGGGGGTAGACTGGAATTGCATTTAATCATAGGAAAAGAGGCAGAATGTCGACAATGATGCACTTGGCCAAAAAGGGCGTATGCGTTTTTTCCTGAATATATTCAGGAAAAAACGCATACGCCCTTTTTGGCCAACCAAGCAAGCATGTTAAAGAAATCTGCACTACAATGAAGTCTCACTTCCCCCCGGTCAAAAGGGCCATCTGAAAAAAGTGTAAAATCCAGAAATGCAGCACAGGCCATGGAGAACAAGGAGCCTAGTTATGCTGATGGGTGGGATGTAAATTGCCAGCAGCCACTCTGGAGAAGTGTATGGTGTTTCCTGAAACACCTAAAAAACAAAGCAACGGAGCCTATGGCACTTCCACTTATGGTCCTATAGATTAGGGAAATTAAAATCCACAACACATAGCCACCCCAAAGTTTCAGACGGCTCTGTTTACAAGAACCTCATCTATGGTACAAGTTAAATATCCCAGAAAGCGAAAAATGGATAAAGAAGTTGCGGTACGTACGTACAATGGAATATCACTCACCAATGAAACCTATGTCATCTGGCCCGTCGTGGCATAATGAGTGGATTCAGGTACGATGATTCTAAGTGAAATAAGTCACACAGAAAATGAAACATCATAAGATATCACTAATACACGGAACGTAATCTTGGCTACACCAGAACTGAATTACAAAACAGAACAGGGTCTCAAATTTAGAAAACCAACTTATGTTTGCTTAAGGGGAAAGGTAAGTTGGGGTGCTGTATAAAACCAGAGATAGAAATTAGCACACATACCATTCCATACGTCAAATATGTAATAGTCAAGACCTACCCCTTGCTCAACGAAATGGGCTAAACAGCCTATATTCAACGCCTAAGTATACACCTGACTAGAAACAATTTTCAAACCCATGGATTTATATGTCTCCATAAGAGAATCAAGCGTGTGTACCGCTGCATGAAGGCAGCAGAGAAAATACGATAAATCCCATTATCAAAATGAATTACAAAAACAAAACCCAATGACAGTGAAATAGAGAGCAATTCTTAAATAATTCATTCAGGGCTTGTGATGCAACCTGGATTTACCTCATCTACACCCAGAGCTGAGTGAGACATAAGGTTGGACACTTCGGGCTGATACCATTGGTGAGGTTCGATGAGCAAATGCATACCATTTGAAGTCATACTGCATGGTACCCATTCCATGGGTCCCAACTCTCCAGGTTTAAGCGATTCTTCCTTCAGCTAAAACATGCATGGGAAACCCACAGTATGGTGCACCGTGTTACCGGGAAACGTTTTCAAATGCATCTCAGTTTCGTCCCCTTTTACTCGGGTTCACCATTCCAGACCCTTTACTAACACTCTCCCCACTTGGAGAGTCAGTGCCTTTAACCTGCTGTTTGGCACAGTTTGCAATTTCTGCGCAAGATGAACAGGAATAGGAGAACCAATGAGAGACTATCTGTAGGTGTCTGCACGGGCAAATTTAACGCTCATTTCCCACCAGGAAGAGGAATTAACCAAATGCTCAGCATTTCGTGCCGCAAAAAGATTAGGGCCTGAAGCAATCCTGTGGGTTTGGGGTCAGCTCAAAAGAAAGCAATGTGAAGAAAGGAGCTCAGGGGCACTGTAATTCACAAACCTGCAGAGTTATAAATCACAGCTATCGTTCAAAAATATATTGAAGGAAGGCTGCAAAGAGGACATGAAAGCGGGGCAGAATTGCAGGAAAACGATTTCAGGGGGTAGACTGGAATTGCATTTAAAGCATAGGAAAAGAGGCAGAACGTCGACAATGATGCACTTGGCCAAAAATGGCGTATGCGTTTTTTCCTGAATATATTCAGGAAAAAACGCATACGCACTTTTTGGCCAACCAAGCAAGCATGTTAAAGAAATCTGCACAACAATGAAGTCTCACTGCCCCCCAGTCAAAAGGGCCATCTGAAAAAAGTGTAAAATCCAGAAATGCAGCACAGGCCATGGAGAACAGGGAGCCTTGTTATGCTGATGGGTGGGATGTAAATTGCCAACAGCCACTCTGGAGAAGTGTATGCTGTTTCTTGAAACACCTAAAAAACAAAGCAACGGAGCCTACGGCACTTCCACTTATGGTCCTATAGATTAGGGAAATTAAACTCAAAAACACACAGCCACCCCAAAGTTTCAGACAGCTCTCTACACAAGAACCTCGTCTACGGTACAAGTTAAATATCTCAGAAAGCGAAAAATGGATAAAGAAGTTGTGGTACGTACGTACAAAGGAATATCACTCACCAATGAAATCTATGTCACTTGGCCTGTCGTGGCATAATGAGTGGATTCAGGTACGATGATTCTAAGTGAAATAAGTCACACAGAAAATGAAACATCATAAGATATCACTAATACACGGAACGTAATCTTGGCTACACCAGAACTGAATTACAAAACAGAACAGGGTCTCAAATTTAGAAAACCAACTTATGTTTGCTTAAGGGGAAAGGTGAGTTGGGGTGCTGCATAAAACCAGAGATAGAAATTAGCACAGATACCATTCCATACGTCAAATATGTAATAGTCAAGACCTACCCCTTGCTCAACGAAATGGGCTAAACACCGTATATTCAACGCCTAGGAATACACCTGACTAGAAACAATATTCAAACCCATGGATTTATATGTCTCCATAAGAGAATCAAGCGTGTGTACAGCTGCATGCAGGCAGCAGAGAAAATCCGATAAATCCCATTATCAAAATGTATTACAAAAACAAAACACAATGACAGTGAAATAGAGAGCAATTCTTAAATTATTCATTCAGGGCTTGTGATGCAACCTGGATTTACCTCATCTAAACCCAGAGCTGAGTGAGACATAAAGTTGGACACTTCGGGCTGATAGCATTGGTGAGGTTCGATGAGCAAATGCATACCATTTGAAGTCATACTGCATGGTACCCATTCCATGGGTCCCAACTCTCCAGGTTTAAGCGATTCTTCCTTCAGCTAAAGCATGCATGGGAAACACACAGTATGGTGCAGCGTGTGACCGGGAAACGTTTTCAAATGCATCTCAGTTTTTGTCCCCTTTTACTCGGGTTCACAATTCCAGACCCTTTACTAACACTCTCCCCACTTGGAGAGTCAGTGCCTTTAACCTGCTGTTTGGGACAGTTTGCAATTTCTGCGCTAGATCAACAGGAATAGGGAGAACCAATGAGAGACTAGCTGTAGGTGGCTGCACGGGCAAATTTAACGCTCATTTCCAACCAGGAAGAGGAATTAACCAAAGGCTCAGCATGCCGTGCCGAAACAAGATTACGGCCTGAAGCAATCCTGCGGGTTTGCGGCCAGCTCACAAGAAAGCGATTTGAAGAAAGGAGCTCAGGGGCACTGTAATTCACAAACCTGCAGAGTTATAAATGACAGCTATCGTCCAAAAATATATTGAAGGAAGGCTGCGAAGAGGACTTGAAAGCGGGTCAGAATTGCAGGAAAACGATTTCAGGGGGTAGACTGGAATTGCATTTAAAGCCTAGGAAAAGAGGCAGAACGTCGACAATGATGCACTTGGCCAAAAAGGGCGTATGCGTTTTTTCCTGAATATATTCAGGAAAAAACGCATACGCCCTTTTTGGCCAACCAAGCAAGCATGTTAAAGAAATCTGCACTACAATGAAGTCTCACTGCCCCCCGGTCAAAAGGGCCATCTGAAAAAAGTGTAAAATCCAGAAATGCAGCACAGGCCATGGAGAACAGGGAGCCTTGTTATGCTGATGGGTGGGATGTAAATTGCCAACAGCCACTCTGGAGAAGTGTATGGTGTTTCCTGAAACACCTAAAAAACAAAGCAACGGAGCCTACGGCACTTCCACTTATGGTCCTATAGATTAGGGAAATTAAAATCGAAAACACACAGCCACCCCAAAGTTTCAGACGGCTCTGTTTACAAGAACCTCATCTACCGTACAAGGTAAATATCCCAGAGAGCGAAAAATGGATAAAGAAGTTGTGGTACGTACGTACAATGGAATATCACTCACCAATGAAATCTACATCATCTGGCCCGTCGTGGCATAATCAGTGGATTCAGGTACGATGATTCTAAGTGAAATAAGTCACACAGAAAATGAATCATCATAAGATATCACTAATACACTGAATTTAATCTTGGCTACACATGAACTGAATTACAAAACAGAACAGGGTCTCAAATTTAGAAAACCAACTTATGTTTGCTTAAGGGGAAAGGTGAGTTGGGGTGCTGCATAAAACCAGAGATAGAAATTAGCACAGATACCATTCCATACGTCAAATATGTAATAGTCAAGACCTCCACTTGGTCAACGAAATGGGCTAAACACCCTATATTCAACGCCTAGGAATACACCTGACTAGTAAGAATCTTCAAACCCATGGATTTATATGTCTCCATAAGAGAATCAAGCGTGTGTACAGCTGCATGAAGGCAGCAGAGAAAATACGATAAATCCTATTGTCAAAATGAATTACAAAAACAAAACACAATGACAGTGAAATAGAGAGCAATTCTTAAATAATTCATTCAGGTCTTGTGATGCAACCTGGATTTACCCCATCTAAACCCAGAGCTGAGTGAGACATAAGGTTGGACACTTCCGGCTGATACCATTGGTGAGGTTCGATGAGCAAATGCAGACCATTTGAAGTCATACTACATGGTACACATTCCATGGGTCCCAACTCTCCAGGTTTAAGCGATTCTTCCTTCAGCTAAAGCATGCATGGAAAACCCACAGTATGGTGCACCGTGTGACCGGGAAACGTTTTCAAATGCATCTCAGTTTTCGTCCCCTTTTACTCGGGTTCAGAATTCAAGACCCTATACTAACACTCTCCCCACTTGGAGAGTCAGTGCCTTTAACCTGCTGTTTGGCACAGTTTGCAATTTCTGCACAAGATGAACAGGAATAGGGAGAACCAATGAGAGACCAGCTGTAGGTGTCTGCAGGGGCAAATTTAACGCTTATTTCCCACCAGGAAGAGGAATTAACCAAAGGCTCAGCATGCCGTGCCGGTACAAGATTGGGCCTGAAGGAATCCTGCGGGTTTGGGGCCAGCTCAAAAGAAAGCGATTTGAAGAAAGGAGCTCAGGGGCACTGTAACTCACAAACCTGCAGAGTTATAAATGACAGCTATCGTTCAAAAATATATTGAAGGAAGGCTGCAAAGAGGACTTGAAAGCGGGGCAGAATTGCAGGAAAACGATTTCAGGGGGTAGACTGGAATTGCATTTAAAGCATAGGAAAAGAGGCAGAACGTCGACAATGATGCACTTGGCCAAAAATGGCGTATGCGTTTTTTTCTGAATATATTCAGGAAAAAACGCATACGCCCTTTTTGGCCAACCAACCAAGCATGTTAAAGAAATTCACAACAATGAAGTCTCACTGCCCCCCGGTCAAAAGGGCCATCTGAAAAAAGTGTAAAATCCAGAAATGCAGCACAGGTCATAGAGAACAGGGAGCCTTGTTATGCTGATGGGTGGGATGTAAATTGCCAACAGCCACTCTGGAGAAGTGTATGGTGTTTCCTGAAACACCTAAAAAACAAAGCAACGGAGCCTACGGCACTTCCACTTATGGTCCTATAGATTAGGGAAATTAAAGTCAAAAACACACAGCCACCCCAAAGTTTCAGACGGCTCTGTTTACAAGAACCTCATCTACGGTACAAGTTAAATATCCCAGAAAGCGAAAAATGGATAAAGAAATTGCGGTACGTACGTACAATGGAATATCACTCAGCAATGAAATCTATGTCATGAGGCCCGTCGCGGCATAATGAGTGGATTAAGGTACGATGATTCTAAGTGAAATAAGTCACACAGAAAATGAAACATCATAAGATATCACTAATACACGGAATGTACTCTTGGCTACACATGAACTGAATAACAGAACAGGGTCTCAAATTTAGAAAACCAACTTATGCTTGCTTAAGGGGAAAGGTGAGTTGGGGTGCTGCATAACACCAGAGATAGAAATTAGCACAGATACCTTTCCATAAGCCAAATATGTAATAGTCAAGACCTACCCCTTGCTCAACGAAATGGACTAAACACCCCATATTCAACGCCTAGGAATACACCTGACTAGTAAGAATCTTCAAACCCATGGATTTATATGTCTCCGTAAGAGAATGAAGCGTGTGTACAGCGGCATGAATGCAGCAGAGAAAATCCGATAAATCCCATTATCAAAATGAATTACACAAACAAAACCCAAGGACAGTGAAATAGAGTGCAATTCTTAAATAATTCATTCAGGGCTTGTGATGCAACCTGGATTTACCACATCTACACCCAGAGCTGAGTGAGACATAAGGTTGGGCACTTCGGGCTGATAGCATTGGTGAGGTTCGATGAGCAAATGCAGACCCTTTGAAGTCATACAGCATGGTACCCATTCCATGGGTCGCAACTCTCCAAGTTTAAGAGATTCTTCCTTCAGCTAAAACATGCATGGGAAACCCACAGTATGGTGCACCGTGTGACTGGCAAACGTTTTCAAATGCATCTCAGTTTTCATCCCCTTTTACTCGGGTTCACCATTCCAGACCCTTTACGAACACTCTCCCCACTTGGAGAGTCAGTGCCTTTAACCTCCTGTCGGGCACAGTTTGCAATTTCTGCGCAAGATGAAAAGGAATAGGGAGAACGAATGAGAGACTAGCTCTAGGTGTCTGCACGGGCAAATTTAACGCTCATTTCCCACCAGGAAGAGGAATTAACCAAAGGCTCAGCATGCCGTGCCGGAACCAGATTAGGGCCTGAAGCAATCCTGTGGGTTTGCGGCCAGCTCACAAGATAGCGAGTTGAAGAAAGGAGCTCAGGGGCACTGTAACTCACAAACCTGCAGAGTTATAAATGACAGCTATCGTCCAAAAATATATTGAAGGAAGGCTGCAAAGACGACTTGTAAGCGGGACAGATTTGCAGGAAAACGATTTCAGGGGGTAGACGGGAATTGCATTTAAAGCATAGGAAAAGAGGCAGAACGTCGACAATGATGCTCTTGGCCAAAAAGGGCGTATGCGTTTTTTCCTGAATATATTCAGGAAAAAACGCATACGCCCTTTTTGGCCAACCAAGCAAGCATGTTAAAGAAATCTGCACTACAATGAAGTCTCACTGCCCCCCGGTCAAAAGGGCCATCTGAAAAAAGTGTAAAATCCAGAAAGGCAGCACAGGACATGGAGAACAGCGAGCCTTGTTATGCTGATGGGCGGGATGTAAATTGCCAACAGCCACTCTGGAGAAGTGTATGGTGTTTCCCGGAACACCGAAAAAACAAAGCTACGGAGCCTTCGGCACTTCCACTTATGGTCCTATAGCTTATGGAAATTAAAATCAAAAACACACAGCCACCCCAAAGTGTCGAACGGCTCTGTTTACAAGAACCTCGTCTACGGTACAAGTTAAATATCCCAGAATGTGAAAAATGGATAAAGAAGTTGTGGTACGTACGTACAATGGAATATCACTCAGCAATGAAATCTATGTCATCAGGCCCGTCGCGCCATAATGAGTGGATTCAGGTACGATGATTCTAAGTGAAATAAGTCACACAGAAAATGAAACATCATAAGATATCACTAATACACGGAATGTAAACTTGGCTACACATGAACTGAATTACAAAACAGAACAGGGTCTCAAATTTAGAAAACCAACTTATGCTTGCTTAAGGGGAAAGGTGAGTTGGGGTGCTGCATAAAACCAGAGATAGAAATTAGCACAGATACTTTTCCATAAGCCAAATATGTAATAGTCAAGACCTACCCCTTGCTCAACGAAATGGACTAAACACCCCATATTCAACGCCTAAGAATACACCTGACTAGTAAGAATCTTCAAACCCATGGATTTATATGTCTCCGTAAGAAAATGAAGCGTGTGTACAGCGGCATGAATGCAGCAGAGAAAATCCGATAAATCCCATTATCAAAATGAATTACACAAACAAAACCCAAGGACAGTGAAATAGAGAGCAATTCTTAAATAATTCATTCAGGGCTTGTGATGCAACCTGGATTTACCACATCTACAGCCAGAGCTCAGTGAGACATAAGGTTGGGCACTTCGGGCTGATAGCATTGGTGAGGTTCGATGAGCAAATGCAGACCCTTTGAAGTCAAACAGCATGGTACCCATTCCATGGGTCCCAACTCTCCAAGTTTAAGGGATTCTTCCTTCAGCTAAAACATGCATGGGAAACCCACAGTATGGTGCACCGTGTGACTGGCAAACGTTTTCAAATGCATCTCAGTTTTCGTCCCCTTTTACTCGGGTTCACCATTCCAGACCCTTTACGAACACTCTCCCCACTTGGAGAGTCAGTGCCTTTAACCTCCTGTTGGGCAGAGTTTGCAATTTCTGTGCAAGATGAAAAGGAATAGGGAGAACCAATGAGAGACTAGCTCTAGGTGTCTGCACGGGCAAATTTAACGCTCATTTCCCACCAGGAAGAGGAATTAACCAAAGGCTCAGCATGCCGTGCTGGAACCAGATTAGGGCCTGAGGCAATCCTGTGGGTTTGCGGCCAGCTCACAAGATAGCGTGTTGAAGAAATGAGCTCAGGGGCACTGTAACTCACAAACCTGCAGAGTTATAAATGACAGCTATCGTCCAAAAATATACTGAAGGAAGGCTGCGAAGACGACTTGTTAGTGGGGCAGAATTGCAGGAAAACGATTTCAGGGGGTAGACGGGAATTGCATTTAAAGCATAGGAAAAGAGGCAGAACGTCGACAATGATGCTCTTGGCCAAAAAGGGCGTATGCGTTTTTTCCTGAATATATTCAGGAAAAAACGCATACGCCCTTTTTGGCCAACCAAGCAAGCATGTTAAAGAAATGTGCACTACAATGAAGTCTCACTGCCCCCCGGTCAAAAGGGCCATCTGAAAAAAGTGTAAAATCCAGAAAGGCAGCACAGGCCATGGAGAACAGGGAGCCTTGTTATGCTGATGGGCAGGATGTAAATTGCCAACAGCCAGTCTGGAAAAATGTATGGTGTTTCCCGGAACATCTAAAAAACAAAGCACCGGAGCCTACGGCAATTCCCCTTATGGTCCTATAGCTTAGGAAAATTAAAATCAACAACACACAGCCACCCAAAAGTCTCGGGGGGCTCTGTTTACAGGAACCTCGTCTACGGTACAAGTTAAATATCCCAGAATGTGAAAAATGGATAAAGAAGTTGTGGTACGTACGTACAATGGAATATCACTCAGCAATGAAATCTATGTCATCAGGCCGGTCGCGGCATAATGAGTGGATTCAGGTACGATGATTCTAAGTGAATTAAGTCACAAAGAAAATGAAACATCATAAGATGTCACTAATACACGGAATGAAAACTTGGCTACACATGAACTGAATTACAAAACAGAACAGGGTCTCAAATTTAGAAAACCAACTTATGCTTGCTTAAGGGGAAAGGTGAGTTGGGGTGCTGCATAAAACCAGAGATAGAAATTAGCACAGATACCTTTCCGTAAGCCAAATATGTAATACTCAAAACCTACCCCTTGCTCAACGAAATGGACTAAACACCCCATATTCAACGCCTAGGAATACACCTGACTAGTAAGAATCTTCAAACCCATGGATTTATATGTCTCCGTAAGAGAATGAAGCGTGTGTACAGCGGCATGAATGCAGCAGAGAAAATCCGATAAATCCCATTATCAAAATGAATTACACAAACAAAACCCAAGGACAGTGAAATAGAGAGCAATTCTTAAATAATTCATTCAGGGCTTGTGATGCAACCTGGATTTACCACATCTACACCCAGAGCTGAGTGAGACATAAGGTGGGGCACTTCGGGCTGATAGCATTGGTGAGGTTCGATGAACAAATGCAGACCCTTTGAAGTCATACTGCATGGTACACATTCCATGGGTCCCAACTCTCCAGGTTTATGGGATACTTCCTTCAGCTAAAACATGCATGGGAAATCCGCAGTATGGTGCACCGTGTGACCGGGAAACGATTTCAAATACATCTCAGTTTTGGTCCCCTTTTACTCGGGTTCACCATTCCAGACACTTTACTAACACTCTCCCCACTTGGAGAGTCAGTGCCTTTAACTTCAGGTTTGGCACAGTTTCCAATTTCTGCGCAAGATAAACAGGTATAGGGAGAACCAATGAGAGACTCGCTGTAGGTGTCTGCACGGGCAAATTTAACGCTCATTTCGCACTAGGATGATGAATTAACCAAAGGGTCAGCATGCCGTGCCAGAACAAGATTAGGGCCTGAAGCAATCCAGCGTGTTTGCGGCCAGCTCACAAGATAGCGAGTTGAAGAAAGGAGCTCAGGGGCACTGTAACACACAAACCTGCAGTTATAAATGACAGCTATCGTCCAAAAATATATTGAAGGAAGGCTGCGAAGACGACTTGTAAGCGGGACAGATTTGCAGGAAAACGATTTCAGGGGGTAGACGGGAATTGCATTTAAAGCATAGGAAAAGAGGCAGAACGTCGACAATGATGCTCTTGGCCAAAAAGGGCGTATGCGTTTTTTCCCGAATATATTCAGGAAAAAACGCATACACACTTTTTGGGCAACCAAGCAAGCATGTTAAAGAAATCTGCACTACAATGAAGTCTCACTGCCCCCCGGTCAAAAGGGCCATCTGAAAAAAGTGTAAAATCCAGAAAGGCAGCACAGGCCATGGAGAACAGGGAGCCTTGTTATGCTGATGGGCGGGATGTAAATTGCCAACAGCCACTCTGGAGAAGTGTATGGTGTTTCCCGGAACACCGAAAAAACAAAGCTACGGAGCCTACGGCACTTCCACTTATGGTCCTATAGCTTAGGGAAATTAAAATCAAAAACACACAGCCACCCCAAAGTGTCGGACGGCTCTGTTTACAAGAACCTCATCTACGGTACAAGTTAAATATCCCAGAATGTGAAAAATGGATAAAGAAGTTGTGGTACGTACGTTCAATGGAATATCACTCAGCAATGAAATCTATGTCATCAGGCCCGTCGCGGCATAATGAGTGGATTCAG
The DNA here is from genome assembly GCF_059928025.1 of Delphinapterus leucas. Taxonomy (NCBI): domain Eukaryota; kingdom Metazoa; phylum Chordata; class Mammalia; order Artiodactyla; family Monodontidae; genus Delphinapterus; species Delphinapterus leucas. Next base: position 14,144,642 of record NW_028322236.1, on the reverse strand, counting down.
GTACGATGATTCTAAGTGAAATAAGTCACACAGAAAATGAAACATCATAAGATATCACTACTACACGGAATGTAAACTTGGCTACACATGAACTGAATTACAAAACAGAACAGGGTCTCAAATTTAGAAAACCAACTTATGCTTGCTTAAGGGGAAAGGTGAGTTCGGGTGCTGCATAAAACAAGAGATAGAAATTAGCACAGATACCTTTCCATAAGCCAAATATGTAATAGTCAAGACCTACCCCTTGCTCAACGAAATGGACTAAACACACCATATTCAACCCCTAGGAATACACCTGTGTAGTAAGAATCTTCAAACACTTGGATTTATATGTCTCTGTAAGAGAATGAAGCGTGTGTACAGCGGCATGAATGCAGCAGAGAAAATCCGATAAATCCCATTATCAAAATGAATTACACAAACAAAACCCAAGGACAGTGAAATAGAGAGCAATTCTTAAATAATTCATTCAGGGCTTGTGATGCAACCTGGATTTACCACATCTACACCCAGAGCTGAGTGAGACATAAGGTTGGGCACTTCGGGCTGATAGCATTGGTGAAGTTCGATGAGCAAATGCAGACCCTTTGAAGTCATACTGCATGGTACCCATTCCATGGGTCCCACATCTCCAGGTTTAAGGGATTCTTCCTTCAGCTAAAACATGCATGGGAAACCCACAGTATGGTGCACTGTGTGACCGGCAAACGTTTTCAAATGCATCTCAGTTTTCGTCCCCTTTTACTCGGGTTCACCATTCCAGACCCTTTACTAACACTCTCCCCACTTGGAGAGTCAGTGCTTTTAACTTCCTGTTTGGCACAGTTTGCAATTTCTGCGCAAGATGAACAGGAATAGGGAGAACCAATGAGAGACTAGCTGTAGGTGTCTGTACGGGCAAATTTAGTGCTCATTTCCCACCAGGAGGAGGAATTAACCAAAGGCTCAGCATGCCGTGCCTGAACCAGATTAGGGCCTGACAATCGTGCTGGTTTGCAGCCAGCTCACAAGATAGCGAGTTGAAGAAAGGAGCTCAGGGGCACTGTAACTCACAAACCTGCAGAGTAATAAATGACAGCTATCGTCCAAAAATATATTGAAGGAGGCCTGCAAAGACGACTTGTAAGCGGGACAGATTTGCAGGAAAACGATTTCAGGGGGTAGACGGGAATTGCATTTAAAGCATAGGAAAAGAGGCAGAAAGTCAACAATGATGCTCTTGGCCAAAAAGGGCGTATGCGTTTTTTCCTGAATATATTCAGGAAAAAACGCATACGCCCTTTTTGGCCAACCAAGCAAGCATGTTAAAGAAATCTGCACTACAATGAAGTCTCACTGCCCCCCGGTCAAAAGGGCCATCTGAAAAAAGTGTAAAATCCAGAAAGGCAGCACAGGCCATGGAGAACAGGGAGCCTTGTTATGTTGATGGGCGGGATGTAAATTGCCAACAGCCACTCTGGACAAGTGTATGGTGTTTCCTGGAACACCTAAAAAACAAAGCAACGAAGCCTACGGCACTTCCACTTATGGTCCTATAGCTTAAGGAAATTAAAATCAAAAACACACAAACACCCCAAAGTTTCGGACGGCTCTGTTTACAAGAACCTCGTCTACGGTTCAAGTTAAATATCCCAGAATGTGAAAAATGGATAAAGTAGTAGTGGTACCTACATACAATGGAATATCACACAGCAATGAAATCTATGTCATCAGGCCCGTCGCGGCATAATGAGTGGATTCATGTACAAAGATTCTAAGGGAAATAAGTCACACAGAAAATGAAACATCATAAGATATCACCAATACACGGAATGTAAACTTGGCTGCACATGAACTGAATTACAAAACAGAACAGGGTCTCAAATTTAGAGAAACAACTTATGCTTGCTTAAGGGGAAAGGTGAGTTGGGGTGCTGCATAAAACCAGAGATAGAAATTAGCACAGATACCTTTCCATAAGCCAAATATGTAATAGTCAAGACCTACCCCTTGCTCAACGAAATGGACCAAACAACACATATTAAACGCCTAGGAATACACCTGACTAGTAAGAATCTTCAAACCCATGGATTTATATGTCTCCATAAGAGAATCAAGCGTGTGTACAGCTGCATGAAGGCAGCAGAGAAAATCCGATAAATCCCATTATCAAAATAAATTGAAAAACAAAACACAATGACAGTGAAATAGAGAGCAATTCTTAAATAATTCATTCAGGGCTTGTGATGCAACCTGCATTTACCTCATCTACACCCAGAGCTGAGTGAGACATAAGGTTGGACACTTCGGGCTGATAGCATTGGTGAGGTTCGATGAGCAAATGAAGACCCTTTGAAGTCATACTGCATGGTACGCATTCCATGGTCCCAACTCTCCAGGTTTAAGCGATTCTTCCTTCAGCTAAAACATGCATGGGAATCCCACAGTATGGTGCACCGTGTGACTGGCAAACGTTTTCAAATGCATCTCAGTTTTCGTCCCCTTTTACTCGGGTTCACCATTCCAGAACATTTACTAACACTCTCCCCACTTGGAGAGTCAGTGCCTTTAACCTCCTGTTGGGCACAGTTTGCAATTTCTGCGCAAGATGAACAGGAATAGGGAGAACCAATGAGAGACTAGCAGTAAGTGTCTGCACGGGCAAATTTAATGCTCATTTCCCACCAGGAAGAGGAATTAACCAAAGGATCAGCATGCCGTGCCGGAAACAGATTAGGGCCTGAAGCAATCCTGCGGGTTTGCGCCCAGCTCACAAGTTGCGAGTTGATGAAAGGAGCTCAGGGACACTGTAACTCACAAACATGCAGAGTTATAAATGACAGCTATCGTCCAAAAATATATTGAAGGAAGGCTGCGAAGACGACTTGTAAGCGGGGCAGAATTGCAGGAAAACGATTTCAGGGGGTAGACGGGAATTGCATTTAAAGCATAGGAAAAGAGGCAGAACGTCGACAATGATGCTCTTGGCCAAAAAGGGTGTATGCATTTTTTCCTGAATTTATTGAGGAAAAAAAGCATATGCGCTTTTTGGCCAACCAAGCAAGCATGTTAAAGAAATCTGCACTACAATGAAGTCTCACTGCCCCCCGGTCAAAAGGGCCATCTGAAAAAAGTGTAAAATCCAGAAAGGCAGCACAGGCCATGGAGAACAGCGAGCCTTGTTATGCTGATGGGCGGGATGTAAACTGCCAACAGCAAGTCTGGAAAAATGTATGGTGTTTCCCGGAACATCTAAAAAACAAAGCAACGGAGCCTATGGCACTTCCCCTTATGGTCCTATAGCTTAGGAAAGTTAAAATCAAAAACACACAGCCACCCCAAAGTGTCGGACGGCTCTGTTTACAAGAACCTCGTCTACGGTACAAGTTAGATATCCCAGAATGTGAAAAATGGATAAAGAAGTTGTGGTACGTACGTACAATGGACTATCACACAGCAATGAAATCTATGTCATCAGGCCCGTCGCGGCATAATGAGTGGATTCAGGTACGATGATTCTAAGTGAAATAAGTCACACAGAAAATGAAACATCATAAGATATCACTACTACACGGAATGTAAACTTGGCTACACATGAACTGAATTACAAAACAGAACAGGGTCTCAAATTTAGAAAACCAACTTATGCTTGCTTAAGGGGAAAGGTGAGTTGGGGTGCTGCATAAAACCAGAGATAGAAATTAGCACAGATACCTTCACATAAGCCAAATATGTAATAGTCAAGGCCTACCCTTTGCGCAATGAAATGGACTAAATACCCCATATTCAACGCCTAGGAATACACCTGACTGGTAATAATCTTCAAACCCATGGATTTATATGTCTCCGTTAGGGAATGAAGCGTGTGTACAGCAACATGAATGCAGCAGAGAAAATCCGATAAATCCCATTATCAAAATGAATTACAAAAACCAAACACAAGGACAGTGAAATAGAGAGCAATTCTTAAATAATTCATTCAGGCTTGTGATGCAACCTGGATTTACCACATCTACACCCAGAGCTGAGTGTGACATAAGGTTGGGCACTTCGGGCTGATAGCACTGGTGAGGTTCGATGAGCAAATGCAGACCCTTTGAAGACATACTGCATGGTACCCATTCCATGGGTCCCAAATCTCCAGTTATAAGGGATTCTTCCTTCAGCTCAAAACATGCATGGGAAACCCACAGTATGGTGGACCGTGTGACCGGCAAACGTTTTCAAATGCATCTCAGTTTTCCTCCCCTTTTACACGGGTTCACCATTCCAGACCCTTTACTCACACTCTCCCCACTTGGAGAGTCAGTGCCTTTAACCTCCTGTTGGGCACAGTTTGCAATTTCTGCGCAAGATGAACAGGAATAGGGAGAACCAATGAGAGACTAGCTGTAGGTGTCTGTCCGGGCAAATTTAACGCTCATTTCCCACCAGGAAGAGGAATTAACCAAAGGCTCAGCATGCCCTGCTGGAACCAGATAAGGGCCTGAAGCAATCCTGCGGGTTTGCGGCCAGCTCACAAGTTAGCGAGATGAAGAAAGGAGCTCAGGGGCACTGTAACTCACAAACCTGCAGAGTTATAAATGACAGCTATCGTCCAAAAATATATTGAAGTATGTCTGCGAAGAGGACTTAGAATTTGGGCAGAAATTCAGGAAAACGATTTCAGGGGGTAGACTGGAATGCACTTAAAGCCTAGGAAAAGACGGAGAACAGCGACAATGATGCACTTGGCCAAAAAGGGCGTATGCGTTTTTTCCTGAATATAATCAGGAAAAAACGCATACGCCCTTTTTGGCCAACCAAGCAAGCGTGTAAAGAAATCTGCACTAAAATGAAGTCTCTCTGCCCCCCGGTCAAAAGGGCCATCTGAAAAAAGTGTAAAATCCAGAAAGGCAGGACAGGCCATGGAGAAGAGGGAGCATTGTTATCCTGATGGTCGGCATGTGAATTGCCAACAGCCACTCTGGAGAAGTGTATGGTATTTCCTGAAACACATAAGAAACAAAGCAACACAGCCTATGGCACTTCCACTTATGGTCCTATAGCTTAGGGAAATTAAAATCAAAACCACACAGGCACCCCAAAGTTTGGAACGGCTCTGTTTACAAGAACCTCTTGTACGGTACAAGTTAAATATCCCAGAGGGCGAAAAATGGATAAAGAAGTTGTGGTTCTTACGTACAATGGAATATCACTCAGCAATGAAATCTATGTCATCAGGCCCGTAGCGGCATAATGAGTGGATTCAGGTACGATGATTCTACGTGCAATAGGTCACACAGAAAAAGAAACATCATAAGATATCACTAATACACGGAATGTAAACTTGGCTACACATGAAATGAATTACAAAACAGAACAGTGTCTCAAATTTAGAAAACCAACTTATGCTTGCTTTTTGGGAAAGGTGAGTTCGGGTGCTGCATAAAAACAGAGATTGAAATTCGCACTGATACCGTTCCATAAGCCAAATATGTAATAGACAAGACCTACTGCTTGCTCAACGAAATGGGCTCAACACCCCATATTCAACGCCTAGGAATATACCTGCCTAGCAAGAATCTTAAAACCCATGGATTTATATGTGTCCATAAGAGAATCCAGCGTGTGTTCAGTGGCCTAAAGGCAGCAGTGAAAATCCGATAAATCACATTATCAAAATAAATTTCAAAAACAAAACACAATGACAGTGAAATAGAGAGCAATTCTTAAATAATTCACTCAGGGCTTCTGATGCAACCTGGATTTACCACATGTACACCCAGTGCTGGGGAGACATAAGGCCGGACACTTCGCCCTGATAGTATTGTTGAGGTTCGGTGAGCAATTGCAGACCCTTTGAAGTCATACTGCATGGTACCCATTCCAAGGGTCCCAACTCTCCAGGTTTAAGGGATTCTTCCTTCCGCTACATCATGTATGGGAAACCCAGAGTATGGTCCACCATGTGATTGGGAAACGTTTTCAAATGCATCTCAGTTTTCGTCCCTTTATACTCGGGTTCACCATTCCAGATGCTTAACTAACACTCTCCCCACTTGGAGAGTCAGTGCCTTTAACCTCCTGTTTGTCACAGTTTGCAATTTCTGCGCAAGATGAACAGGAATAGGGAGAACCAATGAGAGACTAGCTGTAGGTGTCTGCACGGGCAATTTAATGCTCATTTCTCACCAGGAAGTGGAATTAACCAAAGGCTCAGAATGCCGTGCCGGAACCAGATTAGGGCCTGAAGCAATACTGCGGGTGTGCAGGCAGCTCACAAGATAGCGAGTTGAACAAAGGAGCTCAGGGGCACTGTAATTCACAAACCTGCAGAGTTATAAATGACAGCTATCGTCCAAAAATATATTGAAGGAAGGCTGCGAAGAGGACTTGAAAGCGGGGCAGAATTCCAGGAAAACGATTTCAGGAGGTAGACGGGAAATGCACTGAAAGCATAGGAGAAGAGGCAGAACCTCGACAATGATGCACTTGTTCAAAAAGTGCATATGCGTTTTTTCCAAGGCCCTCCTTAAAGAGAGTAGGGGGCTCCCAGCATGCTTCAGTGGCCAACAGAGGGCCCACATAGCCAAGGTGACATGAGCCAGCCAGGCAGGAGTGACCTCACATCAGAGGGCCCACCTCACAGAAGGGTAAGGGACCCAGCCATTATCAGACTCTCACCAGAGGGCCCACATCAGCAAGGGGCTGGGAACCAGGCAGGAGTGTCTTCACACCCGTGGGGCCACATCATCGCAAGTTGAGGTACCCAGCACATGTGGCCTCAAACCAGAGGACCCACATCTCCATGGGTCTCGGAGCGAGGCAGGCAGGATGAACCTCAAAACACGTGGCCCATTGTATAAAAAAGGTGAGGAATCCAGCAGTTGGAACATCCCAGCAGGCGGCCCAGAGCACCGAGGCTATGGGATCCAGGCAATGATGAACTCACAACAGAGGGCCCTCATCATGAAACTGTGAGCAACCTAGCCATTGTGACCTCAGAGCACAAGGCCCACATCCCCATGGGGAAGCGAACCAAGCAGGAGTGTCATCGCACCAGTGGGCACACATCAGAAAATGTGGGGAGCCCAGCAGTTAGGGCCTGATGCCAGAGGGCCCTCATCACCGAGGAGAGGAGGCTCCCAGCAGGCTCCAACTGCTACAAGAGGGCCAACGTCGCCAATGCGGGGTGTGCCAGCCAGGCAGGAGTGACCTCAGAGCAGAGGGCCAACCTCAAAAAAGTGTGAGGAACCCAAAGAGGATTAGACTCTCACCAGAGGGCCCACATCACCAAGAGGATCAGAACCAGGCAGGACTGTCTTCACACCAGGGTGACCACATCATAGAAAGGTGAGGAACCCAGCACATGTGGCCTAAACCAGAAGACCCACATCTCCAAGGGGCTCGGAGTGAGGCATGCAGGAGTAGCCTCACAACACAGGGCCCATAGAATAAAAAAGCTGAGGAATCCTGCAGTGGGAACCTCCCAGCAGGCGGCCCAGAGCACCGAGTCTATGCGATCCAGGCTGCAGTGAACTCACAGCAGAGGGCCCATATCATGAAACTGTGAGCAACCCAGCCATTGGGACCTCACAGCAGAAGGCCCACATCCCCATGGGGTTGGGAACATGGCAAGAGTGTCCTCGCACCACTTAGCACGTATCAGAAAAAGTGGGTACCCAGCAGTTACGGCCTGACGCTAGAGAGCCCTCATCACCGAGGGGAGGTGGCTCCCAGCAGGCTCCAACTGCCACAAGAGGGCCGATGTCGCCAAGGCGGGGTGTGCCAGCCAGTCAGTAGTGACCTCACAGCAGAGGGCCCACCTCACAGAAGGGTGAGGAACCCAGCCAGGATCAGACTCTCACCAGAGGGCCCACATCACCAAGGGGATAGAAACCAGGCAGGAGTGTCCTCACACCAGCAGGGCCACATCATCGAAAGGTGAGGGACCCAGCACACGTGGCCTCAAACCAGAGGACACACATCACCAAGGGGCTGGGAGTGAGTCAGGCAGGAGGAGTCTCCAAACAGAGGGCCCATAGAAGAGAAAAGGTGAGGAATCCCGCAGTTGGAACCTCCCCGCAGGCGGCCAGGAGCAGCGAGGCTATGGGATCCAGGCCGGAGTGAACTCACACCAGAGGGCCCTCATCATGAAACTGAGCCACCCACCGTTGGGACCTCAGAGCAGAAGGCCCATATTCCCATGGGGTTGGAAACCTGGCAGGAGTGTACTCACACCACAGGGCGCACATCAGAAAATTTTGGGAGCCCAGGAGTTAGAGCCTGACGCCAGAGGGCCCTCATTACCGAGGGGAGGAGACTCCCAGCAGGCACCAACTCCCAACTGAGGGCCCACGTCGCCAAGGTGACGTGTGCCAGTCAGGCAGGAGTGACCTCACAGCAGAGGGCCTACCTCACAGAAGGGTGAGGAAACCAGCCAGGATAAGACTCTCACCAGAGAGCCCACATCACCAAGGGGACCGGAACAAGGCAGGAGTGTCCTCACACCAGTGTGGCCACATTATAGAAAGGTGACGAACCCAGCACATGTGGCCTAAACCAGAGGACCCACATTTCCAAGGTGCTCCGAGTGAGGCAGGCAGGAGTAGCCTAACAACACAGGGCCCACAGAATAAAAAATGTGAGGAATCCAGCAGTTGGAACCCCCCAGCAGGTGGCCCAGAGTACGGAGCCTATGTGATCCAGGCCACAGTGAACTCACAGCAGAGGGCTCACATCATGACACTGTGAGCAACCCAGCTGGTGGGACCTCAGAGCAGAAGGCCCACATCCCCATGGGGATGGGAACGTGGCAGGAGTGTACTCGCACGACAGGGCACATATCAGAAAATTTTGGGAGCCCATGAGTTAGGGCCTGACGCCAGAGGGCCCTCATTACCGAGGGGAGGAGACTCCCAGCAGGCACCAACTCCCAACTGAGGACCCACATCGCCAAGGTGATGTGTGCCAGCCAGGCAGGAGTGACCTCACAGCAGAGGGCCCACCTCCCAGAAGGGTGAGGAATCCAGCCAGGTTCAGACTCTCACCAGAGGGCCCCCATCACCAAGGGGATGGGAACCAGGCAGGAGTGTCCTCACACCAGTGGGGCCACATCAATAAAGGTGAGGAAACCGGCACATGTGGCCTCAAACCAGAGGACCCACATCACAAGGGGGCTGGGAGTGAGTCAGGAAGGAGGAGCATGAAAACACAGGACCCAAAGAATAAAAATGGTAAGGAATCCAGCAGTAGGAACCTCCCAGCAGGCGGCTCAGAGCACAGAGTCTATGGGATCTAGGCCTGAGTGAACTAACACCAGAGAGCCAACATCCTGAAACTGTGAACAACACAGGTGTTGGGACCATAGAGCAGAAGGCACATGGGGATGGGAACCTGGCAGGAGTGCCCTCACACCACTTAGCACGTATCAGAAAATGTGGGTAACCAGCAGTTAGGGCCTGATGCCAGAGGGTCTCATCACTGAGGGGAGGAGGCTCCCAGCGGGCTCCAACTGCCACCAGAGGGCCGACGTCGCCAAGGTGGGGTGTGTCAGCCAGGCAGGAGTGACCTCAGAGAAGAGGGCCCACCTCACAGAAGTGTGAGGAGCCCAACCAGGATCAGACTCTCACTGGAGGGCTCACATCACCAAGGGGATGGGAACCAGGCAGGAGTGTCCGCACACCAGTGGGGCCACATCTGCGAAAGGTGAGGAACCCAGCACATGTGGCCTCAAACCAGAGGACACACATCACCAAGGGGCTGGGAGTGAGGCAGGTGTCTGGAGGGGCACATTTAACTCTAATTTCCCACCAGGAAGAGGAATTAACCAAAGGCTCAGAGTGCCGTGCGGGACCCTGATTACGGCCTGAAGCAAACCTGCGGTTCTGTGGCCAGCTTTCAAGGAAACGAGTTAAGAAAGGAAATCACAGGCACTGTAATTCACAAACCTGCAGAGTTATAAATGACAGCTATTGGCAAAAATATATTGAAGTAAGTCTGCACAGAGGACTTGAAAACGAGGCAGAATTGCAGGAATCATATTTCAGGAGGTAGATTGGAATTGCATTTAAAGCATGTGAAAAGCGGCAGATCTTTGACAGTGATGCACTTGGACAAAAAGTGCGTATACATTTTTTCCTGAATATATTCAGGAAAAAACGCATATGCCCTTTGTGGCCAACCAAGAATTCGAGCAATGGAAATCCGCACTACAATGAACTCTCATTTCCCATTCGTCAAAAGAGCCATCTGAAAAAAGTGTAAAACCCAGAAACACAGGACAGGCCATGGAGAACAGGGAGCCTTGTTATGCTGATGGACGGATTGTAAATTGCCAACAGACACTCTGGTGATGTTTATAGTGTATGCTGAAACATCTAAAAAACAAAGCTACAGAGCCTAGGGCACTTCCACTTTTGGCCCTATAGCTTAGGAAAATTAAAATCAACAAGACACAGCCAACACAATATCCAGGGCTGCTGTGTTTACAAGAACCTTGAGTCCAGTACAAATTAAATATCCCAGAAAGAAAAAAATGGATAAAGGAGTTGTCCTACTTACGTACAACGGAATATCACTCAGCAATGAAATCAATGTCATCAGGCCTGTAGCAGCAAATTGAGTGGATTTAAGTATGATGATTCTAAGAGAAATATGTCACACAGAGAAACATAATTATCATAAGATATCACAAATAGAGGGAGTGTAAACTTGGCTACACATAAACTGAATTACAAAACCGAGCAGAGTCTCACATTTAGATAAAAACGTATGCTTGCTTAACGGGAAAGTTGAGTTGGGGTGCTGTATAAAACCAGAGATTGAAATGAGCACACATACCGTTCCATAAGCCAAATATGTAATAGACAAGACCTACTCTTTGCTCAACGAAATAGACTAATCCATGGTGTATCACCTCACACCTGTTAGAATGGGCATCATCAGAAAATCTACAAACAACAAATGCTGGAAAGGGTGCGGAGATAAGGAACCCTCTTCCACTATTGTTGGGAATGTAAATTGATGCAGTCACTGTGGAGAACATTATGGAGTTTCTTATAAAACTAAGAATAGAATTACCATATAATACAGCAATCCCACTACTGGGCATATACCCAGACAAAACCATAAAACGAAAAGAGACATTCACCGCAATGTTCATTGCATCACTATTTACAATATCCAGGTAATGGAAGCAACCTAAATGCCCACAGACAGACGAATGCATAAAGATGAGGTACATATATAAAATGGAATATTTCTAAGCCATAAAAAGGAATGAAATTGGGTCATTTGTAGAGACGTTGATGGATCTAGAGACTGTCATACAGAGTGAAGTAAGTCAGAAAGAGAAAAACAAATCCTGTATATAAATGCATATATGTGGAACCTAGAAAAGTTGTACAGATGAAGCGTTTTGCAAGGCAGAAATAGAGCAACAGATGTAGACAACAAACGTATGGACACCAAGGGGGGAAAGCTGTTAGGGGGGTGGTGGTGGGAGGAGTTGAGAGATTGGGATTGGCATGTATACATTTCTATGTATAAAATAGGTAACCAAAAAGAACCTGCTGTATAAAAAAATAAAATAAAATTCAAAATTACAAAAAGTAAAACAGAAAAAATATTCTTCCCTTCACATACATGTATTTATATGAATAAATTATTTCCATGCTTATATCTGTAAATACAAAAAAGAGGAATAAAATCTACCTTGAACCAAAAACGAAAAAAAGAAAAAAAAACAGAACCCACCAGTTACACAGAGGAAAACCGTATCAGGGCCCTTGCTCCAGTTGTAAACAATTCTGAAGTTGGTCAGTGGTGGGGAATCATCTCCCATTCAGCCAGCATGCCCCACGCAACAAGCGTCCTCATTGCAAAGCTGGGGGCCCGTGCCGAGGCATCTGTGAGTAAACGTGGGCCGAGCCCCAGGCCAGCTGCTGCAGAAATGTTCCCACCCTTCCCAGGTAAAACACCTGAATATGTACAAGGACTTGAAAGCCTAGAGGAAGGGCCATGGAGCCACATGAGCGACAGCATGCCAGCCGACTTGGTGCCTGCAGGCCAGACAGGATGGTCCTGGCCCTGGGTGCTCTTCTGGAAGCTTTCCATTTCCCTGCCTGAGATACCCCTCCTGTCCCGGCCCCCACTGCTTTCTTCCTTACTCACCTCTGCCCAGGGAGAAATTCCAGCGGCAGGTATGGGTGGCACATCCTCTTCTTTAGCAGGTGGCATCTTGGCAACTGCTGCAGAAAGTCCAGCAGAGCCCCACTCACACTGGGCAACCCACAAAGCCGTGGCCTCTCACTCCCTCCCACCAGTCCAGCCCCGAGACTGCTGACAGGGCAGAAAATGGCGTCAGGCACAGCTGCAGGTGCTCTTGCTGCCTGGAGCGGTGTTTATATTGATCTCAACCCAGGCACACCTGGGGAGGTCTGGCCGGCACGGTCGGGCTTCCCAGGCCAGCCAATAATCACCCCTCAGGGGCTCACAGTTGCAGAAACTGGAACTTGCTGAATCGGCCAGGTCCAAGGAACAGGTGTGGGCTCCTGAGAGTCAGGATAGACAAGGGGCTGCAGCTCTGGCTTGTTTTCTAATTATATTATCTGGCCCATGAGTGGGAGACAACTTCAAGAAAACCCTCTCCTAATGAGAGGAACCCAGGAGTCAGGGAGAGGAGGGGTGGGTGGTGGGTGGAGACAGAGGCCTGGTGCCCCGGGTGCAGTGGAAGTCTCTGGAAGACCAGGTGGAGGGAGGCCACACAGAGTGATGCCCAGGGTCACAGACCTGTCGGAGCTGCTGTTTGTTAGTTCAAGTCCTGCTCTGAGGTGCTCTGTGTCAGATCTGAGTGACAGGTGAGCTGGGAGTGCTCTGCAATGAGGGCGATGTGCATGGCTCCTGTGTGCCCAGCCCTGCCACGGTACCTGAAAGGGTTGCTCTGTATCCTGGGAGGGGCCTGACCACGAGAGCCCCGTGGGCTGGGGTGGGGGTGGGGTACCTGCCCAGGTGAGCTCCATATCCTGGGATTGGCCTGACCTCGAGAGCCCCATGGGCTGCTGGAGTCCTGGTAAAAGATGTCAGGACAGTCAGTGAAGCCACCGAGGATATACCTCCAGTAGTTCCTAAACCCTACACCCTGCTGGTCATTCTACTAACCACCAGGACATGGTATTCTGTATTAGTCTTCAATGAAGCCTTCTTTTGTATTCTATTAGTCCCAGAATCACAAGAAATTTTGGCTTGTGAGTGGCAGGACTCAACATACAACTAAAACAATACTTCCGGGCCGTGTTGCCCCAAGGGTTCAAAAATTCCCACACCATCTTTGGGGAAAGCTCAGCTAAAGACCTAAAAGTTCTACCTCTGGAAAAGGAAACACTCCTTCAATATGCAGACGACATTCTGATCGCCAGCCCTACTAAGGAGACCTCTGAACTACCAAGCCAATAAAAGATACAAGTTGTCCAAGAAAAAGCTCAAATATCACAGACTATGGTGACCTGCGTGGGCTGCATTCTCACAGAAGGTCGGAGAAGCCCATCCCAGGAAAGGGAAGAAACAATTTACAGCCTTACCCATTTCTAAAACTAGAAGACAGCTTAGGGGTTCCTGGGGAGGCCAGGGTTTGCTGCTTCTGGATCCCTAACTACAGTCTACTAGCTGGGCCTCTATATGAAACACTGAAAGAAAAAGATGATGATCCTTTTGAATAGAATCCAGAAGTGGCCTTTCAAGAATGGAAAGAGCAGTCAATTCAGACCCTTGCCCTGGAACTCCCTAATTTAGCTAAACCCTTTGACCTTTACATTCCTAGTGAAATTTGAATGGCCATTGGAGTATTAGTGCAAAACCTGGGACCACTTGAAATGGAACAATGCAAGAATGCCATCCAGGTAGGATAAACTACGGTCACCAAGGGGCTTGGCCCACCGCCACATCTGGCCAAGATACTGGCAGTATCTGAAAACCTGGAAATCAGCAGCCCAAAAGGCCACCTCCCTCCTAAGGGAAAAGGACCCCACGTGGTGATCCTAACCCCCAACCATGCCCTGAAGTTGCAGGGTTTGCTCCGTGGGCACACTGACCTTGAGTGAGGAGGTCCTCCAACTCCAACCTCCAGAGAGATAACTGGGGCAAAGGGGCACCATGACGACTCGTGTGACCATCACTTGACCTGGAGTTTCTCTCATAAAACAACAAGAGTGTGTCCCAAAAGAGTAGACTACTGCTTGCAGGACTTACTGCACCCAGAGGGGAGGTAATAATCTTGGCGGGGGAACAGTATATCACGCTGTCACCATAGAAAAGCCTACAGACACTGTGATGATGGTGGCCAATAAGACCGGCTGGACTCCTGTTTACTTCAAAAGGCTGTTGACTCAGTGGCCATCATGGTCCTTCATCACCACTGACCCTGGACTGTCTGGGAGTTGAGCAGTCAGGGTGCTGACACCTGGTGCTGTTTTTACGTTAATTCAGGGGCCTAACTGAAGAAAGCACAGACTACTGGTCAGAGCATCTAGGCTGGCAGAAACGGTCAGCCTAAGGTGGCCGAACAAATGTGGGGCGGGGTGAAACTGGACCTCACAGCGTCACTGCACATCTCCTTCCTGGACCCTTAAAGGTCATTAGAATCTATAACACTACCAATACTTGTGCTCAGGCGGAGGAGCAGGGAGGCAGGAGGCCTGCGGACAAACAACGTCACCTGGAGGCTGCTGGGGAGAAGTTCAGACCCTCTCCCACAGGTATGAGGGCTCCTAACTCAGCACTCAGCAGTTACAGATGAAGGGTCTGCACCCTCAGCACTCTAAGAATGAGGAAGGGGACAAAATGCAGAAGAGGGGTTTGTCCCAGGCAAAGCCCCTTAAGAATCCCTGGGAGATAAAAATAGAATCTGGGCAATAAAATAAAGTCTAACCTTTTTTATCCTTTGTGCTTTGTCTAATTTCACGTGCTCCTAGGGTCCCGCATACAGAGGTTCAACAGCCGGCACTTCAGACCAGATTTCCTAGTGCAGAATGGCTGGGTCGACACTTCAGCTCCTGGAGCACAGTGCAGACTCCGCGATATAGAGCCTGAGCTGCAGCCAACCGGGCCCTCGAGAGCTCCGCCCCCTCTCTCCCACTGACTCTGACAGGATCTCTACACAGCAGCCCAGCCCACAGCCCACGGGATAGCACATGCTCTCACCTCTGCATTCTCTGATCAAAATATAAAGTTTCCTTTGCTTCTGAACCAAACTCAGTCTCGATCTGTTGGCTCCAATGACACTGGGCAGGGGGACACTTGTTGGGGTCCACTCTGGAGGATCAGTAACAGAAATTGAGAACATTGTAACTTCAATGAACAGATGTGTGAGCCAAACTGTAATTAACATAGAACAGTGTATAAGGCTCGGGTAAAATAAGATGTTTCTAACACTTCCATTTGATATTTCCATCACTTTATTATAAGCAAGTTCAGTGAAAGGTTTGTCTTATTTGTCAGGTCAATACTAGAGAAACGAAGTGATTTCTTTCCAAGGATGTACATCTAATAATCTTGGTTAAAGCTTCAATCTTGTTTTAAATGCTTTTCCATTGAAAATGATACCTCTCTTTCAGCTCCCCCATTTCTGAGAAGTATAAAATCTTATAATTTATTATTACCAAAGGGGAAAGGTGGGAGGAGGGATAAATTAACAGTTTGGGATTAACACATACACACTGCTATGTATAAAATCGATCATCAACAAGGAACTACTGTACAGCACAGGGAACTACACTCAATATTTTGCAATAACCTATAAGGGGAAATAATCTGAAAAAAGAATAGATATTTTTATTGACATCATCTATTAATGACAGTTAAAATGGAACCTAACGGAAGCCGGTGGTGAGTGCTTCTGACCCTGAAGACTTCAATCATCTAAAGTTTGGACTCTGCCTACTTCCCAAGGCCCTTAATGAACATATGTGTAGCCGTAGCTTAAAAAATTCCCCAGTTTGGGTTGTGGAGAGACAGTGATTTTGAAAAAGCCCTGGTGTTCTCCTCACATGAATGGGACACTTCCTACAGCTAAAATATGCCTGTCACACCCAGAAGATGGTATACCGTCTGATCGGGAAGAGTTTGGAAAAGGCATCTCATCTCCTCATCTCCTGGTGCTCGGGTTCACCCCTCCAGCGTCTTTACGAACAGTCTTCCCACTTGGAGATGTCAGCACTGTCAACATCCTGTTGCATACAGTTTGGAATTTGTCCAGAGAATGAAGCAGAAGGAAGAGGAACAATGAGAGACAAGTCCTAGGTGTTCGGACAGGCACATGTCACTCTAATTTCCAATCAGGAAGACGAATTGACTAAAAGCTAGGGTTGCCCATGGAAACAGAATAGGGCTTGAGGAAATCCCGCTGCTTTGTGGCCAGTTCCCATAAACACAAGTTGAAAAATGGAACTCAGGGCCGCTAAAATTCACGAAACTGCAGAGTTGAAAATATCTCTCACTGAAAAATGTCTTGAGGAAAGTCAGAGAAAAGGACTTGTAAGCAACGGAGAATGGCAGGAAAGGGATTGGAAGAGGTAGAAAGGACTCGCCATTAAGCACAAGAAAAGGGGCTGAACATTGCCAACATTGCAGTTGGCCAAAAAGGGTGTATGCGTCTTTTTCTGTATATATTCAAGAAAACGGCATACACTTTTTTAGCCAACCAAACAGGTGGGCACTGGAAATCAGTACTACAAAACATATCACTTCGCATCAGTCAGAAGAGCCTTCCTCATAAAGTGTAAACACCAGAAATGCAGGACAGGGCAAGGAGAAAAGGGAGCCCTGTGAGGCTTATAGTGGAAATGTATATTGCCAATGGTCACTCTTGAGAAGTGTATTGTGTTTACTAAAGCATCTAAAAAATGAGCTACAGAGCACAGGGCACTTGCACTCATGGACGTATATCTTGGGAAAGACAAAAATGGAGAGGGCACAGGCACCCCAATGTTTACCGCCTCTCTGTTTCAAAGATCCTCGACTAGGATATAATTTATATGTCTCTGGAGGGAAAAAATGGATAGAGGTGTGGCACTTATGTAGAGTGGAATATTACTCAGCCTGAAAATCAGTGAAATATGGCCAGTTGTAACAACCCCAGAGTAGTTACGTATGATCATTCAAAGTCACATAATTCAAAAAGAAAAAGACATACGATATTACTAATACATGGAATGTAAACGTGGCTACAAAGTACCTGAATTACAAAACAGAATGGGGTCTCAAATTTAGAAGACCAACTTATGTTTGCTTAAGGAAAAAGGAGAGTTGTGGAGCTGCATAAAACCAGAGATTGAAATTAGCACAGATACCGTTCGATAAGCCAAATATATAATAGAAAAAACCTACTCCCTGGTCAACGAAATGGACTCAACACGCCATATTCAACACCTACGAATACACCTGACTAGTAAGAATCTTCAAACTCATGGATTTATATGTGTCCGTAAGAGAATCAAGCGTGAGTACAGCGGCATGAACACAGCAGTGAAAATGCGATAAATCCCATTATGAAAATAAATTACAAAAACAAAACACAATGAGAGTGAAATAGAGAGCAATTCTTAAATAATTCATTCAGGGCTTGTGATGCAACCTGGATTTACCACATCTACACCCAGAGCTGAGTGAGACATAAGGTTGGGCACTTCGGGCTGATAGCATTGGTGAGGTTCGATGAGCAAATGCAGACCCTTTGAAGTCATACTGCATGGTACCCATTCCATGGGTCCCAACTCTCCAGGATTAATGGATTCTTTCTTCAGCTAAAACATGCATGGGAAACCCACAGTATGGTGCACCGTGTGACCAGGAAAGGTTTTCAAATGCATCTCAGTTTTCGTCCCCTTTTACTCGGGTTCACCATTCCAGAACGTTTACTAACACTCTCCCCACTTGGAGAGTCAGTGCCTTTAACCTCCTGTTTGGCACAGTTTGCAATTTCTGCGCAAGATGAACAGGAATAGGGAGAACCAATGAGAGACTAGCAGTAAGTGTCTGCACGGGCAAATTTAATGCTCATTTCCCACCAGGAAGAGGAATTAACCAAAGGATCAGCATGCCGTGCCGGAACCAGATTAGGGCCTGAATCAATCCTGCGGGTTTGCGCCCAGCTCACAAGTTGCGAGTTGAAGAAAGGAGCTCAGGGGCACTGTAACTCACAAACATGCAGAGTTATAAATGACAGCTATCGTCCAAAAATATATTGAAGGAAGGCTGCGAAGACGACTTGTAAGTGGGGCAGAATTGCAGGAAAACGATTTCAGGGGGTAGACGGGAATTGCATTTAAAGCATAGGAAAAGAGGCAGAACGTCGACAATGATGCTCTTGGGCAAAAAGGGTGTATGCGTTTTTTCCTGAATTTATTGAGGAAAAAAAGCATATGCGCTTTTTGGCCAACCAAGCAAGCATGTTAAAGAAATCTGCACTAAAATGAAGTCTCACTGCCCCCCGGTCAAAAGGGACATGTGAAACAAGTGTAAAATCCACAAAGACAGGACAGGCCAAGGAGAACAGGGAGCCTTGTTATGCTGATGGTCGGGATGTAAATTGCCAACAGCCACTCTGGAGAAGTGTATGGTGTTTCCTGAAACCCCTGAAAAACAAAGCAACGGAGCCTACGGCACTTCCACTTACGGTCCTATAGCTTAGGGAAATTAAAATCAAAAACACACAGCCACCCCAAAGTGTCGTACGGCTCTGTTTACAAGAACCTCGTCTACGGTACAAGTTAAATATCCCAGAATGTGAAAAATGGATAAAGAAGTTGTGGTACGTACGTACAATGGAATATCACTCAGCAATGAAAGCTATGTCATCAATCCCATCGCGGCATAATGAGTGGATTCAGGTACGATGATTCTAAGAGAAATAAGTCACACAGAAAATGAAACATCATAAGATATCACTAATACACGGAATGTAAACTTGGCTACACATGAACTGAATTACAAAACAGAACAGGGTCTCAAATTTAGAAAACCAACTTATGCTTGCTTAAGGGGAAAGGTGAGTTCGGGTGCTGCATAAAACCAGAGATAGAAATTAGCACAGATACGTTTTCATAAGCCAAATAAGTAATAGTCAAGACCTACCCCTTGCTCAACGAAATGGACTAAACACCCCATATTCAACGCCTAGGAATACACCTGACTAGTAAGAATCTTCAAACCCATGGATTTATATGTCTCCGTAAGAGAATGAAGCGTGTGTACAGCGGCATGAATGCAGCAGAGGAAATCCGATAAATCCCATTATCAAAATGAATTACACAAACAAAACCCAAGGACAGTGAAATAGAGAGCAATTCTTAAATAATTCATTCAGGGCTTGTGATGCAACGTGGATTTACCACATCTACACCCAGAGCTGAGTGAGACATAAGGTTCGGCACTTCGGGCTGATAGCATTGGTGAGGTTCGATGAGCAAATGCAGACCCTTTGAAGTCATACAGCATGGTACCCATTCCATGGGTCCCAACTCTCCAAGTTTAAGGGATTCTTCCTTCAGCTAAAACATGCATGGGAAACCCAAAGTATGGTGCACCGTTTGACCGACAAAGGTTTTCAAATGCATCTCAGTTTTCGTCCCCTTTTACTTGGGTTCACCATTCCAGACCCTTTACTAACACTCTCACCACTTGGAGAGTAGGTGCCTTTAACCTCCCGTTGGGCACAGTTTGCAATTTCTGCGCAAGATGAACAGGAATAGGGAGAACCAATGAGAGACTAGCTGTAGGTGTCTGCACGGGCAAATTTAATGCTCATTTCGCACCAGGAAGAGGAATTAACCAAAGGCTCAACATGCCGTGCCTGAAACAGATTAGGGCCTGACAATCGTGCGGGTTTGCAGCCAGCTCACAAGATAGCGAGTTGAAGAAAGGAGCTCAGGGGCACTGTAACTCACAAACCTGCAGAGTAATAAATGACAGCTATCGTCCAAAAATATATTGAAGGAGGTCTGCAAAGACGACTTGTAAGCGGGACAGATTTGCAGGAAAACGATTTCAGGGGGTAGACGGGAATTGCATTTAAAGCATAGGAAAAGAGGCAGAACGTCAACAATGATGCTCTTGGCCAAAAAGGGCGTATGCGTTTTTTCCTGAATATATTCAGGAAAAAACGCATACGCCCTTTTTGGCCAACCAAGCAAGCATGTAAAAGAAATCTGCACTACAATGAAGTCTCATTGCTCCCCGGGCAAAAGGGCCATATGAAAAAAGTGTAAAGTCCAGAAAGGCAGCACAGGCAATGGAGAACAGGGAGCCTTGTTATGCTGATGGGCGGGATGTAAATTGCCAACAGCCACTCTGGAGAAGTGTATGGTGTTTTCCGGAACACCTAAAAAACAAAGCAACGGAGCCTACGGCATTTCCACTTATGGTCCTACAGTTTAGGGACATTAAAATGAAAAACACACAGCCACCCCAAAGTGTCGGACGGCTCTATTTACAAGAACCTCGTCTACAGTACAAGGTAAATATCCCAGAATGTGAAAAATGGATAAAGAAGTTGTGGTATATACGTACAATGGAATATCACTCAGCAATGAAATCTATGTCATCAGGCCCGTCGCGGCATAATGAGTGGATTCAGGTACGATGATTCTAAGTGAAATAAGTCACACAGAAAATGAAACATCATAAGATATCACTAATACACGGAATGTAAACTTGGCTACACATGAACTGAATTACAAAACAGAACAGGGTCTCAAATTTAGAAAACCAACTTATGCTTGCTTAAGGGGAAAGGTGAGTTGGCGTGCTGCATAAAACCAGAGATAGAAATTAGCACAGATAACTTTCCATAAGCCAAATATTTCATAGTCAAGACCCACCACTTGCTCAACGAAATGGACTAAACACCACATATTCAACACCTAGGAATACACCTGACTAGTAAGAATCTTCAAACCCATGGATTCATATGCCTCCGTAAGAGAATGAAGCGTGTGTACAGCGGCATGAATGCAGCAGAGAAAATCCGATAAATCCCATTGTCAAAATGAATTACAAAAACAAAACCCAAGGACAGTGAAATAGAGAGCAATTCTTAAATAATTCATTCAGGGCTTGTGATGCAACCTGGATTTACCACATATACACCCAGAGCTGAGTGAGACATAAGGTTGGACACTTTGGGCTTATAGCATTGGTGAGGTTCGATAAGCAAATGCAGACCCTTTGAAGTCATACTGCATGGTAGCCATTCCATGGGTCCCAACTGCCAGGTTTAAGGGATTCTTCCTTCAGCTAAAATATGCATGGGAAACCCACATTATGGTGCACCATGTGACGGGGAAACGTTTTCAAATGCATCTCAGTTTTCGTCTCGT
The DNA here is from genome assembly GCF_059928025.1 of Delphinapterus leucas. Classification (NCBI taxonomy): domain Eukaryota; kingdom Metazoa; phylum Chordata; class Mammalia; order Artiodactyla; family Monodontidae; genus Delphinapterus; species Delphinapterus leucas. Next base: position 14,123,307 of record NW_028322236.1, on the reverse strand, counting down.
TTTACTTGGGTACACCATTCCAGACCCTTTAATAACACTCTCCCCCTTTGAGAGTCTGTACTTTCAACCTCCTGTTTGGCACAGTTTGCAATTTCTGCGCAAGATGAACAGAAATAGGGAGAACCAATGAGAGACTAGCTGTAGGTGTCTGCACGGGCAAATTTAACGCTCATTTCCCACCAGGAAGAGGAATTAACCAAAGGCTCAACATGCCGTGCCTGAACCAGACTAGGGCCTGACAATCGTGCGGGTTTGCAGCCAGCTCACAAGATAGCGAGTTGAAGAAAGGAGCTCAGGGGCACTGTAACTCACAAACCTGCAGAGTAATAAATGACAGCTATCGTCCAAAAATATATTGAAGGAGGTCTGCAAAGACGACTTGTAAGTGAGACAGATTTGCAGGAAAACGATTTCAGGGGGTAGACGGGAATTGCATTTAAAGCATAGGAAAAGAGGCAGAACGTCAACAATGATGCTATTGGCCAAAAAGGGCGTATGCGTTTTTTTCCTGAATATATTCAGGAATAAACGCATACGCACTTTTTGGCCAACCAAGCAAGCATGTTAAAGAAATCTGCACTACAATGAAGTCTCACTGCCCCCCGGTCAAAAGGGCCATCTGAAAAAAGTGTAAAATCCAGAAAGGCAGCACAGGCCATAGAGAACAGGGAGCCTTGTTATGCTGATGGGCGGGATGTAAATTGCCAACAGCCACTCTGGAGAAGTGTATGGTGTTTCCCGGAACATCGAAAAAACAAAGCTACGGAGCCTACGGCACTTCCACTTATGGTCCTATAGCTTAGGGAAATTAAAATCAAAAACACACAGCCACCCCAAAGTGTCGGAAGGCTCTGTTTACAAGAACCTCGTCTACGGTACAAGTTAAATATCCCAGAATGTGAAAAATGGATAAAGAAGTTGTGGTACGTACGTACAATGGAATATCACTCAGCAATGAAATCTATGTCATCAGGCCCATCGCGGCATAATGAGTGGATTCAGGTACGATGATTCTAAGTGAAATAAGTCACACAGAAAATGAAACATCATAAGATATCACTAATACACGGAATGTAAACTTGGCTACACATGAACTGAATTGCAAAACAGAACAGGGTCTCAAATTTAGAAAACCAACTTATGCTTGCTTAAGGGGAAAGGTGAGTTGGGGTGCTGCATAAAACCAGAGATAGAAATTAGCACAGATACCTTTCCATAAGCCAAATATGTAATAGTCAAGACCTACCCCTTGTTCAACGAAATGGACTAAACACCCCATATTCAACGCCTAGGAATACACCTGACTAGTAAGAATCTTCAAACCCATGGATTTATATGTCTCCGTAAGAGAATGAAGCGTGCGTACAGCGGCATGAATGCAGCAGAGAAAATCCGATAAATCCCATTATCAAAATGAATTACACAAACAAAACCCAAGGACAGTGAAATAGAGAGCAATTCTTAAATAATTCATTCAGGGCTTGTGATGCAACCTGGATTTACCACATCTACACCCAGAGCTGAGTGAGACATAAGGTTGGGCACTTCGGGCTGATAGCATTGGTGAGGTTCGATGAGCAAATGCAGACCCTTTGAAGTCATACAGCATGGTACCCATTCCATGGGTCCCAACTCTCCAAGTTTAAGGGATTCTTCCTTCAGCTAAAACATGCATGGGAAACCACAGTATGGTGCACCGTGTCACTGGCAAACGTTTTCAAATGCATCTCAGTTTTCGTCCCCTTTTACTCGGGTTCACCATTCCAGACACTTTACGAACACTCTCCCCACTTGGAGAGTCAGTGCCTTAAACCTCCTGTTGGGCAGAGTTTGCAATTTCTGCGCAAGATGAAAAGGAATAGGGAGAACCAATGAGAGACTAGCTCTAGGTGTCTGCACGGGCAAATTTAACGCTCATTTGCCACCAGGAAGAGGAATTAACCAAAGGCTCAGCATGCCGTGCCGAAAGCAGATTAGGGCCTGAAGCAATCCTGTGGGTTTGCGGCCAGCTCACAAGATTGCGAGTTGAAGAAATGAGCTCAGGGGCACTGTAACTCACAAACCTGCAGAGTTATAAATGACAGCTATCGTCCAAAATTATATTGAAGGAAGGCTGCGAAGACGACTTGTAATTGGGGCAGAATTGCAGGAAAACGATTTCAGGGGGTAGACGGGAATTGCATTTAAAGCATAGGAAAAGAGGCAGAACGTCGACAATGATGCTCTTGGCCAAAAAGGGCGTATGCGTTTTTTCCTGAATATATTCAGGAAAAAACGCATACGCCCTTTTTGGCCAACCAAGCAAGCATGTTAAAGAAATCTGCACTACAATGAAGTCTCACTGCCCCCCGGTCAAAAGGGCCATCTGAAAAAAGTGTAAAATCCAGAAAGGCAGCACAGGCCATGGAGAACAGGGAGCCTTGTTATGCTGATGGGCGAGATGTAAACTGCCAACAGCCACTCTGGAGAAGTGTATGGTGTTTCCCGGAACACCGAAAAAACAAAGCTACGGAGCCTACGGCACTTCCACTTATGGTCCTATAGCTTAGGGAAATTAAAATCAAAAACACACAGCCACGCCAAAGTGTCGGACGGCTCTGTTTACAAGAACCTCGTCTACGGTACCAGTTAAATATCCCAGAATGTGAAAAATGGATAAAGAAGTTGTGGTACGTACGTACAATGTAATATCACTCAGCAATTTAATCTATGTCATCAGGCCCGTCGCGGCATAATGAGTGGATTCAGGTACGATGATTCTAAGTGAAATAAGTCACACAGAAAATGAAACATCATAAGATATCACTACTACACGTAATGTAAACTTGGCTACACATGAACTGAATTACAAAACAGAACAGGGTCTCAAATTTAGAAAACCAACTTATGCTTGCTTAAGGGGAAAGGTGAGTTGGGGTGCTGAATAAAACCAGAGATAGAAATTAGCACAGATACCTTTCCATAAGCCAAATATGTAATAGTCAAGACCTACCACTTGCTCAATGAAATGGACTAAACACCTCATATTCAACGCCTAGGAATACACCTGACTAGTAAGAATCTTCAAACCCATGGATTTATATGTCTCCGTAAGAGAATGAAGCGTGTGTACAGGGGCATGAATGCAGCAGAGAAAATCCGATAAATCCCATTATCAAAATGAATTACACAAACAATACCCAAGGACAGTGAAATAGAGACCAATTCTTAAATAGTTCATTCAGGGCTTGTGATGCAACCTGGATTTACCACATCTACACCCAGAGCTGAGTGAGACATAAGGTTGGGCACTTCGGGCTGATAGCATTGGTGAGGTTCAATGAGCAAATGCAGACCCTTTGAAGTCATACTGCATGGTACCCATTCCATGAGTCCCAACTCTCCATGTTTAATGGATTCTTCCTTCAGCTAAAACATGCATGGGAAACCCACAGTATGGTGCACCGTGTGACCGACAAACGTTTTCAAATGCATCTCAGTTTTTGTACCATTTTACTTGGGTTCACCATTCCAGACCCTTTACTAACACTCTCACCACTTGGAGAGTAGGTGCCTTTAACCTCCTCTTGGTCACAGTTTGCAATTTCTGCGCAAGATGAACAGAAATAGGGAGAACCAATGAGAGAATAGCTGTAGGTGTCTGCACGGGCAAATGGAACGCTCATTTCCCACCAGGAAGAGGAAATAACCAAAGGCCCAGCATGCCCTGCCGGAACCAGATTAGGGCCTGAAGCAATCCTGTGGTTTTGCGGCCAACTCACAGGAAAGCGTGTTGAAGAAAGGAGCTCAGGGGCACTGTAATTCACAAACCTGCAGAGTTATAAATGACAGCTATCGTCCAAAATATATTGAAGTATGTCTGCGAAGAGGACTTATAATTTGGGCAGAAATTTAGGAAAACGATTTCGGGGGTAGACTGGAATTGCACTTAACGCCTAGGAAAAGACGGAGAACGGCGACAATGATGCACTTGGCCAAAAAGGGTGTATGTGTTTTTTCCTGAATATAATCAGGAAAAAACGCATACGCCCTTTTTGGCCAACCAAGCAAGCGTGTAAAGAAATCTGCACTACAATGAGGTCTCTCTGCCCCCCGGTCAAAAGGGCCATCTGAAAAAAGTGTAAAATCCAGAAAAGCAGGACAGGCCATGGAGAAGAGGGAGCATTGTTATCCTGATGGGCGGGATGTGAATTGCCAACAGCCACTCTGGAGAAGTGTATGGTATTTCCTGAAACACATAAGAAACAAAGCAACACAGCCTATGGCACTTCCACTTATGGTCCTATAGCTTAGGGAAATTAAAATCAAAACCACACAGGCACCCCAAAGTTTGGAACGGCTCTGTTTACAAGAACCTCGTCTACGGTACAAGTTAAATATCCCAGAGGGCGAAAAATGGATAAAGAAGTTGTGGTTCTTACGTACAATGGAATATCACTCAGCAATGAAATCTATGTCATCAGGCCCGTAGCGGCATAATGAGTGGATTCAGGTACGATGATTCTACGTGCAATAGGTCACACAGAAAAAGAAACATCATAAGGTATCACTAATACACGGAATGTAATGTTGGCTACACATGAACTGAATTACAAAACAGAACAGTGTCTCAAATTTAGAAAACCAACTTATGCTTGCTTTTTGGGAAAGGTGAGTTCGGGTGCTGCATAAAAACAGAGATTGAAATTCGCACTGATATAGTTCCATAAGCCAAATATGTAATAGACAAGACCTACTGCTTGCTCAACGAAATGGGCTCAACACCCCATATTCAACGCCTAGAAATATACCTGCCTAGCAAGAATCTTAAAACCCATGGATTTATATGTGTCCATAAGAGAATCCAGCGTGTGTTCAGTGGCCTAAAGGCAACAGTGAAAATCCGATAAATCACATTATCAAAATAAATTTCAAAAACAAAACACAATGACAGTGAAATAGAGAGCAATTCTTAAATAATTCACTCAGGGCTTCTGATGCAACCTGGATTTACCACATGTACACCCAGTGCTGGGGAGACATAAGGCCGGACACTTCGCCCTGATACCATTGTTGAGGTTCGGTGAGCAATTGCAGACCCTTTGAAGTCATACTGCATGGTACCCATTCCAAGGGTCCCAACTCTCCAGGTTTAAGGGATTCTTCCTTCCGCTACATCATGTATGGGAAACCCAGAGTATGGTCCACCATGTGATTGGGAAACGTTTTCAAATGCATCTCAGTTTTCTTCCCTTTATACTCGGGTTCACCATTCCAGACGCTTAACTAACACTCTCCCCACTTGGAGAGTCAGTGCCTTTAACCTCCTGTTTGTCACAGTTTGCAATTTCTGCGCAAGATGAACAGGAATAGGGAGAACCAATGAGAGACTAGCTGTAGGTGTCTGCACGGGCAATTTAATGCTCATTTCTCACCAGGAAGTGGAATTAACCAAAGGCTCAGCATGCCGTGCCAGAACCAGATTAGGGCCTGAAGCAATAGTGCGGGTGTGCAGGCAGCTCACAAGATAGCGAGTTGAACAAAGGAGCTCAGGGGCACTGTAATTCACAAACCTGCAGAGTTATAAATGACAGCTATCGTCCAAAAATATATTGAAGGAAGGCTGCGAAGAGGACTTGAAAGCGGGGCAGAATTCCAGGAAAACGATTTCAGGAGGTAGACGGGAAGTGCACTGAAAGCATAGAAGAAGAGGCAGAACCTCGACAATGATGCACTTGTTCAAATAGTGCATATGCGTTTTTTCCAAGGCCCTCCTTAAAGAGGGTAGAGGGCTCCCAGCATGCTTCATTGGCCAACAGAGGGCCCACATCGCCAAGGTGATGTGTGCCAGCCAGGCAGGAGTGACCTCACAGCAGAGGGCCCACCTCCCAGAAGGGTGAGGAATCCAGCCAGGATCAGACTCTCACCAGAGGGCCCCCATCACCAAGGGGATGGGAACCAGGCAGGAGTGTCCTCACACCAGTGGGGCCACATCAATAAAGGTGAGGAAACCGGCACATGTGGCCTCAAACCAGAGGACCCACATCACAAAGGGGCTGGGAGTGAGTCAGGAAGGAGGAGCATGAAAACACAGGACCCAAAGAATAAAAATGGTAAGGAATCCAGCAGTAGGAACCTCCCAGCAGGCGGCTCAGAGCACAGAGTCTATGGGATCTAGGCCTGAGTGAACTAACACCAGAGAGCCAACATCCTGAAACTGTGAACAACACAGGTGTTGGGACCATAGAGCAGAAGGCACATGGGGATGGGAACCTGGCAGGAGTGCCCTCACACCACTTAGCACGTATCAGAAAATGTGGGTAACCAGCAGTTAGGGCCTGATGCCAGAGGGCCTCATCACTGAGGGGAGGAGGCTCCCAGCGGGCTCCAACTGCCACCAGAGGGCCGACGTCGCCAAGGCGGGGTGTGTCAGCCAGGCAGGAGTGACCTCAGAGAAGAGGGCCCACCTCACAGAAGTGTGAGGAGCCCAACCAGGATCAGACTCTCACTGGAGGGCTCACATCACCAAGGGGATGGGAACCAGGCAGGAGTGTCCGCACACCAGTGGGGCCACATCTGCGAAAGGTGAGGAACCCAGCACATGTGGCCTCAAACCAGAGGACACACATCACCAAGGGGCTGGGAGTGAGGCAGGTGTCTGGAGGGGCACATTTAACTCTAATTTCCCACCAGGAAGAGGAATTAACCAAAGGCTCAGAGTGCCGTGCGGGATCCTGATTACGGCCTGAAGCAAACCTGCGGTTCTGTGGCCAGCTTTCAAGGAAACGAGTTAAGAAAGGAAACCACAGGCACTGTAATTCACAAACCTGCAGAGTTATAAATGACAGCTATTGGCAAAAATATATTGAAGTAAGTCTGCACAGAGGACTTGAAAACGAGGCAGAATTGCAGGAATCATATTTCAGGAGGTAGATTGGAATTGCATTTAAAGCATGTGAAAAGCGGCAGATCTTTGACAGTGATGCACTTGGACAAAAAGTGCGTATACATTTTTTCCTGAATATATTCAGGAAAAAACGCATATGCCCTTTGTGGCCAACCAAGAATTCGAGCAATGGAAATCCGCACTACAATGAACTCTCATTTCCCATTCGTCAAAAGAGCCATCTGAAAAAAGTGTAAAACCCAGAAACACAGGACAGGCCATGGAGAACAGGGAGCCTTGTTATGCTGATGGACGGATTGTAAATTGCCAACAGACACTCTGGTGATGTTTATAGTGTATGCTGAAACATCTAAAAAACAAAGCTACAGAGCCTAGGGCACTTCCACTTTTGGCCCTATAGCTTAGGAAAATTAAAATCAACAAGACACAGCCAACACAATATCCAGGGCTGCTGTGTTTACAAGAACCTTGAGTCCAGTACAAATTAAATATCCCAGAAAGAAAAAAATGGATAAAGGAGTTGTCCTACTTACGTACAACGGAATATCACTCAGCAATGAAATCAATGTCATCAGGCCTGTAGCAGCAAATTGAGTGGATTTAAGTATGATGATTCTAAGAGAAATATGTCACACAGAGAAACATAATTATCATAAGATATCACAAATAGAGGGAGTGTAAACTTGGCTACACATAAACTGAATTACAAAACCGAGCAGAGTCTCACATTTAGATAAAAACGTATGCTTGCTTAACGGGAAAGTTGAGTTGGGGTGCTGTATAAAACCAGAGATTGAAATGAGCACACATACCGTTCCATAAGCCAAATATGTAATAGACAAGACCTACTCTTTGCTCAACGAAATAGACTAATCCATGGTGTATCACCTCACACCTGTTAGAATGGGCATCATCAGAAAATCTACAAACAACAAATGCTGGAAAGGGTGCGGAGATAAGGAACCCTCTTCCACTATTGTTGGGAATGTAAATTGATGCAGTCACTGTGGAGAACATTATGGAGTTTCTTATAAAACTAAGAATAGAATTACCATATAATACAGCAATCCCACTACTGGGCATATACCCAGACAAAACCATAAAACGAAAAGAGACATTCACCGCAATGTTCATTGCATCACTATTTACAATATCCAGGTAATGGAAGCAACCTAAATGCCCACAGACAGACGAATGCATAAAGATGAGGTACATATATAAAATGGAATATTTCTAAGCCATAAAAAGGAATGAAATTGGGTCATTTGTAGAGACGTTGATGGATCTAGAGACTGTCATACAGAGTGAAGTAAGTCAGAAAGAGAAAAACAAATCCTGTATATAAATGCATATATGTGGAACCTAGAAAAGTTGTACAGATGAAGCGTTTTGCAAGGCAGAAATAGAGCAACAGATGTAGACAACAAACGTATGGACACCAAGGGGGGAAAGCTGTTAGGGGGGTGGTGGTGGGAGGAGTTGAGAGATTGGGATTGGCATGTATACATTTCTATGTATAAAATAGGTAACCAAAAAGAACCTGCTGTATAAAAAAATAAAATAAAATTCAAAATTACAAAAAGTAAAACAGAAAAAATATTCTTCCCTTCACATACATGTATTTATATGAATAAATTATTTCCATGCTTATATCTGTAAATACAAAAAAGAGGAATAAAATCTACCTTGAACCAAAAACGAAAAAAAGAAAAAAAAACAGAACCCACCAGTTACACAGAGGAAAACCGTATCAGGGCCCTTGCTCCAGTTGTAAACAATTCTGAAGTTGGTCAGTGGTGGGGAATCATCTCCCATTCAGCCAGCATGCCCCACGCAACAAGCGTCCTCATTGCAAAGCTGGGGGCCCGTGCCGAGGCATCTGTGAGTAAACGTGGGCCGAGCCCCAGGCCAGCTGCTGCTGAAATGTTCCCACCCTTCCCAGGTAAAACACCTGAATATGTACAAGGACTTGAAAGCCTAGAGGAAGGGCCATGGAGCCACATGAGCGACAGCATGCCAGCCGACTTGGTGCCTGCAGGCCAGACAGGATGGTCCTGGCCCTGGGTGCTCTTCTGGAAGCTTTCCATTTCCCTGCCTGAGATACCCCTCCTGTCCCGGCCCCCACTGCTTTCTTCCTTACTCACATCTGCCCAGGGAGAAATTCCAGCGGCAGGTATGGGTGGCACATCCTCTTCTTTAGCAGGTGGCATCTTGGCAACTGCTGCAGAAAGTCCAGCAGAGTCCCACTCACACTGGGCAACCCACAAAGCCGTGGCCTCTCACTCCCTCCCACCAGTCCAGCCCCGAGACTGCTGACAGGGCAGAAAATGGCGTCAGGCACAGCTGCAGGTGCTCTTGCTGCCTGGAGCGGTGTTTATATTGATCTCAACCCAGGCACACCTGGGGAGGGATGGCCGGCATGGTCAGGCTTCCCAGGCCAGCCAATAATCACCCCTCAGGGGCTCACAGTTGCAGAAACTGGAACTTGCTGAATCGGCCAGGTCCAAGGAACAGGTGTGGGCTCCTGAGAGTCAGGATAGACAAGGGGCTGCAGCTCTGGCTTGTTTTCTAATTATATTATCTGGCCCATGAGTGGGAGACAACTTCAAGAAAACCATCTCCTAATGAGAAGTACCCAGGAGTCAGGGAGAGCAGGGGTGGGTGGTGGGTGGAGACAGAGGCCTGGTGCCCCGGGTGCAGTGGAAATCTCTGGAAGACCAGGTGGAGGGAGGCCACACAGAGTGATGCCCAGGGTCACAGACCTGTCGGAGCTGCTGTTTGTTAGTTCAAGTCCTGCTCTGAGGTGCTCTGTGTCAGATCTGAGTGACAGGTGAGCTGGGAGTGCTCTGCAATGAGGGCGATGTGCATGGTTCCTGTGTGCCCAGCCCTGCCACGGTACCTGAAAGGGTAGCTCTGTATCCTGGGAGGGGCCTGACCACGAGAGCCCCATGGGCTGCAGGGGAACCTGCCCAGGGAACCCCATATCCTGGGAGGGGCCTGAACACGAGAGCCCCGTGGGCTGGGGTGGGGGTGGGGTACCTGCCCAGGTGAGCTCCATATCCTGGGATTGGCCTGACCTTGAGAGCCCCATGGGCAGCTGGAGTCCTGGTAAAAGATGTCAGGACAGTCAGTGAACCACCGAGGATATACCTCCAGTAGTTCCTAAACCCTACACCCTGCTGGTCATTCTACTAACCACCAGGACATGGTATTCTGTATTAGTCTTCAATGAAGCCTTCTTTTGTATTCTATTAGTCCCAGAGTCACAAGAAATTTTGGCTTGTGAGTGGCAGGACTCAACATACAACTAAAACAATACTTCCGGGCCGTGTTGCCCCAAGGGTTCAAAAATTCCCACACCATCTTTGGGGAAAGCTCAGCTAAAGACCTAAAAGTTCTACCTCTGGAAAAGGAAACACTCCTTCAATATGCAGACGACATTCTGATCGCCAGCCCTACTAAGGAGACCTCTGAACTACCAAGCCAATAAAGGATACAAGTTGTCCAAGAAAAAGCTCAAATATCACAGACTATGGTGACCTGCGTGGGCTGCATTCTCACAGAAGGTCGGAGAAGCCCATCCCAGGAAAGGGAAGAAACAATTTACAGCCTTACCCATTTCTAAAACTAGGAGACAGCTTAGGGGTTCCTGGGGAGGCCAGGGTTTGCTGCTTCTGGATCCCTAACTACAGTCTACTAGCTGGGCCTCTATATGAAACACTGAAAGAAAAAGATGATGATCCTTTTGAATAGAATCCAGAAGTGGCCTTTCAAGAATGGAAAGAGCAGTCAATTCAGACCCTTGCCCTGGAACTCCCTAATTTAGCTAAACCCTTTGACCTTTACATTCCTAGTGAAATTTGAATGGCCATTGGAGTATTAGTGCAAAACCTGGGACCACTTGAAATGGAACAATGCAAGAATGCCATCCAGGTAGGATAAACTACGGTCACCAAGGGGCTTGGCCCACCGCCACATCTGGCCAAGATACTGGCAGTATCTGAAAACCTGGAAATCAGCAGCCCAAAAGGCCACCTCCCTCCTAAGGGAAAAGGACCCCACGTGGTGATCCTAACCCCCAACCATGCCCTGAAGTTGCAGGGTTTGCTCCGTGGGCACACTGACCTTGAGTGAGGAGGTCCTCCAACTCCAACCTCCAGAGAGATAACTGGGGCAAAGTGGCACCATGACGACTCATGTGACCATCACTTGACCTGGAGTTTCTCTCATAAAACAACAAGAGTGTGTCCCAAAAGAGTAGACTACTGCTTGCAGGACTTACTGCACCCAGAGGGGAGGTAATAATCTTGGCAGGGGAACCGTATATCATGCTGTCACCATAGAAAAGCCTACAGACACTGTGATGATGGTGGCCAATAAGACCGGCTGGACTCCTGTTTACTTCAAAAGGCTGTTGACTCAGTGGCCATCATGGTCCTTCATCACCACTGACCCTGGACTGTCTGGGAGTTGAGCAGTCAGGGTGCTGACACCTGGTGCTGTTTTTACGTTAATTCAGGGGCCTAACTGAAGAAAGCACAGACTACTGGTCAGAGCATCTAGGCTGGCAGAAACGGTCAGCCTAAGGTGGCTGAACAAATGTGCGGCGGGGTGAAACTGGACCTCACAGCGTCACTGCACATCTCCTTCCTGGACCCTTAAAGGTCATTAGAATCTATAACACTACCAATACTTGTGCTCAGGCGGACGAGCAGGGAGGCAGGAGGCCTGCGGACAATCAACGTCACCTGGAGGCTGCTGGGGAGAAGTTCAGACCCTCTCCCACGGGTATGAGGGCTCCTAACTCAGCACTCAGCAGTTACAGATGAAGGGTCTGCACCCTCAGCACTCTAAGAATGAGGAAGGGGACAAAATGCAGAAGAGGGGTTTGTCCCAGGCAAAGCCCCTTAAAAATCCCTGGGAGATAAAAATAGAATCTGGGCAATAAAATAAAGTCTAACCTTTTTTATCCTTTGTGCTTTGTCTAATTTCACGTGCTCCTAGGGTCCCGCATACAGAGGTTCAACAGCCGGCACTTCAGACCAGATTTCCTAGTGCAGAATGGCTGGGTCGACACTTCAGCTCCTGGAGCACAGTGCCGACTCCGCGATATAGAGCCTGAGCTGCAGCCAACCGGGCCCTCGAGAGCTCCGCCCCCTCCCTCCCACTGACTCTGACAGGATCTCTACACAGCAGCCCAGCCCACAGCCCACGGGGTAGCACATGCTCTCACCTCTGCATTCTCTGATCAAAATATAAAGTTTCCTTTGCTTCTGAACCAAACTCAGTCTCGATCTGTTGGCTCCAATGACACTGGGCAGGGGGACACTTGTTGGGGTCCACTCTGGAGGATCAGTAACAGAAATTGAGAACATTGTAACTTCAATGAACAGATGTGTGAGCCAAACTGTAATTAACATAGAACAGTGTATAAGGCTCGGGTAAAATAAGATGTTTCTAACACTTCCATTTGATATTTCCATCACTTTATTATAAGCAAGTTCAGTGAAAGGTTTGTCTTATTTGTCAGGTCAATACTAGAGAAACGAAGTGATTTCTTTCCAAGGATGTACATCTAATAATCTTGGTTAAAGCTTCAATCTTGTTTTAAATGCTTTTCCATTGACAATGATACCTCTCTTTCAGCTCCCCCATTTCTGAGAAGTATAAAATCTTATAATTTATTATTACCAAAGGGGAAAGGTGGGAGGAGGGATAAATTAACAGTTTGGGATTAACACATACACACTGGTATGTATAAAATCGATCATTAACAAGGAACTACTGTACAGCACAGGGAACTACACTCAATATTTTGCAATAACCTATAAGGGGAAATAATCTGAAAAAAGAATAGATATTTTTATTGACATCATCTATTAATGACAGTTAAAATGGAACCTAAGGGAAGCCGGTGGTGAGTGCTTCTGACCCTGAAGACTTCAATCATCTAAAGTTTGGACTCTGCCTACTTCCCAAGGCCCTTAATGAACCTATGTGTAGCCGTAGCTTAAAAAATTCCCCAGTTTGGGTTGTGGAGAGACACTGATTTTGAAAAAGCCCTGGTGTTCTCCTCACATGAATGGGACACTTCCTACAGCTAAAATATGCCTGTCACACCCAGAAGATGGTATACCGTCTGATCGGGAAGAGTTTGGAAAAGGCATCTCATCTCCTCATCTCCTGGTGCTCGGGTTCACCCCTCCAGCGTCTTTACGAACAGTCTCCCCAATTGGAGATGTCAGCACTGTCAACATCCTGTTGCATACAGTTTGGAATTTGTCCAGAGGATGAAGCAGAAGGAGGAGGAACAATGAGAGACAAGTCCTAGGTGTTCGGACAGGCACATGTCACTCTAATTTCCAATCAGGAAGACGAATTGACTAAAAGCTAGGGTTGCCCATGGAAACAGAATAGGGCTTGAGGAAATCCCACTGCTTTGTGGCCAGTTCCCATAAACACAAGTTGAAAAATGGAACTCAGGGCCGCTAAAATTCACGAAACTGCAGAGTTGAAAATATCTCTCACTGAAAAATGTCTTGAGGAAAGTCAGAGAAAAGGACTTGTAAGCAACGGAGAATGGCAGGAAAGGGATTGGAAGAGGTAGAAAGGACTCGCCATTAAGCACAAGAAAAGGGGCTGAACATTGCCAACATTGCAGTTGGCCAAAAAGGGTGTATGCGTCTTTTTCTGTATATATTCAAGAAAAGGGGATACACTTTTTTAGCCAACCAAACAGGTGCGCACTGGAAATCAGTACTACAAAACATATCACTTCGCATCAGTCAGAAGAGCCTTCCTCATAAAGTGTAAACACCAGAAATGCAGGACAGGGCAAGGAGAAAAGGGAGCCCTGTGAGGCTTATAGTGGAAATGTATATTGCCAATGGTCACTCTTGAGAAGTGTATTGTGTTTACTAAAGCATCTAAAAAATGAGCTACAGAGCACAGGGCGCTTGCACTCATGGACGTATATCTTGGGAAAGACAAAAATGGAGAGGACACAGGCACCCCAATGTTTACCGCCTCTCTGTTTAAAAGATCCTCGACTAGGATATAATTTATATGTCTCTGGAGGGAAAAAATGGATAGAGGTGTGGCACTTATGTAGAGTGGAATATTACTCAGCCTGAAAATCAGTGAAATATAGCCAGTTGTAACAACCCCAGAGTAGTTACGTATGATCATTCAAAGTCACATAATTCAAAAAGAAAAAGACAAACAATATTACTAATACATGGAATGTAAACGTGGCTACAAATGACCTGAATTACAAAACAGAATGGGGTCTCAAATTTAGAAGACCAACTTATGTTTGCTTAAGGAAAAAGGAGAGTTGGGGAGCTGCATAAAACCAGAGATTGAAATTAGCACAGATACCGTTCCATAAGCCAAATATGTAATAGAAAAAACCTACTCCCTGGTCAACAAAATGGGCTCAACACGCCATATTCAACACCTACGAATACACCTGACTAGTAAGAATCTTCAAACTCATGGATTTATATGTCTCCGGAAGAGAATCAAGCGTGAGTACAGCGGCATGAACGGAGCAGTGAAAATGCGATAAATCCCATTATCAAAATAAATTACAAAAACAAAACACAATGAGAGTGAAATAGAGAGCAATTCTTAAATAATTCATTCAGGGCTTGTGATGCAACCTGGATTTACCACATCTACACCCAGAGCTGAGTGAGACATAAGGTTGGGCACTTCGGGCTGATAGCATTGTTGAGGTTCAATGAGCAAATGCAGACCCTTTGAAGTCATACTGCATGGTACCCATTCCATGGGTCCCAACTCTCCAGGTTTAAGGGATTCTTTCTTCAGCTAAAACATGCATGGGAAACCCACAGTATGGTGCACCGTGTGACCAGGAAAGGTTTTCAAATGCATCTCAGTTTTCGTCCCCTTTTACTCGGGTTCACCATTCCAGAACCTTTACTAACACTCTCCCCACTTGGAGAGTCAGTGCCTTTAACCTCCTGTTTGGCACGGTTTGCAATTTCTGCGCAAGATGAACAGGAATAGGGAGAACCAATGAGAGACTAGCAGTAAGTGTCTGCACGGGCAAATTTAATGCTCATTTCCCACCAGGAAGAGGAATTAACCAAAGGATCAGCATGCCGTGCTGGAACCAGATTAGGGCCTGAAGCAATCCTGCGGGTTTGCGCCCAGCTCACAAGTTGCGAGTTGAAGAATGGAGCTCAGGGGCACTGTAACTCAGAAACATGCAGAGTTATAAATGACAGCTATCGTCCAAAAATATATTGAAGGAAGGCTGCGAATACGACTTGTAAGCAGGGCAGAATTGCAGGAAATCGATTTCAGGGGGTACACGGGAATTGCATTTAAAGCATAGGAAAAGAGGCAGAACGTCGACAATGATGCTCTTGGCCAAAAAGGGTGTATGCGTTTTTTCCTAAATTTATTCAGGAAAAAAAGCATATGCGCTTTCTGGCCAACCAAGCAAGCATGTTAAAGAAATCTGCACTACAATGAAGTCTCACTGCCCCCAGGTCAAAAGGGACATCTGAAACAAGTGTAAAATCCACAAAGACAGGACAGGGCAAGGAGAACCTAGAGCCTTGTTATGCTGATGGTCGGGATGTAAATTGCCAACAGCCACTCTGGAGAAGTGTATGGTGTTTCCTGGAACCCCTGAAAAACAAAGCAACGGAGCCTACGGCACTTCCACTTATGGTCCTATAGCTTAGGGAAATTAAAATCAAAAACACACAGCCACCCCAAAGTGTCGGACGGCTCTGTTTACAAGAACCTCGTCTACGGTACAAGTTAAATATCCCAGAATGTGAAAAATGGATAAAGAAGTTGTGGTAGGTACGTACAATGGAATATCACTCAGCAATGAAATCTATGTCATCAGGCCCGTCGCGGCATAATGAGTGGATTCAGGTACGATGATTCTAAGTGAAATAAGTCACACAGAAAATGAAACATCATAAGATATCACTAATACACGGAATGTAAACTTGGCTACACATGAACTGAATTACAAAACAGAACAGGGTCTCAAATTTAGAAAACCAACTTATGCTTGCTTAAGGGGAAAGGTGAGTTGGGGTGCTGCATAAAACCAGAGATAGAAATTAGCACAGATACCTTTCCATAAGCCAAATATGTAATAGTCAAGACCTACCCCTTGCTCAACGAAATGGACTAAACACCCCATATTCAACGCCTAGGAATACACCTGACTAGTAAGAATCTTCAAACCCATGGATTTATATGTCTCCGTAAGAGAATGAAGCGTGTGTACAGCGGCATGAATGCAGCAGAGAAAATCCGATAAATCCCATTATCAAAATGAATTACACAAACAAAACCCAAGGACAGTGAAATAGAGAGCAATTCTTAAATAATTCATTCAGGGCTTGTGATGCAACCTGGATTTACCACATCTACACCCAGAGCTGAGTGAGACATAAGGTTGGGCACTTCTGGCTGATAGCATTGGTGAGGTTCGATGAGCAAATGCAGACCCTTTGAAGTCATACAGCATGGTACCCATTCCATGTGTCCCAACTCTCCAAGTTTAAGGGATTCTTCCTTCAGCTAAAACATGCATGGGAAACCACAGTATGGTGTACCGTGTGACTGGCAAACGTTTTCAAATGCATCTCAGTTTTCGTCCCCTTTTACTCGGGTTCACCATTCCAGACCCTTTACGAACACTCTCCCCACTTGGAGAGTCAGTGCCTTTAACCTCCTTTTGGGCAGAGTTTGCAATTTCTGCGCAAGATGAAAAGGAAGAGGGAGAACGAATGAGAGACTAGCTCTAGGTGTCTGCACGGGCAAATTTAACCCTCATTTCCCACCAGGAAGAGGAATTAACCAAAGGCTCAGCATGCCGTGCCGGAACCAGATTAGGGCCTGAAGCAATCCTGTGGGTTTGCGGCCAGCTCACAAGATAGCGAGTTGAAGAAAGGAGCTCAGGGGCACTGTAACTCACAAACCTGCAGAGTTATAAATGACAGCTATCGTCCAAAAATATATTGAAGGAAGGCTGAGAAGACGACGTGTAAGCGGGACAGATTTGCAGGAAAACGATTTCAGGGGGTAGACTGGAATTGCATTTAAAGCATAGGAAAAGAGGCAGAACGTCGACAATGATGCTCTTGGCCAAAAAGGGCGTATGCGTTTTTTCCTGAATATATTCAGGAAAAAACGCATACGCCCTTTTTGGCCAACCAAGCAAGCATGTTAAAGAAATCTGCACTACAATGAAGTCTCACTGCCCCCCGGTCAAAAGGGCCATCTGAAAAAAGTGTAAAATCCAGAAAGGCAACACAGGCCACGGAGAACAGGGAGCCTTGTTATGCTGATGGGCGGGATGTAAATTGCCAACAGCCACTCTGGAGAAGTGTATGGTGTTTCCCGGAACACCGAAAAAACAAAGCTATGGAGCCTACGTCACTTCCACTTATGGTCCTATAGCTTAGGGAAATTAAAATGAAAAACACACAGCCACCCCAAAGTGTCGGACGGCTCTGTTTACAAGAACCTCGTCTACGGTACAAGTTAAATATCCCAGAATGTGAAAAATGGATAAAGAAGTTGTGGTACGTACATACAATGGAATATCACTCAGCAATGAAATCTATGTCATCAGGCCCGTCGCGGCATAATGAGTGGATTCAGGTACGATGATTCTAAGTGAAATAAGTCACACAGAAAATGAAACATCATAAGATATCACTACTACACGGAATGTAAACTTGGCTACACATGAACTGAATTACAAAACAGAACAGGGTCTCAAATTTAGAAAACCAACTTATGCTTGCTCAAGGGGAAAGGTGAGTTGGGGTGCTGCATAAAACCAGAGATAGAAATTAGCACAGATACCTTTCCATAAGCCAAATATGTAATAGTCAAGACCTACCCCTTGCTCAACGAAATGGACTAAACACCCCATATTCAACGCCTAGGAATACACCTGACTAGTAAGAATCTTCAAACCCATGGATTTATATGTCTCCGTAAGAGAATGAAGCGTGTGTACAGCGGCATGAATGCAGCAGAGAAAATCCGATAAATCCCATTATCAAAATGAATTACACAAACAAAACCCAAGGACAGTGAAATAGAGAGCAATTCTTAAATAATTCATTCAGGGCTTGTGATGCAACCTGGATTTACCACATCTACACCCAGAGCTGAGTGAGACATAAGGTTGGGCACTTCGGGCTGATAGCATTGGTGAGGTTCGATGAGCAAATGCAGACCCTTTGAAGTCATACAGCATGGTACCCATTCCATGGGTCCCAACTCTCCAAGTTTAAGGGATTCTTCCTTCAGCTAAAACATGCATGGGAAACCACAGTATGGTGCACCGTGTGACTGGCAAACGTTTTCAAATGCATCTCAGTTTTCGTCCCCTTTTACTCGGGTTCACCATTCCAGACCCTTTACGAACACTCTCCCCACTTGGAGAGTCAGTGCCTTTAACCTCCTGTTGGGCACAGTTTGCAATTTCTGCGCAAGATGAAAAGGAATAGGGAGAACCAATGAGAGACTAGCTCTAGGTGTCTGCACGGGCAAATTTAACGCTCATTTCCCACCAGGAAGAGGAATTAACCAAAGGCTCAGCATGCCATGCCGGAACCAGATTAGGGCCTGAGGCAATCCTGTGGGTTTGCGGCCAGCTCACAAGATAGCGAGTTGAAGAAAGGAGCTCACGGGCACTGTAACTCACAAACTTGCAGAGTTATAAATGACAGCTATCGTCCAAAAATATATTGAAGGAAGGCTGCGAAGATGACTTGTAAGTGGGGCAGAATTGCAGGAAAACGATTTCAAGGGGTAGACGGGAATTGCATTTAAAGCATAGGAAAAGAGGCAGAACGTCGACAATGATGCTCTTGGCCAAAAAGGGCGTATGCGTTTTCTCCTGAATATATTCAGGAAAAAACGCATACGCCCTTTTTGGCCAACCAAGCAAGCATGTTAAAGATATCTGCACTACAATGAAGTCTCACTGCCCCCCGGTCAAAAGGGCCATCTGAAAAAAGTGTAAAATCCAGAAAGGCAGCACAGGCCATGGAGAACAGGGAGCCTTGTTATGCTGATGGGCGGGATGTAAATTGCCAACAGCCACTCTGGAGAAGTGTATGGTGTTTCCCGGAACATCTAAAAAACAAAGCTACGGAGCCTACGGCACTTCCACTTATGGTCCTATAGCTTAGGGAAATTAATATCAAAAACACACAGCCACCCCAAAGTGTCGGACGGCTCTGTTTACAAGAACCTCGTCTACGGTACAAGTTAAATATCCCAGAATGTGAAAAATGGATAAAGAAGTTGTGGTACGTACGTACAATGGAATATCACTCAGCAATGAAATCTATGTCATCAGGCCCGTCGCGGCATAATGAGTGGATTCAGGTACGATGATTCTAAGTGAAATAAGTCACACAGAAAATGAAACATCATAAGATATCACTACTACACGGAATGTAAACTTGGCTACACATGAACTGAATTACAAAACAGAACAGGGTCTCAAATTTAGAAAACCAACTTATGCTTGCTTAAGGGGAAAGGTGAGTTGGGGTGCTGCATAAAACCAGAGATAGAAATTAGCACAGATACCTTTCCATAAGCCAAATATGTAATAGTCAAGACCTACCCCTTGCTCAACGAAATGGACTAAACACCCCATATTCAACGCCTAGGAATACACCTGACTAGTAAGAATCTTCAAACCCATGGATTTATATGTCTCCGTAAGAGAATGAAGCGTGTGTACAGCGGCATGAATGCAGCAGAGAAAATCCGATAAATCCCATTATCAAAATGAATTACACAAACAAAACCCAAGGACAGTGAAATAGAGAGCAATTCTTAAATAATTCATTCAGGGCTTGTGATGCAACCTGGATTTACCACATCTACACCCAGAGCTGAGTGAGACATAAGGTTGGGCACTTCGGGCTGATAGCATTGGTGAGGTTCGATGAGCAAATGCAGACCCTTTGAAGTCATACAGCATGGTACCCATTCCATGGGTCCCAACTCTCCAAGTTTAAGGGATTCTTCCTTCAGCTAAAACATGCATGGGAAACCCAAAGTATGGTGCACCGTGTGACTGGCAAACGTTTTCAAATGCATCTCAGTTTTCGTCCCCTTTTACTCGGGTTCACCATTCCAGACCCTTTACGAACACTCTCCCCACTTGGAGAGTCAGTGCCTTTAACCTCCTGTTGGGCACAGTTTGCAATTTCTGCGCAAGATGAAAAGGAATAGGGAGAACGAATGAGAGACTAGCTCTAGGTGTCTGCACGGGCAAATTTAACGCTCATTTCCCACCAGGAAGAGGAATTAACCAAAGGCTCAGCATGCCGTGCCGGAACCAGATTAGGGCCTGAGGCAATCCTGTGGGTTTGCGGCCAGCTCACAAGATAGCGAGTTGAAGAAATGAGCTCAGGGGCACTGTAACTCACAAACTTGCAGAGTTATAAATGACAGCTATCGTCCAAAAATATATTGAAGGAAGGCTGCGAAGACGACTTGTATGTGGGGCAGAATTGCAGGAAAACGATTTCAGGGGGTAGACGGGAATTGCATTTAAAGCATAGGAAAAGAGGCAGAACGTCGACAATGATGCTCTTGGCCAAAAAGGGCGTATGCGTTTTTTCCTGAATATATTCAGGAAAAAACGCATACGCCCTTTTTGGCCAACCAAGCAAGCATGTTAAAGAAATCTGCACTACAATGAAGTCTCACTGCCCCCCGGTCAAAAGGGCCATCTGAAAAAAGTGTAAAATCCAGAAAGGCAGCACAGGCCATGGAGAACAGGGAGCCTTGTTATGCTGATGAGCGGGATGTAAATTGCCAACAGCCACTCTGGAGAAGTGTATGGTGTTTCCCGGAACACCGAAAAAACAAAGCTACGGAGCCTACGGCACTTCCACTTATGGTCCTATAGCTTAGGGAAATTAAAATCAAAAACACACAGCCACCCCAATGTGTCGGACGGCTCTGTTTACAAGAACCTCGTCTACGGTACAAGTTAAATATCCCAGAATGTGAAAAATGGATAAAGAAGTTGTGGTACGTACGTACAATGGAATATCACTCAGCAATGAAATCTATGTCATCAGGCCCGTCGCGGCATAATGAGTGGATTCAGGTACAATGATTCTAAGTGAAATAAGTCACACAGAAAATGAAACATCATAAGATATCACTAATACACGGAATGTAAACTTGGCTACACATGAACTGAATTACAAAACAGAACAGGGTCTCAAATTTAGAAAACCAACTTATGCTTGCTTAAGGGGAAAGGTGAGTTGGGGTGCTGCATAAAACCAGAGATAGAAATTAGCACAGATACCTTTCCATAAGCCAAATATGTAATAGTCAAGACCTACCCGTTGCTCAACGAAATGGACTAAACAAACCATATTCAACCCCTAGGAATACACCTGTGTAGTAAGAATCTTCAAACACTTGGATTTATATGTCTCTGTAAGAGAATGAAGCGTGTGTACAGCGGCATGAATGCAGCAGAGAAAATCCGATAAATCCCATTATCAAAATGAATTACACAAACAAAACCCAAGGACAGTGAAATAGAGAGCAATTCTTAAATAATTCATTCAGGGCTTGTGATGCAACCTGGATTTACCACATCTAAACCCAGAGCTGATTGAGACATAAGTTTGGGCACTTCGGGCTGATAGCATTGGTGAAGTTCGATGAGCAAATGCAGACCCTTTGAAGTCATACTGCATGGTACCCATTCCATGGGTCCCAACTCTCCAGGTTTAAGGGATTCTTCCTTCAGCTAAAACATGCATGGGAAACCCACAGTATGGTGCACCGTGTGACCGGCAAACGTTTTCAAATGCATCTCAGTTTTCGTC
Source organism: Delphinapterus leucas (assembly GCF_059928025.1). Classification (NCBI taxonomy): domain Eukaryota; kingdom Metazoa; phylum Chordata; class Mammalia; order Artiodactyla; family Monodontidae; genus Delphinapterus; species Delphinapterus leucas. The sequence continues at coordinate 14,101,524 of NW_028322236.1, read as the reverse complement.
CCCTTTTACTCAGGTTCACCATTCCAGACCCTTTACTAACACTCTCCCCACTTGGAGAGTCAGTGCTTTTAACTTCCTGTTTGGCACAGTTTGCAATTTCTGCACAAGATGAACAGGAATAGGGAGAACCAATGAGAGACTAGCTGTAGGTGTCTGCACGGGCAAATTTAGTGCTCATTTCCCACCAGGAGGAGGAATTAACCAAAGGCTCAGCATGCCGTGCCTGAACCAGATTAGGGCCTGACAATCGTGCGGGTTTGCAGCCTGCTCACAAGATAGCGAGTTGAAGAAAGGAGCTCAGGGGCACTGTAACTCACAAACCTGCAGAGTAATAAATGACAGCTATCGTCCAAAAATATATTGAAGGAGGTCTGCAAAGACGACTTGTAAGCGGGACAGATTTGCAGGAAAACGATTTCAGGGGGTAGACGGCAATTGCATTTAAAGCATAGGAAAAGAGGCAGAAAGTCAACAATGATGCTCTTGGCCAAAAAGGGCGTATGCGTTTTTTCCTGAATATATTCAGGAAAAAACGCATACGCCCTTTTTGGCCAACCAAGCAAGCATGTTAAAGAAATCTGCACTACAATGAAGTCTCACTGCCCCCCGGTCAAAAGGGCCATCTGAAAAAAGTGTAAAATCCAGAAATGCAGCACAGGCCATGGAGAACAGGGAGCCTTGTTATGTTGATGGGCGGGATGTAAATTGCCAACAGCCACTCTGGACAAGTGTATGGTGTTTCCCGGAACACCGAAAAAACAAAGCAACGAAGCCTACGGCACTTCCACTTATGGTCCTATAGCTTAAGGAAATTAAAATCAAAAACACACAAACACCCCAAAGTTTCGGACGGCTCTGTTTACAAGAACCTCGTCTACGGTTCAAGTTAAATATCCCAGAATGTGAAAAATGGATAAAGTAGTAGTGGTACATACATACAATGGAAAATCACACAGCAATGAAATCTATGTCATCAGGCCCGTCGCGGCATAATGAGTGGATTCATGTTCAAAGATTCTAAGGGAAATAAGTCACACAGAAAATGAAACATCATAAGATATCACTACTACACGGAATGTAATCTTGGCTACACATGAACTGAATTACAAAACAGAACAGGGTCTCAAATTTAGAAAACCAACTTTTGCTTGCTTAAGGGGAAAGGTGAGTTGGGGTGCTGCATAAAACCAGAGATAGAAATTAGCACAGACACCTTCACATAAGCCAAATATGTAATAGTCAAGGCCTAACCTTTGCACAATGAAATGGAATAAACAAACCATATTCAACGCCTAGGAATACACCTGACTGGTAAGAATCTTCAAACCCATGGATTTATATGTCTCCGTTAGGGAATGAAGCGTGTGTACAGCAACATGAATGCAGCAGAGAAAATCCGATAAATCCCATTATCAAAATGAATTACAAAAACCAAACACAAGGACAGTGAAATAGAGAGCAATTCTTAAACAATTCATTCAGGCTTGTGATGCAACCTGGATTTACCACATCTACACCCAGAGCTGAGTGTGACATAAGGTTAGGCACTTCGGGCTATTGCACTGGTGAGGTTCAATGAGCAAATGCAGACCCTTTGAAGACATACTGCATGGTACCCATTCCATGGGTCCCAAATCTCCAGTTATAAGGGATTCTTCCTTCAGCTCAAAACATGCATGGGAAACCCACAGTATGGTGGACCGTGTGACCGGCAAACGTTTTCAAATGCATCTCAGTTTTCCTCCCCTTTTACTCGGGTTCACCATTCCAGACCCTTTACTCACACTCTCCCCACTTGGAGAGTCAGTGCCTTTAACCTCCTGTTGGGCACAGTTTGCAATTTCTGCGCAAGATGAACAGGAATAGGGAGAACCAATGAGAGACTAGCTGTAGGTGTCTGTACGGGCAAATTTAACGCTCATTTCCCACCAGGAAGAGGAATTAACCAAAGGTTCAGCATGCCCTGCTGGAACCAGATAAGGGCCTGAAGCAATCCTGCGGGTTTGCGGCCAGCTCACAAGTTAGCGAGATGAAGAAAGGAGCTCAGGGGCACTTTAACTCACAAACCTGCAGAGTTATAAATGACAGCTATCGTCCAAAAATATATTGAAGTATGTCTGCGAAGAGGACTTAGAATTTGGGCAGAAATTCAGGAAAACGATTTCAGGGGGTAGACTGGAATTGCACTTAAAGCCTAGGAAAAGACGGAGAACAGCGACAATGATGCACTTGGCCAAAAAGGGCGTATGCGTTTTTTCCTGAATATAATCAGGAAAAAACGCATATGCCCTTTTTGGCCAACCAAGCAAGCGTGTAAAGAAATCTGCACTAAAATGAAGTCTCTCTGCCCCCCGGTCAAAAGGGCCATCTGAAAAAAGTGTAAAATCCAGAAAGGCAGGACAGGCCATGGAGAAGAGGGAGCATTGTTATCCTGATGGTCGGCATGTGAATTGCCAACAGCCACTCTGGAGAAGTGTATGGTATTTCCTGAAACACATAAGAAACAAAGCAACACAGCCTATGGCACTTCCACTTATGGTCCTATAGCTTAGGGAAATTAAAATCAAAACCACACAGGCACCCCAAAGTTTGGAACGGCTCTGTTTACAAGAACCTCGTCTACGGTACAAGTTAAATATCCCAGAGGGCGAAAAATGGATAAAGAAGTTGTGGTTCTTACGTACAATGGAATATCACTCAGCAATGAAATCTATGTCATCAGGCCCGTAGCGGCATAATGAGTGGATTCAGGTACGATGATTCTACGTGCAATAGGTCACACAGAAAAAGAAACATCATAAGATATCACTAATACACGGAATGTAAACTTGGCTACACATGAAATGAATTACAAAACAGAACAGTGTCTCAAATTTAGAAAACCAACTTATGCTTGCTTTTTGGGAAAGGTGAGTTCGGGTGCTGCATAAAAACAGAGATTGAAATTCGCACTGATACCGTTCCATAAGCCAAATATGTAATAGACAAGACCTACTGCTTGCTCAACGAAATGGGCTCAACACCCCATATTCAACGCCTAGGAATATACCTGCCTAGCAAGAGTCTTAAAACCCATGGATTTATATGTGTCCATAAGAGAATCCAGCGTGTGTTCAGTGGCCTAAAGGCAACAGTGAAAATCCGATAAATCACATTATCAAAATAAATTTCAAAAACAAAACACAATGACAGTGAAATAGAGAGCAATTCTTAAATAATTCACTCAGGGCTTCTGATGCAACCTGGATTTACCACATGTACACCCAGTGCTGGGGAGACATAAGGCCGGACACTTCGCCCAGATAGTATTGTTGAGGTTCGGTGAGCAATTGCAGACCCTTTGAAGTCATACTGCATGGTACCCATTCCAAGGGTCCCAACTCTCCAGGTTTAAGGGATTCTTCCTTCCGCTACATCATGTATGGGAAACCCAGAGTATGGTCCACCATGTGATTGGGAAACGTTTTCAAATGCATCTCAGTTTTCGTCCCTTTATACTCGGGTTCACCATTCCAGATGCTTAACTAACACTCTCCCCACTTGGAGAGTCAGTGCCTTTAACCTCCTGTTTGTCACAGTTTGCAATTTCTGCGCAAGATGAACAGGAATAGGGAGAACCAATGAGAGACTAGCTGTAGGTGTCTGCACGGGCAATTTAATGCTCATTTCTCACCAGGAAGTGGAATTAACCAAAGGCTCAGAATGCCGTGCCGGAACCAGATTAGGGCCTGAAGCAATACTGCGGGTGTGCAGGCAGCTCACAAGATAGCGAGTTGAACAAAGGAGCTCAGGGGCACTGTAATTCACAAACCTGCAGAGTTATAAATGACAGCTATCGTCCAAAAATATATTGAAGGAAGGCTGCGAAGAGGACTTGAAAGTGGGTCAGAATTCCAGGAAAACGATTTCAGGAGGTAGACGGGAAATGCACTGAAAGCATAGGAGAAGAGGCAGAACCTCGACAATGATGCACTTGTTCAAAAAGTGCATATGCGTTTTTTCCAAGGCCCTCCTTAAAGAGAGTAGGGGGCTCCCAGCATGCTTCAGTGGCCAACAGAGGGCCCACATCGCCAAGGTGACGTGAGCCAGCCAGGCAGGAGTGACCTCACATCAGAGGGCCCACCTCACAGAAGGGTAAGGGACCCAGCCATTATCAGACTCTCACCAGAGGGCCCACATCAGCAAGGGGCTGGGAACCAGGCAGGAGTGTCTTCACACCCGTGGGGCCACATCATCGCAAGTTGAGGTACCCAGCACATGTGGCCTCAAACCAGAGGACCCACATCTCCATGGGTCTCGGAGCGAGGCAGGCAGGATGAACCTCAAAACACGTGGCCCATTGTATAAAAAAGGTGAGGAATCCAGCAGTTGGAACATCCCAGCAGGCGGCCCAGAGCACCGAGGCTATGGGATCCAGGCAATGATGAACTCACAACAGAGGGCCCTCATCATGAAACTGTGAGCAACCTAGCCATTGTGACCTCAGAGCACAAGGCCCACATCCCCATGGGGAAGCGAACCAAGCAGGAGTGTCATCGCACCAGTGGGCACACATCAGAAAATGTGGGGAGCCCAGCAGTTAGGGCCTGATGCCAGAGGGCCCTCATCACTGAGGAGAGGAGGCTACCAGCAGGCTCCAACTGCTACAAGAGGGCCAACGTCGCCAATGCGGGGTGTGCCAGCCAGGCAGGAGTGACCTCAGAGCAGAGGGCCAACCTCAAAAAAGTGTGAGGAACCCAAAGAGGATTAGACTCTCACCAGAGGGCCCACATCACCAAGAGGATCAGAACCAGGCAGGACTCTCTTCACACCAGGGTGACCACATCATAGAAAGGTGAGGAACCCAGCACATGTGGCCTAAACCAGAAGACCCACATCTCCAAGGGGCTCGGAGTGAGGCATGCAGGAGTAGCCTCACAACACAGGGCCCATAGAATAAAAAAGCTGAGGAATCCTGCAGTGGGAACCTCCCAGCAGGCGGCCCAGAGCACCGAGTCTATGCGATCCAGGCTGCAGTGAACTCACAGCAGAGGGCCCATATCATGAAACTGTGAGCAACCCAGCCATTGGGACCTCACAGCAGAAGGCCCACATCCCCATGGGTTTGGGAACATGGCAAGAGTGTCCTCGCACCACTTAGCACGTATCAGAAAAAGTGGGTACCCAGCAGTTACGGCCTGACGCTAGAGAGCCCTCATCACCGAGGGGAGGTGGCTCCCAGCAGGCTCCAACTGCCACAAGAGGGCCGATGTCGCCAAGGCGGGGTGTGCCAGCCAGTCAGTAGTGACCTCACAGCAGAGGGCCCACCTCACAGAAGGGTGAGGAACCCAGCAAGGATCAGACTCTCACCAGAGGGCCCACATCACCAAGGGGATAGAAACCAGGCAGGAGTGTCCTCACACCAGCGGGGCCACATCATCGAAAGGTGAGGGACCCAGCACACGTGGCCTCAAACCAGAGGACACACATCACCAAGGGGCTGGGAGTGAGTCAGGCAGGAGGAGTCTCCAAACAGAGGGCCCATAGAAGAGAAAAGGTGAGGAATCCCGCAGTTGGAACCTCCCCGCAGGCGGCCAGGAGCAGCGAGGCTATGGGATCCAGGCCGGAGTGAACTCACACCAGAGGGCCCTCATCATGAAACTGAGCCACCCACCGTTGGGACCTCAGAGCAGAAGGCCCATATTCCCATGGGGTTGGAAACCTGGCAGGAGTGTACTCACACCACAGGGCGCACATCAGAAAATTTTGGGAGCCCAGGAGTTAGAGCCTGACGCCAGAGGGCCCTCATTACCGAGGGGAGGAGACTCCCAGCAGGCACCAACTCCCAACTGAGGGCCCACGTCGCCAAGGTGACGTGTGCCAGTCAGGCAGGAGTGACCTCACAGCAGAGGGCCTACCTCACAGAAGGGTGAGGAAACCAGCCAGGATAAGACTCTCACCAGAGAGCCCACATCACCAAGGGGACCGGAACAAGGCAGGAGTGTCCTCACACCAGTGTGGCCACATTATAGAAAGGTGACGAACCCAGCACATGTGGCCTAAACCAGAGGACCCACATTTCCAAGGTGCTCCGAGTGAGGCAGGCAGGAGTAGCCTAACAACACAGGGCCCACAGAATAAAAAATGTGAGGAATCCAGCAGTTGGAACCCCCCAGCAGGTGGCCCAGAGTACGGAGCCTATGTGATCCAGGCCACAGTGAACTCACAGCAGAGGGCTCACATCATGACACTGTGAGCAACCCAGCTGGTGGGACCTCAGAGCAGAAGGCCCACATCCCCATGGGGATGGGAACGTGGCAGGAGTGTACTCGCACGACAGGGCACATATCAGAAAATTTTGGGAGCCCATGAGTTAGGGCCTGACGCCAGAGGGCCCTCATTACCGAGGGGAGGAGACTCCCAGCAGGCACCAACTCCCAACTGAGGACCCACATCGCCAAGGTGATGTGTGCCAGCCAGGCAGGAGTGACCTCACAGCAGAGGGCCCACCTCCCAGAAGGGTGAGGAATCCAGCCAGGATCAGACTCTCACCAGAGGGCCCCCATCACCAAGGGGATGGGAACCAGGCAGGAGTGTCCTCACACCAGTGGGGCCACATCAATAAAGGTGAGGAAACCGGCACATGTGGCCTCAAACCAGAGGACCCACATCACAAAGGGGCTGGGAGTGAGTCAGGAAGGAGGAGCATGAAAACACAGGACCCAAAGAATAAAAATGGTAAGGAATCCAGCAGTAGGAACCTCCCAGCAGGCGGCTCAGAGCACAGAGTCTATGGGATCTAGGCCTGAGTGAACTAACACCAGAGAGCCAACATCCTGAAACTGTGAACAACACAGGTGTTGGGACCATAGAGCAGAAGGCACATGGGGATGGGAACCTGGCAGGAGTGCCCTCACACCACTTAGCACGTATCAGAAAATGTGGGTAACCAGCAGTTAGGGCCTGATGCCAGAGGGCCTCATCACTGAGGGGAGGAGGCTCCCAGCGGGCTCCAACTGCCACCAGAGGGCCGACGTCGCCAAGGCGGGGTGTGTCAGCCAGGCAGGAGTGACCTCAGAGAAGAGGGCCCACCTCACAGAAGTGTGAGGAGCCCAACCAGGATCAGACTCTCACTGGAGGGCTCACATCACCAAGGGCATGGGAACCAGGCAGGAGTGTCCGCACACCAGTGGGGCCACATCTGCGAAAGGTGAGGAACCCAGCACATGTGGCCTCAAACCAGAGGACACACATCACCAAGGGGCTGGGAGTGAGGCAGGTGTCTGGAGGGGCACATTTAACTCTAATTTCCCACCAGGAAGAGGAATTAACCAAAGGCTCAGAGTGCCGTGCGGGACCCTGATTACGGCCTGAAGCAAACCTGCGGTTCTGTGGCCAGCTTTCAAGGAAACGAGTTAAGAAAGGAAATCACAGGCACTGTAATTCACAAACCTGCAGAGTTATAAATGACAGCTATTGGCAAAAATATATTGAAGTAAGTCTGCACAGAGGACTTGAAAACGAGGCAGAATTGCAGGAATCATATTTCAGGAGGTAGATTGGAATTGCATTTAAAGCATGTGAAAAGCGGCAGATCTTTGACAGTGATGCACTTGGACAAAAAGTGCGTATACATTTTTTCCTGAATATATTCAGGAAAAAACGCATATGCCCTTTGTGGCCAACCAAGAATTCGAGCAATGGAAATCCGCACTACAATGAACTCTCATTTCCCATTCGTCAAAAGAGTCATCTGAAAAAAGTGTAAAACCCAGAAACACAGGACAGGCCATGGAGAACAGGGAGCCTTGTTATGCTGATGGACGGGATGTAAATTGCCAACAGACACTCTGGTGATGTTTATGGTGTATGCTGAAACATCTAAAAAACAAAGCTACAGAGCCTAGGGCACTTCCACTTTTGGCCCTATAGCTTAGGAAAATTAAAATCAACAAGACACAGCCAACACAATATCCAGGGCTGCTGTGTTTACAAGAACCTTGAGTCCAGTACAAATTAAATATCCCAGAAAGAAAAAAATGGATAAAGGAGTTGTCCTACTTACGTACAACGGAATATCACTCAGCAATGAAATCAATGTCATCAGGCCTGTAGCAGCAAATTGAGTGGATTTAAGTATGATGATTCTAAGAGAAATATGTCACACAGAGAAACATAATTATCATAAGATATCACAAATAGAGGGAGTGTAAACTTGGCTACACATAAACTGAATTACAAAACCGAGCAGAGTCTCACATTTAGATAAAAACTTATGCTTGCTTAACGGGAAAGTTGAGTTGGGGTGCTGTATAAAACCAGAGATTGAAATGAGCACACATACCGTTCCATAAGCCAAATATGTAATAGACAAGACCTACTCTTTGCTCAACGAAATAGACTAATCCATGGTGTATCACCTCACACCTGTTAGAATGGGCATCATCAGAAAATCTACAAACAACAAATGCTGGAAAGGGTGCGGAGATAAGGAAACCTCTTCCACTATTGTTGGGAATGTAAATTGATGCAGTCACTGTGGAGAACATTATGGAGTTTCTTATAAAACTAAGAATAGAATTACCATATAATACAGCAATCCCACTACTGGGCATATACCCAGACAAAACCATAAAACGAAAAGAGACATTCACCGCAATGTTCATTGCATCACTATTTACAATATCCAGGTAATGGAAGCAAACTAAATGCCCACAGACAGACGAATGCATAAAGATAAGGTACATATATAAAATGGAATATTACTAAGCCATAAAAAGGAATGAAATTGGGTCATTTGTAGAGACGTTGATGGATCTAGAGACTGTCATACAGAGTGAAGTAAGTCAGAAAGAGAAAAACAAATCCTGTATATAAATGCATATATGTGGAACCTAGAAAAGTTGTACAGATGAACCGTTTTGCAAGGCAGAAATAGAGCAACAGATGTAGACAACAAACGTATGGACACCAAGGGGGGAAAGCTGTTAGGGGGGTGGTGGTGGGAGGAGTTGAGAGATTGGGATTGGCATGTATACATTTCTATGTATAAATAGGTAACCAAAAAGAACCTGCTGTATAAAAAAATAAAATAAAATTCAAAATTACAAAAAGTAAAACAGAAAAAATATTCTTCCCTTCATATACATGTATTTATATGAATAAATTATTTCCATGCTTATATCTGTAAATACAAAAAAGAGGAATAAATTCTACCTTGAACCAAAAACGAAAAAAAGAAAAAAAAACAGAACCCACCAGTTACACAGAGGAAAACCGTATCAGGGCCCTTGCTCCAGTTGTAAACAATTCTGAAGTTGGTCAGTGGTGGGGAATCATCTCCCATTCAGCCAGCATGCCCCACACAACAAGCGTCCTCATTGCAAAGCTGGGGGCCCGTGCCGAGGCATCTGTGAGTAAACGTGGGCCGAGCCCCAGGCCAGCTGCTGCTGAAATGTTCCCACCCTTCCCAGGTAAAACACCTGAATATGTACAAGGACTTGAAAGCCTAGAGGAAGGGCCATGGAGCCACATGAGCGACAGCATGCCAGCCGACTTGGTGCCTGCAGGCCAGACAGGATGGTCCTGGCCCTGGGTGCTCTTCTGGAAGCTTTCCATTTCCCTGCCTGAGATACCCCTCCTGTCCCGGCCCCCACTGCTTTCTTCCTTACTCACCTCTGCCCAGGGAGAAATTCCAGCGGCAGGTATGGGTGGCACATCCTCTTCTTTAGCAGGTGGCATCTTGGCAACTGCTGCAGAAAGTCCAGCAGAGCCCCACTCACACTGGGCAACCCACAAAGCCGTGGCCTCTCACTCCCTCCCACCAGTCCAGCCCCGAGACTGCTGACAGGGCAGAAAATGGCGTCAGGCACAGCTGCAGGTGCTCTTGCTGCCTGGAGCGGTGTTTATATTGATCTCAACCCAGGCACACCTGGGGAGGGATGGCCGGCATGGTCAGGCTTCCCAGGCCAGCCAATAATCACCCCTCAGGGGCTCACAGTTGCAGAAACTGGAACTTGCTGAATCGGCCAGGTCCAAGGAACAGGTGTGGGCTCCTGAGAGTCAGGATAGACAAGGGGCTGCAGCTCTGGCTTGTTTTCTAATTATATTATCTGGCCCATGAGTGGGAGACAACTTCAAGAAAACCATCTCCTAATGAGAAGTACCCAGGAGTCAGGGAGAGCAGGGGTGGGTGGTGGGTGGAGACAGAGGCCTGGTGCCCCGGGTGCAGTGGAAATCTCTGGAAGACCAGGTGGAGGGAGGCCACACAGAGTGATGCCCAGGGTCACAGACCTGTCGGAGCTGCTGTTTGTTAGTTCAAGTCCTGCTCTGAGGTGCTCTGTGTCAGATCTGAGTGACAGGTGAGCTGGGAGTGCTCTGCAATGAGGGCGATGTGCATGGTTCCTGTGTGCCCAGCCCTGCCACGGTACCTGAAAGGGTAGCTCTGTATCCTGGGAGGGGCCTGACCACGAGAGCCCCATGGGCTGCAGGGGAACCTGCCCAGGGAACCCCATATCCTGGGAGGGGCCTGAACACGAGAGCCCCGTGGGCTGGGGTGGGGGTGGGGTACCTGCCCAGGTGAGCTCCATATCCTGGGATTGGCCTGACCTTGAGAGCCCCATGGGCAGCTGGAGTCCTGGTAAAAGATGTCAGGACAGTCAGTGAACCACCGAGGATATACCTCCAGTAGTTCCTAAACCCTACACCCTGCTGGTCATTCTACTAACCACCAGGACATGGTATTCTGTATTAGTCTTCAATGAAGCCTTCTTTTGTATTCTATTAGTCCCAGAGTCACAAGAAATTTTGGCTTGTGAGTGGCAGGACTCAACATACAACTAAAACAATACTTCCGGGCCGTGTTGCCCCAAGGGTTCAAAAATTCCCACACCATCTTTGGGGAAAGCTCAGCTAAAGACCTAAAAGTTCTACCTCTGGAAAAGGAAACACTCCTTCAATATGCAGACGACATTCTGATCGCCAGCCCTACTAAGGAGACCTCTGAACTACCAAGCCAATAAAGGATACAAGTTGTCCAAGAAAAAGCTCAAATATCACAGACTATGGTGACCTGCGTGGGCTGCATTCTCACAGAAGGTCGGAGAAGCCCATCCCAGGAAAGGGAAGAAACAATTTACAGCCTTACCCATTTCTAAAACTAGAAGACAGCTTAGGGGTTCCTGGGGAGGCCAGGGTTTGCTGCTTCTGGATCCCTAACTACAGTCTACTAGCTGGGCCTCTATATGAAACACTGAAAGAAAAAGATGATGATCCTTTTGAATAGAATCCAGAAGTGGCCTTTCAAGAATGGAAAGAGCAGTCAATTCAGACCCTTGCCCTGGAACTCCCTAATTTAGCTAAACCCTTTGACCTTTACATTCCTAGTGAAATTTGAATGGCCATTGGAGTATTAGTGCAAAACCTGGGACCACTTGAAATGGAACAATGCAAGAATGCCATCCAGGTAGGATAAACTACGGTCACCAAGGGGCTTGGCCCACCGCCACATCTGGCCAAGATACTGGCAGTATCTGAAAACCTGGAAATCAGCAGCCCAAAAGGCCACCTCCCTCCTAAGGGAAAAGGACCCCACGTGGTGATCCTAACCCCCAACCATGCCCTGAAGTTGCAGGGTTTGCTCCGTGGGCACACTGACCTTGAGTGAGGAGGTCCTCCAACTCCAACCTCCAGAGAGATAACTGGGGCAAAGTGGCACCATGACGACTCATGTGACCATCACTTGACCTGGAGTTTCTCTCATAAAACAACAAGAGTGTGTCCCAAAAGAGTAGACTACTGCTTGCAGGACTTACTGCACCCAGAGGGGAGGTAATAATCTTGGCAGGGGAACCGTATATCACGCTGTCACCATAGAAAAGCCTACAGACACTGTGATGATGGTGGCCAATAAGACCGGCTGGACTCCTGTTTACTTCAAAAGGCTGTTGACTCAGTGGCCATCATGGTCCTTCATCACCACTGACCCTGGACTGTCTGGGAGTTGAGCAGTCAGGGTGCTGACACCTGGTGCTGTTTTTACGTTAATTCAGGGGCCTAACTGAAGAAAGCACAGACTACTGGTCAGAGCATCTAGGCTGGCAGAAACGGTCAGCCTAAGGTGGCTGAACAAATGTGCGGCGGGGTGAAACTGGACCTCACAGCGTCACTGCACATCTCCTTCCTGGACCCTTAAAGGTCATTTGAATCTATAACACTACCAATACTTGTGCTCAGGCGGACGAGCAGGGAGGCAGGAGGCCTGCGGACAATCAACGTCACCTGGAGGCTGCTGGGGAGAAGTTCAGACCCTCTCCCACGGGTATGAGGGCTCCTAACTCAGCACTCAGCAGTTACAGATGAAGGGTCTGCACCCTCAGCACTCTAAGAATGAGGAAGGGGACAAAATGCAGAAGAGGGGTTTGTCCCAGGCAAAGCCCCTTAAAAATCCCTGGGAGATAAAAATAGAATCTGGGCAATAAAATAAAGTCTAACCTTTTTTATCCTTTGTGCTTTGTCTAATTTCACGTGCTCCTAGGGTCCCGCATACAGAGGTTCAACAGCCGGCACTTCAGACCAGATTTCCTAGTGCAGAATGGCTGGGTCGACACTTCAGCTCCTGGAGCACAGTGCAGACTCCGCGATATAGAGCCTGAGCTGCAGCCAACCGGGCCCTCGAGAGCTCCGCCCCCTCCCTCCCACTGACTCTGACAGGATCTCTACACAGCAGCCCAGCCCACAGCCCACGGGGTAGCACATGCTCTCACCTCTGCATTCTCTGATCAAAATATAAAGTTTCCTTTGCTTCTGAACCAAACTCAGTCTCGATCTGTTGGCTCCAATGACACTGGGCAGGGGGACACTTGTTGGGGTCCACTCTGGAGGATCAGTAACAGAAATTGAGAACATTGTAACTTCAATGAACAGATGTGTGAGCCAAACTGTAATTAACATAGAACAGTGTATAAGGCTCGGGTAAAATAAGATGTTTCTAACACTTCCATTTGATATTTCCATCACTTTATTATAAGCAAGTTCAGTGAAAGGTTTGTCTTATTTGTCAGGTCAATACTAGAGAAACGAAGTGATTTCTTTCCAAGGATGTACATCTAATAATCTTGGTTAAAGCTTCAATCTTGTTTTAAATGCTTTTCCATTGACAATGATACCTCTCTTTCAGCTCCCCCATTTCTGAGAAGTATAAAATCTTATAATTTATTATTACCAAAGGGGAAAGGTGGGAGGAGGGATAAATTAACAGTTTGGGATTAACACATACACACTGGTATGTATAAAATCGATCATTAACAAGGAACTACTGTACAGCACAGGGAACTACACTCAATATTTTGCAATAACCTATAAGGGGAAATAATCTGAAAAAAGAATAGATATTTTTATTGACATCATCTATTAATGACAGTTAAAATGGAACCTAAGGGAAGCCGGTGGTGAGTGCTTCTGACCCTGAAGACTTCAATCATCTAAAGTTTGGACTCTGCCTACTTCCCAAGGCCCTTAATGAACCTATGTGTAGCCGTAGCTTAAAAAATTCCCCAGTTTGGGTTGTGGAGAGACACTGATTTTGAAAAAGCCCTGGTGTTCTCCTCACATGAATGGGACACTTCCTACAGCTAAAATATGCCTGTCACACCCAGAAGATGGTATACCGTCTGATCGGGAAGAGTTTGGAAAAGGCATCTCATCTCATCTCCTGGTGCTCGGGTTCACCCCTCCTGTGTCTTTACGAACAGTCTCCCCACTTGGAGATGTCAGCACTGTCAACATCCTGTTGCATACAGTTTGGAATTTGTCCAGAGGATGAAGCAGAAGGAGGAGGAACAATGAGAGACAAGTCCTAGGTGTTCGGACAGGCACATGTCACTCTAATTTCCAATCAGGAAGACGAATTGACTAAAAGCTAGGGTTGCCCATGGAAACAGAATAGGGCTTGAGGAAATCCCGCTGCTTTGTGGCCAGTTCCCATAAACACAAGTTGAAAAATGGAACTCAGGGACACTAAAATTCACGAAACTGCAGAGTTGAAAATATCTCTCACTGAAAAATGTCTTGAGGAAAGTCAGAGAAAAGGACTTGTAAGCAACGGAGAATGGCAGGAAAGGGATTGGAAGAGGTAGAAAGGACTCGCCATTAAGCACAAGAAAAGGGGCTGAACATTGCCAACATTGCAGTTGGCCAAAAAGGGTGTATGCGTCTTTTTCTGTATATATTCAAGAAAAGGGCATACACTTTTTTAGCCAACCAAACAGGTGCGCACTGGAAATCAGTACTACAAAACATATCACTTCGCATCAGTCAGAAGAGCCTTCCTCATAAAGTGTAAACACCAGAAATGCAGGACAGGGCAAGGAGAAAAGGGAGCCCTGTGAGGCTTATAGTGGAAATGTATATTGCCAATGGTCACTCTTGAGAAGTGTATTGTGTTTACTAAAGCATCTAAAAAATGAGCTACAGAGCACAGGGCACTTGCACTCATGGACGTATATCTTGGGAAAGACAAAAATGGAGAGGACACAGGCACCCCAATGTTTACCGCCTCTCTGTTTAAAATATCCTCGACTAGGATATAATTTATATGTCTCTGGAGGGAAAAAATGGATAGAGGTGTGGCACTTATGTAGAGTGGAATATTACTCAGCCTGAAAATCAGTGAAATATAGCCAGTTGTAACAACCCCAGAGTAGTTACGTATGATCATTCAAAGTCACATAATTCAAAAAGAAAAAGACAAACAATATTACTAATACATGGAATGTAAACGTGGCTACAAAGTACCTGAATTACAAAACAGAATGGGGTCTCAAATTTAGAAGACCAACTTATGTTTGCTTAAGGAAAAAGGAGAGTTGGGGAGCTGCATAAAACCAGAGATTGAAATTAGCACAGATACCGTTCCATAAGCCAAATATGTAATAGAAAAAACCTACTCCCTGGTCAACAAAATGGGCTCAACACGCCATATTCAACACCTACGAATACACCTGACTAGTAAGAATCTTCAAACTCATGGATTTATATGTCTCCGGAAGAGAATCAAGCGTGAGTACAGCGGCATGAACGGAGCAGTGAAAATGCGATAAATCCCATTATCAAAATAAATTACAAAAACAAAACACAATGAGAGTGAAATAGAGAGCAATTCTTAAATAATTCATTCAGGGCTTGTGATGCAACCTGGATTTACCACATCTACACCCAGAGCTGAGTGAGACATAAGGTTGGGCACTTCAGGCTGATAGCATTGTTGAGGTTCAATGAGCAAATGCAGACCCTTTGAAGTCATACTGCATGGTACCCATTCCATGGGTCCCAACTCTCCAGGTTTAAGGGATTCTTTCTTCAGCTAAAACATGCATGGGAAACCCACAGTATGGTGCACCGTGTGACCAGGAAAGGTTTTCAAATGCATCTCAGTTTTCGTACCCTTTTACTCGGGTTCACCATTCCAGAAACCTTACTAACACTCTCCCCACTTGGAGAGTCAGTGCCTTTAACCTCCTGTTTGGCACAGTTTGCAATTTCTGCGCAAGATGAACAGGAATAGGGAGAACCAATGAGAGACTAGCAGTAAGTGTCTGCACGGGCAAATTTAATGCTCATTTCCCACCAGGAAGAGGAATTAACCAAAGGATCAGCATGCCGTGCTGGAACCAGATTAGGGCCTGAAGCAATCCTGCGGGTTTGCGCCCAGCTCACAAGTTGCGAGTTGTAGAATGGAGCTCAGGGGCACTGTAACTCACAAACATGCAGAGTTATAAATGACAGCTATCGTCCAAAAATATATTGAAGGAAGGCTGCGAATACGACTTGTAAGCAGGGCAGAATTGCAGGAAATCGATTTCAGGGGGTACACGGGAATTGCATTTAAAGCATAGGAAAAGAGGCAGAACGTCGACAATGATGCTCTTGGCCAAAAAGGGCGTATGCGTTTTTTCCTGAATATATTCAGGAAAAAACGCATACGCCCTGTTTGGCCAACCAAGCAAGCATGTTAAAGAAATCTGCACTACAATGAAGTCTCACTGCCCCCCGGTCAAAAGGGCAATCTGAAAAAAGTGTAAAATCCAGAAAGGCAACACAGGCCACTGAGAACAGGGAGCCTTGTTATGCTGATGGGCGGGATGTAAATTGCCAACAGCCACTCTGGAGAAGTGTATGGTGTTTCCCGGACCACCGAAAAAACAAAGCTACGGAGCCTACGTCACTTCCACTTATGGTCCTATAGCTTAGGGAAATTAAAATGAAAAACACACAGCCACCCCAAAGTGTCGGACGGCTCTGTTTACAAGAACCTCGTCTACGGTACAAGTTAAATATCCCAGAATGTGAAAAATGGATAAAGAAGTTGTGGTACGTACGTACAATGGAATATCACTCAGCAATGAAATCTATGTCATCAGGCCCGTCGCGGCATAATGAGTGGATTCATGTACGATGATTCTAAGTGAAATAAGTCACACAGAAAATGAAACATCATAAGATATCACTAATACACGGAATGTAAACTTGGCTACACATGAACTGAATTACAAAACAGAACAGGGTCTCAAATTTAGAAAACCAACTTATGCTTGCTTAAGGGGAAAGGTGAGTTGGGGTGCTGCATAAAACCAGAGATAGAAATTAGCACAGATAGCTTTCCATAAGCCAAATATGTAATAGTCAAGACCTACCCCTTGCTCAACGAAATGGACTAAACACCCCATATTCAACGCCTAGGAATACACCTGAATAGTAAGAATCTTCAAACCCATGGATTTATATGTCTCCGTAAGAGAATGAAGCGTGTGTACAGCGGCATGAATGCAGCAGAGAAAATCCGATAAATCCCATTATCAAAATGAATTACACAAACAAAACCCAAGGACAGTGAAATAGAGAGCAATTCTTAAATAATTCATTCAGGGCTTGTGATGCAACCTGGATTTACCACATCTACACCCAGAGCTGAGTGAGACATAAGGTTGGGCACTTCGGGCTGATAGCATTGGTGAGGTTCGATGAGCAAATGCAGACCCTTTGAAGTCATACAGCATGGTACCCATTCCATGGGTCCCAACTCTCCAAGTTTAAGGGATTCTTCCTTCAGCTAAAACATGCATGGGAAACCCACAGTATGGTGCAACGTGTGACTGGCAAACGTTTTCAAATGCATCTCAGTTTTCGTCCCCTTTTACTCGGGTTCACCATTCCAGACCCTTTACGAACACTCTCCCCACTTGGAGAGTCAGTGCCTTTAACCTCCTGTTGGGCACAGTTTGCAATTTCTGCGCAAGATGAAAAGGAATAGGGAGAACGAATGAGAGACTAGCTCTAGGTGTCTGCACGGGCAAATTTAACGCTCATTTCCCACCAGGAAGAGGAATTAACCAAAGGCTCAGCATGCCGTGCCGGAACCAGATTAGGGCCTGAGGCAATCCTGTGGGTTTGCGGCCAGCTCACAAGATAGCGAGTTGAAGAAATGAGCTCAGGGGCACTGTAACTCACAAACTTGCAGAGTTATAAATGACAGCTATCGTCCAAAAATATATTGAAGGAAGGCTGCGAAGACGACTTGTAAGTGGGGCAGAATTGCAGGAAAACGATTTCAGGGGGTAGACGGGAATTGCATTTAAAGCATAGGAAAAGAGGCAGAACGTCGACAATGATGCTCTTGGCCAAAAAGGGCGTATGCGTTTTTTCCTGAATATATTCAGGAAAAAACGCATACGCCCTTTTTGGCCAACCAAGCAAGCATGTTAAAGAAATCTGCACTACAATGAAGTCTCACTGCCCCCCGGTCAAAAGGGCCATCTGAAAAAAGTGTAAAATCCAGAAAGGCAGCACAGTCCATGGAGAACAGGGAGCCTTGTTATGCTGATGGGCGGGATGTAAATTGCCAACAGCCACTCTGGAGAAGTGTATGGTGTTTCCCGGAACACCGAAAAAACAAAGCTACGGAGCCTACGGCACTTCCACTTATGGTCCTATAGCTTAGGGAAATTAAAATCAAAAACACACAGCCACCCCAATGTGTCGGACGGCTCTGTTTATAAGAACCTCGTCTACGGTACAAGTTAAATATCCCAGAATGTGAAAAATGGATAAAGAAGTTGTGGTACGTACGTACAATGGAATATCACTCAGCAATGAAATCTATGTCATCAGGCCCGTCGCGGCATAATGAGTGGATTCAGGTACGATGATTCTAAGTGAAATAAGTCACACAGAAAATGAAACATCATAAGATATCACTAATACACGGAATGTAAACTTGGCTACACATGAACTGAATTACAAAACAGAACAGGGTCTCAAATTTAGAAAACCAACTTATGCTTGCTTAAGGGGAAAGGTGAGTTGGGGTGCTGCATAAAACCAGAGATAGAAATTAGCACAGATACATTTCCATAAGCCAAATATGTAATAGTCAAGACCTACCCCTTGCTCAACGAAATGGACTAAACACACCATATTCAACCCCTAGGAATACACCTGTGTAGTAAGAATCTTCAAACACTTGGATTTATATGTCTCTGTAAGAGAATGAAGCGTGTGTACAGCGGCATGAATGCAGCAGAGAAAATCCGATAAATCCCATTATCAAAATGAATTACACAAACAAAACCCAAGGACAGTGAAATAGAGAGCAATTCTTAAATAATTCATTCAGGGCTTGTGATGCAACCTGGATTTACCACATCTAAACCCAGAGCTGAGTGAGACATAAGTTTGGGCACTTCGGGCTGATAGCATTGGTGAAGTTCGATGAGCAAATGCAGACCATTTGAAGTCATACTGCATGGTACCCATTCCATGGGTCCCAACTCTCCAGGTTTAAGGGATTCTTCCTTCAGCTAAAACATGCATGGGAAACCCACAGTATGGTGCACCGTGTGACCGGCAAACGTTTTCAAATGCATCTCAGTTTTCGTCCCCTTTTACTCGGGTTCACCATTCCAGACCCTTTACGAACACTCTCCCCACTTGGAGAGTCAGTGCCTCTAACCTCCTTTTGGGCAGAGTTTGCAATTTCTGCGCAAGATGAAAAGGAAGAGGGAGAACGAATGAGAGACTAGCTCTAGGTGTCTGCACGGGCAAATTTAGTGCTCATTTCCCACCAGGAGGAGGAATTAACCAAAGGCTCAGCATGCCGTGCCTGAACCAGATTAGGGCCTGACAATCGTGCGGGTTTGCAGCCAGCTCACAAGATAGCGAGTTGAAGAAAGGAGCTCAGGGGCACTGTAACTCACAAACCTGCAGAGTAATAAATGACAGCTATCGTCCAAAAATATATTGAAGGATGTCTGCAAAGACGACTTGTAAGCGGGACAGATTTGCAGGAAAACGATTTCAGGGGGTAGACGGCAATTGCATTTAAAGCATAGGAAAAGAGGCAGAAAGTCAACAATGATGCTCTTGGCCAAAAAGGGCGCATGCGTTTTTTCCTGAATATATTCAGGAAAAAACGCATACGCCCTTTTTGGCCAACCAAGCAAGCATGTTAAAGAAATCTGCACTACAATGAAGTCTCACTGCCCCCCGTCAAAAGGGCCATCTGAAAAAAGTGTAAAATCCAGAAAGGCAGCACAGGACATGGAGAACAGGGAGCCTTGTTATGCTGATGGGCGGGATGTAAATTGCCAACAGCCACCCTGGAGAAGTGTATGGTGTTTCCCGGAACACCGAAAAAACAAAGCTACGGAGCCTACGGCACTTCCACTTATGGTCCTATAGCTTAGGGAAATTAAAATCAAAAACACACAGCCACCCCAATGTGTCGGACGGCTCTGTTTACAAGAACCTCGTCTACGGTACAAGTTAAATATCCCAGAATGTGAAAAATGGATAAAGAAGTTGTGGTACGTACGTACAATGGAATATCACTCAGCAATGAAATCTATGTCATCAGGCCCGTCGCGGCATAATGAGTGGATTCAGGTACGATGATTCTAAGTGAAATAAGTCACACAGAAAATGAAACATCATAGGATATCACTAATACACGGAATGAAAACTTGGCTACACATGAACTGAATTACAAAACAGAACAGGGTCTCAAATTTAGAAAACCAACTTATGCTTGCTTAAGGGGAAAGGTGAGTTTGGGTGTTGCATAAAACCAGAGATAGAAATTAGCACAGATACCTTTCCATAAGCCAAATATGTAATAGTCAAGACCTACCCCTTGCTCAACGAAATGGACTAAACAAACCATATTCAACGCCTAGGAATACACCTGACTGGTAAGAATCTTCAAACCCATGGATTTATATGTCTCCGTTAGGGAATGAAGCGTGTGTACAGCAACATGAATGCAGCAGAGAAAATCCGATAAATCCCATTATCAAAATGAATTACAAAAACCAAACACAAGGACAGTGTAATAGAGAGCAATTCTTAAACAATTCATTCAGGCTTGTGATGCAACCTGGATTTACCACATCTACACCCAGAGCTGAGTGTGACATAAGGTTGGGCACTTCGGGCTGATAGCACTGGTGAGGTTCAATGAGCAAATGCAGACCCTTTGAAGACATACTGCATGGTACCCATTCCATGGATCCCAAATCTCCAGTTATAAGGGATTCTTCCTTCAGCTCAAAACATGCTTGGGAAACCCACAGTATGGTGGACCGTGTGACCAGCAAACTTTTTCAAATGCATCTCAGTTTTCCTCCCCTTTTACACAGGTTCACCATTCCAGACCCTTTACTCACACTCTCCCCACTTGGAGAGTCAGTGCCTTTAACCTCCTGTTGGGCACAGTTTGCAATTTCTGCGCAAGATGAACAGGAATAGGGAGAACCAATGAGAGACTAGCTGTAGGTGTCTGTACGGGCAAATTTAACGCTCATTTCCCACCAGGAAGAGGAATTAACCAAAGGTTCAGCATGCCCTGCTGGAACCAGATAAGGGCCTGAAGCAATCCTGCGGGTTTGCGGCCAGCTCACAAGTTAGCGAGATGAAGAAAGGAGCTCAGGGGCACTGTAACTCACAAACCTGCAGAGTTATAAATGACAGCTATCGTCCAAAAATATATTGAAGTATGTCTGCGAAGAGGACTTAGAATTTGGGCAGAAATTCAGGAAAACGATTTCAGGGGGTAGACTGGAATTGCACTTAAAGCCTAGGAAAAGACGGAGAACAGCGACAATGATGCACTTGGCCAAAAAGGGCGTATGCGTTTTTTCCTGAATATAATCAGGAAAAAACGCATATGCCCTTTTTGGCCAACCAAGCAAGCGTGTAAAGAAATCTGCACTAAAATGAAGTCTCTCTGCCCCCCGGTCAAAAGGGCCATCTGAAAAAAGTGTAAAATCCAGAAAGGCAGGACAGGCCATGGAGAAGAGGGAGCATTGTTATCCTGATGGTCGGCATGTGAATTGCCAACAGCCACTCTGGAGAAGTGTATGGTATTTCCTGAAACACATAAGAAACAAAGCAACACAGCCTATGGCACTTCCACTTATGGTCCTATAGTTTAGGGAAATTAAAATCAAAACCACACAGGCACCCCAAAGTTTGGATCGGCTCTGTTTACAAGAACCTCGTCTACGGTACAAGTTAAATATCCCAGAGGGCGAAAAATGGATAAAGAAGTTGTGGTTCTTACGTACAATGGAATATCACTCAGCAATGAAATCTATGTCATCAGGCCCGTAGCGGCATAATGAGTGGATTCAGGTACGATGATTCTACGTGCAATAGGTCACACAGAAAAAGAAACATCATAAGATATCACTAATACACGGAATGTAAACTTGGCTACACATGAAATGAATTACAAAACAGAACAGTGTCTCAAATTTAGAAAACCAACTTATGCTTGCTTTTTGGGAAAGGTGAGTTCGGGTGCTGCATAAAAACAGAGATTGAAATTCGCACTGATACTGTTCCATAAGCCAAATATGTAATAGACAAGACCTACTGCTTGCTCAACGAAATGGGCTCAACACCCCATATTCAACGCCTAGGAATATACCTGCCTAGCAAGAGTCTTAAAACCCATGGATTTATATGTGTCCATAAGAGAATCCAGCGTGTGTTCAGTGGCCTAAAGGCAACAGTGAAAATCCGATAAATCACATTATCAAAATAAATTTCAAAAACAAAACACAATGACAGTGAAATAGAGAGCAATTCTTAAATAATTCACTCAGGGCTTCTGATGCAACCTGGATTTACCACATGTACACCCAGTGCTGGGGAGACATAAGGCCGGACACTTCGCCCTGATAGTATTGTTGAGGTTCGGTGAGCAATTGCAGACCCTTTGAAGTCATACTGCATGGTACCCATTCCAAGGGTCCCAACTCTCCAGGTTTAAGGGATTCTTCCTTCCGCTACATCATGTATGGGAAACCCAGAGTATGGTCCACCATGTGATTGGGAAACGTTTTCAAATGCATCTCAGTTTTCGTCCCTTTATACTCGGGTTCACCATTCCAGATGCTTAACTAACACTCTCCCCACTTGGAGAGTCAGTGCCTTTAACCTCCTGTTTGTCACAGTTTGCAATTTCTGCGCAAGATGAACAGGAATAGGGAGAACCAATGAGAGACTAGCTGTAGGTGTCTGCACGGGCAATTTAATGCTCATTTCTCACCAGGAAGTGGAATTAACCAAAGGCTCAGAATGCCGTGCCGGAACCAGATTAGGGCCTGAAGCAATACTGCGGGTGTGCAGGCAGCTCACAAGATAGCGAGTTGAACAAAGGAGCTCAGGGGCACTGTAATTCACAAACCTGCAGAGTTATAAATGACAGCTATCGTCCAAAAATATATTGAAGGAAGGCTGCGAAGAGGACTTGAAAGCGGGGCAGAATTCCAGGAAAACGATTTCAGGAGGTAGACGGGAAATGCACTGAAAGCATAGGAGAAGAGGCAGAACCTCGACAATGATGCACTTGTTCAAAAAGTGCATATGCGTTTTTTCCAAGGCCCTCCTTAAAGAGAGTAGGGGGCTCCCAGCATGCTTCAGTGGCCAACAGAGGGCCCACATCGCCAAGGTGACGTGAGCCAGCCAGGCAGGAGTGACCTCACATCAGAGGGCCCACCTCACAGAAGGGTAAGGGACCCAGCCATTATCAGACTCTCACCAGAGGGCCCACATCAGCAAGGGGCTGGGAACCAGGCAGGAGTGTCTTCACACCCGTGGGGCCACATCATCGCAAGTTGAGGTACCCAGCACATGTGGCCTCAAACCAGAGGACCCACATCTCCATGGGTCTCGGAGCGAGGCAGGCAGGATGAACCTCAAAACACGTGGCCCATTGTATAAAAAAGGTGAGGAATCCAGCAGTTGGAACATCCCAGCAGGCGGCCCAGAGCACCGAGGCTATGGGATCCAGGCAATGATGAACTCACAACAGAGGGCCCTCATCATGAAACTGTGAGCAACCTAGCCATTGTGACCTCAGAGCACAAGGCCCACATCCCCATGGGGAAGCGAACCAAGCAGGAGTGTCATCGCACCAGTGGGCACACATCAGAAAATGTGGGGAGCCCAGCAGTTAGGGCCTGATGCCAGAGGGCCCTCATCACCGAGGAGAGGAGGCTACCAGCAGGCTCCAACTGCTACAAGAGGGCCAACGTCGCCAATGCGGGGTGTGCCAGCCAGGCAGGAGTGACCTCAGAGCAGAGGGCCAACCTCAAAAAAGTGTGAGGAACCCAAAGAGGATTAGACTCTCACCAGAGGGCCCACATCACCAAGAGGATCAGAACCAGGCAGGACTGTCTTCACACCAGGGTGACCACATCATAGAAAGGTGAGGAACCCAGCACATGTGGCCTAAACCAGAAGACCCACATCTCCAAGGGGCTCGGAGTGAGGCATGCAGGAGTAGCCTCACAACACAGGGCCCATAGAATAAAAAAGCTGAGGAATCCTGCAGTGGGAACCTCCCAGCAGGCGGCCCAGAGCACCGAGTCTATGCGATCCAGGCTGCAGTGAACTCACAGCAGAGGGCCCATATCATGAAACTGTGAGCAACCCAGCCATTGGGACCTCACAGCAGAAGGCCCACATCCCCATGGGGTTGGGAACATGGCAAGAGTGTCCTCGCACCACTTAGCACGTATCAGAAAAAGTGGGTACCCAGCAGCTACAGCCTGACGCTAGAGAGCCCTCATCACCGAGGGGAGGTGGCTCCCAGCAGGCTCCAACTGCCACAAGAGGGCCGATGTCGCCAAGGCGGGGTGTGCCAGCCAGTCAGTAGTGACCTCACAGCAGAGGGCCCACCTCACAGAAGGGTGAGGAACCCAGCCAGGATCAGACTCTCACCAGAGGGCCCACATCACCAAGGGGATAGAAACCAGGCAGGAGTGTCCTCACACCAGCGGGGCCACATCATCGAAAGGTGAGGGACCCAGCACACGTGGCCTCAAACCAGAGGACACACATCACCAAGGGGCTGGGAGTGAGTCAGGCAGGAGGAGTCTCCAAACAGAGGGCCCATAGAAGAGAAAAGGTGAGGAATCCCGCAGTTGGAACCTCCCCGCAGGCGGCCAGGAGCAGCGAGGCTATGGGATCCAGGCCGGAGTGAACTCACACCAGAGGGCCCTCATCATGAAACTGAGCCACCCACCGTTGGGACCTCAGAGCAGAAGGCCCATATTCCCATGGGGTTGGAAACCTGGCAGGAGTGTACTCACACCACAGGGCGCACATCAGAAAATTTTGGGAGCCCAGGAGTTAGAGCCTGACGCCAGAGGGCCCTCATTACCGAGGGGAGGAGACTCCCAGCAGGCACCAACTCCCACCTGAGGGCCCACGTCGCCAAGGTGACGTGTGCCAGTCAGGCAGGAGTGACCTCACAGCAGAGGGCCTACCTCACAGAAGGGTGAGGAAACCAGCCAGGATAAGACTCTCACCAGAGAGCCCACATCACCAAGGGGACCGGAACAAGGCAGGAGTGTCCTCACACCAGTGTGGCCACATTATAGAAAGGTGACGAACCCAGCACATGTGGCCTAAACCAGAGGACCCACATTTCCAAGGTGCTCCGAGTGAGGCAGGCAGGAGTAGCCTAACAACACAGGGCCCACAGAATAAAAAATGTGAGGAATCCAGCAGTTGGAACCCCCCAGCAGGTGGCCCAGAGTACGGAGTCTATGGGATCCAGGCCACAGTGAACTCACAGCAGAGGGCTCACATCATGACACTGTGAGCAACCCAGCTGGTGGGACCTCAGAGCAGAAGGCCCACATCCCCATGGGGATGGGAACGTGGCAGGAGTGTACTCGCACGACAGGGCACATATCAGAAAATTTTGGGAGCCCATGAGTTAGGGCCTGACGCCAGAGGGCCCTCATTACCGAGGGGAGGAGACTCCCAGCAGGCACCAACTCCCAACTGAGGACCCACATCGCCAAGGTGATGTGTGCCAGCCAGGCAGGAGTGACCTCACAGCAGAGGGCCCACCTCCCAGAAGGGTGAGGAATCCAGCCAGGATCAGACTCTCACCAGAGGGCCCCCATCACCAAGGGGATGGGAACCAGGCAGGAGTGTCCTCACACCAGTGGGGCCACATCAATAAAGGTGAGGAAACCGGCACATGTGGCCTCAAACCAGAGGACCCACATCACAAAGGGGCTGGGAGTGAGTCAGGAAGGAGGAGCATGAAAACCCAGGACCCAAAGAATAAAAATGGTAAGGAATCCAGCAGTAGGAACCTCCCAGCAGGCGGCTCAGAGCACAGAGTCTATGGGATCTAGGCCTGAGTGAACTAACACCAGAGAGCCAACATCCTGAAACTGTGAACAACACAGGTGTTGGGACCATAGAGCAGAAGGCACATGGGGATGGGAACCTGGCAGGAGTGCCCTCACACCACTTAGCACGTATCAGAAAATGAGGGTAACCAGCAGTTAGGGCCTGATGCCAGAGGGTCTCATCACTGAGGGGAGGAGGCTCCCAGCGGGCTCCAACTGCCACCAGAGGGCCGACGTCGCCAAGGCGGGGTGTGTCAGCCAGGCAGGAGTGACCTCAGAGAAGAGGGCCCACCTCACAGAAGTGTGAGGAGCCCAACCAGGATCAGACTCTCACTGGAGGGCTCACATCACCAAGGGGATGGGAACCAGGCAGGAGTGTCCGCACACCAGTGGGGCCACATCTGCGAAAGGTGAGGAACCCAGCACATGTGGCCTCAAACCAGAGGACACACATCACCAAGGGGCTGGGAGTGAGGCAGGTGTCTGGAGGGGCACATTTAACTCTAATTTCCCACCAGGAAGAGGAATTAACCAAAGGCTCAGAGTGCCGTGCGGGACCCTGATTACGGCCTGAAGCAAACCTGCGGTTCTGTGGCCAGCTTTCAAGGAAACGAGTTAAGAAAGGAAATCACAGGCACTGTAATTCACAAACCTGCAGAGTTATAAATGACAGCTATTGGCAAAAATATATTGAAGTAAGTCTGCACAGAGGACTTGAAAACGAGGCAGAATTGCAGGAATCATATTTCAGGAGGTAGATTGGAATTGCATTTAAAGCATGTGAAAAGCGGCAGATCTTTGACAGTGATGCACTTGGACAAAAAGTGCGTATACATTTTTTCCTGAATATATTCAGGAAAAAACGCATATGCCCTTTGTGGCCAACCAAGAATTCGAGCAATGGAAATCCGCACTACAATGAACTCTCATTTCCCATTCGTCAAAAGAGCCATCTGAAAAAAGTGTAAAACCCAGAAACACAGGACAGGCCATGGAGAACAGGGAGCCTTGTTATGCTGATGGACGGATTGTAAATTGCCAACAGACACTCTGGTGATGTTTATAGTGTATGCTGAAACATCTAAAAAACAAAGCTACAGAGCCTAGGGCACTTCCACTTTTGGCCCTATAGCTTAGGAAAATTAAAATCAACAAGACACAGCCAACACAATATCCAGGGCTGCTGTGTTTACAAGAACCTTGAGTCCAGTACAAATTAAATATCCCAGAAAGAAAAAAATGGATAAAGGAGTTGTCCTACTTACGTACAACGGAATATCACTCAGCAATGAAATCAATGTCATCAGGCCTGTAGCAGCAAATTGAGTGGATTTAAGTATGATGATTCTAAGAGAAATATGTCACACAGAGAAACATAATTATCATAAGATATCACAAATAGAGGGAGTGTAAACTTGGCTACACATAAACTGAATTACAAAACCGAGCAGAGTCTCACATTTAGATAAAAACGTATGCTTGCTTAACGGGAAAGTTGAGTTGGGGTGCTGTATAAAACCAGAGATTGAAATGAGCACACATACCGTTCCATAAGCCAAATATGTAATAGACAAGACCTACTCTTTGCTCAACGAAATAGACTAATCCATGGTGTATCACCTCACACCTGTTAGAATGGGCATCATCAGAAAATCTACAAACAACAAATGCTGGAAAGGGTGCGGAGATAAGGAACCCTCTTCCACTATTGTTGGGAATGTAAATTGATGCAGTCACTGTGGAGAACATTATGGAGTTTCTTATAAAACTAAGAATAGAATTACCATATAATACAGCAATCCCACTACTGGGCATATACCCAGACAAAACCATAAAACGAAAAGAGACATTCACCGCAATGTTCATTGCATCACTATTTACAATATCCAGGTAATGGAAGCAACCTAAATGCCCACAGACAGACGAATGCATAAAGATGAGGTACATATATAAAATGGAATATTTCTAAGCCATAAAAAGGAATGAAATTGGGTCATTTGTAGAGACGTTGATGGATCTAGAGACTGTCATACAGAGTGAAGTAAGTCAGAAAGAGAAAAACAAATCCTGTATATAAATGCATATATGTGGAACCTAGAAAAGTTGTACAGATGAAGCGTTTTGCAAGGCAGAAATAGAGCAACAGATGTAGACAACAAACGTATGGACACCAAGGGGGGAAAGCTGTTAGGGGGGTGGTGGTGGGAGGAGTTGAGAGATTGGGATTGGCATGTATACATTTCTATGTATAAAATAGGTAACCAAAAAGAACCTGCTGTATAAAAAAATAAAATAAAATTCAAAATTACAAAAAGTAAAACAGAAAAAATATTCTTCCCTTCACATACATGTATTTATATGAATAAATTATTTCCATGCTTATATCTGTAAATACAAAAAAGAGGAATAAAATCTACCTTGAACCAAAAACGAAAAAAAGAAAAAAAAACAGAACCCACCAGTTACACAGAGGAAAACCGTATCAGGGCCCTTGCTCCAGTTGTAAACAATTCTGAAGTTGGTCAGTGGTGGGGAATCATCTCCCATTCAGCCAGCATGCCCCACGCAACAAGCGTCCTCATTGCAAAGCTGGGGGCCCGTGCCGAGGCATCTGTGAGTAAACGTGGGCCGAGCCCCAGGCCAGCTGCTGCTGAAATGTTCCCACCCTTCCCAGGTAAAACACCTGAATATGTACAAGGACTTGAAAGCCTAGAGGAAGGGCCATGGAGCCACATGAGCGACAGCATGCCAGCCGACTTGGTGCCTGCAGGCCAGACAGGATGGTCCTGGCCCTGGGTGCTCTTCTGGAAGCTTTCCATTTCCCTGCCTGAGATACCCCTCCTGTCCCGGCCCCCACTGCTTTCTTCCTTACTCACCTCTGCCCAGGGAGAAATTCCAGCGGCAGGTATGGGAGGCACATCCTCTTCTTTAGCAGGTGGCATCTTGGCAACTGCTGCAGAAAGTCCAGCAGAGCCCCACTCACACTGGGCAACCCACAAAGCCGTGGCCTCTCACTCCCTCCCACCAGTCCAGCCCCGAGACTGCTGACAGGGCAGAAAATGGCGTCAGGCACAGCTGCAGGTGCTCTTGCTGCCTGGAGCGGTGTTTATATTGATCTCAACCCAGGCACACCTGGGGAGGTCTGGCCGGCACGGTCGGGCTTCCCAGGCCAGCCAATAATCACCCCTCAGGGGCTCACAGTTGCAGAAACTGGAACTTGCTGAATCGGCCAGGTCCAAGGAACAGGTGTGGGCTCCTGAGAGTCAGGATAGACAAGGGGCTGCAGCTCTGGCTTGTTTTCTAATTATATTATCTGGCCCATGAGTGGGAGACAACTTCAAGAAAACCCTCTCCTAATGAGAGGAACCCAGGAGTCAGGGAGAGGAGGGGTGGGTGGTGGGTGGAGACAGAGGCCTGGTGCCCCGGGTGCAGTGGAAGTCTCTGGAAGACCAGGTGGAGGGAGGCCACACAGAGTGATGCCCAGGGTCACAGACCTGTCGGAGCTGCTGTTTGTTAGTTCAAGTCCTGCTCTGAGGTGCTCTGTGTCAGATCTGAGTGACAGGTGAGCTGGGAGTGCTCTGCAATGAGGGCGATGTGCATGGCTCCTGTGTGCCCAGCCCTGCCACGGTACCTGAAAGGGTTGCTCTGTATCCTGGGAGGGGCCTGACCACGAGAGCCCCGTGGGCTGGGGTGGGGGTGGGGTACCTGCCCAGGTGAGCTCCATATCCTGGGATTGGCCTGACCTCGAGAGCCCCATGGGCTGCTGGAGTCTTGGTAAAAGATGTCAGAACAGTCAGTGAAGCCACCGAGGATATACCTCCAGTAGTTCCTAAACCCTACACCCTGCTGGTCATTCTACTAACCACCAGGACATGGTATTCTGTATTAGTCTTCAATGAAGCCTTCTTTTGTATTCTATTAGTCCCAGAGTCACAAGAAATTTTGGCTTGTGAGTGGCAGGACTCAACATACAACTAAAACAATACTTCCGGGCCGTGTTGCCCCAAGGGTTCAAAAATTCCCACACCATCTTTGGGGAAAGCTCAGCTAAAGACCTAAAAGTTCTACCTCTGGAAAAGGAAACACTCCTTCAATATGCAGACGACATTCTGATCGCCAGCCCTACTAAGGAGACCTCTGAACTACCAAGCCAATAAAGGATACAAGTTGTCCAAGAAAAAGCTCAAATATCACAGACTATGGTGACCTGCGTGGGCTGCATTCTCACAGAAGGTCGGAGAAGCTCATCCCAGGAAAGGGAAGAAACAATTTACAGCCTTACCCATTTCTAAAACTAGAAGACAGCTTAGGGGTTCCTGGGGAGGCCAGGGTTTGCTGCTTCTGGATCCCTAACTACAGTCTACTAGCTGGGCCTCTATATGAAACACTGAAAGAAAAAGATGATGATCCTTTTGAATAGAATCCAGAAGTGGCCTTTCAAGAATGGAAAGAGCAGTCAATTCAGACCCTTGCCCTGGAACTCCCTAATTTAGCTAAACCCTTTGACCTTTACATTCCTAGTGAAATTTGAATGGCCATTGGAGTATTAGTGCAAAACCTGGGACCACTTGAAATGGAACAATGCAAGAATGCCATCCAGGTAGGATAAACTACGGTCACCAAGGGGCTTGGCCCACCGCCACATCTGGCCAAGATACTGGCAGTATCTGAAAACCTGGAAATCAGCAGCCCAAAAGGCCACCTCCCTCCTAAGGGAAAAGGACCCCACGTGGTGATCCTAACCCCCAACCATGCCCTGAAGTTGCAGGGTTTGCTCCGTGGGCACACTGACCTTGAGTGAGGAGGTCCTCCAACTCCAACCTCCAGAGAGATAACTGGGGCAAAGTGGCACCATAACGACTCGTGTGACCATCACTTGACCTGGAGTTTCTCTCATAAAACAACAAGAGTGTGTCCCAAAAGAGTAGACTACTGCTTGCAGGACTTACTGCACCCAGAGGGGAGGTAATAATCTTGGCAGGGGAACAGTATATCACGCTGTCACCATAGAAAAGCCTACAGACACTGTGATGATGGTGGCCAATAAGACCGGCTGGACTCCTGTTTACTTCAAAAGGCTGTTGACTCAGTGGCCATCATGGTCCTTCATCACCACTGACCCTGGACTGTCTGGGAGTTGAGCAGTCAGGGTCCTGACACCTGATGCTGTTTTTACGTTAATTCAGGGGCCTAACTGAAGAAAGCACAGACTACTGGTCAGAGCATCTAGGCTGGCAGAAACGGTCAGCCTAAGGTGGCCGAACAAATGTGGGGCGGGGTGAAACTGGACCTCACAGCGTCACTGCACATCTCCTTCCTGGACCCTTAAAGGTCATTAGAATCTATAACACTACCAATACTTGTGCTCAGGCGGAGGAGCAGGGAGGCAGGAGGCCTGCGGACAATCAACGTCACCTGGAGGCTGCTGGGGAGAAGTTCAGACCCTCTCCCACAGGTATGAGGGCTCCTAACTCAGCACTCAGCAGTTACAGATGAAGGGTCTGCACCCTCAGCACTCTAAGAATGAGGAAGGGGACAAAATGCAGAAGAGGGGTTTGTCCCAGGCAAAGCCCCTTAAAAATCCCTGGGAGATAAAAATAGAATCTGGGCAATAAAATAAAGTCTAACCTTTTTTATCCTTTGTGCTTTGTCTAATTTCACGTGCTCCTAGGGTCCCGCATACAGAGGTTCAACAGCCGGCACTTCAGACCAGATTTCCTAGTGCAGAATGGCTGGGTCGACACTTCAGCTCCTGGAGCACAGTGCAGACTCCGCGATATAGAGCCTGAGCTGCAGCCAACCGGGCCCTCGAGAGCTCCGCCCCCTCCCTCCCACTGACTCTGACAGGATCTCTACACAGCAGCCCAGCCCACAGCCCACGGGATAGCACATGCTCTCACCTCTGCATTCTCTGATCAAAATATAAAGTTTCCTTTGCTTCTGAACCAAACTCAGTCTCGATCTGTTGGCTCCAATGACACTGGGCAGGGGGACACTTGTTGGGGTCCACTCTGGAGGATCAGTAACAGAAATTGAGAACATTGTAACTTCAATGAACAGATGTGTGAGCCAAACTGTAATTAACATAGAACAGTGTATAAGGCTCGGGTAAAATAAGATGTTTCTAACACTTCCATTTGATATTTCCATCACTTTATTATAAGCAAGTTCAGTGAAAGGTTTGTCTTATTTGTCAGGTCAATACTAGAGAAACGAAGTGATTTCTTTCCAAGGATGTACATCTAATAATCTTGGTTAAAGCTTCAATCTTGTTTTAAATGCTTTTCCATTGAAAATGATACCTCTCTTTCAGCTCCCCCATTTCTGAGAAGTATAAAATCTTATAATTTATTATTACCAAAGGGGAAAGGTGGGAGGAGGGATAAATTAACAGTTTGGGATTAACACATACACACTGCTATGTATAAAATCGATCATCAACAAGGAACTACTGTACAGCACAGGGAACTACACTCAATATTTTGCAATAACCTATAAGGGGAAATAATCTGAAAAAAGAATAGATATTTTTATTGACATCATCTATTAATGACAGTTAAAATGGAACCTAACGGAAGCCGGTGGTGAGTGCTTCTGACCCTGAAGACTTCAATCATCTAAAGTTTGGACTCTGCCTACTTCCCAAGGCCCTTAATGAACATATGTGTAGCCGTAGCTTAAAAAATTCCCCAGTTTGGGTTGTGGAGAGACAGTGATTTTGAAAAAGCCCTGGTGTTCTCCTCACATGAATGGGACACTTCCTACAGCTAAAATATGCCTGTCACACCCAGAAGATGGTATACCGTCTGATCGGGAAGAGTTTGGAAAAGGCATCTCATCTCCTCATCTCCTGGTGCTCGGGTTCACCCCTCCAGCGTCTTTACGAACAGTCTTCCCACTTGGAGATGTCAGCACTGTCAACATCCTGTTGCATACAGTTTGGAATTTGTCCAGAGAATGAAGCAGAAGGAAGAGGAACAATGAGAGACAAGTCCTAGGTGTTCGGACAGGCACATGTCACTCTAATTTCCAATCAGGAAGACGAATTGACTAAAAGCTAGGGTTGCCCATGGAAACAGAATAGGGCTTGAGGAAATCCCGCTGCTTTGTGGCCAGTTCCCATAAACACAAGTTGAAAAATGGAACTCAGGGCCGCTAAAATTCACGAAACTGCAGAGTTGAAAATATCTCTCACTGAAAAATGTCTTGAGGAAAGTCAGAGAAAAGGACTTGTAAGCAACGGAGAATGGCAGGAAAGGGATTGGAAGAGGTAGAAAGGACTCGCCATTAAGCATAAGAAAAGGGGCTGAACATTGCCAACATTGCAGTTGGCCAAAAAGGGTGTATGCGTCTTTTTCTGTATATATTCAAGAAAACGGCATACACTTTTTTAGCCAACCAAACAGGTGGGCACTGGAAATCAGTACTACAAAACATATCACTTCGCATCAGTCAGAAGAGCCTTCCTCATAAAGTGTAAACACCAGAAATGCAGGACAGGGCAAGGAGAAAAGGGAGCCCTGTGAGGCTTATAGTGGAAATGTATATTGCCAATGGTCACTCTTGAGAAGTGTATTGTGTTTACTAAAGCATCTAAAAAATGAGCTACAGAGCACAGGGCACTTGCACTCATGGACGTATATCTTGGGAAAGACAAAAATGGAGAGGGCACAGGCACCCCAATGTTTACCGCCTCTCTGTTTCAAAGATCCTCGACTAGGATATAATTTATATGTCTCTGGAGGGAAAAAATGGATAGAGGTGTGGCACTTATGTAGAGTGGAATATTACTCAGCCTGAAAATCAGTGAAATATGGCCAGTTGTAACAACCCCAGAGTAGTTACGTATGATCATTCAAAGTCACATAATTCAAAAAGAAAAAGACATACGATATTACTAATACATGGAATGTAAACGTGGCTACAAAGTACCTGAATTACAAAACAGAATGGGGTCTCAAATTTAGAAGACCAACTTATGTTTGCTTAAGGAAAAAGGAGAGTTGTGGAGCTGCATAAAACCAGAGATTGAAATTAGCACAGATACCGTTCGATAAGCCAAATATGTAATAGAAAAAACCTACTCCCTGGTCAACGAAATGGACTCAACACGCCATATTCAACACCTACGAATACACCTGACTAGTAAGAATCTTCAAACTCATGGATTTATATGTGTCCGTAAGAGAATCAAGCGTGAGTACAGCGGCATGAACACAGCAGTGAAAATGCGATAAATCCCATTATGAAAATAAATTACAAAAACAAAACACAATGAGAGTGAAATAGAGAGCAATTCTTAAATAATTCATTCAGGGCTTGTGATGCAACATGGATTTACCACATCTACACCCAGAGCTGAGTGAGACATAAGGTTGGGCACTTCGGGCTGATAGCATTGTTGAGGTTCGATGAGCAAATGCAGACCCTTTGAAGTCATACAGCATGGTACCCATTCCATGGGTCCCAACTCTCCAGGATTAAGGGATTCTTTCTTCAGCTAAAACATGCATGGGAAACCCACAGTATGGTGGACCGTGTGACCAGGAAAGGTTTTCAAATGCATCTCAGTTTTCGTCCCCTTTTACTCGGGTTCACCATTCCAGAACGTTTACTAACACTCTCCCCACTTGGAGAGTCAGTGCCTTTAACCTCCTGTTTGGCACAGTTTGCAATTTCTGCGCAAAATGAACAGGAATAGGGAGAACCAATGAGAGACTAGCAGTAAGTGTCTGCACGGGCAAATTTAATGCTCATTTCCCACCAGGAAGAGGAATTAACCAAAGGATCAGCATGCCGTGCCGGAACCAGATTAGGGCCTGAATCAATCCTGCGGGTTTGCGCCCAGCTCACAAGTTGCGAGTTGAAGAAAGGAGCTCAGGGGCACTGTAACTCACAAACATGCAGAGTTATAAATGACAGCTATCGTCCAAAAATATATTGAAGGAAGGCTGCGAAGACGACTTGTAAGTGGGGCAGAATTGCAGGAAAACGATTTCAGGGGGTAGACGGGAATTGCATTTAAAGCATAGGAAAAGAGGCAGAACGTCGACAATGATGCTCTTGGGCAAAAAGGGTGTATGCGTTTTTTCCTGAATTTATTGAGGAAAAAAAGCATATGCGCTTTTTGGCCAACCAAGCAAGCATGTTAAAGAAATCTGCACTACAATGAAGTCTCACTGCCCCCCGGTCAAAAGGGACATGTGAAACAAGTGTAAAATCCACAAAGACAGGACAGGCCAAGGAGAACAGGGAGCCTTGTTATGCTGATGGTCGGGATGTAAATTGCCAACAGCCACTCTGGAGAAGTGTATGGTGTTTCCTGAAACCCCTGAAAAACAAAGCAACGGAGCCTACGGCACTTCCACTTATGGTCCTATAGCTTAGGGAAATTAAAATCAAAAACACACAGCCACCCCAAAGTGTCGGACGGCTCTGTTTACAAGAACCTCTTCTACGGTACAAGTTAAATATCCCAGAATGTGAAAAATGGATAAAGAAGTTGTGGTACGTACGTACAATGGAATATCACTCAGCAATGAAAGCTATGTCATCAGGCCCATCGCGGCATAAAGAGTGGATTCAGGTACGATGATTCTAAGGGAAATAAGTCACACAGAAAATGAAACATCATAAGATATCACTAATACACGGAATGTAAACTTTGCTACACATGAACTGAATTATAAAACAGAACAGGGTTTCAAATTTAGAAAACCAACTTATGCTTGCTTAAGGGGAAAGGTGAGTTGGGGTGCTGCATAAAACCAGAGATAGAAATTAGCACAGATACCTTTCCATAAGCCAAATATGTAATAGCCCAGACCTACCCCTTGCTCAACGAAATGGACTAAACACCCCATATTCAACGCCTAGTAATACACCTGACTAGTAAGAATCTTCAAACCCATGGATTTATATGTCTCCGTAAGAGAATGAAGCGTGTGTACAGCGGCATGAACGCAGCAGAGAAAATCCGATAAATCCCATTATCAAAATGAATTACACAAACAAAACCCAAGGACAGTGAAATAGAGAGCAATTCTTAAATAATTCATTCAGGGCTTGTGATGCAACCTGGATTTACCACATCTACACCCAGAGCTGAGTGAGACATAAGGTTGGGCACTTCGGGCTGATAGCATTGGTGAGGTTCGATGAGCAAATGCAGACCCTTTGAAGTCATACTGCATGGTACCCATTCCATGGTTCCCACCTCTCCAGATTTAAGGGATTCTTCCTTCAGCTAAAACATGCATGGGAAACCCACAGTATGGTGCACCGTGTGACCGACAAACGTTTTCAAATGCATCTCAGTTTTCGTCCCCTTTTACTCGGGTTCACCATTCCAGACCCTTTACGAACACTCTCCCCACTTGGAGAGTCAGTGCCTTTAACCTCCTGTTGGGCACAGTTTGCAATTTCTGCGCAAGATGAAAAGGAATAGGGAGAACCAATGAGAGACTAGCTCTAGGTGTCTGCACGGGCAAATTTAACGCTCATTTCCCACCAGGAAGAGGAATTAACCAAAGGCTCAGCATGCCGTGCCGGAACAAGATTAGGGCCTGAAGCAATCCTGTGGGTTTGCCGCCAGCTCACAAGATAGCGAGTTGAAGAAAGGAGCTCAGGGGCACTGTAACTCACAAACCTGCAGAGTTATAAATGACAGCTATCGTCCAAAAATATATTGAAGAAAGGCTGCGAAGACGACTTGTAATCGGGACAGATTTGCAGGAAAACGATTTCAGGGGGTAGACGGGAATTGCATTTAAAGCATAGGAAAAGAGGCAGAACGTCGAAAATGATGCTCTTGGCCAAAAAGGGCGTATGCGTTATTTCCTGAATATATTCAGGAAAAAACGCATACGCCCTTTTTGGCCAACCAAGCAAGCATGTTAAAGAAATCTGCACTACAATGAAGTCTCACTGCCCCCCGGTCAAAAGGGCCATCTGAAAAAAGTGTAAAATCCAGAAAGGCAGCACAGGCCATGGAGAACAGGGAGCCTTGTTATGCTGATGGGCGGGATGTAAATTGCCAACAGCCACTCTGGAGAAGTGTACGGTGTTTCCCGGAACATCTAAAAAACAAAGCTACGGAGCCTACGGCACTTCCACTTATGGTCCTATAGCTTAGGGAAATTAAAATCAAAAACACACAGCCACCCAAAAGTTTCAGACGGCTCTGTTTACAAGAACCTCGTCTACGGTACAAGTTAAATATCCCAGAAAGTGAAAAATGGATAAAGAAGTTGCGGTACATACGTACAATGGAATATCACTCAGCAATGAAATCTATGTCATCAGGCCCGTCGCGGCATAATGAGTGGATTCAGGTACGATGATTCTAAGTGAAATAAGTCACACAGAAAATGAAACATCATAAGATATCACTAATACACGCAATGTAAACTTGGCTACACATGAACTGAATTACAAAACAGAACAGGGTCTCAAATTTAGAAAACCAACTTATGCTTGCTTAAGGGGAAAGGTGAGTTTGGGTGCTGCATAAAACCAGAGATAGAAATTAGCACAGATACCTTTCCATAAGCCAAATATGTAATAGTCAAGACCTACCCCTTGCTCAACGAAATGGACTAAACACCCCATATTCAATGGCTAGGAATACACCTGACTAGTAAGAATCTTCAAACCCATGGATTTATATGTCTCCGTAAGAGAATGAAGCGTGTGTACAGCGGCATGAATGCAGCAGAGAAAATCCGATAAATCCCATTATCAAAATGAATTACACAAACAAAACCCAAGGACAGTGAAATAGAGAGCAATTCTTAAATAATTCATTCAGGGCTTGTGATGCAACCTGGATTTACCACATCTACACCCAGAGCTGAGTGAGACATAAGGTTGGGCACTTCGGGCTGATAGCATTGGTGAGGTTCGATGAGCAAATGCAGACCCTTTGAAGTCATACAGCATGGTACCCATTCCATGGGTCCCAACTCTCCAAGTTTAAGGGATTCTTCCTTCAGCTAAAACATGCATGGGAAACCCACAGTATGGTGCACCGTGTGACCGACAAACCTTTTCAAATGCATCTCAGTTTTCGTCCCCTTTTACTTGGGTTCACCATTCCAGACCCTTTACTAACACTCTCACCACTTGGAGAGTAGGTGCCTTTAACCTCCTGTTGGGCACAGTTTGCAATTTCTGCGCAAGATGAACAGGAATAGGGAGAACCAATGAGAGACTAGCTGTAGGTGTCTGCACGGGCAAATTTAATGCTCATTTCGCACCAGGAAGAGGAATTAACCAAAGGCTCAACATGCCGTGCCTGAAACAGATTAGGGCCTGACAATCGTGCGGGTTTGCAGCCAGCTCACAAGATAGCGAGTTGAAGAAAGGAGCTCAGGGGCACTGTAACTCACAAACCTGCAGAGTAATAAATGACAGCTATCGTCCAAAAATATATTGAAGGAGGTCTGCAAAGACGACTTGTAAGCGGGACAGATTTGCAGGAAAACGATTTCAGGGGGTAGACGGGAATTGCATTTAAAGCATAGGAAAAGAGGCAGAATGTCAACAATGATGCTCTTGGCCAAAAAGGGCGTATGCGTTTTTTCCTGAATATATTCAGGAAAAAACGCATACGCCCTTTTTGGCCAACCAAGCAAGCATGTAAAAGAAATCTGCACTACAATGAAGTCTCATTGCTCCCCGGGCAAAAGGGCCATATGAAAAAAGTGTAAAGTCCAGAAAGGCAGCACAGGCAATGGAGAACAGGGAGCCTTGTTATGCTGATGGGCGGGATGTAAATTGCCAACAGCCACTCTGGAGAAGTGTATGGTGTTTCCCGGAACATCGAAAAAACAAAGCTACGGAGCCTACGGCACTTCCACTTATGGTCCTATAGCTTAGGGAAATTAAAATCAAAAACACACAGCCACCCCAAAGTGTCGGAAGGCTCTGTTTACAAGAACCTCGTCTACGGTACAAGTTAAATATCCCAGAATGTGAAAAATGGATAAAGAAGTTGTGGTACGTACGTACAATGGAATATCACTCAGCAATGAAATCTATGTCATCAGGCCCGTCGCGGCGTAATGAGTGGATTCAGGTACGATGATTCTAAGTGAAATAAGTCACACAGAAAATGAAACATCATAAGATATCACTAATACACGGAATGTAAACTTGGCTACACATGAACTGAATTGCAAAACAGAACAGGGTCTCAAATTTAGAAAACCAACTTATGCTTGCTTAAGGGGAAAGGTGAGTTGGGGTGCTGCATAAAACCAGAGATAGAAATTAGCACAGATACCTTTCCATAAGCCAAATATGTAATAGTCAAGACCTACCCCTTGCTCAACAAAATGGACTAAACACCCCATATTCAACGCCTAGGAAAACACCTGAGTAGTAAGAATCTTCAAACCCATGGATTTATATGTCTCCGTAAGAGAATGAAGCGTGTGTACAGCGGCATGAATGCAGCAGAGAAAATCCGATAAATCCCATTATCAAAATGAATTACACAAACAAAACCCAAGGACAGTGAAATAGAGAGCAATTCTTAAATAATTCATTCAGGGCTTGTGATGCAACCTGGATTTACCACATCTACACCCAGAGCTGAGTGAGACATAAGGTTGGGCACTTCGGGCTGATAGCATTGGTGAGGTTCGATGAGCAGATGCAGACCCTTTGAAGTCATACAGCATGGTACCCATTCCATGGGTCCCAACTCTCCAAGTTTAAGGGATTCTTCCTTCAGCTAAAACATGCATGGGAAACCCAAAGTATGGTGCACCGTGTGACTGGCAAACGTTTTCAAATGCATCTCAGTTTTCGTCCCCTTTTACTCTGGTTCACCATTCCAGACCCTTTACGAACACTCTCCCCACTTGGAGAGTCAGTGCCTTTAACCTCCTGTCAGGCACAGTTTGCAATTTCTGCGCAAGATGAAAAGGAATAGGGAGAACCAATGAGAGACTAGCTCTAGGTGTCTGCACGGGCAAATTTCACGCTCATTTCCCACCAGGAAGAGGAATTAACCAAAGGCTCAGCATGCCGTGCCGGAACCAGATTAGGGCCTGAGGCAATCCTGTGGGTTTGCGGCCAGCTCACAAGATAGCGAGTTGAAGAAATGAGCTCAGGGGCACTGTAACTCACAAACCTGCAGAGTTATAAATGACAGCTATCGTCCAAAAATATATTGAAGGAAGGCTGCGAAGACGACTTGAAAGTGGGGCAGAATTGCAGGAAAACGATTTCAGGGGGTAGACGGGAATTGCATTTAAAGCATAGGAAAAGAGGCAGAACGTCGACAATGATGCTCTTGGCCAAAAAGGGCGTATGCGTTTTTTCCTGAATATATTCAGGAAAAAACGCATACGCCCTTTTTGGCCAACCAAGCAAGCATGTTAAAGAAATCTGCACTACAATGAAGTCTCACTGCCCCCCGGTCAAAAGGGCCATCTGAAAAAAGTGTAAAATCCAGAAAGGCAGCACAGGCCATGGAGAACAGCGAGCCTTGTTATGCTGATGGGCGGGATGTAAATTGCCAACAGCCACTCTGGAGAAGTGTATGGTGTTTCCCGGAACATCTAAAAAACAAAGCAACGGAGCCTACGGCACTTTCCCTTATGGTCCTATAGCTTAGGAAAATTAAAATCAAAAACACACAGCCACCCAAAAGTCTCGGGCGGCTCTGTTCACAAGAACCTCGTCTACGGTACAAGTTAAATATCCCAGAATGTGAAAAATGGATAAAGAAGTTGTGGTACGTACGTACAGTGGAATATCACACAGCAATGAAATCTATGTCATCAGGCCCGTCGCGGCATAATGAGTGGATTCAGGTACCATGATTCTAAGTGAAATAAATCACACAGAAA
Source organism: Delphinapterus leucas (assembly GCF_059928025.1). NCBI lineage: Eukaryota > Metazoa > Chordata > Mammalia > Artiodactyla > Monodontidae > Delphinapterus > Delphinapterus leucas. The sequence goes on along the minus strand of NW_028322236.1, from coordinate 14,060,972 downwards.
ATGAAACATCATAAGATATCACTAATACACGGAATGTAAACTTGGCTACACATGAACTGAATTACAAAACAGAACAGGGTCTCAAATTTAGAAAACCAACTTATGCTTGCTTAAGGGGAAAGGTGAGTTGGGGTGCTGCATAAAACCAGAGATAGAAATTAGCACAGATACCTTTCCATAAGCCAAATATGTAATAGTCAAGACCTACCCCTTGCTCAACGAAATGGACTAAACACCCCATATTCAACGCCTAGGAATACACCTGACTAGTAAGAATCTTCAAACCCATGGATTTATATGTCTCCGTAAGAGAATGAAGCGTGTGTACAGCGGCATGAATGCAGCAGAGAAAATCCGATAAATCCCATTATCAAAATGAATTACACAAACAAAACCCAAGGACAGTGTAATAGAGAGCAATTCTTAAATAATTCATTCAGGGCTTGTGATGCAACCTGGATTTACCACATCTACACCCAGAGCTGAGTGAGACATAAGGTTGGGCACTTCGGGCTGATAGCATTGGTGAGGTTCGATGAGCAAATGCAGACCCTTTGAAGTCATACAGCATGGTACCCATTCCATGGGTCCCAACTCTCCAAGTTTAAGGGATTCTTCCTTCAGCTAAAACATGCATGGGAAACCCACAGTATGGTGCACCGTGTTACTGGCAATCGTTTTCAAATGCATCTCAGTTTTCGTCCCCTTTTACTCGGGTTCACCATTCCAGACCCTTTACGAACACTCTCCCCACTTGAAGAGTCAGTGCCCTTAACCTCCTGTTGGGCACAGTTTGCAATTTCTGCGCAAGATGAAAAGGAATAGGGAGAACCAATGAGAGACTAGCTCTAGGTGTCTGCACGGGCAAATTTAACGCTCATTTCCCATCAGGAAGAGGAATTAACCAAAGGCTCAGCATGCCGTGCCGGAACCAGATTAGGGCCTGAGGCAATCCTGTGGGTTTGCGGCCAGCTCACAAGATAGCGAGTTGAAGAAATGAGCTCAGGGGCACTGTAACTCACAAACCTGCAGAGTTATAAATGACAGCTATCGTCCAAAAATATATTGAAGGAAGGCTGCGAAGACGACTTGTAAGCGGGACAGATTTGCAGGAAAACGATTTCAGGGGGTAGACTGGAATTGCATTTAAAGCATAGGAAAAGAGGCAGAACGTCGACAATGATGCTCTTGGCCAAAAAGGGCGTATGCGTTTTTTCCTGAATATATTCAGGAAAAAACGCATACGCCCTTTTTGGCCAACCAAGCAAGCATGTTCAAGAAATCTTCACTACAATGAAGTCTCACTGCCCCCCGGTAAAAAGGGCCATCTGAAAAAAGTGTAAAATCCAGAAAGGCAGCACAGGCCATGGAGAACAGGGAGCCTTGTTATGCTGATGGGTGGGATGTGAATTGCCATCAGCCACTCTGGAGAAGTGTATGGTGTTTCCCGGAACACCGAAAAAACAAAGCTACGGAGCCTAAGGCACTTCCACTTATGGTCCTATACCTTAGGGAAATTAAAATCAAAAACACACAGCCACCCCAAAGTGTCGGACGGCTCTCTTTAAAAGAACCTCGTCTACGGTACAAGTTAAATATCCCAGAATGTGAAAAATGGATAAAGAAGTTGTGGTACGTACGGACAATTGAATATCACTCAGCAATGAAATCTATGTCATCAGGCCCGTCGCGGCATAATGAGTGGATTCAGGTACGATGATTCTAAGTGAAATAAGTCACACAGAAAATGAAACATCATAAGATATCACTACTACACGGAATGTAAACTTGGCTACACATGAACTGAATTACAAAACAGAACAGGGTCTCAAATTTAGAAAACCAACTTATGCTTGCTTAAGGGGAAAGGTGAGTTGGTGTGCTGCATAAAACCAGAGATAGAAATTAGCACAGATACCTTTCCATAAGCCAAATATGTAATAGTCAAGACCTACCCCTTGCTCAACGAAATGGACTAAACACCCCATATTCAACGCCTAGGAATACACCTGACTAGTAAGAATCTTCAAACCCATGGATTTATATGTCTCCGTAAGAGAATGAAGCGTGTGTACAGCGGCATGAATGCAGCAGAGAAAATCCGATAAATCCCATTATCAAAATGAATTACACAAACAAAACCCAAGGACAGTGAAATAGAGAGCAATTCTTAAATAATTCATTCAGGGCTTGTGATGCAACCTGGATTTACCGCATCTACACCCAGAGCTGAGTGAGACATAAGGTTGGACACTTAGGGCTGATAGCATTGGTGAGTTTCGATGAGCAAATGAAGACCATTTGAAGTCATACTGCATGGTACCCATTCCATGGGTCCCAACTCTCCAGGTTTAAACGATTCTTCCTTCAGCTAAAACATACATGGGAATCCCACAGTATGGTGCACCGTGTGACCGGGCAACGTTTTCAAATGCTTCTAAGTTTTCGTCCCCTTTTATTCGGGTTCACTATTCCAGACCCTTTACTAACACGCTCCCCACTTGGAGAGTCAGTGCATTTAACCTCCTGTTTGGCACAGTTTGCAATTTCTGCGCAAGATGAACAGGAATAGGGAGAACCAATGAGAGACTAGCTGTAGGTGTCTGCACGGGCAAATTTAACGCTCATTTCCCACCAGGAAGAGGAATTAACCAAAGGCTCAGCATGCCGTGCCGCAACAAGATTTAGGCCTGAAGAAATCCTGCGGGTTTGCGGCCAGCTCAAAAGAAAGCGATTTGAAGAAAGGAGCTCAGGGGCACTGTAATTCACAAACCTGCAGAGTTATAAATGACAGCTATCGTCCAAAAATATATTGAAGGAAGGCTGTGAAGAGGACATGAAAGCGGGGCAGAATTGCAGGAAAACGATTTCAGGGGGTAGACTGGAATTGCATTTAAAGCATAGGAAAAGAGGCAGAACGACGACAATGATGCACTTGGCCAAAAAGGGCATATGCGTTTTTTCCTGAATATATTCAGGAAAAAACGCATACGCCCTTTTTGGCCAACCAAGCAAGCATGTTAAAGAAATCTGCACTACAATGAAGTCTCACTGCCCCCCGGTGAAAAGGGCCATCTGAAAAAAGTGTAAAATCCAGAAAGGCAGCACAGGCCATGGAGAACAGGGAGCCTTGTTATGCTGATGGGCGGGATGTAAATTGCCAACAGCCACTCTGGAGAAGTGTATGGTGTTTCCCGGAACACCGAAGAAACAAAGCTACGGAGCCTACGGCACTTCCACTTATGGTCCTATAGCTTAGGGAAATTAAAATCAAAAACACACAGCCACCCCAAAGTGTCGGACGGCTCTGTTTACAAGAACCTCGTCTACGGTACAAGTTAAATATCCCAGAATGTGAAAAATGGATAAAGAAGTTGTGGTACGTACGTACAATGGAATATCACTCAGCAATGAAATCTATGTCATCAGGCCCGTCGCGGCATAATGAGTGGATTCAGGTACGATGATTCTAAGTGAAATAAGTCACACAGAAAATGAAACATCATAAGATATCACTACTACACGGAATGTAAACTTGGCTACACATGAACTGAATTACAAAACAGAACAGGGTCTCAAATTTAGAAAACCAACTTATGCTTGCTTAAGGGGAAAGGTGAGTTGGGGTGCTGCATAAAACCAGAGATAGAAATTAGCACAGATACCTTTCCATAAGCCAAATATGTAATAGTCAAGACCTACCCCTTGCTCAACGAAATGGACTAAACACCCCATATTCAACGCCTAGGAATACACCTGACTAGTAAGAATCTTCAAACCCATGGATTTATATGTCTCCATAAGAGAATGAAGCGTGTGTACAGGGGCATGAATGCAGCAGAGAAAATCCGATAAATCCCATTATCAAAATGAATTACACAAACAAAACCCAAGGACAGTGAAATAGAGAGCAATTCTTAAATAATTCATTCAGGGCTTGTGATGCAACCTGGATTTACCACATCTACACCCAGAGCTGAGTGAGACATAAGGTTGGGCACTTCGGGCTGATAGCATTGGTGAGGTTCGATGAGCAAATGCAGACCCTTTGAAGTCATACAGCATGGTACCCATTCCATGGGTCCCAACTCTCCAAGTTTAAGGGATTCTTCCTTCAGCTAAAACATGCATGGGAAACCCACAGTATGGTGCACCATGTGACTGGCAAACGTTTTCAAATGCATCTCAGTTTTCGTCCCCTTTTACTCGGGTTCACCATTCCAGACCCTTTACGAACACTCTCCCCACTTGGAGAGTCAGTGCCTTTAACCTCCTGTTGGGCACAGTTTGCAATTTCTGCGCAAGATGAAAAGGAATAGGGAGAACGAATGAGAGACTAACTCTAGGTGTCTGCACGGACAAATTTAACGCTCATTTCCCACCAGGAAGAGGAATTAACCAAAGGCTCTGCATGCCGTGCCGGAACCAGATTAGGGCCTGAAGCAATCCTGTGGGTTTGCGGCCAGCTCACAACATAGCGAGTTGAAGAAAGGAGCTCAGGGGCACTGTAACTCACAAACCTGCAGAGTTATAAATGACAGCTATCGTCCAAAAATATATTGAAGCAAGGCTGAGAAGATGACGTGTAAGCGGGACAGATTTGCAGGAAAACGATTTCAGAGGGTAGACGGGAATTGCATTTAAAGCATAGGAAAAGAGGCAGAACGTCGACAATGATGCTCTTGGCCAAAAAGGGCGTATGCGTTATTTCCTGAATATATTCAGGAAAAAACGCATACGCCCTTTTTGGCCAACCAAGCAAGCATGTTAAAGAAATCTGCACTACAATGAAGTCTCACTGCCCCCCGGTCAAAAGGGCCATCTGAAAAAAGTGTAAAATCCAGAAAGGCAGCACAGGCCATGGAGAACAGGGAGCCTTGTTATGCTGATGGGCGGGATGTAAATTGCCAACAGCCACTCTGGAGAAGTGTACGGTGTTTCCCGGAACATGTAAAAAACAAAGCTACGGAGCCTACGGCACTTCCACTTATGGTCCTATAGCTTAGGGAAATTAAAATCAAAAACACACAGCCACCCAAAAGTTTCAGACGGCTCTGTTTACAAGAACCTCGTCTACGGTACAAGTTAAATATCCCAGAAAGTGAAAAATGGATAAAGAAGTTGCGGTACATACGTACAATGGAATATCACTCAGCAATGAAATCTATGTCATCAGGCCCGTCGCGGCATAATGAGTGGATTCAGGTACGATGATTCTAAGTGAAATAAGTCACACAGAAAATGAAACATCATAAGATATCACTAATACACGCAATGTAAACTTGGCTACACATGAACTGAATTACAAAACAGAACAGGGTCTCAAATTTAGAAAACCAACTTATGCTTGCTTAAGGGGAAAGGTGAGTTTGGGTGTTGCATAAAACCAGAGATAGAAATTAGCACAGATACCTTTCCATAAGCCAAATATGTAATAGTCAAGACCTACCCCTTGCTCAACGAAATGGACTAAACACCCCATATTCAATGCCTAGGAATACACCTGACTAGTAAGAATCTTCAAACCCATGGATTTATATGTCTCCGTAAGAGAATGAAGCGTGTGTACAGCGGCATGAATGCAGCAGAGAAAATCCGATAAATCCCATTATCAAAATGAATTACACAAACAAAACCCAAGGACAGTGAAATAGAGAGCAATTCTTAAATAATTCACTCAGGGCTTGTGATGCAACCTGGATTTACCACATCTACACCCAGAGCTGAGTGAGACATAAGGTTGGGCACTTCGGGCTGATAGCATTGGTGAGGTTCGATGAGCAAATGCAGACCCTTTGAAGTCATACAGCATGGTACCCATTCCATGGGTCCCAACTCTCCAAGTTTAAGGGATTCTTCCTTCAGCTAAAACATGCATGGGAAACCCACAGTATGGTGCACCGTGTGACCGACAAACCTTTTCAAATGCATCTCAGTTTTCGTCCCCTTTTACTTGGGTTCACCATTCCAGACCCTTTACTAACACTCTCACCACTTGGAGAGTAGGTGCCTTTAACCTCCTGTTGGGCACAGTTTGCAATTTCTGCGCAAGATGAACAGGAATAGGGAGAACCAATGAGAGACTAGCTGTAGGTGTCTGCACGGGCAAATTTAATGCTCATTTCGCACCAGGAAGAGGAATTAACCAAAGGCTCAACATGCCGTGCCTGAAACAGATTAGGGCCTGACAATCGTGCGGGTTTGCAGCCAGCTCACAAGATAGCGAGTTGAAGAAAGGAGCTCAGGGGCACTGTAACTCACAAACCTGCAGAGTAATAAATGACAGCTATCGTCCAAAAATATATTGAAGGAGGTCTGCAAAGACGACTTGTAAGCGGGACAGATTTGCAGGAAAACGATTTCAGGGGGTAGACGGGAATTGCATTTAAAGCATAGGAAAAGAGGCAGAATGTCAACAATGATGCTCTTGGCCAAAAAGGGCGTATGCGTTTTTTCCTGAATATATTCAGGAAAAAACGCATACGCCCTTTTTGGCCAACCAAGCAAGCATGTAAAAGAAATCTGCACTACAATGAAGTCTCATTGCTCCCCGGGCAAAAGGGCCATATGAAAAAAGTGTAAAGTCCAGAAAGGCAGCACAGGCAATGGAGAACAGGGAGCCTTGTTATGCTGATGGGCGGGATGTAAATTGCCAACAGCCACTCTGGAGAAGTGTATGGTGTTTCCCGGAACATCGAAAAAACAAAGCTACGGAGCCTACGGCACTTCCACTTATGGTCCTATAGCTTAGGGAAATTAAAATCAAAAACACACAGCCACCCCAAAGTGTCGGAAGGCTCTGTTTACAAGAACCTCGTCTACGGTACAAGTTAAATATCCCAGAATGTGAAAAATGGATAAAGAAGTTGTGGTACGTACGTACAATGGAATATCACTCAGCAATGAAATCTATGTCATCAGGCCCATCGCGGCGTAATGAGTGGATTCAGGTACGATGATTCTAAGTGAAATAAGTCACACAGAAAATGAAACATCATAAGATATCACTAATACACGGAATGTAAACTTGGCTACACATGAACTGAATTGCAAAACAGAACAGGGTCTCAAATTCAGAAAACCAACTTATGCTTGCTTAAGGGGAAAGGTGAGTTGGGGTGCTGCATAAAACCAGAGATAGAAATTAGCACAGATACCTTTCCATAAGCCAAATATGTAATAGTCAAGACCTACCCCTTGCTCAACGAAATGGACTAAACACCCCATATTCAACGCCTAGGAAAACACCTGAGTAGTAAGAATCTTCAAACCCATGGATTTATATGTCTCCGTAAGAGAATGAAGCGTGTGTACAGCGGCATGAATGCAGCAGAGAAAATCCGATAAATCCCATTATCAAAATGAATTACACAAACAAAACCCAAGGACAGTGAAATAGAGAGCAATTCTTAAATAATTCATTCAGGGCTTGTGATGCAACCTGGATTTACCACATCTACACCCAGAGCTGAGTGAGACATAAGGTTGGGCACTTCGGGCTGATAGCATTGGTGAGGTTCGATGAGCAAATGCAGACCCTTTGATGTCATACAGCATGGTACCCATTCCATGGGTCCCAACTCTCCAAGTTTAAGGGATTCTTCCTTCAGCTAAAACATGCATGGGAAACCCAAAGTATGGTGCACCGTGTGACTGGCAAACGTTTTCAAATGCATCTCAGTTTTCGTCCCCTTTTACTCTGGTTCACCATTCCAGACCCTTTACGAACACTCTCCCCACTTGGAGAGTCAGTGCCTTTAACCTCCTGTCAGGCACAGTTTGCAATTTCTGCGCAAGATGAAAAGGAATAGGGAGAACCAATGAGAGACTAGCTCTAGGTGTCTGCACGGGCAAATTTAACGCTCATTTCCCACCAGGAAGAGGAATTAACCAAAGGCTCAGCATGCCGTGCCGGAACCAGATTAGGGCCTGAGGCAATCCTGTGGGTTTGCGGCCAGCTCACAAGATAGCGAGTTGAAGAAATGAGCTCAGGGGCACTGTAACTCACAAACCTGCAGAGTTATAAATGACAGCTATCGTCCAAAATTATATTGAAGGAAGGCTGCGAAGACGACTTGAAAGTGGGGCAGAATTGCAGGAAAACGATTTCAGGGGGTAGACGGGAATTGCATTTAAAGCATAGGAAAAGAGGCAGAACGTCGACAATGATGCTCTTGGCCAAAAAGGGCGTATGCGTTTTTTCCTGAATATATTCAGGAAAAAACGCATACGCCCTTTTTGGCCAACCAAGCAAGCATGTTAAAGAAATCTGCACTACAATGAAGTCTCACTGCCCCCCGGTCAAAAGGGCCATCTGAAAAAAGTGTAAAATCCAGAAAGGCAGCACAGGCCATGGAGAACAGCGAGCCTTGTTATGCTGATGGGCGGGATGTAAATTGCCAACAGCCACTCTGGAGAAGTGTATGGTGTTTCCCGGAACATCTAAAAAACAAAGCAACGGAGCCTACGGCACTTTCCCTTATGGTCCTATAGCTTAGGAAAATTAAAATCAAAAACACACAGCCACCCAAAAGTCTCGGGCGGCTCTGTTCACAAGAACCTCGTCTACGGTACAAGTTAAATATCCCAGAATGTGAAAAATGGATAAAGAAGTTGTGGTACGTACGTACAGTGGAATATCACACAGCAATGAAATCTATGTCATCAGGCCCGTCGCGGCATAATGAGTGGATTCAGGTACGATGATTCTAAGTGAAATAAATCACACAGAAAATGAAACATCATAAGATATCACTAATACACGGAATGTAAACTTGGCTACACATGAACTGAATTACAAAACAGAACAGGGTCTCAAATTTAGAAAACCAACTTATGCTTGCTTAAGGGGAAAGGTGAGTTGGGGTGCTGCATAAAACCAGAGATAGAAATTAGCACAGATACCTTTCCATAAGCCAAATATGTAATAGTCAAGACCTACCCCTTGCTCAACGAAATGGACTAAACACCCAATATTCAACGCCTAGGAATACACCTGACTAGTAAGAACCTTCAAACCCATGGATTTGTATGTCTCCGTAAGAGAATGAAGCGTGTGTACAGCGGCATGAATGCAGAAGAGAAAATCCGATAAATCCCATTACCAAAATGAATTACACAAACAAAACCCAAGGACAGTGAAATAGAGAGCAATTCTTAAATAATTCATTCAGGGCTTGTGATGCAACCTGGATTTACCACATGTACACCCAGAGCTGAGTGAGACATAAGGTTGGGCACTTCGGGCTGATAGCATTGGTGAGGTTCGATGAGCAAATGCAGACCCTTTGAAGTCATACAGCATGGTACCCATTCCATGGGTCCCAACACTCCAAGTTTAAGGGATTCTTCCTTCAGCTAAAACATGCATGGGAAACCCACAGTATGGTGCACCGTGTGACTGGCAAACGTTTTCAAATGCATCTCAGTTTTCGTCCCCTTTTACTCGGGTTCACCATTCCAGACCCTTTACGAACACTCTCCCCACTTGGAGAGTCAGTGCCTTTAACCTCCTGTTGGGCACAGTTTGCAATTTCTGCGCAAGATGAAAAGGAATAGGGAGAACCAATGAGAGACTAGCTCTAGGTGTCTGCACGGGCAAATTTAACGCTCATTTCCCACCAGGAAGAGGAATTAACCAAAGGCTCAGCATGCCGTGCCGGAACCAGATTAGGGCCTGAGTCAATCCTGTGGGTTTGCGGCCAGCTCACAAGATAGCGAGTTGAAGAAATAAGCTCAGGGGCACTGTAACTCACAAACCTGCAGAGTTATAAATGACAGCTATCGTCCAAAAATATATTGAAGGTAGACTGCGAAGACGACTTGAAAGTGGGGCAGAATTGCAGGAAAATGATTTCAGGGGGTAGACGGGAATTGCATTTAAAGCATAAGAAAAGAGGCAGAACGTCGACAATGATGCTCTTGGCCAAAAAGGGCGTATGCGTTTTTTCCTGAATATATTCAGGAAAAAACGCATACGCCCTTTTTGGCCAACCAAGCAAGCATGTTAAGAAATCTGCACTACAATGAAGTCTCACTGTCCCCCGGTCAAAAGGGCCATCTGAAAAAAGTGTAAAATCCAGAAAGGCAGCACAGGCCATGGAGAACAGCGAGCCTTGTTATGCTGATGGGCAGGATGTAAATTGCGAACTGCCACTCTGGAGAAGTGTATGGTGTTTCCCGGAACATCTAAAAAACAAAGCAACGGAGCCTACAGCACTTTCCCTTATGGTCCTATAGCTTAGGAAAATTATAAATCAAAAACACACAGCCACCCAAAAGTCTCGGGCGGCTCTGTTTACAAGAACCTCGTCTACGGTACAAGTTAAATATCCCAGAATGTGAAAAATGGATAAAGAAGTTGTGGTACGTATGTACAGTGGAATATCATACAGCAATGAAATCTATGTCATCAGGCCCGTCGCGGCATAATGAGTGGATTCAGGTACGATGATTCTAAGTGAAATAAGTCACACAGGAAATGAAACATCATAAGATATCACTAATACACGGAATGAAAACTTGGCTACACATGAACTGAATTACAAAACAGAACAGGGTCTCAAATTTAGAAAACCAACTTATGCTTGCTTAAGGGGAAAGGTGAGTTCGGGTGCTGCATAAAACCAGAGATAGAAATTAGCACAGATACCTTTCCATAAGCCAAATATGTAATAGTCAAGACCTACCCCTTGCTCAACGAAATGGACTAAACACCCCATATTCAACGCCTAGGAATACACCTGACTAGTAAGAATCTTCAAACCCATGGATTTATATGTCTCCGTAAGAGAATGAAGCGTGTGTACAGTGGCATGAATGCAGCAGAGAAAATCCGATAAATCCCATTATCAAAATGAATTACACAAACAAAACCCAAGGACAGTGAAATAGAGAGCAATTCTTAAATAATTCATTCAGGGCTTGTGATGCAACCTGGATTTACCGCATCTACACCCAGATCTGAGTGAGACATAAGGTTGGACACTTCGGGCTGATAGCATTGGTGAGTTTCGATGAGCAAATGAAGACCATTTGAAGTCATACTGCATGGTACCCATTCCATGGGTCCCAACTCTCCAGGTTTAAACGATTCTTCCTTCAGCTAAAACATACATGGGAATCCCACAGTATGGTGCACCGTGTGACCGGGCAACGTTTTCAAATGCTTCTAAGTTTTCGTCCCCTTTTATTCGGGTTCACTATTCCAGACCCTTTACTAACACGCTCCCCACTTGGAGAGTCAGTGCATTTAACCTCCTGTTTGGCACAGTTTGCAATTTCTGCGCAAGATGAACAGGAATAGGGAGAACCAATGAGAGACTAGCTGTAGGTGTCTGCACGGGCAAATTTAACGCTCATTTCCCACCAGGAAGAGGAATTAACCAAAGGTTCAGCATGCCGTGCCGCAACAAGATTTAGGCCTGAAGAAATCCTGCGGGTTTGCGGCCAGCTCAAAAGAAAGCGATTTGAAGAAAGGAGCTCAGGGGCACTGTAATTCACAAACCTGCAGAGTTATAAATGACAGCTATCGTCCAAAAATATATTGAAGGAAGGCTGTGAAGAGGACATGAAAGCGGGGCAGAATTGCAGGAAAACGATTTCAGGGGGTAGACTGGAATTGCATTTAAAGCATAGGAAAAGAGGCAGAACGACGACAATGATGCACTTGGCCAAAAAGGGCATATGCGTTTTTTCCTGAATATATTCAGGAAAAAACGCATACGCCCTTTTTGGCCAACCAAGCAAGCATGTTAAAGAAATCTGCACTACAATGAAGTCTCACTGCCCCCCGGTCAAAAGGGCCATCTGAAAAAAGTGTAAAATCCAGAAAGGCAGCACAGGCCATGGAGAACAGGGAGCCTTGTTATGCTGATGGGCGGGATGTAAATTGCCAACAGCCACTCTGGAGAAGTGTATGGTGTTTCCCGGAACACCGAAAAAACAAAGCTACGGAGCCTACGGCACTTCCACTTATGGTCCTATAGCTTAGGGAAATTAAAATCAAAAACACACAGCCACCCCAATGTTTCAGACGGCTCTGTTTACAAGAACCTCGTCTACGGTACAAGTTAAATATCCCAGAATGTGAAAAATGGATAAAGAAGTTGTGGTACGTACGTACAATGGAATATCACTCAGCAATGAAATCTATGTCATCAGGCCCGTCGCGGCATAATGAGTGGATTCAGGTACGATGATTCTAAGTGAAATAAGTCACACAGAAAATGAAACATCATAAGATATCACTAATACACGCAATGTAAACTTGGCTACACATGAACTGAATTACAAAACAGAACAGGGTCTCAAATTTAGAAAACCAACTTATGCTTGCTTAAGGGGAAAGGTGAGTTGGTGTGCTGCATAAAACCAGAGATAGAAATTAGCACAGATACCTTTCCATAAGCCAAATATGTAATAGTCAAGACCTACCCCTTGCTCAACGAAATGGACTAAACACCCCATATTCAACGCCTAGGAATACACCTGACTAGTAAGAATCTTCAAACCCATGGATTTATATGTCTCCGTAAGAGAATGAAGCGTGTGTACAGCGGCATGAATGCAGCAGAGAAAATCCGATAAATCCCATTATCAAAATGAATTACACAAACAAAACCCAAGGACAGTGAAATAGAGAGCAATTCTTAAATAATTCATTCAGGGCTTGTGATGCAACCTGGATTTACCACATCTACACCCAGAGCTGAGTGAGACATAAGGTTGGGCACTTCGGGCTGATAGCATTGGTGAGGTTCGATGAGCAAATGCAGACCCTTTGAAGTCATACAGCATGGTACCCATTCCATGGGTCCCAACTCTCCAAGTTTAAGGGATTCTTCCTTCAGCTAAAACATGCATGGGAAACCCACAGTATGGTGCAACGTGTGACTGGCAAACGTTTTCAAATGCATCTCAGTTTTCGTCCCCTTTTACTCGGGTTCACCATTCCAGACCCTTTACGAACACTCTCCCCACTTGGAGAGTCAGTGCCTTTAACCTCCTGTTGGGCACAGTTTGCAATTTCTGCGCAAGATGAAAAGGAATAGGGAGAACGAATGAGAGACTAGCTCTAGGTGTCTGCACGGGCAAATTTAACGCTCATTTCCCACCAGGAAGAGGAATTAACCAAAGGCTCAGCATGCCGTGCCGGAACCAGATTAGGGCCTGAGGCAATCCTGTGGGTTTCCGGCCAGCTCACAAGATAGCGAGTTGAAGAAATGAGCTCAGGGGCACTGTAACTCACAAACCTGCAGAGTTATAAATGACAGCTATCGTCCAAAAATATATTGAAGGAAGGCTGCGAAGACGACTTGTAAGTGGGGCAGAATCGCAGGAAAACGATTTCAGGGGGTAGACGGGAATTGCATTTAAAGCATAGGAAAAGAGGCAGAACGTCGACAATGATGCTCTTGGCCAAAAAGGGCGTATGAGTTTTCTCCTGAATATATTCAGGACAAAACGCATACGCCCTTTTTGGCCAACCAAGCAAGCATGTTAAAGAAATCTGCACTACAATGAAGTCTCACTGCCCCCCGGTCAAAAGGGCCATCTGAAAAAAGTGTAAAATCCAGAAAGGCAGCACAGGCCATGGAGAACAGGGAGCCTTGTTATGCTGATGGGCGGGATGTAAATTGCCAACAGCCACCCTGGAGAAGTGTATGGTGTTTCCCGGAACACCGAAAAAACAAAGCTACGGAGCCTACGGCACTTCCACTTATGGTCCTATAGCTTAGGGAAATTAAAATCAAAAACACACAGCCACCCCAAAGTGTCGGACGGCTCTGTTTACAAGAACCTCGTCTACGGTACAAGTTAAATATCCCAGAATGTGAAAAATGGATAAAGAAGTTGTGGTACGTACGTACAATGGAATATCACTCAGCAATGAAATCTATGTCATCAGGCCCGTCGCGGCATAATGAGTGGATTCAGGTACGATGATTCTAAGTGAAATAAGTCACACAGAAAATGAAACATCATAAGATATCACTACTACACGGAATGTAAACTTGGCTACACATGAACTGAATTACAAAACAGAACAGGGTCTCAAATTTAGAAAACCAACTTATGCTTGCTTAAGGGGAAAGGTGAGTTGGGGTGCTGCATAAAACCAGAGATAGAAATTAGCACAGATACCTTTCCATAAGCCAAATATGTAATAGTCAAGACCTACCCCTTGCTCAACGAAATGGACTAAACACCCCATATTCAACGCCTAGGAATACACCTGACTAGTAAGAATCTTCAAACCCATGGATTTATATGTCTCCGTAAGAGAATGAAGCGTGTGTACAGCGGCATGAATGCAGCAGAGAAAATCCGATAAATCCCATTATCAAAATGAATTACACAAACAAAACCCAAGGACAGTGAAATAGAGAGCAATTCTTAAATAATTCATTCAGGGCTTGTGATGCAACCTGGATTTACCACATCTACACCCAGAGCTGAGTGAGACATAATGTTGGGCACTTCGGGCTGATAGCATTGGTGAGGTTCGATGAGCAAATGCAGACCCTTTGAAGACATACAGCATGGTACCCATTCCATGGGTCCCAACTCTCCAAGTTTAAGGGATTCTTCCTTCAGCTAAAACATGCATGGGAAACCCACAGTATGGTGCACCGTGTGACTGGCAAACGTTTTCAAATGCATCTCAGTTTTCGTCCCCTTTTACTCGGGTTCACCATTCCAGACCCTTTACGAACACTCTCCCCACTTGGAGAGTCAGTGCCTTTAACCTCCTGTTGGGCACAGTTTGCAATTTCTGCGCAAGATGAAAAGGAATAGGGAGAACGAATGAGAGACTAGCTCTAGGTGTCTGCACGGGCAAATTTAGTGCTCATTTCCCACCAGGAGGAGGAATTAACCAAAGGCTCAGCATGCCGTGCCTGAACCAGATTAGGGCCTGACAATCGTGCGGGTTTGCAGCCAGCTCACAAGATAGCGAGTTGAAGAAAGGAGCTCAGGGGCACTGTAACTCACAAACCTGCAGAGTAATAAATGACAGCTATCGTCCAAAAATATATTGAAGGATGTCTGCAAAGACGACTTGTAAGCGGGACAGATTTGCAGGAAAACGATTTCAGGGGGTAGACGGCAATTGCATTTAAAGCATAGGAAAACAGGCAGAAAGTCAACAATGATGCTCTTGGCCAAAAAGGGCGTATGCGTTTTTTCCTGAATATATTCAGGAAAAAACGCATACGCCCTTTTTGGCCAACCAAGCAGCATGTTAAAGAAATCTGCACTACAATGAAGTCTCACTGCCCCCCGGTCAAAAGGGCCATCTGAAAAAAGTGTAAAATCCAGAAAGGCAGCACAGGACATGGAGAACAGGGAGCCTTGTTATGCTGATGGGCGGGATGTAAATTGCCAACAGCCACCCTGGAGAAGTGTATGGTGTTTCCCGGAACACCGGAAAAACAAAGCTACGGAGCCTACGGCACTTCCACTTATGGTCCTATAGCTTAGGGAAATTAAAATCAAAAACACACAGCCACCCCAATGTGTCGGACGGCTCTGTTTACAAGAACCTCGTCTACGGTACAAGTTAAATATCCCAGAATGTGAAAAATGGATAAAGAAGTTGTGGTACGTACGTACAATGGAATATCACTCAGCAATGAAATCTATGTCATCAGGCCCGTCGCGGCATAATGAGTGGATTCAGGTACGATGATTCTAAGTGAAATAAGTCACTCAGAAAATGAAACATCATAAGATATCACTAATACACGCAATGTAAACTTGGCTACACATGAACTGAATTACAAAACAGAACAGGGTCTCAAATTTAGAAAACCAACTTATGCTTGCTTAAGGGGAAAGGTGAGTTTGGGTGTTGCATAAAACCAGAGATAGAAATTAGCACAGATACCTTTCCATAAGCCAAATATGTAATAGTCAAGACCTACCCCTTGCTCAACGAAATGGACTAAACAAACCATATTCAACGCCTAGGAATACACCTGACTGGTAAGAATCTTCAAACCCATGGATTTATATGTCTCCGTTAGGGAATGAAGCGTGTGTACAGCAACATGAATGCAGCAGAGAAAATCCGATAAATCCCATTATCAAAATGAATTACAAAAACCAAACACAAGGACAGTGAAATAGAGAGCAATTCTTAAACAATTCATTCAGGCTTGTGATGCAACCTGGATTTACCACATCTACACCCAGAGCTGAGTGTGACATAAGGTTGGGCACTTCGGGCTGATAGCACTGGTGAGGTTCAATGAGCAAATGCAGACCCTTTGAAGACATACTGCATGGTACCCATTCCATGGGTCCCAAATCTCCAGTTATAAGGGATTCTTCCTTCAGCTCAAAACATGCATGGGAAACCCACAGTATGGTGGACCGTGTGACCGGCAAACTTTTTCAAATGCATCTCAGTTTTCCTCCCCTTTTACACAGGTTCACCATTCCAGACCCTTTACTCACACTCTCCCCACTTGGAGAGTCAGTGCCTTTAACCTCCTGTTGGGCACAGTTTGCAATTTCTGCGCAAGATGAACAGGAATAGGGAGAACCAATGAGAGACTAGCTGTAGGTGTCTGTACGGGCAAATTTAACGCTCATTTCCCACCAGGAAGAGGAATTAACCAAAGGTTCAGCATGCCCTGCTGGAACCAGATAAGGGCCTGAAGCAATCCTGCGGGTTTGCGGCCAGCTCACAAGTTAGCGAGATGAAGAAAGGAGCTCAGGGGCACTGTAACTCACAAACCTGCAGAGTTATAAATGACAGCTATCGTCCAAAAATATATTGAAGTATGTCTGCGAAGAGGACTTAGAATTTGGGCAGAAATTCAGGAAAACGATTTCAGGGGGTAGACTGGAATTGCACTTAAAGCCTAGGAAAAGACGGAGAACAGCGACAATGATGCACTTGGCCAAAAAGGGCGTATGCGTTTTTTCCTGAATATAATCAGGAAAAAACGCATATGCCCTTTTTGGCCAACCAAGCAAGCGTGTAAAGAAATCTGCACTAAAATGAAGTCTCTCTGCCCCCCGGTCAAAAGGGCCATCTGAAAAAAGTGTAAAATCCAGAAAGGCAGGACAGGCCATGGAGAAGAGGGAGCATTGTTATCCTGATGGTCGGCATGTGAATTGCCAACAGCCACTCTGGAGAAGTGTATGGTATTTCCTGAAACACATAAGAAACAAAGCAACACAGCCTATGGCACTTCCACTTATGGTCCTATAGTTTAGGGAAATTAAAATCAAAACCACACAGGCACCCCAAAGTTTGGATCGGCTCTGTTTACAAGAACCTCGTCTACGGTACAAGTTAAATATCCCAGAGGGCGAAAAATGGATAAAGAAGTTGTGGTTCTTACGTACAATGGAATATCACTCAGCAATGAAATCTATGTCATCAGGCCCGTAGCGGCATAATGAGTGGATTCAGGTACGATGATTCTACGTGCAATAGGTCACACAGAAAAAGAAACATCATAAGATATCACTAATACACGGAATGTAAACTTGGCTACACATGAAATGAATTACAAAACAGAACAGTGTCTCAAATTTAGAAAACCAACTTATGCTTGCTTTTTGGGAAAGGTGAGTTCGGGTGCTGCATAAAAACAGAGATTGAAATTCGCACTGATACCGTTCCATAAGCCAAATATGTAATAGACAAGACCTACTGCTTGCTCAACGAAATGGGCTCAACACCCCATATTCAACGCCTAGGAATATACCTGCCTAGCAAGAGTCTTAAAACCCATGGATTTATATGTGTCCATAAGAGAATCCAGCGTGTGTTCAGTGGCCTAAAGGCAACAGTGAAAATCCGATAAATCACATTATCAAAATAAATTTCAAAAACAAAACACAATGACAGTGAAATAGAGAGCAATTCTTAAATAATTCACTCAGGGCTTCTGATGCAACCTGGATTTACCACATGTACACCCAGTGCTGGGGAGACATAAGGCCGGACACTTCGCCCTGATAGTATTGTTGAGGTTCGGTGAGCAATTGCAGACCCTTTGAAGTCATACTGCATGGTACCCATTCCAAGGGTCCCAACTCTCCAGGTTTAAGGGATTCTTCCTTCCGCTACATCATGTATGGGAAACCCAGAGTATGGTCCACCATGTGATTGGGAAACGTTTTCAAATGCATCTCAGTTTTCGTCCCTTTATACTCGGGTTCACCATTCCAGATGCTTAACTAACACTCTCCCCACTTGGAGAGTCAGTGCCTTTAACCTCCTGTTTGTCACAGTTTGCAATTTCTGCGCAAGATGAACAGGAATAGGGAGAACCAATGAGAGACTAGCTGTAGGTGTCTGCACGGGCAATTTAATGCTCATTTCTCACCAGGAAGTGGAATTAACCAAAGGCTCAGAATGCCGTGCCGGAACCAGATTAGGGCCTGAAGCAATACTGCGGGTGTGCAGGCAGCTCACAAGATAGCGAGTTGAACAAAGGAGCTCAGGGGCACTGTAATTCACAAACCTGCAGAGTTATAAATGACAGCTATCGTCCAAAAATATATTGAAGGAAGGCTGCGAAGAGGACTTGAAAGCGGGGCAGAATTCCAGGAAAACGATTTCAGGAGGTAGACGGGAAATGCACTGAAAGCATAGGAGAAGAGGCAGAACCTCGACAATGATGCACTTGTTCAAAAAGTGCATATGCGTTTTTTCCAAGGCCCTCCTTAAAGAGAGTAGGGGGCTCCCAGCATGCTTCAGTGGCCAACAGAGGGCCCACATCGCCAAGGTGACGTGAGCCAGCCAGGCAGGAGTGACCTCACATCAGAGGGCCCACCTCACAGAAGGGTAAGGGACCCAGCCATTATCAGACTCTCACCAGAGGGCCCACATCAGCAAGGGGCTGGGAACCAGGCAGGAGTGTCTTCACACCCGTGGGGCCACATCATCGCAAGTTGAGGTACCCAGCACATGTGGCCTCAAACCAGAGGACCCACATCTCCATGGGTCTCGGAGTGAGGCAGGCAGGATGAACCTCAAAACACGTGGCCCATTGTATAAAAAAGGTGAGGAATCCAGCAGTTGGAACATCCCAGCAGGCGGCCCAGAGCACCGAGGCTATGGGATCCAGGCAATGATGAACTCACAACAGAGGGCCCTCATCATGAAACTGTGAGCAACCTAGCCATTGTGACCTCAGAGCACAAGGCCCACATCCCCATGGGGAAGCGAACCAAGCAGGAGTGTCATCGCACCAGTGGGCACACATCAGAAAATGTGGGGAGCCCAGCAGTTAGGGCCTGATGCCAGAGGGCCCTCATCACCGAGGAGAGGAGGCTACCAGCAGGCTCCAACTGCTACAAGAGGGCCAACGTCGCCAATGCGGGGTGTGCCAGCCAGGCAGGAGTGACCTCAGAGCAGAGGGCCAACCTCAAAAAAGTGTGAGGAACCCAAAGAGGATTAGACTCTCACCAGAGGGCCCACATCACCAAGAGGATCAGAACCAGGCAGGACTGTCTTCACACCAGGGTGACCACATCATAGAAAGGTGAGGAACCCAGCACATGTGGCCTAAACCAGAAGACCCACATCTCCAAGGGGCTCGGAGTGAGGCATGCAGGAGTAGCCTCACAACACAGGGCCCATAGAATAAAAAAGCTGAGGAATCCTGCAGTGGGAACCTCCCAGCAGGCGGCCCAGAGCACCGAGTCTATGCGATCCAGGCTGCAGTGAACTCACAGCAGAGGGCCCATATCATGAAACTGTGAGCAACCCAGCCATTGGGACCTCACAGCAGAAGGCCCACATCCCCATGGGGTTGGGAACATGGCAAGAGTGTCCTCGCACCACTTAGCACGTATCAGAAAAAGTGGGTACCCAGCAGTTACAGCCTGACGCTAGAGAGCCCTCATCACCGAGGGGAGGTGGCTCCCAGCAGGCTCCAACTGCCACAAGAGGGCCGATGTCGCCAAGGCGGGGTGTGCCAGCCAGTCAGTAGTGACCTCACAGCAGAGGGCCCACCTCACAGAAGGGTGAGGAACCCAGCCAGGATCAGACTCTCACCAGAGGGCCCACATCACCAAGGGGATAGAAACCAGGCAGGAGTGTCCTCACACCAGCGGGGCCACATCATCGAAAGGTGAGGGACCCAGCACACGTGGCCTCAAACCAGAGGACACACATCACCAAGGGGCTGGGAGTGAGTCAGGCAGGAGGAGTCTCCAAACAGAGGGCCCATAGAAGAGAAAAGGTGAGGAATCCCGCAGTTGGAACCTCCCCGCAGGCGGCCAGGAGCAGCGAGGCTATGGGATCCAGGCCGGAGTGAACTCACACCAGAGGGCCCTCATCATGAAACTGAGCCACCCACCGTTGGGACCTCAGAGCAGAAGGCCCATATTCCCATGGGGTTGGAAACCTGGCAGGAGTGTACTCACACCACAGGGCGCACATCAGAAAATTTTGGGAGCCCAGGAGTTAGAGCCTGACGCCAGAGGGCCCTCATTACCGAGGGGAGGAGACTCCCAGCAGGCACCAACTCCCACCTGAGGGCCCACGTCGCCAAGGTGACGTGTGCCAGTCAGGCAGGAGTGACCTCACAGCAGAGGGCCTACCTCACAGAAGGGTGAGGAAACCAGCCAGGATAAGACTCTCACCAGAGAGCCCACATCACCAAGGGGACCGGAACAAGGCAGGAGTGTCCTCACACCAGTGTGGCCACATTATAGAAAGGTGACGAACCCAGCACATGTGGCCTAAACCAGAGGACCCACATTTCCAAGGTGCTCCGAGTGAGGCAGGCAGGAGTAGCCTAACAACACAGGGCCCACAGAATAAAAAATGTGAGGAATCCAGCAGTTGGAACCCCCCAGCAGGTGGCCCAGAGTACGGAGTCTATGGGATCCAGGCCACAGTGAACTCACAGCAGAGGGCTCACATCATGACACTGTGAGCAACCCAGCTGGTGGGACCTCAGAGCAGAAGGCCCACATCCCCATGGGGATGGGAACGTGGCAGGAGTGTACTCGCACGACAGGGCACATATCAGAAAATTTTGGGAGCCCATGAGTTAGGGCCTGACGCCAGAGGGCCCTCATTACCGAGGGGAGGAGACTCCCAGCAGGCACCAACTCCCAACTGAGGACCCACATCGCCAAGGTGATGTGTGCCAGCCAGGCAGGAGTGACCTCACAGCAGAGGGCCCACCTCCCAGAAGGGTGAGGAATCCAGCCAGGATCAGACTCTCACCAGAGGGCCCCCATCACCAAGGGGATGGGAACCAGGCAGGAGTGTCCTCACACCAGTGGGGCCACATCAATAAAGGTGAGGAAACCGGCACATGTGGCCTCAAACCAGAGGACCCACATCACAAAGGGGCTGGGAGTGAGTCAGGAAGGAGGAGCATGAAAACCCAGGACCCAAAGAATAAAAATGGTAAGGAATCCAGCAGTAGGAACCTCCCAGCAGGCGGCTCAGAGCACAGAGTCTATGGGATCTAGGCCTGAGTGAACTAACACCAGAGAGCCAACATCCTGAAACTGTGAACAACACAGGTGTTGGGACCATAGAGCAGAAGGCACATGGGGATGGGAACCTGGCAGGAGTGCCCTCACACCACTTAGCACGTATCAGAAAATGAGGGTAACCAGCAGTTAGGGCCTGATGCCAGAGGGTCTCATCACTGAGGGGAGGAGGCTCCCAGCGGGCTCCAACTGCCACCAGAGGGCCGACGTCGCCAAGGCGGGGTGTGTCAGCCAGGCAGGAGTGACCTCAGAGAAGAGGGCCCACCTCACAGAAGTGTGAGGAGCCCAACCAGGATCAGACTCTCACTGGAGGGCTCACATCACCAAGGGGATGGGAACCAGGCAGGAGTGTCCGCACACCAGTGGGGCCACATCTGCGAAAGGTGAGGAACCCAGCACATGTGGCCTCAAACCAGAGGACACACATCACCAAGGGGCTGGGAGTGAGGCAGGTGTCTGGAGGGGCACATTTAACTCTAATTTCCCACCAGGAAGAGGAATTAACCAAAGGCTCAGAGTGCCGTGCGGGACCCTGATTACGGCCTGAAGCAAACCTGCGGTTCTGTGGCCAGCTTTCAAGGAAACGAGTTAAGAAAGGAAATCACAGGCACTGTAATTCACAAACCTGCAGAGTTATAAATGACAGCTATTGGCAAAAATATATTGAAGTAAGTCTGCACAGAGGACTTGAAAACGAGGCAGAATTGCAGGAATCATATTTCAGGAGGTAGATTGGAATTGCATTTAAAGCATGTGAAAAGCGGCAGATCTTTGACAGTGATGCACTTGGACAAAAAGTGCGTATACATTTTTTCCTGAATATATTCAGGAAAAAACGCATATGCCCTTTGTGGCCAACCAAGAATTCGAGCAATGGAAATCCGCACTACAATGAACTCTCATTTCCCATTCGTCAAAAGAGCCATCTGAAAAAAGTGTAAAACCCAGAAACACAGGACAGGCCATGGAGAACAGGGAGCCTTGTTATGCTGATGGACGGATTGTAAATTGCCAACAGACACTCTGGTGATGTTTATAGTGTATGCTGAAACATCTAAAAAACAAAGCTACAGAGCCTAGGGCACTTCCACTTTTGGCCCTATAGCTTAGGAAAATTAAAATCAACAAGACACAGCCAACACAATATCCAGGGCTGCTGTGTTTACAAGAACCTTGAGTCCAGTACAAATTAAATATCCCAGAAAGAAAAAAATGGATAAAGGAGTTGTCCTACTTACGTACAACGGAATATCACTCAGCAATGAAATCAATGTCATCAGGCCTGTAGCAGCAAATTGAGTGGATTTAAGTATGATGATTCTAAGAGAAATATGTCACACAGAGAAACATAATTATCATAAGATATCACAAATAGAGGGAGTGTAAACTTGGCTACACATAAACTGAATTACAAAACCGAGCAGAGTCTCACATTTAGATAAAAACGTATGCTTGCTTAACGGGAAAGTTGAGTTGGGGTGCTGTATAAAACCAGAGATTGAAATGAGCACACATACCGTTCCATAAGCCAAATATGTAATAGACAAGACCTACTCTTTGCTCAACGAAATAGACTAATCCATGGTGTATCACCTCACACCTGTTAGAATGGGCATCATCAGAAAATCTACAAACAACAAATGCTGGAAAGGGTGCGGAGATAAGGAACCCTCTTCCACTATTGTTGGGAATGTAAATTGATGCAGTCACTGTGGAGAACATTATGGAGTTTCTTATAAAACTAAGAATAGAATTACCATATAATACAGCAATCCCACTACTGGGCATATACCCAGACAAAACCATAAAACGAAAAGAGACATTCACCGCAATGTTCATTGCATCACTATTTACAATATCCAGGTAATGGAAGCAACCTAAATGCCCACAGACAGACGAATGCATAAAGATGAGGTACATATATAAAATGGAATATTTCTAAGCCATAAAAAGGAATGAAATTGGGTCATTTGTAGAGACGTTGATGGATCTAGAGACTGTCATACAGAGTGAAGTAAGTCAGAAAGAGAAAAACAAATCCTGTATATAAATGCATATATGTGGAACCTAGAAAAGTTGTACAGATGAAGCGTTTTGCAAGGCAGAAATAGAGCAACAGATGTAGACAACAAACGTATGGACACCAAGGGGGGAAAGCTGTTAGGGGGGTGGTGGTGGGAGGAGTTGAGAGATTGGGATTGGCATGTATACATTTCTATGTATAAAATAGGTAACCAAAAAGAACCTGCTGTATAAAAAAATAAAATAAAATTCAAAATTACAAAAAGTAAAACAGAAAAAATATTCTTCCCTTCACATACATGTATTTATATGAATAAATTATTTCCATGCTTATATCTGTAAATACAAAAAAGAGGAATAAAATCTACCTTGAACCAAAAACGAAAAAAAGAAAAAAAAACAGAACCCACCAGTTACACAGAGGAAAACCGTATCAGGGCCCTTGCTCCAGTTGTAAACAATTCTGAAGTTGGTCAGTGGTGGGGAATCATCTCCCATTCAGCCAGCATGCCCCACGCAACAAGCGTCCTCATTGCAAAGCTGGGGGCCCGTGCTGAGGCATCTGTGAGTAAACGTGGGCCGAGCCCCAGGCCAGCTGCTGCTGAAATGTTCCCACCCTTCCCAGGTAAAACACCTGAATATGTACAAGGACTTGAAAGCCTAGAGGAAGGGCCATGGAGCCACATGAGCGACAGCATGCCAGCCGACTTGGTGCCTGCAGGCCAGACAGGATGGTCCTGGCCCTGGGTGCTCTTCTGGAAGCTTTCCATTTCCCTGCCTGAGATACCCCTCCTGTCCCGGCCCCCACTGCTTTCTTCCTTACTCACCTCTGCCCAGGGAGAAATTCCAGCGGCAGGTATGGGTGGCACATCCTCTTCTTTAGCAGGTGGCATCTTGGCAACTGCTGCAGAAAGTCCAGCAGAGCCCCACTCACACTGGGCCACCCACAAAGCCGTGGCCTCTCACTCCCTCCCACCAGTCCAGCCCCGAGACTGCTGACAGGGCAGAAAATGGCGTCAGGCACAGCTGCAGGTGCTCTTGCTGCCTGGAGCGGTGTTTATATTGATCTCAACCCAGGCACACCTGGGGAGGTCTGGCCGGCACGGTCGGGCTTCCCAGGCCAGCCAATAATCACCCCTCAGGGGCTCACAGTTGCAGAAACTGGAACTTGCTGAATCGGCCAGGTCCAAGGAACAGGTGTGGGCTCCTGAGAGTCAGGATAGACAAGGGGCTGCAGCTCTGGCTTGTTTTCTAATTATATTATCTGGCCCATGAGTGGGAGACAACTTCAAGAAAACCCTCTCCTAATGAGAGGAACCCAGGAGTCAGGGAGAGGAGGGGTGGGTGGTGGGTGGAGACAGAGGCCTGGTGCCCCGGGTGCAGTGGAAGTCTCTGGAAGACCAGGTGGAGGGAGGCCACACAGAGTGATGCCCAGGGTCACAGACCTGTCGGAGCTGCTGTTTGTTAGTTCAAGTCCTGCTCTGAGGTGCTCTGTGTCAGATCTGAGTGACAGGTGAGCTGGGAGTGCTCTGCAATGAGGGCGATGTGCATGGCTCCTGTGTGCCCAGCCCTGCCACGGTACCTGAAAGGGTTGCTCTGTATCCTGGGAGGGGCCTGACCACGAGAGCCCCGTGGGCTGGGGTGGGGGTGGGGTACCTGCCCAGGTGAGCTCCATATCCTGGGATTGGCCTGACCTCGAGAGCCCCATGGGCTGCTGGAGTCTTGGTAAAAGATGTCAGAACAGTCAGTGAAGCCACCGAGGATATACCTCCAGTAGTTCCTAAACCCTACACCCTGCTGGTCATTCTACTAACCACCAGGACATGGTATTCTGTATTAGTCTTCAATGAAGCCTTCTTTTGTATTCTATTAGTCCCAGAGTCACAAGAAATTTTGGCTTGTGAGTGGCAGGACTCAACATACAACTAAAACAATACTTCCGGGCCGTGTTGCCCCAAGGGTTCAAAAATTCCCACACCATCTTTGGGGAAAGCTCAGCTAAAGACCTAAAAGTTCTACCTCTGGAAAAGGAAACACTCCTTCAATATGCAGACGACATTCTGATCGCCAGCCCTACTAAGGAGACCTCTGAACTACCAAGCCAATAAAGGATACAAGTTGTCCAAGAAAAAGCTCAAATATCACAGACTATGGTGACCTGCGTGGGCTGCATTCTCACAGAAGGTCGGAGAAGCTCATCCCAGGAAAGGGAAGAAACAATTTACAGCCTTACCCATTTCTAAAACTAGAAGACAGCTTAGGGGTTCCTGGGGAGGCCAGGGTTTGCTGCTTCTGGATCCCTAACTACAGTCTACTAGCTGGGCCTCTATATGAAACACTGAAAGAAAAAGATGATGATCCTTTTGAATAGAATCCAGAAGTGGCCTTTCAAGAATGGAAAGAGCAGTCAATTCAGACCCTTGCCCTGGAACTCCCTAATTTAGCTAAACCCTTTGACCTTTACATTCCTAGTGAAATTTGAATGGCCATTGGAGTATTAGTGCAAAACCTGGGACCACTTGAAATGGAACAATGCAAGAATGCCATCCAGGTAGGATAAACTACGGTCACCAAGGGGCTTGGCCCACCGCCACATCTGGCCAAGATACTGGCAGTATCTGAAAACCTGGAAATCAGCAGCCCAAAAGGCCACCTCCCTCCTAAGGGAAAAGGACCCCACGTGGTGATCCTAACCCCCAACCATGCCCTGAAGTTGCAGGGTTTGCTCCGTGGGCACACTGACCTTGAGTGAGGAGGTCCTCCAACTCCAACCTCCAGAGAGATAACTGGGGCAAAGGGGCACCATAACGACTCGTGTGACCATCACTTGACCTGGAGTTTCTCTCATAAAACAACAAGAGTGTGTCCCAAAAGAGTAGACTACTGCTTGCAGGACTTACTGCACCCAGAGGGGAGGTAATAATCTTGGCAGGGGAACAGTATATCACGCTGTCACCATAGAAAAGCCTACAGACACTGTGATGATGGTGGCCAATAAGACCGGCTGGACTCCTGTTTACTTCAAAAGGCTGTTGACTCAGTGGCCATCATGGTCCTTCATCACCACTGACCCTGGACTGTCTGGGAGTTGAGCAGTCAGGGTCCTGACACCTGATGCTGTTTTTACGTTAATTCAGGGGCCTAACTGAAGAAAGCACAGACTACTGGTCAGAGCATCTAGGCTGGCAGAAACGGTCAGCCTAAGGTGGCCGAACAAATGTGGGGCGGGGTGAAACTGGACCTCACAGCGTCACTGCACATCTCCTTCCTGGACCCTTAAAGGTCATTAGAATCTATAACACTACCAATACTTGTGCTCAGGCGGAGGAGCAGGGAGGCAGGAGGCCTGCGGACAATCAACGTCACCTGGAGGCTGCTGGGGAGAAGTTCAGACCCTCTCCCACAGGTATGAGGGCTCCTAACTCAGCACTCAGCAGTTACAGATGAAGGGTCTGCACCCTCAGCACTCTAAGAATGAGGAAGGGGACAAAATGCAGAAGAGGGGTTTGTCCCAGGCAAAGCCCCTTAAAAATCCCTGGGAGATAAAAATAGAATCTGGGCAATAAAATAAAGTCTAACCTTTTTTATCCTTTGTGCTTTGTCTAATTTCACGTGCTCCTAGGGTCCCGCATACAGAGGTTCAACAGCCGGCACTTCAGACCAGATTTCCTAGTGCAGAATGGCTGGGTCGACACTTCAGCTCCTGGAGCACAGTGCAGACTCCGCGATATAGAGCCTGAGCTGCAGCCAACCGGGCCCTCGAGAGCTCCGCCCCCTCCCTCCCACTGACTCTGACAGGATCTCTACACAGCAGCCCAGCCCACAGCCCACGGGATAGCACATGCTCTCACCTCTGCATTCTCTGATCAAAATATAAAGTTTCCTTTGCTTCTGAACCAAACTCAGTCTCGATCTGTTGGCTCCAATGACACTGGGCAGGGGGACACTTGTTGGGGTCCACTCTGGAGGATCAGTAACAGAAATTGAGAACATTGTAACTTCAATGAACAGATGTGTGAGCCAAACTGTAATTAACATAGAACAGTGTATAAGGCTCGGGTAAAATAAGATGTTTCTAACACTTCCATTTGATATTTCCATCACTTTATTATAAGCAAGTTCAGTGAAAGGTTTGTCTTATTTGTCAGGTCAATACTAGAGAAACGAAGTGATTTCTTTCCAAGGATGTACATCTAATAATCTTGGTTAAAGCTTCAATCTTGTTTTAAATGCTTTTCCATTGAAAATGATACCTCTCTTTCAGCTCCCCCATTTCTGAGAAGTATAAAATCTTATAATTTATTATTACCAAAGGGGAAAGGTGGGAGGAGGGATAAATTAACAGTTTGGGATTAACACATACACACTGCTATGTATAAAATCGATCATCAACAAGGAACTACTGTACAGCACAGGGAACTACACTCAATATTTTGCAATAACCTATAAGGGGAAATAATCTGAAAAAAGAATAGATATTTTTATTGACATCATCTATTAATGACAGTTAAAATGGAACCTAACGGAAGCCGGTGGTGAGTGCTTCTGACCCTGAAGACTTCAATCATCTAAAGTTTGGACTCTGCCTACTTCCCAAGGCCCTTAATGAACATATGTGTAGCCGTAGCTTAAAAAATTCCCCAGTTTGGGTTGTGGAGAGACAGTGATTTTGAAAAAGCCCTGGTGTTCTCCTCACATGAATGGGACACTTCCTACAGCTAAAATATGCCTGTCACACCCAGAAGATGGTATACCGTCTGATCGGGAAGAGTTTGGAAAAGGCATCTCATCTCCTCATCTCCTGGTGCTCGGGTTCACCCCTCCAGCGTCTTTACGAACAGTCTTCCCACTTGGAGATGTCAGCACTGTCAACATCCTGTTGCATACAGTTTGGAATTTGTCCAGAGAATGAAGCAGAAGGAAGAGGAACAATGAGAGACAAGTCCTAGGTGTTCGGACAGGCACATGTCACTCTAATTTCCAATCAGGAAGACGAATTGACTAAAAGCTAGGGTTGCCCATGGAAACAGAATAGGGCTTGAGGAAATCCCGCTGCTTTGTGGCCAGTTCCCATAAACACAAGTTGAAAAATGGAACTCAGGGACACTAAAATTCACGAAACTGCAGAGTTGAAAATATCTCTCACTGAAAAATGTCTTGAGGAAAGTCAGAGAAAAGGACTTGTAAGCAACGGAGAATGGCAGGAAAGGGATTGGAAGAGGTAGAAAGGACTCGCCATTAAGCACAAGAAAAGGGGCTGAACATTGCCAACATTGCAGTTGGCCAAAAAGGGTGTATGCGTCTTTTTCTGTATATATTCAAGAAAACGGCATACACTTTTTTAGCCAACCAAACAGGTGGGCACTGGAAATCAGTACTACAAAACATATCACTTCGCATCAGTCAGAAGAGCCTTCCTCATAAAGTGTAAACACCAGAAATGCAGGACAGGGCAAGGAGAAAAGGGAGCCCTGTGAGGCTTATAGTGGAAATGTATATTGCCAATGGTCACTCTTGAGAAGTGTATTGTGTTTACTAAAGCATCTAAAAAATGAGCTACAGAGCACAGGGCACTTGCACTCATGGACGTATATCTTGGGAAAGACAAAAATGGAGAGGGCACAGGCACCCCAATGTTTACCGCCTCTCTGTTTCAAAGATCCTCGACTAGGATATAATTTATATGTCTCTGGAGGGAAAAAATGGATAGAGGTGTGGCACTTATGTAGAGTGGAATATTACTCAGCCTGAAAATCAGTGAAATATGGCCAGTTGTAACAACCCCAGAGTAGTTACGTATGATCATTCAAAGTCACATAATTCAAAAAGAAAAAGACATACGATATTACTAATACATGGAATGTAAACGTGGCTACAAAGTACCTGAATTACAAAACAGAATGGGGTCTCAAATTTAGAAGACCAACTTATGTTTGCTTAAGGAAAAAGGAGAGTTGTGGAGCTGCATAAAACCAGAGATTGAAATTAGCACAGATACCGTTCGATAAGCCAAATATGTAATAGAAAAAACCTACTCCCTGGTCAACGAAATGGACTCAACACGCCATATTCAACACCTACGAATACACCTGACTAGTAAGAATCTTCAAACTCATGGATTTATATGTGTCCGTAAGAGAATCAAGCGTGAGTACAGCGGCATGAACACAGCAGTGAAAATGCGATAAATCCCATTATGAAAATAAATTACAAAAACAAAACACAATGAGAGTGAAATAGAGAGCAATTCTTAAATAATTCATTCAGGGCTTGTGATGCAACATGGATTTACCACATCTACACCCAGAGCTGAGTGAGACATAAGGTTGGGCACTTCGGGCTGATAGCATTGTTGAGGTTCGATGAGCAAATGCAGACCCTTTGAAGTCATACAGCATGGTACCCATTCCATGGGTCCCAACTCTCCAGGATTAAGGGATTCTTTCTTCAGCTAAAACAAGCATGGGAAACCCACAGTATGGTGCACCGTGTGACCAGGAAAGGTTTTCAAATGCATCTCAGTTTTCGTCCCCTTTTACTCGGGTTCACCATTCCAGAACGTTTACTAACACTCTCCCCACTTGGAGAGTCAGTGCCTTTAACCTCCTGTTTGGCACAGTTTGCAATTTCTGCGCAAAATGAACAGGAATAGGGAGAACCAATGAGAGACTAGCAGTAAGTGTCTGCACGGGCAAATTTAATGCTCATTTCCCACCAGGAAGAGGAATTAACCAAAGGATCAGCATGCCGTGCCGGAACCAGATTAGGGCCTGAATCAATCCTGCGGGTTTGCGCCCAGCTCACAAGTTGCGAGTTGAAGAAAGGAGCTCAGGGGCACTGTAACTCACAAACATGCAGAGTTATAAATGACAGCTATCGTCCAAAAATATATTGAAGGAAGGCTGCGAAGACGACTTGTAAGTGGGGCAGAATTGCAGGAAAACGATTTCAGGGGGTAGACGGGAATTGCATTTAAAGCATAGGAAAAGAGGCAGAACGTCGACAATGATGCTCTTGGGCAAAAAGGGTGTATGCGTTTTTTCCTGAATTTATTGAGGAAAAAAAGCATATGCGCTTTTTGGCCAACCAAGCAAGCATGTTAAAGAAATCTGCACTACAATGAAGTCTCACTGCCCCCCGGTCAAAAGGGACATGTGAAACAAGTGTAAAATCCACAAAGACAGGACAGGCCAAGGAGAACAGGGAGCCTTGTTATGCTGATGGTCGGGATGTAAATTGCCAACAGCCACTCTGGAGAAGTGTATGGTGTTTCCTGAAACCCCTGAAAAACAAAGCAACGGAGCCTACGGCACTTCCACTTATGGTCCTATAGCTTAGGGAAATTAAAATCAAAAACACACAGCCACCCCAAAGTGTCGGACGGCTCTGTTTACAAGAACCTCTTCTACGGTACAAGTTAAATATCCCAGAATGTGAAAAATGGATAAAGAAGTTGTGGTACGTACGTACAATGGAATATCACTCAGCAATGAAAGCTATGTCATCAGGCCCATCGCGGCATAATGAGTGGATTCAGGTACGATGATTCTAAGGGAAATAAGTCACACAGAAAATGAAACATCATAAGATATCACTAATACACGGAATGTAAACTTTGCTACACATGAACTGAATTACAAAACAGAACAGGGTTTCAAATTTAGAAAACCAACTTATGCTTGCTTAAGGGGAAAGGTGAGTTGGGGTGCTGCATAAAACCAGAGATAGAAATTAGCACAGATACCTTTCCACAAGCCAAATATGTAATAGCCCAGACCTACCCCTTGCTCAACGAAATGGACTAAACACCCCATATTCAACGCCTAGTAATACACCTGACTAGTAAGAATCTTCAAACCCATGGATTTATATGTCTCCGTAAGAGAATGAAGCGTGTGTACAGCGGCATGAACGCAGCAGAGAAAATCCGATAAATCCCATTATCAAAATGAATTACACAAACAAAACCCAAGGACAGTGAAATAGAGAGCAATTCTTAAATAATTCATTCAGGGCTTGTGATGCAACCTGGATTTACCACATCTACACCCAGAGCTGAGTGAGACATAAGGTTGGGCACTTCGGGCTGATAGCATTGGTGAGGTTCGATGAGCAAATGCAGCCCCTTTGAAGTCATACTGCATGGTAGCCATTCCATGGGTCCCAACTGCCAGGTTTAAGGGATTCTTCCTTCAGCTAAAATATGCATGGGAAACCCACATTATGGTGCACCATGTGACGGGGAAACGTTTTCAAATGCATCTCAGTTTTCGTCTCGTTTTACTTGGGTACACCATTCCAGACCCTTTAATAACACTCTCCCCATTGGAGAGTCTGTACTTTTAACCTCCTGTTTGGCACAGTTTGCAATTTCTGCGCAAGATGAACAGAAATAGGGAGAACCAATGAGAGACTAGCTGTAGGTGTCTGCACGGGCAAATTTAACGCTCATTTCCCACCAGGAAGAGGAATTAACCAAAGGCTCAACATGCCGTGCCTGAACCAGACTAGGGCCTGACAATCGTGCGGGTTTGCAGCCAGCTCACAAGATAGCGAGTTGAAGAAAGGAGCTCAGGGGCACTGTAACTCACAAACCTGCAGAGTAATAAATGACAGCTATCGTCCAAAAATATATTGAAGGAGGTCTGCAAAGACGACTTGTAAGTGGGACAGATTTGCAGGAAAACGATTTCAGGGGGTAGACGGGAATTGCATTTAAAGCATAGGAAAAGAGGCAGAACGTCAACAATGATGCTCTTGGCCAAAAAGGGCGTATGCGTTTTTTTCCTGAATATATTCAGGAATAAACGCATACGCACTTTTTGGCCAACCAAGCAAGCATGTTAAAGAAATCTGCACTACAATGAAGTCTCACTGCCCCCCGGTCAAAAGGGCCATCTGAAAAAAGTGTAAAATCCAGAAAGGCAGCACAGGCCATAGAGAACAGGGAGCCTTGTTATGCTGATGGGCGGGATGTAAATTGCCAACAGCCACTCTGGAGAAGTGTATGGTGTTTCCCGGAACATCGAAAAAACAAAGCTACGGAGCCTACGGCACTTCCACTTATGGTCCTATAGCTTAGGGAAATTAAAATAAAAAACACACAGCCACCCCAAAGTGTCGGAAGGCTCTGTTTACAAGAACCTCGTCTACGGTACAAGTTAAATATCCCAGAATGTGAAAAATGGATAAAGAAGTTGTGGTACGTACGTACAATGGAATATCACTCAGCAATGAAATCTATGTCATCAGGCCCATCGCGGCGTAATGAGTGGATTCAGGTACGATGATTCTAAGTGAAATAAGTCACACAGAAAATGAAACATAAGATATCACTAATACACGGAATGTAAACTTGGCTACACATGAACTGAATTGCAAAACAGAACAGGGTCTCAAATTTAGAAAACCAACTTATGCTTGCTTAAGGGGAAAGGTGAGTTGGGGTGCTGCATAAAACCAGAGATAGAAATTAGCACAGATACCTTTCCATAAGCCAAATATGTAATAGTCAAGACCTACCCCTTGCTCAACAAAATGGACTAAACACCCCATATTCAACGCCTAGGAAAACACCTGAGTAGTAAGAATCTTCAAACCCATGGATTTATATGTCTCCGTAAGAGAATGAAGCGTGTGTACAGCGGCATGAATGCAGCAGAGAAAATCCGATAAATCCCATTATCAAAATGAATTACACAAACAAAACCCAAGGACAGTGAAATAGAGAGCAATTCTTAAATAATTCATTCAGGGCTTGTGATGCAACCTGGATTTACCACATCTACACCCAGAGCTGAGTGAGACATAAGGTTGGGCACTTCGGGCTGATAGCATTGGTGAGGTTCGATGAGCAAATGCAGACCCTTTGAAGTCATACAGCATGGTACCCATTCCATGGGTCCCAACTCTCCAAGTTTAAGGGATTCTTCCTTCAGCTAAAACATGCATGGGAAACCCAAAGTATGGTGCACCGTGTGACTGGCAAACGTTTTCAAATGCATCTCAGTTTTCGTCCCCTTTTACTCTGGTTCACCATTCCAGACCCTTTACGAACACTCTCCCCACTTGGAGAGTCAGTGCCTTTAACCTCCTGTCAGGCACAGTTTGCAATTTCTGCGCAAGATGAAAAGGAATAGGGAGAACCAATGAGAGACTAGCTCTAGGTGTCTGCACGGGCAAATTTCACGCTCATTTCCCACCAGGAAGAGGAATTAACCAAAGGCTCAGCATGCCGTGCCGGAACCAGATTAGGGCCTGAGGCAATCCTGTGGGTTTGCGGCCAGCTCACAAGATAGCGAGTTGAAGAAATGAGCTCAGGGGCACTGTAACTCACAAACCTGCAGAGTTATAAATGACAGCTATCGTCCAAAAATATATTGAAGGAAGGCTGCGAAGACGACTTGAAAGTGGGGCAGAATTGCAGGAAAACGATTTCAGGGGGTAGACGGGAATTGCATTTAAAGCATAGGAAAAGAGGCAGAACGTCGACAATGATGCTCTTGGCCAAAAAGGGCGTATGCGTTTTTTCCTGAATATATTCAGGAAAAAACGCATACGCCCTTTTTGGCCAACCAAGCAAGCATGTTAAAGAAATCTGCACTACAATGAAGTCTCACTGCCCCCCGGTCAAAAGGGCCATCTGAAAAAAGTGTAAAATCCAGAAAGGCAGCACAGGCCATGGAGAACAGCGAGCCTTGTTATGCTGATGGGCGGGATGTAAATTGCCAACAGCCACTCTGGAGAAGTGTATGGTGTTTCCCGGAACATCTAAAAAACAAAGCAACGGAGCCTACGGCACTTCCCCTTATGGTCCTATAGCTTAGGAAAATTAAAATCAAAAACACACAGCCACCCAAAAGTCTCGGGCGGCTCTGTTCACAAGAACCTCGTCTACGGTACAAGTTAAATATCCCAGAATGTGAAAAATGGATAAAGAAGTTGTGGTACGTACGGACAATTGAATATCACTCAGCAATGAAATCTATGTCATCAGGCCCGTCGCGGCATAATGAGTGGATTCAGGTACGATGATTCTAAGTGAAATAAGTCACACAGAAAATGAAACATCATAAGATATCACTACTACACGGAATGTAAACTTGGCTACACATGAACTGAATTACAAAACAGAACAGGGTCTCAAATTTAGAAAACCAACTTATGCTTGCTTAAGGGGAAAGGTGAGTTGGGGTGCTGCATAAAACCAGAGATAGAAATTAGCACAGATACCTTTCCATAAGCCAAATATGTAATAGTCAAGACCTACCCCTTGCTCAACGAAATGGACTAAACACCCCATATTCAACGCCTAGGAATACACCTGACTAGTAAGAATCTTCAAACCCATGGATTTATATGTCTCCGTAAGAGAATGAAGCGTGTGTACAGCGGCATGAATGCAGCAGAGAAAATCCGATAAATCCCATTATCAAAATGAATTACACAAACAAAACCCAAGGACAGTGAAATAGAGAGCAATTCTTAAATAATTCATTCAGGGCTTGTGATGCAACCTGGATTTACCGCATCTACACCCAGAGCTGAGTGAGACATAAGGTTGGACACTTAGGGCTGATAGCATTGGTGAGTTTCGATGAGCAAATGAAGACCATTTGAAGTCATACTGCATGGTACCCATTCCATGGGTCCCAACTCTCCAGGTTTAAACGATTCTTCCTTCAGCTAAAACATACATGGGAATCCCACAGTATGGTGCACCGTGTGACCGGGCAACGTTTTCAAATGCTTCTAAGTTTTCGTCCCCTTTTATTCGGGTTCACTATTCCAGACCCTTTACTAACACGCTCCCCACTTGGAGAGTCAGTGCATTTAACCTCCTGTTTGGCACAGTTTGCAATTTCTGCGCAAGATGAACAGGAATAGGGAGAACCAATGAGAGACTAGCTGTAGGTGTCTGCACGGGCAAATTTAACGCTCATTTCCCACCAGGAAGAGGAATTAACCAAAGGCTCAGCATGCCGTGCCGCAACAAGATTTAGGCCTGAAGAAATCCTGCGGGTTTGCGGCCAGCTCAAAAGAAAGCGATTTGAAGAAAGGAGCTCAGGGGCACTGTAATTCACAAACCTGCAGAGTTATAAATGACAGCTATCGTCCAAAAATATATTGAAGGAAGGCTGTGAAGAGGACATGAAAGCGGGGCAGAATTGCAGGAAAACGATTTCAGGGGGTAGACTGGAATTGCATTTAAAGCATAGGAAAAGAGGCAGAACGACGACAATGATGCACTTGGCCAAAAAGGGCATATGCGTTTTTTCCTGAATATATTCAGGAAAAAACGCATACGCCCTTTTTGGCCAACCAAGCAAGCATGTTAAAGAAATCTGCACTACAATGAAGTCTCACTGCCCCCCGGTGAAAAGGGCCATCTGAAAAAAGTGTAAAATCCAGAAAGGCAGCACAGGCCATGGAGAACAGGGAGCCTTGTTATGCTGATGGGCGGGATGTAAATTGCCAACAGCCACTCTGGAGAAGTGTATGGTGTTTCCCGGAACACCGAAGAAACAAAGCTACGGAGCCTACGGCACTTCCACTTATGGTCCTATAGCTTAGGGAAATTAAAATCAAAAACACACAGCCACCCCAAAGTGTCGGACGGCTCTGTTTACAAGAACCTCGTCTACGGTACAAGTTAAATATCCCAGAATGTGAAAAATGGATAAAGAAGTTGTGGTACGTACGTACAATGGAATATCACTCAGCAATGAAATCTATGTCATCAGGCCCGTCGCGGCATAATGAGTGGATTCAGGTACGATGATTCTAAGTGAAATAAGTCACACAGAAAATGAAACATCATAAGATATCACTACTACACGGAATGTAAACTTGGCTACACATGAACTGAATTACAAAACAGAACAGGGTCTCAAATTTAGAAAACCAACTTATGCTTGCTTAAGGGGAAAGGTGAGTTGGGGTGCTGCATAAAACCAGAGATAGAAATTAGCACAGATACCTTTCCATAAGCCAAATATGTAATAGTCAAGACGTACCCCTTGCTCAACGAAATGGACTAAACACCCCATATTCAACGCCTAGGAATACACCTGACTAGTAAGAATCTTCAAACCCATGGATTTATATGTCTCCATAAGAGAATGAAGCGTGTGTACAGGGGCATGAATGCAGCAGAGAAAATCCGATAAATCCCATTATCAAAATGAATTACACAAACAAAACCCAAGGACAGTGAAATAGAGAGCAATTCTTAAATAATTCATTCAGGGCTTGTGATGCAACCTGGATTTACCACATCTACACCCAGAGCTGAGTGAGACATAAGGTTGGGCACTTCGGGCTGATAGCATTGGTGAGGTTCGATGAGCAAATGCAGACCCTTTGAAGTCATACAGCATGGTACCCATTCCATGGGTCCCAACTCTCCAAGTTTAAGGGATTCTTCCTTCAGCTAAAACATGCATGGGAAACCCACAGTATGGTGCACCATGTGACTGGCAAACGTTTTCAAATGCATCTCAGTTTTCGTCCCCTTTTACTCGGGTTCACCATTCCAGACCCTTTACGAACACTCTCCCCACTTGGAGAGTCAGTGCCTTTAACCTCCTGTTGGGCACAGTTTGCAATTTCTGCGCAAGATGAAAAGGAATAGGGAGAACGAATGAGAGACTAACTCTAGGTGTCTGCACGGACAAATTTAACGCTCATTTCCCACCAGGAAGAGGAATTAACCAAAGGCTCTGCATGCCGTGCCGGAACCAGATTAGGGCCTGAAGCAATCCTGTGGGTTTGCGGCCAGCTCACAACATAGCGAGTTGAAGAAAGGAGCTCAGGGGCACTGTAACTCACAAACCTGCAGAGTTATAAATGACAGCTATCGTCCAAAAATATATTGAAGCAAGGCTGAGAAGATGACGTGTAAGCGGGACAGATTTGCAGGAAAACGATTTCAGAGGGTAGACGGGAATTGCATTTAAAGCATAGGAAAAGAGGCAGAACGTCGACAATGATGCTCTTGGCCAAAAAGGGCGTATGCGTTTTTTCCTGAATATATTCAGGAAAAAACGCATACGCCCTTTTTGGCCAACCAAGCAAGCATGTTAAAGAAATCTGCACTACAATGATGTCTCACTGCCCCCCGGTCAAAAGGGCCATCTGAAAAAAGTGTAAAATCCAGAAAGGCAGCACAGGCCATGGAGAACAGGGAGCCTTGTTATGCTGATGGGCGGGATGTAAATTGCCAACAGCCACTGTGGAGAAGTGTATGGTGTTTCCCGGAACACCGAAAAAACAAAGCTACGGAGCCTAAGGCACTTCCACTTATGGTCCTATACCTTAGGGAAATTAAAATCAAAAACACACAGCCACCCCAAAGTGTCGGACGGCTCTGTTTACAAGAACCTCGTCTACGGTACAAGTTAAATATCCCAGAATGTGAAAAATGGATAAAGAAGTTGTGGTACGTACGTACAATGGAATATCACTCAGCAATGAAATCTATGTCATCAGGCCCGTCGCGGCATAATGAGTGGATTCAGGTACGATGATTCTAAGTGAAATAAGTCACACAGAAAATGAAACATCATAAGATATCACTAATACACGGAATGTGAACTTGGCTACACATGAACTGAATTACAAAACAGAACAGGGTCTCAAATTTAGAAAACCAACTTATGCTTGCTTAAGGGGAAAGGTGAGTTGGGGTGCTGCATAAAACCAGAGATAGAAATTAGCACAGATACCTTTCCATAAGCCAAATATGTAATAGTCAAGACCTACCCCTTGCTCAACGAAATGGACTAAACACCCCATATTCAACGCCTAGGAATACACCTGACTAGTAAGAATCTTCAAACCCATGGATTTATATGTCTCCGTAAGAGAATGAAGCGTGTGTACAGCGGCATGAATGCAGCAGAGAAAATCCGATAAATCCCATTATCAAAATGAATTACACAAACAAAACCCAAGGACAGTGAAATAGAGAGCAATTCTTAAATAATTCATTCAGGGCTTGTGATGCAACCTGGATTTACCACATGTACACCCAGAGCTGAGTGAGACATAAGGTTGGGCACTTCGGGCTGATAGCATTGGTGAGGTTCGATGAGCAAATGCAGACCCTTTGAAGTCATACAGCATGGTACCCATTCCATGGGTCCCAACTCTCCAAGTTTAAGGGATTCTTCCTTCAGCTAAAACATGCATGGGAAACCCACAGTATGGTGCACCGTGTGACCGGGAAACGTTTTCAAATGCATCTCAGGTTTTGTCCTCTTTTACTCGGGTTCACCATTCCAGACTCTTTAGGAACACTCTCCCCACTTGGAGAGTCAGTGCCTTTAACCTCCTGTTTGGCACAGTGTGCAATTTCTGCGCAAGATGAACAGGAAGAGGGAGAACCAATGAGAGACTACCTGTAGGTGTCTGCACGGGCAAATTTAACGCTCATTTCCCACCAGGAAGAGGAATTAACCAAAGGCTCAGCATGCCGTGCCGGAACAAGATTAGGGCCTGAAGCAATCCTGCGGCTTTTCGGCCAGATCAAATGAAAGTAATTTGAAGAAAGGAGCTCAGAGTGACTGTAATTCAGAAACCTGCAGAGTTATAAATGACAGCTATCGTCCAAAAATATATTGAAGGAAGGCTGCGAAGAGGACTTCAAAGTGGGGCAGAATTGCAGGAAAACGATTTCAGGGGGTAGACTGGAATTGCATTTAAAGCATAGGAAAAGAGGCAGAACGTCGACGATGATGCACTTGGCCAAAAATGGCGTATGCGTTTTTTCCTGAACATATTAAGGAAAAAACGCATATGCCCTTTTTGGCCAACCAAGCAAGCATGTTAAAGAAATCTGCACTACAATGAAGTCTCACTGCCCCCTGGTCAAAAGGGCCATCTGAAAAAAGTGTAAAATCCAGAAAGGCAGCACAGGCCATGGAGAACAGCGAGCCTTGTTATGCTGATGGGCGGGATGTAAATTGCCAACAGCCAGTCTGGAAAAATGTATGGTGTTTCCCGGAACATCTAAAAAACAAAACAACGGAGCCTATGGCACTTCCCCTTATGGTCCTATAGCTTAGGAAAATTAAAATAAAAAACACACAGCCACCCAAAAGTCTCGGGCGGCTCTGTTTACAAGAACCTCGTCTACGGTACAAGTTAAATATCCCAGAATGTGAAAAATGGATAAAGAAGTTGTGGTACGTACGTACAATGGAATATCACACAGCAATGAAATCTATGTCATCAGGCCCGTCAAGGCATAATGAGTGGATTCAGGTACGATGATTCTAAGTGAAATAAGTCACACAGAAAATGAAACATCATAAGATATCACTACTACACGGAATGTAAACTTGGCTACACATGAACTGAATTACAAAACAGAACAGGGTCTCAAATTTAGAAAACCAACTTATGCTTGCTTAAGGGGAAAGGTGAGTTGGGGTGCTGCATAAAACCAGAGATAGAAATTAGCACAGATACCTTTCCATAAGCCAAATATATAATAGTCAAGACCTACCACTTGCTCAATGAAATGGACTAAACACCTCATATTCAACGCCTAGGAATACACCTGACTAGTAAGAATCTTCAAACCCATGGATTTATATGTCTCCGTAAGAGAATGAAGCGTGTGTACAGCGGCATGAATGCAGCAGAGAAAATCCGATAAATCCCATTATCAAAATGAATTACACAAACAAAACCCAAGGACAGTGAAATAGAGAGCAATTCTTAAATAATTCATTCAGGGCTTGTGATGCAACCTGGATTTACCACATCTACACCCAGAGCTGAGTGAGACATAAGGTTGGGCACTTCGGGCTGATAGCATTGGTGAGGTTCGATGAGCAAATGCAGACCCTTTGAAGTCATACAGCATGGTACCCATTCCATGGGTCCCAACTCTCCAAGTTTAAGGGATTCTTCCTTCAGCTAAAACATGCATGGGAAACCCACAGTATGGTGCACCATGTGACTGGCAAACGTTTTCAAATGCATCTCAGTTTTCGTCCCCTTTTACTCGGGTTCACCATTCCAGACCCTTTACGAACACTCTCCCCACTTGGAGAGTCAGTGCCTTTAACCTCCTGTTGGGCACAGTTTGCAATTTCTGCGCAAGATGAAAAGGAATAGGGAGAACGAATGAGAGACTAACTCTAGGTGTCTGCACGGACAAATTTAACGCTCATTTCCCACCAGGAAGAGGAATTAACCAAAGGCTCTGCATGCCGTGCCGGAACCAGATTAGGGCCTGAAGCAATCCTGTGGGTTTGCGGCCAGCTCACAACATAGCGAGTTGAAGAAAGGAGCTCAGGGGCACTGTAACTCACAAACCTGCAGAGTTATAAATGACAGCTATTGTCCAAAAATATATTGAAGGAAGGCTGAGAAGACGACGTGTAAGCGGGACAGATTTGCAGGAAAACGATTTCAGAGGGTAGACGGGAATTGCATTTAAAGCATAGGAAAAGAGGCAGAACGTCGACAATGATGCTCTTGGCCAAAAAGGGCGTATGCGTTTTTTCCTGAATATATTCAGGAAAAAACGCATACGCCCTTTTTGGCCAACCAAGCAAGCATGTTAAAGAAATCTGCACTACAATGATGTCTCACTGCCCCCCGGTCAAAAGGGCCATCTGAAAAAAGTGTAAAATCCAGAAAGGCAGCACAGGCCATGGAGAACAGGGAGCCTTGTTATGCTGATGGGCGGGATGTAAATTGCCAACAGCCACTGTGGAGAAGTGTATGGTGTTTCCCGGAACACCGAAAAAACAAAGCTACGGAGCCTAAGGCACTTCCACTTATGGTCCTATAGCTTAGGGAAATTAAAATCAAAAACACACAGCCACCCCAAAGTGTCGGACGGCTCTATTTACAAGAACCTCGTCTACGGTACAAGTTAAATATCCCAGAATGTGAAAAATGGATAAAGAAGTTGTGGTACGTACGTACAATGGAATATCACTCAGCAATGAAATCTATGTCATCAGGCCCGTCGCGGCATAATGAGTGGATTCAGGTACGATGATTCTAAGTGAAATAAGTCACACAGAAAATGAAACATCATAAGATATCACTAATACACGGAATGTGAACTTGGCTACACATGAACTGAATTACAAAACAGAACAGGGTCTCAAATTTAGAAAACCAACTTATGCTTGCTTAAGGGGAAAGGTGAGTTGGGGTGCTGCATAAAACCAGAGATAGAAATTAGCACAGATACCTTTCCATAAGCCAAATATGTAATAGTCAAGACCTACCCCTTGCTCAACGAAATGGACTAAACACCCCATATTCAACGCCTAGGAATACACCTGACTAGTAAGAATCTTCAAACCCATGGATTTATATGTCTCCGTAAGAGAATGAAGCGTGTGTACAGCGGCATGAATGCAGCAGAGAAAATCCGATAAATCCCATTATCAAAATGAATTACACAAACAAAACCCAAGGACAGTGAAATAGAGAGCAATTCTTAAATAATTCATTCAGGGCTTGTGATGCAACCTGGATTTACCACATGTACACCCAGAGCTGAGTGAGACATAAGGTTGGGCACTTCGGGCTGATAGCATTTGTGAGGTTTGATGAGCAAATGCAGACCCTTTGAAGTCATACAGCATGGTACACATTCCATGGGTCCCAACTCTCCAAGTTTAAGGGATTCTTCCTTCAGCTAAAACATGCATGGGAAACCACAGTATGGTGCACCGTGTGACTGACAAACGTTTTCAAATGCATCTCAGTTTTCGTCCCCTTTTACTCGGGTTCACCATTCCAGACCCTTTACGAACACTCTCCCCACTTGGAGAGTCAGTGCCTTAAACCTCATGTTGGGCACAGTTTGCAATTTCTGCGCAAGATGAAAAGGAATAGGGAGAACGAATGAGAGACTAGCTCTAGGTGTCTGCACGGGCAAATTTAACCCTCATTTCCCACCAGGAAGAGGAATTAACCAATGGCTCAGCATGCCGTGCCGGAACCAGATTAGGCCCTGAGGCAATCTTGTGGGTTTGCGGCCAGCTCACAAGATAGCGAGTTGAAGAAATGAGCTCAGGGGCACTGTAACTCACAAACCTGCAGAGTTATAAATGACAGCTATCGTCCAAAAACATATTGAAGGAAGGCTGCGAAGAGGACTTGAAAGTGGGGCAGAATTGCAGGAAAACGATTTCAGGGGGTAGACTGGAATTGCATTTAAAGCATAGGAAAAGAGGCAGAACGTCGACGATGATGCACTTGGCCAAAAAGGGCGTATGCGTTTTTTCCTGAACATATTAAGGAAAAAACGCATACGCCCTTTTTGGCCAACCAAGCAAGCATGTTAAAGAAATCTGCACTACAATGAAGTCTCACTGCCCCCTGGTCAAAAGGGCCATCTGAAAAAAGTGTAAAATCCAGAAAGGCAGCACAGGCCATGGAGAACAGCGAGCCTTGTTATGCTGATGGGCGGGATGTAAATTGCCAACAGCCAGTCTGGAAAAATGTATGGTGTTTCCCGGAATATCTAAAAAACAAAACAACGGAGCTTATGGCACTTCCCCTTATGGTCCTATAGCTTAGGAAAATTAAAATAAAAAACACACAGCCACCCAAAAGTCTCGGGCGGCTCTGTTTACAAGAACCTCGTCTACGGTACAAGTTAAATATCCCAGAATGTGAAAAATGGATAAAGAAGTAGTGGTACGTACGTACAATGGAATATCACACAGCAATGAAATCTATGTCATCAGGCCCGTCGCGGCATAATGAGTGGATTCAGGTACGATGATTCTAAGTGAAATAAGTCACACAGAAAATGAAACATCATAAGATATCACTACTACACGGAATGTAAACTTGGCTACACATGAACTGAATTACAAAACAGAACAGGGTCTCAAATTTAGAAAACCAACTTATGCTTGCTTAAGGGGAAAGGTGAGTTGCGGTGCTGCATAAAACCAGAGATAGAAATTAGCACAGATACCTTTCCATAAGCCAAATATGTAATAGTCAAGACCTACCCCTTGCTCAACGAAATGGACTAAACACCCCATATTCAACGCCTAGGAATACACCTGACTAGTAAGAATCTTCAAACCCATGGATTTATATGTCTCCGTAAGAGAATCAAGCGTGTGTACAGCTGCATGAAGGCAGCAGAGAAAATCCGATAAATCCCATTATCAAAATGAATTACACAAACAAAACCCAAGGACAGTGAAATAGAGAGCAATTCTTAAATAATTCATTCAGGGCTTGTGATGCAACCTGGATTTACCACATCTACACCCAGAGCTGTGTGAGACATAAGGTTGGGCACTTCGGGCTGATAGCATTGGTGAGGTTCGATGAGCAAATGCAGACCCTTTGAAGTCATACAGCATGGTACCCA
This sequence comes from Delphinapterus leucas, assembly GCF_059928025.1. Taxonomy (NCBI): domain Eukaryota; kingdom Metazoa; phylum Chordata; class Mammalia; order Artiodactyla; family Monodontidae; genus Delphinapterus; species Delphinapterus leucas. The sequence continues at coordinate 14,017,093 of NW_028322236.1, read as the reverse complement.
TTCCATGGGTCCCAACTCTCCAAGTTTAAGGGATTCTTCCTTCAGCTAAAACATGCATGGGAAACCCACAGTACGGTGCACCGTGTGACTGGCAAACGTTTTCAAATGATTCTCAGTTTTCGTCCCCTTTTACTCGGGTTCACCATTCCAGACCCTTTACGAACACTCTCCCCACTTTGAGAGTCAGTGCCTTTAACCTCCTGTTGGGCACAGTTTGCAATTTCTGCGCAAGATGAAAAGGAATAGGGAGAACTAATGAGAGACTAGCTCTAGGTGTCTGCACGGGCAAATTTAACGCTCATTTCCCACCAGGAAGAGGAATTAACCAAAGGCTCAGCATGCCGTGCCGGAACCAGATTAGGGCCTGAGGCAATCCTGTGGGTTTGCGGCCAGCTCACAAGATAGCGAGTTGAAGAAATGAGCTCAGGGGCACTGTAACTCACAAACCTGCAGAGTTATAAATGACAGCTATCGTCCAAAAATATATTGAAGGAAGGCTGCGAAGACGACTTGTAAGTGGGGCAGAATTGCAGGAAAACTATTTCAGGGGGTACACGGGAATTGCATTTAAAGCATAGGAAAAGAGGCAGAACGTCGACAATGATGCTCTTGGCCAAAAAGGGCGTATGCGTTTTTTCCTGAATATATTCAGGAAAAAACGCATACGCCCTTTTTGGCCAACCAAGCAAGCATGTTAAAGAAATCTGCACTACAATGAAGTCTCACTGCCCCCCGGTCAAAAGGGCCATCTGAAAAAAGTGTAAAATCCAGAAAGGCAGCACAGGCCATGGAGAACAGGGAGCCTTGTTATGCTGATAGGCGGGATGTAAATTGCCAACAGCCACCCTGGAGAAGTGTATGGTGTTTCCCGGAACACTGAAAAAACAAAGCTACGGAGCCTACGGCACTTCCACTTATGGTCCTATAGCTTAGGGAAATTAAAATCAAAAACACACAGCCACCCCAAAGTGTCGGACGGCTCTGTTTACAAGAACCTCATCTACGGTACAAGTTAAATATCCCAGAATGTGAAAAATGGATAAAGAAGTTGTGGTACGTACGTACAATGGAATATCATTCAGCAATGAAATCTATGTCATCAGGCCCGTCGCGGCATAATGAGTGGATTCAGGTACGATGATTCTATGTGAATTAAGTCACACAGAAAATGAAACATCATAAGATATCACTACTACACGGAATGTAAACTTGGCTACACATGAACTGAATTACAAAACAGAACAGGGTCTCAAATTTAGAAAACCAACTTATGCTTGCTTAAGGGGAAAGGTGAGTTGGGGTGCTGCATAAAATCAGAGATAGAAATTAGCACAGATACCTTTCCATAAGCCAAATATGTAATAGTTAAGACCTACCCCTTGCTCAACGAAATGGACTAAACACCCCATATTCAACGCCTAGGAATACACCTGACTAGTAAGAATCTTCAAACCCATGGATTTATATGTCTCCGTAAGAGAATGAAGCGTGTGTACAGCGGCATGAATGCAGCAGATGAAATCCGATAAATCCCATTATCAAAATGAATTACACAAACAAAACCCAAGGACAGTGAAATAGAGAGCAATTCTTAAATAATTCATTCAGGGCTTGTGATGCAACCTGGATTTACCACATGTACACCCAGAGCTGAGTGAGACATAAGGTTGGGCACTTCGGGCTGATAGCATTGGTGAGGTTCGATGAGCAAATGCAGACCCTTTGAAGTCATACAGCATGGTACCCATTCCATGGGTCCCAACTCTCCAAATTTAAGGGATTCTTCCTTCAGCTAAAACATGCATGGGAAACCCACAGTATGGTGCACCGTGTGACTGGCAAACGTTTTCAAATGCATCTCAGTTTTCGTCCCCTTTTACTCGGGTTCACCATTCCAGACCCTTTACGAACACTCTCCGCATTTGGAGAGTCAGTGCCTTTAAACTCCTGTTGGATACAGTTTGCAATTTCTGCGCAAGATGAAAAGGAATAGGGAGAACCAATGAGAGACTAGCTCTAGGTGTCTGCACGGGCAAATTTAACGCGCATTTCCCACCAGGAAGAGGAATTAACCAAAGGCTCAGCATGCCGTGTCGGAACCAGAATAGGGCCTGAAGCAATCCTGTGGGTTTGCGGCTAGCTCACAAGATAGCGAGTTGAAGAAATGAGCTCAGGGGCACTGTAACTCACAAACCTGCAGAGTTATAAATGACAGCTATCGTCCAAAAATATATTGAAGGAAGGCTGCGAAGACGACTTGAAAATGGGGCAGTATTGCAGGAAAACGATTTCAGGGGGTAGACGGGAATTGCATTTAAAGCATAGGAAAAGAGGCAGAACGTCGACAATGATGCTCTTGGCCAAAAAGGGCGTATGCGTTTTTTCCTGAATATATTCAGGAAAAATCGCATACGCCCTTTTTGGCCAACCAAGCAAGCATGTTAAAGAAATCTGCACTACAATGAAGTCTCACTGCCCCCCGGTCAAAAGGGCCATCTGAAAAAAGTGTAAAATCCAGAAAGGCAGCACAGGCCATGGAGAACATTGAGCCTTGTTATGCTGATGGGCGGGATGTAAATTGCCAACAGCCACTCTGGAGAAGTGTATGGTGTTTCCCGGAACATCTAAAAAACAAAGCAACGGAGCCTACGGCACTTCCCCTTATGGTCCTATAGCTTAGGAAAATTAAAATCAAAAACACACAGCCACCCAAAATTCTCGGCGGCTCTGTTTACAAGAACCTCATCTACGGTACAAGTTAAATATCCCAGAATGTGAAAAATGGATAAAGAAGTTGTGGTACGTACGTACAATGGAATATCACACAGCAATGAAATCTATGTCATCAGGCCCGTCGCGGCATAATGAGTGGATTCAGGTACGATGATTCTAAGTGAAATAAGTCACACAGAAAATGAAACATCATAAGATATCACTAATACACGGAATGTAAACTTGGCTACACATGAACTGAATTACAAAACAGAACAGGGTCTCAAATTTAGAAAACCAACTTATGCTTGCTTAAGGGGAAAGGTGAGTTGGGGTGCTGCATAAAACCAGAGATAGAAATTAGCACAGATACCTTTCCATAAGCCAAATATGTAATAGTCAAGACCTACCCCTTGCTCAACGAAATGGACTAAACACCCCATATTCAACGCCTAGGAATACACCTGACTAGTAAGAATCTTAAAACCCATGGATTTATATGTCTCCATAAGAGAATGAAGCGTGTGTACAGCGGCATGAATGCAGCAGAGAAAATCCGATAAATCCATTTATCAAAATGAATTACACAAACAAAACCCAAGGACAGGGAAATACAGAGCAATTCTTAAATAATTCATTCAGGGCTTGTGATGCAACCTGGATTTACCACATCTACACCCAGAGCTGAGTGAGACATAAGGTTGGGAACTTCGGGCTGATAGCATTGGTGAGGTTCGATGAGCAAATGCAGACCCTTTGAAGTCATACAGCATGGTACCCATTCCATGGGTCCCAACTCTCCAAGTATAAGGGATATTTCCTTCAGCTAAAACATGCATGGGAAACCCACAGTATGGTGCACCGTGTGACTGGCAAACGTTTTCAAATGCATCTCAGTTTTCGTCCCCTTTTACTCGGGTTCACCATTCTAGACCCTTTACGAACACTCTCCCCACTTGGAGAGTCAGTGCCTTTAACCTCCTGTTGGGCACAGTTTGCAATTTCTGCGCAAGATGAACAGGAATAGGGAGAACCAATGAGAGACTAGCTGTAGGTGTCTGCACGGGCAAATTTAACGCTCATTTCACACCAGGAAGAGGAATTAACCAAAGGCTCAGCATGCCGTGCCGGAACCAGATTAGGGCCTGAGGCAATCCTGTGGGTTTCGGCCAGCTCACAAGATAGCGAGTTGAAGAAATGAGCTCAGGGGCACTGTAACTCACAAACCTGCAGAGTTATAAATGACAGCTATCGTCCAAAAATATATTGAAGGAAGGCTGCGAAGACGACTTGTAATCGGGACAGATTTGCAGGAAAACGATTTCAGGGGGTAGACGGGAATTGCATTTAAAGCATAGGAAAAGAGGCAGAACGTCGACAATGATGCTCTTGGCCAAAAAGGGCGTATGCGTTTTTTCCTGAATATATTAAGGAAAAAACGCATACGCCCTTTTTGGCCAACCAAGCAAGCATGTTAAAGAAATCTGCACTACAATGAAGTCTCACTGCCCCCCGGTCAAAAGGGCCATCTGAAAAAAGTGTAAAATCCAGAAAGGCAGCACAGGCCATGGAGAACAGGGAGCCTTGTTATGCTGATGGGCGGGATGTAAATTGCCAACAGCCACTCTGGAGAAGTGTATGGTGTTTCCCGGAACACCAAAAAACAAAGCTACGGAGCCTACGGCATTTCCACTTATGGTCCTATAGCTTAGGGAAATTAAAATCAAAAACACACAGCCACCCAAAAGTTTCAGACGGCTCTGTTTACAAGAACCTCGTCTACGGTACAAGTTAAATATCCCAGAAAGTGAAAAATGGATAAAGAAGTTGTGGTACATAGTTACAATGGAATATCACTCAGCAATGAAATCTATGTCATCAGGCCCGTTGCGGCATAATGAGTGGATTCAGGTACGATGATTCTAAGTGAAATAAGTCACACAGAAAATGAAACATCATAAGATATCACTAATACACGCAATGTAAACTTGGCTACACATGAACTGAATTACAAAACAGAACAGGGTCTCAAATTTAGAAAACCAACTTATGCTTGCTTAAGGGGAAAGGTGAGTTGGGGTGCTGCATAAAACCAGAGATAGAAATTAGCACAGATACCTTTCCATAAGCCAAATATGTAATAGTCAAGACCTACCCCTTGCTCAACGAAATGGACTAAACACCCCATATTCAACGCCTAGGAATACACCTGACTAGTAAGAATCTTCAAACCCATGGATTTATATGTCTCCGTAAGAGAATGAAGCGTGTGTACAGCGGCATGAATGCAGCAGAGGAAATCCGATAAATCCCATTATCAAAATGAATTACACAAACAAAACCCAAGGACAGTGAAATAGAGAGCAATTCTTAAATAATTCACTCAGGGCTTGTGATGCAACCTGGATTTACCACATGTACACCCAGAGCTGAGTGAGACATAAGGTTGGGCACTTCGGGCTGATAGCATTGGTGAGGTTCGATGAGCAAATGCAGACCCTTTGAAGTCATACAGCATGGTACCCATTCCATGGGTCCCAACTCTCCAAGTTTAAGGGATTCTTCCTTCAGCTAAAACATGCATGGGAAACCCACAGTATGGTGCACCGTGTGACCGACAAACGTTTTCAAATGCATCTCAGTTTTCGTCCCCTTTTACTTGGGTTCACCATTCCAGACCCTTTACTAACACTCTCACCACTTGGAGAGTAGGTGCCTTTAAACTCCTGTTGGGCACAGTTTGCAATTTCTGCGCAAGATGAACAGGAATAGGGAGAACCAATGAGAGACTAGCTGTAGGTGTATGCACGGGCAAATTTAATGCTCATTTCGCACCAGGAAGAGGAATTAACCAAAGGCTCAACATGCCGTGCCTGAAACAGATTAGGGCCTGACAATCGTGCGGGTTTGCAGCCAGCTCACAAGATAGCGAGTTGAAGAAAGGAGCTCAGGGGCACTGTAACTCACAAACCTGCAGAGTAATAAATGACAGCTATCGTCCAAAAATATATTGAAAGAGGTCTGCAAAGACGACTTGTAAGCGGGACAGATTTGCAGGAAAACGATTTCAGGGGGTAGACGGGAATTGCATTTAAAGCATAGGAAAAGAGGCAGAACGTCAACAATGATGCTCGTGGCCAAAAAGGGCGTTTGCATTTTTTCCTGAATATATTCAGGAAAAAACGCATACGCCCTTTTTGGCCAACCAAGCAAGCATGTTAAAGAAATCTGCACTACAATGAAGTCTCATTGCTCCCCGGGCAAAAGGGCCATATGAAAAAAGTGTAAAGTCCAGAAAGGCAGCACAGGCAATGGAGAACAGGGAGCCTTGTTATGCTGATGGGCGGGATGTAAATTGCCAACAGCCACTCTGGAGAAGTGTATGGTGTTTTCCGGAACACCTAAAAAACAAAGCAACGGAGCCTACGGCATTTCCACTTATGGTCCTACAGTTTAGGGACATTAAAATGAAAAACACACAGCCACCCCAAAGTGTCGGACGGCTCTATTTACAAGAACCTCGTCTACAGTACAAGGTAAATATCCCAGAATGTGAAAAATGGATAAAGAAGTTGTGGTATATACGTACAAAGGAATATCACTCAGCAATGAAATCTATATCATCAGGCCCGTCGCGGCATAATGAGTGGATTCAGGTACGATGATTCTAAGTGAAATAAGTCACACAGGAAATGAAACATCATAAGATATCACTAATACACGGAATGAAAACTTGGCTACACATGAACTGAATTACAAAACAGAACAGGGTCTCAAATTTAGAAAACCAACTTATGCTTGCTTAAGGGGAAAGGTGAGTTGGCGTGCTGCATAAAACCAGAGATAGAAATTAGCACAGATAACTTTCCATAAGCCAAATATGTCATAGTCAAGACCCACCACTTGCTCAACGAAATGGACTAAACACCACATATTCAACACCTAGGAATACACCTGACTAGTAAGAATCTTCAAACCCATGGATTCATATGCCTCCGTAAGAGAATGAAGCGTGTGTACAGCGGCATGAATGCAGCAGAGAAAATCCGATAAATCCCATTATCAAAATGAATTACAAAAACAAAACCCAAGGACAGTGAAATAGAGAGCAATTCTTAAATAATTCATTCAGGGCTTGTGATGCAACCTGGATTTACCACATATACACCCAGAGCTGTGTGAGACATAAGGTTGGACACTTTGGGCTGATAGCATTGGTGAGGTTCGATAAGCAAATGCAGACCCTTTGAAGTCATACTGCATGGTAGCCATTCCATGGGTCCCAACTGCCAGGTTTAAGGGATTCTTCCTTCAGCTAAAATATGCATGGGAAACCCACATTATGGTGCACCATGTGACGGGGAAACGTTTTCAAATGCATCTCAGTTTTCGTCTCGTTTTACTTGGGTACACCATTCCAGACCCTTTAATAACACTCTCCCCCTTGGAGAGTCTGTACTTTTAACCTCCTGTTTGGCACAGTTTGCAATTTCTGCGCAAGATGAACAGGAATAGGGAGAACCAATGAGAGACTAGCTGTAGGTGTCTGCACGGGCAAATTTAATGCTCATTTCGCACCAGGAAGAGGAATTAACCAAAGGCTCAACATGCCGTGCCTGAACCAGATTAGGGCCTGACAATCGTGCGGGTTTGCAGCCAGCTCACAAGATAGCGAGTTGAAGAAAGGAGCTCAGGGGCACTGTAACTCACAAACCTGCAGAGTAATAAATGACAGCTATCGTCCAAAAATATAATGAAGGAGGTCTGCAAAGACGACTTGTAAGAGGGACAGATTTGCAGGAAAACGATTTCAGGGGGTAGACGGGAATTGCATTTAAAGCATAGGAAAAGAGGCAGAACGTCAACAATGATGCTCTTGGCCAAAAAGGGCGTATGCGTTTTTTTCCTGAATATATTAAGGAATAAACGCATACGCCCTTTTTGGCCAACCAAGCAAGCATGTTAAAGAAATCTGCACTACAATGAAGTCTCACTGCCCCCCGGTCAAAAGGGCCATCTGAAAAAAGTGTAAAATCCAGAAAGGCAGCACAGGCCATGGAGAACAGCGAGCCTTGTTATGCTGATGGGCGGGATGTAAATTGCCAACAGCCACTCTGGAGAAGTGTATGGTGTCTCCCGGAACATCTAAAAAACAAAGCAACGGAGCCTACGGCACTTCCCCTTATGGTCCTATAGCTTAGGAAAATTAAAATCAAAAACACACAGCCACCCAAAAGTCTCGGCGGCTCTGTTTACAAGAACGTCATCTACGGTACAAGTTAAATATCCCAGAATGTGAAAAATGGATAAAGAAGTTGTGGTACGTACGTACAATGGAATATCACACAGCAATGAAATCTATGTCATCAGGCCCGTCGCGGCATAATGAGTGGATTCAGGTACGATGATTCTAAGTGAAATAAGTCACACAGAAAATGAAACATCATAAGATATCACTAATACACGGAATGTAAACTTGGCTACACATGAACTGAATTACAAAACAGAACAGGGTCTAAAATTTAGAAAACCAACTTATGCTTGCTTAAGGGGAAAGGTGAGTTGGGGTGCTGCATAAAACCAGAGATAGAAATTAGCACAGATACCTTTCCATAAGCCAAATATGTAATAGTCAAGACCTACCCCTTGCTCAACGAAATGGACTAAACACCCCATATTCAACGCCTAGGAATACACCTGACTAGTAAGAATCTTCAAACCCATGGATTTATATGTCTCCATAAGAGAATGAAGCGTGTGTACAGCGGCATGAATGCAGCAGAGAAAATCCGATAAATCCAATTATCAAAATGAATTACACAAACAAAACCCAAGGACAGTGAAATAGAGAGCAATTCTTAAATAATTCATTCAGGGCTTGTGATGCAACCTGGATTTACCACATCTACACCCAGAGCTGAGTGAGACATAAGGTTGGGCACTTCGGGCTGATAGCATTGGTGAGGTTCGATGAGCAAATGCAGACCCTTTGAAGTCATACAGCATGGTACCCATTCCATGGGTCCCAACTCTCCAAGTTTAAGGGATATTTCCTTCAGCTAAAACATGCATGGGAAACCCACAGTATGGTGCACCATGTGACTGGCAAACGTTTTCAAATGCATCTCAGTTTTCGTCCCCTTTTACTCTGGTTCACCATTCCAGACCCTTTACGAACACTCTCCCCACTTTGAGAGTCAGTGCCTTTAACCTCCTGTTGGGCACAGTTTGCAATTTCTGCGCAAGATGAAAAGGAATAGGGAGAACCAATGAGAGACTAGCTCTAGGTGTCTGCACGGGCAAATTTTACGCTCATTTCCCACCAGGAAGAGGAATTAACCAAAGGCTCAGCATGCCGTGCCGGAACCAGATTAGGGCCTGAGGCAATCCTGTGGGTTTCGGCCAGCTCACAAGATACCGAGTTGAAGAAATGAGCTCAGGGGCACTGTAACTCACAAACCTGCAGAGTTATAAATGACAGCTATCGTCCAAAAATATATTAAAGGAAGGCTGCGAAGACGACTTGTAATCGGGACAGATTTGCAGGAAAACGATTTCAGGGGGTAGACGGGAATTGCATTTAAAGCATAGGAAAAGAGGCAGAACGTCGACAATGATGCTCTTGGCCAAAAAGGGCGTATGCGTTTTTTCCTGAATATATTCAGGAAAAAACGCATACGCCCTTTTTGGCCAACCAAGCAAGCATGTTAAAGAAATCTGCACTACAATGAAGTCTCACTGCCCCCCGGTCAAAAGGGCCATCTGAAAAAAGTGTAAAATCCAGAAAGGCAGCACAGGCCATGGAGAACAGGGAGCCTTGTTATGCTGATGGGCGGGATGTAAATTGCCAACAGCCACTCTGGAGAAGTGTATGGTGTTTCCCGGAACACCAAAAAACAAAGCTACGGAGCCTACGGCATTTCCACTTATGGTCCTATAGCTTAGGGAAATTAAAATCAAAAACACACAGCCACCCAAAAGTTTCAGACGGCTCTGTTTACAAGAACCTCGTCTACGGTACAAGTTAAATATCCCAGAAAGTGAAAAATGGATAAAGAAGTTGTGGTACATAGTTACAATGGAATATCACTCAGCAATGAAATCTATGTCATCAGGCCCGTCGCGGCATAATGACTGGATTCAGGTACGATGATTCTAAGTGAAATAAGTCACACAGAAAATGAAACATCATAAGATATCACTAATACACGCAATGTAAACTTGGCTACACATGAACTGAATTACAAAACAGAACAGGGTCTCAAATTTAGAAAACCAACTTATGCTTGCTTAATGGGAAAGGTGAGTTGGGGTGCTGCATAAAACCAGAGATAGAAATTAGCACAGATACCTTTCCATAAGCCAAATATGTAATAGTCAAGACCTACCCCTTGCTCAATGAAATGGACTAAACACCCCATATTCAACGCCTAGGAATACACCTGACTAGTAAGAATCTTCAAACCCATGGATTTATATGTCTCCGTAAGAGAATGAAGCGTGTGTACAGCGGCATGAATGCAGCAGAGGAAATCCGATAAATCCCATTATCAAAATGAATTACACAAACAAAACCCAAGGACAGTGAAATAGAGAGCAATTCTTAAATAATTCATTCAGGGCTTGTGATGCAACCTGGATTTACCACATCTACACCCAGAGCTGAGTGAGACATAAGGTTGGGCACTTCGGGCTGATAGCATTGGTGAGGTTCGATGAGCAAATGCAGACCCTTTGAAGTCATACAGCATGGTACCCATTCCATGGGTCCCAACTCTCCAAGTTTAAGGGATTCTTCCTTCAGCTAAAACATGCATGGGAAACCCACAGTATGGTGCACCGTGTGACCGACAAACGTTTTCAAATGCATCTCAGTTTTCGTCCCCTTTTACTTGGGTTCACCATTCCAGACCCTTTACTAACACTCTCACCACTTGGAGAGTAAGTGCCTTTAACCTCCTGTTGGGCACAGTTTGCAATTTCTGCGCAAGATGAACAGGAATAGGGAGAACCAATGAGAGACTAGCTGTAGGTGTCTGCACGGGCAAATTTAATGCTCATTTCGCACCAGGAAGAGGAATTAACCAAAGGCTCAACATGCCGTGCCTGAAACAGATTAGGGCCTGACAATCGTGTGGGTTTGCAGCCAGCTCACAAGATAGCGAGTTGAAGAAAGGAGCTCAGGGGCACTGTAACTCACAAACCTGCAGAGTAATAAATGACAGCTATCGTCCAAAAATATATTGAAGGAGGTCTGCAAAGACGACTTGTAAGCGGGACAGATTTGCAGGAAAACGATTTCAGGGGGTAGACGGGAATTGCATTTAAAGCATAGGAAAAGAGGCAGAACGTCAACAATGATGCTCGTGGCCAAAAAGGGCGTTTGCATTTTTTCCTGAATATATTCAGGAAAAAACGCATACGCCCTTTTTGGCCAACCAAGCAAGCATGTTAAAGAAATCTGCACTACAATGAAGTCTCATTGCTCCCCGGGCAAAAGGGCCATATGAAAAAAGTGTAAAGTCCAGAAAGGCAGCACAGGCAATGGAAAACAGGGAGCCTTGTTATGCTGATGGGCGGGATGTAAATTGCCAACAGCCACTCTGGAGAAGTGTATGGTGTTTTCCGGAACACCTAAAAAACAAAGCAACGGAGCCTACGGCATTTCCACTTATGGTCCTACAGTTTAGGGACATTAAAATGAAAAACACACAGCCACCCCATAGTGTCGGACGGCTCTATTTACAAGAACCTCGTCTACAGTACAAGGTAAATATCCCAGAATGTGAAAAATGGATAAAGAAGTTGTGGTATATACGTACAAAGGAATATCACTCAGCAATGAAATCTATATCATCAGGCCCGTCGCGGCATAATGAGTGGATTCAGGTACGATGATTCTAAGTGAAATAAGTCACACAGGAAATGAAACATCATAAGATATCACTAATACACGGAATGAAAACTTGGCTACACATGAACTGAATTACAAAACAGAACAGGGTCTCAAATTTAGAAAACCAACTTATGCTTGCTTAAGGGGAAAGGTGAGTTGGCGTGCTGCATAAAACCAGAGATAGAAATTAGCACAGATAACTTTCCATAAGCCAAATATGTCATAGTCAAGACCCACCACTTGCTCAACGAAATGGACTAAACACCACATATTCAACACCTAGGAATACACCTGACTAGTAAGAATCTTCAAACCCATGGATTCATATGCCTCCGTAAGAGAATGAAGCGTGTGTACAGCGGCATGAATGCAGCAGAGAAAATCCGATAAATCCCATTGTCAAAATGAATTACAAAAACAAAACCCAAGGACAGTGAAATAGAGAGCAATTCTTAAATAATTCATTCAGGGCTTGTGATGCAACCTGGATTTACCACATATACACCCAGAGCTGAGTGAGACATAAGGTTGGACACTTTGGGCTGATAGCATTGGTGAGGTTCGATAAGCAAATGCAGACCCTTTGAAGTCATACTGCATGGTAGCCATTCCATGGGTCCCAACTGCCAGGTTTAAGGGATTCTTCCTTCAGCTAAAATATGCATGGGAAACCCACATTATGGTGCACCATGTGACGGGGAAACGTTTTCAAATGCATCTCAGTTTTCGTCTCGTTTTACTTGCGTACACCATTCCAGACCCTTTAATAACACTCTCCCCCTTGGAGAGTCTGTACTTTTAACCTCCTGTTTGGCACAGTTTGCAATTTCTGCGCAAGATGAACAGGAATAGGGAGAACCAATGAGAGACTAGCTGTAGGTGTCTGCACGGGCAAATTTAATGCTCATTTCGCACCAGGAAGAGGAATTAACCAAAGGCTCAAAATGCCGTGCAGGAACCAGATTAGGGCCTGAGGCAATCCTGTGGGTTTGCGGCCAGCTCACAAGATAGCGAGTTGAAGAAATGAGCTCAGGGGCACTGTAACTCACAAACCTGCAGAGTTATAAATGACAGCTATCGTCCAAAAATATATTGAAGGAAGGCTGCGAAGACGACTTGTAAGTGGGGCAGAATTGCAGGAAAACGATTTCAGGGGGTAGACGGGAATTGCATTTAAAGCATAGGAAAAGAGGCAGAACGTCAACAATGATGCTCTTGGCCAAAAAGGGCGTATGCGTTTTTTCCTGAATATATTCAGGAAAAAACGCATACGCCCTTTTTGGCCAACCAAGCAAGCATGTTAAAGAAATCTGCACTACAATGAAGTCTCACTGCCCCCCGGTCAAAAGGGCCATCTGAAAAAAGTGTAAAATCCAGAAAGGCAGCACAGCCCATGGAGAACAGGGAGCCTTGTTATGCTGATGGGTGGGATGTGAATTGCCAACAGCCACTCTGGAGAAGTGTATGGTGTCTCCCGGAACATCTAAAAAACAAAGCAACTGAGCCTACGGCACTTCCCCTTATGGTCCTATAGCTTAGGAAAATTAAAATCAAAAACACACAGCCACCCAAAAGTCTCAGGCGGCTCTGTTCACAAGAACCTCGTCTACGGTACAAGTTAAATATCCCAGAATGTGAAAAATGGATAAAGAAGTTGTGGTACGTACGTACAGTGGAATATCACACAGCAATGAAATCTATGTCATCAGGCCCGTCGCGGCATAATGAGTGGATTCAGGTACGATGATTCTAAGTGAAATAAGTCACTCAGGAAATGAAACATCATAAGATATCACTAATACACGGAATGTAAACTTGGCTACACATGAACTGAATTACAAAACAGAACAGGGTCTCAAATTTAGAAAACCAACTTATGCTTGCTTAAGGGGAAAGGTGAGTTGGGGTGCTGCATAAAACCAGAGATAGAAATTAGCACAGATACCTTTCCATAAGCCAAATATGTAATAGTCAAGACCTACCCCTTGCTCAACGAAATGGACTAAACACCCCATATTCAACGCCTAGGAATACACCTGACTAGTAAGAATCTTCAAACCCATGGATTTATATGTCTCCGTAAGAGAATGAAGTGTGTGTACAGCGGCATGAATGCAGCAGAGAAAATCCGATAAATCCCATTATCAAAATGAATTACACAAACAAAACCCAAGGACAGTGAAATAGAGAGCAATTCTTAAATAATTCATTCAGGGCTTGTGATGCAACCTGGATTTACCACATCTACACCCAGAGCTGAGTGAGACATAAGGTTGGGCACTTCGGGCTGATAGCATTGGTGAGGTTCGATGAGCAAATGCAGACCCTTTGAAGTCATACAGCATGGTACCCATTCCATGGGTCCCAACTCTCCAAGTTTAAGGGATTCTTCCTTCAGCTAAAACATGCATGGGAAACCCACAGTATGGTGCACCGTGTGACTGGCAAACGTTTTCAAATGCATCTCAGTTTTCGTCCCCTTTTACTCGGGTTCACCATTCCAGACCCTTTACGAACACTCTCCCCACTTGGAGAGTCAGTGCCTTTAACCTCCTGTTGGGCACAGTTTGCAATTTCTGCGCAAGATGAAAAGGAATAGGGAGAACCAATGAGAGACTAGCTCTAGGTGTCTGCACGGGCAAATTTAACGCTCATTTCCCACCAGGAAGAGGAATTAACCAAAGGCTCAGCATGCCGTGCCGGAACCAGATTAGGACCTGAGGCAATCCTGTGGGTTTGCGGCCAGCTCACAAGATAGCGAATTGAAGAAATAAGCTCAGGGGCACTGTAACTCACAAACCTGCAGAGTTATAAATGACAGCTATCGTCCAAAAATATATTGAAGGAAGACTGCGAAGACGACTTGAAAGTGGGGCAGAATTGCAGGAAAATGATTTCAGGGGGTAGACGGGAATTGCATTTAAAGCATAGGAAAAGAGGCAGAACGTCGACAATGATGCTCTTGGCCAAAAAGGGCGTATGCGTTTTTTCCTGAATATATTCAGGAAAAAACGCATACGCCCTTTTTGGCCAACCAAGCAAGCATGTTAAAGAAATCTGCACTACAATGAAGTCTCACTGTCCCCCGGTCAAAAGGGCCATCTGAAAAAGTGTAAAATCCAGAAAGGCAGCACAGGCCATGGAGAACAGCGAGCCTTGTTATGCTGATGGGCAGGATGTAAATTGTAAACTGCCACTCTGGAGAAGTGTATGGTGTTTCCCGGAACACCGAAAAAACAAAGCAACGGAGCCTACAGCACTTCCCCTTATGGTCCTATAGCTTAGGAAAATTATAAATCAAAAACACACAGCCACCCAAAAGTCTCGGGCGGCTCTGTTTACAAGAACCTCATCTACGGTAGAAGTTAAATATCCCAGAATGTGAAAAATGGATAAAGAAGTTGTGGTACGTATGTACAGTCTAATATCACACAGCAATGAAATCTATGTCATCAGGCCCATCGCGGCATAATGAGTGGATTCAGGTACGATGATTCTAAGTGAAATAAGTCACACAGGAAATGAAACATCATAAGATATCACTAATACACGGAATGAAAACTTGGTTACACATGAACCGAATTACAAAACAGAACAGGGTCTCAAATTTAGAAAACCAACTTATGCTTGCTTAAGGGGAAAGGTGAGTTGGGGTACTGCATAAAACCAGAGATAGAAATTAGCCCAGATACCTTTCCATAAGCCAAATATGTAATAGTCAAGACCTACCCCTTGCTCAACGAAATGGACTAAACACCCCATATTCAACGCCTAGGAATACACCTGACTAGTAAGAATCTTCAAACCCATGGATTTATATGTCTCTGTAAGAGAATGAAGCGTGTGTACAGCGGCATGAATGCAGCAGAGAAAATCCGATAAATCCCATTATCAAAATGAATTACACAAACAAAACCCAAGGACAGTGAAATAGAGAGCAATTCTTAAATAATTCATTCAGGGCTTGTGATGCAACCTGGATTTACCACATCTACACCCAGAGCTGAGTGAGACATAAGGTTGGGCACTTCGGGCTGATAGCATTGGTGAGGTTCGATGAGCAAATGCAGACCCTTTGAAGTCATACAGCATGGTACCCATTCCATGGGTCCCAACTCTCCAAGTTTAAGGGATTCTTCCTTCAGCTAAAACATGCATGGGAAACCCACAGTATGGTGCACCGTGTGACTGGCAAACGTTTTCAAATGCATCTCAGTTTTCGTCCCCTTTTACTCGGGTTCACCATTCCAGACCCTTTACGAACACTCTCCCCACTTGGAGAGTCAGTGCCTTTAACCTCCTGTTGGGCACAGTTTGCAATTTCTGCGCAAGATGAAAAGGAATAGGGAGAACCAATGAGAGACTAGCTGTAGGTGTCTGCACGGGCAAATTTAACGCTCATTTCCCACCAGGAAGAGGAATTAACCAAAGGCTCAGCATGCCGTGCCGGAACCAGATTAGGGCCTGAGGCAATCCTGTGGGTTTGCGGCCAGCTCACAAGATAGCGAATTGAAGAAATAAGCTCAGGGGCACTGTAACTCACAACCCTGCAGAGTTATAAATGACAGCTATCGTCCAAAAATATATTGAAGGAAGACTGCGAAGACGACTTGTAAGTGGGGCAGAATTGCAGGAAAATGATTTCAGGGGGTAGACGGGAATTGCATTTAAAGCATAGGAAAAGAGGCAGAACGTCGACAATGATGCTCTTGGCCAAAAAGGGCGTATGCGTTTTTTCCTGAATATATTCAGGAAAAAACGCATACGCCCTTTTTGGCCAACCAAGCAAGCATGTTAAAGAAATCTGCACTACAATGAAGTCTCACTGTCCCCCGGTCAAAAGGGCCATCTGAAAAAAGTGTAAAATCCAGAAAGGCAGCACAGGCCATGGAGAACAGCGAGCCTTGTTATGCTGATGGGTGGGATGTGAAGTGCCAACAGCCACTCTGGAGAAGTGTATGGTGTTTCCCGGAACACCGAAAAAACAAAGCTACGGAGCCTACGGCACTTCCACTTATGGTCCTATAGCTTAGGGAAATTAAAATCAAAAACACACAGCCACCCCAAAGTGTCGGACGGCTCTGTTTACAAGAACCTCCTCTACGGTACAAGTTAAATATCCTAGAATGTGAAAAATGGATAAAGAAGTTGTGGTACGTACGGACAATGGAATATCACTCAGCAATGAAATCTATGTCATCAGGCCCGTCGCGGCATAATGAGTGGATTCAGGTACGATGATTCTAAGTGAAATAAGTCACACAGAAAATGAAACATCATAAGATATCACTACTACACGGAATGTAAACTTGGCTACACATGAACTGAATTACAAAACAGAACAGGGTCTCAAATTTAGAAAACCAACTTATGCTTGCTTAAGGGGAAAGGTGAGTTGGGGTGCTGCATAAAACCAGAGATAGAAATTAGCACAGATACCTTTCCATAAGCCAAATATGTAATAGTCAAGACCTACCCCTTGCTCAACGAAATGGACTAAACACCCCATATTCAACGCCTAGGAATACACCTGACTAGTAAGAATCTTCAAACCCATGGATATTTATGTCTCCGTAAGAGAATGAAGCGTGTGTACAGCGGTATTAATGCAGCAGAGAAAATCCGATAAATCCCATTATCAAAATGAATTACACAAACAAAACCCAAGGACAGTGAAATAGAGAGCAATTCTTAAATAATTCATTCAGGGCTTGTGATGCAACCTGGATTTACCACATCTACACCCAGAGCTGAGTGAGACATAAGGTTGGGCACTTCGGGCTGATAGCATTGGTGAGGTTCGATGAGCAAATGCAGACCCTTTGAAGTCATACAGCATGGTACCCATTCCATGGGTCCCAACTCTCCAAGTTTAAGGGATATTTCCTTCAGCTAAAACATGCATGGGAAACCCACAGTATGGTGCACCATGTGACCGGCAAACGTTTTCAAATGCATCTCAGTTTTCGTCCCCTTTTACTCGGGTTCACCATTCCAGACCCTTTACGAACACTCTCCCCACTTTGAGAGTCAGTGCCTTTAACCTCCTGTTGGGCACAGTTTGCAATTTCTGCGCAAGATGAAAAGGAATAGGGAGAACCAATGAGAGACTAGCTCTAGGTGTCTGCACGGGCAAATTTTACGCTCATTTCCCACCAGGAAGAGGAATTAACCAAAGGCTCAGCATGCCGTGCCGGAACCAGATTAGGGCCTGAGGCAATCCTGTGGGTTTCGGCCAGCTCACAAGATACCGAGTTGAAGAAATGAGCTCAGGGGCACTGTAACTCACAAACCTGCAGAGTTATAAATGACAGCTATCGTCCAAAAATATATTAAAGGAAGGCTGCGAAGACGACTTGTAATCGGGACAGATTTGCAGGAAAACGATTTCAGGGGGTAGACGGGAATTGCATTTAAAGCATAGGAAAAGAGGCAGAACGTCGACAATGATGCTCTTGGCCAAAAAGGGCGTATGCGTTTTTTCCTGAATATATTCAGGAAAAAACGCATACGCCCTTTTTGGCCAACCAAGCAAGCATGTTAAAGAAATCTGCACTACAATGAAGTCTCACTGCCCCCCGGTCAAAAGGGCCATCTGAAAAAAGTGTAAAATCCAGAAAGGCAGCACAGGCCATGGAGAACAGGGAGCCTTGTTATGCTGATGGGCGGGATGTAAATTGCCAACAGCCACTCTGGAGAAGTGTATGGTGTTTCCCGGAACACCAAAAAACAAAGCTACGGAGCCTACGGCATTTCCACTTATGGTCCTATAGCTTAGGGAAATTAAAATCAAAAACACACAGCCACCCAAAAGTTTCAGACGGCTCTGTTTACAAGAACCTCGTCTACGGTACAAGTTAAATATCCCAGAAAGTGAAAAATGGATAAAGAAGTTGTGGTACATAGTTACAATGGAATATCACTCAGCAATGAAATCTATGTCATCAGGCCCGTCGCGGCATAATGACTGGATTCAGGTACGATGATTCTAAGTGAAATAAGTCACACAGAAAATGAAACATCATAAGATATCACTAATACACGCAATGTAAACTTGGCTACACATGAACTGAATTACAAAACAGAACAGGGTCTCAAATTTAGAAAACCAACTTATGCTTGCTTAATGGGAAAGGTGAGTTGGGGTGCTGCATAAAACCAGAGATAGAAATTAGCACAGATACCTTTCCATAAGCCAAATATGTAATAGTCAAGACCTACCCCTTGCTCAATGAAATGGACTAAACACCCCATATTCAACGCCTAGGAATACACCTGACTAGTAAGAATCTTCAAACCCATGGATTTATATGTCTCCGTAAGAGAATGAAGCGTGTGTACAGCGGCATGAATGCAGCAGAGGAAATCCGATAAATCCCATTATCAAAATGAATTACACAAACAAAACCCAAGGACAGTGAAATAGAGAGCAATTCTTAAATAATTCATTCAGGGCTTGTGATGCAACCTGGATTTACCACATCTACACCCAGAGCTGAGTGAGACATAAGGTTGGGCACTTCGGGCTGATAGCATTGGTGAGGTTCGATGAGCAAATGCAGACCCTTTGAAGTCATACAGCATGGTACCCATTCCATGGGTCCCAACTCTCCAAGTTTAAGGGATTCTTCCTTCAGCTAAAACATGCATGGGAAACCCACAGTATGGTGCACCGTGTGACCGACAAACGTTTTCAAATGCATCTCAGTTTTCGTCCCCTTTTACTTGGGTTCACCATTCCAGACCCTTTACTAACACTCTCACCACTTGGAGAGTAGGTGCCTTTAACCTCCTGTTGGGCACAGTTTGCAATTTCTGCGCAAGATGAACAGGAATAGGGAGAACCAATGAGAGACTAGCTGTAGGTGTCTGCACGGGCAAATTTAATGCTCATTTCGCACCAGGAAGAGGAATTAACCAAAGGCTCAACATGCCGTGCCTGAAACAGATTAGGGCCTGACAATCGTGCGGGTTTGCAGCCAGCTCACAAGATAGCGAGTTGAAGAAAGGAGCTCAGGGGCACTGTAACTCACAAACCTGCAGAGTAATAAATGACAGCTATCGTCCAAAAATATATTGAAGGAGGTCTGCAAAGACGACTTGTAAGCGGGACAGATTTGCAGGAAAACGATTTCAGGGGGTAGACGGGAATTGCATTTAAAGCATAGGAAAAGAGGCAGAACGTCAACAATGATGCTCGTGGCCAAAAAGGGCGTTTGCATTTTTTCCTGAATATATTCAGGAAAAAACGCATACGCCCTTTTTGGCCAACCAAGCAAGCATGTTAAAGAAATCTGCACTACAATGAAGTCTCATTGCTCCCCGGGCAAAAGGGCCATATGAAAAAAGTGTAAAGTCCAGAAAGGCAGCACAGGCAATGGAAAACAGGGAGCCTTGTTATGCTGATGGGCGGGATGTAAATTGCCAACAGCCACTCTGGAGAAGTGTATGGTGTTTTCCGGAACACCTAAAAAACAAAGCAACGGAGCCTACGGCATTTCCACTTATGGTCCTACAGTTTAGGGACATTAAAATGAAAAACACACAGCCACCCCATAGTGTCGGACGGCTCTATTTACAAGAACCTCGTCTACAGTACAAGGTAAATATCCCAGAATGTGAAAAATGGATAAAGAAGTTGTGGTATATACGTACAAAGGAATATCACTCAGCAATGAAATCTATATCATCAGGCCCGTCGCGGCATAATGAGTGGATTCAGGTACGATGATTCTAAGTGAAATAAGTCACACAGGAAATGAAACATCATAAGATATCACTAATACACGGAATGAAAACTTGGCTACACATGAACTGAATTACAAAACAGAACAGGGTCTCAAATTTAGAAAACCAACTTATGCTTGCTTAAGGGGAAAGGTGAGTTGGCGTGCTGCATAAAACCAGAGATAGAAATTAGCACAGATAACTTTCCATAAGCCAAATATGTCATAGTCAAGACCCACCACTTGCTCAACGAAATGGACTAAACACCACATATTCAACACCTAGGAATACACCTGACTAGTAAGAATCTTCAAACCCATGGATTCATATGCCTCCGTAAGAGAATGAAGCGTGTGTACAGCGGCATGAATGCAGCAGAGAAAATCCGATAAATCCCATTGTCAAAATGAATTACAAAAACAAAACCCAAGGACAGTGAAATAGAGAGCAATTCTTAAATAATTCATTCAGGGCTTGTGATGCAACCTGGATTTACCACATATACACCCAGAGCTGAGTGAGACATAAGGTTGGACACTTTGGGCTGATAGCATTGGTGAGGTTCGATAAGCAAATGCAGACCCTTTGAAGTCATACTGCATGGTAGCCATTCCATGGGTCCCAACTGCCAGGTTTAAGGGATTCTTCCTTCAGCTAAAATATGCATGGGAAACCCACATTATGGTGCACCATGTGACGGGGAAACGTTTTCAAATGCATCTCAGTTTTCGTCTCGTTTTACTTGCGTACACCATTCCAGACCCTTTAATAACACTCTCCCCCTTGGAGAGTCTGTACTTTTAACCTCCTGTTTGGCACAGTTTGCAATTTCTGCGCAAGATGAACAGGAATAGGGAGAACCAATGAGAGACTAGCTGTAGGTGTCTGCACGGGCAAATTTAATGCTCATTTCGCACCAGGAAGAGGAATTAACCAAAGGCTCAAAATGCCGTGCAGGAACCAGATTAGGGCCTGAGGCAATCCTGTGGGTTTGCGGCCAGCTCACAAGATAGCGAGTTGAAGAAATGAGCTCAGGGGCACTGTAACTCACAAACCTGCAGAGTTATAAATGACAGCTATCGTCCAAAAATATATTGAAGGAAGGCTGCGAAGACGACTTGTAAGTGGGGCAGAATTGCAGGAAAACGATTTCAGGGGGTAGACGGGAATTGCATTTAAAGCATAGGAAAAGAGGCAGAACGTCAACAATGATGCTCTTGGCCAAAAAGGGCGTATGCGTTTTTTCCTGAATATATTCAGGAAAAAACGCATACGCCCTTTTTGGCCAACCAAGCAAGCATGTTAAAGAAATCTGCACTACAATGAAGTCTCACTGCCCCCCGGTCAAAAGGGCCATCTGAAAAAAGTGTAAAATCCAGAAAGGCAGCACAGCCCATGGAGAACAGGGAGCCTTGTTATGCTGATGGGTGGGATGTGAATTGCCAACAGCCACTCTGGAGAAGTGTATGGTGTCTCCCGGAACATCTAAAAAACAAAGCAACTGAGCCTACGGCACTTCCCCTTATGGTCCTATAGCTTAGGAAAATTAAAATCAAAAACACACAGCCACCCAAAAGTCTCAGGCGGCTCTGTTCACAAGAACCTCGTCTACGGTACAAGTTAAATATCCCAGAATGTGAAAAATGGATAAAGAAGTTGTGGTACGTACGTACAGTGGAATATCACACAGCAATGAAATCTATGTCATCAGGCCCGTCGCGGCATAATGAGTGGATTCAGGTACGATGATTCTAAGTGAAATAAGTCACTCAGGAAATGAAACATCATAAGATATCACTAATACACGGAATGTAAACTTGGCTACACATGAACTGAATTACAAAACAGAACAGGGTCTCAAATTTAGAAAACCAACTTATGCTTGCTTAAGGGGAAAGGTGAGTTGGGGTGCTGCATAAAACCAGAGATAGAAATTAGCACAGATACCTTTCCATAAGCCAAATATGTAATAGTCAAGACCTACCCCTTGCTCAACGAAATGGACTAAACACCCCATATTCAACGCCTAGGAATACACCTGACTAGTAAGAATCTTCAAACCCATGGATTTATATGTCTCCGTAAGAGAATGAAGTGTGTGTACAGCGGCATGAATGCAGCAGAGAAAATCCGATAAATCCCATTATCAAAATGAATTACACAAACAAAACCCAAGGACAGTGAAATAGAGAGCAATTCTTAAATAATTCATTCAGGGCTTGTGATGCAACCTGGATTTACCACATCTACACCCAGAGCTGAGTGAGACATAAGGTTGGGCACTTCGGGCTGATAGCATTGGTGAGGTTCGATGAGCAAATGCAGACCCTTTGAAGTCATACAGCATGGTACCCATTCCATGGGTCCCAACTCTCCAAGTTTAAGGGATTCTTCCTTCAGCTAAAACATGCATGGGAAACCCACAGTATGGTGCACCGTGTGACTGGCAAACGTTTTCAAATGCATCTCAGTTTTCGTCCCCTTTTACTCGGGTTCACCATTCCAGACCCTTTACGAACACTCTCCCCACTTGGAGAGTCAGTGCCTTTAACCTCCTGTTGGGCACAGTTTGCAATTTCTGCGCAAGATGAAAAGGAATAGGGAGAACCAATGAGAGACTAGCTCTAGGTGTCTGCACGGGCAAATTTAACGCTCATTTCCCACCAGGAAGAGGAATTAACCAAAGGCTCAGCATGCCGTGCCGGAACCAGATTAGGACCTGAGGCAATCCTGTGGGTTTGCGGCCAGCTCACAAGATAGCGAATTGAAGAAATAAGCTCAGGGGCACTGTAACTCACAAACCTGCAGAGTTATAAATGACAGCTATCGTCCAAAAATATATTGAAGGAAGACTGCGAAGACGACTTGAAAGTGGGGCAGAATTGCAGGAAAATGATTTCAGGGGGTAGACGGGAATTGCATTTAAAGCATAGGAAAAGAGGCAGAACGTCGACAATGATGCTCTTGGCCAAAAAGGGCGTATGCGTTTTTTCCTGAATATATTCAGGAAAAAACGCATACGCCCTTTTTGGCCAACCAAGCAAGCATGTTAAAGAAATCTGCACTACAATGAAGTCTCACTGTCCCCCGGTCAAAAGGGCCATCTGAAAAAAGTGTAAAATCCAGAAAGGCAGCACAGGCCATGGAGAACAGCGAGCCTTGTTATGCTGATGGGCAGGATGTAAATTGTAAACTGCCACTCTGGAGAAGTGTATGGTGTTTCCCGGAACACCGAAAAAACAAAGCAACGGAGCCTACAGCACTTCCCCTTATGGTCCTATAGCTTAGGAAAATTATAAATCAAAAACACACAGCCACCCAAAAGTCTCGGGCGGCTCTGTTTACAAGAACCTCATCTACGGTAGAAGTTAAATATCCCAGAATGTGAAAAATGGATAAAGAAGTTGTGGTACGTATGTACAGTCTAATATCACACAGCAATGAAATCTATGTCATCAGGCCCATCGCGGCATAATGAGTGGATTCAGGTACGATGATTCTAAGTGAAATAAGTCACACAGGAAATGAAACATCATAAGATATCACTAATACACGGAATGAAAACTTGGTTACACATGAACCGAATTACAAAACAGAACAGGGTCTCAAATTTAGAAAACCAACTTATGCTTGCTTAAGGGGAAAGGTGAGTTGGGGTACTGCATAAAACCAGAGATAGAAATTAGCCCAGATACCTTTCCATAAGCCAAATATGTAATAGTCAAGACCTACCCCTTGCTCAACGAAATGGACTAAACACCCCATATTCAACGCCTAGGAATACACCTGACTAGTAAGAATCTTCAAACCCATGGATTTATATGTCTCTGTAAGAGAATGAAGCGTGTGTACAGCGGCATGAATGCAGCAGAGAAAATCCGATAAATCCCATTATCAAAATGAATTACACAAACAAAACCCAAGGACAGTGAAATAGAGAGCAATTCTTAAATAATTCATTCAGGGCTTGTGATGCAACCTGGATTTACCACATCTACACCCAGAGCTGAGTGAGACATAAGGTTGGGCACTTCGGGCTGATAGCATTGGTGAGGTTCGATGAGCAAATGCAGACCCTTTGAAGTCATACAGCATGGTACCCATTCCATGGGTCCCAACTCTCCAAGTTTAAGGGATTCTTCCTTCAGCTAAAACATGCATGGGAAACCCACAGTATGGTGCACCGTGTGACTGGCAAACGTTTTCAAATGCATCTCAGTTTTCGTCCCCTTTTACTCGGGTTCACCATTCCAGACCCTTTACGAACACTCTCCCCACTTGGAGAGTCAGTGCCTTTAACCTCCTGTTGGGCACAGTTTGCAATTTCTGCGCAAGATGAAAAGGAATAGGGAGAACCAATGAGAGACTAGCTGTAGGTGTCTGCACGGGCAAATTTAACGCTCATTTCCCACCAGGAAGAGGAATTAACCAAAGGCTCAGCATGCCGTGCCGGAACCAGATTAGGGCCTGAGGCAATCCTGTGGGTTTGCGGCCAGCTCACAAGATAGCGAATTGAAGAAATAAGCTCAGGGGCACTGTAACTCACAACCCTGCAGAGTTATAAATGACAGCTATCGTCCAAAAATATATTGAAGGAAGACTGCGAAGACGACTTGTAAGTGGGGCAGAATTGCAGGAAAATGATTTCAGGGGGTAGACGGGAATTGCATTTAAAGCATAGGAAAAGAGGCAGAACGTCGACAATGATGCTCTTGGCCAAAAAGGGCGTATGCGTTTTTTCCTGAATATATTCAGGAAAAAACGCATACGCCCTTTTTGGCCAACCAAGCAAGCATGTTAAAGAAATCTGCACTACAATGAAGTCTCACTGTCCCCCGGTCAAAAGGGCCATCTGAAAAAAGTGTAAAATCCAGAAAGGCAGCACAGGCCATGGAGAACAGCGAGCCTTGTTATGCTGATGGGTGGGATGTGAAGTGCCAACAGCCACTCTGGAGAAGTGTATGGTGTTTCCCGGAACACCGAAAAAACAAAGCTACGGAGCCTACGGCACTTCCACTTATGGTCCTATAGCTTAGGGAAATTAAAATCAAAAACACACAGCCACCCCAAAGTGTCGGACGGCTCTGTTTACAAGAACCTCCTCTACGGTACAAGTTAAATATCCTAGAATGTGAAAAATGGATAAAGAAGTTGTGGTACGTATGTACAGTGGAATATCACACAGCAATGAAATCTATGTCATCAGGCCCGTCGCGGCATAATGAGTGGATTCAGGTACGATGATTCTAAGTGAAATAAGTCACACAGGAAATGAAACATCATAAGATATCACTAATACACGGAATGAAAACTTGGTTACACATGAACTGAATTACAAAACAGAACAGGGTCTCAAATTTAGAAAACCAACTTATGCTTGCTTAAGGGGAAAGGTGAGTTGGGGTACTGCATAAAACCAGAGATAGAAATTAGCCCAGATACCTTTCCATAAGCCAAATATGTAATAGTCAAGACCTACCCCTTGCTCAACGAAATGGACTAAACACCCCATATTCAACGCCTAGGAATACACCTGACTAGTAAGAATCTTCAAACCCATGGATTTATATGTCTCCGTAAGAGAATGAAGCGTGTGTACAGCGGCATGAATGCAGCAGAGAAAATCCGATAAATCCCATTATCAAAATGAATTACACAAACAAAACCCAAGGACAGTGAAATAGAGAGCAATTCTTAAATAATTCATTCAGGGCTTGTGATGCAACCTGGATTTACCACATCTACACCCAGAGCTGAGTGAGACATAAGGTTGGGCACTTCGGGCTGATAGCATTGGTGAGGTTCGATGAGCAAATGCAGACCCTTTGAAGTCATACAGCATGGTACCCATTCCATGGGTCCCAACTCTCCAAGTTTAAGGGATTCTTCCTTCAGCTAAAACATGCATGGGAAACCCACAGTATGGTGCACCGTGTGACTGGCAAACGTTTTCAAATGCATCTCAGTTTTCGTCCCCTTTTACTCGGGTTCACCATTCCAGACCCTTTACGAACACTCTCCTCACTTGAAGAGTCAGTGCCCTTAACCTCCTGTTGGGCACAGTTTGCAATTTCTGCGCAAGATGAAAAGGAATAGGGAGAACGAATGAGAGACTAGCTCTAGGTGTCTGCACGGGCAAATTTAACGCTCATTTCCCACCAGGAAGAGGAATTAACCAAAGGCTCAGCATGCCGTGCAGGAACCAGATTAGGGCCTGAGGCAATCCTGTGGGTTTGCGGCCAGCTCACAGGATAGCTAGTTGAAGAAATGAGCTCAGGGGCACTGTAACTCACAAACCTGCACAGTTATAAATGACAGCTATCGTCCAAAAATATATTGAAGGAAGGCTGCGAAGACGACTTGTAAGTGGGGCAGAATTGCAGGAAAACGATTTCAGGGGGTAGACGGGAATTGCATTTAAAGCATAGGAAAAGAGGCAGAACGTCAACAATGATGCTCTTGGCCAAAAAGGGCGTATGCGTTTTTTCCTGAATATATTCAGGAAAAAACGCATACGCCCTTTTTGGCCAACCAAGCAAGCATGTTAAAGAAATCTGCACTACAATGAAGTCTCACTGCCCCCCGGTCAAAAGGGCCATCTGAAAAAAGTGTAAAATCCAGAAAGGCAGCACAGCCCATGGAGAACAGGGAGCCTTGTTATGCTGATGGGTGGGATGTGAATTGCCAACAACCACTCTGGAGAAGTGTCTGGTGTCTCCCGGAACATCTAAAAAACAAAGCAACGGAGCCTACGGCACTTCCCCTTATGGTCCTATAGCTTAGGAAATTTAAAATCAAAAACACACAGCCACCCAAAAGTCTCGGGCGGCTCTGTTCACAAGAACCTCGTCTACGGTACAAGTTAAATATCCCAGAATGTGAAAAATGGATAAAGAAGTTGTGGTACGTACGTACAGTGGAATATCACACAGCAATGAAATCTATGTCCTCAGGCCCGTCGCGGCATAATGAGTGGATTCAGGTACGATGATTCTAAGTGAAATAAATCACACAGAAAATGAAACATCATAAGATATCACTAATACACGGAATGTAAACTTGGCTACACATGAACTGAATTACAAAACAGAACAGGGTCTCAAATTTAGAAAACCAACTTATGCTTGCTTAAGGGGAAAGGTGAGTTGGGGTGCTGCATAAAACCAGAGATAGAAATTAGCACAGATACCTTTCCATAAGCCAAATATGTAATAGTCAAGACCTACCCCTTGCTCAACGAAATGGACTAAACACCCCATATTCAACGCCTAGGAATACACCTGACTAGTAAGAATCTTCAAACCCATGGATTTATATGTCTCCGTAAGAGAATGAAGTGTGTGTACAGCGGCATGAATGCAGCAGAGAAAATCCGATAAATCCCATTATCAAAATGAATTACACAAACAAAACCCAAGGACAGTGAAATAGAGAGCAATTCTTAAATAATTCATTCAGGGCTTGTGATGCAACCTGGATTTACCACATCTACACCCAGAGCTGAGTGAGACATAAGGTTGGGCACTTCGGGCTGATAGCATTGGTGAGGTTCGATGAGCAAATGCAGACCCTTTGAAGTCATACAGCATGGTACCCATTCCATGGGTCCCAACTCTCCAAGTTTAAGGGATTCTTCCTTCAGCTAAAACATGCATGGGAAACCCACAGTATGGTGCACCGTGTGACTGGCAAACGTTTTCAAATGCATCTCAGTTTTCGTCCCCTTTTACTCGGGTTCACCATTCCAGACCCTTTACGAACACTCTCCCCACTTGGAGAGTCAGTGCCTTTAACCTCCTGTTGGGCACAGTTTGCAATTTCTGCGCAAGATGAAAAGGAATAGGGAGAACCAATGAGAGACTAGCTCTAGGTGTCTGCACGGGCAAATTTAACGCTCATTTCCCACCAGGAAGAGGAATTAACCAAAGGCTCAGCATGCCGTGCCGGAACCAGATTAGGACCTGAGGCAATCCTGTGGGTTTGCGGCCAGCTCACAAGATAGCGAATTGAAGAAATAAGCTCAGGGGCACTGTAACTCACAAACCTGCAGAGTTATAAATGACAGCTATCGTCCAAAAATATATTGAAGGAAGACTGCGAAGACGACTTGAAAGTGGGGCAGAATTGCAGGAAAATGATTTCAGGGGGTAGACGGGAATTGCATTTAAAGCATAGGAAAAGAGGCAGAACATCGACAATGATGCTCTTGGCCAAAAAGGGCGTATGCGTTTTTTCCTGAATATATTCAGGAAAAAACGCATACGCCCTTTTTGGCCAACCAAGCAAGCATGTTAAAGAAATCTGCACTACAATGAAGTCTCACTGTCCCCCGGTCAAAAGGGCCATCTGAAAAAAGTGTAAAATCCAGAAAGGCAGCAC
Source organism: Delphinapterus leucas (assembly GCF_059928025.1). Lineage (NCBI taxonomy): Eukaryota > Metazoa > Chordata > Mammalia > Artiodactyla > Monodontidae > Delphinapterus > Delphinapterus leucas. The sequence continues at coordinate 13,988,379 of NW_028322236.1, read as the reverse complement.
AGGCCATGGAGAACAGCGAGCCTTGTTATGCTGATGGGCAGGATGTAAATTGTAACCTGCCACTCTGGAGAAGTGTATGGTGTTTCCCGGAACACCGAAAAAACAAAGCAACGGAGCCTACAGCACTTCCCCTTATGGTCCTATAGCTTAGGAAAATTATAAATCAAAAACACACAGCCACCCAAAAGTCTCGGGCGGCTCTGTTTACAAGAACCTCATCTACGGTACAAGTTAAATATCCCAGAATGTGAAAAATGGATAAAGAAGTTGTGGTACGTATGTACAGTCTAATATCACACAGCAATGAAATCTATGTCATCAGGCCCGTCGCGGCATAATGAGTGGATTCAGGTACGATGATTCTAAGTGAAATAAGTCACACAGGAAATGAAACATCATAAGATATCACTAATACACGGAATGAAAACTTGGTTACACATGAACCGAATTACAAAACAGAACAGGGTCTCAAATTTAGAAAACCAACTTATGCTTGCTTAAGGGGAAAGGTGAGTTGGGGTACTGCATAAAACCAGAGATAGAAATTAGCCCAGATACCTTTCCATAAGCCAAATATGTAATAGTCAAGACCTACCCCTTGCTCAACGAAATGGACTAAACACCCCATATTCAACGCCTAGGAATACACCTGACTAGTAAGAATCTTCAAACCCATGGATTTATATGTCTCTGTAAGAGAATGAAGCGTGTGTACAGCGGCATGAATGCAGCAGAGAAAATCCGATAAATCCCATTATCAAAATGAATTACACAAACAAAACCCAAGGACAGTGAAATAGAGAGCAATTCTTAAATAATTCATTCAGGGCTTGTGATGCAACCTGGATTTACCACATCTACACCCAGAGCTGAGTGAGACATAAGGGTGGGCACTTCGGGCTGATAGCATTGGTGAGGTTCGATGAGCAAATGCAGACCCTTTGAAGTCATACAGCATGGTACCCATTCCATGGGTCCCAACTCTCCAAGTTTAAGGGATTCTTCCTTCAGCTAAAACATGCATGGGAAACCCACAGTATGGTGCACCGTGTGACTGGCAAACGTTTTCAAATGCATCTCAGTTTTCGTCCCCTTTTACTCGGGTTCACCATTCCAGACCCTTTACGAACACTCTCCCCACTTGGAGAGTCAGTGCCTTTAACCTCCTGTTGGGCACAGTTTGCAATTTCTGCGCAAGATGAAAAGGAATAGGGAGAACCAATGAGAGACTAGCTGTAGGTGTCTGCACGGGCAAATTTAACGCTCATTTCCCACCAGGAAGAGGAATTAACCAAAGGCTCAGCATGCCGTGCCGGAACCAGATTAGGGCCTGAGGCAATCCTGTGGGTTTGCGGCCAGCTCACAAGATAGCGAATTGAAGAAATAAGCTCAGGGGCACTGTAACTCACAACCCTGCAGAGTTATAAATGACAGCTATCGTCCAAAAATATATTGAAGGAAGACTGCGAAGACGACTTGTAAGTGGGGCAGAATTGCAGGAAAATGATTTCAGGGGGTAGACGGGAATTGCATTTAAAGCATAGGAAAAGAGGCAGAACGTCGACAATGATGCTCTTGGCCAAAAAGGGCGTATGCGTTTTTTCCTGAATATATTCAGGAAAAAACGCATACGCCCTTTTTGGCCAACCAAGCAAGCATGTTAAAGAAATCTGCACTACAATGAAGTCTCACTGTCCCCCGGTCAAAAGGGCCATCTGAAAAAAGTGTAAAATCCAGAAAGGCAGCACAGGCCATGGAGAACAGCGAGCCTTGTTATGCTGATGGGTGGGATGTGAAGTGCCAACAGCCACTCTGGAGAAGTGTATGGTGTTTCCCGGAACACCGAAAAAACAAAGCTACGGAGCCTACGGCACTTCCACTTATGGTCCTATAGCTTAGGGAAATTAAAATCAAAAACACACAGCCACCCCAAAGTGTCGGACGGCTCTGTTTACAAGAACCTCCTCTACGGTACAAGTTAAATATCCTAGAATGTGAAAAATGGATAAAGAAGTTGTGGTACGTACGGACAATGGAATATCACTCAGCAATGAAATCTATGTCATCAGGCCCGTCGCGGCATAATGAGTGGATTCAGGTACGATGATTCTAAGTGAAATAAGTCACACAGAAAATGAAACATCATAAGATATCACTACTACACGGAATGTAAACTTGGCTACACATGAACTGAATTACAAAACAGAACAGGGTCTCAAATTTAGAAAACCAACTTATGCTTGCTTAAGGGGAAAGGTGAGTTGGGGTGCTGCATAAAACCAGAGATAGAAATTAGCACAGATACCTTTCCATAAGCCAAATATGTAATAGTCAAGACCTACCCCTTGCTCAACGAAATGGACTAAACACCCCATATTCAACGCCTAGGAATACACCTGACTAGTAAGAATCTTCAAACCCATGGATATTTATGTCTCCGTAAGAGAATGAAGCGTGTGTACAGCGGTATGAATGCAGCAGAGAAAATCCGATAAATCCCATTATCAAAATGAATTACACAAACAAAACCCAAGGACAGTGAAATAGAGAGCAATTCTTAAATAATTCATTCAGGGCTTGTGATGCAACCTGGATTTACCACATCTACACCCAGAGCTGAGTGAGACATAAGGTTGGGCCCTTCGGGCTGATAGCATTGGTGAGGTTCGATGAGCAAATGCAGACCCTTTGAAGTCATACAGCATGGTACCCATTCCATGGGTCCCAACTCTCCAAGTTTAAGGGATTCTTCCTTCAGCTAAAACATGCATGGGAAACCCACAGTACGGTGCACCGTGTGACTGGCATACGTTTTCAAATGCATCTCAGTTTTCGTCCCCTTTTACTCGGGTTCACCATTCCAGACCCTTTACGAACACTCTCCCCACTTGGAGAGCCAGTGCCTTTAACCTCCTGTTGGGCACAGTTTGCAATTTCTGCGCAAGATGAAAAGGAATAGGGAGAACGAATGAGAGACTAGCTCTAGGTGTCTGCACGGGCAAATTTAAGGCTCATTTCCCACCAGGAAGAGGAATTAACCAAAGGCTCAGCATGCCGTGCCGGAACCAGATTAGGGCCTGAGGCAATTCTGTGGGTTTGCGGCCAGCTCACAAGATAGCGAGTTGAAGAAATGAGCTCAGGGGCACTGTAACTCACAAACCTGCAGAGTTATAAATGACAGCTATCGTCCAAAAATATATTGAAGGAAGGCTGCGAAGACGACTTGTAAGTGGGGCAGAATTGCAGGAAAACGATTTCAGGGGGTACACGGGAATTGCATTTAAAGCATAGGAAAAGAGGCAGAACGTCGACAATGATGCACTTGGCCAAAAAGGGCGTATGCGTTTTCTCCTGAATATATTCAGGAAAAAACGCATACGCCCTTTTTGGCCAACCAAGCAAGCATGTTAAAGAAATCTGCACTACAATGAAGTCTCACTGCCCCCCGGTCAAAAGGGCCATCTGAAAAAAGTGTAAAATCCAGAAATGCAGCACAGGCCATGGAGAACAGGGAGCCTTGTTATGCTGATGGGTGGGATGTAAATTGCCAACAGCCACTCTGCAGAAGTGTATGGTGTTTCCTGAAACACCTAAAAAACAAAGCAACAGAGCCTACGGCACTTCCACTTATGGTCCTATAGCTTAGGGAAATTAAAATAAAAAACACACAGCCACCCCAAAGTTTCAGACGGCTCTGTTTACAAGAACCTCGTCTACGGTACAAGTTAAATATCCCAGAAAGCGAAAAATGGATAAAGAAGTTGTGGTACGTACGTACAATGGAATATCACTGACCAATGAAATGTATGTCATCTGGCCGGTCATGGCATAATGAGTGGATTCAGGTACGATGATTCTAAGAGAAATAAGTCACACAGAAAATGAAACATCATAAGATATCACTAATACACCGAATGTAATCTTGGCTACACATGAACTGAATTACAAAACAGAACAGGGTCTCAAATTTAGAAAACCAACTAATGTTTGCTTAAGGGGAAAGGTGAGTTGGGGTGCTGCATAAAACCAGAGATAGAAATTAGCACAGATACCATTCCATACGTCATATATGTCATAGTCAAGGGGGCTTCCCTGGTGGCGCACTGGTTGAGAGTTCGCCTGCCGATGCAGGGGACGCGGGTTCGTGCCCCGGTCCGAGAGGATCCCACATGCCGCGGAGCTACTGGCCCCGTGAGTCATGGCCGTTGAGCCTGCGCGTCCGGAGCCTGTGCTCCGCAACGGGAGAGGCAACAACACTGAGAGGCCCGCGTACAGCAAAAAAAAAAAAAAAATATGTAATAGTCAAGACCTACCCCTTGCTCAACGAAATGGGCTAAACACCCTATATTCAACGCCTAGGAATACACCTGACTAGTAAGAATCTTCAAACCCATGCATTTATATGTCTCCATAAGAGAATCAAGCATGTGTACAGCTGCATGAAGGCAGCAGAGAAAATCCGATAAATCCTATTATCAAAATGAATTACAAAAACAAAACACAATGACAGTGAAATAGAGAGCAATTCTTAAATAATTCATTCAGGGCTTGTGATGCAACCTGGATTTACCTCATCTACACCCAGAGCTGAGTGAGACATAAGGTTGGACACTTCGGGGTGATACCACTGGTGAGGTTCGATGAGCAAATGCAGACCGTTTGAAGTCATACTGCATTGTACCCATTCCATGGTTCCCAACTCTCCAGGTGTAAGAGATTCTTCCTTCAGCTAAAGCATGCATGGGAAGCCCACAGTATGGTGCACCGTGTGACCAGGAAACGTTTTCAAAGGCATCTCAATTTTCGTCCCCTTTTACTCGGGTTCACAATTCCAGACCCTTTTCTAACACTCTCCAGAATTGGAGAGTCAGGGCCTTTAACCTCCTGTTTGGCACAGTTTGCAATTTCTGCGCAAGATGAACAGGAATAAGGAGAACCAATGACAGACTAGCTGTAGGTGTCTGCACGGGCAAATTTAACGCACATTTCCCACCAGAAAGACGAATTAACCAAAGGCTCAGCATGCCGTGCCGGAACAAGATTAGGGCCTGAAGCAATCCTGCGGGTTTGCGGCCAGCTCACAAGAAAGCGATTTGAAGAAAGGAGCTCAGGGGCACTGTAATTCACAAACCTGCAGAGTTATAAATGACAGCTATCGTCCAAAAATATATTGAAGGAAGGCTGCGAAGAGGACTTGAAAGCGGGGCAGAATCGCAGGAAAACGATTTCATGGGGTAGACTGGAATTGCATTTAAAGCATAGGAAAAGAGGCAGAACGTCGACAATGATGCACTTGGCCAAAAAGGGCGTATGCGTTTTTTCCTGAATATATTCAGGAAAAAACGCATACGCACTTTTTGGCCAACCAAGCAAGCATGTTAAAGAAATCTGCACTACAATGAAGTCTCACTGCCCCCCGGTCAAATGGGCCATCTGAAAAAAGTGTAAAATCCAGAAATGCAGCACAGGCCATGGAGAACAGGGAGCCTTGTTATGCTGATGGGCGGGATGTAAATTGCCAACAGCCACTCTGCAGAAGTGTATGGTGTTTCCTGAAACACCTAAAAAACAAAGCAACGGAGCCTACGGCACTTCCACTTATGGTCCTATAGCTTAGGGAAATTAAAATAAAAAAAACACAGCCACCCCAAAGTTTCAGACGGCTCTGTTTACAAGAACCTCTTCTACGGTACAAGTTAAATATCCCAGAAAGCGAAAAATGGATAAAGAAGTTGTGGTATGTACGTACAATGGAATATCACTCACCAATGAAATCTATGTCATCTGGCTCGTCGTGGCATAATGAGTGGATTCAGGTACGATGATTCTAAGAGAAATAAGTCACACAGAAAATGAAACATCATAAGATATCACTAATACACCGAATGTAATCTTGGCTACACATGAACTGAATTACAAAACAGAACAGGGTCTCAAATTTAGAAAACCAACTTATATTTGCTTAAGGGGAAAGGTGAGTTGGGGTGCTGCATAAAACCAGAGATAGAAATTACCACAGATACTATTCCATACGTCATATATGTAATAGTCAAGGGGGCTTCCCTGGTGGCGCACTGGTTGAGAGTCCGCCTGCCGATGCAGGGGACGCGGGTTCGTGCCCCGGTCCGAGAGGATCCCACATGCCGTGGAGCTACTGGCCCCGTCAGTCATGGCTGTTGAGCCTGCGCGTCCGGAGCCTGTGCTCCGCAACGGGAGAGGCTACAACACTGAGAGGCCCGCGTACAGCAAAAAAAAAAAAAAATATGTAATAGTCAAGACCTACCCCTTGCTCAACGAAATGGGCTAAACACCCTATATTCAACGCCTAGGAATGCACCTGACTAGTAAGAATCTTCAAACCCATGGATTTATATGTCTCCATAAGAGAATCAAGCGTGTGTACAGCTGCATGAAGGCAGCAGAGAAAATCCGAAAAATCCCATTATCAAAATGAATTACAAAAACAAAACACAATGACAGTGAAATAGAGAGCAATTCTTAAATAATTCATTCAGGTCTTGTGATGCAACCTGGATTTACCTCATCTACACCCAGAGCTGAGTGAGACATAAGGTTGGATACTTCGGGATGATAGCGTTGGTGAGGTTCGATGAGCAAATGCAGACCATTTGAAGTCATACAGCATGGTACCCATTCCATGGGTCCTTACTCTCCAGGTTTAAGCGATTCTTCCTTCAGCTAAAACATGCATAGGAAACCCACAGTATGGTGCACCGTGTGACCGGGAAACGTTTTCAAATGCATCTCAGTTTTCGTCCCCTTTTACTCGGGTTCACAATTCCAGACCCTTTACTAACACTCTCCCCACTTGGAGAGTCAGTGCCTTTAACCTCCTGTTTGGCACAGTTTGCAATTTCTGCGCAAGATGAACAGGAATAGGGAGAACCAATGAGAGACTAGCTGTAGGTGTCTGCATGGGCAAATTTAACGCTCATTTCCAACCAGGAAGAGGAATTAACCAAACGCTCAGCATGCCGTGCCGGAACCAGATTAGGGCCTGAAGCAATCCTGCGGGTTTGCGGCCAGCTCACAAGAAAGCGATTTGAAGAAAGGAGCTCCGGGGCACTGTAATTCAAAACCTGCAGTGTTATAAATGACAGCTATCGTCCAAAAATATATTGAAGGAAGGCTGCGAAGAGGACTTGAAAGCGGGGCAGAATTGCAGGAAAGCGATTTCAGGGGGTAGACGGGAATTGCATTTAAAGCATAGGAAAAGAGGCAGAACGTCGACAATGATGCACTTGGTCAAAAAGGGCGTATGCGTTTTTTCCTGAATATATTCAGGAAAAAGCGCATACGCCCTTTTTGGCCAACCAAGCAAGCATGTTAAAGAAATCTGCACTACAATGAAGTCTCACTGCCCCCCGGTCAAAAGGGCCATCTGAAAAAAGTGTAAAATCCAGAAATGCAACACAGGCCATGGAGAACTGGGAGCCTTGTTATGCTGATGGGTGGGATGTAAATTGCCAACAGCCACTCTGGAGAAGTGTATGGTATTTCCTAAAACACCTAAAAAACAAAGCAACGGAGCCTACGGCACTTCCTCTTATGGTCCTATAGCTTAGGGAAAATAAATCAAAACCACACAGCCACCCCAAAGTTTCAGACGGCTCTGTTTACAAGAACCTCGTCTACGGTACAAGTTAAATATCCCAGAAAGCGAAAAATGGATAAAGAAGTTGTGGTACGTACGTACAATGGAATATCACTCAGCAATGAAATCTATGTCATCTGGCCCGTCGTGGCATAATGAGTGGATTCAGGTACGATGATTCTAAGAGAAATAAGTCACACAGAAAATGAAACATCATAAGTTAACTCTAATACACCGAATGTAATCTTGGCTACACATGAACTGAATTACAAAACAGAACAGGGTCTCAAATTTAGAAAACCAACTTATGTTTGCTTAAGGGGAAAGGTGAGTTGGGGTGCTGCATAAAACCAGAGATAGAAATTAGCACATATACCATTCCATACGTCAAATATGTAATAGTCAAGACCTACCCCTTGCTTAACGAAATGGGCTAAATACCCTATATTCAACGCCTAGGAATACACCTGACTAGTAAGAATCTTCAAACCCATGGATTTATAGGTCTCCATTAGAGAATCAAGCATGTGTACAGCTGCATGAAGGCAGCAGAGAAAATCCGATAAATCCTATTATCAAAATGAATTACAAAAACAAAACACAATGACAGTGAAATAGAGAGCAATTCTTAAATAATTCATTCAGGGCTTGTGATGCAACCTGGATTTACCTCATCTAAACCCAGAGCTGAGTGAGACATAAGGTTGGACACTTCGGGCTGATAGCATTGGTGAGGTTCGATGAGCAAATGCAGACCATTTGAAGTCATACTACATGGTACCCATTCCATGGGTCCCAACTCTCCAGGTTTAAGCGATTCTTCCTTCAGCTAAAGCATGCATGGGAAGCCCACAGTATGGTGCACCGAGTGACCGGGAAACATTTTCAAATGCATCTCAGTTTTTGTCCCCTTTTACTCGGGTTCACAATTCCAGACCCTTTACGAACACTCTCCCCACTTGGAGAGTCAGTGCCTTTAACCTCCTATTTGGCACAGTTTGCAATTTCTGCGCAAGATGAACAGGAATAGGGAGTACCAATGAGAGACTAGCTGTAGGTGTCTGCACGGGCAAATTTAACGCTCATTTCCAACCAGGAAGAGGAATTAACCAAACGCTCAGCATGCCATGCCGGAACCAGATTAGGGCCTGAAGCAATCCTGCGGGTTTGCGGCCAGCTCAAAAGAAAGCGATTTGAAGAAAGGAGCTCAGGGGCACTCTAATTCACAAACCTGCAGAGTTATAAGTGACAGCTATCATCCAAAAATATATTGAAGGAAGGCTGTGAAGAGGACTTGAAAGCGGGACAAAATTGCAGGAAAACGATTTCAGGGGGTAGACTGGAATTGCATTTAAAGCATAGGAAAAGAGGCAGTACGTCGACAATGATGCACTTGGCCAAAAAGGGCGTATGCGTTTTTTCCTGAATATATTCAGGAAAAAACGCATACGCCCTTTTTGGCCAACCAAGCAAGCATGTTAAAGAAATCTGCACTACAATGAAGTCTCACTGCCCCCCAGTGAAAAGGGCCATCTGAAAAAAGTGTAAAATCCAGAAAGGCAGGACAGGCCATGGAGAACAGGGAGCCTTGTTATGCTGATGGGCGGGATGTGAACTGCCAACAGCCACTCTGGAGAAGTGTATGGTGTTTCCTGAAACACGTAGGAAACAAAGCAACACAGCCTATGGCACTTCCACTTATGGTCCTATAGCTTAGGGAAGTTAAAATCAAAAACACACAGCCACCCCAAAGTTTGGGTCGGCTCTGTTTACAAGAACCTCGTCTACGGTACAAGTTAAATATCCCAGAAAGCGAAAATGGATAAAGAAGTTGTGGTACATACGTACAATGGAAAATCACTCAGCAATGAAATCTATGTGATCTGGCCCTTAGCGGCATAATGAGTGGATTCAGGTACAATGATTCTACGTGAAATAAGTCACACAGAAAATGAAACATCATAAGATATCACTAATACATGGAATGAAACTTGGCTACACATGAACTGAATTACAAAACAGAAGAGGGTCTCCAAGTTAGAAAACCAACTGATGGTTGCTTATGGGGAAAGGTGAGTTGGGGTGCTGCATAAAACCAGAGATTTATATTAGCACAGAAACTGTTCCATAAACCAAATATGTAATAGAAAAGACCTACTCCTTGCTCAACGAAATGGAGTCAACACCCCATATTCAACGCCTAGGAATATACCTGACTAGTAAGGATCTTAAAACCCATGGATTTATATGTCTCCGTAAGAGAATGAAGCGTGTGTACAGCGGCCTAAACGCATCAGTGAAAATCCGATAAATCCCATTATCAAAATAAATTTCAAAAACAAAACACAATGACACTGAAATAGAGGGCAATTCTTAAATAATTCATTCAGGGCTTGTGATACAACCTGGATTTAGCACATCTTCAACCAGAGCTGGGTGAGACATAAGGCTGGACACTTCGGGCTGATAGCATTGGTGAGGTTCGGTGAGCAAATGCAGAACATTTGAAGTCATACTGCATGGTACCCATTCCATGGGTCCCAACTCTCCAGGTTTAAGGGATTCTTCCTTCAGCTAAAACATGCATGGGAAACCCAGAGTATGGTCCACCTTGTGATTTGGATTCGTTTTCAAATGCATCTCAGTTTTTTTCCCCTGGTACTAGGGTTCAATATTCCAGACCCGTCAATAACACTCTCCCCATATATATATTCAGGAAAAAACGCATAAGCCCTTTTTGGCCAACCAAGCAAGCATGTTAAAGAAATCTGCACTACAATGAAGTCTCACTGCCCCCCGGTCAAAAGGGATATCTGAAACAAGTGTAAAATCCACAAAGACAGGACAGGCCAAGGAGAACAGGGAGCCTTGTTATGCTGATGGTCGGGATGTAAATTGCCAACAGCCAATCTGGAGAAGTGTATGGTGTTTCCTGGAACCCCTGAAAAACAAAGCAACGGAGCCTACGGCACTTCCACTTATGGTCTTATAGCTTAGGGAAATTAAAATCAAAAACACACAGCCACCCCAAAGTGTCGGACGGCTCTGTTTACAAGAACCTCTTCTACGGTACAAGTTAAATATCCCAGAATGTGAAAAATGGATAAAGAAGTTGTGGTACGTACGTACAATGGAATATCACTCAGCAATGAAAGCTATGTCATCAGGCCCATCGCGGCATAACGAGTGGATTCAGGTACGATGATTGTAAGGGAAATACGTCACACAGAAAATGAAACATCATAAGATATCACTAATACATGGAATGTAAACTTTGCTACACATGAACTGAATTATAAAACAGAACAGGGTCTCAAATTTAGAAAACCAACTTATGCTTGCTTAAGGGGAAAGGTGAATTGGGGTGCTGCATAAAACCAGAGATAGAAATTAGCACAGATACCTTTCCATAAGCCAAATATGTAATAGCCAGACCTACACCTTGCTCAACGAAATGGACTAAACACCCCATATTCAACGCCTAGGAATACACCTGACTAGTAAGAATCTTCAAACCCATGGATTTATATGTCTCCGTAAGAGAATGAAGCGTGTGTACAGCGGCATGAACGCAGCAGAGAAAATCCGATAAATCCCATTATCAAAATGAATTACAAAAACAAAACACAAGGACAGTGAAATAGAGAGCAATTCTTAAATAATTCATTCAGGGCTTGTGATGCAACCTGGATTTACCACATCTACACCCAGAGCTGAGTGAGACATAAGGTTGGGCACTTCGGGCTGATAGCATTGGTGAGGTTCGATGAGCAAATGCAGACCCTTTGAAGTCATACTGCATGGTACCCATTCCATGGTTCCCACCTCTCCAGATTTAAGGGATTCTTCCTTCAGCTAAAACATGCATGGGAGACCCACAGTATGGTGCACCGTGTGACCGACAAACGTTTTCAAATGCATCTCAGTTTTTGTCCCCTTTTACTTGGGTTCACCATTCCAGACCCTTTACTAACACTCTCACCACTTGGAGAGTCTGTACCTTTAACCTCCTGTTTGGCACAGTTTGTAATTTCTGCGCAAGATGAACAGGAATAGGGAGAACCAATGAGAGACTAGCTGTAGGTGTCTGCACGAGCAAATTTAATGCTCATTTCGCACCAGGAAGAGGAATTAACCAAAGGCTCAGCGTGCCGTGCCGGAACCAGTTTAGGGCCTGAAGCAATCCAGCAGTTTTGCGGCCAGCTTACAAGAAAGCAAGTTGAAGAAAGGAGCTAAGGGACACTGTATCTCACAAACCTGCAGAGTTATAAATGACAGCTATCGTCCAAAAATATATTGAAGGAAGGCTGCGAAGACGACTTGTAAGCGGGGCAGAATTGCAGGAAAACGATTTCAGGGGGTAGACGGGAATTGCATTTAAAGCATAGGAAAAGAGGCAGAACGTGGACAATGATGCTCTTGGCCAAAAAGGGCGTATGCGTTTTTTCCTGAATATATTCAGGAAAAAACGCATACGCCCTTTTTGGCCAAGCAAGCAAGCATGTTAAAGAAATCTGCCCTACAATGAAGTCTCACTGACCCCCGGTCATAAGGGCCATCTGAAAAAAGTGTAAAATCCAGAAAGGCAGCACAGGCCATGGAGAACAGGGAGCCTGGTTATGCTGATGGGCGGGATGTAAATTGCCAACAGCCACTCTGGAGAAGTGTATGGTGTTTCACGGAACACCGAAAAAACAAAGCTACGGAGCCTACGGCACTTCTACTTATGGTCCTATAGCTTAGGGAAATTAAAATCAAAAACACACAGCCACCCCAAAGTGTCGGACGGCTCTGTTTACAAGAACCTCGTCTACGGTACAAGTTAAATATCCCAGAATGTGAAAAATGGATAAAGAAGTTGTGGTACGTACGTACAATGGAATATCCCTCAGCAATGAAATCTATGTCATCAGGCTCGTCGCGGCATAATGAGTGGATTCAGGTACGATGATTCTAAGTGAAATAAGTCACACAGAAAATGAAACATCATAAGATATCACTACTACACGGAATGTAAACTTGGCTACACATGAACTGAATTACAAAATAGAACAGGGTCTCAAATTTAGAAAACCAACTTATGCTTGCTTAAGGGGAAAGGTGAGTTGGGGTGCTGCATAAAACCAGAGATAGAAATTAGCACAGATACCTTTCCATAAGCCAAATATGTAATAGTCAAGACCTACCCCTTGCTCAACGAAATGGACTAAACACCCCATATTCAACGCCTAGGAATACACCTGACTAGTAAGAATCTTCAAACCCATGGATTTATATGTCTCCGTAAGAGAATGAAGCGTGTGTACAGCGGCATGAATGCAGCAGAGAAAATCCGATAAATCCCATTATCAAAATGAATTACACAAACAAAACCCAAGGACAGTGAAATAGAGAACAATTCTTAAATAATTCATTCAGGGCTTGTGATGCAACCCGGATTTACCACATCTACACCCAGAGCTGAGTGAGACATAAGGTTGGGCACTTCGGGCTGATAGCATTGGTGAGGTTCAATGAGCAAATGCAGACCCTTTGAAGTCATACAGCATGGTACCCATTCCATGGGTCCCAACTCTCCAAGTTTAAGGGATTCTTCCTTCAGCTAAAACATGCATGGGAAACCCACAGTATGGTGCACCGTGTGACTGGCAAACGTTTTCAAATGCATCTCAGTTTTCGTCCCCTTTTACTCGGGTTCACCATTCCAGACCCTTTACGAACACTCTCCCCACTTGGAGAGTCAGTGCCTTTAACCTCCTGTTGGGCACAGTTTGCAATTTCTGCGCAAGATGAAAAGGAATAGGGAGAACCAATGAGAGACTAGCTCTAGGTGTCTGCACCGGCAAATTTAACGCTCATTTCCCACCAGGAAGAGGAATTAACCAAAGGCTCAGCATGCCGTGCCGGAACCAGATTAGGGCCTGAGGCAATCCTGTGGGTTTGTGGCCAGCTCACAAGATAGCGAGTTGAAGAAATGAGCTCAGGGGCACTGTAACTCACAAACCTGCAGAGTTATAAATGACAGCTATCGTTCAAAAATATATTGAAGGAAGGCTGCGAAGACGACTTGTAAGCGGGGCAGAATCGCAGGAAAACGATTTCAGGGGGTAGACGGGAATTGCATTTAAAGCATAGGAAAAGAGGCAGAACGTCGACAATGATGCTCTTGGCCAAAAAGGGCGTATGCGTTTTTTCCTGAATATTCAGGAAAAAACGCATACGCCCTTTTTGGCCAACCAACATGCATGTTAAAGAAATCTGCACTACAATGAAGTCTCACTGCCCCCCGGTCAAAAGGGCCATCTGAAAAAAGTGTAAAATCCAGAAAGGCAGCACAGGCCATGGAGAACAGGGAGCCTTGTTATCCTGATGGTCGGCATGTGAATTGCCAACAGCCACTCTGGAGAAGTGTATGGTATTTCCTGAAACACATAAGAAACAAAGCAACACAGCCTATGGCACTAACACTTATGGTCCTATAGCTTAGGGAAATTAAAATCAAAACCACACAGGCACCCAAAGTTTGGAACGGCTCTGGTTACAAGAACCTCTTGTACGGTACAAGTTAAATATCCCAGAGGGCGAAAAATGGATAAAGAAGTTGTGGTTCTTACGTACAATGGAATATCACTCAGCAATGAAATCTATGTCATCAGGCCCGTAGCGGCATAATGAGTGGATTCAGGTACGATGATTCTACGTGCAATAGGTCACACAGAAAAAGAAACATCATAAGATATCACTAATACACGGAATGTAAACTTGGCTACACATGAAATGAATTACAAAACAGAACAGTGTCTCAAATTTAGAAAACCAACTTATGCTTGCTTTTTGGGAAAGGTGAGTTCGGGTGCTGCATAAAAACAGAGATTGAAATTCGCACTGATACCGTTCCATAAGCCAAATATGTAATAGACAAGACCTACTGCTTGCTCAACGAAATGGGCTCAACACCCCATATTCAACGCCTAGGAATATACCTGCCTAGCAAGAATCTTAAAACCCATGGATTTATATGTGTCCATAAGAGAACCCAGCGTGTGTTCAGTGGCCTAAAGGCAACAGTGAAAATCCGATAAATCACATTATCAAAATAAATTTCAAAAACAAAACACAATGACAGTGAAATAGAGAGCAATTCTTAAATAATTCACTCAGGGCTTCTGATGCAACCTGGATTTACCACATGTACACCCAGTGCTGGGGAGACATAAGGCCGGACACTTCGCCCTGATAGTATTGTTGAGGTTCGGTGAGCAATTGCAGACCCTTTGAAGTCATACTGCATGGTACCCATTCCAAGGGTCCCAACTCTCCAGGTTTAAGGGATTCTTCCTTCCGCTACATCATGTATGGGAAACCCAGAGTATGGTCCACCATGTGATTGGGAAACGTTTTCAAATGCATCTCAGTTTTCGTCCCTTTATACTCGGGTTCACCATTCCAGATGCTTAACTAACACTCTCCCCACTTGGAGAGTCAGTGCCTTTAACCTCCTGTTTGTCACAGTTTGCAATTTCTGCGCAAGATGAACAGGAATAGGGAGAACCAATGAGAGACTAGCTGTAGGTGTCTGCACGGGCAATTTAATGCTCATTTCTCACCAGGAAGTGGAATTAACCAAAGGCTCAGAATGCCGTGCCGGAACCAGATTAGGGCCTGAAGCAATACTGCGGGTGTGCAGGCAGCTCACAAGATAGCGAGTTGAACAAAGGAGCTCAGGGGCACTGTAATTCACAAACCTGCAGAGTTATAAATGACAGCTATCGTCCAAAAATATATTGAAGGAAGGCTGCGAAGAGGACTTGAAAGCGGGGCAGAATTCCAGGAAAACGATTTCAGGAGGTAGACGGGAAATGCACTGAAAGCATAGGAGAAGAGGCAGAACCTCGACAATGATGCACTTGTTCAAAAAGTGCATATGCGTTTTTTCCAAGGCCCTCCTTAAAGAGGGTAGGGGGCTCCCAGCATGCTTCAGTGGCCAACAGAGGGCCCACATCGCCAAGGTGACGTGAGCCAGCCAGGCAGGAGTGACCTCACATCAGAGGGCCCACCTCACAGAAGGGTAAGGGACCCAGCCATTATCAGACTCTCACCAGAGGGCCCACATCAGCAAGGGGCTGGGAACAAGGCAGGAGTGTCTTCACACCCGTGGGGCCACATCATCGCAAGTTGAGGTACCCAGCACATGTGGCCTCAAACCAGAGGACCCACATCTCCATGGGTCTCGGAGCGAGGCAGGCAGGATGAACCTCAAAACACGTGGCCCATTGTATAAAAAAGGTGAGGAATCCAGCAGTTGGAACATCCCAGCAGGCGGCCCAGAGCACCGAGGCTATGGGATCCAGGCAATGATGAACTCACAACAGAGGGCCCTCATCATGAAACTGTGAGCAACCTAGCCATTGTGACCTCAGAGCACAAGGCCCACATCCCCATGGGGAAGCGAACCAAGCAGGAGTGTCATCGCACCAGTGGGCACACATCAGAAAATGTGGGGAGCCCAGCAGTTAGGGCCTGATGCCAGAGGGCCCTCATCACCGAGGAGAGGAGGCTACCAGCAGGCTCCAACTGCTACAAGAGGGCCAACGTCGCCAATGCGGGGTGTGCCAGCCAGGCAGGAGTGACCTCAGAGCAGAGGGCCAACCTCAAAAAAGTGTGAGGAACCCAAAGAGGATTAGACTCTCACCAGAGGGCCCACATCACCAAGGGGATAGAAACCAGGCAGGAGTGTCCTCACACCAGCGGGGCCACATCATCGAAAGGTGAGGGACCCAGCACACGTGGCCTCAAACCAGAGGACACACATCACCAAGGGGCTGGGAGTGAGTCAGGCAGGAGGAGTCTCCAAACAGAGGGCCCATAGAAGAGAAAAGGTGAGGAATCCCGCAGTTGGAACCTCCCCGCAGGCGGCCAGGAGCAGCGAGGCTATGGGATCCAGGCCGGAGTGAACTCACACCAGAGGGCCCTCATCATGAAACTGAGCCACCCACCGTTGGGACCTCAGAGCAGAAGGCCCATATTCCCATGGGGTTGGAAACCTGGCAGGAGTGTACTCACACCACAGGGCGCACATCAGAAAATTTTGGGAGCCCAGGAGTTAGAGCCTGACGCCAGAGGGCCCTCATTACCGAGGGGAGGAGACTCCCAGCAGGCACCAACTCCCAACTGAGGGCCCACGTCGCCAAGGTGACGTGTGCCAGTCAGGCAGGAGTGACCTCACAGCAGAGGGCCTACCTCACAGAAGGGTGAGGAAACCAGCCAGGATAAGACTCTCACCAGAGAGCCCACATCACCAAGGGGACCGGAACAAGGCAGGAGTGTCCTCACACCAGTGTGGCCACATTATAGAAAGGTGACGAACCCAGCACATGTGGCCTAAACCAGAGGACCCACATTTCCAAGGTGCTCCGAGTGAGGCAGGCAGGAGTAGCCTAACAACACAGGGCCCACAGAATAAAAAATGTGAGGAATCCAGCAGTTGGAACCCCCCAGCAGGTGGCCCAGAGTACGGAGCCTATGTGATCCAGGCCACAGTGAACTCACAGCAGAGGGCTCACATCATGACACTGTGAGCAACCCAGCTGGTGGGACCTCAGAGCAGAAGGCCCACATCCCCATGGGGATGGGAACGTGGCAGGAGTGTACTCGCACGACAGGGCACATATCAGAAAATTTTGGGAGCCCATGAGTTAGGGCCTGACGCCAGAGGGCCCTCATTACCGAGGGGAGGAGACTCCCAGCAGGCACCAACTCCCAACTGAGGACCCACATCGCCAAGGTGATGTGTGCCAGCCAGGCAGGAGTGACCTCACAGCAGAGGGCCCACCTCCCAGAAGGGTGAGGAATCCAGCCAGGATCAGACTCTCACCAGAGGGCCCCCATCACCAAGGGGATGGGAACCAGGCAGGAGTGTCCTCACACCAGTGGGGCCACATCAATAAAGGTGAGGAAACCGGCACATGTGGCCTCAAACCAGAGGACCCACATCACAAAGGGGCTGGGAGTGAGTCAGGAAGGAGGAGCATGAAAACACAGGACCCAAAGAATAAAAATGGAAAGGAATCCAGCAGTAGGAACCTCCCAGCAGGCGGCTCAGAGCACAGAGTCTATGGGATCTAGGCCTGAGTGAACTAACACCAGAGAGCCAACATCCTGAAACTGTGAACAACACAGGTGTTGGGACCATAGAGCAGAAGGCACATGGGGATGGGAACCTGGCAGGAGTGCCCTCACACCACTTAGCACGTATCAGAAAATGTGGGTAACCAGCAGTTAGGGCCTGATGCCAGAGGGTCTCATCACTGAGGGGAGGAGGCTCCCAGCGGGCTCCAACTGCCACCAGAGGGCCGACGTCGCCAAGGCGGGGTGTGTCAGCCAGGCAGGAGTGACCTCAGAGAAGAGGGCCCACCTCACA
Source organism: Delphinapterus leucas (assembly GCF_059928025.1). Taxonomy (NCBI): domain Eukaryota; kingdom Metazoa; phylum Chordata; class Mammalia; order Artiodactyla; family Monodontidae; genus Delphinapterus; species Delphinapterus leucas. The sequence goes on along the minus strand of NW_028322236.1, from coordinate 13,970,344 downwards.
GAAGTGTGAGGAGCCCAACCAGGATCAGACTCTCACTGGAGGGCTCACATCACCAAGGGGATGGGAACCAGGCAGGAGTGTCCGCACACCAGTGGGGCCACATCTGCGAAAGGTGAGGAACCCAGCACATGTGGCCTCAAACCAGAGGACACACATCACCAAGGGGCTGGGAGTGAGGCAGGTGTCTGGAGGGGCACATTTAACTCTAATTTCCCACCAGGAAGAGGAATTAACCAAAGGCTCAGAGTGCCGTGCGGGACCCTGATTACGGCCTGAAGCAAACCTGCGGTTCTGTGGCCAGCTTTCAAGGAAACGAGTTAAGAAAGGAAATCACAGGCACTGTAATTCACAAACCTGCAGAGTTATAAATGACAGCTATTGGCAAAAATATATTGAAGTAAGTCTGCACAGAGGACTTGAAAACGAGGCAGAATTGCAGGAATCATATTTCAGGAGGTAGATTGGAATTGCATTTAAAGCATGTGAAAAGCGGCAGATCTTTGACAGTGATGCACTTGGACAAAAAGTGCGTATACATTTTTTCCTGAATATATTCAGGAAAAAACGCATATGCCCTTTGTGGCCAACCAAGAATTCGAGCAATGGAAATCCGCACTACAATGAACTCTCATTTCCCATTCGTCAAAAGAGCCATCTGAAAAAAGTGTAAAACCCAGAAACACAGGACAGGCCATGGAGAACAGGGAGCCTTGTTATGCTGATGGACGGATTGTAAATTGCCAACAGACACTCTGGTGATGTTTATAGTGTATGCTGAAACATCTAAAAAACAAAGCTACAGAGCCTAGGGCACTTCCACTTTTGGCCCTATAGCTTAGGAAAATTAAAATCAACAAGACACAGCCAACACAATATCCAGGGCTGCTGTGTTTACAAGAACCTTGAGTCCAGTACAAATTAAATATCCCAGAAAGAAAAAAATGGATAAAGGAGTTGTCCTACTTACGTACAACGGAATATCACTCAGCAATGAAATCAATGTCATCAGGCCTGTAGCAGCAAATTGAGTGGATTTAAGTATGATGATTCTAAGAGAAATATGTCACACAGAGAAACATAATTATCATAAGATATCACAAATAGAGGGAGTGTAAACTTGGCTACACATAAACTGAATTACAAAACCGAGCAGAGTCTCACATTTAGATAAAAACTTATGCTTGCTTAACGGGAAAGTTGAGTTGGGGTGCTGTATAAAACCAGAGATTGAAATGAGCACACATACCGTTCCATAAGCCAAATATGTAATAGACAAGACCTACTCTTTGCTCAACGAAATAGACTAATCCATGGTGTATCACCTCACACCTGTTAGAATGGGCATCATCAGAAAATCTACAAACAACAAATGCTGGAAAGGGTGCGGAGATAAGGAAACCTCTTCCACTATTGTTGGGAATGTAAATTGATGCAGTCACTGTGGAGAACATTATGGAGTTTCTTATAAAACTAAGAATAGAATTACCATATAATACAGCAATCCCACTACTGGGCATATACCCAGACAAAACCATAAAACGAAAAGAGACATTCACCGCAATGTTCATTGCATCACTATTTACAATATCCAGGTAATGGAAGCAACCTAAATGCCCACAGACAGACGAATGCATAAAGATGAGGTACATATATAAAATGGAATATTACTAAGCCATAAAAAGGAATGAAATTGGGTCATTTGTAGAGACGTTGATGGATCTAGAGACTGTCATACAGAGTGAAGTAAGTCAGAAAGAGAAAAACAAATCCTGTATATAAATGCATATATGTGGAACCTAGAAAAGTTGTACAGATGAAGGGTTTTGCAAGGCAGAAATAGAGCAACAGATGTAGACAACAAACGTATGGACACCAAGGGGGGAAAGCTGTTAGGGGGGTGGTGGTGGGAGGAGTTGAGAGATTGGGATTGGCATGTATACATTTCTATGTATAAAATAGGTAACCAAAAAGAACCTGCTGTATAAAAAAATAAAATAAAATTCAAAATTACAAAAAGTAAAACAGAAAAAATATTCTTCCCTTCACATACATGTATTTATATGAATAAATTATTTCCATGCTTATATCTGTAAATACAAAAAAGAGGAATAAAATCTACCTTGAACCAAAAACGAAAAAAAGAAATAAAAACAGAACCCACCAGTTACACAGAGGAAAACCGTATCAGGGCCCTTGCTCCAGTTGTAAACAATTCTGAAGTTGGTCAGTGGTGGGGAATCATCTCCCATTCAGCCAGCATGCCCCACGCAACAAGCGTCCTCATTGCAAAGCTGGGGGCCCGTGCCGAGGCATCTGTGAGTAAACGTGGGCCGAGCCCCAGGCCAGCTGCTGCAGAAATGTTCCCACCCTTCCCAGGTAAAACACCTGAATATGTACAAGGACTTGAAAGCCTAGAGGAAGGGCCATGGAGCCACATGAGCGACAGCATGCCAGCCGACTTGGTGCCTGCAGGCCAGACAGGATGGTCCTGGCCCTGGGTGCTCTTCTGGAAGCTTTCCATTTCCCTGCCTGAGATACCCCTCCTGTCCCGGCCCCCACTGCTTTCTTCCTTACTCACCTCTGCCCAGGGAGAAATTCCAGCGGCAGGTATGGGTGGCACATCCTCTTCTTTAGCAGGTGGCATCTTGGCAACTGCTGCAGAAAGTCCAGCAGAGCCCCACTCACACTGGGCAACCCACAAAGCCGTGGCCTCTCACTCCCTCCCACCAGTCCAGCCCCGAGACTGCTGACAGGGCAGAAAATGGCGTCAGGCACAGCTGCAGGTGCTCTTGCTGCCTGGAGCGGTGTTTATATTGATCTCAACCCAGGCACACCTGGGGAGGTCCGGCCGGCACGGTCGGGCTTCCCAGGCCAGCCAATAATCACCCCTCAGGGGCTCACAGTTGCAGAAACTGGAACTTGCTGAATCGGCCAGGTCCAAGGAACAGGTGTGGGCTCCTGAGAGTCAGGATAGACAAGGGGCTGCAGCTCTGGCTTGTTTTCTAATTATATTATCTGGCCCATGAGTGGGAGACAACTTCAAGAAAACCCTCTCCTAATGAGAGGAACCCAGGAGTCAGGGAGAGGAGGGGTGGGTGGTGGGTGGAGACAGAGGCCTGGTGCCCCGGGTGCAGTGGAAATCTCTGGAAGACCAGGTGGAGGGAGGCCACACAGAGTGATGCCCAGGGTCACAGACCTGTCGGAGCTGCTGTTTGTTAGTTCAAGTCCTGCTCTGAGGTGCTCTGTGTCAGATCTGAGTGACAGGTGAGCTGGGAGTGCTCTGCAATGAGGGCGATGTGCATGGCTCCTGTGTGCCCAGCCCTGCCACGGTACCTGAAAGGGTTGCTCTGTATTCTGGGAGGGGCCTGACCACGAGAGCCCCGTGGGCTGGGGTGGGGGTGGGGTACCTGCCCAGGTGAGCTCCATATCCTGGGATTGGCCTGACCTCGAGAGCCCCATGGGCTGCTGGAGTCCTGGTAAAAGATGTCAGGACAGTCAGTGAAGCCACCGAGGATATACCTCCAGTAGTTCCTAAACCCTACACCCTGCTGGTCATTCTACTAACCACCAGGACATGGTATTCTGTATTAGTCTTCAATGAAGCCTTCTTTTGTATTCTATTAGTCCCAGAGTCACAAGAAATTTTGGCTTGTGAGTGGCAGGACTCAACATACAACTAAAACAATACTTCCGGGCCGTGTTGCCCCAAGGGTTCAAAAATTCCCACACCATCTTTGGGGAAAGCTCAGCTAAAGACCTAAAAGTTCTACCTCTGGAAAAGGAAACACTCCTTCAATATGCAGACGACATTCTGATCGCCAGCCCTACTAAGGAGACCTCTGAACTACCAAGCCAATAAAGGATACAAGTTGTCCAAGAAAAAGCTCAAATATCACAGACTATGGTGACCTGCGTGGGCTGCATTCTCACAGAAGGTCGGAGAAGCCCATCCCAGGAAAGGGAAGAAACAATTTACAGCCTTACCCATTTCTAAAACTAGAAGACAGCTTAGGGGTTCCTGGGGAGGCCAGGGTTTGCTGCTTCTGGATCCCTAACTACAGTCTACTAGCTGGGCCTCTATATGAAACACTGAAAGAAAAAGATGATGATCCTTTTGAATAGAATCCAGAAGTGGCCTTTCAAGAATGGAAAGAGCAGTCAATTCAGACCCTTGCCCTGGAACTCCCTAATTTAGCTAAACCCTTTGACCTTTACATTCCTAGTGAAATTTGAATGGCCATTGGAGTATTAGTGCAAAACCTGGGACCACTTGAAATGGAACAATGCAAGAATGCCATCCAGGTAGGATAAACTACGGTCACCAAGGGGCTTGGCCCACCGCCACATCTGGCCAAGATACTGGCAGTATCTGAAAACCTGGAAATCAGCAGCCCAAAAGGCCACCTCCCTCCTAAGGGAAAAGGACCCCACGTGGTGATCCTAACCCCCAACCATGCCCTGAAGTTGCAGGGTTTGCTCCGTGGGCACACTGACCTTGAGTGAGGAGGTCCTCCAACTCCAACCTCCAGAGAGATAACTGGGGCAAAGGGGCACCATGACGACTCGTGTGACCATCACTTGACCTGGAGTTTCTCTCATAAAACAACAAGAGTGTGTCCCAAAAGAGTAGACTACTGCTTGCAGGACTTACTGCACCCAGAGGGGAGGTAATAATCTTGGCAGGGGAACCGTATATCACGCTGTCACCATAGAAAAGCCTACAGACACTGTGATGATGGTGGCCAATAAGACCGGCTGGACTCCTGTTTACTTCAAAAGGCTGTTGACTCAGTGGCCATCATGGTCCTTCATCACCACTGACCCTGGACTGTCTGGGAGTTGAGCAGTCAGGGTGCTGACACCTGGTGCTGTTTTTACGTTAATTCAGGGGCCTAACTGAAGAAAGCACAGACTACTGGTCAGAGCATCTAGGCTGGCAGAAACGGTCAGCCTAAGGTGGCCGAACAAATGTGGGGCGGGGTGAAACTGGACCTCACAGCGTCACTGCACATCTCCTTCCTGGACCCTTAAAGGTCATTAGAATCTATAACACTACCAATACTTGTGCTCAGGCGGAGGAGCAGGGAGGCAGGAGGCCTGCGGACAATCAACGTCACCTGGAGGCTGCTGGGGAGAAGTTCAGACCCTCTCCCACAGGTATGAGGGCTCCTAACTCAGCACTCAGCAGTTACAGATGAAGGGTCTGCACCCTCAGCACTCTAAGAATGAGGAAGGGGACAAAATGCAGAAGAGGGGTTTGTCCCAGGCAAAGCCCCTTAAAAATCCCTGGGAGATAAAAATAGAATCTGGGCAATAAAATAAAGTCTAACCTTTTTTATCCTTTGTGCTTTGTCTAATTTCACGTGCTCCTAGGGTCCCGCATACAGAGGTTCAACAGCCGGCACTTCAGACCAGATTTCCTAGTGCAGAATGGCTGGGTCGACACTTCAGCTCCTGGAGCACAGTGCAGACTCCGCGATATAGAGCCTGAGCTGCAGCCAACCGGGCCCTCGAGAGCTCCGCCCCCTCCCTCCCACTGACTCTGACAGGATCTCTACACAGCAGCCCAGCCCACAGCCCACGGGGTAGCACATGCTCTCACCTCTGCATTCTCTGATCAAAATATAAAGTTTCCTTTGCTTCTGAACCAAACTCAGTCTCGATCTGTTGGCTCCAATGACACTGGGCAGGGGGACACTTGTTGGGGTCCACTCTGGAGGATCAGTAACAGAAATTGAGAACATTGTAACTTCAATGAACAGATGTGTGAGCCAAACTGTAATTAACATAGAACAGTGTATAAGGCTCGGGTAAAATAAGATGTTTCTAACACTTCCATTTGATATTTCCATCACTTTATTATAAGCAAGTTCAGTGAAAGGTTTGTCTTATTTGTCAGGTCAATACTAGAGAAACGAAGTGATTTCTTTCCAAGGATGTACATCTAATAATCTTGGTTAAAGCTTCAATCTTGTTTTAAATGCTTTTCCATTGAAAATTATACCTCTCTTTCAGCTCCCCCATTTCTGAGAAGTATAAAATCTTATAATTTATTATTACCAAAGGGGAAAGGTGGGAGGAGGGATAAATTAACAGTTTGGGATTAACACATACACACTGCTATGTATAAAATCGATCATCAACAAGGAAGTACTGTACAGCACAGGGAACTACACTCAATATTTTGCAATAACCTATAAGGGGAAATAATCTGAAAAAAGAATAGATATTTTTATTGACATCATCTATTAATGACAGTTAAAATGGAACCTAACGGAAGCCGGTGGTGAGTGCTTCTGACCCTGAAGACTTCAATCATCTAAAGTTTGGACTCTGCCTACTTCCCAAGGCCCTTAATGAACATATGTGTAGCCGTAGCTTAAAAAATTCCCCAGTTTGGGTTGTGGAGAGACAGTGATTTTGAAAAAGCCCTGGTGTTCTCCTCACATGAATGGGACACTTCCTACAGCTAAAATATGCCTGTCACACCCAGAAGATGGTATACCGTCTGATCGGGAAGAGTTTGGAAAAGGCATCTCATCTCCTCATCTCCTGGTGCTCGGGTTCACCCCTCCAGCGTCTTTACGAACAGTCTCCCCACTTGGAGATGTCAGCACTGTCAACATCCTGTTGCATACAGTTTGGAATTTGTCCAGAGGATGAAGCAGAAGGAGGAGGAACAATGAGAGACAAGTCCTAGGTGTTCGGACAGGCACATGTCACTCTAATTTCCAATCAGGAAGACGAATTGACTAAAAGCTAGGGTTGCCCATGGAAACAGAATAGGGCTTGAGGAAATCCCGCTGCTTTGTGGCCAGTTCCCATAAACACAAGTTGAAAAATGGAACTCAGGGCCGCTAAAATTCACGAAACTGCAGAGTTGAAAATATCTCTCACTGAAAAATGTCTTGAGGAAAGTCAGAGAAAAGGACTTGTAAGCAACGGAGAATGGCAGGAAAGGGATTGGAAGAGGTAGAAAGGACTCGCCATTAAGCACAATAAAAGGGGCTGAACATTGCCAACATTGCAGTTGGCCAAAAAGGGTGTATGCGTCTTTTTCTGTATATATTCAAGAAAAGGGCATACACTTTTTTAGCCAACCAAACAGGTGGGCACTGGAAATCAGTACTACAAAACATATCACTTCGCATCAGTCAGAAGAGCCTTCCTCATAAAGTGTAAACACCAGAAATGCAGGACAGGGCAAGGAGAAAAGGGAGCCCTGTGAGGCTTATAGTGGAAATGTATATTGCCAATGGTCACTCTTGAGAAGTGTATTGTGTTTACTAAAGCATCTAAAAAATGAGCTACAGAGCACAGGGCACTTGCACTCATGGACGTATATCTTGGGAAAGACAAAAATGGAGAGGACACAGGCACCCCAATGTTTACCGCCTCTCTGTTTAAAAGATCCTCGACTAGGATATAATTTATATGTCTCTGGAGGGAAAAAATGGATAGAGGTGTGGCACTTATGTAGAGTGGAATATTACTCAGCCTGAAAATCAGTGAAATATGGCCAGTTGTAACAACCCCAGAGTAGTTACGTATGATCATTCAAAGTCACATAATTCAAAAAGAAAAAGACATACGATATTACTAATACATGGAATGTAAACGTGGCTACAAATGACCTGAATTACAAAACAGAATGGGGTCTCAAATTTAGAAGACCAACTTATGTTTGCTTAAGGAAAAAGGAGAGTTGGGGAGCTGCATAAAACAAGAGATTGAAATTAGCACAGATACCGTTCCATAAGCCAAATATGTAATAGAAAAAACCTACTCCCTGGTCAACGAAATGGACTCAACACGCCATATTCAACACCTACGAATACACCTGACTAGTAAGAATCTTCAAACTCATGGATTTATATGTCTCCGTAAGAGAATCAAGCGTGAGTACAGCGGCATGAACACAGCAGTGAAAATGCGATAAATCCCATTATCAAAATAAATTACAAAAACAAAACACAATGAGAGTGAAATAGAGAGCAATTCTTAAATAATTCATTCAGGGCTTGTGATGCAACCTGGATTTACCACATCTACACCCAGAGCTGAGTGAGACATAAGGTTGGGCACTTCGGACTGATACCATTGTTGAGGTTCGATGAGCAAATGCAGACCCTTTGAAGTCATACTGCATGGTACCCATTCCATGGGTCCCAAATCTCCAGGATTAAGGGATTCTTTCTTCAGCTAAAACATGCATGGGAAACCCACAGTATGGTGCACCGTGTGACCAGGAAAGGTTTTCAAATGCATCTCAGTTTTCGTCCCCTTTTACTCGGGTTCACCATTCCAGACCCTTTACTAACACTCTCCCCACTTGGAGAGTCAGTGCCTTTAACCTCCTGTTTGGCACAGTTTGCAATTTCTGCGCAAGATGAACAGGAATAGGGAGAACCAATGAGAGACTAGCAGTAAGTGTCTGCACAGGCAAATTTAATGCTCATTTCCCACCAGGAAGAGGAATTAACCAAAGGATCAGCATGCCGTGCCGGAACCAGATTAGGGCCTGAAGCAATCCTGCGGGTTTGCGCCCAGCTCACAAGTTGCGAGTTGAAGAAAGGAGCTCAGGGGCACTGTAACTCACAAACATGCAGAGTTTTAAATGACAGCTATCGTCCAAAAATATATTGAAGGAAGGCTGCGAAGACGACTTGTAAGCGGGGCAGAATTGCAGGAAAACGATTTCAGGGGGTAGACGGGAATTGCATTTAAAGCATAGGAAAAGAGACAGAACGTCGACAATGATGCTCTTGGCCAAAATGGGTGTATGCGTTTTTTCCTGAATTTATTCAGGAAAAAAAGCATATGCGCTTTTTGGCCAACCAAGCAAGCATGTTAAAGAAATCTGCACTACAATGAAGTCTCACTGCCCCCCGGTCAAAAGGGATATCTGAAACAAGTGTAAAATCCACAAAGACAGGACAGGCCAAGGAGAACAGGGAGCCTTGTTATGCTGATGGTCGGGATGTAAATTGCCAACAGCCAATCTGGAGAAGTGTATGGTGTTTCCTGGAACCCCTGAAAAACAAAGCAACGGAGCCTACGGCACTTCCACTTATGGTCTTATAGCTTAGGGAAATTAAAATCAAAAACACACAGCCACCCCAAAGTGTCGGACGGCTCTGTTTACAAGAACCTCTTCTACGGTACAAGTTAAATATCCCAGAATGTGAAAAATGGATAAAGAAGTTGTGGTACGTACGTACAATGGAATATCACTCAGCAATGAAAGCTATGTCATCAGGCCCATCGCGGCATAACGAGTGGATTCAGGTACGATGATTGTAAGGGAAATACGTCACACAGAAAATGAAACATCATAAGATATCACTAATACATGGAATGTAAACTTTGCTACACATGAACTGAATTATAAAACAGAACAGGGTCTCAAATTTAGAAAACCAACTTATGCTTGCTTAAGGGGAAAGGTGAATTGGGGTGCTGCATAAAACCAGAGATAGAAATTAGCACAGATACCTTTCCATAAGCCAAATATATAATAGCCCAGACCTACACCTTGCTCAACGAAATGGACTAAACACCCCATATTCAACGCCTAGGAATACACCTGACTAGTAAGAATCTTCAAACCCATGGATTTATATGTCTCCGTAAGAGAATGAAGCGTGTGTACAGCGGCATGAACGCAGCAGAGAAAATCCGATAAATCCCATTATCAAAATGAATTACAAAAACAAAACACAAGGACAGTGAAATAGAGAGCAATTCTTAAATAATTCATTCAGGGCTTGTGATGCACCTGGATTTACCACATCTACACCCAGAGCTGAGTGAGACATAAGGTTGGGCACTTCTGGCTGATAGCATTGGTGAGGTTCGATGAGCAAATGCAGACCCTTTGAAGTCATACTGCATGGTACCCATTCCATGGTTCCCACCTCTCCAGATTTAAGGGATTCTTCCTTCAGCTAAAACATGCATGGGAGACCCACAGTATGGTGCACCGTGTGACCGACAAACGTTTTCAAATGCATCTCAGTTTTTGTCCCCTTTTACTTGGGTTCACCATTCCAGACCCTTTACTAACACTCTCACCACTTGGAGAGTCTGTACCTTTAACCTCCTGTTTGGCACAGTTTGCAATTTCTGCGCAAGATGAACAGGAATAGGGAGAACCAATGAGAGACTAGCTGTAGGTGTCTGCACGAGCAAATTTAATGCTCATTTCGCACCAGGAAGAGGAATTAACCAAAGGCTCAGCGTGCCGTGCCGGAACCAGTTTAGGGCCTGAAGCAATCCAGCAGTTTTGCGGCCAGCTTACAAGAAAGCAAGTTGAAGAAAGGAGCTCAGGGACACTGTAACTCACAAACCTGCAGAGTTATAAATGACAGCTATCGTCCAAAAATATATTGAAGGAAGGCTGCGAAGACGACTTGTAAGCGGGGCAGAATTGCAGGAAAACGATTTCAGGGGGTAGACGGGAATTGCATTTAAAGCATAGGAAAAGAGGCAGAACGTGGACAATGATGCTCTTGCCAAAAAGGGCGTATGCGTTTTTTCCTGAATATATTCAGGAAAAAACGCATACGCCCTTTTTGGCCAAGCAAGCAAGCATGTTAAATAAATCTGCCCTACAATGAAGTCTCACTGACCCCCGGTCATAAGGGCCATCTGAAAAATGTGTAAAATCCAGAAAGGCAGCACAGGCCATGGAGAACAGGGAGCCTTGTTATGCTGATGGGCGGGATGTAAATTGCCAACAGCCACTCTGGAGAAGTGTATGGTGTTTCCCGGAACACCGAAAACACAAAGCAACGGAGCCTACGGCACTTCCACTTATGGTCGTATAGCTTAGGGAAATTAAAATCAAAAACACACAGCCACCCCAAACTGTCGGACGGCTCTGTTTACAAGAACCTCGTCTACGGTACAAGTTAAATATCCCAGAACGTGAAAAATGGATAAAGAAGTTGTGGTACGTACGTACAATGGAATATCACTCAGCAACGAAATCTATGTCATCAGGCCCGTAGCGGCATCATGAATTGATTCAAGTACTATGATTCTACTAGAAATAATCTCACAGAAAAAGAAAGATCATAAGATATCACTAATACACGGAATGTAAACTTGGCTACACATGAACTGAATTACAAAACAGAACAGGGTCTCAAATTTAGAAAACCAACTTATGCTTGCTTAAGGGGAAAGGTGAGTTGGCGTGCTGCATAAAACCAGAGATAGAACTTAGCACAGATACCTTTCCATAAGCCAAATATGTCATAGTCAAGACCTACCCCTTGCTCAACGAAATGGACTAAACAGACCATATTCAACCCCTAGGAATACACCTGTGTAGTAAGAATCTTCAAACTCATGGATTTATATGTCTCCGTAAGAGAATCAAGCGTGAGTACAGCGGCATGAACACAGCAGTGAAAATGCGATAAATCCCATTATCAAAATAAATTACAAAAACAAAACACAAAGAGAGTGAAATAGAGAGCAATTCTTAAATAATTCATTCAGGGCTTGTGATGCAACCTGGATTTACCACATCTACACCCAGAGCTGAGTGAGACATAAGGTTGGGCACTTCGGGCTGATACCATTGTTGAGGTTCGATGAGCAAATGCAGACCCTTTGAAGTCATACTGCATGGTACCCATTCCATGGGTCCCAAATCTCCAGGATTAAGGGATTCTTTCTTCAGCTAAAACATGCATGGGAAACCCACAGTATGGTGCACCGTGTGACCAGGAAAGGTTTTCAAATGCATCTCAGTTTTCGTCCCCTTTTACTCGGGTTCACCATTCCAGAACCTTTACTAACACTCTCCCCACTTGGAGAGTCAGTGCCTTTAACCTCCTGTTTGGCACAGTTTGCAATTTCTGCGCAAGATGAACAGGAATAGGGAGAACCAATGAGAGACTAGCAGTAAGTGTCTGCACAGGCAAATTTAATGCTCATTTCCCACCAGGAAGAGGAATTAACCAAAGGATCAGCATGCCGTGCCGGAACCAGATTAGGGCCTGAAGCAATCCTGCGGGTTTGCGCCCAGCTCACAAGTTGCGAGTTGAAGAAAGGAGCTCAGGGGCACTGTAACTCACAAACATGCAGAGTTTTAAATGACAGCTATCGTCCAAAAATATATTGAAGGAAGGCTGCGAAGACGACTTGTAAGCGGGGCAGAATTGCAGGAAAACGATTTCAGGGGGTAGACGGGAATTGCATTTAAAGCATAGGAAAAGAGACAGAACGTCGACAATGATGCTCTTGGCCAAAATGGGTGTATGCGTTTTTTCCTGAATTTATTCAGGAAAAAAAGCATATGCGCTTTTTGGCCAACCAAGCAAGCATGTTAAAGAAATCTGCACTACAATGAAGTCTCACTGCCCCCCGGTCAAAAGGGATATCTGAAACAAGTGTAAAATCCACAAAGACAGGACAGGCCAAGGAGAACAGGGAGCCTTGTTATGCTGATGGTCGGGATGTAAATTGCCAACAGCCAATCTGGAGAAGTGTATGGTGTTTCCTGGAACCCCTGAAAAACAAAGCAACGGAGCCTACGGCACTTCCACTTATGGTCTTATAGCTTAGGGAAATTAAAATCAAAAACACACAGCCACCCCAAAGTGTCGGACGGCTCTGTTTACAAGAACCTCTTCTACGGTACAAGTTAAATATCCCAGAATGTGAAAAATGGATAAAGAAGTTGTGGTACGTACGTACAATGGAATATCACTCAGCAATGAAAGCTATGTCATCAGGCCCATCGCGGCATAACGAGTGGATTCAGGTACGATGATTGTAAGGGAAATACGTCACACAGAAAATGAAACATCATAAGATATCACTAATACATGGAATGTAAACTTTGCTACACATGAACTGAATTATAAAACAGAACAGGGTCTCAAATTTAGAAAACCAACTTATGCTTGCTTAAGGGGAAAGGTGAATTGGGGTGCTGCATAAAACCAGAGATAGAAATTAGCACAGATACCTTTCCATAAGCCAAATATATAATAGCCCAGACCTACACCTTGCTCAACGAAATGGACTAAACACCCCATATTCAACGCCTAGGAATACACCTGACTAGTAAGAATCTTCAAACCCATGGATTTATATGTCTCCGTAAGAGAATGAAGCGTGTGTACAGCGGCATGAACGCAGCAGAGAAAATCCGATAAATCCCATTATCAAAATGAATTACAAAAACAAAACACAAGGACAGTGAAATAGAGAGCAATTCTTAAATAATTCATTCAGGGCTTGTGATGCACCTGGATTTACCACATCTACACCCAGAGCTGAGTGAGACATAAGGTTGGGCACTTCTGGCTGATAGCATTGGTGAGGTTCGATGAGCAAATGCAGACCCTTTGAAGTCATACTGCATGGTACCCATTCCATGGTTCCCACCTCTCCAGATTTAAGGGATTCTTCCTTCAGCTAAAACATGCATGGGAGACCCACAGTATGGTGCACCGTGTGACCGACAAACGTTTTCAAATGCATCTCAGTTTTTGTCCCCTTTTACTTGGGTTCACCATTCCAGACCCTTTACTAACACTCTCACCACTTGGAGAGTCTGTACCTTTAACCTCCTGTTTGGCACAGTTTGCAATTTCTGCGCAAGATGAACAGGAATAGGGAGAACCAATGAGAGACTAGCTGTAGGTGTCTGCACGAGCAAATTTAATGCTCATTTCGCACCAGGAAGAGGAATTAACCAAAGGCTCAGCGTGCCGTGCCGGAACCAGTTTAGGGCCTGAAGCAATCCAGCAGTTTTGCGGCCAGCTTACAAGAAAGCAAGTTGAAGAAAGGAGCTCAGGGACACTGTAACTCACAAACCTGCAGAGTTATAAATGACAGCTATCGTCCAAAAATATATTGAAGGAAGGCTGCGAAGACGACTTGTAAGCGGGGCAGAATTGCAGGAAAACGATTTCAGGGGGTAGACGGGAATTGCATTTAAAGCATAGGAAAAGAGGCAGAACGTGGACAATGATGCTCTTGCCAAAAAGGGCGTATGCGTTTTTTCCTGAATATATTCAGGAAAAAACGCATACGCCCTTTTTGGCCAAGCAAGCAAGCATGTTAAAGAAATCTGCCCTACAATGAAGTCTCACTGACCCCCGGTCATAAGGGCCATCTGAAAAATGTGTAAAATCCAGAAAGGCAGCACAGGCCATGGAGAACAGGGAGCCTTGTTATGCTGATGGGCGGGATGTAAATTGCCAACAGCCACTCTGGAGAAGTGTATGGTGTTTCCCGGAACACCGAAAACACAAAGCAACGGAGCCTACGGCACTTCCACTTATGGTCGTATAGCTTAGGGAAATTAAAATCAAAAACACACAGCCACCCCAAACTGTCGGACGGCTCTGTTTACAAGAACCTCGTCTACGGTACAAGTTAAATATCCCAGAACGTGAAAAATGGATAAAGAAGTTGTGGTACGTACGTACAATGGAATATCACTCAGCAACGAAATCTATGTCATCAGGCCCGTAGCGGCATCATGAATTGATTCAAGTACTATGATTCTACTAGAAATAATCTCACAGAAAAAGAAAGATCATAAGATATCACTAATACACGGAATGTAAACTTGGCTACACATGAACTGAATTACAAAACAGAACAGGGTCTCAAATTTAGAAAACCAACTTATGCTTGCTTAAGGGGAAAGGTGAGTTGGCGTGCTGCATAAAACCAGAGATAGAACTTAGCACAGATACCTTTCCATAAGCCAAATATGTCATAGTCAAGACCTACCCCTTGCTCAACGAAATGGACTAAACAGACCATATTCAACCCCTAGGAATACACCTGTGTAGTAAGAATCTTCAAACTCATGGATTTATATGTCTCCGTAAGAGAATCAAGCGTGAGTACAGCGGCATGAACACAGCAGTGAAAATGCGATAAATCCCATTATCAAAATAAATTACAAAAACAAAACACAAAGAGAGTGAAATAGAGAGCAATTCTTAAATAATTCATTCAGGGCTTGTGATGCAACCTGGATTTACCACATCTACACCCAGAGCTGAGTGAGACATAAGGTTGGGCACTTCGGGCTGATACCATTGTTGAGGTTCGATGAGCAAATGCAGACCCTTTGAAGTCATACTGCATGGTACCCATTCCATGGGTCCCAAATCTCCAGGATTAAGGGATTCTTTCTTCAGCTAAAACATGCATGGGAAACCCACAGTATGGTGCACCGTGTGACCAGGAAAGGTTTTCAAATGCATCTCAGTTTTCGTCCCCTTTTACTCGGGTTCACCATTCCAGAACCTTTACTAACACTCTCCCCACTTGGAGAGTCAGTGCCTTTAACCTCCTGTTTGGCACAGTTTGCAATTTCTGCGCAAGATGAACAGGAATAGGGAGAACCAATGAGAGACTAGCAGTAAGTGTCTGCACAGGCAAATTTAATGCTCATTTCCCACCAGGAAGAGGAATTAACCAAAGGATCAGCATGCCGTGCCGGAACCAGATTAGGGCCTGAAGCAATCCTGCGGGTTTGCGCCCAGCTCACAAGTTGCGAGTTGAAGAAAGGAGCTCAGGGGCACTGTAACTCACAAACATGCAGAGTTTTAAATGACAGCTATCGTCCAAAAATATATTGAAGGAAGGCTGCGAAGACGACTTGTAAGCGGGGCAGAATTGCAGGAAAACGATTTCAGGGGGTAGACGGGAATTGCATTTAAAGCATAGGAAAAGAGACAGAACGTCGACAATGATGCTCTTGGCCAAAATGGGTGTATGCGTTTTTTCCTGAATTTATTCAGGAAAAAAAGCATATGCGCTTTTTGGCCAACCAAGCAAGCATGTTAAAGAAATCTGCACTACAATGAAGTCTCACTGCCCCCCGGTCAAAAGGGATATCTGAAACAAGTGTAAAATCCACAAAGACAGGACAGGCCAAGGAGAACAGGGAGCCTTGTTATGCTGATGGTCGGGATGTAAATTGCCAACAGCCAATCTGGAGAAGTGTATGGTGTTTCCTGGAACCCCTGAAAAACAAAGCAACGGAGCCTACGGCACTTCCACTTATGGTCTTATAGCTTAGGGAAATTAAAATCAAAAACACACAGCCACCCCAAAGTGTCGGACGGCTCTGTTTACAAGAACCTCTTCTACGGTACAAGTTAAATATCCCAGAATGTGAAAAATGGATAAAGAAGTTGTGGTACGTACGTACAATGGAATATCACTCAGCAATGAAAGCTATGTCATCAGGCCCATCGCGGCATAACGAGTGGATTCAGGTACGATGATTGTAAGGGAAATACGTCACACAGAAAATGAAACATCATAAGATATCACTAATACATGGAATGTAAACTTTGCTACACATGAACTGAATTATAAAACAGAACAGGGTCTCAAATTTAGAAAACCAACTTATGCTTGCTTAAGGGGAAAGGTGAATTGGGGTGCTGCATAAAACCAGAGATAGAAATTAGCACAGATACCTTTCCATAAGCCAAATATGTAATAGCCAGACCTACACCTTGCTCAACGAAATGGACTAAACACCCCATATTCAACGCCTAGGAATACACCTGACTAGTAAGAATCTTCAAACCCATGGATTTATATGTCTCCGTAAGAGAATGAAGCGTGTGTACAGCGGCATGAACGCAGCAGAGAAAATCCGATAAATCCCATTATCAAAATGAATTACAAAAACAAAACACAAGGACAGTGAAATAGAGAGCAATTCTTAAATAATTCATTCAGGGCTTGTGATGCAACCTGGATTTACCACATCTACACCCAGAGCTGAGTGAGACATAAGGTTGGGCACTTCGGGCTGATAGCATTGGTGAGGTTCGATGAGCAAATGCAGACCCTTTGAAGTCATACTGCATGGTACCCATTCCATGGTTCCCACCTCTCCAGATTTAAGGGATTCTTCCTTCAGCTAAAACATGCATGGGAGACCCACAGTATGGTGCACCGTGTGACCGACAAACGTTTTCAAATGCATCTCAGTTTTTGTCCCCTTTTACTTGGGTTCACCATTCCAGACCCTTTACTAACACTCTCACCACTTGGAGAGTCTGTACCTTTAACCTCCTGTTTGGCACAGTTTGTAATTTCTGCGCAAGATGAACAGGAATAGGGAGAACCAATGAGAGACTAGCTGTAGGTGTCTGCACGAGCAAATTTAATGCTCATTTCGCACCAGGAAGAGGAATTAACCAAAGGCTCAGCGTGCCGTGCCGGAACCAGTTTAGGGCCTGAAGCAATCCAGCAGTTTTGCGGCCAGCTTACAAGAAAGCAAGTTGAAGAAAGGAGCTAAGGGACACTGTATCTCACAAACCTGCAGAGTTATAAATGACAGCTATCGTCCAAAAATATATTGAAGGAAGGCTGCGAAGACGACTTGTAAGCGGGGCAGAATTGCAGGAAAACGATTTCAGGGGGTAGACGGGAATTGCATTTAAAGCATAGGAAAAGAGGCAGAACGTGGACAATGATGCTCTTGGCCAAAAAGGGCGTATGCGTTTTTTCCTGAATATATTCAGGAAAAAACGCATACGCCCTTTTTGGCCAAGCAAGCAAGCATGTTAAAGAAATCTGCCCTACAATGAAGTCTCACTGACCCCCGGTCATAAGGGCCATCTGAAAAAAGTGTAAAATCCAGAAAGGCAGCACAGGCCATGGAGAACAGGGAGCCTGGTTATGCTGATGGGCGGGATGTAAATTGCCAACAGCCACTCTGGAGAAGTGTATGGTGTTTCACGGAACACCGAAAAAACAAAGCTACGGAGCCTACGGCACTTCTACTTATGGTCCTATAGCTTAGGGAAATTAAAATCAAAAACACACAGCCACCCCAAAGTGTCGGACGGCTCTGTTTACAAGAACCTCGTCTACGGTACAAGTTAAATATCCCAGAATGTGAAAAATGGATAAAGAAGTTGTGGTACGTACGTACAATGGAATATCCCTCAGCAATGAAATCTATGTCATCAGGCTCGTCGCGGCATAATGAGTGGATTCAGGTACGATGATTCTAAGTGAAATAAGTCACACAGAAAATGAAACATCATAAGATATCACTACTACACGGAATGTAAACTTGGCTACACATGAACTGAATTACAAAATAGAACAGGGTCTCAAATTTAGAAAACCAACTTATGCTTGCTTAAGGGGAAAGGTGAGTTGGGGTGCTGCATAAAACCAGAGATAGAAATTAGCACAGATACCTTTCCATAAGCCAAATATGTAATAGTCAAGACCTACCCCTTGCTCAACGAAATGGACTAAACACCCCATATTCAACGCCTAGGAATACACCTGACTAGTAAGAATCTTCAAACCCATGGATTTATATGTCTCCGTAAGAGAATGAAGCGTGTGTACAGCGGCATGAATGCAGCAGAGAAAATCCGATAAATCCCATTATCAAAATGAATTACACAAACAAAACCCAAGGACAGTGAAATAGAGAACAATTCTTAAATAATTCATTCAGGGCTTGTGATGCAACCCGGATTTACCACATCTACACCCAGAGC
The DNA here is from genome assembly GCF_059928025.1 of Delphinapterus leucas. Lineage (NCBI taxonomy): Eukaryota > Metazoa > Chordata > Mammalia > Artiodactyla > Monodontidae > Delphinapterus > Delphinapterus leucas. Next base: position 13,951,811 of record NW_028322236.1, on the reverse strand, counting down.
TGAGTGAGACATAAGGTTGGGCACTTCGGGCTGATAGCATTGGTGAGGTTCGATGAGCAAATGCAGACCCTTTGAAGTCATACAGCATGGTACCCATTCCATGGGTCCCAACTCTCCAAGTTTAAGGGATTCTTCCTTCAGCTAAAACATGCATGGGAAACCCACAGTATGGTGCACCGTGTGACTGGCAAACGTTTTCAAATGCATCTCAGTTTTCGTCCCCTTTTAGTCGGGTTCACCATTCCAGACCCTTTACGAACACTCTCCCCACTTGGAGAGTCAGTGCCTTTAACCTCCTGTTGGGCACAGTTTGCAATTTCTGCGCAAGATGAAAAGGAATAGGGAGAACCAATGAGAGACTAGCTCTAGGTGTCTGCACCGGCAAATTTAACGCTCATTTCCCACCAGGAAGAGAAATTAACCAAAGGCTCAGCATGCCGTGCCGGAACCAGATTAGGGCCTGAGGCAATCCTGTGGGTTTGTGGCCAGCTCACAAGATAGCGAGTTGAAGAAATGAGCTCAGGGGCACTGTAACTCACAAACCTGCAGAGTTATAAATGACAGCTATCGTTCAAAAATATATTGAAGGAAGGCTGCGAAGACGACTTGTAAGCGGGGCAGAATCGCAGGAAAACGATTTCAGGGGGTAGACGGGAATTGCATTTAAAGCATAGGAAAAGAGGCAGAACGTCGACAATGATGCTCTTGGCCAAAAAGGGCGTATGCGTTTTTTCCTGAATATTCAGGAAAAAACGCATACGCCCTTTTTGGCCAACCAACATGCATGTTAAAGAAATCTGCACTACAATGAAGTCTCACTGCCCCCCGGTCAAAAGGGCCATCTGAAAAAAGTGTAAAATCCAGAAAGGCAGCACAGGCCATGGAGAACAGGGAGCCTTGTTATCCTGATGGTCGGCATGTGAATTGCCAACAGCCACTCTGGAGAAGTGTATGGTATTTCCTGAAACACATAAGAAACAAAGCAACACAGCCTATGGCACTAACACTTATGGTCCTATAGCTTAGGGAAATTAAAATCAAAACCACACAGGCACCCAAAGTTTGGAACGGCTCTGGTTACAAGAACCTCTTGTACGGTACAAGTTAAATATCCCAGAGGGCGAAAAATGGATAAAGAAGTTGTGGTTCTTACGTACAATGGAATATCACTCAGCAATGAAATCTATGTCATCAGGCCCGTAGCGGCATAATGAGTGGATTCAGGTACGATGATTCTACGTGCAATAGGTCACACAGAAAAAGAAACATCATAAGATATCACTAATACACGGAATGTAAACTTGGCTACACATGAAATGAATTACAAAACAGAACAGTGTCTCAAATTTAGAAAACCAACTTATGCTTGCTTTTTGGGAAAGGTGAGTTCGGGTGCTGCATAAAAACAGAGATTGAAATTCGCACTGATACCGTTCCATAAGCCAAATATGTAATAGACAAGACCTACTGCTTGCTCAACGAAATGGGCTCAACACCCCATATTCAACGCCTAGGAATATACCTGCCTAGCAAGAATCTTAAAACCCATGGATTTATATGTGTCCATAAGAGAACCCAGCGTGTGTTCAGTGGCCTAAAGGCAACAGTGAAAATCCGATAAATCACATTATCAAAATAAATTTCAAAAACAAAACACAATGACAGTGAAATAGAGAGCAATTCTTAAATAATTCACTCAGGGCTTCTGATGCAACCTGGATTTACCACATGTACACCCAGTGCTGGGGAGACATAAGGCCGGACACTTCGCCCTGATAGTATTGTTGAGGTTCGGTGAGCAATTGCAGACCCTTTGAAGTCATACTGCATGGTACCCATTCCAAGGGTCCCAACTCTCCAGGTTTAAGGGATTCTTCCTTCCGCTACATCATGTATGGGAAACCCAGAGTATGGTCCACCATGTGATTGGGAAACGTTTTCAAATGCATCTCAGTTTTCGTCCCTTTATACTCGGGTTCACCATTCCAGATGCTTAACTAACACTCTCCCCACTTGGAGAGTCAGTGCCTTTAACCTCCTGTTTGTCACAGTTTGCAATTTCTGCGCAAGATGAACAGGAATAGGGAGAACCAATGAGAGACTAGCTGTAGGTGTCTGCACGGGCAATTTAATGCTCATTTCTCACCAGGAAGTGGAATTAACCAAAGGCTCAGAATGCCGTGCCGGAACCAGATTAGGGCCTGAAGCAATACTGCGGGTGTGCAGGCAGCTCACAAGATAGCGAGTTGAACAAAGGAGCTCAGGGGCACTGTAATTCACAAACCTGCAGAGTTATAAATGACAGCTATCGTCCAAAAATATATTGAAGGAAGGCTGCGAAGAGGACTTGAAAGCGGGGCAGAATTCCAGGAAAACGATTTCAGGAGGTAGACGGGAAATGCACTGAAAGCATAGGAGAAGAGGCAGAACCTCGACAATGATGCACTTGTTCAAAAAGTGCATATGCGTTTTTTCCAAGGCCCTCCTTAAAGAGGGTAGGGGGCTCCCAGCATGCTTCAGTGGCCAACAGAGGGCCCACATCGCCAAGGTGACGTGAGCCAGCCAGGCAGGAGTGACCTCACATCAGAGGGCCCACCTCACAGAAGGGTAAGGGACCCAGCCATTATCAGACTCTCACCAGAGGGCCCACATCAGCAAGGGGCTGGGAACAAGGCAGGAGTGTCTTCACACCCGTGGGGCCACATCATCGCAAGTTGAGGTACCCAGCACATGTGGCCTCAAACCAGAGGACCCACATCTCCATGGGTCTCGGAGCGAGGCAGGCAGGATGAACCTCAAAACACGTGGCCCATTGTATAAAAAAGGTGAGGAATCCAGCAGTTGGAACATCCCAGCAGGCGGCCCAGAGCACCGAGGCTATGGGATCCAGGCAATGATGAACTCACAACAGAGGGCCCTCATCATGAAACTGTGAGCAACCTAGCCATTGTGACCTCAGAGCACAAGGCCCACATCCCCATGGGGAAGCGAACCAAGCAGGAGTGTCATCGCACCAGTGGGCACACATCAGAAAATGTGGGGAGCCCAGCAGTTAGGGCCTGATGCCAGAGGGCCCTCATCACCGAGGAGAGGAGGCTACCAGCAGGCTCCAACTGCTACAAGAGGGCCAACGTCGCCAATGCGGGGTGTGCCAGCCAGGCAGGAGTGACCTCAGAGCAGAGGGCCAACCTCAAAAAAGTGTGAGGAACCCAAAGAGGATTAGACTCTCACCAGAGGGCCCACATCACCAAGGGGATAGAAACCAGGCAGGAGTGTCCTCACACCAGCGGGGCCACATCATCGAAAGGTGAGGGACCCAGCACACGTGGCCTCAAACCAGAGGACACACATCACCAAGGGGCTGGGAGTGAGTCAGGCAGGAGGAGTCTCCAAACAGAGGGCCCATAGAAGAGAAAAGGTGAGGAATCCCGCAGTTGGAACCTCCCCGCAGGCGGCCAGGAGCAGCGAGGCTATGGGATCCAGGCCGGAGTGAACTCACACCAGAGGGCCCTCATCATGAAACTGAGCCACCCACCGTTGGGACCTCAGAGCAGAAGGCCCATATTCCCATGGGGTTGGAAACCTGGCAGGAGTGTACTCACACCACAGGGCGCACATCAGAAAATTTTGGGAGCCCAGGAGTTAGAGCCTGACGCCAGAGGGCCCTCATTACCGAGGGGAGGAGACTCCCAGCAGGCACCAACTCCCAACTGAGGGCCCACGTCGCCAAGGTGACGTGTGCCAGTCAGGCAGGAGTGACCTCACAGCAGAGGGCCTACCTCACAGAAGGGTGAGGAAACCAGCCAGGATAAGACTCTCACCAGAGAGCCCACATCACCAAGGGGACCGGAACAAGGCAGGAGTGTCCTCACACCAGTGTGGCCACATTATAGAAAGGTGACGAACCCAGCACATGTGGCCTAAACCAGAGGACCCACATTTCCAAGGTGCTCCGAGTGAGGCAGGCAGGAGTAGCCTAACAACACAGGGCCCACAGAATAAAAAATGTGAGGAATCCAGCAGTTGGAACCCCCCAGCAGGTGGCCCAGAGTACGGAGCCTATGTGATCCAGGCCACAGTGAACTCACAGCAGAGGGCTCACATCATGACACTGTGAGCAACCCAGCTGGTGGGACCTCAGAGCAGAAGGCCCACATCCCCATGGGGATGGGAACGTGGCAGGAGTGTACTCGCACGACAGGGCACATATCAGAAAATTTTGGGAGCCCATGAGTTAGGGCCTGACGCCAGAGGGCCCTCATTACCGAGGGGAGGAGACTCCCAGCAGGCACCAACTCCCAACTGAGGACCCACATCGCCAAGGTGATGTGTGCCAGCCAGGCAGGAGTGACCTCACAGCAGAGGGCCCACCTCCCAGAAGGGTGAGGAATCCAGCCAGGATCAGACTCTCACCAGAGGGCCCCCATCACCAAGGGGATGGGAACCAGGCAGGAGTGTCCTCACACCAGTGGGGCCACATCAATAAAGGTGAGGAAACCGGCACATGTGGCCTCAAACCAGAGGACCCACATCACAAAGGGGCTGGGAGTGAGTCAGGAAGGAGGAGCATGAAAACACAGGACCCAAAGAATAAAAATGGAAAGGAATCCAGCAGTAGGAACCTCCCAGCAGGCGGCTCAGAGCACAGAGTCTATGGGATCTAGGCCTGAGTGAACTAACACCAGAGAGCCAACATCCTGAAACTGTGAACAACACAGGTGTTGGGACCATAGAGCAGAAGGCACATGGGGATGGGAACCTGGCAGGAGTGCCCTCACACCACTTAGCACGTATCAGAAAATGTGGGTAACCAGCAGTTAGGGCCTGATGCCAGAGGGTCTCATCACTGAGGGGAGGAGGCTCCCAGCGGGCTCCAACTGCCACCAGAGGGCCGACGTCGCCAAGGCGGGGTGTGTCAGCCAGGCAGGAGTGACCTCAGAGAAGAGGGCCCACCTCACAGAAGTGTGAGGAGCCCAACCAGGATCAGACTCTCACTGGAGGGCTCACATCACCAAGGGGATGGGAACCAGGCAGGAGTGTCCGCACACCAGTGGGGCCACATCTGCGAAAGGTGAGGAACCCAGCACATGTGGCCTCAAACCAGAGGACACACATCACCAAGGGGCTGGGAGTGAGGCAGGTGTCTGGAGGGGCACATTTAACTCTAATTTCCCACCAGGAAGAGGAATTAACCAAAGGCTCAGAGTGCCGTGCGGGACCCTGATTACGGCCTGAAGCAAACCTGCGGTTCTGTGGCCAGCTTTCAAGGAAACGAGTTAAGAAAGGAAATCACAGGCACTGTAATTCACAAACCTGCAGAGTTATAAATGACAGCTATTGGCAAAAATATATTGAAGTAAGTCTGCACAGAGGACTTGAAAACGAGGCAGAATTGCAGGAATCATATTTCAGGAGGTAGATTGGAATTGCATTTAAAGCATGTGAAAAGCGGCAGATCTTTGACAGTGATGCACTTGGACAAAAAGTGCGTATACATTTTTTCCTGAATATATTCAGGAAAAAACGCATATGCCCTTTGTGGCCAACCAAGAATTCGAGCAATGGAAATCCGCACTACAATGAACTCTCATTTCCCATTCGTCAAAAGAGCCATCTGAAAAAAGTGTAAAACCCAGAAACACAGGACAGGCCATGGAGAACAGGGAGCCTTGTTATGCTGATGGACGGATTGTAAATTGCCAACAGACACTCTGGTGATGTTTATAGTGTATGCTGAAACATCTAAAAAACAAAGCTACAGAGCCTAGGGCACTTCCACTTTTGGCCCTATAGCTTAGGAAAATTAAAATCAACAAGACACAGCCAACACAATATCCAGGGCTGCTGTGTTTACAAGAACCTTGAGTCCAGTACAAATTAAATATCCCAGAAAGAAAAAAATGGATAAAGGAGTTGTCCTACTTACGTACAACGGAATATCACTCAGCAATGAAATCAATGTCATCAGGCCTGTAGCAGCAAATTGAGTGGATTTAAGTATGATGATTCTAAGAGAAATATGTCACACAGAGAAACATAATTATCATAAGATATCACAAATAGAGGGAGTGTAAACTTGGCTACACATAAACTGAATTACAAAACCGAGCAGAGTCTCACATTTAGATAAAAACTTATGCTTGCTTAACGGGAAAGTTGAGTTGGGGTGCTGTATAAAACCAGAGATTGAAATGAGCACACATACCGTTCCATAAGCCAAATATGTAATAGACAAGACCTACTCTTTGCTCAACGAAATAGACTAATCCATGGTGTATCACCTCACACCTGTTAGAATGGGCATCATCAGAAAATCTACAAACAACAAATGCTGGAAAGGGTGCGGAGATAAGGAAACCTCTTCCACTATTGTTGGGAATGTAAATTGATGCAGTCACTGTGGAGAACATTATGGAGTTTCTTATAAAACTAAGAATAGAATTACCATATAATACAGCAATCCCACTACTGGGCATATACCCAGACAAAACCATAAAACGAAAAGAGACATTCACCGCAATGTTCATTGCATCACTATTTACAATATCCAGGTAATGGAAGCAACCTAAATGCCCACAGACAGACGAATGCATAAAGATGAGGTACATATATAAAATGGAATATTACTAAGCCATAAAAAGGAATGAAATTGGGTCATTTGTAGAGACGTTGATGGATCTAGAGACTGTCATACAGAGTGAAGTAAGTCAGAAAGAGAAAAACAAATCCTGTATATAAATGCATATATGTGGAACCTAGAAAAGTTGTACAGATGAAGGGTTTTGCAAGGCAGAAATAGAGCAACAGATGTAGACAACAAACGTATGGACACCAAGGGGGGAAAGCTGTTAGGGGGGTGGTGGTGGGAGGAGTTGAGAGATTGGGATTGGCATGTATACATTTCTATGTATAAAATAGGTAACCAAAAAGAACCTGCTGTATAAAAAAATAAAATAAAATTCAAAATTACAAAAAGTAAAACAGAAAAAATATTCTTCCCTTCACATACATGTATTTATATGAATAAATTATTTCCATGCTTATATCTGTAAATACAAAAAAGAGGAATAAAATCTACCTTGAACCAAAAACGAAAAAAAGAAAAAAAAACAGAACCCACCAGTTACACAGAGGAAAACCGTATCAGGGCCCTTGCTCCAGTTGTAAACAATTCTGAAGTTGGTCAGTGGTGGGGAATCATCTCCCATTCAGCCAGCATGCCCCACGCAACAAGCGTCCTCATTGCAAAGCTGGGGGCCCGTGCCGAGGCATCTGTGAGTAAACGTGGGCCGAGCCCCAGGCCAGCTGCTGCAGAAATGTTCCCACCCTTCCCAGGTAAAACACCTGAATATGTACAAGGACTTGAAAGCCTAGAGGAAGGGCCATGGAGCCACATGAGCGACAGCATGCCAGCCGACTTGGTGCCTGCAGGCCAGACAGGATGGTCCTGGCCCTGGGTGCTCTTCTGGAAGCTTTCCATTTCCCTGCCTGAGATACCCCTCCTGTCCCGGCCCCCACTGCTTTCTTCCTTACTCACCTCTGCCCAGGGAGAAATTCCAGCGGCAGGTATGGGTGGCACATCCTCTTCTTTAGCAGGTGGCATCTTGGCAACTGCTGCAGAAAGTCCAGCAGAGCCCCACTCACACTGGGCAACCCACAAAGCCGTGGCCTCTCACTCCCTCCCACCAGTCCAGCCCCGAGACTGCTGACAGGGCAGAAAATGGCGTCAGGCACAGCTGCAGGTGCTCTTGCTGCCTGGAGCGGTGTTTATATTGATCTCAACCCAGGCACACCTGGGGAGGTCCGGCCGGCACGGTCGGGCTTCCCAGGCCAGCCAATAATCACCCCTCAGGGGCTCACAGTTGCAGAAACTGGAACTTGCTGAATCGGCCAGGTCCAAGGAACAGGTGTGGGCTCCTGAGAGTCAGGATAGACAAGGGGCTGCAGCTCTGGCTTGTTTTCTAATTATATTATCTGGCCCATGAGTGGGAGACAACTTCAAGAAAACCCTCTCCTAATGAGAGGAACCCAGGAGTCAGGGAGAGGAGGGGTGGGTGGTGGGTGGAGACAGAGGCCTGGTGCCCCGGGTGCAGTGGAAGTCTCTGGAAGACCAGGTGGAGGGAGGCCACACAGAGTGATGCCCAGGGTCACAGACCTGTCGGAGCTGCTGTTTGTTAGTTCAAGTCCTGCTCTGAGGTGCTCTGTGTCAGATCTGAGTGACAGGTGAGCTGGGAGTGCTCTGCAATGAGGGCGATGTGCATGGCTCCTGTGTGCCCAGCCCTGCCACGGTACCTGAAAGGGTTGCTCTGTATCCTGGGAGGGGCCTGACCACGAGAGCCCCGTGGGCTGGGGTGGGGGTGGGGTACCTGCCCAGGTGAGCTCCATATCCTGGGATTGGCCTGACCTCGAGAGCCCCATGGGCTGCTGGAGTCCTGGTAAAAGATGTCAGGACAGTCAGTGAAGCCACCGAGGATATACCTCCAGTAGTTCCTAAACCCTACACCCTGCTGGTCATTCTACTAACCACCAGGACATGGTATTCTGTATTAGTCTTCAATGAAGCCTTCTTTTGTATTCTATTAGTCCCAGAGTCACAAGAAATTTTGGCTTGTGAGTGGCAGGACTCAACATACAACTAAAACAATACTTCCGGGCCGTGTTGCCCCAAGGGTTCAAAAATTCCCACACCATCTTTGGGGAAAGCTCAGCTAAAGACCTAAAAGTTCTACCTCTGGAAAAGGAAACACTCCTTCAATATGCAGACGACATTCTGATCGCCAGCCCTACTAAGGAGACCTCTGAACTACCAAGCCAATAAAGGATACAAGTTGTCCAAGAAAAAGCTCAAATATCACAGACTATGGTGACCTGCGTGGGCTGCATTCTCACAGAAGGTCGGAGAAGCCCATCCCAGGAAAGGGAAGAAACAATTTACAGCCTTACCCATTTCTAAAACTAGAAGACAGCTTAGGGGTTCCTGGGGAGGCCAGGGTTTGCTGCTTCTGGATCCCTAACTACAGTCTACTAGCTGGGCCTCTATATGAAACACTGAAAGAAAAAGATGATGATCCTTTTGAATAGAATCCAGAAGTGGCCTTTCAAGAATGGAAAGAGCAGTCAATTCAGACCCTTGCCCTGGAACTCCCTAATTTAGCTAAACCCTTTGACCTTTACATTCCTAGTGAAATTTGAATGGCCATTGGAGTATTAGTGCAAAACCTGGGACCACTTGAAATGGAACAATGCAAGAATGCCATCCAGGTAGGATAAACTACGGTCACCAAGGGGCTTGGCCCACCGCCACATCTGGCCAAGATACTGGCAGTATCTGAAAACCTGGAAATCAGCAGCCCAAAAGGCCACCTCCCTCCTAAGGGAAAAGGACCCCACGTGGTGATCCTAACCCCCAACCATGCCCTGAAGTTGCAGGGTTTGCTCCGTGGGCACACTGACCTTGAGTGAGGAGGTCCTCCAACTCCAACCTCCAGAGAGATAACTGGGGCAAAGGGCACCATGACGACTCGTGTGACCATCACTTGACCTGGAGTTTCTCTCATAAAACAACAAGAGTGTGTCCCAAAAGAGTAGACTACTGCTTGCAGGACTTACTGCACCCAGAGGGGAGGTAATAATCTTGGCAGGGGAACCGTATATCACGCTGTCACCATAGAAAAGCCTACAGACACTGTGATGATGGTGGCCAATAAGACCGGCTGGACTCCTGTTTACTTCAAAAGGCTGTTGACTCAGTGGCCATCATGGTCCTTCATCACCACTGACCCTGGACTGTCTGGGAGTTGAGCAGTCAGGGTGCTGACACCTGGTGCTGTTTTTACGTTAATTCAGGGGCCTAACTGAAGAAAGCACAGACTACTGGTCAGAGCATCTAGGCTGGCAGAAACGGTCAGCCTAAGGTGGCCGAACAAATGTGGGGCGGGGTGAAACTGGACCTCACAGCATCACTGCACATCTCCTTCCTGGACCCTTAAAGGTCATTAGAATCTATAACACTACCAATACTTGTGCTCAGGCGGAGGAGCAGGGAGGCAGGAGGCCTGCGGACAATCAACGTCACCTGGAGGCTGCTGGGGAGAAGTTCAGACCCTCTCCCACAGGTATGAGGGCTCCTAACTCAGCACTCAGCAGTTACAGATGAAGGGTCTGCACCCTCAGCACTCTAAGAATGAGGAAGGGGACAAAATGCAGAAGAGGGGTTTGTCCCAGGCAAAGCCCCTTAAAAATCCCTGGGAGATAAAAATAGAATCTGGGCAATAAAATAAAGTCTAACCTTTTTTATCCTTTGTGCTTTGTCTAATTTCACGTGCTCCTAGGGTCCCGCATACAGAGGTTCAACAGCCGGCACTTCAGACCAGATTTCCTAGTGCAGAATGGCTGGGTCGACACTTCAGCTCCTGGAGCACAGTGCAGACTCCGCGATATAGAGCCTGAGCTGCAGCCAACCGGGCCCTCGAGAGCTCCGCCCCCTCCCTCCCACTGACTCTGACAGGATCTCTACACAGCAGCCCAGCCCACAGCCCACGGGATAGCACATGCTCTCACCTCTGCATTCTCTGATCAAAATATAAAGTTTCCTTTGCTTCTGAACCAAACTCAGTCTCGATCTGTTGGCTCCAATGACACTGGGCAGGGGGACACTTGTTGGGGTCCACTCTGGAGGATCAGTAACAGAAATTGAGAACATTGTAACTTCAATGAACAGATGTGTGAGCCAAACTGTAATTAACATAGAACAGTGTATAAGGCTCGGGTAAAATAAGATGTTTCTAACACTTCCATTTGATATTTCCATCACTTTATTATAAGCAAGTTCAGTGAAAGGTTTGTCTTATTTGTCAGGTCAATACTAGAGAAACGAAGTGATTTCTTTCCAAGGATGTACATCTAATAATCTTGGTTAAAGCTTCAATCTTGTTTTAAATGCTTTTCCATTGAAAATGATACCTCTCTTTCAGCTCCCCCATTTCTGAGAAGTATAAAATCTTATAATTTATTATTACCAAAGGGGAAAGGTGGGAGGAGGGATAAATTAACAGTTTGGGATTAACACATACACACTGCTATGTATAAAATCGATCATCAACAAGGAACTACTGTACAGCACAGGGAACTACACTCAATATTTTGCAATAACCTATAAGGGGAAATAATCTGAAAAAAGAATAGATATTTTTATTGACATCATCTATTAATGACAGTTAAAATGGAACCTAACGGAAGCCGGTGGTGAGTGCTTCTGACCCTGAAGACTTCAATCATCTAAAGTTTGGACTCTGCCTACTTCCCAAGGCCCTTAATGAACATATGTGTAGCCGTAGCTTAAAAAATTCCCCAGTTTGGGTTGTGGAGAGACAGTGATTTTGAAAAAGCCCTGGTGTTCTCCTCACATGAATGGGACACTTCCTACAGCTAAAATATGCCTGTCACACCCAGAAGATGGTATACCGTCTGATCGGGAAGAGTTTGGAAAAGGCATCTCATCTCCTCATCTCCTGGTGCTCGGGTTCACCCCTCCAGCGTCTTTACGAACAGTCTCCCCACTTGGAGATGTCAGCACTGTCAACATCCTGTTGCATACAGTTTGGAATTTGTCCAGAGGATGAAGCAGAAGGAGGAGGAACAATGAGAGACAAGTCCTAGGTGTTCGGACAGGCACATGTCACTCTAATTTCCAATCAGGAAGACGAATTGACTAAAAGCTAGGGTTGCCCATGGAAACAGAATAGGGCTTGAGGAAATCCCGCTGCTTTGTGGCCAGTTCCCATAAACACAAGTTGAAAAATGGAACTCAGGGCCGCTAAAATTCACGAAACTGCAGAGTTGAAAATATCTCTCACTGAAAAATGTCTTGAGGAAAGTCAGAGAAAAGGACTTGTAAGCAACGGAGAATGGCAGGAAAGGGATTGGAAGAGGTAGAAAGGACTCGCCATTAAGCACAATAAAAGGGGCTGAACATTGCCAACATTGCAGTTGGCCAAAAAGGGTGTATGCGTCTTTTTCTGTATATATTCAAGAAAAGGGCATACACTTTTTTAGCCAACCAAACAGGTGGGCACTGGAAATCAGTACTACAAAACATATCACTTCGCATCAGTCAGAAGAGCCTTCCTCATAAAGTGTAAACACCAGAAATGCAGGACAGGGCAAGGAGAAAAGGGAGCCCTGTGAGGCTTCTAGTGGAAATGTATATTGCCAATGGTCACTCTTGAGAAGTGTATTGTGTTTACTAAAGCATCTAAAAAATGAGCTACAGAGCACAGGGCACTTGCACTCATGGACGTATATCTTGGGAAAGACAAAAATGGAGAGGACACAGGCACCCCAATGTTTACCGCCTCTCTGTTTAAAAGATCCTCGACTAGGATATAATTTATATGTCTCTGGAGGGAAAAAATGGATAGAGGTGTGGCACTTATGTAGAGTGGAATATTACTCAGCCTGAAAATCAGTGAAATATGGCCAGTTGTAACAACCCCAGAGTAGTTACGTATGATCATTCAAAGTCACATAATTCAAAAAGAAAAAGACATACGATATTACTAATACATGGAATGTAAACGTGGCTACAAATGACCTGAATTACAAAACAGAATGGGGTCTCAAATTTAGAAGACCAACTTATGTTTGCTTAAGGAAAAAGGAGAGTTGGGGAGCTGCATAAAACAAGAGATTGAAATTAGCACAGATACCGTTCCATAAGCCAAATATGTAATAGAAAAAACCTACTCCCTGGTCAACGAAATGGACTCAACACGCCATATTCAACACCTACGAATACACCTGACTAGTAAGAATCTTCAAACTCATGGATTTATATGTCTCCGTAAGAGAATCAAGCGTGAGTACAGCGGCATGAACACAGCAGTGAAAATGCGATAAATCCCATTATCAAAATAAATTACAAAAACAAAACACAATGAGAGTGAAATAGAGAGCAATTCTTAAATAATTCATTCAGGGCTTGTGATGCAACCCGGATTTACCACATCTACACCCAGAGCTGAGTGAGACATAAGGTTGGGCACTTCGGGCTGATAGCATTGGTGAGGTTCGATGAGCAAATGCAGACCCTTTGAAGTCATACAGCATGGTACCCATTCCATGGGTCCCAACTCTCCAAGTTTAAGGGATTCTTCCTTCAGCTAAAACATGCATGGGAAACCCACAGTATGGTGCACCGTGTGACTGGCAAACGTTTTCAAATGCATCTCAGTTTTCGTCCCCTTTTACTCGGGTTCACCATTCCAGACCCTTTACGAACACTCTCCCCACTTGGAGAGTCAGTGCCTTTAACCTCCTGTTGGGCACAGTTTGCAATTTCTGCGCAAGATGAAAAGGAATAGGGAGAACCAATGAGAGACTAGCTCTAGGTGTCTGCACGGGCAAATTTAACGCTCATTTCCCACCAGGAAGAGGAATTAACCAAAGGCTCAGCATGCCGTGCCGGAACCAGATTAGGGCCTGAGGCAATCCTGTGGGTTTGTGGCCAGCTCACAAGATAGCGAGTTGAAGAAATGAGCTCAGGGGCACTGTAACTCACAAACCTGCAGAGTTATAAATGACAGCTATCGTCCAAAAATATATTGAAGGAAGGCTGCGAAGACGACTTGTAAGCGGGGCAGAATCGCAGGAAAACGATTTCAGGGGGTAGACGGGAATTGCATTTAAAGCATAGGAAAAGAGGCAGAACGTCGACAATGATGCTCTTGGCCAAAAAGGGCGTATGCGTTTTTTCCTGAATATATATATTCAGGAAAAAACGCATACGCCCTTTTTGGCCAACCAAGCATGCATGTTAAAGAAATCTGCACTACAATGAAGTCTCACTGCCCCCCGGTCAAAAGGGCCATCTGAAAAAAGTGTAAAATCCAGAAAGGCAGCACAGGCCATGGAGAACAGGGAGCCTTGTTATCCTGATGGTCGGCATGTGAATTGCCAACAGCCACTCTGGAGAAGTGTATGGTATTTCCTGAAACACATAAGAAACAAAGAAACACAGCCTATGGCACTAACACTTATGGTCCTATAGCTTAGGGAAATTAAAATCAAAACCACACAGGCACCCAAAGTTTGGAACGGCTCTGGTTACAAGAACCTCTTGTACGGTACAAGTTAAATATCCCAGAGGGCGAAAAATGGATAAAGAAGTTGTGGTTCTTACGTACAATGGAATATCACTCAGCAATGAAATCTATGTCATCAGGCCCGTAGCGGCATAATGAGTGGATTCAGGTACGATGATTCTACGTGCAATAGGTCACACAGAAAAAGAAACATCATAAGATATCACTAATACACGGAATGTAAACTTGGCTACACATGAAATGAATTACAAAACAGAACAGTGTCTCAAATTTAGAAAACCAACTTATGCTTGCTTTTTGGGAAAGGTGAGTTCGGGTGCTGCATAAAAACAGAGATTGAAATTCGCACTGATACCGTTCCATAAGCCAAATATGTAATAGACAAGACCTACTGCTTGCTCAACGAAATGGGCTCAACACCCCATATTCAACGCCTAGGAATATACCTGCCTAGCAAGAATCTTAAAACCCATGGATTTATATGTGTCCATAAGAGAATCCAGCGTGTGTTCAGTGGCCTAAAGGCAACAGTGAAAATCCGATAAATCACATTATCAAAATAAATTTCAAAAACAAAACACAATGACAGTGAAATAGAGAGCAATTCTTAAATAATTCACTCAGGGCTTCTGATGCAACCTGGATTTACCACATGTACACCCAGTGCTGGGGAGACATAAGGCCGGACACTTCGCCCTGATAGTATTGTTGAGGTTCGGTGAGCAATTGCAGACCCTTTGAAGTCATACTGCATGGTACCCATTCCAAGGGTCCCAACTCTCCAGGTTTAAGGGATTCTTCCTTCCGCTACATCATGTATGGGAAACCCAGAGTATGGTCCACCATGTGATTGGGAAACGTTTTCAAATGCATCTCAGTTTTCGTCCCTTTATACTCGGGTTCACCATTCCAGATGCTTAACTAACACTCTCCCCACTTGGAGAGTCAGTGCCTTTAACCTCCTGTTTGTCACAGTTTGCAATTTCTGCGCAAGATGAACAGGAATAGGGAGAACCAATGAGAGA
This sequence comes from Delphinapterus leucas, assembly GCF_059928025.1. Lineage (NCBI taxonomy): Eukaryota > Metazoa > Chordata > Mammalia > Artiodactyla > Monodontidae > Delphinapterus > Delphinapterus leucas. Next base: position 13,936,684 of record NW_028322236.1, on the reverse strand, counting down.
CTAGCTGTAGGTGTCTGCACGGGCAATTTAATGCTCATTTCTCACCAGGAAGTGGAATTAACCAAAGGCTCAGAATGCCGTGCCGGAACCAGATTAGGGCCTGAAGCAATACTGCGGGTGTGCAGGCAGCTCACAAGATAGCGAGTTGAGCAAAGGAGCTCAGGGGCACTGTAATTCACAAACCTGCAGAGTTATAAATGACAGCTATCGTCCAAAAATATATTGAAGGAAGGCTGCGAAGAGGACTTGAAAGCGGGGCAGAATTCCAGGAAAACGATTTCAGGAGGTAGACGGGAAATGCACTGAAAGCATAGGAGAAGAGGCAGAACCTCGACAATGATGCACTTGTTCAAAAAGTGCATATGCGTTTTTCCCAAGGCCCTCCTTAAAGAGGGTAGGGGGCTCCCAGCATGCTTCAGTGGCCAACAGAGGGCCCACATCGCCAAGGTGACGTGAGCCAGCCAGGCAGGAGTGACCTCACATCAGAGGGCCCACCTCACAGAAGGGTAAGGGACCCAGCCATTATCAGACTCTCACCAGAGGGCCCACATCAGCAAGGGGCTGGGAACCAGGCAGGAGTGTCTTCACACCCGTGGGGCCACATCATCGCAAGTTGAGGTACCCAGCACATGTGGCCTCAAACCAGAGGACCCACATCTCCATGGGTCTTGGAGCGAGGCAGGCAGGATGAACCTCAAAACACGTGGCCCATTGTATAAAAAAGGTGAGGAATCCAGCAGTTGGAACATCCCAGCAGGCGGCCCAGAGCACCGAGGCTATGGGATCCAGGCAATGATGAACTCACAACAGAGGGCCCTCATCATGAAACTGTGAGCAACCTAGCCATTGTGACCTCAGAGCACAAGGCCCACATCCCCATGGGGAAGCGAACCAAGCAGGAGTGTCATCGCACCAGTGGGCACACATCAGAAAATGTGGGGAGCCCAGCAGTTAGGGCCTGATGCCAGAGGGCCCTCATCACCGAGGAGAGGAGGCTACCAGCAGGCTCCAACTGCTACAAGAGGGCCAACGTCGCCAATGCGGGGTGTGCCAGCCAGGCAGGAGTGACCTCAGAGCAGAGGGCCAACCTCAAAAAAGTGTGAGGAACCCAAAGAGGATTAGACTCTCACCAGAGGGCCCACATCACCAAGGGGATAGAAACCAGGCAGGAGTGTCCTCACACCAGCGGGGCCACATCATCGAAAGGTGAGGGACCCAGCACACGTGGCCTCAAACCAGAGGACACACATCACCAAGGGGCTGGGAGTGAGTCAGGCAGGAGGAGTCTCCAAACAGAGGGCCCATAGAAGAGAAAAGGTGAGGAATCCCGCAGTTGGAACCTCCCCGCAGGCGGCCAGGAGCAGCGAGGCTATGGGATCCAGGCCGGAGTGAACTCACACCAGAGGGCCCTCATCATGAAACTGAGCCACCCACCGTTGGGACCTCAGAGCAGAAGGCCCATATTCCCATGGGGTTGGAAACCTGGCAGGAGTGTACTCACACCACAGGGCGCACATCAGAAAATTTTGGGAGCCCAGGAGTTAGAGCCTGACGCCAGAGGGCCCTCATTACCGAGGGGAGGAGACTCCCAGCAGGCACCAACTCCCAACTGAGGGCCCACGTCGCCAAGGTGACGTGTGCCAGTCAGGCAGGAGTGACCTCACAGCAGAGGGCCTACCTCACAGAAGGGTGAGGAAACCAGCCAGGATAAGACTCTCACCAGAGAGTCCACATCACCAAGAGGACCGGAACAAGGCAGGAGTGTCCTCACACCAGTGTGGCCACATTATAGAAAGGTGACGAACCCAGCACATGTGGCCTAAACCAGAGGACCCACATTTCCAAGGTGCTCCGAGTGAGGCAGGCAGGAGTAGCCTAACAACACAGGGCCCACAGAATAAAAAATGTGAGGAATCCAGCAGTTGGAACCCCCCAGCAGGTGGCCCAGAGTACGGAGCCTATGTGATCCAGGCCACAGTGAACTCACAGCAGAGGGCTCACATCATGATACTGTGAGCAACCCAGCTGGTGGGACCTCAGAGCAGAAGGCCCACATCCCCATGGGGATGGGAACGTGGCAGGAGTGTACTCGCACGACAGGGCACATATCAGAAAATTTTGGGAGCCCATGAGTTAGGGCCTGACGCCAGAGGGCCCTCATTACCGAGGGGAGGAGACTCCCAGCAGGCACCAACTCCCAACTGAGGACCCACATCGCCAAGGTGATGTGTGCCAGCCAGGCAGGAGTGACCTCACAGCAGAGGGCCCACCTCCCAGAAGGGTGAGGAATCCAGCCAGGATCAGACTCTCACCAGAGGGCCCCCATCACCAAGGGGATGGGAACCAGGCAGGAGTGTCCTCACACCAGTGGGGCCACATCAATAAAGGTGAGGAAACCGGCACATGTGGCCTCAAACCAGAGGACCCACATCACAAAGGGGCTGGGAGTGAGTCAGGAAGGAGGAGCATGAAAACACAGGACCCAAAGAATAAAAATGGAAAGGAATCCAGCAGTAGGAACCTCCCAGCAGGCGGCTCAGAGCACAGAGTCTATGGGATCTAGGCCTGAGTGAACTAACACCAGAGAGCCAACATCCTGAAACTGTGAACAACACAGGTGTTGGGACCATAGAGCAGAAGGCACATGGGGATGGGAACCTGGCAGGAGTGCCCTCACACCACTTAGCACGTATCAGAAAATGTGGGTAACCAGCAGTTAGGGCCTGATGCCAGAGGGTCTCATCACTGAGGGGAGGAGGCTCCCAGCGGGCTCCAACTGCCACCAGAGGGCCGACGTCGCCAAGGCGGGGTGTGTCAGCCAGGCAGGAGTGACCTCAGAGAAGAGGGCCCACCTCACAGAAGTGTGAGGAGCCCAACCAGGATCAGACTCTCACTGGAGGGCTCACATCACCAAGGGGATGGGAACCAGGCAGGAGTGTCCGCACACCAGTGGGGCCACATCTGCGAAAGGTGAGGAACCCAGCACATGTGGCCTCAAACCAGAGGACACACATCACCAAGGGGCTGGGAGTGAGGCAGGTGTCTGGAGGGGCACATTTAACTCTAATTTCCCACCAGGAAGAGGAATTAACCAAAGGCTCAGAGTGCCGTGCGGGACCCTGATTACGGCCTGAAGCAAACCTGCGGTTCTGTGGCCAGCTTTCAAGGAAACGAGTTAAGAAAGGAAACCACAGGCACTGTAATTCACAAACCTGCAGAGTTATAAATGACAGCTATTGGCAAAAATATATTGAAGTAAGTCTGCACAGAGGACTTGAAAACGAGGCAGAATTGCAGGAATCATATTTCAGGAGGTAGATTGGAATTGCATTTAAAGCATGTGAAAAGCGGCAGATCTTTGACAGTGATGCACTTGGACAAAAAGTGCGTATACATTTTTTCCTGAATATATTCAGGAAAAAACGCATATGCCCTTTGTGGCCAACCAAGAATTCGAGCAATGGAAATCCGCACTACAATGAACTCTCATTTCCCATTCGTCAAAAGAGCCATCTGAAAAAAGTGTAAAACCCAGAAACACAGGACAGGCCATGGAGAACAGGGAGCCTTGTTATGCTGATGGACGGATTGTAAATTGCCAACAGACACTCTGGTGATGTTTATAGTGTATGCTGAAACATCTAAAAAACAAAGCTACAGAGCCTAGGGCACTTCCACTTTTGGCCCTATAGCTTAGGAAAATTAAAATCAACAAGACACAGCCAACACAATATCCAGGGCTGCTGTGTTTACAAGAACCTTGAGTCCAGTACAAATTAAATATCCCAGAAAGAAAAAAATGGATAAAGGAGTTGTCCTACTTACGTACAACGGAATATCACTCAGCAATGAAATCAATGTCATCAGGCCTGTAGCAGCAAATTGAGTGGATTTAAGTATGATGATTCTAAGAGAAATATGTCACACAGAGAAACATAATTATCATAAGATATCACAAATAGAGGGAGTGTAAACTTGGCTACACATAAACTGAATTACAAAACCGAGCAGAGTCTCACATTTAGATAAAAACTTATGCTTGCTTAACGGGAAAGTTGAGTTGGGGTGCTGTATAAAACCAGAGATTGAAATGAGCACACATACCGTTCCATAAGCCAAATATGTAATAGACAAGACCTACTCTTTGCTCAACGAAATAGACTAATCCATGGTGTATCACCTCACACCTGTTAGAATGGGCATCATCAGAAAATCTACAAACAACAAATGCTGGAAAGGGTGCGGAGATAAGGAAACCTCTTCCACTATTGTTGGGAATGTAAATTGATGCAGTCACTGTGGAGAACATTATGGAGTTTCTTATAAAACTAAGAATAGAATTACCATATAATACAGCAATCCCACTACTGGGCATATACCCAGACAAAACCATAAAACGAAAAGAGACATTCACCGCAATGTTCATTGCATCACTATTTACAATATCCAGGTAATGGAAGCAACCTAAATGCCCACAGACAGACGAATGCATAAAGATGAGGTACATATATAAAATGGAATATTACTAAGCCATAAAAAGGAATGAAATTGGGTCATTTGTAGAGACGTTGATGGATCTAGAGACTGTCATACAGAGTGAAGTAAGTCAGAAAGAGAAAAACAAATCCTGTATATAAATGCATATATGTGGAACCTAGAAAAGTTGTACAGATGAAGGGTTTTGCAAGGCAGAAATAGAGCAACAGATGTAGACAACAAACGTATGGACACCAAGGGGGGAAAGCTGTTAGGGGGGTGGTGGTGGGAGGAGTTGAGAGATTGGGATTGGCATGTATACATTTCTATGTATAAAATAGGTAACCAAAAAGAACCTGCTGTATAAAAAAATAAAATAAAATTCAAAATTACAAAAAGTAAAACAGAAAAAATATTCTTCCCTTCACATACATGTATTTATATGAATAAATTATTTCCATGCTTATATCTGTAAATACAAAAAAGAGGAATAAAATCTACCTTGAACCAAAAACGAAAAAAAGAAATAAAAACAGAACCCACCAGTTACACAGAGGAAAACCGTATCAGGGCCCTTGCTCCAGTTGTAAACAATTCTGAAGTTGGTCAGTGGTGGGGAATCATCTCCCATTCAGCCAGCATGCCCCACGCAACAAGCGTCCTCATTGCAAAGCTGGGGGCCCGTGCCGAGGCATCTGTGAGTAAACGTGGGCCGAGCCCCAGGCCAGCTGCTGCAGAAATGTTCCCACCCTTCCCAGGTAAAACACCTGAATATGTACAAGGACTTGAAAGCCTAGAGGAAGGGCCATGGAGCCACATGAGCGACAGCATGCCAGCCGACTTGGTGCCTGCAGGCCAGACAGGATGGTCCTGGCCCTGGGTGCTCTTCTGGAAGCTTTCCATTTCCCTGCCTGAGATACCCCTCCTGTCCCGGCCCCCACTGCTTTCTTCCTTACTCACCTCTGCCCAGGGAGAAATTCCAGCGGCAGGTATGGGTGGCACATCCTCTTCTTTAGCAGGTGGCATCTTGGCAACTGCTGCAGAAAGTCCAGCAGAGCCCCACTCACACTGGGCAACCCACAAAGCCGTGGCCTCTCACTCCCTCCCACCAGTCCAGCCCCGAGACTGCTGACAGGGCAGAAAATGGCGTCAGGCACAGCTGCAGGTGCTCTTGCTGCCTGGAGCGGTGTTTATATTGATCTCAACCCAGGCACACCTGGGGAGGTCCGGCCGGCACGGTCGGGCTTCCCAGGCCAGCCAATAATCACCCCTCAGGGGCTCACAGTTGCAGAAACTGGAACTTGCTGAATCGGCCAGGTCCAAGGAACAGGTGTGGGCTCCTGAGAGTCAGGATAGACAAGGGGCTGCAGCTCTGGCTTGTTTTCTAATTATATTATCTGGCCCATGAGTGGGAGACAACTTCAAGAAAACCCTCTCCTAATGAGAGGAACCCAGGAGTCAGGGAGAGGAGGGGTGGGTGGTGGGTGGAGACAGAGGCCTGGTGCCCCGGGTGCAGTGGAAGTCTCTGGAAGACCAGGTGGAGGGAGGCCACACAGAGTGATGCCCAGGGTCACAGACCTGTCGGAGCTGCTGTTTGTTAGTTCAAGTCCTGCTCTGAGGTGCTCTGTGTCAGATCTGAGTGACAGGTGAGCTGGGAGTGCTCTGCAATGAGGGCGATGTGCATGGCTCCTGTGTGCCCAGCCCTGCCACGGTACCTGAAAGGGTTGCTCTGTATCCTGGGAGGGGCCTGACCACGAGAGCCCCGTGGGCTGGGGTGGGGGTGGGGTACCTGCCCAGGTGAGCTCCATATCCTGGGATTGGCCTGACCTCGAGAGCCCCATGGGCTGCTGGAGTCCTGGTAAAAGATGTCAGGACAGTCAGTGAAGCCACCGAGGATATACCTCCAGTAGTTCCTAAACCCTACACCCTGCTGGTCATTCTACTAACCACCAGGACATGGTATTCTGTATTAGTCTTCAATGAAGCCTTCTTTTGTATTCTATTAGTCCCAGAGTCACAAGAAATTTTGGCTTGTGAGTGGCAGGACTCAACATACAACTAAAACAATACTTCTGGGCCGTCTTGCCCCAAGGGTTCAAAAATTCCCACACCATCTTTGGGGAAAGCTCAGCTAAAGACCTAAAAGTTCTACCTCTGGAAAAGGAAACACTCCTTCAATATGCAGACGACATTCTGATCGCCAGCCCTACTAAGGAGACCTCTGAACTACCAAGCCAATAAAGGATACAAGTTGTCCAAGAAAAAGCTCAAATATCACAGACTATGGTGACCTGCGTGGGCTGCATTCTCACAGAAGGTCGGAGAAGCCCATCCCAGGAAAGGGAAGAAACAATTTACAGCCTTACCCATTTCTAAAACTAGAAGACAGCTTAGGGGTTCCTGGGGAGGCCAGGGTTTGCTGCTTCTGGATCCCTAACTACAGTCTACTAGCTGGGCCTCTATATGAAACACTGAAAGAAAAAGATGATGATCCTTTTGAATAGAATCCAGAAGTGGCCTTTCAAGAATGGAAAGAGCAGTCAATTCAGACCCTTGCCCTGGAACTCCCTAATTTAGCTAAACCCTTTGACCTTTACATTCCTAGTGAAATTTGAATGGCCATTGGAGTATTAGTGCAAAACCTGGGACCACTTGAAATGGAACAATGCAAGAATGCCATCCAGGTAGGATAAACTACGGTCACCAAGGGGCTTGGCCCACCGCCACATCTGGCCAAGATACTGGCAGTATCTGAAAACCTGGAAATCAGCAGCCCAAAAGGCCACCTCCCTCCTAAGGGAAAAGGACCCCACGTGGTGATCCTAACCCCCAACCATGCCCTGAAGTTGCAGGGTTTGCTCCGTGGGCACACTGACCTTGAGTGAGGAGGTCCTCCAACTCCAACCTCCAGAGAGATAACTGGGGCAAAGGGCACCATGACGACTCGTGTGACCATCACTTGACCTGGAGTTTCTCTCATAAAACAACAAGAGTGTGTCCCAAAAGAGTAGACTACTGCTTGCAGGACTTACTGCACCCAGAGGGGAGGTAATAATCTTGGCAGGGGAACCGTATATCACGCTGTCACCATAGAAAAGCCTACAGACACTGTGATGATGGTGGCCAATAAGACCGGCTGGACTCCTGTTTACTTCAAAAGGCTGTTGACTCAGTGGCCATCATGGTCCTTCATCACCACTGACCCTGGACTGTCTGGGAGTTGAGCAGTCAGGGTGCTGACACCTGGTGCTGTTTTTACGTTAATTCAGGGGCCTAACTGAAGAAAGCACAGACTACTGGTCAGAGCATCTAGGCTGGCAGAAACGGTCAGCCTAAGGTGGCCGAACAAATGTGGGGCGGGGTGAAACTGGACCTCACAGCGTCACTGCACATCTCCTTCCTGGACCCTTAAAGGTCATTAGAATCTATAACACTACCAATACTTGTGCTCAGGCGGAGGAGCAGGGAGGCAGGAGGCCTGCGGACAATCAACGTCACCTGGAGGCTGCTGGGGAGAAGTTCAGACCCTCTCCCACAGGTATGAGGGCTCCTAACTCAGCACTCAGCAGTTACAGATGAAGGGTCTGCACCCTCAGCACTCTAAGAATGAGGAAGGGGACAAAATGCAGAAGAGGGGTTTGTCCCAGGCAAAGCCCCTTAAAAATCCCTGGGAGATAAAAATAGAATCTGGGCAATAAAATAAAGTCTAACCTTTTTTATCCTTTGTGCTTTGTCTAATTTCACGTGCTCCTAGGGTCCCGCATACAGAGGTTCAACAGCCGGCACTTCAGACCAGATTTCCTAGTGCAGAATGGCTGGGTCGACACTTCAGCTCCTGGAGCACAGTGCAGACTCCGCGATATAGAGCCTGAGCTGCAGCCAACCAGGCCCTCGAGAGCTCCGCCCCCTCCCTCCCACTGACTCTGACAGGATCTCTACACAGCAGCCCAGCCCACAGCCCACGGGGTAGCACATGCTCTCACCTCTGCATTCTCTGATCAAAATATAAAGTTTCCTTTGCTTCTGAACCAAACTCAGTCTCGATCTGTTGGCTCCAATGACACTGGGCAGGGGGACACTTGTTGGGGTCCACTCTGGAGGATCAGTAACAGAAATTGAGAACATTGTAACTTCAATGAACAGATGTGTGAGCCAAACTGTAATTAACATAGAACAGTGTATAAGGCTCGGGTAAAATAAGATGTTTCTAACACTTCCATTTGATATTTCCATCACTTTATTATAAGCAAGTTCAGTGAAAGGTTTGTCTTATTTGTCAGGTCAATACTAGAGAAACGAAGTGATTTCTTTCCAAGGATGTACATCTAATAATCTTGGTTAAAGCTTCAATCTTGTTTTAAATGCTTTTCCATTGAAAATTATACCTCTCTTTCAGCTCCCCCATTTCTGAGAAGTATAAAATCTTATAATTTATTATTACCAAAGGGGAAAGGTGGGAGGAGGGATAAATTAACAGTTTGGGATTAACACATACACACTGCTATGTATAAAATCGATCATCAACAAGGAAGTACTGTACAGCACAGGGAACTACACTCAATATTTTGCAATAACCTATAAGGGGAAATAATCTGAAAAAAGAATAGATATTTTTATTGACATCATCTATTAATGACAGTTAAAATGGAACCTAACGGAAGCCGGTGGTGAGTGCTTCTGACCCTGAAGACTTCAATCATCTAAAGTTTGGACTCTGCCTACTTCCCAAGGCCCTTAATGAACATATGTGTAGCCGTAGCTTAAAAAATTCCCCAGTTTGGGTTGTGGAGAGACAGTGATTTTGAAAAAGCCCTGGTGTTCTCCTCACATGAATGGGACACTTCCTACAGCTAAAATATGCCTGTCACACCCAGAAGATGGTATACCGTCTGATCGGGAAGAGTTTGGAAAAGGCATCTCATCTCCTCATCTCCTGGTGCTCGGGTTCACCCCTCCAGCGTCTTTACGAACAGTCTCCCCACTTGGAGATGTCAGCACTGTCAACATCCTGTTGCATACAGTTTGGAATTTGTCCAGAGGATGAAGCAGAAGGAGGAGGAACAATGAGAGACAAGTCCTAGGTGTTCGGACAGGCACATGTCACTCTAATTTCCAATCAGGAAGACGAATTGACTAAAAGCTAGGGTTGCCCATGGAAACAGAATAGGGCTTGAGGAAATCCCGCTGCTTTGTGGCCAGTTCCCATAAACACAAGTTGAAAAATGGAACTCAGGGCCGCTAAAATTCACGAAACTGCAGAGTTGAAAATATCTCTCACTGAAAAATGTCTTGAGGAAAGTCAGAGAAAAGGACTTGTAAGCAACGGAGAATGGCAGGAAAGGGATTGGAAGAGGTAGAAAGGACTCGCCATTAAGCACAATAAAAGGGGCTGAACATTGCCAACATTGCAGTTGGCCAAAAAGGGTGTATGCGTCTTTTTCTGTATATATTCAAGAAAAGGGCATACACTTTTTTAGCCAACCAAACAGGTGGGCACTGGAAATCAGTACTACAAAACATATCACTTCGCATCAGTCAGAAGAGCCTTCCTCATAAAGTGTAAACACCAGAAATGCAGGACAGGGCAAGGAGAAAAGGGAGCCCTGTGAGGCTTATAGTGGAAATGTATATTGCCAATGGTCACTCTTGAGAAGTGTATTGTGTTTACTAAAGCATCTAAAAAATGAGCTACAGAGCACAGGGCACTTGCACTCATGGACGTATATCTTGGGAAAGACAAAAATGGAGAGGACACAGGCACCCCAATGTTTACCGCCTCTCTGTTTAAAAGATCCTCGACTAGGATATAATTTATATGTCTCTGGAGGGAAAAAATGGATAGAGGTGTGGCACTTATGTAGAGTGGAATATTACTCAGCCTGAAAATCAGTGAAATATGGCCAGTTGTAACAACCCCAGAGTAGTTACGTATGATCATTCAAAGTCACATAATTCAAAAAGAAAAAGACATACGATATTACTAATACATGGAATGTAAACGTGGCTACAAATGACCTGAATTACAAAACAGAATGGGGTCTCAAATTTAGAAGACCAACTTATGTTTGCTTAAGGAAAAAGGAGAGTTGGGGAGCTGCATAAAACAAGAGATTGAAATTAGCACAGATACCGTTCCATAAGCCAAATATGTAATAGAAAAAACCTACTCCCTGGTCAACGAAATGGACTCAACACGCCATATTCAACACCTACGAATACACCTGACTAGTAAGAATCTTCAAACTCATGGATTTATATGTCTCCGTAAGAGAATCAAGCGTGAGTACAGCGGCATGAACACAGCAGTGAAAATGCGATAAATCCCATTATCAAAATAAATTACAAAAACAAAACACAATGAGAGTGAAATAGAGAGCAATTCTTAAATAATTCATTCAGGGCTTGTGATGCAACCTGGATTTACCACATCTACACCCAGAGCTGAGTGAGACATAAGGTTGGGCACTTCGGGCTGATACCATTGTTGAGGTTCGATGAGCAAATGCAGACCCTTTGAAGTCATACTGCATGGTACCCATTCCATGGGTCCCAAATCTCCAGGATTAAGGGATTCTTTCTTCAGCTAAAACATGCATGGGAAACCCACAGTATGGTGCACCGTGTGACCAGGAAAGGTTTTCAAATGCATCTCAGTTTTCGTCCCCTTTTACTCGGGTTCACCATTCCAGAACCTTTACTAACACTCTCCCCACTTGGAGAGTCAGTGCCTTTAACCTCCTGTTTGGCACAGTTTGCAATTTCTGCGCAAGATGAACAGGAATAGGGAGAACCAATGAGAGACTAGCAGTAAGTGTCTGCACAGGCAAATTTAATGCTCATTTCCCACCAGGAAGAGGAATTAACCAAAGGATCAGCATGCCGTGCCGGAACCAGATTAGGGCCTGAAGCAATCCTGCGGGTTTGCGCCCAGCTCACAAGTTGCGAGTTGAAGAAAGGAGCTCAGGGGCACTGTAACTCACAAACATGCAGAGTTTTAAATGACAGCTATCGTCCAAAAATATATTGAAGGAAGGCTGCGAAGACGACTTGTAAGCGGGGCAGAATTGCAGGAAAACGATTTCAGGGGGTAGACGGGAATTGCATTTAAAGCATAGGAAAAGAGACAGAACGTCGACAATGATGCTCTTGGCCAAAATGGGTGTATGCGTTTTTTCCTGAATTTATTCAGGAAAAAAAGCATATGCGCTTTTTGGCCAACCAAGCAAGCATGTTAAAGAAATCTGCACTACAATGAAGTCTCACTGCCCCCCGGTCAAAAGGGATATCTGAAACAAGTGTAAAATCCACAAAGACAGGACAGGCCAAGGAGAACAGGGAGCCTTGTTATGCTGATGGTCGGGATGTAAATTGCCAACAGCCAATCTGGAGAAGTGTATGGTGTTTCCTGGAACCCCTGAAAAACAAAGCAACGGAGCCTACGGCACTTCCACTTATGGTCTTATAGCTTAGGGAAATTAAAATCAAAAACACACAGCCACCCCAAAGTGTCGGACGGCTCTGTTTACAAGAACCTCTTCTACGGTACAAGTTAAATATCCCAGAATGTGAAAAATGGATAAAGAAGTTGTGGTACGTACGTACAATGGTATATCACTCAGCAATGAAAGCTATGTCATCAGGCCCATCGCGGCATAACGAGTGGATTCAGGTACGATGATTGTAAGGGAAATACGTCACACAGAAAATGAAACATCATAAGATATCACTAATACATGGAATGTAAACTTTGCTACACATGAACTGAATTATAAAACAGAACAGGGTCTCAAATTTAGAAAACCAACTTATGCTTGCTTAAGGGGAAAGGTGAATTGGGGTGCTGCATAAAACCAGAGATAGAAATTAGCACAGATACCTTTCCATAAGCCAAATATATAATAGCCCAGACCTACACCTTGCTCAACGAAATGGACTAAACACCCCATATTCAACGCCTAGGAATACACCTGACTAGTAAGAATCTTCAAACCCATGGATTTATATGTCTCCGTAAGAGAATGAAGCGTGTGTACAGCGGCATGAACGCAGCAGAGAAAATCCGATAAATCCCATTATCAAAATGAATTACAAAAACAAAACACAAGGACAGTGAAATAGAGAGCAATTCTTAAATAATTCATTCAGGGCTTGTGATGCAACCTGGATTTACCACATCTACACCCAGAGCTGAGTGAGACATAAGGTTGGGCACTTCTGGCTGATAGCATTGGTGAGGTTCGATGAGCAAATGCAGACCCTTTGAAGTCATACTGCATGGTACCCATTCCATGGTTCCCACCTCTCCAGATTTAAGGGATTCTTCCTTCAGCTAAAACATGCATGGGAGACCCACAGTATGGTGCACCGTGTGACCGACAAACGTTTTCAAATGCATCTCAGTTTTTGTCCCCTTTTACTTGGGTTCACCATTCCAGACCCTTTACTAACACTCTCACCACTTGGAGAGTCTGTACCTTTAACCTCCTGTTTGGCACAGTTTGCAATTTCTGCGCAAGATGAACAGGAATAGGGAGAACCAATGAGAGACTAGCTGTAGGTGTCTGCACGAGCAAATTTAATGCTCATTTCGCACCAGGAAGAGGAATTAACCAAAGGCTCAGCGTGCCGTGCCGGAACCAGTTTAGGGCCTGAAGCAATCCAGCAGTTTTGCGGCCAGCTTACAAGAAAGCAAGTTGAAGAAAGGAGCTCAGGGACACTGTAACTCACAAACCTGCAGAGTTATAAATGACAGCTATCGTCCAAAAATATATTGAAGGAAGGCTGCGAAGACGACTTGTAAGCGGGGCAGAATTGCAGGAAAACGATTTCAGGGGGTAGACGGGAATTGCATTTAAAGCATAGGAAAAGAGGCAGAACGTGGACAATGATGCTCTTGCCAAAAAGGGCGTATGCGTTTTTTCCTGAATATATTCAGGAAAAAACGCATACGCCCTTTTTGACCAAGCAAGCAAGCATGTTAAAGAAATCTGCCCTACAATGAAGTCTCACTGACCCCCGGTCATAAGGGCCATCTGAAAAATGTGTAAAATCCAGAAAGGCAGCACAGGCCATGGAGAACAGGGAGCCTTGTTATGCTGATGGGCGGGATGTAAATTGCCAACAGCCACTCTGGAGAAGTGTATGGTGTTTCCCGGAACACCGAAAACACAAAGCAACGGAGCCTACGGCACTTCCACTTATGGTCGTATAGCTTAGGGAAATTAAAATCAAAAACACACAGCCACCCCAAACTGTCGGACGGCTCTGTTTACAAGAACCTCGTCTACGGTACAAGTTAAATATCCCAGAACGTGAAAAATGGATAAAGAAGTTGTGGTACGTACGTACAATGGAATATCACTCAGCAACGAAATCTATGTCATCAGGCCCGTAGCGGCATCATGAATTGATTCAAGTACTATGATTCTACTAGAAATAATCTCACAGAAAAAGAAAGATCATAAGATATCACTAATACACGGAATGTAAACTTGGCTACACATGAACTGAATTACAAAACAGAACAGGGTCTCAAATTTAGAAAACCAACTTATGCTTGCTTAAGGGGAAAGGTGAGTTGGCGTGCTGCATAAAACCAGAGATAGAACTTAGCACAGATACCTTTCCATAAGCCAAATATGTAATAGTCAAGACCTACCCCTTGCTCAACGAAATGGACTAAACAGACCATATTCAACCCCTAGGAATACACCTGTGTAGTAAGAATCTTCAAACCCTTGGATTTATATGTCTCTGTAAGAGAGTGAAGCGTGTGTACAGCGGCATGAATGCAGCAGAGAAAATCCGATAAATCCCATTATCAAAATGAATTACACAAACAAAACCCAAGGACAGTGAAATAGAGAGCAATTCTTAAATAATTCATTCAGGGCTTGTGATGCAACCTGGATTTACCACATCTACACCCAGAGCTGAGTGAGACATAAGGTTGGGCACTTCGGGCTGATAGCATTGGTGAGGTTCGATGTGGAAATGCAGACCCTTTGAAGTCATACTGCATGGTACCCATTCCATGGGTCCCAACTCTCCAGGTTTAAGGGATTCTTCCTTCAGCTAAAACATGCATGGGAAACCCACAGTATGGTGCACCGTGTGACCGGCAAACGTTTTCAAATGCCTCTCAGTTTTCGTCCCCTTTTACTCGGGTTCACCATTCCAGACCCTTTACTAACACTCTCCCCACTTGGAGAGTCAGTGCCTTTAACCTCCTGTTTGGCACAGTTTGCAATTTCTGCGCAAGATGAACAGGAATAGGGAGAACCAATGAGAGACTAGCTGTAGGTGTCTGCACGGGCAAATTTAACGCTCATTTCCCACCAGGAGGAGGAATTAACCAAAGGCTCAGCATGCCGTGCCTGAACCAGATTAGGGCCTGACAATCGTGCGGGTTTGCAGCCAGCTCACAAGATAGCGAGTTGAAGAAAGTAGCTCAGGGGCACTGTAACTCACAAACCTGCAGAGTAATAAATGACAGCTATCGTCCAAAAATATATTGAAGGAAGGCTGCGAAGACGACTTGTAAGTGGGGCAGAATCGCAGGAAAACGATTTCAGGGGGTAGACGGGAATTGCATTTAAAGCATAGGAAAAGAGGCAGAACGTCGACAATGATGCTCTTGGCCAAAAAGGGCGTATGCGTTTTTTCCTGAATATATATATTCAGGAAAAAACGCATACGCCCTTTTTGGCCAACCAAGCAAGCATGTTAAAGAAATCTGCACTACAATGAAGTCTCACTGCCCCCCGGTCAAAAGGGCCATCTGAAAAAAGTGTAAAATCCAGAAAGGCAGCACAGGCCATGGAGAACAGGGAGCCTTGTTATGCTGATGGGCGGGATGTAAATTGCCAACAGCCACCCTGGAGAATTGTATGGTGTTTCCCGGAACACCGAAAAAACAAAGCTACAGAGCCTACGGCACTTCCACTTATGGTCCTATTGCTTAGGGAAATTAAAATCAAAAACACACAGCCACCCCAAAGTGTCGGACGGCTCTGTTTACAAGAACCTCGTCTATGGTACAAGTTAAATATCCCAGAATGTGAAAAATGGATAAAGAAGTTGTGGTACGTACGTACAATGGAATATCACACAGCAATGAAATCTATGTCATCAGGCCCGTCGCGGCATAATGAGTGGATTCAGGTACGATGATTCTAAGTGAAATAAGTCACACAGAAAATGAAACATCATAAGATATCACTAATACACGGAATGTAAACTTGGCTACACATGAACTGAATTACAAAACAGAACAGGGTCTCAAATTTAGAAAACCAACTTATGCTTGCTTAAGGGGAAAGGTGAGTTGGTGTGCTGCATAAAACCAGAGATAGAAATTAGCACAGATACCTTTCCATAAGCCAAATATGTAATAGTCAAGACCTACCCCTTGCTCAACGAAATGGACTAAACACCCCATATTCAACGCCTAGGAATACACCTGACTAATAAGAATCTTCAAACCCATGGATTTATATGTCTCCGTAAGAGAATGAAGCGTGTGTACAGCGGCATGAATGCAGCAGAGAAAATCCGATAAATCCCATTATCAAAATGAATTACACAAACAAAACCCAAGGACAGTGAAATAGAGAGCAATTCTTAAATAATTCATTCAGGGCTTGTGATGCAACCTGGATTTACCACATCTACACCCAGAGCTGAGTGAGACATAAGGTTGGGCACTTCGGGCTGATAGCATTGGTGAGGTTCGATAAGCAAATGCAGACCCTTTGAAGTCATACAGCATGGTACCCATTCCATGGGTCCCAACTCTTCAAGTTTAAGGGATTCTTCCTTCAGCTAAAACATGCATGGGAAACCCACAGTATGGTGCACCGTGTGACTGGCAAACGTTTTCAAATGCATCTCAGTTTTCGTCCCCTTTGACTCGGGTTCACCATTCCAGACCCTTTACGAACACTCTCCCCACTTGGAGAGTCAGTGCCTTTAACCTCCTGTTGGGCACAGTTTGCAATTTCTGCGCAAGATGAAAAGGAATAGGGAGAACCAATGAGAGACTAGCTCTAGGTGTCTGCACGGGCAAATTTAACGCTCATTTCCCACCAGGAAGAGGAATTAACCAAAGGCTCAGCATGCCGTGCCGGAACCAGATTAGGGCCTGAGGCAATCCTGTGGGTTTGCGGCCAGCTCACAAGATAGCGAGTTGAAGAAATGAGCTCAGGGGCACTGTAACTCACAAACCTGCAGAGTTATAAATGACAGCTATCGTCCAAAAATATATTGAAGGAAGGCTGCGAAGACGACTTGTAAGTGGGGCAGAATCGCAGGAAAACGATTTCAGGGGGTAGACGGGAATTGCATTTAAAGCATAGGAAAAGAGGCAGAACGTCGACAATGATGCTCTTGGCCAAAAAGGGCGTATGCGTTTTTTCCTGAATATATATATTCAGGAAAAAACGCATACGCCCTTTTTGGCCAACCAAGCAAGCATGTTAAAGAAATCTGCACTACAATGAAGTCTCACTGCCCCCGGTCAAAAGGGCCATCTGAAAAAAGTGTAAAATCCAGAAAGGCAGCACAGGCCATGGAGAACAGGGAGCCTTGTTATGCTGATGGGCGGGATGTAAATTGCCAACAGCCACCCTGGAGAATTGTATGGTGTTTCCCGGAACACCGAAAAAACAAAGCTACAGAGCCTACGGCACTTCCACTTATGGTCCTATTGCTTAGGGAAATTAAAATCAAAAACACACAGCCACCCCAAAGTGTCGGACGGCTCTGTTTACAAGAACCTCGTCTACGGTACAAGTTAAATATCCCAGAATGTGAAAAATGGATAAAGAAGTTGTGGTACGTACGTACAATGGAATATCACACAGCAATGAAATCTATGTCATCAGGCCCGTCGCGGCATAATGAGTGGATTCAGGTACGATGATTCTAAGTGAAATAAGTCACACAGAAAATGAAACATCATAAGATATCACTAATACACGGAATGTAAACTTGGCTACACATGAACTGAATTACAAAACAGAACAGGGTCTCAAATTTAGAAAACCAACTTATGCTTGCTTAAGGGGAAAGGTGAGTTGGGGTGCTGCATAAAACCAGAGATAGAAATTAGCACAGATACCTTTCCATAAGCCAAATATGTAATAGTCAAGACCTACCCCTTGCTCAACGAAATGGACTAAACACCCCATATTCAACGCCTAGGAATACACCTGACTAATAAGAATCTTCAAACCCATGGATTTATATGTCTCCGTAAGAGAATGAAGTGTGTGTACAGCGGCATGAATGCAGCAGAGAAAATCCGATAAATCCCATTATCAAAATGAATTACACAAACAAAACCCAAGGACAGTGAAATAGAGAGCAATTCTTAAATAATTCATTCAGGGCTTGTGATGCAACCTGGATTTACCACATCTACACCCAGAGCTGAGTGAGACATAAGGTTGGGCACTTCGGGCTGATAGCATTGGTGAGGTTCGATGAGCAAATGCAGACCCTTTGAAGTCATACAGCATGGTACCCATTCCATGGGTCCCAACTCTCCAAGTTTAAGGGATTCTTCCTTCAGCTAAAACATGCATGGGAAACCCACAGTATGGTGCACCGTGTGACTGGCAAACGTTTTCAAATGCATCTCAGTTTTCGTCCCCTTTTCCTCGGGTTCACCATTCCAGACCCTTTACTAACACTCTCCCCACTTGGAGAGTCAGTGCCTTTAACCTCCTGTTGGGCACAGTTTGCAATTTCTGCGCAAGATGAAAAGGAATAGGGAGAGCAAATGAGAGACTAGCTCTAGGTGTCTGCACCGGCAAATTTAACGCTCATTTCCCACCAGGAAGAGGAATTAACCAAAGGCTCAGCATGCCGTGCCGGAACCAGATTAGGGCCTGAGGCAATCCTGTGGGTTTGTGGCCAGCTCACAAGATAGCGAGTTGAAGAAATGAGCTCAGGGGCACTGTAACTCACAAACCTGCAGAGTTATAAATGACAGCTATCGTCCAAAAATATATTGAAGGAAGGCTGCGAAGACGACTTGTAAGTGGGGCAGAATCGCAGGAAAACGATTTCAGGGGGTAGACGGGAATTGCATTTAAAGCATAGGAAAAGAGGCAGAACGTCGACAATGATGCTCTTGGCCAAAAAGGGCGTATGCGTTTTTTCCTGAATATATATATTCAGGAAAAAACGCATACGCCCTTTTTGGCCAACCAAGCAAGCATGTTAAAGAAATCTGCACTACAATGAAGTCTCACTGCCCCCGGTCAAAAGGGCCATCTGAAAAAAGTGTAAAATCCAGAAAGGCAGCACAGGCCATGGAGAACAGGGAGCCTTGTTATGCTGATGGGCGGGATGTAAATTGCCAACAGCCACCCTGGAGAATTGTATGGTGTTTCCCGGAACACCGAAAAAACAAAGCTACAGAGCCTACGGCACTTCCACTTATGGTCCTATTGCTTAGGGAAATTAAAATCAAAAACACACAGCCACCCCAAAGTGTCGGACGGCTCTGTTTACAAGAACCTCGTCTACGGTACAAGTTAAATATCCCAGAATGTGAAAAATGGATAAAGAAGTTGTGGTACGTACGTACAATGGAATATCACACAGCAATGAAATCTATGTCATCAGGCCCGTCGCGGCATAATGAGTGGATTCAGGTACGATGATTCTAAGTGAAATAAGTCACACAGAAAATGAAACATCATAAGATATCACTAATACACGGAATGTAAACTTGGCTACACATGAACTGAATTACAAAACAGAACAGGGTCTCAAATTTAGAAAACCAACTTATGCTTGCTTAAGGGGAAAGGTGAGTTGGTGTGCTGCATAAAACCAGAGATAGAAATTAGCACAGATACCTTTCCATAAGCCAAATATGTAATAGTCAAGACCTACCCCTTGCTCAACGAAATGGACTAAACACCCCATATTCAACGCCTAGGAATACACCTGACTAATAAGAATCTTCAAACCCATGGATTTATATGTCTCCATAAGAGAATGAAGCGTGTGTACAGCGGCATGAATGCAGCAGAGAAAATCCGATAAATCCCATTATCAAAATGAATTACACAAACAAAACCCAAGGACAGTGAAATAGAGAGCAATTCTTAAATAATTCATTCAGGGCTTGTGATGCAACCTGGATTTACCACATCTACACCCAGAGCTGAGTGAGACATAAGGTTGGGCACTTCGGGCTGATAGCATTGGTGAGGTTCGATGAGCAAATGCAGACCCTTTGAAGTCATACAGCATGGTACCCATTCCATGGGTCCCAACTCTTCAAGTTTAAGGGATTCTTCCTTCAGCTAAAACATGCATGGGAAACCCACAGTATGGTGCACCGTGTGACTGGCAAACGTTTTCAAATGCATCTCAGTTTTCGTCCCCTTTGACTCGGGTTCACCATTCCAGACCCTTTACGAACACTCTCCCCACTTGGAGAGTCAGTGCCTTTAACCTCCTGTTGGGCACAGTTTGCAATTTCTGCGCAAGATGAAAAGGAATAGGGAGAACCAATGAGACACTAGCTCTAGGTGTCTGCACGGGCAAATTTAACGCTCATTTCCCACCAGGAAGAGGAATTAACCAAAGGCTCAGCATGCCGTGCCGGAACCAGATTAGGGCCTGAGGCAATCCTGTGGGTTTGCGGCCAGCTCACAAGATAGCGAGTTGAAGAAATGAGCTCAGGGGCACTGTAACTCACAAACCTGCAGAGTTATAAATGACAGCTATCGTCCAAAAATATATTGAAGGAAGGCTGCGAAGACGACTTGTAAGTGGGGCAGAATCGCAGGAAAACGATTTCAGGGGGTAGACGGGAATTGCATTTAAAGCATAGGAAAAGAGGCAGAACGTCGACAATGATGCTCTTGGCCAAAAAGGGCGTATGCATTTTTTCCTGAATATATATATTCAGGAAAAAACGCATACGCCCTTTTTGGCCAACCAAGCAAGCATGTTAAAGAAATCTGCACTACAATGAAGTCTCACTGCCCCCGGTCAAAAGGGCCATCTGAAAAAAGTGTAAAATCCAGAAAGGCAGCACAGGCCATGGAGAACAGGGAGCCTTGTTATGCTGATGGGCGGGATGTAAATTGCCAACAGCCACCCTGGAGAATTGTATGGTGTTTCCCGGAACACCGAAAAAACAAAGCTACAGAGCCTACGGCACTTCCACTTATGGTCCTATTGCTTAGGGAAATTAAAATCAAAAACACACAGCCACCCCAAAGTGTCGGACGGCTCTGTTTACAAGAACCTCGTCTACGGTACAAGTTAAATATCCCAGAATGTGAAAAATGGATAAAGAAGTTGTGGTACGTACGTACAATGGAATATCCCTCAGCAATGAAATCTATGTCATCAGGCTCGTCGCGGCATAATGAGTGGATTCAGGTACGATGATTCTAAGTGAAATAAGTCACACAGAAAATGAAACATCATAAGATATCACTACTACACGGAATGTAAACTTGGCTACACATGAACTGAATTACAAAATAGAACAGGGTCTCAAATTTAGAAAACCAACTTATGCTTGCTTAAGGGGAAAGGTGAGTTGGGGTGCTGCATAAAACCAGAGATAGAAATTAGCACAGATACCTTTCCATAAGCCAAATATGTAATAGTCAAGACCTACCCCTTGCTCAACGAAATGGACTAAACACCCCATATTCAACGCCTAGGAATACACCTGACTAGTAAGAATCTTCAAACCCATGGATTTATATGTCTCCGTAAGAGAATGAAGCGTGTGTACAGCGGCATGAATGCAGCAGAGAAAATCCGATAAATCCCATTATCAAAATGAATTACACAAACAAAACCCAAGGACAGTGAAATAGAGAACAATTCTTAAATAATTCATTCAGGGCTTGTGATGCAACCCGGATTTACCACATCTACACCCAGAGCTGAGTGAGACATAAGGTTGGGCACTTCGGGCTGATAGCATTGGTGAGGTTCAATGAGCAAATGCAGACCCTTTGAAGTCATACAGCATGGTACCCATTCCATGGGTCCCAACTCTCCAAGTTTAAGGGATTCTTCCTTCAGCTAAAACATGCATGGGAAACCCACAGTATGGTGCACCGTGTGACTGGCAAACGTTTTCAAATGCATCTCAGTTTTCGTCCCCTTTTACTCGGGTTCACCATTCCAGACCCTTTACGAACACTCTCCCCACTTGGAGAGTCAGTGCCTTTAACCTCCTGTTGGGCACAGTTTGCAATTTCTGCGCAAGATGAAAAGGAATAGGGAGAACCAATGAGAGACTAGCTCTAGGTGTCTGCACCGGCAAATTTAACGCTCATTTCCCACCAGGAAGAGGAATTAACCAAAGGCTCAGCATGCCGTGCCGGAACCAGATTAGGGCCTGAGGCAATCCTGTGGGTTTGTGGCCAGCTCACAAGATAGCGAGTTGAAGAAATGAGCTCAGGGGCACTGTAACTCACAAACCTGCAGAGTTATAAATGACAGCTATCGTTCAAAAATATATTGAAGGAAGGCTGCGAAGACGACTTGTAAGCGGGGCAGAATCGCAGGAAAACGATTTCAGGGGGTAGACGGGAATTGCATTTAAAGCATAGGAAAAGAGGCAGAACGTCGACAATGATGCTCTTGGCCAAAAAGGGCGTATGCGTTTTTTCCTGAATATTCAGGAAAAAACGCATACGCCCTTTTTGGCCAACCAACATGCATGTTAAAGAAATCTGCACTACAATGAAGTCTCACTGCCCCCCGGTCAAAAGGGCCATCTGAAAAAAGTGTAAAATCCAGAAAGGCAGCACAGGCCATGGAGAACAGGGAGCCTTGTTATCCTGATGGTCGGCATGTGAATTGCCAACAGCCACTCTGGAGAAGTGTATGGTATTTCCTGAAACACATAAGAAACAAAGCAACACAGCCTATGGCACTAACACTTATGGTCCTATAGCTTAGGGAAATTAAAATCAAAACCACACAGGCACCCAAAGTTTGGAACGGCTCTGGTTACAAGAACCTCTTGTACGGTACAAGTTAAATATCCCAGAGGGCGAAAAATGGATAAAGAAGTTGTGGTTCTTACGTACAATGGAATATCACTCAGCAATGAAATCTATGTCATCAGGCCCGTAGCGGCATAATGAGTGGATTCAGGTACGATGATTCTACGTGCAATAGGTCACACAGAAAAAGAAACATCATAAGATATCACTAATACACGGAATGTAAACTTGGCTACACATGAAATGAATTACAAAACAGAACAGTGTCTCAAATTTAGAAAACCAACTTATGCTTGCTTTTTGGGAAAGGTGAGTTCGGGTGCTGCATAAAAACAGAGATTGAAATTCGCACTGATACCGTTCCATAAGCCAAATATGTAATAGACAAGACCTACTGCTTGCTCAACGAAATGGGCTCAACACCCCATATTCAACGCCTAGGAATATACCTGCCTAGCAAGAATCTTAAAACCCATGGATTTATATGTGTCCATAAGAGAACCCAGCGTGTGTTCAGTGGCCTAAAGGCAACAGTGAAAATCCGATAAATCACATTATCAAAATAAATTTCAAAAACAAAACACAATGACAGTGAAATAGAGAGCAATTCTTAAATAATTCACTCAGGGCTTCTGATGCAACCTGGATTTACCACATGTACACCCAGTGCTGGGGAGACATAAGGCCGGACACTTCGCCCTGATAGTATTGTTGAGGTTCGGTGAGCAATTGCAGACCCTTTGAAGTCATACTGCATGGTACCCATTCCAAGGGTCCCAACTCTCCAGGTTTAAGGGATTCTTCCTTCCGCTACATCATGTATGGGAAACCCAGAGTATGGTCCACCATGTGATTGGGAAACGTTTTCAAATGCATCTCAGTTTTCGTCCCTTTATACTCGGGTTCACCATTCCAGATGCTTAACTAACACTCTCCCCACTTGGAGAGTCAGTGCCTTTAACCTCCTGTTTGTCACAGTTTGCAATTTCTGCGCAAGATGAACAGGAATAGGGAGAACCAATGAGAGACTAGCTGTAGGTGTCTGCACGGGCAATTTAATGCTCATTTCTCACCAGGAAGTGGAATTAACCAAAGGCTCAGAATGCCGTGCCGGAACCAGATTAGGGCCTGAAGCAATACTGCGGGTGTGCAGGCAGCTCACAAGATAGCGAGTTGAACAAAGGAGCTCAGGGGCACTGTAATTCACAAACCTGCAGAGTTATAAATGACAGCTATCGTCCAAAAATATATTGAAGGAAGGCTGCGAAGAGGACTTGAAAGCGGGGCAGAATTCCAGGAAAACGATTTCAGGAGGTAGACGGGAAATGCACTGAAAGCATAGGAGAAGAGGCAGAACCTCGACAATGATGCACTTGTTCAAAAAGTGCATATGCGTTTTTTCCAAGGCCCTCCTTAAAGAGGGTAGGGGGCTCCCAGCATGCTTCAGTGGCCAACAGAGGGCCCACATCGCCAAGGTGACGTGAGCCAGCCAGGCAGGAGTGACCTCACATCAGAGGGCCCACCTCACAGAAGGGTAAGGGACCCAGCCATTATCAGACTCTCACCAGAGGGCCCACATCAGCAAGGGGCTGGGAACAAGGCAGGAGTGTCTTCACACCCGTGGGGCCACATCATCGCAAGTTGAGGTACCCAGCACATGTGGCCTCAAACCAGAGGACCCACATCTCCATGGGTCTCGGAGCGAGGCAGGCAGGATGAACCTCAAAACACGTGGCCCATTGTATAAAAAAGGTGAGGAATCCAGCAGTTGGAACATCCCAGCAGGCGGCCCAGAGCACCGAGGCTATGGGATCCAGGCAATGATGAACTCACAACAGAGGGCCCTCATCATGAAACTGTGAGCAACCTAGCCATTGTGACCTCAGAGCACAAGGCCCACATCCCCATGGGGAAGCGAACCAAGCAGGAGTGTCATCGCACCAGTGGGCACACATCAGAAAATGTGGGGAGCCCAGCAGTTAGGGCCTGATGCCAGAGGGCCCTCATCACCGAGGAGAGGAGGCTACCAGCAGGCTCCAACTGCTACAAGAGGGCCAACGTCGCCAATGCGGGGTGTGCCAGCCAGGCAGGAGTGACCTCAGAGCAGAGGGCCAACCTCAAAAAAGTGTGAGGAACCCAAAGAGGATTAGACTCTCACCAGAGGGCCCACATCACCAAGGGGATAGAAACCAGGCAGGAGTGTCCTCACACCAGCGGGGCCACATCATCGAAAGGTGAGGGACCCAGCACACGTGGCCTCAAACCAGAGGACACACATCACCAAGGGGCTGGGAGTGAGTCAGGCAGGAGGAGTCTCCAAACAGAGGGCCCATAGAAGAGAAAAGGTGAGGAATCCCGCAGTTGGAACCTCCCCGCAGGCGGCCAGGAGCAGCGAGGCTATGGGATCCAGGCCGGAGTGAACTCACACCAGAGGGCCCTCATCATGAAACTGAGCCACCCACCGTTGGGACCTCAGAGCAGAAGGCCCATATTCCCATGGGGTTGGAAACCTGGCAGGAGTGTACTCACACCACAGGGCGCACATCAGAAAATTTTGGGAGCCCAGGAGTTAGAGCCTGACGCCAGAGGGCCCTCATTACCGAGGGGAGGAGACTCCCAGCAGGCACCAACTCCCAACTGAGGGCCCACGTCGCCAAGGTGACGTGTGCCAGTCAGGCAGGAGTGACCTCACAGCAGAGGGCCTACCTCACAGAAGGGTGAGGAAACCAGCCAGGATAAGACTCTCACCAGAGAGCCCACATCACCAAGGGGACCGGAACAAGGCAGGAGTGTCCTCACACCAGTGTGGCCACATTATAGAAAGGTGACGAACCCAGCACATGTGGCCTAAACCAGAGGACCCACATTTCCAAGGTGCTCCGAGTGAGGCAGGCAGGAGTAGCCTAACAACACAGGGCCCACAGAATAAAAAATGTGAGGAATCCAGCAGTTGGAACCCCCCAGCAGGTGGCCCAGAGTACGGAGCCTATGTGATCCAGGCCACAGTGAACTCACAGCAGAGGGCTCACATCATGACACTGTGAGCAACCCAGCTGGTGGGACCTCAGAGCAGAAGGCCCACATCCCCATGGGGATGGGAACGTGGCAGGAGTGTACTCGCACGACAGGGCACATATCAGAAAATTTTGGGAGCCCATGAGTTAGGGCCTGACGCCAGAGGGCCCTCATTACCGAGGGGAGGAGACTCCCAGCAGGCACCAACTCCCAACTGAGGACCCACATCGCCAAGGTGATGTGTGCCAGCCAGGCAGGAGTGACCTCACAGCAGAGGGCCCACCTCCCAGAAGGGTGAGGAATCCAGCCAGGATCAGACTCTCACCAGAGGGCCCCCATCACCAAGGGGATGGGAACCAGGCAGGAGTGTCCTCACACCAGTGGGGCCACATCAATAAAGGTGAGGAAACCGGCACATGTGGCCTCAAACCAGAGGACCCACATCACAAAGGGGCTGGGAGTGAGTCAGGAAGGAGGAGCATGAAAACACAGGACCCAAAGAATAAAAATGGAAAGGAATCCAGCAGTAGGAACCTCCCAGCAGGCGGCTCAGAGCACAGAGTCTATGGGATCTAGGCCTGAGTGAACTAACACCAGAGAGCCAACATCCTGAAACTGTGAACAACACAGGTGTTGGGACCATAGAGCAGAAGGCACATGGGGATGGGAACCTGGCAGGAGTGCCCTCACACCACTTAGCACGTATCAGAAAATGTGGGTAACCAGCAGTTAGGGCCTGATGCCAGAGGGTCTCATCACTGAGGGGAGGAGGCTCCCAGCGGGCTCCAACTGCCACCAGAGGGCCGACGTCGCCAAGGCGGGGTGTGTCAGCCAGGCAGGAGTGACCTCAGAGAAGAGGGCCCACCTCACAGAAGTGTGAGGAGCCCAACCAGGATCAGACTCTCACTGGAGGGCTCACATCACCAAGGGGATGGGAACCAGGCAGGAGTGTCCGCACACCAGTGGGGCCACATCTGCGAAAGGTGAGGAACCCAGCACATGTGGCCTCAAACCAGAGGACACACATCACCAAGGGGCTGGGAGTGAGGCAGGTGTCTGGAGGGGCACATTTAACTCTAATTTCCCACCAGGAAGAGGAATTAACCAAAGGCTCAGAGTGCCGTGCGGGACCCTGATTACGGCCTGAAGCAAACCTGCGGTTCTGTGGCCAGCTTTCAAGGAAACGAGTTAAGAAAGGAAATCACAGGCACTGTAATTCACAAACCTGCAGAGTTATAAATGACAGCTATTGGCAAAAATATATTGAAGTAAGTCTGCACAGAGGACTTGAAAACGAGGCAGAATTGCAGGAATCATATTTCAGGAGGTAGATTGGAATTGCATTTAAAGCATGTGAAAAGCGGCAGATCTTTGACAGTGATGCACTTGGACAAAAAGTGCGTATACATTTTTTCCTGAATATATTCAGGAAAAAACGCATATGCCCTTTGTGGCCAACCAAGAATTCGAGCAATGGAAATCCGCACTACAATGAACTCTCATTTCCCATTCGTCAAAAGAGCCATCTGAAAAAAGTGTAAAACCCAGAAACACAGGACAGGCCATGGAGAACAGGGAGCCTTGTTATGCTGATGGACGGATTGTAAATTGCCAACAGACACTCTGGTGATGTTTATAGTGTATGCTGAAACATCTAAAAAACAAAGCTACAGAGCCTAGGGCACTTCCACTTTTGGCCCTATAGCTTAGGAAAATTAAAATCAACAAGACACAGCCAACACAATATCCAGGGCTGCTGTGTTTACAAGAACCTTGAGTCCAGTACAAATTAAATATCCCAGAAAGAAAAAAATGGATAAAGGAGTTGTCCTACTTACGTACAACGGAATATCACTCAGCAATGAAATCAATGTCATCAGGCCTGTAGCAGCAAATTGAGTGGATTTAAGTATGATGATTCTAAGAGAAATATGTCACACAGAGAAACATAATTATCATAAGATATCACAAATAGAGGGAGTGTAAACTTGGCTACACATAAACTGAATTACAAAACCGAGCAGAGTCTCACATTTAGATAAAAACTTATGCTTGCTTAACGGGAAAGTTGAGTTGGGGTGCTGTATAAAACCAGAGATTGAAATGAGCACACATACCGTTCCATAAGCCAAATATGTAATAGACAAGACCTACTCTTTGCTCAACGAAATAGACTAATCCATGGTGTATCACCTCACACCTGTTAGAATGGGCATCATCAGAAAATCTACAAACAACAAATGCTGGAAAGGGTGCGGAGATAAGGAAACCTCTTCCACTATTGTTGGGAATGTAAATTGATGCAGTCACTGTGGAGAACATTATGGAGTTTCTTATAAAACTAAGAATAGAATTACCATATAATACAGCAATCCCACTACTGGGCATATACCCAGACAAAACCATAAAACGAAAAGAGACATTCACCGCAATGTTCATTGCATCACTATTTACAATATCCAGGTAATGGAAGCAACCTAAATGCCCACAGACAGACGAATGCATAAAGATGAGGTACATATATAAAATGGAATATTACTAAGCCATAAAAAGGAATGAAATTGGGTCATTTGTAGAGACGTTGATGGATCTAGAGACTGTCATACAGAGTGAAGTAAGTCAGAAAGAGAAAAACAAATCCTGTATATAAATGCATATATGTGGAACCTAGAAAAGTTGTACAGATGAAGGGTTTTGCAAGGCAGAAATAGAGCAACAGATGTAGACAACAAACGTATGGACACCAAGGGGGGAAAGCTGTTAGGGGGGTGGTGGTGGGAGGAGTT
Source organism: Delphinapterus leucas (assembly GCF_059928025.1). Lineage (NCBI taxonomy): Eukaryota > Metazoa > Chordata > Mammalia > Artiodactyla > Monodontidae > Delphinapterus > Delphinapterus leucas. The sequence continues at coordinate 13,908,402 of NW_028322236.1, read as the reverse complement.
GAGAGATTGGGATTGGCATGTATACATTTCTATGTATAAAATAGGTAACCAAAAAGAACCTGCTGTATAAAAAAATAAAATAAAATTCAAAATTACAAAAAGTAAAACAGAAAAAATATTCTTCCCTTCACATACATGTATTTATATGAATAAATTATTTCCATGCTTATATCTGTAAATACAAAAAAGAGGAATAAAATCTACCTTGAACCAAAAACGAAAAAAAGAAATAAAAACAGAACCCACCAGTTACACAGAGGAAAACCGTATCAGGGCCCTTGCTCCAGTTGTAAACAATTCTGAAGTTGGTCAGTGGTGGGGAATCATCTCCCATTCAGCCAGCATGCCCCACGCAACAAGCGTCCTCATTGCAAAGCTGGGGGCCCGTGCCGAGGCATCTGTGAGTAAACGTGGGCCGAGCCCCAGGCCAGCTGCTGCAGAAATGTTCCCACCCTTCCCAGGTAAAACACCTGAATATGTACAAGGACTTGAAAGCCTAGAGGAAGGGCCATGGAGCCACATGAGCGACAGCATGCCAGCCGACTTGGTGCCTGCAGGCCAGACAGGATGGTCCTGGCCCTGGGTGCTCTTCTGGAAGCTTTCCATTTCCCTGCCTGAGATACCCCTCCTGTCCCGGCCCCCACTGCTTTCTTCCTTACTCACCTCTGCCCAGGGAGAAATTCCAGCGGCAGGTATGGGTGGCACATCCTCTTCTTTAGCAGGTGGCATCTTGGCAACTGCTGCAGAAAGTCCAGCAGAGCCCCACTCACACTGGGCAACCCACAAAGCCGTGGCCTCTCACTCCCTCCCACCAGTCCAGCCCCGAGACTGCTGACAGGGCAGAAAATGGCGTCAGGCACAGCTGCAGGTGCTCTTGCTGCCTGGAGCGGTGTTTATATTGATCTCAACCCAGGCACACCTGGGGAGGTCCGGCCGGCACGGTCGGGCTTCCCAGGCCAGCCAATAATCACCCCTCAGGGGCTCACAGTTGCAGAAACTGGAACTTGCTGAATCGGCCAGGTCCAAGGAACAGGTGTGGGCTCCTGAGAGTCAGGATAGACAAGGGGCTGCAGCTCTGGCTTGTTTTCTAATTATATTATCTGGCCCATGAGTGGGAGACAACTTCAAGAAAACCCTCTCCTAATGAGAGGAACCCAGGAGTCAGGGAGAGGAGGGGTGGGTGGTGGGTGGAGACAGAGGCCTGGTGCCCCGGGTGCAGTGGAAATCTCTGGAAGACCAGGTGGAGGGAGGCCACACAGAGTGATGCCCAGGGTCACAGACCTGTCGGAGCTGCTGTTTGTTAGTTCAAGTCCTGCTCTGAGGTGCTCTGTGTCAGATCTGAGTGACAGGTGAGCTGGGAGTGCTCTGCAATGAGGGCGATGTGCATGGCTCCTGTGTGCCCAGCCCTGCCACGGTACCTGAAAGGGTTGCTCTGTATTCTGGGAGGGGCCTGACCACGAGAGCCCCGTGGGCTGGGGTGGGGGTGGGGTACCTGCCCAGGTGAGCTCCATATCCTGGGATTGGCCTGACCTCGAGAGCCCCATGGGCTGCTGGAGTCCTGGTAAAAGATGTCAGGACAGTCAGTGAAGCCACCGAGGATATACCTCCAGTAGTTCCTAAACCCTACACCCTGCTGGTCATTCTACTAACCACCAGGACATGGTATTCTGTATTAGTCTTCAATGAAGCCTTCTTTTGTATTCTATTAGTCCCAGAGTCACAAGAAATTTTGGCTTGTGAGTGGCAGGACTCAACATACAACTAAAACAATACTTCCGGGCCGTGTTGCCCCAAGGGTTCAAAAATTCCCACACCATCTTTGGGGAAAGCTCAGCTAAAGACCTAAAAGTTCTACCTCTGGAAAAGGAAACACTCCTTCAATATGCAGACGACATTCTGATCGCCAGCCCTACTAAGGAGACCTCTGAACTACCAAGCCAATAAAGGATACAAGTTGTCCAAGAAAAAGCTCAAATATCACAGACTATGGTGACCTGCGTGGGCTGCATTCTCACAGAAGGTCGGAGAAGCCCATCCCAGGAAAGGGAAGAAACAATTTACAGCCTTACCCATTTCTAAAACTAGAAGACAGCTTAGGGGTTCCTGGGGAGGCCAGGGTTTGCTGCTTCTGGATCCCTAACTACAGTCTACTAGCTGGGCCTCTATATGAAACACTGAAAGAAAAAGATGATGATCCTTTTGAATAGAATCCAGAAGTGGCCTTTCAAGAATGGAAAGAGCAGTCAATTCAGACCCTTGCCCTGGAACTCCCTAATTTAGCTAAACCCTTTGACCTTTACATTCCTAGTGAAATTTGAATGGCCATTGGAGTATTAGTGCAAAACCTGGGACCACTTGAAATGGAACAATGCAAGAATGCCATCCAGGTAGGATAAACTACGGTCACCAAGGGGCTTGGCCCACCGCCACATCTGGCCAAGATACTGGCAGTATCTGAAAACCTGGAAATCAGCAGCCCAAAAGGCCACCTCCCTCCTAAGGGAAAAGGACCCCACGTGGTGATCCTAACCCCCAACCATGCCCTGAAGTTGCAGGGTTTGCTCCGTGGGCACACTGACCTTGAGTGAGGAGGTCCTCCAACTCCAACCTCCAGAGAGATAACTGGGGCAAAGGGGCACCATGACGACTCGTGTGACCATCACTTGACCTGGAGTTTCTCTCATAAAACAACAAGAGTGTGTCCCAAAAGAGTAGACTACTGCTTGCAGGACTTACTGCACCCAGAGGGGAGGTAATAATCTTGGCAGGGGAACCGTATATCACGCTGTCACCATAGAAAAGCCTACAGACACTGTGATGATGGTGGCCAATAAGACCGGCTGGACTCCTGTTTACTTCAAAAGGCTGTTGACTCAGTGGCCATCATGGTCCTTCATCACCACTGACCCTGGACTGTCTGGGAGTTGAGCAGTCAGGGTGCTGACACCTGGTGCTGTTTTTACGTTAATTCAGGGGCCTAACTGAAGAAAGCACAGACTACTGGTCAGAGCATCTAGGCTGGCAGAAACGGTCAGCCTAAGGTGGCCGAACAAATGTGGGGCGGGGTGAAACTGGACCTCACAGCGTCACTGCACATCTCCTTCCTGGACCCTTAAAGGTCATTAGAATCTATAACACTACCAATACTTGTGCTCAGGCGGAGGAGCAGGGAGGCAGGAGGCCTGCGGACAATCAACGTCACCTGGAGGCTGCTGGGGAGAAGTTCAGACCCTCTCCCACAGGTATGAGGGCTCCTAACTCAGCACTCAGCAGTTACAGATGAAGGGTCTGCACCCTCAGCACTCTAAGAATGAGGAAGGGGACAAAATGCAGAAGAGGGGTTTGTCCCAGGCAAAGCCCCTTAAAAATCCCTGGGAGATAAAAATAGAATCTGGGCAATAAAATAAAGTCTAACCTTTTTTATCCTTTGTGCTTTGTCTAATTTCACGTGCTCCTAGGGTCCCGCATACAGAGGTTCAACAGCCGGCACTTCAGACCAGATTTCCTAGTGCAGAATGGCTGGGTCGACACTTCAGCTCCTGGAGCACAGTGCAGACTCCGCGATATAGAGCCTGAGCTGCAGCCAACCGGGCCCTCGAGAGCTCCGCCCCCTCCCTCCCACTGACTCTGACAGGATCTCTACACAGCAGCCCAGCCCACAGCCCACGGGGTAGCACATGCTCTCACCTCTGCATTCTCTGATCAAAATATAAAGTTTCCTTTGCTTCTGAACCAAACTCAGTCTCGATCTGTTGGCTCCAATGACACTGGGCAGGGGGACACTTGTTGGGGTCCACTCTGGAGGATCAGTAACAGAAATTGAGAACATTGTAACTTCAATGAACAGATGTGTGAGCCAAACTGTAATTAACATAGAACAGTGTATAAGGCTCGGGTAAAATAAGATGTTTCTAACACTTCCATTTGATATTTCCATCACTTTATTATAAGCAAGTTCAGTGAAAGGTTTGTCTTATTTGTCAGGTCAATACTAGAGAAACGAAGTGATTTCTTTCCAAGGATGTACATCTAATAATCTTGGTTAAAGCTTCAATCTTGTTTTAAATGCTTTTCCATTGAAAATTATACCTCTCTTTCAGCTCCCCCATTTCTGAGAAGTATAAAATCTTATAATTTATTATTACCAAAGGGGAAAGGTGGGAGGAGGGATAAATTAACAGTTTGGGATTAACACATACACACTGCTATGTATAAAATCGATCATCAACAAGGAAGTACTGTACAGCACAGGGAACTACACTCAATATTTTGCAATAACCTATAAGGGGAAATAATCTGAAAAAAGAATAGATATTTTTATTGACATCATCTATTAATGACAGTTAAAATGGAACCTAACGGAAGCCGGTGGTGAGTGCTTCTGACCCTGAAGACTTCAATCATCTAAAGTTTGGACTCTGCCTACTTCCCAAGGCCCTTAATGAACATATGTGTAGCCGTAGCTTAAAAAATTCCCCAGTTTGGGTTGTGGAGAGACAGTGATTTTGAAAAAGCCCTGGTGTTCTCCTCACATGAATGGGACACTTCCTACAGCTAAAATATGCCTGTCACACCCAGAAGATGGTATACCGTCTGATCGGGAAGAGTTTGGAAAAGGCATCTCATCTCCTCATCTCCTGGTGCTCGGGTTCACCCCTCCAGCGTCTTTACGAACAGTCTCCCCACTTGGAGATGTCAGCACTGTCAACATCCTGTTGCATACAGTTTGGAATTTGTCCAGAGGATGAAGCAGAAGGAGGAGGAACAATGAGAGACAAGTCCTAGGTGTTCGGACAGGCACATGTCACTCTAATTTCCAATCAGGAAGACGAATTGACTAAAAGCTAGGGTTGCCCATGGAAACAGAATAGGGCTTGAGGAAATCCCGCTGCTTTGTGGCCAGTTCCCATAAACACAAGTTGAAAAATGGAACTCAGGGCCGCTAAAATTCACGAAACTGCAGAGTTGAAAATATCTCTCACTGAAAAATGTCTTGAGGAAAGTCAGAGAAAAGGACTTGTAAGCAACGGAGAATGGCAGGAAAGGGATTGGAAGAGGTAGAAAGGACTCGCCATTAAGCACAATAAAAGGGGCTGAACATTGCCAACATTGCAGTTGGCCAAAAAGGGTGTATGCGTCTTTTTCTGTATATATTCAAGAAAAGGGCATACACTTTTTTAGCCAACCAAACAGGTGGGCACTGGAAATCAGTACTACAAAACATATCACTTCGCATCAGTCAGAAGAGCCTTCCTCATAAAGTGTAAACACCAGAAATGCAGGACAGGGCAAGGAGAAAAGGGAGCCCTGTGAGGCTTATAGTGGAAATGTATATTGCCAATGGTCACTCTTGAGAAGTGTATTGTGTTTACTAAAGCATCTAAAAAATGAGCTACAGAGCACAGGGCACTTGCACTCATGGACGTATATCTTGGGAAAGACAAAAATGGAGAGGACACAGGCACCCCAATGTTTACCGCCTCTCTGTTTAAAAGATCCTCGACTAGGATATAATTTATATGTCTCTGGAGGGAAAAAATGGATAGAGGTGTGGCACTTATGTAGAGTGGAATATTACTCAGCCTGAAAATCAGTGAAATATGGCCAGTTGTAACAACCCCAGAGTAGTTACGTATGATCATTCAAAGTCACATAATTCAAAAAGAAAAAGACATACGATATTACTAATACATGGAATGTAAACGTGGCTACAAATGACCTGAATTACAAAACAGAATGGGGTCTCAAATTTAGAAGACCAACTTATGTTTGCTTAAGGAAAAAGGAGAGTTGGGGAGCTGCATAAAACAAGAGATTGAAATTAGCACAGATACCGTTCCATAAGCCAAATATGTAATAGAAAAAACCTACTCCCTGGTCAACGAAATGGACTCAACACGCCATATTCAACACCTACGAATACACCTGACTAGTAAGAATCTTCAAACTCATGGATTTATATGTCTCCGTAAGAGAATCAAGCGTGAGTACAGCGGCATGAACACAGCAGTGAAAATGCGATAAATCCCATTATCAAAATAAATTACAAAAACAAAACACAATGAGAGTGAAATAGAGAGCAATTCTTAAATAATTCATTCAGGGCTTGTGATGCAACCTGGATTTACCACATCTACACCCAGAGCTGAGTGAGACATAAGGTTGGGCACTTCGGACTGATACCATTGTTGAGGTTCGATGAGCAAATGCAGACCCTTTGAAGTCATACTGCATGGTACCCATTCCATGGGTCCCAAATCTCCAGGATTAAGGGATTCTTTCTTCAGCTAAAACATGCATGGGAAACCCACAGTATGGTGCACCGTGTGACCAGGAAAGGTTTTCAAATGCATCTCAGTTTTCGTCCCCTTTTACTCGGGTTCACCATTCCAGACCCTTTACTAACACTCTCCCCACTTGGAGAGTCAGTGCCTTTAACCTCCTGTTTGGCACAGTTTGCAATTTCTGCGCAAGATGAACAGGAATAGGGAGAACCAATGAGAGACTAGCAGTAAGTGTCTGCACAGGCAAATTTAATGCTCATTTCCCACCAGGAAGAGGAATTAACCAAAGGATCAGCATGCCGTGCCGGAACCAGATTAGGGCCTGAAGCAATCCTGCGGGTTTGCGCCCAGCTCACAAGTTGCGAGTTGAAGAAAGGAGCTCAGGGGCACTGTAACTCACAAACATGCAGAGTTTTAAATGACAGCTATCGTCCAAAAATATATTGAAGGAAGGCTGCGAAGACGACTTGTAAGCGGGGCAGAATTGCAGGAAAACGATTTCAGGGGGTAGACGGGAATTGCATTTAAAGCATAGGAAAAGAGACAGAACGTCGACAATGATGCTCTTGGCCAAAATGGGTGTATGCGTTTTTTCCTGAATTTATTCAGGAAAAAAAGCATATGCGCTTTTTGGCCAACCAAGCAAGCATGTTAAAGAAATCTGCACTACAATGAAGTCTCACTGCCCCCCGGTCAAAAGGGATATCTGAAACAAGTGTAAAATCCACAAAGACAGGACAGGCCAAGGAGAACAGGGAGCCTTGTTATGCTGATGGTCGGGATGTAAATTGCCAACAGCCAATCTGGAGAAGTGTATGGTGTTTCCTGGAACCCCTGAAAAACAAAGCAACGGAGCCTACGGCACTTCCACTTATGGTCTTATAGCTTAGGGAAATTAAAATCAAAAACACACAGCCACCCCAAAGTGTCGGACGGCTCTGTTTACAAGAACCTCTTCTACGGTACAAGTTAAATATCCCAGAATGTGAAAAATGGATAAAGAAGTTGTGGTACGTACGTACAATGGAATATCACTCAGCAATGAAAGCTATGTCATCAGGCCCATCGCGGCATAACGAGTGGATTCAGGTACGATGATTGTAAGGGAAATACGTCACACAGAAAATGAAACATCATAAGATATCACTAATACATGGAATGTAAACTTTGCTACACATGAACTGAATTATAAAACAGAACAGGGTCTCAAATTTAGAAAACCAACTTATGCTTGCTTAAGGGGAAAGGTGAATTGGGGTGCTGCATAAAACCAGAGATAGAAATTAGCACAGATACCTTTCCATAAGCCAAATATATAATAGCCCAGACCTACACCTTGCTCAACGAAATGGACTAAACACCCCATATTCAACGCCTAGGAATACACCTGACTAGTAAGAATCTTCAAACCCATGGATTTATATGTCTCCGTAAGAGAATGAAGCGTGTGTACAGCGGCATGAACGCAGCAGAGAAAATCCGATAAATCCCATTATCAAAATGAATTACAAAAACAAAACACAAGGACAGTGAAATAGAGAGCAATTCTTAAATAATTCATTCAGGGCTTGTGATGCACCTGGATTTACCACATCTACACCCAGAGCTGAGTGAGACATAAGGTTGGGCACTTCTGGCTGATAGCATTGGTGAGGTTCGATGAGCAAATGCAGACCCTTTGAAGTCATACTGCATGGTACCCATTCCATGGTTCCCACCTCTCCAGATTTAAGGGATTCTTCCTTCAGCTAAAACATGCATGGGAGACCCACAGTATGGTGCACCGTGTGACCGACAAACGTTTTCAAATGCATCTCAGTTTTTGTCCCCTTTTACTTGGGTTCACCATTCCAGACCCTTTACTAACACTCTCACCACTTGGAGAGTCTGTACCTTTAACCTCCTGTTTGGCACAGTTTGCAATTTCTGCGCAAGATGAACAGGAATAGGGAGAACCAATGAGAGACTAGCTGTAGGTGTCTGCACGAGCAAATTTAATGCTCATTTCGCACCAGGAAGAGGAATTAACCAAAGGCTCAGCGTGCCGTGCCGGAACCAGTTTAGGGCCTGAAGCAATCCAGCAGTTTTGCGGCCAGCTTACAAGAAAGCAAGTTGAAGAAAGGAGCTCAGGGACACTGTAACTCACAAACCTGCAGAGTTATAAATGACAGCTATCGTCCAAAAATATATTGAAGGAAGGCTGCGAAGACGACTTGTAAGCGGGGCAGAATTGCAGGAAAACGATTTCAGGGGGTAGACGGGAATTGCATTTAAAGCATAGGAAAAGAGGCAGAACGTGGACAATGATGCTCTTGCCAAAAAGGGCGTATGCGTTTTTTCCTGAATATATTCAGGAAAAAACGCATACGCCCTTTTTGGCCAAGCAAGCAAGCATGTTAAATAAATCTGCCCTACAATGAAGTCTCACTGACCCCCGGTCATAAGGGCCATCTGAAAAATGTGTAAAATCCAGAAAGGCAGCACAGGCCATGGAGAACAGGGAGCCTTGTTATGCTGATGGGCGGGATGTAAATTGCCAACAGCCACTCTGGAGAAGTGTATGGTGTTTCCCGGAACACCGAAAACACAAAGCAACGGAGCCTACGGCACTTCCACTTATGGTCGTATAGCTTAGGGAAATTAAAATCAAAAACACACAGCCACCCCAAACTGTCGGACGGCTCTGTTTACAAGAACCTCGTCTACGGTACAAGTTAAATATCCCAGAACGTGAAAAATGGATAAAGAAGTTGTGGTACGTACGTACAATGGAATATCACTCAGCAACGAAATCTATGTCATCAGGCCCGTAGCGGCATCATGAATTGATTCAAGTACTATGATTCTACTAGAAATAATCTCACAGAAAAAGAAAGATCATAAGATATCACTAATACACGGAATGTAAACTTGGCTACACATGAACTGAATTACAAAACAGAACAGGGTCTCAAATTTAGAAAACCAACTTATGCTTGCTTAAGGGGAAAGGTGAGTTGGCGTGCTGCATAAAACCAGAGATAGAACTTAGCACAGATACCTTTCCATAAGCCAAATATGTCATAGTCAAGACCTACCCCTTGCTCAACGAAATGGACTAAACAGACCATATTCAACCCCTAGGAATACACCTGTGTAGTAAGAATCTTCAAACTCATGGATTTATATGTCTCCGTAAGAGAATCAAGCGTGAGTACAGCGGCATGAACACAGCAGTGAAAATGCGATAAATCCCATTATCAAAATAAATTACAAAAACAAAACACAAAGAGAGTGAAATAGAGAGCAATTCTTAAATAATTCATTCAGGGCTTGTGATGCAACCTGGATTTACCACATCTACACCCAGAGCTGAGTGAGACATAAGGTTGGGCACTTCGGGCTGATACCATTGTTGAGGTTCGATGAGCAAATGCAGACCCTTTGAAGTCATACTGCATGGTACCCATTCCATGGGTCCCAAATCTCCAGGATTAAGGGATTCTTTCTTCAGCTAAAACATGCATGGGAAACCCACAGTATGGTGCACCGTGTGACCAGGAAAGGTTTTCAAATGCATCTCAGTTTTCGTCCCCTTTTACTCGGGTTCACCATTCCAGAACCTTTACTAACACTCTCCCCACTTGGAGAGTCAGTGCCTTTAACCTCCTGTTTGGCACAGTTTGCAATTTCTGCGCAAGATGAACAGGAATAGGGAGAACCAATGAGAGACTAGCAGTAAGTGTCTGCACAGGCAAATTTAATGCTCATTTCCCACCAGGAAGAGGAATTAACCAAAGGATCAGCATGCCGTGCCGGAACCAGATTAGGGCCTGAAGCAATCCTGCGGGTTTGCGCCCAGCTCACAAGTTGCGAGTTGAAGAAAGGAGCTCAGGGGCACTGTAACTCACAAACATGCAGAGTTTTAAATGACAGCTATCGTCCAAAAATATATTGAAGGAAGGCTGCGAAGACGACTTGTAAGCGGGGCAGAATTGCAGGAAAACGATTTCAGGGGGTAGACGGGAATTGCATTTAAAGCATAGGAAAAGAGACAGAACGTCGACAATGATGCTCTTGGCCAAAATGGGTGTATGCGTTTTTTCCTGAATTTATTCAGGAAAAAAAGCATATGCGCTTTTTGGCCAACCAAGCAAGCATGTTAAAGAAATCTGCACTACAATGAAGTCTCACTGCCCCCCGGTCAAAAGGGATATCTGAAACAAGTGTAAAATCCACAAAGACAGGACAGGCCAAGGAGAACAGGGAGCCTTGTTATGCTGATGGTCGGGATGTAAATTGCCAACAGCCAATCTGGAGAAGTGTATGGTGTTTCCTGGAACCCCTGAAAAACAAAGCAACGGAGCCTACGGCACTTCCACTTATGGTCTTATAGCTTAGGGAAATTAAAATCAAAAACACACAGCCACCCCAAAGTGTCGGACGGCTCTGTTTACAAGAACCTCTTCTACGGTACAAGTTAAATATCCCAGAATGTGAAAAATGGATAAAGAAGTTGTGGTACGTACGTACAATGGAATATCACTCAGCAATGAAAGCTATGTCATCAGGCCCATCGCGGCATAACGAGTGGATTCAGGTACGATGATTGTAAGGGAAATACGTCACACAGAAAATGAAACATCATAAGATATCACTAATACATGGAATGTAAACTTTGCTACACATGAACTGAATTATAAAACAGAACAGGGTCTCAAATTTAGAAAACCAACTTATGCTTGCTTAAGGGGAAAGGTGAATTGGGGTGCTGCATAAAACCAGAGATAGAAATTAGCACAGATACCTTTCCATAAGCCAAATATATAATAGCCCAGACCTACACCTTGCTCAACGAAATGGACTAAACACCCCATATTCAACGCCTAGGAATACACCTGACTAGTAAGAATCTTCAAACCCATGGATTTATATGTCTCCGTAAGAGAATGAAGCGTGTGTACAGCGGCATGAACGCAGCAGAGAAAATCCGATAAATCCCATTATCAAAATGAATTACAAAAACAAAACACAAGGACAGTGAAATAGAGAGCAATTCTTAAATAATTCATTCAGGGCTTGTGATGCACCTGGATTTACCACATCTACACCCAGAGCTGAGTGAGACATAAGGTTGGGCACTTCTGGCTGATAGCATTGGTGAGGTTCGATGAGCAAATGCAGACCCTTTGAAGTCATACTGCATGGTACCCATTCCATGGTTCCCACCTCTCCAGATTTAAGGGATTCTTCCTTCAGCTAAAACATGCATGGGAGACCCACAGTATGGTGCACCGTGTGACCGACAAACGTTTTCAAATGCATCTCAGTTTTTGTCCCCTTTTACTTGGGTTCACCATTCCAGACCCTTTACTAACACTCTCACCACTTGGAGAGTCTGTACCTTTAACCTCCTGTTTGGCACAGTTTGCAATTTCTGCGCAAGATGAACAGGAATAGGGAGAACCAATGAGAGACTAGCTGTAGGTGTCTGCACGAGCAAATTTAATGCTCATTTCGCACCAGGAAGAGGAATTAACCAAAGGCTCAGCGTGCCGTGCCGGAACCAGTTTAGGGCCTGAAGCAATCCAGCAGTTTTGCGGCCAGCTTACAAGAAAGCAAGTTGAAGAAAGGAGCTCAGGGACACTGTAACTCACAAACCTGCAGAGTTATAAATGACAGCTATCGTCCAAAAATATATTGAAGGAAGGCTGCGAAGACGACTTGTAAGCGGGGCAGAATTGCAGGAAAACGATTTCAGGGGGTAGACGGGAATTGCATTTAAAGCATAGGAAAAGAGGCAGAACGTGGACAATGATGCTCTTGCCAAAAAGGGCGTATGCGTTTTTTCCTGAATATATTCAGGAAAAAACGCATACGCCCTTTTTGGCCAAGCAAGCAAGCATGTTAAAGAAATCTGCCCTACAATGAAGTCTCACTGACCCCCGGTCATAAGGGCCATCTGAAAAATGTGTAAAATCCAGAAAGGCAGCACAGGCCATGGAGAACAGGGAGCCTTGTTATGCTGATGGGCGGGATGTAAATTGCCAACAGCCACTCTGGAGAAGTGTATGGTGTTTCCCGGAACACCGAAAACACAAAGCAACGGAGCCTACGGCACTTCCACTTATGGTCGTATAGCTTAGGGAAATTAAAATCAAAAACACACAGCCACCCCAAACTGTCGGACGGCTCTGTTTACAAGAACCTCGTCTACGGTACAAGTTAAATATCCCAGAACGTGAAAAATGGATAAAGAAGTTGTGGTACGTACGTACAATGGAATATCACTCAGCAACGAAATCTATGTCATCAGGCCCGTAGCGGCATCATGAATTGATTCAAGTACTATGATTCTACTAGAAATAATCTCACAGAAAAAGAAAGATCATAAGATATCACTAATACACGGAATGTAAACTTGGCTACACATGAACTGAATTACAAAACAGAACAGGGTCTCAAATTTAGAAAACCAACTTATGCTTGCTTAAGGGGAAAGGTGAGTTGGCGTGCTGCATAAAACCAGAGATAGAACTTAGCACAGATACCTTTCCATAAGCCAAATATGTCATAGTCAAGACCTACCCCTTGCTCAACGAAATGGACTAAACAGACCATATTCAACCCCTAGGAATACACCTGTGTAGTAAGAATCTTCAAACTCATGGATTTATATGTCTCCGTAAGAGAATCAAGCGTGAGTACAGCGGCATGAACACAGCAGTGAAAATGCGATAAATCCCATTATCAAAATAAATTACAAAAACAAAACACAAAGAGAGTGAAATAGAGAGCAATTCTTAAATAATTCATTCAGGGCTTGTGATGCAACCTGGATTTACCACATCTACACCCAGAGCTGAGTGAGACATAAGGTTGGGCACTTCGGGCTGATACCATTGTTGAGGTTCGATGAGCAAATGCAGACCCTTTGAAGTCATACTGCATGGTACCCATTCCATGGGTCCCAAATCTCCAGGATTAAGGGATTCTTTCTTCAGCTAAAACATGCATGGGAAACCCACAGTATGGTGCACCGTGTGACCAGGAAAGGTTTTCAAATGCATCTCAGTTTTCGTCCCCTTTTACTCGGGTTCACCATTCCAGAACCTTTACTAACACTCTCCCCACTTGGAGAGTCAGTGCCTTTAACCTCCTGTTTGGCACAGTTTGCAATTTCTGCGCAAGATGAACAGGAATAGGGAGAACCAATGAGAGACTAGCAGTAAGTGTCTGCACAGGCAAATTTAATGCTCATTTCCCACCAGGAAGAGGAATTAACCAAAGGATCAGCATGCCGTGCCGGAACCAGATTAGGGCCTGAAGCAATCCTGCGGGTTTGCGCCCAGCTCACAAGTTGCGAGTTGAAGAAAGGAGCTCAGGGGCACTGTAACTCACAAACATGCAGAGTTTTAAATGACAGCTATCGTCCAAAAATATATTGAAGGAAGGCTGCGAAGACGACTTGTAAGCGGGGCAGAATTGCAGGAAAACGATTTCAGGGGGTAGACGGGAATTGCATTTAAAGCATAGGAAAAGAGACAGAACGTCGACAATGATGCTCTTGGCCAAAATGGGTGTATGCGTTTTTTCCTGAATTTATTCAGGAAAAAAAGCATATGCGCTTTTTGGCCAACCAAGCAAGCATGTTAAAGAAATCTGCACTACAATGAAGTCTCACTGCCCCCCGGTCAAAAGGGATATCTGAAACAAGTGTAAAATCCACAAAGACAGGACAGGCCAAGGAGAACAGGGAGCCTTGTTATGCTGATGGTCGGGATGTAAATTGCCAACAGCCAATCTGGAGAAGTGTATGGTGTTTCCTGGAACCCCTGAAAAACAAAGCAACGGAGCCTACGGCACTTCCACTTATGGTCTTATAGCTTAGGGAAATTAAAATCAAAAACACACAGCCACCCCAAAGTGTCGGACGGCTCTGTTTACAAGAACCTCTTCTACGGTACAAGTTAAATATCCCAGAATGTGAAAAATGGATAAAGAAGTTGTGGTACGTACGTACAATGGAATATCACTCAGCAATGAAAGCTATGTCATCAGGCCCATCGCGGCATAACGAGTGGATTCAGGTACGATGATTGTAAGGGAAATACGTCACACAGAAAATGAAACATCATAAGATATCACTAATACATGGAATGTAAACTTTGCTACACATGAACTGAATTATAAAACAGAACAGGGTCTCAAATTTAGAAAACCAACTTATGCTTGCTTAAGGGGAAAGGTGAATTGGGGTGCTGCATAAAACCAGAGATAGAAATTAGCACAGATACCTTTCCATAAGCCAAATATGTAATAGCCAGACCTACACCTTGCTCAACGAAATGGACTAAACACCCCATATTCAACGCCTAGGAATACACCTGACTAGTAAGAATCTTCAAACCCATGGATTTATATGTCTCCGTAAGAGAATGAAGCGTGTGTACAGCGGCATGAACGCAGCAGAGAAAATCCGATAAATCCCATTATCAAAATGAATTACAAAAACAAAACACAAGGACAGTGAAATAGAGAGCAATTCTTAAATAATTCATTCAGGGCTTGTGATGCAACCTGGATTTACCACATCTACACCCAGAGCTGAGTGAGACATAAGGTTGGGCACTTCGGGCTGATAGCATTGGTGAGGTTCGATGAGCAAATGCAGACCCTTTGAAGTCATACTGCATGGTACCCATTCCATGGTTCCCACCTCTCCAGATTTAAGGGATTCTTCCTTCAGCTAAAACATGCATGGGAGACCCACAGTATGGTGCACCGTGTGACCGACAAACGTTTTCAAATGCATCTCAGTTTTTGTCCCCTTTTACTTGGGTTCACCATTCCAGACCCTTTACTAACACTCTCACCACTTGGAGAGTCTGTACCTTTAACCTCCTGTTTGGCACAGTTTGTAATTTCTGCGCAAGATGAACAGGAATAGGGAGAACCAATGAGAGACTAGCTGTAGGTGTCTGCACGAGCAAATTTAATGCTCATTTCGCACCAGGAAGAGGAATTAACCAAAGGCTCAGCGTGCCGTGCCGGAACCAGTTTAGGGCCTGAAGCAATCCAGCAGTTTTGCGGCCAGCTTACAAGAAAGCAAGTTGAAGAAAGGAGCTAAGGGACACTGTATCTCACAAACCTGCAGAGTTATAAATGACAGCTATCGTCCAAAAATATATTGAAGGAAGGCTGCGAAGACGACTTGTAAGCGGGGCAGAATTGCAGGAAAACGATTTCAGGGGGTAGACGGGAATTGCATTTAAAGCATAGGAAAAGAGGCAGAACGTGGACAATGATGCTCTTGGCCAAAAAGGGCGTATGCGTTTTTTCCTGAATATATTCAGGAAAAAACGCATACGCCCTTTTTGGCCAAGCAAGCAAGCATGTTAAAGAAATCTGCCCTACAATGAAGTCTCACTGACCCCCGGTCATAAGGGCCATCTGAAAAAAGTGTAAAATCCAGAAAGGCAGCACAGGCCATGGAGAACAGGGAGCCTGGTTATGCTGATGGGCGGGATGTAAATTGCCAACAGCCACTCTGGAGAAGTGTATGGTGTTTCACGGAACACCGAAAAAACAAAGCTACGGAGCCTACGGCACTTCTACTTATGGTCCTATAGCTTAGGGAAATTAAAATCAAAAACACACAGCCACCCCAAAGTGTCGGACGGCTCTGTTTACAAGAACCTCGTCTACGGTACAAGTTAAATATCCCAGAATGTGAAAAATGGATAAAGAAGTTGTGGTACGTACGTACAATGGAATATCCCTCAGCAATGAAATCTATGTCATCAGGCTCGTCGCGGCATAATGAGTGGATTCAGGTACGATGATTCTAAGTGAAATAAGTCACACAGAAAATGAAACATCATAAGATATCACTACTACACGGAATGTAAACTTGGCTACACATGAACTGAATTACAAAATAGAACAGGGTCTCAAATTTAGAAAACCAACTTATGCTTGCTTAAGGGGAAAGGTGAGTTGGGGTGCTGCATAAAACCAGAGATAGAAATTAGCACAGATACCTTTCCATAAGCCAAATATGTAATAGTCAAGACCTACCCCTTGCTCAACGAAATGGACTAAACACCCCATATTCAACGCCTAGGAATACACCTGACTAGTAAGAATCTTCAAACCCATGGATTTATATGTCTCCGTAAGAGAATGAAGCGTGTGTACAGCGGCATGAATGCAGCAGAGAAAATCCGATAAATCCCATTATCAAAATGAATTACACAAACAAAACCCAAGGACAGTGAAATAGAGAACAATTCTTAAATAATTCATTCAGGGCTTGTGATGCAACCCGGATTTACCACATCTACACCCAGAGCTGAGTGAGACATAAGGTTGGGCACTTCGGGCTGATAGCATTGGTGAGGTTCGATGAGCAAATGCAGACCCTTTGAAGTCATACAGCATGGTACCCATTCCATGGGTCCCAACTCTCCAAGTTTAAGGGATTCTTCCTTCAGCTAAAACATGCATGGGAAACCCACAGTATGGTGCACCGTGTGACTGGCAAACGTTTTCAAATGCATCTCAGTTTTCGTCCCCTTTTAGTCGGGTTCACCATTCCAGACCCTTTACGAACACTCTCCCCACTTGGAGAGTCAGTGCCTTTAACCTCCTGTTGGGCACAGTTTGCAATTTCTGCGCAAGATGAAAAGGAATAGGGAGAACCAATGAGAGACTAGCTCTAGGTGTCTGCACCGGCAAATTTAACGCTCATTTCCCACCAGGAAGAGAAATTAACCAAAGGCTCAGCATGCCGTGCCGGAACCAGATTAGGGCCTGAGGCAATCCTGTGGGTTTGTGGCCAGCTCACAAGATAGCGAGTTGAAGAAATGAGCTCAGGGGCACTGTAACTCACAAACCTGCAGAGTTATAAATGACAGCTATCGTTCAAAAATATATTGAAGGAAGGCTGCGAAGACGACTTGTAAGCGGGGCAGAATCGCAGGAAAACGATTTCAGGGGGTAGACGGGAATTGCATTTAAAGCATAGGAAAAGAGGCAGAACGTCGACAATGATGCTCTTGGCCAAAAAGGGCGTATGCGTTTTTTCCTGAATATTCAGGAAAAAACGCATACGCCCTTTTTGGCCAACCAACATGCATGTTAAAGAAATCTGCACTACAATGAAGTCTCACTGCCCCCCGGTCAAAAGGGCCATCTGAAAAAAGTGTAAAATCCAGAAAGGCAGCACAGGCCATGGAGAACAGGGAGCCTTGTTATCCTGATGGTCGGCATGTGAATTGCCAACAGCCACTCTGGAGAAGTGTATGGTATTTCCTGAAACACATAAGAAACAAAGCAACACAGCCTATGGCACTAACACTTATGGTCCTATAGCTTAGGGAAATTAAAATCAAAACCACACAGGCACCCAAAGTTTGGAACGGCTCTGGTTACAAGAACCTCTTGTACGGTACAAGTTAAATATCCCAGAGGGCGAAAAATGGATAAAGAAGTTGTGGTTCTTACGTACAATGGAATATCACTCAGCAATGAAATCTATGTCATCAGGCCCGTAGCGGCATAATGAGTGGATTCAGGTACGATGATTCTACGTGCAATAGGTCACACAGAAAAAGAAACATCATAAGATATCACTAATACACGGAATGTAAACTTGGCTACACATGAAATGAATTACAAAACAGAACAGTGTCTCAAATTTAGAAAACCAACTTATGCTTGCTTTTTGGGAAAGGTGAGTTCGGGTGCTGCATAAAAACAGAGATTGAAATTCGCACTGATACCGTTCCATAAGCCAAATATGTAATAGACAAGACCTACTGCTTGCTCAACGAAATGGGCTCAACACCCCATATTCAACGCCTAGGAATATACCTGCCTAGCAAGAATCTTAAAACCCATGGATTTATATGTGTCCATAAGAGAACCCAGCGTGTGTTCAGTGGCCTAAAGGCAACAGTGAAAATCCGATAAATCACATTATCAAAATAAATTTCAAAAACAAAACACAATGACAGTGAAATAGAGAGCAATTCTTAAATAATTCACTCAGGGCTTCTGATGCAACCTGGATTTACCACATGTACACCCAGTGCTGGGGAGACATAAGGCCGGACACTTCGCCCTGATAGTATTGTTGAGGTTCGGTGAGCAATTGCAGACCCTTTGAAGTCATACTGCATGGTACCCATTCCAAGGGTCCCAACTCTCCAGGTTTAAGGGATTCTTCCTTCCGCTACATCATGTATGGGAAACCCAGAGTATGGTCCACCATGTGATTGGGAAACGTTTTCAAATGCATCTCAGTTTTCGTCCCTTTATACTCGGGTTCACCATTCCAGATGCTTAACTAACACTCTCCCCACTTGGAGAGTCAGTGCCTTTAACCTCCTGTTTGTCACAGTTTGCAATTTCTGCGCAAGATGAACAGGAATAGGGAGAACCAATGAGAGACTAGCTGTAGGTGTCTGCACGGGCAATTTAATGCTCATTTCTCACCAGGAAGTGGAATTAACCAAAGGCTCAGAATGCCGTGCCGGAACCAGATTAGGGCCTGAAGCAATACTGCGGGTGTGCAGGCAGCTCACAAGATAGCGAGTTGAACAAAGGAGCTCAGGGGCACTGTAATTCACAAACCTGCAGAGTTATAAATGACAGCTATCGTCCAAAAATATATTGAAG
The DNA here is from genome assembly GCF_059928025.1 of Delphinapterus leucas. Lineage (NCBI taxonomy): Eukaryota > Metazoa > Chordata > Mammalia > Artiodactyla > Monodontidae > Delphinapterus > Delphinapterus leucas. The sequence goes on along the minus strand of NW_028322236.1, from coordinate 13,889,455 downwards.
GAAGGCTGCGAAGAGGACTTGAAAGCGGGGCAGAATTCCAGGAAAACGATTTCAGGAGGTAGACGGGAAATGCACTGAAAGCATAGGAGAAGAGGCAGAACCTCGACAATGATGCACTTGTTCAAAAAGTGCATATGCGTTTTTTCCAAGGCCCTCCTTAAAGAGGGTAGGGGGCTCCCAGCATGCTTCAGTGGCCAACAGAGGGCCCACATCGCCAAGGTGACGTGAGCCAGCCAGGCAGGAGTGACCTCACATCAGAGGGCCCACCTCACAGAAGGGTAAGGGACCCAGCCATTATCAGACTCTCACCAGAGGGCCCACATCAGCAAGGGGCTGGGAACAAGGCAGGAGTGTCTTCACACCCGTGGGGCCACATCATCGCAAGTTGAGGTACCCAGCACATGTGGCCTCAAACCAGAGGACCCACATCTCCATGGGTCTCGGAGCGAGGCAGGCAGGATGAACCTCAAAACACGTGGCCCATTGTATAAAAAAGGTGAGGAATCCAGCAGTTGGAACATCCCAGCAGGCGGCCCAGAGCACCGAGGCTATGGGATCCAGGCAATGATGAACTCACAACAGAGGGCCCTCATCATGAAACTGTGAGCAACCTAGCCATTGTGACCTCAGAGCACAAGGCCCACATCCCCATGGGGAAGCGAACCAAGCAGGAGTGTCATCGCACCAGTGGGCACACATCAGAAAATGTGGGGAGCCCAGCAGTTAGGGCCTGATGCCAGAGGGCCCTCATCACCGAGGAGAGGAGGCTACCAGCAGGCTCCAACTGCTACAAGAGGGCCAACGTCGCCAATGCGGGGTGTGCCAGCCAGGCAGGAGTGACCTCAGAGCAGAGGGCCAACCTCAAAAAAGTGTGAGGAACCCAAAGAGGATTAGACTCTCACCAGAGGGCCCACATCACCAAGGGGATAGAAACCAGGCAGGAGTGTCCTCACACCAGCGGGGCCACATCATCGAAAGGTGAGGGACCCAGCACACGTGGCCTCAAACCAGAGGACACACATCACCAAGGGGCTGGGAGTGAGTCAGGCAGGAGGAGTCTCCAAACAGAGGGCCCATAGAAGAGAAAAGGTGAGGAATCCCGCAGTTGGAACCTCCCCGCAGGCGGCCAGGAGCAGCGAGGCTATGGGATCCAGGCCGGAGTGAACTCACACCAGAGGGCCCTCATCATGAAACTGAGCCACCCACCGTTGGGACCTCAGAGCAGAAGGCCCATATTCCCATGGGGTTGGAAACCTGGCAGGAGTGTACTCACACCACAGGGCGCACATCAGAAAATTTTGGGAGCCCAGGAGTTAGAGCCTGACGCCAGAGGGCCCTCATTACCGAGGGGAGGAGACTCCCAGCAGGCACCAACTCCCAACTGAGGGCCCACGTCGCCAAGGTGACGTGTGCCAGTCAGGCAGGAGTGACCTCACAGCAGAGGGCCTACCTCACAGAAGGGTGAGGAAACCAGCCAGGATAAGACTCTCACCAGAGAGCCCACATCACCAAGGGGACCGGAACAAGGCAGGAGTGTCCTCACACCAGTGTGGCCACATTATAGAAAGGTGACGAACCCAGCACATGTGGCCTAAACCAGAGGACCCACATTTCCAAGGTGCTCCGAGTGAGGCAGGCAGGAGTAGCCTAACAACACAGGGCCCACAGAATAAAAAATGTGAGGAATCCAGCAGTTGGAACCCCCCAGCAGGTGGCCCAGAGTACGGAGCCTATGTGATCCAGGCCACAGTGAACTCACAGCAGAGGGCTCACATCATGACACTGTGAGCAACCCAGCTGGTGGGACCTCAGAGCAGAAGGCCCACATCCCCATGGGGATGGGAACGTGGCAGGAGTGTACTCGCACGACAGGGCACATATCAGAAAATTTTGGGAGCCCATGAGTTAGGGCCTGACGCCAGAGGGCCCTCATTACCGAGGGGAGGAGACTCCCAGCAGGCACCAACTCCCAACTGAGGACCCACATCGCCAAGGTGATGTGTGCCAGCCAGGCAGGAGTGACCTCACAGCAGAGGGCCCACCTCCCAGAAGGGTGAGGAATCCAGCCAGGATCAGACTCTCACCAGAGGGCCCCCATCACCAAGGGGATGGGAACCAGGCAGGAGTGTCCTCACACCAGTGGGGCCACATCAATAAAGGTGAGGAAACCGGCACATGTGGCCTCAAACCAGAGGACCCACATCACAAAGGGGCTGGGAGTGAGTCAGGAAGGAGGAGCATGAAAACACAGGACCCAAAGAATAAAAATGGAAAGGAATCCAGCAGTAGGAACCTCCCAGCAGGCGGCTCAGAGCACAGAGTCTATGGGATCTAGGCCTGAGTGAACTAACACCAGAGAGCCAACATCCTGAAACTGTGAACAACACAGGTGTTGGGACCATAGAGCAGAAGGCACATGGGGATGGGAACCTGGCAGGAGTGCCCTCACACCACTTAGCACGTATCAGAAAATGTGGGTAACCAGCAGTTAGGGCCTGATGCCAGAGGGTCTCATCACTGAGGGGAGGAGGCTCCCAGCGGGCTCCAACTGCCACCAGAGGGCCGACGTCGCCAAGGCGGGGTGTGTCAGCCAGGCAGGAGTGACCTCAGAGAAGAGGGCCCACCTCACAGAAGTGTGAGGAGCCCAACCAGGATCAGACTCTCACTGGAGGGCTCACATCACCAAGGGGATGGGAACCAGGCAGGAGTGTCCGCACACCAGTGGGGCCACATCTGCGAAAGGTGAGGAACCCAGCACATGTGGCCTCAAACCAGAGGACACACATCACCAAGGGGCTGGGAGTGAGGCAGGTGTCTGGAGGGGCACATTTAACTCTAATTTCCCACCAGGAAGAGGAATTAACCAAAGGCTCAGAGTGCCGTGCGGGACCCTGATTACGGCCTGAAGCAAACCTGCGGTTCTGTGGCCAGCTTTCAAGGAAACGAGTTAAGAAAGGAAATCACAGGCACTGTAATTCACAAACCTGCAGAGTTATAAATGACAGCTATTGGCAAAAATATATTGAAGTAAGTCTGCACAGAGGACTTGAAAACGAGGCAGAATTGCAGGAATCATATTTCAGGAGGTAGATTGGAATTGCATTTAAAGCATGTGAAAAGCGGCAGATCTTTGACAGTGATGCACTTGGACAAAAAGTGCGTATACATTTTTTCCTGAATATATTCAGGAAAAAACGCATATGCCCTTTGTGGCCAACCAAGAATTCGAGCAATGGAAATCCGCACTACAATGAACTCTCATTTCCCATTCGTCAAAAGAGCCATCTGAAAAAAGTGTAAAACCCAGAAACACAGGACAGGCCATGGAGAACAGGGAGCCTTGTTATGCTGATGGACGGATTGTAAATTGCCAACAGACACTCTGGTGATGTTTATAGTGTATGCTGAAACATCTAAAAAACAAAGCTACAGAGCCTAGGGCACTTCCACTTTTGGCCCTATAGCTTAGGAAAATTAAAATCAACAAGACACAGCCAACACAATATCCAGGGCTGCTGTGTTTACAAGAACCTTGAGTCCAGTACAAATTAAATATCCCAGAAAGAAAAAAATGGATAAAGGAGTTGTCCTACTTACGTACAACGGAATATCACTCAGCAATGAAATCAATGTCATCAGGCCTGTAGCAGCAAATTGAGTGGATTTAAGTATGATGATTCTAAGAGAAATATGTCACACAGAGAAACATAATTATCATAAGATATCACAAATAGAGGGAGTGTAAACTTGGCTACACATAAACTGAATTACAAAACCGAGCAGAGTCTCACATTTAGATAAAAACTTATGCTTGCTTAACGGGAAAGTTGAGTTGGGGTGCTGTATAAAACCAGAGATTGAAATGAGCACACATACCGTTCCATAAGCCAAATATGTAATAGACAAGACCTACTCTTTGCTCAACGAAATAGACTAATCCATGGTGTATCACCTCACACCTGTTAGAATGGGCATCATCAGAAAATCTACAAACAACAAATGCTGGAAAGGGTGCGGAGATAAGGAAACCTCTTCCACTATTGTTGGGAATGTAAATTGATGCAGTCACTGTGGAGAACATTATGGAGTTTCTTATAAAACTAAGAATAGAATTACCATATAATACAGCAATCCCACTACTGGGCATATACCCAGACAAAACCATAAAACGAAAAGAGACATTCACCGCAATGTTCATTGCATCACTATTTACAATATCCAGGTAATGGAAGCAACCTAAATGCCCACAGACAGACGAATGCATAAAGATGAGGTACATATATAAAATGGAATATTACTAAGCCATAAAAAGGAATGAAATTGGGTCATTTGTAGAGACGTTGATGGATCTAGAGACTGTCATACAGAGTGAAGTAAGTCAGAAAGAGAAAAACAAATCCTGTATATAAATGCATATATGTGGAACCTAGAAAAGTTGTACAGATGAAGGGTTTTGCAAGGCAGAAATAGAGCAACAGATGTAGACAACAAACGTATGGACACCAAGGGGGGAAAGCTGTTAGGGGGGTGGTGGTGGGAGGAGTTGAGAGATTGGGATTGGCATGTATACATTTCTATGTATAAAATAGGTAACCAAAAAGAACCTGCTGTATAAAAAAATAAAATAAAATTCAAAATTACAAAAAGTAAAACAGAAAAAATATTCTTCCCTTCACATACATGTATTTATATGAATAAATTATTTCCATGCTTATATCTGTAAATACAAAAAAGAGGAATAAAATCTACCTTGAACCAAAAACGAAAAAAAGAAAAAAAAACAGAACCCACCAGTTACACAGAGGAAAACCGTATCAGGGCCCTTGCTCCAGTTGTAAACAATTCTGAAGTTGGTCAGTGGTGGGGAATCATCTCCCATTCAGCCAGCATGCCCCACGCAACAAGCGTCCTCATTGCAAAGCTGGGGGCCCGTGCCGAGGCATCTGTGAGTAAACGTGGGCCGAGCCCCAGGCCAGCTGCTGCAGAAATGTTCCCACCCTTCCCAGGTAAAACACCTGAATATGTACAAGGACTTGAAAGCCTAGAGGAAGGGCCATGGAGCCACATGAGCGACAGCATGCCAGCCGACTTGGTGCCTGCAGGCCAGACAGGATGGTCCTGGCCCTGGGTGCTCTTCTGGAAGCTTTCCATTTCCCTGCCTGAGATACCCCTCCTGTCCCGGCCCCCACTGCTTTCTTCCTTACTCACCTCTGCCCAGGGAGAAATTCCAGCGGCAGGTATGGGTGGCACATCCTCTTCTTTAGCAGGTGGCATCTTGGCAACTGCTGCAGAAAGTCCAGCAGAGCCCCACTCACACTGGGCAACCCACAAAGCCGTGGCCTCTCACTCCCTCCCACCAGTCCAGCCCCGAGACTGCTGACAGGGCAGAAAATGGCGTCAGGCACAGCTGCAGGTGCTCTTGCTGCCTGGAGCGGTGTTTATATTGATCTCAACCCAGGCACACCTGGGGAGGTCCGGCCGGCACGGTCGGGCTTCCCAGGCCAGCCAATAATCACCCCTCAGGGGCTCACAGTTGCAGAAACTGGAACTTGCTGAATCGGCCAGGTCCAAGGAACAGGTGTGGGCTCCTGAGAGTCAGGATAGACAAGGGGCTGCAGCTCTGGCTTGTTTTCTAATTATATTATCTGGCCCATGAGTGGGAGACAACTTCAAGAAAACCCTCTCCTAATGAGAGGAACCCAGGAGTCAGGGAGAGGAGGGGTGGGTGGTGGGTGGAGACAGAGGCCTGGTGCCCCGGGTGCAGTGGAAGTCTCTGGAAGACCAGGTGGAGGGAGGCCACACAGAGTGATGCCCAGGGTCACAGACCTGTCGGAGCTGCTGTTTGTTAGTTCAAGTCCTGCTCTGAGGTGCTCTGTGTCAGATCTGAGTGACAGGTGAGCTGGGAGTGCTCTGCAATGAGGGCGATGTGCATGGCTCCTGTGTGCCCAGCCCTGCCACGGTACCTGAAAGGGTTGCTCTGTATCCTGGGAGGGGCCTGACCACGAGAGCCCCGTGGGCTGGGGTGGGGGTGGGGTACCTGCCCAGGTGAGCTCCATATCCTGGGATTGGCCTGACCTCGAGAGCCCCATGGGCTGCTGGAGTCCTGGTAAAAGATGTCAGGACAGTCAGTGAAGCCACCGAGGATATACCTCCAGTAGTTCCTAAACCCTACACCCTGCTGGTCATTCTACTAACCACCAGGACATGGTATTCTGTATTAGTCTTCAATGAAGCCTTCTTTTGTATTCTATTAGTCCCAGAGTCACAAGAAATTTTGGCTTGTGAGTGGCAGGACTCAACATACAACTAAAACAATACTTCCGGGCCGTGTTGCCCCAAGGGTTCAAAAATTCCCACACCATCTTTGGGGAAAGCTCAGCTAAAGACCTAAAAGTTCTACCTCTGGAAAAGGAAACACTCCTTCAATATGCAGACGACATTCTGATCGCCAGCCCTACTAAGGAGACCTCTGAACTACCAAGCCAATAAAGGATACAAGTTGTCCAAGAAAAAGCTCAAATATCACAGACTATGGTGACCTGCGTGGGCTGCATTCTCACAGAAGGTCGGAGAAGCCCATCCCAGGAAAGGGAAGAAACAATTTACAGCCTTACCCATTTCTAAAACTAGAAGACAGCTTAGGGGTTCCTGGGGAGGCCAGGGTTTGCTGCTTCTGGATCCCTAACTACAGTCTACTAGCTGGGCCTCTATATGAAACACTGAAAGAAAAAGATGATGATCCTTTTGAATAGAATCCAGAAGTGGCCTTTCAAGAATGGAAAGAGCAGTCAATTCAGACCCTTGCCCTGGAACTCCCTAATTTAGCTAAACCCTTTGACCTTTACATTCCTAGTGAAATTTGAATGGCCATTGGAGTATTAGTGCAAAACCTGGGACCACTTGAAATGGAACAATGCAAGAATGCCATCCAGGTAGGATAAACTACGGTCACCAAGGGGCTTGGCCCACCGCCACATCTGGCCAAGATACTGGCAGTATCTGAAAACCTGGAAATCAGCAGCCCAAAAGGCCACCTCCCTCCTAAGGGAAAAGGACCCCACGTGGTGATCCTAACCCCCAACCATGCCCTGAAGTTGCAGGGTTTGCTCCGTGGGCACACTGACCTTGAGTGAGGAGGTCCTCCAACTCCAACCTCCAGAGAGATAACTGGGGCAAAGGGCACCATGACGACTCGTGTGACCATCACTTGACCTGGAGTTTCTCTCATAAAACAACAAGAGTGTGTCCCAAAAGAGTAGACTACTGCTTGCAGGACTTACTGCACCCAGAGGGGAGGTAATAATCTTGGCAGGGGAACCGTATATCACGCTGTCACCATAGAAAAGCCTACAGACACTGTGATGATGGTGGCCAATAAGACCGGCTGGACTCCTGTTTACTTCAAAAGGCTGTTGACTCAGTGGCCATCATGGTCCTTCATCACCACTGACCCTGGACTGTCTGGGAGTTGAGCAGTCAGGGTGCTGACACCTGGTGCTGTTTTTACGTTAATTCAGGGGCCTAACTGAAGAAAGCACAGACTACTGGTCAGAGCATCTAGGCTGGCAGAAACGGTCAGCCTAAGGTGGCCGAACAAATGTGGGGCGGGGTGAAACTGGACCTCACAGCATCACTGCACATCTCCTTCCTGGACCCTTAAAGGTCATTAGAATCTATAACACTACCAATACTTGTGCTCAGGCGGAGGAGCAGGGAGGCAGGAGGCCTGCGGACAATCAACGTCACCTGGAGGCTGCTGGGGAGAAGTTCAGACCCTCTCCCACAGGTATGAGGGCTCCTAACTCAGCACTCAGCAGTTACAGATGAAGGGTCTGCACCCTCAGCACTCTAAGAATGAGGAAGGGGACAAAATGCAGAAGAGGGGTTTGTCCCAGGCAAAGCCCCTTAAAAATCCCTGGGAGATAAAAATAGAATCTGGGCAATAAAATAAAGTCTAACCTTTTTTATCCTTTGTGCTTTGTCTAATTTCACGTGCTCCTAGGGTCCCGCATACAGAGGTTCAACAGCCGGCACTTCAGACCAGATTTCCTAGTGCAGAATGGCTGGGTCGACACTTCAGCTCCTGGAGCACAGTGCAGACTCCGCGATATAGAGCCTGAGCTGCAGCCAACCGGGCCCTCGAGAGCTCCGCCCCCTCCCTCCCACTGACTCTGACAGGATCTCTACACAGCAGCCCAGCCCACAGCCCACGGGATAGCACATGCTCTCACCTCTGCATTCTCTGATCAAAATATAAAGTTTCCTTTGCTTCTGAACCAAACTCAGTCTCGATCTGTTGGCTCCAATGACACTGGGCAGGGGGACACTTGTTGGGGTCCACTCTGGAGGATCAGTAACAGAAATTGAGAACATTGTAACTTCAATGAACAGATGTGTGAGCCAAACTGTAATTAACATAGAACAGTGTATAAGGCTCGGGTAAAATAAGATGTTTCTAACACTTCCATTTGATATTTCCATCACTTTATTATAAGCAAGTTCAGTGAAAGGTTTGTCTTATTTGTCAGGTCAATACTAGAGAAACGAAGTGATTTCTTTCCAAGGATGTACATCTAATAATCTTGGTTAAAGCTTCAATCTTGTTTTAAATGCTTTTCCATTGAAAATGATACCTCTCTTTCAGCTCCCCCATTTCTGAGAAGTATAAAATCTTATAATTTATTATTACCAAAGGGGAAAGGTGGGAGGAGGGATAAATTAACAGTTTGGGATTAACACATACACACTGCTATGTATAAAATCGATCATCAACAAGGAACTACTGTACAGCACAGGGAACTACACTCAATATTTTGCAATAACCTATAAGGGGAAATAATCTGAAAAAAGAATAGATATTTTTATTGACATCATCTATTAATGACAGTTAAAATGGAACCTAACGGAAGCCGGTGGTGAGTGCTTCTGACCCTGAAGACTTCAATCATCTAAAGTTTGGACTCTGCCTACTTCCCAAGGCCCTTAATGAACATATGTGTAGCCGTAGCTTAAAAAATTCCCCAGTTTGGGTTGTGGAGAGACAGTGATTTTGAAAAAGCCCTGGTGTTCTCCTCACATGAATGGGACACTTCCTACAGCTAAAATATGCCTGTCACACCCAGAAGATGGTATACCGTCTGATCGGGAAGAGTTTGGAAAAGGCATCTCATCTCCTCATCTCCTGGTGCTCGGGTTCACCCCTCCAGCGTCTTTACGAACAGTCTCCCCACTTGGAGATGTCAGCACTGTCAACATCCTGTTGCATACAGTTTGGAATTTGTCCAGAGGATGAAGCAGAAGGAGGAGGAACAATGAGAGACAAGTCCTAGGTGTTCGGACAGGCACATGTCACTCTAATTTCCAATCAGGAAGACGAATTGACTAAAAGCTAGGGTTGCCCATGGAAACAGAATAGGGCTTGAGGAAATCCCGCTGCTTTGTGGCCAGTTCCCATAAACACAAGTTGAAAAATGGAACTCAGGGCCGCTAAAATTCACGAAACTGCAGAGTTGAAAATATCTCTCACTGAAAAATGTCTTGAGGAAAGTCAGAGAAAAGGACTTGTAAGCAACGGAGAATGGCAGGAAAGGGATTGGAAGAGGTAGAAAGGACTCGCCATTAAGCACAATAAAAGGGGCTGAACATTGCCAACATTGCAGTTGGCCAAAAAGGGTGTATGCGTCTTTTTCTGTATATATTCAAGAAAAGGGCATACACTTTTTTAGCCAACCAAACAGGTGGGCACTGGAAATCAGTACTACAAAACATATCACTTCGCATCAGTCAGAAGAGCCTTCCTCATAAAGTGTAAACACCAGAAATGCAGGACAGGGCAAGGAGAAAAGGGAGCCCTGTGAGGCTTCTAGTGGAAATGTATATTGCCAATGGTCACTCTTGAGAAGTGTATTGTGTTTACTAAAGCATCTAAAAAATGAGCTACAGAGCACAGGGCACTTGCACTCATGGACGTATATCTTGGGAAAGACAAAAATGGAGAGGACACAGGCACCCCAATGTTTACCGCCTCTCTGTTTAAAAGATCCTCGACTAGGATATAATTTATATGTCTCTGGAGGGAAAAAATGGATAGAGGTGTGGCACTTATGTAGAGTGGAATATTACTCAGCCTGAAAATCAGTGAAATATGGCCAGTTGTAACAACCCCAGAGTAGTTACGTATGATCATTCAAAGTCACATAATTCAAAAAGAAAAAGACATACGATATTACTAATACATGGAATGTAAACGTGGCTACAAATGACCTGAATTACAAAACAGAATGGGGTCTCAAATTTAGAAGACCAACTTATGTTTGCTTAAGGAAAAAGGAGAGTTGGGGAGCTGCATAAAACAAGAGATTGAAATTAGCACAGATACCGTTCCATAAGCCAAATATGTAATAGAAAAAACCTACTCCCTGGTCAACGAAATGGACTCAACACGCCATATTCAACACCTACGAATACACCTGACTAGTAAGAATCTTCAAACTCATGGATTTATATGTCTCCGTAAGAGAATCAAGCGTGAGTACAGCGGCATGAACACAGCAGTGAAAATGCGATAAATCCCATTATCAAAATAAATTACAAAAACAAAACACAATGAGAGTGAAATAGAGAGCAATTCTTAAATAATTCATTCAGGGCTTGTGATGCAACCCGGATTTACCACATCTACACCCAGAGCTGAGTGAGACATAAGGTTGGGCACTTCGGGCTGATAGCATTGGTGAGGTTCGATGAGCAAATGCAGACCCTTTGAAGTCATACAGCATGGTACCCATTCCATGGGTCCCAACTCTCCAAGTTTAAGGGATTCTTCCTTCAGCTAAAACATGCATGGGAAACCCACAGTATGGTGCACCGTGTGACTGGCAAACGTTTTCAAATGCATCTCAGTTTTCGTCCCCTTTTACTCGGGTTCACCATTCCAGACCCTTTACGAACACTCTCCCCACTTGGAGAGTCAGTGCCTTTAACCTCCTGTTGGGCACAGTTTGCAATTTCTGCGCAAGATGAAAAGGAATAGGGAGAACCAATGAGAGACTAGCTCTAGGTGTCTGCACGGGCAAATTTAACGCTCATTTCCCACCAGGAAGAGGAATTAACCAAAGGCTCAGCATGCCGTGCCGGAACCAGATTAGGGCCTGAGGCAATCCTGTGGGTTTGTGGCCAGCTCACAAGATAGCGAGTTGAAGAAATGAGCTCAGGGGCACTGTAACTCACAAACCTGCAGAGTTATAAATGACAGCTATCGTCCAAAAATATATTGAAGGAAGGCTGCGAAGACGACTTGTAAGCGGGGCAGAATCGCAGGAAAACGATTTCAGGGGGTAGACGGGAATTGCATTTAAAGCATAGGAAAAGAGGCAGAACGTCGACAATGATGCTCTTGGCCAAAAAGGGCGTATGCGTTTTTTCCTGAATATATATATTCAGGAAAAAACGCATACGCCCTTTTTGGCCAACCAAGCATGCATGTTAAAGAAATCTGCACTACAATGAAGTCTCACTGCCCCCCGGTCAAAAGGGCCATCTGAAAAAAGTGTAAAATCCAGAAAGGCAGCACAGGCCATGGAGAACAGGGAGCCTTGTTATCCTGATGGTCGGCATGTGAATTGCCAACAGCCACTCTGGAGAAGTGTATGGTATTTCCTGAAACACATAAGAAACAAAGAAACACAGCCTATGGCACTAACACTTATGGTCCTATAGCTTAGGGAAATTAAAATCAAAACCACACAGGCACCCAAAGTTTGGAACGGCTCTGGTTACAAGAACCTCTTGTACGGTACAAGTTAAATATCCCAGAGGGCGAAAAATGGATAAAGAAGTTGTGGTTCTTACGTACAATGGAATATCACTCAGCAATGAAATCTATGTCATCAGGCCCGTAGCGGCATAATGAGTGGATTCAGGTACGATGATTCTACGTGCAATAGGTCACACAGAAAAAGAAACATCATAAGATATCACTAATACACGGAATGTAAACTTGGCTACACATGAAATGAATTACAAAACAGAACAGTGTCTCAAATTTAGAAAACCAACTTATGCTTGCTTTTTGGGAAAGGTGAGTTCGGGTGCTGCATAAAAACAGAGATTGAAATTCGCACTGATACCGTTCCATAAGCCAAATATGTAATAGACAAGACCTACTGCTTGCTCAACGAAATGGGCTCAACACCCCATATTCAACGCCTAGGAATATACCTGCCTAGCAAGAATCTTAAAACCCATGGATTTATATGTGTCCATAAGAGAATCCAGCGTGTGTTCAGTGGCCTAAAGGCAACAGTGAAAATCCGATAAATCACATTATCAAAATAAATTTCAAAAACAAAACACAATGACAGTGAAATAGAGAGCAATTCTTAAATAATTCACTCAGGGCTTCTGATGCAACCTGGATTTACCACATGTACACCCAGTGCTGGGGAGACATAAGGCCGGACACTTCGCCCTGATAGTATTGTTGAGGTTCGGTGAGCAATTGCAGACCCTTTGAAGTCATACTGCATGGTACCCATTCCAAGGGTCCCAACTCTCCAGGTTTAAGGGATTCTTCCTTCCGCTACATCATGTATGGGAAACCCAGAGTATGGTCCACCATGTGATTGGGAAACGTTTTCAAATGCATCTCAGTTTTCGTCCCTTTATACTCGGGTTCACCATTCCAGATGCTTAACTAACACTCTCCCCACTTGGAGAGTCAGTGCCTTTAACCTCCTGTTTGTCACAGTTTGCAATTTCTGCGCAAGATGAACAGGAATAGGGAGAACCAATGAGAGACTAGCTGTAGGTGTCTGCACGGGCAATTTAATGCTCATTTCTCACCAGGAAGTGGAATTAACCAAAGGCTCAGAATGCCGTGCCGGAACCAGATTAGGGCCTGAAGCAATACTGCGGGTGTGCAGGCAGCTCACAAGATAGCGAGTTGAGCAAAGGAGCTCAGGGGCACTGTAATTCACAAACCTGCAGAGTTATAAATGACAGCTATCGTCCAAAAATATATTGAAGGAAGGCTGCGAAGAGGACTTGAAAGCGGGGCAGAATTCCAGGAAAACGATTTCAGGAGGTAGACGGGAAATGCACTGAAAGCATAGGAGAAGAGGCAGAACCTCGACAATGATGCACTTGTTCAAAAAGTGCATATGCGTTTTTCCCAAGGCCCTCCTTAAAGAGGGTAGGGGGCTCCCAGCATGCTTCAGTGGCCAACAGAGGGCCCACATCGCCAAGGTGACGTGAGCCAGCCAGGCAGGAGTGACCTCACATCAGAGGGCCCACCTCACAGAAGGGTAAGGGACCCAGCCATTATCAGACTCTCACCAGAGGGCCCACATCAGCAAGGGGCTGGGAACCAGGCAGGAGTGTCTTCACACCCGTGGGGCCACATCATCGCAAGTTGAGGTACCCAGCACATGTGGCCTCAAACCAGAGGACCCACATCTCCATGGGTCTTGGAGCGAGGCAGGCAGGATGAACCTCAAAACACGTGGCCCATTGTATAAAAAAGGTGAGGAATCCAGCAGTTGGAACATCCCAGCAGGCGGCCCAGAGCACCGAGGCTATGGGATCCAGGCAATGATGAACTCACAACAGAGGGCCCTCATCATGAAACTGTGAGCAACCTAGCCATTGTGACCTCAGAGCACAAGGCCCACATCCCCATGGGGAAGCGAACCAAGCAGGAGTGTCATCGCACCAGTGGGCACACATCAGAAAATGTGGGGAGCCCAGCAGTTAGGGCCTGATGCCAGAGGGCCCTCATCACCGAGGAGAGGAGGCTACCAGCAGGCTCCAACTGCTACAAGAGGGCCAACGTCGCCAATGCGGGGTGTGCCAGCCAGGCAGGAGTGACCTCAGAGCAGAGGGCCAACCTCAAAAAAGTGTGAGGAACCCAAAGAGGATTAGACTCTCACCAGAGGGCCCACATCACCAAGGGGATAGAAACCAGGCAGGAGTGTCCTCACACCAGCGGGGCCACATCATCGAAAGGTGAGGGACCCAGCACACGTGGCCTCAAACCAGAGGACACACATCACCAAGGGGCTGGGAGTGAGTCAGGCAGGAGGAGTCTCCAAACAGAGGGCCCATAGAAGAGAAAAGGTGAGGAATCCCGCAGTTGGAACCTCCCCGCAGGCGGCCAGGAGCAGCGAGGCTATGGGATCCAGGCCGGAGTGAACTCACACCAGAGGGCCCTCATCATGAAACTGAGCCACCCACCGTTGGGACCTCAGAGCAGAAGGCCCATATTCCCATGGGGTTGGAAACCTGGCAGGAGTGTACTCACACCACAGGGCGCACATCAGAAAATTTTGGGAGCCCAGGAGTTAGAGCCTGACGCCAGAGGGCCCTCATTACCGAGGGGAGGAGACTCCCAGCAGGCACCAACTCCCAACTGAGGGCCCACGTCGCCAAGGTGACGTGTGCCAGTCAGGCAGGAGTGACCTCACAGCAGAGGGCCTACCTCACAGAAGGGTGAGGAAACCAGCCAGGATAAGACTCTCACCAGAGAGTCCACATCACCAAGAGGACCGGAACAAGGCAGGAGTGTCCTCACACCAGTGTGGCCACATTATAGAAAGGTGACGAACCCAGCACATGTGGCCTAAACCAGAGGACCCACATTTCCAAGGTGCTCCGAGTGAGGCAGGCAGGAGTAGCCTAACAACACAGGGCCCACAGAATAAAAAATGTGAGGAATCCAGCAGTTGGAACCCCCCAGCAGGTGGCCCAGAGTACGGAGCCTATGTGATCCAGGCCACAGTGAACTCACAGCAGAGGGCTCACATCATGATACTGTGAGCAACCCAGCTGGTGGGACCTCAGAGCAGAAGGCCCACATCCCCATGGGGATGGGAACGTGGCAGGAGTGTACTCGCACGACAGGGCACATATCAGAAAATTTTGGGAGCCCATGAGTTAGGGCCTGACGCCAGAGGGCCCTCATTACCGAGGGGAGGAGACTCCCAGCAGGCACCAACTCCCAACTGAGGACCCACATCGCCAAGGTGATGTGTGCCAGCCAGGCAGGAGTGACCTCACAGCAGAGGGCCCACCTCCCAGAAGGGTGAGGAATCCAGCCAGGATCAGACTCTCACCAGAGGGCCCCCATCACCAAGGGGATGGGAACCAGGCAGGAGTGTCCTCACACCAGTGGGGCCACATCAATAAAGGTGAGGAAACCGGCACATGTGGCCTCAAACCAGAGGACCCACATCACAAAGGGGCTGGGAGTGAGTCAGGAAGGAGGAGCATGAAAACACAGGACCCAAAGAATAAAAATGGAAAGGAATCCAGCAGTAGGAACCTCCCAGCAGGCGGCTCAGAGCACAGAGTCTATGGGATCTAGGCCTGAGTGAACTAACACCAGAGAGCCAACATCCTGAAACTGTGAACAACACAGGTGTTGGGACCATAGAGCAGAAGGCACATGGGGATGGGAACCTGGCAGGAGTGCCCTCACACCACTTAGCACGTATCAGAAAATGTGGGTAACCAGCAGTTAGGGCCTGATGCCAGAGGGTCTCATCACTGAGGGGAGGAGGCTCCCAGCGGGCTCCAACTGCCACCAGAGGGCCGACGTCGCCAAGGCGGGGTGTGTCAGCCAGGCAGGAGTGACCTCAGAGAAGAGGGCCCACCTCACAGAAGTGTGAGGAGCCCAACCAGGATCAGACTCTCACTGGAGGGCTCACATCACCAAGGGGATGGGAACCAGGCAGGAGTGTCCGCACACCAGTGGGGCCACATCTGCGAAAGGTGAGGAACCCAGCACATGTGGCCTCAAACCAGAGGACACACATCACCAAGGGGCTGGGAGTGAGGCAGGTGTCTGGAGGGGCACATTTAACTCTAATTTCCCACCAGGAAGAGGAATTAACCAAAGGCTCAGAGTGCCGTGCGGGACCCTGATTACGGCCTGAAGCAAACCTGCGGTTCTGTGGCCAGCTTTCAAGGAAACGAGTTAAGAAAGGAAACCACAGGCACTGTAATTCACAAACCTGCAGAGTTATAAATGACAGCTATTGGCAAAAATATATTGAAGTAAGTCTGCACAGAGGACTTGAAAACGAGGCAGAATTGCAGGAATCATATTTCAGGAGGTAGATTGGAATTGCATTTAAAGCATGTGAAAAGCGGCAGATCTTTGACAGTGATGCACTTGGACAAAAAGTGCGTATACATTTTTTCCTGAATATATTCAGGAAAAAACGCATATGCCCTTTGTGGCCAACCAAGAATTCGAGCAATGGAAATCCGCACTACAATGAACTCTCATTTCCCATTCGTCAAAAGAGCCATCTGAAAAAAGTGTAAAACCCAGAAACACAGGACAGGCCATGGAGAACAGGGAGCCTTGTTATGCTGATGGACGGATTGTAAATTGCCAACAGACACTCTGGTGATGTTTATAGTGTATGCTGAAACATCTAAAAAACAAAGCTACAGAGCCTAGGGCACTTCCACTTTTGGCCCTATAGCTTAGGAAAATTAAAATCAACAAGACACAGCCAACACAATATCCAGGGCTGCTGTGTTTACAAGAACCTTGAGTCCAGTACAAATTAAATATCCCAGAAAGAAAAAAATGGATAAAGGAGTTGTCCTACTTACGTACAACGGAATATCACTCAGCAATGAAATCAATGTCATCAGGCCTGTAGCAGCAAATTGAGTGGATTTAAGTATGATGATTCTAAGAGAAATATGTCACACAGAGAAACATAATTATCATAAGATATCACAAATAGAGGGAGTGTAAACTTGGCTACACATAAACTGAATTACAAAACCGAGCAGAGTCTCACATTTAGATAAAAACTTATGCTTGCTTAACGGGAAAGTTGAGTTGGGGTGCTGTATAAAACCAGAGATTGAAATGAGCACACATACCGTTCCATAAGCCAAATATGTAATAGACAAGACCTACTCTTTGCTCAACGAAATAGACTAATCCATGGTGTATCACCTCACACCTGTTAGAATGGGCATCATCAGAAAATCTACAAACAACAAATGCTGGAAAGGGTGCGGAGATAAGGAAACCTCTTCCACTATTGTTGGGAATGTAAATTGATGCAGTCACTGTGGAGAACATTATGGAGTTTCTTATAAAACTAAGAATAGAATTACCATATAATACAGCAATCCCACTACTGGGCATATACCCAGACAAAACCATAAAACGAAAAGAGACATTCACCGCAATGTTCATTGCATCACTATTTACAATATCCAGGTAATGGAAGCAACCTAAATGCCCACAGACAGACGAATGCATAAAGATGAGGTACATATATAAAATGGAATATTACTAAGCCATAAAAAGGAATGAAATTGGGTCATTTGTAGAGACGTTGATGGATCTAGAGACTGTCATACAGAGTGAAGTAAGTCAGAAAGAGAAAAACAAATCCTGTATATAAATGCATATATGTGGAACCTAGAAAAGTTGTACAGATGAAGGGTTTTGCAAGGCAGAAATAGAGCAACAGATGTAGACAACAAACGTATGGACACCAAGGGGGGAAAGCTGTTAGGGGGGTGGTGGTGGGAGGAGTTGAGAGATTGGGATTGGCATGTATACATTTCTATGTATAAAATAGGTAACCAAAAAGAACCTGCTGTATAAAAAAATAAAATAAAATTCAAAATTACAAAAAGTAAAACAGAAAAAATATTCTTCCCTTCACATACATGTATTTATATGAATAAATTATTTCCATGCTTATATCTGTAAATACAAAAAAGAGGAATAAAATCTACCTTGAACCAAAAACGAAAAAAAGAAATAAAAACAGAACCCACCAGTTACACAGAGGAAAACCGTATCAGGGCCCTTGCTCCAGTTGTAAACAATTCTGAAGTTGGTCAGTGGTGGGGAATCATCTCCCATTCAGCCAGCATGCCCCACGCAACAAGCGTCCTCATTGCAAAGCTGGGGGCCCGTGCCGAGGCATCTGTGAGTAAACGTGGGCCGAGCCCCAGGCCAGCTGCTGCAGAAATGTTCCCACCCTTCCCAGGTAAAACACCTGAATATGTACAAGGACTTGAAAGCCTAGAGGAAGGGCCATGGAGCCACATGAGCGACAGCATGCCAGCCGACTTGGTGCCTGCAGGCCAGACAGGATGGTCCTGGCCCTGGGTGCTCTTCTGGAAGCTTTCCATTTCCCTGCCTGAGATACCCCTCCTGTCCCGGCCCCCACTGCTTTCTTCCTTACTCACCTCTGCCCAGGGAGAAATTCCAGCGGCAGGTATGGGTGGCACATCCTCTTCTTTAGCAGGTGGCATCTTGGCAACTGCTGCAGAAAGTCCAGCAGAGCCCCACTCACACTGGGCAACCCACAAAGCCGTGGCCTCTCACTCCCTCCCACCAGTCCAGCCCCGAGACTGCTGACAGGGCAGAAAATGGCGTCAGGCACAGCTGCAGGTGCTCTTGCTGCCTGGAGCGGTGTTTATATTGATCTCAACCCAGGCACACCTGGGGAGGTCCGGCCGGCACGGTCGGGCTTCCCAGGCCAGCCAATAATCACCCCTCAGGGGCTCACAGTTGCAGAAACTGGAACTTGCTGAATCGGCCAGGTCCAAGGAACAGGTGTGGGCTCCTGAGAGTCAGGATAGACAAGGGGCTGCAGCTCTGGCTTGTTTTCTAATTATATTATCTGGCCCATGAGTGGGAGACAACTTCAAGAAAACCCTCTCCTAATGAGAGGAACCCAGGAGTCAGGGAGAGGAGGGGTGGGTGGTGGGTGGAGACAGAGGCCTGGTGCCCCGGGTGCAGTGGAAGTCTCTGGAAGACCAGGTGGAGGGAGGCCACACAGAGTGATGCCCAGGGTCACAGACCTGTCGGAGCTGCTGTTTGTTAGTTCAAGTCCTGCTCTGAGGTGCTCTGTGTCAGATCTGAGTGACAGGTGAGCTGGGAGTGCTCTGCAATGAGGGCGATGTGCATGGCTCCTGTGTGCCCAGCCCTGCCACGGTACCTGAAAGGGTTGCTCTGTATCCTGGGAGGGGCCTGACCACGAGAGCCCCGTGGGCTGGGGTGGGGGTGGGGTACCTGCCCAGGTGAGCTCCATATCCTGGGATTGGCCTGACCTCGAGAGCCCCATGGGCTGCTGGAGTCCTGGTAAAAGATGTCAGGACAGTCAGTGAAGCCACCGAGGATATACCTCCAGTAGTTCCTAAACCCTACACCCTGCTGGTCATTCTACTAACCACCAGGACATGGTATTCTGTATTAGTCTTCAATGAAGCCTTCTTTTGTATTCTATTAGTCCCAGAGTCACAAGAAATTTTGGCTTGTGAGTGGCAGGACTCAACATACAACTAAAACAATACTTCTGGGCCGTCTTGCCCCAAGGGTTCAAAAATTCCCACACCATCTTTGGGGAAAGCTCAGCTAAAGACCTAAAAGTTCTACCTCTGGAAAAGGAAACACTCCTTCAATATGCAGACGACATTCTGATCGCCAGCCCTACTAAGGAGACCTCTGAACTACCAAGCCAATAAAGGATACAAGTTGTCCAAGAAAAAGCTCAAATATCACAGACTATGGTGACCTGCGTGGGCTGCATTCTCACAGAAGGTCGGAGAAGCCCATCCCAGGAAAGGGAAGAAACAATTTACAGCCTTACCCATTTCTAAAACTAGAAGACAGCTTAGGGGTTCCTGGGGAGGCCAGGGTTTGCTGCTTCTGGATCCCTAACTACAGTCTACTAGCTGGGCCTCTATATGAAACACTGAAAGAAAAAGATGATGATCCTTTTGAATAGAATCCAGAAGTGGCCTTTCAAGAATGGAAAGAGCAGTCAATTCAGACCCTTGCCCTGGAACTCCCTAATTTAGCTAAACCCTTTGACCTTTACATTCCTAGTGAAATTTGAATGGCCATTGGAGTATTAGTGCAAAACCTGGGACCACTTGAAATGGAACAATGCAAGAATGCCATCCAGGTAGGATAAACTACGGTCACCAAGGGGCTTGGCCCACCGCCACATCTGGCCAAGATACTGGCAGTATCTGAAAACCTGGAAATCAGCAGCCCAAAAGGCCACCTCCCTCCTAAGGGAAAAGGACCCCACGTGGTGATCCTAACCCCCAACCATGCCCTGAAGTTGCAGGGTTTGCTCCGTGGGCACACTGACCTTGAGTGAGGAGGTCCTCCAACTCCAACCTCCAGAGAGATAACTGGGGCAAAGGGCACCATGACGACTCGTGTGACCATCACTTGACCTGGAGTTTCTCTCATAAAACAACAAGAGTGTGTCCCAAAAGAGTAGACTACTGCTTGCAGGACTTACTGCACCCAGAGGGGAGGTAATAATCTTGGCAGGGGAACCGTATATCACGCTGTCACCATAGAAAAGCCTACAGACACTGTGATGATGGTGGCCAATAAGACCGGCTGGACTCCTGTTTACTTCAAAAGGCTGTTGACTCAGTGGCCATCATGGTCCTTCATCACCACTGACCCTGGACTGTCTGGGAGTTGAGCAGTCAGGGTGCTGACACCTGGTGCTGTTTTTACGTTAATTCAGGGGCCTAACTGAAGAAAGCACAGACTACTGGTCAGAGCATCTAGGCTGGCAGAAACGGTCAGCCTAAGGTGGCCGAACAAATGTGGGGCGGGGTGAAACTGGACCTCACAGCGTCACTGCACATCTCCTTCCTGGACCCTTAAAGGTCATTAGAATCTATAACACTACCAATACTTGTGCTCAGGCGGAGGAGCAGGGAGGCAGGAGGCCTGCGGACAATCAACGTCACCTGGAGGCTGCTGGGGAGAAGTTCAGACCCTCTCCCACAGGTATGAGGGCTCCTAACTCAGCACTCAGCAGTTACAGATGAAGGGTCTGCACCCTCAGCACTCTAAGAATGAGGAAGGGGACAAAATGCAGAAGAGGGGTTTGTCCCAGGCAAAGCCCCTTAAAAATCCCTGGGAGATAAAAATAGAATCTGGGCAATAAAATAAAGTCTAACCTTTTTTATCCTTTGTGCTTTGTCTAATTTCACGTGCTCCTAGGGTCCCGCATACAGAGGTTCAACAGCCGGCACTTCAGACCAGATTTCCTAGTGCAGAATGGCTGGGTCGACACTTCAGCTCCTGGAGCACAGTGCAGACTCCGCGATATAGAGCCTGAGCTGCAGCCAACCAGGCCCTCGAGAGCTCCGCCCCCTCCCTCCCACTGACTCTGACAGGATCTCTACACAGCAGCCCAGCCCACAGCCCACGGGGTAGCACATGCTCTCACCTCTGCATTCTCTGATCAAAATATAAAGTTTCCTTTGCTTCTGAACCAAACTCAGTCTCGATCTGTTGGCTCCAATGACACTGGGCAGGGGGACACTTGTTGGGGTCCACTCTGGAGGATCAGTAACAGAAATTGAGAACATTGTAACTTCAATGAACAGATGTGTGAGCCAAACTGTAATTAACATAGAACAGTGTATAAGGCTCGGGTAAAATAAGATGTTTCTAACACTTCCATTTGATATTTCCATCACTTTATTATAAGCAAGTTCAGTGAAAGGTTTGTCTTATTTGTCAGGTCAATACTAGAGAAACGAAGTGATTTCTTTCCAAGGATGTACATCTAATAATCTTGGTTAAAGCTTCAATCTTGTTTTAAATGCTTTTCCATTGAAAATTATACCTCTCTTTCAGCTCCCCCATTTCTGAGAAGTATAAAATCTTATAATTTATTATTACCAAAGGGGAAAGGTGGGAGGAGGGATAAATTAACAGTTTGGGATTAACACATACACACTGCTATGTATAAAATCGATCATCAACAAGGAAGTACTGTACAGCACAGGGAACTACACTCAATATTTTGCAATAACCTATAAGGGGAAATAATCTGAAAAAAGAATAGATATTTTTATTGACATCATCTATTAATGACAGTTAAAATGGAACCTAACGGAAGCCGGTGGTGAGTGCTTCTGACCCTGAAGACTTCAATCATCTAAAGTTTGGACTCTGCCTACTTCCCAAGGCCCTTAATGAACATATGTGTAGCCGTAGCTTAAAAAATTCCCCAGTTTGGGTTGTGGAGAGACAGTGATTTTGAAAAAGCCCTGGTGTTCTCCTCACATGAATGGGACACTTCCTACAGCTAAAATATGCCTGTCACACCCAGAAGATGGTATACCGTCTGATCGGGAAGAGTTTGGAAAAGGCATCTCATCTCCTCATCTCCTGGTGCTCGGGTTCACCCCTCCAGCGTCTTTACGAACAGTCTCCCCACTTGGAGATGTCAGCACTGTCAACATCCTGTTGCATACAGTTTGGAATTTGTCCAGAGGATGAAGCAGAAGGAGGAGGAACAATGAGAGACAAGTCCTAGGTGTTCGGACAGGCACATGTCACTCTAATTTCCAATCAGGAAGACGAATTGACTAAAAGCTAGGGTTGCCCATGGAAACAGAATAGGGCTTGAGGAAATCCCGCTGCTTTGTGGCCAGTTCCCATAAACACAAGTTGAAAAATGGAACTCAGGGCCGCTAAAATTCACGAAACTGCAGAGTTGAAAATATCTCTCACTGAAAAATGTCTTGAGGAAAGTCAGAGAAAAGGACTTGTAAGCAACGGAGAATGGCAGGAAAGGGATTGGAAGAGGTAGAAAGGACTCGCCATTAAGCACAATAAAAGGGGCTGAACATTGCCAACATTGCAGTTGGCCAAAAAGGGTGTATGCGTCTTTTTCTGTATATATTCAAGAAAAGGGCATACACTTTTTTAGCCAACCAAACAGGTGGGCACTGGAAATCAGTACTACAAAACATATCACTTCGCATCAGTCAGAAGAGCCTTCCTCATAAAGTGTAAACACCAGAAATGCAGGACAGGGCAAGGAGAAAAGGGAGCCCTGTGAGGCTTATAGTGGAAATGTATATTGCCAATGGTCACTCTTGAGAAGTGTATTGTGTTTACTAAAGCATCTAAAAAATGAGCTACAGAGCACAGGGCACTTGCACTCATGGACGTATATCTTGGGAAAGACAAAAATGGAGAGGACACAGGCACCCCAATGTTTACCGCCTCTCTGTTTAAAAGATCCTCGACTAGGATATAATTTATATGTCTCTGGAGGGAAAAAATGGATAGAGGTGTGGCACTTATGTAGAGTGGAATATTACTCAGCCTGAAAATCAGTGAAATATGGCCAGTTGTAACAACCCCAGAGTAGTTACGTATGATCATTCAAAGTCACATAATTCAAAAAGAAAAAGACATACGATATTACTAATACATGGAATGTAAACGTGGCTACAAATGACCTGAATTACAAAACAGAATGGGGTCTCAAATTTAGAAGACCAACTTATGTTTGCTTAAGGAAAAAGGAGAGTTGGGGAGCTGCATAAAACAAGAGATTGAAATTAGCACAGATACCGTTCCATAAGCCAAATATGTAATAGAAAAAACCTACTCCCTGGTCAACGAAATGGACTCAACACGCCATATTCAACACCTACGAATACACCTGACTAGTAAGAATCTTCAAACTCATGGATTTATATGTCTCCGTAAGAGAATCAAGCGTGAGTACAGCGGCATGAACACAGCAGTGAAAATGCGATAAATCCCATTATCAAAATAAATTACAAAAACAAAACACAATGAGAGTGAAATAGAGAGCAATTCTTAAATAATTCATTCAGGGCTTGTGATGCAACCTGGATTTACCACATCTACACCCAGAGCTGAGTGAGACATAAGGTTGGGCACTTCGGGCTGATACCATTGTTGAGGTTCGATGAGCAAATGCAGACCCTTTGAAGTCATACTGCATGGTACCCATTCCATGGGTCCCAAATCTCCAGGATTAAGGGATTCTTTCTTCAGCTAAAACATGCATGGGAAACCCACAGTATGGTGCACCGTGTGACCAGGAAAGGTTTTCAAATGCATCTCAGTTTTCGTCCCCTTTTACTCGGGTTCACCATTCCAGAACCTTTACTAACACTCTCCCCACTTGGAGAGTCAGTGCCTTTAACCTCCTGTTTGGCACAGTTTGCAATTTCTGCGCAAGATGAACAGGAATAGGGAGAACCAATGAGAGACTAGCAGTAAGTGTCTGCACAGGCAAATTTAATGCTCATTTCCCACCAGGAAGAGGAATTAACCAAAGGATCAGCATGCCGTGCCGGAACCAGATTAGGGCCTGAAGCAATCCTGCGGGTTTGCGCCCAGCTCACAAGTTGCGAGTTGAAGAAAGGAGCTCAGGGGCACTGTAACTCACAAACATGCAGAGTTTTAAATGACAGCTATCGTCCAAAAATATATTGAAGGAAGGCTGCGAAGACGACTTGTAAGCGGGGCAGAATTGCAGGAAAACGATTTCAGGGGGTAGACGGGAATTGCATTTAAAGCATAGGAAAAGAGACAGAACGTCGACAATGATGCTCTTGGCCAAAATGGGTGTATGCGTTTTTTCCTGAATTTATTCAGGAAAAAAAGCATATGCGCTTTTTGGCCAACCAAGCAAGCATGTTAAAGAAATCTGCACTACAATGAAGTCTCACTGCCCCCCGGTCAAAAGGGATATCTGAAACAAGTGTAAAATCCACAAAGACAGGACAGGCCAAGGAGAACAGGGAGCCTTGTTATGCTGATGGTCGGGATGTAAATTGCCAACAGCCAATCTGGAGAAGTGTATGGTGTTTCCTGGAACCCCTGAAAAACAAAGCAACGGAGCCTACGGCACTTCCACTTATGGTCTTATAGCTTAGGGAAATTAAAATCAAAAACACACAGCCACCCCAAAGTGTCGGACGGCTCTGTTTACAAGAACCTCTTCTACGGTACAAGTTAAATATCCCAGAATGTGAAAAATGGATAAAGAAGTTGTGGTACGTACGTACAATGGTATATCACTCAGCAATGAAAGCTATGTCATCAGGCCCATCGCGGCATAACGAGTGGATTCAGGTACGATGATTGTAAGGGAAATACGTCACACAGAAAATGAAACATCATAAGATATCACTAATACATGGAATGTAAACTTTGCTACACATGAACTGAATTATAAAACAGAACAGGGTCTCAAATTTAGAAAACCAACTTATGCTTGCTTAAGGGGAAAGGTGAATTGGGGTGCTGCATAAAACCAGAGATAGAAATTAGCACAGATACCTTTCCATAAGCCAAATATATAATAGCCCAGACCTACACCTTGCTCAACGAAATGGACTAAACACCCCATATTCAACGCCTAGGAATACACCTGACTAGTAAGAATCTTCAAACCCATGGATTTATATGTCTCCGTAAGAGAATGAAGCGTGTGTACAGCGGCATGAACGCAGCAGAGAAAATCCGATAAATCCCATTATCAAAATGAATTACAAAAACAAAACACAAGGACAGTGAAATAGAGAGCAATTCTTAAATAATTCATTCAGGGCTTGTGATGCAACCTGGATTTACCACATCTACACCCAGAGCTGAGTGAGACATAAGGTTGGGCACTTCTGGCTGATAGCATTGGTGAGGTTCGATGAGCAAATGCAGACCCTTTGAAGTCATACTGCATGGTACCCATTCCATGGTTCCCACCTCTCCAGATTTAAGGGATTCTTCCTTCAGCTAAAACATGCATGGGAGACCCACAGTATGGTGCACCGTGTGACCGACAAACGTTTTCAAATGCATCTCAGTTTTTGTCCCCTTTTACTTGGGTTCACCATTCCAGACCCTTTACTAACACTCTCACCACTTGGAGAGTCTGTACCTTTAACCTCCTGTTTGGCACAGTTTGCAATTTCTGCGCAAGATGAACAGGAATAGGGAGAACCAATGAGAGACTAGCTGTAGGTGTCTGCACGAGCAAATTTAATGCTCATTTCGCACCAGGAAGAGGAATTAACCAAAGGCTCAGCGTGCCGTGCCGGAACCAGTTTAGGGCCTGAAGCAATCCAGCAGTTTTGCGGCCAGCTTACAAGAAAGCAAGTTGAAGAAAGGAGCTCAGGGACACTGTAACTCACAAACCTGCAGAGTTATAAATGACAGCTATCGTCCAAAAATATATTGAAGGAAGGCTGCGAAGACGACTTGTAAGCGGGGCAGAATTGCAGGAAAACGATTTCAGGGGGTAGACGGGAATTGCATTTAAAGCATAGGAAAAGAGGCAGAACGTGGACAATGATGCTCTTGCCAAAAAGGGCGTATGCGTTTTTTCCTGAATATATTCAGGAAAAAACGCATACGCCCTTTTTGACCAAGCAAGCAAGCATGTTAAAGAAATCTGCCCTACAATGAAGTCTCACTGACCCCCGGTCATAAGGGCCATCTGAAAAATGTGTAAAATCCAGAAAGGCAGCACAGGCCATGGAGAACAGGGAGCCTTGTTATGCTGATGGGCGGGATGTAAATTGCCAACAGCCACTCTGGAGAAGTGTATGGTGTTTCCCGGAACACCGAAAACACAAAGCAACGGAGCCTACGGCACTTCCACTTATGGTCGTATAGCTTAGGGAAATTAAAATCAAAAACACACAGCCACCCCAAACTGTCGGACGGCTCTGTTTACAAGAACCTCGTCTACGGTACAAGTTAAATATCCCAGAACGTGAAAAATGGATAAAGAAGTTGTGGTACGTACGTACAATGGAATATCACTCAGCAACGAAATCTATGTCATCAGGCCCGTAGCGGCATCATGAATTGATTCAAGTACTATGATTCTACTAGAAATAATCTCACAGAAAAAGAAAGATCATAAGATATCACTAATACACGGAATGTAAACTTGGCTACACATGAACTGAATTACAAAACAGAACAGGGTCTCAAATTTAGAAAACCAACTTATGCTTGCTTAAGGGGAAAGGTGAGTTGGCGTGCTGCATAAAACCAGAGATAGAACTTAGCACAGATACCTTTCCATAAGCCAAATATGTAATAGTCAAGACCTACCCCTTGCTCAACGAAATGGACTAAACAGACCATATTCAACCCCTAGGAATACACCTGTGTAGTAAGAATCTTCAAACCCTTGGATTTATATGTCTCTGTAAGAGAGTGAAGCGTGTGTACAGCGGCATGAATGCAGCAGAGAAAATCCGATAAATCCCATTATCAAAATGAATTACACAAACAAAACCCAAGGACAGTGAAATAGAGAGCAATTCTTAAATAATTCATTCAGGGCTTGTGATGCAACCTGGATTTACCACATCTACACCCAGAGCTGAGTGAGACATAAGGTTGGGCACTTCGGGCTGATAGCATTGGTGAGGTTCGATGTGGAAATGCAGACCCTTTGAAGTCATACTGCATGGTACCCATTCCATGGGTCCCAACTCTCCAGGTTTAAGGGATTCTTCCTTCAGCTAAAACATGCATGGGAAACCCACAGTATGGTGCACCGTGTGACCGGCAAACGTTTTCAAATGCCTCTCAGTTTTCGTCCCCTTTTACTCGGGTTCACCATTCCAGACCCTTTACTAACACTCTCCCCACTTGGAGAGTCAGTGCCTTTAACCTCCTGTTTGGCACAGTTTGCAATTTCTGCGCAAGATGAACAGGAATAGGGAGAACCAATGAGAGACTAGCTGTAGGTGTCTGCACGGGCAAATTTAACGCTCATTTCCCACCAGGAGGAGGAATTAACCAAAGGCTCAGCATGCCGTGCCTGAACCAGATTAGGGCCTGACAATCGTGCGGGTTTGCAGCCAGCTCACAAGATAGCGAGTTGAAGAAAGTAGCTCAGGGGCACTGTAACTCACAAACCTGCAGAGTAATAAATGACAGCTATCGTCCAAAAATATATTGAAGGAAGGCTGCGAAGACGACTTGTAAGTGGGGCAGAATCGCAGGAAAACGATTTCAGGGGGTAGACGGGAATTGCATTTAAAGCATAGGAAAAGAGGCAGAACGTCGACAATGATGCTCTTGGCCAAAAAGGGCGTATGCGTTTTTTCCTGAATATATATATTCAGGAAAAAACGCATACGCCCTTTTTGGCCAACCAAGCAAGCATGTTAAAGAAATCTGCACTACAATGAAGTCTCACTGCCCCCCGGTCAAAAGGGCCATCTGAAAAAAGTGTAAAATCCAGAAAGGCAGCACAGGCCATGGAGAACAGGGAGCCTTGTTATGCTGATGGGCGGGATGTAAATTGCCAACAGCCACCCTGGAGAATTGTATGGTGTTTCCCGGAACACCGAAAAAACAAAGCTACAGAGCCTACGGCACTTCCACTTATGGTCCTATTGCTTAGGGAAATTAAAATCAAAAACACACAGCCACCCCAAAGTGTCGGACGGCTCTGTTTACAAGAACCTCGTCTATGGTACAAGTTAAATATCCCAGAATGTGAAAAATGGATAAAGAAGTTGTGGTACGTACGTACAATGGAATATCACACAGCAATGAAATCTATGTCATCAGGCCCGTCGCGGCATAATGAGTGGATTCAGGTACGATGATTCTAAGTGAAATAAGTCACACAGAAAATGAAACATCATAAGATATCACTAATACACGGAATGTAAACTTGGCTACACATGAACTGAATTACAAAACAGAACAGGGTCTCAAATTTAGAAAACCAACTTATGCTTGCTTAAGGGGAAAGGTGAGTTGGTGTGCTGCATAAAACCAGAGATAGAAATTAGCACAGATACCTTTCCATAAGCCAAATATGTAATAGTCAAGACCTACCCCTTGCTCAACGAAATGGACTAAACACCCCATATTCAACGCCTAGGAATACACCTGACTAATAAGAATCTTCAAACCCATGGATTTATATGTCTCCGTAAGAGAATGAAGCGTGTGTACAGCGGCATGAATGCAGCAGAGAAAATCCGATAAATCCCATTATCAAAATGAATTACACAAACAAAACCCAAGGACAGTGAAATAGAGAGCAATTCTTAAATAATTCATTCAGGGCTTGTGATGCAACCTGGATTTACCACATCTACACCCAGAGCTGAGTGAGACATAAGGTTGGGCACTTCGGGCTGATAGCATTGGTGAGGTTCGATAAGCAAATGCAGACCCTTTGAAGTCATACAGCATGGTACCCATTCCATGGGTCCCAACTCTTCAAGTTTAAGGGATTCTTCCTTCAGCTAAAACATGCATGGGAAACCCACAGTATGGTGCACCGTGTGACTGGCAAACGTTTTCAAATGCATCTCAGTTTTCGTCCCCTTTGACTCGGGTTCACCATTCCAGACCCTTTACGAACACTCTCCCCACTTGGAGAGTCAGTGCCTTTAACCTCCTGTTGGGCACAGTTTGCAATTTCTGCGCAAGATGAAAAGGAATAGGGAGAACCAATGAGAGACTAGCTCTAGGTGTCTGCACGGGCAAATTTAACGCTCATTTCCCACCAGGAAGAGGAATTAACCAAAGGCTCAGCATGCCGTGCCGGAACCAGATTAGGGCCTGAGGCAATCCTGTGGGTTTGCGGCCAGCTCACAAGATAGCGAGTTGAAGAAATGAGCTCAGGGGCACTGTAACTCACAAACCTGCAGAGTTATAAATGACAGCTATCGTCCAAAAATATATTGAAGGAAGGCTGCGAAGACGACTTGTAAGTGGGGCAGAATCGCAGGAAAACGATTTCAGGGGGTAGACGGGAATTGCATTTAAAGCATAGGAAAAGAGGCAGAACGTCGACAATGATGCTCTTGGCCAAAAAGGGCGTATGCGTTTTTTCCTGAATATATATATTCAGGAAAAAACGCATACGCCCTTTTTGGCCAACCAAGCAAGCATGTTAAAGAAATCTGCACTACAATGAAGTCTCACTGCCCCCGGTCAAAAGGGCCATCTGAAAAAAGTGTAAAATCCAGAAAGGCAGCACAGGCCATGGAGAACAGGGAGCCTTGTTATGCTGATGGGCGGGATGTAAATTGCCAACAGCCACCCTGGAGAATTGTATGGTGTTTCCCGGAACACCGAAAAAACAAAGCTACAGAGCCTACGGCACTTCCACTTATGGTCCTATTGCTTAGGGAAATTAAAATCAAAAACACACAGCCACCCCAAAGTGTCGGACGGCTCTGTTTACAAGAACCTCGTCTACGGTACAAGTTAAATATCCCAGAATGTGAAAAATGGATAAAGAAGTTGTGGTACGTACGTACAATGGAATATCACACAGCAATGAAATCTATGTCATCAGGCCCGTCGCGGCATAATGAGTGGATTCAGGTACGATGATTCTAAGTGAAATAAGTCACACAGAAAATGAAACATCATAAGATATCACTAATACACGGAATGTAAACTTGGCTACACATGAACTGAATTACAAAACAGAACAGGGTCTCAAATTTAGAAAACCAACTTATGCTTGCTTAAGGGGAAAGGTGAGTTGGGGTGCTGCATAAAACCAGAGATAGAAATTAGCACAGATACCTTTCCATAAGCCAAATATGTAATAGTCAAGACCTACCCCTTGCTCAACGAAATGGACTAAACACCCCATATTCAACGCCTAGGAATACACCTGACTAATAAGAATCTTCAAACCCATGGATTTATATGTCTCCGTAAGAGAATGAAGTGTGTGTACAGCGGCATGAATGCAGCAGAGAAAATCCGATAAATCCCATTATCAAAATGAATTACACAAACAAAACCCAAGGACAGTGAAATAGAGAGCAATTCTTAAATAATTCATTCAGGGCTTGTGATGCAACCTGGATTTACCACATCTACACCCAGAGCTGAGTGAGACATAAGGTTGGGCACTTCGGGCTGATAGCATTGGTGAGGTTCGATGAGCAAATGCAGACCCTTTGAAGTCATACAGCATGGTACCCATTCCATGGGTCCCAACTCTCCAAGTTTAAGGGATTCTTCCTTCAGCTAAAACATGCATGGGAAACCCACAGTATGGTGCACCGTGTGACTGGCAAACGTTTTCAAATGCATCTCAGTTTTCGTCCCCTTTTCCTCGGGTTCACCATTCCAGACCCTTTACTAACACTCTCCCCACTTGGAGAGTCAGTGCCTTTAACCTCCTGTTGGGCACAGTTTGCAATTTCTGCGCAAGATGAAAAGGAATAGGGAGAGCAAATGAGAGACTAGCTCTAGGTGTCTGCACGGGCAAATTTAACGCTCATTTCCCACCAGGAAGAGGAATTAACCAAAGGCTCAGCATGCCGTGCCGGAACCAGATTAGGGCCTGAGGCAATCCTGTGGGTTTGTGGCCAGCTCACAAGATAGCGAGTTGAAGAAATGAGCTCAGGGGCACTGTAACTCACAAACCTGCAGAGTTATAAATGACAGCTATCGTCCAAAAATATATTGAAGGAAGGCTGCGAAGACGACTTGTAAGTGGGGCAGAATCGCAGGAAAACGATTTCAGGGGGTAGACGGGAATTGCATTTAAAGCATAGGAAAAGAGGCAGAACGTCGACAATGATGCTCTTGGCCAAAAAGGGCGTATGCGTTTTTTCCTGAATATATATATTCAGGAAAAAACGCATACGCCCTTTTTGGCCAACCAAGCAAGCATGTTAAAGAAATCTGCACTACAATGAAGTCTCACTGCCCCCGGTCAAAAGGGCCATCTGAAAAAAGTGTAAAATCCAGAAAGGCAGCACAGGCCATGGAGAACAGGGAGCCTTGTTATGCTGATGGGCGGGATGTAAATTGCCAACAGCCACCCTGGAGAATTGTATGGTGTTTCCCGGAACACCGAAAAAACAAAGCTACAGAGCCTACGGCACTTCCACTTATGGTCCTATTGCTTAGGGAAATTAAAATCAAAAACACACAGCCACCCCAAAGTGTCGGACGGCTCTGTTTACAAGAACCTCGTCTACGGTACAAGTTAAATATCCCAGAATGTGAAAAATGGATAAAGAAGTTGTGGTACGTACGTACAATGGAATATCACACAGCAATGAAATCTATGTCATCAGGCCCGTCGCGGCATAATGAGTGGATTCAGGTACGATGATTCTAAGTGAAATAAGTCACACAGAAAATGAAACATCATAAGATATCACTAATACACGGAATGTAAACTTGGCTACACATGAACTGAATTACAAAACAGAACAGGGTCTCAAATTTAGAAAACCAACTTATGCTTGCTTAAGGGGAAAGGTGAGTTGGTGTGCTGCATAAAACCAGAGATAGAAATTAGCACAGATACCTTTCCATAAGCCAAATATGTAATAGTCAAGACCTACCCCTTGCTCAACGAAATGGACTAAACACCCCATATTCAACGCCTAGGAATACACCTGACTAATAAGAATCTTCAAACCCATGGATTTATATGTCTCCATAAGAGAATGAAGCGTGTGTACAGCGGCATGAATGCAGCAGAGAAAATCCGATAAATCCCATTATCAAAATGAATTACACAAACAAAACCCAAGGACAGTGAAATAGAGAGCAATTCTTAAATAATTCATTCAGGGCTTGTGATGCAACCTGGATTTACCACATCTACACCCAGAGCTGAGTGAGACATAAGGTTGGGCACTTCGGGCTGATAGCATTGGTGAGGTTCGATGAGCAAATGCAGACCCTTTGAAGTCATACAGCATGGTACCCATTCCATGGGTCCCAACTCTTCAAGTTTAAGGGATTCTTCCTTCAGCTAAAACATGCATGGGAAACCCACAGTATGGTGCACCGTGTGACTGGCAAACGTTTTCAAATGCATCTCAGTTTTCGTCCCCTTTGACTCGGGTTCACCATTCCAGACCCTTTACGAACACTCTCCCCACTTGGAGAGTCAGTGCCTTTAACCTCCTGTTGGGCACAGTTTGCAATTTCTGCGCAAGATGAAAAGGAATAGGGAGAACCAATGAGACACTAGCTCTAGGTGTCTGCACGGGCAAATTTAACGCTCATTTCCCACCAGGAAGAGGAATTAACCAAAGGCTCAGCATGCCGTGCCGGAACCAGATTAGGGCCTGAGGCAATCCTGTGGGTTTGCGGCCAGCTCACAAGATAGCGAGTTGAAGAAATGAGCTCAGGGGCACTGTAACTCACAAACCTGCAGAGTTATAAATGACAGCTATCGTCCAAAAATATATTGAAGGAAGGCTGCGAAGACGACTTGTAAGTGGGGCAGAATCGCAGGAAAACGATTTCAGGGGGTAGACGGGAATTGCATTTAAAGCATAGGAAAAGAGGCAGAACGTCGACAATGATGCTCTTGGCCAAAAAGGGCGTATGCATTTTTTCCTGAATATATATATTCAGGAAAAAACGCATACGCCCTTTTTGGCCAACCAAGCAAGCATGTTAAAGAAATCTGCACTACAATGAAGTCTCACTGCCCCCGGTCAAAAGGGCCATCTGAAAAAAGTGTAAAATCCAGAAAGGCAGCACAGGCCATGGAGAACAGGGAGCCTTGTTATGCTGATGGGCGGGATGTAAATTGCCAACAGCCACCCTGGAGAATTGTATGGTGTTTCCCGGAACACCGAAAAAACAAAGCTACAGAGCCTACGGCACTTCCACTTATGGTCCTATTGCTTAGGGAAATTAAAATCAAAAACACACAGCCACCCCAAAGTGTCGGACGGCTCTGTTTACAAGAACCTCGTCTACGGTACAAGTTAAATATCCCAGAATGTGAAAAATGGATAAAGAAGTTGTGGTACGTACGTACAATGGAATATCACACAGCAATGAAATCTATGTCATCAGGCCCGTCGCGGCATAATGAGTGGATTCAGGTACGATGATTCTAAGTGAAATAAGTCACACAGAAAATGAAACATCATAAGATATCACTAATACACGGAATGTAAACTTGGCTACACATGAACTGAATTACAAAACAGAACAGGGTCTCAAATTTAGAAAACCAACTTATGCTTGCTTAAGGGGAAAGGTGAGTTGGGGTGCTGCATAAAACCAGAGATAGAAATTAGCACAGATACCTTTCCATAAGCCAAATATGTAATAGTCAAGACCTACCCCTTGCTCAACGAAATGGACTAAACACCCCATATTCAACGCCTAGGAATACACCTGACTAATAAGAATCTTCAAACCCATGGATTTATATGTCTCCGTAAGAGAATGAAGTGTGTGTACAGCGGCATGAATGCAGCAGAGAAAATCCGATAAATCCCATTATCAAAATGAATTACACAAACAAAACCCAAGGACAGTGAAATAGAGAGCAATTCTTAAATAATTCATTCAGGGCTTGTGATGCAACCTGGATTTACCACATCTACACCCAGAGCTGAGTGAGACATAAGGTTGGGCACTTCGGGCTGATAGCATTGGTGAGGTTCGATGAGCAAATGCAGACCCTTTGAAGTCATACAGCATGGTACCCATTCCATGGGTCCCAACTCTCCAAGTTTAAGGGATTCTTCCTTCAGCTAAAACATGCATGGGAAACCCACAGTATGGTGCACCGTGTGACTGGCAAACGTTTTCAAATGCATCTCAGTTTTCGTCCCCTTTTCCTCGGGTTCACCATTCCAGACCCTTTACTAACACTCTCCCCACTTGGAGAGTCAGTGCCTTTAACCTCCTGTTGGGCACAGTTTGCAATTTCTGCGCAAGATGAAAAGGAATAGGGAGAGCAAATGAGAGACTAGCTCTAGGTGTCTGCACGGGCAAATTTAACGCTCATTTCCCACCAGGAAGAGGAATTAACCAAAGGCTCAGCATGCCGTGCCGGAACCAGATTAGGGCCTGAGGCAATCCTGTGGGTTTGTGGCCAGCTCACAAGATAGCGAGTTGAAGAAATGAGCTCAGGGGCACTGTAACTCACAAACCTGCAGAGTTATAAATGACAGCTATCGTCCAAAAATATATTGAAGGAAGGCTGCGAAGACGACTTGTAAGTGGGGCAGAATCGCAGGAAAACGATTTCAGGGGGTAGACGGGAATTGCATTTAAAGCATAGGAAAAGAGGCAGAACGTCGACAATGATGCTCTTGGCCAAAAAGGGCGTATGCGTTTTTTCCTGAATATATATATTCAGGAAAAAACGCATACGCCCTTTTTGGCCAACCAAGCAAGCATGTTAAAGAAATCTGCACTACAATGAAGTCTCACTGCCCCCGGTCAAAAGGGCCATCTGAAAAAAGTGTAAAATCCAGAAAGGCAGCACAGGCCATGGAGAACAGGGAGCCTTGTTATGCTGATGGGCGGGATGTAAATTGCCAACAGCCACCCTGGAGAATTGTATGGTGTTTCCCGGAACACCGAAAAAACAAAGCTACAGAGCCTACGGCACTTCCACTTATGGTCCTATTGCTTAGGGAAATTAAAATCAAAAACACACAGCCACCCCAAAGTGTCGGACGGCTCTGTTTACAAGAACCTCGTCTACGGTACAAGTTAAATATCCCAGAATGTGAAAAATGGATAAAGAAGTTGTGGTACGTACGTACAATGGAATATCACACAGCAATGAAATCTATGTCATCAGGCCCGTCGCGGCATAATGAGTGGATTCAGGTACGATGATTCTAAGTGAAATAAGTCACACAGAAAATGAAACATCATAAGATATCACTAATACACGGAATGTAAACTTGGCTACACATGAACTGAATTACAAAACAGAACAGGGTCTCAAATTTAGAAAACCAACTTATGCTTGCTTAAGGGGAAAGGTGAGTTGGGGTGCTGCATAAAACCAGAGATAGAAATTAGCACAGATACCTTTCCATAAGCCAAATATGTAATAGTCAAGACCTACCCCTTGCTCAACGAAATGGACTAAACACCCCATATTCAACGCCTAGGAATACACCTGACTAATAAGAATCTTCAAACCCATGGATTTATATGTCTCCGTAAGAGAATGAAGTGTGTGTACAGCGGCATGAATGCAGCAGAGAAAATCCGATAAATCCCATTATCAAAATGAATTACACAAACAAAACCCAAGGACAGTGAAATAGAGAGCAATTCTTAAATAATTCATTCAGGGCTTGTGATGCAACCTGGATTTACCACATCTACACCCAGAGCTGAGTGAGACATAAGGTTGGGCACTTCGGGCTGATAGCATTGGTGAGGTTCGATGAGCAAATGCAGACCCTTTGAAGTCATACAGCATGGTACCCATTCCATGGGTCCCAACTCTCCAAGTTTAAGGGATTCTTCCTTCAGCTAAAACATGCATGGGAAACCCACAGTATGGTGCACCGTGTGACTGGCAAACGTTTTCAAATGCATCTCAGTTTTCGTCCCCTTTTCCTCGGGTTCACCATTCCAGACCCTTTACTAACACTCTCCCCACTTGGAGAGTCAGTGCCTTTAACCTCCTGTTGGGCACAGTTTGCAATTTCTGCGCAAGATGAAAAGGAATAGGGAGAGCAAATGAGAGACTAGCTCTAGGTGTCTGCACGGGCAAATTTAACGCTCATTTCCCACCAGGAAGAGGAATTAACCAAAGGCTCAGCATGCCGTGCCGGAACCAGATTAGGGCCTGAGGCAATCCTGTGGGTTTGTGGCCAGCTCACAAGATAGCGAGTTGAAGAAATGAGCTCAGGGGCACTGTAACTCACAAACCTGCAGAGTTATAAATGACAGCTATCGTCCAAAAATATATTGAAGGAAGGCTGCGAAGACGACTTGTAAGTGGGGCAGAATCGCAGGAAAACGATTTCAGGGGGTAGACGGGAATTGCATTTAAAGCATAGGAAAAGAGGCAGAACGTCGACAATGATGCTCTTGGCCAAAAAGGGCGTATGCGTTTTTTCCTGAATATATATATTCAGGAAAAAACGCATACGCCCTTTTTGGCCAACCAAGCAAGCATGTTAAAGAAATCTGCACTACAATGAAGTCTCACTGCCCCCGGTCAAAAGGGCCATCTGAAAAAAGTGTAAAATCCAGAAAGGCAGCACAGGCCATGGAGAACAGGGAGCCTTGTTATGCTGATGGGCGGGATGTAAATTGCCAACAGCCACCCTGGAGAATTGTATGGTGTTTCCCGGAACACCGAAAAAACAAAGCTACAGAGCCTACGGCACTTCCACTTATGGTCCTATTGCTTAGGGAAATTAAAATCAAAAACACACAGCCACCCCAAAGTGTCGGACGGCTCTGTTTACAAGAACCTCGTCTACGGTACAAGTTAAATATCCCAGAATGTGAAAAATGGATAAAGAAGTTGTGGTACGTACGTACAATGGAATATCACACAGCAATGAAATCTATGTCATCAGGCCCGTCGCGGCATAATGAGTGGATTCAGGTACGATGATTCTAAGTGAAATAAGTCACACAGAAAATGAAACATCATAAGATATCACTAATACACGGAATGTAAACTTGGCTACACATGAACTGAATTACAAAACAGAACAGGGTCTCAAATTTAGAAAACCAACTTATGCTTGCTTAAGGGGAAAGGTGAGTTGGGGTGCTGCATAAAACCAGAGATAGAAATTAGCACAGATACCTTTCCATAAGCCAAATATGTAATAGTCAAGACCTACCCCTTGCTCAACGAAATGGACTAAACACCCCATATTCAACGCCTAGGAATACACCTGACTAATAAGAATCTTCAAACCCATGGATTTATATGTCTCCGTAAGAGAATGAAGTGTGTGTACAGCGGCATGAATGCAGCAGAGAAAATCCGATAAATCCCATTATCAAAATGAATTACACAAACAAAACCCAAGGACAGTGAAATAGAGAGCAATTCTTAAATAATTCATTCAGGGCTTGTGATGCAACCTGGATTTACCACATCTACACCCAGAGCTGAGTGAGACATAAGGTTGGGCACTTCGGGCTGATAGCATTGGTGAGGTTCGATGAGCAAATGCAGACCCTTTGAAGTCATACAGCATGGTACCCATTCCATGGGTCCCAACTCTCCAAGTTTAAGGGATTCTTCCTTCAGCTAAAACATGCATGGGAAACCCACAGTATGGTGCACCGTGTGACTGGCAAACGTTTTCAAATGCATCTCAGTTTTCATCCCCTTTTCCTCGGGTTCACCATTCCAGACCCTTTACGAACACTCTCCCCACTTGGAGAGTCAGTGCCTTTAACCTCCTGTTGGGCACAGTTTGCAATTTCTGCGCAAGATGAAAAGGAATAGGGAGAGCAAATGAGAGACTAGCTCTAGGTGTCTGCACGGGCAAATTTAACGCTCATTTCCCACCAGGAAGAGGAATTAACCAAAGGCTCAGCATGCCGTGCCGGAACCAGATTAGGGCCTGAGGCAATCCTGTGGGTTTGTGGCCAGCTCACAAGATAGCGAGTTGAAGAAATGAGCTCAGGGGCACTGTAACTCACAAACCTGCAGAGTAATAAATGACAGCTATCGTCCAAAAATATATTGAAGGAAGGCTGCGAAGACGACTTGTAAGTGGGGCAGAATCGCAGGAAAACGATTTCAGGGGGTAGACGGGAATTGCATTTAAAGCATAGGAAAAGAGGCAGAACGTCGACAATGATGCTCTTGGCCAAAAAGGGCGTATGCGTTTTTTCCTGAATATATATATTCAGGAAAAAACGCATACGCCCTTTTTGGCCAACCAAGCAAGCATGTTAAAGAAATCTGCACTACAATGAAGTCTCACTGCCCCCCGGTCAAAAGGGCCATCTGAAAAAAGTGTAAAATCCAGAAAGGCAGCACAGGCCATGGAGAACAGGGAGCCTTGTTATGCTGATGGGCGGGATGTAAATTGCCAACAGCCACCCTGGAGAATTGTATGGTGTTTCCCGGAACACCGAAAAAACAAAGCTACAGAGCCTACGGCACTTCCACTTATGGTCCTATTGCTTAGGGAAATTAAAATCAAAAACACACAGCCACCCCAAAGTGTCGGACGGCTCTGTTTACAAGAACCTCGTCTACGGTACAAGTTAAATATCCCAGAATGTGAAAAATGGATAAAGAAGTTGTGGTACGTACGTACAATGGAATATCACACAGCAATGAAATCTATGTCATCAGGCCCGTCGCGGCATAATGAGTGGATTCAGGTACGATGATTCTAAGTGAAATAAGTCACACAGAAAATGAAACATCATAAGATATCACTAATACACGGAATGTAAACTTGGCTACACATGAACTGAATTACAAAACAGAACAGGGTCTCAAATTTAGAAAACCAACTTATGCTTGCTTAAGGGGAAAGGTGAGTTGGTGTGCTGCATAAAACCAGAGATAGAAATTAGCACAGATAACTTTCCATAAGCCAAATATGTAATAGTCAAGACCTACCCCTTGCTCAACGAAATGGACTAAACACCCCATATTCAACGCCTAGGAATACACCTGACTAATAAGAATCTTCAAACCCATGGATTTATATGTCTCCGTAAGAGAATGAAGCGTGTGTACAGCGGCATGAATGCAGCAGAGAAAATCCGATAAATCCCATTATCAAAATGAATTACACAAACAAAACCCAAGGACAGTGAAATAGAGAGCAATTCTTAAATAATTCATTCAGGGCTTGTGATGCAACCTGGATTTACCACATCTACACCCAGAGCTGAGTGAGACATAAGGTTGGGCACTTCGGGCTGATAGCATTGGTGAGGTTCGATGAGCAAATGCAGACCCTTTGAAGTCATACAGCATGGTACCCATTCCATGGGTCCCAACTCTTCAAGTTTAAGGGATTCTTCCTTCAGCTAAAACATGCATGGGAAACCCACAGTATGGTGCACCGTGTGACTGGCAAACGTTTTCAAATGCATCTCAGTTTTCGTCCCCTTTGACTCGGGTTCACCATTCCAGACCCTTTACGAACACTCTCCCCACTTGGAGAGTCAGTGCCTTTAACCTCCTGTTGGGCACAGTTTGCAATTTCTGCGCAAGATGAAAAGGAATAGGGAGAACCAATGAGAGACTAGCTCTAGGTGTCTGCACGGGCAAATTTAACGCTCATTTCCCACCAGGAAGAGGAATTAACCAAAGGCTCAGCATGCCGTGCCGGAACCAGATTAGGGCCTGAGGCAATCCTGTGGGTTTGCGGCCAGCTCACAAGATAGCGAGTTGAAGAAATGAGCTCAGGGGCACTGTAACTCACAAACCTGCAGAGTTATAAATGACAGCTATCGTCCAAAAATATATTGAAGGAAGGCTGCGAAGACGACTTGTAAGTGGGGCAGAATCGCAGGAAAACGATTTCAGGGGGTAGACGGGAATTGCATTTAAAGCATAGGAAAAGAGGCAGAACGTCGACAATGATGCTCTTGGCCAAAAAGGGCGTATGCATTTTTTCCTGAATATATATATTCAGGAAAAAACGCATACGCCCTTTTTGGCCAACCAAGCAAGCATGTTAAAGAAATCTGCACTACAATGAAGTCTCACTGCCCCCGGTCAAAAGGGCCATCTGAAAAAAGTGTAAAATCCAGAAAGGCAGCACAGGCCATGGAGAACAGGGAGCCTTGTTATGCTGATGGGCGGGATGTAAATTGCCAACAGCCACCCTGGAGAATTGTATGGTGTTTCCCGGAACACCGAAAAAACAAAGCTACAGAGCCTACGGCACTTCCACTTATGGTCCTATTGCTTAGGGAAATTAAAATCAAAAACACACAGCCACCCCAAAGTGTCGGACGGCTCTGTTTACAAGAACCTCGTCTACGGTACAAGTTAAATATCCCAGAATGTGAAAAATGGATAAAGAAGTTGTGGTACGTACGTACAATGGAATATCACACAGCAATGAAATCTATGTCATCAGGCCCGTCGCGGCATAATGAGTGGATTCAGGTACGATGATTCTAAGTGAAATAAGTCACACAGAAAATGAAACATCATAAGATATCACTAATACACGGAATGTAAACTTGGCTACACATGAATTGAATTACAAAACAGAACAGGGTCTCAAATTTAGAAAACCAACTTATGCTTGCTTAAGGGGAAAGGTGAGTTGGGGTGCTGCATAAAACCAGAGATAGAAATTAGCACAGATACCTTTCCATAAGCCAAATATGTAATAGTCAAGACCTACCCCTTGCTCAACGAAATGGACTAAACACCCCATATTCAACGCCTAGGAATACACCTGACTAATAAGAATCTTCAAACCCATGGATTTATATGTCTCCGTAAGAGAATGAAGTGTGTGTACAGCGGCATGAATGCAGCAGAGAAAATCCGATAAATCCCATTATCAAAATGAATTACACAAACAAAACCCAAGGACAGTGAAATAGAGAGCAATTCTTAAATAATTCATTCAGGGCTTGTGATGCAACCTGGATTTACCACATCTACACCCAGAGCTGAGTGAGACATAAGGTTGGGCACTTCGGGCTGATAGCATTGGTGAGGTTCGATGAGCAAATGCAGACCCTTTGAAGTCATACAGCATGGTACCCATTCCATGGGTCCCAACTCTCCAAGTTTAAGGGATTCTTCCTTCAGCTAAAACATGCATGGGAAACCCACAGTATGGTGCACCGTGTGACTGGCAAACGTTTTCAAATGCATCTCAGTTTTCGTCCCCTTTTCCTCGGGTTCACCATTCCAGACCCTTTACTAACACTCTCCCCACTTGGAGAGTCAGTGCCTTTAACCTCCTGTTGGGCACAGTTTGCAATTTCTGCGCAAGATGAAAAGGAATAGGGAGAGCAAATGAGAGACTAGCTCTAGGTGTCTGCACGGGCAAATTTAACGCTCATTTCCCACCAGGAAGAGGAATTAACCAAAGGCTCAGCATGCCGTGCCGGAACCAGATTAGGGCCTGAGGCAATCCTGTGGGTTTGTGGCCAGCTCACAAGATAGCGAGTTGAAGAAATGAGCTCAGGGGCACTGTAACTCACAAACCTGCAGAGTTATAAATGACAGCTATCGTCCAAAAATATATTGAAGGAAGGCTGCGAAGACGACTTGTAAGTGGGGCAGAATCGCAGGAAAACGATTTCAGGGGGTAGACGGGAATTGCATTTAAAGCATAGGAAAAGAGGCAGAACGTCGACAATGATGCTCTTGGCCAAAAAGGGCGTATGCGTTTTTTCCTGAATATATATATTCAGGAAAAAACGCATACGCCCTTTTTGGCCAACCAAGCAAGCATGTTAAAGAAATCTGCACTACAATGAAGTCTCACTGCCCCCGGTCAAAAGGGCCATCTGAAAAAAGTGTAAAATCCAGAAAGGCAGCACAGGCCATGGAGAACAGGGAGCCTTGTTATGCTGATGGGCGGGATGTAAATTGCCAACAGCCACCCTGGAGAATTGTATGGTGTTTCCCGGAACACCGAAAAAACAAAGCTACAGAGCCTACGGCACTTCCACTTATGGTCCTATTGCTTAGGGAAATTAAAATCAAAAACACACAGCCACCCCAAAGTGTCGGACGGCTCTGTTTACAAGAACCTCGTCTACGGTACAAGTTAAATATCCCAGAATGTGAAAAATGGATAAAGAAGTTGTGGTACGTACGTACAATGGAATATCACACAGCAATGAAATCTATGTCATCAGGCCCGTCGCGGCATAATGAGTGGATTCAGGTACGATGATTCTAAGTGAAATAAGTCACACAGAAAATGAAACATCATAAGATATCACTAATAC
The DNA here is from genome assembly GCF_059928025.1 of Delphinapterus leucas. Lineage (NCBI taxonomy): Eukaryota > Metazoa > Chordata > Mammalia > Artiodactyla > Monodontidae > Delphinapterus > Delphinapterus leucas. The sequence continues at coordinate 13,846,953 of NW_028322236.1, read as the reverse complement.
ACGGAATGTAAACTTGGCTACACATGAACTGAATTACAAAACAGAACAGGGTCTCAAATTTAGAAAACCAACTTATGCTTGCTTAAGGGGAAAGGTGAGTTGGGGTGCTGCATAAAACCAGAGATAGAAATTAGCACAGATACCTTTCCATAAGCCAAATATGTAATAGTCAAGACCTACCCCTTGCTCAACGAAATGGACTAAACACCCCATATTCAACGCCTAGGAATACACCTGACTAATAAGAATCTTCAAACCCATGGATTTATATGTCTCCGTAAGAGAATGAAGTGTGTGTACAGCGGCATGAATGCAGCAGAGAAAATCCGATAAATCCCATTATCAAAATGAATTACACAAACAAAACCCAAGGACAGTGAAATAGAGAGCAATTCTTAAATAATTCATTCAGGGCTTGTGATGCAACCTGGATTTACCACATCTACACCCAGAGCTGAGTGAGACATAAGGTTGGGCACTTCGGGCTGATAGCATTGGTGAGGTTCGATGAGCAAATGCAGACCCTTTGAAGTCATACAGCATGGTACCCATTCCATGGGTCCCAACTCTCCAAGTTTAAGGGATTCTTCCTTCAGCTAAAACATGCATGGGAAACCCACAGTATGGTGCACCGTGTGACTGGCAAACGTTTTCAAATGCATCTCAGTTTTCATCCCCTTTTCCTCGGGTTCACCATTCCAGACCCTTTACGAACACTCTCCCCACTTGGAGAGTCAGTGCCTTTAACCTCCTGTTGGGCACAGTTTGCAATTTCTGCGCAAGATGAAAAGGAATAGGGAGAGCAAATGAGAGACTAGCTCTAGGTGTCTGCACGGGCAAATTTAACGCTCATTTCCCACCAGGAAGAGGAATTAACCAAAGGCTCAGCATGCCGTGCCGGAACCAGATTAGGGCCTGAGGCAATCCTGTGGGTTTGTGGCCAGCTCACAAGATAGCGAGTTGAAGAAATGAGCTCAGGGGCACTGTAACTCACAAACCTGCAGAGTTATAAATGACAGCTATCGTCCAAAAATATATTGAAGGAAGGCTGCGAAGACGACTTGTAAGTGGGGCAGAATCGCAGGAAAACGATTTCAGGGGGTAGACGGGAATTGCATTTAAAGCATAGGAAAAGAGGCAGAACGTCGACAATGATGCTCTTGGCCAAAAAGGGCGTATGCGTTTTTTCCTGAATATATATATTCAGGAAAAAACGCATACGCCCTTTTTGGCCAACCAAGCATGCATGTTAAAGAAATCTGCACTACAATGAAGTCTCACTGCCCCCCGGTCAAAAGGGCCATCTGAAAAAAGTGTAAAATCCAGAAAGGCAGCACAGGCCATGGAGAACAGGGAGCCTTGTTATCCTGATGGTCGGCATGTGAATTGCCAACAGCCACTCTGGAGAAGTGTATGGTATTTCCTGAAACACATAAGAAACAAAGAAACACAGCCTATGGCACTAACACTTATGGTCCTATAGCTTAGGGAAATTAAAATCAAAACCACACAGGCACCCAAAGTTTGGAACGGCTCTGGTTACAAGAACCTCTTGTACGGTACAAGTTAAATATCCCAGAGGGCGAAAAATGGATAAAGAAGTTGTGGTTCTTACGTACAATGGAATATCACTCAGCAATGAAATCTATGTCATCAGGCCCGTAGCGGCATAATGAGTGGATTCAGGTACGATGATTCTACGTGCAATAGGTCACACAGAAAAAGAAACATCATAAGATATCACTAATACACGGAATGTAAACTTGGCTACACATGAAATGAATTACAAAACAGAACAGTGTCTCAAATTTAGAAAACCAACTTATGCTTGCTTTTTGGGAAAGGTGAGTTCGGGTGCTGCATAAAAACAGAGATTGAAATTCACACTGATACCGTTCCATAAGCCAAATATGTAATAGACAAGACCTACTGCTTGCTCAACGAAATGGGCTCAACACCCCATATTCAACGCCTAGGAATATACCTGCCTAGCAAGAATCTTAAAACCCATGGATTTATATGTGTCCATAAGAGAACCCAGCGTGTGTTCAGTGGCCTAAAGGCAACAGTGAAAATCCGATAAATCACATTATCAAAATAAATTTCAAAAACAAAACACAATGACAGTGAAATAGAGAGCAATTCTTAAATAATTCACTCAGGGCTTCTGATGCAACCTGGATTTACCACATGTACACCCAGTGCTGGGGAGACATAAGGCCGGACACTTCGCCCTGATAGTATTGTTGAGGTTCGGTGAGCAATTGCAGACCCTTTGAAGTCATACTGCATGGTACCCATTCCAAGGGTCCCAACTCTCCAGGTTTAAGGGATTCTTCCTTCCGCTACATCATGTATGGGAAACCCAGAGTATGGTCCACCATGTGATTGGGAAACGTTTTCAAATGCATCTCAGTTTTCGTCCCTTTATACTCGGGTTCACCATTCCAGATGCTTAACTAACACTCTCCCCACTTGGAGAGTCAGTGCCTTTAACCTCCTGTTTGTCACAATTTGCAATTTCTGCGCAAGATGAACAGGAATAGGGAGAACCAATGAGAGACTAGCTGTAGGTGTCTGCACGGGCAATTTAATGCTCATTTCTCACCAGGAAGTGGAATTAACCAAAGGCTCAGAATGCCGTGCCGGAACCAGATTAGGGCCTGAAGCAATACTGCGGGTGTGCAGGCAGCTCACAAGATAGCGAGTTGAACAAAGGAGCTCAGGGGCACTGTAATTCACAAACCTGCAGAGTTATAAATGACAGCTATCGTCCAAAAATATATTGAAGGAAGGCTGCGAAGAGGACTTGAAAGCGGGGCAGAATTCCAGGAAAACGATTTCAGGAGGTAGACGGGAAATGCACTGAAAGCATAGGAGAAGAGGCAGAACCTCGACAATGATGCACTTGTTCAAAAAGTGCATATGCGTTTTTTCCAAGGCCCTCCTTAAAGAGGGTAGGGGGCTCCCAGCATGCTTCAGTGGCCAACAGAGGGCCCACATCGCCAAGGTGACGTGAGCCAGCCAGGCAGGAGTGACCTCACATCAGAGGGCCCACCTCACAGAAGGGTAAGGGACCCAGCCATTATCAGACTCTCACCAGAGGGCCCACATCAGCAAGGGGCTGGGAACCAGGCAGGAGTGTCTTCACACCCGTGGGGCCACATCATCGCAAGTTGAGGTACCCAGCACATGTGGCCTCAAACCAGAGGACCCACATCTCCATGGGTCTCGGAGCGAGGCAGGCAGGATGAACCTCAAAACACGTGGCCCATTGTATAAAAAAGGTGAGGAATCCAGCAGTTGGAACATCCCAGCAGGCGGCCCAGAGCACCGAGGCTATGGGATCCAGGCAATGATGAACTCACAACAGAGGGCCCTCATCATGAAACTGTGAGCAACCTAGCCATTGTGACCTCAGAGCACAAGGCCCACATCCCCATGGGGAAGCGAACCAAGCAGGAGTGTCATCGCACCAGTGGGCACACATCAGAAAATGTGGGGAGCCCAGCAGTTAGGGCCTGATGCCAGAGGGCCCTCATCACCGAGGAGAGGAGGCTACCAGCAGGCTCCAACTGCTACAAGAGGGCCAACGTCTCCAATGCGGGGTGTGCCAGCCAGGCAGGAGTGACCTCAGAGCAGAGGGCCAACCTCAAAAAAGTGTGAGGAACCCAAAGAGGATTAGACTCTCACCAGAGGTCCCACATCACCAAGGGGATAGAAACCAGGCAGGAGTGTCCTCACACCAGCGGGGCCACATCATCGAAAGGTGAGGGACCCAGCACACGTGGCCTCAAACCAGAGGACACACATCACCAAGGGGCTGGGAGTGAGTCAGGCAGGAGGAGTCTCCAAACAGAGGGCCCATAGAAGAGAAAAGGTGAGGAATCCCGCAGTTGGAACCTCCCCGCAGGCAGCCAGGAGCAGCGAGGCTATGGGATCCAGGCCGGAGTGAACTCACACCAGAGGGCCCTCATCATGAAACTGAGCCACCCACCGTTGGGACCTCAGAGCAGAAGGCCCATATTCCCATGGGGTTGGAAACCTGGCAGGAGTGTACTCACACCACAGGGCGCACATCAGAAAATTTTGGGAGCCCAGGAGTTAGAGCCTGACGCCAGAGGGCCCTCATTACCGAGGGGAGGAGACTCCCAGCAGGCACCAACTCCCAACTGAGGGCCCACGTCGCCAAGGTGACGTGTGCCAGTCAGGCAGGAGTGACCTCACAGCAGAGGGCCTACCTCACAGAAGGGTGAGGAAACCAGCCAGGATAAGACTCTCACCAGAGAGCCCACATCACCAAGGGGACCGGAACAAGGCAGGAGTGTCCTCACACCAGTGTGGCCACATTATAGAAAGGTGACGAACCCAGCACATGTGGCCTAAACCAGAGGACCCACATTTCCAAGGTGCTCCGAGTGAGGCAGGCAGGAGTAGCCTAACAACACAGGGCCCACAGAATAAAAAATGTGAGGAATCCAGCAGTTGGAACCCCCCAGCAGGTGGCCCAGAGTACGGAGCCTATGTGATCCAGGCCACAGTGAACTCACAGCAGAGGGCTCACATCATGACACTGTGAGCAACCCAGCTGGTGGGACCTCAGAGCAGAAGGCCCACATCCCCATGGGGATGGGAACGTGGCAGGAGTGTACTCGCACGACAGGGCACATATCAGAAAATTTTGGGAGCCCATGAGTTAGGGCCTGACGCCAGAGGGCCCTCATTACCGAGGGGAGGAGACTCCCAGCAGGCACCAACTCCCAACTGAGGACCCACATCGCCAAGGTGATGTGTGCCAGCCAGGCAGGAGTGACCTCACAGCAGAGGGCCCACCTCCCAGAAGGGTGAGGAATCCAGCCAGGATCAGACTCTCACCAGAGGGCCCCCATCACCAAGGGGATGGGAACCAGGCAGGAGTGTCCTCACACCAGTGGGGCCACATCAATAAAGGTGAGGAAACCGGCACATGTGGCCTCAAACCAGAGGACCCACATCACAAAGGGGCTGGGAGTGAGTCAGGAAGGAGGAGCATGAAAACACAGGACCCAAAGAATAAAAATGGAAAGGAATCCAGCAGTAGGAACCTCCCAGCAGGCGGCTCAGAGCACAGAGTCTATGGGATCTAGGCCTGAGTGAACTAACACCAGAGAGCCAACATCCTGAAACTGTGAACAACACAGGTGTTGGGACCATAGAGCAGAAGGCACATGGGGATGGGAACCTGGCAGGAGTGCCCTCACACCACTTAGCACGTATCAGAAAATGTGGGTAACCAGCAGTTAGGGCCTGATGCCAGAGGGTCTCATCACTGAGGGGAGGAGGCTCCCAGCGGGCTCCAACTGCCACCAGAGGGCCGACGTCGCCAAGGCGGGGTGTGTCAGCCAGGCAGGAGTGACCTCAGAGAAGAGGGCCCACCTCACAGAAGTGTGAGGAGCCCAACCAGGATCAGACTCTCACTGGAGGGCTCACATCACCAAGGGGATGGGAACCAGGCAGGAGTGTCCGCACACCAGTGGGGCCACATCTGCGAAAGGTGAGGAACCCAGCACATGTGGCCTCAAACCAGAGGACACACATCACCAAGGGGCTGGGAGTGAGGCAGGTGTCTGGAGGGGCACATTTAACTCTAATTTCCCACCAGGAAGAGGAATTAACCAAAGGCTCAGAGTGCCGTGCGGGACCCTGATTACGGCCTGAAGCAAACCTGCGGTTCTGTGGCCAGCTTTCAAGGAAACGAGTTAAGAAAGGAAATCACAGGCACTGTAATTCACAAACCTGCAGAGTTATAAATGACAGCTATTGGCAAAAATATATTGAAGTAAGTCTGCACAGAGGACTTGAAAACGAGGCAGAATTGCAGGAATCATATTTCAGGAGGTAGATTGGAATTGCATTTAAAGCATGTGAAAAGCGGCAGATCTTTGACAGTGATGCACTTGGACAAAAAGTGCGTATACATTTTTTCCTGAATATATTCAGGAAAAAACGCATATGCCCTTTGTGGCCAACCAAGAATTCGAGCAATGGAAATCCGCACTACAATGAACTCTCATTTCCCATTCGTCAAAAGAGCCATCTGAAAAAAGTGTAAAACCCAGAAACACAGGACAGGCCATGGAGAACAGGGAGCCTTGTTATGCTGATGGACGGATTGTAAATTGCCAACAGACACTCTGGTGATGTTTATAGTGTATGCTGAAACATCTAAAAAACAAAGCTACAGAGCCTAGGGCACTTCCACTAAAGCATCTAAAAAATGAGCTACAGAGCACAGGGCACTTGCACTCATGGACCTATATCTTGGGAAAGACAAAAATGGAGAGGACACAGGCACCCCAATGTTTACCGCCTCTCTGTTTAAAAGATCCTCGACTAGGATATAATTTATATGTCTCTGGAGGGAAAAAATGGATAGAGGTGTGGCACTTATGTAGAGTGGAATATTACTCAGCCTGAAAATCAGTGAAATATGGCCAGCTGTAACAACCCCAGAGTAGTTACCTATGATCATTCAAAGTCACATAATTCAAAAAGAAAAAGACATACGATATTACTAATACATGGAATGTAAACGTGGCTACAAAGTACCTGAATTACAAAACGGAATGGGGTCTCAAATTTAGAAGACCAACTTATGTTTGCTTAAGGAAAAAGGAGAGTTGGGGAGCTGCATAAAACCAGAGATTGAAATTAGCACAGATACCGTTCGATAAGCCAAATATGTAATAGAAAAAACCTACTCCCTGGTCAACGAAACGGACTCAACCAGCCATATTCAACACCTACGAATACACCTGACTAGTAAGAATCTTCAAACTCATGGATTTATATGTCTCCGTAAGAGAATCAAGCGTGAGTACAGCGGCATGAACACAGCAGTGAAAATGCGATAAATCCCATTATCAAAATAAATTACAAAAACAAAACACAATGAGAGTGAAATAGAGAGCAATTCTTAAATAATTCATTCAGGGCTTGTGATGCAACCTGGATTTACCACATCTATACCCAGAGCTGAGTGAGACATAAGGTTGGGCACTTCGGGCTGATAGCATTGTTGAGGTTCGATGAGCAAATGCAGACCCTTTGAAGTCATACTGCATGGTACCCATTCCATGGGTCCCAACTCTCCAGGATTAAGGGATTCTTTCTTCAGCTAAAACATGCATGGGAAACCCACAGTATGGTGCACCGTGTGACCAGGAAAGGTTTTCAAATGCATCTCAGTTTTCGTCCCCTTTTACTCGGGTTCACCATTCCAGAACGTTTACTAACACTCTCCCCACTTGGAGAGTCAGTGCCTTTAACCTCCTGTTGGGCACAGTTTGCAATTTCTGCGCAAGATGTAAAGGAATAGGGAGAGCAAATGAGAGACTAGCTCTAGGTGTCTGCACGGGCAAATTTAACGCTCATTTCCCACCAGGAAGAGGAATTAACCAAAGGCTCAGCATGCCGTGCCGGAACCAGATTAGGACGTGAAGCAATCCTGCTGGTTGGCAGCCAGCTCACAAGATAGCGAGTTATAGAAAGGAGCTCAGGGGCACTGTAACTCACAAAACTGCAGAGTTATAAATGACAGCTATCGTCCAAAAATATATTGAAGGAAGGCTGCAAAGACGACTTGTAAGCGGGGCAGATTTGCAGGAAAACGATTTCAGGGGGCAGACGGGAATTTCATTTAAAGCATAGGAAAAGAGGCAGAACGTCGACAATGATGCTCTTGGCCAAAAAGGGCGTATGCGTTTTTTCCTGAATATATTCAGGAAAAAACGCATACGCCCTTTTTGGCCAACCAAGCAGGCATGTTAAAGAAATGTGCACTTCAATGAAGTCTCACTGCCCCCCGGTCAAAAGGGCCATCTGAAAATAGTGTAAAATCCAGAAAGGCAGCACAGGCCATGGAGAACAGGGAGCCTTGTTATGCTGATGGGCGGGATGTAAATTGCCAACAGCCACTCTGGAGAAGTGTATGGTGTTTCCCGGAATACCGAAAAAACAAAGCTACGGAGCCTACGGCACTTCTATTTATGGTCCTATAGCTTAGGGAAATTAAAATCAAAAACACACAGCCACCCCAAAGTGTCGGACGGCTCTGTTTACAAGAACCTCGTCTACGGTACAAGTTAAATATCCCAGAATGTGAAAAATGGATAAAGAAGTTGTGGTACGTACGTACAATGGAATATCACTCAGCAATGAAATCTATGTCATCAGGCCCGTCGCGGCATAATGAGTGGATTCAGGTACGATGATTCTAAGTGAAATAAGTCACAGAGAAAATGAAACATCATAAGATATCACTACTACACGGAATGTAAACTTGGCTACACATGAACTGAATTACAAAACAGAAGAGGGTCTCAAATTTGGAAAACCAACTTATGCTTGCTTAAGGGGAAAGGTGAGTTGGGGTGCTGCATAAAACCAGAGATAGAAATTAGCACAGATACCTTTCCATAAGCCAAATATGTAATAGTCAAGACCTACCCCTTGCTCAACGAAATGGACTAAACACCCCATATTCAACGCCTAGGAATACACCTGACTAGTAAGAATCTTCAAACCCATGGATTTATATGTCTCCGTAAGAGAATGAAGCGTGTGTACAGCGGCATGAATGCAGCAGAGAAAATCCGATAAATCCCATTATCAAAATGAATTACACAAACAAAACCCAAGGACAGTGAAATAGAGAACAATTCTTAAATAATTCATTAAGGGCTTGTGATGCAACCCGGATTTACCACATCTACACCCAGAGCTGAGTGAGGCATAAGGTTGGGCACTTCGGGCTGATAGCATTGGTGAGGTTCGATGAGCAAATGCAGACCCTTTGAAGTCATACAGCATGGTACCCATTCCATGGGTCCCAACTCTCCAAATTTAAGGGATTCTTCCTTCAGCTAAAACATGCATGGGAAACCCACAGTATGGTGCACCGTGTGACTGGCAAACGTTTTCAAATGCATCTCAGTTTTTGTCCCCTTTTACTCGGGTTCACCATTCCAGACCCTTTACGAACACTCTCCCCACTTGGAGAGTCAGTGCCTTTAACCTCCTGTTGGGCACAGTTTGCAATTTCTGCGCAAGATGAAAAGGAATAGGGAGAGCAAATGAGAGACTAGCTCTAGGTGTCTGCACGGGCAAATTTAACGCTCATTTCCCACCAGGAAGAGGAATTAACCAAAGGCTCAGCATGCCGTGCCGGAACCAGATTAGGACCTGAAGCAATCCTGCTGGTTGGCAGCCAGCTCACAAGATAGCGAGTTATAGAAAGGAGCTCAGGGGCACTGTAACTCACAAACCTGCAGAGTTATAAATGACAGCTATCGTCCAAAAATATATTGAAGGAAGGCTGCAAAGACGACTTGTAAGCGGGGCAGATTTGCAGGAAAACGATTTCAGGGGGCAGACGGGAATTTCATTTAAAGCATAGGAAAAGAGGCAGAACGTCGACAATGATGCTCTTGGCCAAAAAGGGCGTATGCGTTTTTTCCTGAATATATTCAGGAAAAAACGCATACGCCCTTTTTGGCCAACCAAGCAGGCATGTTAAAGAAATGTGCACTTCAATGAAGTCTCACTGCCCCCCGGTCAAAAGGGCCATCTGAAAAAAGTGTAAAATCCAGAAAGGCAGCACAGGCCATGGAGAACAGGGAGCCTTGTTATGCTGATGGGCGGGATGTAAATTGCCAACAGCCACTCTGGAGAAGTGTATGGTGTTTCCCGGAATACCGAAAAAACAAAGCTACGGAGCCTACGGCACTTCTATTTATGGTCCTATAGCTTAGGGAAATTAAAATCAAAAACACACAGCCATCCCAAAGTGTCGGACGGCTCTGTTTACAAGAACCTCGTCTACGGTACAAGTTAAATATACCAGAATGTGAAAAATGGATAAAGAAGTTGTGGTACGTACGTACAATGGAATATAACTCAGCAATGAAATCTATGTCATCAGGCCCGTCGCGGCATAATGAGTGGATTCAGGTACGATGATTCTAAGTGAAATAAGTCACACAGAAAATGAAACATCATAAGATATCACTAAAACACAGAATGTAAACTTGGCTACACATGAACTGAATTACAAAACAGAAGAGGGTCTCAAATTTAGAAAACCAACTTATGCGTGCTTAAGGGGAAAGGTGAGTTGGGGTGCTGCATAAAACCAGAGATAGAAATTAGCACAGATACCTTTCCATAAGCCAAATATGTAATAGTCAAGACCTACCCCTTGCTCAACGAAATGGACTAAACACCCCATATTCAACGCCTAGGAATACACCTGACTAGTAAGAATCTTCAAACCCATGGATTTATATGTCTCCGTAAGAGAATGAAGCGTGTGTACAGCGGCATGAATGCAGCAGAGAAAATCCGATAAATCCCATTATCAAAATGAATTACACAAACAAAACCCAAGGACAGTGAAATAGAGAGCAATTCTTAAATAATTCATTCAGGGCTTGTGATGCAACCTGGATTTACCACATCTACACCCAGAGCTGAGTGAGACATAAGGTTGGGCACTTCGGGCTGATAGCATTGGTGAGGTTCGATGAGCAAATGCAGACCCTTTGAAGTCATACAGCATGGTACCCATTCCATGGGTCCCAACACTCCAAGTTTAAGGGATTCTTCCTTCAGCTAAAACATGCATGGGAAACCCACAGTATGGTGCACCGTGTGACTGGCAAACGTTTTCAAATGCATCTCAGTTTTCGTCCCCTTTTACTCGGGTTCACCATTCCAGACCCTTTACGAACACTCTCCCCACTTGGAGAGTCAGTGCCTTTAACCTCCTGTTGGGCACAGTTTGCAATTTCTGCGCAAGATGTAAAGGAATAGGGAGAGCAAATGAGAGACTAGCTCTAGGTGTCTGCACGGGCAAATTTAACGCTCATTTCCCACCAGGAAGAGGAATTAACCAAAGGCTCAGCATGCCGTGCCGGAACCAGATTAGGACCTGAAGCAATCCTGCTGGTTGGCAGCCAGCTCACAAGATAGCGAGTTATAGAAAGGAGCTCAGGGGCACTGTAACTCACAAAACTGCAGAGTTATAAATGACAGCTATCGTCCAAAAATATATTGAAGGAAGGCTGCAAAGACGACTTGTAAGCGGGGCAGATTTGCAGGAAAACGATTTCAGGGGGCAGACGGGAATTTCATTTAAAGCATAGGAAAAGAGGCAGAACGTCGACAATGATGCTCTTGGCCAAAAAGGGCGTATGCGTTTTTTCCTGAATATATTCAGGAAAAAACGCATACGCCCTTTTTGGCCAACCAAGCAGGCATGTTAAAGAAATGTGCACTTCAATGAAGTCTCACTGCCCCCCGGTCAAAAGGGCCATCTGAAAAAAGTGTAAAATCCAGAAAGGCAGCACAGGCCATGGAGAACAGGGAGCCTTGTTATGCTGATGGGCGGGATGTAAATTGCCAACAGCCACTCTGGAGAAGTGTATGGTGTTTCCCGGAATACCGAAAAAACAAAGCTACGGAGCCTACGGCACTTCTATTTATGGTCCTATAGCTTAGGGAAATTAAAATCAAAAACACACAGCCATCCCAAAGTGTCGGACGGCTCTGTTTACAAGAACCTCGTCTACGGTACAAGTTAAATATACCAGAATGTGAAAAATGGATAAAGAAGTTGTGGTACGTACGTACAATGGAATATAACTCAGCAATGAAATCTATGTCATCAGGCCCGTCGCGGCATAATGAGTGGATTCAGGTACGATGATTCTAAGTGAAATAAGTCACACAGAAAATGAAACATCATAAGATATCACTAAAACACAGAATGTAAACTTGGCTACACATGAACTGAATTACAAAACAGAAGAGGGTCTCAAATTTAGAAAACCAACTTATGCGTGCTTAAGGGGAAAGGTGAGTTGGGGTGCTGCATAAAACCAGAGATAGAAATTAGCACAGATACCTTTCCATAAGCCAAATATGTAATAGTCAAGACCTACCCCTTGCTCAACGAAATGGACTAAACACCCCATATTCAACGCCTAGGAATACACCTGACTAGTAAGAATCTTCAAACCCATGGATTTATATGTCTCCGTAAGAGAATGAAGCGTGTGTACAGCGGCATGAATGCAGCAGAGAAAATCCGATAAATCCCATTATCAAAATGAATTACACAAACAAAACCCAAGGACAGTGAAATAGAGAGCAATTCTTAAATAATTCATTCAGGGCTTGTGATGCAACCTGGATTTACCACATCTACACCCAGAGCTGAGTGAGACATAAGGTTGGGCACTTCGGGCTGATAGCATTGGTGAGGTTCGATGAGCAAATGCAGACCCTTTGAAGTCATACAGCATGGTACCCATTCCATGGGTCCCAACACTCCAAGTTTAAGGGATTCTTCCTTCAGCTAAAACATGCATGGGAAACCCACAGTATGGTGCACCGTGTGACTGGCAAACGTTTTCAAATGCATCTCAGTTTTCGTCCCCTTTTACTCGGGTTCACCATTCCAGACCCTTTACGAACACTCTCCCCACTTGGAGAGTCAGTGCCTTTAACCTCCTGTTGGGCACAGTTTGCAATTTCTGCGCAAGATGTAAAGGAATAGGGAGAGCAAATGAGAGACTAGCTCTAGGTGTCTGCACGGGCAAATTTAACGCTCATTTCCCACCAGGAAGAGGAATTAACCAAAGGCTCAGCATGCCGTGCCGGAACCAGATTAGGACCTGAAGCAATCCTGCTGGTTGGCAGCCAGCTCACAAGATAGCGAGTTATAGAAAGGAGCTCAGGGGCACTGTAACTCACAAAACTGCAGAGTTATAAATGACAGCTATCGTCCAAAAATATATTGAAGGAAGGCTGCAAAGACGACTTGTAAGCGGGGCAGATTTGCAGGAAAACGATTTCAGGGGGCAGACGGGAATTTCATTTAAAGCATAGGAAAAGAGGCAGAACGTCGACAATGATGCTCTTGGCCAAAAAGGGCGTATGCGTTTTTTCCTGAATATATTCAGGAAAAAACGCATACGCACTTTTTGGCCAACCAAGCAGGCATGTTAAAGAAATGTGCACTTCAATGAAGTCTCACTGCCCCCCGGTCAAAAGGGCCATCTGAAAATAGTGTAAAATCCAGAAAGGCAGCACAGGCCATGGAGAACAGGGAGCCTTGTTATGCTGATGGGCGGGATGTAAATTGCCAACAGCCACTCTGGAGAAGTGTATGGTGTTTCCCGGAATACCGAAAAAACAAAGCTACGGAGCCTACGGCACTTCTATTTATGGTCCTATAGCTTAGGGAAATTAAAATCAAAAACACACAGCCATCCCAAAGTGTCGGACGGCTCTGTTTACAAGAACCTCGTCTACGGTACAAGTTAAATATACCAGAATGTGAAAAATGGATAAAGAAGTTGTGGTACGTACGTACAATGGAATATAACTCAGCAATGAAATCTATGTCATCAGGCCCGTCGCGGCATAATGAGTGGATTCAGGTACGATGATTCTAAGTGAAATAAGTCACTCAGAAAATGAAACATCATAAGATATCACTACTACACGGAATGTAAACTTGGCTACACATGAACTGAAGTACAAAACAGAACAGGGTCTCAAATTTAGAAAACTCAACTTATGCTTGCTTCTGGGGAAAGGTGAGTTGGGGTGCTGCATAAAACCAGAGATAGAAATTAGCACAGATACCTTTCCATAAGCCAAATATGTAATAGTCAAGACCTACCCCTTGCTCAACGAAATGGACTAAACACCCCATATTCAGCGCCTAGGAATACACCTGACTAGTAAGAATCTTCAAACCCATGGATTTATATGTCTCCGTAAGAGAATGAAGCGTGTGTACAGCGGCATGAATGCAGCAGAGAAAATCCGATAAATCCCATTATCAAAATGAATTAAACAAACAAAACCCAAGGACAGTGAAATAGAGAGCAATTCTTAAATAATTCATTCAGGGCTTGTGATGCAACCTGGATTTACCACATCTACACCCAGAGCTGAGTGAGACATAAGGTTGGGCACTTCGGGCTGATAGCATTGGTGAGGTTCGATGAGCAAATGCAGACCCTTTGAAGTCATACAGCATGGTACCCATTCCATGGGTCCCAACACTCCAAGTTTAAGGGATTCTTCCTTCAGCTAAAACATGCATGGGAAACCCACAGTATGGTGCACCGTGTGACTGGCAAACGTTTTCAAATGCATCTCAGTTTTCGTCCCCTTTTACTCGGGTTCACCATTCCAGACCCTTTACGAACACTCTCCCCACTTGGAGAGTCAGTGCCTTTAACCTCCTGTTGGGCACAGTTTGCAATTTCTGCGCAAGATGTAAAGGAATAGGGAGAGCAAATGAGAGACTAGCTCTAGGTGTCTGCACGGGCAAATTTAACGCTCATTTCCCACCAGGAAGAGGAATTAACCAAAGGCTCAGCATGCCGTGCCGGAACCAGATTAGGACGTGAAGCAATCCTGCTGGTTGGCAGCCAGCTCACAAGATAGCGAGTTATAGAAAGGAGCTCAGGGGCACTGTAACTCACAAAACTGCAGAGTTATAAATGACAGCTATCGTCCAAAAATATATTGAAGGAAGGCTGCAAAGACGACTTGTAAGCGGGGCAGATTTGCAGGAAAACGATTTCAGGGGGCAGACGGGAATTTCATTTAAAGCATAGGAAAAGAGGCAGAACGTCGACAATGATGCTCTTGGCCAAAAAGGGCGTATGCGTTTTTTCCTGAATATATTCAGGAAAAAACGCATACGCCCTTTTTGGCCAACCAAGCAGGCATGTTAAAGAAATGTGCACTTCAATGAAGTCTCACTGCCCCCCGGTCAAAAGGGCCATCTGAAAATAGTGTAAAATCCAGAAAGGCAGCACAGGCCATGGAGAACAGGGAGCCTTGTTATGCTGATGGGCGGGATGTAAATTGCCAACAGCCACTTTGGAGAAGTGTATGGTGTTTCCCGGAATACCGAAAAAACAAAGCTACGGAGCCTACGGCACTTCTATTTATGGTCCTATAGCTTAGGGAAATTAAAATCAAAAACACACAGCCACCCCAAAGTGTCGGACGGCTCTGTTTACAAGAACCTCGTCTACGGTACAAGTTAAATATCCCAGAATGTGAAAAATGGATAAAGAAGTTGTGGTACGTACGTACAATGGAATATCACTCAGCAATGAAATCTATGTCATCAGGCCCGTCGCGGCATAATGAGTGGATTCAGGTACGATGATTCTAAGTGAAATAAGTCACACAGAAAATGAAACATCATAAGATATCACTACTACACGGAATGTAAACTTGGCTACACATGAACTGAAGTACAAAACAGAACAGGGTCTCAAATTTAGAAAACTCAACTTATGCTTGCTTCTGGGGAAAGGTGAGTTGGGGTGCTGCATAAAACCAGAGATAGAAATTAGCACAGATACCTTTCCATAAGCCAAATATGTAATAGTCAAGACCTACCCCTTGCTCAACGAAATGGACTAAACACCCCATATTCAACGCCTAGGAATACACCTGACTAGTAAGAATCTTCAAACCCATGGATTTATATGTCTCCGTAAGAGAATGAAGCGTGTGTACAGCGGCATGAATGCAGCAGAGAAAATCCGATAAATCCCATTATCAAAATGAATTACACAAACAAAACCCAAGGACAGTGAAATAGAGAACAATTCTTAAATAATTCATTCAGGGCTTGTGATGCAACCCGGATTTACCACATCTACACCCAGAGCTGAGTGAGACATAAGGTTGGGCACTTCGGGCTGATAGCATTGGTGAGGTTCGATGAGCAAATGCAGACCCTTTGAAGTCATACAGCATGGTACCCATTCCATGGGTCCCAACACTCCAAGTTTAAGGGATTCTTCCTTCAGCTAAAACATGCATGGGAAACCCACAGTATGGTGCACCGTGTGACTGGCAAACGTTTTCAAATGCATCTCAGTTTTCGTCCCCTTTTACTCGGGTTCACCATTCCAGACCCTTTACGAACACTCTCCCCACTTGGAGAGTCAGTGCCTTTAACCTCCTGTTGGGCACAGTTTGCAATTTCTGCGCAAGATGAAAAGGAATAGGGAGAGCAAATGAGAGACTAGCTCTAGGTGTCTGCACGGGCAAATTTAACGCTCATTTCCCACCAGGAAGAGGAATTAACCAAAGGCTCAGCATGCCGTGCCGGAACCAGATTAGGACCTGAAGCAATCCTGCTGGTTGGCAGCCAGCTCACAAGATAGCGAGTTATAGAAAGGAGCTCAGGGGCACTGTAACTCACAAACCTGCAGAGTTATAAATGACAGCTATCGTCCAAAAATATATTGAAGGAAGGCTGCAAAGACGACTTGTAAGCGGGGCAGATTTGCAGGAAAACGATTTCAGGGGGCAGACGGGAATTTCATTTAAAGCATAGGAAAAGAGGCAGAACGTCGACAATGATGCTCTTGGCCAAAAAGGGCGTATGCGTTTTTTCCTGAATATATTCAGGAAAAAACGCATACGCCCTTTTTGGCCAACCAAGCAGGCATGTTAAAGAAATGTGCACTTCAATGAAGTCTCACTGCCCCCCGGTCAAAAGGGCCATCTGAAAAAAGTGTAAAATCCAGAAAGGCAGCACAGGCCATGGAGAACAGGGAGCCTTGTTATGCTGATGGGCGGGATGTAAATTGCCAACAGCCACTCTGGAGAAGTGTATGGTGTTTCCCGGAATACCGAAAAAACAAAGCTACGGAGCCTACGGCACTTCTATTTATGGTCCTATAGCTTAGGGAAATTAAAATCAAAAACACACAGCCACCCCAAAGTGTCGGACGGCTCTGTTTACAAGAACCTCGTCTACGGTACAAGTTAAATATCCCAGAATGTGAAAAATGGATAAAGAAGTTGTGGTACATACGTACAATGGAATATCACTCAGCAATGAAATGTATGTCATCAGGCCCATCGCGGCATAATAAGTGGATTCAGGTACGAAGATTCTAAGTGAAATAAGTCACACAGAAAATGAAACATCGTAAGATATCACTACTACACGGAATGTAAACTTGGCTACACATGAACTGAAGTACAAAACAGAACAGGGTCTCAAATTTAGAAAACTCAACTTATGCTTGCTTCTGGGGAAAGGTGAGTTGGGGTGCTGCATAAAACCAGAGATAGAAATTAGCACAGATACCTTTCCATAAGCCAAATATGTAATAGTCAAGACCTACCCCTTGCTCAACGAAATGGACTAAACACCCCATATTCAACGCCTAGGAATACACCTGACTAGTAAGAATCTTCAAACCCATGGATTTATATGTCTCCGTAAGAGAATGAAGCGTGTGTACAGCGGCATGAATGCAGCAGGGAAAATCCGATAAATCACATTACCAAATGAATTACACAAACAAAACCCAAGGACAGTGAAATAGAGAGCAATTCTTAAATAATTCATTCAGGGCTTGTGATGCAACCTGGATTTACCACATCTACACCCAGAGCTGAGTGAGACATAAGGTTGGGCACTTTGGGCTGATAGCATTGGTGAGGTTCAATGAGCAAATGCAGACCCTTTGAAGTCATACAGCATGGTACCCATTCCATGGGTCCCAACTCTCCAAGTTTAAGGGATTCTTCCTTCAGCAAAAACATGCATGGGAAACCCACAGTATGGTGCACCGTGTGACTGGCAAACGTTTTCAAATGCATCTCAGTTTTCATCCCCTTTAACTCGGGTTCACCATTCCAGACACTTTACGAACACTCTCCCCACTTGGAGAGTCAGTGCCTTTAACCTCCTGTTGGGCACAGTTTGCAATTTCTGCGCAAGATGAAAAGGAATAGGGAGAACGAATGAGAGACTAACTCTAGGTGTCTGCACGGGCAAATTTAATGCTCAATTCCCACCAGGAAGAGTAATTAACCAAAGGCTCAGCATGCCGTGCCGGAACCAGATTAGGGCCTGAAGCAATCCTGTGGGTTTGCGGCCAGCTCACAAGATAGCGAGTTGAAGAAAGGAGCTCAGGGGCACTGTAACTCACAAACCTGCAGAGTTATATATGACAGCTATCGTCCAAAAATATATTGAAGGAAGGCTGCGAAGACGACTTGTAAGCGGGACAGATTTGCAGGAAAACGATTTCAGGGGGTAGACGGGAATTGCATTTAAAGCATAGGAAAAGAGGCAGAACGTCGACAATGATGCTCTTGGCCAAAAAGGGCGTATGCGTTTTTTCCTGAATATATTCAGGAAAAAACGCATACGCCCTTTTTGGCCAACCAAGCAAGCATGTTAAGGAAATCTGCACTACAATGAAGTCTCACTGCCCCCCTGTCAAAAGGGCCATCTGATAAAAGTGTAAAATCCAGAAAGTCAGCACAGGCCATGGAGAACAGCGAGCCTTGTTATGCTGATGGGCGGGATGAAAATTGCCAACAGCCAGTCTGGAAAAATGTATGGTGTTTCCCGGAACATCTAAAAAACAAAGCAACGGAGCCTACGGCACTTCCCCTTATGGTCCTATAGCTTAGGAAAATTAAAATCAAAAACACACAGCAACCCAAAAGTCTCGGGCGGCTCTGTTTACAAGAACCTCGTCTACGGTACAAGTTAAATATCCCAGAATGTGAAAAATGGATAAAGAAGTTGTGGTACGTACGTACAATGGAATATCACACAGCAATGAAATCTATGTCATCAGGCCCGTCGTGGCATAATGAGTGGATTCAGGTACGATGATTCTAAGTGAAATAAGTCACACAGAAAATGAAACATCATAAGATATCACTACTACACGGAATGTAAACTTGGCTACACATGAACTGAATTACAAAACAGAACAGGGTCTCAAATTTAGAAAACCAACTTATGCTTGCTTATGGGGAAAGGTGAGCTGGGGTGCTGCATAAAACCAGAGATAGAAATTAGCACAGATACCTTTCCATAAGCCAAATATGTAATAGTCAAGACCTACCCCTTGCTCAACGAAATGGACTAAACACCCCATATTCAACGCCTAGGAATACACCTGACTAGTAAGAATCTTCAAACCCATGGATTTATATGTCTCCGTAAGAGAATGAAGCGTGTGTACAGCGGCATGAATGCAGCAGAGAAAATCCGATAAATCACATTACCAAATGAATTACACAAACAAAACCCAAGGACAGTGAAATAGAGAGCAATTCTTAAATAATTCATTCAGGGCTTGTGATGCAACCTGGATTTACCACATCTACACCCAGAGCTGAGTGAGACATAAGGTTGGGCACTTCGGGCTGATAGCATTGGTGAGGTTCGATGAGCAAATGCAGACCCTTTGAAGTCATACAGCATGGTACCCATTCTATGGGTCCCAACTCTCCAAGTTTAAGGGATTCTTCCTTCAGCTAAAACATGCATGGGAAACCCACAGTATGGTGCACCGTGTGACTGGCAAACGTTTTCAAATGCATCTCAGTTTTCATCCCCTTTTACTCGGGTTCACCATTCCAGACACTTTACGAACACTCTCCCCACTTGGAGAGTCAGTGCCTTTAACCTCCTGTTGGGCACAGTTTGCAATTTCTGCGCAAGATGAAAAGGAATAGGGAGAACCAATGAGAGACTAGCTGTAGGTGTCTGCACGGGCAAATTTAACGCTCATTTCCCACCAGGAAGAGGAATTAACCAAAGGCTCAGCATGCCATGACGGAACCAGATAAGGGCCTGAAGCAATCCTGCGGATTTGCGGCCAGCTCACAAGATAGCGAGTTGAAGAAAGGAGCTCAGGGGCACTGTAACTCACAAACCTTCAGAGTTATATATGACAGCTTTGGTCCAAAAATATATTGAAGGAAGGCTGCGAAGACGACTTGTAAGCGGGACAGATTTGCAGGAAAACGATTTCAGGGGGTAGACGGGAATTGCATTTAAAGCATATGAAAAGAGGCAGAACGTCGACAATGATGCTCTTGGCCAAAAAGGGCGTATGCGTTTTTTCCTGAATAAACGCATACGCCCTTTTTGGCCAACCAAGCAAGCATGTTAAAGAAATCTGCACTACAAAGATGTCTCACTGCCCCCCGGTCAAAAGGGCCATCTGAAAAAAGTGTAAAATCCAGAAAGGCAGCACAGGCCATGGAGAACAGGGAGCCTTGTTATGCTGATGGGCGGGATGTTAATTGCCAACAGCCACTCTGGCGAAGTGTATGGTGTTTCCTGGAATACCGAAAAAACAAAGCTACGGAGCCTACGGCACTTCCACTTATGGTCCTATAGCTTAGGGAAATTAAAATCAAAAACACACAGCCACCCCAAAGTGTCGGACGGCTCTGTTTACAAGAACCTCGTCTACGGTACAAGTTAAATATCCCAGAATGTGAAAAATGGATAAAGAAGTTGTGGTACGTACGTACAATGGAATATCACTCAGCAATGAAATCTATGTCATCAGGCCCGTCGCGGCATAATGAGTGGATTCAGGTACGATGATTCTAAGTGAAATAAGTCACACAGAAAATGAAACATCATAAGATATCACTACTACACGGAATGTAAACTTGGCTACACATGAACTGAATTACAAAACAGAAGAGGGTCTCAAATTTAGAAAACCAACTTATGCTTGCTTAAGGGGAAAGGTGAGTTGGGGTGCTGCATAAAACCAGAGATAGAAATTAGCACAGATACCTTTCCATAAGCCAAATATGTAATAGTCAAGCCCTACACCTTGCTCAACGAAATGGACTAAACACCACATATTCAACGCCTAGGAATACACCTGAGTAGTAAGAATCTTCAAACCCATGGATTTATATGTCTCTGTAAGAGAATGAAGCGTGTGTACAGCGGCATGAATGCAGCAGAAAAAATCCGATAAATCCCATTATCAAAATGAATTACAGAAACAAAACCCAAGGACAGTGAAATAGAGAGCAATTCTTAAATAATTCATTCAGGGCTTGTGATGCAACCTGGATTTACCACATCTACACCCAGAGCTGAGTGAGACATAAGGTTGGGCACTTCAGGCTGATAGCATTGGTGAGGTTCGATGAGCAAATACAGACCCTTTGAAGTCATACAGCATGGTACCCATTCCATGGGTCCCAACTCTCCAAGTTTAAGGGATTCTTCCTTCAGCTAAAACATGCATGGGAAACCCACAGTATGATGCACCGTGTGACTGGCAAACGTTTTCAAATGCATCTCAGTTTTCGTCCCTTTTTACTCGGGTTCACCATTCCAGACCCTTTACGAACACTCTCCCCACTTGGAGAGTCAGTGCCTTTAACCTCCTGTTGGGCACAGTTTGCAATTTCTGCGCAAGATGAACAGGAATAGGGAGAACGAATGAGAGACTAGCTCTAGGTGTCTGCACGGGCAATTTTAACGCTCATTTCCCACCAGGAAGAGGAATTAACAAAAGGCTCAGCATGCCGTGCCGGAACCACATTAGGGCCTGAAGCAATCCTGTGGGTTTGCGGCCAGTTCACAAGATAGCGAGTTGAAGAAAGGAGCTCAGGGGCACTGTAACTCACAAACCTGCAGAGTTATAAATGACAGCTATCGTCCAAAAATATATTGAAGGAAGGCTGCGAAGACGACTTGTAAGCGGGACAGATTTGCAGGAAAACGATTTCAGGGGGTAGACGGGAATTGCATTTAAAGCATAGGAAAAGAGGCAGAACGTCGACAGTGATGCTCTTGGCCAAAAAGGGCGTATGCGTTTTTTCCTGAATATATTCAGGAAAAAACGCATACGCCCTTTTTGGCCAACCAAGCAAGCATGTTAAAGAAATCTGCACTACAAAGATGTCTCACTGCCCCCCGGTCAAAAGGGCCATCTGAAAAAAGTGTAAAATCCAGAAAGGCAGCACAGGCCATGGAGAACAGGGAGCCTTGTTATGCTGATGGGCGGGATGTAAATTGCCAACAGCCACTCTGGAGAAGTGTATGGTGTTTCCCGGAATACCGAAAAAACAAAGCTACGGAGCCTACGGCACTTCTATTTATGGTCCTATAGCTTAGGGAAATTAAAATCAAAAACACACAGCCACCCCAAAGTGTCGGACGGCTCTGTTTACAAGAACCTCGTCTACGGTACAAGTTAAATATCCCAGAATGTGAAAAATGGATAAAGAAGTTGTGGTACGTACGTACAATGGAATATCACTCAGCAATGAAATCTATGTCATCAGGCCCGTCGCGGCATAATGAGTGGATTCAGGTACGATGATTCTAAGTGAAATAAGTCACAGAGAAAATGAAACATCATAAGATATCACTACTACACGGAATGTAAACTTGGCTACACATGAACTGAATTACAAAACAGAACAGGGTCTCAAATTTAGAAAACCAATTTATGCTTGCTTTAGGGGAAAGGTGAGTTGGGGTGCTGCATAAAACCAGAGATAGAAATTAGCACAGATACCTTTCCATAAGCCAAATATGTAATAGTCAAGCCCTACACCTTGCTCAACGAAATGGACTAAACACCCCATATTCAACGCCTAGGAATACACCTGACTAGTAAGAATCTTCAAACCCATGGATTTATATGTCTCCGTAAGAGAATGAAGCGTGTGTACAGCGGCATGAATGCAGCAGAGAAAATCCGATAAATCCCATTATCAAAATGAATTACACAAACAAAACACAAGGACAGTGAAATAGAGAGCAATTCTTAAATAATTCAATCAGGGCATGTGATGCAACCTGGATTTACCACATCTACACCCAGAGCTGAGTGAGACATAAGGTTGGGCACTTCGGGCTGATAGCATTGGTGAGGTTCGATGAGCAAATGCAGACCCTTTGAAGTCATACAGCATGGTACCCATTCCATGGGTCCCAACTCTCCAAGTTTAAGGGATTCTTCTTTCAGCTAAAACATGCATGGGAAACCCACAGTATGGTGCACCGTGTGACTGGCAAACGTTTTCAAATGCATCTCAGTTTTCGTCCCCTTTTACTCGGGTTCACCATTCCAGACCCTTTACGAACACTCTCCCCACTTGGAGAGTCAGTGCCTTTAACCTCCTGTGGGGCACAGTTTGCAATTTCTGCGCAAGATGAAAAGGAATAGGGAGAACGAATGAGAGACTAGCTCTAGGTGTCTGCACGGGCAAATTTAACGCTCATTTCCCACCAGGAAGAGGAATTAACCAAAGGCTCAGCATGCCGTGCCGGAACCAGATTAGGGCCTGAAGCAATCCTGTGCGTTTGCGGCCAGTTCACAAGATAGCGAGTTGAAGAAAGGAGCTCAGGGGCACTGTAACTCACAAACCTGCAGAGTTATAAATGACAGCTATCGTCCAAAAATATATTGAAGGAAGGCTGCGAAGACGACTTGTAAGCGGGACAGATTTGCAGGAAAACGATTTCAGGGGGTAGACGGGAATTGCATTTAAAGCATAGGAAAAGAGGCAGAACGTCGACAATGATGCTCTTGGCCAAAAAGGGCGTATGCGTTTTTTCCTGAATATATTCAGGAAAAAACGCATACGCCCTTTTTGGCCAACCAAGCAAGCATGTTAAAGAAATCTGCACTACAAAGATGTCTCACTGCCCCCCGGTCAAAAGGGCCATCTGAAAAAAGTGTAAAATCCAGAAAGGCAGCACAGGCCATGGAGAACAGGGAGCCTTGTTATGCTGATGGGCGGGATGTAAATTGCCAACAGCCACTCTGGAGAAGTGTATGGTGTTTCCCGGAACACCGAAAAAACAAAGCTACGGAGCCTACGGCACTTCCACTTATGGTCCTATAGCTTAGGGAAATTAAAATCAAAAACACACAGCCACCCTAAAGTGTCGGACGGCTCTGTTTACAAGAACCTCGTCTACGGTACAAGTTAAATATCCCAGAATGCGAAAAATGGATAAAGAAGTTGTGTTACGTACGTACAATGGAATATCACTCAGCAATGAAATCTATGTCATCAGGCCCGTCGCGGCATAATGAGTGGATTCAGGTACGATGATTCTAAGTGAAATAAGTCACAGAGAAAATGAAACATCATAAGATATCACTACTACACGGAATGTAAACTTGGCTACACATGAACTGAATTACAAAACAGAACAGGGTCGCAAATTTAGAAAACCAATTTATGCTTGCTTAAGGGGAAAGGTGAGTTGGGGTGCTGCATAAAACCAGAGATAGAAATTAGCACAGATACCTTTCCATAAGCCAAATATGTAATAGTCAAGCCCTACACCTTGCTCAACGAAATGGACTAAACACCGCATATTCAACGCCTAGGAATACACCTGACTAGTAAGAATCTTCAAACCCATGGATTTATATGTCTCCGTAAGAGAATGAAGCGTGTGTACAGCGGCATGAATGCAGCAGAGAAAATCCGATAAATCCCATTATCAAAATGAATTACACAAACAAAACCCAAGGACAGTGAAATAGAGAGCAATTCTTAAATAATTCATTCAGGGCTTGTGATGCAACCTGGATTTACCACATGTACACCCAGAGCTGAGTGAGACATAAGGTTGGGCACTTCGGGCTGATAGCATTGGTGAGGTTCGATGAGCAAATGCAGACCCTTTGAAGTCATACAGCATGGTACCCATTCCATGGGTCCCAACTCTCCAAGTTTAAGGGATTCTTCCTTCAGCTAAAATATGCATGGGAAACCCACAGTATGGTGCACCGTGTGACTGGCAAACGTTTTCAAATGCATCTCAGTTTTCGTCCCCTTTTACTCGGGTTCACCATTCCAGAACCTTTACGAACACTCTCCCCACTTGGAGAGTCAGTGCCTTTAACCTCCTGTTGGGCACAGTTTGCAATTTCTGCGCAAGATGAAAAGGAATAGGGAGAACGAATGAGAGACTAGCTCTAGGTGTCTGCACGTGCAATTTTAACGCTCATTTCCCACCAGGAAGAGGAATTAACAAAAGGCTCAGCATGCCGTGCCGGAACCAGATTAGGGCCTGAAGCAATCCTGTGGGTTTGCGGCCAGTTCACAAGATAGCGAGTAGAAGAATGGAGCTCAGGGGCACTGTAACTCACAAACCTGCAGAGTTATAAATGACAGCTATCGTCCAAAAATATATTGAAGGAAGCCTGCGAAGACGACTTGTAAGCGGGACAGATTTGCAGGAAAACGATTTCAGGGGGTAGACGGGAATTGCATTTAAAGCATAGGAAAAGAGGCAGAACGTCGACAGTGATGCTCTTGGCCAAAAAGTGCGTATGCGTTTTTTCCTGAATATATTCAAGAAAAAACGCATACGCCCTTTTTGGCCAACCAAGCAAGCATGTTAAAGAAATCTGCACTACAAAGATGTCTCACTGCCCCCCGGTCAAAAGGGCCATCTGAAAAAAGTGTAAAATCCAGAAAGGCAGCACAGGCCATGGAGAACAGGGAGCCTTGTTATGCTGATGGGCGGGATGTAAATTGCCAACAGCCACTCTGGAGAAGTGTATGGTGTTTCCCGGAACACCGAAAAAACAAAGCTACGGAGCCTACGGCACTTCCACTTATGGTCCTATAGCTTAGGGAAATTAAAATCAAAAACACACAGCCACCCTAAAGTGTCGGACGGCTCTGTTTACAAGAACCTCGTCTACGGTACAAGTTAAATATCCCAGAATGCGAAAAATGGATAAAGAAGTTGTGGTACGTACGTACAATGGAATATCACTCAGCAATGAAATCTATGTCATCAGGCCCGTCGCGGCATAATGAGTGGATTCAGGTACGATGATTCTAAGTGAAATAAGTCACAGAGAAAATGAAACATCATAAGATATCACTACTACACGGAATGTAAACTTGGCTACACATGAACTGAATTACAAAACAGAAGAGGGTCTCAAATTTAGAAAACCAACTTATGCTTGCTTAAGGGGAAAGGTGAGTTGGGGTGCTGCATAAAACCAGAGATAGAAATTAGCACAGATAACTTTCCATAAGCCAAATATGTAATAGTCAAGCCCTACACCTTGCTCAACGAAATGGGCTAAACACCCCATATTCAACGCCTAGGAATACACCTGACTAGTAAGAATCTTCAAACCCATGGATTTATATGTCTCCGTAAGAGAATGAAGCGTGTGTACAGCGGCATGAATGCAGCAGAGAAAATCCGATAAATCCCATTATCAAAATGAATTACACAAACAAAACCCAAGGACAGTGAAATAGAGAGCAATTCTTAAATAATTCATTCAGGGCTTGTGATGCAACCTGGATTTACCACATCTACACCCAGAGCTGAGTGAGACATAAGGTTGGGCACTTCGGGCTGATAGCATTGGTGAGGTTCGATGAGCAAATGCAGACCCTTTGAAGTCATACAGCATGGTACCCATTCCATGGGTCCCAACTCTCCAAGTTTAAGGGATTCTTCCTTCAGCTAAAACATGCATGGGAAACCCACAGTATGGTGCACCGTGTGACTGGCAAACGTTTTCAAATGCATCTCAGTTTTCGTCCCCTTTTACTCGGGTTCACCATTCCAGACCCTTTACGAACACTCTCCCCACTTGGAGAGTCAGTGCCTTTAACCTCCTGTGGGGCACAGTTTGCAATTTCTGCGCAAGATGAAAAGGAATAGGGAGAACGAATGAGAGACTAGCTCTAGGTGTCTGCACGGGCAAATTTAACGCTCATTTCCCACCAGGAAGAGGAATTAACCAAAGGCTCAGCATGCCGTGCCGGAACCAGATTAGGGCCTGAAGCAATCCTGTGAGTTTGCCGCCAGCTCACAAGATAGCGAGTTGAAGAAAGGAGCTCAGGGGCACTGTAACTCACAAACCTGCAGAGTTATAAATGACAGCTATCGTCCAAAAATATATTGAAGGAAGGCTGCGAAGACGACTTGTAAGCGGGACAGATTTGCAGGAAAACGATTTCAGGGGGTAGACGGGAATTGCATTTAAAGCATAGGAAAAGAGGCAGAACGTCGACAATGATGCTCTTGGCCAAAAAGGGCGTATGCGTTTTTTCCTGAATATATTCAGGAAAAAACGCATACGCCCTTTTTGGCCAACCAAGCAAGCATGTTAAAGAAATCTGCACTACAATGAAGTCTCACTGCCCCCCGGTCAAAAGGGCCATCTGAAAAAAGTGTAAAATCCAGAAAGGCAGCACAGGCCATGGAGAACAGGGAGCCTTGTTATGCTGATGGGCGGGATGTAAATTGCCAACATCCACTCTGGAGAAGTGTATGGTGTTTCCCGGAACACCGAAAAAACAAAGCTACGGAGCCTACGGCACTTCCACTTATGGTCCTATAGCTTAGGGAAATTAAAATCAAAAACACACAGCCACCCCAAAGTGTCGGACGGCTCTGTTTACAAGAACCTCGTCTACGGTACAAGTTAAATATCCCAGAATGTGAAAAATGGATAAAGAAGTTGTGGTACGTACGTACAATGGAATATCACTCAGCAATGAAATCTATGTCATCAGGCCCGTCGCGGCATAATGAGTGGATTCAGGTACGATGATTCTAAGTGAAATAAGTCACACAGAAAATGAAACATCATAAGATATCACTACTACACGGAATGTAAACTTGGCTACACATGAACTGAATTACAAAACAGAACAGGGTCTCAAATTTAGAAAACCAACTTATGCTTGCTTAAGGGGAAAGGTGAGTTGGGGTGCTGCATAAAACCAGAGATAGAAATTAGCACAGATACCTTTCCATAAGCCAAATATGTAATAGTCAAGCCCTACACCTTGCTCAACGAAATGGACTAAACACCCCATATTCAACGCCTAGGAATACACCTGACTAGTAAGAATCTTCAAACCCATGGATTTATATGACTCCGTAAGAGAATGAAGCGTGTGTACAGTGGCATGAATGCAGCAGAGAAAATCCGATAAATCCCATTATCAAAATGAATCACACAAACAAAACCCAAGGACAGTGAAATAGAGAGCAATTCTTAAATAATTCATTCAGGGCTTGTGATGCAACCTGGATTTACCACATCTACACCCAGAGCTGAGTGAGACATAAGGTTGGGCACTTCGTGCTGATAGCATTGGTGAGGTTCGATGAGCAAATGCAGACCCTTTGAAGTCATACAGCATGGTACCCATTCCATGGGTCCCAACTCGCCAAGTTTAAGGGATTCTTCCTTCAGCTAAAACATGCATGGGAAACCCACAGTATGGTGCACCGTGTGACTGGCAAACGTTTTCAAATGCATCTCAGTTTTCGTCCCCTTTTACTCGGGTTCACCATTCCAGACCCTTTACGAACACTCTCCCCACTTGGAGAGTCAGTGCCTTTAACCTCCTGTTGGGCACAGTTTGCAATTTCTGCGCAAGATGAAAAGGAATAGGGAGAACGAATGAGAGACTAGCTCTAGGTGTCTGCACGGGCAAATTTCACCCTCATTTCCCACCAGGAAGAGGAATTAACGAAAGGCTCAGCATGCCGTGCCGGAACCAGGTTAGGGCCTGAAGCAATCCTGCGGGTTTGCGGCCAGCTC
Organism: Delphinapterus leucas; assembly: GCF_059928025.1. Lineage (NCBI taxonomy): Eukaryota > Metazoa > Chordata > Mammalia > Artiodactyla > Monodontidae > Delphinapterus > Delphinapterus leucas. The sequence continues at coordinate 13,818,493 of NW_028322236.1, read as the reverse complement.
ACAAGATAGCGAGTTGAAGAAAGGAGCTCAGGGGCACTGTAACTCACAAACCTGCAGAGTTATAAATGACAGCTATCGTCCAAAAATATATTGAAGGAAGGCTGCGAAGACGACTTGTAAGCGGGACAGATTTGCAGGAAAACGATTTCAGGGGGTAGACGGGAATTGCATTTAAAGCATAGGAAAAGAGGCAGAACGTCGACAATGATGCTCTTGGCCAAAAAGGGCGTATGCGTTTTTTCCTGAATATATTCAGGAAAAAACGCATACGCCCTTTTTGGCCAACCAAGCAAGCATGTTAAAGAAATCTGCACTACAAAGATGTCTCACTGCCCCCCGGTCAAAAGGGCCATCTGAAAAAAGTGTAAAATCCATAAAGGCAGCACAGGTCATGGAGAACAGCGAGCCTTGTTATGCTGATGGGCGGGATGTAAATTGCCAACAGCCAGTCTGGAAAAGTGTATGGTGTTTCCTGGAACATCTAAAAAACAAAGCAACGGAGCCTACGGCACTTCCCCTTATGGTCCTATAGCTTAGGAAAATTAAAATCAAAAACACACAGCCACCCAAAAGTCTCGGGGGCTCTGTTTACAAGAACCTCGTCTACCGTACAAGTTAAATATCCCAGAATGTGAAAAATGGATAAACAAGTTGTGGTACGTACGTACAATGGAATATCACACAGCAATGAAATCTATGTCATCAGGCCCGTCGCGGCATAATGAGTGGATTCAGGTACGATGATTCTAAGTGAAATAACTCATACAGAAAATGAAACATCATAAGATATCACTACTACACGGAATGTAAACTTGGCTACACATGAACTGAATTACAAAACAGAACAGGGTCTCAAATTTAGAAAACCAACTTATGCTTGCTTAAGGGGAAAGGTGAGTTGGGGTGCTGCATAAAACCAGAGATAGAAATTAGCACAGATACCTTTCCATAAGCCAAATATGTAATAGTCAAGACCTACCCCTTGCTCAACGAAATGGACTAAACACCCCATATTCAACGCCTAGGAATACACCTGACTAGTAAGAATCTTCAAACCCATGGATTTATATGTCTCCGTAAGAGAATCAAGCATGTGTACAGCTGCATGAAGGCAGCAGAGAAAATCCGATAAATCCCATTATCAAAATGAATTACACAAACAAAACACAATGACAGTGAAATAGAGAGCAATTCTTAAATAATTCATTCAGGGCTTGTGATGCAACCTGGATTTACCTCATCTACACCCAGAGCTGAGTGAGACATAAGGTTGGACACATCGGGCTGATAGCATTGGTGAGGTTCGATGAGCAAATGAAGACCATTTGAAGTCATACTGCATGGTACCCATTCCATGGGTCCCAACTCTCCAGGTTTAAGCGATTCTTCCTTCAGCTAAAACATGCATGGGAATCCCACAGTATGGTGCACCGTGTGACCGGGAAACGTTTTCAAATGCATCTCAGTTTTCGTCCCCTTTTATTTGGGTTCACTATTCCAGACCCTTTACTAACACGCTCCCCACTTGGACAGTCAGTGCCTTTAACCTCCTGTTTGGTACAGTTTGCAATTTCTGCGCAAGATGAACAGGAATAGGGAGAACCAATGAGAGACTAGCTCTAGGTGTCTGCACGGGCAAATTTAACGCTCATTTCCCACCAGGAAAAGGAATTAACCAAAGGCTCAGCATGCCGTGCCAGAACCAGATTAGGGTCTGAGGCAATCCTGTGGGTTTGCGGCCAGCTCACAAGATAGCGAGTTGAAGAAATGAGCTCGGGGGCACGGTAACTCACAAACCTGCAGAGTTATAAATGACAGCTATCGTCTAAAAATATATTGAAGGAAGGCTGCGAAGACGACTTGTAAGTGGGGCAGAATTGCAGGAAAACGATTTCAGGGGGTAGACGGGAATTGCATTTAAAGCATAGGAAAAGAGGCAGAACGTCGACAATGATGCTCTTGGCCAAAAAGGGCGTATGCGTTTTTTCCTGAATATATTCAGGAAAAAACGCATACGCCCTTTTTGGCCAACCAAGAATGCATGTTAAAGGAATCTGCACTACAATGAAGTCTCACTGCCCCCGGTCAAAAGGGCCATCTGAAAAAAGTGTAAAATCCAGAAAGGCAGCACATGTCATGGAGAACAGCGAGCCTTGTTATGCTGATGGGCGGGATGTAAATTGCCAACAGCCAGTCTGGAAAAATGTATGGTGTTTCCCGGAACATCTAAAAAACAAAGCAACGGAGCCTACGGCACTTCCCCTTATGGCCCTATAGCTTAGGAAAATTAAAATCAAAAACACACAGCCACCCAAAATCTCCGGTGGCTCTGTTTACAAGAACCTCGTCTACGGTACAAGTTAAATATCCCAGAATGTGAAAAATGGATAAAGAAGTTGTGGTACGTACGTACAATGGAATATCACTCAGCAATGAAATCTATGTCATCAGGCCCGTCGCGGCATAATGAGTGAATTCAGGTACGATGATTCTAAGTGAAATAAGTCACACAGAAAATGAAACATCATAAGATATCACTAATACACGGAATGTAATCTTGGCTACACATGAACTGAATTACAAAACAGAACAGGGTCTCAAATTTAGAAAACCAACTTATGCTTGCTTAAGGGGAAAGGTGAGTTGGGGTGCTGCATAAAACCAGAGATAGAAATTAGCACAGATACCTTTCCATAAGCCAAATATGTAATAGTCAAGACCTACCCCTTGCTCAACGAAATGGACTAAACACCACATATTCAACGCCTAGGAATACACCTGACTAGTAAGAATCTTCAAACCCATGGATTTATATGTCTCCATAAGAGAAATAAGCATGTGTACAGCTGCATGAAGGCAGCAGAGAAAATCCGATAAATCCCATTATCAAAATGAATTAAAAAACAAAACACAATGACAGTGAAATAGAGAGCAATTCTTAAATAATTCATTCAGGGCTTGTGATGCAACCTGGATTTACCTCATCTACACCCAGAGCTGAGTGAGACATAAGGTTGGACACATCGGGCTGATAGCATTGGTGAGGTTCGATGAGCAAATGAAGACCATTTGAAGTCATACTGCATGGTACCCATTCCATGGGTCCCAACTCTCCAGGTTTAAGCGATTCTTCCTTCAGCTAAAACATGCATGGGAATCCCACAGTTTGGTGCACCGTGTGACCGGGAAACGTTTTCAAATGCGTCTCAGTTTTCATCCCCTTTTACTCGGGTTCACCATTCCAGACCCTTTACGAACACTCTCCCCACTTGGAGAGTCAGTGCATTTAACCTCCTGTTGGGCACAGTTTGCAATTTCTGGGCAAGATGAAAAGGAATAGGGAGAACCAATGAGAGACTAGCTCTAGGTGTCTGCACGTGCAAATTTAACGCTCATTTCCCACCAGGAAGAGGAATTAACCAAAGGCTCAGCATGCCGTGCCAGAACCAGGTTAGGGCCTGAAGCAATCCTGCGGGTTTGCGGCCAGCTCACAAGATAGCGAGTTGAAGAAAGGAGCTCAGGGGCACTGTAACTCACAAACCTGCAGAGTTATAAATGACAGCTATCGTCCAAAAATATATTGAAGGAAGGATGCGAAGACGACTTGTAAGCGGGGCAGATTTGCAGGAAAACGATTTCAGGGGGCAGACGGGAATTTCATTTAAAGCATAGGAAAAGAGGCAGAACGTCGACAATGATGCTCTTGGCCAAAAAGGGCGTATGCGTTTTTTCCTTAATATATTCAGGAAAAAACGCATACGCCCTTTTTGGCCAACCAAGAATGCATGTTAAAGAAATGTGCAATTCAATGAAGTCTCACTGCCCCCCGGTCAAAAGGGCCATCTGAAAAAAGTGTAAAATCCAGAAAGGCAGGCCAGGTCATGGAGAACAGGGAGCCTTGTTATGCTGATGGGCGGGATGTACATTGCCAACAGCCACTCTCGAGAAGTGTATGGTGTTTCCCGGAACACCGAAAAAACAAAGCTATGGAGCCTACGGCACTTCCACTTATGGTCCTATAGCTTAGGGAAATTAAAATCAAAAACACACAGCCACCCCAAAGTGTCGGACGGCTCTGTTTACAAGAACCTCGTCTACGGTACAAGTTAAATATCCCAGAATGTGAAAAATGGATAAAGAAGTTGTGGTACGTACGTACAATGGAATATCACTCAGCAATGAAATCTATGTCATCAGGCCCGTCGCGGCATAGTGAGTGGATTCAGGTACGATATTCTAAGGGAAATAAGTCACACAGAAAATGAAACATCATAAGATATCACTAATACACGGAATGTAAACTTGGCTACACATGAACTGAATTACAAAACAGAACAGGGTCTCAAATTTAGAAAACCAACTTATGCTTGCTTAAGGGGAAAGGTGAGTTGGGGTGCTGCATAAAACCAGAGATAGAAATTAGCACAGATACCTTTCCATAAGCCAAATATGTAATAGTCAAGACCTACACCTTGCACAACGAAATGGACTAAACACCCCATATTCAACGCCTAGGAATACACCTGACTAGTAAGAATCTTCAAACCCATGGATTTATATGTCTCCATAAGAGAATGAAGCGTGTGTACAGCGGAATGAATGCAGCAGAGAAAATCCGATAAATCCCATTATCAAAATGAATTACACAAACAAAACCCAAGGACAGTGAAATAGAGAGCAATTCTTAAATAATTCATTCAGGGCTTGTGATGCAACCCGGATTTACCACATCTACACCCAGAGTTGAGTGAGACATAAGGTTGGGCACTTCGGGCTGATAGCATTGGTGAGGTTCGATGAGCAAATGCAGACCCTTTGAAGTCATACAGCATGGTACCCATTCCATGGGTCCCAACTCTCCAAGTTTAAGGGATTCTTCCTTCAGCTAAAACATGCATGGGAAACCCACAGAATGGTGCACCATGTGACTGGCAAACGTTTTCAAATGCATCTCAGTTTTCGTCCCCTTTTACTCGGGTTCACCATTCCAGACCCTTTACGAACACTCTCCCCACTTGGAGAGTCAGTGCCTTTAACGTCCTGTTGGGCACAGTTTGCAATTTCTGCGCAAGATGAAAAGGAATATGGAGAGCGAATGAGAGACTAGCTCTAGGTGTCTGCACGGGCAAATTTAATGCTCATTTCCCACCAGGAAGAGGAATTAACCAAAGGCTCAGCATGCCGTGCCGGAAACAGATTAGGACCTGAAGCAATCCTGCGGGTTAGCGGCCAGCTCACAAGATAGCGAGTTGAAGAAAGGAGCTCAGGGGCACTGTAACTCACAAACCTGCAGAGTTATAAATGACAGCTATCGTCCAAAAATATATTGAAGGAAGGCTGCGAAGACGACTTGTAAGTGGGGCAGAATTGCAGGAAAACGATTTCAGGGGGTAGACGGGAATTGCATTTAAAGAGTAGGAAAAGAGGCAGAACGTCGACAATGATGCCCTTGGCCAAAAAGGGCGTATGCGTTTTTTCCTGAATATATTCAGAAAAAAACTCATACGCCCTTTTTGGCCAACCAAGCAAGCATGTTAAAGAAATCTGCACTACAATGAAGTCTCACTGCCCCCCGGTCAAAAGGGCCATCTGAAAAAGTGTAAAATCCAGAAAGGCAGCACAGGCCATGGAGAACAGGGAGCCTTGTTATGCTGATGGGCGGGATGTAAATTGCCAACAGCCACTCTGGAGAAGTGTATGGTGTTTCCCGGAACACCGAAAAAACAAAGCTACGGAGCCTACGGCACTTCCACTTATGGTCCTATAGCTTAGGGAAATTAAAATCAAAAACACACAGCCACCCCAAAGTGTCGGACGGCTCTGTTTACAAGAACCTCGTCTACGGTACAAGTTTAATATCCCAGAATGTGAAAAATGGATAAAGAAGTTGTGGTACGTACATACAATGGAATATCACTCAGCAATGAAATCTATGTCATCAGGCCCGTCGCGGCATAATGAGTGGATTCAGGTACGATGATTATAAGTGAAATAAGTCACACAGAAAATGAAACATCATAAGATATCACTACTACACGGAATGTAAACTTGGCTACACATGAACTGAATTACAAAACAGAACAGGGTCTCAAATTTAGAAAACCAACTTATGCTTGCTTAAGGGGAAAGGTGAGTTGGGGTGCTGCATAAAACCAGAGATAGAAATTAGCACAGATACCTTTCCATAAGCCAAATATGTAATAGTCAAGACCTACCCCTTGCTCAACGAAATGGACTAAACACCCCATATTCAACGCCTAGGAATACACCTGACTAGTAAGAATCTTCAAACTCATGGATTTATATGTCTCCATAAGAGAATCAAGCATGTGTACAGCTGCATGAAGGCAGCAGAGAAAATCCGATAAATCCCATTATCAAAATGAATTAAAAAACAAAACACAATGACAGTGAAATAGAGAGCAATTCTTAAATAATTCATTCAGGGCTTGTGATGCAACCTGGATTTACCTCATCTACACCCAGAGCTGAGTGAGACAGAAGGTTGGACACTTCGGGCTGATAGCATTGGTGAGGTTCGATGAGCAAATGAAGACCATATGAAGTCATACTGCATGGTACCCATTCCATGGGTCCCAACTCTCCAGGTTTAAGCGATTCTTCCTTCAGCTAAAACATGCATGGGAATCCCACAGTATGGTGCACCGTGTGACCGGGAAACGTTTTCAAATGCATCTCAGTTTTCGTCCCCTTTTATTTGGGTTCACTATTCCAGACCCTTTACTAACACGCTCCCCACTTGGACAGTCAGTGCCTTTAACCTCCTGTTTGGTACAGTTTGCAATTTCTGCGCAAGATGAACAGGAATAGGGAGAACCAATGAGAGACTAGCTCTAGGTGTCTGCACGGGCAAATTTAACGCTCATTTCCCACCAGGAAGAGGAATTAACCAAAGGCTCAGCATGCCGTGCCAGAACCAGATTAGGGTCTGAGGCAATCCTGTGGGTTTGCGGCCAGCTCACAAGATAGCGAGTTGAAGAAATGAGCTCGGGGGCACGGTAACTCACAAACCTGCAGAGTTATAAATGACAGCTATCGTCTAAAAATATATTGAAGGAAGGCTGCGAAGACGACTTGTAAGTGGGGCAGAATTGCAGGAAAACGATTTCAGGGGGTAGACGGGAATTGCATTTAAAGCATAGGAAAAGAGGCAGAACGTCGACAATGATGCTCTTGGCCAAAAAGGGCGTATGCGTTTTTTGCTGAATATATTCAGGAAAAAACGCATACGCCCTTTTTGGCCAACCAAGCATGCATGTTAAAGAAATCTGCACTACAATGAAGTCTCACTGCCCCCGGTCAAAAGGGCCATCTGAAAAAAGTGTAAAATCCAGAAAGGCAGCACATGTCATGGAGAACAGCGAGCCTTGTTATGCTGATGGGCGGGATGTAAATTGCCAACAGCCAGTCTGGAAAAATGTATGGTGTTTCCCGGAACATCTAAAAAACAAAGCAACGGAGCCTACGGCACTTCCCCTTATGGCCCTATAGCTTAGGAAAATTAAAATCAAAAACACACAGCCACCCAAAAGTCTCCGGTGGCTCTGTTTACAAGAACCTCGTCTACGGTACAAGTTAAATATCCCAGAATGTGAAAAATGGATAAAGAAGTTGTGGTACGTACGTACAATGGAATATCACTCAGCAATGAAATCTATGTCATCAGGCCCGTCGCGGCATAATGAGTGAATTCAGGTACGATGATTGTAAGTGAAATAAGTCACACAGAAAATGAAACATCATAAGATATCACTAATACACGGAATGTAAACTTGGCTACACATGAACTGAATTACAAAACAGAAGAGGGTCTCAAATTTAGAAAACCAACTTATGCTTGCTTAAGGGGAAAGGTGAGTTGGGGTGCTGCATAAAACCAGAGATAGAAATTAGCACAGATACCTTTCCATAAGCCAAATATGTAATAGTCAAGACCTACCCCTTGCTCAACGAAATGGACTAAACACCCCATATTCAACGCCTAGGAATACACCTGACTAGTAAGAATCTTCAAACCCATGGATTTATATGTCTCCATAAGAGAATCAAGCATGTGTACAGCTGCATGAAGGCAGCAGAGAAAATCCGATAAATCCCATTATCAAAATGAATTAAAAAACAAAACACAATGACAGTGAAATAGAGAGCAATTCTTAAATAATTCATTCAGGGCTTGTGATGCAACCTGGATTTACCTCATCTACACCCAGAGCTGAGTGAGACATAAAGTTGGACACATCGGGCTGATAGCATTGGTGAGGTTCGATGAGCAAATGAAGACCATTTGAAGTCATACAGCATGGTACCCATTCCATGGGTCCCAACTCTCCAAGTTTAAGGGATTCTTCCTTCAGCTAAAACATGCATGGGAATCCCACAGTATGGTGCACCGTGTGACCGGGAAACGTTTTCAAATGCATCTCAGTTTTCGTCCCCTTTTATTTGGGTTCACTATTCCAGACCCTTTACTAACACGCTCCCCACTTGGACAGTCAGTGCCTTTAACCTCCTGTTTGGTACAGTTTGCAATTTCTGCGCAAGATGAACAGGAATAGGGAGAACCAATGAGAGACTAGCTCTAGGTGTCTGCACGGGCAAATTTAACGCTCATTTCCCACCAGGAAGAGGAATTAACCAAAGGCTCAGCATGCCGTGCCAGAACCAGATTAGGGTCTGAGGCAATCCTGTGGGTTTGCGGCCAGCTCACAAGATAGCGAGTTGAAGAAATGAGCTCGGGGGCACGGTAACTCACAAACCTGCAGAGTTATAAATGACAGCTATCGTCTAAAAATATATTGAAGGAAGGCTGCGAAGACGACTTGTAAGTGGGGCAGAATTGCAGGAAAACGATTTCAGGGGGTAGACGGGAATTGCATTTAAAGCATAGGAAAAGAGGCAGAACGTCGACAATGATGCTCTTGGCCAAAAAGGGCGTATGCGTTTTTTGCTGAATATATTCAGGAAAAAACGCATACGCCCTTTTTGGCCAACCAAGCATGCATGTTAAAGAAATCTGCACTACAATGAAGTCTCACTGCCCCCCGGTCAAAAGGGCCATCTGAAAAAAGTGTAAAATCCAGAAAGGCAGCACATGTCATGGAGAACAGCGAGCCTTGTTATGCTGATGGGCGGGATGTAAATTGCCAACAGCCAGTCTGGAAAAATGTATGGTGTTTCCCGGAACATCTAAAAAACAAAGCAACGGAGCCTACGGCACTTCCCCTTATGGCCCTATAGCTTAGGAAAATTAAAATCAAAAACACACAGCCACCCAAAAGTCTCCGGTGGCTCTGTTTACAAGAACCTCGTCTACGGTACAAGTTAAATATCCCAGAATGTGAAAAATGGATAAAGAAGTTGTGGTACGTACGTACAATGGAATATCACTCAGCAATGAAATCTATGTCATCAGGCCCGTCGCGGCATAATGAGTGAATTCAGGTACGATGATTGTAAGTGAAATAAGTCACACAGAAAATGAAACATCATAAGATATCACTAATACACGGAATGTAAACTTGGCTACACATGAACTGAATTACAAAACAGAAGAGGGTCTCAAATTTAGAAAACCAACTTATGCTTGCTTAAGGGGAAAGGTGAGTTGGGGTGCTGCATAAAACCAGAGATAGAAATTAGCACAGATACCTTTCCATAAGCCAAATATGTAATAGTCAAGACCTACCCCTTGCTCAACGAAATGGACTAAACACCCCATATTCAACGCCTAGGAATACACCTGACTAGTAAGAATCTTCAAACCCATGGATTTATATGTCTCCATAAGAGAATCAAGCATGTGTACAGCTGCATGAAGGCAGCAGAGAAAATCCGATAAATCCCATTATCAAAATGAATTAAAAAACAAAACACAATGACAGTGAAATAGAGAGCAATTCTTAAATAATTCATTCAGGGCTTGTGATGCAACCTGGATTTACCTCATCTACACCCAGAGCTGAGTGAGACATAAAGTTGGACACATCGGGCTGATAGCATTGGTGAGGTTCGATGAGCAAATGAAGACCATTTGAAGTCATACAGCATGGTACCCATTCCATGGGTCCCAACTCTCCAAGTTTAAGGGATTCTTCCTTCAGCTAAAACATGCATGGGAAACCCACAGTATGGTGCACCGTGTGACAGACAAACGTTTTCAAATGCATCTCAGTTTTCGTCCCCTTTTACTCGGGTTCACCATTCCAGACCCTTTACGAACACTCTCCCCACTTGGAGAGTCAGTGCCTTTAACCTCCTGTTGGGCACAGTTTGCAATTTCTGAGCAAGATGAAAAGGAATAGGGAGAACGAATGAGAGAGTAGCTCTAGGTGTCTGCACGGGCAAATTTAACGCTCATTTCCAACCAGGAAGAGGAATTAACCAAAGGCTCAGCATGCCGTGCTGGAACCAGATTAGGGCCTGAGGCAATCCTGTGGGTTTGCGGCCAGCTCACAAGATAGCGAGTTGAAGAAAGGAGCTCAGGGGCACTGTAACTCACAAACCTGCAGAGTTATAAATGACAGCTATCGTCCAAAAATATATTGAAGGAAGGCTGCGAAGACGACTTGTAAGCGGGACAGATTTGCAGGAAAACGATTTCAGGGGGTAGACGGGAATTGCATTTAAAGCATAGGAAAAGAGGCAGAACGTCGACAATGATGCTCTTGGCCAAAAAGGGCGTATGCGTTTTTTCCTGAATATATTCAGGAAAAAACGCATACGCCCTTTTTGGCCAACCAAGCAAGCATGTTAAAGAAATCTGCACTACAAAGATGTCTCACTGCCCCCCGGTCAAAAGGGCCATCTGAAAAAAGTGTAAAATCCAGAAAGGCAGCACAGGCCATGGAGAACAGGGAGCCTTGTTATGCTGATGGGCGGGATGTAAATTGCCAACATCCACTCTGGAGAAGTGTATGGTGTTTCCCGGAACACCGAAAAAACAAAGCTACGGAGCCTACGGCACTTCCACTTATGGTCCTATAGCTTAGGGAAATTAAAATCAAAAACACACAGCCACCCCAAAGTGTCGGACGGCTCTGTTTACAAGAACCTCGTCTACGGTACAAGTTAAATATCCCAGAATGTGAAAAATGGATAAAGAAGTTGTGGTACGTACGTACAATGGAATATCACTCAGCAATGAAATCTATGTCATCAGGCCCGTCGCGGCATAATGAGTGGATTCAGGTACGATGATTCTAAGTGAAATAAGTCACACAGAAAATGAAACATCATAAGATATCACTACTACACGGAATGTAAACTTGGCTACACATGAACTGAATTACAAAACAGAACAGGGTCTCAAATTTAGAAAACCAACTTATGCTTGCTTAAGGGGAAAGGTGAGTTGGGGTGCTGCATAAAACCAGAGATAGAAATTAGCACAGATACCTTTCCATAAGCCAAATATGTAATAGTCAAGCCCTACACCTTGCACAACGAAATGGACTAAACACCCCATATTCAACGCCTAGGAATACACCTGACTAGTAAGAATCTTCAAACCCATGGATTTATATGTCTCCATAAGAGAATGAAGCGTGTGTACAGCGGAATGAATGCAGCAGAGAAAATCCGATAAATCCCATTATCAAAATGAATTACACAAACAAAACCCAAGGACAGTGAAATAGAGAGCAATTCTTAAATAATTCATTCAGGGCTTGTGATGCAACCCGGATTTACCACATCTACACCCAGAGTTGAGTGAGACATAAGGTTGGGCACTTCGGGCTGATAGCATTGGTGAGGTTCGATGAGCAAATGCAGACCCTTTGAAGTCATACAGCATGGTACCCATTCCATGGGTCCCAACTCTCCAAGTTTAAGGGATTCTTCCTTCAGCTAAAACATGCATGGGAAACCCACAGAATGGTGCACCATGTGACTGGCAAACGTTTTCAAATGCATCTCAGTTTTCGTCCCCTTTTACTCGAGTTCACCATTCCAGACCCTTTACGAACACTCTCCCCACTTGGAGAGTCAGTGCCTTTAACGTCCTGTTGGGCACAGTTTGCAATTTCTGCACAAGATGAAAAGGAATATGGAGAGCGAATGAGAGACTAGCTCTAGGTGTCTGCACGGGCAAATTTAATGCTCATTTCCCACCAGGAAGAGGAATTAACCAAAGGCTCAGCATGCCGTGCCGGAAACAGATTAGGACCTGAAGCAATCCTGCGGGTTGGCGGCCAGCTCACAAGATAGCGAGTTGAAGAAAGGAGCTCAGGGGCACTGTAACTCACAAACCTGCAGAGTTATAAATGACAGCTATAGTCCAAAAATATATTGAAGGAAGGCTGCGAAGACGACTTGTAAGCGGGGCACATTTGCAGGAAAACGATTTCAGGGGGCAGACGGGAATTTCATTTAAAGCATAGGAAAAGAGGCAGAATGTCGACAATGATGCTCTTGGCCAAAAAGGGCGTATGCGTTTTTTCCTGAATATATTCAGGAAAAAACGCATACGCCCATTTTGGCCAACCAAGCAGTCATGTTAAAGAAATGTGCACTTCAATGAAGTCTCACTGCCCCCCGGTCAAAAGGGCCATCTGAAAAAAGTGTAAAATCCAGAAAGGCAGCACAGGCCATGGAGAACAGGGAGCCTTGTTATGCTGATGGGCGGGATGTAAATTGCCAACAGCCACTCAGGAGAAGTGTATGGTGTTTCCCGGAACACCGAAAAAACAAAGCTACGGAGCCTACGGCACTTCCACTTATGGTCCTATAGCTTAGGGAATTTAAAATCAAAAACACACAGCCACCCCAAAGTGTCGGACGGCTCTGTTTACAAGAACCTCGTCTACGGTACAAGTTAAATATCCCAGAATGTGAAAAATGGATAAAGAAGTTGTGGTACGTACGTACAATGGAATATCACTCAGCAATGAAATCTATGTCATCAGGCCCGTCGCGGCATAATGAGTGGATTCAGGTACGATGATTCTTAGTGAAATAAGTCACACAGAAAATGAAACATCGTAAGATATCACTACTACACGGAATGTAAACTTGGCTACACATGAACTGAATTACAAAACAGAACAGGGTCTCAAATTTAGAAAACCAACTTATGCTTGCTTAAGGGGAAAGGTGAGTTGGGGTGCTGCATAAAACCAGAGATAGAAATTAGCACAGATACCTTTCCATAAGCCAAATATGTAATAGTCAAGACCTACCCCTTGCTCAACGAAATGGACTAAACACCCCATATTCAAAGCCTAGGAATACACCTGACTAGTAAGAATCTTCAAACCCATGGATTTATATGTCTCCGTAAGAGAATGAAGCGTGTGTACAGCGGCATGAATGCAGCATAGAAAATCCGATAAATCCCATTAACAAAATGAATTACACAAACAAAACCCAAGAACAGTGAAATAGAGAGCAATTCTTAAATAATTCATTCAGGGCTTGTGATGCAACCTGGATTTACCACATCTACACCCAGAGCTGAGTGAGACATAAGGTTGGGCACTTCGGGCTGATAGCATTGGTGAGGTTCGATGAGCAAATGCAGACCCTTTGAAGTCATACAGCATGGTACCCATTCCATGGGTCCCAACTCTCCAAGTTTAAGGGATTCTTCCTTCAGCTAAAACATGCATGGGAAACCCACAGTATGGTGCACCGTGTGACAGACAAACGTTTTCAAATGCATCTCAGTTTTCGTCCCCTTTTACTCGGGTTCGCCATTCCAGACCCTTTACGAACACTCTCCACACTTGGAGAGTCAGTGCCTTTAACCTCCTGTTGGGCACAGTTTGCAATTTCTGCGCAAGATGAAAAGGAATAGGGGGAACGAATGAGAGACTAGCTCTAGGTGTCTGCACGGGCAAATTTAACGCTCATTTCCCACCAGGAAGAGGAATTAACCAAAGGCTCAGCATGCCGTGCCGGAACCAGATTAGGGCCTGAAGCAATCCTGTGGGTTTGCCGCCAGCTCACAAGATAGCGAGTTGAAGAAAGGAGCTCAGGGGGACTGTAACTCACAAAGATGGAGAGCTATAAATGACAGCTATCGTCCAAAAATATATTGTAGGAAGGCTGCGAAGAGGACTTGGAAGCGGTGCAGAATTGCAGGAAAACGTTTTCAGGGGGTGGACGGGAATTGCATTTGAAGCATAGGAAAAGAGGCAGAATGTCGACATTGATGCTCTAGGCCAAAAAGGGCATATGCGTTTTTTCCTGAATATAGTCAGGAAAAAACGCATATGCTCTTTTTGGCCAACCAAGCAAGCCTGTTAAAAAAATCTGCACCTCAATGAAGTCTCACTGCCTCCCAGTCAAAAGGGCCATCTGAAAAATGTGTAAAATCCAGAAAGGCTGGACAGGCCATGGAGAACAGGGAGCCTTGTTATGCTGATGGGCGGGATGTAAACTGCCAACAGCCACTCTGGAGAAGTGTATGGTGTTTCCTCAAACACCTAAAAAACAAAGCAACGGAGCCTACAGCACTTCCACTTATGGTCCTATAGCTTAGGAAAATTAAAATCAAAAACACACACCCACCCGAAAGTTTCGGACGGCTCTGTTTACAAGAACCTCGTCTACGGTACAATTTAAATATCCCAGAACGTGAAAAATGGATAAAGAAGTTGTGGTACGTACGTACAATGGAATATCACTCAGCAATTAAATCTATGTCATCAGGCCCGTCGCGGCATAATGAGTGGATTCAGGTACGATGATTCTAAGTGAAATAAGTCACACGGAAAATGAAACATCATAAGATATCACTAATACACGGAATGTAAACTTGACTACACATGAACTGAATTACAAAACAGAAAAGGGTCTCCAATTTAGAACAGCAACTTATGCTTGCTTAAGGGGAAAGGTGAGTTGGGGTGCTGCATAAAACCAGAGATAGAAATTAGCACAGATACCTTTCCATAAGCCAAATATGTAATAGTCAAGACCTACCCCTTGCTCAACGAAATGGACTAAACACCCCATATTCAACGCCTAGGAATACACCTGACTAGTAAGAATCTTCAAACCCATGGATTTATACGTCTCCGTAAGAGAATGAAGCGTGTGTACAGCAGCATGAATCAGCAGAGAAAATCCGATAAATCCCATTATCAAAATGGATTACAAAAACAAAACCCAAGAGGAGTGAAATAAAGAGCAATTCTTAAGTAATTCATTCAGGGATTGTGATGCAACCTGGATTTACCACATCTACACCCAGAGCTGAGTGAGACATAAGGTTGGGCACTTCGGGCTGATAGCATTGGTGAGGTTCGATGAGCAAATGCAGACCCTTTGAAGTCATACTGCATGGTACCCATTCCATGGGTCCTAAATCCCCAGTTTTAAAGGATTCTTCCTTCAGCTAAAACATGCATGGGAAACCCACAGTATGGTGCACAGTGTAACCGGGAAACGGTTTCAAATGCATCTCAGTTTTCGTCCCCTTTTACTCGGGTTCTCCATTCCACACACTTTACTAACACTCTCCCCACTTGGAGAGTCAGTGCCTTTAACCTCCTGTTGGGCACAGTTTGCAATTTCTGCGCAAGATGTACAGGAATAGGGAGAACCAATGAGAGACTAGCTGTAGGTGTCTGCACGGGCAAATTTAACGCTCATTTCCCACCAGGAAGAGGAATTAACCAAAGGCTCAGCATGCCATGCCGGAACCAGATTAGGGGCTGAAGCAATCCTGCGGGTTTGCGGCCAGCTCACAAGATAGCGAGTTGAAGAAAGGAGCTCAGGGGCACTGTAACTCACAAACCTGCAGAGTTATAAATGACAGCTATCGTCCAAAAATATATTGAAGGATGGCTGCGAAGAGGAGTTGGAAGCGGTGCAGAATTGCAGGAAAACGTTTTCAGGGGGTGGACGGGAATTGCATTTAAAGCATAAGAAAAGAGGCAGAAGGTCGACAATGATGCTCTTGGCCAAGAAGGGCGTATGCGTTTTTTCCTGAATATATTCAGGAAAAAACGCATACGCCCTTTTTGGCCAACCAAAGAATCATTTTAAAGAAATCTGCAGTACAATGAAGTCTCACTGCCCTCCAGTCAAAAGAGCCATCTGAATAAAGTGTAAAATCCAGAAAGGCAGCACAGGCCATGGAGAACAGGGAGCCTTGTTATGCTGATGGGCGGGATGTAAATTGCCAACAGCCACTCTGGAGAAGTGTATGGTGTTTCCTGGAACCCCTGAAAAACAAAGCAACGGAGCCTACGGCACTTCCACTTATGGTCTTATAGCTTAGGGAAATTAAAATCCAAAACACACAGCCACCCCAAAGTGTCGGACGGCTCTGTTTACAAGAACCTCTTCTATGGTACAAGTTAAATATACCAGAATGTGAAAAATGGATAAAGAAGTTGTGGTACGTACGTACAATGGAATATCACTCAGCAATGAAAGCTATGTCATCAGGCCCGTCGCGGCATAACGAGTGGATTCAGGTACGATGATTCTAAGGGAAATACGTCACACAGAAAATGAAACATCATAAGATATCACTAATACATGGAATGTAAACTTTGCTACACATGAACTGAATTATAAAACAGAACAGGGTCTCAAATTTAGAAAACCAACTTATGCTTGCTTAAGGGGAAAGGTGAGTTGGGGTGCTGCATAAAACCAGAGATAGAAATTAGCACAGATACCTTTCCATAAGCCAAATATGTAATAGGCCAGACCAACACCTTGCTCAACGAAATGGACTAAACACCCCATATTCAACGCCTAGGAATACACCTGACTAGTAAGAATCTTCAAACCCATGCATTTATATGTCTCCGTAAGAGAATGAAGCGTGTGTACAGCGGCATGAACGCAGCAGAGAAAATCCGATAAATCCCATTATCAAAATGAATTACAAAAACAAAACACAAGGACAGTGAAATAGAGAGCAATTCTTAAATAATTCATTCAGGGCTTGTGATGCAACCTGGATTTACCACATCTACACCCAGAGCTGAGTGAGACATAAGGTTGGGCACTTCGGGCTGATAGCATTGGTGAGGTTCGATGAGCAAATGCAGACCCTTTGAAGTCATACTGCATGGTACCCATTCCATGGTTCCCACATCTCCAGATTTAAGGGATTCTTCCTTCAGCTAAAACATGCATGGGAGACCCACAGTATGGTGCACTGTGTGACCAACAAACGTTTTCAAATGCATCTCAGTTTTTGTCCCCTTTTACTTGGGTTCACCATTCCAGACCCTTTACTAACACTCTCACCACTTGGAGAGTCTGTACCTTTAACCTCCTGTTTGGCACAGTTTGCAATTTCTGCGCAAGATGAACATTAATAGGGAGAACCAATGAGAGACTAGCTGTAGGTGTCTGCACGAGCAAATTTAATGCTCATTTCGCACCAGGAAGAGGAATTAACCAAAGGCTCAGCATGCCGTGCCAGAACCAGTTTAGGGCCTGAAGCAATCCAGCAGTTTTGCGGCCAGCTTACAAGAAAGCAAGTTGAAGAAAGGAGCTCAGGGACACTGTAACTCACAAACCTGCAGAGTTATAAATGAGAGCTATCGTCCAAAAATATATTGAAGGAAGGCTGCGAAGACGACTTGTAAGCGGGACAGATTTGCAGGAAAACGATTTCAGGGGGTAGACGGGAATTGCATTTAAAGCACAGGAAAAGAGGCAGAACGTCGACAATGATGCTCTTGGCCAAAAAGGGCGTATGCGTTTTTTTCTGAATATATTCAGGAAAAAACGCATACGCCGTTTTTGGCCAACCAAGCAAGCATGTTAAGGAAATCTGCAGTACAATGAAGTCTCACTGCCCCCCGGTCAAAAGGGCCATCTGAAAAAAGTGTAAAATCCAGAAAGGCAGCACACGCCATGGAGAACAGGGAGCCTTGTTATGCTGATGGGCGGGATGTAAATTGCCAACAGCCACTCTGGAGAAGTGTATGGTGTTTCCCGGAACACCGAAAAAACAAAGCTACGGAGCCTACGGCACTTCCACTTATGGTCCTAGAGCTTAGGGAAATTAAAATCAAAAACACACAGCCACCCCAAAGTGTCGGACGGCTCTGTTTACAAGAACCTCGTCTACGGTACAAGTTAAATATCCCAGAATGTTAAAAATGGATAAAGAAGTTGTGGTATGTACGTACAATGGAATATCACTCAGCAATGTAATCTATGTCATCAGGCCCGTCGCGGCATAATGAGTGGATTCAGGTACGATGATTCTAAGTGAAATAAGTCACACAGAAAATGAAACAACATAAGATATCACTACTACACGGAATGTAAACTTGGCTACACATGAACTGAATTACAAAACAGAACAGGGTCTCAAATTTAGAAAACCAACTTATGCTTGCTTAAGGGGAAAGGTGAGTTGGGGTGCTGCATAAAACCAGAGATAGAAATTAGCACAGATACCTTTCCATAAGCCAAATATGTAATAGTCAAGACCTACCCCTTGCTCAACAAAATGGACTAAACACCCCATATTCAACGCCTAGGAATACACCTGACTAGTAAGAATCTTCAAACCCATGGATTTATATGTCTCCGTAAGAGAATGAAGCGTGTGTACAGCGGCATGAATGCAGCAGAGAAAATCCGATAAATCCCATTATCAAAATGAATTACACAAACAAAACCCAAGGACAGTGAAATAGAGAGCAATTCTTAAATAATTCATTCAGGGCTTGTGATGCAACCTGGATTTACCACATCTACACCCAGAGATGAGTGAGACATAAGGTTGGGCACTTCGGGCTGATAGCATTGGTGAGGTTCGATGAGCAAATGCAGACCCTTTGAAGTCATACAGCATGGTACCCATTCCATGGGTCCCAACTCTCCAAGTTTAAGGGATTCTTCCTTCAGCTAAAACATGCATGGGAAACCCACAGTATGGTGCACCGTGTGACTGGCAAACGTTTTCAAACGCATCCCAGTTTTCGTCCCCTTTTACTCGGGTTCACCATTCCAGACACTTTACGAACACTCTCCCCACTTGGAGAGTCAGTGCCTTTAACCTCCTGTTGGGCACAGTTTGCAATTTCTGCGCAAGATGAAAAGGAAGAGGGAGAACGAATGAGAGACTAGCTGTAGGTGTCTGCACGGGCAAATTTAACGCTCATTTCCAACCAGGAAGAGGAATTAACCAAAGGCTCAGCATGCCGTGCGGGAACCAGATTAGGGCCTGAGGCAATCCTGTGGGTTTGCGGCCAGCTCACAAGATAGCGAGTTGAAGAAAGGAGCTCAGGGGCACTGTAACTCACAAACCTGCAGAGTTATAAATGACAGCTATCGTCCAAAAATATATTGAAGGAAGGCTGCGAAGACGACTTGTAAGCGGGACAGATTTGCAGGAAAACGATTTCAGGGGGTAGACGGGAATTGCATTTAAAGCATAGGAAAAGAGGCAGAACGTCGACAATGATGCTCTTGGCCAAAAAGGGCGTATGCGTTTTTTCCTGAATATATTCAGGAAAAAACGCATACGCCCTTTTTGGCCAACCAAGCAAGCATGTTAAAGAAATCTGCACTACAAAGATGTCTCACTGCCCCCCGGTCAAAAGGGCCATCTGAAAAAAGTGTAAAATCCAGAAAGGCAGCACAGGCCATGGAGAACAGGGAGCCTTGTTATGCTGATGGGCGGGATGTAAATTGCCAACATCCACTCTGGAGAAGTGTATGGTGTTTCCCGGAACACCGAAAAAACAAAGCTACGGAGCCTACGGCACTTCCACTTATGGTCCTATAGCTTAGGGAAATTAAAATCAAAAACACACAGCCACCCCAAAGTGTCGGACGGCTCTGTTTACAAGAACCTCGTCTACGGTACAAGTTAAATATCCCAGAATGTGAAAAATGGATAAAGAAGTTGTGGTACATACGTACAATGGAATATCACTCAGCAATGAAATCTATGTCATCAGGCCCGTCGCGGCATAATGAGTGGATTCAGGTACGATGATTCTAAGTGAAATAAGTCACACAGAAAATGAAACATCATAAGATATCACTACTACACGGAATGTAAACTTGGCTACACATGAACTGAATTACAAAACAGAACAGGGTCTCAAATTTAGAAAACCAACTTATGCTTGCTTAAGGGGAAAGGTGAGTTGGGGTGCTGCATAAAACCAGAGATAGAAATTAGCACAGATACCTTTCCATAAGCCAAATATGTAATAGTCAAGCCCTACACCTTGCACAACGAAATGGACTAAACACCCCATATTCAACGCCTAGGAATACACCTGACTAGTAAGAATCTTCAAACCCATGGATTTATATGTCTCCATAAGAGAATGAAGCGTGTGTACAGCGGAATGAATGCAGCAGAGAAAATCCGATAAATCCCATTATCAAAATGAATTACACAAACAAAACCCAAGGACAGTGAAATAGAGAGCAATTCTTAAATAATTCATTCAGGGCTTGTGATGCAACCCGGATTTACCACATCTACACCCAGAGTTGAGTGAGACATAAGGTTGGGCACTTCGGGCTGATAGCATTGGTGAGGTTCGATGAGCAAATGCAGACCCTTTGAAGTCATACAGCATGGTACCCATTCCATGGGTCCCAACTCTCCAAGTTTAAGGGATTCTTCCTTCAGCTAAAACATGCATGGGAAACCCACAGAATGGTGCACCATGTGACTGGCAAACGTTTTCAAATGCATCTCAGTTTTCGTCCCCTTTTACTCGAGTTCACCATTCCAGACCCTTTACGAACACTCTCCCCACTTGGAGAGTCAGTGCCTTTAACGTCCTGTTGGGCACAGTTTGCAATTTCTGCACAAGATGAAAAGGAATATGGAGAGCGAATGAGAGACTAGCTCTAGGTGTCTGCACGGGCAAATTTAATGCTCATTTCCCACCAGGAAGAGGAATTAACCAAAGGCTCAGCATGCCGTGCCGGAAACAGATTAGGACCTGAAGCAATCCTGCGGGTTGGCGGCCAGCTCACAAGATAGCGAGTTGAAGAAAGGAGCTCAGGGGCACTGTAACTCACAAACCTGCAGAGTTATAAATGACAGCTATAGTCCAAAAATATATTGAAGGAAGGCTGCGAAGACGACTTGTAAGCGGGGCACATTTGCAGGAAAACGATTTCAGGGGGCAGACGGGAATTTCATTTAAAGCATAGGAAAAGAGGCAGAATGTCGACAATGATGCTCTTGGCCAAAAAGGGCGTATGCGTTTTTTCCTGAATATATTCAGGAAAAAACGCATACGCCCATTTTGGCCAACCAAGCAGTCATGTTAAAGAAATGTGCACTTCAATGAAGTCTCACTGCCCCCCGGTCAAAAGGGCCATCTGAAAAAAGTGTAAAATCCAGAAAGGCAGCACAGGCCATGGAGAACAGGGAGCCTTGTTATGCTGATGGGCGGGATGTAAATTGCCAACAGCCACTCAGGAGAAGTGTATGGTGTTTCCCGGAACACCGAAAAAACAAAGCTACGGAGCCTACGGCACTTCCACTTATGGTCCTATAGCTTAGGGAATTTAAAATCAAAAACACACAGCCACCCCAAAGTGTCGGACGGCTCTGTTTACAAGAACCTCGTCTACGGTACAAGTTAAATATCCCAGAATGTGAAAAATGGATAAAGAAGTTGTGGTACGTACGTACAATGGAATATCACTCAGCAATGAAATCTATGTCATCAGGCCCGTCGCGGCATAATGAGTGGATTCAGGTACGATGATTCTTAGTGAAATAAGTCACACAGAAAATGAAACATCGTAAGATATCACTACTACACGGAATGTAAACTTGGCTACACATGAACTGAATTACAAAACAGAACAGGGTCTCAAATTTAGAAAACCAACTTATGCTTGCTTAAGGGGAAAGGTGAGTTGGGGTGCTGCATAAAACCAGAGATAGAAATTAGCACAGATACCTTTCCATAAGCCAAATATGTAATAGTCAAGACCTACCCCTTGCTCAACGAAATGGACTAAACACCCCATATTCAAAGCCTAGGAATACACCTGACTACTAAGAATCTTCAAACCCATGGATTTATATGTCTCCGTAAGAGAATGAAGCGTGTGTACAGCGGCATGAATGCAGCATAGAAAATCCGATAAATCCCATTAACAAAATGAATTACACAAACAAAACCCAAGAACAGTGAAATAGAGAGCAATTCTTAAATAATTCATTCAGGGCTTGTGATGCAACCTGGATTTACCACATCTACACCCAGAGCTGAGTGAGACATAAGGTTGGGCACTTCGGGCTGATAGCATTGGTGAGGTTCGATGAGCAAATGCAGACCCTTTGAAGTCATACAGCATGGTACCCATTCCATGGGTCCCAACTCTCCAAGTTTAAGGGATTCTTCCTTCAGCTAAAACATGCATGGGAAACCCACAGTATGGTGCACCGTGTGACAGACAAACGTTTTCAAATGCATCTCAGTTTTCGTCCCCTTTTACTCGGGTTCGCCATTCCAGACCCTTTACGAACACTCTCCACACTTGGAGAGTCAGTGCCTTTAACCTCCTGTTGGGCACAGTTTGCAATTTCTGCGCAAGATGAAAAGGAATAGGGGGAACGAATGAGAGACTAGCTCTAGGTGTCTGCACGGGCAAATTTAACGCTCATTTCCCACCAGGAAGAGGAATTAACCAAAGGCTCAGCATGCCATGCCGGAACCAGATTAGGGCCTGAAGCAATCCTGTGGGTTTGCCGCCAGCTCACAAGATAGCGAGTTGAAGAAAGGAGCTCAGGGGGACTGTAACTCACAAAGATGGAGAGCTATAAATGACAGCTATCGTCCAAAAATATATTGTAGGAAGGCTGCGAAGAGGACTTGGAAGCGGTGCAGAATTGCAGGAAAACGTTTTCAGGGGGTGGACGGGAATTGCATTTGAAGCATAGGAAAAGAGGCAGAATGTCGACATTGATGCTCTAGGCCAAAAAGGGCATATGCGTTTTTTCCTGAATATAGTCAGGAAAAAACGCATATGCTCTTTTTGGCCAACCAAGCAAGCCTGTTAAAAAAATCTGCACCTCAATGAAGTCTCACTGCCTCCCAGTCAAAAGGGCCATCTGAAAAATGTGTAAAATCCAGAAAGGCTGGACAGGCCATGGAGAACAGGGAGCCTTGTTATGCTGATGGGCGGGATGTAAACTGCCAACAGCCACTCTGGAGAAGTGTATGGTGTTTCCTCAAACACCTAAAAAACAAAGCAACGGAGCCTACAGCACTTCCACTTATGGTCCTATAGCTTAGGAAAATTAAAATCAAAAACACACACCCACCCGAAAGTTTCGGACGGCTCTGTTTACAAGAACCTCGTCTACGGTACAATTTAAATATCCCAGAACGTGAAAAATGGATAAAGAAGTTGTGGTACGTACGTACAATGGAATATCACTCAGCAATGAAATCTATGTCATCAGGTCCGTCGCGGCATAATGAGTGGATTCAGGTACGATGATTCTAAGTGAAATAAGTCACACGGAAAATGAAACATCATAAGATATCACTAATACACGGAATGTAAACTTGACTACACATGAACTGAATTACAAAACAGAAAAGGGTCTCCAATTTAGAACAGCAACTTATGCTTGCTTAAGGGGAAAGGTGAGTTGGGGTGCTGCATAAAACCAGAGATAGAAATTAGCACAGATACCTTTCCATAAGCCAAATATGTAATAGTCAAGACCTACCCCTTGCTCAACGAAATGGACTAAACACCCCATATTCAACGCCTAGGAATACACCTGACTAGTAAGAATCTTCAAACCCATGGATTTATACGTCTCCGTAAGAGAATGAAGCGTGTGTACAGCAGCATGAATCAGCAGAGAAAATCCGATAAATCCCATTATCAAAATGGATTACAAAAACAAAACCCAAGAGGAGTGAAATAAAGAGCAATTCTTAAGTAATTCATTCAGGGATTGTGATGCAACCTGGATTTACCACATCTACACCCAGAGCTGAGTGAGACATAAGGTTGGGCACTTCGGGCTGATAGCATTGGTGAGGTTCGATGAGCAAATGCAGACCCTTTGAAGTCATACTGCATGGTACCCATTCCATGGGTCCTAAATCCCCAGTTTTAAAGGATTCTTCCTTCAGCTAAAACATGCATGGGAAACCCACAGTATGGTGCACAGTGTAACCGGGAAACGGTTTCAAATGCATCTCAGTTTTCGTCCCCTTTTACTCGGGTTCTCCATTCCACACACTTTACTAACACTCTCCCCACTTGGAGAGTCAGTGCCTTTAACCTCCTGTTGGGCACAGTTTGCAATTTCTGCGCAAGATGTACAGGAATAGGGAGAACCAATGAGAGACTAGCTGTAGGTGTCTGCACGGGCAAATTTAACGCTCATTTCCCACCAGGAAGAGGAATTAACCAAAGGCTCAGCATGCCATGCCGGAACCAGATTAGGGGCTGAAGCAATCCTGCGGGTTTGCGGCCAGCTCACAAGATAGCGAGTTGAAGAAAGGAGCTCAGGGGCACTGTAACTCACAAACCTGCAGAGTTATAAATGACAGCTATCGTCCAAAAATATATTGAAGGATGGCTGCGAAGAGGAGTTGGAAGCGGTGCAGAATTGCAGGAAAACGTTTTCAGGGGGTGGACGGGAATTGCATTTAAAGCATAAGAAAAGAGGCAGAAGGTCGACAATGATGCTCTTGGCCAAGAAGGGCGTATGCGTTTTTTCCTGAATATATTCAGGAAAAAACGCATACGCCCTTTTTGGCCAACCAAAGAATCATTTTAAAGAAATCTGCAGTACAATGAAGTCTCACTGCCCTCCAGTCAAAAGAGCCATCTGAATAAAGTGTAAAATCCAGAAAGGCAGCACAGGCCATGGAGAACAGGGAGCCTTGTTATGCTGATGGGCGGGATGTAAATTGCCAACAGCCACTCTGGAGAAGTGTATGGTGTTTCCTGGAACCCCTGAAAAACAAAGCAACGGAGCCTACGGCACTTCCACTTATGGTCTTATAGCTTAGGGAAATTAAAATCCAAAACACACAGCCACCCCAAAGTGTCGGACGGCTCTGTTTACAAGAACCTCTTCTATGGTACAAGTTAAATATACCAGAATGTGAAAAATGGATAAAGAAGTTGTGGTACGTACGTACAATGGAATATCACTCAGCAATGAAAGCTATGTCATCAGGCCCGTCGCGGCATAACGAGTGGATTCAGGTACGATGATTCTAAGGGAAATACGTCACACAGAAAATGAAACATCATAAGATATCACTAATACATGGAATGTAAACTTTGCTACACATGAACTGAATTATAAAACAGAACAGGGTCTCAAATTTAGAAAACCAACTTATGCTTGCTTAAGGGGAAAGGTGAGTTGGGGTGCTGCATAAAACCAGAGATAGAAATTAGCACAGATACCTTTCCATAAGCCAAATATGTAATAGGCCAGACCAACACCTTGCTCAACGAAATGGACTAAACACCCCATATTCAACGCCTAGGAATACACCTGACTAGTAAGAATCTTCAAACCCATGCATTTATATGTCTCCGTAAGAGAATGAAGCGTGTGTACAGCGGCATGAACGCAGCAGAGAAAATCCGATAAATCCCATTATCAAAATGAATTACAAAAACAAAACACAAGGACAGTGAAATAGAGAGCAATTCTTAAATAATTCATTCAGGGCTTGTGATGCAACCTGGATTTACCACATCTACACCCAGAGCTGAGTGAGACATAAGGTTGGGCACTTCGGGCTGATAGCATTGGTGAGGTTCGATGAGCAAATGCAGACCCTTTGAAGTCATACTGCATGGTACCCATTCCATGGTTCCCACATCTCCAGATTTAAGGGATTCTTCCTTCAGCTAAAACATGCATGGGAGACCCACAGTATGGTGCACTGTGTGACCAACAAACGTTTTCAAATGCATCTCAGTTTTTGTCCCCTTTTACTTGGGTTCACCATTCCAGACCCTTTACTAACACTCTCACCACTTGGAGAGTCTGTACCTTTAACCTCCTGTTTGGCACAGTTTGCAATTTCTGCGCAAGATGAAAAGGAAGAGGGAGAACGAATGAGAGACTAGCTGTAGGTGTGTGCACGGGCAAATTTAACGCTCATTTCCCAGCAAGAAGAGGAATTAACCAAAGGCTCAGCATGCCGTGCCGGAACCAGATTAGGGCCTGAGGCAATCCTGTGGGTTTGCGGCCAGCTCACAAGATAGCGAGTTGAAGAAAGGAGCTCAGGGGCACTGTAACTCACAAACCTGCAGAGTTATAAATGACAGCTATCGTCCAAAAATATATTGAAGGAAGGCTGCGAAGACGACTTGTAAGCGGGACAGATTTGCAGGAAAACGATTTCAGGGGGTAGACGGGAATTGCATTTAAAGCATAGGAAAAGAGGCAGAACGTCGACAATGATGCTCTTGGCCAAAAAGGGCGTATGCGTTTTTTCCTGAATATATTCAGGAAAAAACGCATACGCACTTTTTGGCCAACCAAGCAAGCATGTTAAAGAACTCTGCACTACAATGAAGTCTCACTGCCCCCCGGTCAAAAGGGCCATCTGAAAAAAGTGTAAAATCCAGAAAGGCAGCACAGGCCATGGAGAACAGGGAGCCTTGTTATGCTGATGGGCGGGATGTAAATTGCCAACAGCCAGTCTGGAAAAATGTATGGTGTTTCCCGGAACATCTAAAAAACAAAGCAACGGAGCCTACGGCAATTCCCCTTATGGTCCTATAGCTTAGGAAAATTAAAATCAAAAACACACAGCCACCCAAAAGTCTCGGGCGGCTCTGTTTACAAGAACCTCGTCTACGGTACCAGTTAAATATCCCAGAATGTGAAAAATGGATAAAGAAGTTGTGGTACGTACGTACAATGGAATATCACTCAGCAATGAAATCTATGTCATCAGGCCTGTCACGGCATAATGAGTGGATTCAGGTACGATGATTCTAAGTGAAATAAGTCACACAGAAAATGAAACATCATAAGATATCACTAATACATGGAATGTAAACTTGGCTACACATGAACTGAATTACAAAACAGAACAGGGTCTCAAATTTAGAAAAACAACTTATGCTTGCTTAAGGGGAAAGGTGAGTTGCGGTGCTGCATAAAACCAGAGATAGAAATTAGCACAGATACCTTTCCATAAGCCAAATATGTAATACTCAAGACCTATCCCTTGCTCAACGAAATGGACTAAACACCCCATATTCAATGCCTAGGAATACACCTGACTAGTAAGAATCTTCAAACCCATGGATTTATATGTCTCCATAAGAGAATCAAGCGTGTGTACAGCTGCATGAAGGCAGCAGAGAAAATCCGATAAATCCTATTATCAAAATGAATTACAAAAACAAAACACAATGACAGAGAAATAGAGAGCAATTCTTAAATAATTCATTCAGGGCTTGTGATGCAACCTGGATTTACCTCATCTACACCCAGAGCTGAGTGAGACATAAAGTTGGACACTTCGGGCTGATAGCATTGGTGAGGTTCGATGAGCAAATGCAGACCATTTGAAGTCATACTGCATGGTACCCATTCCATGGGTCCCAACTCTCCAGGTTTAAGGGATTCTTCCTTCAGCTAAAACATGCATGGGAAACCCACAGTATGGTGCACCGTGTGACCGGGAAACGTTTTCAAATGTATCTCAGTTTTCGTCCCCTTTAACTCGGGTTCACAATTCCAGACCTTTTACTAACACTCTCCCCACTTGGAGAGTCAGTGCCTTTAACCTGCTGTTTGGCACAGTTTGCAATTTCTGCGCAAGATGAACAGGAATAGGGAGAACCAATGAGAGACTAGCTGTAGGTGTCTGCGTAGGCAAATTTAACGCTCATTTCCCACCAGGAAGAGGAATTAACCAAACGCTCAGCATGCCGTGCCGGAACCAGATTAGGGCCTGAAGCAACCCTGCGAGTTTGCGGACAGCTCACAAGAAAGCGATTTGAAGAAAGGAGCTCCGGGGCACTCTAATTCACAAACCTGCAGAGTTATAAATGACAGCTATCGTCCAAAAATATATTGAAGGTAGCCTGCGAAGAGGACTTGAAAGCGGGGCAGAATTGCAGGAAAACGATTTCAGAGGGTAGACTGGAATTGCATTTAAAGCTTAGGAAAAGAGGCAGAACGTCGACAATGATGCTCTTGGCCAAAAAGGGCGTATGCGTTTTTTCCTGAATATATTCAGGAAAAAACGCATACGCCCTTTTTGGCCAACCAAGCAAGCATGTTAAAGAAATCTGCACTACAATGAAGTCTCACTGCCCCCCGGTCAAAAGGGCCATCTGAAAAAAGTGTAAAATCCAGAAATGTAGCACAGGCCATGGAGAACAGGGAGCCTTGTCATGCTGATGGGTGGGATGTAAATTGCCAACAGCCACTCTGGAGAAGTGTATGGTGTTTCCTGAAACACCTAAAAAACAAAGCAACGGAGCCTACGGCACTTCCACTTATGGTCCTATAGCTTAGGGAAATTAAAATCAAAAACACACAGCCACCTCAAAGTTTCAGACGGCTCTGTTTACAAAACCCCGTCTACGGTACAAGTTAAATATCCCAGAAAGCGAAAAATCGATAAAGAAGTTGTGGTACGTATGTACAAAGGAATATCACTCACCAATGAAATCTATGTCACCTGGCCCGTCGTGGCATAATGAGTGGATTCAGGTACGATGATTCTAAGAGAAATAAGTCACACAGAAAATGAAACATCATAAGATATCTCTAATACACCGAATGTAATCTTGGCTACACAATAACTGAATTACAAAACAGAACAGGGTCTCAAATTTAGAAAACCAACTTATGTTTGCTTAAGGGGAAAGGTGAGTTGGGGTGCTGCATAAAACCAGAGATAGAAATTAGCACAGATACCATTCCATACGTCAAATATGTAATAGTCAAGACCTACACCTTGCTCAACGAAATGGGCTAAACACCCTATATTCAACGCCTAGGAATACACCTGACTAGTAAGAATCTTCAAACCCATGGATTTATATGTCTCCATAAGAGAATCAAACGTGTGTACAGCTGCATGAAGGCAGCAGAGAAAATCCGATAAATCCCATTATCAAAATCAATTACAAAAACAAAACACAATGACAGTGAAATAGAGAGCAATTCTTAAATAATTCATTCAGGACTTGTGATGCAACCTGGATTTACCTCATCTAAACCCAGAGCTGAGTGAGACATAAAGTTGGACACTTCGGGCTGATAGCATTGGTGAGGTTCGATGAGCCAATGCACACCATTTGAAGTCATACTGCATGGTACCCATTCCATGGGTCCCAACTCTCCAGGTTTAAGGGATTCTTCCTTCAGCTAAAACATGCATGGGAAACCCACAGTGTGGTCCACCTTGTGATTTGGATTCGTTTTCAAATGCATCTCAGTTTTTTTCCCCTGGTACTAGGGTTCAATATTCCAGACCCGTCAATAACACTCTCCCCATATATATATTCAGGAAAAAACGCATACGCCCTTTTTGGCCAACCAAGCAAGCGTGTAAAGAAAATCTGCACTACAATGAAGCCTCACTGCCCCCCGGTCAAAAGGGCCATCTGAAAAAAGTGTAAAATCCAGAAAGGCAGGACAGGCCATGGGGAACATGTAGCCTTGTTATGCTGATGGGCGGGATGTGAACCACCAACAGCCACTCTGGAGAACTGTATGGTGTTTCCAGAAACACGTAGGAAACAAAGCAACACAGCCTATGGCACTTCCACTTATGGTCCTATAGTTTAGGGACATTAAAATGAAAAACACAGAGCCACCCCAAAGTTTGGGACGGCTCTGTTTACAAGAACCTCGTCTACGATACAAGTTAAATATCCCAGAAATCGAAATATGGATAAAGAAGATGTGGTACGTATGTACAATGGAATATCACTCAGCAATGATATCTATGTCATCAGGCCAGTAGTGGCATAATGAATGGATTCAGGTATGATGATTTTACGTGAAATAAGTCACACAGAAAAAGAAACATCATAAGTTATCACTAATACATGGAATGTAAACTTGGCTACACATGAACTGATCTACAAAACAGAACACAGTCTCAAATTTAGAAAACGAACTTACGCTTGCTTATGGGGAAAGGTGAGTTGGCGTGCTGCATAAAACCAGAGATTGAAATTAGCACAGATATCTTTCCATAAGCCAAATATATAATAGACAAGACCTACTCCTTGCTCAACGAAATGAACTCAACACCCCATATTCAACGCCTCGGAATATACCTGACTAGTAAGAATCTTAAAACCCATGGATTTATATGTCTCCGTAAGAGAATCAAGCGTGTGTACAGTGGCCTAAACGCAGCAGTGAAAATCGGATAACTTCCTTTATCAAAAAAAATTTCAAAAACAAAACACAATGACAGTGAAATAGAGAGCAATTCTTAAATAATTCATTCAGGGCTTGTGATGCAACCTGGATTTACCACATCTACACCCAGAGCTGGGTGAGACATAAGGCTGGACCCTTCGCGCTGATACCATTGGTGAGGCTCGGTGAGCAAATGCAGACCGTTTGAAGGCATACTGCATGGTACCCATTCCATGGGTCCCAACTCTCCAGGTTTAAGGGATTCTTCCTTCAGCTAAAACATGCATGAGAAACGCAGAGTATATTCCACCATGTGATTGCGAAACGTTTTCAAATGCATCTCAGTTTTTGTGCCCTGGTACTCGGGTTCACCATTCCAGACGCTTTACTAACACTCTCCCCACTTGGAGAGTCAATGCCTTTAACATCCTGTTCAGCACAGTTTGCAATTTCTGAGCAAGATGAACAGGAATAGGGAGAACCAATGAGAGACTAGCTGTAGGTGCCTGCACGGGCAAGTGTAACGACCATTTCCCACCAGTAAGAGGAATTAACCAAAGGCTCAGCATGCCGTGCCGGAACCAGATTAGGGCCTGAAGCATTCCTGCGGTTTTCGGCCAGCTCACAAGAAAGCGAGTTGAAGAAAGGAGCTCAGGGGCACTCTAATTCACAAACCTGCAGAGTTATGAATGACAGCTATCGTCCAAAAATATATTGAAGTAAGTCTGCGAAGAGGACTGGAAAGGGGGGCAGCATTTGAGGAAAACTATTTCAGGGGGTAGACTGGAATTGCACTTAAAGCATAGGAAATGAGGCAGAATGTCGACAATGATGCACTTTGCCAAAAAGGGCGTATGCATTTTTTCCTGAATATATTCAGGAAAAAACGCATACACCCTTGATGGCCAACCAAGCAAGCCTGTAAAGGAAATCTGCACCAAGGGCAGAAAGCTGTTGGGGGGATGGTGGTGTGAAGAGTTGAGAGATTGGGATTGACATGTATACATTTATATGTATAAAATAGATAACCAATAAGAACCTGCTGTATAAAAAATAAGATTAAAAATTAAAAAAAATAAAATTAAAAAGTAAAACAGAAAAAATATTCTTCCCTCCACATACATGTATTTATATGAATAAATTATTTCTATGCTTATATTTGTAAATGCAAAAAAGAGGAATGAAATCTACCTTGAACCAAAAACGAAAAATAGAAAAAACAAACAGAATCCACAAGTTACACAGAGGAAAACCGTATCAGGACACTTGCTCCAGTTGTAAACAATTCTGAAGTTGGTCAGTGGTGGGGAATCATCTCCCATACAGCCAGCAGGCCCCACGCAACAAGCGTCCTCATTGCAAAGCTGGGGGACCGTGCTGAGGCATCTGTGAGTAAACGTGGTCCGAGCCCCAGGCCAGCTGCTGCTGAAATGTTCCCACCCTTCCCAGATAAAACACCTGAATATGTTCAAGGACTTGAAAGCCTAGAGGAAGGGCAATGGAGCCACACGAGTGATTGCATGCCAGCCAACTTGGTGCCTGCAGGCCAGCCAGGATGGTCCTGGCCCTGGGTGCTCTTCTGGAAGCTTTCCATTTCCCTGCCTGAGATACCCCTCCTGTCCCGGCCCCCACTGATTTCTTCCTTCCTCACGTCTGCCCAGGGAGAAATTCCAGCGCCAGGTATGGGTGACACATCCTCTTCTTTAGCAGGTGGCATCTTGACAACTGCTGCAGAAAGTCCAGCAGAGCCCCACTCACACTGGGCCACCCACAACGCCGTGACCTGTCACTCCCTCCCACCAGCCCAGCCCCGAGACTGCTGACAGGGCAGAGAAAATGGCGTCAGGCACAGCTGCAGGGGTTCTTGCTGCCTGGAGCGGTGTTTATATTGATCTCAAAACAGGCACACCTGGGGAGGGCTGGCCGGCATGGTCAGGCTGCCCAGGTCAGCCAATCATCACCCCTCAGGGTCTCACAGTTGCAGAAAATGGAACTTGCTGAATCGGCCAGGTCCAAGGAACAGGTGTGGGCTCTTGAGAGTCAGGATAGACAATGGGCTGCAGCTCTGGCTTGTATTCTAATCATTTTATCTGGCCCATGAGTGGGAGACAGCTTCAAGAAAACCCTGGCCTAATAAGAGGACCCCAGGAGTCAGGGAGAGGAGGGGTGGGTGGTGGGTGGAGACAGAGGCCTGGTGCCCCGGGTGCAGTGGAAGTCTCTGGAAGACCAGGGGGTGGCAGGCCGTACAGAGTGATGCCCAGGGTCACAGACCTGTCAGAGTTGCTATTTGTTAGTTCAAGTCCTGCTCTGAGGTGCTCTGTGTCAGATCTGAGTGACAGGTGAGCTGAGAGTGCTCTGCAATGAGGGCAATGTGCACGGTTCCTGTGTGCCCTGCCCTGCCACAGTACCTGCAAGTGTAGCTCTGTATCCTGGGAGGGAGCTGACCACGAGAGCCCCATGGGCTGCAGGGGACCTGCCCAGGGAACCCCATATCCTGGGATGGGCCTGACCATGAGAGCCCCATGGGCTGGTGTGGAGGTGGGGTACCTGCCCAGGTGAGCTCCATATCCTGAGATTGGCCTGACCACGAGAGCCCCATGGGCTGCCAGGGGCCTGGTAAAGATGTCAGGATCGTCAGTGAAGCCACCGAGTATATACCTCCAGTAGTTCCTAATTCCTACACCCTGCTGGTCATTCTACCAACCACCAGGAGACGGTATTCTGTATTAGTCTTCAATGATGCCTTCTTTTGTATGCCATTAGTCCCAGAGTCACAAGAAATTTTGGCTTCTAAGTGGCAGGACTCAACATACAACTAAAACAATACATCCAGGCCGTCTTGCCCCAAGTGTTCAAAAATTCCCACACCATCTTTGGGGAAAGCTTAGCTAAAGACGTAAAAGTTCTACCTCTGGAAAAGGAAACACTCCTTCAATATGCTGACGACATTCTGATCACCAGCCCTACTAAGGAGGCCTCTGAACTACCAAGCCAATAAAGGATAGAAGTTGTCCAAGAAAAAGCTCAAATATCACAGACTACGGTGACCTGCCTGGGCTTCATTCTCACAGAAGGTCGGAGAAGCTCATCCCAGGAAAGGGAAGAAACAATTTACAGCCTTACCCCTTTCTAAAACTAGAAGACAGCTTAGGGGTTCCTGGGGAGGCCAGAGTTTGCTGCTTCTGGATCCCTAACTACAGTCTACTAGCTGGGCCTCTATATGAAACACTGAAAGGAAAAGATGATGATCCTTTTGAATAGAATCCAGAAGTGGCCTTTCAAGAATGGAAAGAGCAGTCAATTCAGACCCTTGCCCTGGAACTCCCTAATTTAGCTAAACCCTTTGACCTTTACATTCCTGGTGAAAGGTGAATTGCCATTGGAGTATTAGTGCAAAACCTGGGACCACTTGAAATGGAACAATGCAAGAATGCCATCCAGGTAGGATAAACTATAGTCACCAAGGGGCTTGGCCCACTGCAACATCTGGCCAACATACTGGCGGTATCTAAAAACCTGGAAATCAGCAGCCCAAAAGGCCACCTCCCTCCTAAGGGAAAAGGACCCCACGTGGTGTTCCTAACCCCCAACCATGCCCTGAAGTTGCAGGGTTTGCTCCGTGGGCACACTGACCTCCAGTGAGGAAGCCCTCCTACTCCAACATCCAGAGAGATATCCGGGGGCAACGGGGCACCATGACGACACATGTGACCATCACTTGACCTGGAGTTTCTCTCATAAAACAACAAGAGTGTGTCACAAAAGAGTAGACTACTGCTTGCAGGACTTACTGCACCCAGAGGGGAGGTAATAATCTTGGCAGGGGAACCGTATATCACGCTGTCACCATAGAAAAGCCTACAGACACCGTGATGATGGTGACCAGTAAGACCGGCTGGACTCCTGTTTACTTCAAAAGGCTGTTGACTCAGTGGCCATCATGGTCCTTCATCACAACTGACCCTGGACTGTCCGGGAGTTGAGCAGGCAGGGTCCTGACACCTGGTGCTGTTTTTACGTTAATTCAGAGGCCTAATTGAAGAAAGTGCAGACTACTAGTCAGAGCATCTAGGCTGGCAGAAACGGTCAGCCTAAAGTGTCTGAACAAATGTGTGGCGGGGTGAAAGTGGACCTCACAGCGTCACTGCACATTTCCTTCCCGGACCCTTAAAGGTCATTAGAATCTATAACACTTCCAATGCTCATGCTCAGGCAGATGAACAGGGAGGCTGGAGGCCTGGGGACAATCAACGTCACCTAGAGGCTGCTGGGGAGAAGTTCTGACCCTCGCCCACGGGTATAAGGGCTCCTAACTCAGCACTCAGCAGTTACAGAAGAAGGGTCTGCACCCTCAGCACTCCAAGAATGAGGAAGAGGACAAAAGGCAGAAGAGGGGTTTGTCCCAGGCAAAGCCCATTAAAAATCCCTGGGAGATAAAAATAGAATCTGGGCAATAAAATAAAGTCTAACCTTTTTTATCCTTTGTGCTTTGTCTAATTTCACGTGCTCCTAGGGTCCCGCATACAGAGGTTCCACACCCGGCACTTCAGACCAGATTTCCTAGTACAGAATGGCTGGGTCGACACATCAGGTCCTGGGGCCCAGTGCAGACTCCGCGATATAGAGCCTGAGCTGCAGCCAACAGGGCCCTCGAGAGCTCTGCCCCCTCCCTCCCACTGAATCTGACAGGATCTCTACACAGCAGCCCAGCCCACAGCCCACGGGGTAGCACATGCTCTCACCTCTCCATTCTCTGATCAAAATATAAAGTTTCCTTTGCTTCTGAACCAAACTCAGTCTCGATCTTTTGGCTCCAATGACACTGGGCATGGGGACACTTGTTGGGGTCCGCTCTGGAGGATCAGTAACAGAAATTGAGAACGCTGTAACTTCAATGAACAGATGTGTGAGCCAAACTATAATTAACATAGAACAGTGTATAAGGCTCGGGTAAAATAAGATGTTTCTAACACTTCCATTTGATATTTCCATCACTTTATTATAAGCAAGTTCAGTGAAAAGGTTTGTCTAATTTGTCAGGTCAATATTAGAGAAGCGAAGTGATTTCTTTCCAAGGATGTACATCTAATAATCTTGGTTAAATCTTCAATCTTGTTTTAAATGCTTTTCCATTGAAAATGATACCTCTCATTCAGCTCCCCCATTTCTGAGAAGTATAAAATCTTATAATTTATTATTACCAAAGTGGAAAGGTGGGAGGAGGGATAAATTAACAGTTTGGGATTAACACATACACACTGCTATGTATAAAATAGATCGTCAACAAGGAACTACTCTATAGCACAGGGAACTACACTCAATATTTTGCAATAACCTATAAGGGGAAATAATCTGAAAAAGAATAGATATTTTTATTGACATCATCTATCAATGACAGTTAAAATGGAACCTAAGGGAAGCCGGTGGTCAGTGCTTCTGACCCTGAAGACTTCAATCATCTAAAGTTTGGACTCTGCCTACTTCCCAAGGCCCTTAATGAACATATGTGTAGCCGTAGCTTAAAAAATTCCCCAGTTTGGGTAGCGGAGAGACACTGATTTTGAAAAAGCCCTGGTGTTCTCCTCACATGAACGGGACACTTCCTACAGCTAAAACATGCCTGTCACACCCAGAGGATGGTATATCGTCTGATCGGGAAGAGTTTGGAAAAGGCATCTCATCTCCTCATCTCCTGGTGCTCGGGTTCACCACTCCGGCGTCTTTACTAACAGTCTCCCCACTTGGAGATGTCAGCACTGTCAACATCCTGTTGCACACAGTTTGGAATTTGTCCAAGGATGAAGCAGAAGGAGGAGGAACAATGAGAGACAAGTCCTAGGTTTTCGGACAGACATATGTCACTCTAATTTCCAATCAGGAAGACGAATTGACCAAAGGCTAGGGTTGCCCATGGAAACAGAATAGGGCTTGAGGAAATCCCGCTGCTTTGTGGCCAGTTCCCATAAACACAAGTTGAAAAATGGAACTCAGGGACACTAAAATTCACGAAACTGCAGAGTTGAAAATATCTATCACTGAAAAATGTCTTGAGGAAAGTCAGAGAAAAGGACTTGTAAGCAACGGAGAATGGCAGGAAAGGGATTGGATGAGGTAGAAAGGACTCGCCATTAAGCACAAGAAAAGGGGCTGAACATTGCCAACATTGCAGTTGGCCAAAAAGGGTGTATGCATCTTTTTCTGTATATATTCAAGAAAAGGGCATACACTTTTTTAGCCAACCAAACAGGTGGGCACTGGAAATCAATACTACAAAACATATCACTTCGCATCAGTCAGAAGAGCCTTCCTCATAAAGTGTAAACACCAGAAATGCAGGACAGGGCAAGGAGAAAAGGGAGCCCTGTGAGGCTTATAGTGGAAATGTATATTGCCAACGGTCACTCTGGAAAAGTGTATTGTGATTACTAAAGCAACTAAAAAATGAGCTACAGAGCACAGGGCACTTGCACTCATGGACGTATATCTTGGGAAAAAGAAAAATCGAGAGGACACAGGCACCCCAATGTTTACCGCCTCTCTGTTTAATATATCCTCGATTAGGATATAATTTATATGTCACTGGAGGGAAAAAATGGACAGAGGTGTGGCACTTATGTAGAGTGGAATATTACTCAGCCTGAAAATCAATGAAACATGGCCAGTTGTAACAACCCCAGAGGAGTTACGTATGATCATTTGAAGTCACATAATTCAAAAAGACAAAGACATACGATATTACTAATACATGGAATGTAAACGTGGCTACAAATGAACTGAATTACAAAAGAGAACGGGGTCTCAAATTTAGAAAACCAACTTATGCTTGCTTAAGGATCAAGGAGAGTTGGGGTGCTGCATAAAACCAGAGATTGAAATTAGCACAGATACCGTTCCATAAGCCAAATATGTAATAGAAAAAACCTACTTCCTGGTCAACGAAATGGACTCAACACCCCATATTCAGTGCCTAGGAATATACAGGATGAGTAAGAGTCTTAATACCTATGGATTTATATGTCTCCATAAGAGAATCAAGCGTGTGTACAGTGACAAAAACGCAGCAGTGAAAATCAGCTAAATCCCATTATCAAAATAAATTTCAAAAACAAAAAAAATGACAGTGAAATAGAGAGCAATTCTTAAATAATTCATTCAGGGCTTGTGATGCAACCTGGATTTACCTCATCTACACCCAGAGCTGAGTGAGACATAAGGTTGGACACTTCGGGCTGATAGCATTGGTGAGGTTCGATGAGCAAATGAAGACCATTTGAAGTCATACTGCATGGTACCCATTCCATGGGTCCCAACTCTCCAGGTTTAAGCGATTCTTCCTTCAGCTAAAACATGCATGGGAATCCCACAGTATGGTGCACCGTGTGACTGGGAAACGTTTTCAAATGCATCCCAGTTTTCGTCCCCTTTTTTTTGGGTTCACTATTCCAGACCCTTTACTAACATGCTCCCCACTTGGAGAGTCAGTGCCTTTAACCTCCTGTTTGGCACAGTTTGCAAATTCTGCACAAGATGAACAGGAATAGGGAGAACCAATGAGAGACTAGCTGTAGGTGTCTGCACGGGCAAATTTAACGCTCATTTCCCAGCAGGAAGAAGAATTAACCAAAGGCTCAGCATGCCGACCAGCAACAAGATTAGGGCCTGAAGCAATCCTGCGGGTTTGCGGCCAGCTCAAAAGAAAGCGATTTGAAGAAAGGAGCTCAGGGGCACTGTAATTCACAAACCTGCAGAGTTATAAATGACAGGTATCGTCCAAAAATATATGGAAGGAAGGCTGCGAAGAGGACTTGAAAGCGGGGCAGAATTGCAGGAAATCGATTTCAGGGGGTAGACTGGAATTGCATTTAAATCATAGGAAAAGAGGCAGAACGACGACAATGATGCACTTGGCCAAAAAGGGCGTATGCGTTTTTTCCTGAATATATTCAGGAAAAAACGCATACGCCCTTTTTGGCCAACCAAGCAAGCATGTTAAAGAAATCTGCACTACAATGAAGTCTCACTGCCCCCCGGTCAAAAGGGCCATCTGAAAAAAGTGTAAAATCCAGAAAGGCAGCACAGGCCATGGAGAACAGCGAGCCTTGTTATGCTGATGGGCGGGATGTAAATTGCCAACAGCCACTCTGGAGAAGTGTATGGTGTTTCCTGGAACATCTAAAAAACAAAGCAACGGAGCCTGCGGCACTTCCCCTTATGGCCCTATAGCTTAGGAAAATTAAAATGAAAAACACACAGCCACTCAAAAGTCTCGGGCGGCTCTGTTTACAGGAACCTCGTCTACCGTACAAGTTAAATATCCTAGAATGTGAAAAATGGATAAAGAAGTTGTGGTACGTACGTACAATGGAATATCACTCACCAATGAAATCTATTTTATCAGGCCCGTCGCGGCATAATGAGTGGATTCAGGTACGATGATTCTAAGTGAAATAAGTCACACAGAAAATGAAACATCATAAGATATCACTACTACACGGAATGTAAACTTGGCTACACATGAACTGAATTACAAAACAGAACAGGGTCTCAAATTTAGAAAACCAACTTATGCTTGCTTAAGGGGAAAGGTGAGTTGGGGTGCTGCATAAAACCAGAGATAGAAATTAGCACAGATACCTTTCCATAAGCCAAATATGTAATAGTCAAGACCTACCCCTTGCTCAACGAAATGGACTAAACACCCCATATTCAACGCCTAGGAATACACCTGACTAGTAAGAATCTTCAAACCCATGGATTTATATGTCTCCGTAAGAGAATGAAGCATGTGTACAGCGGCATGAATGCAGCAGAGAAAATCCGATAAATCCCATTATCAAAATGAATTACACAAACAAAACCCAAGGACAGTGAAATAGAGAGCAATTCTTAAATAATTCATTCAGGGCTTGTGATGCAACCTGGATTTACCACATCTACACCCAGAGCTGAGTGAGACATAAGGTTGGGCACTTCGGGCTCATAGCATTGGTGAGGTTCGATGAGCAAATGCAGACCCTTTGAAGTCATACAGCATGGTACCCATTCCATGGGTCCCAACTCTCCAAGTTTAAGGGATTCTTCCTTCAGCTAAAACATGCATGGGAAACCCACAGTATGGTGCACCGTGTGACTGGCAAACGTTTTCAAATGCATCTCAGTTTTCGTCCCCTTTTACTCGGGTTCACCATTCCAGACCCTTTACGAACACTCTCCCCACTTGGAGAGTCAGTGCCTTTAACCTCCTGTTGGGCACAGTTTGCAATTTCTGCGCAAGATGTACAGGAATAGGGAGAACCAATGAGAGACTAGCTGTAGGTGTCTGCACGGGCAAATTTAACGCTCATTTCCAACCAGGAAGAGGAATTAACCAAAGGCTCAGCATGCCGTGCCGGAACCATATTAGGGCCTGAAGCAATCCTGCGGGTTTGCGGCCAGCTCACAAGAAAGCGATTTGAAGAAAGGAGCTCAGGGGCACTGTAATTCACACAACTGCAGAGTTATAAATGACAGCTATCGTCAAAAAATATATTGAAGGAAGGCTGCGAAGAGGACTTGAAAGCGGGGCAGAATTGCAGGAAAACGATTTCAGGGGGTAGACTGCAATTGCATTTAAAGTATAGGAAAAGAGGCAGAACGTCGAAAATGATGCACTTGGCCAAAAAGGGCGTATGCGTTTTTTCCTGAATATATTCAGGAAAAAATGTATATGCCCTTTTTGGCCAACCAAGCAAGCACGTTAAAGAAATCTGCACTACAATGAAGTCTCACTGCTCCCCGGTCAAAAGGTCCATCTGAAAAAGTGTATAATCCAGAAAGGCAGCACAGGCCATGGAGAACAGGGAGCCTTGTTATGCTTATGGGTGTGATGTTAATTGCCAACAGGCACTCTGGAGAAGTGTATGGTGTTTCCTGAAACACCTAAAACACAAAGCAACGGAGCCTACGGCACTTCCACTTATGGTCATATAGCTTAGGGAAATTAAAATCAAAAACACAGAGCCACCCCAAAGTTTCATACGGCTCTGTTTTCAAGAACCTCGTCTACGGTACAATTTAAATATCACAGAAAGCAAAAAATGGATAAAGACATTGTGCTACGTATGTGCAATAGAATATCACTCTCCAATGAAATCTATGTCATCAGGCCCATCGCGGCATAATGAGTGGATTCATGTACGATGATTCTAAGTGAAATAAGTCACACAGAAAATGAAACATCATAAGATATCACTAATACACGGAATGTAATCTTGGCTACACATGAACTGAATTACAAAACAGAACAGGGTCTCAAATTTAGAAAACCAACTTATGTTTGCTTAAGGGGAAAGGTGAGTTGGGTGCTGCATAAAACCAGAGATAGAAATTAGCACAGATACCATTCCATACGTCAAATATGTAATAGTCAAGACCTACCCCTTGCTCAACGAAATGGGCTAAACACCCTATATTCAACGCCTAGGAATACACCTGACTAGAAAGAATTTTCAAACCCATGGATTTATATGTCTCCATAAGAGAATCAAGCGTGTGTACAGCTGCATGAAGGCAGCAGAGAAAATCCGATAAATCCCATTATCAAAATGAATTACAAAAACAAAACACAATGACAGTGAAATAGAGAGCAATTCTTAAATAATTCATTCAGGGCTTGTGATGCAACCTGGATTTACCACATCTACACCCAGAGCTCAGTGAGACATAATGTTGGACACTTCGGGCTGATAGCATTGGTGAAGTTCGTTGAGCAAATGCAGACAATTTGAAGTCATACTGCATGGTTCCCATTCCATTGGTCCCAACTCTCCAGGTTTAAGCGATTCTTCCTTCAGCTAAAACATGCATGGGAAACCCACAGTATGGTGCACTGTGTGACCGGGAAACGTTTTCAAATGCATCTCAGTTTTCCTCCCCTTTTACTCGGGTTCACAATTCCAGACCATTTACTAACACTCTCCCCACTTGGAGAGTCAGTGCCTTTAACCTGCTGTTTGGCACAGTTTGCAATTTCTGCACATGATGAACAGGAATAGGTAGAACCAATGAGAGACTAGCTGTAGGTGTCTGCAGGGGCAAATTTAACGCTCATTTCCGACCAGGAAGAGGAATTAACCAAAGGCTCAGCATGCCGTGCCGGAACCAGATTAGGGCCTGAAGCAATCCTGCGGGTTTGCGGCAAGCTCACAAGAAAGCGATTTGAAGAAAGGAGCTCAGGGGCACTGTAATTCACAAACCTGCAGTGTTATAAATGACAGCTATCGTCCAAAAATATATTGAAGGAAGGCTGCGAAGAGGACTTGAAAGCGGGGCAAAATTGCAGGAAAACGATTTCAGGGGGTAGACTGGAATTGCATTTAAAGCATAGGAAAAGAGGCAGAACGTCGACAATGATGCACTTGGCCAAAAGGGCGTATGCGTTTTTTCCTGAATATATTCAGGAAAAAACGCATACGCCCTTTTTGGCCAACCAAGCAAGCATGTTAAAGAAATCTGCACTACAATGAAGTCTCACTGCCCCCCGATCAAAAGGGCCATCTGAAAAAAGTGTAAAATCCAGAAATGCAGCACAGGCCATGGAGAA
The DNA here is from genome assembly GCF_059928025.1 of Delphinapterus leucas. Classification (NCBI taxonomy): domain Eukaryota; kingdom Metazoa; phylum Chordata; class Mammalia; order Artiodactyla; family Monodontidae; genus Delphinapterus; species Delphinapterus leucas. The sequence continues at coordinate 13,776,569 of NW_028322236.1, read as the reverse complement.
CAGGGAGCCTTGTTATGCTGATGGGTGGGATATAAATTGCCAAGAGCCACTCTGGAGAAGTGTATGGTGTTTCCTGAAACACCTAAGAAACAAAGCAACGGAGCCTACGGCACTTCCACTTATGGTCCTATAGCTTAGGGAAATTAAAATCAAAAACAAACAGCCACCCCAAAGTTTCAGACGGCTCTGTTTACAAGAACCTCGTCTACAGTACAAGTTAAATATCCCAGAAAGCGAAAAATGGATAAACAAGTTGTGGTACGTACGTACAATGGTATATCACTCACCAATGAAGTCTATGTCATCTGGCCCGTCATGGCATAATGAGTGGATTCAGGTACAATGATTCTAAGTGACATAAGTCACACAGAAAATGAAACATCATAAGATATCACTAATACACCGAATGTAATCTTGGCTACACATGAACTGAATTACAAAACAGAACAGGGTCTCAAATTTAGAAAACCAACTTATGTTTGCTTAAGGGGAAAGGTGAGTTGGGGTGCTGCATAAAACCAGAGATAGAAATTAGCACAGATACCATTCCATACGTCAAATACGTAATAGACAAACCTACCCCTTGCTCAACAAAATGGGCTAAGCACCCTATATTCAACGCCTAGGAATACACCTGACTAGTAAGAATCTTCAAACCAATAGATTTATATGTCTCCATAAGAGAATCAAGCGTGTGTACAGCTGCATGAAGGCAGCAGAGAAAATCCGATAAAAACCATTATCAAAATGAATTAAAAAACAAAACACAATGACAGTGAAATAGAGAGCAATTCTTAAATAATTCATTCAGGGCTTGTGATGCAACCTGGATTTACCTCATCTACACCCAGAGCTGAGTGAGACATAAGGTTGGACACTTCGGGCTGATAGCATTGGTGAGGTTCGATGAGCAAATGAAGACCATTTGAAGTCATACTGCATGGTACCCATTCCATGGGTCCCAACTCTCCAGGTTTAAGCGATTCTTCCTTCAGCTAAAACATGCATGGGAAACCCAAGGTATGGTGCACCGTGTGACTGGGAAACGTTTTCAAATGCATCCCAGTTTTCGTCCCTATTTTTTTTGGGTTCACTATTCCAGACCCTTTACTAACACGCTCCCCACTTGGAGAGTCAGTGCCTTTAACCTCCTGTTTGGCACAGTTTGCAAATTCTGCACAAGATGAACAGGAATAGGGAGAACCAATGAGAGACTAGCTGTAGGTGTCTGCACGGGCAAATTTAACGCTCATTTCCCAGCAGGAAGAAGAATTAACCAAAGGCTCAGCATGCCGAGCAGCAACAAGATTAGGGCCTGAAGCAATCCTGCGGGTTTGCGGCCAGCTCAAAAGAAAGCGATTTGAAGAAAGGAGCTCAGGGGCACTGTAATTCACAAACCTGCAGAGTTATAAATGACAGGTACCGTCCAAAAATATATGGAAGGAAGGCTGCGAAGGCGGCTTGTAAGCGGGACAGATTTGCAGGAAAACGATTTCAGGGGGTAGACGGGAATTGCATTTAAGGCATAGGAAAAGAGGCAGAACGTCGACAATGATGCTCTTGGCCAAAAAGGCTGTATGCGTTTTTTCCTGAATATATTCAGGAAAAAACGCATATGCCCTTTTTGGCCAACCAAGCAAGCATGTTAAAGAAATCTGCACTACAATAAAGTCTCACTGCCCCCCGGTCAAAAGGGCCATCTGAAAAAAGTGTAAAATCCAGAAAGGCAGCACAGGCCATGGAGAACAGCGAGCCTTGTTATGCTGATGGGCGGGATGTAAATTGCTAACAGCCACTCTGGAGAAGTGTATGGTGTTTCCCGGAACACCGAAAAAACAAAGCTACGGAGCCTACGGCACTTCCACTTATGGTCCTATAGATTAGGGAAATTAAAATCAAAAACACACAGCCACCCCAAAGTGTCGGACGGCTCTGTTTACAAGAACCTCGTCTACAGTACAAGTTAAATATCCCAGAATGTGAAAAATGGATAAAGAAGTTGTGGTACGTACGTACAATGGAATATCACTCAGCAATGAAATCTATGTCATCAGGCCCGTCACGGCATAATGAGTGGATTCAGGTACGATGATTCTAAGTGAAATAAGTCACACAGAAAATGAAACATCATAAGATATCACTACTACACGGAATGTAAACTTGGCTACACATGAACTGAATTACAAAACAGAACAGGGTCTCAAATTTAGAAAACCAACTTATGCTTGCTTAAGGGGAAAGGTGAGTTGGGGTGCTGCATAAAACCAGAGATAGAAATTAGCACAGATACCTTTCCATAAGCCAAATATGTAATAGTCAAGACCTACCCCTTGCTCAACGAAATGGACTAAACACCCCATATTCAACGCCTAGGAATACACCTGACTAGTAAGAATCTTCAAACCCATGGATTTATATGTCTCCGTAAGAGAATGAAGCGTGTGTACAGCGGCATGAATGCAGCAGAGGAAATCCGATAAATCCCATTATCAAAATGAATTACACAAACAAAACCCAAGGACAGTGAAATAGAGAGCAATTCTTAAATAATTCATTCAGGGCTTGTGATGCAACCTGGATTTACCACATCTACACCCAGAGCTGAGTGAGACATAAGGTTGGGCACTTCGGGCTGATAGCATTGGTGAGGTTCGATGAGCAAATGCAGACCCTTTGAAGTCATACAGCATGGTACCCATTCCATGGGTCCCAACTCTCCAAGTTTAAGGGATTCTTCCTTCAGCTAAAACATGCATAGGAAACCCACAGTATGGTGCACCGTGTGACTGGCAAACGTTTTCAAATGCATCTCAGCTTTCGTCCCCTTTTACTCGGGTTCACCATTCCAGACCCTTTACGAACACTCTCCCCACTTGGAGAGTCAGTGCCTTTAACCTCCTGTTGGGCACAGTTTGCAATTTCTGTGCAAGATGAAAAGGAATAGGGAGAACGAATGAGAGACTAACTCTAGGTGTCTGCACGGGCAAATTTAACGCTCATTTCCCACCAGGAAGAGGAATTAACCAAAGGCTCAGCATGCCGTGCCGGAAACAGATTAGGGCCTGAGGCAATCCTGTGGGTATGCGGCCAGCTCACAGATAGCGAGTTGAAGAAATGAGCTCAGGGGCACTGTAACTCACAAACCTGCAGAGTTATAAATGACAGCTATCGTACAAAATATATTGAAGGAAGGCTGCGAAGACGACTTGTATGTGGGGCAGAATTGCAGGAAAACGATTTCAGGGGGTAGACGGGAATTGCATTTAAAGCATAGGAAAAGAGGCAGAACGTCGACAATGATGCTCTTGGCCAAAAAGAGCGTATGGGTTTTTTCCTGAATATATTCAGGAAAAAACGCATACACCCTTTTTGGCCAACCAAGCAAGCATGTTAAAGAAATCTGCACTACAATGAAGTCTCACTGCCCCCCGGTCAAAAGGGCCATCTGAAAAAAGTGTAAAATTCAGAAAGGCAGCACAGGCCATGGAGAACAGGGAGCCTTGTTATGCTGATGGGCGGGATGTAAATTGCCAACAGCCACTCTGGAGAAGTGTATGGTGTTTCCCGGAACACCGAAAAAACAAAGCTACGGAGCCTTCGGCACTTCCACTTATGGTCCTATAGCTTAGGGAAATTAAAATCAAAAACACACAGCCACCCCAAAGTGTCGGACGGCTCTGTATACAAGAATCTCGTCTACGGTACAAGTTAAATATCGCAGAATGTGAAAAATGGATAAAGAAGTTCTGGTACGTACGTACAATGGAATATCACTCAGCAATGAAATCTATGTCATCAGGCCCGTCGCGCCATAATGAGTGGATTCAGGTACGGTGATTCTAAGTGAAATAAGTCACACAGAAAATGAAACATCATAAGATATCACTAATACACGGAACCTAAACTTGGCTACACATGAACTGAATTACAAAATACAACAGGGTCTCAAATTTAGAAAACCAACTTATGCTTGCTTAAGGGGAAAGGTGAGTTGGGGTGCTGCATAAAACCAGAGATAGAAATTAGCACAGATACCTTTCCATAAGCCAAATATGTAATAGTCAAGTCCTACCCCTTGCTCAACGAAATGGACTAAACACCCAATATTCAACGCCTAGGAATACACCTGACTAGTAAGAATCTTCAAACCCATGGATTTATATGTCTCCATAAGAGAATGAAGCGTGTGTACAGCGGCATGAATGCAGCAGAGAAAATCCGATAAATCCCATTACCAAAATGAATTACACAAACAAAACCCAAGGACAGTGAAATAGAGAGCAATTCTTAAATAATTCATTCAGGGCTTGTGATGCAACATGGATTTACCACGTCTACACCCAGAGCTGAGTGAGACATAAGGTTGGGCACTTCGGGCTGATAGCATTGGTGAGGTTCGATGAACAAATGCAGACCCTTTGAAGTCATACTGCATGGTACCCATTCTATGGGTCCCAAATCTCCAGGTTTAAGGGATTCTTCTTTCAGCTAAAACATGCATGGGAAACCCACAGTACGGTGCACCTTGTGACAGACAAACGTTTTCAAATGCATCTCAGTTTTCGTCCCCTTTTACTCGGGTTCACCATTCCAGACCCTTTACTAACACTCTCCCCACTTGGAGAGTCAGTGCCTTTAACCTCCTGTTGGGCACAGTTTGCAATTTCTGCACAAGATGAACAGGAAGAAGGAGAACCAGTGAGAGACTAGCTCTAGGTGTCTGCACGGGCAAACTTAACGCTCATTTCACACCAGGAAAAGGAATTAACCAAAGGCTCAGCATGCCGTGCCGGAACCAGATTAGGACCTGAAGCAATCCTGTGGGTTTGCGGCCAGCTCACAAGATAGCGAGTTGAAGAAAGGAGCTCAGGGGCACTGTAACTCACAAACCTGCAGAGTTATAAATGACAGCTATCGTCCAAAAATATATTGAGGGAAGGCTGCGAAGACGACTTGTAAGCGGGGCAGAATTGCAGGAAATCGATTTCAGGGGGTAGACGGGATTGCATTTAAAGCATAGGAAAAGGGGCAGAACGTCGTAAATGATGCTCTTGGGCAAAAAGGGCGTTTGCGTTTTTTCCTGAATATATTCAGGAAAAATCGCATACGCCCTTTTTGGCCAACCAAGCAAGCATGTTAAAGAAATCTGCACTACAATGAAGTCTCACTGCCCCCCGGTCAAAAGGGTCATCTGAAAAAAGTGTAAAATCCAGAAATGCAGCAAAGGCCATGGAGAACAGGGAGCCTTGCTATGCTGATGGGTGGGATGTAAATTGCCAAGAGCCACTCTGGAGAAGTGTACGGTGTTTCTTGAAACACCTAAAAAACAAAGCAACGGAGCCTACGGCACTTCCACTTATGGTCCTATAGCTTAGGGAAATTAAAATCAAAAACACACAGCCACCCCAAAGTTTCAGACGGCTCTGTTTACAAGAACCTCGTCTACGGTACAAGTTAAATATCCCAGAAAGCGAAAAATGGATAAAGAAGTTGTGGTACGTACGTACAATGTAATATCACTCACCAATGAAATCTATGTCATCTGGCCCGTCGTGGCATAATGAGTGGATTCAGGTACGATGATTCTAAGTGAAATAAGTCACACAGAAAATGAAACATCATAATATATCACTAATACGCGGATTGTAATCTTGGCTACACATGAACTGAATTACAAAACAGAACAGGGTCTCAAATTTAGAAAACCAACTTATGTTTGCTTAAGGGGAAAGGTGAGTTGGGGTGCTGCATAAAACCAGAGATAGAAATTAGCACAGATACCATTCCATACGTCAAGTATGTAATAGTCAAGACCTACCCCTTTCTCAACGAAATGGGCTAAACACCCTATATTTAACGACTAGAAATTCACCGGACTAGTAAGAATCTTCAAACCCATGGATTTATATGTCTCCTTAAGAGAATGAAGCGTGTGTACAGCGGCATGAATGCAGCAGAGAAAATCCGATAAATCCCATTATCAAAATGAATTACACAAACAAAACCCAAGGACAGTGAAATAGAGAGCAATTCTTAAATAATTCATTCAGGGCTTGTGATGCAACCTGGATTTACCACATCTACACCCAGAGCTGAGAGAGACATAAGGTTGGGCACTTCCGGCTGATAGCATTGGTGAGGTTCGATGAGCAAATGCAGACCCTTTGAAGTCATACTGCATGGTACCCATTCTATGGGTCCCAAATCTCCAGGTTTAAGGGATTCTTCTTTCAGCTAAAACATGCATGGGAAACCCACAGTATGGTGCACCGTGTGACAGACAAACGTTTTCAAATGCATCTCAGTTTTTGTCCCCTTTTACTCGGGTTCACCATTCCAGACACTTTACTAACACTCTCCCCACTTGGAGAGTCAGTGCCTTTAACATCCTGTTGGGCACAGTTTGCAAATTCTGCGCAAGATGAACAGGAAGAGGGAGTACCAGTGAGAGACTAGCTGTAGGTGTCTGCACGGGCAATCTTAACGCTCATTTCACACCAGGAAAAGGAATTAACCAAAGGCTCAGCATGCTGTGCCGGAACCAGATTAGGGCCTGAAGCAATCCTGCGGGTTTGTGGCCAGCTCACAAGATAGCGAGTTGAAGAAAGGAGCTCAGGGGCACTGTAACTCACAAACCTGCAGAGTTATAAATGACAGCTATCGTCCAAAAATATATTGAAGGAAGTCTGCAAAGACGACTTGTAAGCAGGACAGATTTGCAGGAAAACGATTTCAGGGGGTAGAAGGGAATTGCATTTAAAGAATAGGAAAAGAGGCAGAACGTCGACAATGATGCTCTTGGTCAAAAAGAGCGTATGCGTTTTTTCTTGAATATATTCAGGAAAAAACGCATACGCCCTTTTTGGCCAACCAAGCAAGCATGTTCAAGAAATCTGCACTACAATGAAGTCTCACTGCTCCCCGATCATAAGGGCCATCTGATAAAAGTGTAAAATCCAGAATGGCAGCACAGGCCATGGAGATCAGGGAGCCTTGTTATGCTGATGGGCGGGATGTAAATTGCCAACTGTCACTCTGGAGAAGTGTATGGTGTTTCCCGGAACACCGAAAAAACAAAGGTATGGAGCCTACGGCACTTCCACTTTTGGTCCTATAGCTTAGGGAAATTAAAATCAAAAACACACAGCCACCCCAAAGTGTCGGACGCCTCTGTTTACAAGAACCTCGTCTACGGTACGAGTTAAATATCGCAGAATGTGAAAAATGGATAAAGAAGTTCTGGTACGTACGTAAAATGGAATATCACTCAGCAATGAAATCTATGTCATCAGGCCCGTCACGGCATAATGAGTGGATTCAGCTACGATGATTCTAAGTGAAATAATCACACAGGAAATGAAACATCATAAGATATCACTAATACACGGAACGTAAACCTGGCTACACATGAACTGAATTACAAAATACAACAGGGTCTCAAATTTAGAAAACCAACTTATGCTTGCTTAAGGGGAAAGGTGAGTTGGGGTGCTGCATAAAACCAGAGATAGAAATTAGCACAGATACCTTTCCATAAGCCAAATATGTAATAGTCAAGACCTACCCCTTGCTCAACGAAATGGACTAAACACCCAATATTCAACGCCTAGGAATACACCTGACTAATAAGAATCTTCAAACCCATGGATTTATATGTCTCCGTAAGAGAATGAAGCGTGTGTACAGCGGCATGAATGCAGCAGAGAAAATCCGATAAATCCCATTACCAAAATGAATTACACAAACAAAACCCAAGGACAGTGAAATAGAGAGCAATTCTTAAATAATTCATTCAGGGCTTGTGATGCAACCTGGATTTACCACATCTACACCCAGAGCTGAGTGAGACATAAGGTTGGGCACTTCGGGCTGATAGCATTGGTGAGGTTCAATGAGCAAATGCAGACCCTTTGAAGTCATACAGCATGGTACCCATTCCATGGGTCCCAACTCTCCAAGTTTAAGGGATTCTTCCTTCAGATAAAACATGCATGGGAAACCCACAGTATGGTGCACCGTGTGACTGGCAAACGTTTTCAAATGCATCTCCGTTTTCATCCCCTTTTACTCGGGTTCACAATTCCAGACCCTTTACTAACACTCTCCCCACTTGGAGAGTCAGTGCCTTTAACCTCCTGTTTGGGACAGTTTGCAATTTCTGCGCAAGATGAACAGGAATAGGGAGAACCAATGAGAGACTAGCTGTAGGTGTCTGCACGGGCAATTTAATGCTCATTTCTCACCAGGATGTGGAATTAACCAAAGGCTCAGAATGCCGTGCCGGAACCAGATTAGGGCCTGAAGCAATACTGCGGGTGTGCAGGCAGCTCACAAGATAGCGAGTTGAACAAAGGAGCTCAGGGACACTGTAATTCACAAACCTGCAGAGTTATAAATGACAGCTATCGTCCAAAAATATATTGAAGGAAGGCTGCGAAGAGGACTTGAAAGCGGGGCAGAATTCCAGGAAAACGATTTCAGGAGGTAGACGGGAAGTGCACTGAAAGCATAGGAGAAGAGGCAGTACCTCGACAATGATGCACTTGTTCAAAAAGTACATATGTGTTTTTTCCAAGGCCCTCCTTAATGAGGGTAGGGGGCTCCCAGCATGCTTCAGTGGCCAACAGAGGGCCCACATCGCCAAGGTGACGTGAGCCAGCCAGGCAGGAGTGACCTCACATCAGAGGGCCCACCTCACAGAAGGGTAAGGGACCCAGCCATTATCAGACTCTCACCAGAGGGCCCACATCAGCAAGGGGCTGGGAACCAGGCAGGAGTGTCTTCACACCCATGGGGCCACATCATTGCAAGTTGAGGTACCCAGCACATGTGGCCTCAAACCAGAGAACCCACATCTCCATGGGTCGCGGAGCGAGGCAGGCAGGATGAACCTCAAAACATGTGGCCCATTGTATAAAAAAGGTGAGGAATCCAGCAGTTGGAACATCCCAGCAGGCGGCCCCAAAGCACCGAGGCTATGGGATCCAGGCAATGATGAACTCACAACAGAGGGCCCTCATCATGAAACTGTGAGCAACCTAGCCATTGTGACCTCAGAGGACAAGGCCCACATCCCCATGGGGAAGCGAACCAAGCAGGAGTGTCATCGCACCAGTGGGCACACATCAGAAAATGTGGGGAGCCCAGCAGTTAGGGCCTGATGCCAGAGGGCCCTCATCACCGAGGAGAGGAGGCTCCCAGCAGGCTCCAACTGCTACAAGAGGGCCAACGTCGCCAATGCGGGGTGTGCCAGCCAGGCAGGAGTGACCTCAGAGCAGAGGGCCAACCTCAAAAAAGTGTGAGGAACCCAAAGAGGATTAGACTCTCACCAGAGGGCCCACATCACCAAGAGGATCAGAACCAGGCAGGACTGTCTTCACACCAGGGTGACCACATCATAGAAAGGTGAGGAACCCAGCACATGTGGCCTAAACCAGAAGACCCACATCTCCAAGGGGCTCGGAGTGAGGCATGCAGGAGTAGCCTCACAACACAGGGCCCATAGAATAAAAAAGCTGAGGAATCCTGCAGTGGGAACCTCCCAGCAGGCGGCCCAGAGCACCGAGTCTATGCGATCCAGGCTGCAGTGAACTCACAGCAGAGGGCCCATATCATGAAACTGTGAGCAACCCAGCCATTGGGACCTCACAGCAGAAGGCCCACATCCCCATGGGGTTGGGAACATGGCAAGAGTGTCCTCGCACCACTTAGCACGTATCAGAAAAAGTGGGTACCCAGCAGTTACGGCCTGACGCTAGAGAGCCCTCATCACCGAGGGGAGGTGGCTCCCAGCAGGCTCCAACTGCCACAAGAGGGCCGATGTCGCCAAGGCGGGGTGTGCCAGCCAGTCAGTAGTGACCTCACAACAGAGGGCCCACCTCACAGAAGGGTGAGGAACCCAGCCAGGATCAGACTCACACCAGAGGGCCCACATCACCAAGGGGATAGAAACCAGGCAGGAGTGTCCTCACACCAGTGGGGCCACATCATCGAAAGGTGAGGGACCCAGCACACGTGGCCTCTAACCAGAGGACACACATCACCAAGGGGCTGGGAGTGAGTCAGGCAGGAGGAGTCTCCAAACAGAGGGCCCATAGAAGAAAAAAGGTGAGGAATCCCGCAGTTGGAACCTCCCCGCAGGCGGCCAGGAGCAGCGAGGCTATGGGATCCAGGCCGGAGTGAACTCACACCAGAGGGCCCTCATCATGAAACTGAGCCACCCACCGTTGGGACCTCAGAGCAGAAGGCCCATATTCCCATAGGGTTGGAAACCTGGCAGGAGTGTACTCACACCACAGGGCGCACATCAGAAAATTTTGGGAGCCCAGGAGTTAGAGCCTGACGCCAGAGGGCCCTCATTACCGAGGGGAGGAGACTCCCAGCAGGCACCAACTCCCAACTGAGGGCCCACGTCGCCAAGGTGACGTGTGCCAGTCAGGCAGGAGTGACCTCACAGCAGAGGGCCTACCTCACAGAAGGGTGAGGAAACCAGCCAGGATAAGACTCTCACCAGAGAGCCCACATCACCAAGAGGACCGGAACAAGGCAGGAGTGTCCTCACACCAGTGTGGCCACATTATAGAAAGGTGACGAACCCAGCACATGTGGCCTAAACCAGAGGACCCACATTTCCAAGGTGCTCCGAGTGAGGCAGGCAGGAGTAGCCTAACAACACAGGGCCCACAGAATAAAAAATGTGAGGAATCCAGCAGTTGGAACCCCCCAGCAGGTGGCCCAGAGTATGGAGTCTATGGGATCCAGGCCACAGTGAACTCACAGCAGAGGGCTCACATCATGATACTGTGAGCAACCCAGCTGGTGGGACCTCAGAGCAGAAGGCCCACATCCCCATGGGGATGGGAACGTGGCAGGAGTGTACTCGCACGACAGGGCACATATCAGAAAATTTTGGGAGCCCATGAGTTAGGGCCTGACGCCAGAGGGCCCTCATTACCGAGGGGAGGAGACTCCCAGCAGGCACCAACTCCCAACTGAGGGCCCACATCGCCACGGTGATGTGTGCCAGCCAGGCAGGAGTGACCTCACAGCAGAGGGCCCACCTCCCAGAAGGGTGAGGAATCCAGCCAGGATCAGACTCTCACCAGAGGGCCCCCATCACCAAGGGGATGGGAACCAGGCAGGAGTGTCCTCACACCAGTGGGGCCACATCAATAAAGGTGAGGAAACCGGCACATGTGGCCTCAAACCAGAGGACCTACATCACAAAAGGGCTGGGAGTGAGTCAGGAAGGAGGAGCATGAAAACACAGGACCCAAAGAATAAAAATGGTAAGGAATCCAGCAGTAGGAACCTCCCAGCAGGCGGCTCAGAGCACAGAGTCTATGGGATCTAGGCCTGAGTGAACTAACACCAGAGAGCCAACATCCTGAAACTGTGAACAACACAGGTGTTGGGACCATAGAGCAGAAGGCACATGGGGATGGGAACCTGGCAGGAGTGCCCTCACACCACTTAGCACGTATCAGAAAATGTGGGTAACCAGCAGTTAGGGCCTGATGCCAGAGGGCCTCATCACTGAGGGGAGGAGGCTCCCAGCGGGCTCCAACTGCCACCAGAGGGCCGACGTCGCCAAGGCGGGGTGTGTCAGCCAGGCAGGAGTGACCTCAGAGAAGAGGGCCCACCTCACAGAAGTGTGAGGAGCCCAACCAGGATCAGACTCTCACTGGAGGGCTCACATCACCAAGGGGATGGGAACCAGGCAGGAGTGTCCGCACACCAGTGGGGCCACATCTGCGAAAGGTGAGGAACCCAGCACATGTGGCCTCAAACCAGAGGACACACATCACCAAGGGGCTGGGAGTGAGGCAGGTGTCTGGAGGGGCACATTTAACTCTAATTTCCCACCAGGAAGAGGAATTAACCAAAGGCTCAGAGTGCCGTGCGGGACCCTGATTACGGCCTGAAGCAAACCTGCGGTTCTGTGGCCAGCTTTCAAGGAAACGAGTTAAGAAAGGAAACCACAGGCACTGTAATTCACAAACCTGCAGAGTTATAAATGACAGCTATTGGCAAAAATATATTGAAGTAAGTCTGCACAGAGGACTTGAAAACGAGGCAGAATTGCAGGAATCATATTTCAGGAGGTAGATTGGAATTGCATTTAAAGCATGTGAAAAGTGGCAGATCTTTGACAGTGATGCACTTGGACAAAAAGTGCGTATACATTTTTTCCTGAATATATTCAGGAAAAAACGCATATGCCCTTTGTGGCCAACCAAGAATTCGAGCAATGGAAATCCGCACTACAATGAACTCTCATTTCCCATTCGTCAAAAGAGCCATCTAAAAAAAGTGTAAAACCCAGAAACACAGGACAGGCCATGGAGAACAGGGAGCCTTGTTATGCTGATGGACGGGATGTAAATTGCCAACAGACACTCTGGTGATGTTTATGGTGTATGCTGAAACATCTAAAAAACAAAGCTACAGAGCCTAGGGCACTTCCACTTTTGGCCCTATAGCTTAGGAAAATTAAAATCAACAAGACACAGCCAACACAATATCCAGGGCTGCTGTGTTTACAAGAAGCTCGAGTCCAGTACAAATTAAATATCCCAGAAAGAAAAAAATGGATAAAGGCGTTGTCCTACTTACGTACAACGGAATATCACTCAGCAATGAAATCAATGTCATCAGGCCTGTAGCAGCAAATTGAGTGGATTTAAGTATGATGATTCTAAGAGAAATATGTCACACAGAGAAACATAATTATCATAAGATATCACAAATAGAGGGAGTGTAAACTTGGCTACACATAAACTGAATTACAAAACCGAACAGAGTCTCACATTTAGATAAAAACTTATGCTTGCTTAAGGGGAAAGTTGAGTTGGGGTGCTGTATAAAACCAGAGATTGAAATGAGCACACATACCGTTCCATAAGCCAAATATGTAATAGACAAGACCTACTCTTTGCTCAACGAAATAGACTAATCCATGGTGTATCACCTCACACCTGTTAGAATGGGCATCATCAGAAAATCTACAAACAACAAATGCTGGAAAGGGTGCGGAGATAAGGAACCCTCTTCCACTATTATTGGGAATGTAAATTGATGCAGTCACTGTGGAGAACATTATGGAGTTTCTTATAAAACTAAGAATAGAATTACCATATAATACAGCAATCCCACTACTGGGCATATACCCAGACAAAACCATAAAACGAAAAGAGACATTCACCGCAATGTTCATTGCATCACTATTTACAATATCCAGGTAATGGAAGCAACCTAAATGCCCACAGACAGACGAATGCATAAAGATGAGGTACATATATAAAATGGAATATTACTAAGTCATAAAAAGGAATGAAATTGGGTCATTTGTAGAGACGTTGATGGATCTAGAGACTGTCATACAGAGTGAAGTAAGTCAGAAAGAGAAAAACAAATCCTGTATATAAATGCATATATGTGGAACCTAGAAAAGTTGTACAGATGAAGGGTTTTGCAAGGCAGAAATAGAGCAACAGATGTAGACAACAAACGTATGGACACCAAGGGGGGAAAGCTGTTAGGGGGGTGGTGGTGGGAGGAGTTGAGAGATTGGGATTGGCATGTATACATTTCTATGTATAAAATAGGTAACCAAAAAGAACCTGCTGTATAAAAAAATAAAATAAAATTCAAAATTACAAAAAGTAAAACAGAAAAAATATTCTTCCCTTCACATACATGTATTTATATGAATAAATTATTTCCATGCTTATATCTGTAAATACAAAAAAGAGGAATAAAATCTACCTTGAACCAAAAACGAAAAAAAGAAAAAAAAACAGAACCCACCAGTTACACAGAGGAAAACCGTATCAGGGCCCTTGCTCCAGTTGTAAACAATTCTGAAGTTGGTCAGTGGTGGGGAATCATCTCCCATTCAGCCAGCATGCCCCACGCAAAAAGCGTCCTCATTGCAAAGCTGGGGGCCCGTGCCGAGGCATCTGTGAGTAAACGTGGGCCGAGCCCCAGGCCAGCTGCTGCTGAAATGTTCCCACCCTTCCCAGGTAAAACACCTGAATATGTACAAGGACTTGAAAGCCTAGAGGAAGGGCCATGGAGCCACATGAGCGACAGCATGCCAGCCGACTTGGTGCCTGCAGGCCAGACAGGATGGTCCTGGCCCTGGGTGCTCTTCTGGAAGCTTTCCATTTCCCTGCCTGAGATACCCCTCCTGTCCCGGCCCCCACTGCTTTCTTCCTTACTCACCTCTGCCCAGGGAGAAATTCCAGCGGCAGGTATGGGTGACACATGCTCTTCTTTAGCAGGTGGCATCTTGGCAACTGCTGCAGAAAGTCCAGCAGAGCCCCACTCACACTGGGCCACCCACAAAGCCGTGGCCTCTCACTCCCTCCCACCAGTCCAGCCCCGAGACTGCTGACAGGGCAGAAAATGGCGTCAGACACAGCTGCAGGTGCTCTTGCTGCCTGGAGCGGTGTTTATATTGATCTCAACCCAGGCACACCTGGGGAGGGATGGCCGGCACGGTCGGGCTTCCCAGGCCAGCCAATAATCACCCCTCAGGGGCTCACAGTTGCAGAAACTGGAACTTGCTGAATCGGCCAGGTCCAAGTAACAGGTGTGGGCTCCTGAGAGTCAGGATAGACAAGGGGCTGCAGCTCTGGCTTGTTTTCTAATTATATTATCTTGCCCATGAGTGGGAGACAACTTCAAGAAAACCCTCTCCTAATGAGAAGTACCCAGGAGTCAGGGAGAGCAGGGGTGGGTGGTGGGTGGAGACAGAGGCCTGGTGCCCCGGGTGCAGTGGAAATCTCTGGAAGACCAGGTGGAGGGAGGCCACACAGAGTGATGCCCAGGGTCACAGACCTGTCAGAGCTGCTGTTTGTTAGTTCAAGTCCTGCTCTGAGGTGCTCTGTGTCAGATCTGAGTGACAGGTGAGCTGGGAGTGCTCTGCAATGAGGGCGATGTGCATGGCTCCTGTGTGCCCAGCCCTGCCACGGTACCTGAAAGGGTAGCTCTGTATCCTGGGAGGGACCTGACCACGAGAGCCCCATGGGCTGCAGGGGAACCTGCCCAGGGAGCCCCATATCCTGGGAGGGGCCTGAACACGAGAGCCCCGTGGGCTGGGGTGGGGGTGGGGTACCTGCCCAGGTGAGCTCCATATCCTGGGATTGGCCTGACCTAGAGAGCCCCATGGGCTGCTGGAGTCTTGGTAAAAGATGTCAGAACAGTCAGTGAAGCCACCGAGGATATACCTCCAGTAGTTCCTAAACCCTACACCCTGCTGGTCATTCTACTAACCACCAGGACATGGTATTCTGTATTAGTCTTCAATGAAGCCTTCTTTTGTATTCTATTAGTCCCAGAGTCACAAGAAATTTTGGCTTGTGAGTGGCAGGACTCAACATACAACTAAAATAATACTTCCGGGCCGTCTTGCCCCAAGGGTTCAAAAATTCCCACACCATCTTTGGGGAAAGCTCAGCTAAAGACCTAAAAGTTCTACCTCTGGAAAAGGAAACACTCCTTCAATATGCAGACGACATTCTGATCGCCAGCCCTACTAAGGAGACCTCTGAACTACCAAGCCAATAAAGGATACAAGTTGTCCAAGAAAAAGCTCAAATATCACAGACTATGGTGACCTGCGTGGGCTGCATTCTCACAGAAGGTCGGAGAAGCCCATCCCAGGAAAGGGAAGAAACAATTTACAGCCTTACCCATTTCTAAAACTAGAAGACAGCTTAGGGGTTCCTGGGGAGGCCAGGGTTTGCTGCTTCTGGATCCCTAACTACAGTCTACTAGCTGGGCCTCTATATGAAACACTGAAAGAAAAAGATGATGATCCTTTTGAATAGAATCCAGAAGTGGCCTTTCAAGAATGGAAAGAGCAGTCAATTCAGACCCTTGCCCTGGAACTCCCTAATTTAGCTAAACCCTTTGACCTTTACATTCCTAGTGAAATTTGAATGGCCATTGGAGTATTAGTGCAAAACCTGGGACCACTTGAAATGGAACAATGCAAGAATGCCATCCAGGTAGGATAAACTACGGTCACCAAGGGGCTTGGCCCACCGCCACATCTGGCCAAGATACTGGCAGTATCTGAAAACCTGGAAATCAGCAGCCCAAAAGGCCACCTCCCTCCTAAGGGAAAAGGACCCCACGTGGTGATCCTAACCCCCAACCATGCCCTGAAGTTGCAGGGTTTGCTCCGTGGGCACACTGACCTTGAGTGAGGAGGTCCTCCAACTCCAACCTCCAGAGAGATAACTGGGGCAAAGTGGCACCATGACGACTCATGTGACCATCACTTGACCTGGAGTTTCTCTCATAAAACAACAAGAGTGTGTCCCAAAAGAGTAGACTACTGCTTGCAGGACTTACTGCACCCAGAGGGGAGGTAATAATCTTGGCAGGGGAACCGTATATCACGCTGTCACCATAGAAAAGCCTACAGACACTGTGATGATGGTGGCCAATAAGACCGGCTGGACTCCTGTTTACTTCAAAAGGCTGTTGACTCAGTGGCCATCATGGTCCTTCATCACCACTGACCCTGGACTGTCTGGGAGTTGAGCAGTCAGGGTGCTGACACCTGGTGCTGTTTTTACGTTAATTCAGGGGCCTAACTGAAGAAAGCACAGACTACTGGTCAGAGCATCTAGGCTGGCAGAAACGGTCAGCCTAAGGTGGCTGAACAAATGTGCGGCGGGGTGAAACTGGACCTCACAGCGTCACTGCACATCTCCTTCCTGGACCCTTAAAGGTCATTAGAATCTATAACACTACCAATACTTGTGCTCAGGCGGACGAGCAGGGAGGCAGGAGGCCTGCGGACAATCAACGTCACCTGGAGGCTGCTGGGGAGAAGTTCAGACCCTCTCCCACGGGTATGAGGGCTCCTAACTCAGCACTCAGCAGTTACAGATGAAGGGTCTGCACCCTCAGCACTCTAAGAATGAGGAAGGGGACAAAATGCAGAAGAGGGGTTTGTCCCAGGCAAAGCCCCTTAAAAATCCCTGGGAGATAAAAATAGAATCTGGGCAATAAAATAAAGTCTAACCTTTTTTATCCTTTGTGCTTTGTCTAATTTCACGTGCTCCTAGGGTCCCGCATACAGAGGTTCAACAGCCGGCACTTCAGACCAGATTTCCTAGTGCAGAATGGCTGGGTCGACACTTCAGCTCCTGGAGCACAGTGCAGACTCCGCGATATAGAGCCTGAGCTGCAGCCAACCGGGCCCTCGAGAGCTCCGCCCCCTCCCTCCCACTGACTCTGACAGGATCTCTACACAGCAGCCCAGCCCACAGCCCACGGGGTAGCACATGCTCTCACCTCTGCATTCTCTGATCAAAATATAAAGTTTCCTTTGCTTCTGAACCAAACTCAGTCTCGATCTGTTGGCTCCAATGACACTGGGCAGGGGGACACTTGTTGGGGTCCACTCTGGAGGATCAGTAACAGAAATTGAGAACATTGTAACTTCAATGAACAGATGTGTGAGCCAAACTGTAATTAACATAGAACAGTGTATAAGGCTCGGGTAAAATAAGATGTTTCTAACACTTCCATTTGATATTTCCATCACTTTATTATAAGCAAGTTCAGTGAAAGGTTTGTCTTATTTGTCAGGTCAATACTAGAGAAACGAAGTGATTTCTTTCCAAGGATGTACATCTAATAATCTTGGTTAAAGCTTCAATCTTGTTTTAAATGCTTTTCCATTGAAAATTATACCTCTCTTTCAGCTCCCCCATTTCTGAGAAGTATAAAATCTTATAATTTATTATTACCAAAGGGGAAAGGTGGGAGGAGGGATAAAATAACAGTTTGGGATTAACACATACACACTGGTATGTATAAAATCGATCATTAACAAGGAACTACTGTACAGCACAGGGAACTACACTCAATATTTTGCAATAACCTATAAGGGGAAATAATCTGAAAAAAGAATAGATATTTTTATTGACATCATCTATTAATGACAGTTAAAATGGAACCTAAGGGAAGCCGGTGGTGAGTGCTTCTGACCCTGAAGACGTCAATCATCTAAAGTTTGGACTCTGCCTACTTCCCAAGGCCCTTAATGAACCTATGTGTAGCCGTAGCTTAAAAAATTCCCCAGTTTGGGTTGTGGAGAGACACTGATTTTGAAAAAGCCCTGGTGTTCTCCTCACATGAATGGGACACTTCCTACAGCTAAAATATGCCTGTCACACCCAGAAGATGGTATACCGTCTGATCGGGAAGAGTTTGGAAAAGGCATCTCATCTCCTCATCTCCTGGAGCTCGGGTTCACCCCTCCAGCGTCTTTACGAACAGTCTCCCCACTTGGAGATGTCAGCACTGTCAACATCCTGTTGCATACAGTTTGGAATTTGTCCAGAGGATGAAGCAGAAGGAGGAGGAACAATGAGAGACAAGTCCTAGGTTTTCAGACAGGCACATGTCACTCTAATTTCCAATCAGGAAGACGAATTGACTAAAAGCTAGGGTTGCCCATGGAAACAGAATAGGGCTTGAGGAAATCCCGCTGCTTTGTGGCCAGTTCCCATAAACACAAGTTGAAAAATGGAACTCAGGGCCGCTAAAATTCACGAAACTGCAGAGTTGAAAATATCTCTCACTGAAAAATGTCTTGAGGAAAGTCAGAGAAAAGGACTTGTAAGCAACGGAGAATGGCAGGAAAGGGATTGGAAGAGGTAGAAAGGACTCGCCATTAAGCACAAGAAAAGGGGCTGAACATTGCCAACATTGCAGTTGGCCAAAAAGGGTGTATGCGTCTTTTTCTGTATATATTCAAGAAAAGGGCATACACTTTTTTAGCCAACCAAACAGGTGCGCACTGGAAATCAGTACTACAAAACATATCACTTCGCATCAGTCAGAAGAGCCTTCCTCATAAAGTGTAAACACCAGAAATGCAGGACAGGGCAAGGAGAAAAGGGAGCCCTGTGAGGCTTATAGTGGAAATGTATATTGCCAATGGTCACTCTTGACAAGTGTATTGTGTTTACTAAAGCATCTAAAAAATGAGCTACAGAGCACAGGGCACTTGCACTCATGGACGTATATCTTGGGAAAGACAAAAATGGAGAGGACACAGGCACCCCAATGTTTACCGCCTCTCTGTTTAAAAGATCCTCGACTAGGATATAATTTATATGTCTCTGGAGGGAAAAAATGGATAGAGGTGTGGCACTTATGTAGAGTGGAATATTACTCAGCCTGAAAATCAGTGAAATATAGCCAGTTGTAACAACCCCAGAGTAGTTACGTATGATCATTCAAAGTCACATAATTCAAAAAGAAAAAGACAAACAATATTACTAATACATGGAATGTAAACGTGGCTACAAATGACCAGAATTACAAAACAGAATGGGGTCTCAAATTTAGAAGACCAACTTATGTTTGCTTAAGGAAAAAGGAGAGTTGGGGAGCTTCATAAAACCAGAGATTGAAATTAGCACAGATACCGTTCCATAAGCCAAATATGTAATAGAAAAAACCTACTCCCTGGTCAACAAAATGGGCTCAACACGCCATATTCAACACCTACGAATACACCTGACTAGTAAGAATCTTCAAACTCATGGATTTATATGTCTCCGGAAGAGAATCAAGCGTGAGTACAGCGGCATGAACGGAGCAGTGAAAATGCGATAAATCCCATTATCAAAATAAATTACAAAAACAAAACACAATGAGAGTGAAATAGAGAGCAATTCTTAAATAATTCATTCAGGGCTTGTGATGCAACCTGGATTTACCACATCTACACCCAGAGCTGAGTGAGACATAAGGTTGGGCACTTCGGGCTGATAGCATTGTTGAGGTTCGATGAGCAAATGCAGACCCTTTGAAGTCATACTGCATGGTACCCATTCCATGGGTCCCAACTCTCCAGGTTTAAGGGATTCTTTCTTCAGCTAAAACATGCATGGGAAACCCACAGTATGGTGCACCGTGAGACCAGGAAAGGTTTTCAAATGCATCTCAGTTTTCGTCCCCTTTTACTCGGGTTCACCATTCCAGAACCTTTACTAACACTCTCCCCACTTGGAGAGTCAGTGCCTTTAACCTCCTGTTTGGCACAGTTTGCAATTTCTGCGCAAGATGAACAGGAAAAGGGAGAACCAATGAGAGACTAGCAGTAAGTGTCTGCACGGGCAAATTTAATGCTCATTTCCCACCAGGAAGAGGAATTAACCAAAGGATCAGCATGCCGTGCCGGAACCAGATTAGGGCCTGAAGCAATCCTGCGGGTTTGCGCCCAGCTCACAAGTTGCGAGTTGAAGAATGGAGCTCAGGGGCACTGTAACTCACAAACATGCAGAGTTATAAATGACAGCTATCGTCCAAAAATATATTGAAGGAAGGCTGCGAATACGACTTGTAAGCAGGGCAGAATTGCAGGAAATCGATTTCAGGGGGTACACGGGAATTGCATTTAAAGCATAGGAAAAGAGGCAGAACGTCGACAATGATGCTCTTGGCCAAAAAGGGTGTATGCGTTTTTTCCTGAATTTATTCAGGAAAAAAAGCATATGCGCTTTTTGGCCAACCAAGCAAGCATGTTAAAGAAATCTGCACTACAATGAAGTCTCACTGCCCCCAGGTCAAAAGGGACATCTGAAACAAGTGTAAAATCCACAAAGACAGGACAGGGCAAGGAGAAGAGAGAGCCTTGTTATGCTGATGGTCGGGATGTAAATTGCCAACAGCCACTCTGGAGAAGTGTATGGTGTTTCCTGGAACCCCTGAAAAACAAAGCAACGGAGCCTACGGCACTTCCACTTATGGTCCTATAGCTTAGGGAAATTAAAATCAAAAACACACAGCCACCCCAAAGTGTCGGACGGCTCTGTTTACAAGAACCTCGTCTACGGTACAAGTTAAATATCCCAGAATGTGAAAAATGGATAAAGAAGTTGTGGTACGTACGTACAATGGAATATCACTCAGCAATGAAAGCTATGTCATCAGACCCGTCGCGGCATAATGAGTGGATTCAGGTACAATGATTCTAAGGGAAATAAGTCACACAGAAAATGAAACATCATAAGATATCACTAATACATGGAATGCAAACTTTGCTACACATGAACTGAATTATAAAACAGAACAGGGTCTCAAATTTAGAAAACCAACTTATGCTTGCTTAAGGGGAAAGGTGAGTTGGGGTGCTGCATAAAACCAGAGATAGAAATTAGCACAGATACCTTTCCAAAAGCCAAATATGTAATAGCCCAGACCTACCCCTTGCTCAACGAAATGGACTAAACACCACATATTCAACGCCTAGGAATACACCTGAATAGTAAGAATCTTCAAACCCATGGATTCATATGCCTCCGTAAGAGAATGAAGCGTGTGTACAGCGGCATGAATGCAGCAGAGAAAATCCGATAAATCCCATTGTCAAAATGAATTACACAAACAAAACCCAAGGACAGTGAAATAGAGAGCAATTCTTAAATAATTCATTCAGGGCTTGTGATGCAACCTGGATTTACCACATCTACACCCAGAGCTGAGTGACACATAAGGTTGGACACTTTGGGCTGATAGCATTGTTGAGGTTCGATAAGCAAATGCAGACACTTTGAAGTCATACTGCATGGTAGCCATTCCATGGGTCCCAACTCCAGGTTTAAGGGATACTTCCTTCAGCTAAAACATGCATGGGAAACACACATTATGGTGCACCATGTGACGGGGAAACGTTTTCAAATGCATCTCAGTTTTCGTCTCGTTTTACTTGGGTGCACCATTCCAGACCCTTTACTAACACTCTCCCCACTTGGAGAGTCACTGCCTTTAACCTGCTGTTTGGCACAGTTTGCAATTTCTGTGCAAGATGAACAGGAATAGGGAGAACCAATGAGAGACTAGCTGTAGGTGTCTGCACGGGCAAATTTAACGCTCATTTCCCACCAGGAAGAGGAATTAACCAAAGGCTCAGCATGCCGTGCCGGAACCAAATTAGGGCCTGAATCTCTCATGCGGGTTTGCGGCCAGCTCACAAGAAAGCGATTTGAAGAAAGGAGCTCAGGGGCACTGTAATTCACAAACCTGCAGAGTTATAAATGACAGCTATCGTCCAAAAATATATTGAAGGTAGGCTGTGAAGAGGACTTGAAAGCGGGGCAGAATTGCAGGAAAACGATTTCAGGGGGTAGACTGGAATTGCATTTAAAGCATAGGAAAAGAGGCAGAATGTCGACAATGATGCACTTGGCCAAAAAGTGCGTATGCGTTTTTTACTGAATATATTCAGGAAAAAACGCATACGCCCTTTTTGGCCAACCAAGCAAGCATGTTAAAGAAATCTGCACTACAATGAAGTCTCACTGCCCCCCGGTCAAAAGGGCCATCTGAAAAAAGTGTAAAATCCAGAAAGGCAGCACAGGCCATGGAGAACAGGGAGCCTTGTTATGTTGATGGGCGGGATGTAAATTGCCAACAGCCACTCTGGACAAGTGTATGGTGTTTCCTGGAACACCTAAAAAACAAAGCAACGAAGCCTACGGCACTTCCACTTATGGTCCTATAGCTTAAGGAAATTAAAATCAAAAACACACAAACACCCCAAAGTTTCGGACGGCTCTGTTTACAAGAACCTCGTCTACGGTTCAAGTTAAATATCACAGAATGTGAAAAATGGATAAAGTAGTAGTGGTACCTACATACAATGGAATATCACACAGCAATGAAATCTATGTCATCAGGCCCGTCGCGGCATAATGAGTGGATTC
This sequence comes from Delphinapterus leucas, assembly GCF_059928025.1. Taxonomy (NCBI): domain Eukaryota; kingdom Metazoa; phylum Chordata; class Mammalia; order Artiodactyla; family Monodontidae; genus Delphinapterus; species Delphinapterus leucas. The sequence continues at coordinate 13,753,824 of NW_028322236.1, read as the reverse complement.
ATGTACAAAGATTCTAAGGGAAATAAGTCACACAGAAAATGAAACATCATAAGATATCACCAATACACGGAATGTAAACTTGGCTGCACATGAACTGAATTACAAAACAGAACAGGGTCTCAAATTTAGAAAAACAACTTATGCTTGCTTAAGGGGAAAGGTGAGTTGGGGTGCTGCATAAAACCAGAGATAGAAATTAGCACAGATACCTTTCCATAAGCCAAATATGTAATAGTCAAGACCTAACCCTTGCTCAACGAAATGGACTAAACACCCCATATTCAACGCCTAGGAATACACCTGACTAGTAAGAATCTTCAAACCCATGGATTTATATGTCTCCATAAGAGAATCAAGCGTGTGTACAGCTGCATGAAGGCAGCAGAGAAAATCCGATAAATCCCATTATCAAAATAAATTGAAAAACAAAACACAATGACAGTGAAATAGAGAGCAATTCTTAAATAATTCATTCAGGGCTTGTCATGCAACCTGCATTTACCTCATCTACACCCAGAGCTGATTGAGACATAAGGTTGGACACTTCGGGCTGATAGCATTGGTGAGGTTCGATGAGCAAATGAAGACCCTTTGAAGTCATACTGCATGGTACCCATTCCATGGGTCCCAACTCTCCAGGTTTAAGCGATTCTTCCTTCAGCTAAAACATGCATGGGAAACCCACAGTATGGTGCACCGTGTGACTGGCAAACGTTTTCAAATGCATCTCAGTTTTCGTCCCCTTTTACTCTGGTTCACCATTCCAGAACATTTACTAACACTCTCCCCACTTGGAGAGTCAGTGCCTTTAACCTCCTGTTGGGCACAGTTTGCAATTTCTGCGCAAGATGAACAGGAATAGGAAGAAACAATGAGAGACTAGCAGTAAGTGTCTGCACGGGCAAATTTAATGCTCATTTCCCACCAGGAAGAGGAATTAACCAAAGGATCAGCATGCCGTGCCGGAAACAGATTAGGGCCTGAAGCAATCCTGCGGGTTTGCGCCCAGCTCACAAGTTGCGAGTTGAAGAAAGGAGCTCAGGGACACTGTAACTCACAAACATGCAGAGTTATAAATGACAGCTATCGTCCAAAAATATATTGAAGGAAGGCTGCGAAGACGACTTGTAAGCGGGGCAGAATTGCAGGAAAACGATTTCAGGGGGTAGACGGGAATTGCATTTAAAGCATAGGAAAAGAGGCAGAACTTCGACAATGATGCTCTTGGCCAAAAAGGGTGTATGCATTTTTTCCTGAATTTATTCAGGAAATAAAGCATATGCGCTTTTTGGCCAACCAAGCAAGCATGTTAAAGAAATCTGCACTACAATGAAGTCTCACTGCCCCCCGGTCAAAAGGGCCATCTGAAAAAAGTGTAAAATCCAGAAAGGCAGCACAGGCCATGGAGAACAGCGAGCCTTGTTATGCTGATGGGCGGGATGTAAACTGCCAACAGCAAGTTTGGAAAAATGTATGGTGTTTCCCGGAACATCTAAAAAACAAAGCAACGGAGCCTATGGCACTTCCCCTTATGGTCCTATAGCTTAGGAAAGTTAAAATCAAAAACACACAGCCACCCCAAAGTGTCGGACGGCTCTGTTTACAAGAACCTCGTCTACGGTACAAGTTAAATATCCCAGAATGTGAAAAATGGATAAAGAAGTTGTGGTACGTACGTAGAATGGAATATCACTCAGCAATGAAATCTATGTCATCAGGCCCGTCGCGGCATAATGAGTGGATTCAGGTACGATGATTCTAAGTGAAATAAGTCACACAGAAAATGAAACATCATAAGATATCACTACTACACGGAATGTAAACTTGGCTACACATGAACTGAATTACAAAACAGAACAGGGTCTCAAATTTAGAAAACCAACTTATGCTTGCTTAAGGGGAAAGGTGAGTTGGGGTGCTGCATAAAACCAGAGATAGAAATTAGCACAGATACCTTCACATAAGCCAAATATGTAATAGTCAAGGCCTACCCTTTGCGCAATGAAATGGACTAAATACCCCATATTCAACTCCTAGGAATACACCTGACTGGTAATAATCTTCAAACCCATGGATTTATATGTCTCCGTTAGGGAATGAAGCGTGTGTACAGCAACATGAATGCAGCAGAGAAAATCCGATAAATCCCATTATCAAAATGAATTACAAAAACCAAACACAAGGACAGTGAAATAGAGAGCAATTCTTAAATAATTCATTCAGGCTTGTGATGCAACCTGGATTTACCACATCTACACCCAGAGCTGAGTGTGACATAAGGTTGGGCACTTCGGGCTGATAGCACTGGTGAGGTTCGATGAGCAAATGCAGACCCTTTGAAGACATACTGCATGGTACTCATTCCATGGGTCCCAAATCTCCAGTTATAAGGGATTCTTCCTTCAGCTCAAAACATGCATGGGAAACCCACAGTATGGTGGACCGTGTGACCGGCAAACGTTTTCAAATGCATCTCAGTTTTCCTCCCCTTTTACACGGGTTCACCATTCCAGACCCTTTACTCACACTCTCCCCACTTGGAGAGTCAGTGCCTTTAACCTCCTGTTGGGCACAGTTTGCAATTTCTGCGCAAGATGAACAGGAATAGGGAGAACCAATGAGAGACTAGCTGTAGGTGTCTGTACGGGCAAATTTAACGCTCATTTCCCACCAGGAAGAGGAATTAACCAAAGGCTCAGCATGCCCTGCTGGAACCAGATAAGGGCCTGAAGCAATCCTGCGGGTTTGCGGCCAGCTCACAAGTTAGCGAGATGAAGAAAGGAGCTCAGGGGCACTGTAACTCACAAACCTGCAGAGTTATAAATGACAGCTATCGTCCAAAAATATATTGAAGTATGTCTGCGAAGAGGACTTAGAATTTGGGCAGAAATTCAGGAAAACGATTTCAGGGGGTAGACTGGAATTGCACTTAAAGCCTAGGAAAAGACGGTGAACAGCGACAATGATGCACTTGGCCAAAAAGGGCGTATGCGTTTTTTCCTGAATATAATCAGGAAAAAACGCATACGCCCTTTTTGGCCAACCAAGCAAGCGTGTAAAGAAATCTGCACTAAAATGAAGTCTCTCTGCCCCCCGGTCAAAAGGGCCATCTGAAAAAAGTGTAAAATCCAGAAAGGCAGGACAGGCCATGGAGAAGAGGGAGCATTGTTATCCTGATGGTCGGCATGTGAATTGCCAACAGCCACTCTGGAGAAGTGTATGGTATTTCCTGAAACACATAAGAAACAAAGCAACACAGCCTATGGCACTTCCACTTATGGTCCTATAGCTTAGGGAAATTAAAATCAAAACCACACAGGTACCCCAAAGTTTGGAACGGCTCTGTTTACAAGAACCTCTTGTACGGTACAAGTTAAATATCCCAGAGAGCGAAAAATGGATAAAGAAGTTGTGGTTCTTACGTACAATGGAATATCACTCAGCAATGAAATCTATGTCATCAGGCCCGTAGCGGCATAATGAGTGGATTCAGGTACGATGATTCTACGTGCAATAGGTCACACAGAAAAAGAAACATCATAAGATATCACTAATACACGGAATGTAAACTTGGCTACACATGAAATGAATTACAAAACAGAACAGTGTCTCAAATTTAGAAAACCAACTTATGCTTGCTTTTTGGGAAAGGTGAGTTCGGGTGCTGCATAAAAACAGAGATTGAAATTCGCACTGATACCGTTCCATAAGCCAAATATGTAATAGACAAGACCTACTGCTTGCTCAACGAAATGGGCTCAACACCCCATATTCAACGCCTAGGAATATACCTGCCTAGCAAGAATCTTAAAACCCATGGATTTATATGTGTCCATAAGAGAATCCAGCGTGTGTTCAGTGGCCTAAAGGCAACAGTGAAAATCCGATAAATCACATTATCAAAATAAATTTCAAAAACAAAACACAATGACAGTGAAATAGAGAGCAATTCTTAAATAATTCACTCAGGGCTTCTGATGCAACCTGGATTTACCACATGTACACCCAGTGCTGGGGAGACATAAGGCCGGACACTTCGCCCTGATAGTATTGTTGAGGTTCGGTGAGCAATTGCAGACCCTTTGAAGTCATACTGCATGGTACCCATTCCAAGGGTCCCAACTCTCCAGGTTTAAGGGATTCTTCCTTCCGCTACATCATGTATGGGAAACCCAGAGTATGGTCCACCATGTGATTGGGAAACGTTTTCAAATGCATCTCAGTTTTCGTCCCTTTATACTCGGGTTCACCATTCCAGATGCTTAACTAACACTCTCCCCACTTGGAGAGTCAGTGCCTTTAACCTCCTGTTTGTCACAGTTTGCAATTTCTGCGCAAGATGAACAGGAATAGGGAGAACCAATGAGAGACTAGCTGTAGGTGTCTGCACGGGCAATTTAATGCTCATTTCTCACCAGGAAGTGGAATTAACCAAAGGCTCAGAATGCCGTGCCGGAACCAGATTAGGGCCTGAAGCAATACTGCGGGTGTGCAGGCAGCTCACAAGATAGCGAGTTGAACAAAGGAGCTCAGGGACACTGTAATTCACAAACCTGCAGAGTTATAAATGACAGCTATCGTCCAAAAATATATTGAAGGAAGGCTGCGAAGAGGACTTGAAAGCGGGGCAGAATTCCAGGAAAATGATTTCAGGAGGTAGACGGGAAATGCACTGAAAGCATAGGAGAAGAGGCAGAACCTCGACAATGATGCACTTGTTCAAAAAGTGCATATGCGTTTTTTCCAAGGCCCTCCTTAAAGAGAGTAGGGGGCTCCCAGCATGCTTCAGTGGCCAACAGAGGGCCCACATCGCCAAGGTGACGTGAGCCAGCCAGGCAGGAGTGACCTCACATCAGAGGGCCCACCTCACAGAAGGGTAAGGGACCCAGCCATTATCAGACTCTCACCAGAGGGCCCACATCAGCAAGGGGATGGGAACCAGGCAGGAGTGTCTTCACACCCGTGGGGCCACATCATCGCAAGTTGAGGTACCCAGCACATGTGGCCTCAAACCAGAGGACCCACATCTCCATGGGTCTCGGAGCGAGGCAGGCAGGATGAACCTCAAAACACGTGGCCCATTGTATAAAAAAGGTGAGGAATCCAGCAGTTGGAACATCCCAGCAGGCGGCCCAGAGCACCGAGGCTATGGGATCCAGGCAATGATGAACTCACAACAGAGGGCCCTCATCATGAAACTGTGAGCAACCTAGCCATTGTGACCTCAGAGCACAAGGCCCACATCCCCATGGGGAAGCGAACCAAGCAGGAGTGTCATCGCACCAGTGGGCACACATCAGAAAATGTGGGGAGCCCAGCAGTTAGGGCCTGATGCCAGAGGGCCCTCATCACCGAGGAGAGGAGGCTACCAGCAGGCTCCAACTGCTACAAGAGGGCCAACGTCGCCAATGCGGGGTGTGCCAGCCAGGCAGGAGTGACCTCAGAGCAGAGGGCCAACCTCAAAAAAGTGTGAGGAACCCAAAGAGGATTAGACTCTCACCAGAGGGCCCACATCACCAAGAGGATCAGAACCAGGCAGGACTGTCTTCACACCAGGGTGACCACATCATAGAAAGGTGAGGAACCCAGCACATGTGGCCTAAACCAGAAGACCCACATCTCCAAGGGGCTCGGAGTGAGGCATGCAGGAGTAGCCTCACAACACAGGGCCCATAGAATAAAAAAGCTGAGGAATCCTGCAGTGGGAACCTCCCAGCAGGCGGCCCAGAGCACCGAGTCTATGCGATCCAGGCTGCAGTGAACTCACAGCAGAGGGCCCATATCATGAAACTGTGAGCAACCCAGCCATTGGGACCTCACAGCAGAAGGCCCACATCCCCATGGGGTTGGGAACATGGCAAGAGTGTCCTCGCACCACTTAGCACGTATCAGAAAAAGTGGGTACCCAGCAGTTACGGCCTGACGCTAGAGAGCCCTCATCACCGAGGGGAGGTGGCTCCCAGCAGGCTCCAACTGCCACAAGAGGGCCGATGTCGCCAAAGCGGGGTGTGCCAGCCAGTCAGTAGTGACCTCACAGCAGAGGGCCCACCTCACAGAAGGGTGAGGAACCCAGCCAGGATCAGACTCTCACCAGAGGGCCCACATCACCAAGGGGATAGAAACCAGGCAGGAGTGTCCTCACACCAGCGGGGCCACATCATCGAAAGGTGAGGGACCCAGCACACGTGGCCTCAAACCAGAGGACACACATCACCAAGGGGCTGGGAGTGAGTCAGGCAGGAGGAGTCTCCAAACAGAGGGCCCATAGAAGAGAAAAGGTGAGGAATCCCGCAGTTGGAACCTCCCCGCAGGCGGCCAGGAGCAGCGAGGCTATGGGATCCAGGCCGGAGTGAACTCACACCAGAGGGCCCTCATCATGAAACTGAGCCACCCACCGTTGGGACCTCAGAGCAGAAGGCCCATATTCCCATGGGGTTGGAAACCTGGCAGGAGTGTACTCACACCACAGGGCGCACATCAGAAAATTTTGGGAGCCCAGGAGTTAGAGCCTGACGCCAGAGGGCCCTCATTACCGAGGGGAGGAGACTCCCAGCAGGCACCAACTCCCAACTGAGGGCCCACGTCGCCAAGGTGACGTGTGCCAGTCAGGCAGGAGTGACCTCACAGCAGAGGGCCTACCTCACAGAAGGGTGAGGAAACCAGCCAGGATAAGACTCTCACCAGAGAGCCCACATCACCAAGGGGACCGGAACAAGGCAGGAGTGTCCTCACACCAGTGTGGCCACATTATAGAAAGGTGACGAACCCAGCACATGTGGCCTAAACCAGAGGACCCACATTTCCAAGGTGCTCCGAGTGAGGCAGGCAGGAGTAGCCTAACAACACAGGGCCCACAGAATAAAAAATGTGAGGAATCCAGCAGTTGGAACCCCCCAGCAGGTGGCCCAGAGTACGGAGCCTATGTGATCCAGGCCACAGTGAACTCACAGCAGAGGGCTCACATCATGACACTGTGAGCAACCCAGCTGGTGGGACCTCAGAGCAGAAGGCCCACATCCCCATGGGGATGGGAATGTGGCAGGAGTGTACTCGCACGACAGGGCACATATCAGAAAATTTTGGGAGCCCATGAGTTAGGGCCTGACGCCAGAGGGCCCTCATTACCGAGGGGAGGAGACTCCCAGCAGGCACCAACTCCCAACTGAGGACCCACATCGCCAAGGTGATGTGTGCCAGCCAGGCAGGAGTGACCTCACAGCAGAGGGCCCACCTCCCAGAAGGGTGAGGAATCCAGCCAGGATCAGACTCTCACCAGAGGGCCCCCATCACCAAGGGGATGGGAACCAGGCAGGAGTGTCCTCACACCAGTGGGGCCACATCAATAAAGGTGAGGAAACCGGCACATGTGGCCTCAAACCAGAGGACCCACATCACAAAGGGGCTGGGAGTGAGTCAGGAAGGAGGAGCATGAAAACACAGGACCCAAAGAATAAAAATGGTAAGGAATCCAGCAGTAGGAACCTCCCAGCAGGCGGCTCAGAGCACAGAGTCTATGGGATCTAGGCCTGAGTGAACTAACACCAGAGAGCCAACATCCTGAAACTGTGAACAACACAGGTGTTGGGACCATAGAGCAGAAGGCACATGGGGATGGGAACCTGGCAGGAGTGCCCTCACACCACTTAGCACGTATCAGAAAATGTGGGTAACCAGCAGTTAGGGCCTGATGCCAGAGGGTCTCATCACTGAGGGGAGGAGGCTCCCAGCGGGCTCCAACTGCCACCAGAGGGCCGACGTCGCCAAGGCGGGGTGTGTCAGCCAGGCAGGAGTGACCTCAGAGAAGAGGGCCCACCTCACAGAAGTGTGAGGAGCCCAACCAGGATCAGACTCTCACTGGAGGGCTCACATCACCAAGGGGATGGGAACCAGGCAGGAGTGTCCGCACACCAGTGGGGCCACATCTGCGAAAGGTGAGGAACCCAGCACATGTGGCCTCAAACCAGAGGACACACATCACCAAGGGGCTGGGAGTGAGGCAGGTGTCTGGAGGGGCACATTTAACTCTAATTTCCCACCAGGAAGAGGAATTAACCAAAGGCTCAGAGTGCCGTGCGGGACCCTGATTACGGCCTGAAGCAAACCTGCGGTTCTGTGGCCAGCTTTCAAGGAAACGAGTTAAGAAAGGAAATCACAGGCACTGTAATTCACAAACCTGCAGAGTTATAAATGACAGCTATTGGCAAAAATATATTGAAGTAAGTCTGCACAGAGGACTTGAAAACGAGGCAGAATTGCAGGAATCATATTTCAGGAGGTAGATTGGAATTGCATTTAAAGCATGTGAAAAGCGGCAGATCTTTGACAGTGATGCACTTGGACAAAAAGTGCGTATACATTTTTTCCTGAATATATTCAGGAAAAAACGCATATGCCCTTTGTGGCCAACCAAGAATTCGAGCAATGGAAATCCGCACTACAATGAACTCTCATTTCCCATTCGTCAAAAGAGCCATCTGAAAAAAGTGTAAAACCCAGAAACACAGGACAGGCCATGGAGAACAGGGAGCCTTGTTATGCTGATGGACGGATTGTAAATTGCCAACAGACACTCTGGTGATGTTTATAGTGTATGCTGAAACATCTAAAAAACAAAGCTACAGAGCCTAGGGCACTTCCACTTTTGGCCCTATAGCTTAGGAAAATTAAAATCAACAAGACACAGCCAACACAATATCCAGGGCTGCTGTGTTTACAAGAACCTTGAGTCCAGTACAAATTAAATATCCCAGAAAGAAAAAAATGGATAAAGGAGTTGTCCTACTTACGTACAACGGAATATCACTCAGCAATGAAATCAATGTCATCAGGCCTGTAGCAGCAAATTGAGTGGATTTAAGTATGATGATTCTAAGAGAAATATGTCACACAGAGAAACATAATTATCATAAGATATCACAAATAGAGGGAGTGTAAACTTGGCTACACATAAACTGAATTACAAAACCGAGCAGAGTCTCACATTTAGATAAAAACGTATGCTTGCTTAACGGGAAAGTTGAGTTGGGGTGCTGTATAAAACCAGAGATTGAAATGAGCACACATACCGTTCCATAAGCCAAATATGTAATAGACAAGACCTACTCTTTGCTCAACGAAATAGACTAATCCATGGTGTATCACCTCACACCTGTTAGAATGGGCATCATCAGAAAATCTACAAACAACAAATGCTGGAAAGGGTGCGGAGATAAGGAAACCTCTTCCACTATTGTTGGGAATGTAAATTGATGCAGTCACTGTGGAGAACATTATGGAGTTTCTTATAAAACTAAGAATAGAATTACCATATAATACAGCAATCCCACTACTGGGCATATACCCAGACAAAACCATAAAACGAAAAGAGACATTCACCGCAATGTTCATTGCATCACTATTTACAATATCCAGGTAATGGAAGCAACCTAAATGCCCACAGACAGACGAATGCATAAAGATGAGGTACATATATAAAATGGAATATTACTAAGCCATAAAAAGGAATGAAATTGGGTCATTTGTAGAGACGTTGATGGATCTAGAGACTGTCATACAGAGTGAAGTAAGTCAGAAAGAGAAAAACAAATCCTGTATATAAATGCATATATGTGGAACCTAGAAAAGTTGTACAGATGAAGCGTTTTGCAAGGCAGAAATAGAGCAACAGATGTAGACAACAAACGTATGGACACCAAGGGGGGAAAGCTGTTAGGGGGGTGGTGGTGGGAGGAGTTGAGAGATTGGGATTGGCATGTATACATTTCTATGTATAAAATAGGTAACCAAAAAGAACCTGCTGTATAAAAAAATAAAATAAAATTCAAAATTACAAAAAGTAAAACAGAAAAAATATTCTTCCCTTCACATACATGTATTTATATGAATAAATTATTTCCATGCTTATATCTGTAAATACAAAAAAGAGGAATAAAATCTACCTTGAACCAAAAACGAAAAAAAGAAAAAAAAACAGAACCCACCAGTTACACAGAGGAAAACCGTATCAGGGCCCTTGCTCCAGTTGTAAACAATTCTGAAGTTGGTCAGTGGTGGGGAATCATCTCCCATTCAGCCAGCATGCCCCACGCAACAAGCGTCCTCATTGCAAAGCTGGGGGCCCGTGCCGAGGCATCTGTGAGTAAACGTGGGCCGAGCCCCAGGCCAGCTGCTGCAGAAATGTTCCCACCCTTCCCAGGTAAAACACCTGAATATGTACAAGGACTTGAAAGCCTAGAGGAAGGGCCATGGAGCCACATGAGCGACAGCATGCCAGCCGACTTGGTGCCTGCAGGCCAGACAGGATGGTCCTGGCCCTGGGTGCTCTTCTGGAAGCTTTCCATTTCCCTGCCTGAGATACCCCTCCTGTCCCGGCCCCCACTGCTTTCTTCCTTACTCACCTCTGCCCAGGGAGAAATTCCAGCGGCAGGTATGGGTGGCACATCCTCTTCTTTAGCAGGTGGCATCTTGGCAACTGCTGCAGAAAGTCCAGCAGAGCCCCACTCACACTGGGCAACCCACAAAGCCGTGGCCTCTCACTCCCTCCCACCAGTCCAGCCCCGAGACTGCTGACAGGGCAGAAAATGGCGTCAGGCACAGCTGCAGGTGCTCTTGCTGCCTGGAGCGGTGTTTATATTGATCTCAACCCAGGCACACCTGGGGAGGTCTGGCCGGCACGGTCGGGCTTCCCAGGCCAGCCAATAATCACCCCTCAGGGGCTCACAGTTGCAGAAACTGGAACTTGCTGAATCGGCCAGGTCCAAGGAACAGGTGTGGGCTCCTGAGAGTCAGGATGGACAAGGGGCTGCAGCTCTGGCTTGTTTTCTAATTATATTATCTGGCCCATGAGTGGGAGACAACTTCAAGAAAACCCTCTCCTAATGAGAGGAACCCAGGAGTCAGGGAGAGGAGGGGTGGGTGGTGGGTGGAGACAGAGGCCTGGTGCCCCGGGTGCAGTGGAAGTCTCTGGAAGACCAGGTGGAGGGAGGCCACACAGAGTGATGCCCAGGGTCACAGACCTGTCGGAGCTGCTGTTTGTTAGTTCAAGTCCTGCTCTGAGGTGCTCTGTGTCAGATCTGAGTGACAGGTGAGCTGGGAGTGCTCTGCAATGAGGGCGATGTGCATGGCTCCTGTGTGCCCAGCCCTGCCACGGTACCTGAAAGGGTTGCTCTGTATCCTGGGAGGGGCCTGACCACGAGAGCCCCGTGGGCTGGGGTGGGGGTGGGGTACCTGCCCAGGTGAGCTCCATATCCTGGGATTGGCCTGACCTCGAGAGCCCCATGGGCTGCTGGAGTCCTGGTAAAAGATGTCAGGACAGTCAGTGAAGCCACCGAGGATATACCTCCAGTAGTTCCTAAACCCTACACCCTGCTGGTCATTCTACTAACCACCAGGACATGGTATTCTGTATTAGTCTTCAATGAAGCCTTCTTTTGTATTCTATTAGTCCCAGAGTCACAAGAAATTTTGGCTTGTGAGTGGCAGGACTCAACATACAACTAAAACAATACTTCCGGGCCGTCTTGCCCCAAGGGTTCAAAAATTCCCACACCATCTTTGGGGAAAGCTCAGCTAAAGACCTAAAAGTTCTACCTCTGGAAAAGGAAACACTCCTTCAATATGCAGACGACATTCTGATCGCCAGCCCTACTAAGGAGACCTCTGAACTACCAAGCCAATAAAGGATACAAGTTGTCCAAGAAAAAGCTCAAATATCACAGACTATGGTGACCTGCGTGGGCTGCATTCTCACAGAAGGTCGGAGAAGCCCATCCCAGGAAAGGGAAGAAACAATTTACAGCCTTACCCATTTCTAAAACTAGAAGACAGCTTAGGGGTTCCTGGGGAGGCCAGGGTTTGCTGCTTCTGGATCCCTAACTACAGTCTACTAGCTGGGCCTCTATATGAAACACTGAAAGAAAAAGATGATGATCCTTTTGAATAGAATCCAGAAGTGGCCTTTCAAGAATGGAAAGAGCAGTCAATTCAGACCCTTGCCCTGGAACTCCCTAATTTAGCTAAACCCTTTGACCTTTACATTCCTAGTGAAATTTGAATGGCCATTGGAGTATTAGTGCAAAACCTGGGACCACTTGAAATGGAACAATGCAAGAATGCCATCCAGGTAGGATAAACTACGGTCACCAAGGGGCTTGGCCCACCGCCACATCTGGCCAAGATACTGGCAGTATCTGAAAACCTGGAAATCAGCAGCCCAAAAGGCCACCTCCCTCCTAAGGGAAAAGGACCCCACGTGGTGATCCTAACCCCCAACCATGCCCTGAAGTTGCAGGGTTTGCTCCGTGGGCACACTGACCTTGAGTGAGGAGGTCCTCCAACTCCAACCTCCAGAGAGATAACTGGGGCAAAGGGGCACCATGACGACTCGTGTGACCATCACTTGACCTGGAGTTTCTCTCATAAAACAACAAGAGTGTGTCCCAAAAGAGTAGACTACTGCTTGCAGGACTTACTGCACCCAGAGGGGAGGTAATAATCTTGGCAGGGGAACAGTATATCACGCTGTCACCATAGAAAAGCCTACAGACACTGTGATGATGGTGGCCAATAAGACCGGCTGGACTCCTGTTTACTTCAAAAGGCTGTTGACTCAGTGGCCATCATGGTCCTTCATCACCACTGACCCTGGACTGTCTGGGAGTTGAGCAGTCAGGGTGCTGACACCTGGTGCTGTTTTTACGTTAATTCAGGGGCCTAACTGAAGAAAGCACAGACTACTGTTCAGAGCATCAAGGCTGGCAGAAACGGTCAGCCTAAGGTGGCCGAACAAATGTGGGGCGGGGTGAAACTGGACCTCACAGCGTCACTGCACATCTCCTTCCTGGACCCTTAAAGGTCATTAGAATCTATAACACTACCAATACTTGTGCTCAGGCGGACGAGCAGGGAGGCAGGAGGCCTGCGGACAATCAACGTCACCTGGAGGCTGCTGGGGAGAAGTTCTGACCCTCGCCCACGGGTATGAGGGCTCCTAACTCAGCACTCAGCAGTTACAGATGAAGGGTCTGCACCCTCAGCACTCTAAGAATGAGGAAGGGGACAAAATGCAGAAGAGGGGTTTGTCCCAGGCAAAGCCCATTAAAAATCCCTGGGAGATAAAAATAGAATCTGGGCAATAAAATAAAGTCTAACCTTTTTTATCCTTTGTGCTTTGTCTAATTTCACGTGCTCCTAGGGTCCCGCATACAGAGGTTCAACAGCCGGCACTTCAGACCAGATTTCCTAGTGCAGAATGGCTGGGTCGACACTTCAGCTCCTGGAGCACAGTGCAGACTCCGCGATATAGAGCCTGAGCTGCAGCCAACCGGGCCCTCGAGAGCTCCGCCCCCTCCCTCCCACTGACTCTGACAGGATCTCTACACAGCAGCCCAGCCCACAGCCCACGGGATAGCACATGCTCTCACCTCTGCATTCTCTGATCAAAATATAAAGTTTCCTTTGCTTCTGAACCAAACTCAGTCTCGATCTGTTGGCTCCAATGACACTGGGCAGGGGGACACTTGTTGGGGTCCACTCTGGAGGATCAGTAACAGAAATTGAGAACATTGTAACTTCAATGAACAGATGTGTGAGCCAAACTGTAATTAACATAGAACAGTGTATAAGGCTCGGGTAAAATAAGATGTTTCTAACACTTCCATTTGATATTTCCATCACTTTATTATAAGCAAGTTCAGTGAAAGGTTTGTCTTATTTGTCAGGTCAATACTAGAGAAACGAAGTGATTTCTTTCCAAGGATGTACATCTAATAATCTTGGTTAAAGCTTCAATCTTGTTTTAAATGCTTTTCCATTGAAAATGATACCTCTCTTTCAGCTCCCCCATTTCTGAGAAGTATAAAATCTTATAATTTATTATTACCAAAGGGGAAAGGTGGGAGGAGGGATAAATTAACAGTTTGGGATTAACACATACACACTGCTATGTATAAAATCGATCATCAACAAGGAACTACTGTACAGCACAGGGAACTACACTCAATATTTTGCAATAACCTATAAGGGGAAATAATCTGAAAAAAGAATAGATATTTTTATTGACATCATCTATTAATGACAGTTAAAATGGAACCTAATGGAAGCCGGTGGTGAGTGCTTCTGACCCTGAAGACTTCAATCATCTAAAGTTTGGACTCTGCCTACTTCCCAAGGCCCTTAATGAACCTATGTGTAGCCGTAGCTTAAAAAATTCCCCAGTTTGGGTTGTGGAGAGACAGTGATTTTGAAAAAGCCCTGGTGTTCTCCTCACATGAATGGGACACTTCCTACAGCTAAAATATGCCTGTCACACCCAGAAGATGGTATACCGTCTGATCGGGAAGAGTTTGGAAAAGGCATCTCATCTCCTCATCTCCTGGTGCTCGGGTTCACCCCTCCAGCGTCTTTACGAACAGTCTTCCCACTTGGAGATGTCAGCACTGTCAACATCCTGTTGCATACAGTTTGGAATTTGTCCAGAGAATGAAGCAGAAGGAAGAGGAACAATGAGAGACAAGTCCTAGGTGTTCGGACAGGCACATGTCACTCTAATTTCCAATCAGGAAGACGAATTGACTAAAAGCTAGGGTTGCCCATGGAAACAGAATAGGGCTTGAGGAAATCCCGCTGCTTTGTGGCCAGTTCCCATAAACACAAGTTGAAAAATGGAACTCAGGGCCGCTAAAATTCACGAAACTGCAGAGTTGAAAATATCTCTCACTGAAAAATGTCTTCAGGAAAGTCAGAGAAAAGGACTTGTAAGCAACGGAGAATGGCAGGAAAGGGATTGGAAGAGGTAGAAAGGACTCGCCATTAAGCACAAGAAAAGGGGCTGAACATTGCCAACATTGCAGTTGGCCAAAAAGGGTGTATGCGTCTTTTTCTGTATATATTCAAGAAAACGGCATACACTTTTTTAGCCAACCAAACAGGTGGGCACTGGAAATCAGTACTACAAAACATATCACTTCGCATCAGTCAGAAGAGCCTTCCTCATAAAGTGTAAACACCAGAAATGCAGGACAGGGCAAGGAGAAAAGGGAGCCCTGTGAGGCTTATAGTGGAAATGTATATTGCCAATGGTCACTCTTGAGAAGTGTATTGTGTTTACTAAAGCATCTAAAAAATGAGCTACAGAGCACAGGGCACTTGCACTCATGGACGTATATCTTGGGAAAGACAAAAATGGAGAGGGCACAGGCACCCCAATGTTTACCGCCTCTCTGTTTCAAAGATCCTCGACTAGGATATAATTTATATGTCTCTGGAGGGAAAAAATGGATAGAGGTGTGGCACTTATGTAGAGTGGAATATTACTCAGCCTGAAAATCAGTGAAATATGGCCAATTGTAACAACCCCAGAGTAGTTACGTATGATCATTCAAAGTCACATAATTCAAAAAGAAAAAGACATACGATATTACTAATACATGGAATGTAAACGTGGCTACAAAGTACCTGAATTACAAAACGGAATGGGGTCTCAAATTTAGAAGACCAACTTATGTTTGCTTAAGGAAAAAGGAGAGTTGGGGAGCTGCATAAAACCAGAGATTGAAATTAGCACAGATACCGTTCGATAAGCCAAATATGTAATAGAAAAAACCTACTCCCTGGTCAACGAAATGGACTCAACACGCCATATTCAACACCTACGAATACACCTGACTAGTAAGAATCTTCAAACTCATGGATTTATATGTGTCCGTAAGAGAATCAAGCGTGAGTACAGCGGCATGAACACAGCAGTGAAAATGCGATAAATCCCATTATGAAAATAAATTACAAAAACAAAACACAATGAGAGTGAAATAGAGAGCAATTCTTAAATAATTCATTCAGGGCTTGTGATGCAACCTGGATTTACCACATCTACACCCAGAGCTGAGTGAGACATAAGGTTGGGCACTTCGGGCTGATAGCATTGTTGAGATTCGATGAGCAAATGCAGACCCTTTGAAGTCATACTGCATGGTACCCATTCCATGGGTCCCAACTCTCCAGGATTAAGGGATTCTTTCTTCAGCTAAAACATGCATGGGAAACCCACAGTATGGTGCACCGTGTGACCAGGAAAGGTTTTCAAATGCATCTCAGTTTTCGTCCCCTTTTACTCGGGTTCACCATTCCAGAACGTTTACTAACACTCTCCCCACTTGGAGAGTCAGTGCCTTTAACCTCCTGTTTGGCACAGTTTGCAATTTCTGCGCAAGATGAACAGGAATAGGGAGAACCAATGAGAGACTAGCAGTAAGTGTCTGCACGGGCAAATTTAATGCTCATTTCCCACCAGGAAGAGGAATTAACCAAAGGATCAGCATGCCGTGCCGGAACCAGATTAGGGCCTGAATCAATCCTGCGGGTTTGCGCCCAGCTCACAAGTTGCGAGTTGAAGAAAGGAGCTCAGGGGCACTGTAACTCACAAACATGCAGAGTTATAAATGACAGCTATCGTCCAAAAATATATTGAAGGAAGGCTGCGAAGACGACTTGTAAGTGGGGCAGAATTGCAGGAAAACGATTTCAGGGGGTAGACGGGAATTGCATTTAAAGCATAGGAAAAGAGGCAGAACGTCGACAATGATGCTCTTGGGCAAAAAGGGTGTATGCGTTTTTTCCTGAATTTATTGAGGAAAAAAAGCATATGCGCTTTTTGGCCAACCAAGCAAGCATGTTAAAGAAATCTGCACTACAATGAAGTCTCACTGCCCCCCGGTCAAAAGGGACATGTGAAACAAGTGTAAAATCCACAAAGACAGGACAGGCCAAGGAGAACAGGGAGCCTTGTTATGCTGATGGTCGGGATGTAAATTGCCAACAGCCACTCTGGAGAAGTGTATGGTGTTTCCTGAAACCCCTGAAAAACAAAGCAACGGAGCCTACGGCACTTCCACTTATGGTCCTATAGCTTAGGGAAATTAAAATCAAAAACACACAGCCACCCCAAAGTGTCGGACGGCTCTGTTTACAAGAACCTCTTCTACGGTACAAGTTAAATATCCCAGAATGTGAAAAATGGATAAAGAAGTTGTGGTACGTACGTACAATGGAATATCACTCAGCAATGAAAGCTATGTCATCAGGCCCATCGCGGCATAATGAGTGGATTCAGGTACGATGATTCTAAGAGAAAAAAGTCACACAGAAAATGAAACATCATAAGATATCACTAATACACGGAATGTAAACTTTGCTACACATGAACTGAATTATAAAACAGAACAGGGTTTCAAATTTAGAAAACCAACTTATGCTTGCTTAAGGGGAAAGGTGAGTTGGGGTGCTGCATAAAACCAGAGATAGAAATTAGCACAGATACCTTTCCATAAGCCAAATATGTAATAGCCCAGACCTACCCCTTGCTCAACGAAATGGAATAAACACCCCATATTCAACGCCTAGTAATACACCTGACTAGTAAGAATCTTCAAACCCATGGATTTATATGTCTCCGTAAGAGAATGAAGCGTGTGTACAGCGGCATGAACGCAGCAGAGAAAATCCGATAAATCCCATTATCAAAATGAATTACACAAACAAAACCCAAGGACAGTGAAATAGAGAGCAATTCTTAAATAATTCATTCAGGGCTTGTGATGCAACCTGGATTTACCACATCTACACCCAGAGCTGAGTGAGACATAAGGTTGGGCACTTCGGGCTGATAGCATTGGTGAGGTTCGATGAGCAAATGCAGACCCTTTGAAGTCATACTGCATGGTACCCATTCCATGGTTCCCACCTCTCCAGATTTAAGGGATTCTTCCTTCAGCTAAAACATGCATGGGAAACCCACAGTATGGTGCACCGTGTGACTGACAAACGTTTTCAAATGCATCTCAGTTTTCGTCCCCTTTTACTCGGGTTCACCATTCCAGACCCTTTACGAACACTCTCCCCACTTGGAGAGTCAGTGCCTTTAACCTCCTGTTGGGCACAGTTTGCAATTTCTGCGCAAGATGAAAAGGAATAGGGAGAACCAATGAGAGACTAGCTCTAGGTGTCTGCACGGGCAAATTTAACGCTCATTTCCCACCAGGAAGAGGAATTAACCAAAGGCTCAGCATGCCGTGCCGGAACAAGATTAGGGCCTGAAGCAATCCTGTGGGTTTGCCGCCAGCTCACAAGATAGCGAGTTGAAGAAAGGAGCTCAGGGGCACTGTAACTCACAAACCTGCAGAGTTATAAATGACAGCTATCGTCCAAAAATATATTGAAGGAAGGCTGCGAAGACGACTTGTAAGCGGGACAGATTTGCAGGAAAACGATTTCAGGGGGTAGACGGGAATTGCATTTAAAGCATAGGAAAAGAGGCAGAACGTCGACAGTGATGCTCTTGGCCAAAAAGGGCGTATGCGTTTTTTCCTGAATATATTCAGGAAAAAACGCATACGCCCTTTTTGGCCAACCAAGCAAGCATGTTAAAGAAATCTGCACTACAATGAAGTCTCACTGCCCCCCGGTCAAAAGGGCCATCTGAAAAAAGTGTAAAATCCAGAAAGGCAGCACAGCCCATGGAGAACAGGGAGCCTTGTTATGCTGATGGGCGGGATGTAAATTGCCAACAGCCACTCTGGAGAAGTGTATGGTGTTTCCCGGAACATCTAAAAAACAAAGCTACGGAGCCTACGGCACTTCCACTTATGGTCCTATAGCTTAGGGAAATTAAAATCAAAAACACACAGCCACCCAAAAGTTTCAGACGGCTCTGTTTACAAGAACCTCGTCTACGGTACAAGTTAAATATCCCAGAAAGCGAAAAATGGATAAAGAAGTTGTGGTACATACGTACAATGGAATATCACTCAGCAATGAAATCTATGTCATCAGGCCCGTCGGGGCATAATGAGTGGATTCAGGTACGATGATTCTAAGTGAAATAAGTCACACAGAAAATGAAACATCATAAGATATCACTACTACACGGAATGTAAACTTGGCTACACATGAACTGAATTACAAAACAGAACAGGGTCTCAAATTTAGAAAACCAACTTATGCTTGCTTAAGGGGAAAGGTGAGTTGGGGTGCTGCATAAAACCAGAGATAGAAATTAGCACAGATACCTTTTCATAAGCCAAATAAGTAATAGTCAAGACCTACCCCTTGCTCAACGAAATGGACTAAACACCCCATATTCAACGCCTAGGAATACACCTGACTAGTAAGAATCTTCAAACCCATGGATTTATATGTCTCCGTAAGAGAATGAAGCGTGTGTACAGCGGCATGAATGCAGCAGAGGAAATCCGATAAATCCCATTATCAAAATGAATTACACAAACAAAACCCAAGGACAGTGAAATAGAGAGCAATTCTTAAATAATTCATTCAGGGCTTGTGATGCAACGTGGATTTACCACATCTACACCCAGAGCTGAGTGAGACATAAGGTTGGGCACTTCGGGCTGATAGCATTGGTGAGGTTCGATAAGCAAATGCAGACCCTTTGAAGTCATACTGCATGGTAGACATTCCATGGGTCCCAACTGCCAGGTTTAAGGGATTCTTCCTTCAGCTAAAATATGCATGGGAAACCCACATTATGGTGCACCATGTGACGGGGAAACGTTTTCAAATGCATCTCAGTTTTCGTCTCGTTTTACTTGGGTACACCATTCCAGACCCTTTAATAACACTCTCCCCCTTGGAGAGTCTGTACTTTTAACCTCCTGTTTGGCACAGTTTGCAATTTCTGCGCAAGATGAACAGAAATAGGGAGAACCAATGAGAGACTAGCTGTAGGTGTCTGCACGGGCAAATTTAACGCTCATTTCCCACCAGGAAGAGGAATTAAGCAAAGGCTCTACATGCCGTGCCTGAACCAGACTAGGGCCTGACAATCGTGCGGGTTTGCAGCCAGCTCACAAGATAGCGAGTTGAAGAAAGGAGCTCAGGGGCACTGTAACTCACAAACCTGCAGAGTAATAAATGACAGCTATCGTCCAAAAATATATTGAAGGAGGTCTGCAAAGACGACTTGTAAGTGGGACAGATTTGCAGGAAAACGATTTCAGGGGGTAGACGGGAATTGCATTTAAAGCATAGGAAAAGAGGCAGAACGTCAACAATGATGCTCTTGGCCAAAAAGGGCATATGCGTTTTTTTCCTGAATATATTCAGGAATAAACGCATACGCACTTTTTGGCCAACCAAGCAAGCATGTTAAAGAAATCTGCACTACAATGAAGTCTCACTGCCCCCCGGTCAAAAGGGCCATCTGAAAAAAGTGTAAAATCCAAAAAGGCAGCACAGGCCATGGAGAACAGCGAGCCTTGTTATGCTGATGGGCGGGATGTAAATTGCCAACAGCCACTCTGGAGAAGTGTATGGTGTTTCCCGGAACATCTAAAAAACAAAGCAACGGAGCCTACAGCACTTCCCCTTATGGTCCTATAGCTTACGAAAATTATAAATCAAAAACACACAGCCACCCAAAAGTCTCGGGCGGCTCTGTTTACAAGAACCTCGTCTACGGTACAAGTTAAATATCCCAGAATGTGAAAAATGGATAAAGAAGTTGTGGTACGTATGTACAGTGGAATATCATACAGCAATGAAATCTATGTCACCAGGCCCGTCGTGGCATAATGAGTGGATTCAGGTACGATGATTCTAAGTGAAATAAGTCACACAGGAAATGAAACATCATAAGATATCACTAATACACGGAATGAAATCTTGGCTACACATGAACTGAATTACAAAACAGAACAGGGTCTCAAATTTAGAAAACCAACTTATGCTTGCTTAAGGGGAAAGGTGAGTTGGGGTACTGCATAAAACCAGAGATAGAAATTAGCACAGATACCTTTCCATAAGCCAAATATGTAATAGTCAAGACCTACCCCTTGCTCAACGAAATGGACTAAACACCCCATATTCAACGCCTAGGAATACACCTGACTAGTAAGAATCTTCAAACCCATGGATTTATATGTCTCCGTAAGAGAATGAAGCGTGTGTACAGCGGCATGAATGCAGCAGAGAAAATCCGATAAATCCCATTATCAAAATGAATTACACAAACAAAACCCAAGGACAGTGAAATAGAGAGCAATTCTTAAATAATTCATTCAGGGCTTGTGATGCAACGTGGATTTACCACATCTACACCCAGAGCTGAGTGAGACATAAGGTTGGGCACTTCGGGCTGATAGCATTGGTGAGGTTCGATGAGCAAATGCAGACCCTTTGAAGTCATACAGCATGGTACCCATTCCATGGGTCCCAACTCTCCAAGTTTAAGGGATTCTTCCTTCAGCTAAAACATGCATGGGAAACCCACAGTATGGTGCACCGTGTGACTGGCAATCGTTTTCAAATGCATCTCAGTTTTCGTGCCCTTTTACTCGGGTTCACCATTCCAGACCCTTTACGAACACTCTCCGCACTTGAAGAGTCAGTGCCCTTAACCTCCTGTTGGGCACAGTTTGCAATTTCTGCGCAAGATGAAAAGGAATAGGGAGAACGAATGAGAGACTAGCTCTAGGTGTCTGCACGGGCAAATTTAACGCTCATTTCCCACCAGGAAGGGGAATTAACCAAAGGCTCAGCATGCCGTGCCGGAACAAGATTAGGGCCTGAGGCAATCCTGTGGGTTTGCGGCCAGCTCACAAGATAGCGAGTTGAAGAAATGAGCTCAGGGGCACTGTAACTCACAAACCTGCAGAGTTATAAATGACAGCTATCGTCCAAAAATATATTGAAGGAAGGCTGCGAAGACGACTTGTAAGCGGGACAGATTTGCAGGAAAACGATTTCAGGGGGTAGACTGGAATTGCATTTAAAGCATAGGAAAAGAGGCAGAACGTCGACAGTGATGCTCTTGGCCAAAAAGGGCGTATGCGTTTTTTCCTGAATATATTCAGGAAAAAACGCATACGCCCTTTTTGGCCAACCAAGCAAGCATGTTCAAGAAATCTTCACTACAATGAAGTCTCACTGCCCCCCGGTCAAAAGGGCCATCTGAAAAAAGTGTAAAATCCAGAAAGGCAGCACAGGCCATGGAGAACAGGGAGCCTTGTTATGCTGATGGGTGGGATGTGAATTGCCATCAGCCACTCTGGAGAAGTGTATGGTGTTTCCCGGAACACCGAAAAAACAAAGCTACGGAGCCTAAGGCACTTCCACTTATGGTCCTATAGCTTAGGGAAATTAAAATCAAAAACACACAGCCAGCCCAAAGTGTCTGACGGCTCTGTTTACAAGAACCTCGTCTACGGTACAAGTTAAATATCCCAGAATGTGAAAAATGGATAAAGAAGTTGTGGTACGTACGGACAATGGAATATCACTCAGCAATGAAATCTATGTCATCAGGCCCGTCGCGGCATAATGAGTGGATTCAGGTACGATGATTCTAAGTGAAATAAGTCACACAGAAAATGAAACATCATAAGATATCACTACTACACGGAATGTAAACTTGGCTACACATGAACTGAATTACAAAACAGAACAGGGTCTCAAATTTAGAAAACCAACTTATGCTTGCTTAAGGGGAAAGGTGAGTTGGGGTGCTGCATAAAACCAGAGATAGAAATTAGCACAGATACCTTTCCATAAGCCAAATATGTAATAGTCAAGACCTACCCCTTGCTCAACGAAATGGACTAAACACCCCATATTCAACGCCTAGGAATACACCTGACTAGTAAGAATCTTCAAACCCATGGATTTATATGTCTCCGTAAGAGAATGAAGCGTGTGTACAGCGGCATGAATGCAGCAGAGAAAATCCGATAAATCCCATTATCCAAATGAATTACACAAACAAAACCCAAGGACAGTGAAATAGAGAGCAATTCTTAAATAATTCATTCAGGGCTTGTGATGCAACCTGGATTTACCACATCTACACCCAGAGCTGAGTGAGACATAAGGTTGGGCACTTCGGGCTGATAGCATTGGTGAGGTTCGATGAGCAAATGCAGACCCTTTGAAGTCATACAGCATGGTACCCATTCCATGGGTCCCAACTCTCCAAGTTTAAGGGATTCTTCCTTCAGCTAAAACATGCATGGGAAACCCACAGTATGGTGCACCATGTGACTGGCAAACGTTTTCAAATGCATCTCAGTTTTCGTCCCCTTTTACTCGGGTTCACCATTCCAGACCCTTTACGAACACTCTACCCACTTGGAGAGTCAGTGCCTTTAACCTCCTGTTGGGCACAGTTTGCAATTTCTGCGCAAGATGAAAAGGAATAGGGAGAACGAATGAGAGACTAACTCTAGGTGTCTGCACGGACAAATTTAACGCTCATTTCCCACCAGGAAGAGGAATTAACCAAAGGCTCTGCATGCCGTGCCGGAACCAGTTTAGGGCCTGAGGCAATCCTGTGGGTTTGCGGCCAGCTCACAACATAGGGAGTTGAAGAAAGGAGCTCAGGGGCACTGTAACTCACAAACCTGCAGAGTTATAAATGACAGCTATCGTCCAAAAATATATTGAAGGAAGGCTGAGAAGACGACGTGTAAGCGGGACAGATTTGCAGGAAAACGATTTCAGAGGGTAGACGGGAATTGCATTTAAAGCATAGGAAAAGAGGCAGAACTTCGACAATGATGCTCTTGGCCAAAAAGGGCGTATGCGTTTTTTCCTGAATATATTCAGGAAAAAACGCATACGCCCTTTTTGGCCAACCAAGCAAGCATGTTAAAGAAATCTGCACTACAATGATGTCTCACTGCCCCCCGGTCAAAAGGGCCATCTGAAAAAAGTGTAAAATCCAGAAAGGCAGCACAGGCCATGGAGAACAGGGAGCCTTGTTATGCAGATGGGCGGGATGTAAATTGCCAACAGCCACTGTGGAGAAGTGTATGGTGTTTCCCGGCACACTGAAAAAACAAAGCTACGGAGCCTAAGGCACTTCCACTTATGGTCCTATACCTTAGGGAAATTAAAATCAAAAACACACAGCCACCCCAATGTGTCGGGCGGCTCTGTTTACAAGAACCTCGTCTACGGTACAAGTTAAATATCCCAGAATGTGAAAAATGGATAAAGAAGTTGTGGTACGTACGTACAATGGAATATCACTCAGCAATGAAATCTATGTCATCAGGCCCCTCGCGGCATAATGAGTGGATTCAGGTACGATGATTCTAAGTGAAATAAGTCACACAGAAAATGAAACATCATAAGATATCACTAATACACGGAATGTGAACTTGGCTACACATGAACTGAATTACAAAACAGAACAGGGTCTCAAATTTAGAAAACCAACTTATGCTTGCTTAAGGGGAAAGGTGAGTTGGGGTGCTGCATAAAACCAGAGATAGAAATTAGCACAGATACCTTTCCATAAGCCAAATATGTAATAGTCAAGACCTACCCCTTGCTCAACGAAATGGACTAAACACCCCATATTCAACGCCTAGGAATACACCTGACTAGTAAGAATCTTCAAACCCATGGATTTATATGTCTCCGTAAGAGAATGAAGCGTGTGTACAGCGGCATGAATGCACCAGAGAAAATCCGATAAATCCCATTATCAAAATGAATTACACAAACAAAACCCAAGGACAGTGAAATAGAGAGCAATTCTTAAATAATTCATTCAGGGCTTGTGATGCAACCTGGATTTACCACATGTACACCCAGAGCTGAGTGAGACATAAGGTTGGGCACTTCGGGCTGATAGCATTGGTGAGGTTCGATGAGCAAATGCAGACCCTTTGAAGTCATACAGCATGGTACCCATTCCATGGGTCCCAACTCTCCAAGTTTAAGGGATTCTTCCTTCAGCTAAAACATGCATGGGAAACCACAATATGGTGCACCGTGTGACTGGCAAACGTTTTCAAATGCATCTCAGTTTTCGTCCCCTTTTACTCGGGTTCACCATTCCAGACACTTTACGAACACTCTCCCCACTTGGAGAGTCAGTGCCTTAAACCTCCTGTTGGGCACAGTTTGCAATTTCTGCGCAAGATGAAAAGGAATAGGGAGAACGAATGAGAGACTAGCTCTAGGTGTCTGCACGGGCAAATTTAACGCTCATTTCCCACCAGGAAGAGGAATTAACCAAAGGCTCAGCATGCCGTGCCGGAACCAGATTAGGCCCTGAGGCAATCTTGTGGGTTTGCGGCCAGCTCACAAGATAGCGAGTTGAAGAAATGAGCTCAGGGGCACTGTAACTCACAAACCTGCAGAGTTATAAATGACAGCTATCGTCCAAAAATATATTGAAGGAAGGCTGCGAAGACGACTTGTAAGCGGGACAGATTTGCAGGAAAACGATTTCAGGGGGTAGACTGGAATTGCATTTAAAGCATAGGAAAAGAGGCAGAACGTCGACAATGATGCTCTTGGCCAAAAAGGGCGTATGCGTTTTTTCCTGAATATATTCAGGAAAAAACGCATACGCCCTTTTTGGCCAACCAAGCAAGCATGTTCAAGAAATCTTCACTACAATGAAGTCTCACTGCCCCCCGGTCAAAAGGGCCATCTGAAAAAAGTGTAAAATCCAGAAAGGCAGCACAGGCCATGGAGAACAGGGAGCCTTGTTATGCTGATGGGTGGGATGTGAATTGCCATCAGCCACTCTGGAGAAGTGTATGGTGTTTCCCGGAACACCGAAAAAACAAAGCTACGGAGCCTAAGGCACTTCCACTTATGGTCCTATAGCTTAGGGAAATTAAAATCAAAAACACACAGCCAGCCCAAAGTGTCGGACGGCTCTGTTTACAAGAACCTCGTCTACGGTACAAGTTAAATATCCCAGAATGTGAAAAATGGATAAAGAAGTTGTGGTACGTACGGACAATGGAATATCACTCAGCAATGAAATCTATGTCATCAGGCCCGTCGCGGCATAATGAGTGGATTCAGGTACGATGATTCTAAGTGAAATAAGTCACACAGAAAATGAAACATCATAAGATATCACTACTACACGGAATGTAAACTTGGCTACACATGAACTGAATTACAAAACAGAACAGGGTCTCAAATTTAGAAAACCAACTTATGCTTGCTTAAGGGGAAAGGTGAGTTGGGGTGCTGCATAAAACCAGAGATAGAAATTAGCACAGATACCTTTCCATAAGCCAAATATGTAATAGTCAAGACCTACCCCTTGCTCAACGAAATGGACTAAACACCCCATATTCAACGCCTAGGAATACACCTGACTAGTAAGAATCTTCAAACCCATGGATTTATATGTCTCCGTAAGAGAATGAAGCGTGTGTACAGCGGCATGAATGCAGCAGAGAAAATCCGATAAATCCCATTATCCAAATGAATTACACAAACAAAACCCAAGGACAGTGAAATAGAGAGCAATTCTTAAATAATTCATTCAGGGCTTGTGATGCAACCTGGATTTACCACATCTACACCCAGAGCTGAGTGAGACATAAGGTTGGGCACTTCGGGCTGATAGCATTGGTGAGGTTCGATGAGCAAATGCAGACCCTTTGAAGTCATACAGCATGGTACCCATTCCATGGGTCCCAACTCTCCAAGTTTAAGGGATTCTTCCTTCAGCTAAAACATGCATGGGAAACCCACAGTATGGTGCACCATGTGACTGGCAAACGTTTTCAAATGCATCTCAGTTTTCGTCCCCTTTTACTCGGGTTCACCATTCCAGACCCTTTACGAACACTCTCCCCACTTGGAGAGTCAGTGCCTTTAACCTCCTGTTGGGCACAGTTTGCAATTTCTGCGCAAGATGAAAAGGAATAGGGAGAACGAATGAGAGACTAACTCTAGGTGTCTGCACGGACAAATTTAACGCTCATTTCCCACCAGGAAGAGGAATTAACCAAAGGCTCTGCATGCCGTGCCGGAACCAGTTTAGGGCCTGAGGCAATCCTGTGGGTTTGCGGCCAGCTCACAACATAGGGAGTTGAAGAAAGGAGCTCAGGGGCACTGTAACTCACAAACCTGCAGAGTTATAAATGACAGCTATCGTCCAAAAATATATTGAAGGAAGGCTGCGAAGACGACGTGTAAGCGGGACAGATTTGCAGGAAAACGATTTCAGAGGGTAGACGGGAATTGCATTTAAAGCATAGGAAAAGAGGCAGAACTTCGACAATGATGCTCTTGGCCAAAAAGGGCGTATGCGTTTTTTCCTGAATATATTCAGGAAAAAACGCATACGCCCTTTTTGGCCAACCAAGCAAGCATGTTAAAGAAATCTGCACTACAATGATGTCTCACTGCCCCCCGGTCAAAAGGGCCATCTGAAAAAAGTGTAAAATCCAGAAAGGCAGCACAGGCCATGGAGAACAGGGAGCCTTGTTATGCAGATGGGCGGGATGTGAATTGCCAACAGCCACTGTGGAGAAGTGTATGGTGTTTCCCGGAACACCGAAAAAACAAAGCTACGGAGCCTAAGGCACTTCCACTTATGGTCCTATACCTTAGGGAAATTAAAATCAAAAACACACAGCCACCCCAATGTGTCGGACGGCTCTGTTTACAAGAACCTCGTCTACGGTACAAGTTAAATATCCCAGAATGTGAAAAATGGATAAAGAAGTTGTGGTACGTACGTACAATGGAATATCACTCAGCAATGAAATCTATGTCATCAGGCCCCTCGCGGCATAATGAGTGGATTCAGGTACGATGATTCTAAGTGAAATAAGTCACACAGAAAATGAAACATCATAAGATATCACTAATACACGGAATGTGAACTTGGCTACACATGAACTGAATTACAAAACAGAACAGGGTCTCAAATTTAGAAAACCAACTTATGCTTGCTTAAGGGGAAAGGTGAGTTGGGGTGCTGCATAAAACCAGAGATAGAAATTAGCACAGATACCTTTCCATAAGCCAAATATGTAATAGTCAAGACCTACCCCTTGCTCAACGAAATGGACTAAACACCCCATATTCAACGCCTAGGAATACACCTGACTAGTAAGAATCTTCAAACCCATGGATTTATATGTCTCCGTAAGAGAATGAAGCGTGTGTACAGCGGCATGAATGCACCAGAGAAAATCCGATAAATCCCATTATCAAAATGAATTACACAAACAAAACCCAAGGACAGTGAAATAGAGAGCAATTCTTAAATAATTCATTCAGGGCTTGTGATGCAACCTGGATTTACCACATGTACACCCAGAGCTGAGTGAGACATAAGGTTGGGCACTTCGGGCTGATAGCATTGGTGAGGTTCGATGAGCAAATGCAGACCCTTTGAAGTCATACAGCATGGTACCCATTCCATGGGTCCCAACTCTCCAAGTTTAAGGGATTCTTCCTTCAGCTAAAACATGCATGGGAAACCACAATATGGTGCACCGTGTGACTGGCAAACGTTTTCAAATGCATCTCAGTTTTCGTCCCCTTTTACTCGGGTTCACCATTCCAGACACTTTACGAACACTCTCCCCACTTGGAGAGTCAGTGCCTTAAACCTCCTGTTGGGCACAGTTTGCAATTTCTGCGCAAGATGAAAAGGAATAGGGAGAACGAATGAGAGACTAGCTCTAGGTGTCTGCACGGGCAAATTTAACGCTCATTTCCCACCAGGAAGAGGAATTAACCAAAGGCTCAGCATGCCGTGCCGTAACCAGATTAGGCCCTGAGGCAATCTTGTGGGTTTGCGGCCAGCTCACAAGATAGCGAGTTGAAGAAATGAGCTCAGGGGCACTGTAACTCACAAACCTGCAGAGTTATAAATGACAGCTATCGTCCAAAAATATATTGAAGGAAGGCTGCGAAGACGACTTGTAAGCGGGACAGATTTGCAGGAAAACGATTTCAGGGGGTAGACTGGAATTGCATTTAAAGCATAGGAAAAGAGGCAGAACGTCGACAATGATGCTCTTGGCCAAAAAGGGCGTATGCGTTTTTTCCTGAATATATTCAGGAAAAAACGCATACGCCCTTTTTGGCCAACCAAGCAAGCATGTTCAAGAAATCTTCACTACAATGAAGTCTCACTGCCCCCCGGTCAAAAGGGCCATCTGAAAAAAGTGTAAAATCCAGAAAGGCAGCACAGGCCATGGAGAACAGGGAGCCTTGTTATGCTGATGGGTGGGATGTGAATTGCCATCAGCCACTCTGGAGAAGTGTATGGTGTTTCCCGGAACACCGAAAAAACAAAGCTACGGAGCCTAAGGCACTTCCACTTATGGTCCTATAGCTTAGGGAAATTAAAATCAAAAACACACAGCCAGCCCAAAGTGTCGGACGGCTCTGTTTACAAGAACCTCGTCTACGGTACAAGTTAAATATCCCAGAATGTGAAAAATGGATAAAGAAGGTGTGGTACGTACGGACAATGGAATATCACTCAGCAATGAAATCTATGTCATCAGGCCCGTCGCGGCATAATGAGTGGATTCAGGTACGATGATTCTAAGTGAAATAAGTCACACAGAAAATGAAACATCATAAGATATCACTACTACACGGAATGTAAACTTGGCTACACATGAACTGAATTACAAAACAGAACAGGGTCTCAAATTTAGAAAACCAACTTATGCTTGCTTAAGGGGAAAGGTGAGTTGGGGTGCTGCATAAAACCAGAGATAGAAATTAGCACAGATACCTTTCCATAAGCCAAATATGTAATAGTCAAGACCTACCCCTTGCTCAACGAAATGGACTAAACACCCCATATTCAACGCCTAGGAATACACCTGACTAGTAAGAATCTTCAAACCCATGGATTTATATGTCTCCGTAAGAGAATGAAGCGTGTGTACAGCGGCATGAATGCAGCAGAGAAAATCCGATAAATCCCATTATCCAAATGAATTACACAAACAAAACCCAAGGACAGTGAAATAGAGAGCAATTCTTAAATAATTCATTCAGGGCTTGTGATGCAACCTGGATTTACCACATCTACACCCAGAGCTGAGTGAGACATAAGGTTGGGCACTTCGGGCTGATAGCATTGGTGAGGTTCGATGAGCAAATGCAGACCCTTTGAAGTCATACAGCATGGTACCCATTCCATGGGTCCCAACTCTCCAAGTTTAAGGGATTCTTCCTTCAGCTAAAACATGCATGGGAAACCCACAGTATGGTGCACCATGTGACTGGCAAACGTTTTCAAATGCATCTCAGTTTTCGTCCCCTTTTACTCGGGTTCACCATTCCAGACCCTTTACGAACACTCTCCCCACTTGGAGAGTCAGTGCCTTTAACCTCCTGTTGGGCACAGTTTGCAATTTCTGCGCAAGATGAAAAGGAATAGGGAGAACGAATGAGAGACTAACTCTAGGTGTCTGCACGGACAAATTTAACGCTCATTTCCCACCAGGAAGAGGAATTAACCAAAGGCTCTGCATGCCGTGCCGGAACCAGTTTAGGGCCTGAAGCAATCCTGTGGGTTTGCGGCCAGCTCACAACATAGCGAGTTGAAGAAAGGAGCTCAGGGGCACTGTAACTCACAAACCTGCAGAGTTATAAATGACAGCTATCGTCCAAAAATATATTGAAGGAAGGCTGAGAAGACGACGTGTAAGCGGGACAGATTTGCAGGAAAACGATTTCAGAGGGTAGACGGGAATTGCATTTAAAGCATAGGAAAAGAGGCAGAACGTCGACAATGATGCTCTTGGCCAAAAAGGGCGTATGCGTTTTTTCCTGAATATATTCAGGAAAAAACGCATACGCCCTTTTTGGCCAACCAAGCAAGCATGTTAAAGAAATCTGCACTACAATGATGTCTCACTGCCCCCCGGTCAAAAGGGCCATCTGAAAAAAGTGTAAAACCCAGAAAGGCAGCACAGGCCATGGAGAACAGGGAGCCTTGTTATGCTGATGGGCGGGATGTAAATTGCCAACAGCCACTGTGGAGAAGTGTATGGTGTTTCCCGGAACACCGAAAAAACAAAGCTACGGAGCCTACGGCACTTCCACTTATGGTCCTATACCTTAGGGAAATTAAAATCAAAAACACACAGCCACCCCAAAGTGTCGGACGGCTCTGTTTACAAGAACCTCGTCTACGGTACAAGTTAAATATCCCAGAATGTGAAAAATGGATAAAGAAGTTGTGGTACGTACGTACAATGGAATATCACTCAGCAATGAAATCTATGTCATCAGGCCCCTCGCGGCATAATGAGTGGATTCAGGTACGATGATTCTAAGTGAAATAAGTCACACAGAAAATGAAACATCATAAGATATCACTAATACACGGAATGTGAACTTGGCTACACATGAACTGAATTACAAAACAGAACAGGGTCTCAAATTTAGAAAACCAACTTATGCTTGCTTAAGGGGAAAGTTGAGTTGGGGTGCTGCATAAAACCAGAGATAGAAATTAGCACAGATACCTTTCCATAAGCCAAATATGTAATAGTCAAGACCTACCCCTTGCTCAACGAAATGGACTAAACACCCCATATTCAACGCCTAGGAATACACCTGACTAGTAAGAATCTTCAAACCCATGGATTTATATGTCTCCGTAAGAGAATGAAGCGTGTGTACAGCGGCATGAATGCACCAGAGAAAATCCGATAAATCCCATTATCAAAATGAATTACACAAACAAAACCCAAGGACAGTGAAATAGAGAGCAATTCTTAAATAATTCATTCAGGGCTTGTGATGCAACCTGGATTTACCACATGTATACCCAGAGCTGAGTGAGACATAAGGTTGGGCACTTCGGGCTGATAGCATTGGTGAGGTTCGATGAGCAAATGCAGACCCTTTGAAGTCATACAGCATGGTACCCATTCCATGGGTCCCAACTCTCCAAGTTTAAGGGATTCTTCCTTCAGCTAAAACATGCATGGGAATCCACAGTATGGTGCACCGTGTGACTGGCAAACGTTTTCAAATGCATCTCAGTTTTCGTCCCCTTTTACTCGGGTTCACCATTCCAGACACTTTACGAACACTCTCCCCACTTGGAGAGTCAGTGCCTTAAACCTCCTGTTGGGCACAGTTTGCAATTTCTGCGCAAGATGAAAAGGAATAGGGAGAACGAATGAGAGACTAGCTCTAGGTGTCTGCACGGGCAAATTTAACGCTCATTTCCCACCAGGAAGAGGAATTAACCAAAGGCTCAGCATGCCGTACCGGATCCAGATTAGGGCCTGAGGCAATCCTGTGGGTTTGCGGCCAGCTCACAAGATAGCGAGTTGAAGAAAGGAGCTCAGGGGCACTGTAACTCACAAACCTGCAGAGTTATAAATGACAGCTATCGTCCAAAAATATATTGAAGGAAGGCTGCGAAGACGACTTGTAATTGGGGCAGAATTGCAGGAAAACGATTTCAGGGGGTAGACGGGAATTGCATTTAAAGCATAGGAAAAGAGGCAGAACGTCGACAATGATGCTCTTGGCCAAAAAGGGCGTATGCGTTTTTTCCTGAATATATTCAGGAAAAAACGCATACGCCCTTTTTGGCCAACCAAGCAAGCATGTTCAAGAAATCTGCACTACAATGAAGTCTCACTGCCCCCCGGTCAAAAGGGCCATCTGAAAAAAGTGTAAAATCCAGAAAGGCAGCACAGGCCATGGAGAACAGGGAGCCTTGTTATACTGATGGGCGGGATGTAAATTGCCAACAGCCACTCTGGAGAAGTGTATGGTGTTTCCCGGAACACCGAAAAAACAAAGCTACGGAGCCTACGGCACTTCCACTTATGGTCCTATAGCTTAGGGAAATTAAAATCGAAAACACACAGCCACCCCAAAGTGTCGGACGGCTCTGTTTACAAGAACCTCGTCTACGGTACAAGTTAAATATCCCAGAATGTGAAAAATGGATAAAGAAGTTGTGGTACGTACGGACAATGGAATATCACTCAGCAATGAAATCTATGTCATCAGGCCCGTCGCGGCATAATGAGTGGATTCAGGTACGATGATTCTAAGTGAAATAAGTCACACAGAAAATGAAACATCATAAGATATCACTAATACACGGAATGTAAACTTGGCTACACATGAACTGAATTACAAAACAGAACAGGGTCTCAAATTTAGAAAACCAACTTATGCTTGCTTAAGGGGAAAGGTGAGTTGGGGTGCTGCATAAAACCAGAGATAGAAATTAGCACAGATACCTTTCCATAAGCCAAATATGTAATAGTCAAGACATACCCCTTGCTCAACGAAATGGACTAAACACCCCATATTCAACGCCTAGGAATACACCTGACTAGTAAGAATCTTCAAACCCATGGATTTATATGTCTCCGTAAGAGAATGAAGCGTGTGTACAGCGGCATGAATGCAGCAGAGAAAATCCGATAAATCCCATTATCAAAATGAATTACACAAACAAAACCCAAGGACAGTGAAATAGAGAGCAATTCTTAAATAATTCATTCAGGGCTTGTGATGCAACCTGGATTTACCACATCTACACCCAGAGCTGAGTGAGACATAAGGTTGGGCACTTCGGGCTGATAGCATTGGTGAGGTTCGATGAGCAAATGCAGACCCTTTGAAGTCATACAGCATGGTACCCATTCCATGGGTCCCAACTCTCCAAGTTTAAGGGATTCTTCCTTCAGCTAAAACATGCATGGGAAACCCACAGTATGGTGCACCGTGTGACTGGCAAACGTTTTCAAATGATTCTCAGTTTTCGTCCCCTTTTACTCGGGTTCACCATTCCAGACCCTTTACGAACACTCTCCCCACTTGGAGAGTCAGTGCCTTTAACCTCCTGTTGGGCACAGTTTGCAATTTCTGCGCAAGATGAAAAGGAATAGGGAGAACGAATGAGAGACTAACTCTAGGTGTCTGCACGGGCAAATTTAACGCTCATTTCCCACCAGGAAGAGGAATTAACCAAAGGCTCAGCATGCCGTGCCGGAACCAGATTAGGGCCTGAAGCAATCCTGTGGGTTTGCGGCCAGCTCACAAGATAGCGAGTTGAAGAAAGGAGCTCAGGGGCACTGTAACTCACAAACCTGCAGAGTTATAAATGACAGGTATCGTCCAAAAATATATTGAAGGAAGGCTGAGAAGACGACGTGTAAGCGGGACAGATTTGCAGGAAAACGATTTCAGGGGGTAGACGGGAATTGCATTTAAAGCATAGGAAAAGAGGCAGAACGTCGACAATGATGCTCTTGGCCAAAAAGGGCGTATGCGTTTTTTCCTGAATATATTCAGGAAAAAACGCATACGCCCTTTTTGGCCAACCAAGCATGCATGTTAAAGAAATGTGCACTTCAATGAAGTCTCACTGCCCCCCGGTCAAAAGGGCCATCTGAAAAAAGTGTAAAATCCAGAAAGGCAGCACAGACCATGGAGAACAGGGAGCCTTGTTATGCTGATGGGCGGGATGTAAATTGCCAACAGCCACTGTGGAGAAGTGTATGGTGTTTCCCGGAACACCGAAAAAACAAAGCTACGGAGCCTACGGCAATTCCACTTATGGTCCTATAGCTTAGGGAAATTAAAATCAAAAACACACAGCCACCCCAAAGTGTCGGACGGCTCTGTTTACAAGAACCTCGTCTACGGTACAAGTTAAATATCCCAGAATGTGAAAAATGGATAAAGAAGTTGTGGTACGTACGTACAATGGAATATCACTCAGCAATGAAATCTATGTCATCAGGCCCGTCGCGGCATAATGAGTGGATTCAGGTATGATGATTCTAAGTGAAATAAGTCACACAGAAAATGAAACATCATAAGATATCACTAATACACGGAATGTAAACTTGGCTACACATGAACTGAATTACAAAACAGAACAGGGTCTCAAATTTAGAAAACCAACTTATGCTTGCTTAAGGGGAAAGGTGAGTTGGGGTGCTGCATAAAACCAGAGATAGAAATTAGCACAGATACCTTTCCATAAGCCAAATATGTAATAGTCAAGACCTACCCCTTGCTCAACGAAATGGACTAAACACCCCATATTCAACGCCTAGGAATACACCTGACTAGTAAGAATCTTCAAACCCATGGATTTATATGTCTCCGTAAGAGAATGAAGCGTGTGTACAGCGGCATGAATGCAGCAGAGAAAATCCGATAAATCCCATTATCAAAATGAATTACACAAACAAAACCCAAGGACAGTGAAATAGAGAGCAATTCTTAAATAATTCATTCAGGGCTTGTGATGCAACCTGGATTTACCACATCTACACCCAGAGCTGAGTGAGACATAAGATTGGGCACTTTGGGCTGATAGCATTGGTGAGGTTCGATGAGCAAATGCAGACCCTTTGAAGTCATACAGCATGGTACCCATTCCATGGGTCCCAACTCTCCAAGTTTAAGGGATTCTTCCTTCAGCTAAAACATGCATGGGAAACCCACAGTACGGTGCACCGTGTGACCGGGAAACGTTTTCAAATGGCATCTCAGGTTTTGTCCTCTTTTACTCGGGTTCACCATTCCAGACTCTTTACGAACACTCTCCCCACTTGGAGACTCAGTGCCTTTAACCTCCTGTTTGGCACAGTGTGCAATTTCTGCGCAAGATGAACAGGAAGAGGGAGAACCAATGAGAGACTACCTGTAGGTGTCTGCACGGGCAAATTTAACGCTCATTTCCCACCAGGAATAGGAATTAACCAAAGGCTCAGCATGCCGTGCCGGAACAAGATTAGGGCCTGAAGCAATCCTGCGGCTTTTCGGCCAGATCAAATGAAAGTAATTTGAAGAAAGGAGCTCAGGGTCACTGTAATTCAGAAACCTGCAGAGTTATAAATGACAGCTATCGTCCAAAAATATATTGAAGGAAGGCTGCGAAGAGGACTTGAAAGTGGGGCAGAATTGCAGGAAAACGATTTCAGGGGGTAAACTGGAATTGCATTTAAAGCATAGGAAAAGAGGCAGAACGTCGACGATGATGCACTTGGCCAAAAAGGGCGTATGCGTTTTTTCCTGAACATATTAAGGAAAAAACGCATACGCCCTTTTTGGCCAACCAAGCAAGCATGATAAAGAAATCTGCACTACAATGAAGTCTCACTGCCCCCTGGTCAAAAGGGCCATCTGAAAAAAGTGTAAAATCCAGAAAGGCAGCACAGGCCATGGAGAACAGCGAGCCTTGTTATGCTGATGGGCGGGATGTAAATTGCCAACAGCCAGTCTGGAAAAATGTATGGTGTTTCCCGGAACATCTAAAAAACAAAGCAACGGAGCCTATGGCACTTCCCCTTATGGTCCTATAGCTTAGGAAAATTAAAATAAAAAACACACAGCCACCCAAAAGTCTCGGGCGGCTCTGTTTACAAGAACCTCGTCTACGGTACAAGTTAAATATCCCAGAATGTGAAAAATGGATAAAGAAGTTGTGGTACGTACGTACAATGGAATATCACACAGCAATGAAATCTATGTCATCAGGCCCGTCGCGGCATAATGAGTGGATTCAGGTAAGATGATTCTAAGTGAAATAAGTCACACAGAAAATGAAACATCATAAGATATCACTAATACACGGAATGTAAACTTGGCTACACATGAACTGAATTACAAAACAGAACAGGGTCTCAAATTTAGAAAACCAACTTATGCTTGCTTAAGGGGAAAGGTGAGTTGGGGTGCTGCATAAAACCAGAGATAGAAATTAGCACAGATACCTTTCCATAAGCCAAATATATAATAGTCAAGACCTACCACTTGCTCAACGAAATGGACTAAACACCTCATATTCAACGCCTAGGAATACACCTGACTAGTAAGAATCTTCAAACCCATGGATTTATATGTCTCCGTAAGAGAATGAAGCGTGTGTACAGCGGCATGAATGCAGCAGAGAAAATCCGATAAATCCCATTATCAAAATGAATTACACAAACAAAACCCAAGGACAGTGAAATAGAGAGCAATTCTTAAATAATTCATTCAGGGCTTGTGATGCAACCTGGATTTACCACCTCTACACCCAGAGCTGAGTGAGACATAAGGTTGGGCACTTCGAGCTGATAGCATTGGTGAGGTTCGATGAGCAAATGCAGACCCTGTGCAGTCATACAGCATGGTACCCATTCCATGGGTCCCAACTCTCCAAGTTTAAGGGATTCTTCCTTCAGCTAAAACATGCATGGGAAACCCACAGTATGGTGCACCGTGTGACTGGCAAACGTTTTCAAATGATTCTCAGTTTTCGTCCCCTTTTACTCGGGTTCACCATTCCAGACCCTTTACGAACACTCTCCCCACTTGGAGAGTCAGTGCCTTTAACCTCCTGTTGGGCACAGTTTGCAATTTCTGCGCAAGATGAAAAGGAATAGGGAGAACCAATGAGAGACTAGCTCTAGGTGTCTGCACGGGCAAATTTAACGCTCATTTCCCACCAGGAAGAGGAATTAACCAAAGGCTCAGCATGCCGTGCCGGAACCAGATTAGGGCCTGAAGCAATCCTGTGGGTTTGCGGCCAGCTCACAAGATAGCGAGTTGAAGAAAGGAGCTCAGGGGCACTGTAACTCACAAACCTGCAGAGTTATAAATGACAGCTATCGTCCAAAAATATATTGAAGGAAGGCTGCGAAGACGACTTGTAAGCGGGACAGATTTGCAGGAAAACGATTTCAGGGGGTAGACGGGAATTGCATTTAAAGCATAGGAAAAGAGGCAGAACGTCGACAATGATGCTCTTGGCCAAAAAGGGCGTATGCGTTTTTTCCTGAATATATT
Organism: Delphinapterus leucas; assembly: GCF_059928025.1. Lineage (NCBI taxonomy): Eukaryota > Metazoa > Chordata > Mammalia > Artiodactyla > Monodontidae > Delphinapterus > Delphinapterus leucas. Next base: position 13,716,240 of record NW_028322236.1, on the reverse strand, counting down.
CAGGAAAAAACGCATACGCCCTTTTTGGCCAACCAAGCAAGCATGTTAAAGAAATCTGCACTACAATGAAGTCTCACTGCCCCCCGGTCAAAAGGGCCATCTGAAAAAAGTGTAAAATCCAGAAAGGCAGCACAGGCCATGGAGAACAGGGAGCCTTGTTATGCTGATGGGCGGGATGTAAATTGCCAACAGCCACTCTGGAGAAGTGTATGGTGTTTCCCGGAACACCGAAAAAACAAAGCTACGGAGCCTACGGCACTTCCGCTTATGGTCCTATAGCTTAGGGAAATTAAAATAAAAAACACACAGCCACCCCAAAGTGTCGGACGGCTCTGTTTACAAGAACCTCGTCTACGGTACAAGTTAAATATCCCAGAATGTGAAAAATGGATAAAGAAGTTGTGGTACGTACGGACAATGGAATATCACTCAGCAATGAAATCTATGTCATCAGGCCCGTCGCGGCATAATGAGTGGATTCAGGTACGATGATTCTAAGTGAAATAAGTCACACAGAAAATGAAACATCATAAGATATCACTAATACACGGAATGTAAACTTGGCTACACATGAACTGAATTACAAAACAGAACAGGGTCTCAAATTTAGAAAACCAACTTATGCTTGCTTAAGGGGAAAGGTGAGTTGGGGTGCTGCATAAAACCAGAGATAGAAATTAGCACAGATACCTTTCCATAAGCCAAATATGTAATAGTCAAGACCTACCCCTTGCTCAACGAAATGGACTAAACACCCCATATTCAACGCCTAGGAATACACCTGACTAGTAAGAATCTTCAAACCCATGGATTTATATGTCTCCGTAAGAGAATGAAGCGTGTGTACAGCGGCATGAATGCAGCAGAGAAAATCCGATAAATCCCATTATCAAAATGAATTACACAAACAAAACCCAAGGACAGTGAAATAGAGAGCAATTCTTAAATAATTCATTCAGGGCTTGTGATGCAACCTGGATTTACCACATCTACACCCAGAGCTGAGTGAGACATAAGGTTGGGCACTTTGGGCTGATAGCATTGGTGAGGTTCCTTGAGCAAATGCAGACCCTTTGAAGTCATACAGCATGGTACCCATTCCATGGGTCCCAACTCTCCAAGTTTAAGGGATTCTTCCTTCAGCTAAAACATCCATGGGAAACCCACAGTATGGTGCACCGTGTGACCGGGAAACGTTTTCAAATGCATCTCAGGTTTTGTCCTCTTTTACTCGGGTTCACCATTCCAGACTCTTTACGAATACTCTCCCCACTTGGAGAGTCAGTGCCTTAAACCTCCTGTTGGGCACAGTTTGCAATTTCTGCGCAAGATGAAAAGGAATAGGGAGAACGAATGAGAGACTAGCTCTAGGTGTCTGCACGGGCAAATTTAACCCTCATTTCCCACCAGGAAGAGGAATTAACCAAAGGCTCAGCATGCCGTGCCGGAACCAGATTAGGGCCTGAGGCAATCTTGTGGGTTTGCGGCCAGCTCACAAGATAGCGAGTTGAAGAAATGAGCTCAGGGGCACTGTAACTCACAAACCTGCAGAGTTATAAATGACAGCTATCGTCCAAAAATATATTGAAGGAAGGCTGCGAAGACGACTTGTAATTGGGGCAGAATTGCAGGTAAACGATTTCAGGGGGTAGACGGGAATTGCATTTAAAGCATAGGAAAAGAGGCAGAACGTCGACAATGATGCTCTTGGCCAAAAAGGGCGTATGCGTTTTTTCCTGAATATATTCAGGAAAAAACGCATACGCCCTTTTTGGCCAACCAAGCAAGCATGTTCAAGAAATCTGCACTACAATGAAGTCTCACTGCCCCCCGGTCAAAAGGGCCATCTGAAAAAAGTGTAAAATCCAGAAAGGCAGCACAGGCCATGGAGAACAGGGAGCCTTGTTATGCTGATGGGCGGGATGTAAATTGCCAACAGCCACTCTGGAGAAGTGTATGGTGTTTCCCGGAACACCGAAAAAACAAAGCTACGGAGCCTACGGCACTTCCACTTATGGTCCTATAGCTTAGGGAAATTAAAATCAAAAACACACAGCCACCCCAAAGTGTCGGACGGCTCTGTTTACAAGAACCTCGTCTACGGTACAAGTTAAATATCCCAGAATGTGAAAAATGGATAAAGAAGTTGTGGTACGTACGTACAATGGAATATCACTCAGCAATGAAATCTATGTCATCAGGCCCGTCGCGGCATAATGAGTGGATTCAGGTACGATGATTCTAAGTGAAATAAGTCACACAGAAAATGAAACATCATAAGATATCACTAATACACGGAATGTAAACTTGGCTACACATGTACTGAATTACAAAACAGAACAGGGTCTCAAATTTAGAAAACCAACTTATGCTTGCTTAAGGGGAAAGGTGAGTTGGGGTGCTGCATAAAACCAGAGATAGAAATTAGCACAGATACCTTTCCATAAGCCAAATATGTAATAGTCAAGACCTACCCCTTGCTCAACGAAATGGACTAAACACCCCATATTCAACGCCTAGGAATACACCTGACTAGTAAGAATCTTCAAACCCATGGATTTATATGTCTCCGTAAGAGAATGAAGCGTGTGTACAGCGGCATGAATGCAGCAGAGAAAATCCGATAAATCCCATTATCAAAATGAATTACACAAACAAAACCCAAGGACAGTGAAATAGAGAGCAATTCTTAAATAATTCATTCAGGGCTTGTGATGCAACCTGGATTTACCACATCTACACCCAGAGCTGAGTGAGACATAAGGTTGGGCACTTCGGGCTGATAGCATTGGTGAGGTTCGATGAGCAAATGCAGACCCTTTGAAGTCATACTGCATGGTAACCATTCCATGGGTCCCAACTCTCCAAGTTTAAGGGATTCTTCCTTCAGCTAAAACATGCATGGGAAACCCACAGTATGGTGCACCGTGTGACTGGCAAACGTTTTCAAATGATTCTCAGTTTTCGTCCCCTTTTACTCGGGTTCACCATTCCAGACCCTTTACGAACACTCTCCCCACTTGGAGAGTCAGTGCCTTTAACCTCCTGTTGGGCACAGTTTGCAATTTCTGTGCAAGATGAAAAGGAATAGGGAGAACCAATGAGAGACTAACTCTAGGTGTCTGCACGGGCAAATTTAACGCTCATTTCCCACCAGGAAGAGGAATTAACCAAAGGCTCAGCATGCCGTGCCGGAACCAGATTAGGGCCTGAAGCAATCCTGTGGGTTTGCGGCCAGCTCACAAGATAGCGAGTTGAAGAAAGGAGCTCAGGGGCACTGTAACTCACAAACCTGCAGAGTTATAAATGACAGCTATCGTCCAAAAATATATTGAAGGAAGGCTGAGAAGACGACGTGTAAGCGGGACAGATTTGCAGGAAAACGATTTCAGGGGGTAGACGGGAGTTGCATTTAAAGCATAGGAAAAGAGGCAGAACGTCGACAATGATGCTCTTGGCCAAAAAGGGCGTATGCGTTTTTTCCTGAATATATTCAGGAAAAAACGCATACGCCCTTTTTGGCCAACCAAGCATGCATGTTAAAGAAATGTGCACTTCAATGAAGTCTCACTGCCCCCCGGTCAAAAGGGCCATCTGAAAAAAGTGTAAAATCCAGAAAGGCAGCACAGACCATGGAGAACAGGGAGCCTTGTTATGCTGATGGGCGGGATGTAAATTGCCAACAGCCACTCTGGAGAAGTGTATGGTGTTTCCCGGAACACCGAAAAAACAAAGCTACGGAGCCTACGGCACTTCCACTTATGGTCCTATAGCTTAGGGAAATTAAAATAAAAAACACACAGCCACCCCAAAGTGTCGGACGGCTCTGTTTACAAGAACCTCGTCTACGGTAGAAGTTAAATATCCCAGAATGTGAAAAATGGATAAAGAAGTTGTGGTACGTACGTACAATGGAATATCACTCAGCAATGAAATCTATGTCATCAGGCCCATTGCGGCATAATGAGTGGATTCAGGTATGATGATTCTAAGTGAAATAAGTTACACAGAAAATGAAACATCATAAGATATCACTAATACACGGAATGTAAACTTGGCTACACATGAACTGAATTACAAAACAGAACAGGGTCTCAAATTTAGAAAACCAACTTATGCTTGCTTAAGGGGAAAGGTGAGTTGGGGTGCTGCATAAAACCAGAGATAGAAATTAGCACAGATACCTTTCCATAAGCCAAATATGTAATAGTCAAGACCTACCCCTTGCTCAACGAAATGGACTAAACACCCCATATTCAACGCCTAGGAATACACCTGACTAGTAAGAATCTTCAAACCCATGGATTTATATGTCTCCGTAAGAGAATGAAGCGTGTGTACAGCGGCATGAATGCAGCAGAGAAAATCCGATAAATCCCATTATCAAAATTAATTACACAAACAAAACCCAAGGACAGTGAAATAGAGAGCAATTCTTAAATAATTCATTCAGGGCTTGTGATGCAACCTGGATTTACCACATCTACACCCAGAGCTGAGTGAGACATAAGGTTGGGCACTTTGGGCTGATAGCATTGGTGAGGTTCGATGAGCAAATGCAGACCCTTTGAAGTCATACAGCATGGTACCCATTCCATGGGTCCCAACTCTCCAAGTTTAAGGGATTCTTCCTTCAGCTAAAACATGCATGGGAAACCCACAGTATGGTGCACTGTGTGACCGGGAAACGTTTTCAAATGCATCTCAGGTTTTGTCCTCTTTTACTCGGGTTCACCATTCCAGAATCTTTACGAACACTCTCCCCACTTGGAGAGTCAGTGCCTTTAACCTCCTGTTTGGCACAGTGTGCAATTTCTACGCAAGATGAACAGGAAGAGGGAGAACCAATGAGAGACTACCTGTAGGTGTCTGCACGGGCAAATTTAACGCTCATTTCCCACCAGGAAGAGGAATTAACCAAAGGCTCAGCATGCCATGCCGGAACAAGATTAGGGCCAGAAGCAATCCTGCGGCTTTTCGGCCAGATCAAATGAAAGTAATTTGAAGAAAGGAGCTCAGGGGCACTGTAACTCACAAACCTGCAGAGTTATAAATGACAGGTATCGTCCAAAAATATATTGAAGGAAGGCTGAGAAGACGACGTGTAAGCGGGACAGATTTGCAGGAAAACGATTTCAGGGGGTAGACGGGAATTGCATTTAAAGCATAGGAAAAGAGGCAGAACATCGACAATGATGCTCTTGGCCAAAAAGGGCGTATGCGTTTTTTCCTGAATATATTCAGGAAAAAACGCATACGCCCTTTTTGGCCAACCAAGCATGCATGTTAAAGAAATGTGCACTTCAATGAAGTCTCACTGCCCCCCGGTCAAAAGGGCCATCTGAAAAAAGTGTAAAATCCAGAAAGGCAGCACAGACCATGGAGAACAGGGAGCCTTGTTATGCTGATGGGCGGGATGTAAATTGCCAACAGCCACTGTGGAGAAGTGTATGGTGTTTCCCGGAACACCGAAAAAACAAAGCTACGGAGCCTACGGCACTTCCACTTATGGTCCTATAGCTTAGGGAAATTAAAATCAAAAACACACAGCCACCCCAAAGTGTCGGACGGCTCTGTTTACAAGAACCTCGTCTACGGTACAAGTTAAATATCCCAGAATGTGAAAAATGGATAAAGAAGTTGTGGTACGTACGTACAATGGAATATCACTCAGCAATGAAATCTATGTCATCAGGCCCATCGCGGCATAATGAGTGGATTCAGGTATGATGATTCTAAGTGAAATAAGTCACACAGAAAATGAAACATCATAAGATATCACTAATACACGGAATGTAAACTTGGCTACACATGAACTGAATTACAAAACAGAACAGGGTCTCAAATTTAGAAAACCAACTTATGCTTGCTTAAGGGGAAAGGTGAGTTCGGGTGCTGCATAAAACCAGAGATAGAAATTAGCACAGATACCTTTCCATAAGCCAAATATGTAATAGTCAAGACCTACCCCTTGCTCAACGAAATGGACTAAACACCCCATATTGAACGCCTAGGAATACACCTGACTAGTAAAAATCTTCAAACCCATGGATTTATATGTCTCCGTAAGAGAATGAAGCGTGTGTACAGCGGCATGAATGCAGCAGAGAAAATCCGATAAATCCCATTATCAAAATGAATTACACAAACAAAACCCAAGGACAGTGAAATAGAGAACAATTCTTAAATAATTCATTCAGGGCTTGTGATGCAACCTGGATTTACCACATCTACACCCAGAGCTGAGTGAGACATAAGGTTGGGCACTTCGGGCTGATAGCATTGGTGAGGTTCGATGAGCAAATGCAGACCCTTTGAAGTCATACAGCATGGTACCCATTCCATGGGTCCCAACTCTCCAAGTTTAAGGGATTCTTCCTTCAGCTAAAACATGCATGGGAAACCCACAGTATGGTGCACCGTGTGACTGGCAAACGTTTTCAAATGATTCTCAGTTTTCGTCCACTTTTACTCGGGTTCACCATTCCAGACCCTTTACGAACACTCTCCCCACTTGGAGAGTCAGTGCCTTTAACCTCCTGTTGGGCACAGTTTGCAATTTCTGCGCAAGATGAAAAGGAATAGGGAGAACGAATGAGAGACTAACTCTAGGTGTCTGCACGGGCAAATTTAACGCTCATTTCCCACCAGGAAGAGGAATTAACCAAAGGCTCAGCATGCCGTGCCGGAACCAGATTAGGGCCTGAAGCAATCCTGTGGGTTTGCGGCCAGCTCACAAGATAGCGAGTTGAAGAAAGGAGCTCAGGGGCACTGTAACTCACAAACCTGCAGAGTTATAAATGACAGCTATCGTCCAAAAATATATTGAAGGAAGGCTGAGAAGACGACGTGTAAGCGGGACAGATTTGCAGGAAAACGATTTCAGAGGGTAGACGGGAATTGCATTTAAAGCATAGGAAAAGAGGCAGAACGTCGACAATGATGCTCTTGGCCAAAAAGGGCGTATGCGTTTTTTCCTGAATATATTCAGGAAAAAACGCATACGCCCTTTTTGGCCAACCAAGCATGCATGTTAAAGAAATGTGCACTTCAATGAAGTCTCAGTGCCCCCCGGTCAAAAGGGCCATCTGAAAAAAGTGTAAAATCCAGAAAGGCAGCACAGACCATGGAGAACAGGGAGCCTTGTTATGCTGATGGGCGGGATGTAAATTGCCAACAGCCACTGTGGAGAAGTGTATGGTGTTTCCCGGAACACCGAAAAAACAAAGCTACGGAGCCTACGGCACTTCCACTTATGGTCCTATAGCTTAGGGAAATTAAAATCAAAAACACACAGCCACCCCAAAGTGTCGGACGGCTCTGTTTACAAGAACCTCGTCTACGGTACAAGTTAAATATCCCAGAATGTGAAAAATGGATAAAGAAGTTGTGGTACGTACGTACAATGGAATATCACTCAGCAATGAAATCTATGTCATCAGGCCCATCGCGGCATAATGAGTGGATTCAGGTATGATGATTCTAAGTGAAATAAGTCACACAGAAAATGAAACATCATAAGATATCACTAATACACGGAATGTAAACTTGGCTACACATGAACTGAATTACAAAACAGAACAGGGTCTCAAATTTAGAAAACCAACTTATGCTTGCTTAAGGGGAAAGGTGAGTTCGGGTGCTGCATAAAACCAGAGATAGAAATTAGCACAGATACCTTTCCATAAGCCAAATATGTAATAGTCAAGACCTACCCCTTGCTCAACGAAATGGACTAAACACCCCATATTCAACGCCTAGGAATACACCTGACTAGTAAGAATCTTCAAACCCATGGATTTATATGTCTCCGTAAGAGAATGAAGCGTGTGTACAGCGGCATGAATGCAGCAGAGAAAATCCGATAAATCCCATTATCAAAATTAATTACACAAACAAAACCCAAGGACAGTGAAATAGAGAGCAATTCTTAAATAATTCATTCAGGGCTTGTGATGCAACCTGGATTTACCACATCTACACCCAGAGCTGAGTGAGACATAAGGTTGGGCACTTTGGGCTGATAGCATTGGTGAGTTCGATGAGCAAATGCAGACCCTTTGAAGTCATACAGCATGGTACCCATTCCATGGGTCCCAACTCTCCAAGTTTAAGGGATTCTTCCTTCAGCTAAAACATGCATGGGAAACCCACAGTACGGTGCACTGTGTGACCGGGAAACGTTTTCAAATGCATCTCAGGTTTTGTCCTCTTTTACTCGGGTTCACCATTCCAGAATCTTTACGAACACTCTCCCCACTTGGAGAGTCAGTGCCTTTAACCTCCTGTTTGGCACAGTGTGCAATTTCTACGCAAGATGAACAGGAAGAGGGAGAACCAATGAGAGACTACCTGTAGGTGTCTGCACGGGCAAATTTAACGCTCATTTCCCACCAGGAAGAGGAATTAACCAAAGGCTCAGCATGCCATGCCGGAACAAGATTAGGGCCAGAAGCAATCCTGCGGCTTTTCGGCCAGATCAAATGAAAGTAATTTGAAGAAAGGAGCTCAGGGGCACTGTAACTCACAAACCTGCAGAGTTATAAATGACAGCTATCGTCCAAAAATATATTGAAGGAAGGCTGCGAAGAGGACTTGAAAGTGGGGCAGAATTGCAGGAAAACGATTTCAGGGGGTAGACTGGAATTGCATTTAAAGCATAGGAAAAGAGGCAGAACGTCGACGATGATGCACTTGGCCAAAAAGGGCGTATGCGTTTTTTCCTGAACATATTAAGGAAAAAACGCATACGCCCTTTTTGGCCAACCAAGCAAGCATGTTAAAGAAATGTGCACTACAATGAAGTCTCACTGCCCCCCGGTCAAAAGGGCCATCTGAAAAAAGTGTAAAATCCAGAAAGGCAGCACAGGCCATGGAGAACAGCGAGCCTTGTTATGCTGATGGGCGGGATGTAAATTGCCAACAGCCAGTCTGGAAAAATGTATGGTGTTTCCCGGAACATCTAAAAAACAAAGCAACGGAGCCTATGGCACTTCCCCTTATGGTCCTATAGCTTAGGAAAATTAAAATAAAAAACACACAGCCACCCAAAAGTCTCGGGCGGCTCTGTTTACAAGAACCTTGTCTACGGTACAATTTAAATATCCCAGAATGTGAAAAATGGATAAAGAAGTTGTGGTACGTACGTACAATGGAATATCACACAGCAATGAACTCTATGTCATCAGGCCCGTCGCGGCATAATGAGTGGATTCAGGTACGATGATTCTAAGTGAAATAAGTCACACAGAAAATGAAACATCATAAGATATCACTAATACACGGAATGTAAACTTGGCTACACATGAACTGAATTACAAAACAGAACAGGGTCTCAAATTTAGAAAACCAACTTATGCTTGCTTAAGGGGAAAGGTGAGTTGGGGTGCTGCATAAAACCAGAGATAGAAATTAGCACAGATACCTTTCCATAAGCCAAATATATAATAGTCAAGACCTACCACTTGCTCAACGAAATGGACTAAACACCTCATATTCAACGCCTAGGAATACACCTGACTAGTAAGAATCTTCAAACCCATGGATTTATATGTCTCCGTAAGAGAATGAAGCGTGTGTACAGCGGCATGAATGCAGCAGAGAAAATCCGATAAATCCCATTATCAAAATGAATTACACAAACAAAACCCAAGGACAGTGAAATAGAGAGCAATTCTTAAATAATTCATTCAGGGCTTGTGATGCAACCTGGATTTACCACCTCTACACCCAGAGCTGAGTGAGACATAAGGTTGGGCACTTCGAGCTGATAGCATTGGTGAGGTTCGATGAGCAAATGCAGACCCTGTGCAGTCATACAGCATGGTACCCATTCCATGGGTCCCAACTCTCCAAGTTTAAGGGATTCTTCCTTCAGCTAAAACATGCATGGGAAACCCACAGTATTGTGCACCGTGTGACTGGCAAACGTTTTCAAATGATTCTCAGTTTTCGTCCCCTTTTACTCGGGTTCACCATTCCAGACCCTTTACGAACACTCTCCCCACTTGGAGAGTCAGTGCCTTTAACCTCCTGTTGGGCACAGTTTGCAATTTCTGCGCAAGATGAAAAGGAATAGGGAGAACCAATGAGAGACTAGCTCTAGGTGTCTGCACGGGCAAATTTAACGCTCTTTTCCCACCAGGAAGCGGAATTAACCAAAGGCTCAGCATGCCGTGCCAAAAGCAGATTAGGGCCTGAAGCAATCCTGTGGGTTTGCGGCCAGCTCACAAGATTGCGAGTTGAAGAAATGAGCTCAGGGGCACTGTAACTCACAAACCTGCAGAGTTATAAATGACAGCTATCGTCCAAAATTATATTGAAGGAAGGCTGCGAAGACGACTTGTAAGGGGGGCAGAATTGCAGGAGAACGATTTCAGGGGGTAGACGGGAATTGCATTTAAAGCATAGGAAAAGAGGCAGAACGTCGACAATGATGCTCTTGGCCAAAAAGGGCGTATGCGTTTTTTCCTGAATATATTCAGGAAAAAACGCATACGCCCTTTTTGGCCAACCAAGCATGCATGTTAAAGAAATGTGCACTTCAATGAAGTCTCACTGCCCCCCGGTCAAAAGGGCCATCTGAAAAAAGTGTAAAATCCAGAAAGGCAGCACAGACCATGGAGAACAGGGAGCCTTGTTATGCTGATGGGCGGGATGTAAATTGCCAACAGCCACTCTGGAGAAGTGTATGGTGTTTCCCGGAACACCGAAAAAACAAAGCTACGGAGCCTACGGCACTTCCACTTATGGTCCTATAGCTTAGGGAAATTAAAATCAAAAACACACAGCCACCCCAAAGTGTCGGACGGCTCTGTTTACAAGAACCTCGTCTACGGTACAAGTTAAATATCCCAGAATGTGAAAAATGGATAAAGAAGTTGTGGTACGTACGTACAATGGAATATCACTCAGCAATGAAATCTATGTCATCAGGCCCATCGCGGCATAATGAGTGGATTCAGGTATGATGATTCTAAGTGAAATAAGTCACACAGAAAATGAAACATCATAAGATATCACTAATACACGGAATGTAAACTTGGCTACACATGAACTGAATTACAAAACAGAACAGGGTCTCAAATTTAGAAAACCAACTTATGCTTGCTTAAGGGGAAAGGTGAGTTCGGGTGCTGCATAAAACCAGAGATAGAAATTAGCACAGATACCTTTCCATAAGCCAAATATGTAATAGTCAAGAGCTACCCCTTGCTCAACGAAATGGACTAAACACCCCATATTCAACGCCTAGGAATACACCTGACTAGTAAGAATCTTCAAACCCATGGATTTATATGTCTCCGTAAGAGAATGAAGCGTGTGTACAGCGGCATGAATGCAGCAGAGAAAATCCGATAAATCCCATTATCAAAATTAATTACACAAACAAAACCCAAGGACAGTGAAATAGAGAGCAATTCTTAAATAATTCATTCAGGGCTTGTGATGCAACCTGGATTTACCACATCTACACCCAGAGCTGAGTGAGACATAAGGTTGGGCACTTTGGGCTGATAGCATTGGTGAGGTTCGATGAGCAAATGCAGACCCTTTGAAGTCATACAGCATGGTACCCATTCCATGGGTCCCAACTCTCCAAGTTTAAGGGATTCTTCCTTCAGCTAAAACATGCATGGGAAACCCACAGTATGGTGCACTGTGTGACCGGGAAACGTTTTCAAATGCATCTCAGGTTTTGTCCTCTTTTACTCGGGTTCACCATTCCAGAATCTTTACGAACACTCTCCCCACTTGGAGAGTCAGTGCCTTTAACCTCCTGTTTGGCACAGTGTGCAATTTCTACGCAAGATGAACAGGAAGAGGGAGAACCAGTGAGAGACTACCTGTAGGTGTCTGCACGGGCAAATTTAACGCTCATTTCCCACCAGGAAGAGGAATTAACCAAAGGCTCAGCATGCCATGCCGGAACAAGATTAGGGCCTGAAGCAATCCTGCGGCTTTTCGGCCAGATCAAATGAAAGTAATTTGAAGAAAGGAGCTCAGGGTCACTGTAATTCAGAAACCTGCAGAGTTATAAATGACAGCTATCGTCCAAAAATATATTGAAGGAAGGCTGCGAAGAGGACTTGAAAGTGGGGCAGAATTGCAGGAAAACGATTTCAGGGGGTAGACTGGAATTGCATTTAAAGCATAGGAAAAGAGGCAGAACGTCGACAATGATGCACTTGGCCAAAAAGGGCGTATGCGTTTTTTCCTGAACATATTAAGGAAAAAACGCATACGCCCTTTTTGGCCAACCAAGCAAGCATGTTAAAGAAATCTGCACTACAATGAAGTCTCACTGCCCCCCGGTCAAAAGGGCCATCTGAAAAAAGTGTAAAATCCAGAAAGGCAGCACAGGCCATGGAGAACAGCGAGCCTTGTTATGCTGATGGGCGGGATGTAAATTGCCAACAGCCAGTCTGGAAAAATGTATGGTGTTTCCCGGAACATCTAAAAAACAAAACAACGGAGCCTATGGCACTTCCCCTTATGGTCCTATAGCTTAGGAAAATTAAAATAAAAAACACACAGCCACCCAAAAGTCTCGGGCGGCTCTGTTTACAAGAACCTCGTCTACGGTACAAGTTAAATATCCCAGAATGTGAAAAATGGATAAAGAAGTTGTGGTACGTACGTACAATGGAATATCACACAGCAATGAAATCTATGTCATCAGGCCGGGCGCGGCATAATGAGTGGATTCAGGTACGATGATTCTAAGTGAAATAAGTCACACAGAAAACGAAACATCATAAGATATCACTAATACACGGAATGTAAACTTGGCTACACATGAACTGAATTACAAAACAGAACAGGGTCTCAAATTTAGAAAACCAACTTATGCTTGCTTAAGGGGAAAGGTGAGTTGGGGTGTTGCATAAAACCAGAGATAGAAATTAGCACAGATACCTTTCCATAAGCCAAATATATAATAGTCAAGACCTACCACTTGCTCAACGAAATGGACTAAACACCTCATATTCAACGCCTAGGAATACACCTGACTAGTAAGAATCTTCAAACCCATGGATTTATATGTCTCCGTAAGAGAATGAAGCGTGTGTACAGCGGCATGAATGCAGCAGAGAAAATCCGATAAATCCCATTATCAAAATGAATTACACAAACAAAACCCAAGGACAGTGAAATAGAGAGCAATTCTTAAATAATTCATTCAGGGCTTGTGATGCAACCTGGATTTACCACCTCTACACCCAGAGCTGAGTGAGACATAAGGTTGGGCACTTCGAGCTGATAGCATTGGTGAGGTTCGATGAGCAAATGCAGACCCTGTGCAGTCATACAGCATGGTACCCATTCCATGGGTCCCAACTCTCCAAGTTTAAGGGATTCTTCCTTCAGCTAAAACATGCATGGGAAACCCACAGTATGGTGCACCGTGTGACTGGCAAACGTTTTCAAATGATTCTCAGTTTTCGTCCCCTTTTACTCGGGTTCACCATTCCAGACCCTTTACGAACATTCTCCCCACTTGGAGAGTCAGTGCCTTTAACCTCCTGTTGGGCACAGTTTGCAATTTCTGCGCAAGATGAAAAGGAATAGGGAGAACCAATGAGAGACTAGCTCTAGGTGTCTGCACGGGCAAATTTAACGCTCTTTTCCCACCAGGAAGAGGAATTAACCAAAGGCTCAGCATGCCGTGCCGAAAGCAGATTAGGGCCTGAAGCAATCCTGTGGGTTTGCGGCCAGCTCACAAGATTGCGAGTTGAAGAAAGGAGCTCAGGGGCACTGTAACTCACAAACCTGCAGAGTTATAAATGACAGCTATTGTCCAAAATTATATTGAAGGAAGGCTGCGAAGACGACTTGTAAGTGGGGCAGAATTGCAGGAAAACTATTTCAGGGGGTACACGGGAATTGCATTTAAAGCATAGGAAAAGAGGCAGAACGTCGACAATGATGCTCTTGGCCAAAAAGGGCGTATGCGTTTTTTCCTGAATATATTCAGGAAAAAACGCATACGCCCTTTTTGGCCAACCAAGCAAGCATGTTAAAGAAATCTGCACTACAATGAAGTCTCACTGCCCCCCGGTCAGAAGGGCCATCTGAAAAAAGTGTAAAATCCAGAAAGGCAACACAGGCCACGGAGAACAGGGAGCCTTGTTATGCTGATGGGCGGGATGTAAATTGCCAACAGCCACTCTGGAGAAGTGTATGGTGTTTCCCGGAACACCGAAAAAACAAAGCTACGGAGCCTACGGCACTTCCACTTATGGTCCTATAGCTTAGGGAAATTAAAATCAAAAACACACAGCCACCCCAAAGTGTCGGACGGCTCTGTTTACAAGAACTTCGTCTACGGTACAAGTTAAATATCCCAGAATGTGAAAAATGGATAAAGAAGTTGTGGTACGTACGTACAATGGAATATCACTCAGCAATGAAATCCATGTCATCAGGCCCGTCGCGGCATAATGAGTGGATTCAGGTACGATGATTCTAAGTGAAATAAGTCACACAGAAAATGAAACATCATAAGATATCACTACTACACGGAATGTAAACTTGGCTACACATGAACTGAATTACAAAACAGAAGAGGGTCTCAAATTTAGAAAACCAACTTATGCTTGCTTAAGGGCAAAGGTGAGTTGGGGTCCTGCATAAAACCAGAGATAGAAATTAGCACAGATACCTTTCCATAAGCCAAATATGTAATAGTCAAGACCTACCCCTTGCTCAACGAAATGGACTATACACCCCATATTCAACGCCTAGGAATACACCTGACTAGTAAGAATCTTCAAACCCATGGATTTATATGTCTCCGTAAGAGAATGAAGCATGTGTACAACGGCATGAATGCAGCAGAGAAAATCCGATAAATCCCATTATCAAAATGAATTACACAAACAAAACCCAAGGACAGTGAAATAGAGAGCAATTCTTAAATAATTCATTCAGGGCTTGTGATGCAACCTGGATTTACCACCTCTACACCCAGAGCTGTGTGAGACATAAGGTTGGGCACTTCGGGCTGATAGCATTGGTGAGGTTCGATGAGCAAATGCAGACCCTTTGAAGTCATACAGCATGGTACCCATTCCATGGGTCCCAACTCTCCAAGTTTAAGGGATTCTTCCTTCAGCTAAAACATGCATGGGAAACCCACAGTATGGTGCACCGTGTGACTGGCAAACGTTTTCAAATGCATCTCAGTTTTCGTCCCCTTTTAGTCGGGTTCACCATTCCAGACCCTTTACGAACACTCTCCCCACTTGGAGAGTCAGTGCCTTTAACCTCCTGTTGGGCACAGTTTGCAATTTCTGCGCAAAATGAAAAGGAATAGGGAGAACCAATGAGAGACTAGCTCTAGGTGTCTGCACGGGCAAATTTAACGCTCATTTCCCACCAGGAAGAGGAATGAACCAAAGGCTCAGCATGCCGTGTAGGAACCAGATAAGGGCCTGAGGCAATCCTGTGGGTTTGCGGCCAGCTCACAAGATAGCGAGTTGAAGAAAAGAGCTCAGGGGCACTGTAACTCACAAACCTGCAGAGTTATAAATGACAGCTATCGTCCAAAAATATATTGAAGGAAGGCTGCGAAGACGACTTGTAAGCGGGACAGATTTGCAGGAAAACGATTTCAGGGGGTAGACGGGAATTGCATTTAAAGCATAGGAAAAGAGGCAGAACGTCGACAATAATGCTCTTGGCCAAAAAGGGCGTATGCGTTTTTTCCCGAATATATTCAGGAAAAAACGCATACACACTTTTTGGGCAACCAAGCAAGCATGTTAAAGAAATCTGCACTACAATGAAGTCTCACTGCCCCCCGGTCAAAAGGGCCGTCTGAAAAAAGTGTAAAATCCAGAAAGGCAGCACAGGCCATGGAGAACAGGGAGCCTTGTTATGCTGATGGGCGGGATGTAAATTGCCAACAGCCACTCTGGAGAAGTGTATGGTGTTTCCCGGAACACCGAAAAAACAAAGCTATGGAGCCTACGGCACTTCCACTTATGGTCCTATAGCTTAGGGAAATTAAAATCAAAAACACACAGCCACCCCAAAGTGTCGGACGGCTCTGTTTACAAGAACCTCGTCTACAGTACAAGTTAAATATCCCAGAATGTGAAAAATGGATAAAGAAGTTGTGGTACGTACGTTCAATGGAATATCACTCAGCAATGAAATCTATGTCATCAGGCCCGTCGCGGCATAATGAGTGGATTCAGGTACGATGATTCTAAGTGAAATAAGTCACACAGAAAATGAAACATCATAAGATATCACTACTACACGGAATGTAAACTTGGCTACACATGAACTGAATTACAAAACAGAACAGGGTCTCAAATTTAGAAAACCAACTTATGCTTGCTTAAGGGGAAAGGTGAGTTGGGGTGCTGCATAAAACAAGAGATAGAAATTAGCACAGATACCTTTCCATAAGCCAAATATGTAATAGTCAAGACCTACCCCTTGCTCAACGAAATGGACTAAACACACCATATTCAACCCCTAGGAATACACCTGTGTAGTAAGAATCTTCAAACACTTGGATTTATATGTCTCTGTAAGAGAATGAAGCGTGTGTACAGCGGCATGAATGCAGCAGAGAAAATCCGATAAATCCCATTATCAAAATGAATTACACAAACAAAACCCAAGGACAGTGAAATAGAGAGCAATTCTTAAATAATTCATTCAGGGCTTGTGATGCAACCTGGATTTACCACCTCTACACCCAGAGCTGTGTGAGACATAAGGTTGGGCACTTCGGGCTGATAGCATTGGTGAGGTTCGATGAGCAAATGCAGACCCTTTGAAGTCATACAGCATGGTACCCATTCCATGGGTCCCAACTCTCCAGGTTTAAGGGATTCTTCCTTCAGCTAAAACATGCATGGGAAACCCACAGTATGGTGCACCGTGTGACCGGCAAATGTTTTCAAATGCATCTCAGTTTTCGTCCCCTTTTACTCGGGTTCACCATTCCAGACCCTTTAGTAACACTCTCCCCACTTGGAGAGTCAGTGCTTTTAACTTCCTGTTTGGCACAGTTTGCAATTTCTGCGCAAGATGAACAGGAATAGGGAGAACCAATGAGAGACTAGCTGTAGGTGTCTGCACGGGCAAATTTAGTGCTCATTTCCCACCAGGAGGAGGAATTAACCAAAGGCTCAGCATGCCGTGCCGGAACCAGATTAGGGCCTGACAATCGTGCTGGTTTGCAGCCAGCTCACCAGATAGCGAGTTGAAGAAAGGAGCTCAGGGGCACTGTAACTCACAAACCTGCAGAGTAATAAATGACAGCTATCGTCCAAACATATATTGAAGGAGGTCTGCAAAGACGACTTGTAAGCGGGACAGATTTGCAGGAAAACGATTTCAGGGGGTAGACGGGAATTGCATTTAAAGCATAGGAAAAGAGGCAGAAAGTCAACAATGATGCTCTTGGCCAAAAAGGGCGTATGCGTTTTTTCCTGAATATATTCAGGAAAAAACGCATACGCCCTTTTTGGCCAACCAAGCAAGCATGTTAAAGAAATCTGCACTACAATGAAGTCTCACTGCCCCCCGGTCAAAAGGGCCATCTGAAAAAAGTGTAAAATCCAGAAAGGCAGCACAGGCCATGAAGAACAGGGAGCCTTGTTATGTTGATGGGCGGGATGTAAATTGCCAACAGGCACTCTGGACAAGTGTATGGTGTTTCCTGGAACACCTAAAAAACAAAGCAACGAAGCCTACGGCACTTCCACTTATGGTCCTATAGCTTAAGGAAATTAAAATCAAAAACACACAAACACCCCAAAGTTTCGGACGGCTCTGTTTACAAGAACCTCGTCTACGGTTCAAGTTAAATATCCCAGAATGTGAAAAATGGATAAAGTAGTAGTGGTACCTACAAGCAATGGAATATCACACAGCAATGAAATCTATGTCATCAGGCCCGTCGCGGCATAATGAGTGGATTCATGTACAAAGATTCTAAGGGAAATAAGTCACACAGAAAATGAAACATCATAAGATATCACCAATACACGGAATGTAAACTTGGCTGCACATGAACTGAATTACAAAACAGAACAGGGTCTCAAATTTAGAAAAACAACTTATGCTTGCTTAAGGGGAAAGGTGAGTTGGGGTGCTGCATAAAACCAGAGATAGAAATTAGCACAGATACCTTTCCATAAGCCAAATATGTAATAGTCAAGACCTACCCCTTGCTCAACGAAATGGACCAAACAACACATATTAAACGCCTAGGAATACACCTGACTAGTAAGAATCTTCAAACCCATGGATTTATATGTCTCCATAAGAGAATCAAGCGTGTGTACAGCTGCATGAAGGCAGCAGAGAAAATCCGATAAATCCCATTATCAAAATAAATTGAAAAACAAAACACAATGACAGTGAAATAGAGAGCAATTCTTAAATAATTCATTCAGGGCTTGTGATGCAACCTGCATTTACCTCATCTACACCCAGAGCTGAGTGAGACATAAGGTTGGACACTTCGGGCTGATAGCATTGGTGAGGTTCGATGAGCAAATGAAGACCCTTTGAAGTCATACTGCATGGTACCCATTCCATGGGTCCCAACTCTCCAGGTTTAAGCGATTCTTCCTTCAGCTAAAACATGCATGGGAAACCCACAGTATGGTGCACCGTGTGACTGGCAAACGTTTTCAAATGCATCTCAGTTTTCGTCCCCTTTTACTCGGGTTCACCATTCCAGAACATTTACTAACACTCTCCCCACTTGCAGAGTCAGTGCCTTTAACCTCCTGTTGGGCACAGTTTGCAATTTCTGCGCAAGATGAACAGGAATAGGGAGAACCAATGAGAGACTAGCAGTAAGTGTCTGCACGGGCAAATTTAATGCTCATTTCCCACCAGGAAGAGGAATTAACCAAAGGATCAGCATGCCGTGCCGGAAACAGATTAGGGCCTGAAGCAATCCTGCGGGTTTGCGCCCAGCTCACAAGTTGCGAGTTGAAGAAAGGAGCTCAGGGACACTGTAACTCACAAACATGCAGAGTTATAAATGACAGCTATCGTCCAAAAATATATTGAAGGAAGGCTGCGAAGACGACTTGTAAGCGGGGCAGAATTGCAGGAAAACGATTTCAGGGGGTAGACGGGAATTGCATTTAAAGCATAGGAAAAGAGGCAGAACGTCGACAATGATGCTCTTGGCCAAAAAGGGTGTATGCATTTTTTCCTGAATTTATTCAGGAAATAAAGCATATGCGCTTTTTGGCCAACCAAGCAAGCATGTTAAAGAAATCTGCACTACAATGAAGTCTCACTGCCCCCCGGTCAAAAGGGCCATCTGAAAAAAGTGTAAAATCCAGAAAGGCAGCACAGGCCATGGAGAACAGCGAGCCTTGTTATGCTGATGGGCGGGATGTAAACTGCCAACAGCAAGTCTGGAAAAATGTATGGTGTTTCCCGGAACATCTAAAAAACAAAGCAACGGAGCCGATGGCACTTCCCCTTATGGTCCTATAGCTTAGGAAAGTTAAAATCAAAAACACACAGCCACCCCAATGTGTCGGACGGCTCTGTTTACAAGAACCTCCTCTACGGTACAAGTTAAATATCCCAGAATGTGAAAAATGGATAAAGAAGTTGTGGTACGTACGTACAATGGAATATCACTCAGCAATGAAATCTATGTCATCAGGCCCGTCGCGGCATAATGAGTGGATTCAGGTACGATGATTCTAAGTGAAATAAGTCACACAGAAAATGAAACATCATAAGATATCACTACTACACGGAATGTAAACTTGGCTACACATGAACTGAATTACAAAACAGAACAGGGTCTCAAATTTAGAAAACCAACTTATGCTTGCTTAAGGGGAAAGGTGAGTTGGGGTGCTGCATAAAACCAGAGATAGAAATTAGCACAGATACCTTCACATAAGCCAAATATGTAATAGTCAAGGCCTACCCTTTGCGCAATGAAATGGACTAAATACCCCATATTCAACGCCTAGGAATACACCTGACTGGTAATAATCTTCAAACCCATGGATATATATTTCTCCGTTAGGGAATGAAGCGTGTGTACAGCAACATGAATGCAGCAGAGAAAATCCGATAAATCCCATTATCAAAATGAATTACAAAAACCAAACACAAGGACAGTGAAATAGAGAGCAATTCTTAAATAATTCATTCAGGCTTGTGATGCAACCTGGATTTACCACATCTACACCCAGAGCTGAGTGTGACATAAGGTTGGGCACTTCGGGCTGATAGGACTGGTGAGGTTCGATGAGCAAATGCAGACCCTTTGAAGACATACTGCATGGTACCCAATCCATGGGTCCCAAATCTCCAGTTATAAGGGATTCTTCCTTCAGCTCAAAACATGCATGGGAAACCCACAGTATGGTGGACCGTGTGACCGGCAAACGTTTTCAAATGCATCTCAGTTTACCTCCCCTTTTACACGGGTTCACCATTCCAGACCCTTTACTCACACTTTCCCCACTTGGAGAGTCAGTGCCTTTAACCTCCTGTTGGGCACAGTTTGCAATTTCTGCGCAAGATGAAAAGGAATAGGGAGAACCAATGAGAGACTAGCTGTAGGTGTCTGTACGGGCAAATTTAACGCTCATTTCCCACCAGGAAGAGGAATTAACCAAAGGCTCAGCATGCCCTGCTGGAACCAGATAAGGGCCTGAAGTAATCCTGCGGGTTTGCGGCCAGCTCACAAGTTAGCGAGATGAAGAAAGGAGCTCAGGGGCACTGTAACTCACAAACCTGCAGAGTTATAAATGACAGCTATCGTCCAAAAATATATTGAAGTATGTCTGCGAAGAGGACTTAGAATTTGGGCAGAAATTCAGGAAAACGATTTCAGGGGGTAGACTGGAATTGCACTTAAAGCCTAGGAAAAGACGGAGATCAGCGACAATGATGCACTTGGCCAAAAAGGGCGTATGCGTTTTTTCCTGAATATAATCAGGAAAAAACGCATACGCCCTTTTTGGCCAACCAAGCAAGCGTGTAAAGAAATCTGCACTAAAATGAAGTCTCTCTGCCCCCCGGTCAAAAGGGCCATCTGAAAAAAGTGTAAAATCCAGAAAGGCAGGACAGGCCATGGAGAAGAGGGAGCATTGTTATCCTGATGGTCGGCATGTGAATTGCCAACAGCCACTCTGGAGAAGTGTATGGTATTTCCTGAAACACATAAGAAACAAAGCAACACAGCCTATGGCACTTCCACTTATGGTCCTATAGCTTAGGGAAATTAAAATCAAAACCACACAGGCACCCCAAAGTTTGGAACGGCTCTGTTTACAAGAACCTCTTGTACGGTACAAGTTAAATATCCCAGAGGGCGAAAAATGGATAAAGAAGTTGTGGTTCTTACGTACAATGGAATATCACTCAGCAATGAAATCTATGTCATCAGGCCCGTAGCGGCATAATGAGTGGATTCAGGTACGATGATTCTACGTGCAATAGGTCACACAGAAAAAGAAACATCATAAGATATCACTAATACACGGAATGTAAACTTGGCTACACATGAAATGAATTACAAAACAGAACAGTGTCTCAAATTTAGAAAACCAACTTATGCTTGCTTTTTGGGAAAGGTGAGTTCGGGTGCTGCATAAAAACAGAGATTGAAATTCGCACTGATACCGTTCCATAAGCCAAATATGTAATAGACAAGACCTACTGCTTGCTCAACGAAATGGGCTCAACACCCCATATTCAACGCCTAGGAATATACCTGCCTAGCAAGAATCTTAAAACCCATGGATTTATATGTGTCCATAAGAGAATCCAGCGTGTGTTCAGTGGCCTAAAGGCAACAGTGAAAATCCGATAAATCACATTATCAAAATAAATTTCAAAAACAAAACACAATGACAGTGAAATAGAGAGCAATTCTTAAATAATTCACTCAGGGCTTCTGATGCAACCTGGATTTACCACATGTACACCCAGTGCTGGGGAGACATAAGGCCGGACACTTCGCCCTGATAGTATTGTTGAGGTTCGGTGAGCAATTGCAGACCCTTTGAAGTCATACTGCATGGTACCCATTCCAAGGGTCCCAACTCTCCAGGTTTAAGGGATTCTTCCTTCCGCTACATCATGTATGGGAAACCCAGAGTATGGTCCACCATGTGATTGGGAAACGTTTTCAAATGCATCTCAGTTTTCGTCCCTTTATACTCGGGTTCACCATTCCAGATGCTTAACTAACACTCTCCCCACTTGGAGAGTCAGTGCCTTTAACCTCCTGTTTGTCACAGTTTGCAATTTCTGCGCAAGATGAACAGGAATAGGGAGAACCAATGAGAGACTAGCTGTAGGTGTCTGCACGGGCAATTTAATGCTCATTTCTCACCAGGAAGTGGAATTAACCAAAGGCTCAGAATGCCGTGCCGGAACCAGATTAGGGCCTGAAGCAATACTGCGGGTGTGCAGGCAGCTCACAAGATAGCGAGTTGAACAAAGGAGCTCAGGGGCACTGTAATTCACAAACCTGCAGAGTTATAAATGACAGCTATCGTCCAAAAATATATTGAAGGAAGGCTGCGAAGAGGACTTGAAAGCGGGGCAGAATTCCAGGAAAACGATTTCAGGAGGTAGACGGGAAATGCACTGAACGCATAGGAGAAGAGGCAGAACCTCAACAATGATGCACTTGTTCAAAAAGTGCATATGCGTTTTTTCCAAGGCCCTCCTTAAAGAGGGTAGGGGGCTCCCAGCATGCTTCAGTGGCCAACAGAGGGCCCACATCGCCAAGGTGACGTGAGCCAGCCAGGCAGGAGTGACCTCACATCAGAGGGCCCACCTCACAGAAGGGTAAGGGACCCAGCCATTATCAGACTCTCACCAGAGGGCCCACATCAGCAAGGGGCTGGGAACCAGGCAGGAGTGTCTTCACACCCGTGGGGCCACATCATCGCAAGTTGAGGTACCCAGCACATGTGGCCTCAAACCAGAGGACCCACATCTCCATGGGTCTCGGAGCGAGGCAGGCAGGATGAACCTCAAAACACGTGGCCCATTGTATAAAAAAGGTGAGGAATCCAGCAGTTGGAACATCCCAGCAGGCGGCCCAGAGCACCGAGGCTATGGGATCCAGGCAATGATGAACTCACAACAGAGGGCCCTCATCATGAAACTGTGAGCAACCTAGCCATTGTGACCTCAGAGCACAAGGCCCACATCCCCATGGGGAAGCGAACCAAGCAGGAGTGTCATCGCACCAGTGGGCACACATCAGAAAATGTGGGGAGCCCAGCAGTTAGGGCCTGATGCCAGAGGGCCCTCATCACCGAGGAGAGGAGGCTCCCAGCAGGCTCCAACTGCTACAAGAGGGCCAATGTCGCCAATGCGGGGTGTGCCAGCCAGGCAGGAGTGACCTCAGAGCAGAGGGCCAACCTCAAAAAAGTGTGAGGAACCCAAAGAGGATTAGACTCTCACCAGAGGGCCCACATCACCAAGAGGATCAGAACCAGGCAGGACTGTCTTCACACCAGGGTGACCACATCATAGAAAGGTGAGGAACCCAGCACATGTGGCCTAAACCAGAAGACCCACATCTCCAAGGGGCTCGGAGTGAGGCATGCAGGAGTAGCCTCACAACACAGGGCCCATAGAATAAAAAAGCTGAGGAATCCTGCAGTGGGAACCTCCCAGCAGGTGGCCCAGAGCACCGAGTCTATGCGATCCAGGCTGCAGTGAACTCACAGCAGAGGGCCCATATCATGAAACTGTGAGCAACCCAGCCATTGGGACCTCACAGCAGAAGGCCCACATCCCCATGGGGTTGGGAACATGGCAAGAGTGTCCTCGCACCACTTAGCACGTATCAGAAAAAGTGGGTACCCAGCAGTTACGGCCTGACGCTAGAGAGCCCTCATCACCGAGGGGAGGTGGCTCCCAGCAGGCTCCAACTGCCACAAGAGGGCCGATGTCGCCAAGGCGGGGTGTGCCAGCCAGTCAGTAGTGACCTCACAGCAGAGGGCCCACCTCACAGAAGGGTGAGGAACCCAGCCAGGATCAGACTCTCACCAGAGGGCCCACATCACCAAGGGGATAGAAACCAGGCAGGAGTGTCCTCACACCAGCGGGGCCACATCATCGAAAGGTGAGGGACCCAGCACACGTGGCCTCAAACCAGAGGACACACATCACCAAGGGGCTGGGAGTGAGTCAGGCAGGAGGAGTCTCCAAACAGAGGGCCCATAGAAGAGAAAAGGTGAGGAATCCCGCAGTTGGAACCTCCCCGCAGGCGGCCAGGAGCAGCGAGGCTATGGGATCCAGGCCGGAGTGAACTCACACCAGAGGGCCCTCATCATGAAACTGAGCCACCCACCGTTGGGACCTCAGAGCAGAAGGCCCATATTCCCATGGGGTTGGAAACCTGGCAGGAGTGTACTCACACCACAGGGCGCACATCAGAAAATTTTGGGAGCCCAGGAGTTAGAGCCTGACGCCAGAGGGCCCTCATTACCGAGGGGAGGAGACTCCCAGCAGGCACCAACTCCCAACTGAGGGCCCACGTCGCCAAGGTGACGTGTGCCAGTCAGGCAGGAGTGACCTCACAGCAGAGGGCCTACCTCACAGAAGGGTGAGGAAACCAGCCAGGATAAGACTCTCACCAGAGAGCCCACATCACCAAGGGGACCGGAACAAGGCAGGAGTGTCCTCACACCAGTGTGGCCACATTATAGAAAGGTGACGAACCCAGCACATGTGGCCTAAACCAGAGGACCCACATTTCCAAGGTGCTCCGAGTGAGGCAGGCAGGAGTAGCCTAACAACACAGGGCCCACAGAATAAAAAATGTGAGGAATCCAGCAGTTGGAACCCCCCAGCAGGTGGCCCAGAGTACGGAGCCTATGTGATCCAGGCCACAGTGAACTCACAGCAGAGGGCTCACATCATGACACTGTGAGCAACCCAGCTGGTGGGACCTCAGAGCAGAAGGCCCACATCCCCATGGGGATGGGAATGTGGCAGGAGTGTACTCGCACGACAGGGCACATATCAGAAAATTTTGGGAGCCCATGAGTTAGGGCCTGACGCCAGAGGGCCCTCATTACCGAGGGGAGGAGACTCCCAGCAGGCACCAACTCCCAACTGAGGACCCACATCGCCAAGGTGATGTGTGCCAGCCAGGCAGGAGTGACCTCACAGCAGAGGGCCCACCTCCCAGAAGGGTGAGGAATCCAGCCAGGATCAGACTCTCACCAGAGGGCCCCCATCACCAAGGGGATGGGAACCAGGCAGGAGTGTCCTCACACCAGTGGGGCCACATCAATAAAGGTGAGGAAACCGGCACATGTGGCCTCAAACCAGAGGACCCACATCACAAAGGGGCTGGGAGTGAGTCAGGAAGGAGGAGCATGAAAACACAGGACCCAAAGAATAAAAATGGTAAGGAATCCAGCAGTAGGAACCTCCCAGCAGGCGGCTCAGAGCACAGAGTCTATGGGATCTAGGCCTGAGTGAACTAACACCAGAGAGCCAACATCCTGAAACTGTGAACAACACAGGTGTTGGGACCATAGAGCAGAAGGCACATGGGGATGGGAACCTGGCAGGAGTGCCCTCACACCACTTAGCACGTATCAGAAAATGTGGGTAACCAGCAGTTAGGGCCTGATGCCAGAGGGTCTCATCACTGAGGGGAGGAGGCTCCCAGCGGGCTCCAACTGCCACCAGAGGGCCGACGTCGCCAAGGCGGGGTGTGTCAGCCAGGCAGGAGTGACCTCAGAGAAGAGGGCCCACCTCACAGAAGTGTGAGGAGCCCAACCAGGATCAGACTCTCACTGGAGGGCTCACATCACCAAGGGGATGGGAACCAGGCAGGAGTGTCCGCACACCAGTGGGGCCACATCTGCGAAAGGTGAGGAACCCAGCACATGTGGCCTCAAACCAGAGGACACACATCACCAAGGGGCTGGGAGTGAGGCAGGTGTCTGGAGGGGCACATTTAACTCTAATTTCCCACCAGGAAGAGGAATTAACCAAAGGCTCAGAGTGCCGTGCGGGACCCTGATTACGGCCTGAAGCAAACCTGCGGTTCTGTGGCCAGCTTTCAAGGAAACGAGTTAAGAAAGGAAATCACAGGCACTGTAATTCACAAACCTGCAGAGTTATAAATGACAGCTATTGGCAAAAATATATTGAAGTAAGTCTGCACAGAGGACTTGAAAACGAGGCAGAATTGCAGGAATCATATTTCAGGAGGTAGATTGGAATTGCATTTAAAGCATGTGAAAAGCGGCAGATCTTTGACAGTGATGCACTTGGACAAAAAGTGCGTATACATTTTTTCCTGAATATATTCAGGAAAAAACGCATATGCCCTTTGTGGCCAACCAAGAATTCGAGCAATGGAAATCCGCACTACAATGAACTCTCATTTCCCATTCGTCAAAAGAGCCATCTGAAAAAAGTGTAAAACCCAGAAACACAGGACAGGCCATGGAGAACAGGGAGCCTTGTTATGCTGATGGACGGATTGTAAATTGCCAACAGACACTCTGGTGATGTTTATAGTGTATGCTGAAACATCTAAAAAACAAAGCTACAGAGCCTAGGGCACTTCCACTTTTGGCCCTATAGCTTAGGAAAATTAAAATCAACAAGACACAGCCAACACAATATCCAGGGCTGCTGTGTTTACAAGAACCTTGAGTCCAGTACAAATTAAATATCCCAGAAAGAAAAAAATGGATAAAGGAGTTGTCCTACTTACGTACAACGGAATATCACTCAGCAATGAAATCAATGTCATCAGGCCTGTAGCAGCAAATTGAGTGGATTTAAGTATGATGATTCTAAGAGAAATATGTCACACAGAGAAACATAATTATCATAAGATATCACAAATAGAGGGAGTGTAAACTTGGCTACACATAAACTGAATTACAAAACCGAGCAGAGTCTCACATTTAGATAAAAACGTATGCTTGCTTAACGGGAAAGTTGAGTTGGGGTGCTGTATAAAACCAGAGATTGAAATGAGCACACATACCGTTCCATAAGCCAAATATGTAATAGACAAGACCTACTCTTTGCTCAACGAAATAGACTAATCCATGGTGTATCACCTCACACCTGTTAGAATGGGCATCATCAGAAAATCTACAAACAACAAATGCTGGAAAGGGTGCGGAGATAAGGAACCCTCTTCCACTATTGTTGGGAATGTAAATTGATGCAGTCACTGTGGAGAACATTATGGAGTTTCTTATAAAACTAAGAATAGAATTACCATATAATACAGCAATCCCACTACTGGGCATATACCCAGACAAAACCATAAAACGAAAAGAGACATTCACCGCAATGTTCATTGCATCACTATTTACAATATCCAGGTAATGGAAGCAACCTAAATGCCCACAGACAGACGAATGCATAAAGATGAGGTACATATATAAAATGGAATATTACTAAGTCATAAAAAGGAATGAAATTGGGTCATTTGTAGAGACGTTGATGGATCTAGAGACTGTCATACAGAGTGAAGTAAGTCAGAAAGAGAAAAACAAATCCTGTATATAAATGCATATATGTGGAACCTAGAAAAGTTGTACAGATGAAGCGTTTTGCAAGGCAGAAATAGAGCAACAGATGTAGACAACAAACGTATGGACACCAAGGGGGGAAAGCTGTTAGGGGGGTGGTGGTGGGAGGAGTTGAGAGATTGGGATTGGCATGTATACATTTCTATGTATAAAATAGGTAACCAAAAAGAACCTGCTGTATAAAAAAATAAAATAAAATTCAAAATTACAAAAAGTAAAACAGAAAAAATATTCTTCCCTTCACATACATGTATTTATATGAATAAATTATTTCCATGCTTATATCTGTAAATACAAAAAAGAGGAATAAAATCTACCTTGAACCAAAAACGAAAAAAAGAAAAAAAAACAGAACCCACCAGTTACACAGAGGAAAACCGTATCAGGGCCCTTGCTCCAGTTGTAAACAATTCTGAAGTTGGTCAGTGGTGGGGAATCATCTCCCATTCAGCCAGCATGCCCCACGCAACAAGCGTCCTCATTGCAAAGCTGGGGGCCCGTGCCGAGGCATCTGTGAGTAAACGTGGGCCGAGCCCCAGGCCAGCTGCTGCAGAAATGTTCCCACCCTTCCCAGGTAAAACACCTGAATATGTACAAGGACTTGAAAGCCTAGAGGAAGGGCCATGGAGCCACATGAGCGACAGCATGCCAGCCGACTTGGTGCCTGCAGGCCAGACAGGATGGTCCTGGCCCTGGGTGCTCTTCTGGAAGCTTTCCATTTCCCTGCCTGAGATACCCCTCCTGTCCCGGCCCCCACTGCTTTCTTCCTTACTCACCTCTGCCCAGGGAGAAATTCCAGCGGCAGGTATGGGTGGCACATCCTCTTCTTTAGCAGGTGGCATCTTGGCAACTGCTGCAGAAAGTCCAGCAGAGCCCCACTCACACTGGGCAACCCACAAAGCCGTGGCCTCTCACTCCCTCTCACCAGTCCAGCCCCGAGACTGCTGACAGGGCAGAAAATGGCGTCAGGCACAGCTGCAGGTGCTCTTGCTGCCTGGAGCGGTGTTTATATTGATCTCAACCCAGGCACACCTGGGGAGGTCTGGCCGGCACGGTCGGGCTTCCCAGGCCAGCCAATAATCACCCCTCAGGGGCTCACAGTTGCAGAAACTGGAACTTGCTGAATCGGCCAGGTCCAAGGAACAGGTGTGGGCTCCTGAGAGTCAGGATAGACAAGGGGCTGCAGCTCTGGCTTGTTTTCTAATTATATTATCTGGCCCATGAGTGGGAGACAACTTCAAGAAAACCCTCTCCTAATGAGAGGAACCCAGGAGTCAGGGAGAGGAGGGGTGGGTGGTGGGTGGAGA
The DNA here is from genome assembly GCF_059928025.1 of Delphinapterus leucas. NCBI lineage: Eukaryota > Metazoa > Chordata > Mammalia > Artiodactyla > Monodontidae > Delphinapterus > Delphinapterus leucas. Next base: position 13,687,364 of record NW_028322236.1, on the reverse strand, counting down.
CAGAGGCCTGGTGCCCCGGGTGCAGTGGAAGTCTCTGGAAGACCAGGTGGAGGGATGCCACATAGAGTGATGCCCAGGGTCACAGACCTGTCGGAGCTGCTGTTTGTTAGTTCAAGTCCTGCTCTGAGGTGCTCTGTGTCAGATCTGAGTGACAGGTGAGCTGGGAGTGCTCTGCAATGAGGGCGATGTGCATGGCTCCTGTGTGCCCAGCCCTGCCACGGTACCTGAAAGGGTTGCTCTGTATCCTGGGAGGGGCCTGACCACGAGAGCCCCGTGGGCTGGGGTGGGGGTGGGGTACCTGCCCAGGTGAGCTCCATATCCTGGGATTGGCCTGACCTCGAGAGCCCCATGGGCTGCTGGAGTCCTGGTAAAAGATGTCAGGACAGTCAGTGAAGCCACCGAGGATATACCTCCAGTAGTTCCTAAACCCTACACCCTGCTGGTCATTCTACTAACCACCAGGACATGGTATTCTGTATTAGTCTTCAATGAAGCCTTCTTTTGTATTCTATTAGTCCCAGAGTCACAAGAAATTTTGGCTTGTGAGTGGCAGGACTCAACATACAACTAAAACAATACTTCCGGGCCGTCTTGCCCCAAGGGTTCAAAAATTCCCACACCATCTTTGGGGAAAGCTCAGCTAAAGACCTAAAAGTTCTACCTCTGGAAAAGGAAACACTCCTTCAATATGCAGACGACATTCTGATCGCCAGCCCTACTAAGGAGACCTCTGAACTACCAAGCCAATAAAGGATACAAGTTGTCCAAGAAAAAGCTCAAATATCACAGACTATGGTGACCTGCGTGGGCTGCATTCTCACAGAAGGTCGGAGAAGCCCATCCCAGGAAAGGGAAGAAACAATTTACAGCCTTACCCATTTCTAAAACTAGAAGACAGCTTAGGGGTTCCTGGGGAGGCCAGGGTTTGCTGCTTCTGGATCCCTAACTACAGTCTACTAGCTGGGCCTCTATATGAAACACTGAAAGAAAAAGATGATGATCCTTTTGAATAGAATCCAGAAGTGGCCTTTCAAGAATGGAAAGAGCAGTCAATTCAGACCCTTGCCCTGGAACTCCCTAATTTAGCTAAACCCTTTGACCTTTACATTCCTAGTGAAATTTGAATGGCCATTGGAGTATTAGTGCAAAACCTGGGACCACTTGAAATGGAACAATGCAAGAATGCCATCCAGGTAGGATAAACTACGGTCACCAAGGGGCTTGGCCCACCGCCACATCTGGCCAAGATACTGGCAGTATCTGAAAACCTGGAAATCAGCAGCTCAAAAGGCCACCTCCCTCCTAAGGGAAAAGGACCCCACGTGGTGATCCTAACCCCCAACCATGCCCTGAAGTTGCAGGGTTTGCTCCGTGGGCACACTGACCTTGAGTGAGGAGGTCCTCCAACTCCAACCTCCAGAGAGATAACTGGGGCAAAGGGGCACCATGACGACTCGTGTGACCATCACTTGACCTGGAGTTTCTCTCATAAAACAACAAGAGTGTGTCCCAAAAGAGTAGACTACTGCTTGCAGGACTTACTGCACCCAGAGGGGAGGTAATAATCTTGGCAGGGGAACAGTATATCACGCTGTCACCATAGAAAAGCCTACAGACACTGTGATGATGGTGGCCAATAAGACCGGCTGGACTCCTGTTTACTTCAAAAGGCTGTTGACTCAGTGGCCATCATGGTCCTTCATCACCACTGACCCTGGACTGTCTGGGAGTTGAGCAGTCAGGGTGCTGACACCTGGTGCTGTTTTTACGTTAATTCAGGGGCCTAACTGAAGAAAGCACAGACTACTGGTCAGAGCATCTAGGCTGGCAGAAACGGTCAGCCTAAGGTGGCCGAACAAATGTGGGGCGGGGTGAAACTGGACCTCACAGCGTCACTGCACATCTCCTTCCTGGACCCTTAAAGGTCATTAGAATCTATAACACTACCAATACTTGTGCTCAGGCAGAGGAGCAGGGAGGCAGGAGGCCTGCGGACAAACAACGTCACCTGGAGGCTGCTGGGGAGAAGTTCAGACCCTCTCCCACAGGTATGAGGGCTCCTAACTCAGCACTCAGCAGTTACAGATGAAGGGTCTGCACCCTCAGCACTCTAAGAATGAGGAAGGGGACAAAATGCAGAAGAGGGGTTTGTCCCAGGCAAAGCCCCTTAAAAATCCCTGGGAGATAAAAATAGAATCTGGGCAATAAAATAAAGTCTAACCTTTTTTATCCTTTGTGCTTTGTCTAATTTCACGTGCTCCTAGGGTCCCGCATACAGAGGTTCAACAGCCGGCACTTCAGACCAGATTTCCTAGTGCAGAATGGCTGGGTCGACACTTCAGCTCCTGGAGCACAGTGCAGACTCCGCGATATAGAGCCTGAGCTGCAGCCAACCGGGCCCTCGAGAACTCCGCCCCCTCCCTCCCACTGACTCTGACAGGATCTCTACACAGCAGCCCAGCCCACAGCCCACGGGGTAGCACATGCTCTCACCTCTGCATTCTCTGATCAAAATATAAAGTTTCCTTTGCTTCTGAACCAAACTCAGTCTCGATCTGTTGGCTCCAATGACACTGGGCAGGGGGACACTTGTTGGGGTCCACTCTGGAGGATCAGTAACAGAAATTGAGAACATTGTAACTTCAATGAACAGATGTGTGAGCCAAACTGTAATTAACATAGAACAGTGTATAAGGCTCGGGTAAAATAAGATGTTTCTAACACTTCCATTTGATATTTCCATCACTTTATTATAAGCAAGTTCAGTGAAAGGTTTGTCTTATTTGTCAGGTCAATACTAGAGAAACGAAGTGATTTCTTTCCAAGGATGTACATCTAATAATCTTGGTTAAAGCTTCAATCTTGTTTTAAATGCTTTTCCATTGAAAATGATACCTCTCTTTCAGCTCCCCCATTTCTGAGAAGTATAAAATCTTATAATTTATTATTGCCAAAGGGGAAAGGTGGGAGGAGGGATAAATTAACAGTTTGGGATTAACACATACACACTGCTATGTATAAAATCGATCATCAACAAGGAACTACTGTACAGCACAGGGAACTACACTCAATATTTTGCAATAACCTATAAGGGGAAATAATCTGAAAAAAGAATAGATATTTTTATTGACATCATCTATTAATGACAGTTAAAATGGAACCTAACGGAAGCCGGTGGTGAGTGCTTCTGACCCTGAAGACTTCAATCATCTAAAGTTTGGACTCTGCCTACTTCCCAAGGTCCTTAATGAACATATGTGTAGCCGTAGCTTAAAAAATTCCCCAGTTTGGGTTGTGGAGAGACAGTGATTTTGAAAAAGCCCTGGTGTTCTCCTCACATGAATGGGACACTTCCTACAGCTAAAATATGCCTGTCACACCCAGAAGATGGTATACCGTCTGATCGGGAAGAGTTTGGAAAAGGCATCTCATCTCCTCATCTCCTGGTGCTCGGGTTCACCCCTCCAGCGTCTTTACGAACAGTCTTCCCACTTGGAGATGTCAGCACTGTCAACATCCTGTTGCATACCGTTTGGAATTTGTCCAGAGAATGAAGCAGAAGGAGGAGGAACAATGAGAGACAAGTCCTAGGTGTTCGGACAGGCACATGTCACTCTAATTTCCAATCAGGAAGACGAATTGACTAAAAGCTAGGGTTGCCCATGGAAACAGAATAGGGCTTGAGGAAATCCCGCTGCTTTGTGGCCAGTTCCCATAAACACAAGTTGAAAAATGGAACTCAGGGCCGCTAAAATTCACGAAACTGCAGAGTTGAAAATATCTCTCACTGAAAAATGTCTTGAGGAAAGTCAGAGAAAAGGACTTGTAAGCAACGGAGAATGGCAGGAAAGGGATTGGAAGAGGTAGAAAGGACTCGCCATTAAGCACAAGAAAAGGGGCTGAACATTGCCAACATTGCAGTTGGCCAAAAAGGGTGTATGCGTCTTTTTCTGTATATATTCAAGAAAACGGCATACACTTTTTTAGCCAACCAAACAGGTGGGCACTGGAAATCAGTACTACAAAACATATCACTTCGCATCAGTCAGAAGAGCCTTCCTCATAAAGTGTAAACACCAGAAATGCAGGACAGGGCAAGGAGAAAAGGGAGCCCTGTGAGGCTTATAGTGGAAATATATATTGCCAATGGTCACTCTTGAGAAGTGTATTGTGTTTACTAAAGCATCTAAAAAATGAGCTACAGAGCACAGGGCACTTGCACTCATGGACGTATATCTTGGGAAAGACAAAAATGGAGAGGACACAGGCACCCCAATGTTTACCGCCTCTCTGTTTAAAAGATCCTCGACTAGGATATAATTTATATGTCTCTGGAGGGAAAAAATGGATAGAGGTGTGGCACTTATGTAGAGTGGAATATTACTCAGCCTGAAAATCAGTGAAATATGGCCAATTGTAACAACCCCAGAGTAGTTACGTATGATCATTCAAAGTCACATAATTCAAAAAGAAAAAGACATACGATATTACTAATACATGGAATGTAAACGTGGCTACAAAGTACCTGAATTACAAAACGGAATGGGGTCTCAAATTTAGAAGACCAACTTATGTTTGCTTAAGGAAAAAGGAGAGTTGGGGAGCTGCATAAAACCAGAGATTGAAATTAGCACAGATACCGTTCGATAAGCCAAATATGTAATAGAAAAAACCTACTCCCTGGTCAACGAAATGGACTCAACACGCCATATTCAACACCTACGAATACACCTGACTAGTAAGAATCTTCAAACTCATGGATTTATATGTCTCCGTAAGAGAATCAAGCGTGAGTACAGCGGCATGAACACAGCAGTGAAAATGCGACAAATCCCATTATGAAAATAAATTACAAAAACAAAACACAATGAGAGTGAAATAGAGAGCAATTCTTACATAATTCATTCAAGGCTTGTGATGCAACCTGGATTTACCACATCTACACCCAGAGCTGAGTGAGACATAAGGTTGGGCACTTCGGGCTGATAGCATTGTTGAGGTTCGATGAGCAAATGCAGACCCTTTGAAGTCATACTGCATGGTACCCATTCCATGGGTCCCAACTCTCCAGGATTAAGGGATTCTTTCTTCAGCTAAAACATGCATGGGAAACCCACAGTATGGTGGACCGTGTGACCAGGAAAGGTTTTCAAATGCATCTCAGTTTTCGTCCCCTTTTACTCGGGTTCACCATTCCAGAACGTTTACTAACACTCTCCCCACTTGGAGAGTCAGTGCCTTTAAACTCCTGTTTGGCACAGTTTGCAATTTCTGCGCAAGATGAACAGGAACAGGGAGAACCAATGAGAGACTAGCAGTAAGTGTCTGCACGGGCAAATTTAACGCTCATTTCCCACCAGGAAGAGGAATTAACCAAAGGATCAGCATGCCATGCCGGAACCAGATTAGGGCCTGAATCAATCCTGCGGGTTTGCGCCCAGCTCACAAGTTGCGAGTTGAAGAAAGGAGCTCAGGGGCACTGTAACTCACAAACATGCAGAGTTATAAATGACAGCTATCGTCCAAAAATATATTGAAGGAAGGCTGCGAAGACGACTTGTAAGTGGGGCAGAATTGCAGGAAAACGATTTCAGGGGGTAGACGGGAATTGCATTTAAAGCATAGGAAAAGAGGCAGAACGTCGACAATGATGCTCTTGGCCAAAAAGGGTGTATGCGTTTTTTCCTGAATTTATTGAGGAAAAAAAGCATATGCGCTTTTTGGCCAACCAAGCAAGCATGTTAAAGAAATCTGCACTACAATGAAGTCTCACTGCCCCCCGGTCAAAAGGGAAATGTGAAACAAGTGTAAAATTCACAAAGACAGGACAGGCCAAGGAGAACAGGGAGCCTTGTTATGCTGATGGTCGGGATGTAAATTGCCAACAGCCACTCTGGAGAAGTGTATGGTGTTTCCTGAAACCCCTGAAAAACAAAGCAACGGAGCCTACGGCACTTCCACTTATGGTCCTATAGCTTAGGGAAATTAAAATCAAAAACACACAGCCACCCCAAAGTGTCGGACGGCTCTGTTTACAAGAACCTCTTCTACGGTACAAGTTAAATATCCCAGAATGTGAAAAATGGATAAAGAAGTTGTGGTACGTACGTACAATGGAATATCACTCATCAATGAAAGCTATGTCATCAGGCCCATCGCGGCATAATGAGTGGATTCAGGTACGATGATTCTAAGGGAAATAAGTCACACAGAAAATGAAACATCATAAGATATCACTAATACACGGAATGTAAACTTTGCTACACATGAACTGAATTATAAAACAGAACAGGGTCTCAAATTTAGAAAACAAACTTATGCTTGCTTAAGGGGAAAGGTGAGTTGGGGTGCTGCATAAAACCAGAGATAGAAATTAGCACAGATACCTTTCCATAAGCCAAATATGTAATAGCCCAGACCTACCCCTTGCTCAACGAAATGGACTAAACACCCCATATTCAACGCCTAGTAATACACCTGACTAGTAAGAATCTTCAAACCCATGGATTTATATGTCTCCGTAAGAGAATGAAGCGTGTGTACAGCGGCATGAACGCAGCAGAGAAAATACGATAAATCCCATTATCAAAATGAATTACACAAACAAAATCCAAGGACAGTGAAATAGAGAGCAATTCTTAAATAATTCATTCAGGGCTTGTGATGCAACCTGGATTTACCACATCTACACCCAGAGCTGAGTGAGACATAAGGTTGGGCACTTCGGGCTGATAGCATTGGTGAGGTTCGATGAGCAAATGCAGACCCTTTGAAGTCATACTGCATGGTACCCATTCCATGGTTCCCACCTCTCCAGATTTAAGGGATTCTTCCTTCAGCTAAAACATGCATGGGAAACCCACAGTATGGTGCACCGTGTGACCGACAAACGTTTTCAAATGCATCTCAGTTTTCGTCCCCTTTTACTCGGGTTCACCATTCCAGACCCTTTACGAACACTCTCCCCACTTGGAGAGTCAGTGCCTTTAACCTCCTGTTGGGCACAGTTTGCAATTTCTGCGCAAGATGAAAAGGAATAGGGAGAACCAATGAGAGACTAGCTCTAGGTGTCTGCACGGGCAAATTTAACGCTCATTTCCCACCAGGAAGAGGAATAAACCAAAGGCTCAGGATGCCGTGCCGGAACAAGATTAGGGCCTGAAGCAATCCTGTGGGTTTGCCGCCAGCTCACAAGATAGCGAGTTGAAGAAAGGAGCTCAGGGGCACTGTAACTCACAAACCTGCAGAGTTATAAATGACAGCTATAGTCCAAAAATATATTGAAGGAAGGCTGCGAAGACGACTTGTAATCGGGACAGATTTGCAGGAAAACGATTTCAGGGGGTAGACGGGAATTGCATTTAAAGCATAGGAAAAGAGGCAGAACGTCGACAATGATGCTCTTGGCCAAAAAGGGCGTATGTGTTTTTTCCTGAATATATTCAGGAAAAAACGCATACGCACTTTTTGGCCAACCAAGCAAGCATGTTAAAGAAATCTGCACTACAATGAAGTCTCACTGCCCCCCGGTCAAAAGGGCCATCTGAAAAAAGTGTAAAATCCAGAAAGGCAGCACAGGCCATGGAGAACAGCGAGCCTTGTTATGCTGATGGGCGGGATGTAAATTGCGAACTGCCACTCTGGAGAAGTGTATGGTGTTTCCCGGAACACCGAAAAAACAAAGCAACGGAGCCTACAGCACTTCCCCTTATGGTCCTATAGCTTAGGAAAATTATAAATCAAAAACACACAGCCACCCAAAAGTCTCGGGCGGCTCTGTTTACAAGAACCTCGTCTACGGTACAAGTTAAATATCCCAGAATGTGAAAAATGGATAAAGAAGTTGTGGTACGTATGTACAGTGGAATATCACACAGCAATGAAATCTATGTCATCAGGCCCGTCGCGGCATAATGAGTGGATTCAGGTACGATGATTCTAAGTGAAATAAGTCACACAGGAAATGAAACATCATAAGATATCACTAATACACGGATTGAAAACTTGGTTACACATGAACTGAATTACAAAACAGAACAGGGTCTCAAATTTAGAAAACCAACTTATGCTTGCTTAAGGGGAAAGGTGAGTTGGGGTACTGCATAAAACCAGAGATAGAAATTAGCCCAGATACCTTTCCATAAGCCAAATATGTAATAGTCAAGACCTAACCCTTGCTCAAGGAAATGGACTAAACACCCCATATTCAACGCCTAGGAATACACCTGACTAGTAATAATCTTCAAACCCATGGATTTATATGTCTCCGTAAGAGAATGAAGCGTGTGTACAGCGGCATGAATGCAGCAGAGAAAATCCGATAAATCCCATTATCAAAATGAATTACACAAACAAAACCCAAGGACAGTGAAATAGAGAGCAATTCTTAAATAATTCATTCAGGGCTTGTGATGCAACCTGGATTTACCACATCTACACCCAGAGCTGAGTGAGACATAAGGTTGGGCACTTCGGGCTGATAGCATTGGTGAGGTTCGATGAGCAAATGCAGACCCTTTGAAGTCATACAGCATGGTACCCATTCCATGGGTCCCAACTCTCCAAGTTTAAGGGATTCTTCCTTCAGCTAAAACATGCATGGGAAACCCACAGTATTGTGCACCGTGTGACTGGCAAACGTTTTCAAATGCATCTCAGTTTTCGTCCCCTTTTACTCGGGTTCACCATTCCAGACCCTTTACGAACACTCTCCCCACTTGGAGAGTCAGTGCCTTTAACCTCCTGTTGGGCACAGTTTGCAATTTCTGCGCAAGATGAAAAGGAATAGGGAGAACCAATGAGAGACTAGCTGTAGGTGTCTGCACGGGCAAATTTAACGCTCATTTCCCACCAGGAAGAGGAATTAACCAAAGGCTCAGCATGCCGTGCCGGAACCAGATTAGGACCTGAGGCAATCCTGTGGGTTTGCGGCCAGCTCACAAGATAGCGAATTGAAGAAATAAGCTCAGGGGCACTGTAACTCACAAACCTGCAGAGTTATAAATGACAGCTATCGTCCAAAAATATATTGAAGGAAGACTGCGAAGACGACTTGAAAGTGGGCCAGAATTGCAGGAAAATGATTTCAGGGGGTAGACGGGAATTGCATTTAAAGCATAGGAAAAGAGGCAGAACGTCGACAATGATGCTCTTGGCCAAAAAGGGCGTATGCGTTTTTTCCTGAATATATTCAGGAAAAAACGCATACGCCCTTTTTGGCCAACCAAGCAAGCATGTTAAAGAAATCTGCACTACAATGAAGTCTCACTGTCCCCCGGTCAAAAGGGCCATCTGAAAAAAGTGTAAAATCCAGAAAGGCAGCACAGGCCATGGAGAACAGCGAGCCTTGTTATGCTGATGGGCAGGATATAAATTGCGAACTGCCACTCTGGAGAAGTGTATGGTGTTTCCCGGAACACCGAAAAAACAAAGCAACGGAGCCTACAGCACTTCCCCTTATGGTCCTATAGCTTAGGAAAATTATAAATCAAAAACACACAGCCACCCAAAAGTCTCGGGCGGCTCTGTTTACAAGAACCTCGTCTACGGTACAAGTTAAATATCCCAGAATGTGAAAAATGGATAAAGAATTTGTGGTACGTATGTACAGTGGAATATCACACAGCAATGAAATCTATGTCATCAGGCCCGTCGCGGCATAATGAGTGGATTCAGGTACGATGATTCTAAGTGAAATAAGTCACACAGGAAATGAAACATCATAAGATATCACTAATACACGGAATGAAAACTTGGCTACACATGAACTGAATTACAAAACAGAACAGGGTCTCAAATTTAGAAAACCAACTTATGCTTGCTTAAGGGGAAAGGTGAGTTGGGGTACTGCATAAAACCAGAGATAGAAATTAGCCCAGATACCTTTCCATAAGCCAAATATGTAATAGTCAAGACCTACCCCTTGCTCAACGAAATGGACTAAACACCCCATATTCAACGCCTAGGAATACACCTGACTAGTAAGAATCTTCAAACCCATGGATTTATATGTGTCCGTAAGAGAATGAAGCGTGTGTACAGCGGCATGAATGCAGCAGAGAAAATCCGATAAATCCCATTATCAAAATGAATTACACAAACAAAACCCAAGGACAGTGAAATAGAGAGCAATTCTTAAATAATTCATTCAGGGCTTGTGATGCAACCTGGATTTACCACATCTACACCCAGAGCTGAGTGAGACATAAGGTTGGGCACTTCGGGCTGATAGCATTGGTGAGGTTCGATGAGCAAATGCAGACCCTTTGAAGTCATACAGCATGGTACCCATTCCATGGGTCCCAACTCTCCAAGTTTAAGGGATTCTTCCTTCAGCTAAAACATGCATGGGAAACCCACAGTATGGTGCACCGTGTGACTGGCAAACGTTTTCAAATGCATCTCAGTTTTCGTCCCCTTTTACTCGGGTTCACCATTCCAGACCCTTTACGAACACTCTCCCCACTTGAAGAGTCAGTGCCCTTAACCTCCTGTTGGGCACAGTTTGCAATTTCTGCGCAAGATGAAAAGGAATAGGGAGAACGAATGAGAGACTAGCTCTAGGTGTCTGCACGGGCAAATTTAACGCTCATTTCGCACCAGGAAGAGGAATTATCAAAGGCTCAGCATGCCGTGCAGGAACCAGATTAGGGCCTGAGGCAATCCTGTGGGTTTGCGGCCAGCTCACAACATAGCGAGTTGAAGAAATGAGCTCAGGGGCACTGTACTCACAAACCTGCAGAGTTATAAATGACAGCTATCGTCCAAAAATATATTGAAGGAAGGCTGCGAAGACGACTTGTAAGTGGGGCAGAATTGCAGGAAAACGATTTCAGGGGGTAGACGGGAATTGCATTTAAAGCATAGGAAAAGAGGCAGAACCTCAACAATGATGCTCTTGGCCAAAAAGGGCGTATGCGTTTTTTCCTGAATATATTCAGGAAAAAACGCATACGCCCTTTTTGGCCAACCAAGCAAGCATGTTAAAGAAATCTGCACTACAATGAAGTCTCACTGCCCCCCAGTCAAAAGGGCCATCTGAAAAAAGTGTAAAATCCAGAAAGGCAGCACAGCCAATGGAGAACAGGGAGCCTTGTTATGCTGATGGGTGGGATGTGAATTGCCAACAGCCACTCTGGAGAAGTGTATGGTGTTTCCCGGAACACCGAAAAAACAAAGCTACGGAGCCTACGGCACTTCCACTTATGGTCCTATAGCTTAGGGAAATTAAAATCAAAAACACACAGCCACCCCAAAGTGTCGGACGGCTCTGTTTACAAGAACCTCGTCTACGGTACAAGTTAAATATCCCAGAATGTGAAAAATGGATAAAGAAGTTGTGGTACGTACGTACAGTGGAATATCACTCAGCAATGAAATCTATGTCATCAGGCCCGTCGCGGCATAATGAGTGGATTCAGGTACGATGATTCTAAGTGAAATAAGTCACACAGAAAATGAAACATCATAAGATATCTCTAATACACGGAATATAAACTTGGCTACACATGAACTGAATTACAAAACAGAACAGGGTCTCAAATTTAGAAAACCAACTTATGCTTGCTTAAGGGGAAAGGTGAGTTGGGGTGCTGCATAAAACCAGAGATAGAAATTAGCACAGATACCTTTCCATAAGCCAAATATGTAATAGTCAAGACCTACCCCTTGCTCAAGGAAATGGACTAAACACCCCATATTCAACGCCTAGGAATACACCTGACTAGTAAGAATCTTCAAACCCATGGATTTATATGTCTCCGTAAGAGAATGAAGCGTGTGTACAGCGGCATGAATGCAGCAGAGAAAATCCGATAAATCCCATTATCAAAATGAATTACACAAACAAAACCCAAGGACAGTGAAATAGAGAGCAATTCTTAAATAATTCATTCAGGGCTTGTGATGCAACCTGGATTTACCACATCTACACCCAGAGCTGAGTGAGACATAAGGTTGGGCACTTCGGGCTGATAGCATTGGTGAGGTTCGATGAGCAAATGCAGACCCTTTGAAGTCATACAGCATGGTACCCATTCCATGGGTCCCAACTCTCCAAGTTTAAGGGATTCTTCCTTCAGCTAAAACATGCATGGGAAACCCACAGTATGGTGCACCGTGTGACTGGCAAACGTTTTCAAATGCATCTCAGTTTTCGTCCCCTTTTACTCGGGTTCACCATTCCAGACCCTTTACGAACACTCTCCCCACTTGGAGAGTCAGTGCCTTTAACCTCCTGTTGGGCACAGTTTGCAATTTCTGCGCAAGATGAAAAGGAATAGGGAGAACCAATGAGAGACTAGCTCTAGGTGTCTGCACGGGCAAATTTAACGCTCATTTCCCACCAGGAAGAGGAATTAACCAAAGGCTCAGCATGCCGTGCCGGAACCAGATTAGGGCCTGACAATCGTGCGGGTTTGCAGCCAGCTCACAAGATAGCGAGTTGAAGAAAGGAGCTCAGGGGCACTGTAACTCACAAACCTGCAGAGTAATAAATGACAGCTATCGTCCAAAAATATATTGAAGGAGGTCTGCAAAGACGACGTGTAAGCGGGACAGATTTGCAGGAAAACGATTTCAGGGGGTAGACGGCAATTGCATTTAAAGCATAGGAAAAGAGGCAGAAAGTCAACAATGATGCTCTTGGCCAAAAAGGGCGTATGCGTTTTTTCCTGAATATATTCAGGAAAAAACGCATACGCACTTTTTGGACAACCAAGCAAGCATGTTAAAGAAATCTGCACTACAATGAAGTCTCACTGCCCCCCGGTCAAAAGGGCCATCTGAAAAAAGTGTAAAATCCAGAAATGCAGCACAGGCCATGGAGAACAGGGAGCCTTGTTATGTTGATGGGCGGGATGTAAATTGCCAACAGCCACTCTGGACAAGTGTATGGTGTTTCCCGGAACACCTAAAAAACAAAGCAACGAAGCCTACGGCACTTCCACTTATGGTCCTATAGCTTAAGGAAATTAAAATCAAAAACACACAAACACCCCAAAGTTTCGGACGGCTCTGTTTACAAGAACCTCGTCTACGGTTCAAGTTAAATATCCCAGAATGTGAAAAATGGATAAAGTAGTAGTGGTACCTACATACAATGGAAAATCACACAGCAATGAAATCTATGTCATCAGGCCCGTCGCGGCATAATGAGTGGATTCATGTACAAAGATTCTAAGGGAAATAAGTCACACAGAAAATGAAACATCATAAGATATCACCAATACACGGAATGTAAACTTGGCTGCACATGAACTGAATTACAAAACAGAACAGGGTCTCAAATTTAGAAAAACAACTTATGCTTGCTTAAGGGGAAAGGTGAGTTGGGGTGCTGCATAAAACCAGAGATAGAAATTAGCACAGATACCTTTCCATAAGCCAAATATGTAATAGTCAAGACCTACCCCTTGCTCAACGAAATGGACCAAACAACACATATTAAACGCCTAGGAATACACCTGACTAGTAAGAATATTCAAACCCATGGATTTATATGTCTCCATAAGAGAATCAAGCGTGTGTACAGCTGCATGAAGGCAGCAGAGAAAATCCGATAAATCCCATTATCAAAATAAATTGAAAAACAAAATACAATGACAGTGAAATAGAGAGCAATTCTTAAATAATTCATTCAGGGCTTGTGATGCAACCTGGATTTACCTCATCTACACCCAGAGCTGAGTGAGACATAAGGTTGGACACTTCGGGCTGATAGCATTGGTGAGGTTCGATGAGCAAATGAAGACCCTTTGAAGTCATACTGCATGGTACCCATTCCATGGGTCCCAACTCTCCAGGTTTAAGCGATTCTTCCTTCAGCTAAAACATGCATGGGAAACCCACAGTATGGTGCACCGTGTGACTGGCAAACGTTTTCAAATGCATCTCAGTTTTCGTCCCCTTTTACTCGGGTTCACCATTCCAGAACGTTTACTAACACTCTCCCCACTTGGAGAGTCAGTGCCTTTAACCTCCTGTTTGGCACAGTTTGCAATTTCTGCACAAGATGAACAGGAATAGGGAGAACCAATGAGAGACTAGCAGTAAGTGTCTGCACGGGCAAATTTAATGCTCATTTCCCACCAGGAAGAGGAATTAACCAAAGGATCAGCATGCCGTGCCGGAAACAGATTAGGGCCTGAAGCAATCCTTCGGGTTTGCGCCCAGCTCACAAGTTGCGAGTTGAAGAAAGGAGCTCAGGGGCACTGTAACTCACAAACATGCAGAGTTATAAATGACAGCTATCGTCCAAAAATATATTGAAGGAAGGCTGCGAAGACGACTTGTAAGCGGGGCAGAATTGCAGGAAAACGATTTCAGGGGGTAGACGGGAATTGCATTTAAAGCATAGGAAAAGAGGCAGAACGTCGACAATGATGCTCTTGGCGAAAAAGGGTGTATGCGTTTTTTCCTGAATTTATTGAGGAAAAAAAGCATATGCGCTTTTTGGCCAACCAAGCAAGCATGTTAAAGAAATCTGCACTACAATGAAGTCTCACTGCCCCCCGGTCAAAAGGGCCATCTGAAAAAAGTGTAAAATCCAGAAAGGCAGCACAGGCCATGGAGAACAGCGAGCCTTGTTATGCTGATGGGCGGGATGTAAATTGCCAACAGCCAGTCTGGAAAAATGTATGGTGTTTCCGGGAACATCTAAAAAACAAAGCAACGGAGCCTATGGCACTTCCCCTTATGGTCCTATAGCTTAGGAAAGTTAAAATCAAAAACACACAGCCACCCCAAAGTGTCGGACGGCTCTGTTTACAAGAACCTCGTCTACGGTACAAGTTAAATATCCCAGAATGTGAAAAATGGATAAAGAAGTTGTGGTACGTACGTACAATGGAATATCACTCAGCAATGAAATCTATATCATCAGGCCCGTCGCGGCATAATGAGTGGATTCAGGTATGATGATTCTAAGTGAAATAAGTCACACAGAAAATGAAACATCATAAGATATCACTACTACACGGAATGTAAACTTGGCTACACATGAACTGAATTACAAAACAGAACAGGGTCTCAAATTTAGAAAACCAACTTATGCTTGCTTAAGGGGAAAGGTGAGTTGGGGTGCTGCATAAAACCAGAGATAGAAATTAGCACAGATACCTTCACATAAGCCAAATATGTAATAGTCAAGGCCTACCCTTTGCGCAATGAAATGGACTAAATACCCCATATTCTACGCCTAGGAATACACCTGACTGGTAAGAATCTTCAAACCCATGGATTTATATGTCTCCATTAGGGAATGAAGCGTGTGTACAGCAACATGAATGCAGCAGAGAAAATCCGATAAATCCCATTATCAAAATGAATTACAAAAACCAAACACAAGGACAGTAAAATAGAGAGCAATTCTTAAATAATTCATTCAGGCTTGTGATGCAACCTGGATTTACCACATCTACACCCAGAGCTGAGTGTGACATAAGGTTGGGCACTTCAGGCTGATAGCACTGGTGAGGTTCGATGAGCAAATGCAGACCCTTTGAAGACATACTGCATGGTACCCATTCCATGGGTCCCAAATCTCCAGTTATAAGGGATTCTTCCTTCAGCTCAAAACATGCATGGGAAACCCACAGTATGGTGGACCGTGTGACCGGCAAACGTTTTCAAATGCATCTCAGTTTTCCTCCCCTTTTACACAGGTTCACCATTCCAGACCCTTTACTCACACTCTCCCCACTTGGAGAGTCAGTGCCTTTAACCTCCTGTTGGGCACAGTTTGCAATTTCTGCGCAAGATGAACAGGAATAGGGAGAACCAATGAGAGACTAGCTGTAGGTGTCTGTACGGGCAAATTTAACGCTCATTTCCCACCAGGAAGAGGAATTAACCAAAGGTTCAGCATGCCCTGCTGGAACCAGATAAGGGCCTGAAGCAATCCTGCGGGTTTGCGGCCAGCTCACAAGTTAGCGAGATGAAGAAAGGAGCTCAGGGGCACTGTAACTCACAAACCTGCAGAGTTATAAATGACAGCTATCGTCCAAAAATATATTGAAGTATGTCTGCGAAGAGGACTTAGAATTTGGGCAGAAATTCAGGAAAACGATTTCAGGGGGTAGACTGGAATTGCACTTAAAGCCTAGGAAAAGACGGAGAACAGCGACAATGATGCACTTGGCCAAAAAGGGCGTATGCGTTTTTTCCTGAATATAATCAGGAAAAAACGCATATGCCCTTTTTGGCCAACCAAGCAAGCGTGTAAAGAAATCTGCACTAAAATGAAGTCTCTCTGCCCCCCGGTCAAAAGGGCCATCTGAAAAAAGTGTAAAATCCAGAAAGGCAGGACAGGCCATGGAGAAGAGGGAGCATTGTTATCCTGATGGTCGGCATGTGAATTGCCAACAGCCACTCTGGAGAAGTGTATGGTATTTCCTGAAACACATAAGAAACAAAGCAACACAGCCTATGGCACTTCCACTTATGGTCCTATAGCTTAGGGAAATTAAAATCAAAACCACACAGGCACCCCAAAGTTTGGAACGGCTCTGTTTACAAGAACCTCTTGTACGGTACAAGTTAAATATCCCAGAGGGCGAAAAATGGATAAAGAAGTTGTGGTTCTTACGTACAATGGAATATCACTCAGCAATGAAATCTATGTCATCAGGCCCGTAGCGGCATAATGAGTGGATTCAGGTACGATGATTCTACGTGCAATAGGTCACACAGAAAAAGAAACATCATAAGATATCACTAATACACGGAATGTAAACTTGGCTACACATGAAATGAATTACAAAACAGAACAGTGTCTCAAATTTAGAAAACCAACTTATGCTTGCTTTTTGGGAAAGGTGAGTTCGGGTGCTGCATAAAAACAGAGATTGAAATTAGCACTGATACCGTTCCATAAGCCAAATATGTAATAGACAAGACCTACTGCTTGCTCAACGAAATGGGCTCAACACCCCATATTCAACGCCTAGGAATATACCTGCCTAGCAAGAGTCTTAAAACCCATGGATTTATATGTGTCCATAAGAGAATCCAGCGTGTGTTCAGTGGCCTAAAGGCAACAGTGAAAATCCGATAAATCACATTATCAAAATAAATTTCAAAAACAAAACACAATGACAGTGAAATAGAGAGCAATTCTTAAATAATTCACTCAGGGCTTCTGATGCAACCTGGATTTACCACATGTACACCCAGTGCTGGGGAGACATAAGGCCGGACACTTCGCCCAGATAGTATTGTTGAGGTTCGGTGAGCAATTGCAGACCCTTTGAAGTCATACTGCATGGTACCCATTCCAAGGGTCCCAACTCTCCAGGTTTAAGGGATTCTTCCTTCCGCTACATCATGTATGGGAAACCCAGAGTATGGTCCACCATGTGATTGGGAAACGTTTTCAAATGCATCTCAGTTTTCGTCCCTTTATACTCGGGTTCACCATTCCAGATGCTTAACTAACACTCTCCCCACTTGGAGAGTCAGTGCCTTTAACCTCCTGTTTGTCACAGTTTGCAATTTCTGCGCAAGATGAACAGGAATAGGGAGAACCAATGAGAGACTAGCTGTAGGTGTCTGCACGGGCAATTTAATGCTCATTTCTCACCAGGAAGTGGAATTAACCAAAGGCTCAGAATGCCGTGCCGGAACCAGATTAGGGCCTGAAGCAATACTGCGGGTGTGCAGGCAGCTCACAAGATAGCGAGTTGAACAAAGGAGCTCAGGGGCACTGTAATTCACAAACCTGCAGAGTTATAAATGACAGCTATCGTCCAAAAATATATTGAAGGAAGGCTGCGAAGAGGACTTGAAAGCGGGGCAGAATTCCAGGAAAACGATTTCAGGAGGTAGACGGGAAATGCACTGAAAGCATAGGAGAAGAGGCAGAACCTCGACAATGATGCACTTGTTCAAAAAGTGCATATGCGTTTTTTCCAAGGTCCTCCTTAAAGAGGGTAGGGGGCTCCCAGCATTCTTCAGTGGCCAACAGAGGGCCCACATCGCCAACGTGACGTGAGCCAGCCAGGCAGGAGTGACCTCACATCAGAGGGCCCACCTCACAGAAGGGTAAGGGACCCAGCCATTATCAGACTCTCACCAGAGGGCCCACATCAGCAAGGGGATGGGAACCAGGCAGGAGTGTCTTCACACCCGTGGGGCCACATCATCGCAAGTTGAGGTACCCAGCACATGTGGCCTCAAACCAGAGGACCCACATCTCCATGGGTCTCGGAGCGAGGCAGGCAGGATGAACCTCAAAACACGTGGCCCATTGTATAAAAAAGGTGAGGAATCCAGCAGTTGGAACATCCCAGCAGGCGGCCCAGAGCACCGAGGCTATGGGATCCAGGCAATGATGAACTCACAACAGAGGGCCCTCATCATGAAACTGTGAGCAACCTAGCCATTGTGACCTCAGAGCACAAGGCCCACATCCCCATGGGGAAGCGAACCAAGCAGGAGTGTCATCGCACCAGTGGGCACACATCAGAAAATGTGGGGAGCCCAGCAGTTAGGGCCTGATGCCAGAGGGCCCTCATCACCGAGGAGAGGAGGCTCCCAGCAGGCTCCAACTGCTACAAGAGGGCCAACGTCGCCAATGCGGGGTGTGCCAGCCAGGCAGGAGTGACCTCAGAGCAGAGGGCCAACCTCAAAAAAGTGTGAGGAACCCAAAGAGGATTAGACTCTCACCAGAGGGCCCACATCACCAAGAGGATCAGAACCAGGCAGGACTGTCTTCACACCAGGGTGACCACATCATAGAAAGGTGAGGAACCCAGCACATGTGGCCTAAACCAGAAGACCCACATCTCCAAGGGGCTCGGAGTGAGGCATGCAGGAGTAGCCTCACAACACAGGGCCCATAGAATAAAAAAGCTGAGGAATCCTGCAGTGGGAACCTCCCAGCAGGCGGCCCAGAGCACCGAGTCTATGCGATCCAGGCTGCAGTGAACTCACAGCAGAGGGCCCATATCATGAAACTGTGAGCAACCCAGCCATTGGGACCTCACAGCAGAAGGCCCACATCCCCATGGGGTTGGGAACATGGCAAGAGTGTCCTCGCACCACTTAGCACGTATCAGAAAAAGTGGGTACCCAGCAGTTACGGCCTGACGCTAGAGAGCCCTCATCACCGAGGGGAGGTGGCTCCCAGCAGGCTCCAACTGCCACAAGAGGGCCGATGTCGCCAAGGCGGGGTGTGCCAGCCAGTCAGTAGTGACCTCACAGCAGAGGGCCCACCTCACAGAAGGGTGAGGAACCCAGCCAGGATCAGACTCTCACCAGAGGGCCCACATCACCAAGGGGATAGAAACCAGGCAGGAGTGTCCTCACACCAGCGGGGCCACATCATCGAAAGGTGAGGGACCCAGCACACGTGGCCTCAAACCAGAGGACACACATCACCAAGGGGCTGGGAGTGAGTCAGGCAGGAGGAGTCTCCAAACAGAGGGCCCATAGAAGAGAAAAGGTGAGGAATCCCGCAGTTGGAACCTCCCCGCAGGCGGCCAGGAGCAGCGAGGCTATGGGATCCAGGCCGGAGTGAACTCACACCAGAGGGCCCTCATCATGAAACTGAGCCACCCACCGTTGGGACCTCAGAGCAGAAGGCCCATATTCCCATGGGGTTGGAAACCTGGCAGGAGTGTACTCACACCACAGGGCGCACATCAGAAAATTTTGGGAGCCCAGGAGTTAGAGCCTGACGCCAGAGGGCCCTCATTACCGAGGGGAGGAGACTCCCAGCAGGCACCAACTCCCAACTGAGGGCCCACGTCGCCAAGGTGACGTGTGCCAGTCAGGCAGGAGTGACCTCACAGCAGAGGGCCTACCTCACAGAAGGGTGAGGAAACCAGCCAGGATAAGACTCTCACCAGAGAGCCCACATCACCAAGGGGACCGGAACAAGGCAGGAGTGTCCTCACACCAGTGTGGCCACATTATAGAAAGGTGACGAACCCAGCACATGTGGCCTAAACCAGAGGACCCATATTTCCAAGGTGCTCCGAGTGAGGCAGGCAGGAGTAGCCTAACAACACAGGGCCCACAGAATAAAAAATGTGAGGAATCCAGCAGTTGGAACCTCCCAGCAGGTGGCCCAGAGTACGGAGCCTATGTGATCCAGGCCACAGTGAACTCACAGCAGAGGGCTCACATCATGACACTGTGAGCAACCCAGCTGGTGGGACCTCAGAGCAGAAGGCCCACATCCCCATGGGGATGGGAACGTGGCAGGAGTGTACTCGCACGACAGGGCACATATCAGAAAATTTTGGGAGCCCATGAGTTAGGGCCTGACGCCAGAGGGCCCTCATTACCGAGGGGAGGAGACTCCCAGCAGGCACCAACTCCCAACTGAGGACCCACATTGCCAAGGTGATGTGTGCCAGCCAGGCAGGAGTGACCTCACAGCAGAGGGCCCACCTCCCAGAAGGGTGAGGAATCCAGCCAGGATCAGACTCTCACCAGAGGGCCCCCATCACCAAGGGGATGGGAACCAGGCAGGAGTGTCCTCACACCAGTGGGGCCACATCAATAAAGGTGAGGAAACCGGCACATGTGGCCTCAAACCAGAGGACCCACATCACAAAGGGGCTGGGAGTGAGTCAGGAAGGAGGAGCATGAAAACACAGGACCCAAAGAATAAAAATGGTAAGGAATCCAGCAGTAGGAACCTCCCAGCAGGCGGCTCAGAGCACAGAGTCTATGGGATCTAGGCCTGAGTGAACTAACACCAGAGAGCCAACATCCTGAAACTGTGAACAACACAGGTGTTGGGACCATAAAGCAGAAGGCACATGGGGATGGGAACCTGGCAGGAGTGCCCTCACACCACTTAGCACGTATCAGAAAATGTGGGTAACCAGCAGTTAGGGCCTGATGCCAGAGGGTCTCATCACTGAGGGGAGGAGGCTCCCAGCGGGCTCCAACTGCCACCAGAGGGCCGACGTCGCCAAGGCGGGGTGTGTCAGCCAGGCAGGAGTGACCTCAGAGAAGAGGGCCCACCTCACAGAAGTGTGAGGAGCCCAACCAGGATCAGACTCTCACTGGAGGGCTCACATCACCAAGGGGATGGGAACCAGGCAGGAGTGTCTGCACACCAGTGGGGCCACATCTGCGAAAGGTGAGGAACCCAGCACATGTGGCCTCAAACCAGAGGACACACATCACCAAGGGGCTGGGAGTGAGGCAGGTGTCTGGAGGGGCACATTTAACTCTAATTTCCCACCAGGAAGAGGAATTAACCAAAGGCTCAGAGTGCCGTGCGGGACCCTGATTACGGCCTGAAGCAAACCTGCGGTTCTGTGGCCAGCTTTCAAGGAAACGAGTTAAGAAAGGAAATCACAGGCACTGTAATTCACAAACCTGCAGAGTTATAAATGACAGCTATTGGCAAAAATATATTGAAGTAAGTCTGCACAGAGGACTTGAAAACGAGGCAGAATTGCAGGAATCATATTTCAGGAGGTAGATTGGAATTGCATTTAAAGCATGTGAAAAGCGGCAGATCTTTGACAGTGATGCACTTGGACAAAAAGTGCGTATACATTTTTTCCTGAATATATTCAGGAAAAAACGCATATGCCCTTTGTGGCCAACCAAGAATTCGAGCAATGGAAATCCGCACTACAATGAACTCTCATTTCCCATTCGTCAAAAGAGCCATCTGAAAAAAGTGTAAAACCCAGAAACACAGGACAGGCCATGGAGAACAGGGAGCCTTGTTATGCTGATGGACGGATTGTAAATTGCCAACAGACACTCTGGTGATGTTTATAGTGTATGCTGAAACATCTAAAAAACAAAGCTACAGAGCCTAGGGCACTTCCACTTTTGGCCCTATAGCTTAGGAAAATTAAAATCAACAAGACACAGCCAACACAATATCCAGGGCTGCTGTGTTTACAAGAACCTTGAGTCCAGTACAAATTAAATATCCCAGAAAGAAAAAAATGGATAAAGGAGTTGTCCTACTTACGTACAACGGAATATCACTCAGCAATGAAATCAATGTCATCAGGCCTGTAGCAGCAAATTGAGTGGATTTAAGTATGATGATTCTAAGAGAAATATGTCACACAGAGAAACATAATTATCATAAGATATCACAAATAGAGGGAGTGTAAACTTGGCTACACATAAACTGAATTACAAAACCGAGCAGAGTCTCACATTTAGATAAAAACGTATGCTTGCTTAACGGGAAAGTTGAGTTGGGGTGCTGTATAAAACCAGAGATTGAAATGAGCACACATACCGTTCCATAAGCCAAATATGTAATAGACAAGACCTACTCTTTGCTCAACGAAATAGACTAATCCATGGTGTATCACCTCACACCTGTTAGAATGGGCATCATCAGAAAATCTACAAACAACAAATGCTGGAAAGGGTGCGGAGATAAGGAACCCTCTTCCACTATTGTTGGGAATGTAAATTGATGCAGTCACTGTGGAGAACATTATGGAGTTTCTTATAAAACTAAGAATAGAATTACCATATAATACAGCAATCCCACTACTGGGCATATACCCAGACAAAACCATAAAACGAAAAGAGACATTCACCGCAATGTTCATTGCATCACTATTTACAATATCCAGGTAATGGAAGCAACCTAAATGCCCACAGACAGACGAATGCATAAAGATGAGGTACATATATAAAATGGAATATTTCTAAGCCATAAAAAGGAATGAAATTGGGTCATTTGTAGAGACGTTGATGGATCTAGAGACTGTCATACAGAGTGAAGTAAGTCAGAAAGAGAAAAACAAATCCTGTATATAAATGCATATATGTGGAACCTAGAAAAGTTGTACAGATGAAGCGTTTTGCAAGGCAGAAATAGAGCAACAGATGTAGACAACAAACGTATGGACACCAAGGGGGGAAAGCTGTTAGGGGGGTGGTGGTGGGAGGAGTTGAGAGATTGGGATTGGCATGTATACATTTCTATGTATAAAATAGGTAACCAAAAAGAACCTGCTGTATAAAAAAATAAAATAAAATTCAAAATTACAAAAAGTAAAACAGAAAAAATATTCTTCCCTTCACATACATGTATTTATATGAATAAATTATTTCCATGCTTATATCTGTAAATACAAAAAAGAGGAATAAAATCTACCTTGAACCAAAAACGAAAAAAAGAAAAAAAAACAGAACCCACCAGTTACACAGAGGAAAACCGTATCAGGGCCCTTGCTCCAGTTGTAAACAATTCTGAAGTTGGTCAGTGGTGGGGAATCATCTCCCATTCAGCCAGCATGCCCCACGCAACAAGCGTCCTCATTGCAAAGCTGGGGGCCCGTGCCGAGGCATCTGTGAGTAAACGTGGGCCGAGCCCCAGGCCAGCTGCTGCAGAAATGTTCCCACCCTTCCCAGGTAAAACACCTGAATATGTACAAGGACTTGAAAGCCTAGAGGAAGGGCCATGGAGCCACATGAGCGACAGCATGCCAGCCGACTTGGTGCCTGCAGGCCAGACAGGATGGTCCTGGCCCTGGGTGCTCTTCTGGAAGCTTTCCATTTCCCTGCCTGAGATACCCCTCCTGTCCCGGCCCCCACTGCTTTCTTCCTTACTCACCTCTGCCCAGGGAGAAATTCCAGCGGCAGGTATGGGTGGCACATCCTCTTCTTTAGCAGGTGGCATCTTGGCAACTGCTGCAGAAAGTCCAGCAGAGCCCCACTCACACTGGGCAACCCACAAAGCCGTGGCCTCTCACTCCCTCCCACCAGTCCAGCCCCGAGACTGCTGACAGGGCAGAAAATGGCGTCAGGCACAGCTGCAGGTGCTCTTGCTGCCTGGAGCGGTGTTTATATTGATCTCAACCCAGGCACACCTGGGGAGGTCTGGCCGGCACGGTCGGGCTTCCCAGGCCAGCCAATAATCACCCCTCAGGGGCTCACAGTTGCAGAAACTGGAACTTGCTGAATCGGCCAGGTCCAAGGAACAGGTGTGGGCTCCTGAGAGTCAGGATGGACAAGGGGCTGCAGCTCTGGCTTGTTTTCTAATTATATTATCTGGCCCATGAGTGGGAGACAACTTCAAGAAAACCCTCTCCTAATGAGAGGAACCCAGGAGTCAGGGAGAGGAGGGGTGGGTGGTGGGTGGAGACAGAGGCCTGGTGCCCCGGGTGCAGTGGAAGTCTCTGGAAGACCAGGTGGAGGGAGGCCACACAGAGTGATGCCCAGGGTCACAGACCTGTCGGAGCTGCTGTTTGTTAGTTCAAGTCCTGCTCTGAGGTGCTCTGTGTCAGATCTGAGTGACAGGTGAGCTGGGAGTGCTCTGCAATGAGGGCGATGTGCATGGCTCCTGTGTGCCCAGCCCTGCCACGGTACCTGAAAGGGTTGCTCTGTATCCTGGGAGGGGCCTGACCACGAGAGCCCCGTGGGCTGGGGTGGGGGTGGGGTACCTGCCCAGGTGAGCTCCATATCCTGGGATTGGCCTGACCTCGAGAGCCCCATGGGCTGCTGGAGTCCTGGTAAAAGATGTCAGGACAGTCAGTGAAGCCACCGAGGATATACCTCCAGTAGTTCCTAAACCCTACACCCTGCTGGTCATTCTACTAACCACCAGGACATGGTATTCTGTATTAGTCTTCAATGAAGCCTTCTTTTGTATTCTATTAGTCCCAGAGTCACAAGAAATTTTGGCTTGTGAGTGGCAGGACTCAACATACAACTAAAACAATACTTCCGGGCCGTCTTGCCCCAAGGGTTCAAAAATTCCCACACCATCTTTGGGGAAAGCTCAGCTAAAGACCTAAAAGTTCTACCTCTGGAAAAGGAAACACTCCTTCAATATGCAGACGACATTCTGATCGCCAGCCCTACTAAGGAGACCTCTGAACTACCAAGCCAATAAAGGATACAAGTTGTCCAAGAAAAAGCTCAAATATCACAGACTATGGTGACCTGCGTGGGCTGCATTCTCACAGAAGGTCGGAGAAGCCCATCCCAGGAAAGGGAAGAAACAATTTACAGCCTTACCCATTTCTAAAACTAGAAGACAGCTTAGGGGTTCCTGGGGAGGCCAGGGTTTGCTGCTTCTGGATCCCTAACTACAGTCTACTAGCTGGGCCTCTATATGAAACACTGAAAGAAAAAGATGATGATCCTTTTGAATAGAATCCAGAAGTGGCCTTTCAAGAATGGAAAGAGCAGTCAATTCAGACCCTTGCCCTGGAACTCCCTAATTTAGCTAAACCCTTTGACCTTTACATTCCTAGTGAAATTTGAATGGCCATTGGAGTATTAGTGCAAAACCTGGGACCACTTGAAATGGAACAATGCAAGAATGCCATCCAGGTAGGATAAACTACGGTCACCAAGGGGCTTGGCCCACCGCCACATCTGGCCAAGATACTGGCAGTATCTGAAAACCTGGAAATCAGCAGCCCAAAAGGCCACCTCCCTCCTAAGGGAAAAGGACCCCACGTGGTGATCCTAACCCCCAACCATGCCCTGAAGTTGCAGGGTTTGCTCCGTGGGCACACTGACCTTGAGTGAGGAGGTCCTCCAACTCCAACCTCCAGAGAGATAACTGGGGCAAAGGGGCACCATGACGACTCGTGTGACCATCACTTGACCTGGAGTTTCTCTCATAAAACAACAAGAGTGTGTCCCAAAAGAGTAGACTACTGCTTGCAGGACTTACTGCACCCAGAGGGGAGGTAATAATCTTGGCAGGGGAACAGTATATCACGCTGTCACCATAGAAAAGCCTACAGACACTGTGATGATGGTGGCCAATAAGACCGGCTGGACTCCTGTTTACTTCAAAAGGCTGTTGACTCAGTGGCCATCATGGTCCTTCATCACCACTGACCCTGGACTGTCTGGGAGTTGAGCAGTCAGGGTGCTGACACCTGGTGCTGTTTTTACGTTAATTCAGGGGCCTAACTGAAGAAAGCACAGACTACTGGTCAGAGCATCAAGGCTGGCAGAAACGGTCAGCCTAAGGTGGCCGAACAAATGTGGGGCGGGGTGAAACTGGACCTCACAGCGTCACTGCACATCTCCTTCCTGGACCCTTAAAGGTCATTAGAATCTATAACACTACCAATACTTGTGCTCAGGCGGACGAGCAGGGAGGCAGGAGGCCTGCGGACAATCAACGTCACCTGGAGGCTGCTGGGGAGAAGTTCTGACCCTCGCCCACGGGTATGAGGGCTCCTAACTCAGCACTCAGCAGTTACAGATGAAGGGTCTGCACCCTCAGCACTCTAAGAATGAGGAAGGGGACAAAATGCAGAAGAGGGGTTTGTCCCAGGCAAAGCCCATTAAAAATCCCTGGGAGATAAAAATAGAATCTGGGCAATAAAATAAAGTCTAACCTTTTTTATCCTTTGTGCTTTGTCTAATTTCACGTGCTCCTAGGGTCCCGCATACAGAGGTTCAACAGCCGGCACTTCAGACCAGATTTCCTAGTGCAGAATGGCTGGGTCGACACTTCAGCTCCTGGAGCACAGTGCAGACTCCGCGATATAGAGCCTGAGCTGCAGCCAACCGGGCCCTCGAGAGCTCCGCCCCCTCCCTCCCACTGACTCTGACAGGATCTCTACACAGCAGCCCAGCCCACAGCCCACAGGATAGCACATGCTCTCACCTCTGCATTCTCTGATCAAAATATAAAGTTTCCTTTGCTTCTGAACCAAACTCAGTCTCGATCTGTTGGCTCCAATGACACTGGGCAGGGGGACACTTGTTGGGGTCCACTCTGGAGGATCAGTAACAGAAATTGAGAACATTGTAACTTCAATGAACAGATGTGTGAGCCAAACTGTAATTAACATAGAACAGTGTATAAGGCTCGGGTAAAATAAGATGTTTCTAACACTTCCATTTGATATTTCCATCACTTTATTATAAGCAAGTTCAGTGAAAGGTTTGTCTTATTTGTCAGGTCAATACTAGAGAAACGAAGTGATTTCTTTCCAAGGATGTACATCTAATAATCTTGGTTAAAGCTTCAATCTTGTTTTAAATGCTTTTCCATTGAAAATGATACCTCTCTTTCAGCTCCCCCATTTCTGAGAAGTATAAAATCTTATAATTTATTATTACCAAAGGGGAAAGGTGGGAGGAGGGATAAATTAACAGTTTGGGATTAACACATACACACTGCTATGTATAAAATCGATCATCAACAAGGAACTACTGTACAGCACAGGGAACTACACTCAATATTTTGCAATAACCTATAAGGGGAAATAATCTGAAAAAAGAATAGATATTTTTATTGACATCATCTATTAATGACAGTTAAAATGGAACCTAACGGAAGCCGGTGGTGAGTGCTTCTGACCCTGAAGACTTCAATCATCTAAAGTTTGGACTCTGCCTACTTCCCAAGGCCCTTAATGAACATATGTGTAGCCGTAGCTTAAAAAATTCCCCAGTTTGGGTTGTGGAGAGACAGTGATTTTGAAAAAGCCCTGGTGTTCTCCTCACATGAATGGGACACTTCCTACAGCTAAAATATGCCTGTCACACCCAGAAGATGGTATACCGTCTGATCGGGAAGAGTTTGGAAAAGGCATCTCATCTCCTCATCTCCTGGTGCTCGGGTTCACCCCTCCAGCGTCTTTACGAACAGTCTTCCCACTTGGAGATGTCAGCACTGTCAACATCCTGTTGCATACAGTTTGGAATTTGTCCAGAGAATGAAGCAGAAGGAGGAGGAACAATGAGAGACAAGTCCTAGGTGTTCGGACAGGCACATGTCACTCTAATTTCCAATCAGGAAGACGAATTGACTAAAAGCTAGGGTTGCCCATGGAAACAGAATAGGGCTTGAGGAAATCCCGCTGCTTTGTGGCCAGTTCCCATAAACACAAGTTGAAAAATGGAACTCAGGGCCGCTAAAATTCACGAAACTGCAGAGTTGAAAATATCTCTCACTGAAAAATGTCTTGAGGAAAGTCAGAGAAAAGGACTTGTAAGCAACGGAGAATGGCAGGAAAGGGATTGGAAGAGGTAGAAAGGACTCGCCATTAAGCACAAGAAAAGGGGCTGAACATTGCCAACATTGCAGTTGGCCAAAAAGGGTGTATGCGTCTTTTTCTGTATATATTCAAGAAAACGGCATACACTTTTTTAGCCAACCAAACAGGTGGGCACTGGAAATCAGTACTACAAAACATATCACTTCGCATCAGTCAGAAGAGCCTTCCTCATAAAGTGTAAACACCAGAAATGCAGGACAGGGCAAGGAGAAAAGGGAGCCCTGTGAGGCTTATAGTGGAAATGTATATTGCCAATGGTCACTCTTGAGAAGTGTATTGTGTTTACTAAAGCATCTAAAAAATGAGCTACAGAGCACAGGGCACTTGCACTCATGGACGTATATCTTGGGAAAGACAAAAATGGAGAGGGCACAGGCACCCCAATGTTTACCGCCTCTCTGTTTCAAAGATCCTCGACTAGGATATAATTTATATGTCTCTGGAGGGAAAAAATGGATAGAGGTGTGGCACTTATGTAGAGTGGAATATTACTCAGCCTGAAAATCAGTGAAATATGGCCAGTTGTAACAACCCCAGAGTAGTTACGTATGATCATTCAAAGTCACATAATTCAAAAAGAAAAAGACATACGATATTACTAATACATGGAATGTAAACGTGGCTACAAAGTACCTGAATTACAAAACGGAATGGGGTCTCAAATTTAGAAGACCAACTTATGTTTGCTTAAGGAAAAAGGAGAGTTGGGGAGCTGCATAAAACCAGAGATTGAAATTAGCACAGATACCGTTCGATAAGCCAAATATGTAATAGAAAAAACCTACTCCCTGGTCAACGAAATGGACTCAACACGCCATATTCAACACCTACGAATACACCTGACTAGTAAGAATCTTCAAACTCATGGATTTATATGTGTCCGTAAGAGAATCAAGCGTGAGTACAGCGGCATGAACACAGCAGTGAAAATGCGATAAATCCCATTATGAAAATAAATTACAAAAACAAAACACAATGAGAGTGAAATAGAGAGCAATTCTTAAATAATTCATTCAGGGCTTGTGATGCAACCTGGATTTACCACATCTACACCCAGAGCTGAGTGAGACATAAGGTTGGGCACTTCGGGCTGATAGCATTGTTGAGATTCGATGAGCAAATGCAGACCCTTTGAAGTCATACTGCATGGTACCCATTCCATGGGTCCCAACTCTCCAGGATTAAGGGATTCTTTCTTCAGCTAAAACATGCATGGGAAACCCACAGTATGGTGCACCGTGTGACCAGGAAAGGTTTTCAAATGCATCTCAGTTTTCGTCCCCTTTTACTCGGGTTCACCATTCCAGAACGTTTACTAACACTCTCCCCACTTGGAGAGTCAGTGCCTTTAACCTCCTGTTTGGCACAGTTTGCAATTTCTGCGCAAGATGAACAGGAATAGGGAGAACCAATGAGAGACTAGCAGTAAGTGTCTGCACGGGCAAATTTAATGCTCATTTCCCACCAGGAAGAGGAATTAACCAAAGGATCAGCATGCCGTGCCGGAACCAGATTAGGGCCTGAATCAATCCTGCGGGTTTGCGCCCAGCTCACAAGTTGCGAGTTGAAGAAAGGAGCTCAGGGGCACTGTAACTCACAAACATGCAGAGTTATAAATGACAGCTATCGTCCAAAAATATATTGAAGGAAGGCTGCGAAGACGACTTGTAAGTGGGGCAGAATTGCAGGAAAACGATTTCAGGGGGTAGACGGGAATTGCATTTAAAGCATAGGAAAAGAGGCAGAACGTCGACAATGATGCTCTTGGGCAAAAAGGGTGTATGCGTTTTTTCCTGAATTTATTGAGGAAAAAAAGCATATGCGCTTTTTGGCCAACCAAGCAAGCATGTTAAAGAAATCTGCACTACAATGAAGTCTCACTGCCCCCCGGTCAAAAGGGACATGTGAAACAAGTGTAAAATCCACAAAGACAGGACAGGCCAAGGAGAACAGGGAGCCTTGTTATGCTGATGGTCGGGATGTAAATTGCCAACAGCCACTCTGGAGAAGTGTATGGTGTTTCCTGAAACCCCTGAAAAACAAAGCAACGGAGCCTACGGCACTTCCACTTATGGTCCTATAGCTTAGGGAAATTAAAATCAAAAACACACAGCCACCCCAAAGTGTCGGACGGCTCTGTTTACAAGAACCTCTTCTACGGTACAAGTTAAATATCCCAGAATGTGAAAAATGGATAAAGAAGTTGTGGTACGTACGTACAATGGAATATCACTCAGCAATGAAAGCTATGTCATCAGGCCCATCGCGGCATAATGAGTGGATTCAGGTACGATGATTCTAAGAGAAATAAGTCACACAGAAAATGAAACATCATAAGATATCACTAATACACGGAATGTAAACTTTGCTACACATGAACTGAATTATAAAACAGAACAGGGTTTCAAATTTAGAAAACCAACTTATGCTTGCTTAAGGGGAAAGGTGAGTTGGGGTGCTGCATAAAACCAGAGATAGAAATTAGCACAGATACCTTTCCATAAGCCAAATATGTAATAGCCCAGACCTACCCCTTGCTCAACGAAATGGAATAAACACCCCATATTCAACGCCTAGTAATACACCTGACTAGTAAGAATCTTCAAACCCATGGATTTATATGTCTCCGTAAGAGAATGAAGCGTGTGTACAGCGGCATGAACGCAGCAGAGAAAATCCGATAAATCCCATTATCAAAATGAATTACACAAACAAAACCCAAGGACAGTGAAATAGAGAGCAATTCTTAAATAATTCATTCAGGGCTTGTGATGCAACCTGGATTTACCACATCTACACCCAGAGCTGAGTGAGACATAAGGTTGGGCACTTCGGGCTGATAGCATTGGTGAGGTTCGATGAGCAAATGCAGACCCTTTGAAGTCATACTGCATGGTACCCATTCCATGGTTCCCACCTCTCCAGATTTAAGGGATTCTTCCTTCAGCTAAAACATGCATGGGAAACCCACAGTATGGTGCACCGTGTGACCGACAAACGTTTTCAAATGCATCTCAGTTTTCGTCCCCTTTTACTCGGGTTCACCATTCCAGACCCTTTACGAACACTCTCCCCACTTGGAGAGTCAGTGCCTTTAACCTCCTGTTGGGCACAGTTTGCAATTTCTGCGCAAGATGAAAAGGAATAGGGAGAACCAATGAGAGACTAGCTCTAGGTGTCTGCACGGGCAAATTTAACGCTCATTTCCCACCAGGAAGAGGAATTAACCAAAGGCTCAGCATGCCGTGCCGGAACAAGATTAGGGCCTGAAGCAATCCTGTGGGTTTGCCGCCAGCTCACAAGATAGCGAGTTGAAGAAAGGAGCTCAGGGGCACTGTAACTCACAAACCTGCAGAGTTATAAATGACAGCTATCGTCCAAAAATATATTGAAGGAAGGCTGCGAAGACGACTTGTAAGCGGGACAGATTTGCAGGAAAACGATTTCAGGGGGTAGACGGGAATTGCATTTAAAGCATAGGAAAAGAGGCAGAACGTCGACAATGATGCTCTTGGCCAAAAAGGGCGTATGCGTTATTTCCTGAATATATTCAGGAAAAAACGCATACGCCCTTTTTGGCCAACCAAGCAAGCATGTTAAAGAAATCTGCACTACAATGAAGTCTCACTGCCCCCCGGTCAAAAGGGCCATCTGAAAAAAGTGTAAAATCCAGAAAGGCAGCACAGGCCATGGAGAACAGGGAGCCTTGTTATGCTGATGGGCGGGATGTAAATTGCCAACAGCCACTCTGGAGAAGTGTATGGTGTTTCCCGGAACATCTAAAAAACAAAGCTACGGAGCCTACGGCACTTCCACTTATGGTCCTATAGCTTAGGGAAATTAAAATCAAAAACACACAGCCACCCAAAAGTTTCAGACGGCTCTGTTTACAAGAACCTCGTCTACGGTACAAGTTAAATATCCCAGAAAGCGAAAAATGGATAAAGAAGTTGTGGTACATACGTACAATGGAATATCACTCAGCAATGAAATCTATGTCATCAGGCCCGTCGCGGCATAATGAGTGGATTCAGGTACGATGATTCTAAGTGAAATAAGTCACACAGAAAATGAAACATCATAAGATATCACTAATACACGGAATGTAAACTTGGCTACACATGAACTGAATTACAAAACAGAACAGGGTCTCAAATTTAGAAAACCAACTTATGCTTGCTTAAGGGGAAAGGTGAGTTGGGGTGCTGCATAAAACCAGAGATAGAAATTAGCACAGATACCTTTTCATAAGCCAAATAAGTAATAGTCAAGACCTACCCCTTGCTCAACGAAATGGACTAAACACCCCATATTCAACGCCTAGGAATACACCTGACTAGTAAGAATCTTCAAACCCATGGATTTATATGTCTCCGTAAGAGAATGAAGCGTGTGTACAGCGGCATGAATGCAGCAGAGGAAATCCGATAAATCCCATTATCAAAATGAATTACACAAACAAAACCCAAGGACAGTGAAATAGAGAGCAATTCTTAAATAATTCATTCAGGGCTTGTGATGCAACGTGGATTTACCACATCTACACCCAGAGCTGAGTGAGACATAAGGTTGGGCACTTCGGGCTGATAGCATTGGTGAGGTTCGATAAGCAAATGCAGACCCTTTGAAGTCATACTGCATGGTAGACATTCCATGGGTCCCAACTGCCAGGTTTAAGGGATTCTTCCTTCAGCTAAAATATGCATGGGAAACCCACATTATGGTGCACCATGTGACGGGGAAACGTTTTCAAATGCATCTCAGTTTTCGTCTCGTTTTACTTGGGTACACCATTCCAGACCCTTTAATAACACTCTCCCCCTTGGAGAGTCTGTACTTTTAACCTCCTGTTTGGCACAGTTTGCAATTTCTGCGCAAGATGAACAGAAATAGGGAGAACCAATGAGAGACTAGCTGTAGGTGTCTGCACGGGCAAATTTAACGCTCATTTCCCACCAGGAAGAGGAATTAAGCAAAGGCTCTACATGCCGTGCCTGAACCAGACTAGGGGCTGACAATCGTGCGGGTTTGCAGCCAGCTCACAAGATAGCGAGTTGAAGAAAGGAGCTCAGGGGCACTGTAACTCACAAACCTGCAGAGTAATAAATGACAGCTATCGTCCAAAAATATATTGAAGGAGGTCTGCAAAGACGACTTGTAAGTGGGACAGATTTGCAGGAAAACGATTTCAGGGGGTAGACGGGAATTGCATTTAAAGCATAGGAAAAGAGGCAGAACGTCAACAATGATGCTATTGGCCAAAAAGGGCATATGCGTTTTTTTCCTGAATATATTCAGGAATAAACGCATACGCACTTTTTGGCCAACCAAGCAAGCATGTTAAAGAAATCTGCACTACAATGAAGTCTCACTGCCCCCCGGTCAAAAGGGCCATCTGAAAAAAGTGTAAAATCCAAAAAGGCAGCACAGGCCATGGAGAACAGCGAGCCTTGTTATGCTGATGGGCGGGATGTAAATTGCCAACAGCCACTCTGGAGAAGTGTATGGTGTTTCCCGGAACATCTAAAAAACAAAGCAACGGAGCCTACAGCACTTCCCCTTATGGTCCTATAGCTTAGGAAAATTATAAATCAAAAACACACAGCCACCCAAAAGTCTCGGGCGGCTCTGTTTACAAGAACCTCGTCTACGGTACAAGTTAAATATCCCAGAATGTGAAAAATGGATAAAGAAGTTGTGGTACGTATGTACAGTGGAATATCATACAGCAATGAAATCTATGTCATCAGGCCCGTCGTGGCATAATGAGTGGATTCAGGTACGATGATTCTAAGTGAAATAAGTCACACAGGAAATGAAACATCATAAGATATCACTAATACACGGAATGAAATCTTGGCTACACATGAACTGAATTACAAAACAGAACAGGGTCTCAAATTTAGAAAACCAACTTATGCTTGCTTAAGGGGAAAGGTGAGTTGGGGTACTGCATAAAACCAGAGATAGAAATTAGCACAGATACCTTTCCATAAGCCAAATATGTAATAGTCAAGACCTACCCCTTGCTCAACGAAATGGACTAAACACCCCATATTCAACGCCTAGGAATACACCTGACTAGTAAGAATCTTCAAACTCATGGATTTATATGTGTCCGTAAGAGAATCAAGCGTGAGTACAGCGGCATGAACACAGCAGTGAAAATGCGATAAATCCCATTATGAAAATAAATTACAAAAACAAAACACAATGAGAGTGAAATAGAGAGCAATTCTTAAATAATTCATTCAGGGCTTGTGATGCAACCTGGATTTACCACATCTACACCCAGAGCTGAGTGAGACATAAGGTTGGGCACTTCGGGCTGATAGCATTGTTGAGATTCGATGAGCAAATGCAGACCCTTTGAAGTCATACTGCATGGTACCCATTCCATGGGTCCCAACTCTCCAGGATTAAGGGATTCTTTCTTCAGCTAAAACATGCATGGGAAACCCACAGTATGGTGCACCGTGTGACCAGGAAAGGTTTTCAAATGCATCTCAGTTTTCGTCCCCTTTTACTCGGGTTCACCATTCCAGAACGTTTACTAACACTCTCCCCACTTGGAGAGTCAGTGCCTTTAACCTCCTGTTTGGCACAGTTTGCAATTTCTGCGCAAGATGAACAGGAATAGGGAGAACCAATGAGAGACTAGCAGTAAGTGTCTGCACGGGCAAATTTAATGCTCATTTCCCACCAGGAAGAGGAATTAACCAAAGGATCAGCATGCCGTGCCGGAACCAGATTAGGGCCTGAATCAATCCTGCGGGTTTGCGCCCAGCTCACAAGTTGCGAGTTGAAGAAAGGAGCTCAGGGGCACTGTAACTCACAAACATGCAGAGTTATAAATGACAGCTATCGTCCAAAAATATATTGAAGGAAGGCTGCGAAGACGACTTGTAAGTGGGGCAGAATTGCAGGAAAACGATTTCAGGGGGTAGACGGGAATTGCATTTAAAGCATAGGAAAAGAGGCAGAACGTCGACAATGATGCTCTTGGGCAAAAAGGGTGTATGCGTTTTTTCCTGAATTTATTGAGGAAAAAAAGCATATGCGCTTTTTGGCCAACCAAGCAAGCATGTTAAAGAAATCTGCACTACAATGAAGTCTCACTGCCCCCCGGTCAAAAGGGACATGTGAAACAAGTGTAAAATCCACAAAGACAGGACAGGCCAAGGAGAACAGGGAGCCTTGTTATGCTGATGGTCGGGATGTAAATTGCCAACAGCCACTCTGGAGAAGTGTATGGTGTTTCCTGAAACCCCTGAAAAACAAAGCAACGGAGCCTACGGCACTTCCACTTATGGTCCTATAGCTTAGGGAAATTAAAATCAAAAACACACAGCCACCCCAAAGTGTCGGACGGCTCTGTTTACAAGAACCTCTTCTACGGTACAAGTTAAATATCCCAGAATGTGAAAAATGGATAAAGAAGTTGTGGTACGTACGTACAATGGAATATCACTCAGCAATGAAAGCTATGTCATCAGGCCCATCGCGGCATAATGAGTGGATTCAGGTACGATGATTCTAAGAGAAATAAGTCACACAGAAAATGAAACATCATAAGATATCACTAATACACGGAATGTAAACTTTGCTACACATGAACTGAATTATAAAACAGAACAGGGTTTCAAATTTAGAAAACCAACTTATGCTTGCTTAAGGGGAAAGGTGAGTTGGGGTGCTGCATAAAACCAGAGATAGAAATTAGCACAGATACCTTTCCATAAGCCAAATATGTAATAGCCCAGACCTACCCCTTGCTCAACGAAATGGAATAAACACCCCATATTCAACGCCTAGTAATACACCTGACTAGTAAGAATCTTCAAACCCATGGATTTATATGTCTCCGTAAGAGAATGAAGCGTGTGTACAGCGGCATGAACGCAGCAGAGAAAATCCGATAAATCCCATTATCAAAATGAATTACACAAACAAAACCCAAGGACAGTGAAATAGAGAGCAATTCTTAAATAATTCATTCAGGGCTTGTGATGCAACCTGGATTTACCACATCTACACCCAGAGCTGAGTGAGACATAAGGTTGGGCACTTCGGGCTGATAGCATTGGTGAGGTTCGATGAGCAAATGCAGACCCTTTGAAGTCATACTGCATGGTACCCATTCCATGGTTCCCACCTCTCCAGATTTAAGGGATTCTTCCTTCAGCTAAAACATGCATGGGAAACCCACAGTATGGTGCACCGTGTGACCGACAAACGTTTTCAAATGCATCTCAGTTTTCGTCCCCTTTTACTCGGGTTCACCATTCCAGACCCTTTACGAACACTCTCCCCACTTGGAGAGTCAGTGCCTTTAACCTCCTGTTGGGCACAGTTTGCAATTTCTGCGCAAGATGAAAAGGAATAGGGAGAACCAATGAGAGACTAGCTCTAGGTGTCTGCACGGGCAAATTTAACGCTCATTTCCCACCAGGAAGAGGAATTAACCAAAGGCTCAGCATGCCGTGCCGGAACAAGATTAGGGCCTGAAGCAATCCTGTGGGTTTGCCGCCAGCTCACAAGATAGCGAGTTGAAGAAAGGAGCTCAGGGACACTGTAACTCACAAACCTGCAGAGTTATAAATGACAGCTATCGTCCAAAAATATATTGAAGGAAGGCTGCGAAGACGACTTGTAAGCGGGACAGATTTGCAGGAAAACGATTTCAGGGGGTAGACGGGAATTGCATTTAAAGCATAGGAAAAGAGGCAGAACGTCGACAATGATGCTCTTGGCCAAAAAGGGCGTATGCGTTATTTCCTGAATATATTCAGGAAAAAACGCATACGCCCTTTTTGGCCAACCAAGCAAGCATGTTAAAGAAATCTGCACTACAATGAAGTCTCACTGCCCCCCGGTCAAAAGGGCCATCTGAAAAAAGTGTAAAATCCAGAAAGGCAGCACAGGCCATGGAGAACAGGGAGCCTTGTTATGCTGATGGGCGGGATGTAAATTGCCAACAGCCACTCTGGAGAAGTGTATGGTGTTTCCCGGAACATCTAAAAAACAAAGCTACGGAGCCTACGGCACTTCCACTTATGGTCCTATAGCTTAGGGAAATTAAAATCAAAAACACACAGCCACCCAAAAGTTTCAGACGGCTCTGTTTACAAGAACCTCGTCTACGGTACAAGTTAAATATCCCAGAAAGCGAAAAATGGATAAAGAAGTTGTGGTACATACGTACAATGGAATATCACTCAGCAATGAAATCTATGTCATCAGGCCCGTCGCGGCATAATGAGTGGATTCAGGTACGATGATTCTAAGTGAAATAAGTCACACAGAAAATGAAACATCATAAGATATCACTAATACACGGAATGTAAACTTGGCTACACATGAACTGAATTACAAAACAGAACAGGGTCTCAAATTTAGAAAACCAACTTATGCTTGCTTAAGGGGAAAGGTGAGTTGGGGTGCTGCATAAAACCAGAGATAGAAATTAGCACAGATACCTTTTCATAAGCCAAATAAGTAATAGTCAAGACCTACCCCTTGCTCAACGAAATGGACTAAACACCCCATATTCAACGCCTAGGAATACACCTGACTAGTAAGAATCTTCAAACCCATGGATTTATATGTCTCCGTAAGAGAATGAAGCGTGTGTACAGCGGCATGAATGCAGCAGAGGAAATCCGATAAATCCCATTATCAAAATGAATTACACAAACAAAACCCAAGGACAGTGAAATAGAGAGCAATTCTTAAATAATTCATTCAGGGCTTGTGATGCAACGTGGATTTACCACATCTACACCCAGAGCTGAGTGAGACATAAGGTTGGGCACTTCGGGCTGATAGCATTGGTGAGGTTCGATAAGCAAATGCAGACCCTTTGAAGTCATACTGCATGGTAGACATTCCATGGGTCCCAACTGCCAGGTTTAAGGGATTCTTCCTTCAGCTAAAATATGCATGGGAAACCCACATTATGGTGCACCATGTGACGGGGAAACGTTTTCAAATGCATCTCAGTTTTCGTCTCGTTTTACTTGGGTACACCATTCCAGACCCTTTAATAACACTCTCCCCCTTGGAGAGTCTGTACTTTTAACCTCCTGTTTGGCACAGTTTGCAATTTCTGCGCAAGATGAACAGAAATAGGGAGAACCAATGAGAGACTAGCTGTAGGTGTCTGCACGGGCAAATTTAACGCTCATTTCCCACCAGGAAGAGGAATTAAGCAAAGGCTCTACATGCCGTGCCTGAACCAGACTAGGGCCTGACAATCGTGCGGGTTTGCAGCCAGCTCACAAGATAGCGAGTTGAAGAAAGGAGCTCAGGGGCACTGTAACTCACAAACCTGCAGAGTAATAAATGACAGCTATCGTCCAAAAATATATTGAAGGAGGTCTGCAAAGACGACTTGTAAGTGGGACAGATTTGCAGGAAAACGATTTCAGGGGGTAGACGGGAATTGCATTTAAAGCATAGGAAAAGAGGCAGAACGTCAACAATGATGCTATTGGCCAAAAAGGGCATATGCGTTTTTTTCCTGAATATATTCAGGAATAAACGCATACGCACTTTTTGGCCAACCAAGCAAGCATGTTAAAGAAATCTGCACTACAATGAAGTCTCACTGCGCCCCGGTCAAAAGGGCCATCTGAAAAAAGTGTAAAATCCAAAAAGGCAGCACAGGCCATGGAGAACAGCGAGCCTTGTTATGCTGATGGGCGGGATGTAAATTGCCAACAGCCACTCTGGAGAAGTGTATGGTGTTTCCCGGAACATCTAAAAAACAAAGCAACGGAGCCTACAGCACTTCCCCTTATGGTCCTATAGCTTAGGAAAATTATAAATCAAAAACACACAGCCACCCAAAAGTCTCGGGCGGCTCTGTTTACAAGAACCTCGTCTACGGTACAAGTTAAATATCCCAGAATGTGAAAAATGGATAAAGAAGTTGTGGTACGTATGTACAGTGGAATATCATACAGCAATGAAATCTATGTCATCAGGCCCGTCGCGGCATAATGAGTGGATTCAGGTACGATGATTCTAAGTGAAATAAGTCACACAGGAAATGAAACATCATAAGATATCACTAATACACGGAATGAAATCTTGGCTACACATGAACTGAATTACAAAACAGAACAGGGTCTCAAATTTAGAAAACCAACTTATGCTTGCTTAAGGGGAAAGGTGAGTTGGGGTACTGCATAAAACCAGAGATAGAAATTAGCACAGATACCTTTCCATAAGCCAAATATGTAATAGTCAAGACCTACCCCTTGCTCAACGAAATGGACTAAACACCCCATATTCAACGCCTAGGAATACACCTGACTAGTAAGAATCTTCAAACCCATGGATTTATATGTCTCCGTAAGAGAATGAAGCGTGTGTACAGCGGCATGAATGCAGCAGAGAAAATCCGATAAATCCCATTATCCAAATGAATTACACAAACAAAACCCAAGGACAGTGAAATAGAGAGCAATTCTTAAATAATTCATTCAGGGCTTGTGATGCAACCTGGATTTACCACATCTACACCCAGAGCTGAGTGAGACATAAGGTTGGGCACTTCGGGCTGATAGAATTGTTGAGATTCGATGAGCAAATGCAGACCCTTTGAAGTCATACAGCATGGTACCCATTCCATGGGTCCCAACTCTCCAAGTTTAAGGGATTCTTCCTTCAGCTAAAACATGCATGGGAAACCCACAGTATGGTGCACCGTGTGACTGGCAATCGTTTTCAAATGCATCTCAGTTTTCGTCCCCTTTTACTCGGGTTCACCATTCCAGACCCTTTACGAACACTCTCCGCACTTGAAGAGTCAGTGCCCTTAACCTCCTGTTGGGCACAGTTTGCAATTTCTGCGCAAGATGAAAAGGAATAGGGAGAACGAATGAGAGACTAGCTCTAGGTGTCTGCACGGGCAAATTTAACGCTCATTTCCCACCAGGAAGGGGAATTAACCAAAGGCTCAGCATGCCGTGCCGGAACAAGATTAGGGCCTGAGGCAATCCTGTGGGTTTGCGGCCAGCTCACAAGATAGCGAGTTGAAGAAATGAGCTCAGGGGCACTGTAACTCACAAACCTGCAGAGTTATAAATGACAGCTATCGTCCAAAAATATATTGAAGGAAGGCTGCGAAGACGACTTGTAAGCGGGACAGATTTGCAGGAAAACGATTTCAGGGGGTAGACTGGAATTGCATTTAAAGCATAGGAAAAGAGGCAGAACGTCGACAATGATGCTCTTGGCCAAAAAGGGCGTATGCGTTTTTTCCTGAATATATTCAGGAAAAAACGCATACGCCCTTTTTGGCCAACCAAGCAAGCATGTTCAAGAAATCTTCACTACAA
This sequence comes from Delphinapterus leucas, assembly GCF_059928025.1. Lineage (NCBI taxonomy): Eukaryota > Metazoa > Chordata > Mammalia > Artiodactyla > Monodontidae > Delphinapterus > Delphinapterus leucas. The sequence goes on along the minus strand of NW_028322236.1, from coordinate 13,647,034 downwards.
TGAAGTCTCACTGCCCCCCGGTCAAAAGGGCCATCTGAAAAAAGTGTAAAATCCAGAAAGGCAGCACAGGCCATGGAGAACAGGGAGCCTTGTTATGCAGATGGGCGGGATGTAAATTGCCAACAGCCACTGTGGAGAAGTGTATGGTGTTTCCCGGCACACTGAAAAAACAAAGCTACGGAGCCTAAGGCACTTCCACTTATGGTCCTATACCTTAGGGAAATTAAAATCAAAAACACACAGCCACCCCAAAGTGTCGGACGGCTCTGTTTACAAGAACCTCGTCTACGGTACAAGTTAAATATCCCAGAATGTGAAAAATGGATAAAGAAGTTGTGGTACGTACGTACAATGGAATATCACTCAGCAATGAAATCTATGTCATCAGGCCCCTCGCGGCATAATGAGTGGATTCAGGTACGATGATTCTAAGTGAAATAAGTCACACAGAAAATGAAACATCATAAGATATCACTAATACACGGAATGTGAACTTGGCTACACATGAACTGAATTACAAAACAGAACAGGGTCTCAAATTTAGAAAACCAACTTATGCTTGCTTAAGGGGAAAGGTGAGTTGGGGTGCTGCATAAAACCAGAGATAGAAATTAGCACAGATACCTTTCCATAAGCCAAATATGTAATAGTCAAGACCTACCCCTTGCTCAACGAAATGGACTAAACACCCCATATTCAACGCCTAGGAATACACCTGACTAGTAAGAATCTTCAAACCCATGGATTTATATGTCTCCGTAAGAGAATGAAGCGTGTGTACAGCGGCATGAATGCACCAGAGAAAATCCGATAAATCCCATTATCAAAATGAATTACACAAACAAAACCCAAGGACAGTGAAATAGAGAGCAATTCTTAAATAATTCATTCAGGGCTTGTGATGCAACCTGGATTTACCACATGTACACCCAGAGCTGAGTGAGACATAAGGTTGGGCACTTCGGGCTGATAGCATTGGTGAGGTTCGATGAGCAAATGCAGACCCTTTGAAGTCATACAGCATGGTACCCATTCCATGGGTCCCAACTCTCCAAGTTTAAGGGATTCTTCCTTCAGCTAAAACATGCATGGGAAACCACAATATGGTGCACCGTGTGACTGGCAAACGTTTTCAAATGCATCTCAGTTTTCGTCCCCTTTTACTCGGGTTCACCATTCCAGACACTTTACGAACACTCTCCCCACTTGGAGAGTCAGTGCCTTAAACCTCCTGTTGGGCACAGTTTGCAATTTCTGCGCAAGATGAAAAGGAATAGGGAGAACGAATGAGAGACTAGCTCTAGGTGTCTGCACGGGCAAATTTAACGCTCATTTCCCACCAGGAAGAGGAATTAACCAAAGGCTCAGCATGCCGTGCCGGAACCAGATTAGGCCCTGAGGCAATCTTGTGGGTTTGCGGCCAGCTCACAAGATAGCGAGTTGAAGAAATGAGCTCAGGGGCACTGTAACTCACAAACCTGCAGAGTTATAAATGACAGCTATCGTCCAAAAATATATTGAAGGAAGGCTGCGAAGACGACTTGTAAGCGGGACAGATTTGCAGGAAAACGATTTCAGGGGGTAGACTGGAATTGCATTTAAAGCATAGGAAAAGAGGCAGAACGTCGACAATGATGCTCTTGGCCAAAAAGGGCGTATGCGTTTTTTCCTGAATATATTCAGGAAAAAACGCATACGCCCTTTTTGGCCAACCAAGCAAGCATGTTCAAGAAATCTTCACTACAATGAAGTCTCACTGCCCCCCGGTCAAAAGGGCCATCTGAAAAAAGTGTAAAATCCAGAAAGGCAGCACAGGCCATGGAGAACAGGGAGCCTTGTTATGCTGATGGGTGGGATGTGAATTGCCATCAGCCACTCTGGAGAAGTGTATGGTGTTTCCCGGAACACCGAAAAAACAAAGCTACGGAGCCTAAGGCACTTCCACTTATGGTCCTATAGCTTAGGGAAATTAAAATCAAAAACACACAGCCAGCCCAAAGTGTCGGACGGCTCTGTTTACAAGAACCTCGTCTACGGTACAAGTTAAATATCCCAGAATGTGAAAAATGGATAAAGAAGTTGTGGTACGTACGGACAATGGAATATCACTCAGCAATGAAATCTATGTCATCAGGCCCGTCGCGGCATAATGAGTGGATTCAGGTACGATGATTCTAAGTGAAATAAGTCACACAGAAAATGAAACATCATAAGATATCACTAATACACGGAATGTAAACTTGGCTACACATGAACTGAATTACAAAACAGAACAGGGTCTCAAATTTAGAAAACCAACTTATGCTTGCTTAAGGGGAAAGGTGAGTTGGGGTGCTGCATAAAACCAGAGATAGAAATTAGCACAGATACCTTTCCATAAGCCAAATATGTAATAGTCAAGACCTACCCCTTGCTCAACGAAATGGACTAAACACCCCATATTCAACGCCTAGGAATACACCTGACTAGTAAGAATCTTCAAACCCATGGATTTATATGTCTCCGTAAGAGAATGAAGCGTGTGTACAGCGGCATGAATGCAGCAGAGAAAATCCGATAAATCCCATTATCCAAATGAATTACACAAACAAAACCCAAGGACAGTGAAATAGAGAGCAATTCTTAAATAATTCATTCAGGGCTTGTGATGCAACCTGGATTTACCACATCTACACCCAGAGCTGAGTGAGACATAAGGTTGGGCACTTCGGGCTGATAGCATTGGTGAGGTTCGATGAGCAAATGCAGACCCTTTGAAGTCATACAGCATGGTACCCATTCCATGGGTCCCAACTCTCCAAGTTTAAGGGATTCTTCCTTCAGCTAAAACATGCATGGGAAACCCAGAGTATGGTCCACCTTGTGATTTGGATTCGTTTTCAAATGCATCTCAGTTTTTTTCCCCTGGTACTAGGGTTCAATATTCCAGACCCGTCAATAACACTCTCCCCATATATATATTCAGGAAAAAACGCATAAGCCCTTTTTGGCCAACCAAGCAAGCGTGTAAAGAAAATCTGCACTACAATGAAGCCTCACTGCCCCCCGGTCAAAAGGGCCATCTGAAAAAAGTGTAAAATCCAGAAAGGCAGGACAGGCCATGGGGAACATGTAGCCTTGTTATGCTGATGGGCGGGATGTGAACCGCCAACAGCCACTCTGGAGAACTGTATGGTGTTTCCGGAAACACGTAGGAAACAAAGCAACACAGCCTATGGCACTTCCACTTATGGTCCTATAGCTTAGGGACATTAAAATGAAAAACACAGAGCCACCCCAAAGTTTGGGACGGCTCTGTTTACAAGAACCTCGTCTACGATACAAGTTAAATATCCCAGAAATCGAAATATGGATAAAGAAGATGTGGTAGGTATGTACAATGGAATATCACTCAGCAATGATATCTATGTCATCAGGCCATTAGTGGCATAATGAATGGATTCAGGTATGATGATTTTACGTGAAATAAGTCACACAGAAAAAGAAACATCATAAGTTATCACTAATACATGGAATGTAAACTTGGCTACACATGAACTGATCTACAAAACAGAACACGGTCTCAAATTTAGAAAACGAACTTACGCTTGCTTATGGGGAAAGGTGAGTTGGCGTGCTGCATAAAACCAGAGATTGAAATTAGCACAGATATCTTTCCATAAGCCAAATATATAATAGACAAGACCTACTCCTTGCTCAACGAAATGAACTCAACACCCCATATTCAACGCCTCGGAATATACCTGACAATAAGAATCTTAAAACCCATGGATTTATATGTCTCCGTAAGAGAATCAAGCGTGTGTACAGTGGCCTAAACGCAGCAGTGAAAATCGGATAACTTCCTTTATCAAAAAAAATTTCAAAAACAAAACACAATGACAGTGAAATAGAGAGCAATTCTTAAATAATTCATTCAGGGCTTGTGATGCAACCTGGATTTACCACATCTACACCCAGAGCTGGGTGAGACATAAGGCTGGACCCTTCGCGCTGATACCATTGGTGAGGCTCGGTGAGCAAATGCAGACCGTTTGAAGGCATACTGCATGGTACCCATTCCATGGGTCCCAACTCTCCAGGTTTAAGGGATTCTTCCTTCAGCTAAAACATGCATGAGAAACGCAGAGTATATTCCACCATGTGATTGCGAAACGTTTTCAAATGCATCTCAGTTTTTGTGCCCTGGTACTCGGGTTCACCATTCCAGACGCTTTACTAACACTCTCCCCACTTGGAGAGTCAATGCCTTTAACATCCTGTTCAGCACAGTTTGCAATTTCTGAGCAAGATGAACAGGAATAGGGAGAACCAATGAGAGACTAGCTGTAGGTGCCTGCACGGGCAAGTGTAACGACCATTTCCCACCAGTAAGAGGAATTAACCAAAGGCTCAGCATGCCGTGCCGGAACCAGATTAGGGCCTGAAGCATTCCTGCGGTTTTCGGCCAGCTCACAAGAAAGCGAGTTGAAGAAAGGAGCTCAGGGGCACTCTAATTCACAAACCTGCAGAGTTATGAATGACAGCTATCGTCCAAAAATATATTGAAGTAAGTCTGCGAAGAGGACTGGAAAGGGGGGCAGCATTTGAGGAAAACTATTTCAGGGGGTAGACTGGAATTGCACTTAAAGCATAGGAAATGAGGCAGAATGTCGACAATGATGCACTTTGCCAAAAAGGGCGTATGCATTTTTTCCTGAATATATTCAGGAAAAAACGCATACACCCTTGATGGCCAACCAAGCAAGCCTGTAAAGGAAATCTGCACCAAGGGCAGAAAGCTGTTGGGGGGATGGTGGTGTGAAGAGTTGAGAGATTGGGATTGACATGTATACATTTATATGTATAAAATAGATAACCAATAAGAACCTGCTGTATAAAAAATAAGATTAAAAATTAAAAAAAATAAAATTAAAAAGTAAAACAGAAAAAATATTCTTCCCTCCACATACATGTATTTATATGAATAAATTATTTCTATGCTTATATTTGTAAATGCAAAAAAGAGGAATGAAATCTACCTTGAACCAAAAACGAAAAATAGAAAAAACAAACAGAATCCACAAGTTACACAGAGGAAAACCGTATCAGGACACTTGCTCCAGTTGTAAACAATTCTGAAGTTGGTCAGTGGTGGGGAATCATCTCCCATACAGCCAGCAGGCCCCACGCAACAAGCGTCCTCATTGCAAAGCTGGGGGACCGTGCTGAGGCATCTGTGAGTAAACGTGGTCCGAGCCCCAGGCCAGCTGCTGCTGAAATGTTCCCACCCTTCCCAGATAAAACACCTGAATATGTTCAAGGACTTGAAAGCCTAGAGGAAGGGCAATGGAGCCACACGAGTGATTGCATGCCAGCCAACTTGGTGCCTGCAGGCCAGCCAGGATGGTCCTGGCCCTGGGTGCTCTTCTGGAAGCTTTCCATTTCCCTGCCTGAGATACCCCTCCTGTCCCGGCCCCCACTGCTTTCTTCCTTCCTCACGTCTGCCCAGGGAGAAATTCCAGCGCCAGGTATGGGTGACACATCCTCTTCTTTAGCAGGTGGCATCTTGACAACTGCTGCAGAAAGTCCAGCAGAGCCCCACTCACACTGGGCCACCCACAACGCCGTGACCTGTCACTCCCTCCCACCAGCCCAGCCCCGAGACTGCTGACAGGGCAGAGAAAATGGCGTCAGGCACAGCTGCAGGGGTTCTTGCTGCCTGGAGCAGTGTTTATATTGATCTCAAAACAGGCACACCTGGGGAGGGCTGGCCGGCATGGTCAGGCTGCCCAGGTCAGCCAATCATCACCCCTCAGGGTCTCACAGTTGCAGAAAATGGAACTTGCTGAATCGGCCAGGTCCAAGGAACAGGTGTGGGCTCTTGAGAGTCAGGATAGACAATGGGCTGCAGCTCTGGCTTGTATTCTAATCATTTTATCTGGCCCATGAGTGGGAGACAGCTTCAAGAAAACCCTGGCCTAATAAGAGGACCCCAGGAGTCAGGGAGAGGAGGGGTGGGTGGTGGGTGGAGACAGAGGCCTGGTGCCCCGGGTGCAGTGGAAGTCTCTGGAAGACCAGGTGGTGGCAGGCCGTACAGAGTGATGCCCAGGGTCACAGACCTGTCGGAGTTGCTATTTGTTAGTTCAAGTCCTGCTCTGAGGTGCTCTGTGTCAGATCTGAGTGACAGGTGATCTGAGAGTGCTCTGCAATGAGGGCAATGTGCACGGTTCCTGTGTGCCCTGCCCTGCCACAGTACCTGCAAGTGTAGCTCTGTATCCTGGGAGGGAGCTGACCACGAGAGCCCCATGGGCTGCAGGGGACCTGCCCAGGGAACCCCATATCCTGGGATGGGCCTGACCATGAGAGCCCCATGGGCTGGTGTGGAGGTGGGGTACCTGCCCAGGTGAGCTCCATATCCTGAGATTGGCCTGACCACGAGAGCCCCATGGGCTGCCAGGGGCCTGGTAAAGATGTCAGGATCGTCAGTGAAGCCACCGAGTATATACCTCCAGTAGTTCCTAATTCCTACACCCTGCTGGTCATTCTACCAACCACCAGGAGACGGTATTCTGTATTAGTCTTCAATGATGCCTTCTTTTGTATGCCATTAGTCCCAGAGTCACAAGAAATTTTGGCTTGTAAGTGGCAGGACTCAACATACAACTAAAACAATACATCCAGGCCGTCTTGCCCCAAGTGTTCAAAAATTCCCACACCATCTTTGGGGAAAGCTTAGCTAAAGACGTAAAAGTTCTACCTCTGGAAAAGGAAACACTCCTTCAATATGCTGACGACATTCTGATCACCAGCCCTACTAAGGAGGCCTCTGAACTACCAAGCCAATAAAGGATAGAAGTTGTCCAAGAAAAAGCTCAAATATCACAGACTACGGTGACCTGCCTGGGCTTCATTCTCACAGAAGGTCGGAGAAGCTCATCCCAGGAAAGGGAAGAAACAATTTACAGCCTTACCCCTTTCTAAAACTAGAAGACAGCTTAGGGGTTCCTGGGGAGGCCAGAGTTTGCTGCTTCTGGATCCCTAACTACAGTCTACTAGCTGGGCCTCTATATGAAACACTGAAAGGAAAAGATGATGATCCTTTTGAATAGAATCCAGAAGTGGCCTTTCAAGAATGGAAAGAGCAGTCAATTCAGACCCTTGCCCTGGAACTCCCTAATTTAGCTAAACCCTTTGACCTTTACATTCCTGGTGAAAGGTGAATTGCCATTGGAGTATTAGTGCAAAACCTGGGACCACTTGAAATGGAACAATGCAAGAATGCCATCCAGGTAGGATAAACTATAGTCACCAAGGGGCTTGGCCCACTGCAACATCTGGCCAACATACTGGCGGTATCTAAAAACCTGGAAATCAGCAGCCCAAAAGGCCACCTCCCTCCTAAGGGAAAAGGACCCCACGTGGTGTTCCTAACCCCCAACCATGCCCTGAAGTTGCAGGGTTTGCTCCGTGGGCACACTGACCTCCAGTGAGGAAGCCCTCCTACTCCAACATCCAGAGAGATATCCGGGGGCAACGGGGCACCATGACGACACATGTGACCATCACTTGACCTGGAGTTTCTCTCATAAAACAACAAGAGTGTGTCACAAAAGAGTAGACTACTGCTTGCAGGACTTACTGCACCCAGAGGGGAGGTAATAATCTTGGCAGGGGAACCGTATATCACGCTGTCACCATAGAAAAGCCTACAGACACCGTGATGATGGTGACCAGTAAGACCGGCTGGACTCCTGTTTACTTCAAAAGGCTGTTGACTCAGTGGCCATCATGGTCCTTCATCACAACTGACCCTGGACTGTCCGGGAGTTGAGCAGGCAGGGTCCTGACACCTGGTGCTGTTTTTACGTTAATTCAGAGGCCTAATTGAAGAAAGTGCAGACTACTAGTCAGAGCATCTAGGCTGGCAGAAACGGTCAGCCTAAAGTGTTTGAACAAATGTGTGGCGGGGTGAAAGTGGACCTCACAGCGTCACTGCACATTTCCTTCCCGGACCCTTAAAGGTCATTAGAATCTATAACACTTCCAATGCTCGTGCTCAGGCAGATGAACAGGGAGGCTGGAGGCCTGGGGACAATCAACGTCACCTAGAGGCTGCTGGGGAGAAGTTCTGACCCTCGCCCACGGGTATAAGGGCTCCTAACTCAGCACTCAGCAGTTACAGAAGAAGGGTCTGCACCCTCAGCACTCCAAGAATGAGGAAGAGGACAAAAGGCAGAAGAGGGGTTTGTCCCAGGCAAAGCCCATTAAAAATCCCTGGGAGATAAAAATAGAATCTGGGCAATAAAATAAAGTCTAACCTTTTTTATCCTTTGTGCTTTGTCTAATTTCATGTGCTCCTAGGGTCCCGCATACAGAGGTTCCACACCCGGCACTTCAGACCAGATTTCCTAGTACAGAATGGCTGGGTCGACACATCAGGTCCTGGGGCCCAGTGCAGACTCCGCGATATAGAGCCTGAGCTGCAGCCAACAGGGCCCTCGAGAGCTCTGCCCCCTCCCTCCCACTGAATCTGACAGGATCTCTACACAGCAGCCCAGCCCACAGCCCACGGGGTAGCACATGCTCTCACCTCTCCATTCTCTGATCAAAATATAAAGTTTCCTTTGCTTCTGAACCAAACTCAGTCTCGATCTTTTGGCTCCAATGACACTGGGCGTGGGGACACTTGTTGGGGTCCACTCTGGAGGATCAGTAACAGAAATTGAGAACGCTGTAACTTCAATGAACAGATGTGTGAGCCAAACTATAATTAACATAGAACAGTGTATAAGGCTCGGGTAAAATAAGATGTTTCTAACACTTCCATTTGATATTTCCATCACTTTATTATAAGCAAGTTCAGTGAAAAGGTTTGTCTTATTTGTCAGGTGAATATTAGAGAAGCGAAGTGATTTCTTTCCAAGGATGTACATCTAATAATCTTGGTTAAAGCTTCAATCTTGTTTTAAATGCTTTTCCATTGAAAATGATACCTCTCATTCAGCTCCCCCATTTCTGAGAAGTATAAAATCTTATAAGTTATTATTACCAAAGTGGAAAGGTGGGAGGAGGGATAAATTAACAGTTTGGGATTAACACATACACACTGCTATGTATAAAATTGATGGTCAACAAGGAACTACTCTATAGCACAGGGAACTACACTCAATATTTTGCAATAACCTATAAGGGGAAATAATCTGAAAAAGAATAGATATTTTTATTGACATCATCTATCAATGACAGTTAAAATGGAACCTAAGGGAAGCTGGTGGTCAGTGCTTCTGACCCTGAAGACTTCAATCATCTAAAGTTTGGACTCTGCCTACTTCCCAAGGCCCTTAATGAACATATGTGTAGCCGTAGCTTAAAAAATTCCCCAGTTTGGGTAGCGGAGAGACACTGATTTTGAAAAAGCCCTGGTGTTCTCCTCACATGAACGGGACACTTCCTACAGCTAAAACATGCCTGTCACACCCAAAGGATGGTATATCGTCTGATCGGGAAGAGTTTGGAAAAGGCATCTCATCTCCTCATCTCCTGGTGCTCGGGTTCACCACTCCGGCATCTTTACTAACAGTCTCCCCACTTGGAGATGTCAGCACTGTCAACATCCTGTTGCACACAGTTTGGAATTTGTCCAAGGATGAAGCAGAAGGAGGAGGAACAATGAGAGACAAGTCCTAGGTTTTCGGACAGACATATGTCACTCTAATTTCCAATCAGGAAGACGAATTGACCAAAGGCTAGGGTTGCCCATGGAAACAGAATAGGGCTTGAGGAAATCCCGCTGCTTTGTGGCCAGTTCCCATAAACACAAGTTGAAAAATGGAACTCAGGGACACTAAAATTCACGAAACTGCAGAGTTGAAAATATCTCTCACTGAAAAATGTCTTGAGGAAAGTCAGAGAAAAGGACTTGTAAGCAACGGAGAATGGCAGGAAAGGGATTGGATGAGGTAGAAAGGACTCGCCATTAAGCACAAGAAAAGGGGCTGAACATTGCCAACATTGCAGTTGGCCAAAAAGGGTGTATGCATCTTTTTCTGTATATATTCAAGAAAAGGGCATACACTTTTTTAGCCAACCAAACAGGTGGGCACTGGAAATCAATACTACAAAACATATCACTTCGCATCAGTCAGAAGAGCCTTCCTCATAAAGTGTAAACACCAGAAATGCAGGACAGGGCAAGGAGAAAAGGGAGCCCTGTGAGGCTTATAGTGGAAATGTATATTGCCAACGGTCACTCTGGAAAAGTGTATTGTGATTACTAAAGCATCTAAAAAATGAGCTACAGAGCACAGGGCACTTGCACTCATGGACGTATATCTTGGGAAAAAGAAAAATCGAGAGGACACAGGCACCCCAATGTTTACCGCCTCTCTGTTTAATATATCCTCGATTAGGTTATAATTTATATGTCTCTGGAGGGAAAAAATGGACAGAGGTGTGGCACTTATGTAGAGTGGAATATTACTCAGCCTGAAAATCAATGAAACATGGCCAGTTGTAACAACCCCAGAGGAGTTACGTATGATCATTTGAAGTCACATAATTCAAAAAGACAAAGACATACGATATTACTAATACATGGAATGTAAACGTGGCTACAAATGAACTGAATTACAAAAGAGAACGGGGTCTCAAATTTAGAAAACCAACTTATGCTTGCTTAAGGATCAAGGAGAGTTGGGGTGCTGCATAAAACCAGAGATTGAAATTAGCACAGATACCGTTCCATAAGCCAAATATGTAATAGAAAAAACCTACTTCCTGGTCAACGAAATGGACTCAACACCCCATATTCAGTGCCTAGGAATATACAGGATGAGTAAGAGTCTTAATACCTATGGATTTATATGTCTCCATAAGAGAATCAAGCGTGTGTACAGTGACAAAAACGCAGCAGTGAAAATCAGCTAAATCCCATTATCAAAATAAATTTCAAAAACAAAACACAATGACAGTGAAATAGAGAGCAATTCTTAAATAATTCATTCAGGGCTTGTGATGCAACCTGGATTTACCTCATCTACACCCAGAGCTGCGTGAGACATAAGTTTGGAGACATCGGGCTGATAGCATTGGTGAGGTTCAATGAGCAAATGCAGACCATTTGAAGTCATACTGTATGGTACCCTTTCCATGGGTCCCAACTCTCCAGGTTTAAGCGATTCTTCCTTCAGCTAAAACATGCATAGGAAACCCACAGTATGGTGCACCGTGTGACCGGGAAACATTTTCAAATGCATCTCAGTTTTCGTCCCCTTTTACTCGGGTGCACAATTCCAGACCCTTTACTAACACTCTCCCCACTTGGAGAGTCAGTGCCTTTAACCTCCTGTTGGGCACAGTTCGCAATTTCTGCGCAAGATGAACAGGAATAGGGAGAACCAATGAGAGACTAGTTGTAGGTGTATGCACGGGCAAATTTAACGCTCATTTCCCACCAGGAAGAGGAATTAACCAAACGCTCAGCATGCCGTGCCGGAATTAGATTAGGTCCTGAAGCAATCCTGCCGGTTTGCGGCCAGCTCACAAGAAAGCGATTTGAAGAAAGGAGCTCAGGGGCACTGTAATTCACAAACCTGCAGTGTTATAAATGACAGCTATCGTCCAAAAATATATTGAAGGAAGGCTGCGAAGAGGACTTGAAAGCGGGGCAGAATTGCAGGAAAACGATTTCAGGGGGTAGACTGGAATTGCATTTAAAGCATAGGAAAAGAGGCAGAACGTCGACAATGATGCACTTGGCCAAAAAGGGCGTATGCGAATTTTCCTGAATATATTCAGGAAAAAACGCATACGCCCTTTTTGGCCAACCAAGCAAGCATGTTAAAGAAATCTGCACTACAATGAAGTCTCACTGCCCCCTGGTCAAAAGGGACATCTGAAAAAAGTGTAAAATGCAGAAATGCAGCACAGGCCATGGAGAACAGGGAGCCTTGTTATGCTGATGGGTGGGATGTAAATTGCCAACAGCCACTCTGGAGAAGTGTATGGTGTTTCCTGAAACACCTAAAAAACAAAGCAACGGAGCCTATGGCACTTCCACTTATGGTCCTATAGCTTAGGGAAATTAAAATCAAAAACACACAGCCACCCCAAAGCTTTAGACAGCTCTGTTTACAAGAACCTCGTCTACGGTACAAGTTAAATATCCAAGAAAGCAAAAAATGGATAAAGAAGTTGTGGTACGTACGTACAATTGAATATCACTCACGAATGAAATCTATGTCATCTGGACCGTCGTGGCATAATGAGTGGATTCAGGTACGATGATTCTAAGAGAAATAAGTCACACAGAAAATGAAACATCATAAGATATCACTAATACACGGAATGTAATCTTGGCTACACATGAACTGAATTACAAAACAGAACAGGGTCCCAAATTTAGAAAACCAACTAATGTTTGCTTAAGGGGAAAGGTGAGTTGGGTTGCTGCATAAAACCAGAGATAGAAATTAGCACAGATACCATTCCATACGTCAAATATGTAATAGTCAAGACCTACCCCTTGCTCAACGAAATGGGCTAAACACCCTATATTCAACGCCTAGGAATACACCTGACTAGAAAGAATTTTCAAACCCATGGATTTATATGTCTCCATAAGAGAATCAAACATGTGTACAGCTGCATGAAGGCAGCAGAGAAAATCCGATAAATCCCTTTATCAAAATGAATTACAAAAACAAAACACAATGACAGTGAAATAGAGAGCAATTCTTAAATAATTCATTCAGGGCTTGTGGTGCAACCTGGATTTACCTCATCTAAACCCAGAGCTGAGTGAGACATAAGGTTGGGCACTTCGGGCTGATAGCATTGGTGAGGTTCGATGAGCAAATGCAGACCCTTTGAAGTCATACAGCATGGTACCCATTCCATGGGTCCCAACTCTCCAAGTTTAAGGGATTCTTCCTTCAGCTAAAACATGCATGGGAAACCCACAGTATGGTGCACCGTGTGACTGGCAAACGTTTTCAAATGCATCTCAGTTTTCGTCCCCTTTTACTCGGGTTCACCATTCTAGACCCTTTACAAACACTCTCCCCACTTGGAGAGTCAGTGCCTTTAACCTCCTGTTGGGCACAGTTTGCACTTTCTGCGCAAGATGAAAAGGAATAGGGACAACGAATGAGAGACTAGCTCTAGGTGTCTGCACGGGCACATTTAACGCTCATTTCCCACCAGGAAGAGGAATTAACCAAAGGCTCAGCATGCCGTGCAGGAACCAGATTAGGGCCTGAGGCAATCCTGCGGGTTTGCGGCCAGCTCACAAGATAGCGAGTTGAAGAAAGGAGCTCAGGGGCACTGTAACTCACAAACCTGCAGAGTTATAAATGACAGCTATCGTCCAAAAATATATTGAAGGAAGGCTGCGAAGACGACTTGTAAGCGGGACAGATTTGCAGGAAAACGATTTCAGGCGGTAGACGGGAATTGCATTTAAAGCATAGGAAAAGAGGCAGAACGTCGACAATGATGCTCTTGGCCAAAAAGGGCGTATGCGTTTTTTCCTGAATATATTCAGGAAAAAACGCATACGCACTTTTTGGCCAACCAAGCAAGCATGTTAAAGAAATCTGCACTACAATGAAGTCTCACTGCCCCCCGGTCAAAAGGGCCATCTGAAAAAAGTGTAAAATCCAGAAAGGCAGCACACGCCATGGAGAACAGGGAGCCTTGTTATGCTGATGGGCGGGATGTAAATTGCCAACAGCCACTCTGGAGAAGTGTATGGTGTTTCCCGGAACACCGAAAAAACAAAGCTACGGAGCCTACGGCACTTCCACTTATGGTCCTATAGCTTAGGGAAATTAAAATCAAATACACACAGCCACCGCAAAGTGTCGGACGGCTGTGTTTACAAGAACCTCGTCTACGGTACAAGTTAAATATCCCAGAATGTGAAAAATGGATAAAGAAGTTGTGGTACGTACATACAATGGAATATCACTCAGCAATGTAATCTATGTCATCAGGCCCGTCGCGGCATAATGAGTGGATTCAGGTACAATGATTCTAAGTGAAATAAGTCACACAGAAAATGAAACATTATAAGATATCACTACTACACGGAATGTAAACTTGGCTACACATGAACTGAATTACAAAACAGAACAGGGTCTCAAATTTAGAAAACCAACTTATGCTTGCTTAAGGGGAAAGGTGAGTTGGGGTGCTGCATAAAACCAGAGATAGAAATTAGCACAGATAGCTTTCCATAAGCCAAATATGTAATAGTCAAGACCTACCCCTTGCTCAACAAAATGGACTAAACACCCCATATTCAACGCCTAGGAATACACCTGACTAGTAAGAATCTTCAAACCCATGGATTTATATGTCTCCGTAAGAGAATGAAGCGTGTGTACAGCGGCATGAATGCAGCAGAGAAAATCCGATAAATCCCATTATCAAAATGAATTACACAAACAAAACCCAAGGACAGTGAAATAGAGAGCAATTCTTAAATAATTCATTCAGGGCTTGTGGTGCAACCTGGATTTACCTCATCTAAACCCAGAGCTGAGTGAGACATAAGGTTGGGCACTTCGGGCTGATAGCATTGGTGAGGTTCGTTGAGCAAATGCAGACCCTTTGAAGTCATACAGCATGGTACCCATTCCATGGGTCCCAACTCTCCAAGTTTAAGGGATTCTTCCTTCAGCTAAAACATGCATGGGAAACCCACAGTATGGTGCACCGTGTGACTGGCAAACGTTTTCAAATGCATCTCAGTTTTCGTCCTCTTTTACTTGGGTTCACCATTCCAGACCCTTTACGAACACTCTCCCCACTTGGAGAGTCAGTGCCTTTAACCTCCTGTTGGGCACAGTTTGCAATTTCTGCGCAAGATGAAAAGGAAGAGGGAGAACGAATGAGAGACTAGCTGTAGGTGTCTGCACGGGCAAATTTAACGCTCATTTCCCAGCAGGAAGAGGAATTAACCAAAGGCTCAGCATGCCGTGCAGGAACCAGATTAGGGCCTGAGGCAATCCTGTGGGTTTGCGGCCAGCTCACAAGATAGCGAGTTGAAGAAAGGAGCTCAGGGGCACTGTAACTCACAAACCTGCAGAGTTATAAATGACAGCTATCGTCCAAAAATATATTGAAGGAAGGCTGCGAAGACGACTTGTAAGCGGGACAGATTTGCAGGAAAACGATTTCAGGGGGTAGACGGGAATTGCATTTAAAGCATAGGAAAAGAGGCAGAACGTCGACAATGATGCTCTTGGCCAAAAAGGGCGTATGCGTTTTTTCCTGAATATATTCAGGAAAAAACGCATACGCACTTTTTGGCCAACCAAGCAAGCATGTTAAAGAAATCTGCACTACAATGAAGTCTCACTGCCCCCCGGTCAAAAGGGCCATCTGAATAAAGTGTAAAATCCAGAAAGGCAGCACAGGCCATGGAGAACAGGGAGCGTTGTTATGCTGATGGGCGGGATGTAAATTGCCAACAGCCACTCTGGAGAAGTGTATGGTGTTTCCCGGAAAACCGAAAAAACAAAGCTACGGAGCCTACGGCACTTCCACTTATGGTCCTATAGCTTAGGGAAATTAAAATCAAAAACACACAGCCACCCAAAAGTCTCGGGCGGCTCTGTTTACAAGAACCTCGTCTACGGTACCAGTTAAATATCCCAGAATGTGAAAAATGGATAAAGAAGTTGTGGTACGTACGTACAATGGAATATCACTCAGCAATGAAATCTATGTCATCAGGCCTGTCACGGCATAATGAGTGGATTCAGGTACGATGATTCTAAGTGAAATAAGTCACACAGAAAATGAAACATCATAAGATAACACTAATACATGGAATGTAAACTTGGCTACACATGAACTGAATTACAAAACAGAACAGGGTCTCAAATTTAGAAAACCAACTTATGCTTGCTTAAGGGGAAAGGTGAGTTGGGGTGCTGCATAAAACCAGAGATAGAAATTAGCACAGATACCTTTCCATAAGCCAAATATGTAATACTCAAGACCTATCCCTTGCTCAACGAAATGGACTAAACACCCCATATTCAATGCCTAGGAATACACCTGACTAGTAAGAATCTTCAAACCCATGGATTTATATGTCTCCATAAGAGAATCAAGCGTGTCTACAGCTGCATGAAGGCAGCAGAGAAAATCCGATAAATCCTATTATCAAAATGAATTACAAAAACAAAACACAATGACAGTGAAATAGAGAGCAATTCTTAAATAATTCATTCAGGACTTGTGATGCAACCTGGATTTAACTCATCTAAACCCAGAGCTGAGTGAGACATAAAGTTGGACACTTCGGGCTGATAGCATTGGTGAGGTTCGATGAGCCAATGCACACCATTTGAAGTCATACTGCATGGTACCCATTCCATGGGTCCCAACTCTCCAGGTTTAAGCGATTCTTCCTTCAGCTAAAGCATGCATGGGAAACCCACAGTATGGTGCACCATGTTACCAGGAAACGTTTTCAAAGGCATCTCAGTTTTCGTCCCCTTTTACTAGGGGTCACAATCCCAGACCCTTTACTAACACTCTCACCACTTGGAGAGTCAGTGCCTTTAACCTGCTGTTTGGCACAGTTTGCAATTTCTGCGCAAGATGAACAGGAATAGGGAGAACCAATGAGAGACTAGCTGTAGGTGTCTGCACGGGCAAATTTAACGCTCATTTCCCACCAGAAAGAGGAATTAACCAAAGGCTCAGCATGCCGTGCCGGAAACAGATTAGGGCCTGAAGCAATCCTGCGGGTTTGCGGCCAGCTCACAAGAAAGCGATTTTAAGAAAGGAGCTCAGGGGCACTGTAATTCACAAACCTGCAGAGTTATAAATGACAGCTATCGTCCAAAAATATATTGAAGGAAGGCTGCGAAGAGGACTTGAAAGCGGGGCAGAATTGCAGGAAAACGATTTCAGGGGGTAGACTGGAATTGCATTTAAAGCATAGGAAAAGAGGCAGAACGTCGACAATGATGCACTTGGCCAAAAAGTGCGTATGCGTTTTTTCCTGAGGAAAAAACGCATACGCCCTTTTTGGCCAACCAAGCAAGCATGTTAAAGAAATCTGCACTACAATGTAGTCTCACTGCCCCCCGGTCAAAAGGGCCATCTGAAAAAAGTGTAAAATCCAGAAAGGCAGCACAGGCCATGGAGAACAGGGAGCCTTGTTATGCTGATGGGCGGGATGTGAACTGCCAACAGTCACTCTGGAGAAGTGTATGGTGTTTCCTGAAACACGTAGGAAACAAAGCAACACAACCTACGGCACTTCCACTTATGGTCCTATAGCTTAGGGAAGTTAAAATCAAAAACACACGCCACCCCAAAGTTTGGGTCGGCTCTGTTTACAAGAACCTCGTCTACGTTACAAGTTAAATATCCCAGAAAGCGAAAATGGATAAAGAAGTTGTGGTACATACGTACAATGGAAAATCACTCAGCAATGAAATCTATGTCATCTGGCCCTTAGCGGCATAATGAGTGGTTTCAGGTACAATGATTCTACGTGAAATAAGTCATACAGAAAAAGGAACATCATAAGATATCACTAATACATGGAATGAAACTTGGCTACACATGAACTGAATTACAAAACAGAAGAGGGTCTCCAAGTTAGAAAACCAACTGATGGTTGCTTATGGGGAAAGGTGAGTTGGGGTGCTGCATAAAACCAGAGATTGATATTAGCACAGAAACTGTTCCATAAACCAAATATGTAATAGAAAAGACCTACTCCTTCCTCAACGAAATGGAGTCAACACCCCATATTCAACGCCTAGGAATATACCTGACTAGTAAAGATCTTAAAACCCATGGATTTATATGTCTCCGTAAGAGAATCAAGCGTGTGTACAGCGGCCTAAACGCATCAGTGAAAATCCGATAAATCCCATTATCAAAATAAATTTCAAAAACAAAACACAATGACACTGAAATAGAGGGCAATTCTTAAATAATTCATTCAGGGCTTGTGATACAACCTGGATTTAGCACATCTTCAACCAGAGCTGGGTGAGACATAAGGCTGGACACTTCGGGCTGATAGCATTGGTGAGGTTCGGTGAGCAAATGCAGAACCTTTGAAGTCATACTGCATGGTACCCATTCCATGGGTCCCAACTCTCCAGGTTTAAGGGATTCTTCCTTCAGCTAAAACATGCATGGGAAACCCAGAGTATGGTCCACCTTGTGATTTGGATTCGTTTTCAAATGCATCTCAGTTTTTTTCCCCTGGTACTAGGGTTCAATATTCCAGACCCGTCAATAACACTCTCCCCATATATATATTCAGGAAAAAACGCATACGCCCTTTTTGGCCAACCAAGCAAGCGTGTAAAGGAAATCTGCACTACAATGAAGCCTCACTGCCCCCCGGTCAAAAGGGCCATCTGAAAAAAGTGTAAAATCCAGAAAGGCAGGACAGGCCATGGGGAACATGTAGCCTTGTTATGCTGATGGGCGGGATGTGAACCACCAACAGCCACTCTGGAGAACTGTATGGTGTTTCCAGAAACACGTAGGAAACAAAGCAACACAGCCTATGGCACTTCCACTTATGGTCCTATAGCTTAGGGACATTAAAATGAAAAACACAGAGCCACCCCAAAGTTTGGGACGGCTCTGTTTACAAGAACCTCGTCTACGATACAAGTTAAATATCCCAGAAATCGAAATATGGATAAAGAAGATGTGGTACGTATGTACAATGGAATATCACTCAGCAATGATATCTATGTCATCAGGCCAGTAGTGGCATAATGAATGGATTCAGGTATGATGATTTTACGTGAAATAAGTCACACAGAAAAAGAAACATCATAAGTTATCACTAATACATGGAATGTAAACTTGGCTACACATGAACTGATCTACAAAACAGAACACAGTCTCAAATTTAGAAAACGAACTTACGCTTGCTTATGGGGAAAGGTGAGTTGGCGTGCTGCATAAAACCAGAGATTGAAATTAGCACAGATATCTTTCCATAAGCCAAATATATAATAGACAAGACCTACTCCTTGCTCAACGAAATGAACTCAACACCCCATATTCAACGCCTCGGAATATACCTGACAATAAGAATCTTAAAACCCATGGATTTATATGTCTCTGTAAGAGAATCAAGCGTGTGTACAGTGGCCTAAACGCAGCAGTGAAAATCGGATAACTTCCTTTATCAAAAAAAATTTCAAAAACAAAACACAATGACAGTGAAATAGAGAGCAATTCTTAAATAATTCATTCAGGGCTTGTGATGCAACCTGGATTTACCACATCTACACCCAGAGCTGGGTGAGACATAAGGCTGGACCCTTCACGCTGATACCATTGGTGAGGCTCGGTGAGCAAATGCAGACCGTTTGAAGGCATACTGCATGGTACCCATTCCATGGGTCCCAACTCTCCAGGTTTAAGGGATTCTTCCTTCAGCTAAAACATGCATGAGAAACGCAGAGTATATTCCACCATGTGATTGCGAAACGTTTTCAAATGCATCTCAGTTTTTGTGCCCTGGTACTCGGGTTCACCATTCCAGACGCTTTACTAACACTCTCCCCACTTGGAGAGTCAATGCCTTTAACATCCTGTTCAGCACAGTTTGCAATTTCTGAGCAAGATGAACAGGAATAGGGAGAACCAATGAGAGACTAGCTGTAGGTGCCTGCACGGGCAAGTGTAACGACCATTTCCCACCAGGAAGAGGAATTAACCAAAGGGTCAGCGTGCCCTGCCAGAAACAGATTAGTGCCTGAAGCATTCCTGCGGTTTTCGGCCAGCTCACAAGAAAGCGAGTTGAAGAAAGGAGCTCAGGGGCACTCTAATTCACAAACCTGCAGAGTTATGAATGACAGCTATCGTCCAAAAATATATTGAAGTAAGTCTGCGAAGAGGACTGGAAAGGGGGGCAGCATTTGAGGAAAACTATTTCAGGGGGTAGACTGGAATTGCACTTAAAGCATAGGAAATGAGGCAGAATGTCGACAATGATGCACTTTGCCAAAAAGGGCGTATGCATTTTTTCCTGAATATATTCAGGAAAAAACGCATACACCCTTGATGGCCAACCAAGCAAGCCTGTAAAGGAAATCTGCACCAAGGGCAGAAAGCTGTTGGGGGGGTGGTGGTGTGAAGAGTTGAGAGATTGGGATTGACATGTATACATTTATATGTATAAAATAGATAACCAATAAGAACCTGCTGTATAAAAAATAAGATTAAAAATTAAAAAAAATAAAATTAAAAAGTAAAACAGAAAAAATATTCTTCCCTCCACATACATGTATTTATATGAATAAATTATTTCTATGCTTATATTTGTAAATGCAAAAAAGAGGAATGAAATCTACCTTGAACCAAAAACGAAAAATAGAAAAAACAAACAGAATCCACAAGTTACACAGAGGAAAACCGTATCAGGACACTTGCTCCAGTTGTAAACAATTCTGAAGTTGGTCAGTGGTGGGGAATCATCTCCCATACAGCCAGCAGGCCCCACGCAACAAGCGTCCTCATTGCAAAGCTGGGGGACCGTGCTGAGGCATCTGTGAGTAAACGTGGTCCGAGCCCCAGGCCAGCTGCTGCTGAAATGTTCCCACCCTTCCCAGATAAAACACCTGAATATGTACAAGGACTTGAAAGCCTAGAGGAAGGGCAATGGAGCCACACGAGTGATTGCATGCCAGCCAACTTGGTGCCTGCAGGCCAGCCAGGATGGTCCTGGCCCTGGGTGCTCTTCTGGAAGCTTTCCATTTCCCTGCCTGAGATACCCCTCCTGTCCCGGCCCCCACTGCTTTCTTCCTTCCTCACGTCTGCCCAGGGAGAAATTCCAGCGCCAGGTATGGGTGACACATCCTCTTCTTTAGCAGGTGGCATCTTGACAACTGCTGCAGAAAGTCCAGCAGAGCCCCACTCACACTGGGCCACCCACAACGCCGTGACCTGTCACTCCCTCCCACCAGCCCAGCCCCGAGACTGCTGACAGGGCAGAGAAAATGGCGTCAGGCACAGCTGCAGGGGTTCTTGCTGCCTGGAGCGGTGTTTATATTGATCTCAAAACAGGCACACCTGGGGAGGGCTGGCCGGCATGGTCAGGCTGCCCAGGTCAGCCAATCATCACCCCTCAGGGTCTCACAGTTGCAGAAAATGGAACTTGCTGAATCGGCCAGGTCCAAGGAACAGGTGTGGGCTCTTGAGAGTCAGGATAGACAATGGGCTGCAGCTCTGGCTTGTATTCTAATCATTTTATCTGGCCCATGAGTGGGAGACAGCTTCAAGAAAACCCTGGCCTAATAAGAGGACCCCAGGAGTCAGGGAGAGGAGGGGTGGGTGGTGGGTGGAGACAGAGGCCTGGTGCCCCGGGTGCAGTGGAAGTCTCTGGAAGACCAGGTGGTGGCAGGCCGTACAGAGTGATGCCCAGGGTCACAGACCTGTCGGAGTTGCTATTTGTTAGTTCAAGTCCTGCTCTGAGGTGCTCTGTGTCAGATCTGAGTGACAGGTGATCTGAGAGTGCTCTGCAATGAGGGCAATGTGCACGGTTCCTGTGTGCCCTGCCCTGCCACAGTACCTGCAAGTGTAGCTCTGTATCCTGGGAGGGAGCTGACCACGAGAGCCCCATGGGCTGCAGGGGACCTGCCCAGGGAACCCCATATCCTGGGATGGGCCTGACCATGAGAGCCCCATGGGCTGGTGTGGAGGTGGGGTACCTGCCCAGGTGAGCTCCATATCCTGAGATTGGCCTGACCACGAGAGCCCCATGGGCTGCCAGGGGCCTGGTAAAGATGTCAGGATCGTCAGTGAAGCCACCGAGTATATACCTCCAGTAGTTCCTAATTCCTACACCCTGCTGGTCATTCTACCAACCACCAGGAGACGGTATTCTGTATTAGTCTTCAATGATGCCTTCTTTTGTATGCCATTAGTCCCAGAGTCACAAGAAATTTTGGCTTGTAAGTGGCAGGACTCAACATACAACTAAAACAATACATCCAGGCCGTCTTGCCCCAAGTGTTCAAAAATTCCCACACCATCTTTGGGGAAAGCTTAGCTAAAGACGTAAAAGTTCTACCTCTGGAAAAGGAAACACTCCTTCAATATGCTGACGACATTCTGATCACCAGCCCTACTAAGGAGGCCTCTGAACTACCAAGCCAATAAAGGATAGAAGTTGTCCAAGAAAAAGCTCAAATATCACAGACTACGGTGACCTGCCTGGGCTTCATTCTCACAGAAGGTCGGAGAAGCTCATCCCAGGAAAGGGAAGAAACAATTTACAGCCTTACCCCTTTCTAAAACTAGAAGACAGCTTAGGGGTTCCTGGGGAGGCCAGAGTTTGCTGCTTCTGGATCCCTAACTACAGTCTACTAGCTGGGCCTCTATATGAAACACTGAAAGGAAAAGATGATGATCCTTTTGAATAGAATCCAGAAGTGGCCTTTCAAGAATGGAAAGAGCAGTCAATTCAGACCCTTGCCCTGGAACTCCCTAATTTAGCTAAACCCTTTGACCTTTACATTCCTGGTGAAAGGTGAATTGCCATTGGAGTATTAGTGCAAAACCTGGGACCACTTGAAATGGAACAATGCAAGAATGCCATCCAGGTAGGATAAACTATAGTCACCAAGGGGCTTGGCCCACTGCAACATCTGGCCAACATACTGGCGGTATCTAAAAACCTGGAAATCAGCAGCCCAAAAGGCCACCTCCCTCCTAAGGGAAAAGGACCCCACGTGGTGTTCCTAACCCCCAACCATGCCCTGAAGTTGCAGGGTTTGCTCCGTGGGCACACTGACCTCCAGTGAGGAAGCCCTCCTACTCCAACATCCAGAGAGATATCCGGGGGCAACGGGGCACCATGACGACACATGTGACCATCACTTGACCTGGAGTTTCTCTCATAAAACAACAAGAGTGTGTCACAAAAGAGTAGACTACTGCTTGCAGGACTTACTGCACCCAGAGGGGAGGTAATAATCTTGG
This sequence comes from Delphinapterus leucas, assembly GCF_059928025.1. Classification (NCBI taxonomy): domain Eukaryota; kingdom Metazoa; phylum Chordata; class Mammalia; order Artiodactyla; family Monodontidae; genus Delphinapterus; species Delphinapterus leucas. Next base: position 13,624,060 of record NW_028322236.1, on the reverse strand, counting down.
CAGGGGAACCGTATATCACGCTGTCACCATAGAAAAGCCTACAGACACCGTGATGATGGTGACCAGTAAGACCGGCTGGACTCCTGTTTACTTCAAAAGGCTGTTGACTCAGTGGCCATCATGGTCCTTCATCACAACTGACCCTGGACTGTCCGGGAGTTGAGCAGGCAGGGTCCTGACACCTGGTGCTGTTTTTACGTTAATTCAGAGGCCTAATTGAAGAAAGTGCAGACTACTAGTCAGAGCATCTAGGCTGGCAGAAACGGTCAGCCTAAAGTGTTTGAACAAATGTGTGGCGGGGTGAAAGTGGACCTCACAGCGTCACTGCACATTTCCTTCCCGGACCCTTAAAGGTCATTAGAATCTATAACACTTCCAATGCTCGTGCTCAGGCAGATGAACAGGGAGGCTGGAGGCCTGGGGACAATCAACGTCACCTAGAGGCTGCTGGGGAGAAGTTCTGACCCTCGCCCACGGGTATAAGGGCTCCTAACTCAGCACTCAGCAGTTACAGAAGAAGGGTCTGCACCCTCAGCACTCCAAGAATGAGGAAGAGGACAAAAGGCAGAAGAGGGGTTTGTCCCAGGCAAAGCCCATTAAAAATCCCTGGGAGATAAAAATAGAATCTGGGCAATAAAATAAAGTCTAACCTTTCTTATCCTTTGTGCTTTGTCTAATTTCATGTGCTCCTAGGGTCCCGCATACAGAGGTTCCACACCCGGCACTTCAGACCAGATTTCCTAGTACAGAATGGCTGGGTCGACACATCAGGTCCTGGGGCCCAGTGCAGACTCCGCGATATAGAGCCTGAGCTGCAGCCAACAGGGCCCTCGAGAGCTCTGCCCCCTCCCTCCCACTGAATCTGACAGGATCTCTACACAGCAGCCCAGCCCACAGCCCACGGGGTAGCACATGCTCTCACCTCTCCATTCTCTGATCAAAATATAAAGTTTCCTTTGCTTCTGAACCAAACTCAGTCTCGATCTTTTGGCTCCAATGACACTGGGCGTGGGGACACTTGTTGGGGTCCACTCTGGAGGATCAGTAACAGAAATTGAGAACGTTGTAACTTCAATGAACAGATGTGTGAGCCAAACTATAATTAACATAGAACAGTGTATAAGGCTCGGGTAAAATAAGATGTTTCTAACACTTCCATTTGATATTTCCATCACTTTATTATAAGCAAGTTCAGTGAAAAGGTTTGTCTTATTTGTCAGGTCAATATTAGAGAAGCGAAGTGATTTCTTTCCAAGGATGTACATCTAATAATCTTGGTTAAAGCTTCAATCTTGTTTTAAATGCTTTTCCATTGAAAATGATACCTCTCATTCAGCTCCCCCATTTCTGAGAAGTATAAAATCTTATAAGTTATTATTACCAAAGTGGAAAGGTGGGAGGAGGGATAAATTAACAGTTTGGGATTAACACATACACACTGCTATGTATAAAATAGATCGTCAACAAGGAACTACTCTATAGCACAGGGAACTACACTCAATATTTTGCAATAACCTATAAGGGGAAATAATCTGAAAAAGAATAGATATTTTTATTGACATCATCTATCAATGACAGTTAAAATGGAACCTAAGGGAAGCCGGTGGTCAGTGCTTCTGACCCTGAAGACTTCAATCATCTAAAGTTTGGACTCTGCCTACTTCCCAAGGCCCTTAATGAACATATGTGTAGCCGTAGCTTAAAAAATTCCCCAGTTTGGGTAGCGGAGAGACACTGATTTTGAAAAAGCCCTGGTGTTCTCCTCACATGAACGGGACACTTCCTACAGCTAAAACATGCCTGTCACACCCAGAGGATGGTATATCGTCTGATCGGGAAGAGTTTGGAAAAGGCATCTCATCTCCTCATCTCCTGGTGCTCGGGTTCACCACTCCGGCGTCTTTACTAACAGTCTCCCCACTTGGAGATGTCAGCACTGTCAACATCCTGTTGCACACAGTTTGGAATTTGTCCAAGGATGAAGCAGAAGGAGGAGGAACAATGAGAGACAAGTCCTAGGTTTTCGGACAGACATATGTCACTCTAATTTCCAATCAGGAAGACGAATTGACCAAAGGCTAGGGTTGCCCATGGAAACAGAATAGGGCTTGAGGAAATCCCGCTGCTTTGTGGCCAGTTCCCATAAACACAAGTTGAAAAATGGAACTCAGGGACACTAAAATTCACGAAACTGCAGAGTTGAAAATATCTCTCACTGAAAAATGTCTTGAGGAAAGTCAGAGAAAAGGACTTGTAAGCAACGGAGAATGGCAGGAAAGGGATTGGATGAGGTAGAAAGGACTCGCCATTAAGCACAAGAAAAGGGGCTGAACATTGCCAACATTGCAGTTGGCCAAAAAGGGTGTATGCATCTTTTTCTGTATGTATTCAAGAAAAGGGCATACACTTTTTTAGCCAACCAAACAGGTGGGCACTGGAAATCAATACTACAAAACATATCACTTCGCATCAGTCAGAAGAGCCTTCCTCATAAAGTGTAAACACCAGAAATGCAGGACAGGGCAAGGAGAAAAGGGAGCCCTGTGAGGCTTATAGTGGAAATGTATATTGCCAACGGTCACTCTGGAAAAGTGTATTGTGATTACTAAAGCATCTAAAAAATGAGCTACAGAGCACAGGGCACTTGCACTCATGGACGTATATCTTGGGAAAAAGAAAAATCGAGAGGACACAGGCACCCCAATGTTTACCGCCTCTCTGTTTAATATATCCTCGATTAGGTTATAATTTATATGTCTCTGGAGGGAAAAAATGGACAGAGGTGTGGCACTTATGTAGAGTGGAATATTACTCAGCCTGAAAATCAATGAAACATGGCCAGTTGTAACAACCCCAGAGGATTTACGTATGATCATTTGAAGTCACATAATTCAAAAAGACAAAGACATACGATATTACTAATACATGGAATGTAAACGTGGCTACAAATGAACTGAATTACAAAAGAGAACGGGGTCTCAAATTTAGAAAACCAACTTATGCTTGCTTAAGGATCAAGGAGAGTTGGGGTGCTGCATAAAACCAGAGATTGAAATTAGCACAGATACCGTTCCATAAGCCAAATATGTAATAGAAAAAACCTACTTCCTGGTCAACGAAATGGACTCAACACCCCATATTCAGTGCCTAGGAATATACAGGATGAGTAAGAGTCTTAATACCTATGGATTTATATGTCTCCATAAGAGAATCAAGCGTGTGTACAGTGACAAAAACGCAGCAGTGAAAATCAGCTAAATCCCATTATCAAAATAAATTTCAAAAACAAAAAAAATGACAGTGAAATAGAGAGCAATTCTTAAATAATTCATTCAGGGCTTGTGATGCAACCTGGATTTACCTCATCTACACCCAGAGCTGAGTGAGACATAAGGTTGGACACTTCGGGCTGACAGCATGGATGAGGTTCGATGAGCAAATGCAGACCGTTTGTAGTCATACTGCATAGTACCCATTCCATGGGTCCCAACTCTCCAGGTTTAAGGGATTCTTCCTTCAGCTAAAACATGCATGGGAAACCCACAGTATGGTGCACCGTGTGACCGGAAAACGTTTTCAAATGAATCTCAGTTTTCGTCCCCTTTTACTCGGGTTCACCATTCCAGACCCTTCACTAACACTCTCCCCACTTGGAGAGTCAGTGCCTTTAACCTCCTGTTTGGCACAGTTTGCAATTTCTGCGCAAGATGTACAGGAATAGGGAGAACCAATGAGAGACTAGCTGTAGGTGTCTGCAGGGGCAAATTTAACGCTCATTTCCCACCAGGAAGAGGAATTAACCAAAGGCTCAGCATGCCGTTCCGGAATCAGATTAGGGCCTGAAGCAATCCTCCGGGTTTGTGGCCAGCTCACAAGAAAGCGATTTGAAGAAAGGAGCTCAGGGGCACTCTAATTCACAAACCTGCAGAGTTATGAATGACAGCTATCGTCCAAAAATATATTGAAGGAAGGCTGCGAAGAGGACTTGAAAGCGGGGCAGAATTGCAGGAAAACGATTTCAGGGGGTAGACTGGAATTGCATTTAAAGCATACGAAAAGAGGCAGAACGTCGTCAGTGATGCACTTGGCCAAAAAGGGGGTATACGTATTTTCCTGAATATATTCAGGAAAAAACGCATATGCCCTTTTTGGCCAACCAAGCAAGCATGTTAAAGACATCTGCACTACAGTGAAGTCTCACTGCCCCCCAGTCAAAAGGGCCATCTGAAAAAAGTGTAAAATTCAGAAAGGAAGCACAGGCCATGGAGAATAGGGAGCCTTGTTATGCTGATGGGCGGGATGTAAATTGCCAAGAGCCACTCTGGAGAAGTGTATGGTGTTTCCTGAACCACCTAAAAAACAAAGCAACGGAGCCTACAGCACTTCCACTTATGGTCCTATAGCTTAGGGAAATTAAAATCAGAAACACACAGCCACCCCAATGTTTCAGACGGCTCTGTTTACAAGAATCTCATCTACGGTACAAGTTAAATATCGCAGAAAGCAAAAAATGGATAAAGAAGTGGTGGTACGTACGTACAATGGAATATCAATCTCCAATGAAATCTATGTCATCAGGCCCGTCGCGGCATAATGAGTGGATTCAGGTACGATGATTCTAAGTGAAATAAGTCACACAGAAAATGAAACATCATAAGATATCACTAATATACGGAATGTAAACTTGGCTACACATGAACAGAATTACAAAACAGAACAGGGTCTCAAATTTAGAAAACCAACTTATGTTTGCTTAAGGGGAAAGGTGATTTGGGGTGCTGTATAAAACCAGAGATAGAAATTAGCACAGATACCATTCCATATGTCAAATATATAATAGTCAAGACCTACACTTTCTCAACGAGATGGACTAAACACCCTATATTCAAAGCCTAGCAATACACCTGACTAGTAAGAATCTTCAAACCCATAGATTTATATGTCTCCATAAGAGAATCAAGCGTGTGTACAGCTGCATGAAGGCAGCAGAAAAAATCCGATAAACCCTATTATCAAAATGAATTACAAAAACAAAACACAATGACAGTGAAATAGAGAGCAATTCTTAAATAATTCAATCAGGGCTTGTGATGCAACCTGGATTTACCTCAACTAAACCCAGAGCTGAGTGAGACATAAGGTTGGACACTTCGGGCTGATAGCATTGGTGAGGCTCGATGAGCAAATGCAGACCATTTGAAGTCAAACTACATGGTACCCATTCCATGGGTCCCAACTCTCCAGGTTTAAGCGATTCTTCCTTCAGCTAAAACATGCATGGGAAACCCACAGTATGGTGCACTGTGTGACCGGGAAACGTTTTCAAATGCATCTCAGTTTTTGTCCCCATTTACTTGCGTTCACAATTCCAGATCCTTTACTAACCCTCTCCCCACTTGGAGAGTCAGTGCCTTTAACCTGCTGATTGGCACAGTTTGCAATTTCTGCGCAAGATGAAAAGGAATAGGGAGAACCAATGAGAGACTAGCTGTAGGTGTCTGCACGGGCAAATTTAACGCTCATTTCCAACCAGGAAGAGGAATTAACCAAAGGCTCAGCATGCCGTGCCGGAACCATATTAGGGCCTGAAGCAATCCTGCGGGTTTGCGGCCAGCTCACAGGAAAGCGATTAGAAGAAAGGAGCTCAGGGGCACTGTAATTCACACAACTGCAGAGTTATAAATGACAGCTATCGTCAAAAAATATATTGAAGGAAGGCTGCGAAGAGGACTTGAAAGCGGGGCAGAATTGCAGGAAAACGATTTCAGGGGGTAGACTGCAATTGCATTTAAAGTATAGGAAAAGAGGCAGAACGTCGAAAATGAATCACTTGGCCAAAAAGGGCGTATGCGTTTTTTCCTGAATATATTCAGGAAAAAATGTATACGCCCTTTTTGGCCAACCAAGCAAGCATGTTAAAGAAATCTGCACTACAATGAAGTCTCACTGCTCCCCGGTCAAAAGGTCCATCTGAAAAAGTGTATAATCCAGAAAGGCAGCACAGGCCATGGAGAACAGGGAGCCTTGTTATGCTTATGGGTGTGATGTTAATTGCCAACAGGCACTCTGGAGAAGTGTATGCTGTTTCCTGAAACACCTAAAACACAAAGCAACGGAGCCTACGGCACTTCCACTTATGGTCCTATAGCTTAGGGAAATTAAAATCAAAAACACACAGCCACCCCAAAGTTTCATACGGCTCTGTTTTCAAGAACCTCGTCTACGGTACAATTTAAATATCGCAGAAAGCAAAAAATGGATAAAGACGTTGTGGTACGTATGTGCAATAGAATATCACTCTCCAATGAAATCTATGTCATCAGGCCCATCGCGGCATAATGAGTGGATTCATGTACGATGATTCTAAGTGAAATAAGTCACACAGAAAATGAAACATCATAAGATATCACTAATACACGGAATGTAATCTTGGCTTCACATGAACTGAATTACAAAACAGAACAGGGTCTCAAATTTAGAAAACCAACTTATGTTTGCTTAAGGGGAAAGGTGAGTTGGGTGCTGCATAAAACCAGAGATAGAAATTAGCACAGATACCATTCCATACGTCAAATATGTAATAGTCAAGACCTACCCCTTGCTCAACGAAATGGGCTAAACACCCTATATTCAACGCCTAGGAATACACCTGACTAGAAAGAATTTTCAAACCCATGGATTTATATGTCTCCATAAGAGAATCAAGCGTGTGTACAGCTGCATGAAGGCAGCAGAGAAAATCCGGTAAATCCCATTATCAAAATGAATTACAAAAACAAAACACAATGACAGTGAAATAGAGAGCAATTCTTAAATAATTCATTCAGGGCTTGTGATGCAACCTGGATTTACCTCATCTACACCCAGAGCTGAGTGAGACATAATGTTGGACACTTCGGGCTGATAGCATTGGTGAGGTTCGTTGAGCAAATGCAGACAATTTGAAGTCATACAGCATGGTTCCCATTCCATTGGTCCCAACTCTCCAGGTTTAAGCGATTCTTCCTTCAGCTAAAGCATGCATGGGAAACCCACAGTATGGTGCACTGTGTGACCGGGAAACGTTTTCAAATGCATCTCAGTTTTCCTCCCCTTTTACTCGGGTTCACAATTCCAGACCATTCACTAACACTCTCCCCACTTGGAGAGTCAGTGCCTTTAACTTGCTGTTTGGCACAGTTTGCAATTTCTGCACATGATGAACAGGAATAGGTAGAACCAATGAGAGACTAGCTGTAGGTGTCTGCAGGGGCAAATTTAATGCTCATTTCCCACCAGGAAGAGGAATTAACCAAAGGCTCAGCATGCCGTGCCGGAACCATATTAGGGCCTGAAGCAATCCTGCGGGTTTGCGGCAAGCACACAAGAAAGCGATTTGAAGAAAGGAGCTCAGGGGCACTGTAATTCACAAACCTGCAGTGTTATAAATGACAGGTATCGTCCAAAAATATACTGAAGGAAGGCTGCGAAGAGGACTTGAAAGCGGGGCAGAATTGCAGGAAAACGATTTCAGGGGGTAGACTGGAATTGCATTTAAAGCATAGGAAAAGAGGCAGAACGTCGACAATGATGCACTTGGCCAAAAGGGCGTATGCGTTTTTTCCTGAATATATTCAGGAAAAAACGCATACGCCCTTTTTGGCCAACCAAGCAAGCATGTTAAAGAAATCTGCACTACAATGAAGTCTCACTGCCCCCCGATCAAAAGGGCCATCTGAAAAAAGTGTAAAATCCAGAAATGCAGCACAGGCCATGGAGAACAGGGAGCCTTGTTATGCTGATGGTTGGGATATAAATTGCCAAGAGCCACTCTGGAGAAGTGTATGGTGTTTCCTGAAACACCTAAGAAACAAAGCAACGGAGCCTACGGCACTTCCACTTATGGTCCTATAGCTTAGGGAAATTAAAATCAAAAACAAACAGCCACCCCAAAGTTTCAGACGGCTCTGTTTACAAGAACCTCGTCTACAGTACAAGTTAAATATCCCAGAAAGCGAAAAATGGATAAACAAGTTCTGGTACGTACGTACAATGGAATATCACTCACCAATGAAGTCTATGTCATCTGGCCCGTCATGGCATAATGAGTGGATTCAGGTACAATGATTCTAAGTGACATAAGTCACACAGAAAATGAAATATCATAAGATATCACTAATACACCGAATGTAATCTTGGCTATACATGAACTGAATTACAAAACAGAACAGGGTCTCAAATTTAGAAAACCAACTTATGTTTGCTTATGGGGAAAGGTGAGTTGGGGTGCTGCATAAAACCAGAGATAGAAATTAGCACAGATACCATTCCATACGTCAAATACGTAATAGACAAACCTACCCCTTGCTCAACAAAATGGGCTAAGCACCCAATATTCAACGCCTAGGAATACACCTGACTAGTAAGAATCTTCAAACCAATGGATTTATATGTCTCCATAAGAGAATGAAGCGTGTGTACAGCTGCATGAAGGCAGCAGAGAAAATCCGATAAAAACCATTATCAAAATGAATTAAAAAACAAAACACAATGACAGTGAAATAGAGAGCAATTCTTAAATAATTCATTCAGGGCTTGTGATGCAACCTGGATTTACCTCATCTACACCCAGAGCTGAGTGAGACATAAGGTTGGACACTTCGGGCTGATAGCATTGGTGAGGTTCGATGAGCAAATGAAGACCATTTGAAGTCATACTGCATGGTACCCATTCCATGGGTCCCAACTCTCCAGGTTTAAGCGATCCTTCCTTCAGCTAAAACATGCATGGGAATCCCACAGTATGGTGCACCGTGTGACTGGGAAACGTTTTCAAATGCATCCCAGTTTTCGTCCCCTTTTTTTTGGGTTCACTATTCCAGACCCTTTACTAACACGCTCCCCACTTGGAGAGTCAGTGCCTTTAACCTCCTGTTGGGCAGAGTTTGCAATTTCTGCGCAAGATGAACAGGAATAAGGAGAACCAATGAGAGACTAGCTGTAGGTGTCTGCACGGGCAAATTTAACGCTCATTTCCCACCAGGAAGAGGAATTAACCAAAGGCTCAGCATGCCGTGCCGGAACCAGATTAGGGCCTGAAGCAATCCTGCGGGTTTGCGGCCAGCTCAAAAGAAAGCGATTTGAAGAAAGGAGCTCAGGGGCACTGTAATTCACAAACCTGCAGAGTTATAAATGACAGCTATCGTCCAAAAATATATGGAAGGAAGGCTGCGAAGAGGACTTGAAAGCGGGGCAGAATTGCAGGAAAACGATTTCAGGGGGTAGACTGGAATTGCATTTAAATCATAGGAAAAGAGGCAGAACGTCGACAATGATGCACTTGGCCAAAAAGGGCGTATGCGTTTTTTCCTGAATATATTCAGGAAAAAACGCATACGCCCTTTTTGGCCAACCAAGCAAGCATGTTAAAGAAATCTGCACTACAATGAAGTCTCACTGCCCCCCGGTCAAAAGGGCCATCTGAAAAAAGTGTAAAATCCAGAAAGGCAGCACAGGCCATGGAGAACAGGGAGCCTTGTTATGCTGATGGGCGGGATGTAAATTGCCAACAGCCACTCTGGAGAAGTGTATGGCGTTTCCCGGAACACCGAAAAAACAAAGCTACGGAGTCAAGGCACTTCCACTTATGGTCCTATAGCTTAGGAAAATTAAAATCAAAAACACACAGCCACCCCAAAGTGTCGGATGGCTCTCTTTACAAGAACCTCGTCTACGGTACAAGTTAAATATCCCAGAATGTGAAAAATGGATAAAGAAGTTGGGGTACGTACGTACAATGGAATATCACTCAGCAATGAAATCTATGTCATCAGGCCCGTCGCGGCATAATGAGTGGATTCAGGTACGATGATTCTAAGTGAAATAAGTCACACAGAAAATGAAACATCATAAGATATCACTACTACACGGAATGTAAACTTGGCTACACATGAACTGAATTACAAAACAGAAGAGGGTCTCAAATTTAGAAAACCAACTTATGCTTGCTTAAGGGGAAAGGTGAGTTGGGGTGCTGCATAAAACCAGAGATAGAAATTAGCACAGATACCTTTCCATAAGCCAAATATGTAATAGTCAAGACCTACCCCTTGCTCAACGAAATGGACTAAACACCCCATATTCAACGCCTAGGAATACACCTGACTAGTAAGAATCTTCAAACCCATGGATTTATATGTCTCCGTAAGAGAATGAAGCGTGTGTACAGCGGCATGAATGCAGCAGAGAAAATCCGATAAATCCCATTATCAAAATGAATTACACAAACAAAACCCAAGGACAGTGAAATAGAGAGCAATTCTTAAATAATTCATTCAGGGCTTGTGATGCAACCTGGATTTACCACATCTACACCCAGAGCTGAGTGAGACATAAGGTTGGGCACTTCGGGCTGATAGCATTGGTGAGGTTCGATGAGCAAATGCAGACCCTTTGAAGTCATACAGCATGGTACCCATTCCATGGGTCCCAACTCTCCAAGTTTAAGGGATTCTTCCTTCAGCTAAAACATGCATGGGAAACCCACAGTATGGTGCACCGTGTGACTGGCAAACGTTTTCAAATGCATCTCAGTTTTCGTCCCCTTTTACTCGGGTTCACCATTCCAGACCCTTTACGAACACTCTCCCCACTTGGAGAGTCAGTGCCTTTAACCTCCTGTTGCGCACAGTTTCCAATTTCTGCGCAAGATGAAAAGGAATAGGGAGAACGAATGAGAGACTAGCTCTAGGTGTCTGCACGGGCAAAGTTAACGCTCATTTCCCACCAGGAAGAGGAATTAACCAAAGGCTCAGCATGCCGTGCCGGAACCAGATTAGGGCCTGAAGCAATCCTGTGGGTTTGCGGCCAGCTCACAAGATAGCGAGTTGAAGAAAGGAGCTCAGGGTCAATGTAACTCACAAACCTGCAGAGTTATAGATGACAGCTATCGTCCAAAAATATATAGAAGGAAGGCTGCGAAGACGACTTGTAAGCGGGACAGATTTGCAGGAAAACGATTTCAGGGGGTAGACGGGAATTGCATTTAAAGCATAGGAAAAGAGGCAGAACGTCGACAATGATGCTCTTGGCCAAAAAGGGCGTATGCGTTTTTTCCTGAATATATTCAGGAAAAAACGCATACGCCCTTTTTGGCCAACCAAGCATGCATGTTACAGAAATCTGCACTACAATGAAGTCTCACTGCCCCCCGGTCAAAAGGGCCATCTGAAAAAAGTGTAAAATCGAGAAAGGCAGCACAGGCCATGGAGAACAGGGAGCCTTGTTATGCTGATGGGCGGGATGTAAATTGCCAACAGCCACTCTGGAGAAGTGTATGGTGTTTCCCGGAACACCGAAAAAACAAAGCTACGGAGCCTACGGCACTTCCACTTATGGTCCTATAGCTTAGGGAAATTAAAATCAAAAACACACAGCCACCCCAAAGTGTCGGACGTCTCTGTTTACAAGAACCTCACCTACGGTACAAGTTAAATATCCCAGAATGTGAAAAATGGATAAAGAAGTTGTGGTACGTACGTACAATGGAATATCACTCAGCAATGAAATCTATGTCATCAGGCCCGTCGCGGCATAATGAGTGGATTCAGGTACGATGATTCTAAGTGAAATAAGTCACACAGAAAATGAAACATCATAAGATATCACTACTACACGGAATGTAAACTTGGCTACACATGAACTGAATTATAAAACAGAACAGGGTCTCAAATTTAGAAAACCAACTTATGCTTGCTTAAGGGGAAAGGTGAGTTGGGGTGCTGCATAAAACCAGAGATAGAAATTAGCACAGATACCTTTCCATAAGCCAAATATGTAATAGTCAAGACCTACCACTTGCTCAACGAAATGGACTAAACACCCCATATTCAACGCCTAGGAATACACCTGACTAGTAAGAATCTTCAAACCCATGGATTTATATGTCTCCGTAAGAGAATGAAGCGTGTGTACAGCGGCATGAATGCAGCAGAGAAAATCCTATAAATCCCATTATCAAAATGAATTACACAAACAAAACCCAAGGACAGTGAAATAGACAGCAATTCTTAAATAATTCATTCAGGGCTTGTGATGCAACCTGGATTTACCACATCTACACCCAGAGCTGAGTGAGACATAAAGTTGGGCACTTCGGGCTGATAGCATTGGTGAGGTTCGATGAGCAAATGCAGACCCTTTGAAGTCATACAGCATGGTACCCATTCCATGGGTCCCAACTCTCCAAGTTTAAGGGATTCTTCCTTCAGCTAAAACATGCATGGGAAACCCACAATATGGTGCACCGTGTGACTGGCAAACGTTTTCAAATGCATCTCAGTTTTCGTCCCCTTTTACTCGGGTTCACCATTCCAGACCCTTTACGAACACTCTCCCCACTTGGAGAGTCAGTGCCTTTAACCTCCTGTTGGGCACAGTTTGCAATTTCTGCGCAAGATGAAAAGGAATAGGGAGAACGAATGAGAGACTAGCTGTAGGTGTCTGCACGGGCAAATTTAACGCTCATTTCCCACCAGGAAGAGGAATTAACCAAAGGCTCAGCATGCCGTGCCGGAACCAGATTAGGGCCTGAGGCAATCCTGTGGGTTTGCGGCCAGCTCACAAGATAGCGAGTTGAAGAAAGGAGCTCAGGGGCACTGTAACTCACAAACCTGCAGAGTTATAAATGACAGCTATCGTCCAAAAATATATTGAAGGAAGGCTGCGAAGACGACTTGTAAGCGGGACAGATTTGCAGGAAAACGATTTCAGGGGGTAGACGGGAATTGCATTTAAAGCATAGGAAAAGAGGCAGAACGTCGACAATGATGCTCTTGGCCAAAAAGGGCGTATGCGTTTTTTCCTGAATATATTCAGGAAAAAACGCATACGCCCTTTTTGGCCAACCAAGCAAGCATGTTAAAGAAATCTGCACTACAATGAAGTCTCACTGCCCCCAGGTCAAAAGGGCCATCTGAAAAATGTGTAAAATCCAGAAAGGCAGCACAGGCCATGGAGAACCGGGAGCCTTGTTATGCTGATGGGCGGGATGTAAATTGCCAACAGCCACTCTGGAGAAGTGTATGGTGTTTCCCGGAACACCGAAAAAACAAAGCTACGGAGCCTACGGCACTTCCACTTATGGTCCTATAGCTTAGGGAAATTAAAATCAAAAACACACAGCCACCCCAAAGTGTCGGACGGCTCTGTTTACAAGAACCACGTCTACGGTACAAGTTAAATATCCCAGAATGTGAAAAATGGATAAAGAAGTTGTGGTACGTACGTACAATGGAATATCACTCAGCAATGAAATCTATGTCATCAGGCCCGTCGCGGCATAATGAGTGGACTCAGATACGATGATTCTACGTGAAATAAGTCACACAGAAAATGAAACATCGTAAGATATCACTACTACACGGAATGTAAACTTGGCTACACATGAACTGAATTACAAAACAGAACAGGGTCTCAAATTTAGAAAACCAACTTATGCTTGCTTAAGGGGAAAGGTGAGTTGGGGTGCTGCATAAAACCAGAGATAGAAATTAGCACAGATACCTTTCCATAAGCCAAATATGTAATAGTCAAGACCTACCACTTGCTCAACGAAATGGACTAAACACCCCATATTCAACGCCTAGGAATACACCTGACTAGTAAGAATCTTCAAACCCATGGATTTATATGTCTCCGTAAGAGAATGAAGCGTGTGTACAGCGGCATGAATGCAGCAGATTAAATCCTATAAATCCCATTATCAAAATGAATTACACAAACAAAACCCAAGGACAGTGAAATAGAGAGCAATTCTTAAATAATTCATTCAGGGCTTGTGATGCAACCTGGATTTACCACATCTACACCCAGAGCTGAGTGAGACATAAAGTTGGGCACTTCGGGCTGATAGCATTGGTGAGGTTCGATGAGCAAATGCAGACCCTTTGAAGTCATACAGCATGGTACCCATTCCATGGGTCCCAACTCTCCAAGTTTAAGGGATTCTTCCTTCAGCTAAAACATGCATGGGAAACCCACAATATGGTGCACCGTGTGACTGGCAAACGTTTTCAAATGCATCTCAGTTTTCGTCCCCTTTTACTCGGGTTCACCATTCCAGACCCTTTACGAACACTCTCCCCACTTGGAGAGTCAGTGCCTTTAACCTCCTGTTGGGCACAGTTTGCAATTTCTGCGCAAGATGAAAAGGAATAGGGAGAACGAATGAGAGACTAGCTGTAGGTGTCTGCACGGGCAAATTTAACGCTCATTTCCCACCAGGAAGAGGAATTAACCAAAGGCTCAGCATGCCGTGCCGGAACCAGATTAGGGCCTGAGGCAATCCTGTGGGTTTGCGGCCAGCTCACAAGATAGCGAGTTGAAGAAAGGAGCTCAGGGGCACTGTAACTCACAAACCTGCAGAGTTATAAATGACAGCTATCGTCCAAAAATATATTGAAGGAAGGCTGCGAAGACGACTTGTAAGCGGGACAGATTTGCAGGAAAACGATTTCAGGGGGTAGACGGGAATTGCATTTAAAGCATAGGAAAAGAGGCAGAACGTCGACAATGATGCTCTTGGCCAAAAAGGGCGTATGCGTTTTTTCCTGAATATATTCAGGAAAAAACGCATACGCCCTTTTTGGCCAACCAAGCAAGCACGTTAAAGAAATCTGCACTACAATGAAGTCTCACTGCCCCCCGGTCAAAAGGGCCATCTGAAAAATGTGTAAAATCCAGAAAGGCAGCACAGGCCATGGAGAACCGGGAGCCTTGTTATGCTGATGGGCGGGATGTAAATTGCCAACAGCCACTCTGGAGAAGTGTATGGTGTTTCCCGGAACACCGAAAAAACAAAGCTACGGAGCCTACGGCACTTCCACTTATGGTCCTATAGCTTAGGGAAATTAAAATCAAAAACACACAGCCACCCCAAAGTGTCGGACGGCTCTGTTTACAAGAACCTCGTCTACGGTACAAGTTAAATATCCCAGAATGTGAAAAATGGATAAAGAAGTTGTGGTACGTACGTACAATGGAATATCACTCAGCAATGAAATCTATGTCATCAGGCCCGTCGCGGCATAATGAGTGGATTCAGATACGATGATTCTACGTGAAATAAGTCACACAGAAAATGAAACATCGTAAGATATCACTACTACACGGAATGTAAACTTGGCTACACATGAACTGAATTACAAAACAGAACAGGGTCTCAAATTTAGAAAACCAACTTATGCTTGCTTAAGGGGAAAGGTGAGTGGGGGTGCTGCATAAAACCAGAGATAGAAATTAGCACAGATACTTTTCCATAAGCCAAATATGTAATAGTCAAGACCTACCCCTTGCTCAACGAAATGGACTAAACACCCCATATTCAACGCCTAGGAATACACCTGACTAGTAAGAATCTTCAAACCCATGGATTTATATGTCTCCGTAAGAGAATGAAGCATGTGTACAGCGGCATGAATGCAGCATAGAAAATCCGATAAATCCCCTTAACAAAATGAATTACACAAACAAAACCCAAGGACAGTGAAATAGAGAGCAATTCTTAAATAATTCATTCAGGGCTTGTGATGCAACCTGGATTTACCACATCTACACCCAGAGCTGAGTGAGACATAAGGTTGGGCACTTCGGGCTGATAGCATTGGTGAGGTTCGATGAGCAAATGCAGACCCTTTGAAGTCATACAGCATGGTACCCATTCCATGGGTCCCAACTCTCCAAGTTTAAGGGATTCTTCCTTCAGCTAAAACATGCATGGGAAACCCACAGTATGGTGCACCGTGTGACTGGCAAACGTTTTCAAATGCATCTCAGGTTTCGTCCCCTTTTACTCGGGTTCACCATTCCAGACCCTTTACGAACACTCTCCCCACTTGGAGAGTCAGTGCCTTTAACCTCCTGTTGGGCACAGTTTGCAATTTCTGCGCAAGATGAAAAGGAATAGGGAGAACGAATGAGAGACCAGCTCTAGGTGTCTGCACGGGCAAATTTAACGCTCATTTCCCACCAGGAAGAGGAATTAACCAAAGGCTCAGCATGCCGTGCTGGAACCAGATTAGGGCCTGAAGCAATCCTGTGGGTTTGCGGCCAGCTCACAAGACAGCGAGTTGAAGAAAGGAGCTCAGGGGCCCTGTAACTCACAAACCGGCAGAGTTATAAATGACAGCTATCGTCCAAAAATATATTGAAGGAAGGCTGCGAAGACGACTTGTAAGCGGGACATAGTTGCAGGAAAACGATTTCAGGGGGTAGACGGGAATTGCATTTAAAGCATAGGAAAAGAGGCAGAACGTCGACAATGATGCTCTTGGCCAAAAAGGGCGTATGCGTTTTTTCCTGAATATATTCATGAAAAAACGCATACGCCCTTTTTGGCCAACCAAGCAAGCATGTTAAAGAAATCTGCACTACAATGAAGTCTCACTGCCCCCCAGTCAAAAGGGCCATCTGAAAAAAGTGTAAAATCCAGAAAGGCAGCACAGGCCATGGAGAACAGGGAGCCTTGTTATGCTGATGGGCGGGATGTAAATTGCCAACAGCCACTCTGGAGAAGTGTATGGTGTTTCCCGGAATCCCGAAAAAACAAAGTTACGGAGCCTACGGCACTTCTATTTATGGTCCTATAGCTTAGGGTAATTAAAATCAAAAACACACAGCCACCCCAAAATGTCGGACGGCTCTGTTTACAAGAACCTCGTCTACGGTACGAGTTAAATATCCCAGAATGTGAAAAATGGATAAAGAAGTTGTGGTACGTACGTACAATGGAATATCACTCAGCAATGAAATCTATGTCATCAGGCCCGTCGCGGCATAATGAGTGGATTCAGATACGATGATTCTACGTGAAATAAGTCACACAGAAAATGAAACATCGTAAGATATCACTACTACACGGAATGTAAACTTGGCTACACATGAACTGAATTACAAAACAGAACAGGGTCTCAAATTTAGAAAACTCAACTTATGCTTGCTTATGGGGAAAGGTGAGTTGGGGTGCTGCATAAAACCAGAGATAGAAATTAGCACAGATACCTTTCCATAAGCCAAATATGTAATAGTCAAGACCTACCCCTTGCTCAACGAAATGGACCAAACACCCCATATTCAACGCCTAGGAATACACCTGACTTGTAAGAATCTTCAAACCCATGGATTTATATGTCTCCGTAAGAGAATGAAGCGTGTGTACAGCGACATGAATGCAGCAGAGAAAATCCGATAAATCCCATTACCAAATGAATTACACAAACAAAATCCAAGGACAGTGAAATAGAGAGCAATTCTTAAATAATTCATTCAGGGCTTGTGATGCAACCTGGATTTACCACATCTACACCCAGAGCTGAGTGAGACATAAGGTTGGGCACTTCGGGCTTATAGCATTGGTGAGGTTCGATGAGCAAATGCAGACCCTTTGAAGTCATACAGCATGGTACCCATTCCATGGGTCCCAACTCTCCAAGTTTAAGGGATTCTTCCTTCAGCTAAAACATGCATGGGAAACCCACAGTATGGTGCACCGTGTGACTGGCAAACGTTTTCAAATGCATCTCAGTTTTCGTCCCCTTTTACTCGGGTTCACCATTCCAGACCCTTTACGAACACTCTCCCCACTTGGAGAGTCAGTGCCTTTAACCTCCTGTTGGGCACAGTTTGCAATTTCTGCGCAAGATGAAAAGGAATAGGGAGAACCAATGAGAGACTAGCTGTAGGTGTCTGCACGGGCAAATTTAACGCTCATTCCCCACCAGGAAGAGGAATTAACCAAAGGCTCAGCATGCCGTGCCGGAACCAGATTAGGGCCTGAAGCAATCCTGTGGGTTGGCAGCCACCTCACAAGATAGCGAGTTGAAGAAAGGAGCTCAGGGGCACTGTAACTCACAAACCTGCAGAGTTATAAATGACAGCTATCGTTCAAAAATATATTAAAGGAAGGCGGCGAAGACGACTTGTAAGCGGGACAGATTTGCAGGAAAACGATTTCAGGGGGTAGACGGGAATTGCATTTAAAGCATAGGAAAAGAGGCAGAACGTCGACAATGATGCTCTTGGCCAAAAAGGGCGTATGCGTTTTTTCCTGAATATATTCAGGAAAAAACGCATACGCCCTTTTTGGCCAACCAAGCAAGCATGTTAAAGAAATCTGCACTACAATGAAGTCTCACTGCCCCCGGTCAAAAGGGCCATCTGAAAAAAGTGTAAAATCCAGAAATGCAGCACAGGCCATGGAGAACCGGGAGCCTTATTATGCTGATGGGCGGGATGTAAATTGCCAACAGCCAGTCTGGAGAAGTGTATGGTGTTTCCCGGAACACCGAAAAAACAAAGCTATGGAGCCTACGGCACTTCCACTTATGGTCCTATAGCTTAGGGAAATTAAAATCAAAAACACACAGCCACCCCAAAGTGTCGGACGGCTCTGTTTACAAGAACCTCGTCTACGGTACAAGTTAAATATCCCAGAATGTGAAAAATGGATAAAGAAGTTGTGGTACGTACGTACAATGGAATATCACTCAGCAATGAAATCTATGTCATCAGGCCCGTCGCGGCATAATGAGTGGATTCAGGTACGATGATTCTAAGTGAAATAAGTCACACAGAAAATGAAACATCATAAGATATCACTACTACACGGAATGTAAACTTGGCTACACATGAACTGAATTACAAAACAGAACAGGGTCTCAAATTTAGAAAACCAACTTATGCTTGCTTAAGGGGAAAGGTGAGTTGGGGTGCTGCATAAAACCAGAGATATAAATTAGCACAGATACCTTTCCATAAGCCAAATATGTAATAGCCAAGACCTACCCCTTGCTCAACGAAATGGACTAAACACCCCATATTCAACGCCTAGGAATACACCTGACTAGTAAGAATCTTCAAACCCATGGATTTATATGTCTCCGTAAGAGAATGAAGCGTGTGTACAGCGGCATGAATGCAGCAGAGAAAATCCGATAAATCCCATTATCAAAATGAATTACACAAACAAAACCCAAGGACAGTGAAATAGAGAGCAATTCTTAAATAATTCATTCAGGGCTTGTGATGCAACCTGGATTTACCACATCTACACCCAGAGCTGAGTGAGACATAAGGTTGGGCACTTCGAGCTGATAGCATTGGTGAGGTTCGATGAGCAAATGCAGACCCTTTGAAGTCATACAGCATGGTACCCATTCCATGGGTCCCAACTCTCCAAGTTTAAGGGATTCTTCCTTCAGCTAAAACATGCATGGGAAACCCACAGTATGGTGCACCGTGTGACTGGCAAACGTTTTCAAATGCATCTCAGTTTTCGTCCCCTTTTACTCGGGTTCACCATTCCAGACCCTTTACGAACACTCTCCCCACTTGGAGAGTCAGTGCCTTTAACCTCCTGTTGGGCACAGTTTGCAATTTCTGCGCAAGATGAAAAGGAATAGGGAGAACCAATGAGAGACTAGCTGTAGGTGTCTGCACGGGCAAAATTAACGCTCATTTCCCACCAGGAAGAGGAATTAACCAAAGGCTCAGCATGCCGTGCCGGAACCAGATTAGGGCCTGAAGCAATCCTGCGGATTTGCGGCCAGCTCACAAGATAGCGAGTTGAAGAAAGGAGCTCAGGGGCACTGTAACTCACAAACCTGCAGAGTTATAAATGACAGCTATCGTCCAAAAATATATTGAAGGAAGGCTGCGAAGACGACTTGTAAGCGGGACAGATTTGCAGGAAAACGATTTCAGGGGGTAGACGGGAATTGCATTTAAAGCATAGGAAAACAGGCAGAACGTCGACAATGATGCTCTTGGCCAAAAAGGGCGTATGCGTTTTTTCCTGAATATATTCAGGAAAAAACGCATACGCCCTTTTTGGCCAACCAAGCAAGCATGTTAAAGAAATCTGCACTACAATGAAGTCTCACTGCCCCCCGGTCAAAAGGGCCATCTGAAAAAAGTGTAAAATCCAGAAATGCAGCACAGGCCATGGAGAACCGGGAGCCTTGTTATGCTGATGGGCGGGATGTAAATTGCCAACAGCCAGTCTGGAGAAGTGTATGGTGTTTCCCGGAACACCGAAAAAACAAAGCTATGGAGCCTACGGCACTTCCACTTATGGTCCTATAGCTTAGGGAAATTAAAATCAAAAACACACAGCCACCCCAAAGTGTCGGACGGCTCTGTTTACAAGAACCTCGTCTACGGTACAAGTTAAATATCCCAGAATGTGAAAAATGGATAAAGAAGTTGTGGTACGTACGTACAATGGAATATCACTCAGCAATGAAATCTATGTCATCAGGCCCGTCGCGGCATAATGAGTGGATTCAGGTACGATGATTCTAAGTGAAATAAGTCACACAGAAAATGAAACATCATAAGATATCACTACTACACGGAATGTAAACTTGGCTACACATGAACTGAATTACAAAACAGAACAGGGTCTCAAATTTAGAAAACCAACTTATGCTTGCTTAAGGGGAAAGGTGAGTTGGGGTGCTGCATAAAACCAGAGATATAAATTAGCACAGATACCTTTCCATAAGCCAAATATGTAATAGCCAAGACCTACCCCTTGCTCAACGAAATGGACTAAACACCCCATATTCAACGCCTAGGAATACACCTGACTAGTAAGAATCTTCAAACCCATGGATTTATATGTCTCCGTAAGAGAATGAAGCGTGTGTACAGCGGCATGAATGCAGCAGAGAAAATCCGATAAATCCCATTATCAAAATGAATTACACAAACAAAACCCAAGGACAGTGAAATAGAGAGCAATTCTTAAATAATTCATTCAGGGCTTTTGATGCAACCTGGATTTTCCACATGTACACCCAGAGCTGAGTGAGACATAAGGTTGGGCACTTCGGGCTGATAGCATTGGTGAGGTTCGATGAGCAAATGCAGACCCTTTGAAGTCATACAGCATGGTACCCATTCCATGGGTCCCAACTCTCCAAGTTTAAGGGATTCTTCCTTCAGCTAAAACATGCATGGGAAACCCACAGTATGGTGCACCGTGTGACTGGCAAACGTTTTCAAATGCATCTCAGTTTTCGTCCCCTTTTACTCGGGTTCAGCATTCCAGACACTTTACGAACACTCTCCCCACTTGGAGAGTCAGTACCGTTAACCTCCTGTTGGGCACAGTTTGCAATTTCTGCGCAAGATGAAAAGGAATAGGGAGAACGAATGAGAGACTAGCTCTAGGTGTCTGCACGGGCAAATTTAACGCTCATTTCCCACCAGGAAGAGGAATTAACCAAAGGCTCAGCATGCCGTGCCGGAACCAGATTAGGGCCTGAGGCAATCCTGTGGGTTTGCGGCCAGCTCACAAGATAGCGAGTTGAAGAAAGGAGCTCAGGGGCACTGTAACTCACAAACCTGCAGAGTTATAAATGACAGCTATCGTCCAAAAACATACTGAAGGAAGGCTGCGAAGACGACTTGTAAGCAGGACAGATTTGCAGGAAAACGATTTCAGGGGGTAGACGGGAATTGCATTTAAAGCATAGGAAAAGAGGCAGAACGTCGACAATGATGCTCTTGGCCAAAAAGGGCGTATGCGTTTTTTCCTGAATATATTCAGGAAAAAACGCATACGCCCTTTTTGGCCAACCAAGCAAGCATGTTAAAGAAATCTGCACTACAATGAAGTCTCACTGCCCCCCGGTCAAAAGGGCCATCTGAAAAAAGTGTAAAATCCAGAAAGGCAGCACAGGCCATGGAGAACAGGGAGCCTTGTTATGCTGATGGGCGGGATGTAAATTGCCAACAGCCACTCTGGAGAAGTGTATGGTGTTTCCCGGAATACCGAAAAAACAAAGCTACGGAGCCTACGGCACTTCTATTTATGGTCCTAGAGCTTAGGGAAATTAAAATCAAAAACACACAGCCACCCCAAAGTGTCGGACGGCTCTGTTTACAAGAACCTCGTCTACAGTACAAGTTAAATATCCCAGAATGTGAAAAATGGATAAAGAAGTTGTGGTACGTACGTACAATGGAATATCACTCAGCAATGAAATCTATGTCATCAGGCTCGTCGCGGCATAATGAATGGATTCAGGTACGATGATTCTAAGTGAAATAAGTCACACAGAAAATGAAACATCATAAGATATCACTACTACACGGAATGTAAACTTGGCTACACATGAACTGAATTACAAAACAGAACAGGGTCTCAAATTTAGAAAACCAACTTATGCTTGCTTAAGGGGAAAGGTGAGTTGGGGTGCTGCATAAAACCAGAGATAGAAATTAGCACAGATACCTTTCCATAAGCCAAATATGTAATAGTCAAGACCTACCCCTTGCTCAACGAAATGGACTAAACACCCCATATTCAACGCCTAGGAATTCACCTGACTAGTAAGAATCTTCAAACCCATGGATTTATATGTCTCCGTAAGAGAATGAAGCGTGTGTACAGCGGCATGAATGCAGCAGAGAAAATCCGATAAATCCCATTATCAAAATGAATTACACAAAAAAACCCAAGGACAGTGAAATAGAGAGCAATTCTTAAATAATTCATTCAGGGCTGGTGATGCAACCTGGATTTACCACATCTACACCCAGAGCTGAGTGAGACATAAGGTTGGGCACTTCGGGCTGATAGCATTGGTGAGGTTCGATGAGCAAATGCAGACCCTTTGAAGTCATACAGCATGGTACCCATTCCATGGGTCGCAACTCTCCAAGTTTAAGGGATTCTTCCTTCAGCTAAAACATGCATGGGAAACCCACAGTATGGTGCACCGTGTGACTGGCAAACGTTTTCAAATGCATCTCAGTTTTCGTCCCCTTTTACTCGGGTTCACCATTCCAGACCCTTTACGAACACTCTCCCCACTTGGAGAGTCAGTGCCTTTAACCTCCTGTTGGGCATAGTTTGCAATTTCTGCGCAAGATGAAAAGGAATAGGGAGAACGAATGAGAGACTAGCTCTAGGTGTCTGCACGGGCAAATTTAACGCTCATTTCCCACCAGGAAGAGGAATTAACCAAAGGCTCAGCATGCCGTGCCGGAACCAGATTAGGGCCTGAAGCAATCCTGTGGGTTTGCGGCTAGCTCACAACATAGCGAGTTGAAGAATGGAGCTCAGGGGCACTGTAACTCACAAACCTGCAGAGTTACAAATGACAGCTATCGTCCAAAAATATATTGAAGGAAGGCTGCGAAGATGACTTGTAAGCGGGACAGATTTGCAGGAAAACGATTTCAGGGGGTAGACGGGAATTGCATTTAAAGCATAGGAAAAGAGGCAGAACGTCGACAATGATGCTCTTGGCCAAAAAGGGCGTATGCGTTTTTTCCTGAATATATTCAGGAAAAAACGCATACGCCCTTTTTGGCCAACCAAGCAAGCATGTTAAAGAAATCTGCACTACAATGAAGACTCACTGCCCCCCGGTCAAAAGGGCCATCTGAAAAAAGTGTAAAATCCAGAAAGGCAGCACAGGCCATGGAGAACAGGGAGCCTTGTTATGCTGATGGGCGGGATGTAAATTGCCAACAGCCACTCTGGAGAAGTGTATGGTGTTTCCTGGAATACCGAAAAAACAAAGCTACGGAGCCTACGGCACTTCCACTTATGGTCCTATAGCTTAGGGAAATTAAAATCAAAAACACACAGCCACCCCAAAGTGTCGGACGGCTCTGTTTACAAAAACCTCGTCTACGGTACAAGTTAAATATCCCAGAATGTGAAAAATGGATAAAGAAGTTGTGGTACGTACGTACAATGGAATATCACTCAGCAATGAAATCTATGTCATCAGGCTTGTCGCGGCATAATGAGTGGATTCAGGTACGATGATTCTAAGTGAAATAAGTCACACAGAAAATGAAACATCATAAGATATCACTACTACACGGAATGTAAACTTGGCTACACATGAACTGAATTACAAAATAGAACAGGGTCTCAAATTTAGAAAACTCAACTTATGCTTGCTTAAGGGGAAAGGTGAGTTGGGGTGCTGCATAAAACCAGAGATAGAAATTAGCACAGATACCTTTCCATAAGCCAAATATGTAATAGTCAAGACCTACCCCTTGCTCAACGAAATGGACTAAACACCCCATATTCAACGCCTAGGAATACACCTGACTAGTAAGAATCTTCAAACCCATGGATTTATATGTCTCCGTAAGAGAATGAAGCGTGTGTACCGCGGCATGAATGCAGCAGAGAAAATCCGATAAATCCCATTATCAAAATGAATTACACAAACAAAACCCAAGGACAGTGAAATAGAGAGCAATTCTTAAATAATTCATTCAGGGCTTGTGATGCAACCTGGATTTACCACATGTACACCCAGAGCTGAGTGAGACGTAAGGTTGGGCACTTCGGGCTGATAGCATTGGTGAGGTTCGATGAGCAAATGCAGACCCTTTGAAGTCA
The DNA here is from genome assembly GCF_059928025.1 of Delphinapterus leucas. Taxonomy (NCBI): domain Eukaryota; kingdom Metazoa; phylum Chordata; class Mammalia; order Artiodactyla; family Monodontidae; genus Delphinapterus; species Delphinapterus leucas. Next base: position 13,599,645 of record NW_028322236.1, on the reverse strand, counting down.
TACAGCATGGTACCCATTCCATGGGTCGCAACTCTCCAAGTTTAAGGGATTCTTCCTTCAGCTAAAACATGCATGGGAAACCCACAGTATGGTGCACCGTGTGACTGGCAAACGTTTTCAAATGCATCTCAGTTTTCGTCCCCTTTTACTCGGGTTCACCATTCCAGACCGTTTACGAACACTCTCCCCACTTGGAGAGTCAGTGCCTTTAACCTCCTGTTGGGCACAGTTTGCAATTTCTGCGCAAGATGAAAAGGAATAGGGAGAACGAATGAGAGACTAGCTCTAGGTGTCTGCACGGGCAAATTTAACGCTCATTTCCCACCAGGAAGAGGAATTAACCAAAGGCTCAGCATGCCGTGCCGGAACCAGATTAGGGCCTGAGGCAATCCTGTGGGTTTGCGGCCAGCTCACAAGATAGCGAGTTGAAGAAATGAGCTCAGGGGCACTGTAACTCACAAACCTGCAGAGTTATAAATGACAGCTATCGTCCAAAAATATATTGAAGGAAGGCTGCGAAGACGACTTGAAAGTGGGGCAGAATTGTAGGAAAACGATTTCAGGGGGTAGACGGGAATTGCATTTAAAGCATAGGAAAAGAGGCAGAACGTCGACAATGATGCTCTTGGCCAAAAAGGGCGTATGCGTTTTTTCCTGAATATATTCAGGAAAAAACGCATACGCCCTTTTTAGCCAACCAAGCAAGCATGTTAAAGAAATCTGCACTACAATGAAGTCTCACTGCCCCCTGGTCAAAAGGGCCATCTGAAAAAAGTGGAAAATCCAGAAAGGCAGCACAGGCCATGGAGAACAGGGAGCCTTGTTATGCTGATGTGCGGGATGTAAATTGCCAACAGCCACTCTGGAGAAGTGTATGGTGTTTCCTGAAACACCTAAGAAACAAAGCAACGGAGACTACGGCACTTCCACTTATGGTCTTATAGATAACGGAAATTAAAATAAAAAACAGACAGCCACACCATAGTTTGGGAGGGCTCAGTTTACAAGAACCTCGTCTACGGTACAAGTTAAATATCTCAGAATGTGAAAAATGGATAAAGGAATTGTGGTATGTACGTAAAATGCAATATCACTCAGCAATGAAATCTATGTCATCAGGCCCGTCGTGGCATAATGAGTGGATTCAGGTACAATGATTCTAAGTGAAATAAGTCACACAGAAAATGAAACATCATAAGATATCACTAAAACACGGAATGTAAACTTGGCTACACATGAACTGAATTACAAAACAGAACAGGGTCTCAAATTTAGAAAACCAACCAATGCTTGCTTAAGGGGAAAGGTGAGTTGGGGTGCTGCATAAAACCAGAGATAGAAATTAGCACAGATACCTTTCCATAAGCCAAATATGTAATAGTCAAGACCTACTCCTTTCTCAACGAAATGGACTAAACACCCCATATTCAACGCCTAGGAATACACCTGACTAGTAAGTATCTTCAAACCCATGGATTTATATGTCTCCGTTTGAGACTCAAGAGTGTATACAGTGGCATGAATGCAGCAGAGGAAATCCGATAAATCCCATTATCAAAATGAATTACACAAACAAAACCCAAGGACAGTGAAATAGAGAGCAATTCTTAAATAATTCATTCAGGGCTGGTGATGCAACCTGGATTTACCACATCTACACCCAGAGCTGAGTGAGACATAAGGTTGGGCACTTCGGGCTGATAGCATTGGTGTGGTTCGATGAGCAAATGCAGACCCTTTGAAGTCATACTGCATGGTACCCATTCCATGGGTCCCAACTCTCCAAGTTTAAGGGATTCTTCCTTCAGCTAAAACATGCATGGGAAACCCACAGTATGGTGCACCGTTTGACTGGCAAACGTTTTCAAATGCATCTCAGTTTTCGTCCCCTTTTACTCGGGTTCACCATTCCAGACCCTTTACGAACACTCTCCCCACTTGGAGAGTCAGTGCCTTTAACCTCCTGTTGGGCACAGTTTGCAATTTCTGCGCAAGATGAAAAGGAATAAGGAGAACGAATGAGAGACTAGCTCTAGGTGTCTGCACGGGCAAATTTAACGCTCATTTCCCACCAGGAAGAGGAATTAACCAAAGGCTCAGCATGCCGTACCGGATCCAGATTAGGGCCTGAGGCAATCCTGTGGGTTTGCGGCCAGCTCACAAGATAGCGAGTTGAAGAAAGGAGCTCAGGGGCACTGTAACTCACAAACCTGCAGAGTTATAAATGACAGCTATCGTCCAAAAATATATTGAAGGAAGGCTGCGAAGACGACTTGTAAGCGGGACAGATTTGCAGGAAAACGATTTCAGGGGGTAGACGGGAATTGCATTTAAAGCATAGGAAAAGAGGCAGAACGTCGACAATGATGCTCTTGGCCAAAAAGGGCGTATGCGTTTTTTCCTGAATATATTCAGGAAAAAACGCATACGCCCTTTTTGGCCAACCAAGCAAGCATGTTAAAGAAATGTGCACTACAATGAAGACTCACTGCCCCCCGGTCAAAAGGGCCATCTGAAAAAAGTGTAAAATCCAGAAAGGCAGCACAGGCCATGGAGAACAGGGAGCCTTGTTATGCTGAAGGGCGGGATGTAAATTGCCAACAGCCACTCTCGAGAAGTGTATGGTGTTTCCCGGAACACCGAAAAAAGAAAGCTACGGAGCCTACGGCACTTTCACTTATGGTCCTATAGCTTAGGGAAATTAAAATCAAAAACACACAGCCACCCCAAAGTGTCGGACGGCTCTGTTTACAAGAACCTCGTCTACGGTACAAGTTAAATATCCCAGAATGTGAAAAATGGATAAAGAAGTTGTGGTACGTACGTACAATGGAATATCACTCAGCAATGAAATCTATGTCATCAGGCTCGTCGCGGCATAATGAGTGGATTCAGGTACGATGATTCTAAGTGAAATAAGTCACACAGAAAATGAAACATCATAAGATATCACTACTACACGGAATGTAAACTTGGCTACACATGAACTGAATTACAAAACAGAACAGGGTCTCAAATTTAGAAAACCAACTTATGCTTGCTTAAGGGGAAAGGTGAGTTGGGGTGCTGCATAAAACCAGAGATAGAAATTAGCACAGATACCTTTCCATAAGCCAAATATATAATAGTCAAGACCTACCCCTTGCTCAACGAAATGGACTAAACACCCCATATTCAACGCCTAGGAATACACCTGACTAGTAAGAATCTTCAAACCCATGGATTTATATGTCTCCGTAAGAGAATGAAGCGTGTGTACAGCGGCAAGAATGCAGCAGAGAAAATCCGATAAATCCCATTATCAAAATGAATTACACAAACAAAACCCAAGGACAGTGAAATAGAGAGCAATTCTTAAATAATTCATTCAGGGCTTGTGATGCAACCTGGATTTACCACATGTACACCCAGAGCTGAGTGAGACATAAGGTTGGGCACTTCGAGCTGATAGCATTGGTGAGGTTCGATGAGCAAATGCAGACCCTTTGAAGTCATACAGCATGGTACCCATTCCATGGGTCCCAACTCTCCAAGTTTAAGGGATTCTTCCTTCAGCTAAAACATGCATGGGAAACCCACAGTATGGTTCACCGTGTGACTGGCAAACGTTTTCAAATGCATCTCAGTTTTCGTCCTCTTTAACCGGGTTCACCATTCCAGACCCTTTACGAACACTCTCCCCACTTGGAGAGTCAGTGCCTTTAACCTCCTGTTGGGCACAATTTGCAATTTCTGCGCAAGATGAAAAGGAATAGGGAGAATGAATGAGAGACTAGCTCTAGGTGTCTGCATGGGCAAATTTAACGTTCATTTCCCACCAGGAAGAGGAATTAACCAAAGGCTCAGCATGCCGTGACGGAACCAGATTAGGGCCTGAGGCAATCCTGTGGGTTTGCGGCCAGCTCACAAGATAGCGAGTTGAAGAAATGAGCTCAGGGGCACTGTAACTCACAAACCTGCAGAGTTATAAATGACAGCTATCGTCCAAAAATATATTGAAGGAAGGCTGCGAAGACGACTTGAAAGTGGGGCAGAATTGCAGGAAAACGATTTCAGGGGGTAGACCGGAATTGCATTTAAAGCATAGGAAAAGAGGCAGAACGTCGACAATGATGCTCTTGGCCAAAAAGTGCGTATGCGTTTTTTCCTGAATATATTCAGGAAAAAACGCATACGCCCTTTTTGGCCAACCAAGCAAGCATGTTAAAGAAATCTGCACTACAATGAAGTCTCACTGCCCCCCGGTCAAAATGGCCATCTGAAAAAAGTGTAAAATCCAGAAAGGCAGCACAGTCCATGGAGAACAGGGAGCCTTGTTATGCTGATGGGCGGAATGTAAATTGCCAACAGCCACTCTGGAGAAGTGTATGGTGTTTCCTGAAACACCTAAGAAACAAAGCAACGGAGACTACGGCACTTCCACTTATGGTCTTATAGATAACGGAAATTAAAATAAAAAACAGACAGCCACACCAAAGTTTGGGAGGGCTCAGTTTACAAGAACCTCGTCTACGGTACAAGTTAAATATCTCAGAATGTGAAAAATGGATAAAGGAATTGTGGTATGTACGTAAAATGCAATATCACTCAGCAATGAAATCTATGTCATCAGGCCCGTCGTGGCATAATGAGTGGATTCAGGTACAATGATTCTAAGTGAAATAAGTCACACAGAAAATGAAACATCATAAGATATCACTAAAACACGGAATGTAAACTTGGCTACACATGAACTGAATTACAAAACAGAACAGGGTCTCAAATTTAGAAAACCAACCAATGCTTGCTTAAGGGGAAAGGTGAGTTGGGGTGCTGCATAAAACCAGAGATAGAAATTAGCACAGATACCTTTCCATAAGCCAAATATGTAATAGTCAAGACCTACTCCTTGCTCAACGAAATGGACTAAACACCCCATATTCAACGCCTAGGAATACACCTGACTAGTAAGTATCTTCAAACCCATGGATTTATATGTCTCCGTTTGAGACTCAAGAGTGTATACAGTGGCATGAATGCAGCAGAGGAAATCCGATAAATCCCATTATCAAAATGAATTACACAAACAAAACCCAAGGACAGTGAAATAGAGAGCAATTCTTAAATAATTCATTCAGGGCTGGTGATGCAACCTGGATTTACCACATCTACACCCAGAGCTGAGTGAGACATAAGGTTGGGCACTTCGGGCTGATAGCATTGGTGTGGTTCGATGAGCAAATGCAGACCCTTTGAAGTCATACAGCATGGTACCCATTCCATGGGTCCCAACTCTCCAAGTTTAAGGGATTCTTCCTTCAGCTAAAACATGCATGGGAAACCCACATTATGGTGCACCGTGTGACTGGCAAACGTTTTCAAATGCATCTCAGTTTTCGTCCCCTTTTACTCGGGTTCACCATTCCAGACCCTTTACGAACACTCTCCCCACTTGGAGAGTCAGTGCCTTTAACCTCCTGTTGGGCACAGTTTGCAATTTCTGCGCAAGATGAAAAGGAATAGGGAGAACGAATGAGAGACTAGCTGTAGGTGTCTGCACGGGCAATCTTAAGGCTCATTTCACACCAGGAAAAGGAATTAACCAAAGGCTCAGCATGCCGTGCCGTAACCAGATTAGGGCCTGAGGCAATCCTGTGGGTTTGCGGCCAGCTCACAAGATAGCAAGTTGAAGAAAGGAGCTCAGAGGCACTGTAACTCACAAACCTGCAGAGTTATAAATGACAGCTATCGTCCAAAAATATATTGAAGGAAGTCTGCAAAGACGACTTGTAAGCAGGACAGATTTGCAGGAAAACGATTTCAGGGGGTAGATGGGAATTGCATTTAAAGCATAGGAAAAGAGGCAGAACGTCGACAATGATGCTCTTGGTCAAAAAGGGCGTATGCGTTTTTTCTTGAATATATTCAGGAAAAAACGCATACGCCCTTTTTGGCCAACCATGCAAGCATGTTCAAGAAATCTGCACTACAATGAAGTCTCACTGCTCCCCGGTCATAAGGGCCATCTGAAAAAAGTGTAAAATCCAGAAAGGCAGCAGAGGCCATGGAGAACAGGGAGCCTTGTTATGCTGATGGGCGGGATGTAAATTGCCAACTGTCACTCTGGAGAAGTGTATGGTGTTTCCTGGAACACCGAAAAAACAAAGGTATGGAGCCTACGGCACTTCCACTTTTGGTCCTATAGCTTAGGGAAATTAAAATCAAAAACACACAGCCACCCCAAAGTGTCGGACGGCTCTGTTTACAAGAACCTCGTCTACGGTACAAGTTAAATATCGCAGAATGTGAGAAATGGATAAAGAAGTTCTGGTACGTACGTACAATGGAATATCACTCAGCAATGAAATCTATGTCATCAGGCCCGTCACGGCATAATGAGTGGATTCAGGTACGATGATTCTAAGTGAAATAAGTCACACAGAAAATGAAACATCATAAGATATCACTAATACACGGAACGTAAACTTGGCAACACATGAACTGAATTACAAAATACAACAGGGTCTCAAATTTAGAAAACCAACTTATGCTTGCTTAAGGGGAAAGGTGAGTTGGGGTGCTGCATAAAACCAGAGATAGAAATTAGCACAGATACCTTTCCATAATCCAAATATGTAATAGTCAAGACCTACCCCTTGCTCAACGAAATGGACTAAACACCCCATATTCAACGCCTAGGAATACACCTGACTAGTAAGAATCTTCAAACCCATGGATTTATATGTCTCCGTAAGAGAATGAAGCGTGTGTACAGCGACATGAATGCAGCAGAGAAAATCCGATAAATCCCATTACCAAAATGAATTACACAAACAAAACCCAAGGACAGTGAAATAGAGAGCAATTCTTAAATAATTCATTCAGGGCTTGTGATGCAACCTGGATTTACCACATCTACACCCAGAGCTGAGTGAGACATAAGGTTGGGCACTTCAGGCTGATAGCATTGGTGAGGTTCGATGAGCAAATGCAGACCCTTTGAAGTCATACAGCATGGTACCCATTCCATGGGTCCCAACTCTCCAAGTTTAAGGGATTCTTCCTTCAGATAAAACATGCATGGGAAACCCACAATATGGTGCACCGTGTGACTGGCAATCGTTTTCAAATGCATCTCCGTTTTCATTCCCTTTTACTCGGGTTCACAATTCCAGACCCTTTACTAACACTCTCCCCACTTGGAGAGTCAGTGCCTTTAACCTCCTGTTTGGGACAGTTTGCAATTTCTGCGCAAGATGAACAGGAATAGGGAGAACCAATGAGAGACTAGCTCTAGGTGTCTGCACGGGCAATTTAATGCTCATTTCTCACCAGGAAGTGGAATTAACCAAAGGCTCAGAATGCCGTGCCGGAACCAGATTAGGGCCTGAAGCAATACTGCGGGTGTGCAGGCAGCTCACAAGATAGCGAGTTGAGCAAAGGAGCTCAGGGGCACTGTAATTCACACACCTGCAGAGTTATAAATGACAGCTATCGTCCAAAAATATATTGAAGGAAGGCTGCGAAGAGGACTTGAAAGTGGGGCAGAATTCCAGGAAAACGATTTCAGGAGGTAGACGGGAAGTGCACTGAAAGCATAGGAGAAGAGGCAGAACCTCGACAATGATGCACTTGTTCAAAAAGTACATATGCGTTTTTTCCAAGGCCCTCCTTAATGAGGGTAGGGGGCTCCCAGCATGCTTCAGTGGCCAACAGAGGGCCCACATCGCCAAGGTGACGTGAGCCAGCCAGGCAGGAGTGACCTCACATCAGAGGGCCCACCTCACAGAAGGGTAAGAGACCCAGCCATTATCAGACTCTCACCAGAAGTCGCACATCAGCAAGGGGCTGTGAACCAGGCAGGAGTGTCTTCACACCCGTGGGGCCACATCATTGCAAGTTGAGGTACCCAGCACATGTGGCCTCAAACCAGAGAACCCACATCTCCATGGGTCGCGGAGCGAGGCAGGCAGGATGAACCTCAAAACACGTGGCCCATTGTATAAAAAAGGTGAGGAATCCAGCAGTTGGAACATCCCAGCAGGCGGCCCCAGAGCACCGAGGCTATGGGATCCAGGCAATGATGAACTCACAACAGAGGGCCCTCATCATGAAACTGTGAGCAACCTAGCCATTGTGACCTCAGAGGACAAGGCCCACGTCCCCATGGGGAAACAAACCAAGCAGGAGTGTCATCGCACCAGTGGGCACACATCAGAAAATGTGGGGAGCCCAGCAGTTAGGGCCTGATGCCAGAGGGCCCTCATCACCGAGGAGAGGAGGCTCCCAGCAGGCTCCAACTGCTACAAGAGGGCCAACGTCGCCAATGCGGGGTGTGCCAGCCAGGCAGGAGTGACCTCAGAGCAGAGGGCCAACCTCAAAAAAGTGTGAGGAACCCAAAGAGGATTAGACTCTCACCAGAGGGCCCACATCACCAAGAGGATCAGAACCAGGCAGGACTGTCTTCACACCAGGGTGACCACATCATAGAAAGGTGAGGAACCCAGCACATGTGGCCTAAACCAGAAGACCCACATCTCCAAGGGGCTCGGAGTGAGGCATGCAGGAGTAGCCTCACAACACAGGGCCCATAGAATAAAAAAGCTGAGGAATCCTGCAGTGGAAACCTCCCAGCAGGCGGCCCAGAGCACCGAGTCTATGCGATCCAGGCTGCAGTGAACTCACAACAGAGGGCCCATATCATGAAACTGTGAGCAACCCAGCCATTGGGACCTCACAGCAGAAGGCCCACATCTCCATGGGGTTGGGAACATGGCAAGAGTGTCCTCGCACCACTTAGCACGTATCAGAAAAAGTGGGTACCCAGCAGTTACGGCCTGACGCTAGAGAGCCCTCATCACTGAGGGGAGGTGGCTCCCAGCAGGCTCCAACTGCCACAAGAGGGCCGATGTCGCCAAGGCGGGGTGTGCCAGCCAGTCAGTAGTGACCTCACAACAGAGGGCCCACCTCACAGAAGGGTGAGGAACCCAGCCAGGATCAGACTCACACCAGAGGGCCCACATCACCAAGGGGATAGAAACCAGGCAGGAGTGTCCTCACACCAGCGGGGCCACATCATCAAAAGGTGAGGGACCCAGCACACGTGGCCTCTAACCAGAGGACACACATCACCAAGGGGCTGGGAGTGAGTCAGGCAGGAGGAGTCTCCAAACAGAGGGCCCATAGAAGAAAAAAGGTGAGGAATCCCGCAGTTGGAACCTCCCCGCAGGCGGCCAGGAGCAGCGAGGCTATGGGATCCAGGCCGGAGTGAACTCACACCAGAGGGCCCTCATCATGAAACTGAGCCACCCACCGTTGGGACCTCAGAGCAGAAGGCCCATATTCCCATGGGGTTGGAAACCTGGCAGGAGTGTACTCACACCACAGGGCGCACATCAGAAAATTTTGGGAGCCCAGGAGTTAGAGCCTGACGCCAGAGGGCCCTCATTACCGAGGGGAGGAGACTCCCAGCAGGCACCAACTCCCAACTGAGGGCCCACGTCGCCAAGGTGACGTGTGCCAGTCAGGCAGGAGTGACCTCACAGCAGAGGGCCTACCTCACAGAAGGGTGAGGAAACCAGCCAGGATAAGACTCTCACCAGAGAGCCCACATCACCAAGAGGACCGGAACAAGGCAGGAGTGTCCTCACACCAGTGTGGCCACATTATAGAAAGGTGACGAACCCAGCACATGTGGCCTAAACCAGAGGACCCACATTTCCAAGGTGCTCCGAGTGAGGCAGGCAGGAGTAGCCTAACAACACAGGGCCCACAGAATAAAAAATGTGAGGAATCCAGCAGTTGGAACCCCCCAGCAGGTGGCCCAGAGTACGGAGTCTATGGGATCCAGGCCACAGTGAACTCACAGCAGAGGGCTCACATCATGATACTGTGAGCAACCCAGCTGGTGGGACCTCAGAGCAGAAGGCCCACATCCCCATGGGGATGGGAACGTGGCAGGAGTGTACTCGCATGACAGGGCACATATCAGAAAATTTTGGGAGCCCATGAGTTAGGGCCTGACGCCAGAGGGCCCTCATTACCGAGGGGAGGAGACTCCCAGCAGGCACCAACTCCCAACTGAGGGCCCACATCGCCAAGGTGATGTGTGCCAGCCAGGCAGGAGTGACCTCACAGCAGAGGGCCCACCTCCCAGAAGGGTGAGGAATCCAGCCAGGATCAGACTCTCACCAGAGGGCCCCCATCACCAAGGGGATGGGAACCAGGCAGGAGTGTCCTCACACCAGGGGGGCCACATCAATAAAGGTGAGGAAACCGGCACATGTGGCCTCAAACCAGAGGACCTACATCACAAAAGGGCTGGGAGTGAGTCAGGAAGGAGGAGCATGAAAACACAGGACCCAAAGAATAAAAATGGTAAGGAATCCAGCAGTAGGAACCTCCCAGCAGGCGGCTCAGAGCACAGAGTCTATGGGATCTAGGCCTGAGTGAACTAACACCAGAGAGCCAACATCCTGAAACTGTGAACAACACAGGTGTTGGGACCATAGAGCAGAAGGCACATGGAGATGGGAACCTGGCAGGAGTGCCCTCACACCACTTAGCACATATCAGAAAATGTGGGTAACCAGCAGTTAGGGCCTGATGCCAGAGGGCCTCATCACTGAGGGGAGGAGGCTCCCAGCGGGCTCCAACTGCCACCAGAGGGCCGACGTCGCCAAGGCGGGGTGTGTCAGCCAGGCAGAAGTGACCTCAGAGAAGAGGGCCCACCTCACAGAAGTGTGAGGAGCCCAACCAGGATCAGACTCTCACTGGAGGGCTCACATCACCAAGGGGATGGGAACCAGGCAGGAGTGTCCGCACACCAGTGGGGCCACATCTGCGAAAGGTGAGGAACCCAGCACATGTGGCCTCAAACCAGAGGACACACATCACCAAGGGGCTGGGAGTGAGGCAGGTGTCTGGAGGGGCACATTTAACTCTAATTTCCCACCAGGAAGAGGAATTAACCAAAGGCTCAGAGTGCCGTGCGGGACCCTGATTACGGCCTGAAGCAAACCTGCGGTTCTGTGGCCAGCTTTCAAGGAAACGAGTTAAGAAAGGAAACCACAGGCACTGTAATTCACAAACCTGCAGAGTTATAAATGACAGCTATTGGCAAAAATATATTGAAGTAAGTCTGCACAGAGGACTTGAAAACGAGGCAGAATTGCAGGAATCATATTTCAGGAGGTAGATTGGAATTGCATTTAAAGCATGTGAAAAGCGGCAGATCTTTGACAGTGATGCACTTGGACAAAAAGTGCGTATACATTTTTTCCTGAATATATTCAGGAAAAAACGCATATGCCCTTTGTGGCCAACCAAGAATTCGAGCAATGGAAATCCGCACTACAATGAACTCTCATTTCCCATTCGTCAAAAGAGCCATCTGAAAAAAGTGTAAAACCCAGAAACACAGGACAGGCCATGGAGAACAGGGAGCCTTGTTATGCTGATGGACGGGATGTAAATTGCCAACAGACACTCTGGTGATGTTTATGGTGTATGCTGAAACATCTAAAAAACAAAGCTACAGAGCCTAGGGCACTTGCACTTTTGGCCCTATAGCTTAGGAAAATTAAAATCAACAAGACACAGCCAACACAATATCCAGGGCTGCTGTGTTTACAAGAACCTCGAGTCCAGTACAAATTAAATATCCCAGAAAGAAAAAAATGGATAAAGGAGTTGTCCTACTTACGTACAACGGAATATCACTCAGCAATGAAATCAATGTCATCAGGACTGTAGCAGCAAATTGAGTGGATTTAAGTATGATGATTCTAAGAGAAATATGTCACACAGAGAAACATAATTATCATAAGATATCACAAATAGAGGGAGTGTAAACTTGGCTACACATAAACTGAATTACAAAACCGAACAGAGTCTCACATTTAGATAAAATCTTATGCTTGCTTAAGGGGAAAGTTGAGTTGGGGTGTTGTATAAAACCAGAGATTGAAATGAGCACACATACCGTTCCATAAGCCAAATATGTAATAGACAAGACCTACTCTTTGCTCAACGAAATAGACTAATCCATGGTGTATCACCTCACACCTGTTAGAATGGGCATCATCAGAAAATCTACAAACAACAAATGCTGGAAAGGGTGCGGAGATAAGGAACCCTCTTCCACTATTGTTGGGAATGTAAATTGACGCAGTCACTGTGGAGAACATTATGGAGTTTCTTATAAAACTAAGAATAGAATTACCATATAATACAGCAATCCCACTACTGGGCATATACCCAGACAAAACCATAAAACGAAAAGAGACATTCACCGCAATGTTCATTGCATCACTATTTACAATATCCAGGTAATGGAAGCAACCTAAATGCCCACAGACAGACGAATGCATAAAGATGAGGTACATATATAAAATGGAATATTACTAAGCCATAAAACGGAATGAAATTGGGTCATTTGTAGAGACGTTGATGGATCTAGAGACTGTCATACAGAGTGAAGTAAGTCAGAAAGAGAAAAACAAATCCTGTATATAAATGCATATATGTGGAACCTAGAAAAGTTGTACAGATGAAGCGTTTTGCAAGGCAGAAATAGAGCAACAGATGTAGACAACAAACGTATGGACACCAAGGGGGGAAAGCTGTTAGGGGGGTGGTGGTGGGAGGAGTTGAGAGATTGGGATTGGCATGTATACATTTCTATGTATAAAATAGGTAATCAAAAAGAACCTGCTGTATAAAAAAATAAAATTAAATTCAAAATTACAAAAAGTAAAACAGAAAAAATATTCTTCCCTTCACATACATGTATTTATATGAATAAATTATTTCCATGCTTATATCTGTAAATACAAAAAAGAGGAATAAAATCTACCTTGAACCAAAAACGAAAAAAAGAATAAAAAACAGAACCCACCAGTTACACAGAGGAAAACCGTATCAGGGCCCTTGCTCCAGTGGTAAACAATTCTGAAGTTGGTCAGTGGTGGGGAATCATCTCCCATTCAGCCAGCATGCCCCACGCAACAAGCGTCCTCATTGCAAAGCTGGGGGACCGTGCCGAGGCATCTGTGAGTAAACGTGGGCCGAGCCCCAGGCCAGCTGCTGCTGAAATGTTCCCACCCTTCCCAGGTAAAACACCTGAATATGTACAAGGACTTGAAAGCCTAGAGGAAGGGCCATGGAGCCACATGAGCAACAGCATGCCAGCCGACTTGGTGCCTGCAGGCCAGACAGGATGGTCCTGGCCCTGGGTGCTCTTCTGGAAGCTTTCCATTTCCCTGCCTGAGATACCCCTCCTGTCCCGACCCCCACTGCTTTCTTCCTTACTCACCTCTGCCCAGGGAGAAATTCCAGCGGCAGGTATGGGTGACACATCCTCTTCTTTAGCAGGTGGCATCTTGGCAACTGCTGCAGAAAGTCCAGCAGAGCCCCACTCACACTGGGCCACCCACAAAGCAGTGGCCTCTCACTCCCTCCCACCAGTCCAGCCCCGAGACTGCTGACAGGGCAGAAAATGGCGTCAGGCACAGCTGCAGGTGCTCTTGCTGCCTGGAGCGGTGTTTATATTGATCTCAACCCAGGCACACCTGGGGAGGGCTGGCCGGCACGGTCGGGCTTCCCAGGCCAGCCAATAATCACCCCTCAGGGGCTCACAGTTGCAGAAACTGGAACTTGCTGAATCGGCCAGGTCCAAGGAACAGGTGTGGGCTCCTGAGAGTCAGGATAGACAAGGGGCTGCAGCTCTGGCTTGTTTTCTAATTATATTATCTTGCCCATGAGTGGGAGACAACTTCAAGAAAACCCTCTCCTAATGAGAAGTACCCAGGAGTCAGGGAGAGCAGGGGTGTGTGGTGGGTGGAGACAGAGGCCTGGTGCCCCGGGTGCAGTGGAAATCTCTGGAAGACCAGGTGGAGGGAGGCCACACAGGGTGATGCCCAGGGTCACAGACCTGTCGGAGCTGCTGTTTGTTAGTTCAAGTCCTGCTCTGAGGTGCTCTGTGTCAGATCTGAGTGACAGGTGAGCTGGGAGTGCTCTGTAATGAGGGCGATGTGCATGGCTCCTGTGTGCCCAGCCCTGCCACGGTACCTGAAAGGGTAGCTCTGTATCCTGGGAGGGGCCTGACCACGAGAGCACAATGGGCTGCAGGGGAACCTGCCCAGGGAACACCATATCCTGGGAGGGGCCTGACCACGAGAGCCCCGTGGGCTGGGGTGGGGGTGGGGTACCTGCCCAGGTGAGCTCCATATCCTGGGATTGGCCTGACCTCGAGAGCCCCATGGGCTGCTGGAGTCCTGGTAAAAGATGTCAGGACAGTCAGGAAGCCACCGAGGATATACCTCCAGTAGTTCCTAAACCCTACACCCTGCTGGTCATTCTACTAACCACCAGGACATGGTATTCTGTATTAGTCTTCAATGAAGCCTTCTTTTGTATTCTATTAGTCCCAGAGTCACAAGAAATTTTGGCTTGTGAGTGGCAGGACTCAACATACAACTAAAACAATACTTCCGGGCCGTGTTGCCCCAAGGGTTCAAAAATTCCCACACCACCTTTGGGGAAAGCTCAGCTAAAGACCTAAAAGTTCTACCTCTGGAAAAGGAAACACTCCTTCAATATGCAGACGACATTCTGATCGCCAGCCCTACTAAGGAGACCTCTGAACTACCAAGCCAATAAAGGATACAAGTTGTCCAAGAAAAAGCTCAAATATCACAGACTATGGTGACCTGCGTGGGCTGCATTCTCACAGAAGGTTGGAGAAGCCCATCCCAGGAAAGGGAAGAAACAATTTACAGCCTTACCCATTTCTAAAACTAGAAGACAGCTTAGGGGTTCCTGGGGAGGCCAGGGTTTGCTGCTTCTGGATCCCTAACTACAGTCTACTAGCTGGGCCTCTATATGAAACACTGAAAGAAAAAGATGATGATCCTTTTGAATAGAATCCAGAAGTGGCCTTTCAAGAATGGAAAGAGCAGTCAATTCAGACCCTTGCCCTGGAACTCCCTAATTTAGCTAAACCCTTTGACCTTTACATTCCTAGTGAAATTTGAATGGCCATTGGAGTATTAGTGCAAAACCTGGGACCACTTGAAATGGAACAATGCAAGAATGCCATCCAGGTAGGATAAACTACGGTCACCAAGGGGCTTGGCCCACTGCCACATCTGGCCAAGATACTGGCAGTATCTGAAAACCTGGAAATCAGCAGCCCAAAAGGCCACCTCCCTCCTAAGGGAAAAGGACCCCACGTGGTGATCCTAACCCCCAACCATACCCTGAAGTTGCAGGGTTTGCTCCGTGGGCACACTGACCTTGAGTGAGGAGGTCCTCCAACTCCAACCTCCAGAGAGATAACTGGGGCAAAGGGGCACCATGACGACTCGTGTGACCATCACTTGACCTGGAGTTTCTCTCATAAAACAACAAGAGTGTGTCCCAAAAGAGTAGACTACTGCTTGCAGGACTTACTGCACCCAGAGGGGAGGTAATAATCTTGGCAGGGGAACCGTATATCACGCTGTCACCATAGAAAAGCCTACAGACACTGTGATGATGGTGGCCAATAAGACCGGCTGGACTCCTGTTTACTTCAAAAGGCTGTTGACTCAGTGGCCATCATGGTCCTTCATCACCACTGACCCTGGACTGTCTGGGAGTTGAGCAGTCAGGGTGCTGACACCTGGTGCTGTTTTTACGTTAATTCAGGGGCCTAACTGAAGAAAGCACAGACTACTGGTCAGAGCATCTAGGCTGGCAGAAACGGTCAGCCTAAGGTGGCCGAACAAATGTGGGGCGGGGTGAAACTGGACCTCACAGTGTCACTGCACATCTCCTTCCTGGACCCTTAAAGGTCATTAGAATCTATAACACTACCAATACTTGTGCTCAGGCGGAGGAGCAGGGAGGCAGGAGGCCTGCGGACAATCAACGTCACCTGGAGGCTGCTGGGGAGAAGTTCAGACCCTCTCCCACAGGTATGAGGGCTCCTAACTCAGCACTCAGCAGTTACAGATGAAGGGTCTGCACCCTCAGCACTCTAAGAATGAGGAAGGGGACAAAATGCAGAAGAGGGGTTTGTCCCAGGCAAAGCCCCTTAAAAATCCCTGGGAGATAAAAATAGAATCTGGGCAATAAAATAAAGTCTAACCTTTTTTATCCTTTGTGCTTTGTCTAATTTCACGTGCTCCTAGGGTCCCGCATACAGAGGTTCAACAGCCGGCACTTCAGACCAGATTTCCTAGTGCAGAATGGCTGGGTCGACACTTCAGCTCCTGGAGCACAGTGCAGACTCCGCGATATAGAGCCTGAGCTGCAGCCAACCGGGCCCTCGAGAGCTCCGCCCCCTCCCTCCCACTGACTCTGACAGGATCTCTACACAGCAGCCCAGCCCACAGCCCACGGGGTAGCACATGCTCTCACCTCTGCATTCTCTGATCAAAATATAAAGTTTCCTTTGCTTCTGAACCAAACTCAGTCTCGATCTGTTGGCTCCAATGACACTGGGCAGGGGGACACTTGTTGGGGTCCACTCTGGAGGATCAGTAACAGAAATTGAGAACATTGTAACTTCAATGAACAGATGTGTGAGCCAAACTGTAATTAACATAGAACAGTGTATAAGGCTCGGGTAAAATAAGATGTTTCTAACACTTCCATTTGATATTTCCATCACTTTATTATAAGCAAGTTCAGTGAAAGGTTTGTCTTATTTGTCAGGTCAATACTAGAGAAACGAAGTGATTTCTTTCCAAGGATGTACATCTAATAATCTTGGTTAAAGCTTCAATCTTGTTTTAAATGCTTTTCCATTGAAAATGATACCTCTCTTTCAGCTCCCCCATTTCTGAGAAGTATAAAATCTTATAATTTATTATTACCAAAGGGGAAAGGTGGGAGGAGGGATAAATTAACAGTTTGGGATTAACACATACACACTGCTATGTATAAAATCGATCATCAACAAGGAACTACTGTACAGCACAGGGAACTACACTCAATATTTTGCAATAACCTATAAGGGGAAATAATCTGAAATAAGAATAGATATTTTTATTGACATCATCTATTAATGACAGTTAAAATGGAACCTAAGGGAAGCCGGTGGTGAGTGCTTCTGACCCTGAAGACTTCAATCATCTAAAGTTTGGACTCTGCCTACTTCCCAAGGCCCTTAATGAACCTATGTGTAGCCGTAGCTTAAAAAATTCCCCAGTTTGGGTCGTGGAGAGACAGTGATTTTGAAAAAGCCCTGGTGTTCTCCTCACATGAATGGGACACTTCCTACAGCTAAAATATGCCTGTCACACCCAGAAGATGGTATACCGTCTGATCGGGAAGAGTTTGGAAAAGGCATCTCATCTCCTCATCTCCTGGTGCTCGGGTTCACCCCTCCAGCGTCTTTACGAACAGTCTCCCCACTTGGAGATGTCAGCACTGTCAACATCCTGTTGCATACAGTTTGGAATTTGTCCAGAGGATGAAGCAGGAGGAGGAACAATGAGAGACAAGTCCTAGGTGTTCGGACAGGCACATGTCACTCTAATTTCCAATCAGGAAGACGAATTGACTAAAAGCTAGGGTTGCCCATGGAAACAGAATAGGGCTTGAGGAAATCCCGCTGTTTTGTGGCCAGTTCCCATAAACACAAGTTGAAAAATGGAACTCAGGGCCGCTAAAATTCACGAAACTGCAGAGTTGAAAATATCTCTCACTGAAAAATGTCTTGAGGAAAGTCAGAGAAAAGGACTTGTAAGCAATGGAGAATGGCAGGAAAGGGATTGGAAGAGGTAGAAAGGACTCGCCATTAAGCACAAGAAAAGGGGCTGAACATTGCCAACATTGCAGTTGGCCAAAAAGGGTGTATGCGTCTTTTTCTGTATATATTCAAGAAAAGGGCATACACTATTTTAGCCAACCAAACAGGTGGGCACTGGAAATCAGTACTACAAAACATATCACTTCGCATCAGTCAGAAGAGCCTTCCTCATAAAGTGTAAACACCAGAAATGCAGGACAGGGCAAGGAGAAAAGGGAGCCCTGTGAGGCTTATAGTGGAAATGTATATTGCCAATGGTCACGCTTGAGAAGTGTATTGTGTTTACTAAAGCATCTAAAAAATGAGCTACAGAGCACAGGGCACTTGCACTCATGGACGTATATCTTGGGAAAGACAAAAATGGAGAGGACACAGGCACCCCAATGTTTACCACCTCTCTGTTTAAAAGATCCTCGACTAGGATATAATTTATATGTCTCTGGAGGGAAAAAATGGATAGAGGTGTGGCACTTATGTAGAGTGGAATATTACTCAGCCTGAAAATCAGTGAAATATGGCCAGTTGTAACAACCCCAGAGTAGTTACGTATGATCATTCAAAGTCACATAATTCAAAAAGAAAAAGACATACGATATTACTAATACATGGAATGTAAACGTGGCTACAAATGACCTGAATTACAAAACAGAATGGGGTCTCAAATTTAGAAGACCAACTTATGTTTGCTTAAGGAAAAAGGAGAGTTGGGGAGCTGCATAAAACCAGAGATTGAAATTAGCACAGATACCGTTCGATAAGCCAAATATGTAATAGAAAAAACCTACTCCCTGGTCAACGAAATGGACTCAACACGCCATATTCAACACCTACGAATACACCTGACTAGTAAGAATCTTCAAACTCATGGATTTATATGTGTCCGTAAGAGAATCAAGCGTGAGTACAGCGGCATGAACGCAGCAGTGAAAATGCGATAAATCCCATTATCAAAATAAATTACAAAAACAAAACACAATGAGAGTGAAATAGAGAGCAATTCTTAAATAATTCATTCAGGGCTTGTGATGCAACCTGGATTTACCACATCTACACCCAGAGCTGAGTGAGACATAAGGTTGGGCACTTCGGGCTGATAGCATTGTTGAGGTTCGATGAGCAAATGCAGACCCTTTGAAGTCATACTGCATGGTACCCATTCCATGGGTGCCAACTCTCCAGGTTTAAGGGATTCTTTCTTCAGTTAAAACAGGCATGGGAAACCCACAGTATGGTGAACCGTGTGACCAGGAAAGGTTTTCAAATGCATCTCAGTTTTCGTCCCCTTTTACTCGGGTTCACCATTCCAGACCCTTAACTAACACTCTCCCCACTTGGAGAGTCAGTGCCTTTAAACTCCTGTTTGGCACAGTTTGCCATTTCTGCGCAAGATGAACAGGAATAGAGAGAACCAATGAGAGACTAGCTGTAGGTTTCTGCATGGGCAAATTTAACGCTCATTTCCCACAAGGAAGAGGAATTAACCAAAGCCTCAGCATACAGTGCCGGAACCAGATTAGGGCCTGAAGCAATCCTGCGGGTTTGCGGCTAGCTCACAAGAAAGCGAGTTGAAGAAATGACCTCAGGGGCACTGTAATTCACAAGGCTGCAGAGTTATAAATGACAGCTATCGTCCAAAAATATATTGAAGGAAGGCTGCGAAGAGGAATTTTAAGCGGGACAGAATTGGAGGAAAACGATTTCAGGGAGTAGACTGGAATTGCATTTAAACCAAAGGAACAGAGGCAGAACGTCGACAATGATACACTTGGCCAAAAAGGGCGTATGCGTTTTTTTCTGAATATATTCAGGGAAAAACGCATACGCCCTTTTTGGCCAACCAAGCAAGCATGTTAAAGATATCTGCACTAAAATGAAGTCTCACTGCCCCCCGGTCAAAAGGGCCATCTGAAAAAAGTGTAAAATCCAGAAAGGCAGCACAGGCCATGGAGAACACGGAGCCTTGTTATGCTGATGGGCGGGATGTAAATTGCCCACAGCCACTCTAGAGAAGTGTATGGTGTTTCCTCAAACACCTAAAAAGAAAGCAACGGAGCCTACAGCACTTCAACTTATGTTCCGATAGCTTAGGGAAATTAAAATCAAAAACACACAGCCACCCCAAAGTGTCGGACGGCTCTGTTTACAAGAACATCGTCTACGGTACAAGTTAAATATCCCAGAATGTGAAAAATGGATAAAGAAGATGTGGTACTTACGTAGAAAGGAATATCATTTAGCAATGAAATCTATGTCATCAGGCCCGTCGCGGCACAATGCGTGGATTCAGGTACGATGATTCTAAGTGAAATAAGTCACACAGAAAATGAAACACATAAGACATCACTAATACACGGAATGTAAATTTGGCTACAAATGAACTGAAGAACAGAACAGAACAGGGTCTCAAATATAGAAAACCAACTTATGCTTGCTTAAGGGGAAAGCTGATTTGGGGTGCTGCATTAAAGCAGAGATAGAAATTAGCACAGATATCTTTCCATAAGCCAAATATGTAATAGTCAAGACCTACCCTTTGCTCAACGAAATGGACTAAACACCCCATAGTCAACGCCTAAGAATACACCTGACTAGTAAGAATCTTCAAACCCATGGACTTATATGTCTCCGTAAGAGAATGAAGCGTGTGTACAGCAGCATGAATGCAGCAGAGAAAATCCGATAAATCCCATTGTCAAAATGAATTACAAAAACAAAACACAAGGACAGTGAAATAGAGAGCAATTCTTAAATAATTCATTCAGGGCTTGTGATGCAACCCGGATTTACCACCTCTACACCCAGAGCTGAGTGAGACATAAGGTTGGGCACTTCGGGCTGATAGCATTGGTGAGGTTCGATGAGCAAATGCAGACCCTTTGAAGTCATACTGCATGGTGCCCATTCCATGGGTCCCAACTCTCCAGGTTTAAGGGAATCTTCCTTCAGTTAAAACATGCATGGAAACCCACAGTATGGTGCACCGTGTGACAGGCAAACGTTTTCAAATGCATCTCAGTTTTCAGCACCTTTTCCTCTGGTTAACCATTCCAGAACCTTTACTAATACTCTCCCCACTTGGAGAGTCAGTGCCTTTAACCTCCTGTTGGGAACAGTTTGCATTTTCTGCGCAAGATGAAAAGGAATAGGGAGAACCAATGAGAGACTAGCTGTAGGTGTCTGCACGGGCAAATTTAACGCTCATTTCCCACCAGGAAGAGGAATTAACCAAAGCCTCAGCATGCCGTGCCTGAACCAGATTATGGCCTGACAATCCTGCGGGTTTGCGGCCATCTTACAAGATAGTGAGTTGAAGAAAGGAGCTCAGGGGCACTGTAACTCACAAACCTGCAGAGTTATAAATGACAACTGTCGTCCAGAAATACATTGAAGAAGGCTGCGAAGAGGACTTGACAGCGGGGCAGAATTGCTGGAAAACGATTTCAGGGGGTAGACTGGAATTGCATTTAAAGCATAGGAAAGAGTCATAACGTCGACAATTGTGCACTTGGCCAAAAAGGGCGTATGCGTTTTTACCTGAATATATTCAGGAAATAACGCATACGCACTTTTTGGCCAACCAAGCAAGCGTGTAAAGGAAATCTGCACTACAATGAAGTCTCACTGCCCCCCGGTCAAAAGGGCCTTCTGAATAAAGTGTAAAATCCAGAAACGCAGGACAGGCCATGGAGAACAGGGAGCCTTGTTATGCTGATGGACGGGATATAAATTGCCAACAGCCACCCTGGAGAAGTGTATGGTGTTTCCTGAAACACCTAAAAAACAAAGCAACGGAGCGTACGGCACTTCCACTTAAGCTCCTATAGCTTAGGGAAATTAAAATCAAAATGACACAGCCACTCTAAAATTTCAGAAGGCTCTGTTTACAAGAACCTCATCTACGGTACAAGTTAAATATCCCAGAAAGCGAAAAATGGATAAAGAAGTTGTGGTACGAACGTACTTTGGAATAACACTCAGCAATGAAATCTAGGTCATCAGGCCCATCGCGGCATAATGAGTGGATTCAGGTACGATGATTCTAAGTGAAATAAGTCACACAAAACAAGAAACATCATAAGATATCACTAATACACGGAATGTAAACTTTGCTACACATGAACTGAATTACAAAACAGAACAGGGACTCAAATTTAGAAAAGCAACCAATGCTTGCTTAAGGGCAAATGTGAGTAGGGGTGCTGCATAAAACCAGAGATTGAAATTAGCACAGATACCGTTCCATAAGCCAAATATGTAATAGTCAAGACCTACTCCTTGCTCAACGACATGGACTCAACACCGCATATTCAACGCCTAGGAATACACCTGACTAGTAAGAATCTTCAAACCCATGGATTTATATGTCTCTGTAAGAGAATCAATCGTGTGTACAGCTGCATAAAAGCAGCAGTGAAATTCCGATAAATCCCGTTATCAAACTAAATTACAAAAACAAAACACAAGGACAGTGAAATAGAGAGCAATTCTTAAATAATTCATTCAGGGCTTGTGATGCAACCTGGATTTACCACATCTACACCCAGAGCTGGGTGAGACATAAGGCTGGACCCTTCTGACTGATAGCATTGGTGAGGTTCAGTGAGCAAATGCAGACCCTTTGAATTCATACTGCATGGTACCCATTCCATGGGTCCCAACTCTCCAGGTTTAAGGAATTCTTCCTTCAGCTTAAATATTCTTGGGAATCCCAGAGTATGATCCGCCGTGTGACTGGGAAACGATTTTAAATGCTTCTCATGTTTCGTTCCCTGGTACTTGGGTTCACCATTCCAGACGCTTTACTAACTCTCTACCCACTTGGAGAGTCAGTGCCTTTAACCTCCTGTTTGGCACAGTTTGCAATTTCTGCGCAAGATGAACAGGAATAGGGAGAACTAATGAGAGACTAGCTTTAGGGCCTGCACGGGCAACTTAAATGTTCATTTCCCACCAGAAAGAGGAATTTACCAAAGTCTCAGCATGCCATGCCTAAACCATTTTAGGGCCTGAAGCAATCCTGTGGGTTTGCGGCCAGCTCACAAGCAAGCGAGTTGAAGAAAGGAGCTCAGGGACACTGTAATTAACAAACCTGCAGAGTTATAAATGACAGGTATCATACAAAAATATATTGAAGTAAGGCTGTGAAGAGGGCTTGAAACGGGGCAGAATTCCAGGAATATGATTTAGGAGGTAGACGGGCAGTGTTCTGAAAGCATAGGAGAAGAGGCCGATCCTCGACAATGATGCACTTGGTCAAAAAGTGCATATGCGTTTTTTCAGGGCCCTCATTAAAGAGGGTAGGAGGCTCCCAGCATGCTTTCGTGGCCAACAGTGGGCCCACATCGCCAAGGCGATGTGAGCCAGCCAGGCAGGAGTGACCTCACATCAGAGGGCCCACCTCACAGAAGGGTAAGGAACCCAGCCAGGATCAGACTCTCACCAGAGTGCCCACATCAGCAAGGGGCTGTGAACCACGCAGGAGTATCATCACACCCGTGGGGCCACATCATCAAAAGTTGAGGTACACAAAAAATGTGGCCTCAAACCAGAGGACCCACATCACCATGAGTTTCGGAGCGAGGCAGGCAGGATTAACCTCACAACACATGGCCCATTGTATAAAAAAGGTGAGGAACCCAGCAGTTGGAACATCCCAGCAGGCGGCCCAGAGCACCGAGGCTATGGGATCCAGGCAGTGATGAACTCACAACAGAGGGCCCTCATCATGAAACTGTGAGCAAACCAGCCGTTGTGACCTCAGAGCACAAGGCCCACATCCCCATGGGGAAGGGAACCAAGCAGGAGTGTCATCGCACCAGTGGGCACACATCAGAAAATGTGGGGAGCCCAGCAGTTAGGGCCTGACGCCAGAGGGCTCTCATCACCGAGGAGAGGAGGCTCCCAGCAGGCTCCAACTGCTACCAGAGGGCCGCCATCGCCAATGCGGGATGTGCCAGCCAGGCAGGAGTGACCTCAGAGCAGAGGGCCCACCTCACAAAAGTGTGAGGAACCAAAAGAGGATCAGACTCTCACCACAGGGCCCACATCACCAAGGGAATGGGAACCAGGCTGGAGTGTCCTCACACCAGTGAGGCGTCATCACCGAAATGTGAGTGACCCAGCACACGTGGCCTCAAACCAGAGGACACACATCACCGAGGGGCTGGGAGTGAGGCAGGCAGGAGGAGCCTCAAAACATAGGGCCCATGGAATAAAAATGGTGAGGAATCCAGCAGCTGGAACCTCCCAGCAGGCGGCCAGGAGCAGCGAGGCTATGGAATCCAGACCTGACTGAACTCAAAACAGAGGGCCCTCATCATGAAACTCTGAGCAACCCAGCCGTTGGGACCTCAGAGCAGAAGGCCCACATTCCCATGCGGTTGGGAACATGGCATAAGTGTACTCGCACCACAGGGCACACATCAGAGAATTTTGGGAGCTCAGAAGTTAGGGCCTGATTCCAGAGGGCCCTCATTACCAAGGGGAGGAGACTCCAAGCAGGCACCAACTCCCAACTGAGGGCCCATGTCGCCAAGGGGACGTGTGACAGCCAGGCAGGAGTGACCTCACAGCAGAGGGCCTACCTCGCAGAAGGGTGAGGAACCCAGCCAGGATAAGACTCTCACCAGAGGGCCCACATCACCAAGGGGATCAGAAACAGGCAGGACTGTCTTCACACCAGTGTGGCCACATCATAGAAAGGTGAGGAACCCAGCACATGTGGCCTAAACCAGAAGACCCACATCTCCAAGGGGCTCGGAGTGAGGCAGGCAGGAGGAGCCTCAAAACACAGGGCCCATAGAATAAAAAAGCTGAGGAATCCTGCAGTGGGAACCTCCCAGCAGGCGGCCCAGAGCACCGAGTCTATGCGATCCAGGCTGCAGTGAACTCACAGCAGAAGGCCCACATCATGAAACTGTGAGCAACCCATCCATTGGGACCTCACAGCAGAAGGCCCACATCCCCATGGGGATGGGAACCTCGCAGGAGTGTCCTCGCACCACTTAGCACGTATCAGAAAAAGTGGGTACCCAGCAGTTAGGGCCTGATGCAAGAGGGCCGTCATCACCGAGGGGAGGAGGCTCCCAGCAGGCTCCAACTGCCACAAGAGGGCCGATGTTGCCCTGACGGGGTGTGCCAGCCAGGCAGGAGTGACCTCACAACAGAGGGCCCACCTCACAGAAGGGTGAGGAACCCAGCCAGGATCAGACTCTCACCAGAGGGCCCACATCATCAAAGGGATAGGAACCAGGCAGGAGTGTCCTCACACCAGTGGGGCCACATCATCGAAAGGTGAGGGACCCAGCACACGTGGCCTCAAACCAGAGGACACACATCACCAAGGGGCTGGGAGTGAGGCAGGCAGGAGGAGTCTCCAAACAGAGGGCCCATAGAAGAAAAAAGGTGAGGAATCCCGCAGTTGGAACCTCCCCGCAGGCGGCCAGGAGCAGCGAGGCTATGGGATCCAGGCCGGAGTGAACTCACACCTGAGGGCCCTCATCATGAAACTGAGCAACCCAACGTTGGGACCTCAGAGCAGAAGGCCCACATTCCCATGGGGTTGGGAAACTGCCAGGAGTGTACTCGCACCACAGGGCGCACATCAGAAAACTTTTGGAGCCCAGGAGTTAGAGCCTGACGCCAGAGGGCCCTCATTACCGAGGGGAGGAGACACCCAGCAGGCACCAACTCCCACCAGAGGGCCGACGTCGCCAAGGCGGGGTGTGCCAGCCAGGCAGGAGTGACCTCAGAGAAGAGGGCCCACCTCACAGAAGTGTGAGTAACCCAACCAGGATCTGACTCTCACCGGAGGGCCCACATCACCAAGAGGATGGGAACCAGGCAGGAGTGTCCTCACACCAGTGGGGCCACATCAGCCAAAGGTGAGGAACCCAGCACATGTGGCCTCAAACCAGAGGACACACATCACCAAGGGGCTGGGAGTGAGGCAGGTGTCTGGAGGGGCACATTGAACTCTAATTTCCCACCAGGAAGAGGAATTAACCAAAGGCTCAGAGTGACGTGCTGGACCCTGATTACGGCCTGAAGCAAACCTGCGGTTCTGTGGCCAGCTTTCAAGGAAACGAGTTTTAAAGGAAATCACGGGCACTGTAATTCACAAACCTGCAGAGTTATAAATGACAGCTATTGGCAAAAATATATTGAAGTAAGTCTGCAAAGAGGACTTGAAAACGAGGCAGAATTGCAGGAATCATATTTCAGGAGGTAGATTGGAATTGCATTTAAAGCATGTGAAAAGCGGCAGATCTTTGACAGTGATGCACTTGGACAAAAGTGTGTATACATTTTTTCCTGAATATATTCAGGAAAAAACGCATATGCCCTTTTTGGCCAACCAAGCACTCGAGCAATGGAAATCCGCACTACAATGAAGTCTCATTTCCCATTCGTCAAAAGGGCCATCTGAAAAAACTGTAAAAACCAGATACACAGGACAGGCCATGGAGAACAGGGAGCCTTGTATGCTGATGGGCGGGATGTAAGTTGCCAACAGACACTCTGGAGATGTTTATGGTGTATCCTGAAACATCTGAAAAACAAAGCTACAGACCCTAGGGCACTTCCACTTTAGGCCCTATAGCTTAGGAAAATTAAAATCAACAAGACACAGCCAACACAAAATTTAGGGCTGCTGTGTTTACAAGAACCTCGAATCCAGTACAAATTAAATATCCCAGAAAGAAAAAAATGGATAAAGGAGTTGTGCTACTTACGTACAACGGAATATCACTCAGCAATGAAATCAATGTCATCAGGCCTGTAGCAGCAAATTGAGTGGATTTAAGTATGATGATTCTAAGAGAAATAGAGAAATATGTCACACAGAGTAAGATAATTATCATAAGATATCACTAATAGAGAGAGTGTAAACTTGGCTACACATAAACTGAATTACAAAACCGAACAGAGTCTCACATTTAGATAAAAACTTATGCTTGCTTAAGGGGAAAGTTGAGTTGGGCTGCTGTATAAAACCAGAGATTGTAATTAGCACACATACCGTTCCATAAGCCAAATATGTAATAGACAAGACCTACTCTTTGCTCAACGAAATAGACTCATCCATGGTGTATCACCTCACACCTGTTAGAATGGGCATCATCAGAAAATCTACAAACAACAGATGCTGGAAAGGGTGTGGAGATAAGGAACCCTCTTCCACTACTGTTGGGAATGTAAATTGATACAGTCACTGTGGAGAACATTATGGAGTTTCTTATAAAACTAAGAATAGAATTACCATATGATACAGCAATGCCACTACTGGGCATATACCCAGACAAAACCATAAATCAAAAAGAGACATTCACCGCAATGTTCATTGCATCACTATTTACAATATCCAGGTAATGGAAGCAACCTAAATGCCCACAGACAGACGAATGCATAAAGATGAGGTACATATATAAAATGGAATATCACTAAGCCATAAAAAGGAATGAAATTGGGTCGTTTGTAGAGACGTTGATGGATCTAGAGACTGTCATACAGAGTGAAGTAAGTCAGAAATAGAAAAACAAATGTTGTATATTAATGCATATATGTGGAACCTAGAAAAATTGTACAGATGAACCGTTTTGCAAGGCAGAAAAGGAGCAACAGATGTAGACAACAAACGTATGGACACCAAGGGGGGAAAGCTGTTGGGGGGTGGTGGTGGGAGGAGTTGAGAGATTGGGATTGGCATGTATACATTTATATGTATAAAATCGATAACCAAAAAGAACCTGCTGTATAAAAAAATAAAATAAAATTCCAAATTACAAAAAGTAAAACAGACAAAATATTCTTCCCTTCACATACATGTATTTATATGAATAAATTATTTCCATGCTTATATCTGTAAATACAAAAAAGAGGAATAAAATCTACCTTGAACCAAAAACGAAAGAAAGAAAACAAAACAGAACCCACCAGTTACACAGAGGAAAACCGTAACAGGGCACTTGCTCCAGTTGTAAACAATTCTGAAGTTGGTCAGTGGTGGGGAATCATCTCCCATTCAGCCAGCAGGCCCCACACAACAAGCGTCCTCATTGCAAAGCTGGGGGACCGTGCCGAGGCATCTGTGAGTAAACGTGGGCTGAGCCCCAGGCCAGCTACTGCTGAAATGTTCCCACCCTTCCCAGGTAAAACACCTGAATATGTACAAGGACTTGAAAGCCTAGAGGAAGGGCCATGGAGCCACATGAGCACCAGCATGCCAGCCGACTTGGTGCCTGCAGGCCAGCCAGGATGGTCCTGGCCCTGGGTGCTCTTCTGGAAGCTTTCCATTTCCCTGCCTGAGATACCCCTGCTGTCCCGGCCCCCACTGCTTTCTTCCTCACTCACCTCTGCCCAGGGAGAAATTCCAGCGGCAGGTATGGGTGACACAGCCTCTTCTTTAGCAGGTGGCATCTTGGCAACTGCTGCAGAAAGTCCAGCAGAGCCCCACTCACACTGGGCCACCAACAAAGCCATGGCCTCTCACTCCCTCCCACCAGTCCAGCCCCGAGACTGCTGACAGGGCAGAGAAAATGGCGTCAGGCACAGCTGCAGGGGCTCTTGCTGCCTGGAGCGGTGTTTATATTGATCTCAACCCAGGCACACCTGGGGAGGGCTGGCCGGCACGGTCAGGCTTCCCAGGCCAGCCAATAATCACCCCTCAGGGGCTCACAGTTGCAGAAACTGGAACTTGCTGAATCGGCCAGGTCCAAGGAACAGGTGTGGGCTCCTGAGAGTCAGGATAGACAAGGGGTTGCAGCTCTGGCTTGTTTTCTAATTATATTATCTGGCCCATGAGTGGGAGACAACTTCAAGAAAACCCTCTCCTAATGAGAGGAACCCAGGAGTCAAGGAGAGGAGGGGTGTGTGGTGGGTGGAGACAGAGGCCTGGTGCCCCGGGTGCAGTGGAAGTCTCTGGAAGACCAGGTGGAGGGAGGCCACACAGAGTGATGCCCAGGGTCACAGACCTGTCGGAGCTGCCGTTTCTTAGTTCAAGTCCTGCTCTGAGGTGCTCTGTGTCAGATCTGAGTGACAGGTGAGCTGGGAGTGCTCTGCAATGAGGGCGATGTGCATGGTTCCTGTGTGCCCAGCCCTGCCACAGTACCTGAAAGGGTAGCTCTGTATCCGGGGAGGGGTCTGACCACGAGAGCCCCATGGGCTGCAGGGGAACCTGCCCAGGGAACACCATATCCTGGGAGGGGCCTGAACACGAGAGCCCCGTGGGCTGGGGTGGGGGTGAGGTACCTGCCCAGGTGAGCTCCATATCCTGGGATTGGCCTGACCTCGAGAGCCCCATGGGCTGCTGGAGTCCTGGTAAATGATGTCAGGACAGTCAGTGAAGCCACCGAGGATAGACCTCCAGTAGTTCCTAAATCCTACACCCTGCTGGTCATTCTACCAACCACCAGGACATGGTATTCTGTATTAGTCTTCAATGATGCCTTCTTTTGTATTCTAGTAGTCCCAGAGTCACAAGAAATTTAGGCTTGTGAGTGGCAGGACTCAACATACAGCTAAAACAATACTTCCGGGCCGTGTTGTCCCAAGGGTTCAAAAATTCCCACACCATCTTTGGGGAAAGCTCAGCTAAAGACCTAAAAGTTCTACCTCTGGAAAAGGAAACACTCCTTCAATATGCAGACGACATTCTGATCGCCAGCCCTACTAAGGAGACCTCTGAACTACCAAGCCAATAAAGGATACAAGTTGTCCAAGAAAAAGCTCAAATATCACAGACTATGGTGACCTGCCTGGGCTTCATTCTCACAGAAGGTTGGAGAAGCCCATCCCAGGAAAGGGAAGAAACAATTTACAGCCTTACCCATTTCTAAAACTAGAAGACAGCTTAGGGGTTCCTGGGGAGGCCAGGGTTTGCTGCTTCTGGATCCCTAACTACAGTCTACTAGCTGGGCCTCTATATGAAACACTGAAAGGAAAAGATGATGATCCTTTTGAATAGAATCCAGAAGTGGCCTTTCAAGAATGGAAAGAGCAGTCAATTCAGACCCTTGCCCTGGAACTCCCTAATTTAGCTAAACCCTTTGACCTTTACATTCCTGGTGAACGGTGAATCGCCATTGGAGTATTAGTGCAAAACATGGGACCACTTGAAATGGAACAGTGCAAGAATGCCATCCAGGTAGGATAAGCTACGGTCACCAAGGGGCTTGGCCCACCGCCACATCTGGCCAAGATACTGGCAGTATCTGAAAACCTGGAAATCAGCAGCCCAAAAGGCCACCTCCCTCCTAAGGGAAAAGGACCCCACGTGGTGATCCTAACCCCCAACCATGCCCTGAAGTTGCAGGGTTTGCTCCGTGGGCACACTGACCTTGAGTGAGGAGGCCCTCCAACTCCAACCTCCAGAGAGATAACCGGGGCAAAGGGGCACCATGACGACTCGTGTGACCATCACTTGACCTGGAGTTTCTCTCATAAAACAACAAGAGTGTGTCCCAAAAGAGTAGACTACTGCTTGCAGGACTTACTGCACCCAGAGGGGAGGTAATAATCTTGGCGGGGGAACCGTATATCACGCTGTCACCATAGAAGAGCCTACAGACACTGTGATGATGGTGGCCAATAAGACCGGCTGGACTCCTGTTTACTTCAAAAGGCTGTTGACTCAGTGGCCATCATGGTCCTTCATCACCACTGACCCTGGACTGTCTGGGAGTTGAGCAGGCAGGGTCCTGACACCTGGTGCTCTTTTTACGTTAATTCAGGGGCCTAATTGAAGAAAGCGCAGACTACTGTTCAGAGCATCTAGGCTGGCAGAAACGGTCAGCCTAAAGTGGCCGAACAAATGTGGGGCGGGGTGAAACTGGACCTCACAGCGTCACTGCACATCTCCTTCCTGGACCCTTAAAGGTCATTAGAATCTATAACACTACCAATACTTGTGCTCAGGCGGACGAGCAGGGAGGCAGGAGGCCTGGGGACAATCAACGTCACCTGGAGGCTGCTGGGGAGAAGTTCTGACCCTCGCCCACGGGTATGAGGGCTCCTAACTCAGCACTCAGCAGTTACAGATGAAGGGTCTGCACCCTCAGCACTCTAAGAATGAGGAAGGGGACAAAATGCAGAAGAGAGGTTTGTCCCAGGCAAAGCCCCTTAAAAATCCCTGGGAGAAAAAAATAGAATCTGGGCAATAAAATAAAGTCTAACCTTTTTTATCTTTTGTGCTTTGTCTAATTTCACGTGCTCCTAGGGTCCCGCATACAGAGGTTCAACAGCCGGCACTTCAGACCAGATTTCCTAGTGCAGAATGGCTGGGTCGACACCTCAGCTCCTGGGGCACGGTGCAGACTCCGCGATATAGAGCCTGAGCTGCAGCCAACTGGGCCCTCGAGAGCTCCGTCCCCTCCCTCCCCCTGACTCTGACAGGATCTCTACACAGCAGCCCAGCCCACAGCCCACGGAGTAGCACATGCTCTCACCTCTCCATTCTCTGATCAAAATATAAAGTTTCTTTTGCTTCTGAACCAAACTCAGTCTCAATCTGTTGGCTTCAATGACACTGGGCAGGGGGACACTTGTTGGGGTCCACTCTGGAGGATCAGTAACAGAAATTGAGAACATTGTAACTTCAATGAACAGATGTGTGAGCCAAACTGTAATTAACATAGAACAGTGTATAAGGCTCGGGCAAAATAAGATGTTTCTAACACTTCCATTTGATATTTCCATCACTTTATTATAAGCAAGTTCAGTGAAAGGTTTGTCTTATTTGTCAGGTCAATACTAGAGAAACGAAGTGATTTCTTTCCAAGGATGTACATCTAATAATCTTGGTTAAAGCTTCAATCTTGTTTTAAATGCTTTTCCATTGAAAATGATACCTCTCTTTCAGCTCCCCCATTTCTGAGAAGTATAAAATCTTATAATTTATTAAGACCAAATGGGAAAGGTGGGAGGAGGGATAAATTAACAGTTTGGGATTAACACATACACACTGCTATGTATAAAATCGATCATCAACAAGGAACTACTGTATAGCACAGGGAACTACACTCAATATTTTGCAATAACCTATAAGGGGAAATAATCTGAAAAAGAATAGATGTTTTTATTGACATCATCTATTAATGACAGTTAAAATGGAACCTAAGGGAAGCCAGTGGTGAGTGCTTCTGACCCTGAAGACTTCAATCATCTAAAGTTTGGACTCTGCCTACTTCCCAAGGCCCTTAATGAACCTATGTGTAGCCGTAGCTTAAAAAATTCCCCAGTTTGGGTTGTGGAGAGACAGTGATTTTGAAAAAGCCCTGGTGTTCTCCTCACATGAATGGGACACTTCCTACACCTAAAACATGCCTGTCACACCCAGAGGATGGTATACCGTCTGATCGGGAAGAGTTTGGAAAAGGCATCTCATCTCCTCATCTCCTGGTGCTCGGGTTCACCCCTCCAGCGTCTTTACGAACAGTCTCCCCACTTGGAGATGTCAGCACTGTCAACATCCTGTTTGGAATTTGTCCAGAGGATGAAGCAGAAGGAGGAGGAACAATGAGTGACAAGACCTAGGTGTTCGGACAGGCACATGTCACTCTAATTTCCAACCAGGAAGACGAATTGACCAAAGGCTAGGGTTGCCCATGGAAACAGAATAGGGCTTGAGGAAATCCCGCTGCTTTGTGGCCAGTTCCCATAAACACAAGTTGAAAAATGGAACTCAGGGACACTAAAATTCACGAAACTGCAGAGTTGAAAATATCTCTCACTGAAAAATGTCTTGAGGAAAGTCAGAGAAAAGGACTTGTAAGCAACGGAGAATGGCAGGAAAGGGATTGGAAGAGGTAGAAAGGACTCGCCATTAAGCACAAGAAAAGGGGCTGAACATTGCCAACATTGCAGTTGGCCAAAAAGGGTGTATGCGTCTTTTTCTGTATATACTCAAGAAAAGGGCATACACTTTTTTAGCCAACCAAACAGGTGGGCACTGGAAATCAATACTACAAAACATATCACTTCGCATATGTCAGAAGAGCCTTCCTCGTAAAGTGTAAACACCAGAAATGCAGGACAGGGCAAGGAGAAAAGGGAGCCCTGTGAGGCTTATAGTGGAAATATATATTGCCAACGGTCACTCTGGAGAAGTGTATTGTGTTTACTAAAGCATCTAAAAAATGAGCTACAGAGCACAGGGCACTTGCACTCATGGACGTATATCTTGGGAAAGACAAAAATGGAGAGGACACAGGCACCCCAATGTTTACCGCCTCTCTGTTTAAAAGATCCTCGACTAGGATATAATTTATATGTCTCTGGAGGGAAAAAATGGATAGAGGTGTGGCACTTATGTAGAGTGGAATATTACTCAGCCTGAAAATCAGTGAAATATGGCCAGTTGTAACAACCCCAGAGTAGTTACGTATGATCATTCAAAGTCACATAATTCAAAAAGAAAAAGACATACGATATTACTAATACATGGAATGTAAACGTGGCTACAAATGACCTGAATTACAAAACAGAATGGGGTCTCAAATTTAGAAGACCAACTTATGTTTGCTTAAGGAAAAAGGAGAGTTGTGGAGCTGCATAAAACCAGAGATTGAAATTAGCACAGATACCGTTCCATAAGCCAAATATGTAATAGAAAAAACCTACTCCCTGGTCAACGAAATGGACTGAACACGCCATATTCAACACCTACGAATACACCTGACTAGTAAGAATCTTCAAACTCATAGATTTATATGTCTCCGTAAGAAAATGAAGCGTGTGTACAGCGGCATGAATGCAGCAGAGAAAATCCGATAAAACCCATTCTCAAAATGAATTACAAAAACAAAACCCAAGGACAGTGAAATAGAGAGCAATTCTTAAATAATTCATTCAGGGCTTGTGATGCAACCTGGATTTACCACATCTACACCCAGAGCTGAGTGAGACATAAGGTTGGGCACTTCGGGCTGATAGCATTGGTAAGGTTCGATGAGCAAATGCAGACCCTTTGAAGTCATACTGCATGGTACCCATTCCATGGGTCCCAAATCTCCAGGTTAAAGGGATTCTTCCTTCAGCTAAAACATGCATGGGAAACACACAGTATGGTGCAGCGTGTGACCGGGAAACGTTCTCAAATGCATCTCAGTTTTTGTCCCCTTTTACTCGGGTTCACAATTCCAGACCCTTTACTAACACTCTCCCCACTTGGAGAGTCAGTGCCTTTAACCTCCTGTTTGGGACAGTTTGCAATTTCTGCGCAAGATGAACAGGAATAGGGAGAACCAATGAGAGACTAGCTGTAGGTGTCTGCACGGGCAAATTTAACGCTCATTTCCCACCAGGAAGAGGAATTAACCAAAGGCTCAGCATGCCGTGCCGGAACAAGATTAGGGCCTGAAGCAATCCTGCGGGTTTGCAGCCAGCTCACAAGAAAGCGATTTGAAGAAAGGAGCTCAGGGGCACTCTAATTCACAAACCTGCAGAGTTATAAATGACAGCTATCGTCCAAAAATATATTGAAGGAAGGCTGCGAAGAGGACTTGAAAGCGGGGCAGAATTGCAGGAAAACGATTTCAGGGGGTAGACGGCAATTGCATTTAATCATAGGAAAAGAGGCAGAATGTCGACAATGATGCACTTGGCCAAAAAGGGCGTATGCGTTTTTTCCTGAATATATTCAGGAAAAAACGCATACGCACTTTTTGGCCAACCAAGCAAGCATGTTAAAGAAATCTGCACTACAATGAAGTCTCACTGCCCCCCGGTCAAAAGGGCCATCTGAAAAAAGTGTAAAATCCAGAAATGCAGCACAGGCCATGGAGAACAAGGAGCCTAGTTATGCTGATGGGTGGGATGTAAATTGCCAGCAGCCACTCTGGAGAAGTGTATGGTATTTCCTGAAACACCTAAAAAACAAAGCAACGGAGCCTATGGCACTTCCACTTATGGTCCTATAGATTAGGGAAATTAAAATCCACAACACACAGCCACCCCAAAGTTTCAGACGGCTCTGTTTACAAGAACCTCATCTATGGTACAAGTTAAATATCCCAGAAAGCGAAAAATGGATAAAGAAGTTGCGGTACGTACGTACAATGGAATATCACTCACCAATGAAATCTATGTCATCTGGCCCGTCGTGGCATAATGAGTGGATTCAGGTACGATGATTCTAAGTGAAATAAGTCACACAGAAAATGAAACATCATAAGATATCACTAATACACGGAACGTAATCTTGGCTACACCAGAACTGAATTACAAAACAGAACAGGGTCTCAAATTTAGAAAACCAACTTATGTTTGCTTAAGGGGAAAGGTAAGTTGGGGTGCTGTATAAAACCAGAGATAGAAATTAGCACACATACCATTCCATACGTCAAATATGTAATAGTCAAGACCTACCCCTTGCTCAACGAAATGGGCTAAACAGCCTATATTCAACGCCTAAGTATACACCTGACTAGAAACAATTTTCAAACCCATGGATTTATATGTCTCCATAAGAGAATCAAGCGTGTGTACCGCTGCATGAAGGCAGCAGAGAAAATACGATAAATCCCATTATCAAAATGAATTACAAAAACAAAACCCAATGACAGTGAAATAGAGAGCAATTCTTAAATAATTCATTCAGGGCTTGTGATGCAACCTGGATTTACCTCATCTACACCCAGAGCTGAGTGAGACATAAGGTTGGACACTTCGGGCTGATACCATTGGTGAGGTTCGATGAGCAAATGCATACCATTTGAAGTCATACTGCATGGTACCCATTCCATGGGTCCCAACTCTCCAGGTTTAAGCGATTCTTCCTTCAGCTAAAACATGCATGGGAAACCCACAGTATGGTGCACCGTGTGACCGGGAAACGTTTTCAAATGCATCTCAGTTTCGTCCCCTTTTACTCGGGTTCACCATTCCAGACCCTTTACTAACACTCTCCCCACTTGGAGAGTCAGTGCCTTTAACCTGCTGTTTGGCACAGTTTGCAATTTCTGCGCAAGATGAACAGGAATAGGAGAACCAATGAGAGACTATCTGTAGGTGTCTGCACGGGCAAATTTAACGCTCATTTCCCACCAGGAAGAGGAATTAACCAAACGCTCAGCATTTCGTGCCGTAAAAAGATTAGGGCCTGAAGCAATCCTGTGGGTTTGGGGTCAGCTCAAAAGAAAGCAATGTGAAGAAAGGAGCTCAGGGGCACTGTAATTCACAAACCTGCAGAGTTATAAATCACAGCTATCGTTCAAAAATATATTGAAGGAAGGCTGCAAAGAGGACATGAAAGCGGGGCAGAATTGCAGGAAAACGATTTCAGGGGGTAGACTGGAATTGCATTTAAAGCATAGGAAAAGAGGCAGAACGTCGACAATGATGCACTTGGCCAAAAATGGCGTATGCGTTTTTTCCTGAATATATTCAGGAAAAAACGCATACGCACTTTTTGGCCAACCAAGCAAGCATGTTAAAGAAATCTGCACAACAATGAAGTCTCACTGCCCCCCAGTCAAAAGGGCCATCTGAAAAAAGTGTAAAATCCAGAAATGCAGCACAGGCCATGGAGAACAGGGAGCCTTGTTATGCTGATGGGTGGGATGTAAATTGCCAACAGCCACTCTGGAGAAGTGTATGCTGTTTCTTGAAACACCTAAAAAACAAAGCAACGGAGCCTACGGCACTTCCACTTATGGTCCTATAGATTAGGGAAATTAAACTCAAAAACACACAGCCACCCCAAAGTTTCAGACAGCTCTCTACACAAGAACCTCGTCTACGGTACAAGTTAAATATCTCAGAAAGCGAAAAATGGATAAAGAAGTTGTGGTACGTACGTACAAAGGAATATCACTCTCCAATGAAATCTATGTCACTTGGCCTGTCGTGGCATAATGAGTGGATTCAGGTACGATGATTCTAAGTGAAATAAGTCACACAGAAAATGAAACATCATAAGATATCACTAATACACGGAACGTAATCTTGGCTACACCAGAACTGAATTACAAAACAGAACAGGGTCTCAAATTTAGAAAACCAACTTATGTTTGCTTAAGGGGAAAGGTAAGTTGGGGTGCTGTATAAAACCAGAGATAGAAATTAGCACACATACCATTCCATACGTCAAATATGTAATAGTCAAGACCTACCCCTTGCTCAACGAAATGGGCTAAACAGCCTATATTCAACGCCTAAGTATACACCTGACTAGAAACAATTTTCAAACCCATGGATTTATATGTCTCCATAAGAGAATCAAGCGTGTGTACCGCTGCATGAAGGCAGCAGAGAAAATACGATAAATCCCATTATCAAAATGAATTACAAAAACAAAACCCAATGACAGTGAAATAGAGAGCAATTCTTAAATAATTCATTCAGGGCTTGTGATGCAACCTGGATTTACCTCATCTACACCCAGAGCTGAGTGAGACATAAGGTTGGACACTTCGGGCTGATACCATTGGTGAGGTTCGATGAGCAAATGCATACCATTTGAAGTCATACTGCATGGTACCCATTCCATGGGTCCCAACTCTCCAGGTTTAAGCGATTCTTCCTTCAGCTAAAACATGCATGGGAAACCCACAGTATGGTGCACCGTGTGACCGGGAAACGTTTTCAAATGCATCTCAGTTTTCGTCCCCTTTTACTCGGGTTCACAATTCCAGACCCTTTACTAACACTCTCCCCACTTGGAGAGTCAGTGCCTTTAAACTCCTGTTTGGCACAGTATGCAATTTCTGCACAAGATGAACAGAAATAGGGAGAACCAATGAGAGACTAGCTCTAGGTGTCTGCACGGGCAAATTTAACACTCATTTCCAACCAGGAAGAGGAATTAACCAAACGCTCAGCATGCCGTGCCGGAACCAGATTAGGGCCTGAAGCAATCCTGCGGGTTTGCGGCCAGCTCACAAGAAAGCGATTTGAAGAAAGGCGCTCCGGGGCACTCTAATTCACAAACCTGCAGAGTTATAAATGACAGCTATCGTCCAAAAATATATTGAAGGAAGGCTGTGAAGAGGACTTGAAAGCGGGGCAGAATTGCAGGAAAACGATTTCAGGGGTTAGACTGGAATTGCATTTAAAGCATAGGAAAAGAGGCAGAACATCCACAATGATGCACTTGGCCAAAAAGGGCGTATGCGTTTTTTCCTGAATATATTCAGGAAAAAACGCATACGCCCTTTTTGGCCAACCAAGCAAGCATGTTAAAGAAATCTGCACTACAATGAAGTCTCACTGCCCCCCCGGTCAAAAGGGCCATCTGAAAAAAGTGTAAAATCCAGAAATGCA
The DNA here is from genome assembly GCF_059928025.1 of Delphinapterus leucas. Classification (NCBI taxonomy): domain Eukaryota; kingdom Metazoa; phylum Chordata; class Mammalia; order Artiodactyla; family Monodontidae; genus Delphinapterus; species Delphinapterus leucas. The sequence continues at coordinate 13,561,607 of NW_028322236.1, read as the reverse complement.
GCACAGGCCATGGAGAACAGGGAGCCTTGTTATGCTGATGGGTGGGATGTAAATTGCCAACAGCCACTCTGGAGAAGTGTATGGTGTTTCCTGAAACACCTAAAAAACAAAGCAACGGAGCCTACGCACTTCCACTTATGGTCCTATAGCTTAGGGAAATTAAAATAAAAAACACACAGCCACGCCAAAGTTTCAGACGGCTCTGTTTATAAGAACCTCGTCTACGGTACAAGTTAAATATCCCAGAAAGCGAAAAATGGATAAAGAAGTGGTGGTACGTACGTACAATGGAATATCACTCACCAATGAAATGTATGTCATCTGGCCCGTCGTGGCATAATGAGTGGATTCAGGTACGATGATTCTAAGTGAAATAAGTCACACAGAAAATGAAACATCATACGATATCACTAATACACCGAATGTAATCTTGGCTACACCATAACTGAATTACAAAACAGAACAGGGTCTCAAATTTAGAAAACCAACTTATGTTTGCTTAAGGGGAAAGGTGAGTTGGGGTGCTGCATAAAACCAGAGATAGAAATTAGCACAGATACCATTCCATACGTCAAATATGTAATAGTCAAGACCTACCCCTTGCTCAACGAAATGGGCTAAACACCGTATATTCAACGCCTAGGAATACACCTGACTAGAAACAATATTCAAACCCATGGATTTATATGTCTCCATAAGAGAATCAAGCGTGTGTACAGCTGCATGCAGGCAGCAGAGAAAATCCGATAAATCCCATTATCAAAATGTATTACAAAAACAAAACACAATGACAGTGAAATAGAGAGCAATTCTTAAATAATTCATTCAGGGCTTGTGATGCAACCTGGATTTACCTCATCTAAACCCAGAGCTGAGTGAGACATAAAGTTGGACACTTCGGGCTGATAGCATTGGTGAGGTTCGATGAGCAAATGCATACCATTTGAAGTCATACTGCATGGTACCCATTCCATGGGTCCCAACTCTCCAGGTTTAAGCGATTCTTCCTTCAGCTAAAGCATGCATGGGAAACACACAGTATGGTGCAGCGTGTGACCGGGAAACGTTTTCAAATGCATCTCAGTTTTTGTCCCCTTTTACTCGGGTTCACAATTCCAGACCCTTTACTAACACTCTCCCCACTTGGAGAGTCAGTGCCTTTAACCTGCTGTTTGGGACAGTTTGCAATTTCTGCGCTAGATCAACAGGAATAGGGAGAACCAATGAGAGACTAGCTGTAGGTGGCTGCACGGGCAAATTTAACGCTCATTTCCAACCAGGAAGAGGAATTAACCAAAGGCTCAGCATGCCGTGCCGAAACAAGATTACGGCCTGAAGCAATCCTGCGGGTTTGCGGCCAGCTCACAAGAAAGCGATTTGAAGAAAGGAGCTCAGGGGCACTGTAATTCACAAACCTGCAGAGTTATAAATGACAGCTATCGTCCAAAAATATATTGAAGGAAGGCTGCGAAGAGGACTTGAAAGCGGGTCAGAATTGCAGGAAAACGATTTCAGGGGGTAGACTGGAATTGCATTTAAAGCCTAGGAAAAGAGGCAGAACGTCGACAATGATGCACTTGGCCAAAAAGGGCGTATGCGTTTTTTCCTGAATATATTCAGGAAAAAACGCATACGCCCTTTTTGGCCAACCAAGCAAGCATGTTAAAGAAATCTGCACTACAATGAAGTCTCACTGCCCCCCGGTCAAAAGGGCCATCTGAAAAAAGTGTAAAATCCAGAAATGCAGCACAGGCCATGGAGAACAGGGAGCCTTGTTATGCTGATGGGTGGGATGTAAATTGCCAACAGCCACTCTGGAGAAGTGTATGGTGTTTCCTGAAACACCTAAAAAACAAAGCAACGGAGCCTACGGCACTTCCACTTATGGTCCTATAGATTAGGGAAATTAAAATCGAAAACACACAGCCACCCCAAAGTTTCAGACGGCTCTGTTTACAAGAACCTCATCTACCGTACAAGGTAAATATCCCAGAGAGCGAAAAATGGATAAAGAAGTTGTGGTACGTACGTACAATGGAATATCACTCACCAATGAAATCTACATCATCTGGCCCGTCGTGGCATAATCAGTGGATTCAGGTACGATGATTCTATGTGAAATAAGTCACACAGAAAATGAATCATCATAAGATATCACTAATACACTGAATTTAATCTTGGCTACACATGAACTGAATTACAAAACAGAACAGGGTCTCAAATTTAGAAAACCAACTTATGTTTGCTTAAGGGGAAAGGTGAGTTGGGGTGCTGCATAAAAGCAGAGATAGAAATTAGCACAGATACCATTCCATACGTCAAATATGTAATAGTCAAGACCTCCACTTGGTCAACGAAATGGGCTAAACACCCTATATTCAACGCCTAGGAATACACCTGACTAGTAAGAATCTTCAAACCCATGGATTTATATGTCTCCATAAGAGAATCAAGCGTGTGTACAGCTGCATGAAGGCAGCAGAGAAAATACGATAAATCCTATTGTCAAAATGAATTACAAAAACAAAACACAATGACAGTGAAATAGAGAGCAATTCTTAAATAATTCATTCAGGTCTTATGATGCAACCTGGATTTACCCCATCTAAACCCAGAGCTGAGTGAGACATAAGGTTGGACACTTCCGGCTGATACCATTGGTGAGGTTCGATGAGCAAATGCAGACCATTTGAAGTCATACTACATGGTACACATTCCATGGGTCCCAACTCTCCAGGTTTAAGCGATTCTTCCTTCAGCTAAAGCATGCATGGAAAACCCACAGTATGGTGCACCGTGTGACCGGGAAACGTTTTCAAATGCATCTCAGTTTTCGTCCCCTTTTACTCGGGTTCAGAATTCAAGACCCTATACTAACACTCTCCCCACTTGGAGAGTCAGTGCCTTTAACCTGCTGTTTGGCACAGTTTGCAATTTCTGCACAAGATGAACAGGAATAGGGAGAACCAATGAGAGACCAGCTGTAGGTGTCTGCAGGGGCAAATTTAACGCTTATTTCCCACCAGGAAGAGGAATTAACCAAAGGCTCAGCATGCCGTGCCGGTACAAGATTGGGCCTGAAGGAATCCTGCGGGTTTGGGGCCAGCTCAAAAGAAAGCGATTTGAAGAAAGGAGCTCAGGGGCACTGTAACTCACAAACCTGCAGAGTTATAAATGACAGCTATCGTTCAAAAATATATTGAAGGAAGGCTGCAAAGAGGACTTGAAAGCGGGGCAGAATTGCAGGAAAACGATTTCAGGGGGTAGACTGGAATTGCATTTAAAGCATAGGAAAAGAGGCAGAACGTCGACAATGATGCTCTTGGCCAAAAAGTGCGTATGCGTTTTTTCCTGAATATATTCAGGAAAAAACGCATACGCCCTTTTTGGCCAACCAAGCAAGCATGTTAAAGAAATCTGCACTACAATGAAGTCTCACTGCCCCCCGGTCAAAAGGGCCATCTGAAAAAAGTGTAAAATCCAGAAAGGCAGCACAGTCCATGGAGAACAGGGAGCCTTGTTATGCTGATGGGCGGAATGTAAATTGCCAACAGCCACTCTGGAGAAGTGTATGGTGTTTCCTGAAACACCTAAGAAACAAAGCAACGGAGACTACGGCACTTCCACTTATGGTCTTATAGATAACGGAAATTAAAATAAAAAACAGACAGCCACACCAAAGTTTGGGAGGGCTCAGTTTACAAGAACCTCGTCTACGGTACAAGTTAAATATCTCAGAATGTGAAAAATGGATAAAGGAATTGTGGTATGTACGTAAAATGCAATATCACTCAGCAATGAAATCTATGTCATCAGGCCCGTCGTGGCATAATGAGTGGATTCAGGTACAATGATTCTAAGTGAAATAAGTCACACAGAAAATGAAACATCATAAGATATCACTAAAACACGGAATGTAAACTTGGCTACACATGAACTGAATTACAAAACAGAACAGGGTCTCAAATTTAGAAAACCAACCAATGCTTGCTTAAGGGGAAAGGTGAGTTGGGGTGCTGCATAAAACCAGAGATAGAAATTAGCACAGATACCTTTCCATAAGCCAAATATGTAATAGTCAAGACCTACTCCTTGCTCAACGAAATGGACTAAACACCCCATATTCAACGCCTAGGAATACACCTGACTAGTAAGTATCTTCAAACCCATGGATTTATATGTCTCCGTTTGAGACTCAAGAGTGTATACAGTGGCATGAATGCAGCAGAGGAAATCCGATAAATCCCATTATCAAAATGAATTACACAAACAAAACCCAAGGACAGTGAAATAGAGAGCAATTCTTAAATAATTCATTCAGGGCTGGTGATGCAACCTGGATTTACCACATCTACACCCAGAGCTGAGTGAGACATAAGGTTGGGCACTTCGGGCTGATAGCATTGGTGTGGTTCGATGAGCAAATGCAGACCCTTTGAAGTCATACAGCATGGTACCCATTCCATGGGTCCCAACTCTCCAAGTTTAAGGGATTCTTCCTTCAGCTAAAACATGCATGGGAAACCCACATTATGGTGCACCGTGTGACTGGCAAACGTTTTCAAATGCATCTCAGTTTTCGTCCCCTTTTACTCGGGTTCACCATTCCAGACCCTTTACGAACACTCTCCCCACTTGGAGAGTCAGTGCCTTTAACCTCCTGTTGGGCACAGTTTGCAATTTCTGCGCAAGATGAAAAGGAATAGGGAGAACGAATGAGAGACTAGCTGTAGGTGTCTGCACGGGCAATCTTAAGGCTCATTTCACACCAGGAAAAGGAATTAACCAAAGGCTCAGCATGCCGTGCCGTAACCAGATTAGGGCCTGAGGCAATCCTGTGGGTTTGCGGCCAGCTCACAAGATAGCAAGTTGAAGAAAGGAGCTCAGAGGCACTGTAACTCACAAACCTGCAGAGTTATAAATGACAGCTATCGTCCAAAAATATATTGAAGGAAGTCTGCAAAGACGACTTGTAAGCAGGACAGATTTGCAGGAAAACGATTTCAGGGGGTAGATGGGAATTGCATTTAAAGCATAGGAAAAGAGGCAGAACGTCGACAATGATGCTCTTGGTCAAAAAGGGCGTATGCGTTTTTTCTTGAATATATTCAGGAAAAAACGCATACGCCCTTTTTGGCCAACCATGCAAGCATGTTCAAGAAATCTGCACTACAATGAAGTCTCACTGCTCCCCGGTCATAAGGGCCATCTGAAAAAAGTGTAAAATCCAGAAAGGCAGCAGAGGCCATGGAGAACAGGGAGCCTTGTTATGCTGATGGGCGGGATGTAAATTGCCAACTGTCACTCTGGAGAAGTGTATGGTGTTTCCTGGAACACCGAAAAAACAAAGGTATGGAGCCTACGGCACTTCCACTTTTGGTCCTATAGCTTAGGGAAATTAAAATCAAAAACACACAGCCACCCCAAAGTGTCGGACGGCTCTGTTTACAAGAACCTCGTCTACGGTACAAGTTAAATATCGCAGAATGTGAGAAATGGATAAAGAAGTTCTGGTACGTACGTACAATGGAATATCACTCAGCAATGAAATCTATGTCATCAGGCCCGTCGCGGCATAACGAGTGGATTCAGGTACGATGATTCTAAGTGAAATAAGTCACACAGAAAATGAAACATCATAAGATATCACTAATACACGGAACGTAAACTTGGCAACACATGAACTGAATTACAAAATACAACAGGGTCTCAAATTTAGAAAACCAACTTATGCTTGCTTAAGGGGAAAGGTGAGTTGGGGTGCTGCATAAAACCAGAGATAGAAATTAGCACAGATACCTTTCCATAATCCAAATATGTAATAGTCAAGACCTACCCCTTGCTCAACGAAATGGACTAAACACCCCATATTCAACGCCTAGGAATACACCTGACTAGTAAGAATCTTCAAACCCATGGATTTATATGTCTCCGTAAGAGAATGAAGCGTGTGTACAGCGACATGAATGCAGCAGAGAAAATCCGATAAATCCCATTACCAAAATGAATTACACAAACAAAACCCAAGGACAGTGAAATAGAGAGCAATTCTTAAATAATTCATTCAGGGCTTGTGATGCAACCTGGATTTACCACATCTACACCCAGAGCTGAGTGAGACATAAGGTTGGGCACTTCAGGCTGATAGCATTGGTGAGGTTCGATGAGCAAATGCAGACCCTTTGAAGTCATACAGCATGGTACCCATTCCATGGGTCCCAACTCTCCAAGTTTAAGGGATTCTTCCTTCAGATAAAACATGCATGGGAAACCCACAATATGGTGCACCGTGTGACTGGCAATCGTTTTCAAATGCATCTCCGTTTTCATTCCCTTTTACTCGGGTTCACAATTCCAGACCCTTTACTAACACTCTCCCCACTTGGAGAGTCAGTGCCTTTAACCTCCTGTTTGGGACAGTTTGCAATTTCTGCGCAAGATGAACAGGAATAGGGAGAACCAATGAGAGACTAGCTCTAGGTGTCTGCACGGGCAATTTAATGCTCATTTCTCACCAGGAAGTGGAATTAACCAAAGGCTCAGAATGCCGTGCCGGAACCAGATTAGGGCCTGAAGCAATACTGCGGGTGTGCAGGCAGCTCACAAGATAGCGATTTGAAGAAAGGAGCTCAGGGGCACTGTAATTCACACACCTGCAGAGTTATAAATGACAGCTATCGTCCAAAAATATATTGAAGGAAGGCTGCGAAGAGGACTTGAAAGCGGGGCAGAATTCCAGGAAAACGATTTCAGGAGGTAGACGGGAAGTGCACTGAAAGCATAGGAGAAGAGGCAGAACCTCGACAATGATGCACTTGTTCAAAAAGTACATATGCGTTTTTTCCAAGGCCCTCCTTAATGAGGGTAGGGGGCTCCCAGCATGCTTCAGTGGCCAACAGAGGGCCCACATCGCCAAGGTGACGTGAGCCAGCCAGGCAGGAGTGACCTCACATCAGAGGGCCCACCTCACAGAAGGGTAAGAGACCCAGCCATTATCAGACTCTCACCAGAAGTCGCACATCAGCAAGGGGCTGTGAACCAGGCAGGAGTGTCTTCACACCCGTGGGGCCACATCATTGCAAGTTGAGGTACCCAGCACATGTGGCCTCAAACCAGAGAACCCACATCTCCATGGGTCGCGGAGCGAGGCAGGCAGGATGAACCTCAAAACACGTGGCCCATTGTATAAAAAAGGTGAGGAATCCAGCAGTTGGAACATCCCAGCAGGCGGCCCCAGAGCACCGAGGCTATGGGATCCAGGCAATGATGAACTCACAACAGAGGGCCCTCATCATGAAACTGTGAGCAACCTAGCCATTGTGACCTCAGAGGACAAGGCCCACGTCCCCATGGGGAAACAAACCAAGCAGGAGTGTCATCGCACCAGTGGGCACACATCAGAAAATGTGGGGAGCCCAGCAGTTAGGGCCTGATGCCAGAGGGCCCTCATCACCGAGGAGAGGAGGCTCCCAGCAGGCTCCAACTGCTACAAGAGGGCCAACGTCGCCAATGCGGGGTGTGCCAGCCAGGCAGGAGTGACCTCAGAGCAGAGGGCCAACCTCAAAAAAGTGTGAGGAACCCAAAGAGGATTAGACTCTCACCAGAGGGCCCACATCACCAAGAGGATCAGAACCAGGCAGGACTGTCTTCACACCAGGGTGACCACATCATAGAAAGGTGAGGAACCCAGCACATGTGGCCTAAACCAGAAGACCCACATCTCCAAGGGGCTCGGAGTGAGGCATGCAGGAGTAGCCTCACAACACAGGGCCCATAGAATAAAAAAGCTGAGGAATCCTGCAGTGGAAACCTCCCAGCAGGCGGCCCAGAGCACCGAGTCTATGCGATCCAGGCTGCAGTGAACTCACAACAGAGGGCCCATATCATGAAACTGTGAGCAACCCAGCCATTGGGACCTCACAGCAGAAGGCCCACATCTCCATGGGGTTGGGAACATGGCAAGAGTGTCCTCGCACCACTTAGCACGTATCAGAAAAAGTGGGTACCCAGCAGTTACGGCCTGACGCTAGAGAGCCCTCATCACTGAGGGGAGGTGGCTCCCAGCAGGCTCCAACTGCCACAAGAGGGCCGATGTCGCCAAGGCGGGGTGTGCCAGCCAGTCAGTAGTGACCTCACAACAGAGGGCCCACCTCACAGAAGGGTGAGGAACCCAGCCAGGATCAGACTCACACCAGAGGGCCCACATCACCAAGGGGATAGAAACCAGGCAGGAGTGTCCTCACACCAGTGGGGCCACATCATCAAAAGGTGAGGGACCCAGCACACGTGGCCTCTAACCAGAGGACACACATCACCAAGGGGCTGGGAGTGAGTCAGGCAGGAGGAGTCTCCAAACAGAGGGCCCATAGAAGAAAAAAGGTGAGGAATCCCGCAGTTGGAACCTCCCCGCAGGCGGCCAGGAGCAGCGAGGCTATGGGATCCAGGCCGGAGTGAACTCACACCAGAGGGCCCTCATCATGAAACTGAGCCACCCACCGTTGGGACCTCAGAGCAGAAGGCCCATATTCCCATGGGGTTGGAAACCTGGCAGGAGTGTACTCACACCACAGGGCGCACATCAGAAAATTTTGGGAGCCCAGGAGTTAGAGCCTGACGCCAGAGGGCCCTCATTACCGAGGGGAGGAGACTCCCAGCAGGCACCAACTCCCAACTGAGGGCCCACGTCGCCAAGGTGACGTGTGCCAGTCAGGCAGGAGTGACCTCACAGCAGAGGGCCTACCTCACAGAAGGGTGAGGAAACCAGCCAGGATAAGACTCTCACCAGAGAGCCCACATCACCAAGAGGACCGGAACAAGGCAGGAGTGTCCTCACACCAGTGTGGCCACATTATAGAAAGGTGACGAACCCAGCACATGTGGCCTAAACCAGAGGACCCACATTTCCAAGGTGCTCCGAGTGAGGCAGGCAGGAGTAGCCTAACAACACAGGGCCCACAGAATAAAAAATGTGAGGAATCCAGCAGTTGGAACCCCCCAGCAGGTGGCCCAGAGTACGGAGTCTATGGGATCCAGGCCACAGTGAACTCACAGCAGAGGGCTCACATCATGATACTGTGAGCAACCCAGCTGGTGGGACCTCAGAGCAGAAGGCCCACATCCCCATGGGGATGGGAACGTGGCAGGAGTGTACTCGCATGACAGGGCACATATCAGAAAATTTTGGGAGCCCATGAGTTAGGGCCTGACGCCAGAGGGCCCTCATTACCGAGGGGAGGAGACTCCCAGCAGGCACCAACTCCCAACTGAGGGCCCACATCGCCAAGGTGATGTGTGCCAGCCAGGCAGGAGTGACCTCACAGCAGAGGGCCCACCTCCCAGAAGGGTGAGGAATCCAGCCAGGATCAGACTCTCACCAGAGGGCCCCCATCACCAAGGGGATGGGAACCAGGCAGGAGTGTCCTCACACCAGGGGGGCCACATCAATAAAGGTGAGGAAACCGGCACATGTGGCCTCAAACCAGAGGACCTACATCACAAAAGGGCTGGGAGTGAGTCAGGAAGGAGGAGCATGAAAACACAGGACCCAAAGAATAAAAATGGTAAGGAATCCAGCAGTAGGAACCTCCCAGCAGGCGGCTCAGAGCACAGAGTCTATGGGATCTAGGCCTGAGTGAACTAACACCAGAGAGCCAACATCCTGAAACTGTGAACAACACAGGTGTTGGGACCATAGAGCAGAAGGCACATGGAGATGGGAACCTGGCAGGAGTGCCCTCACACCACTTAGCACATATCAGAAAATGTGGGTAACCAGCAGTTAGGGCCTGATGCCAGAGGGCCTCATCACTGAGGGGAGGAGGCTCCCAGCGGGCTCCAACTGCCACCAGAGGGCCGACGTCGCCAAGGCGGGGTGTGTCAGCCAGGCAGAAGTGACCTCAGAGAAGAGGGCCCACCTCACAGAAGTGTGAGGAGCCCAACCAGGATCAGACTCTCACTGGAGGGCTCACATCACCAAGGGGATGGGAACCAGGCAGGAGTGTCCGCACACCAGTGGGGCCACATCTGCGAAAGGTGAGGAACCCAGCACATGTGGCCTCAAACCAGAGGACACACATCACCAAGGGGCTGGGAGTGAGGCAGGTGTCTGGAGGGGCACATTTAACTCTAATTTCCCACCAGGAAGAGGAATTAACCAAAGGCTCAGAGTGCCGTGCGGGACCCTGATTACGGCCTGAAGCAAACCTGCGGTTCTGTGGCCAGCTTTCAAGGAAACGAGTTAAGAAAGGAAACCACAGGCACTGTAATTCACAAACCTGCAGAGTTATAAATGACAGCTATTGGCAAAAATATATTGAAGTAAGTCTGCACAGAGGACTTGAAAACGAGGCAGAATTGCAGGAATCATATTTCAGGAGGTAGATTGGAATTGCATTTAAAGCATGTGAAAAGCGGCAGATCTTTGACAGTGATGCACTTGGACAAAAAGTGCGTATACATTTTTTCCTGAATATATTCAGGAAAAAACGCATATGCCCTTTGTGGCCAACCAAGAATTCGAGCAATGGAAATCCGCACTACAATGAACTCTCATTTCCCATTCGTCAAAAGAGCCATCTGAAAAAAGTGTAAAACCCAGAAACACAGGACAGGCCATGGAGAACAGGGAGCCTTGTTATGCTGATGGACGGGATGTAAATTGCCAACAGACACTCTGGTGATGTTTATGGTGTATGCTGAAACATCTAAAAAACAAAGCTACAGAGCCTAGGGCACTTGCACTTTTGGCCCTATAGCTTAGGAAAATTAAAATCAACAAGACACAGCCAACACAATATCCAGGGCTGCTGTGTTTACAAGAACCTCGAGTCCAGTACAAATTAAATATCCCAGAAAGAAAAAAATGGATAAAGGAGTTGTCCTACTTACGTACAACGGAATATCACTCAGCAATGAAATCAATGTCATCAGGACTGTAGCAGCAAATTGAGTGGATTTAAGTATGATGATTCTAAGAGAAATATGTCACACAGAGAAACATAATTATCATAAGATATCACAAATAGAGGGAGTGTAAACTTGGCTACACATAAACTGAATTACAAAACCGAACAGAGTCTCACATTTAGATAAAATCTTATGCTTGCTTAAGGGGAAAGTTGAGTTGGGGTGTTGTATAAAACCAGAGATTGAAATGAGCACACATACCGTTCCATAAGCCAAATATGTAATAGACAAGACCTACTCTTTGCTCAACGAAATAGACTAATCCATGGTGTATCACCTCACACCTGTTAGAATGGGCATCATCAGAAAATCTACAAACAACAAATGCTGGAAAGGGTGCGGAGATAAGGAACCCTCTTCCACTATTGTTGGGAATGTAAATTGACGCAGTCACTGTGGAGAACATTATGGAGTTTCTTATAAAACTAAGAATAGAATTACCATATAATACAGCAATCCCACTACTGGGCATATACCCAGACAAAACCATAAAACGAAAAGAGACATTCACCGCAATGTTCATTGCATCACTATTTACAATATCCAGGTAATGGAAGCAACCTAAATGCCCACAGACAGACGAATGCATAAAGATGAGGTACATATATAAAATGGAATATTACTAAGCCATAAAACGGAATGAAATTGGGTCATTTGTAGAGACGTTGATGGATCTAGAGACTGTCATACAGAGTGAAGTAAGTCAGAAAGAGAAAAACAAATCCTGTATATAAATGCATATATGTGGAACCTAGAAAAGTTGTACAGATGAAGCGTTTTGCAAGGCAGAAATAGAGCAACAGATGTAGACAACAAACGTATGGACACCAAGGGGGGAAAGCTGTTAGGGGGGTGGTGGTGGGAGGAGTTGAGAGATTGGGATTGGCATGTATACATTTCTATGTATAAAATAGGTAACCAAAAAGAACCTGCTGTATAAAAAAATAAAATAAAATTCAAAATTACAAAAAGTAAAACAGAAAAAATATTCTTCCCTTCACATACATGTATTTATATGAATAAATTATTTCCATGCTTATATCTGTAAATACAAAAAAGAGGAATAAAATCTACCTTGAACCAAAAACGAAAAAAAGAATAAAAAACAGAACCCACCAGTTACACAGAGGAAAACCGTATCAGGGCCCTTGCTCCAGTGGTAAACAATTCTGAAGTTGGTCAGTGGTGGGGAATCATCTCCCATTCAGCCAGCATGCCCCACGCAACAAGCGTCCTCATTGCAAAGCTGGGGGACCGTGCCGAGGCATCTGTGAGTAAACGTGGGCCGAGCCCCAGGCCAGCTGCTGCTGAAATGTTCCCACCCTTCCCAGGTAAAACACCTGAATATGTACAAGGACTTGAAAGCCTAGAGGAAGGGCCATGGAGCCACATGAGCAACAGCATGCCAGCCGACTTGGTGCCTGCAGGCCAGACAGGATGGTCCTGGCCCTGGGTGCTCTTCTGGAAGCTTTCCATTTCCCTGCCTGAGATACCCCTCCTGTCCCGACCCCCACTGCTTTCTTCCTTACTCACCTCTGCCCAGGGAGAAATTCCAGCGGCAGGTATGGGTGACACATCCTCTTCTTTAGCAGGTGGCATCTTGGCAACTGCTGCAGAAAGTCCAGCAGAGCCCCACTCACACTGGGCCACCCACAAAGCAGTGGCCTCTCACTCCCTCCCACCAGTCCAGCCCCGAGACTGCTGACAGGGCAGAAAATGGCGTCAGGCACAGCTGCAGGTGCTCTTGCTGCCTGGAGCGGTGTTTATATTGATCTCAACCCAGGCACACCTGGGGAGGGCTGGCCGGCACGGTCGGGCTTCCCAGGCCAGCCAATAATCACCCCTCAGGGGCTCACAGTTGCAGAAACTGGAACTTGCTGAATCGGCCAGGTCCAAGGAACAGGTGTGGGCTCCTGAGAGTCAGGATAGACAAGGGGCTGCAGCTCTGGCTTGTTTTCTAATTATATTATCTGGCCCATGAGTGGGAGACAACTTCAAGAAAACCCTCTCCTAATGAGAAGTACCCAGGAGTCAGGGAGAGCAGGGGTGTGTGGTGGGTGGAGACAGAGGCCTGGTGCCCCGGGTGCAGTGGAAATCTCTGGAAGACCAGGTGGAGGGAGGCCACACAGGGTGATGCCCAGGGTCACAGACCTGTCGGAGCTGCTGTTTGTTAGTTCAAGTCCTGCTCTGAGGTGCTCTGTGTCAGATCTGAGTGACAGGTGAGCTGGGAGTGCTCTGTAATGAGGGCGATGTGCATGGCTCCTGTGTGCCCAGCCCTGCCACGGTACCTGAAAGGGTAGCTCTGTATCCTGGGAGGGGCCTGACCACGAGAGCACAATGGGCTGCAGGGGAACCTGCCCAGGGAACACCATATCCTGGGAGGGGCCTGACCACGAGAGCCCCGTGGGCTGGGGTGGGGGTGGGGTACCTGCCCAGGTGAGCTCCATATCCTGGGATTGGCCTGACCTCGAGAGCCCCATGGGCTGCTGGAGTCCTGGTAAAAGATGTCAGGACAGTCAGGAAGCCACCGAGGATATACCTCCAGTAGTTCCTAAACCCTACACCCTGCTGGTCATTCTACTAACCACCAGGACATGGTATTCTGTATTAGTCTTCAATGAAGCCTTCTTTTGTATTCTATTAGTCCCAGAGTCACAAGAAATTTTGGCTTGTGAGTGGCAGGACTCAACATACAACTAAAACAATACTTCCGGGCCGTGTTGCCCCAAGGGTTCAAAAATTCCCACACCACCTTTGGGGAAAGCTCAGCTAAAGACCTAAAAGTTCTACCTCTGGAAAAGGAAACACTCCTTCAATATGCAGACGACATTCTGATCGCCAGCCCTACTAAGGAGACCTCTGAACTACCAAGCCAATAAAGGATACAAGTTGTCCAAGAAAAAGCTCAAATATCACAGACTATGGTGACCTGCGTGGGCTGCATTCTCACAGAAGGTCGGAGAAGCCCATCCCAGGAAAGGGAAGAAACAATTTACAGCCTTACCCATTTCTAAAACTAGAAGACAGCTTAGGGGTTCCTGGGGAGGCCAGGGTTTGCTGCTTCTGGATCCCTAACTACAGTCTACTAGCTGGGCCTCTATATGAAACACTGAAAGAAAAAGATGATGATCCTTTTGAATAGAATCCAGAAGTGGCCTTTCAAGAATGGAAAGAGCAGTCAATTCAGACCCTTGCCCTGGAACTCCCTAATTTAGCTAAACCCTTTGACCTTTACATTCCTAGTGAAATTTGAATGGCCATTGGAGTATTAGTGCAAAACCTGGGACCACTTGAAATGGAACAATGCAAGAATGCCATCCAGGTAGGATAAACTACGGTCACCAAGGGGCTTGGCCCACTGCCACATCTGGCCAAGATACTGGCAGTATCTGAAAACCTGGAAATCAGCAGCCCAAAAGGCCACCTCCCTCCTAAGGGAAAAGGACCCCACGTGGTGATCCTAACCCCCAAACATACCCTGAAGTTGCAGGGTTTGCTCCGTGGGCACACTGACCTTGAGTGAGGAGGTCCTCCAACTCCAACCTCCAGAGAGATAACTGGGGCAAAGGGGCACCATGACGACTCGTGTGACCATCACTTGACCTGGAGTTTCTCTCATAAAACAACAAGAGTGTGTCCCAAAAGAGTAGACTACTGCTTGCAGGACTTACTGCACCCAGAGGGGAGGTAATAATCTTGGCAGGGGAACCGTATATCACGCTGTCACCATAGAAAAGCCTACAGACACTGTGATGATGGTGGCCAATAAGACCGGCTGGACTCCTGTTTACTTCAAAAGGCTGTTGACTCAGTGGCCATCATGGTCCTTCATCACCACTGACCCTGGACTGTCTGGGAGTTGAGCAGTCAGGGTGCTGACACCTGGTGCTGTTTTTACGTTAATTCAGGGGCCTAACTGAAGAAAGCACAGACTACTGGTCAGAGCATCTAGGCTGGCAGAAACGGTCAGCCTAAGGTGGCCGAACAAATGTGGGGCGGGGTGAAACTGGACCTCACAGTGTCACTGCACATCTCCTTCCTGGACCCTTAAAGGTCATTAGAATCTATAACACTACCAATACTTGTGCTCAGGCGGACGAGCAGGGAGGCAGGAGGCCTGCGGACAATCAACGTCACCTGGAGGCTGCTGGGGAGAAGTTCAGACCCTCTCCCACAGGTATGAGGGCTCCTAACTCAGCACTCAGCAGTTACAGATGAAGGGTCTGCACCCTCAGCACTCTAAGAATGAGGAAGGGGACAAAATGCAGAAGAGGGGTTTGTCCCAGGCAAAGCCCCTTAAAAATCCCTGGGAGATAAAAATAGAATCTGGGCAATAAAATAAAGTCTAACCTTTTTTATCCTTTGTGCTTTGTCTAATTTCACGTGCTCCTAGGGTCCCGCATACAGAGGTTCAACAGCCGGCACTTCAGACCAGATTTCCTAGTGCAGAATGGCTGGGTCGACACTTCAGCTCCTGGAGCACAGTGCAGACTCCGCGATATAGAGCCTGAGCTGCAGCCAACCGGGCCCTCGAGAGCTCCGCCCCCTCCCTCCCACTGACTCTGACAGGATCTCTACACAGCAGCCCAGCCCACAGCCCACGGGGTAGCACATGCTCTCACCTCTGCATTCTCTGATCAAAATATAAAGTTTCCTTTGCTTCTGAACCAAACTCAGTCTCGATCTGTTGGCTCCAATGACACTGGGCAGGGGGACACTTGTTGGGGTCCACTCTGGAGGATCAGTAACAGAAATTGAGAACATTGTAACTTCAATGAACAGATGTGTGAGCCAAACTGTAATTAACATAGAACAGTGTATAAGGCTCGGGTAAAATAAGATGTTTCTAACACTTCCATTTGATATTTCCATCACTTTATTATAAGCAAGTTCAGTGAAAGGTTTGTCTTATTTGTCAGGTCAATACTAGAGAAACGAAGTGATTTCTTTCCAAGGATGTACATCTAATAATCTTGGTTAAAGCTTCAATCTTGTTTTAAATGCTTTTCCATTGAAAATGATACCTCTCTTTCAGCTCCCCCATTTCTGAGAAGTATAAAATCTTATAATTTATTATTACCAAAGGGGAAAGGTGGGAGGAGGGATAAATTAACAGTTTGGGATTAACACATACACACTGCTATGTATAAAATCGATCATCAACAAGGAACTACTGTACAGCACAGGGAACTACACTCAATATTTTGCAATAACCTATAAGGGGAAATAATCTGAAATAAGAATAGATATTTTTATTGACATCATCTATTAATGACAGTTAAAATGGAACCTAAGGGAAGCCGGTGGTGAGTGCTTCTGACCCTGAAGACTTCAATCATCTAAAGTTTGGACTCTGCCTACTTCCCAAGGCCCTTAATGAACCTATGTGTAGCCGTAGCTTAAAAAATTCCCCAGTTTGGGTCGTGGAGAGACAGTGATTTTGAAAAAGCCCTGGTGTTCTCCTCACATGAATGGGACACTTCCTACAGCTAAAATATGCCTGTCACACCCAGAAGATGGTATACCGTCTGATCGGGAAGAGTTTGGAAAAGGCATCTCATCTCCTCATCTCCTGGTGCTCGGGTTCACCCCTCCAGCGTCTTTACGAACAGTCTCCCCACTTGGAGATGTCAGCACTGTCAACATCCTGTTGCATACAGTTTGGAATTTGTCCAGAGGATGAAGCAGGAGGAGGAACAATGAGAGACAAGTCCTAGGTGTTCGGACAGGCACATGTCACTCTAATTTCCAATCAGGAAGACGAATTGACTAAAAGCTAGGGTTGCCCATGGAAACAGAATAGGGCTTGAGGAAATCCCGCTGTTTTGTGGCCAGTTCCCATAAACACAAGTTGAAAAATGGAACTCAGGGCCGCTAAAATTCACGAAACTGCAGAGTTGAAAATATCTCTCACTGAAAAATGTCTTGAGGAAAGTCAGAGAAAAGGACTTGTAAGCAACGGAGAATGGCAGGAAAGGGATTGGAAGAGGTAGAAAGGACTCGCCATTAAGCACAAGAAAAGGGGCTGAACATTGCCAACATTGCAGTTGGCCAAAAAGGGTGTATGCGTCTTTTTCTGTATATATTCAAGAAAAGGGCATACACTATTTTAGCCAACCAAACAGGTGGGCACTGGAAATCAGTACTACAAAACATATCACTTCGCATCAGTCAGAAGAGCCTTCCTCATAAAGTGTAAACACCAGAAATGCAGGACAGGGCAAGGAGAAAAGGGAGCCCTGTGAGGCTTATAGTGGAAATGTATATTGCCAATGGTCACGCTTGAGAAGTGTATTGTGTTTACTAAAGCATCTAAAAAATGAGCTACAGAGCACAGGGCACTTGCACTCATGGACGTATATCTTGGGAAAGACAAAAATGGAGAGGACACAGGCACCCCAATGTTTACCACCTCTCTGTTTAAAAGATCCTCGACTAGGATATAATTTATATGTCTCTGGAGGGAAAAAATGGATAGAGGTGTGGCACTTATGTAGAGTGGAATATTACTCAGCCTGAAAATCAGTGAAATATGGCCAGTTGTAACAACCCCAGAGTAGTTACGTATGATCATTCAAAGTCACATAATTCAAAAAGAAAAAGACATACGATATTACTAATACATGGAATGTAAACGTGGCTACAAATGACCTGAATTACAAAACAGAATGGGGTCTCAAATTTAGAAGACCAACTTATGTTTGCTTAAGGAAAAAGGAGAGTTGGGGAGCTGCATAAAACCAGAGATTGAAATTAGCACAGATACCGTTCGATAAGCCAAATATGTAATAGAAAAAACCTACTCCCTGGTCAACGAAATGGACTCAACACGCCATATTCAACACCTACGAATACACCTGACTAGTAAGAATCTTCAAACTCATGGATTTATATGTGTCCGTAAGAGAATCAAGCGTGAGTACAGCGGCATGAACGCAGCAGTGAAAATGCGATAAATCCCATTATCAAAATAAATTACAAAAACAAAACACAATGAGAGTGAAATAGAGAGCAATTCTTAAATAATTCATTCAGGGCTTGTGATGCAACCTGGATTTACCACATCTACACCCAGAGCTGAGTGAGACATAAGGTTGGGCACTTCGGGCTGATAGCATTGTTGAGGTTCGATGAGCAAATGCAGACCCTTTGAAGTCATACTGCATGGTACCCATTCCATGGGTGCCAACTCTCCAGGTTTAAGGGATTCTTTCTTCAGTTAAAACAGGCATGGGAAACCCACAGTATGGTGAACCGTGTGACCAGGAAAGGTTTTCAAATGCATCTCAGTTTTCGTCCCCTTTTACTCGGGTTCACCATTCCAGACCCTTAACTAACACTCTCCCCACTTGGAGAGTCAGTGCCTTTAAACTCCTGTTTGGCACAGTTTGCCATTTCTGCGCAAGATGAACAGGAATAGAGAGAACCAATGAGAGACTAGCTGTAGGTTTCTGCATGGGCAAATTTAATGCTCATTTCCCACAAGGAAGAGGAATTAACCAAAGCCTCAGCATACAGTGCCGGAACCAGATTAGGGCCTGAAGCAATCCTGCGGGTTTGCGGCTAGCTCACAAGAAAGCGAGTTGAAGAAATGACCTCAGGGGCACTGTAATTCACAAGGCTGCAGAGTTATAAATGACAGCTATCGTCCAAAAATATATTGAAGGAAGGCTGCGAAGAGGAATTTTAAGCGGGACAGAATTGGAGGAAAACGATTTCAGGGAGTAGACTGGAATTGCATTTAAACCAAAGGAACAGAGGCAGAACGTCGACAATGATACACTTGGCCAAAAAGGGCGTATGCGTTTTTTTCTGAATATATTCAGGGAAAAACGCATACGCCCTTTTTGGCCAACCAAGCAAGCATGTTAAAGATATCTGCACTAAAATGAAGTCTCACTGCCCCCCGGTCAAAAGGGCCATCTGAAAAAAGTGTAAAATCCAGAAAGGCAGCACAGGCCATGGAGAACACGGAGCCTTGTTATGCTGATGGGCGGGATGTAAATTGCCCACAGCCACTCTAGAGAAGTGTATGGTGTTTCCTCAAACACCTAAAAAGAAAGCAACGGAGCCTACAGCACTTCAACTTATGTTCCGATAGCTTAGGGAAATTAAAATCAAAAACACACAGCCACCCCAAAGTGTCGGACGGCTCTGTTTACAAGAACATCGTCTACGGTACAAGTTAAATATCCCAGAATGTGAAAAATGGATAAAGAAGATGTGGTACTTACGTAGAAAGGAATATCATTTAGCAATGAAATCTATGTCATCAGGCCCGTCGCGGCACAATGCGTGGATTCAGGTACGATGATTCTAAGTGAAATAAGTCACACAGAAAATGAAACACATAAGACATCACTAATACACGGAATGTAAATTTGGCTACAAATGAACTGAAGAACAGAACAGAACAGGGTCTCAAATATAGAAAACCAACTTATGCTTGCTTAAGGGGAAAGCTGATTTGGGGTGCTGCATTAAAGCAGAGATAGAAATTAGCACAGATATCTTTCCATAAGCCAAATATGTAATAGTCAAGACCTACCCTTTGCTCAACGAAATGGACTAAACACCCCATAGTCAACGCCTAAGAATACACCTGACTAGTAAGAATCTTCAAACCCATGGACTTATATGTCTCCGTAAGAGAATGAAGCGTGTGTACAGCAGCATGAATGCAGCAGAGAAAATCCGATAAATCCCATTGTCAAAATGAATTACAAAAACAAAACACAAGGACAGTGAAATAGAGAGCAATTCTTAAATAATTCATTCAGGGCTTGTGATGCAACCCGGATTTACCACCTCTACACCCAGAGCTGAGTGAGACATAAGGTTGGGCACTTCGGGCTGATAGCATTGGTGAGGTTCGATGAGCAAATGCAGACCCTTTGAAGTCATACTGCATGGTACCCATTCCATGGGTCCCAACTCTCCAGGTTTAAGGGAATCTTCCTTCAGTTAAAACATGCATGGAAACCCACAGTATGGTGCACCGTGTGACAGGCAAACGTTTTCAAATGCATCTCAGTTTTCAGCACCTTTTCCTCTGGTTAACCATTCCAGAACCTTTACTAATACTCTCCCCACTTGGAGAGTCAGTGCCTTTAACCTCCTGTTGGGAACAGTTTGCAATTTCTGCGCAAGATGAAAAGGAATAGGGAGAACCAATGAGAGACTAGCTGTAGGTGTCTGCACGGGCAAATTTAACGCTCATTTCCCACCAGGAAGAGGAATTAACCAAAGGCTCAGCATGCCGTGCCTGAACCAGATTATGGCCTGACAATCCTGCGGGTTTGCGGCCAGCTTACAAGATAGTGAGTTGAAGAAAGGAGCTCAGGGGCACTGTAACTCACAAACCTGCAGAGTTATAAATGACAACTGTCGTCCAGAAATACATTGAAGAAGGCTGCGAAGAGGACTTGACAGCGGGGCAGAATTGCTGGAAAACGATTTCAGGGGGTAGACTGGAATTGCATTTAAAGCATAGGAAAGAGTCATAACGTCGACAATTGTGCACTTGGCCAAAAAGGGCGTATGCGTTTTTACCTGAATATATTCAGGAAATAACGCATACGCACTTTTTGGCCAACCAAGCAAGCGTGTAAAGGAAATCTGCACTACAATGAAGTCTCACTGCCCCCCGGTCAAAAGGGCCTTCTGAATAAAGTGTAAAATCCAGAAACGCAGGACAGGCCATGGAGAACAGGGAGCCTTGTTATGCTGATGGACGGGATATAAATTGCCAACAGCCACCCTGGAGAAGTGTATGGTGTTTCCTGAAACACCTAAAAAACAAAGCAACGGAGCGTACGGCACTTCCACTTAAGCTCCTATAGCTTAGGGAAATTAAAATCAAAATGACACAGCCACTCTAAAATTTCAGAAGGCTCTGTTTACAAGAACCTCATCTACGGTACAAGTTAAATATCCCAGAAAGCGAAAAATGGATAAAGAAGTTGTGGTACGAACGTACTTTGGAATAACACTCAGCAATGAAATCTAGGTCATCAGGCCCATCGCGGCATAATGAGTGGATTCAGGTACGATGATTCTAAGTGAAATAAGTCACACAAAACAAGAAACATCATAAGATATCACTAATACACGGAATGTAAACTTTGCTACACATGAACTGAATTACAAAACAGAACAGGGACTCAAATTTAGAAAAGCAACCAATGCTTGCTTAAGGGCAAATGTGAGTAGGGGTGCTGCATAAAACCAGAGATTGAAATTAGCACAGATACCGTTCCATAAGCCAAATATGTAATAGTCAAGACCTACTCCTTGCTCAACGACATGGACTCAACACCGCATATTCAACGCCTAGGAATACACCTGACTAGTAAGAATCTTCAAACCCATGGATTTATATGTCTCTGTAAGAGAATCAATCGTGTGTACAGCTGCATAAAAGCAGCAGTGAAATTCCGATAAATCCCGTTATCAAACTAAATTACAAAAACAAAACACAAGGACAGTGAAATAGAGAGCAATTCTTAAATAATTCATTCAGGGCTTGTGATGCAACCTGGATTTACCACATCTACACCCAGAGCTGGGTGAGACATAAGGCTGGAGCCTTCTGACTGATAGCATTGGTGAGGTTCAGTGAGCAAATGCAGACCCTTTGAATTCATACTGCATGGTACCCATTCCATGGGTCCCAACTCTCCAGGTTTAAGGAATTCTTCCTTCAGCTTAAATATTCTTGGGAATCCCAGAGTATGATCCGCCGTGTGACTGGGAAACGATTTTAAATGCTTCTCATGTTTCGTTCCCTGGTACTTGGGTTCACCATTCCAGACGCTTTACTAACTCTCTACCCACTTGGAGAGTCAGTGCCTTTAACCTCCTGTTTGGCACAGTTTGCAATTTCTGCGCAAGATGAACAGGAATAGGGAGAACTAATGAGAGACTAGCTTTAGGGCCTGCACGGGCAACTTAAATGTTCATTTCCCACCAGAAAGAGGAATTTACCAAAGTCTCAGCATGCCATGCCTAAACCATTTTAGGGCCTGAAGCAATCCTGTGGGTTTGCGGCCAGCTCACAAGCAAGCGAGTTGAAGAAAGGAGCTCAGGGACACTGTAATTAACAAACCTGCAGAGTTATAAATGACAGGTATCATACAAAAATATATTGAAGTAAGGCTGTGAAGAGGGCTTGAAACGGGGCAGAATTCCAGGAATATGATTTAGGAGGTAGACGGGCAGTGTTCTGAAAGCATAGGAGAAGAGGCCGATCCTCGACAATGATGCACTTGGTCAAAAAGTGCATATGCGTTTTTTCAGGGCCCTCATTAAAGAGGGTAGGAGGCTCCCAGCATGCTTTCGTGGCCAACAGTGGGCCCACATCGCCAAGGCGATGTGAGCCAGCCAGGCAGGAGTGACCTCACATCAGAGGGCCCACCTCACAGAAGGGTAAGGAACCCAGCCAGGATCAGACTCTCACCAGAGTGCCCACATCAGCAAGGGGCTGTGAACCACGCAGGAGTATCATCACACCCGTGGGGCCACATCATCAAAAGTTGAGGTACACAAAAAATGTGGCCTCAAACCAGAGGACCCACATCACCATGAGTTTCGGAGCGAGGCAGGCAGGATTAACCTCACAACACATGGCCCATTGTATAAAAAAGGTGAGGAACCCAGCAGTTGGAACATCCCAGCAGGCGGCCCAGAGCACCGAGGCTATGGGATCCAGGCAGTGATGAACTCACAACAGAGGGCCCTCATCATGAAACTGTGAGCAAACCAGCCGTTGTGACCTCAGAGCACAAGGCCCACATCCCCATGGGGAAGGGAACCAAGCAGGAGTGTCATCGCACCAGTGGGCACACATCAGAAAATGTGGGGAGCCCAGCAGTTAGGGCCTGACGCCAGAGGGCTCTCATCACCGAGGAGAGGAGGCTCCCAGCAGGCTCCAACTGCTACCAGAGGGCCGCCATCGCCAATGCGGGATGTGCCAGCCAGGCAGGAGTGACCTCAGAGCAGAGGGCCCACCTCACAAAAGTGTGAGGAACCAAAAGAGGATCAGACTCTCACCACAGGGCCCACATCACCAAGGGAATGGGAACCAGGCTGGAGTGTCCTCACACCAGTGAGGCGTCATCACCGAAATGTGAGTGACCCAGCACACGTGGCCTCAAACCAGAGGACACACATCACCGAGGGGCTGGGAGTGAGGCAGGCAGGAGGAGCCTCAAAACATAGGGCCCATGGAATAAAAATGGTGAGGAATCCAGCAGCTGGAACCTCCCAGCAGGCGGCCAGGAGCAGCGAGGCTATGGAATCCAGACCTGACTGAACTCAAAACAGAGGGCCCTCATCATGAAACTCTGAGCAACCCAGCCGTTGGGACCTCAGAGCAGAAGGCCCACATTCCCATGCGGTTGGGAACATGGCATAAGTGTACTCGCACCACAGGGCACACATCAGAGAATTTTGGGAGCTCAGAAGTTAGGGCCTGATTCCAGAGGGCCCTCATTACCAAGGGGAGGAGACTCCAAGCAGGCACCAACTCCCAACTGAGGGCCCATGTCGCCAAGGGGACGTGTGACAGCCAGGCAGGAGTGACCTCACAGCAGAGGGCCTACCTCGCAGAAGGGTGAGGAACCCAGCCAGGATAAGACTCTCACCAGAGGGCCCACATCACCAAGGGGATCAGAAACAGGCAGGACTGTCTTCACACCAGTGTGGCCACATCATAGAAAGGTGAGGAACCCAGCACATGTGGCCTAAACCAGAAGACCCACATCTCCAAGGGGCTCGGAGTGAGGCAGGCAGGAGGAGCCTCAAAACACAGGGCCCATAGAATAAAAAAGCTGAGGAATCCTGCAGTGGGAACCTCCCAGCAGGCGGCCCAGAGCACCGAGTCTATGCGATCCAGGCTGCAGTGAACTCACAGCAGAAGGCCCACATCATGAAACTGTGAGCAACCCATCCATTGGGACCTCAGAGCAGAAGGCCCACATCCCCATGGGGATGGGAACCTCGCAGGAGTGTCCTCGCACCACTTAGCACGTATCAGAAAAAGTGGGTACCCAGCAGTTAGGGCCTGATGCAAGAGGGCCGTCATCACCGAGGGGAGGAGGCTCCCAGCAGGCTCCAACTGCCACAAGAGGGCCGATGTTGCCCTGACGGGGTGTGCCAGCCAGGCAGGAGTGACCTCACAACAGAGGGCCCACCTCACAGAAGGGTGAGGAACCCAGCCAGGATCAGACTCTCACCAGAGGGCCCACATCATCAAAGGGATAGGAACCAGGCAGGAGTGTCCTCACACCAGTGGGGCCACATCATCGAAAGGTGAGGGACCCAGCACACGTGGCCTCAAACCAGAGGACACACATCACCAAGGGGCTGGGAGTGAGGCAGGCAGGAGGAGTCTCCAAACAGAGGGCCCATAGAAGAAAAAAGGTGAGGAATCCCGCAGTTGGAACCTCCCCGCAGGCGGCCAGGAGCAGCGAGGCTATGGGATCCAGGCCGGAGTGAACTCACACCTGAGGGCCCTCATCATGAAACTGAGCAACCCAACGTTGGGACCTCAGAGCAGAAGGCCCACATTCCCATGGGGTTGGGAAACTGCCAGGAGTGTACTCGCACCACAGGGCGCACATCAGAAAACTTTTGGAGCCCAGGAGTTAGAGCCTGACGCCAGAGGGCCCTCATTACCGAG
Source organism: Delphinapterus leucas (assembly GCF_059928025.1). Taxonomy (NCBI): domain Eukaryota; kingdom Metazoa; phylum Chordata; class Mammalia; order Artiodactyla; family Monodontidae; genus Delphinapterus; species Delphinapterus leucas. The sequence goes on along the minus strand of NW_028322236.1, from coordinate 13,536,961 downwards.
GGGAGGAGACACCCAGCAGGCACCAACTCCCACCAGAGGGCCGACGTCGCCAAGGCGGGGTGTGCCAGCCAGGCAGGAGTGACCTCAGAGAAGAGGGCCCACCTCACAGAAGTGTGAGTAACCCAACCAGGATCTGACTCTCACCGGAGGGCCCACATCACCAAGAGGATGGGAACCAGGCAGGAGTGTCCTCACACCAGTGGGGCCACATCAGCCAAAGGTGAGGAACCCAGCACATGTGGCCTCAAACCAGAGGACACACATCACCAAGGGGCTGGGAGTGAGGCAGGTGTCTGGAGGGGCACATTGAACTCTAATTTCCCACCAGGAAGAGGAATTAACCAAAGGCTCAGAGTGACGTGCTGGACCCTGATTACGGCCTGAAGCAAACCTGCGGTTCTGTGGCCAGCTTTCAAGGAAACGAGTTTTAAAGGAAATCACGGGCACTGTAATTCACAAACCTGCAGAGTTATAAATGACAGCTATTGGCAAAAATATATTGAAGTAAGTCTGCAAAGAGGACTTGAAAACGAGGCAGAATTGCAGGAATCATATTTCAGGAGGTAGATTGGAATTGCATTTAAAGCATGTGAAAAGCGGCAGATCTTTGACAGTGATGCACTTGGACAAAAGTGTGTATACATTTTTTCCTGAATATATTCAGGAAAAAACGCATATGCCCTTTTTGGCCAACCAAGCACTCGAGCAATGGAAATCCGCACTACAATGAAGTCTCATTTCCCATTCGTCAAAAGGGCCATCTGAAAAAACTGTAAAAACCAGATACACAGGACAGGCCATGGAGAACAGGGAGCCTTGTATGCTGATGGGCGGGATGTAAGTTGCCAACAGACACTCTGGAGATGTTTATGGTGTATCCTGAAACATCTGAAAAACAAAGCTACAGACCCTAGGGCACTTCCACTTTAGGCCCTATAGCTTAGGAAAATTAAAATCAACAAGACACAGCCAACACAAAATTTAGGGCTGCTGTGTTTACAAGAACCTCGAATCCAGTACAAATTAAATATCCCAGAAAGAAAAAAATGGATAAAGGAGTTGTGCTACTTACGTACAACGGAATATCACTCAGCAATGAAATCAATGTCATCAGGCCTGTAGCAGCAAATTGAGTGGATTTAAGTATGATGATTCTAAGAGAAATAGAGAAATATGTCACACAGAGTAAGATAATTATCATAAGATATCACTAATAGAGAGAGTGTAAACTTGGCTACACATAAACTGAATTACAAAACCGAACAGAGTCTCACATTTAGATAAAAACTTATGCTTGCTTAAGGGGAAAGTTGAGTTGGGCTGCTGTATAAAACCAGAGATTGTAATTAGCACACATACCGTTCCATAAGCCAAATATGTAATAGACAAGACCTACTCTTTGCTCAACGAAATAGACTCATCCATGGTGTATCACCTCACACCTGTTAGAATGGGCATCATCAGAAAATCTACAAACAACAGATGCTGGAAAGGGTGTGGAGATAAGGAACCCTCTTCCACTACTGTTGGGAATGTAAATTGATACAGTCACTGTGGAGAACATTATGGAGTTTCTTATAAAACTAAGAATAGAATTACCATATGATACAGCAATGCCACTACTGGGCATATACCCAGACAAAACCATAAATCAAAAAGAGACATTCACCGCAATGTTCATTGCATCACTATTTACAATATCCAGGTAATGGAAGCAACCTAAATGCCCACAGACAGACGAATGCATAAAGATGAGGTACATATATAAAATGGAATATCACTAAGCCATAAAAAGGAATGAAATTGGGTCGTTTGTAGAGACGTTGATGGATCTAGAGACTGTCATACAGAGTGAAGTAAGTCAGAAATAGAAAAACAAATGTTGTATATTAATGCATATATGTGGAACCTAGAAAAATTGTACAGATGAACCGTTTTGCAAGGCAGAAAAGGAGCAACAGATGTAGACAACAAACGTATGGACACCAAGGGGGGAAAGCTGTTGGGGGGTGGTGGTGGGAGGAGTTGAGAGATTGGGATTGGCATGTATACATTTATATGTATAAAATCGATAACCAAAAAGAACCTGCTGTATAAAAAAATAAAATAAAATTCCAAATTACAAAAAGTAAAACAGACAAAATATTCTTCCCTTCACATACATGTATTTATATGAATAAATTATTTCCATGCTTATATCTGTAAATACAAAAAAGAGGAATAAAATCTACCTTGAACCAAAAACGAAAGAAAGAAAACAAAACAGAACCCACCAGTTACACAGAGGAAAACCGTAACAGGGCACTTGCTCCAGTTGTAAACAATTCTGAAGTTGGTCAGTGGTGGGGAATCATCTCCCATTCAGCCAGCAGGCCCCACACAACAAGCGTCCTCATTGCAAAGCTGGGGGACCGTGCCGAGGCATCTGTGAGTAAACGTGGGCTGAGCCCCAGGCCAGCTACTGCTGAAATGTTCCCACCCTTCCCAGGTAAAACACCTGAATATGTACAAGGACTTGAAAGCCTAGAGGAAGGGCCATGGAGCCACATGAGCACCAGCATGCCAGCCGACTTGGTGCCTGCAGGCCAGCCAGGATGGTCCTGGCCCTGGGTGCTCTTCTGGAAGCTTTCCATTTCCCTGCCTGAGATACCCCTGCTGTCCCGGCCCCCACTGCTTTCTTCCTCACTCACCTCTGCCCAGGGAGAAATTCCAGCGGCAGGTATGGGTGACACAGCCTCTTCTTTAGCAGGTGGCATCTTGGCAACTGCTGCAGAAAGTCCAGCAGAGCCCCACTCACACTGGGCCACCAACAAAGCCATGGCCTCTCACTCCCTCCCACCAGTCCAGCCCCGAGACTGCTGACAGGGCAGAGAAAATGGCGTCAGGCACAGCTGCAGGGGCTCTTGCTGCCTGGAGCGGTGTTTATATTGATCTCAACCCAGGCACACCTGGGGAGGGCTGGCCGGCACGGTCAGGCTTCCCAGGCCAGCCAATAATCACCCCTCAGGGGCTCACAGTTGCAGAAACTGGAACTTGCTGAATCGGCCAGGTCCAAGGAACAGGTGTGGGCTCCTGAGAGTCAGGATAGACAAGGGGTTGCAGCTCTGGCTTGTTTTCTAATTATATTATCTGGCCCATGAGTGGGAGACAACTTCAAGAAAACCCTCTCCTAATGAGAGGAACCCAGGAGTCAAGGAGAGGAGGGGTGTGTGGTGGGTGGAGACAGAGGCCTGGTGCCCCGGGTGCAGTGGAAGTCTCTGGAAGACCAGGTGGAGGGAGGCCACACAGAGTGATGCCCAGGGTCACAGACCTGTCGGAGCTGCCGTTTCTTAGTTCAAGTCCTGCTCTGAGGTGCTCTGTGTCAGATCTGAGTGACAGGTGAGCTGGGAGTGCTCTGCAATGAGGGCGATGTGCATGGTTCCTGTGTGCCCAGCCCTGCCACAGTACCTGAAAGGGTAGCTCTGTATCCGGGGAGGGGTCTGACCACGAGAGCCCCATGGGCTGCAGGGGAACCTGCCCAGGGAACACCATATCCTGGGAGGGGCCTGAACACGAGAGCCCCGTGGGCTGGGGTGGGGGTGAGGTACCTGCCCAGGTGAGCTCCATATCCTGGGATTGGCCTGACCTCGAGAGCCCCATGGGCTGCTGGAGTCCTGGTAAATGATGTCAGGACAGTCAGTGAAGCCACCGAGGATAGACCTCCAGTAGTTCCTAAATCCTACACCCTGCTGGTCATTCTACCAACCACCAGGACATGGTATTCTGTATTAGTCTTCAATGATGCCTTCTTTTGTATTCTAGTAGTCCCAGAGTCACAAGAAATTTAGGCTTGTGAGTGGCAGGACTCAACATACAGCTAAAACAATACTTCCGGGCCGTGTTGTCCCAAGGGTTCAAAAATTCCCACACCATCTTTGGGGAAAGCTCAGCTAAAGACCTAAAAGTTCTACCTCTGGAAAAGGAAACACTCCTTCAATATGCAGACGACATTCTGATCGCCAGCCCTACTAAGGAGACCTCTGAACTACCAAGCCAATAAAGGATACAAGTTGTCCAAGAAAAAGCTCAAATATCACAGACTATGGTGACCTGCCTGGGCTTCATTCTCACAGAAGGTTGGAGAAGCCCATCCCAGGAAAGGGAAGAAACAATTTACAGCCTTACCCATTTCTAAAACTAGAAGACAGCTTAGGGGTTCCTGGGGAGGCCAGGGTTTGCTGCTTCTGGATCCCTAACTACAGTCTACTAGCTGGGCCTCTATATGAAACACTGAAAGGAAAAGATGATGATCCTTTTGAATAGAATCCAGAAGTGGCCTTTCAAGAATGGAAAGAGCAGTCAATTCAGACCCTTGCCCTGGAACTCCCTAATTTAGCTAAACCCTTTGACCTTTACATTCCTGGTGAACGGTGAATCGCCATTGGAGTATTAGTGCAAAACATGGGACCACTTGAAATGGAACAGTGCAAGAATGCCATCCAGGTAGGATAAGCTACGGTCACCAAGGGGCTTGGCCCACCGCCACATCTGGCCAAGATACTGGCAGTATCTGAAAACCTGGAAATCAGCAGCCCAAAAGGCCACCTCCCTCCTAAGGGAAAAGGACCCCACGTGGTGATCCTAACCCCCAACCATGCCCTGAAGTTGCAGGGTTTGCTCCGTGGGCACACTGACCTTGAGTGAGGAGGCCCTCCAACTCCAACCTCCAGAGAGATAACCGGGGCAAAGGGGCACCATGACGACTCGTGTGACCATCACTTGACCTGGAGTTTCTCTCATAAAACAACAAGAGTGTGTCCCAAAAGAGTAGACTACTGCTTGCAGGACTTACTGCACCCAGAGGGGAGGTAATAATCTTGGCGGGGGAACCGTATATCACGCTGTCACCATAGAAGAGCCTACAGACACTGTGATGATGGTGGCCAATAAGACCGGCTGGACTCCTGTTTACTTCAAAAGGCTGTTGACTCAGTGGCCATCATGGTCCTTCATCACCACTGACCCTGGACTGTCTGGGAGTTGAGCAGGCAGGGTCCTGACACCTGGTGCTCTTTTTACGTTAATTCAGGGGCCTAATTGAAGAAAGCGCAGACTACTGTTCAGAGCATCTAGGCTGGCAGAAACGGTCAGCCTAAAGTGGCCGAACAAATGTGGGGCGGGGTGAAACTGGACCTCACAGCGTCACTGCACATCTCCTTCCTGGACCCTTAAAGGTCATTAGAATCTATAACACTACCAATACTTGTGCTCAGGCGGACGAGCAGGGAGGCAGGAGGCCTGGGGACAATCAACGTCACCTGGAGGCTGCTGGGGAGAAGTTCTGACCCTCGCCCACGGGTATGAGGGCTCCTAACTCAGCACTCAGCAGTTACAGATGAAGGGTCTGCACCCTCAGCACTCTAAGAATGAGGAAGGGGACAAAATGCAGAAGAGAGGTTTGTCCCAGGCAAAGCCCCTTAAAAATCCCTGGGAGAAAAAAATAGAATCTGGGCAATAAAATAAAGTCTAACCTTTTTTATCTTTTGTGCTTTGTCTAATTTCACGTGCTCCTAGGGTCCCGCATACAGAGGTTCAACAGCCGGCACTTCAGACCAGATTTCCTAGTGCAGAATGGCTGGGTCGACACCTCAGCTCCTGGGGCACGGTGCAGATTCCGCGATATAGAGCCTGAGCTGCAGCCAACTGGGCCCTCGAGAGCTCCGTCCCCTCCCTCCCCCTGACTCTGACAGGATCTCTACACAGCAGCCCAGCCCACAGCCCACGGAGTAGCACATGCTCTCACCTCTCCATTCTCTGATCAAAATATAAAGTTTCTTTTGCTTCTGAACCAAACTCAGTCTCAATCTGTTGGCTTCAATGACACTGGGCAGGGGGACACTTGTTGGGGTCCACTCTGGAGGATCAGTAACAGAAATTGAGAACATTGTAACTTCAATGAACAGATGTGTGAGCCAAACTGTAATTAACATAGAACAGTGTATAAGGCTCGGGCAAAATAAGATGTTTCTAACACTTCCATTTGATATTTCCATCACTTTATTATAAGCAAGTTCAGTGAAAGGTTTGTCTTATTTGTCAGGTCAATACTAGAGAAACGAAGTGATTTCTTTCCAAGGATGTACATCTAATAATCTTGGTTAAAGCTTCAATCTTGTTTTAAATGCTTTTCCATTGAAAATGATACCTCTCTTTCAGCTCCCCCATTTCTGAGAAGTATAAAATCTTATAATTTATTAAGACCAAATGGGAAAGGTGGGAGGAGGGATAAATTAACAGTTTGGGATTAACACATACACACTGCTATGTATAAAATCGATCATCAACAAGGAACTACTGTATAGCACAGGGAACTACACTCAATATTTTGCAATAACCTATAAGGGGAAATAATCTGAAAAAGAATAGATGTTTTTATTGACATCATCTATTAATGACAGTTAAAATGGAACCTAAGGGAAGCCAGTGGTGAGTGCTTCTGACCCTGAAGACTTCAATCATCTAAAGTTTGGACTCTGCCTACTTCCCAAGGCCCTTAATGAACCTATGTGTAGCCGTAGCTTAAAAAATTCCCCAGTTTGGGTTGTGGAGAGACAGTGATTTTGAAAAAGCCCTGGTGTTCTCCTCACATGAATGGGACACTTCCTACACCTAAAACATGCCTGTCACACCCAGAGGATGGTATACCGTCTGATCGGGAAGAGTTTGGAAAAGGCATCTCATCTCCTCATCTCCTGGTGCTCGGGTTCACCCCTCCAGCGTCTTTACGAACAGTCTCCCCACTTGGAGATGTCAGCACTGTCAACATCCTGTTTGGAATTTGTCCAGAGGATGAAGCAGAAGGAGGAGGAACAATGAGTGACAAGACCTAGGTGTTCGGACAGGCACATGTCACTCTAATTTCCAACCAGGAAGACGAATTGACCAAAGGCTAGGGTTGCCCATGGAAACAGAATAGGGCTTGAGGAAATCCCGCTGCTTTGTGGCCAGTTCCCATAAACACAAGTTGAAAAATGGAACTCAGGGACACTAAAATTCACGAAACTGCAGAGTTGAAAATATCTCTCACTGAAAAATGTCTTGAGGAAAGTCAGAGAAAAGGACTTGTAAGCAACGGAGAATGGCAGGAAAGGGATTGGAAGAGGTAGAAAGGACTCGCCATTAAGCACAAGAAAAGGGGCTGAACATTGCCAACATTGCAGTTGGCCAAAAAGGGTGTATGCGTCTTTTTCTGTATATACTCAAGAAAAGGGCATACACTTTTTTAGCCAACCAAACAGGTGGGCACTGGAAATCAATACTACAAAACATATCACTTCGCATATGTCAGAAGAGCCTTCCTCGTAAAGTGTAAACACCAGAAATGCAGGACAGGGCAAGGAGAAAAGGGAGCCCTGTGAGGCTTATAGTGGAAATATATATTGCCAACGGTCACTCTGGAGAAGTGTATTGTGTTTACTAAAGCATCTAAAAAATGAGCTACAGAGCACAGGGCACTTGCACTCATGGACGTATATCTTGGGAAAGACAAAAATGGAGAGGACACAGGCACCCCAATGTTTACCGCCTCTCTGTTTAAAAGATCCTCGACTAGGATATAATTTATATGTCTCTGGAGGGAAAAAATGGATAGAGGTGTGGCACTTATGTAGAGTGGAATATTACTCAGCCTGAAAATCAGTGAAATATGGCCAGTTGTAACAACCCCAGAGTAGTTACGTATGATCATTCAAAGTCACATAATTCAAAAAGAAAAAGACATACGATATTACTAATACATGGAATGTAAACGTGGCTACAAATGACCTGAATTACAAAACAGAATGGGGTCTCAAATTTAGAAGACCAACTTATGTTTGCTTAAGGAAAAAGGAGAGTTGTGGAGCTGCATAAAACCAGAGATTGAAATTAGCACAGATACCGTTCCATAAGCCAAATATGTAATAGAAAAAACCTACTCCCTGGTCAACGAAATGGACTGAACACGCCATATTCAACACCTACGAATACACCTGACTAGTAAGAATCTTCAAACTCATAGATTTATATGTCTCCGTAAGAAAATGAAGCGTGTGTACAGCGGCATGAATGCAGCAGAGAAAATCCGATAAAACCCATTCTCAAAATGAATTACAAAAACAAAACCCAAGGACAGTGAAATAGAGAACAATTCTTAAATAATTCATTCAGGGCTTGTGATGCAACCTGGATTTACCACATCTACACCCAGAGCTGAGTGAGACATAAGGTTGGGCACTTCGGGCTGATAGCATTGGTAAGGTTCGATGAGCAAATGCAGACCCTTTGAAGTCATACTGCATGGTACCCATTCCATGGGTCCCAAATCTCCAGGTTAAAGGGATTCTTCCTTCAGCTAAAACATGCATGGGAAACACACAGTATGGTGCAGCGTGTGACCGGGAAACGTTCTCAAATGCATCTCAGTTTTTGTCCCCTTTTACTCGGGTTCACAATTCCAGACCCTTTACTAACACTCTCCCCACTTGGAGAGTCAGTGCCTTTAACCTCCTGTTTGGGACAGTTTGCAATTTCTGCGCAAGATGAACAGGAATAGGGAGAACCAATGAGAGACTAGCTGTAGGTGTCTGCACGGGCAAATTTAACGCTCATTTCCCACCAGGAAGAGGAATTAACCAAAGGCTCAGCATGCCGTGCCGGAACAAGATTAGGGCCTGAAGCAATCCTGCGGGTTTGCAGCCAGCTCACAAGAAAGCGATTTGAAGAAAGGAGCTCAGGGGCACTCTAATTCACAAACCTGCAGAGTTATAAATGACAGCTATCGTCCAAAAATATATTGAAGGAAGGCTGCGAAGAGGACTTGAAAGCGGGGCAGAATTGCAGGAAAACGATTTCAGGGGGTAGACTGGAATTGCATTTAAAGCATAGGAAAAGAGGCAGAACGTCGACAATGATGCACTTGGCCAAAAATGGCGTATGCGTTTTTTCCTGAATATATTCAGGAAAAAACGCATACGCACTTTTTGGCCAACCAAGCAAGCATGTTAAAGAAATCTGCACAACAATGAAGTCTCACTGCCCCCCAGTCAAAAGGGCCATCTGAAAAAAGTGTAAAATCCAGAAATGCAGCACAGGCCATGGAGAACAGGGAGCCTTGTTATGCTGATGGGTGGGATGTAAATTGCCAACAGCCACTCTGGAGAAGTGTATGCTGTTTCTTGAAACACCTAAAAAACAAAGCAACGGAGCCTACGGCACTTCCACTTATGGTCCTATAGATTAGGGAAATTAAAATCGAAAACACACAGCCACCCCAAAGTTTCAGACGGCTCTGTTTACAAGAACCTCATCTACCGTACAAGGTAAATATCCCAGAGAGCGAAAAATGGATAAAGAAGTTGTGGTACGTACGTACAATGGAATATCACTCACCAATGAAATCTACATCATCTGGCCCGTCGTGGCATAATCAGTGGATTCAGGTACGATGATTCTATGTGAAATAAGTCACACAGAAAATGAATCATCATAAGATATCACTAATACACTGAATTTAATCTTGGCTACACATGAACTGAATTACAAAACAGAACAGGGTCTCAAATTTAGAAAACCAACTTATGTTTGCTTAAGGGGAAAGGTGAGTTGGGGTGCTGCATAAAACCAGAGATAGAAATTAGCACAGATACCATTCCATACGTCAAATATGTAATAGTCAAGACCTCCACTTGGTCAACGAAATGGGCTAAACACCCTATATTCAACGCCTAGGAATACACCTGACTAGTAAGAATCTTCAAACCCATGGATTTATATGTCTCCATAAGAGAATCAAGCGTGTGTACAGCTGCATGAAGGCAGCAGAGAAAATACGATAAATCCTATTGTCAAAATGAATTACAAAAACAAAACACAATGACAGTGAAATAGAGAGCAATTCTTAAATAATTCATTCAGGTCTTGTGATGCAACCTGGATTTACCCCATCTAAACCCAGAGCTGAGTGAGACATAAGGTTGGACACTTCCGGCTGATACCATTGGTGAGGTTCGATGAGCAAATGCAGACCATTTGAAGTCATACTACATGGTACACATTCCATGGGTCCCAACTCTCCAGGTTTAAGCGATTCTTCCTTCAGCTAAAGCATGCATGGAAAACCCACAGTATGGTGCACCGTGTGACCGGGAAACGTTTTCAAATGCATCTCAGTTTTCGTCCCCTTTTACTCGGGTTCAGAATTCAAGACCCTATACTAACACTCTCCCCACTTGGAGAGTCAGTGCCTTTAACCTGCTGTTTGGCACAGTTTGCAATTTCTGCACAAGATGAACAGGAATAGGGAGAACCAATGAGAGACCAGCTGTAGGTGTCTGCAGGGGCAAATTTAACGCTTATTTCCCACCAGGAAGAGGAATTAACCAAAGGCTCAGCATGCCGTGCCGGTACAAGATTGGGCCTGAAGGAATCCTGCGGGTTTGGGGCCAGCTCAAAAGAAAGCGATTTGAAGAAAGGAGCTCAGGGGCACTGTAACTCACAAACCTGCAGAGTTATAAATGACAGCTATCGTTCAAAAATATATTGAAGGAAGGCTGCAAAGAGGACTTGAAAGCGGGGCAGAATTGCAGGAAAACGATTTCAGGGGGTAGACTGGAATTGCATTTAAAGCATAGGAAAAGAGGCAGAACGTCGACAATGATGCACTTGGCCAAAAATGGCGTATGCGTTTTTTTCTGAATATATTCAGGAAAAAACGCATACGCCCTTTTTGGCCAACCAACCAAGCATGTTAAAGAAATTCACAACAATGAAGTCTCACTGCCCCCCGGTCAAAAGGGCCATCTGAAAAAAGTGTAAAATCCAGAAATGCAGCACAGGCCATAGAGAACAGGGAGCCTTGTTATGCTGATGGGCGGGATGTAAATTGCCAACAGCCACTCTGGAGAAGTGTATGGTGTTTCCTGAAACACCTAAAAAACAAAGCAACGGAGCCTACGGCACTTCCACTTATGGTCCTATAGATTAGGGAAATTAAAGTCAAAAACACACAGCCACCCCAAAGTTTCAGACGGCTCTGTTTACAAGAACCTCATCTACGGTACAAGTTAAATATCCCAGAAAGCGAAAAATGGATAAAGAAATTGCGGTACGTACGTACAATGGAATATCACTCAGCAATGAAATCTATGTCATGAGGCCCGTCGCGGCATAATGAGTGGATTAAGGTACGATGATTCTAAGTGAAATAAGTCACACAGAAAATGAAACATCATAAGATATCACTAATACACGGAATGTACTCTTGGCTACACATGAACTGAATAACAGAACAGGGTCTCAAATTTAGAAAACCAACTTATGCTTGCTTAAGGGGAAAGGTGAGTTGGGGTGCTGCATAAAACCAGAGATAGAAATTAGCACAGATACCTTTCCGTAAGCCAAATATGTAATACTCAAAACCTACCCCTTGCTCAACGAAATGGACTAAACACCCCATATTCAACGCCTAGGAATACACCTGACTAGTAAGAATCTTCAAACCCATGGATTTATATGTCTCCGTAAGAGAATGAAGCGTGTGTACAGCGGCATGAATGCAGCAGAGAAAATCCGATAAATCCCATTATCAAAATGAATTACACAAACAAAACCCAAGGACAGTGAAATAGAGAGCAATTCTTAAATAATTCATTCAGGGCTTGTGATGCAACCTGGATTTACCACATCTACACCCAGAGCTGAGTGAGACATAAGGTTGGGCACTTCGGGCTGATAGCATTGGTGAGGTTCGATGAACAAATGCAGACCCTTTGAAGTCATACTGCATGGTACACATTCCATGGGTCCCAACTCTCCAGGTTTATGGGATACTTCCTTCAGCTAAAACATGCATGGGAAATCCGCAGTATGGTGCACCGTGTGACCGGGAAACGATTTCAAATACATCTCAGTTTTGGTCCCCTTTTACTCGGGTTCACCATTCCAGACACTTTACTAACACTCTCCCCACTTGGAGAGTCAGTGCCTTTAACTTCAGGTTTGGCACAGTTTCCAATTTCTGCGCAAGATAAACAGGTATAGGGAGAACCAATGAGAGACTCGCTGTAGGTGTCTGCACGGGCAAATTTAACGCTCATTTCGCACTAGGATGATGAATTAACCAAAGGGTCAGCATGCCGTGCCAGAACAAGATTAGGGCCTGAAGCAATCCAGCGTGTTTGCGGCCAGCTCACAAGATAGCGAGTTGAAGAAAGGAGCTCAGGGGCACTGTAACACACAAACCTGCAGTTATAAATGACAGCTATCGTCCAAAAATATATTGAAGGAAGGCTGCGAAGACGACTTGTAAGCGGGACAGATTTGCAGGAAAACGATTTCAGGGGGTAGACGGGAATTGCATTTAAAGCATAGGAAAAGAGGCAGAACGTCGACAATGATGCTCTTGGCCAAAAAGGGCGTATGCGTTTTTTCCCGAATATATTCAGGAAAAAACGCATACACACTTTTTGGGCAACCAAGCAAGCATGTTAAAGAAATCTGCACTACAATGAAGTCTCACTGCCCCCCGGTCAAAAGGGCCATCTGAAAAAAGTGTAAAATCCAGAAAGGCAGCACAGGCCATGGAGAACAGGGAGCCTTGTTATGCTGATGGGCGGGATGTAAATTGCCAACAGCCACTCTGGAGAAGTGTATGGTGTTTCCCGGAACACCGAAAAAACAAAGCTACGGAGCCTACGGCACTTCCACTTATGGTCCTATAGCTTAGGGAAATTAAAATCAAAAACACACAGCCACCCCAAAGTGTCGGACGGCTCTGTTTACAAGAACCTCATCTACGGTACAAGTTAAATATCCCAGAATGTGAAAAATGGATAAAGAAGTTGTGGTACGTACGTTCAATGGAATATCACTCAGCAATGAAATCTATGTCATCAGGCCCGTCGCGGCATAATGAGTGGATTCAGGTACGATGATTCTAAGTGAAATAAGTCACACAGAAAATGAAACATCATAAGATATCACTACTACACGGAATGTAAACTTGGCTACACATGAACTGAATTACAAAACAGAACAGGGTCTCAAATTTAGAAAACCAACTTATGCTTGCTTAAGGGGAAAGGTGAGTTGGGGTGCTGCATAAAACAAGAGATAGAAATTAGCACAGATACCTTTCCATAAGCCAAATATGTAATAGTCAAGACCTACCCCTTGCTCAACGAAATGGACTAAACACACCATATTCAACCCCTAGGAATACACCTGTGTAGTAAGAATCTTCAAACACTTGGATTTATATGTCTCTGTAAGAGAATGAAGCGTGTGTACAGCGGCATGAATGCAGCAGAGAAAATCCGATAAATCCCATTATCAAAATGAATTACACAAACAAAACCCAAGGACAGTGAAATAGAGAGCAATTCTTAAATAATTCATTCAGGGCTTGTGATGCAACCTGGATTTACCACATCTACACCCAGAGCTGAGTGAGACATAAGGTTGGGCACTTCGGGCTGATAGCATTGGTGAAGTTCGATGAGCAAATGCAGACCCTTTGAAGTCATACTGCATGGTACCCATTCCATGGGTCCCACATCTCCAGGTTTAAGGGATTCTTCCTTCAGCTAAAACATGCATGGGAAACCCACAGTATGGTGCACCGTGTGACCGGCAAACGTTTTCAAATGCATCTCAGTTTTCGTCCCCTTTTACTCGGGTTCACCATTCCAGACCCTTTACTAACACTCTCCCCACTTGGAGAGTCAGTGCTTTTAACTTCCTGTTTGGCACAGTTTGCAATTTCTGCGCAAGATGAACAGGAATAGGGAGAACCAATGAGAGACTAGCTGTAGGTGTCTGTACGGGCAAATTTAGTGCTCATTTCCCACCAGGAGGAGGAATTAACCAAAGGCTCAGCATGCCGTGCCTGAACCAGATTAGGGCCTGACAATCGTGCTGGTTTGCAGCCAGCTCACAAGATAGCGAGTTGAAGAAAGGAGCTCAGGGGCACTGTAACTCACAAACCTGCAGAGTAATAAATGACAGCTATCGTCCAAAAATATATTGAAGGAGGCCTGCAAAGACGACTTGTAAGCGGGACAGATTTGCAGGAAAACGATTTCAGGGGGTAGACGGGAATTGCATTTAAAGCATAGGAAAAGAGGCAGAAAGTCAACAATGATGCTCTTGGCCAAAAAGGGCGTATGCGTTTTTTCCTGAATATATTCAGGAAAAAACGCATACGCCCTTTTTGGCCAACCAAGCAAGCATGTTAAAGAAATCTGCACTACAATGAAGTCTCACTGCCCACCGGTCAAAAGGGCCATCTGAAAAAAGTGTAAAATCCAGAAAGGCAGCACAGGCCATGGAGAACAGGGAGCCTTGTTATGTTGATGGGCGGGATGTAAATTGCCAACAGCCACTCTGGACAAGTGTATGGTGTTTCCTGGAACACCTAAAAAACAAAGCAACGAAGCCTACGGCACTTCCACTTATGGTCCTATAGCTTAAGGAAATTAAAATCAAAAACACACAAACACCCCAAAGTTTCGGACGGCTCTGTTTACAAGAACCTCGTCTACGGTTCAAGTTAAATATCCCAGAATGTGAAAAATGGATAAAGTAGTAGTGGTACCTACATACAATGGAATATCACACAGCAATGAAATCTATGTCATCAGGCCCGTCGCGGCATAATGAGTGGATTCATGTACAAAGATTCTAAGGGAAATAAGTCACACAGAAAATGAAACATCATAAGATATCACCAATACACGGAATGTAAACTTGGCTGCACATGAACTGAATTACAAAACAGAACAGGGTCTCAAATTTAGAAAAACAACTTATGCTTGCTTAAGGGGAAAGGTGAGTTGGGGTGCTGCATAAAACCAGAGATAGAAATTAGCACAGATACCTTTCCATAAGCCAAATATGTAATAGTCAAGACCTACCCCTTGCTCAACGAAATGGACCAAACAACACATATTAAACGCCTAGGAATACACCTGACTAGTAAGAATCTTCAAACCCATGGATTTATATGTCTCCATAAGAGAATCAAGCGTGTGTACAGCTGCATGAAGGCAGCAGAGAAAATCCGATAAATCCCATTATCAAAATAAATTGAAAAACAAAACACAATGACAGTGAAATAGAGAGCAATTCTTAAATAATTCATTCAGGGCTTGTGATGCAACCTGCATTTACCTCATCTACACCCAGAGCTGAGTGAGACATAAGGTTGGACACTTCGGGCTGATAGCATTGGTGAGGTTCGATGAGCAAATGAAGACCCTTTGAAGTCATACTGCATGGTACCCATTCCATGGGTCCCAACTCTCCAGGTTTAAGCGATTCTTCCTTCAGCTAAAACATGCATGGGAATCCCACAGTATGGTGCACCGTGTGACTGGCAAACGTTTTCAAATGCATCTCAGTTTTCGTCCCCTTTTACTCGGGTTCACCATTCCAGAACATTTACTAACACTCTCCCCACTTGGAGAGTCAGTGCCTTTAACCTCCTGTTGGGCACAGTTTGCAATTTCTGCGCAAGATGAACAGGAATAGGGAGAACAAATGAGAGACTAGCAGTAAGTGTCTGCACGGGCAAATTTAATGCTCATTTCCCACCAGGAAGAGGAATTAACCAAAGGATCAGCATGCCGTGCCGGAAACAGATTAGGGCCTGAAGCAATCCTGCGGGTTTGCGCCCAGCTCACAAGTTGCGAGTTGATGAAAGGAGCTCAGGGACACTGTAACTCACAAACATGCAGAGTTATAAATGACAGCTATCGTCCAAAAATATATTGAAGGAAGGCTGCGAAGACGACTTGTAAGCGGGGCAGAATTGCAGGAAAATGATTTCAGGGGGTAGACGGGAATTGCATTTAAAGCATAGGAAAAGAGGCAGAACGTCGACAATGATGCTCTTGGCCAAAAAGGGTGTATGCATTTTTTCCTGAATTTATTGAGGAAAAAAAGCATATGCGCTTTTTGGCCAACCAAGCAAGCATGTTAAAGAAATCTGCACTACAATGAAGTCTCACTGCCCCCCGGTCAAAAGGGCCATCTGAAAAAAGTGTAAAATCCAGAAAGGCAGCACAGGCCATGGAGAACAGGGAGCCTTGTTATGCTGATGGGCGGGATGTAAACTGCCAACAGCAAGTCTGGAAAAATGTATGGTGTTTCCCGGAACATCTAAAAAACAAAGCAACGGAGCCTATGGCACTTCCCCTTATGGTCCTATAGCTTAGGAAAGTTAAAATCAAAAACACACAGCCACCCCAAAGTGTCGGACGGCTCTGTTTACAAGAACCTCGTCTACGGTACAAGTTAGATATCCCAGAATGTGAAAAATGGATAAAGAAGTTGTGGTACGTACGTACAATGGACTATCACACAGCAATGAAATCTATGTCATCAGGCCCGTCGCGGCATAATGAGTGGATTCAGGTACGATGATTCTAAGTGAAATAAGTCACACAGAAAATGAAACATCATAAGATATCACTACTACACGGAATGTAAACTTGGCTACACATGAACTGAATTACAAAACAGAACAGGGTCTCAAATTTAGAAAACCAACTTATGCTTGCTTAAGGGGAAAGGTGAGTTGGGGTGCTGCATAAAACCAGAGATAGAAATTAGCACAGATACCTTCACATAAGCCAAATATGTAATAGTCAAGGCCTACCCTTTGCGCAATGAAATGGACTAAATACCCCATATTCAACGCCTAGGAATACACCTGACTGGTAATAATCTTCAAACCCATGGATTTATATGTCTCCGTTAGGGAATGAAGCGTGTGTACAGCAACATGAATGCAGCAGAGAAAATCCGATAAATCCCATTATCAAAATGAATTACAAAAACCAAACACAAGGACAGTGAAATAGAGAGCAATTCTTAAATAATTCATTCAGGCTTGTGATGCAACCTGGATTTACCACATCTACACCCAGAGCTGAGTGTGACATAAGGTTGGGCACTTCGGGCTGATAGCACTGGTGAGGTTCGATGAGCAAATGCAGACCCTTTGAAGACATACTGCATGGTACCCATTCCATGGGTCCCAAATCTCCAGTTATAAGGGATTCTTCCTTCAGCTCAAAACATGCATGGGAAACCCACAGTATGGTGGACCGTGTGACCGGCAAACGTTTTCAAATGCATCTCAGTTTTCCTCCCCTTTTACACGGGTTCACCATTCCAGACCCTTTACTCACACTCTCCCCACTTGGAGAGTCAGTGCCTTTAACCTCCTGTTGGACACAGTTTGCAATTTCTGCGCAAGATGAACAGGAATAGGGAGAACCAATGAGAGACTAGCTGTAGGTGTCTGTACGGGCAAATTTAACGCTCATTTCCCACCAGGAAGAGGAATTAACCAAAGGCTCAGCATGCCCTGCTGGAACCAGATAAGGGCCTGAAGCAATCCTGCGGGTTTGCGGCCAGCTCACAAGTTAGCGAGATGAAGAAAGGAGCTCAGGGGCACTGTAACTCACAAACCTGCAGAGTTATAAATGACAGCTATCGTCCAAAAATATATTGAAGTATGTCTGCGAAGAGGACTTAGAATTTGGGCAGAAATTCAGGAAAACGATTTCAGGGGGTAGACTGGAATGCACTTAAAGCCTAGGAAAAGACGGAGAACAGCGACAATGATGCACTTGGCCAAAAAGGGCGTATGCGTTTTTTCCTGAATATAATCAGGAAAAAATGCATACGCCCTTTTTGGCCAACCAAGCAAGCGTGTAAAGAAATCTGCACTAAAATGAAGTCTCTCTGCCCCCCGGTCAAAAGGGCCATCTGAAAAAAGTGTAAAATCCAGAAAGGCAGGACAGGCCATGGAGAAGAGGGAGCATTGTTATCCTGATGGTCGGCATGTGAATTGCCAACAGCCACTCTGGAGAAGTGTATGGTATTTCCTGAAACACATAAGAAACAAAGCAACACAGCCTATGGCACTTCCACTTATGGTCCTATAGCTTAGGGAAATTAAAATCAAAACCACACAGGCACCCCAAAGTTTGGAACGGCTCTGTTTACAAGAACCTCTTGTACGGTACAAGTTAAATATCCCAGAGGGCGAAAAATGGATAAAGAAGTTGTGGTTCTTACGTACAATGGAATATCACTCAGCAATGAAATCTATGTCATCAGGCCCGTAGCGGCATAATGAGTGGATTCAGGTACGATGATTCTACGTGCAATAGGTCACACAGAAAAAGAAACATCATAAGATATCACTAATACACGGAATGTAAACTTGGCTACACATGAAATGAATTACAAAACAGAACAGTGTCTCAAATTTAGAAAACCAACTTATGCTTGCTTTTTGGGAAAGGTGAGTTCGGGTGCTGCATAAAAACAGAGATTGAAATTCGCACTGATACCGTTCCATAAGCCAAATATGTAATAGACAAGACCTACTGCTTGCTCAACGAAATGGGCTCAACACCCCATATTCAACGCCTAGGAATATACCTGCCTAGCAAGAATCTTAAAACCCATGGATTTATATGTGTCCATAAGAGAATCCAGCGTGTGTTCAGTGGCCTAAAGGCAGCAGTGAAAATCCGATAAATCACATTATCAAAATAAATTTCAAAAACAAAACACAATGACAGTGAAATAGAGAGCAATTCTTAAATAATTCACTCAGGGCTTCTGATGCAACCTGGATTTACCACATGTACACCCAGTGCTGGGGAGACATAAGGCCGGACACTTCGCCCTGATAGTATTGTTGAGGTTCGGTGAGCAATTGCAGACCCTTTGAAGTCATACTGCATGGTACCCATTCCAAGGGTCCCAACTCTCCAGGTTTAAGGGATTCTTCCTTCCGCTACATCATGTATGGGAAACCCAGAGTATGGTCCACCATGTGATTGGGAAACGTTTTCAAATGCATCTCAGTTTTCGTCCCTTTATACTCGGGTTCACCATTCCAGATGCTTAACTAACACTCTCCCCACTTGGAGAGTCAGTGCCTTTAACCTCCTGTTTGTCACAGTTTGCAATTTCTGCGCAAGATGAACAGGAATAGGGAGAACCAATGAGAGACTAGCTGTAGGTGTCTGCACGGGCAATTTAATGCTCATTTCTCACCAGGAAGTGGAATTAACCAAAGGCTCAGAATGCCGTGCCGGAACCAGATTAGGGCCTGAAGCAATACTGCGGGTGTGCAGGCAGCTCACAAGATAGCGAGTTGAACAAAGGAGCTCAGGGGCACTGTAATTCACAAACCTGCAGAGTTATAAATGACAGCTATCGTCCAAAAATATATTGAAGGAAGGCTGCGAAGAGGACTTGAAAGCGGGGCAGAATTCCAGGAAAACGATTTCAGGAGGTAGACGGGAAATGCACTGAAAGCATAGGAGAAGAGGCAGAACCTCGACAATGATGCACTTGTTCAAAAAGTGCATATGCGTTTTTTCCAAGGCCCTCCTTAAAGAGAGTAGGGGGCTCCCAGCATGCTTCAGTGGCCAACAGAGGGCCCACATCGCCAAGGTGACGTGAGCCAGCCAGGCAGGAGTGACCTCACATCAGAGGGCCCACCTCACAGAAGGGTAAGGGACCCAGCCATTATCAGACTCTCACCAGAGGGCCCACATCAGCAAGGGGCTGGGAACCAGGCAGGAGTGTCTTCACACCCGTGGGGCCACATCATCGCAAGTTGAGGTACCCAGCACATGTGGCCTCAAACCAGAGGACCCACATCTCCATGGGTCTCGGAGCGAGGCAGGCAGGATGAACCTCAAAACACGTGGCCCATTGTATAAAAAAGGTGAGGAATCCAGCAGTTGGAACATCCCAGCAGGCGGCCCAGAGCACCGAGGCTATGGGATCCAGGCAATGATGAACTCACAACAGAGGGCCCTCATCATGAAACTGTGAGCAACCTAGCCATTGTGACCTCAGAGCACAAGGCCCACATCCCCATGGGGAAGCGAACCAAGCAGGAGTGTCATCGCACCAGTGGGCACACATCAGAAAATGTGGGGAGCCCAGCAGTTAGGGCCTGATGCCAGAGGGCCCTCATCACCGAGGAGAGGAGGCTCCCAGCAGGCTCCAACTGCTACAAGAGGGCCAACGTCGCCAATGCGGGGTGTGCCAGCCAGGCAGGAGTGACCTCAGAGCAGAGGGCCAACCTCAAAAAAGTGTGAGGAACCCAAAGAGGATTAGACTCTCACCAGAGGGCCCACATCACCAAGAGGATCAGAACCAGGCAGGACTGTCTTCACACCAGGGTGACCACATCATAGAAAGGTGAGGAACCCAGCACATGTGGCCTAAACCAGAAGACCCACATCTCCAAGGGGCTCGGAGTGAGGCATGCAGGAGTAGCCTCACAACACAGGGCCCATAGAATAAAAAAGCTGAGGAATCCTGCAGTGGGAACCTCCCAGCAGGCGGCCCAGAGCACCGAGTCTATGCGATCCAGGCTGCAGTGAACTCACAGCAGAGGGCCCATATCATGAAACTGTGAGCAACCCAGCCATTGGGACCTCACAGCAGAAGGCCCACATCCCCATGGGGTTGGGAACATGGCAAGAGTGTCCTCGCACCACTTAGCACGTATCAGAAAAAGTGGGTACCCAGCAGTTACGGCCTGACGCTAGAGAGCCCTCATCACCGAGGGGAGGTGGCTCCCAGCAGGCTCCAACTGCCACAAGAGGGCCGATGTCGCCAAGGCGGGGTGTGCCAGCCAGTCAGTAGTGACCTCACAGCAGAGGGCCCACCTCACAGAAGGGTGAGGAACCCAGCCAGGATCAGACTCTCACCAGAGGGCCCACATCACCAAGGGGATAGAAACCAGGCAGGAGTGTCCTCACACCAGCAGGGCCACATCATCGAAAGGTGAGGGACCCAGCACACGTGGCCTCAAACCAGAGGACACACATCACCAAGGGGCTGGGAGTGAGTCAGGCAGGAGGAGTCTCCAAACAGAGGGCCCATAGAAGAGAAAAGGTGAGGAATCCCGCAGTTGGAACCTCCCCGCAGGCGGCCAGGAGCAGCGAGGCTATGGGATCCAGGCCGGAGTGAACTCACACCAGAGGGCCCTCATCATGAAACTGAGCCACCCACCGTTGGGACCTCAGAGCAGAAGGCCCATATTCCCATGGGGTTGGAAACCTGGCAGGAGTGTACTCACACCACAGGGCGCACATCAGAAAATTTTGGGAGCCCAGGAGTTAGAGCCTGACGCCAGAGGGCCCTCATTACCGAGGGGAGGAGACTCCCAGCAGGCACCAACTCCCAACTGAGGGCCCACGTCGCCAAGGTGACGTGTGCCAGTCAGGCAGGAGTGACCTCACAGCAGAGGGCCTACCTCACAGAAGGGTGAGGAAACCAGCCAGGATAAGACTCTCACCAGAGAGCCCACATCACCAAGGGGACCGGAACAAGGCAGGAGTGTCCTCACACCAGTGTGGCCACATTATAGAAAGGTGACGAACCCAGCACATGTGGCCTAAACCAGAGGACCCACATTTCCAAGGTGCTCCGAGTGAGGCAGGCAGGAGTAGCCTAACAACACAGGGCCCACAGAATAAAAAATGTGAGGAATCCAGCAGTTGGAACCCCCCAGCAGGTGGCCCAGAGTACGGAGCCTATGTGATCCAGGCCACAGTGAACTCACAGCAGAGGGCTCACATCATGACACTGTGAGCAACCCAGCTGGTGGGACCTCAGAGCAGAAGGCCCACATCCCCATGGGGATGGGAACGTGGCAGGAGTGTACTCGCACGACAGGGCACATATCAGAAAATTTTGGGAGCCCATGAGTTAGGGCCTGACGCCAGAGGGCCCTCATTACCGAGGGGAGGAGACTCCCAGCAGGCACCAACTCCCAACTGAGGACCCACATCGCCAAGGTGATGTGTGCCAGCCAGGCAGGAGTGACCTCACAGCAGAGGGCCCACCTCCCAGAAGGGTGAGGAATCCAGCCAGGTTCAGACTCTCACCAGAGGGCCCCCATCACCAAGGGGATGGGAACCAGGCAGGAGTGTCCTCACACCAGTGGGGCCACATCAATAAAGGTGAGGAAACCGGCACATGTGGCCTCAAACCAGAGGACCCACATCACAAAGGGGCTGGGAGTGAGTCAGGAAGGAGGAGCATGAAAACACAGGACCCAAAGAATAAAAATGGTAAGGAATCCAGCAGTAGGAACCTCCCAGCAGGCGGCTCAGAGCACAGAGTCTATGGGATCTAGGCCTGAGTGAACTAACACCAGAGAGCCAACATCCTGAAACTGTGAACAACACAGGTGTTGGGACCATAGAGCAGAAGGCACATGGGGATGGGAACCTGGCAGGAGTGCCCTCACACCACTTAGCACGTATCAGAAAATGTGGGTAACCAGCAGTTAGGGCCTGATGCCAGAGGGTCTCATCACTGAGGGGAGGAGGCTCCCAGCGGGCTCCAACTGCCACCAGAGGGCCGACGTCGCCAAGGTGGGGTGTGTCAGCCAGGCAGGAGTGACCTCAGAGAAGAGGGCCCACCTCACAGAAGTGTGAGGAGCCCAACCAGGATCAGACTCTCACTGGAGGGCTCACATCACCAAGGGGATGGGAACCAGGCAGGAGTGTCCGCACACCAGTGGGGCCACATCTGCGAAAGGTGAGGAACCCAGCACATGTGGCCTCAAACCAGAGGACACACATCACCAAGGGGCTGGGAGTGAGGCAGGTGTCTGGAGGGGCACATTTAACTCTAATTTCCCACCAGGAAGAGGAATTAACCAAAGGCTCAGAGTGCCGTGCGGGACCCTGATTACGGCCTGAAGCAAACCTGCGGTTCTGTGGCCAGCTTTCAAGGAAACGAGTTAAGAAAGGAAATCACAGGCACTGTAATTCACAAACCTGCAGAGTTATAAATGACAGCTATTGGCAAAAATATATTGAAGTAAGTCTGCACAGAGGACTTGAAAACGAGGCAGAATTGCAGGAATCATATTTCAGGAGGTAGATTGGAATTGCATTTAAAGCATGTGAAAAGCGGCAGATCTTTGACAGTGATGCACTTGGACAAAAAGTGCGTATACATTTTTTCCTGAATATATTCAGGAAAAAACGCATATGCCCTTTGTGGCCAACCAAGAATTCGAGCAATGGAAATCCGCACTACAATGAAGTCTCATTTCCCATTCGTCAAAAGAGCCATCTGAAAAAAGTGTAAAACCCAGAAACACAGGACAGGCCATGGAGAACAGGGAGCCTTGTTATGCTGATGGACGGATTGTAAATTGCCAACAGACACTCTGGTGATGTTTATAGTGTATGCTGAAACATCTAAAAAACAAAGCTACAGAGCCTAGGGCACTTCCACTTTTGGCCCTATAGCTTAGGAAAATTAAAATCAACAAGACACAGCCAACACAATATCCAGGGCTGCTGTGTTTACAAGAACCTTGAGTCCAGTACAAATTAAATATCCCAGAAAGAAAAAAATGGATAAAGGAGTTGTCCTACTTACGTACAACGGAATATCACTCAGCAATGAAATCAATGTCATCAGGCCTGTAGCAGCAAATTGAGTGGATTTAAGTATGATGATTCTAAGAGAAATATGTCACACAGAGAAACATAATTATCATAAGATATCACAAATAGAGGGAGTGTAAACTTGGCTACACATAAACTGAATTACAAAACCGAGCAGAGTCTCACATTTAGATAAAAACTTATGCTTGCTTAACGGGAAAGTTGAGTTGGGGTGCTGTATAAAACCAGAGATTGAAATGAGCACACATACCGTTCCATAAGCCAAATATGTAATAGACAAGACCTACTCTTTGCTCAACGAAATAGACTAATCCATGGTGTATCACCTCACACCTGTTAGAATGGGCATCATCAGAAAATCTACAAACAACAAATGCTGGAAAGGGTGCGGAGATAAGGAACCCTCTTCCACTATTGTTGGGAATGTAAATTGATGCAGTCACTGTGGAGAACATTATGGAGTTTCTTATAAAACTAAGAATAGAATTACCATATAATACAGCAATCCCACTACTGGGCATATACCCAGACAAAACCATAAAACGAAAAGAGACATTCACCGCAATGTTCATTGCATCACTATTTACAATATCCAGGTAATGGAAGCAACCTAAATGCCCACAGACAGACGAATGCATAAAGATGAGGTACATATATAAAATGGAATATTTCTAAGCCATAAAAAGGAATGAAATTGGGTCATTTGTAGAGACGTTGATGGATCTAGAGACTGTCATACAGAGTGAAGTAAGTCAGAAAGAGAAAAACAAATCCTGTATATAAATGCATATATGTGGAACCTAGAAAAGTTGTACAGATGAAGCGTTTTGCAAGGCAGAAATAGAGCAACAGATGTAGACAACAAACGTATGGACACCAAGGGGGGAAAGCTGTTAGGGGGGTGGTGGTGGGAGGAGTTGAGAGATTGGGATTGGCATGTATACATTTCTATGTATAAAATAGGTAACCAAAAAGAACCTGCTGTATAAAAAAATAAAATAAAATTCAAAATTACAAAAAGTAAAACAGAAAAAATATTCTTCCCTTCACATACATGTATTTATATGAATAAATTATTTCCATGCTTATATCTGTAAATACAAAAAAGAGGAATAAAATCTACCTTGAACCAAAAACGAAAAAAAGAAAAAAAAACAGAACCCACCAGTTACACAGAGGAAAACCGTATCAGGGCCCTTGCTCCAGTTGTAAACAATTCTGAAGTTGGTCAGTGGTGGGGAATCATCTCCCATTCAGCCAGCATGCCCCACGCAACAAGCGTCCTCATTGCAAAGCTGGGGGCCCGTGCCGAGGCATCTGTGAGTAAACGTGGGCCGAGCCCCAGGCCAGCTGCTGCAGAAATGTTCCCACCCTTCCCAGGTAAAACACCTGAATATGTACAAGGACTTGAAAGCCTAGAGGAAGGGCCATGGAGCCACATGAGCGACAGCATGCCAGCCGACTTGGTGCCTGCAGGCCAGACAGGATGGTCCTGGCCCTGGGTGCTCTTCTGGAAGCTTTCCATTTCCCTGCCTGAGATACCCCTCCTGTCCCGGCCCCCACTGCTTTCTTCCTTACTCACCTCTGCCCAGGGAGAAATTCCAGCGGCAGGTATGGGTGGCACATCCTCTTCTTTAGCAGGTGGCATCTTGGCAACTGCTGCAGAAAGTCCAGCAGAGCCCCACTCACACTGGGCAACCCACAAAGCAGTGGCCTCTCACTCCCTCCCACCAGTCCAGCCCCGAGACTGCTGACAGGGCAGAAAATGGCGTCAGGCACAGCTGCAGGTGCTCTTGCTGCCTGGAGCGGTGTTTATATTGATCTCAACCCAGGCACACCTGGGGAGGTCTGGCCGGCACGGTCGGGCTTCCCAGGCCAGCCAATAATCACCCCTCAGGGGCTCACAGTTGCAGAAACTGGAACTTGCTGAATCGGCCAGGTCCAAGGAACAGGTGTGGGCTCCTGAGAGTCAGGATAGACAAGGGGCTGCAGCTCTGGCTTGTTTTCTAATTATATTATCTGGCCCATGAGTGGGAGACAACTTCAAGAAAACCCTCTCCTAATGAGAGGAACCCAGGAGTCAGGGAGAGGAGGGGTGGGTGGTGGGTGGAGACAGAGGCCTGGTGCCCCGGGTGCAGTGGAAGTCTCTGGAAGACCAGGTGGAGGGAGGCCACACAGAGTGATGCCCAGGGTCACAGACCTGTCGGAGCTGCTGTTTGTTAGTTCAAGTCCTGCTCTGAGGTGCTCTGTGTCAGATCTGAGTGACAGGTGAGCTGGGAGTGCTCTGCAATGAGGGCGATGTGCATGGCTCCTGTGTGCCCAGCCCTGCCACGGTACCTGAAAGGGTTGCTCTGTATCCTGGGAGGGGCCTGACCACGAGAGCCCCGTGGGCTGGGGTGGGGGTGGGGTACCTGCCCAGGTGAGCTCCATATCCTGGGATTGGCCTGACCTCGAGAGCCCCATGGGCTGCTGGAGTCCTGGTAAAAGATGTCAGGACAGTCAGTGAAGCCACCGAGGATATACCTCCAGTAGTTCCTAAACCCTACACCCTGCTGGTCATTCTACTAACCACCAGGACATGGTATTCTGTATTAGTCTTCAATGAAGCCTTCTTTTGTATTCTATTAGTCCCAGAATCACAAGAAATTTTGGCTTGTGAGTGGCAGGACTCAACATACAACTAAAACAATACTTCCGGGCCGTGTTGCCCCAAGGGTTCAAAAATTCCCACACCATCTTTGGGGAAAGCTCAGCTAAAGACCTAAAAGTTCTACCTCTGGAAAAGGAAACACTCCTTCAATATGCAGACGACATTCTGATCGCCAGCCCTACTAAGGAGACCTCTGAACTACCAAGCCAATAAAAGATACAAGTTGTCTAAGAAAAAGCTCAAATATCACAGACTATGGTGACCTGCGTGGGCTGCATTCTCACAGAAGGTCGGAGAAGCCCATCCCAGGAAAGGGAAGAAACAATTTACAGCCTTACCCATTTCTAAAACTAGAAGACAGCTTAGGGGTTCCTGGGGAGGCCAGGGTTTGCTGCTTCTGGATCCCTAACTACAGTCTACTAGCTGGGCCTCTATATGAAACACTGAAAGAAAAAGATGATGATCCTTTTGAATAGAATCCAGAAGTGGCCTTTCAAGAATGGAAAGAGCAGTCAATTCAGACCCTTGCCCTGGAACTCCCTAATTTAGCTAAACCCTTTGACCTTTACATTCCTAGTGAAATTTGAATGGCCATTGGAGTATTAGTGCAAAACCTGGGACCACTTGAAATGGAACAATGCAAGAATGCCATCCAGGTAGGATAAACTACGGTCACCAAGGGGCTTGGCCCACCGCCACATCTGGCCAAGATACTGGCAGTATCTGAAAACCTGGAAATCAGCAGCCCAAAAGGCCACCTCCCTCCTAAGGGAAAAGGACCCCACGTGGTGATCCTAACCCCCAACCATGCCCTGAAGTTGCAGGGTTTGCTCCGTGGGCACACTGACCTTGAGTGAGGAGGTCCTCCAACTCCAACCTCCAGAGAGATAACTGGGGCAAAGGGGCACCATGACGACTCGTGTGACCATCACTTGACCTGGAGTTTCTCTCATAAAACAACAAGAGTGTGTCCCAAAAGAGTAGACTACTGCTTGCAGGACTTACTGCACCCAGAGGGGAGGTAATAATCTTGGCGGGGGAACAGTATATCACGCTGTCACCATAGAAAAGCCTACAGACACTGTGATGATGGTGGCCAATAAGACCGGCTGGACTCCTGTTTACTTCAAAAGGCTGTTGACTCAGTGGCCATCATGGTCCTTCATCACCACTGACCCTGGACTGTCTGGGAGTTGAGCAGTCAGGGTGCTGACACCTGGTGCTGTTTTTACGTTAATTCAGGGGCCTAACTGAAGAAAGCACAGACTACTGGTCAGAGCATCTAGGCTGGCAGAAACGGTCAGCCTAAGGTGGCCGAACAAATGTGGGGCGGGGTGAAACTGGACCTCACAGCGTCACTGCACATCTCCTTCCTGGACCCTTAAAGGTCATTAGAATCTATAACACTACCAATACTTGTGCTCAGGCGGAGGAGCAGGGAGGCAGGAGGCCTGCGGACAAACAACGTCACCTGGAGGCTGCTGGGGAGAAGTTCAGACCCTCTCCCACAGGTATGAGGGCTCCTAACTCAGCACTCAGCAGTTACAGATGAAGGGTCTGCACCCTCAGCACTCTAAGAATGAGGAAGGGGACAAAATGCAGAAGAGGGGTTTGTCCCAGGCAAAGCCCCTTAAAAATCCCTGGGAGATAAAAATAGAATCTGGGCAATAAAATAAAGTCTAACCTTTTTTATCCTTTGTGCTTTGTCTAATTTCACGTGCTCCTAGGGTCCCGCATACAGAGGTTCAACAGCCGGCACTTCAGACCAGATTTCCTAGTGCAGAATGGCTGGGTCGACACTTCAGCTCCTGGAGCACAGTGCAGACTCCGCGATATAGAGCCTGAGCTGCAGCCAACCGGGCCCTCGAGAGCTCCGCCCCCTCCCTCCCACTGACTCTGACAGGATCTCTACACAGCAGCCCAGCCCACAGCCCACGGGATAGCACATGCTCTCACCTCTGCATTCTCTGATCAAAATATAAAGTTTCCTTTGCTTCTGAACCAAACTCAGTCTCGATCTGTTGGCTCCAATGACACTGGGCAGGGGGACACTTGTTGGGGTCCACTCTGGAGGATCAGTAACAGAAATTGAGAACATTGTAACTTCAATGAACAGATGTGTGAGCCAAACTGTAATTAACATAGAACAGTGTATAAGGCTCGGGTAAAATAAGATGTTTCTAACACTTCCATTTGATATTTCCATCACTTTATTATAAGCAAGTTCAGTGAAAGGTTTGTCTTATTTGTCAGGTCAATACTAGAGAAACGAAGTGATTTCTTTCCAAGGATGTACATCTAATAATCTTGGTTAAAGCTTCAATCTTGTTTTAAATGCTTTTCCATTGAAAATGATACCTCTCTTTCAGCTCCCCCATTTCTGAGAAGTATAAAATCTTATAATTTATTATTACCAAAGGGGAAAGGTGGGAGGAGGGATAAATTAACAGTTTGGGATTAACACATACACACTGCTATGTATAAAATCGATCATCAACAAGGAACTACTGTACAGCACAGGGAACTACACTCAATATTTTGCAATAACCTATAAGGGGAAATAATCTGAAAAAAGAATAGATATTTTTATTGACATCATCTATTAATGACAGTTAAAATGGAACCTAACGGAAGCCGGTGGTGAGTGCTTCTGACCCTGAAGACTTCAATCATCTAAAGTTTGGACTCTGCCTACTTCCCAAGGCCCTTAATGAACATATGTGTAGCCGTAGCTTAAAAAATTCCCCAGTTTGGGTTGTGGAGAGACAGTGATTTTGAAAAAGCCCTGGTGTTCTCCTCACATGAATGGGACACTTCCTACAGCTAAAATATGCCTGTCACACCCAGAAGATGGTATACCGTCTGATCGGGAAGAGTTTGGAAAAGGCATCTCATCTCCTCATCTCCTGGTGCTCGGGTTCACCCCTCCAGCGTCTTTACGAACAGTCTTCCCACTTGGAGATGTCAGCACTGTCAACATCCTGTTGCATACAGTTTGGAATTTGTCCAGAGAATGAAGCAGAAGGAAGAGGAACAATGAGAGACAAGTCCTAGGTGTTCGGACAGGCACATGTCACTCTAATTTCCAATCAGGAAGACGAATTGACTAAAAGCTAGGGTTGCCCATGGAAACAGAATAGGGCTTGAGGAAATCCCGCTGCTTTGTGGCCAGTTCCCATAAACACAAGTTGAAAAATGGAACTCAGGGCCGCTAAAATTCACGAAACTGCAGAGTTGAAAATATCTCTCACTGAAAAATGTCTTGAGGAAAGTCAGAGAAAAGGACTTGTAAGCAACGGAGAATGGCAGGAAAGGGATTGGAAGAGGTAGAAAGGACTCGCCATTAAGCACAAGAAAAGGGGCTGAACATTGCCAACATTGCAGTTGGCCAAAAAGGGTGTATGCGTCTTTTTCTGTATATATTCAAGAAAACGGCATACACTTTTTTAGCCAACCAAACAGGTGGGCACTGGAAATCAGTACTACAAAACATATCACTTCGCATCAGTCAGAAGAGCCTTCCTCATAAAGTGTAAACACCAGAAATGCAGGACAGGGCAAGGAGAAAAGGGAGCCCTGTGAGGCTTATAGTGGAAATGTATATTGCCAATGGTCACTCTTGAGAAGTGTATTGTGTTTACTAAAGCATCTAAAAAATGAGCTACAGAGCACAGGGCACTTGCACTCATGGACGTATATCTTGGGAAAGACAAAAATGGAGAGGGCACAGGCACCCCAATGTTTACCGCCTCTCTGTTTAAAAGATCCTCGACTAGGATATAATTTATATGTCTCTGGAGGGAAAAAATGGATAGAGGTGTGGCACTTATGTAGAGTGGAATATTACTCAGCCTGAAAATCAGTGAAATATGGCCAGTTGTAACAACCCCAGAGTAGTTACGTATGATCATTCAAAGTCACATAATTCAAAAAGAAAAAGACATACGATATTACTAATACATGGAATGTAAACGTGGCTACAAAGTACCTGAATTACAAAACAGAATGGGGTCTCAAATTTAGAAGACCAACTTATGTTTGCTTAAGGAAAAAGGAGAGTTGTGGAGCTGCATAAA
The DNA here is from genome assembly GCF_059928025.1 of Delphinapterus leucas. Taxonomy (NCBI): domain Eukaryota; kingdom Metazoa; phylum Chordata; class Mammalia; order Artiodactyla; family Monodontidae; genus Delphinapterus; species Delphinapterus leucas. Next base: position 13,506,737 of record NW_028322236.1, on the reverse strand, counting down.
ACCAGAGATTGAAATTAGCACAGATACCGTTCGATAAGCCAAATATATAATAGAAAAAACCTACTCCCTGGTCAACGAAATGGACTCAACACGCCATATTCAACACCTACGAATACACCTGACTAGTAAGAATCTTCAAACTCATGGATTTATATGTGTCCGTAAGAGAATCAAGCGTGAGTACAGCGGCATGAACACAGCAGTGAAAATGCGATAAATCCCATTATGAAAATAAATTACAAAAACAAAACACAATGAGAGTGAAATAGAGAGCAATTCTTAAATAATTCATTCAGGGCTTGTGATGCAACCTGGATTTACCACATCTACACCCAGAGCTGAGTGAGACATAAGGTTGGGCACTTCGGGCTGATAGCATTGGTGAGGTTCGATGAGCAAATGCAGACCCTTTGAAGTCATACTGCATGGTACCCATTCCATGGGTCCCAACTCTCCAGGATTAAGGGATTCTTTCTTCAGCTAAAACATGCATGGGAAACCCACAGTATGGTGCACCGTGTGACCAGGAAAGGTTTTCAAATGCATCTCAGTTTTCGTCCCCTTTTACTCGGGTTCACCATTCCAGAACGTTTACTAACACTCTCCCCACTTGGAGAGTCAGTGCCTTTAACCTCCTGTTTGGCACAGTTTGCAATTTCTGCGCAAGATGAACAGGAATAGGGAGAACCAATGAGAGACTAGCAGTAAGTGTCTGCACGGGCAAATTTAATGCTCATTTCCCACCAGGAAGAGGAATTAACCAAAGGATCAGCATGCCGTGCCGGAACCAGATTAGGGCCTGAATCAATCCTGCGGGTTTGCGCCCAGCTCACAAGTTGCGAGTTGAAGAAAGGAGCTCAGGGGCACTGTAACTCACAAACATGCAGAGTTATAAATGACAGCTATCGTCCAAAAATATATTGAAGGAAGGCTGCGAAGACGACTTGTAAGTGGGGCAGAATTGCAGGAAAACGATTTCAGGGGGTAGACGGGAATTGCATTTAAAGCATAGGAAAAGAGGCAGAACGTCGACAATGATGCTCTTGGGCAAAAAGGGTGTATGCGTTTTTTCCTGAATTTATTGAGGAAAAAAAGCATATGCGCTTTTTGGCCAACCAAGCAAGCATGTTAAAGAAATCTGCACTACAATGAAGTCTCACTGCCCCCCGGTCAAAAGGGACATGTGAAACAAGTGTAAAATCCACAAAGACAGGACAGGCCAAGGAGAACAGGGAGCCTTGTTATGCTGATGGTCGGGATGTAAATTGCCAACAGCCACTCTGGAGAAGTGTATGGTGTTTCCTGAAACCCCTGAAAAACAAAGCAACGGAGCCTACGGCACTTCCACTTACGGTCCTATAGCTTAGGGAAATTAAAATCAAAAACACACAGCCACCCCAAAGTGTCGTACGGCTCTGTTTACAAGAACCTCGTCTACGGTACAAGTTAAATATCCCAGAATGTGAAAAATGGATAAAGAAGTTGTGGTACGTACGTACAATGGAATATCACTCAGCAATGAAAGCTATGTCATCAGGCCCATCGCGGCATAATGAGTGGATTCAGGTACGATGATTCTAAGAGAAATAATTCACACAGAAAATGAAACATCATAAGATATCACTAATACACGGAATGTAAACTTGGCTACACATGAACTGAATTACAAAACAGAACAGGGTCTCAAATTTAGAAAACCAACTTATGCTTGCTTAAGGGGAAAGGTGAGTTGGGGTGCTGCATAAAACCAGAGATAGAAATTAGCACAGATACCTTTTCATAAGCCAAATAAGTAATAGTCAAGACCTACCCCTTGCTCAACGAAATGGACTAAACACCCCATATTCAACGCCTAGGAATACACCTGACTAGTAAGAATCTTCAAACCCATGGATTTATATGTCTCCGTAAGAGAATGAAGCGTGTGTACAGCGGCATGAATGCAGCAGAGGAAATCCGATAAATCCCATTATCAAAATGAATTACACAAACAAAACCCAAGGACAGTGAAATAGAGAGCAATTCTTAAATAATTCATTCAGGGCTTGTGATGCAACGTGGATTTACCACATCTACACCCAGAGCTGAGTGAGACATAAGGTTGGGCACTTCGGGCTGATAGCATTGGTGAGGTTCGATGAGCAAATGCAGACCCTTTGAAGTCATACAGCATGGTACCCATTCCATGGGTCCCAACTCTCCAAGTTTAAGGGATTCTTCCTTCAGCTAAAACATGCATGGGAAACCCAAAGTATGGTGCACCGTTTGACCGACAAAGGTTTTCAAATGCATCTCAGTTTTCGTCCCCTTTTACTTGGGTTCACCATTCCAGACCCTTTACTAACACTCTCACCACTTGGAGAGTAGGTGCCTTTAACCTCCCGTTGGGCACAGTTTGCAATTTCTGCGCAAGATGAACAGGAATAGGGAGAACCAATGAGAGACTAGCTGTAGGTGTCTGCACGGGCAAATTTAATGCTCATTTCGCACCAGGAAGAGGAATTAACCAAAGGCTCAACATGCCGTGCCTGAAACAGGTTAGGGCCTGACAATCGTGCGGGTTTGCAGCCAGCTCACAAGATAGCGAGTTGAAGAAAGGAGCTCAGGGGCACTGTAACTCACAAACCTGCAGAGTAATAAATGACAGCTATCGTCCAAAAATATATTGAAGGAGGTCTGCAAAGACGACTTGTAAGCGGGACAGATTTGCAGGAAAACGATTTCAGGGGGTAGACGGGAATTGCATTTAAAGCATAGGAAAAGAGGCAGAACGTCAACAATGATGCTCTTGGCCAAAAAGGGCGTATGCGTTTTTTCCTGAATATATTCAGGAAAAAACGCATACGCCCTTTTTGGCCAACCAATCAAGCATGTAAAAGAAATCTGCACTACAATGAAGTCTCATTGCTCCCCGGGCAAAAGGGCCATATGAAAAAAGTGTAAAGTCCAGAAAGGCAGCACAGGCAATGGAGAACAGGGAGCCTTGTTATGCTGATGGGCGGGATGTAAATTGCCAACAGCCACTCTGGAGAAGTGTATGGTGTTTTCCGGAACACCTAAAAAACAAAGCAACGGAGCCTACGGCATTTCCACTTATGGTCCTACAGTTTAGGGACATTAAAATGAAAAACACACAGCCACCCCAAAGTGTCGGACGGCTCTATTTACAAGAACCTCGTCTACAGTACAAGGTAAATATCCCAGAATGTGAAAAATGGATAAAGAAGTTGTGGTATATACGTACAATGGAATATCACTCAGCAATGAAATCTATGTCATCAGGCCCGTCGCGGCATAATGAGTGGATTCAGGTACGATGATTCTAAGTGAAATAAGTCACACAGAAAATGAAACATCATAAGATATCACTAATACACGGAATGTAAACTTGGCTACACATGAACTGAATTACAAAACAGAACAGGGTCTCAAATTTAGAAAACCAACTTATGCTTGCTTAAGGGGAAAGGTGAGTTGGCGTGCTGCATAAAACCAGAGATAGAAATTAGCACAGATAACTTTCCATAAGCCAAATATTTCATAGTCAAGACCCACCACTTGCTCAACGAAATGGACTAAACACCACATATTCAACACCTAGGAATACACCTGACTAGTAAGAATCTTCAAACCCATGGATTCATATGCCTCCGTAAGAGAATGAAGCGTGTGTACAGCGGCATGAATGCAGCAGAGAAAATCCGATAAATCCCATTGTCAAAATGAATTACAAAAACAAATCCCAAGGACAGTGAAATAGAGAGCAATTCTTAAATAATTCATTCAGGGCTTGTGATGCAACCTGGATTTACCACATATACACCCAGAGCTGAGTGAGACATAAGGTTGGACACTTTGGGCTTATAGCATTGGTGAGGTTCGATAAGCAAATGCAGACCCTTTGAAGTCATACTGCATGGTAGCCATTCCATGGGTCCCAACTGCCAGGTTTAAGGGATTCTTCCTTCAGCTAAAATATGCATGGGAAACCCACATTATGGTGCACCATGTGACGGGGAAACGTTTTCAAATGCATCTCAGTTTTCGTCTCGTTTTACTTGGGTACACCATTCCAGACCCTTTAATAACACTCTCCCCCTTTGAGAGTCTGTACTTTCAACCTCCTGTTTGGCACAGTTTGCAATTTCTGCGCAAGATGAACAGAAATAGGGAGAACCAATGAGAGACTAGCTGTAGGTGTCTGCACGGGCAAATTTAACGCTCATTTCCCACCAGGAAGAGGAATTAACCAAAGGCTCAACATGCCGTGCCTGAACCAGACTAGGGCCTGACAATCGTGCGGGTTTGCAGCCAGCTCACAAGATAGCGAGTTGAAGAAAGGAGCTCAGGGTCACTGTAACTCACAAACCTGCAGAGTAATAAATGACAGCTATCGTCCAAAAATATATTGAAGGAGGTCTGCAAAGACGACTTGTAAGTGGGACAGATTTGCAGGAAAACGATTTCAGGGGGTAGACGGGAATTGCATTTAAAGCATAGGAAAAGAGGCAGAACGTCAACAATGATGCTATTGGCCAAAAAGGGCGTATGCGTTTTTTTCCTGAATATATTCAGGAATAAACGCATACGCACTTTTTGGCCAACCAAGCAAGCATGTTAAAGAAATCTGCACTACAATGAAGTCTCACTGCCCCCCGGTCAAAAGGGCCATCTGAAAAAAGTGTAAAATCCAGAAAGGCAGCACAGGCCATAGAGAACAGGGAGCCTTGTTATGCTGATGGGCGGGATGTAAATTGCCAACAGCCACTCTGGAGAAGTGTATGGTGTTTCCCGGAACATCGAAAAAACAAAGCTACGGAGCCTACGGCACTTCCACTTATGGTCCTATAGCTTAGGGAAATTAAAATCAAAAACACACAGCCACCCCAAAGTGTCGGAAGGCTCTGTTTACAAGAACCTCGTCTACGGTACAAGTTAAATATCCCAGAATGTGAAAAATGGATAAAGAAGTTGTGGTACGTACGTACAATGGAATATCACTCAGCAATGAAATCTATGTCATCAGGCCCATCGCGGCATAATGAGTGGATTCAGGTACGATGATTCTAAGTGAAATAAGTCACACAGAAAATGAAACATCATAAGATATCACTAATACACGGAATGTAAACTTGGCTACACATGAACTGAATTGCAAAACAGAACAGGGTCTCAAATTTAGAAAACCAACTTATGCTTGCTTAAGGGGAAAGGTGAGTTGGGGTGCTGCATAAAACCAGAGATAGAAATTAGCACAGATACCTTTCCATAAGCCAAATATGTAATAGTCAAGACCTACCCCTTGCTCAACGAAATGGACTAAACACCCCATATTCAACGCCTAGGAATACACCTGACTAGTAAGAATCTTCAAACCCATGGATTTATATGTCTCCGTAAGAGAATGAAGCGTGTGTACAGCGGCATGAATGCAGCAGAGAAAATCCGATAAATCCCATTATCAAAATGAATTACACAAACAAAACTCAAGTACAGTGAAATAGAGAGCAATTCTTAAATAATTCATTCAGGGCTTGTGATGCAACCTGGATTTACCACATCTACACCCAGAGCTGAGTGAGACATAAGGTTGGGCACTTCGGGCTGATAGCATTGGTGAGGTTCGATGAGCAAATGCAGACCCTTTGAAGTCATACAGCATGGTACCCATTCCATGGGTCCCAACTCTCCAAGTTTAAGGGATTCTTCCTTCAGCTAAAACATGCATGGGAAACCCAAAGTATGGTGCACCGTGTGACTGGCAAACGTTTTCAAATGCATCTCAGTTTTCGTCCCCTTTTACTCTGGTTCACCATTCCAGACCCTTTACGAACACTCTCCCCACTTGGAGAGTCAGTGCCTTTAACCTCCTGTCAGGCACAGTTTGCAATTTCTGCGCAGGATGAAAAGGAATAGGGAGAACCAATGAGAGACTAGCTCTAGGTGTCTGCACGGGCAAATTTAACGCTCATTTCCCACCAGGAAGAGGAATTAACCAAAGGCTCAGCATGCCTTGCCGGAACCAGATTAGGGCCTGAGGCAATCCTGTGGGTTTGCGGCCAGCTCACAAGATAGCGAGTTGAAGAAATGAGCTCAGGGGCACTGTAACTCACAAACCTGCAGAGTTATAAATGACAGCTATCGTCCAAAAATATATTGAAGGAAGGCTGCGAAGAGGACTTGAAAGCGGGGCAGAATTGCAGGAAAACGATTTCAGGGGGTAGACTGGAATTGCATTTAATCATAGGAAAAGAGGCAGAATGTCGACAATGATGCACTTGGCCAAAAAGGGCGTATGCGTTTTTTCCTGAATATATTCAGGAAAAAACGCATACGCACTTTTTGGCCAACCAAGCAAGCATGTTAAAGAAATCTGCACTACAATGAAGTCTCACTTCCCCCCGGTCAAAAGGGCCATCTGAAAAAAGTGTAAAATCCAGAAATGCAGCACAGGCCATGGAGAACAAGGAGCCTAGTTATGCTGATGGGTGGGATGTAAATTGCCAGCAGCCACTCTGGAGAAGTGTATGGTGTTTCCTGAAACACCTAAAAAACAAAGCAACGGAGCCTATGGCACTTCCACTTATGGTCCTATAGATTAGGGAAATTAAAATCCACAACACACAGCCACCCCAAAGTTTCAGACGGCTCTGTTTACAAGAACCTCATCTATGGTACAAGTTAAATATCCCAGAAAGCGAAAAATGGATAAAGAAGTTGCGGTACGTACGTACAATGGAATATCACTCACCAATGAAATCTATGTCATCTGGCCCGTCGTGGCATAATGAGTGGATTCAGGTACGATGATTCTAAGTGAAATAAGTCACACAGAAAATGAAACATCATAAGATATCACTAATACACGGAACGTAATCTTGGCTACACCAGAACTGAATTACAAAACAGAACAGGGTCTCAAATTTAGAAAACCAACTTATGTTTGCTTAAGGGGAAAGGTAAGTTGGGGTGCTGTATAAAACCAGAGATAGAAATTAGCACACATACCATTCCATACGTCAAATATGTAATAGTCAAGACCTACCCCTTGCTCAACGAAATGGGCTAAACAGCCTATATTCAACGCCTAAGTATACACCTGACTAGAAACAATTTTCAAACCCATGGATTTATATGTCTCCATAAGAGAATCAAGCGTGTGTACCGCTGCATGAAGGCAGCAGAGAAAATACGATAAATCCCATTATCAAAATGAATTACAAAAACAAAACCCAATGACAGTGAAATAGAGAGCAATTCTTAAATAATTCATTCAGGGCTTGTGATGCAACCTGGATTTACCTCATCTACACCCAGAGCTGAGTGAGACATAAGGTTGGACACTTCGGGCTGATACCATTGGTGAGGTTCGATGAGCAAATGCATACCATTTGAAGTCATACTGCATGGTACCCATTCCATGGGTCCCAACTCTCCAGGTTTAAGCGATTCTTCCTTCAGCTAAAACATGCATGGGAAACCCACAGTATGGTGCACCGTGTGACCGGGAAACGTTTTCAAATGCATCTCAGTTTCGTCCCCTTTTACTCGGGTTCACCATTCCAGACCCTTTACTAACACTCTCCCCACTTGGAGAGTCAGTGCCTTTAACCTGCTGTTTGGCACAGTTTGCAATTTCTGCGCAAGATGAACAGGAATAGGAGAACCAATGAGAGACTATCTGTAGGTGTCTGCACGGGCAAATTTAACGCTCATTTCCCACCAGGAAGAGGAATTAACCAAATGCTCAGCATTTCGTGCCGCAAAAAGATTAGGGCCTGAAGCAATCCTGTGGGTTTGGGGTCAGCTCAAAAGAAAGCAATGTGAAGAAAGGAGCTCAGGGGCACTGTAATTCACAAACCTGCAGAGTTATAAATCACAGCTATCGTTCAAAAATATATTGAAGGAAGGCTGCAAAGAGGACATGAAAGCGGGGCAGAATTGCAGGAAAACGATTTCAGGGGGTAGACTGGAATTGCATTTAAAGCATAGGAAAAGAGGCAGAACGTCGACAATGATGCACTTGGCCAAAAATGGCGTATGCGTTTTTTCCTGAATATATTCAGGAAAAAACGCATACGCACTTTTTGGCCAACCAAGCAAGCATGTTAAAGAAATCTGCACAACAATGAAGTCTCACTGCCCCCCAGTCAAAAGGGCCATCTGAAAAAAGTGTAAAATCCAGAAATGCAGCACAGGCCATGGAGAACAGGGAGCCTTGTTATGCTGATGGGTGGGATGTAAATTGCCAACAGCCACTCTGGAGAAGTGTATGCTGTTTCTTGAAACACCTAAAAAACAAAGCAACGGAGCCTACGGCACTTCCACTTATGGTCCTATAGATTAGGGAAATTAAACTCAAAAACACACAGCCACCCCAAAGTTTCAGACAGCTCTCTACACAAGAACCTCGTCTACGGTACAAGTTAAATATCTCAGAAAGCGAAAAATGGATAAAGAAGTTGTGGTACGTACGTACAAAGGAATATCACTCACCAATGAAATCTATGTCACTTGGCCTGTCGTGGCATAATGAGTGGATTCAGGTACGATGATTCTAAGTGAAATAAGTCACACAGAAAATGAAACATCATAAGATATCACTAATACACGGAACGTAATCTTGGCTACACCAGAACTGAATTACAAAACAGAACAGGGTCTCAAATTTAGAAAACCAACTTATGTTTGCTTAAGGGGAAAGGTGAGTTGGGGTGCTGCATAAAACCAGAGATAGAAATTAGCACAGATACCATTCCATACGTCAAATATGTAATAGTCAAGACCTACCCCTTGCTCAACGAAATGGGCTAAACACCGTATATTCAACGCCTAGGAATACACCTGACTAGAAACAATATTCAAACCCATGGATTTATATGTCTCCATAAGAGAATCAAGCGTGTGTACAGCTGCATGCAGGCAGCAGAGAAAATCCGATAAATCCCATTATCAAAATGTATTACAAAAACAAAACACAATGACAGTGAAATAGAGAGCAATTCTTAAATTATTCATTCAGGGCTTGTGATGCAACCTGGATTTACCTCATCTAAACCCAGAGCTGAGTGAGACATAAAGTTGGACACTTCGGGCTGATAGCATTGGTGAGGTTCGATGAGCAAATGCATACCATTTGAAGTCATACTGCATGGTACCCATTCCATGGGTCCCAACTCTCCAGGTTTAAGCGATTCTTCCTTCAGCTAAAGCATGCATGGGAAACACACAGTATGGTGCAGCGTGTGACCGGGAAACGTTTTCAAATGCATCTCAGTTTTTGTCCCCTTTTACTCGGGTTCACAATTCCAGACCCTTTACTAACACTCTCCCCACTTGGAGAGTCAGTGCCTTTAACCTGCTGTTTGGGACAGTTTGCAATTTCTGCGCTAGATCAACAGGAATAGGGAGAACCAATGAGAGACTAGCTGTAGGTGGCTGCACGGGCAAATTTAACGCTCATTTCCAACCAGGAAGAGGAATTAACCAAAGGCTCAGCATGCCGTGCCGAAACAAGATTACGGCCTGAAGCAATCCTGCGGGTTTGCGGCCAGCTCACAAGAAAGCGATTTGAAGAAAGGAGCTCAGGGGCACTGTAATTCACAAACCTGCAGAGTTATAAATGACAGCTATCGTCCAAAAATATATTGAAGGAAGGCTGCGAAGAGGACTTGAAAGCGGGTCAGAATTGCAGGAAAACGATTTCAGGGGGTAGACTGGAATTGCATTTAAAGCCTAGGAAAAGAGGCAGAACGTCGACAATGATGCACTTGGCCAAAAAGGGCGTATGCGTTTTTTCCTGAATATATTCAGGAAAAAACGCATACGCCCTTTTTGGCCAACCAAGCAAGCATGTTAAAGAAATCTGCACTACAATGAAGTCTCACTGCCCCCCGGTCAAAAGGGCCATCTGAAAAAAGTGTAAAATCCAGAAATGCAGCACAGGCCATGGAGAACAGGGAGCCTTGTTATGCTGATGGGTGGGATGTAAATTGCCAACAGCCACTCTGGAGAAGTGTATGGTGTTTCCTGAAACACCTAAAAAACAAAGCAATGGAGCCTACGGCACTTCCACTTATGGTCCTATAGATTAGGGAAATTAAAATCGAAAACACACAGCCACCCCAAAGTTTCAGACGGCTCTGTTTACAAGAACCTCATCTACCGTACAAGGTAAATATCCCAGAGAGCGAAAAATGGATAAAGAAGTTGTGGTACGTACGTACAATGGAATATCACTCAGCAATTTAATCTATGTCATCAGGCCCGTCGCGGCATAATGAGTGGATTCAGGTACGATGATTCTAAGTGAAATAAGTCACACAGAAAATGAAACATCATAAGATATCACTACTACACGTAATGTAAACTTGGCTACACATGAACTGAATTACAAAACAGAACAGGGTCTCAAATTTAGAAAACCAACTTATGCTTGCTTAAGGGGAAAGGTGAGTTGCGGTGCTGCATAAAACCAGAGATAGAAATTTGCACAGATACCTTTCCATAAGCCAAATATGTAATAGTCAAGACCTACCCCTTGCTCAACGAAATGGACTAAACACCCCATATTCAACGCCTAGGAATACACCTGACTAGTAAGAATCTTCAAACCCATGGATTTATATGTCTCCGTAAGAGAATGAAGCGTGTGTACAGCGGCATGAATGCAGCAGAGAAAATCCGATAAATCCCATTATCAAAATGAATTACACAAACAAAACCCAAGGACAGTGAAATAGAGAGCAATTCTTAAATAATTCATTCAGGGCTTGTGATGCAACCTGGATTTACCACATCTACACCCAGAGCTGAGTGAGACATAAGGTTGGGCACTTTGGGCTGATAGCATTGGTGAGGTTCGATGAGCAAATGCAGACCCTTTGAAGTCATACAGCATGGTACCCATTCCATGGGTCCCAACTCTCCAAGTTTAAGGGATTCTTCCTTCAGCTAAAACATGCATGGGAAACCCACAGTATGGTGCACCGTGTGACCGGGAAACGTTTTCAAATGCATCTCAGGTTTTGTCCTCTTTTACTCGGGTTCACCATTCCAGACTCTTTACGAACACTCTCCCCACTTGGAGAGTCAGTGCCTTTAACCTCCTGTTTGGCACAGTGTGCAATTTCTGCGCAAGATGAACAGGAAGAGGGAAAACCAATGAGAGACTACCTGTAGGTGTCTGCACGGGCAAATTTAACGCTCATTTCCCACCAGGAAGAGGAATTAACCAAAGGCTCAGCATGCCGTGCCGGAACAAGATTAGGGCCTGAAGCAATCCTGCGGCTTTTCGGCCAGATCAAATGAAAGTAATTTGAAGAAAGGAGCTCAGGGTCACTGTAATTCAGAAACATGCAGAGTTATAAATGACAGCTATCGTCCAAAAATATATTGAAGGAAGGCTGCGAAGAGAACTTGAAAGTGGGGCAGAATTGCAGGAAAACGATTTCAGGGGGTAGACTGGAATTGCATTTAAAGCATAGGAAAAGAGGCAGAACGTCGATGATGATGCACTTGGCCAAAAAGGGCGTATGCGTTTTTTCCTGAACATATTAAGGAAAAAACGCATACGCCCTTTTTGGCCAACCAAGCAAGCATGTTAAAGAAATCTGCACTACAATGAAGTCTCACTGCCCCCTGGTCAAAAGGGCCATCTGAAAAAAGTGTAAAATCCAGAAAGGCAGCACAGGCCATGGAGAACAGCGAGCCTTGTTATGCTGATGGGCGGGATGTAAATTGCCAACAGCCAGTCTGGAAAAATGTATGGTGTTTCCCGGAACACCGAAAAAACAAAGCAACGGGGCCTATGGCACTTCCCCTTATGGTCCTATAGCTTAGGAAAATTAAAATAAAAAACACACAGCCACCCAAAAGTCTCGGGCGGCTCTGTTTACAAGAACCTCGTCTACGGTACAAGTTAAATATCCCAGAATGTGAAAAATGGATAAAGAAGTTGTGGTACGTACGTACAATGGAATATCACACAGCAATGAAATCTATGTCATCAGGCCCGTCGCGGCATAATGAGTGGATTCAGGTACGATGATTCTAAGTGAAATAAGTCACACAGAAAATGAAACATCATAAGATATCACTAATACACGGAATGTAAACTTGGCTACACATGAACTGAATTACAAAACAGAACAGGGTCTCAAATTTAGAAAACCAACTTATGCTTGCTTAAGGGGAAAGGTGAGTTGGGGTGCTGCATAAAACCAGAGATAGAAATTAGCACAGATACCTTTCCATAAGCCAAATATGTAATAGTCAAGACCTACCACTTGCTCAATGAAATGGACTAAACACCTCATATTCAACGCCTAGGAATACACCTGACTAGTAAGAATCTTCAAACCCATGGATTTATATGTCTCCATAAGAGAATGAAGCGTGTGTACAGGGGCATGAATGCAGCAGAGAAAATCCGATAAATCCCATTATCAAAATGAATTACACAAACAAAACCCAAGGACAGTGAAATAGAGAGCAATTCTTAAATAATTCATTCAGGGCTTGTGATGCAACCTGGATTTACCACCTCTACACCCAGAGCTGAGTGAGACATAAGGTTGGGCACTTCGAGCTGATAGCATTGGTGAGGTTCGATGAGCAAATGCAGACCCTGTGCAGTCATACAGCATGGTACCCATTCCATGGGTCCCAACTCTCCAAGTTTAAGGGATTCTTCCTTCAGCTAAAACATGCATGGGAAACCCACAGTATGGTGCACCGTGTGACTGGCAAATGTTTTCAAATGATTCTCAGTTTTCGTCCCCTTTTACTCGGGTTCACCATTCCAGACCCTTTACGAACACTCTCCCCACTTGGAGAGTCAGTGCCTTTAACCTCCTGTTGGGCACAGTTTGCAATTTCTGCGCAAGATGAAAAGGAATAGGGAGAACCAATGAGAGACTAGCTCTAGGTGTCTGCACGGGCAAATTTAACGCTCATTTGCCACCAGGAAGAGGAATTAACCAAAGGCTCAGCATGCCGTGCCGAAAGCAGATTAGGGCCTGAAGCAATCCTGTGGGTTTGCGGCCAGCTCACAAGATTGCGAGTTGAAGAAATGAGCTCAGGGGCACTGTAACTCACAAACCTGCAGAGTTATAAATGACAGCTATCGTCCAAAATTATATTGAAGGAAGGCTGCGAAGACGACTTGTAAGTGGGGCAGAATTGCAGGAAAACTATTTCAGGGGGTACACGGGAATTGCATTTAAAGCATAGGAAAAGAGGCAGAACGTCGACAATGATGCTCTTGGCCAAAAAGGGCGTATGCGTTTTTTCCTGAATATATTCAGGAAAAAACGCATACGCCCTTTTTGGCCAACCAAGCAAGCATGTTAAAGAAATCTGCACTACAATGAAGTCTCACTGCCCCCCGGTCAAAAAGGCCATCTGAAAAAAGTGTAAAATCCAGAAAGGCAACACAGGCCACGGAGAACAGGGAGCCTTGTTATGCTGATGGGCGGGATGTAAATTGCCAACAGCCACTCTGGAGAAGTGTATGGTGTTTCCCGGAACACCGAAAAAACAAAGCTACGGAGCGTACGGCACTTCCACTTATGGTCCTATAGCTTAGGGAAATTAAAATCAAAAACACACAGCCACCCCAAAGTGTCGGACGGCTCTGTTTACAAGAACCTCGTCTACGGTACAAGTTAAATATCCCAGAATGTGAAAAATGGATAAAGAAGTTGTGGTACGTACGTACAATGGAATATCACTCAGCAATGAAATCTATGTCATCAGGCCCGTCGCGGCATAATGAGTGGATTCAGGTACGATGATTCTAAGTGAAATAAGTCACACAGAAAATGAAACATCATAAGATATCACTACTACACGTAATGTAAACTTGGCTACACATGAACTGAATTACAAAACAGAACAGGGTCTCAAATTTAGAAAACCAACTTATGCTTGCTTAAGGGGAAAGGTGAGTTGCGGTGCTGCATAAAACCAGAGATAGAAATTTGCACAGATACCTTTCCATAAGCCAAATATGTAATAGTCAAGACCTACCCCTTGCTCAACGAAATGGACTAAACACCCCATATTCAACGCCTAGGAATACACCTGACTAGTAAGAATCTTCAAACCCATGGATTTATATGTCTCCGTAAGAGAATGAAGCGTGTGTACAGCGGCATGAATGCAGCAGAGAAAATCCGATAAATCCCATTATCAAAATGAATTACACAAACAAAACCCAAGGACAGTGAAATAGAGAGCAATTCTTAAATAATTCATTCAGGGCTTGTGATGCAACCTGGATTTACCACATCTACACCCAGAGCTGAGTGAGACATAAGGTTGGGCACTTCGGGCTGATAGCATTGGTGAGGTTCGATGAGCAAATGCAGACCCTTTGAAGTCATACAGCATGGTACCCATTCCATGGGTCCCAACTCTCCAAATTTAAGGGATTCTTCCTTCAGCTAAAACATGCATGGGAAACCCACAGTACGGTGCACCGTGTGACTGGCAAACGTTTTCAAATGCATCTCAGTTTTCGTCCCCTTTTACTCGGGTTCACCATTCCAGACCCTTTACGAACACTCTCCCCACTTGGAGAGTCAGTGCCTTTAACCTCCTGTTGGGCACAGTTTGCAATTTCTGCGCGAGATGAAAAGGTATAGGGAGAACCAATGAGAGACTAGCTGTAGGTGTCTGCACGGGCAAATTTAACGCTCATTTCCCACCAGGAAGAGGAATTAACCAAAGGCTCAGCATGCCTTGCCGGAACCAGATTAGGGCCTGAAGCAATCCTGTGGGTTTGCGGCCAGCTCACAAGATAGCGAGTTGAAGAAAGGAGCTCAGGGGCACAGTAACTCACAAACCTGCAGAGTTATAAATGACAGCTATCGTCCAAAAATATATTGAAGGAAGGCTGCGAAGACGACTTGTAAGCGGGACAGATTTGCAGGAAAACGATTTCAGGGGGTAGACGGGAATTGCATTTAAAGCATAGGAAAAGAGGCAGAACGTCGACAATGATGCTCTTGGCCAAAAAGGGCGTATGCGTTTTTTCCTGAATATATTCAGGAAAAAACGCATACGCCCTTTTTGGCCAACCAAGCAAGCATGTTAAAGAAATCTGCACTACAATGAAGTCTCACTGCCCCCCGGTCAAAAGGGCCATCTGAAAAAAGTGTAAAATCCAGAAAGGCAGCACAGGCCATGGAGAACAGGGAGCCTTGTTATGCTGATGGGCGGGATGTAAATTGCCAATAGCCACTCTGGAGAAGTGTATGGTGTTTCCCGGAACACCGAAAAAACAAAGCTACGGAGCCTACGGCACTTCCACTTATGGTCCTATAGCTTAGGGAAATTAAAATAAAAAACACACAGCCAACCCAAAGTGTCGGACGGCTCTGTTTACAAGAACCTCGTCTACGGTACCAGTTAAATATCCCAGAATGTGAAAAATGGATAAAGAAGTTGTGGTACGTACGTACACTGGAATATAACTCAGCAATGAAATCTATGTCATCAGGCCCGTCGCGGCATAATGAGTGGATTCAGGTACGATGATTCTAAGTGAAATAAGTCACACAGAAAATGAAACATCATAAGATATCACTAATACACGTAATGTAAACTTGGCTACACATGAACTGAATTACAAAACAGAACAGGGTCTCAAATTTAGAAAACCAACTTATGCTTGCTTAAGGGGAAAGGTGAGTTGGGGTGCTGCATAAAACCAGAGATAGAAATTAGCACAGATACCTTTCCATAAGCCAAATATGTAATAGTCAAGACCTACCCCTTGCTCAACGAAATGGACTATACACCCCATATTCAACGCCTAGGAATACATCTGACTAGTAAGAATCTTCAAACCCATGGATTTATATGTCTCCGTAAGAGAATGAAGCATGTGTACAGCGGCATGAATGCAGCAGAGAAAATCCGATAAATCCCATTATCAAAATGAATTACACAAACAAAACCCAAGGACAGTGAAATAGAGAGCAATTCTTAAATAATTCATTCAGGGCTTGTGATGCAACCTGGATTTACCACATCTACACCCAGAGCTGAGTGAGACATAAGGTTGGGCACTTTGGGCTGATAGCATTGGTGAGGTTCCATGAGCAAATGCAGACCCTTTGAAGTCATACAGCATGGTACCCATTCCATGGGTCCCAACTCTCCAAGTTTAAGGGATTCTTCCTTCAGCTAAAACATGCATGGGAAACCCACAGTATGGTGCACCGTGTGACCGGGAAACGTTTTCAAATGCATCTCAGGTTTTGTCCTCTTTTACTCGGGTTCACCATTCCAGACTCTTTACGAACACTCTCCCCACTTGGAGAGTCAGTGCCTTAAACCTCCTGTTGGGCACAGTTTGCAATTTCTGCGCAAGATGAAAAGGAATAGGGAGAACGAATGAGAGACTAGCTCTAGGTGTCTGCACGGGCAAATTTAACCCTCATTTCCCACCAGGAAGAGGAATTAACCAAAGGCTCATCATGCCGTGCCGGAACCAGATTAGGGCCTGAGGCAATCTTGTGGGTTTGCGGCCAGCTCACAAGATAGCAAGTTGAAGAAATGAGCTCAGGGGCACTGTAACTCACAAACCTGCAGAGTTATAAATGACAGCTATCGTCCAAAAATATATTGAAGGAAGGCTGCGAAGACGACTTGTAATTGGGGCAGAATTGCAGGAAAACGATTTCAGGGGGTAGACGGGAATTGCATTTAAAGCATAGGAAAAGAGGCAGAACGTCGACAATGATGCTCTTGGCCAAAAAGGGCGTATGCGTTTTTTCCTGAATATATTCAGGAAAAAACGCATACGCCCTTTTTGGCCAACCAAGCAAGCATGTTAAAGAAATCTGCACTACAATGAAGTCTCACTGCCCCCCGGTCAAAAGGGCCATCTGAAAAAAGTGTAAAATCCAGAAAGGCAACACAGGCCACGGAGAACAGGGAGCCTTGTTATGCTGATGGGCGGGATGTAAATTGCCAACAGCCACTCTGGAGAAGTGTATGGTGTTTCCCGGAACACCGAAAAAACAAAGCTACGGAGCGTACGGCACTTCCACTTATGGTCCTATAGCTTAGGGAAAGTAAAATCAAAAACACACAGCCACCCCAAAGTGTCGGACGGCTCTGTTTACAAGAACCTCGTCTACGGTACAAGTTAAATATCCCAGAATGTGAAAAATGGATAAAGAAGTTGTGGTACGTACGTACAATGGAATATCACTCAGCAATGAAATCTATGTCATCAGGCCCGTCGCGGCATAATGAGTGGATTCAGGTACGATGATTCTAAGTGAAATAAGTCACACAGAAAATGAAACATCATAAGATATCACTACTACACGTAATGTAAACTTGGCTACACATGAACTGAATTACAAAACAGAACAGGGTCTCAAATTTAGAAAACCAACTTATGCTTGCTTAAGGGGAAAGGTGAGTTGCAGTGCTGCATAAAACCAGAGATAGAAATTTGCACAGATACCTTTCCATAAGCCAAATATGTAATAGTCAAGACCTACCCCTTGCTCAACGAAATGGACTAAACACCCCATATTCAACGCCTAGGAATACACCTGACTAGTAAGAATCTTCAAACCCATGGATTTATATGTCTCCGTAAGAGAATGAAGCGTGTGTACAGCGGCATGAATGCAGCAGAGAAAATCCGATAAATCCCATTATCAAAATGAATTACACAAACAAAACCCAAGGACAGTGAAATAGAGAGCAATTCTTAAATAATTCATTCAGGGCTTGTGATGCAACCTGGATTTACCACATCTACACCCAGAGCTGAGTGAGACATAAGGTTGGGCACTTCGGGCTGATAGCATTGGTGAGGTTCGATGAGCAAATGCAGACCCTTTGAAGTCATACAGCATGGTACCCATTCCATGGGTCCCAACTCTCCAAATTTAAGGGATTCTTCCTTCAGCTAAAACATGCATGGGAAACCCACAGTACGGTGCACCGTGTGACTGGCAAACGTTTTCAAATGCATCTCAGTTTTCGTCCCCTTTTACTCGGGTTCACCATTCCAGACCCTTTACGAACACTCTCCCCACTTGGAGAGTCAGTGCCTTTAACCTCCTGTTGGGCACAGTTTGCAATTTCTGCGCGAGATGAAAAGGTATAGGGAGAACCAATGAGAGACTAGCTGTAGGTGTCTGCACGGGCAAATTTAACGCTCATTTCCCACCAGGAAGAGGAATTAACCAAAGGCTCAGCATGCCTTGCCGGAACCAGATTAGGGCCTGAAGCAATCCTGTGGGTTTGCGGCCAGCTCACAAGATAGCGAGTTGAAGAAAGGAGCTCAGGGGCACAGTAACTCACAAACCTGCAGAGTTATAAATGACAGCTATCGTCCAAAAATATATTGAAGGAAGGCTGCGAAGATGACTTGTAAGCGGGACAGATTTGCAGGAAAACGATTTCAGGGGGTAGACGGGAATTGCATTTAAAACATAGGAAAAGAGGCAGAACGTCGACAATGATGCTCTTGGCCAAAAAGGGCGTATGCGTTTTTTCCTGAATATATTCAGGAAAAAACGCATACGCACTTTTTGGCCAACCAAGCAAGCATGTTAAAGAAATCTGCACTACAATGAAGTCTCACTGCCCCCCGGTCAAAAGGGCCATCTGAAAAAAGTGTAAAATCCAGAAAGGCAGCACAGGCCATGGAGAACAGGGAGCCTTGTTATGCTGATGGGCGGGATGTAAATTGCCAACAGCCACTCTGGAGAAGTGTATGGTGTTTCCCGGAACACCGAAAAAACAAAGCTACGGAGCCTACGGCACTTCCACTTATGGTCCTATAGCTTAGGGAAATTAAAATAAAAAACACACAGCCACCCCAAAGTGTCGGACGGCTCTGTTTACAAGAACCTCGTCTACGGTACAAGTTAAATATCCCAGAATGTGAAAAATGGATAAAGAAGTTGTGGTACGTACGTACACTGGAATATAACTCAGCAATGAAATCTATGTCATCAGGCCCGTCGCGGCATAATGAGTGGATTCAGGTACGATGATTCTAAGTGAAATAAGTCACACAGAAAATGAAACATCATAAGATATCACTAATACACGTAATGTAAACTTGGCTACACATGAACTGAATTACAAAACAGAACAGGGTCTCAAATTTAGAAAACCAACTTATGCTTGCTTAAGGGGAAAGGTGAGTTGGGGTGCTGCATAAAACCAGAGATAGAAATTAGCACAGATACCTTTCCATAAGCCAAATATGTAATAGTCAAGACCTACCCCTTGCTCAACGAAATGGACTATACACCCCATATTCAACGCCTAGGAATACATCTGACTAGTAAGAATCTTCAAACCCATGGATTTATATGTCTCCGTAAGAGAATGAAGCATGTGTACAGCGGCATGAATGCAGCAGAGAAAATCCGATAAATCCCATTATCAAAATGAATTACACAAACAAAACCCAAGGACAGTGAAATAGAGAGCAATTCTTAAATAATTCATTCAGGGCTTGTGATGCAACCTGGATTTACCACATCTACACCCAGAGCTGAGTGAGACATAAGGTTGGGCACTTTGGGCTGATAGCATTGGTGAGGTTCCATGAGCAAATGCAGACCCTTTGAAGTCATACAGCATGGTACCCATTCCATGGGTCCCAACTCTCCAAGTTTAAGGGATTCTTCCTTCAGCTAAAACATGCATGGGAAACCCACAGTATGGTGCACCGTGTGACCGGGAAACGTTTTCAAATGCATCTCAGGTTTTGTCCTCTTTTACTCGGGTTCACCATTCCAGACTCTTTACGAACACTCTCCCCACTTGGAGAGTCAGTGCCTTAAACCTCCTGTTGGGCACAGTTTGCAATTTCTGCGCAAGATGAAAAGGAATAGGGAGAACGAATGAGAGACTAGCTCTAGGTGTCTGCACGGGCAAATTTAACCCTCATTTCCCACCAGGAAGAGGAATTAACCAAAGGCTCATCATGCCGTGCCGGAACCAGATTAGGGCCTGAGGCAATGTTGTGGGTTTGCGGCCAGCTCACAAGATAGCGAGTTGAAGAAATGAGCTCAGGGGCACTGTAACTCACAAACCTGCAGAGTTATAAATGACAGCTATCGTCCAAAAATATATTGAAGGAAGGCTGCGAAGACGAATTGAAAGTGGGGCAGAATTGCAGGAAAACGATTTCAGGGGGTAGACGGGAATTGCATTTAAAGCATAGGAAAAGAGGCAGAACGTCGACAATGATGCTCTTGGCCAAAAAGGGCGTATGCGTTTTTTCCTGAATATATTCAGGAAAAAACGCATACGCCCTTTTTGGCCAACCAAGCAAGCATGTTAAAGAAATCTGCACTACAATGAAGTCTCACTGCCCCCCGGTCAAAAGGGCCATCTGAAAAAAGTGTAAAATCCAGAAAGGCAGCACAGGCCATGGAGAACAGGGAGCCTTGTTATGCTGATGGGCGGGATGTAAATTGCCAACATCCACTCTGGAGAAGTGTATGGTGTTTCCCGGAACACCGAAAAAACAAAGCTACGGAGCCTACGTCACTTCCACTTATGGTCCTATAGCTTAGGGAAATTAAAATCAAAAACACACAGCCACCCCAAAGTGTCGGACGGCTCTGTTTACAAGAACCTCGTCTACGGTACCAGTTAAATATCCCAGAATGTGAAAAATGGATAAAGAAGTTGTGGTACGTACGTACAATGGAATATCACTCAGCAATGAAATCTATGTCATCAGGCCCGTCGCGGCATAATGAGTGGATTCAGGTACGATGATTCTAAGTGAAATAAGTCACACAGAAAATGAAACATCATAAGATATCACTAATACACGGAATGTAAACCTGGCTACACATGAACTGAATTACAAAACAGAACAGGGTCTCAAATTTAGAAAACCAACTTATGCTTGCTTAAGGGGAAAGGTGAGTTGGGGTGCTGCATAAAACCAGAGATAGAAATTAGCACAGATACCTTTCCATAAGCCAAATATGTAATAGTCAAGACCTACCCCTTGCTCAACGAAATGGACTAAACACCCCATATTCAACGCCTAGGAATACACCTGACTAGTAAGAATCTTCAAACCCATGGATTTATATGTCTCCGTAAGAGAATGAAGCGTGTGTACAGCGGCATGAATGCAGCAGAGAAAATCCGATAAATCCCATTATCAAAATGAATTACACAAACAAAACCCAAGGACAGTGAAATAGAGAGCAATTCTTAAATAATTCATTCAGGGCTTGTGATGCAACCTGGATTTACCACATCTACACCCAGAGCTGAGTGAGACATAAGGTTGGGCACTTCGGGCTGATAGCATTGGTGAGGTTCGATGAGCAAATGCAGACCCTTTGAAGTCATACTGCATGGTACCCATTCCATGGGTCCCAACTCTCCAAGTTTAAGGGATTCTTCCTTCAGCTAAAACATGCATGGGAAACCCACAGTATGGTGCACCGTGTGACTGGCAAACGTTTTCAAATGATTCTCAGTTTTCGTCCCCTTTTACTCGGGTTCACCATTCCAGACCCTTTACGAACACTCTCCCCACTTGGAGAGTCAGTGCCTTTAACCTCCTGTTGGGCACAGTTTGCAATTTCTGCGCAAGATGAAAAGGAATAGGGAGAACGAATGAGAGACTAACTCTAGGTGTCTGCACGGGCAAATTTAACGCTCATTTCCCACCAGGAAGAGGAATTAACCAAAGGCTCAGCATGCCGTGCCGGAACCAGATTAGGGCCTGAAGCAATCCTGTGGGTTTGCGGCCAGCTCACAAGATAGCGAGTTGAAGAAAGGAGCTCAGGGGCACTGTAACTCACAAACCTGCAGAGTTATAAATGACAGCTATCGTCCAAAAATATATTGAAGGAAGGCTGAGAAGACGACGTGTAAGCGGGACAGATTTGCAGGAAAACGATTTCAGGGGGTAGACGGGAATTGCATTTAAAGCATAGGAAAAGAGGCAGAACATCGACAATGATGCTCTTGGCCAAAAAGGGCGTATGCGTTTTTTCCTGAATATATTCAGGAAAAAACGCATACGCCCTTTTTGGCCAACCAAGCATGCATGTTAAAGAAATGTGCACTTCAATGAAGTCTCACTGCCCCCCGGGCAAAAGGGCCATCTGAAAAAAGTGTAAAATGCAGAAAGGCAGCACAGACCATGGAGAACAGGGAGCCTTGTTATGCTGATGGGCGGGATGTAAATTGCCAACAGCCACTGTGGAGAAGTGTATGGTGTTTCCCGGAACACCGAAAAAACAAAGCTACGGAGCCTACGGCACTTCCACTTATGGTCCTATAGCTTAGGGAAATTAAAATCAAAAACACACAGCCACCCCAAAGTGTCGGACGGCTCTGTTTACAAGAACCTCGTCTACGGTACAAGTTAAATATCCCAGAATGTGAAAAATGGATAAAGAAGTTGTGGTACGTTCGTACAATGGAATATCACTCAGCAATGAAATCTATGTCATCAGGCCCATCGCGGCATAATGAGTGGATTCAGGTATGATGATTCTAAGTGAAATAAGTCACACAGAAAATGAAACATCATAAGATATCACTAATACAGGGAATGTAAACTTGGCTACACATGAACTGAATTACAAAACAGAACAGGGTCTCAAATTTAGAAAACCAACTTATGCTTGCTTAAGGGGAAAGGTGAGTTGGGGTGCTGCATAAAACCAGAGATAGAAATTAGCACAGATACCTTTCCATAAGCCAAATATGTAATAGTCAAGACCTACCCCTTGCTCAACGAAATGGACTATACACCCCATATTCAACGCCTAGGAATACATCTGACTAGTAAGAATCTTCAAACCCATGGATTTATATGTCTCCGTAAGAGAATGAAGCATGTGTACAGCGGCATGAATGCAGCAGAGAAAATCCGATAAATCCCATTATCAAAATGAATTACACAAACAAAACCCAAGGACAGTGAAATAGAGAGCAATTCTTAAATAATTCATTCAGGGCTTGTGATGCAACCTGGATTTACCACATCTACACCCAGAGCTGAGTGAGACATAAGGTTGGGCACTTTGGGCTGATAGCATTGGTGAGGTTCGATGAGCAAATGCAGACCCTTTGAAGTCATACAGCATGGTACCCATTCCATGGGTCCCAACTCTCCAAGTTTAAGGGATTCTTCCTTCAGCTAAAACATGCATGGGAAACCCACAGTATGGTGCACCGTGTGACCGGGAAACGTTTTCAAATGCATCTCAGGTTTTGTCCTCTTTTACTCGGGTTCACCATTCCAGACTCTTTACGAACACTCTCCCCACTTGGAGAGTCAGTGCCTTTAACCTCCTGTTTGGCACAGTGTGCAATTTCTGCGCAAGATGAACAGGAAGAGGGAAAACCAATGAGAGACTACCTGTAGGTGTCTGCACGGGCAAATTTAACGCTCATTTCCCACCAGGAAGAGGAATTAACCAAAGGCTCAGCATGCCGTGCCGGAACAAGATTAGGGCCTGAAGCAATCCTGCGGCTTTTCGGCCAGATCAAATGAAAGTAATTTGAAGAAAGGAGCTCAGGGTCACTGTAATTCAGAAACATGCAGAGTTATAAATGACAGCTATCGTCCAAAAATATATTGAAGGAAGGCTGCGAAGAGAACTTGAAAGTGGGGCAGAATTGCAGGAAAACGATTTCAGGGGGTAGACTGGAATTGCATTTAAAGCATAGGAAAAGAGGCAGAACGTCGATGATGATGCACTTGGCCAAAAAGGGCGTATGCGTTTTTTCCTGAACATATTAAGGAAAAAACGCATACGCCCTTTTTGGCCAACCAAGCAAGCATGTTAAAGAAATCTGCACTACAATGAAGTCTCACTGCCCCCTGGTCAAAAGGGCCATCTGAAAAAAGTGTAAAATCCAGAAAGGCAGCACAGGCCATGGAGAACAGCGAGCCTTGTTATGCTGATGGGCGGGATGTAAATTGCCAACAGCCAGTCTGGAAAAATGTATGGTGTTTCCCGGAACACCGAAAAAACAAAGCAACGGAGCCTATGGCACTTCCCCTTATGGTCCTATAGCTTAGGAAAATTAAAATAAAAAACACACAGCCACCCAAAAGTCTCGGGCGGCTCTGTTTACAAGAACCTCGTCTACGGTACAAGTTAAATATCCCAGAATGTGAAAAATGGATAAAGAAGTTGTGGTACGTACGTACAATGGAATATCACACAGCAATGAAATCTATGTCATCAGGCCCGTCGCGGCATAATGAGTGGATTCAGGTACGATGATTTTAAGTGAAATAAGTCACACAGAAAATGAAACATCATAAGATATCACTAATACACGGAATGTAAACTTGGCTACACATGAACTGAATTACAAAACAGAACAGGGTCTCAAATTTAGAAAACCAACTTATGCTTGCTTAAGGGGAAAGGTGAGTTGGGGTGCTGCATAAAACCAGAGATAGAAATTAGCACAGATACCTTTCCATAAGCCAAATATGTAATAGTCAAGACCTACCACTTGCTCAATGAAATGGACTAAACACCTCATATTCAACGCCTAGGAATACACCTGACTAGTAAGAATCTTCAAACCCATGGATTTATATGTCTCCGTAAGAGAATGAAGCGTGTGTACAGGGGCATGAATGCAGCAGAGAAAATCCGATAAATCCCATTATCAAAATGAATTACACAAACAAAACCCAAGGACAGTGAAATAGAGAGCAATTCTTAAATAATTCATTCAGGGCTTGTGATGCAACCTGGATTTACATCCTCTACACCCAGAGCTGAGTGAGACATAAGGTTGGGCACTTCGAGCTGATAGCATTGGTGAGGTTCGATGAGCAAATGCAGACCCTGTGCAGTCATACAGCATGGTACCCATTCCATGGGTCCCAACTCTCCAAGTTTAAGGGATTCTTCCTTCAGCTAAAACATGCATGGGAAACCCACAGTATGGTGCACCGTGTGACTGGCAAACGTTTTCAAATGATTCTCAGTTTTCGTCCCCTTTTACTCGGGTTCACCATTCCAGACCCTTTACGAACACTCTCCCCACTTGGAGAGTCAGTGCCTTTAACCTCCTGTTGGGCACAGTTTGCAATTTCTGCGCAAGATGAAAAGGAATAGGGAGAACCAATGAGAGACTAGCTCTAGGTGTCTGCACGGGCAAATTTAACGCTCATTTGCCACCAGGAAGAGGAATTAACCAAAGGCTCAGCATGCCGTGCCGAAAGCAGATTAGGGCCTGAAGCAATCCTGTGGGTTTGCGGCCAGCTCACAAGATTGAGAGTTGAAGAAATGAGCTCAGGGGCACTGTAACTCACAAACCTGCAGAGTTATAAATGACAGCTATCGTCCAAAATTATATTGAAGGAAGGCTGCGAAGACGACTTGTAAGTGGGGCAGAATTGCAGGAAAACTATTTCAGGGGGTACACGGGAATTGCATTTAAAGCATAGGAAAAGAGGCAGAACGTCGACAATGATGCTCTTGGCCAAAAAGGGCGTATGCGTTTTTTCCTGAATATATTCAGGAAAAAACGCATACGCCCTTTTTGGCCAACCAAGCAAGCATGTTAAAGAAATCTGCACTACAATGAAGTCTCACTGCCCCCCGGTCAAAAGGGCCATCTGAAAAAAGTGTAAAATCCAGAAAGGCAACACAGGCCACGGAGAACAGGGAGCCTTGTTATGCTGATGGGCCGGATGTAAATTGCCAACAGCCACTCTGGAGAAGTGTATGGTGTTTCCCGGAACACCGAAAAAACAAAGCTACGGAGCCTACGGCACTTCCACTTATGGTCCTATAGCTTAGGGAAATTAAAATCCACAACACACAGCCACCCCAAAGTGTCGGACGGCTCTGTTTACAAGAACCTCGTCTACGGTACAAGTTAAATATCCCAGAATGTGAAAAATGGATAAAGAAGTTGTGGTACGTACGTACAATGGAATATCACTCAGCAATGAAATCTATGTCATCAGGCCCGTCGCGGCATAATGAGTGGATTCAGGTACGATGATTCTAAGTGAAATAAGTCACACAGAAAATGAAACATCATAAGATATCACTACTACACGTAATGTAAACTTGGCTACACATGAACTGAATTACAAAACAGAACAGGGTCTCAAATTTAGAAAACCAACTTATGCTTGCTTAAGGGGAAAGGTGAGTTGCGGTGCTGCATCAAACCAGAGATAGAAATTTGCACAGATACCTTTCCATAAGCCAAATATGTAATAGTCAAGACCTACCCCTTGCTCAACGAAATGGACTAAACACCCCATATTCAACGCCTAGGAATACACCTGACTAGTAAGAATCTTCAAACCCATGGATTTATATGTCTCCGTAAGAGAATGAAGCGTGTGTACAGCGGCATGAATGCAGCAGAGAAAATCCGATAAATCCCATTATCAAAATGAATTACACAAACAAAACCCAAGGACAGTGAAATAGAGAGCAATTCTTAAATAATTCATTCAGGGCTTGTGATGCAACCTGGATTTACCACATCTACACCCAGAGCTGAGTGAGACATAAGGGTGGGCACTTCGGGCTGATAGCATTGGTGAGGTTCGATGAGCAAATGCAGACCCTTTGAAGTCATACAGCATGGTACCCATTCCATGGGTCCCAACTCTCCAAGTTTAAGGGATTCTTCCTTCAGCTAAAACATGCATGGGAAACCCACAGTATGGTGCACCGTGTGACTGGCAAACGTTTTCAAATGATTCTCAGTTTTCGTCCCCTTTTACTCGGGTTCACCATTCCAGACCCTTTACGAACACTCTCCCCATTTGGAGTGTCAGTGCCTTTAACCTCCTGTTGGGCACAGTTTGCAATTTCTGCGCAAGATGAAAAGGAATAGGGAGAACGAATGAGAGACTAGCTCTAGGTATCTGCACGGGGAAATTTAACGCTCATTTCGCACCAGGAAGAGGAATTAAACAAAGGCTCAGCATGCCGTTCCGGAACCAGATTAAGGCCTGAAGCAATGCTGCGGGTTTGCGGCCAGCTCACAAGATAGCGAGTTGAAGAAAGGAGCTCAGGGGCACTGTAACTCACAAACCTGCAGAGCTATAAATGACAGCTATCGTCCAAAAATATATTGAAGGAAGGCTGCGAAGACGACTTGTAAGCGGGGCAGAATTGCAGGAAAACGATTTCAGGGGGTAGACGGGAATTGCATTTAAAGCACAGGAAAAGAGGCAGAACGTCGACAATGATGCTCTTGGCCTAAACGGGCGTATGCGTTTTCTCCTGAATATATTCATGAAAAAACGCATACGCCCTTTTTGGCCAACCAAGCAAGCATGTTAAAGAAATCTGCACTACAATGAAGTCTCACTGCCCCCCGGTCAAAAGGGCCATCTGAAAAAATGTAAAATCTAGAAAGGCAGCACAGGCCATGGAGAACAGGGAGCCTTGTTATGCTGATGGGCGGGATGTAAATTGCCAACAGCCACTCTGGAGAAGTGTATGGTGTTTCCTGGAACACCGAAAAAACAAAGCTACGGAGCCTACGTCACTTCCACTTATGGTCCTATAGCTTAGGGAAATTAAAATCAAAAACACACAGCCACCCCAAAGTGTCGGATGGCTCTGTTTACAAGAACCTCGTCTACGGTACAAGTTAAATATCCCAGAATGTGAAAAATGGATAAAGAATTTGTGGTAGGTACGTACAATGGAATATCACTCAGCAATTAAATCTATGTCATCAGGCCCGTCGCGGCATAATGAGTGGATTCATGTACGATGATTCTAAGTGAAATAAGTCACACAGAAAATGAAACATCATAAGATATCTCTAATACACGGAATGTAATCTTGGCTACACATGAACTGAATTACAAAACAGAACAGGGTCTCAAATTTAGAAAACCAACTTATGCTTGATTAAGGGGAAAGGTGAGTTGGGGTGCTGCATAAAACCAGAGATAGAAATTAGCACAGATACCTTTCCATAAGCCAAATATGTAATAGACAAGACCTACTGCTTGCTCAACGAAATGGGCTCAACACCCCATATTCAACGCCTAGAAATATACCTGCCTAGCAAGAATCTTAAAACCCATGGATTTATATGTGTCCGTAAGAGAATCCAGCGTGTGTTCAGTGGCCTAAAGGCAACAGTGAAAATCCGATAAATCACATTATCAAAATAAATTTCAAAAACAAAACACAATGACAGTGAAATAGAGAGCAATTCTTAAATAATTCACTCAGGGCTTCTGATGCAACCTGGATTTACCACATGTACACCCAGTGCTGGGGAGACATAAGGCCGGACACTTCGCCCTGATACCATTGTTGAGGTTCGGTGAGCAATTGCAGACCCTTTGAAGTCATACTGCATGGTACCCATTCCAAGGGTCCCAACTCTCCAGGTTTAAGGGATTCTTCCTTCCGCTACATCATGTATGGGAAACCCAGAGTATGGTCCACCATGTGATTGGGAAACGTTTTCAAATGCATCTCAGTTTTCTTCCCTTTATACTCGGGTTCACCATTCCAGACGCTTAACTAACACTCTCCCCACTTGGAGAGTCAGTGCCTTTAACCTCCTGTTTGTCACAGTTTGCAATTTCTGCGCAAGATGAACAGGAATAGGGAGAACCAATGAGAGACTAGCTGTAGGTGTCTGCACGGGCAATTTAATGCTCATTTCTCACCAGGAAGTGGAATTAACCAAAGGCTCAGCATGCCGTGCCAGAACCAGATTAGGGCCTGAAGCAATAGTGCGGGTGTGCAGGCAGCTCACAAGATAGCGAGTTGAACAAAGGAGCTCAGGGGCACTGTAATTCACAAACCTGCAGAGTTATAAATGACAGCTATCGTCCAAAAATATATTGAAGGAAGGCTGCGAAGAGGACTTGAAAGCGGGGCAGAATTCCAGGAAAACGATTTCAGGAGGTAGACGGGAAGTGCACTGAAAGCATAGAAGAAGAGGCAGAACCTCGACAATGATGCACTTGTTCAAATAGTGCATATGCGTTTTTTCCAAGGCCCTCCTTAAAGAGGGTAGAGGGCTCCCAGCATGCTTCAGTGGCCAACAGAGGGCCCACATCGCCAAGGTGATGTGTGCCAGCCAGGCAGGAGTGACCTCACAGCAGAGGGCCCACCTCCCAGAAGGGTGAGGAATCCAGCCAGGATCAGACTCTCACCAGAGGGCCCCCATCACCAAGGGGATGGGAACCAGGCAGGAGTGTCCTCACACCAGTGGGGCCACATCAATAAAGGTGAGGAAACCGGCACATGTGGCCTCAAACCAGAGGACCCACATCACAAAGGGGCTGGGAGTGAGTCAGGAAGGAGGAGCATGAAAACACAGGACCCAAAGAATAAAAATGGTAAGGAATCCAGCAGTAGGAACCTCCCAGCAGGCGGCTCAGAGCACAGAGTCTATGGGATCTAGGCCTGAGTGAACTAACACCAGAGAGCCAACATCCTGAAACTGTGAACAACACAGGTGTTGGGACCATAGAGCAGAAGGCACATGGGGATGGGAACCTGGCAGGAGTGCCCTCACACCACTTAGCACGTATCAGAAAATGTGGGTAACCAGCAGTTAGGGCCTGATGCCAGAGGGCCTCATCACTGAGGGGAGGAGGCTCCCAGCGGGCTCCAACTGCCACCAGAGGGCCGACGTCGCCAAGGCGGGGTGTGTCAGCCAGGCAGGAGTGACCTCAGAGAAGAGGGCCCACCTCACAGAAGTGTGAGGAGCCCAACCAGGATCAGACTCTCACTGGAGGGCTCACATCACCAAGGGGATGGGAACCAGGCAGGAGTGTCCGCACACCAGTGGGGCCACATCTGCGAAAGGTGAGGAACCCAGCACATGTGGCCTCAAACCAGAGGACACACATCACCAAGGGGCTGGGAGTGAGGCAGGTGTCTGGAGGGGCACATTTAACTCTAATTTCCCACCAGGAAGAGGAATTAACCAAAGGCTCAGAGTGCCGTGCGGGATCCTGATTACGGCCTGAAGCAAACCTGCGGTTCTGTGGCCAGCTTTCAAGGAAACGAGTTAAGAAAGGAAACCACAGGCACTGTAATTCACAAACCTGCAGAGTTATAAATGACAGCTATTGGCAAAAATATATTGAAGTAAGTCTGCACAGAGGACTTGAAAACGAGGCAGAATTGCAGGAATCATATTTCAGGAGGTAGATTGGAATTGCATTTAAAGCATGTGAAAAGCGGCAGATCTTTGACAGTGATGCACTTGGACAAAAAGTGCGTATACATTTTTTCCTGAATATATTCAGGAAAAAACGCATATGCCCTTTGTGGCCAACCAAGAATTCGAGCAATGGAAATCCGCACTACAATGAACTCTCATTTCCCATTCGTCAAAAGAGCCATCTGAAAAAAGTGTAAAACCCAGAAACACAGGACAGGCCATGGAGAACAGGGAGCCTTGTTATGCTGATGGACGGATTGTAAATTGCCAACAGACACTCTGGTGATGTTTATAGTGTATGCTGAAACATCTAAAAAACAAAGCTACAGAGCCTAGGGCACTTCCACTTTTGGCCCTATAGCTTAGGAAAATTAAAATCAACAAGACACAGCCAACACAATATCCAGGGCTGCTGTGTTTACAAGAACCTTGAGTCCAGTACAAATTAAATATCCCAGAAAGAAAAAAATGGATAAAGGAGTTGTCCTACTTACGTACAACGGAATATCACTCAGCAATGAAATCAATGTCATCAGGCCTGTAGCAGCAAATTGAGTGGATTTAAGTATGATGATTCTAAGAGAAATATGTCACACAGAGAAACATAATTATCATAAGATATCACAAATAGAGGGAGTGTAAACTTGGCTACACATAAACTGAATTACAAAACCGAGCAGAGTCTCACATTTAGATAAAAACTTATGCTTGCTTAACGGGAAAGTTGAGTTGGGGTGCTGTATAAAACCAGAGATTGAAATGAGCACACATACCGTTCCATAAGCCAAATATGTAATAGACAAGACCTACTCTTTGCTCAACGAAATAGACTAATCCATGGTGTATCACCTCACACCTGTTAGAATGGGCATCATCAGAAAATCTACAAACAACAAATGCTGGAAAGGGTGCGGAGATAAGGAACCCTCTTCCACTATTGTTGGGAATGTAAATTGATGCAGTCACTGTGGAGAACATTATGGAGTTTCTTATAAAACTAAGAATAGAATTACCATATAATACAGCAATCCCACTACTGGGCATATACCCAGACAAAACCATAAAACGAAAAGAGACATTCACCGCAATGTTCATTGCATCACTATTTACAATATCCAGGTAATGGAAGCAACCTAAATGCCCACAGACAGACGAATGCATAAAGATGAGGTACATATATAAAATGGAATATTTCTAAGCCATAAAAAGGAATGAAATTGGGTCATTTGTAGAGACGTTGATGGATCTAGAGACTGTCATACAGAGTGAAGTAAGTCAGAAAGAGAAAAACAAATCCTGTATATAAATGCATATATGTGGAACCTAGAAAAGTTGTACAGATGAAGCGTTTTGCAAGGCAGAAATAGAGCAACAGATGTAGACAACAAACGTATGGACACCAAGGGGGGAAAGCTGTTAGGGGGGTGGTGGTGGGAGGAGTTGAGAGATTGGGATTGGCATGTATACATTTCTATGTATAAAATAGGTAACCAAAAAGAACCTGCTGTATAAAAAAATAAAATAAAATTCAAAATTACAAAAAGTAAAACAGAAAAAATATTCTTCCCTTCACATACATGTATTTATATGAATAAATTATTTCCATGCTTATATCTGTAAATACAAAAAAGAGGAATAAAATCTACCTTGAACCAAAAACGAAAAAAAGAAAAAAAAACAGAACCCACCAGTTACACAGAGGAAAACCGTATCAGGGCCCTTGCTCCAGTTGTAAACAATTCTGAAGTTGGTCAGTGGTGGGGAATCATCTCCCATTCAGCCAGCATGCCCCACGCAACAAGCGTCCTCATTGCAAAGCTGGGGGCCCGTGCCGAGGCATCTGTGAGTAAACGTGGGCCGAGCCCCAGGCCAGCTGCTGCTGAAATGTTCCCACCGTTCCCAGGTAAAACACCTGAATATGTACAAGGACTTGAAAGCCTAGAGGAAGGGCCATGGAGCCACATGAGCGACAGCATGCCAGCCGACTTGGTGCCTGCAGGCCAGACAGGATGGTCCTGGCCCTGGGTGCTCTTCTGGAAGCTTTCCATTTCCCTGCCTGAGATACCCCTCCTGTCCCGGCCCCCACTGCTTTCTTCCTTACTCACCTCTGCCCAGGGAGAAATTCCAGCGGCAGGTATGGGTGGCACATCCTCTTCTTTAGCAGGTGGCATCTTGGCAACTGCTGCAGAAAGTCCAGCAGAGTCCCACTCACACTGGGCAACCCACAAAGCCGTGGCCTCTCACTCCCTCCCACCAGTCCAGCCCCGAGACTGCTGACAGGGCAGAAAATGGCGTCAGGCACAGCTGCAGGTGCTCTTGCTGCCTGGAGCGGTGTTTATATTGATCTCAACCCAGGCACACCTGGGGAGGGATGGCCGGCATGGTCAGGCTTCCCAGGCCAGCCAATAATCACCCCTCAGGGGCTCACAGTTGCAGAAACTGGAACTTGCTGAATCGGCCAGGTCCAAGGAACAGGTGTGGGCTCCTGAGAGTCAGGATAGACAAGGGGCTGCAGCTCTGGCTTGTTTTCTAATTATATTATCTGGCCCATGAGTGGGAGACAACTTCAAGAAAACCATCTCCTAATGAGAAGTACCCAGGAGTCAGGGAGAGCAGGGGTGGGTGGTGGGTGGAGACAGAGGCCTGGTGCCCCGGGTGCAGTGGAAATCTCTGGAAGACCAGGTGGAGGGAGGCCACACAGAGTGATGCCCAGGGTCACAGACCTGTCGGAGCTGCTGTTTGTTAGTTCAAGTCCTGCTCTGAGGTGCTCTGTGTCAGATCTGAGTGACAGGTGAGCTGGGAGTGCTCTGCAATGAGGGCGATGTGCATGGTTCCTGTGTGCCCAGCCCTGCCACGGTACCTGAAAGGGTAGCTCTGTATCCTGGGAGGGGCCTGACCACGAGAGCCCCATGGGCTGCAGGGGAACCTGCCCAGGGAACCCCATATCCTGGGAGGGGCCTGAACACGAGAGCCCCGTGGGCTGGGGTGGGGGTGGGGTACCTGCCCAGGTGAGCTCCATATCCTGGGATTGGCCTGACCTTGAGAGCCCCATGGGCAGCTGGAGTCCTGGTAAAAGATGTCAGGACAGTCAGTGAACCACCGAGGATATACCTCCAGTAGTTCCTAAACCCTACACCCTGCTGGTCATTCTACTAACCACCAGGACATGGTATTCTGTATTAGTCTTCAATGAAGCCTTCTTTTGTATTCTATTAGTCCCAGAGTCACAAGAAATTTTGGCTTGTGAGTGGCAGGACTCAACATACAACTAAAACAATACTTCCGGGCCGTGTTGCCCCAAGGGTTCAAAAATTCCCACACCATCTTTGGGGAAAGCTCAGCTAAAGACCTAAAAGTTCTACCTCTGGAAAAGGAAACACTCCTTCAATATGCAGACGACATTCTGATCGCCAGCCCTACTAAGGAGACCTCTGAACTACCAAGCCAATAAAGGATACAAGTTGTCCAAGAAAAAGCTCAAATATCACAGACTATGGTGACCTGCGTTGGCTGCATTCTCACAGAAGGTCGGAGAAGCCCATCCCAGGAAAGGGAAGAAACAATTTACAGCCTTACCCATTTCTAAAACTAGGAGACAGCTTAGGGGTTCCTGGGGAGGCCAGGGTTTGCTGCTTCTGGATCCCTAACTACAGTCTACTAGCTGGGCCTCTATATGAAACACTGAAAGAAAAAGATGATGATCCTTTTGAATAGAATCCAGAAGTGGCCTTTCAAGAATGGAAAGAGCAGTCAATTCAGACCCTTGCCCTGGAACTCCCTAATTTAGCTAAACCCTTTGACCTTTACATTCCTAGTGAAATTTGAATGGCCATTGGAGTATTAGTGCAAAACCTGGGACCACTTGAAATGGAACAATGCAAGAATGCCATCCAGGTAGGATAAACTACGGTCACCAAGGGGCTTGGCCCACCGCCACATCTGGCCAAGATACTGGCAGTATCTGAAAACCTGGAAATCAGCAGCCCAAAAGGCCACCTCCCTCCTAAGGGAAAAGGACCCCACGTGGTGATCCTAACCCCCAACCATGCCCTGAAGTTGCAGGGTTTGCTCCGTGGGCACACTGACCTTGAGTGAGGAGGTCCTCCAACTCCAACCTCCAGAGAGATAACTGGGGCAAAGTGGCACCATGACGACTCATGTGACCATCACTTGACCTGGAGTTTCTCTCATAAAACAACAAGAGTGTGTCCCAAAAGAGTAGACTACTGCTTGCAGGACTTACTGCACCCAGAGGGGAGGTAATAATCTTGGCAGGGGAACCGTATATCATGCTGTCACCATAGAAAAGCCTACAGACACTGTGATGATGGTGGCCAATAAGACCGGCTGGACTCCTGTTTACTTCAAAAGGCTGTTGACTCAGTGGCCATCATGGTCCTTCATCACCACTGACCCTGGACTGTCTGGGAGTTGAGCAGTCAGGGTGCTGACACCTGGTGCTGTTTTTACGTTAATTCAGGGGCCTAACTGAAGAAAGCACAGACTACTGGTCAGAGCATCTAGGCTGGCAGAAACGGTCAGCCTAAGGTGGCTGAACAAATGTGCGGCGGGGTGAAACTGGACCTCACAGCGTCACTGCACATCTCCTTCCTGGACCCTTAAAGGTCATTAGAATCTATAACACTACCAATACTTGTGCTCAGGCGGACGAGCAGGGAGGCAGGAGGCCTGCGGACAATCAATGTCACCTGGAGGCTGCTGGGGAGAAGTTCAGACCCTCTCCCACGGGTATGAGGGCTCCTAACTCAGCACTCAGCAGTTACAGATGAAGGGTCTGCACCCTCAGCACTCTAAGAATGAGGAAGGGGACAAAATGCAGAAGAGGGGTTTGTCCCAGGCAAAGCCCCTTAAAAATCCCTGGGAGATAAAAATAGAATCTGGGCAATAAAATAAAGTCTAACCTTTTTTATCCTTTGTGCTTTGTCTAATTTCACGTGCTCCTAGGGTCCCGCATACAGAGGTTCAACAGCCGGCACTTCAGACCAGATTTCCTAGTGCAGAATGGCTGGGTCGACACTTCAGCTCCTGGAGCACAGTGCAGACTCCGCGATATAGAGCCTGAGCTGCAGCCAACCGGGCCCTCGAGAGCTCCGCCCCCTCCCTCCCACTGACTCTGACAGGATCTCTACACAGCAGCCCAGCCCACAGCCCACGGGGTAGCACATGCTCTCACCTCTGCATTCTCTGATCAAAATATAAAGTTTCCTTTGCTTCTGAACCAAACTCAGTCTCGATCTGTTGGCTCCAATGACACTGGGCAGGGGGACACTTGTTGGGGTCCACTCTGGAGGATCAGTAACAGAAATTGAGAACATTGTAACTTCAATGAACAGATGTGTGAGCCAAACTGTAATTAACATAGAACAGTGTATAAGGCTCGGGTAAAATAAGATGTTTCTAACACTTCCATTTGATATTTCCATCACTTTATTATAAGCAAGTTCAGTGAAAGGTTTGTCTTATTTGTCAGGTCAATACTAGAGAAACGAAGTGATTTCTTTCCAAGGATGTACATCTAATAATCTTGGTTAAAGCTTCAATCTTGTTTTAAATGCTTTTCCATTGACAATGATACCTCTCTTTCAGCTCCCCCATTTCTGAGAAGTATAAAATCTTATAATTTATTATTACCAAAGGGGAAAGGTGGGAGGAGGGATAAATTAACAGTTTGGGATTAACACATACACACTGGTATGTATAAAATCGATCATTAACAAGGAACTACTGTACAGCACAGGGAACTACACTCAATATTTTGCAATAACCTATAAGGGGAAATAATCTGAAAAAAGAATAGATATTTTTATTGACATCATCTATTAATGACAGTTAAAATGGAACCTAAGGGAAGCCGGTGGTGAGTGCTTCTGACCCTGAAGACTTCAATCATCTAAAGTTTGGACTCTGCCTACTTCCCAAGGCCCTTAATGAACCTATGTGTAGCCGTAGCTTAAAAAATTCCCCAGTTTGGGTTGTGGAGAGACACTGATTTTGAAAAAGCCCTGGTGTTCTCCTCACATGAATGGGACACTTCCTACAGCTAAAATATGCCTGTCACACCCAGAAGATGGTATACCGTCTGATCGGGAAGAGTTTGGAAAAGGCATCTCATCTCCTCATCTCCTGGTGCTCGGGTTCACCCCTCCAGCGTCTTTACGAACAGTCTCCCCACTTGGAGATGTCAGCACTGTCAACATCCTGTTGCATACAGTTTGGAATTTGTCCAGAGGATGAAGCAGAAGGAGGAGGAACAATGAGAGACAAGTCCTAGGTGTTCGGACAGGCACATGTCACTCTAATTTCCAATCAGGAAGACGAATTGACTAAAAGCTAGGGTTGCCCATGGAAACAGAATAGGGCTTGAGGAAATCCCACTGCTTTGTGGCCAGTTCCCATAAACACAAGTTGAAAAATGGAACTCAGGGCCGCTAAAATTCACGAAACTGCAGAGTTGAAAATATCTCTCACTGAAAAATGTCTTGAGGAAAGTCAGAGAAAAGGACTTGTAAGCAACGGAGAATGGCAGGAAAGGGATTGGAAGAGGTAGAAAGGACTCGCCATTAAGCACAAGAAAAGGGGCTGAACATTGCCAACATTGCAGTTGGCCAAAAAGGGTGTATGCGTCTTTTTCTGTATATATTCAAGAAAAGGGGATACACTTTTTTAGCCAACCAAACAGGTGCGCACTGGAAATCAGTACTACAAAACATATCACTTCGCATCAGTCAGAAGAGCCTTCCTCATAAAGTGTAAACACCAGAAATGCAGGACAGGGCAAGGAGAAAAGGGAGCCCTGTGAGGCTTATAGTGGAAATGTATATTGCCAATGGTCACTCTTGAGAAGTGTATTGTGTTTACTAAAGCATCTAAAAAATGAGCTACAGAGCACAGGGCACTTGCACTCATGGACGTATATCTTGGGAAAGACAAAAATGGAGAGGACACAGGCACCCCAATGTTTACCGCCTCTCTGTTTAAAAGATCCTCGACTAGGATATAATTTATATGTCTCTGGAGGGAAAAAATGGATAGAGGTGTGGCACTTATGTAGAGTGGAATATTACTCAGCCTGAAAATCAGTGAAATATAGCCAGTTGTAACAACCCCAGAGTAGTTACGTATGATCATTCAAAGTCACATAATTCAAAAAGAAAAAGACAAACAATATTACTAATACATGGAATGTAAACGTGGCTACAAATGACCTGAATTACAAAACAGAATGGGGTCTCAAATTTAGAAGACCAACTTATGTTTGCTTAAGGAAAAAGGAGAGTTGGGGAGCTGCATAAAACCAGAGATTGAAATTAGCACAGATACCGTTCCATAAGCCAAATATGTAATAGAAAAAACCTACTCCCTGGTCAACAAAATGGGCTCAACACGCCATATTCAACACCTACGAATACACCTGACTAGTAAGAATCTTCAAACTCATGGATTTATATGTCTCCGGAAGAGAATCAAGCGTGAGTACAGCGGCATGAACGGAGCAGTGAAAATGCGATAAATCCCATTATCAAAATAAATTACAAAAACAAAACACAATGAGAGTGAAATAGAGAGCAATTCTTAAATAATTCATTCAGGGCTTGTGATGCAACCTGGATTTACCACATCTACACCCAGAGCTGAGTGAGACATAAGGTTGGGCACTTCGGGCTGATAGCATTGTTGAGGTTCAATGAGCAAATGCAGACCCTTTGAAGTCATACTGCATGGTACCCATTCCATGGGTCCCAACTCTCCAGGTTTAAGGGATTCTTTCTTCAGCTAAAACATGCATGGGAAACCCACAGTATGGTGCACCGTGTGACCAGGAAAGGTTTTCAAATGCATCTCAGTTTTCGTCCCCTTTTACTCGGGTTCACCATTCCAGAACCTTTACTAACACTCTCCCCACTTGGAGAGTCAGTGCCTTTAACCTCCTGTTTGGCACGGTTTGCAATTTCTGCGCAAGATGAACAGGAATAGGGAGAACCAATGAGAGACTAGCAGTAAGTGTCTGCACGGGCAAATTTAATGCTCATTTCCCACCAGGAAGAGGAATTAACCAAAGGATCAGCATGCCGTGCTGGAACCAGATTAGGGCCTGAAGCAATCCTGCGGGTTTGCGCCCAGCTCACAAGTTGCGAGTTGAAGAATGGAGCTCAGGGGCACTGTAACTCACAAACATGCAGAGTTATAAATGACAGCTATCGTCCAAAAATATATTGAAGGAAGGCTGCGAATACGACTTGTAAGCAGGGCAGAATTGCAGGAAATCGATTTCAGGGGGTACACGGGAATTGCATTTAAAGCATAGGAAAAGAGGCAGAACGTCGACAATGATGCTCTTGGCCAAAAAGGGTGTATGCGTTTTTTCCTAAATTTATTCAGGAAAAAAAGCATATGCGCTTTTTGGCCAACCAAGCAAGCATGTTAAAGAAATCTGCACTACAATGAAGTCTCACTGCCCCCAGGTCAAAAGGGACATCTGAAACAAGTGTAAAATCCACAAAGACAGGACAGGGCAAGGAGAACCGAGAGCCTTGTTATGCTGATGGTCGGGATGTAAATTGCCAACAGCCACTCTGGAGAAGTGTATGGTGTTTCCTGGAACCCCTGAAAAACAAAGCAACGGAGCCTACGGCACTTCCACTTATGGTCCTATAGCTTAGGGAAATTAAAATCAAAAACACACAGCCACCCCAAAGTGTCGGACGGCTCTGTTTACAAGAACCTCGTCTACGGTACAAGTTAAATATCCCAGAATGTGAAAAATGGATAAAGAAGTTGTGGTAGGTACGTACAATGGAATATCACTCAGCAATGAAATCTATGTCATCAGGCCCGTCGCGGCATAATGAGTGGATTCAGGTACGATGATTCTAAGTGAAATAAGTCACACAGAAAATGAAACATCATAAGATATCACTAATACACGGAATGTAAACTTGGCTACACATGAACTGAATTACAAAACAGAACAGGGTCTCAAATTTAGAAAACCAACTTATGCTTGCTTAAGGGGAAAGGTGAGTTGGGGTGCTGCATAAAACCAGAGATAGAAATTAGCACAGATACCTTTCCATAAGCCAAATATGTAATAGTCAAGACCTACCCCTTGCTCAACGAAATGGACTAAACACCCCATATTCAACGCCTAGGAATACACCTGACTAGTAAGAATCTTCAAACCCATGGATTTATATGTCTCCGTAAGAGAATGAAGCGTGTGTACAGCGGCATGAATGCAGCAGAGAAAATCCGATAAATCCCATTATCAAAATGAATTACACAAACAAAACCCAAGGACAGTGAAATAGAGAGCAATTCTTAAATAATTCATTCAGGGCTTGTGATGCAACCTGGATTTACCACATCTACACCCAGAGCTGAGTGAGACATAAGGTTGGGCACTTCTGGCTGATAGCATTGGTGAGGTTCGATGAGCAAATGCAGACCCTTTGAAGTCATACAGCATGGTACCCATTCCATGTGTCCCAACTCTCCAAGTTTAAGGGATTCTTCCTTCAGCTAAAACATGCATGGGAAACCACAGTATGGTGTACCGTGTGACTGGCAAACGTTTTCAAATGCATCTCAGTTTTCGTCCCCTTTTACTCGGGTTCACCATTCCAGACCCTTTACGAACACTCTCCCCACTTGGAGAGTCAGTGCCTTTAACCTCCTTTTGGGCAGAGTTTGCAATTTCTGCGCAAGATGAAAAGGAAGAGGGAGAACGAATGAGAGACTAGCTCTAGGTGTCTGCACGGGCAAATTTAACCCTCATTTCCCACCAGGAAGAGGAATTAACCAAAGGCTCAGCATGCCATGCCGGAACCAGATTAGGGCCTGAAGCAATCCTGTGGGTTTGCGGCCAGCTCACAAGATAGCGAGTTGAAGAAAGGAGCTCAGGGGCACTGTAACTCACAAACCTGCAGAGTTATAAATGACAGCTATCGTCCAAAAATATATTGAAGGAAGGCTGAGAAGACGACGTGTAAGCGGGACAGATTTGCAGGAAAACGATTTCAGGGGGTAGACTGGAATTGCATTTAAAGCATAGGAAAAGAGGCAGAACGTCGACAATGATGCTCTTGGCCAAAAAGGGCGTATGCGTTTTTTCCTGAATATATTCAGGAAAAAACGCATACGCCCTTTTTGGCCAACCAAGCAAGCATGTTAAAGAAATCTGCACTACAATGAAGTCTCACTGCCCCCCGGTCAAAAGGGCCATCTGAAAAAAGTGTAAAATCCAGAAAGGCAACACAGGGCACGGAGAACAGGGAGCCTTGTTATGCTGATGGGCGGGATGTAAATTGCCAACAGCCACTCTGGAGAAGTGTATGGTGTTTCCCGGACCACCGAAAAAACAAAGCTACGGAGCCTACGTCACTTCCACTTATGGTCCTATAGCTTAGGGAAATTAAAATGAAAAACACACAGCCACCCCAAAGTGTCGGACGGCTCTGTTTACAAGAACCTCGTCTACGGTACAAGTTAAATATCCCAGAATGTGAAAAATGGATAAAGAAGTTGTGGTACGTACGTACAATGGAATATCACTCAGCAATGAAATCTATGTCATCAGGCCCGTCGCGGCATAATGAGTGGATTCAGGTACGATGATTCTAAGTGAAATAAGTCACACAGAAAATGAAACATCATAAGATATCACTACTACACGGAATGTAAACTTGGCTACACATGAACTGAATTACAAAACAGAACAGGGTCTCAAATTTAGAAAACCAACTTATGCTTGCTTAAGGGGAAAGGTGAGTTGGGGTGCTGCATAAAACCAGAGATAGAAATTAGCACAGATACCTTTCCATAAGCCAAATATGTAATAGTCAAGACCTACCCCTTGCTCAACGAAATGGACTAAACACCCCATATTCAACGCCTAGGAATACACCTGACTAGTAAGAATCTTCAAACCCATGGATTTATATGTCTCCGTAAGAGAATGAAGCGTGTGTACAGCGGCATGAATGCAGCAGAGAAAATCCGATAAATCCCATTATCAAAATGAATTACACAAACAAAACCCAAGGACAGTGAAATAGAGAGCAATTCTTAAATAATTCATTCAGGGCTTGTGATGCAACCTGGATTTACCACATCTACACCCAGAGCTGAGTGAGACATAAGGTTGGGCACTTCGGGCTGATAGCATTGGTGAGGTTCGATGAGCAAATGCAGACCCTTTGAAGTCATACAGCATGGTACCCATTCCATGGGTCCCAACTCTCCAAGTTTAAGGGATTCTTCCTTCAGCTAAAACATGCATGGGAAACCACAGTATGGTGCACCGTGTGACTGGCAAACGTTTTCAAATGCATCTCAGTTTTCGTCCCCTTTTACTCGGGTTCACCATTCCAGACCCTTTACGAACACTCTCCCCACTTGGAGAGTCAGTGCCTTTAACCTCCTGTTGGGCACAGTTTGCAATTTCTGCGCAAGATGAAAAGGAATAGGGAGAACCAATGAGAGACTAGCTCTAGGTGTCTGCACGGGCAAATTTAACGCTCATTTCCCACCAGGAAGAGGAATTAACCAAAGG
This sequence comes from Delphinapterus leucas, assembly GCF_059928025.1. Classification (NCBI taxonomy): domain Eukaryota; kingdom Metazoa; phylum Chordata; class Mammalia; order Artiodactyla; family Monodontidae; genus Delphinapterus; species Delphinapterus leucas. Next base: position 13,464,970 of record NW_028322236.1, on the reverse strand, counting down.
CTCAGCATGCCATGCCGGAACCAGATTAGGGCCTGAGGCAATCCTGTGGGTTTGCGGCCAGCTCACAAGATAGCGAGTTGAAGAAAGGAGCTCATGGGCACTGTAACTCACAAACTTGCAGAGTTATAAATGACAGCTATCGTCCAAAAATATATTGAAGGAAGGCTGCGAAGATGACTTGTAAGTGGGGCAGAATTGCAGGAAAACGATTTCAAGGGGTAGACGGGAATTGCATTTAAAGCATAGGAAAAGAGGCAGAACGTCGACAATGATGCTCTTGGCCAAAAAGGGCGTATGCGTTTTCTCCTGAATATATTCAGGAAAAAACGCATACGCCCTTTTTGGCCAACCAAGCAAGCATGTTAAAGATATCTGCACTACAATGAAGTCTCACTGCCCCCCGGTCAAAAGGGCCATCTGAAAAAAGTGTAAAATCCAGAAAGGCAGCACAGGCCATGGAGAACAGGGAGCCTTGTTATGCTGATGGGCGGGATGTAAATTGCCAACAGCCACTCTGGAGAAGTGTATGGTGTTTCCCGGAACACCGAAAAAACAAAGCTACGGAGCCTACGGCACTTCCACTTATGGTCCTATAGCTTAGGGAAATTAATATCAAAAACACACAGCCACCCCAAAGTGTCGGACGGCTCTGTTTACAAGAACCTCGTCTACGGTACAAGTTAAATATCCCAGAATGTGAAAAATGGATAAAGAAGTTGTGGTACGTACGTACAATGGAATATCACTCAGCAATGAAATCTATGTCATCAGGCCCGTCGCGGCATAATGAGTGGATTCAGGTACGATGATTCTAAGTGAAATAAGTCACACAGAAAATGAAATATCATAAGATATCACTACTACACGGAATGTAAACTTGGCTACACATGAACTGAATTACAAAACAGAACAGGGTCTCAAATTTAGAAAACCAACTTATGCTTGCTTAAGGGGAAAGGTGAGTTGGGGTGCTGCATAAAACCAGAGATAGAAATTAGCACAGATACCTTTCCATAAGCCAAATATGTAATAGTCAAGACCTACCCCTTGCTCAACGAAATGGACTAAACACCCCATATTCAACGCCTAGGAATACACCTGACTAGTAAGAATCTTCAAACCCATGGATTTATATGTCTCCGTAAGAGAATGAAGCGTGTGTACAGCGGCATGAATGCGGCAGAGAAAATCCGATAAATCCCATTATCAAAATGAATTACACAAACAAAACCCAAGGACAGTGAAATAGAGAGCAATTCTTAAATAATTCATTCAGGGCTTGTGATGCAACCTGGATTTACCACATCTACACCCAGAGCTGAGTGAGACATAAGGTTGGGCACTTCGGGCTGATAGCATTGGTGAGGTTCGATGAGCAAATGCAGACCCTTTGAAGTCATACAGCATGGTACCCATTCCATGGGTCCCAACTCTCCAAGTTTAAGGGATTCTTCCTTCAGCTAAAACATGCATGGGAAACCCAAAGTATGGTGCACCGTGTGACTGGCAAACGTTTTCAAATGCATCTCAGTTTTCGTCCCCTTTTACTCGGGTTCACCATTCCAGACCCTTTACGAACACTCTCCCCACTTGGAGAGTCAGTGCCTTTAACCTCCTGTTGGGCACAGTTTGCAATTTCTGCGCAAGATGAAAAGGAATAGGGAGAACGAATGAGAGACTAGCTCTAGGTGTCTGCACGGGCAAATTTAACGCTCATTTCCCACCAGGAAGAGGAATTAACCAAAGGCTCAGCATGCCGTGCCGGAACAAGATTAGGGCCTGAGGCAATCCTGTGGGTTTGCGGCCAGCTCACAAGATAGCGAGTTGAAGAAATGAGCTCAGGGGCACTGTAACTCACAAACTTGCAGAGTTATAAATGACAGCTATCGTCCAAAAATATATTGAAGGAAGGCTGCGAAGACGACTTGTATGTGGGGCAGAATTGCAGGAAAACGATTTCAGGGGGTAGACGGGAATTGCATTTAAAGCATAGGAAAAGAGGCAGAACGTCGACAATGATGCTCTTGGCCAAAAAGGGCGTATGCGTTTTTTCCTGAATATATTCAGGAAAAAACGCATACGCCCTTTTTGGCCAACCAAGCAAGCATGTTAAAGAAATCTGCACTACAATGAAGTCTCACTGCCCCCCGGTCAAAAGGGCCATCTGAAAAAAGTGTAAAATCCAGAAAGGCAGCACAGGCCATGGAGAACAGGGAGCCTTGTTATGCTGATGAGCGGGATGTAAATTGCCAACAGCCACTCTGGAGAAGTGTATGGTGTTTCCCGGAACACCGAAAAAACAAAGCTACGGAGCCTACGGCACTTCCACTTATGGTCTTATAGATCACGGAAATTAAAATCAAAAACACACAGCCACCCCAATGTGTCGGACGGCTCTGTTTACAAGAACCTCGTCTACGGTACAAGTTAAATATCCCAGAATGTGAAAAATGGATAAAGAAGTTGTGGTACGTACGTACAATGGAATATCACTCAGCAATGAAATCTATGTCATCAGGCCCGTCGCGGCATAATGAGTGGATTCAGGTACGATGATTCTAAGTGAAATAAGTCACACAGAAAATGAAACATCATAAGATATCACTAATACACGGAATGTAAACTTGGCTACACATGAACTGAATTACAAAACAGAACAGGGTCTCAAATTTAGAAAACCAACTTATGCTTGCTTAAGGGGAAAGGTGAGTTGGGGTGCTGCATAAAACCAGAGATAGAAATTAGCACAGATACCTTTCCATAAGCCAAATATGTAATAGTCAAGACCTACCCGTTGCTCAACGAAATGGACTAAACAAACCATATTCAACCCCTAGGAATACACCTGTGTAGTAAGAATCTTCAAACACTTGGATTTATATGTCTCTGTAAGAGAATGAAGCGTGTGTACAGCGGCATGAATGCAGCAGAGAAAATCCGATAAATCCCATTATCAAAATGAATTACACAAACAAAACCCAAGGACAGTGAAATAGAGAGCAATTCTTAAATAATTCATTCAGGGCTTGTGATGCAACCTGGATTTACCACATCTAAACCCAGAGCTGAGTGAGACATAAGTTTGGGCACTTCGGGCTGATAGCATTGGTGAAGTTCGATGAGCAAATGCAGACCCTTTGAAGTCATACTGCATGGTACCCATTCCATGGGTCCCAACTCTCCAGGTTTAAGGGATTCTTCCTTCAGCTAAAACATGCATGGGAAACCCACAGTATGGTGCACCGTGTGACCGGCAAACGTTTTCAAATGCATCTCAGTTTTCGTCCCCTTTTACTCAGGTTCACCATTCCAGACCCTTTACTAACACTCTCCCCACTTGGAGAGTCAGTGCTTTTAACTTCCTGTTTGGCACAGTTTGCAATTTCTGCGCAAGATGAACAGGAATAGGGAGAACCAATGAGAGACTAGCTGTAGGTGTCTGCACGGGCAAATTTAGTGCTCATTTCCCACCAGGAGGAGGAATTAACCAAAGGCTCAGCATGCCGTGCCTGAACCAGATTAGGGCCTGACAATCGTGCGGGTTTGCAGCCAGCTCACAAGATAGCGAGTTGAAGAAAGGAGCTCAGGGGCACTGTAACTCACAAACCTGCAGAGTAATAAATGACAGCTATCGTCCAAAAATATATTGAAGGAGGTCTGCAAAGACGACTTGTAAGCGGGACAGATTTGCAGGAAAACGATTTCAGGGGGTAGACGGCAATTGCATTTAAAGCATAGGAAAAGAGGCAGAAAGTCAACAATGATGCTCTTGGCCAAAAAGGGCGTATGCGTTTTTTCCTGAATATATTCAGGAAAAAACGCATACGCCCTTTTTGGCCAACCAAGCAAGCATGTTAAAGAAATCTGCACTACAATGAAGTCTCACTGCCCCCCGGTCAAAAGGGCCATCTGAAAAAAGTGTAAAATGCAGAAATGCAGCACAGGCCATGGAGAACAGGGAGCCTTGTTATGTTGATGGGCGGGATGTAAATTGCCAACAGCCACTCTGGACAAGTGTATGGTGTTTCCCGGAACACCGAAAAAACAAAGCAACGAAGCCTACGGCACTTCCACTTATGGTCCTATAGCTTAAGGAAATTAAAATCAAAAACACACAAACACCCCAAAGTTTCGGACGGCTCTGTTTACAAGAACCTCGTCTACGGTTCAAGTTAAATATCCCAGAATGTGAAAAATGGATAAAGTAGTAGTGGTACATACATACAATGGAAAATCACACAGCAATGAAATCTATGTCATCAGGCCCGTCGCGGCATAATGAGTGGATTCATGTTCAAAGATTCTAAGGGAAATAAGTCACACAGAAAATGAAACATCATAAGATATCACTACTACACGGAATGTAATCTTGGCTACACATGAACTGAATTACAAAACAGAACAGGGTCTCAAATTTAGAAAACCAACTTTTGCTTGCTTAAGGGGAAAGGTGAGTTGGGGTGCTGCATAAAACCAGAGATAGAAATTAGCACAGACACCTTCACATAAGCCAAATATGTAATAGTCAAGGCCTAACCTTTGCACAATGAAATGGACTAAATACCCCATATTCAACGCCTAGGAATACACCTGACTGGTAAGAATCTTCAAACCCATGGATTTATATGTCTCCGTTAGGGAATGAAGCGTGTGTACAGCAACATGAATGCAGCAGAGAAAATCCGATAAATCCCATTATCAAAATGAATTACAAAAACCAAACACAAGGACAGTGAAATAGAGAGCAATTCTTAAACAATTCATTCAGGCTTGTGATGCAACCTGGATTTACCACATCTACACCCAGAGCTGAGTGTGACATAAGGTTAGGCACTTCGGGCTATTGCACTGGTGAGGTTCAATGAGCAAATGCAGACCCTTTGAAGACATACTGCATGGTACCCATTCCATGGGTCCCAAATCTCCAGTTATAAGGGATTCTTCCTTCAGCTCAAAACATGCATGGGAAACCCACAGTATGGTGGACCGTGTGACCGGCAAACGTTTTCAAATGCATCTCAGTTTTCCTCCCCTTTTACTCGGGTTCACCATTCCAGACCCTTTACTCACACTCTCCCCACTTGGAGAGTCAGTGCCTTTAACCTCCTGTTGGGCACAGTTTGCAATTTCTGCGCAAGATGAACAGGAATAGGGAGAACCAATGAGAGACTAGCTGTAGGTGTCTGTACGGGCAAATTTAACGCTCATTTCCCACCAGGAAGAGGAATTAACCAAAGGTTCAGCATGCCCTGCTGGAACCAGATAAGGGCCTGAAGCAATCCTGCGGGTTTGCGGCCAGCTCACAAGTTAGCGAGATGAAGAAAGGAGCTCAGGGGCACTTTAACTCACAAACCTGCAGAGTTATAAATGACAGCTATCGTCCAAAAATATATTGAAGTATGTCTGCGAAGAGGACTTAGAATTTGGGCAGAAATTCAGGAAAACGATTTCAGGGGGTAGACTGGAATTGCACTTAAAGCCTAGGAAAAGACGGAGAACAGCGACAATGATGCACTTGGCCAAAAAGGGCGTATGCGTTTTTTCCTGAATATAATCAGGAAAAAACGCATATGCCCTTTTTGGCCAACCAAGCAAGCGTGTAAAGAAATCTGCACTAAAATGAAGTCTCTCTGCCCCCCGGTCAAAAGGGCCATCTGAAAAAAGTGTAAAATCCAGAAAGGCAGGACAGGCCATGGAGAAGAGGGAGCATTGTTATCCTGATGGTCGGCATGTGAATTGCCAACAGCCACTCTGGAGAAGTGTATGGTATTTCCTGAAACACATAAGAAAGAAAGCAACACAGCCTATGGCACTTCCACTTATGGTCCTATAGCTTAGGGAAATTAAAATCAAAACCACACAGGCACCCCAAAGTTTGGAACGGCTCTGTTTACAAGAACCTCGTCTACGGTACAAGTTAAATATCCCAGAGGGCGAAAAATGGATAAAGAAGTTGTGGTTCTTACGTACAATGGAATATCACTCAGCAATGAAATCTATGTCATCAGGCCCGTAGCGGCATAATGAGTGGATTCAGGTACGATGATTCTACGTGCAATAGGTCACACAGAAAAAGAAACATCATAAGATATCACTAATACACGGAATGTAAACTTGGCTACACATGAAATGAATTACAAAACAGAACAGTGTCTCAAATTTAGAAAACCAACTTATGCTTGCTTTTTGGGAAAGGTGAGTTCGGGTGCTGCATAAAAACAGAGATTGAAATTCGCACTGATACCGTTCCATAAGCCAAATATGTAATAGACAAGACCTACTGCTTGCTCAACGAAATGGGCTCAACACCCCATATTCAACGCCTAGGAATATACCTGCCTAGCAAGAGTCTTAAAACCCATGGATTTATATGTGTCCATAAGAGAATCCAGCGTGTGTTCAGTGGCCTAAAGGCAACAGTGAAAATCCGATAAATCACATTATCAAAATAAATTTCAAAAACAAAACACAATGACAGTGAAATAGAGAGCAATTCTTAAATAATTCACTCAGGGCTTCTGATGCAACCTGGATTTACCACATGTACACCCAGTGCTGGGGAGACATAAGGCCGGACACTTCGCCCAGATAGTATTGTTGAGGTTCGGTGAGCAATTGCAGACCCTTTGAAGTCATACTGCATGGTACCCATTCCAAGGGTCCCAACTCTCCAGGTTTAAGGGATTCTTCCTTCCGCTACATCATGTATGGGAAACCCAGAGTATGGTCCACCATGTGATTGGGAAACGTTTTCAAATGCATCTCAGTTTTCGTCCCTTTATACTCGGGTTCACCATTCCAGATGCTTAACTAACACTCTCCCCACTTGGAGAGTCAGTGCCTTTAACCTCCTGTTTGTCACAGTTTGCAATTTCTGCGCAAGATGAACAGGAATAGGGAGAACCAATGAGAGACTAGCTGTAGGTGTCTGCACGGGCAATTTAATGCTCATTTCTCACCAGGAAGTGGAATTAACCAAAGGCTCAGAATGCCGTGCCGGAACCAGATTAGGGCCTGAAGCAATACTGCGGGTGTGCAGGCAGCTCACAAGATAGCGAGTTGAACAAAGGAGCTCAGGGGCACTGTAATTCACAAACCTGCAGAGTTATAAATGACAGCTATCGTCCAAAAATATATTGAAGGAAGGCTGCGAAGAGGACTTGAAAGCGGGGCAGAATTCCAGGAAAACGATTTCAGGAGGTAGACGGGAAATGCACTGAAAGCATAGGAGAAGAGGCAGAACATCGACAATGATGCACTTGTTCAAAAAGTGCATATGCGTTTTTTCCAAGGCCCTCCTTAAAGAGAGTAGGGGGCTCCCAGCATGCTTCAGTGGCCAACAGAGGGCCCACATCGCCAAGGTGACGTGAGCCAGCCAGGCAGGAGTGACCTCACATCAGAGGGCCCACCTCACAGAAGGGTAAGGGACCCAGCCATTATCAGACTCTCACCAGAGGGCCCACATCAGCAAGGGGCTGGGAACCAGGCAGGAGTGTCTTCACACCCGTGGGGCCACATCATCGCAAGTTGAGGTACCCAGCACATGTGGCCTCAAACCAGAGGACCCACATCTCCATGGGTCTCGGAGCGAGGCAGGCAGGATGAACCTCAAAACACGTGGCCCATTGTATAAAAAAGGTGAGGAATCCAGCAGTTGGAACATCCCAGCAGGCGGCCCAGAGCACCGAGGCTATGGGATCCAGGCAATGATGAACTCACAACAGAGGGCCCTCATCATGAAACTGTGAGCAACCTAGCCATTGTGACCTCAGAGCACAAGGCCCACATCCCCATGGGGAAGCGAACCAAGCAGGAGTGTCATCGCACCAGTGGGCACACATCAGAAAATGTGGGGAGCCCAGCAGTTAGGGCCTGATGCCAGAGGGCCCTCATCACTGAGGAGAGGAGGCTACCAGCAGGCTCCAACTGCTACAAGAGGGCCAACGTCGCCAATGCGGGGTGTGCCAGCCAGGCAGGAGTGACCTCAGAGCAGAGGGCCAACCTCAAAAAAGTGTGAGGAACCCAAAGAGGATTAGACTCTCACCAGAGGGCCCACATCACCAAGAGGATCAGAACCAGGCAGGACTCTCTTCACACCAGGGTGACCACATCATAGAAAGGTGAGGAACCCAGCACATGTGGCCTAAACCAGAAGACCCACATCTCCAAGGGGCTCGGAGTGAGGCATGCAGGAGTAGCCTCACAACACAGGGCCCATAGAATAAAAAAGCTGAGGAATCCTGCAGTGGGAACCTCCCAGCAGGCGGCCCAGAGCACCGAGTCTATGCGATCCAGGCTGCAGTGAACTCACAGCAGAGGGCCCATATCATGAAACTGTGAGCAACCCAGCCATTGGGACCTCACAGCAGAAGGCCCACATCCCCATGGGGTTGGGAACATGGCAAGAGTGTCCTCGCACCACTTAGCACGTATCAGAAAAAGTGGGTACCCAGCAGTTACGGCCTGACGCTAGAGAGCCCTCATCACCGAGGGGAGGTGGCTCCCAGCAGGCTCCAACTGCCACAAGAGGGCCGATGTCGCCAAGGCGGGGTGTGCCAGCCAGTCAGTAGTGACCTCACAGCAGAGGGCCCACCTCACAGAAGGGTGAGGAACCCAGCCAGGATCAGACTCTCACCAGAGGGCCCACATCACCAAGGGGATAGAAACCAGGCAGGAGTGTCCTCACACCAGCGGGGCCACATCATCGAAAGGTGAGGGACCCAGCACACGTGGCCTCAAACCAGAGGACACACATCACCAAGGGGCTGGGAGTGAGTCAGGCAGGAGGAGTCTCCAAACAGAGGGCCCATAGAAGAGAAAAGGTGAGGAATCCCGCAGTTGGAACCTCCCCGCAGGCGGCCAGGAGCAGCGAGGCTATGGGATCCAGGCCGGAGTGAACTCACACCAGAGGGCCCTCATCATGAAACTGAGCCACCCACCGTTGGGACCTCAGAGCAGAAGGCCCATATTCCCATGGGGTTGGAAACCTGGCAGGAGTGTACTCACACCACAGGGCGCACATCAGAAAATTTTGGGAGCCCAGGAGTTAGAGCCTGACGCCAGAGGGCCCTCATTACCGAGGGGAGGAGACTCCCAGCAGGCACCAACTCCCACCTGAGGGCCCACGTCGCCAAGGTGACGTGTGCCAGTCAGGCAGGAGTGACCTCACAGCAGAGGGCCTACCTCACAGAAGGGTGAGGAAACCAGCCAGGATAAGACTCTCACCAGAGAGCCCACATCACCAAGGGGACCGGAACAAGGCAGGAGTGTCCTCACACCAGTGTGGCCACATTATAGAAAGGTGACGAACCCAGCACATGTGGCCTAAACCAGAGGACCCACATTTCCAAGGTGCTCCGAGTGAGGCAGGCAGGAGTAGCCTAACAACACAGGGCCCACAGAATAAAAAATGTGAGGAATCCAGCAGTTGGAACCCCCCAGCAGGTGGCCCAGAGTACGGAGCCTATGTGATCCAGGCCACAGTGAACTCACAGCAGAGGGCTCACATCATGACACTGTGAGCAACCCAGCTGGTGGGACCTCAGAGCAGAAGGCCCACATCCCCATGGGGATGGGAACGTGGCAGGAGTGTACTCGCACGACAGGGCACATATCAGAAAATTTTGGGAGCCCATGAGTTAGGGCCTGACGCCAGAGGGCCCTCATTACCGAGGGGAGGAGACTCCCAGCAGGCACCAACTCCCAACTGAGGACCCACATCGCCAAGGTGATGTGTGCCAGCCAGGCAGGAGTGACCTCACAGCAGAGGGCCCACCTCCCAGAAGGGTGAGGAATCCAGCCAGGATCAGACTCTCACCAGAGGGCCCCCATCACCAAGGGGATGGGAACCAGGCAGGAGTGTCCTCACACCAGTGGGGCCACATCAATAAAGGTGAGGAAACCGGCACATGTGGCCTCAAACCAGAGGACCCACATCACAAAGGGGCTGGGAGTGAGTCAGGAAGGAGGAGCATGAAAACACAGGACCCAAAGAATAAAAATGGTAAGGAATCCAGCAGTAGGAACCTCCCAGCAGGCGGCTCAGAGCACAGAGTCTATGGGATCTAGGCCTGAGTGAACTAACACCAGAGAGCCAACATCCTGAAACTGTGAACAACACAGGTGTTGGGACCATAGAGCAGAAGGCACATGGGGATGGGAACCTGGCAGGAGTGCCCTCACACCACTTAGCACGTATCAGAAAATGTGGGTAACCAGCAGTTAGGGCCTGATGCCAGAGGGCCTCATCACTGAGGGGAGGAGGCTCCCAGCGGGCTCCAACTGCCACCAGAGGGCCGACGTCGCCAAGGCGGGGTGTGTCAGCCAGGCAGGAGTGACCTCAGAGAAGAGGGCCCACCTCACAGAAGTGTGAGGAGCCCAACCAGGATCAGACTCTCACTGGAGGGCTCACATCACCAAGGGGATGGGAACCAGGCAGGAGTGTCCGCACACCAGTGGGGCCACATCTGCGAAAGGTGAGGAACCCAGCACATGTGGCCTCAAACCAGAGGACACACATCACCAAGGGGCTGGGAGTGAGGCAGGTGTCTGGAGGGGCACATTTAACTCTAATTTCCCACCAGGAAGAGGAATTAACCAAAGGCTCAGAGTGCCGTGCGGGACCCTGATTACGGCCTGAAGCAAACCTGCGGTTCTGTGGCCAGCTTTCAAGGAAACGAGTTAAGAAAGGAAACCACAGGCACTGTAATTCACAAACCTGCAGAGTTATAAATGACAGCTATTGGCAAAAATATATTGAAGTAAGTCTGCACAGAGGACTTGAAAACGAGGCAGAATTGCAGGAATCATATTTCAGGAGGTAGATTGGAATTGCATTTAAAGCATGTGAAAAGCGGCAGATCTTTGACAGTGATGCACTTGGACAAAAAGTGCGTATACATTTTTTCCTGAATATATTCAGGAAAAAACGCATATGCCCTTTGTGGCCAACCAAGAATTCGAGCAATGGAAATCCGCACTACAATGAACTCTCATTTCCCATTCGTCAAAAGAGTCATCTGAAAAAAGTGTAAAACCCAGAAACACAGGACAGGCCATGGAGAACAGGGAGCCTTGTTATGCTGATGGACGGGATGTAAATTGCCAACAGACACTCTGGTGATGTTTATGGTGTATGCTGAAACATCTAAAAAACAAAGCTACAGAGCCTAGGGCACTTCCACTTTTGGCCCTATAGCTTAGGAAAATTAAAATCAACAAGACACAGCCAACACAATATCCAGGGCTGCTGTGTTTACAAGAACCTTGAGTCCAGTACAAATTAAATATCCCAGAAAGAAAAAAATGGATAAAGGAGTTGTCCTACTTACGTACAACGGAATATCACTCAGCAATGAAATCAATGTCATCAGGCCTGTAGCAGCAAATTGAGTGGATTTAAGTATGATGATTCTAAGAGAAATATGTCACACAGAGAAACATAATTATCATAAGATATCACAAATAGAGGGAGTGTAAACTTGGCTACACATAAACTGAATTACAAAACCGAACAGAGTCTCACATTTAGATAAAAACTTATGCTTGCTTAACGGGAAAGTTGAGTTGGGGTGCTGTATAAAACCAGAGATTGAAATGAGCACACATACCGTTCCATAAGCCAAATATGTAATAGACAAGACCTACTCTTTGCTCAACGAAATAGACTAATCCATGGTGTATCACCTCACACCTGTTAGAATGGGCATCATCAGAAAATCTACAAACAACAAATGCTGGAAAGGGTGCGGAGATAAGGAAACCTCTTCCACTATTGTTGGGAATGTAAATTGATGCAGTCACTGTGGAGAACATTATGGAGTTTCTTATAAAACTAAGAATAGAATTACCATATAATACAGCAATCCCACTACTGGGCATATACCCAGACAAAACCATAAAACGAAAAGAGACATTCACCGCAATGTTCATTGCATCACTATTTACAATATCCAGGTAATGGAAGCAAACTAAATGCCCACAGACAGACGAATGCATAAAGATGAGGTACATATATAAAATGGAATATTACTAAGCCATAAAAAGGAATGAAATTGGGTCATTTGTAGAGACGTTGATGGATCTAGAGACTGTCATACAGAGTGAAGTAAGTCAGAAAGAGAAAAACAAATCCTGTATATAAATGCATATATGTGGAACCTAGAAAAGTTGTACAGATGAACCGTTTTGCAAGGCAGAAATAGAGCAACAGATGTAGACAACAAACGTATGGACACCAAGGGGGGAAAGCTGTTAGGGGGGTGGTGGTGGGAGGAGTTGAGAGATTGGGATTGGCATGTATACATTTCTATGTATAAATAGGTAACCAAAAAGAACCTGCTGTATAAAAAAATAAAATAAAATTCAAAATTACAAAAAGTAAAACAGAAAAAATATTCTTCCCTTCATATACATGTATTTATATGAATAAATTATTTCCATGCTTATATCTGTAAATACAAAAAAGAGGAATAAATTCTACCTTGAACCAAAAACGAAAAAAAGAAAAAAAAACAGAACCCACCAGTTACACAGAGGAAAACCGTATCAGGGCCCTTGCTCCAGTTGTAAACAATTCTGAAGTTGGTCAGTGGTGGGGAATCATCTCCCATTCAGCCAGCATGCCCCATACAACAAGCGTCCTCATTGCAAAGCTGGGGGCCCGTGCCGAGGCATCTGTGAGTAAACGTGGGCCGAGCCCCAGGCCAGCTGCTGCTGAAATGTTCCCACCCTTCCCAGGTAAAACACCTGAATATGTACAAGGACTTGAAAGCCTAGAGGAAGGGCCATGGAGCCACATGAGCGACAGCATGCCAGCCGACTTGGTGCCTGCAGGCCAGACAGGATGGTCCTGGCCCTGGGTGCTCTTCTGGAAGCTTTCCATTTCCCTGCCTGAGATACCCCTCCTGTCCCGGCCCCCACTGCTTTCTTCCTTACTCACCTCTGCCCAGGGAGAAATTCCAGCGGCAGGTATGGGTGGCACATCCTCTTCTTTAGCAGGTGGCATCTTGGCAACTGCTGCAGAAAGTCCAGCAGAGCCCCACTCACACTGGGCAACCCACAAAGCCGTGGCCTCTCACTCCCTCCCACCAGTCCAGCCCCGAGACTGCTGACAGGGCAGAAAATGGCGTCAGGCACAGCTGCAGGTGCTCTTGCTGCCTGGAGCGGTGTTTATATTGATCTCAACCCAGGCACACCTGGGGAGGGATGGCCGGCATGGTCAGGCTTCCCAGGCCAGCCAATAATCACCCCTCAGGGGCTCACAGTTGCAGAAACTGGAACTTGCTGAATCGGCCAGGTCCAAGGAACAGGTGTGGGCTCCTGAGAGTCAGGATAGACAAGGGGCTGCAGCTCTGGCTTGTTTTCTAATTATATTATCTGGCCCATGAGTGGGAGACAACTTCAAGAAAACCATCTCCTAATGAGAAGTACCCAGGAGTCAGGGAGAGCAGGGGTGGGTGGTGGGTGGAGACAGAGGCCTGGTGCCCCGGGTGCAGTGGAAATCTCTGGAAGACCAGGTGGAGGGAGGCCACACAGAGTGATGCCCAGGGTCACAGACCTGTCGGAGCTGCTGTTTGTTAGTTCAAGTCCTGCTCTGAGGTGCTCTGTGTCAGATCTGAGTGACAGGTGAGCTGGGAGTGCTCTGCAATGAGGGCGATGTGCATGGTTCCTGTGTGCCCAGCCCTGCCACGGTACCTGAAAGGGTAGCTCTGTATCCTGGGAGGGGCCTGACCACGAGAGCCCCATGGGCTGCAGGGGAACCTGCCCAGGGAACCCCATATCCTGGGAGGGGCCTGAACACGAGAGCCCCGTGGGCTGGGGTGGGGGTGGGGTACCTGCCCAGGTGAGCTCCATATCCTGGGATTGGCCTGACCTTGAGAGCCCCATGGGCAGCTGGAGTCCTGGTAAAAGATGTCAGGACAGTCAGTGAACCACCGAGGATATACCTCCAGTAGTTCCTAAACCCTACACCCTGCTGGTCATTCTACTAACCACCAGGACATGGTATTCTGTATTAGTCTTCAATGAAGCCTTCTTTTGTATTCTATTAGTCCCAGAGTCACAAGAAATTTTGGCTTGTGAGTGGCAGGACTCAACATACAACTAAAACAATACTTCCGGGCCGTGTTGCCCCAAGGGTTCAAAAATTCCCACACCATCTTTGGGGAAAGCTCAGCTAAAGACCTAAAAGTTCTACCTCTGGAAAAGGAAACACTCCTTCAATATGCAGACGACATTCTGATCGCCAGCCCTACTAAGGAGACCTCTGAACTACCAAGCCAATAAAGGATACAAGTTGTCCAAGAAAAAGCTCAAATATCACAGACTATGGTGACCTGCGTGGGCTGCATTCTCACAGAAGGTCGGAGAAGCCCATCCCAGGAAAGGGAAGAAACAATTTACAGCCTTACCCATTTCTAAAACTAGAAGACAGCTTAGGGGTTCCTGGGGAGGCCAGGGTTTGCTGCTTCTGGATCCCTAACTACAGTCTACTAGCTGGGCCTCTATATGAAACACTGAAAGAAAAAGATGATGATCCTTTTGAATAGAATCCAGAAGTGGCCTTTCAAGAATGGAAAGAGCAGTCAATTCAGACCCTTGCCCTGGAACTCCCTAATTTAGCTAAACCCTTTGACCTTTACATTCCTAGTGAAATTTGAATGGCCATTGGAGTATTAGTGCAAAACCTGGGACCACTTGAAATGGAACAATGCAAGAATGCCATCCAGGTAGGATAAACTACGGTCACCAAGGGGCTTGGCCCACCGCCACATCTGGCCAAGATACTGGCAGTATCTGAAAACCTGGAAATCAGCAGCCCAAAAGGCCACCTCCCTCCTAAGGGAAAAGGACCCCACGTGGTGATCCTAACCCCCAACCATGCCCTGAAGTTGCAGGGTTTGCTCCGTGGGCACACTGACCTTGAGTGAGGAGGTCCTCCAACTCCAACCTCCAGAGAGATAACTGGGGCAAAGTGGCACCATGACGACTCATGTGACCATCACTTGACCTGGAGTTTCTCTCATAAAACAACAAGAGTGTGTCCCAAAAGAGTAGACTACTGCTTGCAGGACTTACTGCACCCAGAGGGGAGGTAATAATCTTGGCAGGGGAACCGTATATCACGCTGTCACCATAGAAAAGCCTACAGACACTGTGATGATGGTGGCCAATAAGACCGGCTGGACTCCTGTTTACTTCAAAAGGCTGTTGACTCAGTGGCCATCATGGTCCTTCATCACCACTGACCCTGGACTGTCTGGGAGTTGAGCAGTCAGGGTGCTGACACCTGGTGCTGTTTTTACGTTAATTCAGGGGCCTAACTGAAGAAAGCACAGACTACTGGTCAGAGCATCTAGGCTGGCAGAAACGGTCAGCCTAAGGTGGCTGAACAAATGTGCGGCGGGGTGAAACTGGACCTCACAGCGTCACTGCACATCTCCTTCCTGGACCCTTAAAGGTCATTAGAATCTATAACACTACCAATACTTGTGCTCAGGCGGACGAGCAGGGAGGCAGGAGGCCTGCGGACAATCAACGTCACCTGGAGGCTGCTGGGGAGAAGTTCAGACCCTCTCCCACGGGTATGAGGGCTCCTAACTCAGCACTCAGCAGTTACAGATGAAGGGTCTGCACCCTCAGCACTCTAAGAATGAGGAAGGGGACAAAATGCAGAAGAGGGGTTTGTCCCAGGCAAAGCCCCTTAAAAATCCCTGGGAGATAAAAATAGAATCTGGGCAATAAAATAAAGTCTAACCTTTTTTATCCTTTGTGCTTTGTCTAATTTCACGTGCTCCTAGGGTCCCGCATACAGAGGTTCAACAGCCGGCACTTCAGACCAGATTTCCTAGTGCAGAATGGCTGGGTCGACACTTCAGCTCCTGGAGCACAGTGCAGACTCCGCGATATAGAGCCTGAGCTGCAGCCAACCGGGCCCTCGAGAGCTCCGCCCCCTCCCTCCCACTGACTCTGACAGGATCTCTACACAGCAGCCCAGCCCACAGCCCACGGGGTAGCACATGCTCTCACCTCTGCATTCTCTGATCAAAATATAAAGTTTCCTTTGCTTCTGAACCAAACTCAGTCTCGATCTGTTGGCTCCAATGACACTGGGCAGGGGGACACTTGTTGGGGTCCACTCTGGAGGATCAGTAACAGAAATTGAGAACATTGTAACTTCAATGAACAGATGTGTGAGCCAAACTGTAATTAACATAGAACAGTGTATAAGGCTCGGGTAAAATAAGATGTTTCTAACACTTCCATTTGATATTTCCATCACTTTATTATAAGCAAGTTCAGTGAAAGGTTTGTCTTATTTGTCAGGTCAATACTAGAGAAACGAAGTGATTTCTTTCCAAGGATGTACATCTAATAATCTTGGTTAAAGCTTCAATCTTGTTTTAAATGCTTTTCCATTGACAATGATACCTCTCTTTCAGCTCCCCCATTTCTGAGAAGTATAAAATCTTATAATTTATTATTACCAAAGGGGAAAGGTGGGAGGAGGGATAAATTAACAGTTTGGGATTAACACATACACACTGGTATGTATAAAATCGATCATTAACAAGGAACTACTGTACAGCACAGGGAACTACACTCAATATTTTGCAATAACCTATAAGGGGAAATAATCTGAAAAAAGAATAGATATTTTTATTGACATCATCTATTAATGACAGTTAAAATGGAACCTAAGGGAAGCCGGTGGTGAGTGCTTCTGACCCTGAAGACTTCAATCATCTAAAGTTTGGACTCTGCCTACTTCCCAAGGCCCTTAATGAACCTATGTGTAGCCGTAGCTTAAAAAATTCCCCAGTTTGGGTTGTGGAGAGACACTGATTTTGAAAAAGCCCTGGTGTTCTCCTCACATGAATGGGACACTTCCTACAGCTAAAATATGCCTGTCACACCCAGAAGATGGTATACCGTCTGATCGGGAAGAGTTTGGAAAAGGCATCTCATCTCCTCATCTCCTGGTGCTCGGGTTCACCCCTCCAGCGTCTTTACGAACAGTCTCCCCACTTGGAGATGTCAGCACTGTCAACATCCTGTTGCATACAGTTTGGAATTTGTCCAGAGGATGAAGCAGAAGGAGGAGGAACAATGAGAGACAAGTCCTAGGTGTTCGGACAGGCACATGTCACTCTAATTTCCAATCAGGAAGACGAATTGACTAAAAGCTAGGGTTGCCCATGGAAACAGAATAGGGCTTGAGGAAATCCCGCTGCTTTGTGGCCAGTTCCCATAAACACAAGTTGAAAAATGGAACTCAGGGACACTAAAATTCACGAAACTGCAGAGTTGAAAATATCTCTCACTGAAAAATGTCTTGAGGAAAGTCAGAGAAAAGGACTTGTAAGCAACGGAGAATGGCAGGAAAGGGATTGGAAGAGGTAGAAAGGACTCGCCATTAAGCACAAGAAAAGGGGCTGAACATTGCCAACATTGCAGTTGGCCAAAAAGGGTGTATGCGTCTTTTTCTGTATATATTCAAGAAAAGGGCATACACTTTTTTAGCCAACCAAACAGGTGCGCACTGGAAATCAGTACTACAAAACATATCACTTCGCATCAGTCAGAAGAGCCTTCCTCATAAAGTGTAAACACCAGAAATGCAGGACAGGGCAAGGAGAAAAGGGAGCCCTGTGAGGCTTATAGTGGAAATGTATATTGCCAATGGTCACTCTTGAGAAGTGTATTGTGTTTACTAAAGCATCTAAAAAATGAGCTACAGAGCACAGGGCACTTGCACTCATGGACGTATATCTTGGGAAAGACAAAAATGGAGAGGACACAGGCACCCCAATGTTTACCGCCTCTCTGTTTAAAATATCCTCGACTAGGATATAATTTATATGTCTCTGGAGGGAAAAAATGGATAGAGGTGTGGCACTTATGTAGAGTGGAATATTACTCAGCCTGAAAATCAGTGAAATATAGCCAGTTGTAACAACCCCAGAGTAGTTACGTATGATCATTCAAAGTCACATAATTCAAAAAGAAAAAGACAAACAATATTACTAATACATGGAATGTAAACGTGGCTACAAAGTACCTGAATTACAAAACAGAATGGGGCCTCAAATTTAGAAGACCAACTTATGTTTGCTTAAGGAAAAAGGAGAGTTGGGGAGCTGCATAAAACCAGAGATTGAAATTAGCACAGATACCGTTCCATAAGCCAAATATGTAATAGAAAAAACCTACTCCGTGGTCAACAAAATGGGCTCAACACGCCATATTCAACACCTACGAATACACCTGACTAGTAAGAATCTTCAAACTCATGGATTTATATGTCTCCGGAAGAGAATCAAGCGAGAGTACAGCGGCATGAACGGAGCAGTGAAAATGCGATAAATCCCATTATCAAAATAAATTACAAAAACAAAACACAATGAGAGTGAAATAGAGAGCAATTCTTAAATAATTCATTCAGGGCTTGTGATGCAACCTGGATTTACCACATCTACACCCAGAGCTGAGTGAGACATAAGGTTGGGCACTTCGGGCTGATAGCATTGTTGAGGTTCAATGAGCAAATGCAGACCCTTTGAAGTCATACTGCATGGTACCCATTCCATGGGTCCCAACTCTCCAGGTTTAAGGGATTCTTTCTTCAGCTAAAACATGCATGGGAAACCCACAGTATGGTGCACCGTGTGACCAGCAAAGGTTTTCAAATGCATCTCAGTTTTCGTACCCTTTTACTCGGGTTCACCATTCCAGAAACCTTACTAACACTCTCCCCACTTGGAGAGTCAGTGCCTTTAACCTCCTGTTTGGCACAGTTTGCAATTTCTGCGCAAGATGAACAGGAATAGGGAGAACCAATGAGAGACTAGCAGTAAGTGTCTGCACGGGCAAATTTAATGCTCATTTCCCACCAGGAAGAGGAATTAACCAAAGGATCAGCATGCCGTGCTGGAACCAGATTAGGGCCTGAAGCAATCCTGCGGGTTTGCGCCCAGCTCACAAGTTGCGAGTTGAAGAATGGAGCTCAGGGGCACTGTAACTCACAAACATGCAGAGTTATAAATGACAGCTATCGTCCAAAAATATATTGAAGGAAGACTGCGAATACGACTTGTAAGCAGGGCAGAATTGCAGGAAATCGATTTCAGGGGGTACACGGGAATTGCATTTAAAGCATAGGAAAAGAGGCAGAACGTCGACAATGATGCTCTTGGCCAAAAAGGGTGTATGCGTTTTTTCCTGAATTTATTCAGGAAAAAAAGCATATGCGCTTTTTGGCCAACCAAGCAAGCATGTTAAAGAAATCTGCACTACAATGAAGTCTCACTGCCCCCAGGTCAAAAGGGACATCTGAAACAAGTGTAAAATCCACAAAGACAGGACAGGGCAAGGAGAACAGACAGCCTTGTTATGCTGATGGTCGGGATGTAAATTGCCAACAGCCACTCTGGAGAAGTGTATGGTGTTTCCTGGAACCCCTGAAAAACAAAGCAACGGAGCCTACGGCACTTCCACTTATGGTCCTATAGCTTAGGGAAATTAAAATCAAAAACACACAGCCACCCCAAAGTGTCGGACGGCTCTGTTTACAAGAACCTCGTCTACGGTACAAGTTAAATATCCCAGAATGTGAAAAATGGATAAAGAAGTTGTGGTACGTACGTACAATGGAATATCACTCAGCAATGAAATCTATGTCATCAGGCCCGTCGCGGCATAATGAGTGGATTCAGGTACGATGATTCTAAGTGAAATAAGTCACACAGAAAATAAAACATCATAAGATATCACTAATACACGTAATGTAAACTTGGCTACACATGAACTGAATTACAAAACAGAACAGGGTCTCAAATTTAGAAAACCAACTTATGTTTGCTTAAGGGGAAAGGTGAGTTGGGGTGCTGCATAAAACCAGAGATAGAAATTAGCACAGATACCTTTCCATAAGCCAAATATGTAATAGTCAAGACCTACCCCTTGCTCAACGAAATGGACTAAACACCCCATATTCAACGCCTAGGAATACACCTGACTAGTAAGAATCTTCAAACCCATGGATTTATATGTCTCCGTAAGAGAATGAAGCGTGTGTACAGCGGCATGAATGCAGCAGAGAAAATCCGATAAATCCCATTATCAAAATGAATTACACAAACAAAACCCAAGGACAGTGAAATAGAGAGCAATTCTTAAATAATTCATTCAGGGCTTGTGATGCAACCTGGATTTACCACATCTACACCCAGAGCTGAGTGAGACATAAGGTTGGGCACTTCTGGCTGATAGCATTGGTGAGGTTCGATGAGCAAATGCAGACCCTTTGAAGTCATACAGCATGGTACCCATTCCATGTGTCCCAACTCTCCAAGTTTAAGGGATTCTTCCTTCAGCTAAAACATGCATGGGAAACCACAGTATGGTGCACCGTGTGACTGGCAAACGTTTTCAAATGCATCTCAGTTTTCGTCCCCTTTTACTCGGGTTCACCATTCCAGACCCTTTACGAACACTCTCCCCACTTGGAGAGTCAGTGCCTCTAACCTCCTTTTGGGCAGAGTTTGCAATTTCTGTGCAAGATGAAAAGGAAGAGGGAGAACGAATGAGAGACTAGCTCTAGGTGTCTGCACGGGCAAATTTAACCCTCATTTCCCACCAGGAAGAGGAATTAACCAAAGGCTCAGCATGCCGTGCCGGAACCAGATTAGGGCCTGAAGCAATCCTGTGGGTTTGCGGCCAGCTCACAAGATAGCGAGTTGAAGAAAGGAGCTCAGGGGCACTGTAACTCACAAACCTGCAGAGTTATAAATGACAGCTATCGTCCAAAAATATATTGAAGGAAGGCTGAGAAGACGACGTGTAAGCGGGACAGATTTGCAGGAAAACGATTTCAGGGGGTAGACTGGAATTGCATTTAAAGCATAGGAAAAGAGGCAGAACGTCGACAATGATGCTCTTGGCCAAAAAGGGCGTATGCGTTTTTTCCTGAATATATTCAGGAAAAAACGCATACGCCCTGTTTGGCCAACCAAGCAAGCATGTTAAAGAAATCTGCACTACAATGAAGTCTCACTGCCCCCCGGTCAAAAGGGCCATCTGAAAAAAGTGTAAAATCCAGAAAGGCAACACAGGCCACTGAGAACAGGGAGCCTTGTTATGCTGATGGGCGGGATGTAAATTGCCAACAGCCACTCTGGAGAAGTGTATGGTGTTTCCCGGACCACCGAAAAAACAAAGCTACGGAGCCTACGTCACTTCCACTTATGGTCCTATAGCTTAGGGAAATTAAAATGAAAAACACACAGCCACCCCAAAGTGTCGGACGGCTCTGTTTACAAGAACCTCGTCTACGGTACAAGTTAAATATCCCAGAATGTGAAAAATGGATAAAGAAGTTGTGGTACGTACGTACAATGGAATATCACTCAGCAATGAAATCTATGTCATCAGGCCCGTCGCGGCATAATGAGTGGATTCAGGTACGATGATTCTAAGTGAAATAAGTCACACAGAAAATGAAACATCATAAGATATCACTACTACACGGAATGTAAACTTGGCTACACATGAGCTGAATTACAAAACAGAACAGGGTCTCAAATTTAGAAAACCAACTTATGCTTGCTTAAGGGGAAAGGTGAGTTGGGGTGCTGCATAAAACCAGAGATAGAAATTAGCACAGATACCTTTCCATAAGCCAAATATGTAATAGTCAAGACCTACCCCTTGCTCAACGAAATGGACTAAACACCCCATATTCAACGCCTAGGAATACACCTGAATAGTAAGAATCTTCAAACCCATGGATTTATATGTCTCCGTAAGAGAATGAAGCGTGTGTACAGCGGCATGAATGCAGCAGAGAAAATCCGATAAATCCCATTATCAAAATGAATTACAGAAACAAAACCCAAGGAGAGTGAAATAGAGAGCAATTCTTAAATAATTCATTCAGGGCTTGTGATGCAACCTGGATTTACCACATGTACACCCAGAGCTGAGTGAGACATAAGGTTGGGCACTTCTGGCTGATAGCATTGGTGAGGTTCGATGAGCAAATGCAGACCCTTTGAAGTCATACAGCATGGTACCCATTCCATGGGTCCCAACTCTCCAAGTTTAAGGGATTCTTCCTTCAGCTAAAACATGCATGGGAAACCCACAGTATGGTGCAACGTGTGACTGGCAAACGTTTTCAAATGCATCTCAGTTTTCGTCCCCTTTTACTCGGGTTCACCATTCCAGACCCTTTACGAACACTCTCCCCACTTGGAGAGTCAGTGCCTTTAATCTCCTGTTGGGCACAGTTTGCAATTTCTGCGCAAGATGAAAAGGAATAGGGAGAACGAATGAGAGACTAGCTCTAGGTGTCTGCACGGGCAAATTTAACGCTCATTTCCCACCAGGAAGAGGAATTAACCAAAGGCTCAGCATGCCGTGCCGGAACCAGATTAGGGCCTGAGGCAATCCTGTGGGTTTGCGGCCAGCTCACAAGATAGCGAGTTGAAGAAATGAGCTCAGGGGCACTGTAACTCACAAACTTGCAGAGTTATAAATGACAGCTATCGTCCAAAAATATATTGAAGGAAGGCTGCGAAGACGACTTGTAAGTGGGGCAGAATTGCAGGAAAACGATTTCAGGGGGTAGACGGGAATTGCATTTAAAGCATAGGAAAAGAGGCAGAACGTCGACAATGATGCTCTTGGCCAAAAAGGGCGTATGCGTTTTTTCCTGAATATATTCAGGAAAAAACGCATACGCCCTTTTTGGCCAACCAAGCAAGCATGTTAAAGAAATCTGCACTACAATGAAGTCTCACTGCCCCCCGGTCAAAAGGGCCATCTGAAAAAAGTGTAAAATCCAGAAAGGCAGCACAGGCCATGGAGAACAGGGAGCCTTGTTATGCTGATGGGCGGGATGTAAATTGCCAACAGCCACTCTGGAGAAGTGTATGGTGTTTCCCGGAACACCGAAAAAACAAAGCTACGGAGCCTACGGCACTTCCACTTATGGTCCTATAGCTTAGGGAAATTAAAATCAAAAACACACAGCCACCCCAATGTGTCGGACGGCTCTGTTTACAAGAACCTCGTCTACGGTACAAGTTAAATATCCCAGAATGTGAAAAATGGATAAAGAAGTTGTGGTACGTACGTACAATGGAATATCACTCAGCAATGAAATCTATGTCATCAGGCCCGTCGCGGCATAATGAGTGGATTCAGGTACGATGATTCTAAGTGAGATAAGTCACACAGAAAATGAAACATCATAAGTTATCACTAATACACGGAATGTAAACTTGGCTACACATGAACTGAATTACAAAACAGAACAGGGTCTCAAATTTAGAAAACCAACTTATGCTTGCTTAAGGGGAAAGGTGAGTTGGGGTGCTGCATAAAACCAGAGATAGAAATTAGCACAGATACATTTCCATAAGCCAAATATGTAATAGTCAAGACCTACCCCTTGCTCAACGAAATGGACTAAACACACCATATTCAACCCCTAGGAATACACCTGTGTAGTAAGAATCTTCAAACACTTGGATTTATATGTCTCCGTAAGAGAATCAAGCGTGTGTACAGCTGCATGAAGGCAGCAGAGAAAATCCGATAAATCCCATTATCAAAATGAATTACACAAACAAAACCCAAGGACAGTGAAATAGAGAGCAATTCTTAAATAATTCATTCAGGGCTTGTGATGCACCCTGGATTTACCACATCTAAACCCAGAGCTGAGTGAGACATAAGTTTGGGCACTTCGGGCTGATAGCATTGGTGAAGTTCGATGAGCAAATGCAGACCATTTGAAGTCATACTGCATGGTACCCATTCCATGGGTCCCAACTCTCCAGGTTTAAGGGATTCTTCCTTCAGCTAAAACATGCATGGGAAACCCACAGTATGGTGCACCGTGTGACCGGCAAACGTTTTCAAATGCATCTCAGTTTTCGTCCCCTTTTACTCGGGTTCACCATTCCAGACCCTTTACGAACACTCTCCCCACTTGGAGAGTCAGTGCCTCTAACCTCCTTTTGGGCAGAGTTTGCAATTTCTGCGCAAGATGAAAAGGAAGAGGGAGAACGAATGAGAGACTAGCTGTAGGTGTCTGCACGGGCAAATTTAGTGCTCATTTCCCACCAGGAGGAGGAATTAACCAAAGGCTCAGCATGCCGTGCCTGAACCAGATTAGGGCCTGACAATCGTGCGGGTTTGCAGCCAGCTCACAAGATAGCGAGTTGAAGAAAGGAGCTCAGTGGCACTGTAACTCACAAACCTGCAGAGTAATAAATGACAGCTATCGTCCAAAAATATATTGAAGGATGTCTGCAAAGACGACTTGTAAGCGGGACAGATTTGCAGGAAAACGATTTCAGGGGGTAGACGGCAATTGCATTTAAAGCATAGGAAAAGAGGCAGAAAGTCAACAATGATGCTCTTGGCCAAAAAGGGCGCATGCGTTTTTTCCTGAATATATTCAGGAAAAAACGCATACGCCCTTTTTGGCCAACCAAGCAAGCATGTTAAAGAAATCTGCACTACAATGAAGTCTCACTGCCCCCCGGTCAAAAGGGCCATCTGAAAAAAGTGTAAAATCCAGAAAGGCAGCACAGGACATGGAGAACAGGGAGCCTTGTTATGCTGATGGGCGGGATGTAAATTGCCAACAGCCACCCTGGAGAAGTGTATGGTGTTTCCCGGAACACCGAAAAAACAAAGCTACGGAGCCTACGGCACTTCCACTTATGCTCCTATAGCTTAGGGAAATTAAAATCAAAAACACACAGCCACCCCAATGTGTCGGACGGCTCTGTTTACAAGAACCTCGTCTACGGTACAAGTTAAATATCCCAGAATGTGAAAAATGGATAAAGAAGTTGTGGTACGTACGTACAATGGAATATCACTCAGCAATGAAATCTATGTCATCAGGCCCGTCGCGGCATAATGAGTGGATTCAGGTACGATGATTCTAAGTGAAATAAGTCACACAGAAAATGAAACATCATAGGATATCACTAATACACGGAATGAAAACTTGGCTACACATGAACTGAATTACAAAACAGAACAGGGTCTCAAATTTAGAAAACCAACTTATGCTTGCTTAAGGGGAAAGGTGAGTTTGGGTGTTGCATAAAACCAGAGATAGAAATTAGCACAGATACCTTTCCATAAGCCAAATATGTAATAGTCAAGACCTACCCCTTGCTCAACGAAATGGACTAAACAAACCATATTCAACGCCTAGGAATACACCTGACTGGTAAGAATCTTCAAACCCATGGATTTATATGTCTCCGTTAGGGAATGAAGCGTGTGTACAGCAACATGAATGCAGCAGAGAAAATCCGATAAATCCCATTATCAAAATGAATTACAAAAACCAAACACAAGGACAGTGAAATAGAGAGCAATTCTTAAACAATTCATTCAGGCTTGTGATGCAACCTGGATTTACCACATCTACACCCAGAGCTGAGTGTGACATAAGGTTGGGCACTTCGGGCTGATAGCACTGGTGAGGTTCAATGAGCAAATGCAGACCCTTTGAAGACATACTGCATGGTACCCATTCCATGGATCCCAAATCTCCAGTTATAAGGGATTCTTCCTTCAGCTCAAAACATGCTTGGGAAACCCACAGTATGGTGGACCGTGTGACCGGCAAACTTTTTCAAATGCATCTCAGTTTTCCTCCCCTTTTACACAGGTTCACCATTCCAGACCCTTTACTCACACTCTCCCCACTTGGAGAGTCAGTGCCTTTAACCTCCTGTTGGGCACAGTTTGCAATTTCTGCGCAAGATGAACAGGAATAGGGAGAACCAATGAGAGACTAGCTGTAGGTGTCTGTACGGGCAAATTTAACGCTCATTTCCCACCAGGAAGAGGAATTAACCAAAGGTTCAGCATGCCCTGCTGGAACCAGATAAGGGCCTGAAGCAATCCTGCGGGTTTGCGGCCAGCTCACAAGTTAGCGAGATGAAGAAAGGAGCTCAGGGGCACTGTAACTCACAAACCTGCAGAGTTATAAATGACAGCTATCGTCCAAAAATATATTGAAGTATGTCTGCGAAGAGGACTTAGAATTTGGGCAGAAATTCAGGAAAACGATTTCAGGGGGTAGACTGGAATTGCACTTAAAGCCTAGGAAAAGACGGAGAACAGCGACAATGATGCACTTGGCCAAAAAGGGCGTATGCGTTTTTTCCTGAATATAATCAGGAAAAAACGCATATGCCCTTTTTGGCCAACCAAGCAAGCGTGTAAAGAAATCTGCACTAAAATGAAGTCTCTCTGCCCCCCGGTCAAAAGGGCCATCTGAAAAAAGTGTAAAATCCAGAAAGGCAGGACAGGCCATGGAGAAGAGGGAGCATTGTTATCCTGATGGTCGGCATGTGAATTGCCAACAGCCACTCTGGAGAAGTGTATGGTATTTCCTGAAACACATAAGAAACAAAGCAACACAGCCTATGGCACTTCCACTTATGGTCCTATAGTTTAGGGAAATTAAAATCAAAACCACACAGGCACCCCAAAGTTTGGATCGGCTCTGTTTACAAGAACCTCGTCTACGGTACAAGTTAAATATCCCAGAGGGCGAAAAATGGATAAAGAAGTTGTGGTTCTTACGTACAATGGAATATCACTCAGCAATGAAATCTATGTCATCAGGCCCGTAGCGGCATAATGAGTGGATTCAGGTACGATGATTCTACGTGCAATAGGTCACACAGAAAAAGAAACATCATAAGATATCACTAATACACGGAATGTAAACTTGGCTACACATGAAATGAATTACAAAACAGAACAGTGTCTCAAATTTAGAAAACCAACTTATGCTTGCTTTTTGGGAAAGGTGAGTTCGGGTGCTGCATAAAAACAGAGATTGAAATTCGCACTGATACCGTTCCATAAGCCAAATATGTAATAGACAAGACCTACTGCTTGCTCAACGAAATGGGCTCAACACCCCATATTCAACGCCTAGGAATATACCTGCCTAGCAAGAGTCTTAAAACCCATGGATTTATATGTGTCCATAAGAGAATCCAGCGTGTGTTCAGTGGCCTAAAGGCAACAGTGAAAATCCGATAAATCACATTATCAAAATAAATTTCAAAAACAAAACACAATGACAGTGAAATAGAGAGCAATTCTTAAATAATTCACTCAGGGCTTCTGATGCAACCTGGATTTACCACATGTACACCCAGTGCTGGGGAGACATAAGGCCGGACACTTCGCCCTGATAGTATTGTTGAGGTTCGGTGAGCAATTGCAGACCCTTTGAAGTCATACTGCATGGTACCCATTCCAAGGGTCCCAACTCTCCAGGTTTAAGGGATTCTTCCTTCCGCTACATCATGTATGGGAAACCCAGAGTATGGTCCACCATGTGATTGGGAAACGTTTTCAAATGCATCTCAGTTTTCGTCCCTTTATACTCGGGTTCACCATTCCAGATGCTTAACTAACACTCTCCTCACTTGGAGAGTCAGTGCCTTTAACCTCCTGTTTGTCACAGTTTGCAATTTCTGCGCAAGATGAACAGGAATAGGGAGAACCAATGAGAGACTAGCTGTAGGTGTCTGCACGGGCAATTTAATGCTCATTTCTCACCAGGAAGTGGAATTAACCAAAGGCTCAGAATGCCGTGCCGGAACCAGATTAGGGCCTGAAGCAATACTGCGGGTGTGCAGGCAGCTCACAAGATAGCGAGTTGAACAAAGGAGCTCAGGGGCACTGTAATTCACAAACCTGCAGAGTTATAAATGACAGCTATCGTCCAAAAATATATTGAAGGAAGGCTGCGAAGAGGACTTGAAAGCGGGGCAGAATTCCAGGAAAACGATTTCAGGAGGTAGACGGGAAATGCACTGAAAGCATAGGAGAAGAGGCAGAACCTCGACAATGATGCACTTGTTCAAAAAGTGCATATGCGTTTTTTCCAAGGCCCTCCTTAAAGAGAGTAGGGGGCTCCCAGCATGCTTCAGTGGCCAACAGAGGGCCCACATCGCCAAGGTGACGTGAGCCAGCCAGGCAGGAGTGACCTCACATCAGAGGGCCCACCTCACAGAAGGGTAAGGGACCCAGCCATTATCAGACTCTCACCAGAGGGCCCACATCAGCAAGGGGCTGGGAACCAGGCAGGAGTGTCTTCACACCCGTGGGGCCACATCATCGCAAGTTGAGGTACCCAGCACATGTGGCCTCAAACCAGAGGACCCACATCTCCATGGGTCTCGGAGTGAGGCAGGCAGGATGAACCTCAAAACACGTGGCCCATTGTATAAAAAAGGTGAGGAATCCAGCAGTTGGAACATCCCAGCAGGCGGCCCAGAGCACCGAGGCTATGGGATCCAGGCAATGATGAACTCACAACAGAGGGCCCTCATCATGAAACTGTGAGCAACCTAGCCATTGTGACCTCAGAGCACAAGGCCCACATCCCCATGGGGAAGCGAACCAAGCAGGAGTGTCATCGCACCAGTGGGCACACATCAGAAAATGTGGGGAGCCCAGCAGTTAGGGCCTGATGCCAGAGGGCCCTCATCACCGAGGAGAGGAGGCTACCAGCAGGCTCCAACTGCTACAAGAGGGCCAACGTCGCCAATGCGGGGTGTGCCAGCCAGGCAGGAGTGACCTCAGAGCAGAGGGCCAACCTCAAAAAAGTGTGAGGAACCCAAAGAGGATTAGACTCTCACCAGAGGGCCCACATCACCAAGAGGATCAGAACCAGGCAGGACTGTCTTCACACCAGGGTGACCACATCATAGAAAGGTGAGGAACCCAGCACATGTGGCCTAAACCAGAAGACCCACATCTCCAAGGGGCTCGGAGTGAGGCATGCAGGAGTAGCCTCACAACACAGGGCCCATAGAATAAAAAAGCTGAGGAATCCTGCAGTGGGAACCTCCCAGCAGGCGGCCCAGAGCACCGAGTCTATGCGATCCAGGCTGCAGTGAACTCACAGCAGAGGGCCCATATCATGAAACTGTGAGCAACCCAGCCATTGGGACCTCACAGCAGAAGGCCCACATCCCCATGGGGTTGGGAACATGGCAAGAGTGTCCTCGCACCACTTAGCACGTATCAGAAAAAGTGGGTACCCAGCAGTTACAGCCTGACGCTAGAGAGCCCTCATCACCGAGGGGAGGTGGCTCCCAGCAGGCTCCAACTGCCACAAGAGGGCCGATGTCGCCAAGGCGGGGTGTGCCAGCCAGTCAGTAGTGACCTCACAGCAGAGGGCCCACCTCACAGAAGGGTGAGGAACCCAGCCAGGATCAGACTCTCACCAGAGGGCCCACATCACCAAGGGGATAGAAACCAGGCAGGAGTGTCCTCACACCAGCGGGGCCACATCATCGAAAGGTGAGGGACCCAGCACACGTGGCCTCAAACCAGAGGACACACATCACCAAGGGGCTGGGAGTGAGTCAGGCAGGAGGAGTCTCCAAACAGAGGGCCCATAGAAGAGAAAAGGTGAGGAATCCCGCAGTTGGAACCTCCCCGCAGGCGGCCAGGAGCAGCGAGGCTATGGGATCCAGGCCGGAGTGAACTCACACCAGAGGGCCCTCATCATGAAACTGAGCCACCCACCGTTGGGACCTCAGAGCAGAAGGCCCATATTCCCATGGGGTTGGAAACCTGGCAGGAGTGTACTCACACCACAGGGCGCACATCAGAAAATTTTGGGAGCCCAGGAGTTAGAGCCTGACGCCAGAGGGCCCTCATTACCGAGGGGAGGAGACTCCCAGCAGGCACCAACTCCCACCTGAGGGCCCACGTCGCCAAGGTGACGTGTGCCAGTCAGGCAGGAGTGACCTCACAGCAGAGGGCCTACCTCACAGAAGGGTGAGGAAACCAGCCAGGATAAGACTCTCACCAGAGAGCCCACATCACCAAGGGGACCGGAACAAGGCAGGAGTGTCCTCACACCAGTGTGGCCACATTATAGAAAGGTGACGAACCCAGCACATGTGGCCTAAACCAGAGGACCCACATTTCCAAGGTGCTCCGAGTGAGGCAGGCAGGAGTAGCCTAACAACACAGGGCCCACAGAATAAAAAATGTGAGGAATCCAGCAGTTGGAACCCCCCAGCAGGTGGCCCAGAGTACGGAGTCTATGGGATCCAGGCCACAGTGAACTCACAGCAGAGGGCTCACATCATGACACTGTGAGCAACCCAGCTGGTGGGACCTCAGAGCAGAAGGCCCACATCCCCATGGGGATGGGAACGTGGCAGGAGTGTACTCGCACGACAGGGCACATATCAGAAAATTTTGGGAGCCCATGAGTTAGGGCCTGACGCCAGAGGGCCCTCATTACCAAGGGGAGGAGACTCCCAGCAGGCACCAACTCCCAACTGAGGACCCACATCGCCAAGGTGATGTGTGCCAGCCAGGCAGGAGTGACCTCACAGCAGAGGGCCCACCTCCCAGAAGGGTGAGGAATCCAGCCAGGATCAGACTCTCACCAGAGGGCCCCCATCACCAAGGGGATGGGAACCAGGCAGGAGTGTCCTCACACCAGTGGGGCCACATCAATAAAGGTGAGGAAACCGGCACATGTGGCCTCAAACCAGAGGACCCACATCACAAAGGGGCTGGGAGTGAGTCAGGAAGGAGGAGCATGAAAACCCAGGACCCAAAGAATAAAAATGGTAAGGAATCCAGCAGTAGGAACCTCCCAGCAGGCGGCTCAGAGCACAGAGTCTATGGGATCTAGGCCTGAGTGAACTAACACCAGAGAGCCAACATCCTGAAACTGTGAACAACACAGGTGTTGGGACCATAGAGCAGAAGGCACATGGGGATGGGAACCTGGCAGGAGTGCCCTCACACCACTTAGCACGTATCAGAAAATGTGGGTAACCAGCAGTTAGGGCCTGATGCCAGAGGGTCTCATCACTGAGGGGAGGAGGCTCCCAGCGGGCTCCAACTGCCACCAGAGGGCCGACGTCGCCAAGGCGGGGTGTGTCAGCCAGGCAGGAGTGACCTCAGAGAAGAGGGCCCACCTCACAGAAGTGTGAGGAGCCCAACCAGGATCAGACTCTCACTGGAGGGCTCACATCACCAAGGGGATGGGAACCAGGCAGGAGTGTCCGCACACCAGTGGGGCCACATCTGCGAAAGGTGAGGAACCCAGCACATGTGGCCTCAAACCAGAGGACACACATCACCAAGGGGCTGGGAGTGAGGCAGGTGTCTGGAGGGGCACATTTAACTCTAATTTCCCACCAGGAAGAGGAATTAACCAAAGGCTCAGAGTGCCGTGCGGGACCCTGATTACGGCCTGAAGCAAACCTGCGGTTCTGTGGCCAGCTTTCAAGGAAACGAGTTAAGAAAGGAAATCACAGGCACTGTAATTCACAAACCTGCAGAGTTATAAATGACAGCTATTGGCAAAAATATATTGAAGTAAGTCTGCACAGAGGACTTGAAAACGAGGCAGAATTGCAGGAATCATATTTCAGGAGGTAGATTGGAATTGCATTTAAAGCATGTGAAAAGCGGCAGATCTTTGACAGTGATGCACTTGGACAAAAAGTGCGTATACATTTTTTCCTGAATATATTCAGGAAAAAACGCATATGCCCTTTGTGGCCAACCAAGAATTCGAGCAATGGAAATCCGCACTACAATGAACTCTCATTTCCCATTCGTCAAAAGAGCCATCTGAAAAAAGTGTAAAACCCAGAAACACAGGACAGGCCATGGAGAACAGGGAGCCTTGTTATGCTGATGGACGGATTGTAAATTGCCAACAGACACTCTGGTGATGTTTATAGTGTATGCTGAAACATCTAAAAAACAAAGCTACAGAGCCTAGGGCACTTCCACTTTTGGCCCTATAGCTTAGGAAAATTAAAATCAACAAGACACAGCCAACACAATATCCAGGGCTGCTGTGTTTACAAGAACCTTGAGTCCAGTACAAATTAAATATCCCAGAAAGAAAAAAATGGATAAAGGAGTTGTCCTACTTACGTACAACGGAATATCACTCAGCAATGAAATCAATGTCATCAGGCCTGTAGCAGCAAATTGAGTGGATTTAAGTATGATGATTCTAAGAGAAATATGTCACACAGAGAAACATAATTATCATAAGATATCACAAATAGAGGGAGTGTAAACTTGGCTACACATAAACTGAATTACAAAACCGAGCAGAGTCTCACATTTAGATAAAAACTTATGCTTGCTTAACGGGAAAGTTGAGTTGGGGTGCTGTATAAAACCAGAGATTGAAATGAGCACACATACCGTTCCATAAGCCAAATATGTAATAGACAAGACCTACTCTTTGCTCAACGAAATAGACTAATCCATGGTGTATCACCTCACACCTGTTAGAATGGGCATCATCAGAAAATCTACAAACAACAAATGCTGGAAAGGGTGCGGAGATAAGGAACCCTCTTCCACTATTGTTGGGAATGTAAATTGATGCAGTCACTGTGGAGAACATTATGGAGTTTCTTATAAAACTAAGAATAGAATTACCATATAATACAGCAATCCCACTACTGGGCATATACCCAGACAAAACCATAAAACGAAAAGAGACATTCACCGCAATGTTCATTGCATCACTATTTACAATATCCAGGTAATGGAAGCAACCTAAATGCCCACAGACAGACGAATGCATAAAGATGAGGTACATATATAAAATGGAATATTTCTAAGCCATAAAAAGGAATGAAATTGGGTCATTTGTAGAGACGTTGATGGATCTAGAGACTGTCATACAGAGTGAAGTAAGTCAGAAAGAGAAAAACAAATCCTGTATATAAATGCATATATGTGGAACCTAGAAAAGTTGTACAGATGAAGCGTTTTGCAAGGCAGAAATAGAGCAACAGATGTAGACAACAAACGTATGGACACCAAGGGGGGAAAGCTGTTAGGGGGGTGGTGGTGGGAGGAGTTGAGAGATTGGGATTGGCATGTATACATTTCTATGTATAAAATAGGTAACCAAAAAGAACCTGCTGTATAAAAAAATAAAATAAAATTCAAAATTACAAAAAGTAAAACAGAAAAAATATTCTTCCCTTCACATACATGTATTTATATGAATAAATTATTTCCATGCTTATATCTGTAAATACAAAAAAGAGGAATAAAATCTACCTTGAACCAAAAACGAAAAAAAGAAAAAAAAACAGAACCCACCAGTTACACAGAGGAAAACCGTATCAGGGCCCTTGCTCCAGTTGTAAACAATTCTGAAGTTGGTCAGTGGTGGGGAATCATCTCCCATTCAGCCAGCATGCCCCACGCAACAAGCGTCCTCATTGCAAAGCTGGGGGCCCGTGCCGAGGCATCTGTGAGTAAACGTGGGCCGAGCCCCAGGCCAGCTGCTGCTGAAATGTTCCCACCCTTCCCAGGTAAAACACCTGAATATGTACAAGGACTTGAAAGCCTAGAGGAAGGGCCATGGAGCCACATGAGCGACAGCATGCCAGCCGACTTGGTGCCTGCAGGCCAGACAGGATGGTCCTGGCCCTGGGTGCTCTTCTGGAAGCTTTCCATTTCCCTGCCTGAGATACCCCTCCTGTCCCGGCCCCCACTGCTTTCTTCCTTACTCACCTCTGCCCAGGGAGAAATTCCAGCGGCAGGTATGGGTGGCACATCCTCTTCTTTAGCAGGTGGCATCTTGGCAACTGCTGCAGAAAGTCCAGCAGAGCCCCACTCACACTGGGCAACCCACAAAGCCGTGGCCTCTCACTCCCTCCCACCAGTCCAGCCCCGAGACTGCTGACAGGGCAGAAAATGGCGTCAGGCACAGCTGCAGGTGCTCTTGCTGCCTGGAGCGGTGTTTATATTGATCTCAACCCAGGCACACCTGGGGAGGTCTGGCCGGCACGGTCGGGCTTCCCAGGCCAGCCAATAATCACCCCTCAGGGGCTCACAGTTGCAGAAACTGGAACTTGCTGAATCGGCCAGGTCCAAGGAACAGGTGTGGGCTCCTGAGAGTCAGGATAGACAAGGGGCTGCAGCTCTGGCTTGTTTTCTAATTATATTATCTGGCCCATGAGTGGGAGACAACTTCAAGAAAACCCTCTCCTAATGAGAGGAACCCAGGAGTCAGGGAGAGGAGGGGTGGGTGGTGGGTGGAGACAGAGGCCTGGTGCCCCGGGTGCAGTGGAAGTCTCTGGAAGACCAGGTGGAGGGAGGCCACACAGAGTGATGCCCAGGGTCACAGACCTGTCGGAGCTGCTGTTTGTTAGTTCAAGTCCTGCTCTGAGGTGCTCTGTGTCAGATCTGAGTGACAGGTGAGCTGGGAGTGCTCTGCAATGAGGGCGATGTGCATGGCTCCTGTGTGCCCAGCCCTGCCACGGTACCTGAAAGGGTTGCTCTGTATCCTGGGAGGGGCCTGACCACGAGAGCCCCGTGGGCTGGGGTGGGGGTGGGGTACCTGCCCAGGTGAGCTCCATATCCTGGGATTGGCCTGACCTCGAGAGCCCCATGGGCTGCTGGAGTCTTGGTAAAAGATGTCAGAACAGTCAGTGAAGCCACCGAGGATATACCTCCAGTAGTTCCTAAACCCTACACCCTGCTGGTCATTCTACTAACCACCAGGACATGGTATTCTGTATTAGTCTTCAATGAAGCCTTCTTTTGTATTCTATTAGTCCCAGAGTCACAAGAAATTTTGGCTTGTGAGTGGCAGGACTCAACATACAACTAAAACAATACTTCCGGGCCGTGTTGCCCCAAGGGTTCAAAAATTCCCACACCATCTTTGGGGAAAGCTCAGCTAAAGACCTAAAAGTTCTACCTCTGGAAAAGGAAACACTCCTTCAATATGCAGACGACATTCTGATCGCCAGCCCTACTAAGGAGACCTCTGAACTACCAAGCCAATAAAGGATACAAGTTGTCCAAGAAAAAGCTCAAATATCACAGACTATGGTGACCTGCGTGGGCTGCATTCTCACAGAAGGTCGGAGAAGCTCATCCCAGGAAAGGGAAGAAACAATTTACAGCCTTACCCATTTCTAAAACTAGAAGACAGCTTAGGGGTTCCTGGGGAGGCCAGGGTTTGCTGCTTCTGGATCCCTAACTACAGTCTACTAGCTGGGCCTCTATATGAAACACTGAAAGAAAAAGATGATGATCCTTTTGAATAGAATCCAGAAGTGGCCTTTCAAGAATGGAAAGAGCAGTCAATTCAGACCCTTGCCCTGGAACTCCCTAATTTAGCTAAACCCTTTGACCTTTACATTCCTAGTGAAATTTGAATGGCCATTGGAGTATTAGTGCAAAACCTGGGACCACTTGAAATGGAACAATGCAAGAATGCCATCCAGGTAGGATAAACTACGGTCACCAAGGGGCTTGGCCCACCGCCACATCTGGCCAAGATACTGGCAGTATCTGAAAACCTGGAAATCAGCAGCCCAAAAGGCCACCTCCCTCCTAAGGGAAAAGGACCCCACGTGGTGATCCTAACCCCCAACCATGCCCTGAAGTTGCAGGGTTTGCTCCGTGGGCACACTGACCTTGAGTGAGGAGGTCCTCCAACTCCAACCTCCAGAGAGATAACTGGGGCAAAGTGGCACCATAACGACTCGTGTGACCATCACTTGACCTGGAGTTTCTCTCATAAAACAACAAGAGTGTGTCCCAAAAGAGTAGACTACTGCTTGCAGGACTTACTGCACCCAGAGGGGAGGTAATAATCTTGGCAGGGGAACAGTATATCACGCTGTCACCATAGAAAAGCCTACAGACACTGTGATGATGGTGGCCAATAAGACCGGCTGGACTCCTGTTTACTTCAAAAGGCTGTTGACTCAGTGGCCATCATGGTCCTTCATCACCACTGACCCTGGACTGTCTGGGAGTTGAGCAGTCAGGGTCCTGACACCTGATGCTGTTTTTACGTTAATTCAGGGGCCTAACTGAAGAAAGCACAGACTACTGGTCAGAGCATCTAGGCTGGCAGAAACGGTCAGCCTAAGGTGGCCGAACAAATGTGGGGCGGGGTGAAACTGGACCTCACAGCGTCACTGCACATCTCCTTCCTGGACCCTTAAAGGTCATTAGAATCTATAACACTACCAATACTTGTGCTCAGGCGGACGAGCAGGGAGGCAGGAGGCCTGCGGACAAACAACGTCACCTGGAGGCTGCTGGGGAGAAGTTCAGACCCTCTCCCACAGGTATGAGGGCTCCTAACTCAGCACTCAGCAGTTACAGATGAAGGGTCTGCACCCTCAGCACTCTAAGAATGAGGAAGGGGACAAAATGCAGAAGAGGGGTTTGTCCCAGGCAAAGCCCCTTAAAAATCCCTGGGAGATAAAAATAGAATCTGGGCAATAAAATAAAGTCTAACCTTTTTTATCCTTTGTGCTTTGTCTAATTTCACGTGCTCCTAGGGTCCCGCATACAGAGGTTCAACAGCCGGCACTTCAGACCAGATTTCCTAGTGCAGAATGGCTGGGTCGACACTTCAGCTCCTGGAGCACAGTGCAGACTCCGCGATATAGAGCCTGAGCTGCAGCCAACCGGGCCCTCGAGAGCTCCGCCCCCTCCCTCCCACTGACTCTGACAGGATCTCTACACAGCAGCCCAGCCCACAGCCCACGGGATAGCACATGCTCTCACCTCTGCATTCTCTGATCAAAATATAAAGTTTCCTTTGCTTCTGAACCAAACTCAGTCTCGATCTGTTGGCTCCAATGACACTGGGCAGGGGGACACTTGTTGGGGTCCACTCTGGAGGATCAGTAACAGAAATTGAGAACATTGTAACTTCAATGAACAGATGTGTGAGCCAAACTGTAATTAACATAGAACAGTGTATAAGGCTCGGGTAAAATAAGATGTTTCTAACACTTCCATTTGATATTTCCATCACTTTATTATAAGCAAGTTCAGTGAAAGGTTTGTCTTATTTGTCAGGTCAATACTAGAGAAACGAAGTGATTTCTTTCCAAGGATGTACATCTAATAATCTTGGTTAAAGCTTCAATCTTGTTTTAAATGCTTTTCCATTGAAAATGATACCTCTCTTTCAGCTCCCCCATTTCTGAGAAGTATAAAATCTTATAATTTATTATTACCAAAGGGGAAAGGTGGGAGGAGGGATAAATTAACAGTTTGGGATTAACACATACACACTGCTATGTATAAAATCGATCATCAACAAGGAACTACTGTACAGCACAGGGAACTACACTCAATATTTTGCAATAACCTATAAGGGGAAATAATCTGAAAAAAGAATAGATATTTTTATTGACATCATCTATTAATGACAGTTAAAATGGAACCTAACGGAAGCCGGTGGTGAGTGCTTCTGACCCTGAAGACTTCAATCATCTAAAGTTTGGACTCTGCCTACTTCCCAAGGCCCTTAATGAACATATGTGTAGCCGTAGCTTAAAAAATTCCCCAGTTTGGGTTGTGGAGAGACAGTGATTTTGAAAAAGCCCTGGTGTTCTCCTCACATGAATGGGACACTTCCTACAGCTAAAATATGCCTGTCACACCCAGAAGATGGTATACCGTCTGATCGGGAAGAGTTTGGAAAAGGCATCTCATCTCCTCATCTCCTGGTGCTCGGGTTCACCCCTCCAGCGTCTTTACGAACAGTCTTCCCACTTGGAGATGTCAGCACTGTCAACATCCTGTTGCATACAGTTTGGAATTTTTCCAGAGAATGAAGCAGAAGGAAGAGGAACAATGAGAGACAAGTCCTAGGTGTTCGGACAGGCACATGTCACTCTAATTTCCAATCAGGAAGACGAATTGACTAAAAGCTAGGGTTGCCCATGGAAACAGAATAGGGCTTGAGGAAATCCCGCTGCTTTGTGGCCAGTTCCCATAAACACAAGTTGAAAAATGGAACTCAGGGACACTAAAATTCACGAAACTGCAGAGTTGAAAATATCTCTCACTGAAAAATGTCTTGAGGAAAGTCAGAGAAAAGGACTTGTAAGCAACGGAGAATGGCAGGAAAGGGATTGGAAGAGGTAGAAAGGACTCGCCATTAAGCATAAGAAAAGGGGCTGAACATTGCCAACATTGCAGTTGGCCAAAAAGGGTGTATGCGTCTTTTTCTGTATATATTCAAGAAAACGGCATACACTTTTTTAGCCAACCAAACAGGTGGGCACTGGAAATCAGTACTACAAAACATATCACTTCGCATCAGTCAGAAGAGCCTTCCTCATAAAGTGTAAACACCAGAAATGCAGGACAGGGCAAGGAGAAAAGGGAGCCCTGTGAGGCTTATAGTGGAAATGTATATTGCCAATGGTCACTCTTGAGAAGTGTATTGTGTTTACTAAAGCATCTAAAAAATGAGCTACAGAGCACAGGGCACTTGCACTCATGGACGTATATCTTGGGAAAGACAAAAATGGAGAGGGCACAGGCACCCCAATGTTTACCGCCTCTCTGTTTCAAAGATCCTCGACTAGGATATAATTTATATGTCTCTGGAGGGAAAAAATGGATAGAGGTGTGGCACTTATGTAGAGTGGAATATTACTCAGCCTGAAAATCAGTGAAATATGGCCAGTTGTAACAACCCCAGAGTAGTTACGTATGATCATTCAAAGTCACATAATTCAAAAAGAAAAAGACATACGATATTACTAATACATGGAATGTAAACGTGGCTACAAAGTACCTGAATTACAAAACAGAATGGGGTCTCAAATTTAGAAGACCAACTTATGTTTGCTTAAGGAAAAAGGAGAGTTGGGGAGCTGCATAAAACCAGAGATTGAAATTAGCACAGATACCGTTCGATAAGCCAAATATGTAATAGAAAAAACCTACTCCCTGGTCAACGAAATGGACTCAACACGCCATATTCAACACCTACGAATACACCTGACTAGTAAGAATCTTCAAACTCATGGATTTATATGTGTCCGTAAGAGAATCAAGCGTGAGTACAGCGGCATGAACACAGCAGTGAAAATGCGATAAATCCCATTATGAAAATAAATTACAAAAACAAAACACAATGAGAGTGAAATAGAGAGCAATTCTTAAATAATTCATTCAGGGCTTGTGATGCAACCTGGATTTACCACATCTACACCCAGAGCTGAGTGACACATAAGGTTGGGCACTTCGGGCTGATAGCATTGTTGAGGTTCGATGAGCAAATGCAGACCCTTTGAAGTCATACAGCATGGTACCCATTCCATGGGTCCCAACTCTCCAGGATTAAGGGATTCTTTCTTCAGCTAAAACATGCATGGGAAACCCACAGTATGGTGCACCGTGTGACCAGGAAAGGTTTTCAAATGCATCTCAGTTTTCGTCCCCTTTTACTCGGGTTCACCATTCCAGAACGTTTACTAACACTCTCCCCACTTGGAGAGTCAGTGCCTTTAACCTCCTGTTTGGCACAGTTTGCAATTTCTGCGCAAGATGAACAGGAATAGGGAGAACCAATGAGAGACTAGCAGTAAGTGTCTGCACGGGCAAATTTAATGCTCATTTCCCACCAGGAAGAGGAATTAACCAAAGGATCAGCATGCCGTGCCGGAACCAGATTAGGGCCTGAATCAATCCTGCGGGTTTGCGCCCAGCTCACAAGTTGCGAGTTGAAGAAAGGAGCTCAGGGGCACTGTAACTCACAAACATGCAGAGTTATAAATGACAGCTATCGTCCAAAAATATATTGAAGGAAGGCTGCGAAGACGACTTGTAAGTGGGGCAGAATTGCAGGAAAACGATTTCAGGGGGTAGACGGGAATTGCATTTAAAGCATAGGAAAAGAGGCAGAACGTCGACAATGATGCTCTTGGGCAAAAAGGGTGTATGCGTTTTTTCCTGAATTTATTGAGGAAAAAAAGCATATGCGCTTTTTGGCCAACCAAGCAAGCATGTTAAAGAAATCTGCACTACAATGAAGTCTCACTGCCCCCCGGTCAAAAGGGCCATCTGAAAAAAGTGTAAAATCCAGAAAGGCAGCACAGGCCATGGAGAACAGGGAGCCTTGTTATGCTGATGGGCGGGATGTAAATTGCCAACAGCCACTCTGGAGAAGTGTATGGTGTTTCCCGGAACACCGAAAAAACAAAGCTACGGAGCCTACGGCACTTCCACTTATGGTCCTATAGCTTAGGGAAATTAAAATCAAAAACACACAGCCACCCCAATGTGTCGGACGGCTCTGTTTACAAGAACCTCGTCTACGGTACAAGTTAAATATCCCAGAATGTGAAAAATGGATAAAGAAGTTGTGGTACGTACGTACAATGGAATATCACTCAGCAATGAAATCTATGTCATCAGGCCCGTCGCGGCATAATGAGTGGATTCAGGTACGATGATTCTAAGTGAAATAAGTCACACAGAAAATGAAACATCATAAGATATCACTAATACACGGAATGTAAACTTGGCTACACATGAACTGAATTACAAAACAGAACAGGGTCTCAAATTTAGAAAACCAACTTATGCTTGCTTAAGGGGAAAGGTGAGTTGGGGTGCTGCATAAAACCAGAGATAGAAATTAGCACAGATACATTTCCATAAGCCAAATATGTAATAGTCAAGACCTACCCCTTGCTCAACGAAATGGACTAAACACACCATATTCAACCCCTAGGAATACACCTGTGTAGTAAGAATCTTCAAACACTTGGATTTATATGTCTCTGTAAGAGAATGAAGCGTGTGTACAGCGGCATGAATGCAGCAGAGAAAATCCGATAAATCCCATTATCAAAATGAATTACACAAACAAAACCCAAGGACAGTGAAATAGAGAGCAATTCTTAAATAATTCATTCAGGGCTTGTGATGCAACCTGGATTTACCACATCTAAACCCAGAGCTGAGTGAGACATAAGTTTGGGCACTTCGGGCTGATAGCATTGGTGAAGTTCGATGAGCAAATGCAGACCCTTTGAAGTCATACTGCATGGTACCCATTCCATGGGTCCCAACTCTCCAGGTTTAAGGGATTCTTCCTTCAGCTAAAACATGCATGGGAAACCCACAGTATGGTGCACCGTGTGACCGGCAAACGTTTTCAAATGCATCTCAGTTTTCGTCCCCTTTTACTCGGGTTCACCATTCCAGACCCTTTACGAACACTCTCCCCACTTGGAGAGTCAGTGCCTCTAACCTCCTTTTGGGCAGAGTTTGCAATTTCTGCGCAAGATGAAAAGGAAGAGGGAGAACGAATGAGAGACTAGCTGTAGCTGTCTGCACGGGCAAATTTAGTGCTCATTTCCCACCAGGAGGAGGAATTAACCAAAGGCTCAGCATGCCGTGCCTGAACCAGATTAGGGCCTGACAATCGTGCGGGTTTGCAGCCAGCTCACAAGATAGCGAGTTGAAGAAAGGAGCTCAGGGGCACTGTAACTCACAAACCTGCAGAGTAATAAATGACAGCTATCGTCCAAAAATATATTGAAGGATGTCTGCAAAGACGACTTGTAAGCGGGACAGATTTGCAGGAAAACGATTTCAGGGGGTAGACGGCAATTGCATTTAAAGCATAGGAAAAGAGGCAGAAAGTCAACAATGATGCTCTTGGCCAAAAAGGGCGCATGCGTTTTTTCCTGAATATATTCAGGAAAAAACGCATACGCCCTTTTTGGCCAACCAAGCAAGCATGTTAAAGAAATCTGCACTACAATGAAGTCTCACTGCCCCCCGGTCAAAAGGGCCATCTGAAAAAAGTGTAAAATCCAGAAAGGCAGCACAGGACATGGAGAACAGGGAGCCTTGTTATGCTGATGGGCGGGATGTAAATTGCCAACAGCCACCCTGGAGAAGTGTATGGTGTTTCCCGGAACACCGAAAAAACAAAGCTACGGAGCCTACGGCACTTCCACTTATGCTCCTATAGCTTAGGGAAATTAAAATCAAAAACACACAGCCACCCCAATGTGTCGGACGGCTCTGTTTACAAGAACCTCGTCTACGGTACAAGTTAAATATCCCAGAATGTGAAAAATGGATAAAGAAGTTGTGGTACGTACGTACAATGGAATATCACTCAGCAATGAAATCTATGTCATCAGGCCCATCGCGGCATAATGAGTGGATTCAGGTACGATGATTCTAAGTGAAATAAGTCACACAGAAAATGAAACATCATAAGATATCACTAATACACGGAATGAAAACTTGGCTACACATGAACTGAATTACAAAATAGAACAGGGTCTCAAATTTAGAAAACCAACTTATGCTTGCTTAAGGGGAAAGGTGAGTTTGGGTGTTGCATAAAACCAGAGATAGAAATTAGCACAGATACCTTTCCATAAGCCAAATATGTAATAGTCAAGACCTACCCCTTGCTCAACGAAATGGACTAAACAAACCATATTCAACGCCTAGGAATACACCTGACTGGTAAGAATCTTCAAACCCATGGATTTATATGTCTCCGTTAGGGAATGAAGCGTGTGTACAGCAACATGAATGCAGCAGAGAAAATCCGATAAATCCCATTATCAAAATGAATTACAAAAACCAAACACAAGGACAGTGAAATAGAGAGCAATTCTTAAACAATTCACTCAGGCTTGTGATGCAACCTGGATTTACCACATCTACACCCAGAGCTGAGTGTGACATAAGGTTGGGCACTTCGGGCTGATAGCACTGGTGAGGTTCAATGAGCAAATGCAGACCCTTTGAAGACATACTGCATGGTACCCATTCCATGGATCCCAAATCTCCAGTTATAAGGGATTCTTCCTTCAGCTCAAAACATGCTTGGGAAACCCACAGTATGGTGGACCGTGTGACCGGCAAACTTTTTCAAATGCATCTCAGTTTTCCTCCCCTTTTACACAGGTTCACCATTCCAGACCCTTTACTCACACTCTCCCCACTTGGAGAGTCAGTGCCTTTAACCTCCTGTTGGGCACAGTTTGCAATTTCTGCGCAAGATGAACAGGAATAGGGAGAACCAATGAGAGACTAGCTGTAGGTGTCTGTACGGGCAAATTTAACGCTCATTTCCCACCAGGAAGAGGAATTAACCAAAGGTTCAGCATGCCCTGCTGGAACCAGATAAGGGCCTGAAGCAATCCTGCGGGTTTGCGGCCAGCTCACAAGTTAGCGAGATGAAGAAAGGAGCTCAGGGGCACTGTAACTCACAAACCTGCAGAGTTATAAATGACAGCTATCGTCCAAAAATATATTGAAGTATGTCTGCGAAGAGGACTTAGAATTTGGGCAGAAATTCAGGAAAACGATTTCAGGGGGTAGACTGGAATTGCACTTAAAGCCTAGGAAAAGACGGAGAACAGCGACAATGATGCACTTGGCCAAAAAGGGCGTATGCGTTTTTTCCTGAATATAATCAGGAAAAAACGCATATGCCCTTTTTGGCCAACCAAGCAAGCGTGTAAAGAAATCTGCACTAAAATGAAGTCTCTCTGCCCCCCGGTCAAAAGGGCCATCTGAAAAAAGTGTAAAATCCAGAAAGGCAGGACAGGCCATGGAGAAGAGGGAGCATTGTTATCCTGATGGTCGGCATGTGAATTGCCAACAGCCACTCTGGAGAAGTGTATGGTATTTCCTGAAACACATAAGAAACAAAGCAACACAGCCTATGGCACTTCCACTTATGGTCCTATAGTTTAGGGAAATTAAAATCAAAACCACACAGGCACCCCAAAGTTTGGATCGGCTCTGTTTACAAGAACCTCGTCTACGGTACAAGTTAAATATCCCAGAGGGCGAAAAATGGATAAAGAAGTTGTGGTTCTTACGTACAATGGAATATCACTCAGCAATGAAATCTATGTCATCAGGCCCGTAGCGGCATAATGAGTGGATTCAGGTACGATGATTCTACGTGCAATAGGTCACACAGAAAAAGAAACATCATAAGATATCACTAATACACGGAATGTAAACTTGGCTACACATGAAATGAATTACAAAACAGAACAGTGTCTCAAATTTAGAAAACCAACTTATGCTTGCTTTTTGGGAAAGGTGAGTTCGGGTGCTGCATAA
This sequence comes from Delphinapterus leucas, assembly GCF_059928025.1. Lineage (NCBI taxonomy): Eukaryota > Metazoa > Chordata > Mammalia > Artiodactyla > Monodontidae > Delphinapterus > Delphinapterus leucas. The sequence goes on along the minus strand of NW_028322236.1, from coordinate 13,420,987 downwards.
AAACAGAGATTGAAATTCGCACTGATACCGTTCCATAAGCCAAATATGTAATAGACAAGACCTACTGCTTGCTCAACGAAATGGGCTCAACACCCCATATTCAACGCCTAGGAATATACCTGCCTAGCAAGAGTCTTAAAACCCATGGATTTATATGTGTCCATAAGAGAATCCAGCGTGTGTTCAGTGGCCTAAAGGCAACAGTGAAAATCCGATAAATCACATTATCAAAATAAATTTCAAAAACAAAACACAATGACAGTGAAATAGAGAGCAATTCTTAAATAATTCACTCAGGGCTTCTGATGCAACCTGGATTTACCACATGTACACCCAGTGCTGGGGAGACATAAGGCCGGACACTTCGCCCTGATAGTATTGTTGAGGTTCGGTGAGCAATTGCAGACCCTTTGAAGTCATACTGCATGGTACCCATTCCAAGGGTCCCAACTCTCCAGGTTTAAGGGATTCTTCCTTCCGCTACATCATGTATGGGAAACCCAGAGTATGGTCCACCATGTGATTGGGAAACGTTTTCAAATGCATCTCAGTTTTCGTCCCTTTATACTCGGGTTCACCATTCCAGATGCTTAACTAACACTCTCCCCACTTGGAGAGTCAGTGCCTTTAACCTCCTGTTTGTCACAGTTTGCAATTTCTGCGCAAGATGAACAGGAATAGGGAGAACCAATGAGAGACTAGCTGTAGGTGTCTGCACGGGCAATTTAATGCTCATTTCTCACCAGGAAGTGGAATTAACCAAAGGCTCAGAATGCCGTGCCGGAACCAGATTAGGGCCTGAAGCAATACTGCGGGTGTGCAGGCAGCTCACAAGATAGCGAGTTGAACAAAGGAGCTCAGGGGCACTGTAATTCACAAACCTGCAGAGTTATAAATGACAGCTATCGTCCAAAAATATATTGAAGGAAGGCTGCGAAGAGGACTTGAAAGCGGGGCAGAATTCCAGGAAAACGATTTCAGGAGGTAGACGGGAAATGCACTGAAAGCATAGGAGAAGAGGCAGAACCTCGACAATGATGCACTTGTTCAAAAAGTGCATATGCGTTTTTTCCAAGGCCCTCCTTAAAGAGAGTAGGGGGCTCCCAGCATGCTTCAGTGGCCAACAGAGGGCCCACATCGCCAAGGTGACGTGAGCCAGCCAGGCAGGAGTGACCTCACATCAGAGGGCCCACCTCACAGAAGGGTAAGGGACCCAGCCATTATCAGACTCTCACCAGAGGGCCCACATCAGCAAGGGGCTGGGAACCAGGCAGGAGTGTCTTCACACCCGTGGGGCCACATCATCGCAAGTTGAGGTACCCAGCACATGTGGCCTCAAACCAGAGGACCCACATCTCCATGGGTCTCGGAGCGAGGCAGGCAGGATGAACCTCAAAACACGTGGCCCATTGTATAAAAAAGGTGAGGAATCCAGCAGTTGGAACATCCCAGCAGGCGGCCCAGAGCACCGAGGCTATGGGATCCAGGCAATGATGAACTCACAACAGAGGGCCCTCATCATGAAACTGTGAGCAACCTAGCCATTGTGACCTCAGAGCACAAGGCCCACATCCCCATGGGGAAGCGAACCAAGCAGGAGTGTCATCGCACCAGTGGGCACACATCAGAAAATGTGGGGAGCCCAGCAGTTAGGGCCTGATGCCAGAGGGCCCTCATCACCGAGGAGAGGAGGCTACCAGCAGGCTCCAACTGCTACAAGAGGGCCAACGTCGCCAATGCGGGGTGTGCCAGCCAGGCAGGAGTGACCTCAGAGCAGAGGGCCAACCTCAAAAAAGTGTGAGGAACCCAAAGAGGATTAGACTCTCACCAGAGGGCCCACATCACCAAGAGGATCAGAACCAGGCAGGACTGTCTTCACACCAGGGTGACCACATCATAGAAAGGTGAGGAACCCAGCACATGTGGCCTAAACCAGAAGACCCACATCTCCAAGGGGCTCGGAGTGAGGCATGCAGGAGTAGCCTCACAACACAGGGCCCATAGAATAAAAAAGCTGAGGAATCCTGCAGTGGGAACCTCCCAGCAGGCGGCCCAGAGCACCGAGTCTATGCGATCCAGGCTGCAGTGAACTCACAGCAGAGGGCCCATATCATGAAACTGTGAGCAACCCAGCCATTGGGACCTCACAGCAGAAGGCCCACATCCCCATGGGGTTGGGAACATGGCAAGAGTGTCCTCGCACCACTTAGCACGTATCAGAAAAAGTGGGTACCCAGCAGTTACAGCCTGACGCTAGAGAGCCCTCATCACCGAGGGGAGGTGGCTCCCAGCAGGCTCCAACTGCCACAAGAGGGCCGATGTCGCCAAGGCGGGGTGTGCCAGCCAGTCAGTAGTGACCTCACAGCAGAGGGCCCACCTCACAGAAGGGTGAGGAACCCAGCCAGGATCAGACTCTCACCAGAGGGCCCACATCACCAAGGGGATAGAAACCAGGCAGGAGTGTCCTCACACCAGCGGGGCCACATCATCGAAAGGTGAGGGACCCAGCACACGTGGCCTCAAACCAGAGGACACACATCACCAAGGGGCTGGGAGTGAGTCAGGCAGGAGGAGTCTCCAAACAGAGGGCCCATAGAAGAGAAAAGGTGAGGAATCCCGCAGTTGGAACCTCCCCGCAGGCGGCCAGGAGCAGCGAGGCTATGGGATCCAGGCCGGAGTGAACTCACACCAGAGGGCCCTCATCATGAAACTGAGCCACCCACCGTTGGGACCTCAGAGCAGAAGGCCCATATTCCCATGGGGTTGGAAACCTGGCAGGAGTGTACTCACACCACAGGGCGCACATCAGAAAATTTTGGGAGCCCAGGAGTTAGAGCCTGACGCCAGAGGGCCCTCATTACCGAGGGGAGGAGACTCCCAGCAGGCACCAACTCCCACCTGAGGGCCCACGTCGCCAAGGTGACGTGTGCCAGTCAGGCAGGAGTGACCTCACAGCAGAGGGCCTACCTCACAGAAGGGTGAGGAAACCAGCCAGGATAAGACTCTCACCAGAGAGCCCACATCACCAAGGGGACCGGAACAAGGCAGGAGTGTCCTCACACCAGTGTGGCCACATTATAGAAAGGTGACGAACCCAGCACATGTGGCCTAAACCAGAGGACCCACATTTCCAAGGTGCTCCGAGTGAGGCAGGCAGGAGTAGCCTAACAACACAGGGCCCACAGAATAAAAAATGTGAGGAATCCAGCAGTTGGAACCCCCCAGCAGGTGGCCCAGAGTACGGAGTCTATGGGATCCAGGCCACAGTGAACTCACAGCAGAGGGCTCACATCATGACACTGTGAGCAACCCAGCTGGTGGGACCTCAGAGCAGAAGGCCCACATCCCCATGGGGATGGGAACGTGGCAGGAGTGTACTCGCACGACAGGGCACATATCAGAAAATTTTGGGAGCCCATGAGTTAGGGCCTGACGCCAGAGGGCCCTCATTACCGAGGGGAGGAGACTCCCAGCAGGCACCAACTCCCAACTGAGGACCCACATCGCCAAGGTGATGTGTGCCAGCCAGGCAGGAGTGACCTCACAGCAGAGGGCCCACCTCCCAGAAGGGTGAGGAATCCAGCCAGGATCAGACTCTCACCAGAGGGCCCCCATCACCAAGGGGATGGGAACCAGGCAGGAGTGTCCTCACACCAGTGGGGCCACATCAATAAAGGTGAGGAAACCGGCACATGTGGCCTCAAACCAGAGGACCCACATCACAAAGGGGCTGGGAGTGAGTCAGGAAGGAGGAGCATGAAAACCCAGGACCCAAAGAATAAAAATGGTAAGGAATCCAGCAGTAGGAACCTCCCAGCAGGCGGCTCAGAGCACAGAGTCTATGGGATCTAGGCCTGAGTGAACTAACACCAGAGAGCCAACATCCTGAAACTGTGAACAACACAGGTGTTGGGACCATAGAGCAGAAGGCACATGGGGATGGGAACCTGGCAGGAGTGCCCTCACACCACTTAGCACGTATCAGAAAATGAGGGTAACCAGCAGTTAGGGCCTGATGCCAGAGGGTCTCATCACTGAGGGGAGGAGGCTCCCAGCGGGCTCCAACTGCCACCAGAGGGCCGACGTCGCCAAGGCGGGGTGTGTCAGCCAGGCAGGAGTGACCTCAGAGAAGAGGGCCCACCTCACAGAAGTGTGAGGAGCCCAACCAGGATCAGACTCTCACTGGAGGGCTCACATCACCAAGGGGATGGGAACCAGGCAGGAGTGTCCGCACACCAGTGGGGCCACATCTGCGAAAGGTGAGGAACCCAGCACATGTGGCCTCAAACCAGAGGACACACATCACCAAGGGGCTGGGAGTGAGGCAGGTGTCTGGAGGGGCACATTTAACTCTAATTTCCCACCAGGAAGAGGAATTAACCAAAGGCTCAGAGTGCCGTGCGGGACCCTGATTACGGCCTGAAGCAAACCTGCGGTTCTGTGGCCAGCTTTCAAGGAAACGAGTTAAGAAAGGAAATCACAGGCACTGTAATTCACAAACCTGCAGAGTTATAAATGACAGCTATTGGCAAAAATATATTGAAGTAAGTCTGCACAGAGGACTTGAAAACGAGGCAGAATTGCAGGAATCATATTTCAGGAGGTAGATTGGAATTGCATTTAAAGCATGTGAAAAGCGGCAGATCTTTGACAGTGATGCACTTGGACAAAAAGTGCGTATACATTTTTTCCTGAATATATTCAGGAAAAAACGCATATGCCCTTTGTGGCCAACCAAGAATTCGAGCAATGGAAATCCGCACTACAATGAACTCTCATTTCCCATTCGTCAAAAGAGCCATCTGAAAAAAGTGTAAAACCCAGAAACACAGGACAGGCCATGGAGAACAGGGAGCCTTGTTATGCTGATGGACGGATTGTAAATTGCCAACAGACACTCTGGTGATGTTTATAGTGTATGCTGAAACATCTAAAAAACAAAGCTACAGAGCCTAGGGCACTTCCACTTTTGGCCCTATAGCTTAGGAAAATTAAAATCAACAAGACACAGCCAACACAATATCCAGGGCTGCTGTGTTTACAAGAACCTTGAGTCCAGTACAAATTAAATATCCCAGAAAGAAAAAAATGGATAAAGGAGTTGTCCTACTTACGTACAACGGAATATCACTCAGCAATGAAATCAATGTCATCAGGCCTGTAGCAGCAAATTGAGTGGATTTAAGTATGATGATTCTAAGAGAAATATGTCACACAGAGAAACATAATTATCATAAGATATCACAAATAGAGGGAGTGTAAACTTGGCTACACATAAACTGAATTACAAAACCGAGCAGAGTCTCACATTTAGATAAAAACGTATGCTTGCTTAACGGGAAAGTTGAGTTGGGGTGCTGTATAAAACCAGAGATTGAAATGAGCACACATACCGTTCCATAAGCCAAATATGTAATAGACAAGACCTACTCTTTGCTCAACGAAATAGACTAATCCATGGTGTATCACCTCACACCTGTTAGAATGGGCATCATCAGAAAATCTACAAACAACAAATGCTGGAAAGGGTGCGGAGATAAGGAACCCTCTTCCACTATTGTTGGGAATGTAAATTGATGCAGTCACTGTGGAGAACATTATGGAGTTTCTTATAAAACTAAGAATAGAATTACCATATAATACAGCAATCCCACTACTGGGCATATACCCAGACAAAACCATAAAACGAAAAGAGACATTCACCGCAATGTTCATTGCATCACTATTTACAATATCCAGGTAATGGAAGCAACCTAAATGCCCACAGACAGACGAATGCATAAAGATGAGGTACATATATAAAATGGAATATTTCTAAGCCATAAAAAGGAATGAAATTGGGTCATTTGTAGAGACGTTGATGGATCTAGAGACTGTCATACAGAGTGAAGTAAGTCAGAAAGAGAAAAACAAATCCTGTATATAAATGCATATATGTGGAACCTAGAAAAGTTGTACAGATGAAGCGTTTTGCAAGGCAGAAATAGAGCAACAGATGTAGACAACAAACGTATGGACACCAAGGGGGGAAAGCTGTTAGGGGGGTGGTGGTGGGAGGAGTTGAGAGATTGGGATTGGCATGTATACATTTCTATGTATAAAATAGGTAACCAAAAAGAACCTGCTGTATAAAAAAATAAAATAAAATTCAAAATTACAAAAAGTAAAACAGAAAAAATATTCTTCCCTTCACATACATGTATTTATATGAATAAATTATTTCCATGCTTATATCTGTAAATACAAAAAAGAGGAATAAAATCTACCTTGAACCAAAAACGAAAAAAAGAAAAAAAAACAGAACCCACCAGTTACACAGAGGAAAACCGTATCAGGGCCCTTGCTCCAGTTGTAAACAATTCTGAAGTTGGTCAGTGGTGGGGAATCATCTCCCATTCAGCCAGCATGCCCCACGCAACAAGCGTCCTCATTGCAAAGCTGGGGGCCCGTGCCGAGGCATCTGTGAGTAAACGTGGGCCGAGCCCCAGGCCAGCTGCTGCTGAAATGTTCCCACCCTTCCCAGGTAAAACACCTGAATATGTACAAGGACTTGAAAGCCTAGAGGAAGGGCCATGGAGCCACATGAGCGACAGCATGCCAGCCGACTTGGTGCCTGCAGGCCAGACAGGATGGTCCTGGCCCTGGGTGCTCTTCTGGAAGCTTTCCATTTCCCTGCCTGAGATACCCCTCCTGTCCCGGCCCCCACTGCTTTCTTCCTTACTCACCTCTGCCCAGGGAGAAATTCCAGCGGCAGGTATGGGTGGCACATCCTCTTCTTTAGCAGGTGGCATCTTGGCAACTGCTGCAGAAAGTCCAGCAGAGCCCCACTCACACTGGGCAACCCACAAAGCCGTGGCCTCTCACTCCCTCCCACCAGTCCAGCCCCGAGACTGCTGACAGGGCAGAAAATGGCGTCAGGCACAGCTGCAGGTGCTCTTGCTGCCTGGAGCGGTGTTTATATTGATCTCAACCCAGGCACACCTGGGGAGGTCTGGCCGGCACGGTCGGGCTTCCCAGGCCAGCCAATAATCACCCCTCAGGGGCTCACAGTTGCAGAAACTGGAACTTGCTGAATCGGCCAGGTCCAAGGAACAGGTGTGGGCTCCTGAGAGTCAGGATAGACAAGGGGCTGCAGCTCTGGCTTGTTTTCTAATTATATTATCTGGCCCATGAGTGGGAGACAACTTCAAGAAAACCCTCTCCTAATGAGAGGAACCCAGGAGTCAGGGAGAGGAGGGGTGGGTGGTGGGTGGAGACAGAGGCCTGGTGCCCCGGGTGCAGTGGAAGTCTCTGGAAGACCAGGTGGAGGGAGGCCACACAGAGTGATGCCCAGGGTCACAGACCTGTCGGAGCTGCTGTTTGTTAGTTCAAGTCCTGCTCTGAGGTGCTCTGTGTCAGATCTGAGTGACAGGTGAGCTGGGAGTGCTCTGCAATGAGGGCGATGTGCATGGCTCCTGTGTGCCCAGCCCTGCCACGGTACCTGAAAGGGTTGCTCTGTATCCTGGGAGGGGCCTGACCACGAGAGCCCCGTGGGCTGGGGTGGGGGTGGGGTACCTGCCCAGGTGAGCTCCATATCCTGGGATTGGCCTGACCTCGAGAGCCCCATGGGCTGCTGGAGTCTTGGTAAAAGATGTCAGAACAGTCAGTGAAGCCACCGAGGATATACCTCCAGTAGTTCCTAAACCCTACACCCTGCTGGTCATTCTACTAACCACCAGGACATGGTATTCTGTATTAGTCTTCAATGAAGCCTTCTTTTGTATTCTATTAGTCCCAGAGTCACAAGAAATTTTGGCTTGTGAGTGGCAGGACTCAACATACAACTAAAACAATACTTCCGGGCCGTGTTGCCCCAAGGGTTCAAAAATTCCCACACCATCTTTGGGGAAAGCTCAGCTAAAGACCTAAAAGTTCTACCTCTGGAAAAGGAAACACTCCTTCAATATGCAGACGACATTCTGATCGCCAGCCCTACTAAGGAGACCTCTGAACTACCAAGCCAATAAAGGATACAAGTTGTCCAAGAAAAAGCTCAAATATCACAGACTATGGTGACCTGCGTGGGCTGCATTCTCACAGAAGGTCGGAGAAGCTCATCCCAGGAAAGGGAAGAAACAATTTACAGCCTTACCCATTTCTAAAACTAGAAGACAGCTTAGGGGTTCCTGGGGAGGCCAGGGTTTGCTGCTTCTGGATCCCTAACTACAGTCTACTAGCTGGGCCTCTATATGAAACACTGAAAGAAAAAGATGATGATCCTTTTGAATAGAATCCAGAAGTGGCCTTTCAAGAATGGAAAGAGCAGTCAATTCAGACCCTTGCCCTGGAACTCCCTAATTTAGCTAAACCCTTTGACCTTTACATTCCTAGTGAAATTTGAATGGCCATTGGAGTATTAGTGCAAAACCTGGGACCACTTGAAATGGAACAATGCAAGAATGCCATCCAGGTAGGATAAACTACGGTCACCAAGGGGCTTGGCCCACCGCCACATCTGGCCAAGATACTGGCAGTATCTGAAAACCTGGAAATCAGCAGCCCAAAAGGCCACCTCCCTCCTAAGGGAAAAGGACCCCACGTGGTGATCCTAACCCCCAACCATGCCCTGAAGTTGCAGGGTTTGCTCCGTGGGCACACTGACCTTGAGTGAGGAGGTCCTCCAACACCAACCTCCAGAGAGATAACTGGGGCAAAGTGGCACCATAACGACTCGTGTGACCATCACTTGACCTGGAGTTTCTCTCATAAAACAACAAGAGTGTGTCCCAAAAGAGTAGACTACTGCTTGCAGGACTTACTGCACCCAGAGGGGAGGTAATAATCTTGGCAGGGGAACCGTATATCACGCTGTCACCATAGAAAAGCCTACAGACACTGTGATGATGGTGGCCAATAAGACCGGCTGGACTCCTGTTTACTTCAAAAGGCTGTTGACTCAGTGGCCATCATGGTCCTTCATCACCACTGACCCTGGACTGTCTGGGAGTTGAGCAGTCAGGGTCCTGACACCTGATGCTGTTTTTACGTTAATTCAGGGGCCTAACTGAAGAAAGCACAGACTACTGGTCAGAGCATCTAGGCTGGCAGAAACGGTCAGCCTAAGGTGGCCGAACAAATGTGGGGCGGGGTGAAACTGGACCTCACAGCGTCACTGCACATCTCCTTCCTGGACCCTTAAAGGTCATTAGAATCTATAACACTACCAATACTTGTGCTCAGGCGGACGAGCAGGGAGGCAGGAGGCCTGCGGACAAACAACGTCACCTGGAGGCTGCTGGGGAGAAGTTCAGACCCTCTCCCACAGGTATGAGGGCTCCTAACTCAGCACTCAGCAGTTACAGATGAAGGGTCTGCACCCTCAGCACTCTAAGAATGAGGAAGGGGACAAAATGCAGAAGAGGGGTTTGTCCCAGGCAAAGCCCCTTAAAAATCCCTGGGAGATAAAAATAGAATCTGGGCAATAAAATAAAGTCTAACCTTTTTTATCCTTTGTGCTTTGTCTAATTTCACGTGCTCCTAGGGTCCCGCATACAGAGGTTCAACAGCCGGCACTTCAGACCAGATTTCCTAGTGCAGAATGGCTGGGTCGACACTTCAGCTCCTGGAGCACAGTGCAGACTCCGCGATATAGAGCCTGAGCTGCAGCCAACCGGGCCCTCGAGAGCTCCGCCCCCTCCCTCCCACTGACTCTGACAGGATCTCTACACAGCAGCCCAGCCCACAGCCCACGGGATAGCACATGCTCTCACCTCTGCATTCTCTGATCAAAATATAAAGTTTCCTTTGCTTCTGAACCAAACTCAGTCTCGATCTGTTGGCTCCAATGACACTGGGCAGGGGGACACTTGTTGGGGTCCACTCTGGAGGATCAGTAACAGAAATTGAGAACATTGTAACTTCAATGAACAGATGTGTGAGCCAAACTGTAATTAACATAGAACAGTGTATAAGGCTCGGGTAAAATAAGATGTTTCTAACACTTCCATTTGATATTTCCATCACTTTATTATAAGCAAGTTCAGTGAAAGGTTTGTCTTATTTGTCAGGTCAATACTAGAGAAACGAAGTGATTTCTTTCCAAGGATGTACATCTAATAATCTTGGTTAAAGCTTCAATCTTGTTTTAAATGCTTTTCCATTGAAAATGATACCTCTCTTTCAGCTCCCCCATTTCTGAGAAGTATAAAATCTTATAATTTATTATTACCAAAGGGGAAAGGTGGGAGGAGGGATAAATTAACAGTTTGGGATTAACACATACACACTGCTATGTATAAAATCGATCATCAACAAGGAACTACTGTACAGCACAGGGAACTACACTCAATATTTTGCAATAACCTATAAGGGGAAATAATCTGAAAAAAGAATAGATATTTTTATTGACATCATCTATTAATGACAGTTAAAATGGAACCTAACGGAAGCCGGTGGTGAGTGCTTCTGACCCTGAAGACTTCAATCATCTAAAGTTTGGACTCTGCCTACTTCCCAAGGCCCTTAATGAACATATGTGTAGCCGTAGCTTAAAAAATTCCCCAGTTTGGGTCGTGGAGAGACAGTGATTTTGAAAAAGCCCTGGTGTTCTCCTCACATGAATGGGACACTTCCTACAGCTAAAATATGCCTGTCACACCCAGAAGATGGTATACCGTCTGATCGGGAAGAGTTTGGAAAAGGCATCTCATCTCCTCATCTCCTGGTGCTCGGGTTCACCCCTCCAGCGTCTTTACGAACAGTCTTCCCACTTGGAGATGTCAGCACTGTCAACATCCTGTTGCATACAGTTTGGAATTTGTCCAGAGAATGAAGCAGAAGGAAGAGGAACAATGAGAGACAAGTCCTAGGTGTTCGGACAGGCACATGTCACTCTAATTTCCAATCAGGAAGACGAATTGACTAAAAGCTAGGGTTGCCCATGGAAACAGAATAGGGCTTGAGGAAATCCCGCTGCTTTGTGGCCAGTTCCCATAAACACAAGTTGAAAAATGGAACTCAGGGACACTAAAATTCACGAAACTGCAGAGTTGAAAATATCTCTCACTGAAAAATGTCTTGAGGAAAGTCAGAGAAAAGGACTTGTAAGCAACGGAGAATGGCAGGAAAGGGATTGGAAGAGGTAGAAAGGACTCGCCATTAAGCATAAGAAAAGGGGCTGAACATTGCCAACATTGCAGTTGGCCAAAAAGGGTGTATGCGTCTTTTTCTGTATATATTCAAGAAAACGGCATACACTTTTTTAGCCAACCAAACAGGTGGGCACTGGAAATCAGTACTACAAAACATATCACTTCGCATCAGTCAGAAGAGCCTTCCTCATAAAGTGTAAACACCAGAAATGCAGGACAGGGCAAGGAGAAAAGGGAGCCCTGTGAGGCTTATAGTGGAAATGTATATTGCCAATGGTCACTCTTGAGAAGTGTATTGTGTTTACTAAAGCATCTAAAAAATGAGCTACAGAGCACAGGGCACTTGCACTCATGGACGTATATCTTGGGAAAGACAAAAATGGAGAGGACACAGGCACCCCAATGTTTACCGCCTCTCTGTTTCAAAGATCCTCGACTAGGATATAATTTATATGTCTCTGGAGGGAAAAAATGGATAGAGGTGTGGCACTTATGTAGAGTGGAATATTACTCAGCCTGAAAATCAGTGAAATATGGCCAGTTGTAACAACCCCAGAGTAGTTACGTATGATCATTCAAAGTCACATAATTCAAAAAGAAAAAGACATACGATATTACTAATACATGGAATGTAAACGTGGCTACAAAGTACCTGAATTACAAAACAGAATGGGGTCTCAAATTTAGAAGACCAACTTATGTTTGCTTAAGGAAAAAGGAGAGTTGGGGAGCTGCATAAAACCAGAGATTGAAATTAGCACAGATACCGTTCGATAAGCCAAATATGTAATAGAAAAAACCTACTCCCTGGTCAACGAAATGGACTCAACACGCCATATTCAACACCTACGAATACACCTGACTAGTAAGAATCTTCAAACTCATGGATTTATATGTGTCCGTAAGAGAATCAAGCGTGAGTACAGCGGCATGAACACAGCAGTGAAAATGAGATAAATCCCATTATGAAAATAAATTACAAAAACAAAACACAATGAGAGTGAAATAGAGAGCAATTCTTAAATAATTCATTCAGGGCTTGTGATGCAACCTGGATTTACCACATCTACACCCAGAGCTGAGTGAGACATAAGGTTGGGCACTTCGGGCTGATAGCATTGTTGAGGTTCGATGAGCAAATGCAGACCCTTTGAAGTCATACAGCATGGTACCCATTCCATGGGTCCCAACTCTCCAGGATTAAGGGATTCTTTCTTCAGCTAAAACATGCATGGGAAACCCACAGTATGGTGCACCGTGTGACCAGGAAAGGTTTTCAAATGCATCTCAGTTTTCGTCCCCTTTTACTCGGGTTCACCATTCCAGAACGTTTACTAACACTCTCCCCACTTGGAGAGTCAGTGCCTTTAACCTCCTGTTTGGCACAGTTTGCAATTTCTGCGCAAGATGAACAGGAATAGGGAGAACCAATGAGAGACTAGCAGTAAGTGTCTGCACGGGCAAATTTAATGCTCATTTCCCACCAGGAAGAGGAATTAACCAAAGGATCAGCATGCCGTGCCGGAACCAGATTAGGGCCTGAATCAATCCTGCGGGTTTGCGCCCAGCTCACAAGTTGCGAGTTGAAGAAAGGAGCTCAGGGGCACTGTAACTCACAAACATGCAGAGTTATAAATGACAGCTATCGTCCAAAAATATATTGAAGGAAGGCTGCGAAGACGACTTGTAAGTGGGGCAGAATTGCAGGAAAACGATTTCAGGGGGTAGACGGGAATTGCATTTAAAGCATAGGAAAAGAGGCAGAACGTCGACAATGATGCTCTTGGGCAAAAAGGGTGTATGCGTTTTTTCCTGAATTTATTGAGGAAAAAAAGCATATGCGCTTTTTGGCCAACCAAGCAAGCATGTTAAAGAAATCTGCACTACAATGAAGTCTCACTGCCCCCCGGTCAAAAGGGACATGTGAAACAAGTGTAAAATCCACAAAGACAGGACAGGCCAAGGAGAACAGGGAGCCTTGTTATGTTGATGGTCGGGATGTAAATTGCCAACAGCCACTCTGGAGAAGTGTATGGTGTTTCCTGAAACCCCTGAAAAACAAAGCAACGGAGCCTACGGCACTTCCACTTATGGTCCTATAGCTTAGGGAAATTAAAATCAAAAACACACAGCCACCCCAAAGTGTCGGACGGCTCTGTTTACAAGAACCTCGTCTACGGTACAAGTTAAATATCCCAGAAAGTGAAAAATGGATAAAGAAGTTGCGGTACATACGTACAATGGAATATCACTCAGCAATGAAATCTATGTCATCAGGCCCGTCGCGGCATAATGAGTGGATTCAGGTACGATGATTCTAAGTGAAATAAGTCACACAGAAAATGAAACATCATAAGATATCACTAATACACGCAATGTAAACTTGGCTACACATGAACTGAATTACAAAACAGAACAGGGTCTCAAATTTAGAAAACCAACTTATGCTTGCTTAAGGGGAAAGGTGAGTTTGGGTGCTGCATAAAACCAGAGATAGAAATTAGCACAGATACCTTTCCATAAGCCAAATATGTAATAGTCAAGACCTACCCCTTGCTCAACGAAATGGACTAAACACCCCATATTCAATGCCTAGGAATACACCTGACTAGTAAGAATCTTCAAACCCATGGATTTATATGTCTCCGTAAGAGAATGAAGCGTGTGTACAGCGGCATGAATGCAGCAGAGAAAATCCGATAAATCCCATTATCAAAATGAATTACACAAACAAAACCCAAGGACAGTGAAATAGAGAGCAATTCTTAAATAATTCACTCAGGGCTTGTGATGCAACCTGGATTTACCACATCTACACCCAGAGCTGAGTGAGACATAAGGTTGGGCACTTCGGGCTGATAGCATTGGTGAGGTTCGATGAGCAAATGCAGACCCTTTGAAGTCATACAGCATGGTACCCATTCCATGGGTCCCAACTCTCCAAGTTTAAGGGATTCTTCCTTCAGCTAAAACATGCATGGGAAACCCACAGTATGGTGCACCGTGTGACCGACAAACCTTTTCAAATGCATCTCAGTTTTCGTCCCCTTTTACTTGGGTTCACCATTCCAGACCCTTTACTAACACTCTCACCACTTGGAGAGTAGGTGCCTTTAACCTCCTGTTGGGCACAGTTTGCAATTTCTGCGCAAGATGAAAAGGAATAGGGAGAACCAATGAGAGACTAGCTGTAGGTGTCTGCACGGGCAAAATTAACGCTCATTTCCCACCAGGAAGAGGAATTAACCAAAGGCTCAGCATGCCGTGCCGGAACCAGATTAGGGCCTGAAGCAATCCTGCGGATTTGCGGCCAGCTCACAAGATAGCGAGTTGAAGAAAGGAGCTCAGGGGCACTGTAACTCACAAACCTGCAGAGTTATAAATGACAGCTATCGTCCAAAAATATATTGAAGGAAGGCTGCGAAGACGACTTGTAAGCGGGACAGATTTGCAGGAAAACGATTTCAGGGGGTAGACGGGAATTGCATTTAAAGCATAGGAAAAGAGGCAGAACGTCGACAATGATGCTCTTGGCCAAAAAGGGCGTATGCGTTTTTTCCTGAATATATTCAGGAAAAAACGCATACGCCCTTTTTGGCCAACCAAGCAAGCATGTTAAAGAAATCTGCACTACAATGAAGTCTCACTGCCCCCCGGTCAAAAGGGCCATCTGAAAAAAGTGTAAAATCCAGAAAGGCAGCACAGGCCATGGAGAACCGGGAGCCTTGTTATGCTGATGGGCGGGATGTAAATTGCCAACAGCCAGTCTGGAGAAGTGTATGGTGTTTCCCGGAACACCGAAAAAACAAAGCTATGGAGCCTACGGCACTTCCACTTATGGTCCTATAGCTTAGGGAAATTAAAATCAAAAACACACAGCCACCCCAAAGTGTCGGACGGCTCTGTTTACAAGAACCTCGTCTACGGTACAAGTTAAATATCCCAGAATGTGAAAAATGGATAAAGAAGTTGTGGTACGTACGTACAATGGAATATCACTCAGCAATGAAATCTATGTCATCAGGCCCGTCGCGGCATAATGAGTGGATTCAGGTACGATGATTCTAAGTGAAATAAGTCACACAGAAAATGAAACATCATAAGATATCACTACTACACGGAATGTAAACTTGGCTACACATGAACTGAATTACAAAACAGAACAGGGTCTCAAATTTAGAAAACCAACTTATGCTTGCTTAAGGGGAAAGGTGAGTTGGGGTGCTGCATAAAACCAGAGATAGAAATTAGCACAGATACCTTTCCATAAGCCAAATATGTAATAGCCAAGACCTACCCCTTGCTCAACGAAATGGACTAAACACCCCATATTCAACGCCTAGGAATACACCTGACTAGTAAGAATCTTCAAACCCATGGATTTATATGTCTCCGTAAGAGAATGAAGCGTGTGTACAGCGGCATGAATGCAGCAGAGAAAATCCGATAAATCCCATTATCAAAATGAATTACACAAACAAAACCCAAGGACAGTGAAATAGAGAGCAATTCTTAAATAATTCATTCAGGGCTTGTGATGCAACCTGGATTTACCACATCTACACCCAGAGCTGAGTGAGACATAAGGTTGGGCACTTCGGGCTGATAGCATTGGTGAGGTTCGATGAGCAAATGCAGACCCTTTGAAGTCATACAGCATGGTACCCATTCCATGGGTCCCAACTCTCCAAGTTTAAGGGATTCTTCCTTCAGCTAAAACATGCATGGGAAACCCACAGTATGGTGCACCGTGTGACCGGCAAACGTTTTCAAATGCATCTCAGTTTTCGTCCCCTTTTACTCGGGTTCAGCATTCCAGACACTTTACGAACACTCTCCCCACTTGGAGAGTCAGTACCGTTAACCTCCTGTTGGGCACAGTTTGCAATTTCTGCGCAAGATGAAAAGGAATAGGGAGAACGAATGAGAGACTAGCTCTAGGTGTCTGCACGGGCAAATTTAACGCTCATTTCCCACCAGGAAGAGGAATTAACCAAAGGCTCAGCATGCCGTGCCGGAACCAGATTAGGGCCTGAGGCAATCCTGTGGGTTTGCGGCCAGCTCACAAGATAGCGAGTTGAAGAAAGGAGCTCAGGGGCACTGTAACTCACAAACCTGCAGAGTTATAAATGACAGCTATCGTCCAAAAACATACTGAAGGAAGGCTGCGAAGACGACTTGTAAGCAGGACAGATTTGCAGGAAAACGATTTCAGGGGGTAGACGGGAATTGCATTTAAAGCATAGGAAAAGAGGCAGAACGTCGACAATGATGCTCTTGGCCAAAAAGGGCGTATGCGTTTTTTCCTGAATATATTCAGGAAAAAACGCATACGCCCTTTTTGGCCAACCAAGCAAGCATGTTAAAGAAATCTGCACTACAATGAAGTCTCACTGCCCCCCGGTCAAAAGGGCCATCTGAAAAAAGTGTAAAATCCAGAAAGGCAGCACAGGCCATGGAGAACAGGGAGCCTTGTTATGCTGATGGGCGGGATGTAAATTGCCAACAGCCACTCTGGAGAAGTGTATGGTGTTTCCCGGAATACCGAAAAAACAAAGCTACGGAGCCTACGGCACTTCTATTTATGGTCCTAGAGCTTAGGGAAATTAAAATCAAAAACACACAGCCACCCCAAAGTGTCGGACGGCTCTGTTTACAAGAACCTCGTCTACAGTACAAGTTAAATATCCCAGAATGTGAAAAATGGATAAAGAAGTTGTGGTACGTACGTACAATGGAATATCACTCAGCAATGAAATCTATGTCATCAGGCCCGTCGCGGCATAATGAATGGATTCAGGTACGATGATTCTAAGTGAAATAAGTCACACAGAAAATGAAACATCATAAGATATCACTACTACACGGAATGTAAACTTGGCTACACATGAACTGAATTACAAAACAGAACAGGGTCTCAAATTTAGAAAACCAACTTATGCTTGCTTAAGGGGAAAGGTGAGTTGGGGTGCTGCATAAAACCAGAGATAGAAATTAGCACAGATACCTTTCCATAAGCCAAATATGTAATAGTCAAGACCTACCCCTTGCTCAACGAAATGGACTAAACACCCCATATTCAATGCCTAAGAATACACCTGACTAGTAAGAATCTTCAAACCCATGGATTTATATGTCTCCGTAAGAGAATGAAGCGTGTGTACAGCGGCATGAATGCAGCAGAGGAAATCCGATAAATCCCATTATCAAAATGAATTACACAAACAAAACCCAAGGACAGTGAAATAGAGAGCAATTCTTAAATAATTCATTCAGGGCTTGTGATGCAACCTGGATTTACCACATGTACACCCAGAGCTGAGTGAGACATAAGGTTGGGCACTTCGAGCTGATAGCATTGGTGAGGTTCGATGAGCAAATGCAGACCCTTTGAAGTCATACAGCATGGTACCCATTCCATGGGTCCCAACTCTCCAAGTTTAAGGGATTCTTCCTTCAGCTAAAACATGCATGGGAAACCCACAGTATGGTGCACCGTGTGACTGGCAAACGTTTTCAAATGCATCTCAGTTTTCGTCCCCTTTTACTCGGGTTCACCATTCCAGACCCTTTACGAACACTCTCCCCACTTGGAGAGTCAGTGCCTTTAACCTCCTGTTGGGCACAGTTTGCAATTTCTGCGCAAGATGAAAAGGAATAGGGAGAACGAATGAGAGACTAGCTCTAGGTGTCTGCACGGGCAAATTTAACGCTCATTTCCCACCAGGAAGAGGAATTAACCAAAGGCTCAGCATGCCGTACGGGATCCAGATTAGGGCCTGAGGCAATCGTGTGGGTTTGCGGCCAGCTCACAAGAAAGCGAGTTGAAGAAAGGAGCTCAGGGGCACTGTAACTCACAAACCTGCAGAGTTATAAATGACAGCTATCGTCCAAAAATATATTGAAGGAAGGCTGCGAAGACGACTTGTAAGCGGGACATATTTGCAGGAAAACGATTTCAGGGGGTAGACGGGAATTGCATTTAAAGCATAGGAAAAGAGGCAGAACGTCGACAATGATGCTCTTGGCCAAAAAGGGCGTATGCGTTTTTTCCTGAATATATTCAGGAAAAAACGCATACGCCCTTTTTGGCCAACCAAGCAAGCATGTTAAAGAAATCTGCACTACAATGAAGTCTCACTGCCCCCCAGTCAAAAGGGCCATCTGAAAAAAGTGTAAAATCCAGAAAGGCAGCACAGGCCATGGAGAACAGGGAGCCTTGTTATGCTGATGGGCGGGATGTAAATTGCCAACAGCCACTCTGGAGAAGTGTATGGTGTTTCCCGGAACACCGAAAAAACAAAGCTACGGAGCCTACGGCACTTCCACTTATGGTCCTATAGCTTAGGGAAATTAAAATCAAAAACACACAGCCACCCCAAAGTGTCGGACGGCTCTGTTTACAAGAACCTCGTCTACGGTACAAGTTAAATATCCCAGAATGTGAAAAATGGATAAAGAAGTTGTGGTACGTACGTACAATGGAATATCACTCAGCAATGAAATCTATGTCATCAGGCTCGTCGCGGCATAATGAGTGGATTCAGGTACGATGATTCTAAGTGAAATAAGTCACACAGAAAATGAAACATCATAAGATATCACTACTACACGGAATGTAAACTTGGCTACACATGAACTGAATTACAAAATAGAACAGGGTCTCAAATTTAGAAAACCAACTTATGCTTGCTTAAGGGGAAAGGTGAGTTGGGGTGCTGCATAAAACCAGAGATAGAAATTAGCACAGATACCTTTCCATAAGCCAAATATGTAATAGTCAAGACCTACCCCTTGCTCAACGAAATGGACTAAACACCCCATATTCAACGCCTAGGAATACACCTGACTAGTAAGAATCTTCAAACCCATGGATTTATATGTCTCCGTAAGAGAATGAAGCGTGTGTACAGCGGCATGAATGCAGCAGAGAAAATCCGATAAATCCCATTATCAAAATGAATTACACAAACAAAACCCAAGGACAGTGAAATAGAGAGCAATTCTTAAATAATTCATTCAGGGCTTTTGATGCAACCTGGATTTTCCACATGTACACCCAGAGCTGAGTGAGACATAAGGTTGGGCACTTCGAGCTGATAGCATTGGTGAGCTTCGATGAGCAAATGCAGACCCTTTGAAGTCATACAGCATGGTACCCATTCCATGGGTCCCAACTCTCCAAGTTTAAGGGATTCTTCCTTCAGCTAAAACATGCATGGGATACCCACAGTATGGTGCACCGTGTGACTGGCAAACGTTTTCAAATGCATCTCAGTTTTCGTCCCCTTTTACTCGGGTTCACCATTCCAGACCCTTTACGAACACTCTCCCCACTTGGAGAGTCAGTGCCTTTAACCTCCTGTTGGGCACAGTTTGCAATTTCTGCGCAAGATGAAAAGGAATAGGGAGAACGAATGAGAGACTAGCTCTAGGTGTCTGCACGGGCAAATTTAACGCTCATTTCCCACCAGGAAGAGGAATTAACCAAAGGCTCAGCATGCCGTGCCGGAACCAGATTAGGGCCTGAAGCAATCCTGTGGGTTTGCGGCCAGCTCACAAGATAGCGAGTTGAAGAAATGAGCTCAGGGGCACTGTAACTCACAAACCTGCAGAGTTATAAATGACAGCTATCGTCCAAAAATATATTGAAGGAAGGCTGCGAAGACGACTTGAAAGTGGGGCAGAATTGCAGGAAAACGATTTCAGGGGGTAGACGGGAATTGCATTTAAAGCATAGGAAAAGAGGCAGAACGTCGACAATGATGCTCTTGGCCAAAAAGGGCGTATGCGTTTTTTCCTGAATATATTCAGGAAAAAACGCATACGCCCTTTTTGGCCAACCAAGCAAGCATGTTAAAGAAATCTGCACTACAATGAACTCTCACTGCCCCCCGGTCAAAAGGGCCATCTGAAAAAAGTGTGAAATCCAGAAAGGCAGCACAGGCCATGGAGAACAGGGAGCCTTGTTATGCTGATGGGCGGGATGTAAATTGCCAACAGCCACTCTGGAGAAGTGTATGGTGTTTCCTGAAACACCTAAGAAACAAAGCAACGGAGACTACGGCACTTCCACTTATGGTCTTATAGATCACGGAAATTAAAATAAAAAACAGACAGCCACACCAAAGTTTGGGACGGCTCTGTTTACAAGAACCTCGTCTACGGTACAAGTTAAATATCTCAGAATGTGAAAAATGGATAAAGGAATTGTGGTATGTACGTAAAATGCAATATCACTCAGCAATGAAATCTATGTCATCAGGCCAGTCGTGGCATAATGAGTGGATTCAGGTACAATGATTCTAAGTGAAATAAGTCACACAGAAAATGAAACATCATAAGATATCACTAAAACACAGAATGTAAACTTGGCTACACATGAACTGAATTACAAAACAGAACAGGGTCTCAAATTTAGAAAACCAACCAATGCTTGCTTAAGGGGAAAGGTGAGTTGGGGTGCTGCATAAAACCAGAGATAGAAATTAGCACAGATAGCTTTCCATAAGCCAAATATGTAATAGTCAAGACCTACTCCTTGCTCAAAGAAATGGACTAAACACCCCATATTCAACGCCTAGGAATACACCTGACTAGTAAGTATCTTCAAACCCATGAATTTATATGTCTCCGTTTGAGACTCAAGAGTGTATACAGTGGCATGAATGCAGCAGAGGAAATCCGATAAATCCCATTATCAAAATGAATTACACAAACAAAACCCAAGGACAGTGAAATAGAGAGCAATTCTTAAATAATTCATTCAGGGCTGGTGATGCAACCAGGATTTACCACATCTACACCCAGAGCTGAGTGAGACATAAGGTTGGGCACTTCGGGCTGATAGCATTGGTGTGGTTCGATGAGCAAATGCAGACCCTTTGAAGTCATACAGCATGGTACCCATTCCATGGGTCCCAACTCTCCAAGTTTAAGGGATTCTTCCTTCAGCTAAAACATGCATGGGAAACCCACATTATGGTGCACCGTGTGACTGGCAAACGTTTTCAAATGCATCTCAGTTTTCGTCCCCTTTTACTCGGGTTCACCATTCCAGACCCTTTACGAACACTCTCCCCACTTGGAGAGTCAGGGCCTTTAACCTCCTGTTGGGCACAGTTTGCAATTTCTGCGCAAGATGAAAAGGAATAGGGAGAACGAATGAGAGACTAGCTCTAGGTGTCTGCACGGGCAAATTTAACGCTCATTTCCCACCAGGAAGAGGAATTAACCAAAGGCTCAGCATGCCGTACCGGATCCAGATTAGGGCCTGAGGCAATCCTGTGGGTTTGCGGCCAGCTCACAAGATAGCGAGTTGAAGAAAGGAGCTCAGGGGCACTGTAACTCACAAACCTGCAGAGTTATAAATGACAGCTATCGTCCAAAAATATATTGAAGGAAGGCTGCGAAGACGACTTGTAAGCGGGACAGATTTGCAGGAAAACGATTTCAGGGGGTAGACGGGAATTGCATTTAAAGCATAGGAAAAGAGGCAGAACGTCGAAAATGATGCCTTGGCCAAAAAGGGCGTATGCGTTTTTTCCTGAATATATTCAGGAAAAAACGCATACGCCCTTTTTGGCCAACCAAGCAAGCATGTTAAAGAAATCTGCACTACAATGAAGTCTCACTGCCCCCCGGTCAAAAGGGCCATCTGAAAAAAGTGTAAAATCCAAAAAGGCAGCACAGGCCATGGAGAACAGGGAGCCTTGTTATGCTGATGGGCGGGATGTAAATTGCCAACAGCCACTCTGGAGAAGTGTATGGTGTTTCCCGGAACACCGAAAAAACAAAGCTACGGAGCCTACGGAACTTCCACTTATGGTCTTATAGCTTAGGGAAATTAAAATCAAAAACACACAGCCACCCCAAAGTGTCGGAAGGCTCTGTTTACAAGAACCTCGTCTACGGTACAAGTAAAATATCCCAGAATGTGAAAAATGGATAAAGAAGTTGTGGTACGTACGTACAATGGAATATCACTCAGCAATGAAATCTATGTCATCAGGCCCGTCGCGGCATAATGAGTGGATTCAGGTACGATGATTCTAAGTGAAATACGTCACACAGAAAATGAAACATCATAAGATATCACTACTACACGGAATGTAAACTTGGCTACACATGAACTGAATTACAAAACAGAACAGGGTCTCAAATTTAGAAAACCAACTTATGCTTGCTTAAGGGGAAAGGTGAGTTGGGGTGCTGCATAAAACCAGAGATAGAAATTAGCACAGATACCTTTCCATAAGCCAAATATGTAATAGTCAAGACCTACCCCTTGCTCAACGAAATGGACTAAACACCCCATATTCAACGCCTAGGAATTCACCTGACTAGTAAGAATCTTCAAACCCATGGATTTATATGTCTCCGTAAGAGAATGAAGCGTGTGTACAGCGGCATGAATGCAGCAGAGAAAATCCGATAAATCCCATTATCAAAATGAATTACACAAACAAAACCCAAGGACAGTGAAATAGAGAGCAATTCTTAAATAATTCATTCAGGGCTGGTGATGCAACCTGGATTTACCACATCTACACCCAGAGCTGAGTGAGACATAAGGTTGGGCACTTCGGGCTGATAGCATTGGTGAGGTTCGATGAGCAAATGCAGACCCTTTGAAGTCATACAGCATGGTACCCATTCCATGGGTCGCAACTCTCCAAGTTTAAGGGATTCTTCCTTCAGCTAAAACATGCATGGGAAACCCACAGTATGGTGCACCGTGTGACTGGCAAACGTTTTCAAATGCATCTCAGTTTTCGTCCCCTTTTACTCGGGTTCACCATTCCAGACCCTTTACGAACACTCTCCCCACTTGGAGAGTCAGTGCCTTTAACCTCCTGTTGGGCATAGTTTGCAATTTCTGCGCAAGATGAAAAGGAATAGGGAGAACGAATGAGAGACTAGCTCTAGGTGTCTGCACGGGCAAATTTAACGCTCATTTCCCACCAGGAAGAGGAATTAACCAAAGGCTCAGCATGCCGTGCCGGAACCAGATTAGGGCCTGAAGCAATCCTGTGGGTTTGCGGCTAGCTCACAACATAGCGAGTTGAAGAATGGAGCTCAGGGGCACTGTAACTCACAAACCTGCAGAGTTACAAATGACAGCTATCGTCCAAAAATATATTGAAGGAAGGCTGCGAAGAGGAATTTTAAGCGGGACAGAATTGGAGGAAAACGATTTCAGGGAGTAGACTGGAATTGCATTTAAACCAAAGGAACAGAGGCAGAACGTCGACAATGATACACTTGGCCAAAAAGGGCGTATGCGTTTTTTTCTGAATATATTCAGGGAAAAACGCATACGCCCTTTTTGGCCAACCAAGCAAGCATGTTAAAGATATCTGCACTAAAATGAAGTCTCACTGCCCCCCGGTCAAAAGGGCCATCTGAAAAAAGTGTAAAATCCAGAAAGGCAGCACAGGCCATGGAGAACACGGAGCCTTGTTATGCTGATGGGCGGGATGTAAATTGCCCACAGCCACTCTAGAGAAGTGTATGGTGTTTCCTCAAACACCTAAAAAGAAAGCAACGGAGCCTACAGCACTTCAACTTATGTTCCGATAGCTTAGGGAAATTAAAATCAAAAACACACAGCCACCCCAAAGTGTCGGACGGCTCTGTTTACAAGAACATCGTCTACGGTACAAGTTAAATATCCCAGAATGTGAAAAATGGATAAAGAAGATGTGGTACTTACGTAGAAAGGAATATCATTTAGCAATGAAATCTATGTCATCAGGCCCGTCGCGGCACAATGCGTGGATTCAGGTACGATGATTCTAAGTGAAATAAGTCACACAGAAAATGAAACACATAAGACATCACTAATACACGGAATGTAAATTTGGCTACAAATGAACTGAAGAACAGAACAGAACAGGGTCTCAAATATAGAAAACCAACTTATGCTTGCTTAAGGGGAAAGCTGATTTGGGGTGCTGCATTAAAGCAGAGATAGAAATTAGCACAGATATCTTTCCATAAGCCAAATATGTAATAGTCAAGACCTACCCTTTGCTCAACGAAATGGACTAAACACCCCATAGTCAACGCCTAAGAATACACCTGACTAGTAAGAATCTTCAAACCCATGGACTTATATGTCTCCGTAAGAGAATGAAGCGTGTGTACAGCAGCATGAATGCAGCAGAGAAAATCCGATAAATCCCATTGTCAAAATGAATTACAAAAACAAAACACAAGGACAGTGAAATAGAGAGCAATTCTTAAATAATTCATTCAGGGCTTGTGATGCAACCCGGATTTACCACCTCTACACCCAGAGCTGAGTGAGACATAAGGTTGGGCACTTCGGGCTGATAGCATTGGTGAGGTTCGATGAGCAAATGCAGACCCTTTGAAGTCATACTGCATGGTACCCATTCCATGGGTCCCAACTCTCCAGGTTTAAGGGAATCTTCCTTCAGTTAAAACATGCATGGAAACCCACAGTATGGTGCACCGTGTGACAGGCAAACGTTTTCAAATGCATCTCAGTTTTCAGCACCTTTTCCTCTGGTTAACCATTCCAGAACCTTTACTAATACTCTCCCCACTTGGAGAGTCAGTGCCTTTAACCTCCTGTTGGGAACAGTTTGCAATTTCTGCGCAAGATGAAAAGGAATAGGGAGAACCAATGAGAGACTAGCTGTAGGTGTCTGCACGGGCAAATTTAACGCTCATTTCCCACCAGGAAGAGGAATTAACCAAAGGCTCAGCATGCCGTGCCTGAACCAGATTATGGCCTGACAATCCTGCGGGTTTGCGGCCAGCTTACAAGATAGTGAGTTGAAGAAAGGAGCTCAGGGACACTGTAACTCACAAACCTGCAGAGTTATAAATGACAACTGTCGTCCAGAAATACATTGAAGAAGGCTGCGAAGAGGACTTGACAGCGGGGCAGAATTGCTGGAAAACGATTTCAGGGGGTAGACTGGAATTGCATTTAAAGCATAGGAAAGAGTCATAACGTCGACAATTGTGCACTTGGCCAAAAAGGGCGTATGCGTTTTTACCTGAATATATTCAGGAAATAACGCATACGCACTTTTTGGCCAACCAAGCAAGCGTGTAAAGGAAATCTGCACTACAATGAAGTCTCACTGCCCCCCGGTCAAAAGGGCCTTCTGAATAAAGTGTAAAATCCAGAAACGCAGGACAGGCCATGGAGAACAGGGAGCCTTGTTATGCTGATGGACGGGATATAAATTGCCAACAGCCACCCTGGAGAAGTGTATGGTGTTTCCTGAAACACCTAAAAAACAAAGCAACGGAGCGTACGGCACTTCCACTTAAGCTCCTATAGCTTAGGGAAATTAAAATCAAAATGACACAGCCACTCTAAAATTTCAGAAGGCTCTGTTTACAAGAACCTCATCTACGGTACAAGTTAAATATCCCAGAAAGCGAAAAATAGATAAAGAAGTTGTGGTACGAACGTACTTTGGAATAACACTCAGCAATGAAATCTAGGTCATCAGGCCCATCGCGGCATAATGAGTGGATTCAGGTACGATGATTCTAAGTGAAATAAGTCACACAAAACAAGAAACATCATAAGATATCACTAATACACGGAATGTAAACTTTGCTACACATGAACTGAATTACAAAACAGAACAGGGACTCAAATTTAGAAAAGCAACCAATGCTTGCTTAAGGGCAAATGTGAGTAGGGGTGCTGCATAAAACCAGAGATTGAAATTAGCACAGATACCGTTCCATAAGCCAAATATGTAATAGTCAAGACCTACTCCTTGCTCAACGACATGGACTCAACACCGCATATTCAACGCCTAGGAATACACCTGACTAGTAAGAATCTTCAAACCCATGGATTTATATGTCTCTGTAAGAGAATCAATCGTGTGTACAGCTGCATAAAAGCAGCAGTGAAATTCCGATAAATCCCGTTATCAAACTAAATTACAAAAACAAAACACAAGGACAGTGAAATAGAGAGCAATTCTTAAATAATTCATTCAGGGCTTGTGATGCAACCTGGATTTACCACATCTACACCCAGAGCTGGGTGAGACATAAGGCTGGAGCCTTCTGACTGATAGCATTGGTGAGGTTCAGTGAGCAAATGCAGACCCTTTGAATTCATACTGCATGGTACCCATTCCATGGGTCCCAACTCTCCAGGTTTAAGGAATTCTTCCTTCAGCTTAAATATTCTTGGGAATCCCAGAGTATGATCCGCCGTGTGACTGGGAAACGATTTTAAATGCTTCTCATGTTTCGTTCCCTGGTACTTAGGTTCACCATTCCAGACGCTTTACTAACTCTCTACCCACTTGGAGAGTCAGTGCCTTTAACCTCCTGTTTGGCACAGTTTGCAATTTCTGCGCAAGATGAACAGGAATAGGGAGAACTAATGAGAGACTAGCTTTAGGGCCTGCACGGGCAACTTAAATGTTCATTTCCCACCAGAAAGAGGAATTTACCAAAGTCTCAGCATGCCATGCCTAAACCATTTTAGGGCCTGAAGCAATCCTGTGGGTTTGCGGCCAGCTCACAAGCAAGCGAGTTGAAGAAAGGAGCTCAGGGACACTGTAATTAACAAACCTGCAGAGTTATAAATGACAGGTATCATACAAAAATATATTGAAGTAAGGCTGTGAAGAGGGCTTGAAACGGGGCAGAATTCCAGGAATATGATTTAGGAGGTAGACGGGCAGTGTTCTGAAAGCATAGGAGAAGAGGCCGATCCTCGACAATGATGCACTTGGTCAAAAAGTGCATATGCGTTTTTTCAGGGCCCTCATTAAAGAGGGTAGGAGGCTCCCAGCATGCTTTCGTGGCCAACAGTGGGCCCACATCGCCAAGGCGATGTGAGCCAGCCAGGCAGGAGTGACCTCACATCAGAGGGCCCACCTCACAGAAGGGTAAGGAACCCAGCCAGGATCAGACTCTCACCAGAGTGCCCACATCAGCAAGGGGCTGTGAACCACGCAGGAGTATCATCACACCCGTGGGGCCACATCATCAAAAGTTGAGGTACACAAAAAATGTGGCCTCAAACCAGAGGACCCACATCACCATGAGTTTCGGAGCGAGGCAGGCAGGATTAACCTCACAACACATGGCCCATTGTATAAAAAAGGTGAGGAACCCAGCAGTTGGAACATCCCAGCAGGCGGCCCAGAGCACCGAGGCTATGGGATCCAGGCAGTGATGAACTCACAACAGAGGGCCCTCATCATGAAACTGTGAGCAAACCAGCCGTTGTGACCTCAGAGCACAAGGCCCACATCCCCATGGGGAAGGGAACCAAGCAGGAGTGTCATCGCACCAGTGGGCACACATCAGAAAATGTGGGGAGCCCAGCAGTTAGGGCCTGACGCCAGAGGGCTCTCATCACCGAGGAGAGGAGGCTCCCAGCAGGCTCCAACTGCTACCAGAGGGCCGCCATCGCCAATGCGGGATGTGCCAGCCAGGCAGGAGTGACCTCAGAGCAGAGGGCCCACCTCACAAAAGTGTGAGGAACCAAAAGAGGATCAGACTCTCACCACAGGGCCCACATCACCAAGGGAATGGGAACCAGGCTGGAGTGTCCTCACACCAGTGAGGCATCATCACCGAAATGTGAGTGACCCAGCACACGTGGCCTCAAACCAGAGGACACACATCACCGAGGGGCTGGGAGTGAGGCAGGCAGGAGGAGCCTCAAAACATAGGGCCCATGGAATAAAAATGGTGAGGAATCCAGCAGCTGGAACCTCCCAGCAGGCGGCCAGGAGCAGCGAGGCTATGGAATCCAGACCTGACTGAACTCAAAACAGAGGGCCCTCATCATGAAACTCTGAGCAACCCAGCCGTTGGGACCTCAGAGCAGAAGGCCCACATTCCCATGCGGTTGGGAACATGGCATAAGTGTACTCGCACCACAGGGCACACATCAGAGAATTTTGGGAGCTCAGAAGTTAGGGCCTGATTCCAGAGGGCCCTCATTACCAAGGGGAGGAGACTCCAAGCAGGCACCAACTCCCAACTGAGGGCCCATGTCGCCAAGGGGACGTGTGACAGCCAGGCAGGAGTGACCTCACAGCAGAGGGCCTACCTCGCAGAAGGGTGAGGAACCCAGCCAGGATAAGACTCTCACCAGAGGGCCCACATCACCAAGGGGATCAGAAACAGGCAGGACTGTCTTCACACCAGTGTGGCCACATCATAGAAAGGTGAGGAACCCAGCACATGTGGCCTAAACCAGAAGACCCACATCTCCAAGGGGCTCGGAGTGAGGCAGGCAGGAGGAGCCTCAAAACACAGGGCCCATAGAATAAAAAAGCTGAGGAATCCTGCAGTGGGAACCTCCCAGCAGGCGGCCCAGAGCACCGAGTCTATGCGATCCAGGCTGCAGTGAACTCACAGCAGAAGGCCCACATCATGAAACTGTGAGCAACCCATCCATTGGGACCTCAGAGCAGAAGGCCCACATCCCCATGGGGATGGGAACCTCGCAGGAGTGTCCTCGCACCACTTAGCACGTATCAGAAAAAGTGGGTACCCAGCAGTTAGGGCCTGATGCAAGAGGGCCGTCATCACCGAGGGGAGGAGGCTCCCAGCAGGCTCCAACTGCCACAAGAGGGCCGATGTTGCCCTGACGGGGTGTGCCAGCCAGGCAGGAGTGACCTCACAACAGAGGGCCCACCTCACAGAAGGGTGAGGAACCCAGCCAGGATCAGACTCTCACCAGAGGGCCCACATCATCAAAGGGATAGGAACCAGGCAGGAGTGTCCTCACACCAGTGGGGCCACATCATCGAAAGGTGAGGGACCCAGCACACGTGGCCTCAAACCAGAGGACACACATCACCAAGGGGCTGGGAGTGAGGCAGGCAGGAGGAGTCTCCAAACAGAGGGCCCATAGAAGAAAAAAGGTGAGGAATCCCGCAGTTGGAACCTCCCCGCAGGCGGCCAGGAGCAGCGAGGCTATGGGATCCAGGCCGGAGTGAACTCACACCTGAGGGCCCTCATCATGAAACTGAGCAACCCAACGTTGGGACCTCAGAGCAGAAGGCCCACATTCCCATGGGGTTGGGAAACTGCCAGGAGTGTACTCGCACCACAGGGCGCACATCAGAAAACTTTTGGAGCCCAGGAGTTAGAGCCTGACGCCAGAGGGCCCTCATTACCGAGGGGAGGAGACACCCAGCAGGCACCAACTCCCACCAGAGGGCCGACGTCGCCAAGGCGGGGTGTGCCAGCCAGGCAGGAGTGACCTCAGAGAAGAGGGCCCACCTCACAGAAGTGTGAGTAACCCAACCAGGATCTGACTCTCACCGGAGGGCCCACATCACCAAGAGGATGGGAACCAGGCAGGAGTGTCCTCACACCAGTGGGGCCACATCAGCCAAAGGTGAGGAACCCAGCACATGTGGCCTCAAACCAGAGGACACACATCACCAAGGGGCTGGGAGTGAGGCAGGTGTCTGGAGGGGCACATTGAACTCTAATTTCCCACCAGGAAGAGGAATTAACCAAAGGCTCAGAGTGACGTGCTGGACCTTGATTACGGCCTGAAGCAAACCTGCGGTTCTGTGGCCAGCTTTCAAGGAAACGAGTTTTAAAGGAAATCACGGGCACTGTAATTCACAAACCTGCAGAGTTATAAATGACAGCTATTGGCAAAAATATATTGAAGTAAGTCTGCAAAGAGGACTTGAAAACGAGGCAGAATTGCAGGAATCATATTTCAGGAGGTAGATTGGAATTGCATTTAAAGCATGTGAAAAGCGGCAGATCTTTGACAGTGATGCACTTGGACAAAAGTGTGTATACATTTTTTCCTGAATATATTCAGGAAAAAACGCATATGCCCTTTTTGGCCAACCAAGCACTCGAGCAATGGAAATCCGCACTACAATGAAGTCTCATTTCCCATTCGTCAAAAGGGCCATCTGAAAAAACTGTAAAAACCAGATACACAGGACAGGCCATGGAGAACAGGGAGCCTTGTATGCTGATGGGCGGGATGTAAGTTGCCAACAGACACTCTGGAGATGTTTATGGTGTATCCTGAAACATCTGAAAAACAAAGCTACAGACCCTAGGGCACTTCCACTTTAGGCCCTATAGCTTAGGAAAATTAAAATCAACAAGACACAGCCAACACAAAATTTAGGGCTGCTGTGTTTACAAGAACCTCGAATCCAGTACAAATTAAATATCCCAGAAAGAAAAAAATGGATAAAGGAGTTGTGCTACTTACGTACAACGGAATATCACTCAGCAATGAAATCAATGTCATCAGGCCTGTAGCAGCAAATTGAGTGGATTTAAGTATGATGATTCTAAGAGAAATAGAGAAATATGTCACACAGAGTAAGATAATTATCATAAGATATCACTAATAGAGAGAGTGTAAACTTGGCTACACATAAACTGAATTACAAAACCGAACAGAGTCTCACATTTAGATAAAAACTTATGCTTGCTTAAGGGGAAAGTTGAGTTGGGCTGCTGTATAAAACCAGAGATTGTAATTAGCACACATACCGTTCCATAAGCCAAATATGTAATAGACAAGACCTACTCTTTGCTCAACGAAATAGACTCATCCATGGTGTATCACCTCACACCTGTTAGAATGGGCATCATCAGAAAATCTACAAACAACAGATGCTGGAAAGGGTGTGGAGATAAGGAACCCTCTTCCACTACTGTTGGGAATGTAAATTGATACAGTCACTGTGGAGAACATTATGGAGTTTCTTATAAAACTAAGAATAGAATTACCATATGATACAGCAATGCCACTACTGGGCATATACCCAGACAAAACCATAAATCAAAAAGAGACATTCACCGCAATGTTCATTGCATCACTATTTACAATATCCAGGTAATGGAAGCAACCTAAATGCCCACAGACAGACGAATGCATAAAGATGAGGTACATATATAAAATGGAATATCACTAAGCCATAAAAAGGAATGAAATTGGGTCGTTTGTAGAGACGTTGATGGATCTAGAGACTGTCATACAGAGTGAAGTAAGTCAGAAATAGAAAAACAAATGTTGTATATTAATGCATATATGTGGAACCTAGAAAAATTGTACAGATGAACCGTTTTGCAAGGCAGAAAAGGAGCAACAGATGTAGACAACAAACGTATGGACACCAAGGGGGGAAAGCTGTTGGGGGGTGGTGGTGGGAGGAGTTGAGAGATTGGGATTGGCATGTATACATTTATATGTATAAAATCGATAACCAAAAAGAACCTGCTGTATAAAAAAATAAAATAAAATTCCAAATTACAAAAAGTAAAACAGACAAAATATTCTTCCCTTCACATACATGTATTTATATGAATAAATTATTTCCATGCTTATATCTGTAAATACAAAAAAGAGGAATAAAATCTACCTTGAACCAAAAACGAAAGAAAGAAAACAAAACAGAACCCACCAGTTACACAGAGGAAAACCGTAACAGGGCACTTGCTCCAGTTGTAAACAATTCTGAAGTTGGTCAGTGGTGGGGAATCATCTCCCATTCAGCCAGCAGGCCCCACACAACAAGCGTCCTCATTGCAAAGCTGGGGGACCGTGCCGAGGCATCTATGAGTAAACGTGGGCTGAGCCCCAGGCCAGCTACTGCTGAAATGTTCCCACCCTTCCCAGGTAAAACACCTGAATATGTACAAGGACTTGAAAGCCTAGAGGAAGGGCCATGGAGCCACATGAGCACCAGCATGCCAGCCGACTTGGTGCCTGCAGGCCAGCCAGGATGGTCCTGGCCCTGGGTGCTCTTCTGGAAGCTTTCCATTTCCCTGCCTGAGATACCCCTGCTGTCCCGGCCCCCACTGCTTTCTTCCTCACTCACCTCTGCCCAGGGAGAAATTCCAGCGGCAGGTATGGGTGACACAGCCTCTTCTTTAGCAGGTGGCATCTTGGCAACTGCTGCAGAAAGTCCAGCAGAGCCCCACTCACACTGGGCCACCAACAAAGCCATGGCCTCTCACTCCCTCCCACCAGTCCAGCCCCGAGACTGCTGACAGGGCAGAGAAAATGGCGTCAGGCACAGCTGCAGGGGCTCTTGCTGCCTGGAGCGGTGTTTATATTGATCTCAACCCAGGCACACCTGGGGAGGGCTGGCCGGCACGGTCAGGCTTCCCAGGCCAGCCAATAATCACCCCTCAGGGGCTCACAGTTGCAGAAACTGGAACTTGCTGAATCGGCCAGGTCCAAGGAACAGGTGTGGGCTCCTGAGAGTCAGGATAGACAAGGGGCTGCAGCTCTGGCTTGTTTTCTAATTATATTATCTGGCCCATGAGTGGGAGACAACTTCAAGAAAACCCTCTCCTAATGAGAGGAACCCAGGAGTCAAGGAGAGGAGGGGTGTGTGGTGGGTGGAGACAGAGGCCTGGTGCCCCGGGTGCAGTGGAAGTCTCTGGAAGACCAGGTGGAGGGAGGCCACACAGAGTGATGCCCAGGGTCACAGACCTGTCGGAGCTGCCGTTTCTTAGTTCAAGTCCTGCTCTGAGGTGCTCTGTGTCAGATCTGAGTGACAGGTGAGCTGGGAGTGCTCTGCAATGAGGGCGATGTGCATGGTTCCTGTGTGCCCAGCCCTGCCACAGTACCTGAAAGGGTAGCTCTGTATCCGGGGAGGGGTCTGACCACGAGAGCCCCATGGGCTGCAGGGGAACCTGCCCAGGGAACACCATATCCTGGGAGGGGCCTGAACACGAGAGCCCCGTGGGCTGGGGTGGGGGTGAGGTACCTGCCCAGGTGAGCTCCATATCCTGGGATTGGCCTGACCTCGAGAGCCCCATGGGCTGCTGGAGTCCTGGTAAATGATGTCAGGACAGTCAGTGAAGCCACCGAGGATAGACCTCCAGTAGTTCCTAAATCCTACACCCTGCTGGTCATTCTACCAACCACCAGGACATGGTATTCTGTATTAGTCTTCAATGATGCCTTCTTTTGTATTCTATTAGTCCCAGAGTCACAAGAAATTTAGGCTTGTGAGTGGCAGGACTCAACATACAGCTAAAACAATACTTCCGGGCCGTGTTGTCCCAAGGGTTCAAAAATTCCCACACCATCTTTGGGGAAAGCTCAGCTAAAGACCTAAAAGTTCTACCTCTGGAAAAGGAAACACTCCTTCAATATGCAGACGACATTCTGATCGCCAGCCCTACTAAGGAGACCTCTGAACTACCAAGCCAATAAAGGATACAAGTTGTCCAAGAAAAAGCTCAAATATCACAGACTATGGTGACCTGCCTGGGCTTCATTCTCACAGAAGGTTGGAGAAGCCCATCCCAGGAAAGGGAAGAAACAATTTACAGCCTTACCCATTTCTAAAACTAGAAGACAGCTTAGGGGTTCCTGGGGAGGCCAGGGTTTGCTGCTTCTGGATCCCTAACTACAGTCTACTAGCTGGGCCTCTATATGAAACACTGAAAGGAAAAGATGATGATCCTTTTGAATAGAATCCAGAAGTGGCCTTTCAAGAATGGAAAGAGCAGTCAATTCAGACCCTTGCCCTGGAACTCCCTAATTTAGCTAAACCCTTTGACCTTTACATTCCTGGTGAACGGTGAATCGCCATTGGAGTATTAGTGCAAAACATGGGACCACTTGAAATGGAACAATGCAAGAATGCCATCCAGGTAGGATAAGCTACGGTCACCAAGGGGCTTGGCCCACCGCCACATCTGGCCAAGATACTGGCAGTATCTGAAAACCTGGAAATCAGCAGCCCAAAAGGCCACCTCCCTCCTAAGGGAAAAGGACCCCACGTGGTGATCCTAACCCCCAACCATGCCCTGAAGTTGCAGGGTTTGCTCCGTGGGCACACTGACCTTGAGTGAGGAGGCCCTCCAACTCCAACCTCCAGAGAGATAACCGGGGCAAAGGGGCACCATGACGACTCGTGTGACCATCACTTGACCTGGAGTTTCTCTCATAAAACAACAAGAGTGTGTCCCAAAAGAGTAGACTACTGCTTGCAGGACTTACTGCACCCAGAGGGGAGGTAATAATCTTGGCGGGGGAACCGTATATCACGCTGTCACCATAGAAGAGCCTACAGACACTGTGATGATGGTGGCCAATAAGACCGGCTGGACTCCTGTTTACTTCAAAAGGCTGTTGACTCAGTGGCCATCATGGTCCTTCATCACCACTGACCCTGGACTGTCTGGGAGTTGAGCAGGCAGGGTCCTGACACCTGGTGCTCTTTTTACGTTAATTCAGGGGCCTAATTGAAGAAAGCGCAGACTACTGTTCAGAGCATCTAGGCTGGCAGAAACGGTCAGCCTAAAGTGGCCGAACAAATGTGGGGCGGGGTGAAACTGGACCTCACAGCGTCACTGCACATCTCCTTCCTGGACCCTTAAAGGTCATTAGAATCTATAACACTACCAATACTTGTGCTCAGGCGGACGAGCAGGGAGGCAGGAGGCCTGGGGACAATCAACGTCACCTGGAGGCTGCTGGGGAGAAGTTCTGACCCTCGCCCACGGGTATGAGGGCTCCTAACTCAGCACTCAGCAGTTACAGATGAAGGGTCTGCACCCTCAGCACTCTAAGAATGAGGAAGGGGACAAAATGCAGAAGAGAGGTTTGTCCCAGGCAAAGCCCCTTAAAAATCCCTGGGAGAAAAAAATAGAATCTGGGCAATAAAATAAAGTCTAACCTTTTTTATCTTTTGTGCTTTGTCTAATTTCACGTGCTCCTAGGGTCCCGCATACAGAGGTTCAACAGCCGGCACTTCAGACCAGATTTCCTAGTGCAGAATGGCTGGGTCGACACCTCAGCTCCTGGGGCACGGTGCAGACTCCGCGATATAGAGCCTGAGCTGCAGCCAACTGGGCCCTCGAGAGCTCCGTCCCCTCCCTCCCCCTGACTCTGACAGGATCTCTACACAGCAGCCCAGCCCACAGCCCACGGAGTAGCACATGCTCTCACCTCTCCATTCTCTGATCAAAATATAAAGTTTCTTTTGCTTCTGAACCAAACTCAGTCTCAATCTGTTGGCTTCAATGACACTGGGCAGGGGGACACTTGTTGGGGTCCACTCTGGAGGATCAGTAACAGAAATTGAGAACATTGTAACTTCAATGAACAGATGTGTGAGCCAAACTGTAATTAACATAGAACAGTGTATAAGGCTCGGGCAAAATAAGATGTTTCTAACACTTCCATTTGATATTTCCATCACTTTATTATAAGCAAGTTCAGTGAAAAGGTCTTATTTGTCAGGTCAATACTAGAGAAACGAAGTGATTTCTTTCCAAGGATGTACATCTAATAATCTTGGTTAAAGCTTCAATCTTGTTTTAAATGCTTTTCCATTGAAAATGATACCTCTCTTTCAGCTCCCCCATTTCTGAGAAGTATAAAATCTTATAATTTATTAAGACCAAATGGGAAAGGTGGGAGGAGGGATAAATTAACAGTTTGGGATTAACACATACACACTGCTATGTATAAAATCGATCATCAACAAGGAACTACTGTATAGCACAGGGAACTACACTCAATATTTTGCAATAACCTATAAGGGGAAATAATCTGAAAAAGAATAGATGTTTTTATTGACATCATCTATTAATGACAGTTAAAATGGAACCTAAGGGAAGCCAGTGGTGAGTGCTTCTGACCCTGAAGACTTCAATCATCTAAAGTTTGGACTCTGCCTACTTCCCAAGGCCCTTAATGAACCTATGTGTAGCCGTAGCTTAAAAAATTCCCCAGTTTGGGTTGTGGAGAGACAGTGATTTTGAAAAAGCCCTGGTGTTCTCCTCACATGAATGGGACACTTCCTACACCTAAAACATGCCTGTCACACCCAGAGGATGGTATACCGTCTGATCGGGAAGAGTTTGGAAAAGGCATCTCATCTCCTCATCTCCTGGTGCTCGGGTTCACCCCTCCAGCGTCTTTACGAACAGTCTCCCCACTTGGAGATGTCAGCACTGTCAACATCCTGTTTGGAATTTGTCCAGAGGATGAAGCAGAAGGAGGAGGAACAATGAGTGACAAGACCTAGGTGTTCGGACAGGCACATGTCACTCTAATTTCCAACCAGGAAGACGAATTGACCAAAGGCTAGGGTTGCCCATGGAAACAGAATAGGGCTTGAGGAAATCCCGCTGCTTTGTGGCCAGTTCCCATAAACACAAGTTGAAAAATGGAACTCAGGGACACTAAAATTCACGAAACTGCAGAGTTGAAAATATCTCTCACTGAAAAATGTCTTGAGGAAAGTCAGAGAAAAGGACTTGTAAGCAACGGAGAATGGCAGGAAAGGGATTGGAAGAGGTAGAAAGGACTCGCCATTAAGCACAAGAAAAGGGGCTGAACATTGCCAACATTGCAGTTGGCTAAAAAGGGTGTATGCGTCTTTTTCTGTATATACTCAAGAAAAGGGCATACACTTTTTTAGCCAACCAAACAGGTGGGCACTGGAAATCAATACTACAAAACATATCACTTCGCATATGTCAGAAGAGCCTTCCTCGTAAAGTGTAAACACCAGAAATGCAGGACAGGGCAA
Organism: Delphinapterus leucas; assembly: GCF_059928025.1. Taxonomy (NCBI): domain Eukaryota; kingdom Metazoa; phylum Chordata; class Mammalia; order Artiodactyla; family Monodontidae; genus Delphinapterus; species Delphinapterus leucas. The sequence goes on along the minus strand of NW_028322236.1, from coordinate 13,384,323 downwards.
GGAGAAAAGGGAGCCCTGTGAGGCTTATAGTGGAAATATATATTGCCAACGGTCACTCTGGAGAAGTGTATTGTGTTTACTAAAGCATCTAAAAAATGAGCTACAGAGCACAGGGCACTTGCACTCATGGACGTATATCTTGGGAAAGACAAAAATGGAGAGGACACAGGCACCCCAATGTTTACCGCCTCTCTGTTTAAAAGATCCTCGACTAGGATATAATTTATATGTCTCTGGAGGGAAAAAATGGATAGAGGTGTGGCACTTATGTAGAGTGGAATATTACTCAGCCTGAAAATCAGTGAAATATGGCCAGTTGTAACAACCCCAGAGTAGTTACGTATGATCATTCAAAGTCACATAATTCAAAAAGAAAAAGACATACGATATTACTAATACATGGAATGTAAACGTGGCTACAAATGACCTGAATTACAAAACAGAATGGGGTCTCAAATTTAGAAGACCAACTTATGTTTGCTTAAGGAAAAAGGAGAGTTGTGGAGCTGCATAAAACCAGAGATTGAAATTAGCACAGATACCGTTCGATAAGCCAAATATATAATAGAAAAAACCTACTCCCTGGTCAACGAAATGGACTGAACACGCCATATTCAACACCTACGAATACACCTGACTAGTAAGAATCTTCAAACTCATAGATTTATATGTCTCCGTAAGAAAATGAAGCGTGTGTACAGCGGCATGAATGCAGCAGAGAAAATCCGATAAAACCCATTCTCAAAATGAATTACAAAAACAAAACCCAAGGACAGTGAAATAGAGAGCAATTCTTAAATAATTCATTCAGGGCTTGTGATGCAACCTGGATTTACCACATCTACACCCAGAGCTGAGTGAGACATAAGGTTGGGCACTTCGGGCTGATAGCATTGGTGAGGTTCGATGAACAAATGCAGACCCTTTGAAGTCATACTGCATGGTACACATTCCATGGGTCCCAACTCTCCAGGTTTATGGGATACTTCCTTCAGCTAAAACATGCATGGGAAATCCGCAGTATGGTGCACCGTGTGACCGGGAAACGATTTCAAATACATCTCAGTTTTGGTCCCCTTTTACTCGGGTTCACCATTCCAGACACTTTACTAACACTCTCCCCACTTGGAGAGTCAGTGCCTTTAACTTCAGGTTTGGCACAGTTTCCAATTTCTGCGCAAGATAAACAGGTATAGGGAGAACCAATGAGAGACTAGCTGTAGGTGTCTGCACGGGCAAATTTAACGCTCATTTCCCACCAGGAAGAGGAATTAACCAAAGGCTCAGCATGCCGTGCCGGAACAAGATTAGGGCCTGAAGCAATCCTGCGGGTTTGCAGCCAGCTCACAAGAAAGCGATTTGAAGAAAGGAGCTCAGGGGCACTCTAATTCACAAACCTGCAGAGTTATAAATGACAGCTATCGTCCAAAAATATATTGAAGGAAGGCTGCGAAGAGGACTTGAAAGCGGGGCAGAATTGCAGGAAAACGATTTCAGGGGGTAGACTGGAATTGCATTTAATCATAGGAAAAGAGGCAGAATGTCGACAATGATGCACTTGGCCAAAAAGGGCGTATGCGTTTTTTCCTGAATATATTCAGGAAAAAACGCATACGCACTTTTTGGCCAACCAAGCAAGCATGTTAAAGAAATCTGCACTACAATGAAGTCTCACTTCCCCCCGGTCAAAAGGGCCATCTGAAAAAAGTGTAAAATCCAGAAATGCAGCACAGGCCATGGAGAACAAGGAGCCTAGTTATGCTGATGGGTGGGATGTAAATTGCCAGCAGCCACTCTGGAGAAGTGTATGGTGTTTCCTGAAACACCTAAAAAACAAAGCAACGGAGCCTATGGCACTTCCACTTATGGTCCTATAGATTAGGGAAATTAAAATCCACAACACACAGCCACCCCAAAGTTTCAGACGGCTCTGTTTACAAGAACCTCATCTATGGTACAAGTTAAATATCCCAGAAAGCGAAAAATGGATAAAGAAGTTGCGGTACGTACGTACAATGGAATATCACTCACCAATGAAATCTATGTCATCTGGCCCGTCGTGGCATAATGAGTGGATTCAGGTACGATGATTCTAAGTGAAATAAGTCACACAGAAAATGAAACATCATAAGATATCACTAATACACGGAACGTAATCTTGGCTACACCAGAACTGAATTACAAAACAGAACAGGGTCTCAAATTTAGAAAACCAACTTATGTTTGCTTAAGGGGAAAGGTAAGTTGGGGTGCTGTATAAAACCAGAGATAGAAATTAGCACACATACCATTCCATACGTCAAATATGTAATAGTCAAGACCTACCCCTTGCTCAACGAAATGGGCTAAACAGCCTATATTCAACGCCTAAGTATACACCTGACTAGAAACAATTTTCAAACCCATGGATTTATATGTCTCCATAAGAGAATCAAGCGTGTGTACCGCTGCATGAAGGCAGCAGAGAAAATACGATAAATCCCATTATCAAAATGAATTACAAAAACAAAACCCAATGACAGTGAAATAGAGAGCAATTCTTAAATAATTCATTCAGGGCTTGTGATGCAACCTGGATTTACCTCATCTACACCCAGAGCTGAGTGAGACATAAGGTTGGACACTTCGGGCTGATACCATTGGTGAGGTTCGATGAGCAAATGCATACCATTTGAAGTCATACTGCATGGTACCCATTCCATGGGTCCCAACTCTCCAGGTTTAAGCGATTCTTCCTTCAGCTAAAACATGCATGGGAAACCCACAGTATGGTGCACCGTGTGACCGGGAAACGTTTTCAAATGCATCTCAGTTTCGTCCCCTTTTACTCGGGTTCACCATTCCAGACCCTTTACTAACACTCTCCCCACTTGGAGAGTCAGTGCCTTTAACCTGCTGTTTGGCACAGTTTGCAATTTCTGCGCAAGATGAACAGGAATAGGAGAACCAATGAGAGACTATCTGTAGGTGTCTGCACGGGCAAATTTAACGCTCATTTCCCACCAGGAAGAGGAATTAACCAAATGCTCAGCATTTCGTGCCGCAAAAAGATTAGGGCCTGAAGCAATCCTGTGGGTTTGGGGTCAGCTCAAAAGAAAGCAATGTGAAGAAAGGAGCTCAGGGGCACTGTAATTCACAAACCTGCAGAGTTATAAATCACAGCTATCGTTCAAAAATATATTGAAGGAAGGCTGCAAAGAGGACATGAAAGCGGGGCAGAATTGCAGGAAAACGATTTCAGGGGGTAGACTGGAATTGCATTTAAAGCATAGGAAAAGAGGCAGAACGTCGACAATGATGCACTTGGCCAAAAATGGCGTATGCGTTTTTTCCTGAATATATTCAGGAAAAAACGCATACGCACTTTTTGGCCAACCAAGCAAGCATGTTAAAGAAATCTGCACAACAATGAAGTCTCACTGCCCCCCAGTCAAAAGGGCCATCTGAAAAAAGTGTAAAATCCAGAAATGCAGCACAGGCCATGGAGAACAGGGAGCCTTGTTATGCTGATGGGTGGGATGTAAATTGCCAACAGCCACTCTGGAGAAGTGTATGCTGTTTCTTGAAACACCTAAAAAACAAAGCAACGGAGCCTACGGCACTTCCACTTATGGTCCTATAGATTAGGGAAATTAAACTCAAAAACACACAGCCACCCCAAAGTTTCAGACAGCTCTCTACACAAGAACCTCGTCTACGGTACAAGTTAAATATCTCAGAAAGCGAAAAATGGATAAAGAAGTTGTGGTACGTACGTACAAAGGAATATCACTCACCAATGAAATCTATGTCACTTGGCCTGTCGTGGCATAATGAGTGGATTCAGGTACGATGATTCTAAGTGAAATAAGTCACACAGAAAATGAAACATCATAAGATATCACTAATACACGGAACGTAATCTTGGCTACACCAGAACTGAATTACAAAACAGAACAGGGTCTCAAATTTAGAAAACCAACTTATGTTTGCTTAAGGGGAAAGGTGAGTTGGGGTGCTGCATAAAACCAGAGATAGAAATTAGCACAGATACCATTCCATACGTCAAATATGTAATAGTCAAGACCTACCCCTTGCTCAACGAAATGGGCTAAACACCGTATATTCAACGCCTAGGAATACACCTGACTAGAAACAATATTCAAACCCATGGATTTATATGTCTCCATAAGAGAATCAAGCGTGTGTACAGCTGCATGCAGGCAGCAGAGAAAATCCGATAAATCCCATTATCAAAATGTATTACAAAAACAAAACACAATGACAGTGAAATAGAGAGCAATTCTTAAATTATTCATTCAGGGCTTGTGATGCAACCTGGATTTACCTCATCTAAACCCAGAGCTGAGTGAGACATAAAGTTGGACACTTCGGGCTGATAGCATTGGTGAGGTTCGATGAGCAAATGCATACCATTTGAAGTCATACTGCATGGTACCCATTCCATGGGTCCCAACTCTCCAGGTTTAAGCGATTCTTCCTTCAGCTAAAGCATGCATGGGAAACACACAGTATGGTGCAGCGTGTGACCGGGAAACGTTTTCAAATGCATCTCAGTTTTTGTCCCCTTTTACTCGGGTTCACAATTCCAGACCCTTTACTAACACTCTCCCCACTTGGAGAGTCAGTGCCTTTAACCTGCTGTTTGGGACAGTTTGCAATTTCTGCGCTAGATCAACAGGAATAGGGAGAACCAATGAGAGACTAGCTGTAGGTGGCTGCACGGGCAAATTTAACGCTCATTTCCAACCAGGAAGAGGAATTAACCAAAGGCTCAGCATGCCGTGCCGAAACAAGATTACGGCCTGAAGCAATCCTGCGGGTTTGCGGCCAGCTCACAAGAAAGCGATTTGAAGAAAGGAGCTCAGGGGCACTGTAATTCACAAACCTGCAGAGTTATAAATGACAGCTATCGTCCAAAAATATATTGAAGGAAGGCTGCGAAGAGGACTTGAAAGCGGGTCAGAATTGCAGGAAAACGATTTCAGGGGGTAGACTGGAATTGCATTTAAAGCCTAGGAAAAGAGGCAGAACGTCGACAATGATGCACTTGGCCAAAAAGGGCGTATGCGTTTTTTCCTGAATATATTCAGGAAAAAACGCATACGCCCTTTTTGGCCAACCAAGCAAGCATGTTAAAGAAATCTGCACTACAATGAAGTCTCACTGCCCCCCGGTCAAAAGGGCCATCTGAAAAAAGTGTAAAATCCAGAAATGCAGCACAGGCCATGGAGAACAGGGAGCCTTGTTATGCTGATGGGTGGGATGTAAATTGCCAACAGCCACTCTGGAGAAGTGTATGGTGTTTCCTGAAACACCTAAAAAACAAAGCAATGGAGCCTACGGCACTTCCACTTATGGTCCTATAGATTAGGGAAATTAAAATCGAAAACACACAGCCACCCCAAAGTTTCAGACGGCTCTGTTTACAAGAACCTCATCTACCGTACAAGGTAAATATCCCAGAGAGCGAAAAATGGATAAAGAAGTTGTGGTACGTACGTACAATGGAATATCACTCACCAATGAAATCTACATCATCTGGCCCGTCGTGGCATAATCAGTGGATTCAGGTACGATGATTCTAAGTGAAATAAGTCACACAGAAAATGAATCATCATAAGATATCACTAATACACTGAATTTAATCTTGGCTACACATGAACTGAATTACAAAACAGAACAGGGTCTCAAATTTAGAAAACCAACTTATGTTTGCTTAAGGGGAAAGGTGAGTTGGGGTGCTGCATAAAACCAGAGATAGAAATTAGCACAGATACCATTCCATACGTCAAATATGTAATAGTCAAGACCTCCACTTGGTCAACGAAATGGGCTAAACACCCTATATTCAACGCCTAGGAATACACCTGACTAGTAAGAATCTTCAAACCCATGGATTTATATGTCTCCATAAGAGAATCAAGCGTGTGTACAGCTGCATGAAGGCAGCAGAGAAAATACGATAAATCCTATTGTCAAAATGAATTACAAAAACAAAACACAATGACAGTGAAATAGAGAGCAATTCTTAAATAATTCATTCAGGTCTTGTGATGCAACCTGGATTTACCCCATCTAAACCCAGAGCTGAGTGAGACATAAGGTTGGACACTTCCGGCTGATACCATTGGTGAGGTTCGATGAGCAAATGCAGACCATTTGAAGTCATACTACATGGTACACATTCCATGGGTCCCAACTCTCCAGGTTTAAGCGATTCTTCCTTCAGCTAAAGCATGCATGGAAAACCCACAGTATGGTGCACCGTGTGACCGGGAAACGTTTTCAAATGCATCTCAGTTTTCGTCCCCTTTTACTCGGGTTCAGAATTCAAGACCCTATACTAACACTCTCCCCACTTGGAGAGTCAGTGCCTTTAACCTGCTGTTTGGCACAGTTTGCAATTTCTGCACAAGATGAACAGGAATAGGGAGAACCAATGAGAGACCAGCTGTAGGTGTCTGCAGGGGCAAATTTAACGCTTATTTCCCACCAGGAAGAGGAATTAACCAAAGGCTCAGCATGCCGTGCCGGTACAAGATTGGGCCTGAAGGAATCCTGCGGGTTTGGGGCCAGCTCAAAAGAAAGCGATTTGAAGAAAGGAGCTCAGGGGCACTGTAACTCACAAACCTGCAGAGTTATAAATGACAGCTATCGTTCAAAAATATATTGAAGGAAGGCTGCAAAGAGGACTTGAAAGCGGGGCAGAATTGCAGGAAAACGATTTCAGGGGGTAGACTGGAATTGCATTTAAAGCATAGGAAAAGAGGCAGAACGTCGACAATGATGCACTTGGCCAAAAATGGCGTATGCGTTTTTTTCTGAATATATTCAGGAAAAAACGCATACGCCCTTTTTGGCCAACCAACCAAGCATGTTAAAGAAATTCACAACAATGAAGTCTCACTGCCCCCCGGTCAAAAGGGCCATCTGAAAAAAGTGTAAAATCCAGAAATGCAGCACAGGCCATAGAGAACAGGGAGCCTTGTTATGCTGATGGGTGGGATGTAAATTGCCAACAGCCACTCTGGAGAAGTGTATGGTGTTTCCTGAAACACCTAAAAAACAAAGCAACGGAGCCTACGGCACTTCCACTTATGGTCCTATAGATTAGGGAAATTAAAGTCAAAAACACACAGCCACCCCAAAGTTTCAGACGGCTCTGTTTACAAGAACCTCATCTACGGTACAAGTTAAATATCCCAGAAAGCGAAAAATGGATAAAGAAATTGCGGTACGTACGTACAATGGAATATCACTCAGCAATGAAATCTATGTCATGAGGCCCGTCGCGGCATAATGAGTGGATTAAGGTACGATGATTCTAAGTGAAATAAGTCACACAGAAAATGAAACATCATAAGATATCACTAATACACGGAATGTACTCTTGGCTACACATGAACTGAATAACAGAACAGGGTCTCAAATTTAGAAAACCAACTTATGCTTGCTTAAGGGGAAAGGTGAGTTGGGGTGCTGCATAACACCAGAGATAGAAATTAGCACAGATACCTTTCCATAAGCCAAATATGTAATAGTCAAGACCTACCCCTTGCTCAACGAAATGGACTAAACACCCCATATTCAACGCCTAGGAATACACCTGACTAGTAAGAATCTTCAAACCCATGGATTTATATGTCTCCGTAAGAGAATGAAGCGTGTGTACAGCGGCATGAATGCAGCAGAGAAAATCCGATAAATCCCATTATCAAAATGAATTACACAAACAAAACCCAAGGACAGTGAAATAGAGTGCAATTCTTAAATAATTCATTCAGGGCTTGTGATGCAACCTGGATTTACCACATCTACACCCAGAGCTGAGTGAGACATAAGGTTGGGCACTTCGGGCTGATAGCATTGGTGAGGTTCGATGAGCAAATGCAGACCCTTTGAAGTCATACAGCATGGTACCCATTCCATGGGTCCCAACTCTCCAAGTTTAAGGGATTCTTCCTTCAGCTAAAACATGCATGGGAAACCCACAGTATGGTGCACCGTGTGACTGGCAAACGTTTTCAAATGCATCTCAGTTTTCATCCCCTTTTACTCGGGTTCACCATTCCAGACCCTTTACGAACACTCTCCCCACTTGGAGAGTCAGTGCCTTTAACCTCCTGTCGGGCACAGTTTGCAATTTCTGCGCAAGATGAAAAGGAATAGGGAGAACGAATGAGAGACTAGCTCTAGGTGTCTGCACGGGCAAATTTAACGCTCATTTCCCACCAGGAAGAGGAATTAACCAAAGGCTCAGCATGCCGTGCCGGAACCAGATTAGGGCCTGAAGCAATCCTGTGGGTTTGCGGCCAGCTCACAAGATAGCGAGTTGAAGAAAGGAGCTCAGGGGCACTGTAACTCACAAACCTGCAGAGTTATAAATGACAGCTATCGTCCAAAAATATATTGAAGGAAGGCTGCAAAGACGACTTGTAAGCGGGACAGATTTGCAGGAAAACGATTTCAGGGGGTAGACGGGAATTGCATTTAAAGCATAGGAAAAGAGGCAGAACGTCGACAATGATGCTCTTGGCCAAAAAGGGCGTATGCGTTTTTTCCTGAATATATTCAGGAAAAAACGCATACGCCCTTTTTGGCCAACCAAGCAAGCATGTTAAAGAAATCTGCACTACAATGAAGTCTCACTGCCCCCCGGTCAAAAGGGCCATCTGAAAAAAGTGTAAAATCCAGAAAGGCAGCACAGGACATGGAGAACAGCGAGCCTTGTTATGCTGATGGGCGGGATGTAAATTGCCAACAGCCACTCTGGAGAAGTGTATGGTGTTTCCCGGAACACCGAAAAAACAAAGCTACGGAGCCTTCGGCACTTCCACTTATGGTCCTATAGCTTATGGAAATTAAAATCAAAAACACACAGCCACCCCAAAGTGTCGAACGGCTCTGTTTACAAGAACCTCGTCTACGGTACAAGTTAAATATCCCAGAATGTGAAAAATGGATAAAGAAGTTGTGGTACGTACGTACAATGGAATATCACTCAGCAATGAAATCTATGTCATCAGGCCCGTCGCGCCATAATGAGTGGATTCAGGTACGATGATTCTAAGTGAAATAAGTCACACAGAAAATGAAACATCATAAGATATCACTAATACACGGAATGTAAACTTGGCTACACATGAACTGAATTACAAAACAGAACAGGGTCTCAAATTTAGAAAACCAACTTATGCTTGCTTAAGGGGAAAGGTGAGTTGGGGTGCTGCATAAAACCAGAGATAGAAATTAGCACAGATACTTTTCCATAAGCCAAATATGTAATAGTCAAGACCTACCCCTTGCTCAACGAAATGGACTAAACACCCCATATTCAACGCCTAAGAATACACCTGACTAGTAAGAATCTTCAAACCCATGGATTTATATGTCTCCGTAAGAAAATGAAGCGTGTGTACAGCGGCATGAATGCAGCAGAGAAAATCCGATAAATCCCATTATCAAAATGAATTACACAAACAAAACCCAAGGACAGTGAAATAGAGAGCAATTCTTAAATAATTCATTCAGGGCTTGTGATGCAACCTGGATTTACCACATCTACAGCCAGAGCTCAGTGAGACATAAGGTTGGGCACTTCGGGCTGATAGCATTGGTGAGGTTCGATGAGCAAATGCAGACCCTTTGAAGTCAAACAGCATGGTACCCATTCCATGGGTCCCAACTCTCCAAGTTTAAGGGATTCTTCCTTCAGCTAAAACATGCATGGGAAACCCACAGTATGGTGCACCGTGTGACTGGCAAACGTTTTCAAATGCATCTCAGTTTTCGTCCCCTTTTACTCGGGTTCACCATTCCAGACCCTTTACGAACACTCTCCCCACTTGGAGAGTCAGTGCCTTTAACCTCCTGTTGGGCAGAGTTTGCAATTTCTGTGCAAGATGAAAAGGAATAGGGAGAACCAATGAGAGACTAGCTCTAGGTGTCTGCACGGGCAAATTTAACGCTCATTTCCCACCAGGAAGAGGAATTAACCAAAGGCTCAGCATGCCGTGCTGGAACCAGATTAGGGCCTGAGGCAATCCTGTGGGTTTGCGGCCAGCTCACAAGATAGCGTGTTGAAGAAATGAGCTCAGGGGCACTGTAACTCACAAACCTGCAGAGTTATAAATGACAGCTATCGTCCAAAAATATACTGAAGGAAGGCTGCGAAGACGACTTGTTAGTGGGGCAGAATTGCAGGAAAACGATTTCAGGGGGTAGACGGGAATTGCATTTAAAGCATAGGAAAAGAGGCAGAACGTCGACAATGATGCTCTTGGCCAAAAAGGGCGTATGCGTTTTTTCCTGAATATATTCAGGAAAAAACGCATACGCCCTTTTTGGCCAACCAAGCAAGCATGTTAAAGAAATCTGCACTACAATGAAGTCTCACTGCCCCCCGGTCAAAAGGGCCATCTGAAAAAAGTGTAAAATCCAGAAAGGCAGCACAGGCCATGGAGAACAGGGAGCCTTGTTATGCTGATGGGCAGGATGTAAATTGCCAACAGCCAGTCTGGAAAAATGTATGGTGTTTCCCGGAACATCTAAAAAACAAAGCACCGGAGCCTACGGCAATTCCCCTTATGGTCCTATAGCTTAGGAAAATTAAAATCAAAAACACACAGCCACCCAAAAGTCTCGGGGGGCTCTGTTTACAGGAACCTCGTCTACGGTACAAGTTAAATATCCCAGAATGTGAAAAATGGATAAAGAAGTTGTGGTACGTACGTACAATGGAATATCACTCAGCAATGAAATCTATGTCATCAGGCCCGTCGCGGCATAATGAGTGGATTCAGGTACGATGATTCTAAGTGAATTAAGTCACAAAGAAAATGAAACATCATAAGATGTCACTAATACACGGAATGAAAACTTGGCTACACATGAACTGAATTACAAAACAGAACAGGGTCTCAAATTTAGAAAACCAACTTATGCTTGCTTAAGGGGAAAGGTGAGTTGGGGTGCTGCATAAAACCAGAGATAGAAATTAGCACAGATACCTTTCCGTAAGCCAAATATGTAATACTCAAAACCTACCCCTTGCTCAACGAAATGGACTAAACACCCCATATTCAACGCCTAGGAATACACCTGACTAGTAAGAATCTTCAAACCCATGGATTTATATGTCTCCGTAAGAGAATGAAGCGTGTGTACAGCGGCATGAATGCAGCAGAGAAAATCCGATAAATCCCATTATCAAAATGAATTACACAAACAAAACCCAAGGACAGTGAAATAGAGAGCAATTCTTAAATAATTCATTCAGGGCTTGTGATGCAACCTGGATTTACCACATCTACACCCAGAGCTGAGTGAGACATAAGGTTGGGCACTTCGGGCTGATAGCATTGGTGAGGTTCGATGAACAAATGCAGACCCTTTGAAGTCATACTGCATGGTACACATTCCATGGGTCCCAACTCTCCAGGTTTATGGGATACTTCCTTCAGCTAAAACATGCATGGGAAATCCGCAGTATGGTGCACCGTGTGACCGGGAAACGATTTCAAATACATCTCAGTTTTGGTCCCCTTTTACTCGGGTTCACCATTCCAGACACTTTACTAACACTCTCCCCACTTGGAGAGTCAGTGCCTTTAACTTCAGGTTTGGCACAGTTTCCAATTTCTGCGCAAGATAAACAGGTATAGGGAGAACCAATGAGAGACTCGCTGTAGGTGTCTGCACGGGCAAATTTAACGCTCATTTCGCACTAGGATGATGAATTAACCAAAGGGTCAGCATGCCGTGCCAGAACAAGATTAGGGCCTGAAGCAATCCAGCGTGTTTGCGGCCAGCTCACAAGATAGCGAGTTGAAGAAAGGAGCTCAGGGGCACTGTAACACACAAACCTGCAGTTATAAATGACAGCTATCGTCCAAAAATATATTGAAGGAAGGCTGCGAAGACGACTTGTAAGCGGGACAGATTTGCAGGAAAACGATTTCAGGGGGTAGACGGGAATTGCATTTAAAGCATAGGAAAAGAGGCAGAACGTCGACAATGATGCTCTTGGCCAAAAAGGGCGTATGCGTTTTTTCCCGAATATATTCAGGAAAAAACGCATACACACTTTTTGGGCAACCAAGCAAGCATGTTAAAGAAATCTGCACTACAATGAAGTCTCACTGCCCCCCGGTCAAAAGGGCCATCTGAAAAAAGTGTAAAATCCAGAAAGGCAGCACAGGCCATGGAGAACAGGGAGCCTTGTTATGCTGATGGGCGGGATGTAAATTGCCAACAGCCACTCTGGAGAAGTGTATGGTGTTTCCCGGAACACCGAAAAAACAAAGCTACGGAGCCTACGGCACTTCCACTTATGGTCCTATAGCTTAGGGAAATTAAAATCAAAAACACACAGCCACCCCAAAGTGTCGGACGGCTCTGTTTACAAGAACCTCATCTACGGTACAAGTTAAATATCCCAGAATGTGAAAAATGGATAAAGAAGTTGTGGTACGTACGTTCAATGGAATATCACTCAGCAATGAAATCTATGTCATCAGGCCCGTCGCGGCATAATGAGTGGATTCAGGTACGATGATTCTAAGTGAAATAAGTCACACAGAAAATGAAACATCATAAGATATCACTACTACACGGAATGTAAACTTGGCTACACATGAACTGAATTACAAAACAGAACAGGGTCTCAAATTTAGAAAACCAACTTATGCTTGCTTAAGGGGAAAGGTGAGTTGGGGTGCTGCATAAAACAAGAGATAGAAATTAGCACAGATACCTTTCCATAAGCCAAATATGTAATAGTCAAGACCTACCCCTTGCTCAACGAAATGGACTAAACACACCATATTCAACCCCTAGGAATACACCTGTGTAGTAAGAATCTTCAAACACTTGGATTTATATGTCTCTGTAAGAGAATGAAGCGTGTGTACAGCGGCATGAATGCAGCAGAGAAAATCCGATAAATCCCATTATCAAAATGAATTACACAAACAAAACCCAAGGACAGTGAAATAGAGAGCAATTCTTAAATAATTCATTCAGGGCTTGTGATGCAACCTGGATTTACCACATCTACACCCAGAGCTGAGTGAGACATAAGGTTGGGCACTTCGGGCTGATAGCATTGGTGAAGTTCGATGAGCAAATGCAGACCCTTTGAAGTCATACTGCATGGTACCCATTCCATGGGTCCCACATCTCCAGGTTTAAGGGATTCTTCCTTCAGCTAAAACATGCATGGGAAACCCACAGTATGGTGCACTGTGTGACCGGCAAACGTTTTCAAATGCATCTCAGTTTTCGTCCCCTTTTACTCGGGTTCACCATTCCAGACCCTTTACTAACACTCTCCCCACTTGGAGAGTCAGTGCTTTTAACTTCCTGTTTGGCACAGTTTGCAATTTCTGCGCAAGATGAACAGGAATAGGGAGAACCAATGAGAGACTAGCTGTAGGTGTCTGTACGGGCAAATTTAGTGCTCATTTCCCACCAGGAGGAGGAATTAACCAAAGGCTCAGCATGCCGTGCCTGAACCAGATTAGGGCCTGACAATCGTGCTGGTTTGCAGCCAGCTCACAAGATAGCGAGTTGAAGAAAGGAGCTCAGGGGCACTGTAACTCACAAACCTGCAGAGTAATAAATGACAGCTATCGTCCAAAAATATATTGAAGGAGGCCTGCAAAGACGACTTGTAAGCGGGACAGATTTGCAGGAAAACGATTTCAGGGGGTAGACGGGAATTGCATTTAAAGCATAGGAAAAGAGGCAGAAAGTCAACAATGATGCTCTTGGCCAAAAAGGGCGTATGCGTTTTTTCCTGAATATATTCAGGAAAAAACGCATACGCCCTTTTTGGCCAACCAAGCAAGCATGTTAAAGAAATCTGCACTACAATGAAGTCTCACTGCCCCCCGGTCAAAAGGGCCATCTGAAAAAAGTGTAAAATCCAGAAAGGCAGCACAGGCCATGGAGAACAGGGAGCCTTGTTATGTTGATGGGCGGGATGTAAATTGCCAACAGCCACTCTGGACAAGTGTATGGTGTTTCCTGGAACACCTAAAAAACAAAGCAACGAAGCCTACGGCACTTCCACTTATGGTCCTATAGCTTAAGGAAATTAAAATCAAAAACACACAAACACCCCAAAGTTTCGGACGGCTCTGTTTACAAGAACCTCGTCTACGGTTCAAGTTAAATATCCCAGAATGTGAAAAATGGATAAAGTAGTAGTGGTACCTACATACAATGGAATATCACACAGCAATGAAATCTATGTCATCAGGCCCGTCGCGGCATAATGAGTGGATTCATGTACAAAGATTCTAAGGGAAATAAGTCACACAGAAAATGAAACATCATAAGATATCACCAATACACGGAATGTAAACTTGGCTGCACATGAACTGAATTACAAAACAGAACAGGGTCTCAAATTTAGAGAAACAACTTATGCTTGCTTAAGGGGAAAGGTGAGTTGGGGTGCTGCATAAAACCAGAGATAGAAATTAGCACAGATACCTTTCCATAAGCCAAATATGTAATAGTCAATACCTACCCCTTGCTCAACGAAATGGACCAAACAACACATATTAAACGCCTAGGAATACACCTGACTAGTAAGAATCTTCAAACCCATGGATTTATATGTCTCCATAAGAGAATCAAGCGTGTGTACAGCTGCATGAAGGCAGCAGAGAAAATCCGATAAATCCCATTATCAAAATAAATTGAAAAACAAAACACAATGACAGTGAAATAGAGAGCAATTCTTAAATAATTCATTCAGGGCTTGTGATGCAACCTGCATTTACCTCATCTACACCCAGAGCTGAGTGAGACATAAGGTTGGACACTTCGGGCTGATAGCATTGGTGAGGTTCGATGAGCAAATGAAGACCCTTTGAAGTCATACTGCATGGTACCCATTCCATGGTCCCAACTCTCCAGGTTTAAGCGATTCTTCCTTCAGCTAAAACATGCATGGGAATCCCACAGTATGGTGCACCGTGTGACTGGCAAACGTTTTCAAATGCATCTCAGTTTTCGTCCCCTTTTACTCGGGTTCACCATTCCAGAACATTTACTAACACTCTCCCCACTTGGAGAGTCAGTGCCTTTAACCTCCTGTTGGGCACAGTTTGCAATTTC
Organism: Delphinapterus leucas; assembly: GCF_059928025.1. Taxonomy (NCBI): domain Eukaryota; kingdom Metazoa; phylum Chordata; class Mammalia; order Artiodactyla; family Monodontidae; genus Delphinapterus; species Delphinapterus leucas. The sequence continues at coordinate 13,369,191 of NW_028322236.1, read as the reverse complement.
TGCGCAAGATGAACAGGAATAGGGAGAACCAATGAGAGACTAGCAGTAAGTGTCTGCACGGGCAAATTTAATGCTCATTTCCCACCAGGAAGAGGAATTAACCAAAGGATCAGCATGCCGTGCCGGAAACAGATTAGGGCCTGAAGCAATCCTGCGGGTTTGCGCCCAGCTCACAAGTTGCGAGTTGATGAAAGGAGCTCAGGGACACTGTAACTCACAAACATGCAGAGTTATAAATGACAGCTATCGTCCAAAAATATATTGAAGGAAGGCTGCGAAGACGACTTGTAAGCGGGGCAGAATTGCAGGAAAACGATTTCAGGGGGTAGACGGGAATTGCATTTAAAGCATAGGAAAAGAGGCAGAACGTCGACAATGATGCTCTTGGCCAAAAAGGGTGTATGCATTTTTTCCTGAATTTATTGAGGAAAAAAAGCATATGCGCTTTTTGGCCAACCAAGCAAGCATGTTAAAGAAATCTGCACTACAATGAAGTCTCACTGCCCCCCGGTCAAAAGGGCCATCTGAAAAAAGTGTAAAATCCAGAAAGGCAGCACAGGCCATGGAGAACAGCGAGCCTTGTTATGCTGATGGGCGGGATGTAAACTGCCAACAGCAAGTCTGGAAAAATGTATGGTGTTTCCCGGAACATCTAAAAAACAAAGCAACGGAGCCTATGGCACTTCCCCTTATGGTCCTATAGCTTAGGAAAGTTAAAATCAAAAACACACAGCCACCCCAAAGTGTCGGACGGCTCTGTTTACAAGAACCTCGTCTACGGTACAAGTTAGATATCCCAGAATGTGAAAAATGGATAAAGAAGTTGTGGTACGTACGTACAATGGACTATCACACAGCAATGAAATCTATGTCATCAGGCCCGTCGCGGCATAATGAGTGGATTCAGGTACGATGATTCTAAGTGAAATAAGTCACACAGAAAATGAAACATCATAAGATATCACTACTACACGGAATGTAAACTTGGCTACACATGAACTGAATTACAAAACAGAACAGGGTCTCAAATTTAGAAAACCAACTTATGCTTGCTTAAGGGGAAAGGTGAGTTGGGGTGCTGCATAAAACCAGAGATAGAAATTAGCACAGATACCTTCACATAAGCCAAATATGTAATAGTCAAGGCCTACCCTTTGCGCAATGAAATGGACTAAATACCCCATATTCAACGCCTAGGAATACACCTGACTGGTAATAATCTTCAAACCCATGGATTTATATGTCTCCGTTAGGGAATGAAGCGTGTGTACAGCAACATGAATGCAGCAGAGAAAATCCGATAAATCCCATTATCAAAATGAATTACAAAAACCAAACACAAGGACAGTGAAATAGAGAGCAATTCTTAAATAATTCATTCAGGCTTGTGATGCAACCTGGATTTACCACATCTACACCCAGAGCTGAGTGTGACATAAGGTTGGGCACTTCGGGCTGATAGCACTGGTGAGGTTCGATGAGCAAATGCAGACCCTTTGAAGACATACTGCATGGTACCCATTCCATGGGTCCCAAATCTCCAGTTATAAGGGATTCTTCCTTCAGCTCAAAACATGCATGGGAAACCCACAGTATGGTGGACCGTGTGACCGGCAAACGTTTTCAAATGCATCTCAGTTTTCCTCCCCTTTTACACGGGTTCACCATTCCAGACCCTTTACTCACACTCTCCCCACTTGGAGAGTCAGTGCCTTTAACCTCCTGTTGGGCACAGTTTGCAATTTCTGCGCAAGATGAACAGGAATAGGGAGAACCAATGAGAGACTAGCTGTAGGTGTCTGTCCGGGCAAATTTAACGCTCATTTCCCACCAGGAAGAGGAATTAACCAAAGGCTCAGCATGCCCTGCTGGAACCAGATAAGGGCCTGAAGCAATCCTGCGGGTTTGCGGCCAGCTCACAAGTTAGCGAGATGAAGAAAGGAGCTCAGGGGCACTGTAACTCACAAACCTGCAGAGTTATAAATGACAGCTATCGTCCAAAAATATATTGAAGTATGTCTGCGAAGAGGACTTAGAATTTGGGCAGAAATTCAGGAAAACGATTTCAGGGGGTAGACTGGAATGCACTTAAAGCCTAGGAAAAGACGGAGAACAGCGACAATGATGCACTTGGCCAAAAAGGGCGTATGCGTTTTTTCCTGAATATAATCAGGAAAAAACGCATACGCCCTTTTTGGCCAACCAAGCAAGCGTGTAAAGAAATCTGCACTAAAATGAAGTCTCTCTGCCCCCCGGTCAAAAGGGCCATCTGAAAAAAGTGTAAAATCCAGAAAGGCAGGACAGGCCATGGAGAAGAGGGAGCATTGTTATCCTGATGGTCGGCATGTGAATTGCCAACAGCCACTCTGGAGAAGTGTATGGTATTTCCTGAAACACATAAGAAACAAAGCAACACAGCCTATGGCACTTCCACTTATGGTCCTATAGCTTAGGGAAATTAAAATCAAAACCACACAGGCACCCCAAAGTTTGGAACGGCTCTGTTTACAAGAACCTCTTGTACGGTACAAGTTAAATATCCCAGAGGGCGAAAAATGGATAAAGAAGTTGTGGTTCTTACGTACAATGGAATATCACTCAGCAATGAAATCTATGTCATCAGGCCCGTAGCGGCATAATGAGTGGATTCAGGTACGATGATTCTACGTGCAATAGGTCACACAGAAAAAGAAACATCATAAGATATCACTAATACACGGAATGTAAACTTGGCTACACATGAAATGAATTACAAAACAGAACAGTGTCTCAAATTTAGAAAACCAACTTATGCTTGCTTTTTGGGAAAGGTGAGTTCGGGTGCTGCATAAAAACAGAGATTGAAATTCGCACTGATACCGTTCCATAAGCCAAATATGTAATAGACAAGACCTACTGCTTGCTCAACGAAATGGGCTCAACACCCCATATTCAACGCCTAGGAATATACCTGCCTAGCAAGAATCTTAAAACCCATGGATTTATATGTGTCCATAAGAGAATCCAGCGTGTGTTCAGTGGCCTAAAGGCAGCAGTGAAAATCCGATAAATCACATTATCAAAATAAATTTCAAAAACAAAACACAATGACAGTGAAATAGAGAGCAATTCTTAAATAATTCACTCAGGGCTTCTGATGCAACCTGGATTTACCACATGTACACCCAGTGCTGGGGAGACATAAGGCCGGACACTTCGCCCTGATAGTATTGTTGAGGTTCGGTGAGCAATTGCAGACCCTTTGAAGTCATACTGCATGGTACCCATTCCAAGGGTCCCAACTCTCCAGGTTTAAGGGATTCTTCCTTCCGCTACATCATGTATGGGAAACCCAGAGTATGGTCCACCATGTGATTGGGAAACGTTTTCAAATGCATCTCAGTTTTCGTCCCTTTATACTCGGGTTCACCATTCCAGATGCTTAACTAACACTCTCCCCACTTGGAGAGTCAGTGCCTTTAACCTCCTGTTTGTCACAGTTTGCAATTTCTGCGCAAGATGAACAGGAATAGGGAGAACCAATGAGAGACTAGCTGTAGGTGTCTGCACGGGCAATTTAATGCTCATTTCTCACCAGGAAGTGGAATTAACCAAAGGCTCAGAATGCCGTGCCGGAACCAGATTAGGGCCTGAAGCAATACTGCGGGTGTGCAGGCAGCTCACAAGATAGCGAGTTGAACAAAGGAGCTCAGGGGCACTGTAATTCACAAACCTGCAGAGTTATAAATGACAGCTATCGTCCAAAAATATATTGAAGGAAGGCTGCGAAGAGGACTTGAAAGCGGGGCAGAATTCCAGGAAAACGATTTCAGGAGGTAGACGGGAAATGCACTGAAAGCATAGGAGAAGAGGCAGAACCTCGACAATGATGCACTTGTTCAAAAAGTGCATATGCGTTTTTTCCAAGGCCCTCCTTAAAGAGAGTAGGGGGCTCCCAGCATGCTTCAGTGGCCAACAGAGGGCCCACATAGCCAAGGTGACATGAGCCAGCCAGGCAGGAGTGACCTCACATCAGAGGGCCCACCTCACAGAAGGGTAAGGGACCCAGCCATTATCAGACTCTCACCAGAGGGCCCACATCAGCAAGGGGCTGGGAACCAGGCAGGAGTGTCTTCACACCCGTGGGGCCACATCATCGCAAGTTGAGGTACCCAGCACATGTGGCCTCAAACCAGAGGACCCACATCTCCATGGGTCTCGGAGCGAGGCAGGCAGGATGAACCTCAAAACACGTGGCCCATTGTATAAAAAAGGTGAGGAATCCAGCAGTTGGAACATCCCAGCAGGCGGCCCAGAGCACCGAGGCTATGGGATCCAGGCAATGATGAACTCACAACAGAGGGCCCTCATCATGAAACTGTGAGCAACCTAGCCATTGTGACCTCAGAGCACAAGGCCCACATCCCCATGGGGAAGCGAACCAAGCAGGAGTGTCATCGCACCAGTGGGCACACATCAGAAAATGTGGGGAGCCCAGCAGTTAGGGCCTGATGCCAGAGGGCCCTCATCACCGAGGAGAGGAGGCTCCCAGCAGGCTCCAACTGCTACAAGAGGGCCAACGTCGCCAATGCGGGGTGTGCCAGCCAGGCAGGAGTGACCTCAGAGCAGAGGGCCAACCTCAAAAAAGTGTGAGGAACCCAAAGAGGATTAGACTCTCACCAGAGGGCCCACATCACCAAGAGGATCAGAACCAGGCAGGACTGTCTTCACACCAGGGTGACCACATCATAGAAAGGTGAGGAACCCAGCACATGTGGCCTAAACCAGAAGACCCACATCTCCAAGGGGCTCGGAGTGAGGCATGCAGGAGTAGCCTCACAACACAGGGCCCATAGAATAAAAAAGCTGAGGAATCCTGCAGTGGGAACCTCCCAGCAGGCGGCCCAGAGCACCGAGTCTATGCGATCCAGGCTGCAGTGAACTCACAGCAGAGGGCCCATATCATGAAACTGTGAGCAACCCAGCCATTGGGACCTCACAGCAGAAGGCCCACATCCCCATGGGGTTGGGAACATGGCAAGAGTGTCCTCGCACCACTTAGCACGTATCAGAAAAAGTGGGTACCCAGCAGTTACGGCCTGACGCTAGAGAGCCCTCATCACCGAGGGGAGGTGGCTCCCAGCAGGCTCCAACTGCCACAAGAGGGCCGATGTCGCCAAGGCGGGGTGTGCCAGCCAGTCAGTAGTGACCTCACAGCAGAGGGCCCACCTCACAGAAGGGTGAGGAACCCAGCCAGGATCAGACTCTCACCAGAGGGCCCACATCACCAAGGGGATAGAAACCAGGCAGGAGTGTCCTCACACCAGCAGGGCCACATCATCGAAAGGTGAGGGACCCAGCACACGTGGCCTCAAACCAGAGGACACACATCACCAAGGGGCTGGGAGTGAGTCAGGCAGGAGGAGTCTCCAAACAGAGGGCCCATAGAAGAGAAAAGGTGAGGAATCCCGCAGTTGGAACCTCCCCGCAGGCGGCCAGGAGCAGCGAGGCTATGGGATCCAGGCCGGAGTGAACTCACACCAGAGGGCCCTCATCATGAAACTGAGCCACCCACCGTTGGGACCTCAGAGCAGAAGGCCCATATTCCCATGGGGTTGGAAACCTGGCAGGAGTGTACTCACACCACAGGGCGCACATCAGAAAATTTTGGGAGCCCAGGAGTTAGAGCCTGACGCCAGAGGGCCCTCATTACCGAGGGGAGGAGACTCCCAGCAGGCACCAACTCCCAACTGAGGGCCCACGTCGCCAAGGTGACGTGTGCCAGTCAGGCAGGAGTGACCTCACAGCAGAGGGCCTACCTCACAGAAGGGTGAGGAAACCAGCCAGGATAAGACTCTCACCAGAGAGCCCACATCACCAAGGGGACCGGAACAAGGCAGGAGTGTCCTCACACCAGTGTGGCCACATTATAGAAAGGTGACGAACCCAGCACATGTGGCCTAAACCAGAGGACCCACATTTCCAAGGTGCTCCGAGTGAGGCAGGCAGGAGTAGCCTAACAACACAGGGCCCACAGAATAAAAAATGTGAGGAATCCAGCAGTTGGAACCCCCCAGCAGGTGGCCCAGAGTACGGAGCCTATGTGATCCAGGCCACAGTGAACTCACAGCAGAGGGCTCACATCATGACACTGTGAGCAACCCAGCTGGTGGGACCTCAGAGCAGAAGGCCCACATCCCCATGGGGATGGGAACGTGGCAGGAGTGTACTCGCACGACAGGGCACATATCAGAAAATTTTGGGAGCCCATGAGTTAGGGCCTGACGCCAGAGGGCCCTCATTACCGAGGGGAGGAGACTCCCAGCAGGCACCAACTCCCAACTGAGGACCCACATCGCCAAGGTGATGTGTGCCAGCCAGGCAGGAGTGACCTCACAGCAGAGGGCCCACCTCCCAGAAGGGTGAGGAATCCAGCCAGGTTCAGACTCTCACCAGAGGGCCCCCATCACCAAGGGGATGGGAACCAGGCAGGAGTGTCCTCACACCAGTGGGGCCACATCAATAAAGGTGAGGAAACCGGCACATGTGGCCTCAAACCAGAGGACCCACATCACAAAGGGGCTGGGAGTGAGTCAGGAAGGAGGAGCATGAAAACACAGGACCCAAAGAATAAAAATGGTAAGGAATCCAGCAGTAGGAACCTCCCAGCAGGCGGCTCAGAGCACAGAGTCTATGGGATCTAGGCCTGAGTGAACTAACACCAGAGAGCCAACATCCTGAAACTGTGAACAACACAGGTGTTGGGACCATAGAGCAGAAGGCACATGGGGATGGGAACCTGGCAGGAGTGCCCTCACACCACTTAGCACGTATCAGAAAATGTGGGTAACCAGCAGTTAGGGCCTGATGCCAGAGGGTCTCATCACTGAGGGGAGGAGGCTCCCAGCGGGCTCCAACTGCCACCAGAGGGCCGACGTCGCCAAGGTGGGGTGTGTCAGCCAGGCAGGAATGACCTCAGAGAAGAGGGCCAACCTCACAGAAGTGTGAGGAGCCCAACCAGGATCAGACTCTCACTGGAGGGCTCACATCACCAAGGGGATGGGAACCAGGCAGGAGTGTCCGCACACCAGTGGGGCCACATCTGCGAAAGGTGAGGAACCCAGCACATGTGGCCTCAAACCAGAGGACACACATCACCAAGGGGCTGGGAGTGAGGCAGGTGTCTGGAGGGGCACATTTAACTCTAATTTCCCACCAGGAAGAGGAATTAACCAAAGGCTCAGAGTGCCGTGCGGGACCCTGATTACGGCCTGAAGCAAACCTGCGGTTCTGTGGCCAGCTTTCAAGGAAACGAGTTAAGAAAGGAAATCACAGGCACTGTAATTCACAAACCTGCAGAGTTATAAATGACAGCTATTGGCAAAAATATATTGAAGTAAGTCTGCACAGAGGACTTGAAAACGAGGCAGAATTGCAGGAATCATATTTCAGGAGGTAGATTGGAATTGCATTTAAAGCATGTGAAAAGCGGCAGATCTTTGACAGTGATGCACTTGGACAAAAAGTGCGTATACATTTTTTCCTGAATATATTCAGGAAAAAACGCATATGCCCTTTGTGGCCAACCAAGAATTCGAGCAATGGAAATCCGCACTACAATGAACTCTCATTTCCCATTCGTCAAAAGAGCCATCTGAAAAAAGTGTAAAACCCAGAAACACAGGACAGGCCATGGAGAACAGGGAGCCTTGTTATGCTGATGGACGGATTGTAAATTGCCAACAGACACTCTGGTGATGTTTATAGTGTATGCTGAAACATCTAAAAAACAAAGCTACAGAGCCTAGGGCACTTCCACTTTTGGCCCTATAGCTTAGGAAAATTAAAATCAACAAGACACAGCCAACACAATATCCAGGGCTGCTGTGTTTACAAGAACCTTGAGTCCAGTACAAATTAAATATCCCAGAAAGAAAAAAATGGATAAAGGAGTTGTCCTACTTACGTACAACGGAATATCACTCAGCAATGAAATCAATGTCATCAGGCCTGTAGCAGCAAATTGAGTGGATTTAAGTATGATGATTCTAAGAGAAATATGTCACACAGAGAAACATAATTATCATAAGATATCACAAATAGAGGGAGTGTAAACTTGGCTACACATAAACTGAATTACAAAACCGAGCAGAGTCTCACATTTAGATAAAAACGTATGCTTGCTTAACGGGAAAGTTGAGTTGGGGTGCTGTATAAAACCAGAGATTGAAATGAGCACACATACCGTTCCATAAGCCAAATATGTAATAGACAAGACCTACTCTTTGCTCAACGAAATAGACTAATCCATGGTGTATCACCTCACACCTGTTAGAATGGGCATCATCAGAAAATCTACAAACAACAAATGCTGGAAAGGGTGCGGAGATAAGGAACCCTCTTCCACTATTGTTGGGAATGTAAATTGATGCAGTCACTGTGGAGAACATTATGGAGTTTCTTATAAAACTAAGAATAGAATTACCATATAATACAGCAATCCCACTACTGGGCATATACCCAGACAAAACCATAAAACGAAAAGAGACATTCACCGCAATGTTCATTGCATCACTATTTACAATATCCAGGTAATGGAAGCAACCTAAATGCCCACAGACAGACGAATGCATAAAGATGAGGTACATATATAAAATGGAATATTTCTAAGCCATAAAAAGGAATGAAATTGGGTCATTTGTAGAGACGTTGATGGATCTAGAGACTGTCATACAGAGTGAAGTAAGTCAGAAAGAGAAAAACAAATCCTGTATATAAATGCATATATGTGGAACCTAGAAAAGTTGTACAGATGAAGCGTTTTGCAAGGCAGAAATAGAGCAACAGATGTAGACAACAAACGTATGGACACCAAGGGGGGAAAGCTGTTAGGGGGGTGGTGGTGGGAGGAGTTGAGAGATTGGGATTGGCATGTATACATTTCTATGTATAAAATAGGTAACCAAAAAGAACCTGCTGTATAAAAAAATAAAATAAAATTCAAAATTACAAAAAGTAAAACAGAAAAAATATTCTTCCCTTCACATACATGTATTTATATGAATAAATTATTTCCATGCTTATATCTGTAAATACAAAAAAGAGGAATAAAATCTACCTTGAACCAAAAACGAAAAAAAGAAAAAAAAACAGAACCCACCAGTTACACAGAGGAAAACCGTATCAGGGCCCTTGCTCCAGTTGTAAACAATTCTGAAGTTGGTCAGTGGTGGGGAATCATCTCCCATTCAGCCAGCATGCCCCACGCAACAAGCGTCCTCATTGCAAAGCTGGGGGCCCGTGCCGAGGCATCTGTGAGTAAACGTGGGCCGAGCCCCAGGCCAGCTGCTGCAGAAATGTTCCCACCCTTCCCAGGTAAAACACCTGAATATGTACAAGGACTTGAAAGCCTAGAGGAAGGGCCATGGAGCCACATGAGCGACAGCATGCCAGCCGACTTGGTGCCTGCAGGCCAGACAGGATGGTCCTGGCCCTGGGTGCTCTTCTGGAAGCTTTCCATTTCCCTGCCTGAGATACCCCTCCTGTCCCGGCCCCCACTGCTTTCTTCCTTACTCACCTCTGCCCAGGGAGAAATTCCAGCGGCAGGTATGGGTGGCACATCCTCTTCTTTAGCAGGTGGCATCTTGGCAACTGCTGCAGAAAGTCCAGCAGAGCCCCACTCACACTGGGCAACCCACAAAGCCGTGGCCTCTCACTCCCTCCCACCAGTCCAGCCCCGAGACTGCTGACAGGGCAGAAAATGGCGTCAGGCACAGCTGCAGGTGCTCTTGCTGCCTGGAGCGGTGTTTATATTGATCTCAACCCAGGCACACCTGGGGAGGTCTGGCCGGCACGGTCGGGCTTCCCAGGCCAGCCAATAATCACCCCTCAGGGGCTCACAGTTGCAGAAACTGGAACTTGCTGAATCGGCCAGGTCCAAGGAACAGGTGTGGGCTCCTGAGAGTCAGGATAGACAAGGGGCTGCAGCTCTGGCTTGTTTTCTAATTATATTATCTGGCCCATGAGTGGGAGACAACTTCAAGAAAACCCTCTCCTAATGAGAGGAACCCAGGAGTCAGGGAGAGGAGGGGTGGGTGGTGGGTGGAGACAGAGGCCTGGTGCCCCGGGTGCAGTGGAAGTCTCTGGAAGACCAGGTGGAGGGAGGCCACACAGAGTGATGCCCAGGGTCACAGACCTGTCGGAGCTGCTGTTTGTTAGTTCAAGTCCTGCTCTGAGGTGCTCTGTGTCAGATCTGAGTGACAGGTGAGCTGGGAGTGCTCTGCAATGAGGGCGATGTGCATGGCTCCTGTGTGCCCAGCCCTGCCACGGTACCTGAAAGGGTTGCTCTGTATCCTGGGAGGGGCCTGACCACGAGAGCCCCGTGGGCTGGGGTGGGGGTGGGGTACCTGCCCAGGTGAGCTCCATATCCTGGGATTGGCCTGACCTCGAGAGCCCCATGGGCTGCTGGAGTCCTGGTAAAAGATGTCAGGACAGTCAGTGAAGCCACCGAGGATATACCTCCAGTAGTTCCTAAACCCTACACCCTGCTGGTCATTCTACTAACCACCAGGACATGGTATTCTGTATTAGTCTTCAATGAAGCCTTCTTTTGTATTCTATTAGTCCCAGAATCACAAGAAATTTTGGCTTGTGAGTGGCAGGACTCAACATACAACTAAAACAATACTTCCGGGCCGTGTTGCCCCAAGGGTTCAAAAATTCCCACACCATCTTTGGGGAAAGCTCAGCTAAAGACCTAAAAGTTCTACCTCTGGAAAAGGAAACACTCCTTCAATATGCAGACGACATTCTGATCGCCAGCCCTACTAAGGAGACCTCTGAACTACCAAGCCAATAAAAGATACAAGTTGTCCAAGAAAAAGCTCAAATATCACAGACTATGGTGACCTGCGTGGGCTGCATTCTCACAGAAGGTCGGAGAAGCCCATCCCAGGAAAGGGAAGAAACAATTTACAGCCTTACCCATTTCTAAAACTAGAAGACAGCTTAGGGGTTCCTGGGGAGGCCAGGGTTTGCTGCTTCTGGATCCCTAACTACAGTCTACTAGCTGGGCCTCTATATGAAACACTGAAAGAAAAAGATGATGATCCTTTTGAATAGAATCCAGAAGTGGCCTTTCAAGAATGGAAAGAGCAGTCAATTCAGACCCTTGCCCTGGAACTCCCTAATTTAGCTAAACCCTTTGACCTTTACATTCCTAGTGAAATTTGAATGGCCATTGGAGTATTAGTGCAAAACCTGGGACCACTTGAAATGGAACAATGCAAGAATGCCATCCAGGTAGGATAAACTACGGTCACCAAGGGGCTTGGCCCACCGCCACATCTGGCCAAGATACTGGCAGTATCTGAAAACCTGGAAATCAGCAGCCCAAAAGGCCACCTCCCTCCTAAGGGAAAAGGACCCCACGTGGTGATCCTAACCCCCAACCATGCCCTGAAGTTGCAGGGTTTGCTCCGTGGGCACACTGACCTTGAGTGAGGAGGTCCTCCAACTCCAACCTCCAGAGAGATAACTGGGGCAAAGGGGCACCATGACGACTCGTGTGACCATCACTTGACCTGGAGTTTCTCTCATAAAACAACAAGAGTGTGTCCCAAAAGAGTAGACTACTGCTTGCAGGACTTACTGCACCCAGAGGGGAGGTAATAATCTTGGCGGGGGAACAGTATATCACGCTGTCACCATAGAAAAGCCTACAGACACTGTGATGATGGTGGCCAATAAGACCGGCTGGACTCCTGTTTACTTCAAAAGGCTGTTGACTCAGTGGCCATCATGGTCCTTCATCACCACTGACCCTGGACTGTCTGGGAGTTGAGCAGTCAGGGTGCTGACACCTGGTGCTGTTTTTACGTTAATTCAGGGGCCTAACTGAAGAAAGCACAGACTACTGGTCAGAGCATCTAGGCTGGCAGAAACGGTCAGCCTAAGGTGGCCGAACAAATGTGGGGCGGGGTGAAACTGGACCTCACAGCGTCACTGCACATCTCCTTCCTGGACCCTTAAAGGTCATTAGAATCTATAACACTACCAATACTTGTGCTCAGGCGGAGGAGCAGGGAGGCAGGAGGCCTGCGGACAAACAACGTCACCTGGAGGCTGCTGGGGAGAAGTTCAGACCCTCTCCCACAGGTATGAGGGCTCCTAACTCAGCACTCAGCAGTTACAGATGAAGGGTCTGCACCCTCAGCACTCTAAGAATGAGGAAGGGGACAAAATGCAGAAGAGGGGTTTGTCCCAGGCAAAGCCCCTTAAGAATCCCTGGGAGATAAAAATAGAATCTGGGCAATAAAATAAAGTCTAACCTTTTTTATCCTTTGTGCTTTGTCTAATTTCACGTGCTCCTAGGGTCCCGCATACAGAGGTTCAACAGCCGGCACTTCAGACCAGATTTCCTAGTGCAGAATGGCTGGGTCGACACTTCAGCTCCTGGAGCACAGTGCAGACTCCGCGATATAGAGCCTGAGCTGCAGCCAACCGGGCCCTCGAGAGCTCCGCCCCCTCCCTCCCACTGACTCTGACAGGATCTCTACACAGCAGCCCAGCCCACAGCCCACGGGATAGCACATGCTCTCACCTCTGCATTCTCTGATCAAAATATAAAGTTTCCTTTGCTTCTGAACCAAACTCAGTCTCGATCTGTTGGCTCCAATGACACTGGGCAGGGGGACACTTGTTGGGGTCCACTCTGGAGGATCAGTAACAGAAATTGAGAACATTGTAACTTCAATGAACAGATGTGTGAGCCAAACTGTAATTAACATAGAACAGTGTATAAGGCTCGGGTAAAATAAGATGTTTCTAACACTTCCATTTGATATTTCCATCACTTTATTATAAGCAAGTTCAGTGAAAGGTTTGTCTTATTTGTCAGGTCAATACTAGAGAAACGAAGTGATTTCTTTCCAAGGATGTACATCTAATAATCTTGGTTAAAGCTTCAATCTTGTTTTAAATGCTTTTCCATTGAAAATGATACCTCTCTTTCAGCTCCCCCATTTCTGAGAAGTATAAAATCTTATAATTTATTATTACCAAAGGGGAAAGGTGGGAGGAGGGATAAATTAACAGTTTGGGATTAACACATACACACTGCTATGTATAAAATCGATCATCAACAAGGAACTACTGTACAGCACAGGGAACTACACTCAATATTTTGCAATAACCTATAAGGGGAAATAATCTGAAAAAAGAATAGATATTTTTATTGACATCATCTATTAATGACAGTTAAAATGGAACCTAACGGAAGCCGGTGGTGAGTGCTTCTGACCCTGAAGACTTCAATCATCTAAAGTTTGGACTCTGCCTACTTCCCAAGGCCCTTAATGAACATATGTGTAGCCGTAGCTTAAAAAATTCCCCAGTTTGGGTTGTGGAGAGACAGTGATTTTGAAAAAGCCCTGGTGTTCTCCTCACATGAATGGGACACTTCCTACAGCTAAAATATGCCTGTCACACCCAGAAGATGGTATACCGTCTGATCGGGAAGAGTTTGGAAAAGGCATCTCATCTCCTCATCTCCTGGTGCTCGGGTTCACCCCTCCAGCGTCTTTACGAACAGTCTTCCCACTTGGAGATGTCAGCACTGTCAACATCCTGTTGCATACAGTTTGGAATTTGTCCAGAGAATGAAGCAGAAGGAAGAGGAACAATGAGAGACAAGTCCTAGGTGTTCGGACAGGCACATGTCACTCTAATTTCCAATCAGGAAGACGAATTGACTAAAAGCTAGGGTTGCCCATGGAAACAGAATAGGGCTTGAGGAAATCCCGCTGCTTTGTGGCCAGTTCCCATAAACACAAGTTGAAAAATGGAACTCAGGGCCGCTAAAATTCACGAAACTGCAGAGTTGAAAATATCTCTCACTGAAAAATGTCTTGAGGAAAGTCAGAGAAAAGGACTTGTAAGCAACGGAGAATGGCAGGAAAGGGATTGGAAGAGGTAGAAAGGACTCGCCATTAAGCACAAGAAAAGGGGCTGAACATTGCCAACATTGCAGTTGGCCAAAAAGGGTGTATGCGTCTTTTTCTGTATATATTCAAGAAAACGGCATACACTTTTTTAGCCAACCAAACAGGTGGGCACTGGAAATCAGTACTACAAAACATATCACTTCGCATCAGTCAGAAGAGCCTTCCTCATAAAGTGTAAACACCAGAAATGCAGGACAGGGCAAGGAGAAAAGGGAGCCCTGTGAGGCTTATAGTGGAAATGTATATTGCCAATGGTCACTCTTGAGAAGTGTATTGTGTTTACTAAAGCATCTAAAAAATGAGCTACAGAGCACAGGGCACTTGCACTCATGGACGTATATCTTGGGAAAGACAAAAATGGAGAGGGCACAGGCACCCCAATGTTTACCGCCTCTCTGTTTCAAAGATCCTCGACTAGGATATAATTTATATGTCTCTGGAGGGAAAAAATGGATAGAGGTGTGGCACTTATGTAGAGTGGAATATTACTCAGCCTGAAAATCAGTGAAATATGGCCAGTTGTAACAACCCCAGAGTAGTTACGTATGATCATTCAAAGTCACATAATTCAAAAAGAAAAAGACATACGATATTACTAATACATGGAATGTAAACGTGGCTACAAAGTACCTGAATTACAAAACAGAATGGGGTCTCAAATTTAGAAGACCAACTTATGTTTGCTTAAGGAAAAAGGAGAGTTGTGGAGCTGCATAAAACCAGAGATTGAAATTAGCACAGATACCGTTCGATAAGCCAAATATATAATAGAAAAAACCTACTCCCTGGTCAACGAAATGGACTCAACACGCCATATTCAACACCTACGAATACACCTGACTAGTAAGAATCTTCAAACTCATGGATTTATATGTGTCCGTAAGAGAATCAAGCGTGAGTACAGCGGCATGAACACAGCAGTGAAAATGCGATAAATCCCATTATGAAAATAAATTACAAAAACAAAACACAATGAGAGTGAAATAGAGAGCAATTCTTAAATAATTCATTCAGGGCTTGTGATGCAACCTGGATTTACCACATCTACACCCAGAGCTGAGTGAGACATAAGGTTGGGCACTTCGGGCTGATAGCATTGGTGAGGTTCGATGAGCAAATGCAGACCCTTTGAAGTCATACTGCATGGTACCCATTCCATGGGTCCCAACTCTCCAGGATTAAGGGATTCTTTCTTCAGCTAAAACATGCATGGGAAACCCACAGTATGGTGCACCGTGTGACCAGGAAAGGTTTTCAAATGCATCTCAGTTTTCGTCCCCTTTTACTCGGGTTCACCATTCCAGAACGTTTACTAACACTCTCCCCACTTGGAGAGTCAGTGCCTTTAACCTCCTGTTTGGCACAGTTTGCAATTTCTGCGCAAGATGAACAGGAATAGGGAGAACCAATGAGAGACTAGCAGTAAGTGTCTGCACGGGCAAATTTAATGCTCATTTCCCACCAGGAAGAGGAATTAACCAAAGGATCAGCATGCCGTGCCGGAACCAGATTAGGGCCTGAATCAATCCTGCGGGTTTGCGCCCAGCTCACAAGTTGCGAGTTGAAGAAAGGAGCTCAGGGGCACTGTAACTCACAAACATGCAGAGTTATAAATGACAGCTATCGTCCAAAAATATATTGAAGGAAGGCTGCGAAGACGACTTGTAAGTGGGGCAGAATTGCAGGAAAACGATTTCAGGGGGTAGACGGGAATTGCATTTAAAGCATAGGAAAAGAGGCAGAACGTCGACAATGATGCTCTTGGGCAAAAAGGGTGTATGCGTTTTTTCCTGAATTTATTGAGGAAAAAAAGCATATGCGCTTTTTGGCCAACCAAGCAAGCATGTTAAAGAAATCTGCACTACAATGAAGTCTCACTGCCCCCCGGTCAAAAGGGACATGTGAAACAAGTGTAAAATCCACAAAGACAGGACAGGCCAAGGAGAACAGGGAGCCTTGTTATGCTGATGGTCGGGATGTAAATTGCCAACAGCCACTCTGGAGAAGTGTATGGTGTTTCCTGAAACCCCTGAAAAACAAAGCAACGGAGCCTACGGCACTTCCACTTACGGTCCTATAGCTTAGGGAAATTAAAATCAAAAACACACAGCCACCCCAAAGTGTCGTACGGCTCTGTTTACAAGAACCTCGTCTACGGTACAAGTTAAATATCCCAGAATGTGAAAAATGGATAAAGAAGTTGTGGTACGTACGTACAATGGAATATCACTCAGCAATGAAAGCTATGTCATCAGGCCCATCGCGGCATAATGAGTGGATTCAGGTACGATGATTCTAAGAGAAATAAGTCACACAGAAAATGAAACATCATAAGATATCACTAATACATGGAATGTAAACTTGGCTACACATGAACTGAATTACAAAACAGAACAGGGTCTCAAATTTAGAAAACCAACTTATGCTTGCTTAAGGGGAAAGGTGAGTTCGGGTGCTGCATAAAACCAGAGATAGAAATTAGCACAGATACGTTTTCATAAGCCAAATAAGTAATAGTCAAGACCTACCCCTTGCTCAACGAAATGGACTAAACACCCCATATTCAACGCCTAGGAATACACCTGACTAGTAAGAATCTTCAAACCCATGGATTTATATGTCTCCGTAAGAGAATGAAGCGTGTGTACAGCGGCATGAATGCAGCAGAGGAAATCCGATAAATCCCATTATCAAAATGAATTACACAAACAAAACCCAAGGACAGTGAAATAGAGAGCAATTCTTAAATAATTCATTCAGGGCTTGTGATGCAACGTGGATTTACCACATCTACACCCAGAGCTGAGTGAGACATAAGGTTCGGCACTTCGGGCTGATAGCATTGGTGAGGTTCGATGAGCAAATGCAGACCCTTTGAAGTCATACAGCATGGTACCCATTCCATGGGTCCCAACTCTCCAAGTTTAAGGGATTCTTCCTTCAGCTAAAACATGCATGGGAAACCCAAAGTATGGTGCACCGTTTGACCGACAAAGGTTTTCAAATGCATCTCAGTTTTCGTCCCCTTTTACTTGGGTTCACCATTCCAGACCCTTTACTAACACTCTCACCACTTGGAGAGTAGGTGCCTTTAACCTCCCGTTGGGCACAGTTTGCAATTTCTGCGCAAGATGAACAGGAATAGGGAGAACCAATGAGAGACTAGCTGTAGGTGTCTGCACGGGCAAATTTAATGCTCATTTCGCACCAGGAAGAGGAATTAACCAAAGGCTCAACATGCCGTGCCTGAAACAGATTAGGGCCTGACAATCGTGCGGGTTTGCAGCCAGCTCACAAGATAGCGAGTTGAAGAAAGGAGCTCAGGGGCACTGTAACTCACAAACCTGCAGAGTAATAAATGACAGCTATCGTCCAAAAATATATTGAAGGAGGTCTGCAAAGACGACTTGTAAGCGGGACAGATTTGCAGGAAAACGATTTCAGGGGGTAGACGGGAATTGCATTTAAAGCATAGGAAAAGAGGCAGAACGTCAACAATGATGCTCTTGGCCAAAAAGGGCGTATGCGTTTTTTCCTGAATATATTCAGGAAAAAACGCATACGCCCTTTTTGGCCAACCAAGCAAGCATGTAAAAGAAATCTGCACTACAATGAAGTCTCATTGCTCCCCGGGCAAAAGGGCCATATGAAAAAAGTGTAAAGTCCAGAAAGGCAGCACAGGCAATGGAGAACAGGGAGCCTTGTTATGCTGATGGGCGGGATGTAAATTGCCAACAGCCACTCTGGAGAAGTGTATGGTGTTTTCCGGAACACCTAAAAAACAAAGCAACGGAGCCTACGGCATTTCCACTTATGGTCCTACAGTTTAGGGACATTAAAATGAAAAACACACAGCCACCCCAAAGTGTCGGACGGCTCTATTTACAAGAACCTCGTCTACAGTACAAGGTAAATATCCCAGAATGTGAAAAATGGATAAAGAAGTTGTGGTATATACGTACAATGGAATATCACTCAGCAATGAAATCTATGTCATCAGGCCCGTCGCGGCATAATGAGTGGATTCAGGTACGATGATTCTAAGTGAAATAAGTCACACAGAAAATGAAACATCATAAGATATCACTAATACACGGAATGTAAACTTGGCTACACATGAACTGAATTACAAAACAGAACAGGGTCTCAAATTTAGAAAACCAACTTATGCTTGCTTAAGGGGAAAGGTGAGTTGGCGTGCTGCATAAAACCAGAGATAGAAATTAGCACAGATAACTTTCCATAAGCCAAATATTTCATAGTCAAGACCCACCACTTGCTCAACGAAATGGACTAAACACCACATATTCAACACCTAGGAATACACCTGACTAGTAAGAATCTTCAAACCCATGGATTCATATGCCTCCGTAAGAGAATGAAGCGTGTGTACAGCGGCATGAATGCAGCAGAGAAAATCCGATAAATCCCATTGTCAAAATGAATTACAAAAACAAAACCCAAGGACAGTGAAATAGAGAGCAATTCTTAAGTAATTCATTCAGGGCTTGTGATGCAACCTGGATTTACCACATATACACCCAGAGCTGAGTGAGACATAAGGTTGGACACTTTGGGCTTATAGCATTGGTGAGGTTCGATAAGCAAATGCAGACCCTTTGAAGTCATACTGCATGGTAGCCATTCCATGGGTCCCAACTGCCAGGTTTAAGGGATTCTTCCTTCAGCTAAAATATGCATGGGAAACCCACATTATGGTGCACCATGTGACGGGGAAACGTTTTCAAATGCATCTCAGTTTTCGTCTCGTTTTACTTGGGTACACCATTCCAGACCCTTTAATAACACTCTCCCCCTTTGAGAGTCTGTACTTTCAACCTCCTGTTTGGCACAGTTTGCAATTTCTGCGCAAGATGAACAGAAATAGGGAGAACCAATGAGAGACTAGCTGTAGGTGTCTGCACGGGCAAATTTAACGCTCATTTCCCACCAGGAAGAGGAATTAACCAAAGGCTCAACATGCCGTGCCTGAACCAGACTAGGGCCTGACAATCGTGCGGGTTTGCAGCCAGCTCACAAGATAGCGAGTTGAAGAAAGGAGCTCAGGGGCACTGTAACTCACAAACCTGCAGAGTAATAAATGACAGCTATCGTCCAAAAATATATTGAAGGAGGTCTGCAAAGACGATTTGTAAGTGAGACAGATTTGCAGGAAAACGATTTCAGGGGGTAGACGGGAATTGCATTTAAAGCATAGGAAAAGAGGCAGAACGTCAACAATGATGCTATTGGCCAAAAAGGGCGTATGCGTTTTTTTCCTGAATATATTCAGGAATAAACGCATACGCACTTTTTGGCCAACCAAGCAAGCATGTTAAAGAAATCTGCACTACAATGAAGTCTCACTGCCCCCCGGTCAAAAGGGCCATCTGAAAAAAGTGTAAAATCCAGAAAGGCAGCACAGGCCATAGAGAACAGGGAGCCTTGTTATGCTGATGGGCGGGATGTAAATTGCCAACAGCCACTCTGGAGAAGTGTATGGTGTTTCCCGGAACATCGAAAAAACAAAGCTACGGAGCCTACGGCACTTCCACTTATGGTCCTATAGCTTAGGGAAATTAAAATCAAAAACACACAGCCACCCCAAAGTGTCGGAAGGCTCTGTTTACAAGAACCTCGTCTACGGTACAAGTTAAATATCCCAGAATGTGAAAAATGGATAAAGAAGTTGTGGTACGTACGTACAATGGAATATCACTCAGCAATGAAATCTATGTCATCAGGCCCATCGCGGCATAATGAGTGGATTCAGGTACGATGATTCTAAGTGAAATAAGTCACACAGAAAATGAAACATCATAAGATATCACTAATACACGGAATGTAAACTTGGCTACACATGAACTGAATTGCAAAACAGAACAGGGTCTCAAATTTAGAAAACCAACTTATGCTTGCTTAAGGGGAAAGGTGAGTTGGGGTGCTGCATAAAACCAGAGATAGAAATTAGCACAGATACCTTTCCATAAGCCAAATATGTAATAGTCAAGACCTACCCCTTGCTCAACGAAATGGACTAAACACCCCATATTCAACGCCTAGGAATACACCTGACTAGTAAGAATCTTCAAACCCATGGATTTATATGTCTCCGTAAGAGAATGAAGCGTGCGTACAGCGGCATGAATGCAGCAGAGAAAATCCGATAAATCCCATTATCAAAATGAATTACACAAACAAAACCCAAGGACAGTGAAATAGAGAGCAATTCTTAAATAATTCATTCAGGGCTTGTGATGCAACCTGGATTTACCACATCTACACCCAGAGCTGAGTGAGACATAAGGTTGGGCACTTCGGGCTGATAGCATTGGTGAGGTTCGATGAGCAAATGCAGACCCTTTGAAGTCATACAGCATGGTACCCATTCCATGGGTCCCAACTCTCCAAGTTTAAGGGATTCTTCCTTCAGCTAAAACATGCATGGGAAACCACAGTATGGTGCACCGTGTGACTGGCAAACGTTTTCAAATGCATCTCAGTTTTCGTCCCCTTTTACTCGGGTTCACCATTCCAGACACTTTACGAACACTCTCCCCACTTGGAGAGTCAGTGCCTTAAACCTCCTGTTGGGCAGAGTTTGCAATTTCTGCGCAAGATGAAAAGGAATAGGGAGAACGAATGAGAGACTAGCTCTAGGTGTCTGCACGGGCAAATTTAACCCTCATTTCCCACCAGGAAGAGGAATTAACCAAAGGCTCAGCATGCCGTGCCGGAACCAGATTAGGCCCTGAGGCAATCTTGTGGGTTTGCGGCCAGTTCACAAGATAGCGAGTTGAAGAAATGAGCTCAGGGGCACTGTAACTCACAAACCTGCAGAGTTATAAATGACAGCTATCGTCCAAAAATATATTGAAGGAAGGCTGCGAAGACGACTTGTAATTGGGGCAGAATTGCAGGAAAACGATTTCAGGGGGTAGACGGGAATTGCATTTAAAGCATAGGAAAAGAGGCAGAACGTCGACAATGATGCTCTTGGCCAAAAAGGGCGTATGCGTTTTTTCCTGAATATATTCAGGAAAAAACGCATACGCCCTTTTTGGCCAACCAAGCAAGCATGTTAAAGAAATCTGCACTACAATGAAGTCTCACTGCCCCCCGGTCAAAAGGGCCATCTGAAAAAAGTGTAAAATCCAGAAAGGCAGCACAGGCCATGGAGAACAGGGAGCCTTGTTATGCTGATGGGCGAGATGTAAACTGCCAACAGCCACTCTGGAGAAGTGTATGGTGTTTCCCGGAACACCGAAAAAACAAAGCTACGGAGCCTACGGCACTTCCACTTATGGTCCTATAGCTTAGGGAAATTAAAATCAAAAACACACAGCCACGCCAAAGTGTCGGACGGCTCTGTTTACAAGAACCTCGTCTACGGTACCAGTTAAATATCCCAGAATGTGAAAAATGGATAAAGAAGTTGTGGTACGTACGTACAATGTAATATCACTCAGCAATTTAATCTATGTCATCAGGCCCGTCGCGGCATAATGAGTGGATTCAGGTACGATGATTCTAAGTGAAATAAGTCACACAGAAAATGAAACATCATAAGATATCACTACTACACGTAATGTAAACTTGGCTACACATGAACTGAATTACAAAACAGAACAGGGTCTCAAATTTAGAAAACCAACTTATGCTTGCTTAAGGGGAAAGGTGAGTTGGGGTGCTGCATAAAACCAGAGATAGAAATTAGCACAGATACCTTTCCATAAGCCAAATATGTAATAGTCAAGACCTACCACTTGCTCAATGAAATGGACTAAACACCTCATATTCAACGCCTAGGAATACACCTGACTAGTAAGAATCTTCAAACCCATGGATTTATATGTCTCCGTAAGAGAATGAAGCGTGTGTACAGGGGCATGAATGCAGCAGAGAAAATCCGATAAATCCCATTATCAAAATGAATTACACAAACAAAACCCAAGGACAGTGAAATAGAGAGCAATTCTTAAATAATTCATTCAGGGCTTGTGATGCAACCTGGATTTACCACCGCTACAACCAGAGCTGAGTGAGACATAAGGTTGGGCACTTCGAGCTGATAGCATTGGTGAGGTTCGATGAGCAAATGCAGACCCTGTGCAGTCATACAGCATGGTACCCATTCCATGGGTCCCAACTCTCCAAGTTTAAGGGATTCTTCCTTCAGCTAAAACATGCATGGGAAACCCACAGTATGGTGCACCGTGTGACTGGCAAATGTTTTCAAATGATTCTCAGTTTTCGTCCCCTTTTACTCGGGTTCACCATTCCAGACCCTTTACGAACACTCTCCCCACTTGGAGAGTCAGTGCCTTTAACCTCCTGTTGGGCACAGTTTGCAATTTCTGCGCAAGATGAAAAGGAATAGGGAGAACCAATGAGAGACTAGCTCTAGGTGTCTGCACGGGCAAATTTAACGCTCATTTGCCACCAGGAAGAGGAATTAACCAAAGGCTCAGCATGCCGTGCCGAAAGCAGATTAGGGCCTGAAGCAATCCTGTGGGTTTGCGGCCAGCTCACAAGATTGCGAGTTGAAGAAATGAGCTCAGGGGCACTGTAACTCACAAACATGCAGAGTTATAAATGACAGCTATCGTCCAAAATTATATTGAAGGAAGGCTGCGAAGACGACTTGTAATTGGGGCAGAATTGCAGGAAAACGATTTCAGGGGGTAGACGGGAATTGCATTTAAAGCATAGGAAAAGAGGCAGAACGTCGACAATGATGCTCTTGGCCAAAAAGGGCGTATGCGTTTTTTCCTGAATATATTCAGGAAAAAACGCATACGCCCTTTTTGGCCAACCAAGCAAGCATGTTAAAGAAATCTGCACTACAATGAAGTCTCACTGCCCCCCGGTCAAAAGGGCCATCTGAAAAAAGTGTAAAATCCAGAAAGGCAGCACAGGCCATGGAGAACAGGGAGCCTTGTTATGCTGATGGGCGAGATGTAAACTGCCAACAGCCACTCTGGAGAAGTGTATGGTGTTTCCCGGAACACCGAAAAAACAAAGCTACGGAGCCTACGGCACTTCCACTTATGGTCCTATAGCTTAGGGAAATTAAAATCAAAAACACACAGCCACGCCAAAGTGTCGGACGGCTCTGTTTACAAGAACCTCGTCTACGGTACCAGTTAAATATCCCAGAATGTGAAAAATGGATAAAGAAGTTGTGGTACGTACGTACAATGTAATATCACTCAGCAATTTAATCTATGTCATCAGGCCCGTCGCGGCATAATGAGTGGATTCAGGTACGATGATTCTAAGTGAAATAAGTCACACAGAAAATGAAACATCATAAGATATCACTACTACACGTAATGTAAACTTGGCTACACATGAACTGAATTACAAAACAGAACAGGGTCTCAAATTTAGAAAACCAACTTATGCTTGCTTAAGGGGAAAGGTGAGTTGGGGTGCTGAATAAAACCAGAGATAGAAATTAGCACAGATACCTTTCCATAAGCCAAATATGTAATAGTCAAGACCTACCACTTGCTCAATGAAATGGACTAAACACCTCATATTCAACGCCTAGGAATACACCTGACTAGTAAGAATCTTCAAACCCATGGATTTATATGTCTCCGTAAGAGAATGAAGCGTGTGTACAGGGGCATGAATGCAGCAGAGAAAATCCGATAAATCCCATTATCAAAATGAATTACACAAACAATACCCAAGGACAGTGAAATAGAGACCAATTCTTAAATAGTTCATTCAGGGCTTGTGATGCAACCTGGATTTACCACATCTACACCCAGAGCTGAGTGAGACATAAGGTTGGGCACTTCGGGCTGATAGCATTGGTGAGGTTCAATGAGCAAATGCAGACCCTTTGAAGTCATACTGCATGGTACCCATTCCATGAGTCCCAACTCTCCATGTTTAATGGATTCTTCCTTCAGCTAAAACATGCATGGGAAACCCACAGTATGGTGCACCGTGTGACCGACAAACGTTTTCAAATGCATCTCAGTTTTTGTACCATTTTACTTGGGTTCACCATTCCAGACCCTTTACTAACACTCTCACCACTTGGAGAGTAGGTGCCTTTAACCTCCTCTTGGTCACAGTTTGCAATTTCTGCGCAAGATGAACAGAAATAGGGAGAACCAATGAGAGAATAGCTGTAGGTGTCTGCACGGGCAAATGGAACGCTCATTTCCCACCAGGAAGAGGAAATAACCAAAGGCCCAGCATGCCCTGCCGGAACCAGATTAGGGCCTGAAGCAATCCTGTGGTTTTGCGGCCAACTCACAGGAAAGCGTGTTGAAGAAAGGAGCTCAGGGGCACTGTAATTCACAAACCTGCAGAGTTATAAATGACAGCTATCGTCCAAAATATATTGAAGTATGTCTGCGAAGAG
Organism: Delphinapterus leucas; assembly: GCF_059928025.1. Taxonomy (NCBI): domain Eukaryota; kingdom Metazoa; phylum Chordata; class Mammalia; order Artiodactyla; family Monodontidae; genus Delphinapterus; species Delphinapterus leucas. Next base: position 13,344,822 of record NW_028322236.1, on the reverse strand, counting down.
GACTTATAATTTGGGCAGAAATTTAGGAAAACGATTTCGGGGGTAGACTGGAATTGCACTTAACGCCTAGGAAAAGACGGAGAACGGCGACAATGATGCACTTGGCCAAAAAGGGTGTATGTGTTTTTTCCTGAATATAATCAGGAAAAAACGCATACGCCCTTTTTGGCCAACCAAGCAAGCGTGTAAAGAAATCTGCACTACAATGAGGTCTCTCTGCCCCCCGGTCAAAAGGGCCATCTGAAAAAAGTGTAAAATCCAGAAAAGCAGGACAGGCCATGGAGAAGAGGGAGCATTGTTATCCTGATGGGCGGGATGTGAATTGCCAACAGCCACTCTGGAGAAGTGTATGGTATTTCCTGAAACACATAAGAAACAAAGCAACACAGCCTATGGCACTTCCACTTATGGTCCTATAGCTTAGGGAAATTAAAATCAAAACCACACAGGCACCCCAAAGTTTGGAACGGCTCTGTTTACAAGAACCTCGTCTACGGTACAAGTTAAATATCCCAGAGGGCGAAAAATGGATAAAGAAGTTGTGGTTCTTACGTACAATGGAATATCACTCAGCAATGAAATCTATGTCATCAGGCCCGTAGCGGCATAATGAGTGGATTCAGGTACGATGATTCTACGTGCAATAGGTCACACAGAAAAAGAAACATCATAAGGTATCACTAATACACGGAATGTAATGTTGGCTACACATGAACTGAATTACAAAACAGAACAGTGTCTCAAATTTAGAAAACCAACTTATGCTTGCTTTTTGGGAAAGGTGAGTTCGGGTGCTGCATAAAAACAGAGATTGAAATTCGCACTGATATAGTTCCATAAGCCAAATATGTAATAGACAAGACCTACTGCTTGCTCAACGAAATGGGCTCAACACCCCATATTCAACGCCTAGAAATATACCTGCCTAGCAAGAATCTTAAAACCCATGGATTTATATGTGTCCATAAGAGAATCCAGCGTGTGTTCAGTGGCCTAAAGGCAACAGTGAAAATCCGATAAATCACATTATCAAAATAAATTTCAAAAACAAAACACAATGACAGTGAAATAGAGAGCAATTCTTAAATAATTCACTCAGGGCTTCTGATGCAACCTGGATTTACCACATGTACACCCAGTGCTGGGGAGACATAAGGCCGGACACTTCGCCCTGATACCATTGTTGAGGTTCGGTGAGCAATTGCAGACCCTTTGAAGTCATACTGCATGGTACCCATTCCAAGGGTCCCAACTCTCCAGGTTTAAGGGATTCTTCCTTCCGCTACATCATGTATGGGAAACCCAGAGTATGGTCCACCATGTGATTGGGAAACGTTTTCAAATGCATCTCAGTTTTCTTCCCTTTATACTCGGGTTCACCATTCCAGACGCTTAACTAACACTCTCCCCACTTGGAGAGTCAGTGCCTTTAACCTCCTGTTTGTCACAGTTTGCAATTTCTGCGCAAGATGAACAGGAATAGGGAGAACCAATGAGAGACTAGCTGTAGGTGTCTGCACGGGCAATTTAATGCTCATTTCTCACCAGGAAGTGGAATTAACCAAAGGCTCAGCATGCCGTGCCAGAACCAGATTAGGGCCTGAAGCAATAGTGCGGGTGTGCAGGCAGCTCACAAGATAGCGAGTTGAACAAAGGAGCTCAGGGGCACTGTAATTCACAAACCTGCAGAGTTATAAATGACAGCTATCGTCCAAAAATATATTGAAGGAAGGCTGCGAAGAGGACTTGAAAGCGGGGCAGAATTCCAGGAAAACGATTTCAGGAGGTAGACGGGAAGTGCACTGAAAGCATAGAAGAAGAGGCAGAACCTCGACAATGATGCACTTGTTCAAATAGTGCATATGCGTTTTTTCCAAGGCCCTCCTTAAAGAGGGTAGAGGGCTCCCAGCATGCTTCATTGGCCAACAGAGGGCCCACATCGCCAAGGTGATGTGTGCCAGCCAGGCAGGAGTGACCTCACAGCAGAGGGCCCACCTCCCAGAAGGGTGAGGAATCCAGCCAGGATCAGACTCTCACCAGAGGGCCCCCATCACCAAGGGGATGGGAACCAGGCAGGAGTGTCCTCACACCAGTGGGGCCACATCAATAAAGGTGAGGAAACCGGCACATGTGGCCTCAAACCAGAGGACCCACATCACAAAGGGGCTGGGAGTGAGTCAGGAAGGAGGAGCATGAAAACACAGGACCCAAAGAATAAAAATGGTAAGGAATCCAGCAGTAGGAACCTCCCAGCAGGCGGCTCAGAGCACAGAGTCTATGGGATCTAGGCCTGAGTGAACTAACACCAGAGAGCCAACATCCTGAAACTGTGAACAACACAGGTGTTGGGACCATAGAGCAGAAGGCACATGGGGATGGGAACCTGGCAGGAGTGCCCTCACACCACTTAGCACGTATCAGAAAATGTGGGTAACCAGCAGTTAGGGCCTGATGCCAGAGGGCCTCATCACTGAGGGGAGGAGGCTCCCAGCGGGCTCCAACTGCCACCAGAGGGCCGACGTCGCCAAGGCGGGGTGTGTCAGCCAGGCAGGAGTGACCTCAGAGAAGAGGGCCCACCTCACAGAAGTGTGAGGAGCCCAACCAGGATCAGACTCTCACTGGAGGGCTCACATCACCAAGGGGATGGGAACCAGGCAGGAGTGTCCGCACACCAGTGGGGCCACATCTGCGAAAGGTGAGGAACCCAGCACATGTGGCCTCAAACCAGAGGACACACATCACCAAGGGGCTGGGAGTGAGGCAGGTGTCTGGAGGGGCACATTTAACTCTAATTTCCCACCAGGAAGAGGAATTAACCAAAGGCTCAGAGTGCCGTGCGGGATCCTGATTACGGCCTGAAGCAAACCTGCGGTTCTGTGGCCAGCTTTCAAGGAAACGAGTTAAGAAAGGAAACCACAGGCACTGTAATTCACAAACCTGCAGAGTTATAAATGACAGCTATTGGCAAAAATATATTGAAGTAAGTCTGCACAGAGGACTTGAAAACGAGGCAGAATTGCAGGAATCATATTTCAGGAGGTAGATTGGAATTGCATTTAAAGCATGTGAAAAGCGGCAGATCTTTGACAGTGATGCACTTGGACAAAAAGTGCGTATACATTTTTTCCTGAATATATTCAGGAAAAAACGCATATGCCCTTTGTGGCCAACCAAGAATTCGAGCAATGGAAATCCGCACTACAATGAACTCTCATTTCCCATTCGTCAAAAGAGCCATCTGAAAAAAGTGTAAAACCCAGAAACACAGGACAGGCCATGGAGAACAGGGAGCCTTGTTATGCTGATGGACGGATTGTAAATTGCCAACAGACACTCTGGTGATGTTTATAGTGTATGCTGAAACATCTAAAAAACAAAGCTACAGAGCCTAGGGCACTTCCACTTTTGGCCCTATAGCTTAGGAAAATTAAAATCAACAAGACACAGCCAACACAATATCCAGGGCTGCTGTGTTTACAAGAACCTTGAGTCCAGTACAAATTAAATATCCCAGAAAGAAAAAAATGGATAAAGGAGTTGTCCTACTTACGTACAACGGAATATCACTCAGCAATGAAATCAATGTCATCAGGCCTGTAGCAGCAAATTGAGTGGATTTAAGTATGATGATTCTAAGAGAAATATGTCACACAGAGAAACATAATTATCATAAGATATCACAAATAGAGGGAGTGTAAACTTGGCTACACATAAACTGAATTACAAAACCGAGCAGAGTCTCACATTTAGATAAAAACGTATGCTTGCTTAACGGGAAAGTTGAGTTGGGGTGCTGTATAAAACCAGAGATTGAAATGAGCACACATACCGTTCCATAAGCCAAATATGTAATAGACAAGACCTACTCTTTGCTCAACGAAATAGACTAATCCATGGTGTATCACCTCACACCTGTTAGAATGGGCATCATCAGAAAATCTACAAACAACAAATGCTGGAAAGGGTGCGGAGATAAGGAACCCTCTTCCACTATTGTTGGGAATGTAAATTGATGCAGTCACTGTGGAGAACATTATGGAGTTTCTTATAAAACTAAGAATAGAATTACCATATAATACAGCAATCCCACTACTGGGCATATACCCAGACAAAACCATAAAACGAAAAGAGACATTCACCGCAATGTTCATTGCATCACTATTTACAATATCCAGGTAATGGAAGCAACCTAAATGCCCACAGACAGACGAATGCATAAAGATGAGGTACATATATAAAATGGAATATTTCTAAGCCATAAAAAGGAATGAAATTGGGTCATTTGTAGAGACGTTGATGGATCTAGAGACTGTCATACAGAGTGAAGTAAGTCAGAAAGAGAAAAACAAATCCTGTATATAAATGCATATATGTGGAACCTAGAAAAGTTGTACAGATGAAGCGTTTTGCAAGGCAGAAATAGAGCAACAGATGTAGACAACAAACGTATGGACACCAAGGGGGGAAAGCTGTTAGGGGGGTGGTGGTGGGAGGAGTTGAGAGATTGGGATTGGCATGTATACATTTCTATGTATAAAATAGGTAACCAAAAAGAACCTGCTGTATAAAAAAATAAAATAAAATTCAAAATTACAAAAAGTAAAACAGAAAAAATATTCTTCCCTTCACATACATGTATTTATATGAATAAATTATTTCCATGCTTATATCTGTAAATACAAAAAAGAGGAATAAAATCTACCTTGAACCAAAAACGAAAAAAAGAAAAAAAAACAGAACCCACCAGTTACACAGAGGAAAACCGTATCAGGGCCCTTGCTCCAGTTGTAAACAATTCTGAAGTTGGTCAGTGGTGGGGAATCATCTCCCATTCAGCCAGCATGCCCCACGCAACAAGCGTCCTCATTGCAAAGCTGGGGGCCCGTGCCGAGGCATCTGTGAGTAAACGTGGGCCGAGCCCCAGGCCAGCTGCTGCTGAAATGTTCCCACCCTTCCCAGGTAAAACACCTGAATATGTACAAGGACTTGAAAGCCTAGAGGAAGGGCCATGGAGCCACATGAGCGACAGCATGCCAGCCGACTTGGTGCCTGCAGGCCAGACAGGATGGTCCTGGCCCTGGGTGCTCTTCTGGAAGCTTTCCATTTCCCTGCCTGAGATACCCCTCCTGTCCCGGCCCCCACTGCTTTCTTCCTTACTCACATCTGCCCAGGGAGAAATTCCAGCGGCAGGTATGGGTGGCACATCCTCTTCTTTAGCAGGTGGCATCTTGGCAACTGCTGCAGAAAGTCCAGCAGAGTCCCACTCACACTGGGCAACCCACAAAGCCGTGGCCTCTCACTCCCTCCCACCAGTCCAGCCCCGAGACTGCTGACAGGGCAGAAAATGGCGTCAGGCACAGCTGCAGGTGCTCTTGCTGCCTGGAGCGGTGTTTATATTGATCTCAACCCAGGCACACCTGGGGAGGGATGGCCGGCATGGTCAGGCTTCCCAGGCCAGCCAATAATCACCCCTCAGGGGCTCACAGTTGCAGAAACTGGAACTTGCTGAATCGGCCAGGTCCAAGGAACAGGTGTGGGCTCCTGAGAGTCAGGATAGACAAGGGGCTGCAGCTCTGGCTTGTTTTCTAATTATATTATCTGGCCCATGAGTGGGAGACAACTTCAAGAAAACCATCTCCTAATGAGAAGTACCCAGGAGTCAGGGAGAGCAGGGGTGGGTGGTGGGTGGAGACAGAGGCCTGGTGCCCCGGGTGCAGTGGAAATCTCTGGAAGACCAGGTGGAGGGAGGCCACACAGAGTGATGCCCAGGGTCACAGACCTGTCGGAGCTGCTGTTTGTTAGTTCAAGTCCTGCTCTGAGGTGCTCTGTGTCAGATCTGAGTGACAGGTGAGCTGGGAGTGCTCTGCAATGAGGGCGATGTGCATGGTTCCTGTGTGCCCAGCCCTGCCACGGTACCTGAAAGGGTAGCTCTGTATCCTGGGAGGGGCCTGACCACGAGAGCCCCATGGGCTGCAGGGGAACCTGCCCAGGGAACCCCATATCCTGGGAGGGGCCTGAACACGAGAGCCCCGTGGGCTGGGGTGGGGGTGGGGTACCTGCCCAGGTGAGCTCCATATCCTGGGATTGGCCTGACCTTGAGAGCCCCATGGGCAGCTGGAGTCCTGGTAAAAGATGTCAGGACAGTCAGTGAACCACCGAGGATATACCTCCAGTAGTTCCTAAACCCTACACCCTGCTGGTCATTCTACTAACCACCAGGACATGGTATTCTGTATTAGTCTTCAATGAAGCCTTCTTTTGTATTCTATTAGTCCCAGAGTCACAAGAAATTTTGGCTTGTGAGTGGCAGGACTCAACATACAACTAAAACAATACTTCCGGGCCGTGTTGCCCCAAGGGTTCAAAAATTCCCACACCATCTTTGGGGAAAGCTCAGCTAAAGACCTAAAAGTTCTACCTCTGGAAAAGGAAACACTCCTTCAATATGCAGACGACATTCTGATCGCCAGCCCTACTAAGGAGACCTCTGAACTACCAAGCCAATAAAGGATACAAGTTGTCCAAGAAAAAGCTCAAATATCACAGACTATGGTGACCTGCGTGGGCTGCATTCTCACAGAAGGTCGGAGAAGCCCATCCCAGGAAAGGGAAGAAACAATTTACAGCCTTACCCATTTCTAAAACTAGGAGACAGCTTAGGGGTTCCTGGGGAGGCCAGGGTTTGCTGCTTCTGGATCCCTAACTACAGTCTACTAGCTGGGCCTCTATATGAAACACTGAAAGAAAAAGATGATGATCCTTTTGAATAGAATCCAGAAGTGGCCTTTCAAGAATGGAAAGAGCAGTCAATTCAGACCCTTGCCCTGGAACTCCCTAATTTAGCTAAACCCTTTGACCTTTACATTCCTAGTGAAATTTGAATGGCCATTGGAGTATTAGTGCAAAACCTGGGACCACTTGAAATGGAACAATGCAAGAATGCCATCCAGGTAGGATAAACTACGGTCACCAAGGGGCTTGGCCCACCGCCACATCTGGCCAAGATACTGGCAGTATCTGAAAACCTGGAAATCAGCAGCCCAAAAGGCCACCTCCCTCCTAAGGGAAAAGGACCCCACGTGGTGATCCTAACCCCCAACCATGCCCTGAAGTTGCAGGGTTTGCTCCGTGGGCACACTGACCTTGAGTGAGGAGGTCCTCCAACTCCAACCTCCAGAGAGATAACTGGGGCAAAGTGGCACCATGACGACTCATGTGACCATCACTTGACCTGGAGTTTCTCTCATAAAACAACAAGAGTGTGTCCCAAAAGAGTAGACTACTGCTTGCAGGACTTACTGCACCCAGAGGGGAGGTAATAATCTTGGCAGGGGAACCGTATATCATGCTGTCACCATAGAAAAGCCTACAGACACTGTGATGATGGTGGCCAATAAGACCGGCTGGACTCCTGTTTACTTCAAAAGGCTGTTGACTCAGTGGCCATCATGGTCCTTCATCACCACTGACCCTGGACTGTCTGGGAGTTGAGCAGTCAGGGTGCTGACACCTGGTGCTGTTTTTACGTTAATTCAGGGGCCTAACTGAAGAAAGCACAGACTACTGGTCAGAGCATCTAGGCTGGCAGAAACGGTCAGCCTAAGGTGGCTGAACAAATGTGCAGCGGGGTGAAACTGGACCTCACAGCGTCACTGCACATCTCCTTCCTGGACCCTTAAAGGTCATTAGAATCTATAACACTACCAATACTTGTGCTCAGGCGGACGAGCAGGGAGGCAGGAGGCCTGCGGACAATCAATGTCACCTGGAGGCTGCTGGGGAGAAGTTCAGACCCTCTCCCACGGGTATGAGGGCTCCTAACTCAGCACTCAGCAGTTACAGATGAAGGGTCTGCACCCTCAGCACTCTAAGAATGAGGAAGGGGACAAAATGCAGAAGAGGGGTTTGTCCCAGGCAAAGCCCCTTAAAAATCCCTGGGAGATAAAAATAGAATCTGGGCAATAAAATAAAGTCTAACCTTTTTTATCCTTTGTGCTTTGTCTAATTTCACGTGCTCCTAGGGTCCCGCATACAGAGGTTCAACAGCCGGCACTTCAGACCAGATTTCCTAGTGCAGAATGGCTGGGTCGACACTTCAGCTCCTGGAGCACAGTGCCGACTCCGCGATATAGAGCCTGAGCTGCAGCCAACCGGGCCCTCGAGAGCTCCGCCCCCTCCCTCCCACTGACTCTGACAGGATCTCTACACAGCAGCCCAGCCCACAGCCCACGGGGTAGCACATGCTCTCACCTCTGCATTCTCTGATCAAAATATAAAGTTTCCTTTGCTTCTGAACCAAACTCAGTCTCGATCTGTTGGCTCCAATGACACTGGGCAGGGGGACACTTGTTGGGGTCCACTCTGGAGGATCAGTAACAGAAATTGAGAACATTGTAACTTCAATGAACAGATGTGTGAGCCAAACTGTAATTAACATAGAACAGTGTATAAGGCTCGGGTAAAATAAGATGTTTCTAACACTTCCATTTGATATTTCCATCACTTTATTATAAGCAAGTTCAGTGAAAGGTTTGTCTTATTTGTCAGGTCAATACTAGAGAAACGAAGTGATTTCTTTCCAAGGATGTACATCTAATAATCTTGGTTAAAGCTTCAATCTTGTTTTAAATGCTTTTCCATTGACAATGATACCTCTCTTTCAGCTCCCCCATTTCTGAGAAGTATAAAATCTTATAATTTATTATTACCAAAGGGGAAAGGTGGGAGGAGGGATAAATTAACAGTTTGGGATTAACACATACACACTGGTATGTATAAAATCGATCATTAACAAGGAACTACTGTACAGCACAGGGAACTACACTCAATATTTTGCAATAACCTATAAGGGGAAATAATCTGAAAAAAGAATAGATATTTTTATTGACATCATCTATTAATGACAGTTAAAATGGAACCTAAGGGAAGCCGGTGGTGAGTGCTTCTGACCCTGAAGACTTCAATCATCTAAAGTTTGGACTCTGCCTACTTCCCAAGGCCCTTAATGAACCTATGTGTAGCCGTAGCTTAAAAAATTCCCCAGTTTGGGTTGTGGAGAGACACTGATTTTGAAAAAGCCCTGGTGTTCTCCTCACATGAATGGGACACTTCCTACAGCTAAAATATGCCTGTCACACCCAGAAGATGGTATACCGTCTGATCGGGAAGAGTTTGGAAAAGGCATCTCATCTCCTCATCTCCTGGTGCTCGGGTTCACCCCTCCAGCGTCTTTACGAACAGTCTCCCCAATTGGAGATGTCAGCACTGTCAACATCCTGTTGCATACAGTTTGGAATTTGTCCAGAGGATGAAGCAGAAGGAGGAGGAACAATGAGAGACAAGTCCTAGGTGTTCGGACAGGCACATGTCACTCTAATTTCCAATCAGGAAGACGAATTGACTAAAAGCTAGGGTTGCCCATGGAAACAGAATAGGGCTTGAGGAAATCCCACTGCTTTGTGGCCAGTTCCCATAAACACAAGTTGAAAAATGGAACTCAGGGCCGCTAAAATTCACGAAACTGCAGAGTTGAAAATATCTCTCACTGAAAAATGTCTTGAGGAAAGTCAGAGAAAAGGACTTGTAAGCAACGGAGAATGGCAGGAAAGGGATTGGAAGAGGTAGAAAGGACTCGCCATTAAGCACAAGAAAAGGGGCTGAACATTGCCAACATTGCAGTTGGCCAAAAAGGGTGTATGCGTCTTTTTCTGTATATATTCAAGAAAAGGGGATACACTTTTTTAGCCAACCAAACAGGTGCGCACTGGAAATCAGTACTACAAAACATATCACTTCGCATCAGTCAGAAGAGCCTTCCTCATAAAGTGTAAACACCAGAAATGCAGGACAGGGCAAGGAGAAAAGGGAGCCCTGTGAGGCTTATAGTGGAAATGTATATTGCCAATGGTCACTCTTGAGAAGTGTATTGTGTTTACTAAAGCATCTAAAAAATGAGCTACAGAGCACAGGGCGCTTGCACTCATGGACGTATATCTTGGGAAAGACAAAAATGGAGAGGACACAGGCACCCCAATGTTTACCGCCTCTCTGTTTAAAAGATCCTCGACTAGGATATAATTTATATGTCTCTGGAGGGAAAAAATGGATAGAGGTGTGGCACTTATGTAGAGTGGAATATTACTCAGCCTGAAAATCAGTGAAATATAGCCAGTTGTAACAACCCCAGAGTAGTTACGTATGATCATTCAAAGTCACATAATTCAAAAAGAAAAAGACAAACAATATTACTAATACATGGAATGTAAACGTGGCTACAAATGACCTGAATTACAAAACAGAATGGGGTCTCAAATTTAGAAGACCAACTTATGTTTGCTTAAGGAAAAAGGAGAGTTGGGGAGCTGCATAAAACCAGAGATTGAAATTAGCACAGATACCGTTCCATAAGCCAAATATGTAATAGAAAAAACCTACTCCCTGGTCAACAAAATGGGCTCAACACGCCATATTCAACACCTACGAATACACCTGACTAGTAAGAATCTTCAAACTCATGGATTTATATGTCTCCGGAAGAGAATCAAGCGTGAGTACAGCGGCATGAACGGAGCAGTGAAAATGCGATAAATCCCATTATCAAAATAAATTACAAAAACAAAACACAATGAGAGTGAAATAGAGAGCAATTCTTAAATAATTCATTCAGGGCTTGTGATGCAACCTGGATTTACCACATCTACACCCAGAGCTGAGTGAGACATAAGGTTGGGCACTTCGGGCTGATAGCATTGTTGAGGTTCAATGAGCAAATGCAGACCCTTTGAAGTCATACTGCATGGTACCCATTCCATGGGTCCCAACTCTCCAGGTTTAAGGGATTCTTTCTTCAGCTAAAACATGCATGGGAAACCCACAGTATGGTGCACCGTGTGACCAGGAAAGGTTTTCAAATGCATCTCAGTTTTCGTCCCCTTTTACTCGGGTTCACCATTCCAGAACCTTTACTAACACTCTCCCCACTTGGAGAGTCAGTGCCTTTAACCTCCTGTTTGGCACGGTTTGCAATTTCTGCGCAAGATGAACAGGAATAGGGAGAACCAATGAGAGACTAGCAGTAAGTGTCTGCACGGGCAAATTTAATGCTCATTTCCCACCAGGAAGAGGAATTAACCAAAGGATCAGCATGCCGTGCTGGAACCAGATTAGGGCCTGAAGCAATCCTGCGGGTTTGCGCCCAGCTCACAAGTTGCGAGTTGAAGAATGGAGCTCAGGGGCACTGTAACTCAGAAACATGCAGAGTTATAAATGACAGCTATCGTCCAAAAATATATTGAAGGAAGGCTGCGAATACGACTTGTAAGCAGGGCAGAATTGCAGGAAATCGATTTCAGGGGGTACACGGGAATTGCATTTAAAGCATAGGAAAAGAGGCAGAACGTCGACAATGATGCTCTTGGCCAAAAAGGGTGTATGCGTTTTTTCCTAAATTTATTCAGGAAAAAAAGCATATGCGCTTTTTGGCCAACCAAGCAAGCATGTTAAAGAAATCTGCACTACAATGAAGTCTCACTGCCCCCAGGTCAAAAGGGACATCTGAAACAAGTGTAAAATCCACAAAGACAGGACAGGGCAAGGAGAACCGAGAGCCTTGTTATGCTGATGGTCGGGATGTAAATTGCCAACAGCCACTCTGGAGAAGTGTATGGTGTTTCCTGGAACCCCTGAAAAACAAAGCAACGGAGCCTACGGCACTTCCACTTATGGTCCTATAGCTTAGGGAAATTAAAATCAAAAACACACAGCCACCCCAAAGTGTCGGACGGCTCTGTTTACAAGAACCTCGTCTACGGTACAAGTTAAATATCCCAGAATGTGAAAAATGGATAAAGAAGTTGTGGTAGGTACGTACAATGGAATATCACTCAGCAATGAAATCTATGTCATCAGGCCCGTCGCGGCATAATGAGTGGATTCAGGTACGATGATTCTAAGTGAAATAAGTCACACAGAAAATGAAACATCATAAGATATCACTAATACACGGAATGTAAACTTGGCTACACATGAACTGAATTACAAAACAGAACAGGGTCTCAAATTTAGAAAACCAACTTATGCTTGCTTAAGGGGAAAGGTGAGTTGGGGTGCTGCATAAAACCAGAGATAGAAATTAGCACAGATACCTTTCCATAAGCCAAATATGTAATAGTCAAGACCTACCCCTTGCTCAACGAAATGGACTAAACACCCCATATTCAACGCCTAGGAATACACCTGACTAGTAAGAATCTTCAAACCCATGGATTTATATGTCTCCGTAAGAGAATGAAGCGTGTGTACAGCGGCATGAATGCAGCAGAGAAAATCCGATAAATCCCATTATCAAAATGAATTACACAAACAAAACCCAAGGACAGTGAAATAGAGAGCAATTCTTAAATAATTCATTCAGGGCTTGTGATGCAACCTGGATTTACCACATCTACACCCAGAGCTGAGTGAGACATAAGGTTGGGCACTTCTGGCTGATAGCATTGGTGAGGTTCGATGAGCAAATGCAGACCCTTTGAAGTCATACAGCATGGTACCCATTCCATGTGTCCCAACTCTCCAAGTTTAAGGGATTCTTCCTTCAGCTAAAACATGCATGGGAAACCACAGTATGGTGTACCGTGTGACTGGCAAACGTTTTCAAATGCATCTCAGTTTTCGTCCCCTTTTACTCGGGTTCACCATTCCAGACCCTTTACGAACACTCTCCCCACTTGGAGAGTCAGTGCCTTTAACCTCCTTTTGGGCAGAGTTTGCAATTTCTGCGCAAGATGAAAAGGAAGAGGGAGAACGAATGAGAGACTAGCTCTAGGTGTCTGCACGGGCAAATTTAACCCTCATTTCCCACCAGGAAGAGGAATTAACCAAAGGCTCAGCATGCCGTGCCGGAACCAGATTAGGGCCTGAAGCAATCCTGTGGGTTTGCGGCCAGCTCACAAGATAGCGAGTTGAAGAAAGGAGCTCAGGGGCACTGTAACTCACAAACCTGCAGAGTTATAAATGACAGCTATCGTCCAAAAATATATTGAAGGAAGGCTGAGAAGACGACGTGTAAGCGGGACAGATTTGCAGGAAAACGATTTCAGGGGGTAGACTGGAATTGCATTTAAAGCATAGGAAAAAAGGCAGAACGTCGACAATGATGCTCTTGGCCAAAAAGGGCGTATGCGTTTTTTCCTGAATATATTCAGGAAAAAACGCATACGCCCTTTTTGGCCAACCAAGCAAGCATGTTAAAGAAATCTGCACTACAATGAAGTCTCACTGCCCCCCGGTCAAAAGGGCCATCTGAAAAAAGTGTAAAATCCAGAAAGGCAACACAGGCCACGGAGAACAGGGAGCCTTGTTATGCTGATGGGCGGGATGTAAATTGCCAACAGCCACTCTGGAGAAGTGTATGGTGTTTCCCGGACCACCGAAAAAACAAAGCTATGGAGCCTACGTCACTTCCACTTATGGTCCTATAGCTTAGGGAAATTAAAATGAAAAACACACAGCCACCCCAAAGTGTCGGACGGCTCTGTTTACAAGAACCTCGTCTACGGTACAAGTTAAATATCCCAGAATGTGAAAAATGGATAAAGAAGTTGTGGTACGTACATACAATGGAATATCACTCAGCAATGAAATCTATGTCATCAGGCCCGTCGCGGCATAATGAGTGGATTCAGGTACGATGATTCTAAGTGAAATAAGTCACACAGAAAATGAAACATCATAAGATATCACTACTACACGGAATGTAAACTTGGCTACACATGAACTGAATTACAAAACAGAACAGGGTCTCAAATTTAGAAAACCAACTTATGCTTGCTCAAGGGGAAAGGTGAGTTGGGGTGCTGCATAAAACCAGAGATAGAAATTAGCACAGATACCTTTCCATAAGCCAAATATGTAATAGTCAAGACCTACCCCTTGCTCAACGAAATGGACTAAACACCCCATATTCAACGCCTAGGAATACACCTGACTAGTAAGAATCTTCAAACCCATGGATTTATATGTCTCCGTAAGAGAATGAAGCGTGTGTACAGCGGCATGAATGCAGCAGAGAAAATCCGATAAATCCCATTATCAAAATGAATTACACAAACAAAACCCAAGGACAGTGAAATAGAGAGCAATTCTTAAATAATTCATTCAGGGCTTGTGATGCAACCTGGATTTACCACATCTACACCCAGAGCTGAGTGAGACATAAGGTTGGGCACTTCGGGCTGATAGCATTGGTGAGGTTCGATGAGCAAATGCAGACCCTTTGAAGTCATACAGCATGGTACCCATTCCATGGGTCCCAACTCTCCAAGTTTAAGGGATTCTTCCTTCAGCTAAAACATGCATGGGAAACCACAGTATGGTGCACCGTGTGACTGGCAAACGTTTTCAAATGCATCTCAGTTTTCGTCCCCTTTTACTCGGGTTCACCATTCCAGACCCTTTACGAACACTCTCCCCACTTGGAGAGTCAGTGCCTTTAACCTCCTGTTGGGCACAGTTTGCAATTTCTGCGCAAGATGAAAAGGAATAGGGAGAACCAATGAGAGACTAGCTCTAGGTGTCTGCACGGGCAAATTTAACGCTCATTTCCCACCAGGAAGAGGAATTAACCAAAGGCTCAGCATGCCATGCCGGAACCAGATTAGGGCCTGAGGCAATCCTGTGGGTTTGCGGCCAGCTCACAAGATAGCGAGTTGAAGAAAGGAGCTCACGGGCACTGTAACTCACAAACTTGCAGAGTTATAAATGACAGCTATCGTCCAAAAATATATTGAAGGAAGGCTGCGAAGATGACTTGTAAGTGGGGCAGAATTGCAGGAAAACGATTTCAAGGGGTAGACGGGAATTGCATTTAAAGCATAGGAAAAGAGGCAGAACGTCGACAATGATGCTCTTGGCCAAAAAGGGCGTATGCGTTTTCTCCTGAATATATTCAGGAAAAAACGCATACGCCCTTTTTGGCCAACCAAGCAAGCATGTTAAAGATATCTGCACTACAATGAAGTCTCACTGCCCCCCGGTCAAAAGGGCCATCTGAAAAAAGTGTAAAATCCAGAAAGGCAGCACAGGCCATGGAGAACAGGGAGCCTTGTTATGCTGATGGGCGGGATGTAAATTGCCAACAGCCACTCTGGAGAAGTGTATGGTGTTTCCCGGAACATCTAAAAAACAAAGCTACGGAGCCTACGGCACTTCCACTTATGGTCCTATAGCTTAGGGAAATTAATATCAAAAACACACAGCCACCCCAAAGTGTCGGACGGCTCTGTTTACAAGAACCTCGTCTACGGTACAAGTTAAATATCCCAGAATGTGAAAAATGGATAAAGAAGTTGTGGTACGTACGTACAATGGAATATCACTCAGCAATGAAATCTATGTCATCAGGCCCGTCGCGGCATAATGAGTGGATTCAGGTACGATGATTCTAAGTGAAATAAGTCACACAGAAAATGAAACATCATAAGATATCACTACTACACGGAATGTAAACTTGGCTACACATGAACTGAATTACAAAACAGAACAGGGTCTCAAATTTAGAAAACCAACTTATGCTTGCTTAAGGGGAAAGGTGAGTTGGGGTGCTGCATAAAACCAGAGATAGAAATTAGCACAGATACCTTTCCATAAGCCAAATATGTAATAGTCAAGACCTACCCCTTGCTCAACGAAATGGACTAAACACCCCATATTCAACGCCTAGGAATACACCTGACTAGTAAGAATCTTCAAACCCATGGATTTATATGTCTCCGTAAGAGAATGAAGCGTGTGTACAGCGGCATGAATGCAGCAGAGAAAATCCGATAAATCCCATTATCAAAATGAATTACACAAACAAAACCCAAGGACAGTGAAATAGAGAGCAATTCTTAAATAATTCATTCAGGGCTTGTGATGCAACCTGGATTTACCACATCTACACCCAGAGCTGAGTGAGACATAAGGTTGGGCACTTCGGGCTGATAGCATTGGTGAGGTTCGATGAGCAAATGCAGACCCTTTGAAGTCATACAGCATGGTACCCATTCCATGGGTCCCAACTCTCCAAGTTTAAGGGATTCTTCCTTCAGCTAAAACATGCATGGGAAACCCAAAGTATGGTGCACCGTGTGACTGGCAAACGTTTTCAAATGCATCTCAGTTTTCGTCCCCTTTTACTCGGGTTCACCATTCCAGACCCTTTACGAACACTCTCCCCACTTGGAGAGTCAGTGCCTTTAACCTCCTGTTGGGCACAGTTTGCAATTTCTGCGCAAGATGAAAAGGAATAGGGAGAACGAATGAGAGACTAGCTCTAGGTGTCTGCACGGGCAAATTTAACGCTCATTTCCCACCAGGAAGAGGAATTAACCAAAGGCTCAGCATGCCGTGCCGGAACAAGATTAGGGCCTGAGGCAATCCTGTGGGTTTGCGGCCAGCTCACAAGATAGCGAGTTGAAGAAATGAGCTCAGGGGCACTGTAACTCACAAACTTGCAGAGTTATAAATGACAGCTATCGTCCAAAAATATATTGAAGGAAGGCTGCGAAGACGACTTGTATGTGGGGCAGAATTGCAGGAAAACGATTTCAGGGGGTAGACGGGAATTGCATTTAAAGCATAGGAAAAGAGGCAGAACGTCGACAATGATGCTCTTGGCCAAAAAGGGCGTATGCGTTTTTTCCTGAATATATTCAGGAAAAAACGCATACGCCCTTTTTGGCCAACCAAGCAAGCATGTTAAAGAAATCTGCACTACAATGAAGTCTCACTGCCCCCCGGTCAAAAGGGCCATCTGAAAAAAGTGTAAAATCCAGAAAGGCAGCACAGGCCATGGAGAACAGGGAGCCTTGTTATGCTGATGAGCGGGATGTAAATTGCCAACAGCCACTCTGGAGAAGTGTATGGTGTTTCCCGGAACACCGAAAAAACAAAGCTACGGAGCCTACGGCACTTCCACTTATGGTCCTATAGCTTAGGGAAATTAAAATCAAAAACACACAGCCACCCCAATGTGTCGGACGGCTCTGTTTACAAGAACCTCGTCTACGGTACAAGTTAAATATCCCAGAATGTGAAAAATGGATAAAGAAGTTGTGGTACGTACGTACAATGGAATATCACTCAGCAATGAAATCTATGTCATCAGGCCCGTCGCGGCATAATGAGTGGATTCAGGTACGATGATTCTAAGTGAAATAAGTCACACAGAAAATGAAACATCATAAGATATCACTAATACACGGAATGTAAACTTGGCTACACATGAACTGAATTACAAAACAGAACAGGGTCTCAAATTTAGAAAACCAACTTATGCTTGCTTAAGGGGAAAGGTGAGTTGGGGTGCTGCATAAAACCAGAGATAGAAATTAGCACAGATACCTTTCCATAAGCCAAATATGTAATAGTCAAGACCTACCCGTTGCTCAACGAAATGGACTAAACAAACCATATTCAACCCCTAGGAATACACCTGTGTAGTAAGAATCTTCAAACACTTGGATTTATATGTCTCTGTAAGAGAATGAAGCGTGTGTACAGCGGCATGAATGCAGCAGAGAAAATCCGATAAATCCCATTATCAAAATGAATTACACAAACAAAACCCAAGGACAGTGAAATAGAGAGCAATTCTTAAATAATTCATTCAGGGCTTGTGATGCAACCTGGATTTACCACATCTAAACCCAGAGCTGAGTGAGACATAAGTTTGGGCACTTCGGGCTGATAGCATTGGTGAAGTTCGATGAGCAAATGCAGACCCTTTGAAGTCATACTGCATGGTACCCATTCCATGGGTCCCAACTCTCCAGGTTTAAGGGATTCTTCCTTCAGCTAAAACATGCATGGGAAACCCACAGTATGGTGCACCGTGTGACCGGCAAACGTTTTCAAATGCATCTCAGTTTTCGTCCCCTTTTACTCAGGTTCACCATTCCAGACCCTTTACTAACACTCTCCCCACTTGGAGAGTCAGTGCTTTTAACTTCCTGTTTGGCACAGTTTGCAATTTCTGCACAAGATGAACAGGAATAGGGAGAACCAATGAGAGACTAGCTGTAGGTGTCTGCACGGGCAAATTTAGTGCTCATTTCCCACCAGGAGGAGGAATTAACCAAAGGCTCAGCATGCCGTGCCTGAACCAGATTAGGGCCTGACAATCGTGCGGGTTTGCAGCCTGCTCACAAGATAGCGAGTTGAAGAAAGGAGCTCAGGGGCACTGTAACTCACAAACCTGCAGAGTAATAAATGACAGCTATCGTCCAAAAATATATTGAAGGAGGTCTGCAAAGACGACTTGTAAGCGGGACAGATTTGCAGGAAAACGATTTCAGGGGGTAGACGGCAATTGCATTTAAAGCATAGGAAAAGAGGCAGAAAGTCAACAATGATGCTCTTGGCCAAAAAGGGCGTATGCGTTTTTTCCTGAATATATTCAGGAAAAAACGCATACGCCCTTTTTGGCCAACCAAGCAAGCATGTTAAAGAAATCTGCACTACAATGAAGTCTCACTGCCCCCCGGTCAAAAGGGCCATCTGAAAAAAGTGTAAAATCCAGAAATGCAGCACAGGCCATGGAGAACAGGGAGCCTTGTTATGTTGATGGGCGGGATGTAAATTGCCAACAGCCACTCTGGACAAGTGTATGGTGTTTCCCGGAACACCGAAAAAACAAAGCAACGAAGCCTACGGCACTTCCACTTATGGTCCTATAGCTTAAGGAAATTAAAATCAAAAACACACAAACACCCCAAAGTTTCGGACGGCTCTGTTTACAAGAACCTCGTCTACGGTTCAAGTTAAATATCCCAGAATGTGAAAAATGGATAAAGTAGTAGTGGTACATACATACAATGGAAAATCACACAGCAATGAAATCTATGTCATCAGGCCCGTCGCGGCATAATGAGTGGATTCATGTTCAAAGATTCTAAGGGAAATAAGTCACACAGAAAATGAAACATCATAAGATATCACTACTACACGGAATGTAATCTTGGCTACACATGAACTGAATTACAAAACAGAACAGGGTCTCAAATTTAGAAAACCAACTTTTGCTTGCTTAAGGGGAAAGGTGAGTTGGGGTGCTGCATAAAACCAGAGATAGAAATTAGCACAGACACCTTCACATAAGCCAAATATGTAATAGTCAAGGCCTAACCTTTGCACAATGAAATGGAATAAACAAACCATATTCAACGCCTAGGAATACACCTGACTGGTAAGAATCTTCAAACCCATGGATTTATATGTCTCCGTTAGGGAATGAAGCGTGTGTACAGCAACATGAATGCAGCAGAGAAAATCCGATAAATCCCATTATCAAAATGAATTACAAAAACCAAACACAAGGACAGTGAAATAGAGAGCAATTCTTAAACAATTCATTCAGGCTTGTGATGCAACCTGGATTTACCACATCTACACCCAGAGCTGAGTGTGACATAAGGTTAGGCACTTCGGGCTATTGCACTGGTGAGGTTCAATGAGCAAATGCAGACCCTTTGAAGACATACTGCATGGTACCCATTCCATGGGTCCCAAATCTCCAGTTATAAGGGATTCTTCCTTCAGCTCAAAACATGCATGGGAAACCCACAGTATGGTGGACCGTGTGACCGGCAAACGTTTTCAAATGCATCTCAGTTTTCCTCCCCTTTTACTCGGGTTCACCATTCCAGACCCTTTACTCACACTCTCCCCACTTGGAGAGTCAGTGCCTTTAACCTCCTGTTGGGCACAGTTTGCAATTTCTGCGCAAGATGAACAGGAATAGGGAGAACCAATGAGAGACTAGCTGTAGGTGTCTGTACGGGCAAATTTAACGCTCATTTCCCACCAGGAAGAGGAATTAACCAAAGGTTCAGCATGCCCTGCTGGAACCAGATAAGGGCCTGAAGCAATCCTGCGGGTTTGCGGCCAGCTCACAAGTTAGCGAGATGAAGAAAGGAGCTCAGGGGCACTTTAACTCACAAACCTGCAGAGTTATAAATGACAGCTATCGTCCAAAAATATATTGAAGGAAGGCTGCGAAGAGGACTTGAAAGTGGGTCAGAATTCCAGGAAAACGATTTCAGGAGGTAGACGGGAAATGCACTGAAAGCATAGGAGAAGAGGCAGAACCTCGACAATGATGCACTTGTTCAAAAAGTGCATATGCGTTTTTTCCAAGGCCCTCCTTAAAGAGAGTAGGGGGCTCCCAGCATGCTTCAGTGGCCAACAGAGGGCCCACATCGCCAAGGTGACGTGAGCCAGCCAGGCAGGAGTGACCTCACATCAGAGGGCCCACCTCACAGAAGGGTAAGGGACCCAGCCATTATCAGACTCTCACCAGAGGGCCCACATCAGCAAGGGGCTGGGAACCAGGCAGGAGTGTCTTCACACCCGTGGGGCCACATCATCGCAAGTTGAGGTACCCAGCACATGTGGCCTCAAACCAGAGGACCCACATCTCCATGGGTCTCGGAGCGAGGCAGGCAGGATGAACCTCAAAACACGTGGCCCATTGTATAAAAAAGGTGAGGAATCCAGCAGTTGGAACATCCCAGCAGGCGGCCCAGAGCACCGAGGCTATGGGATCCAGGCAATGATGAACTCACAACAGAGGGCCCTCATCATGAAACTGTGAGCAACCTAGCCATTGTGACCTCAGAGCACAAGGCCCACATCCCCATGGGGAAGCGAACCAAGCAGGAGTGTCATCGCACCAGTGGGCACACATCAGAAAATGTGGGGAGCCCAGCAGTTAGGGCCTGATGCCAGAGGGCCCTCATCACTGAGGAGAGGAGGCTACCAGCAGGCTCCAACTGCTACAAGAGGGCCAACGTCGCCAATGCGGGGTGTGCCAGCCAGGCAGGAGTGACCTCAGAGCAGAGGGCCAACCTCAAAAAAGTGTGAGGAACCCAAAGAGGATTAGACTCTCACCAGAGGGCCCACATCACCAAGAGGATCAGAACCAGGCAGGACTCTCTTCACACCAGGGTGACCACATCATAGAAAGGTGAGGAACCCAGCACATGTGGCCTAAACCAGAAGACCCACATCTCCAAGGGGCTCGGAGTGAGGCATGCAGGAGTAGCCTCACAACACAGGGCCCATAGAATAAAAAAGCTGAGGAATCCTGCAGTGGGAACCTCCCAGCAGGCGGCCCAGAGCACCGAGTCTATGCGATCCAGGCTGCAGTGAACTCACAGCAGAGGGCCCATATCATGAAACTGTGAGCAACCCAGCCATTGGGACCTCACAGCAGAAGGCCCACATCCCCATGGGTTTGGGAACATGGCAAGAGTGTCCTCGCACCACTTAGCACGTATCAGAAAAAGTGGGTACCCAGCAGTTACGGCCTGACGCTAGAGAGCCCTCATCACCGAGGGGAGGTGGCTCCCAGCAGGCTCCAACTGCCACAAGAGGGCCGATGTCGCCAAGGCGGGGTGTGCCAGCCAGTCAGTAGTGACCTCACAGCAGAGGGCCCACCTCACAGAAGGGTGAGGAACCCAGCAAGGATCAGACTCTCACCAGAGGGCCCACATCACCAAGGGGATAGAAACCAGGCAGGAGTGTCCTCACACCAGCGGGGCCACATCATCGAAAGGTGAGGGACCCAGCACACGTGGCCTCAAACCAGAGGACACACATCACCAAGGGGCTGGGAGTGAGTCAGGCAGGAGGAGTCTCCAAACAGAGGGCCCATAGAAGAGAAAAGGTGAGGAATCCCGCAGTTGGAACCTCCCCGCAGGCGGCCAGGAGCAGCGAGGCTATGGGATCCAGGCCGGAGTGAACTCACACCAGAGGGCCCTCATCATGAAACTGAGCCACCCACCGTTGGGACCTCAGAGCAGAAGGCCCATATTCCCATGGGGTTGGAAACCTGGCAGGAGTGTACTCACACCACAGGGCGCACATCAGAAAATTTTGGGAGCCCAGGAGTTAGAGCCTGACGCCAGAGGGCCCTCATTACCGAGGGGAGGAGACTCCCAGCAGGCACCAACTCCCAACTGAGGGCCCACGTCGCCAAGGTGACGTGTGCCAGTCAGGCAGGAGTGACCTCACAGCAGAGGGCCTACCTCACAGAAGGGTGAGGAAACCAGCCAGGATAAGACTCTCACCAGAGAGCCCACATCACCAAGGGGACCGGAACAAGGCAGGAGTGTCCTCACACCAGTGTGGCCACATTATAGAAAGGTGACGAACCCAGCACATGTGGCCTAAACCAGAGGACCCACATTTCCAAGGTGCTCCGAGTGAGGCAGGCAGGAGTAGCCTAACAACACAGGGCCCACAGAATAAAAAATGTGAGGAATCCAGCAGTTGGAACCCCCCAGCAGGTGGCCCAGAGTACGGAGCCTATGTGATCCAGGCCACAGTGAACTCACAGCAGAGGGCTCACATCATGACACTGTGAGCAACCCAGCTGGTGGGACCTCAGAGCAGAAGGCCCACATCCCCATGGGGATGGGAACGTGGCAGGAGTGTACTCGCACGACAGGGC
Organism: Delphinapterus leucas; assembly: GCF_059928025.1. Taxonomy (NCBI): domain Eukaryota; kingdom Metazoa; phylum Chordata; class Mammalia; order Artiodactyla; family Monodontidae; genus Delphinapterus; species Delphinapterus leucas. The sequence goes on along the minus strand of NW_028322236.1, from coordinate 13,322,330 downwards.
ACATATCAGAAAATTTTGGGAGCCCATGAGTTAGGGCCTGACGCCAGAGGGCCCTCATTACCGAGGGGAGGAGACTCCCAGCAGGCACCAACTCCCAACTGAGGACCCACATCGCCAAGGTGATGTGTGCCAGCCAGGCAGGAGTGACCTCACAGCAGAGGGCCCACCTCCCAGAAGGGTGAGGAATCCAGCCAGGATCAGACTCTCACCAGAGGGCCCCCATCACCAAGGGGATGGGAACCAGGCAGGAGTGTCCTCACACCAGTGGGGCCACATCAATAAAGGTGAGGAAACCGGCACATGTGGCCTCAAACCAGAGGACCCACATCACAAAGGGGCTGGGAGTGAGTCAGGAAGGAGGAGCATGAAAACACAGGACCCAAAGAATAAAAATGGTAAGGAATCCAGCAGTAGGAACCTCCCAGCAGGCGGCTCAGAGCACAGAGTCTATGGGATCTAGGCCTGAGTGAACTAACACCAGAGAGCCAACATCCTGAAACTGTGAACAACACAGGTGTTGGGACCATAGAGCAGAAGGCACATGGGGATGGGAACCTGGCAGGAGTGCCCTCACACCACTTAGCACGTATCAGAAAATGTGGGTAACCAGCAGTTAGGGCCTGATGCCAGAGGGCCTCATCACTGAGGGGAGGAGGCTCCCAGCGGGCTCCAACTGCCACCAGAGGGCCGACGTCGCCAAGGCGGGGTGTGTCAGCCAGGCAGGAGTGACCTCAGAGAAGAGGGCCCACCTCACAGAAGTGTGAGGAGCCCAACCAGGATCAGACTCTCACTGGAGGGCTCACATCACCAAGGGCATGGGAACCAGGCAGGAGTGTCCGCACACCAGTGGGGCCACATCTGCGAAAGGTGAGGAACCCAGCACATGTGGCCTCAAACCAGAGGACACACATCACCAAGGGGCTGGGAGTGAGGCAGGTGTCTGGAGGGGCACATTTAACTCTAATTTCCCACCAGGAAGAGGAATTAACCAAAGGCTCAGAGTGCCGTGCGGGACCCTGATTACGGCCTGAAGCAAACCTGCGGTTCTGTGGCCAGCTTTCAAGGAAACGAGTTAAGAAAGGAAATCACAGGCACTGTAATTCACAAACCTGCAGAGTTATAAATGACAGCTATTGGCAAAAATATATTGAAGTAAGTCTGCACAGAGGACTTGAAAACGAGGCAGAATTGCAGGAATCATATTTCAGGAGGTAGATTGGAATTGCATTTAAAGCATGTGAAAAGCGGCAGATCTTTGACAGTGATGCACTTGGACAAAAAGTGCGTATACATTTTTTCCTGAATATATTCAGGAAAAAACGCATATGCCCTTTGTGGCCAACCAAGAATTCGAGCAATGGAAATCCGCACTACAATGAACTCTCATTTCCCATTCGTCAAAAGAGTCATCTGAAAAAAGTGTAAAACCCAGAAACACAGGACAGGCCATGGAGAACAGGGAGCCTTGTTATGCTGATGGACGGGATGTAAATTGCCAACAGACACTCTGGTGATGTTTATGGTGTATGCTGAAACATCTAAAAAACAAAGCTACAGAGCCTAGGGCACTTCCACTTTTGGCCCTATAGCTTAGGAAAATTAAAATCAACAAGACACAGCCAACACAATATCCAGGGCTGCTGTGTTTACAAGAACCTTGAGTCCAGTACAAATTAAATATCCCAGAAAGAAAAAAATGGATAAAGGAGTTGTCCTACTTACGTACAACGGAATATCACTCAGCAATGAAATCAATGTCATCAGGCCTGTAGCAGCAAATTGAGTGGATTTAAGTATGATGATTCTAAGAGAAATATGTCACACAGAGAAACATAATTATCATAAGATATCACAAATAGAGGGAGTGTAAACTTGGCTACACATAAACTGAATTACAAAACCGAACAGAGTCTCACATTTAGATAAAAACTTATGCTTGCTTAACGGGAAAGTTGAGTTGGGGTGCTGTATAAAACCAGAGATTGAAATGAGCACACATACCGTTCCATAAGCCAAATATGTAATAGACAAGACCTACTCTTTGCTCAACGAAATAGACTAATCCATGGTGTATCACCTCACACCTGTTAGAATGGGCATCATCAGAAAATCTACAAACAACAAATGCTGGAAAGGGTGCGGAGATAAGGAAACCTCTTCCACTATTGTTGGGAATGTAAATTGATGCAGTCACTGTGGAGAACATTATGGAGTTTCTTATAAAACTAAGAATAGAATTACCATATAATACAGCAATCCCACTACTGGGCATATACCCAGACAAAACCATAAAACGAAAAGAGACATTCACCGCAATGTTCATTGCATCACTATTTACAATATCCAGGTAATGGAAGCAAACTAAATGCCCACAGACAGACGAATGCATAAAGATGAGGTACATATATAAAATGGAATATTACTAAGCCATAAAAAGGAATGAAATTGGGTCATTTGTAGAGACGTTGATGGATCTAGAGACTGTCATACAGAGTGAAGTAAGTCAGAAAGAGAAAAACAAATCCTGTATATAAATGCATATATGTGGAACCTAGAAAAGTTGTACAGATGAACCGTTTTGCAAGGCAGAAATAGAGCAACAGATGTAGACAACAAACGTATGGACACCAAGGGGGGAAAGCTGTTAGGGGGGTGGTGGTGGGAGGAGTTGAGAGATTGGGATTGGCATGTATACATTTCTATGTATAAATAGGTAACCAAAAAGAACCTGCTGTATAAAAAAATAAAATAAAATTCAAAATTACAAAAAGTAAAACAGAAAAAATATTCTTCCCTTCATATACATGTATTTATATGAATAAATTATTTCCATGCTTATATCTGTAAATACAAAAAAGAGGAATAAATTCTACCTTGAACCAAAAACGAAAAAAAGAAAAAAAAACAGAACCCACCAGTTACACAGAGGAAAACCGTATCAGGGCCCTTGCTCCAGTTGTAAACAATTCTGAAGTTGGTCAGTGGTGGGGAATCATCTCCCATTCAGCCAGCATGCCCCACACAACAAGCGTCCTCATTGCAAAGCTGGGGGCCCGTGCCGAGGCATCTGTGAGTAAACGTGGGCCGAGCCCCAGGCCAGCTGCTGCTGAAATGTTCCCACCCTTCCCAGGTAAAACACCTGAATATGTACAAGGACTTGAAAGCCTAGAGGAAGGGCCATGGAGCCACATGAGCGACAGCATGCCAGCCGACTTGGTGCCTGCAGGCCAGACAGGATGGTCCTGGCCCTGGGTGCTCTTCTGGAAGCTTTCCATTTCCCTGCCTGAGATACCCCTCCTGTCCCGGCCCCCACTGCTTTCTTCCTTACTCACCTCTGCCCAGGGAGAAATTCCAGCGGCAGGTATGGGTGGCACATCCTCTTCTTTAGCAGGTGGCATCTTGGCAACTGCTGCAGAAAGTCCAGCAGAGCCCCACTCACACTGGGCAACCCACAAAGCCGTGGCCTCTCACTCCCTCCCACCAGTCCAGCCCCGAGACTGCTGACAGGGCAGAAAATGGCGTCAGGCACAGCTGCAGGTGCTCTTGCTGCCTGGAGCGGTGTTTATATTGATCTCAACCCAGGCACACCTGGGGAGGGATGGCCGGCATGGTCAGGCTTCCCAGGCCAGCCAATAATCACCCCTCAGGGGCTCACAGTTGCAGAAACTGGAACTTGCTGAATCGGCCAGGTCCAAGGAACAGGTGTGGGCTCCTGAGAGTCAGGATAGACAAGGGGCTGCAGCTCTGGCTTGTTTTCTAATTATATTATCTGGCCCATGAGTGGGAGACAACTTCAAGAAAACCATCTCCTAATGAGAAGTACCCAGGAGTCAGGGAGAGCAGGGGTGGGTGGTGGGTGGAGACAGAGGCCTGGTGCCCCGGGTGCAGTGGAAATCTCTGGAAGACCAGGTGGAGGGAGGCCACACAGAGTGATGCCCAGGGTCACAGACCTGTCGGAGCTGCTGTTTGTTAGTTCAAGTCCTGCTCTGAGGTGCTCTGTGTCAGATCTGAGTGACAGGTGAGCTGGGAGTGCTCTGCAATGAGGGCGATGTGCATGGTTCCTGTGTGCCCAGCCCTGCCACGGTACCTGAAAGGGTAGCTCTGTATCCTGGGAGGGGCCTGACCACGAGAGCCCCATGGGCTGCAGGGGAACCTGCCCAGGGAACCCCATATCCTGGGAGGGGCCTGAACACGAGAGCCCCGTGGGCTGGGGTGGGGGTGGGGTACCTGCCCAGGTGAGCTCCATATCCTGGGATTGGCCTGACCTTGAGAGCCCCATGGGCAGCTGGAGTCCTGGTAAAAGATGTCAGGACAGTCAGTGAACCACCGAGGATATACCTCCAGTAGTTCCTAAACCCTACACCCTGCTGGTCATTCTACTAACCACCAGGACATGGTATTCTGTATTAGTCTTCAATGAAGCCTTCTTTTGTATTCTATTAGTCCCAGAGTCACAAGAAATTTTGGCTTGTGAGTGGCAGGACTCAACATACAACTAAAACAATACTTCCGGGCCGTGTTGCCCCAAGGGTTCAAAAATTCCCACACCATCTTTGGGGAAAGCTCAGCTAAAGACCTAAAAGTTCTACCTCTGGAAAAGGAAACACTCCTTCAATATGCAGACGACATTCTGATCGCCAGCCCTACTAAGGAGACCTCTGAACTACCAAGCCAATAAAGGATACAAGTTGTCCAAGAAAAAGCTCAAATATCACAGACTATGGTGACCTGCGTGGGCTGCATTCTCACAGAAGGTCGGAGAAGCCCATCCCAGGAAAGGGAAGAAACAATTTACAGCCTTACCCATTTCTAAAACTAGAAGACAGCTTAGGGGTTCCTGGGGAGGCCAGGGTTTGCTGCTTCTGGATCCCTAACTACAGTCTACTAGCTGGGCCTCTATATGAAACACTGAAAGAAAAAGATGATGATCCTTTTGAATAGAATCCAGAAGTGGCCTTTCAAGAATGGAAAGAGCAGTCAATTCAGACCCTTGCCCTGGAACTCCCTAATTTAGCTAAACCCTTTGACCTTTACATTCCTAGTGAAATTTGAATGGCCATTGGAGTATTAGTGCAAAACCTGGGACCACTTGAAATGGAACAATGCAAGAATGCCATCCAGGTAGGATAAACTACGGTCACCAAGGGGCTTGGCCCACCGCCACATCTGGCCAAGATACTGGCAGTATCTGAAAACCTGGAAATCAGCAGCCCAAAAGGCCACCTCCCTCCTAAGGGAAAAGGACCCCACGTGGTGATCCTAACCCCCAACCATGCCCTGAAGTTGCAGGGTTTGCTCCGTGGGCACACTGACCTTGAGTGAGGAGGTCCTCCAACTCCAACCTCCAGAGAGATAACTGGGGCAAAGTGGCACCATGACGACTCATGTGACCATCACTTGACCTGGAGTTTCTCTCATAAAACAACAAGAGTGTGTCCCAAAAGAGTAGACTACTGCTTGCAGGACTTACTGCACCCAGAGGGGAGGTAATAATCTTGGCAGGGGAACCGTATATCACGCTGTCACCATAGAAAAGCCTACAGACACTGTGATGATGGTGGCCAATAAGACCGGCTGGACTCCTGTTTACTTCAAAAGGCTGTTGACTCAGTGGCCATCATGGTCCTTCATCACCACTGACCCTGGACTGTCTGGGAGTTGAGCAGTCAGGGTGCTGACACCTGGTGCTGTTTTTACGTTAATTCAGGGGCCTAACTGAAGAAAGCACAGACTACTGGTCAGAGCATCTAGGCTGGCAGAAACGGTCAGCCTAATGTGGCTGAACAAATGTGCGGCGGGGTGAAACTGGACCTCACAGCGTCACTGCACATCTCCTTCCTGGACCCTTAAAGGTCATTTGAATCTATAACACTACCAATACTTGTGCTCAGGCGGACGAGCAGGGAGGCAGGAGGCCTGCGGACAATCAACGTCACCTGGAGGCTGCTGGGGAGAAGTTCAGACCCTCTCCCACGGGTATGAGGGCTCCTAACTCAGCACTCAGCAGTTACAGATGAAGGGTCTGCACCCTCAGCACTCTAAGAATGAGGAAGGGGACAAAATGCAGAAGAGGGGTTTGTCCCAGGCAAAGCCCCTTAAAAATCCCTGGGAGATAAAAATAGAATCTGGGCAATAAAATAAAGTCTAACCTTTTTTATCCTTTGTGCTTTGTCTAATTTCACGTGCTCCTAGGGTCCCGCATACAGAGGTTCAACAGCCGGCACTTCAGACCAGATTTCCTAGTGCAGAATGGCTGGGTCGACACTTCAGCTCCTGGAGCACAGTGCAGACTCCGCGATATAGAGCCTGAGCTGCAGCCAACCGGGCCCTCGAGAGCTCCGCCCCCTCCCTCCCACTGACTCTGACAGGATCTCTACACAGCAGCCCAGCCCACAGCCCACGGGGTAGCACATGCTCTCACCTCTGCATTCTCTGATCAAAATATAAAGTTTCCTTTGCTTCTGAACCAAACTCAGTCTCGATCTGTTGGCTCCAATGACACTGGGCAGGGGGACACTTGTTGGGGTCCACTCTGGAGGATCAGTAACAGAAATTGAGAACATTGTAACTTCAATGAACAGATGTGTGAGCCAAACTGTAATTAACATAGAACAGTGTATAAGGCTCGGGTAAAATAAGATGTTTCTAACACTTCCATTTGATATTTCCATCACTTTATTATAAGCAAGTTCAGTGAAAGGTTTGTCTTATTTGTCAGGTCAATACTAGAGAAACGAAGTGATTTCTTTCCAAGGATGTACATCTAATAATCTTGGTTAAAGCTTCAATCTTGTTTTAAATGCTTTTCCATTGACAATGATACCTCTCTTTCAGCTCCCCCATTTCTGAGAAGTATAAAATCTTATAATTTATTATTACCAAAGGGGAAAGGTGGGAGGAGGGATAAATTAACAGTTTGGGATTAACACATACACACTGGTATGTATAAAATCGATCATTAACAAGGAACTACTGTACAGCACAGGGAACTACACTCAATATTTTGCAATAACCTATAAGGGGAAATAATCTGAAAAAAGAATAGATATTTTTATTGACATCATCTATTAATGACAGTTAAAATGGAACCTAAGGGAAGCCGGTGGTGAGTGCTTCTGACCCTGAAGACTTCAATCATCTAAAGTTTGGACTCTGCCTACTTCCCAAGGCCCTTAATGAACCTATGTGTAGCCGTAGCTTAAAAAATTCCCCAGTTTGGGTTGTGGAGAGACACTGATTTTGAAAAAGCCCTGGTGTTCTCCTCACATGAATGGGACACTTCCTACAGCTAAAATATGCCTGTCACACCCAGAAGATGGTATACCGTCTGATCGGGAAGAGTTTGGAAAAGGCATCTCATCTCCTCATCTCCTGGTGCTCGGGTTCACCCCTCCAGTGTCTTTACGAACAGTCTCCCCACTTGGAGATGTCAGCACTGTCAACATCCTGTTGCATACAGTTTGGAATTTGTCCAGAGGATGAAGCAGAAGGAGGAGGAACAATGAGAGACAAGTCCTAGGTGTTCGGACAGGCACATGTCACTCTAATTTCCAATCAGGAAGACGAATTGACTAAAAGCTAGGGTTGCCCATGGAAACAGAATAGGGCTTGAGGAAATCCCGCTGCTTTGTGGCCAGTTCCCATAAACACAAGTTGAAAAATGGAACTCAGGGACACTAAAATTCACGAAACTGCAGAGTTGAAAATATCTCTCACTGAAAAATGTCTTGAGGAAAGTCAGAGAAAAGGACTTGTAAGCAACGGAGAATGGCAGGAAAGGGATTGGAAGAGGTAGAAAGGACTCGCCATTAAGCACAAGAAAAGGGGCTGAACATTGCCAACATTGCAGTTGGCCAAAAAGGGTGTATGCGTCTTTTTCTGTATATATTCAAGAAAAGGGCATACACTTTTTTAGCCAACCAAACAGGTGCGCACTGGAAATCAGTACTACAAAACATATCACTTCGCATCAGTCAGAAGAGCCTTCCTCATAAAGTGTAAACACCAGAAATGCAGGACAGGGCAAGGAGAAAAGGGAGCCCTGTGAGGCTTATAGTGGAAATGTATATTGCCAATGGTCACTCTTGAGAAGTGTATTGTGTTTACTAAAGCATCTAAAAAATGAGCTACAGAGCACAGGGCACTTGCACTCATGGACGTATATCTTGGGAAAGACAAAAATGGAGAGGACACAGGCACCCCAATGTTTACCGCCTCTCTGTTTAAAATATCCTCGACTAGGATATAATTTATATGTCTCTGGAGGGAAAAAATGGATAGAGGTGTGGCACTTATGTAGAGTGGAATATTACTCAGCCTGAAAATCAGTGAAATATAGCCAGTTGTAACAACCCCAGAGTAGTTACGTATGATCATTCAAAGTCACATAATTCAAAAAGAAAAAGACAAACAATATTACTAATACATGGAATGTAAACGTGGCTACAAAGTACCTGAATTACAAAACAGAATGGGGTCTCAAATTTAGAAGACCAACTTATGTTTGCTTAAGGAAAAAGGAGAGTTGGGGAGCTGCATAAAACCAGAGATTGAAATTAGCACAGATACCGTTCCATAAGCCAAATATGTAATAGAAAAAACCTACTCCGTGGTCAACAAAATGGGCTCAACACGCCATATTCAACACCTACGAATACACCTGACTAGTAAGAATCTTCAAACTCATGGATTTATATGTCTCCGGAAGAGAATCAAGCGTGAGTACAGCGGCATGAACGGAGCAGTGAAAATGCGATAAATCCCATTATCAAAATAAATTACAAAAACAAAACACAATGAGAGTGAAATAGAGAGCAATTCTTAAATAATTCATTCAGGGCTTGTGATGCAACCTGGATTTACCACATCTACACCCAGAGCTGAGTGAGACATAAGGTTGGGCACTTCAGGCTGATAGCATTGTTGAGGTTCAATGAGCAAATGCAGACCCTTTGAAGTCATACTGCATGGTACCCATTCCATGGGTCCCAACTCTCCAGGTTTAAGGGATTCTTTCTTCAGCTAAAACATGCATGGGAAACCCACAGTATGGTGCACCGTGTGACCAGGAAAGGTTTTCAAATGCATCTCAGTTTTCGTACCCTTTTACTCGGGTTCACCATTCCAGAAACCTTACTAACACTCTCCCCACTTGGAGAGTCAGTGCCTTTAACCTCCTGTTTGGCACAGTTTGCAATTTCTGCGCAAGATGAACAGGAATAGGGAGAACCAATGAGAGACTAGCAGTAAGTGTCTGCACGGGCAAATTTAATGCTCATTTCCCACCAGGAAGAGGAATTAACCAAAGGATCAGCATGCCGTGCTGGAACCAGATTAGGGCCTGAAGCAATCCTGCGGGTTTGCGCCCAGCTCACAAGTTGCGAGTTGAAGAATGGAGCTCAGGGGCACTGTAACTCAGAAACATGCAGAGTTATAAATGACAGCTATCGTCCAAAAATATATTGAAGGAAGGCTGCGAATACGACTTGTAAGCAGGGCAGAATTGCAGGAAATCGATTTCAGGGGGTACACGGGAATTGCATTTAAAGCATAGGAAAAGAGGCAGAACGTCGACAATGATGCTCTTGGCCAAAAAGGGTGTATGCGTTTTTTCCTGAATTTATTCAGGAAAAAAAGCATATGCGCTTTTTGGCCAACCAAGCAAGCATGTTAAAGAAATCTGCACTACAATGAAGTCTCACTGCCCCCAGGTCAAAAGGGCCATCTGAAAAAAGTGTAAAATCCAGAAAGGCAACACAGGCCACGGAGAACAGGGAGCCTTGTTATGCTGATGGGCGGGATGTAAATTGCCAACAGCCACTCTGGAGAAGTGTATGGTGTTTCCCGGAACACCGAAAAAACAAAGCTACGGAGCCTACGGCACTTCCACTTATGGTCCTATAGCTTAGGGAAATTAAAATCAAAAACACACAGCCACCCCAAAGTGTCGGACGGCTCTGTTTACAAGAACCTCGTCTACGGTACAAGTTAAATATCCCAGAATGTGAAAAATGGATAAAGAAGTTGTGGTACGTACGTACAATGGAATATCACTCAGCAATGAAATCTATGTCATCAGGCCCGTCGCGGCATAATGAGTGGATTCAGGTACGATGATTCTAAGTGAAATAAGTCACACAGAAAATAAAACATCATAAGATATCACTAATACACGTAATGTAAACTTGGCTACACATGAACTGAATTACAAAACAGAACAGGGTCTCAAATTTAGAAAACCAACTTATGTTTGCTTAAGGGGAAAGGTGAGTTGGGGTGCTGCATAAAACCAGAGATAGAAATTAGCACAGATACCTTTCCATAAGCCAAATATGTAATAGTCAAGACCTACCCCTTGCTCAACGAAATGGACTAAACACCCCATATTCAACGCCTAGGAATACACCTGACTAGTAAGAATCTTCAAACCCATGGATTTATATGTCTCCGTAAGAGAATGAAGCGTGTGTACAGCGGCATGAATGCAGCAGAGAAAATCCGATAAATCCCATTATCAAAATGAATTACACAAACAAAACCCAAGGACAGTGAAATAGAGAGCAATTCTTAAATAATTCATTCAGGGCTTGTGATGCAACCTGGATTTACCACATCTACACCCAGAGCTGAGTGAGACATAAGGTTGGGCACTTCTGGCTGATAGCATTGGTGAGGTTCGATGAGCAAATGCAGACCCTTTGAAGTCATACAGCATGGTACCCATTCCATGTGTCCCAACTCTCCAAGTTTAAGGGATTCTTCCTTCAGCTAAAACATGCATGGGAAACCACAGTATGGTGCACCGTGTGACTGGCAAACGTTTTCAAATGCATCTCAGTTTTCGTCCCCTTTTACTCGGGTTCACCATTCCAGACCCTTTACGAACACTCTCCCCACTTGGAGAGTCAGTGCCTCTAACCTCCTTTTGGGCAGAGTTTGCAATTTCTGTGCAAGATGAAAAGGAAGAGGGAGAACGAATGAGAGACTAGCTCTAGGTGTCTGCACGGGCAAATTTAACCCTCATTTCCCACCAGGAAGAGGAATTAACCAAAGGCTCAGCATGCCGTGCCGGAACCAGATTAGGGCCTGAAGCAATCCTGTGGGTTTGCGGCCAGCTCACAAGATAGCGAGTTGAAGAAAGGAGCTCAGGGGCACTGTAACTCACAAACCTGCAGAGTTATAAATGACAGCTATCATCCAAAAATATATTGAAGGAAGGCTGAGAAGACGACGTGTAAGCGGGACAGATTTGCAGGAAAACGATTTCAGGGGGTAGACTGGAATTGCATTTAAAGCATAGGAAAAGAGGCAGAACGTCGACAATGATGCTCTTGGCCAAAAAGGGCGTATGCGTTTTTTCCTGAATATATTCAGGAAAAAACGCATACGCCCTGTTTGGCCAACCAAGCAAGCATGTTAAAGAAATCTGCACTACAATGAAGTCTCACTGCCCCCCGGTCAAAAGGGCAATCTGAAAAAAGTGTAAAATCCAGAAAGGCAACACAGGCCACTGAGAACAGGGAGCCTTGTTATGCTGATGGGCGGGATGTAAATTGCCAACAGCCACTCTGGAGAAGTGTATGGTGTTTCCCGGACCACCGAAAAAACAAAGCTACGGAGCCTACGTCACTTCCACTTATGGTCCTATAGCTTAGGGAAATTAAAATGAAAAACACACAGCCACCCCAAAGTGTCGGACGGCTCTGTTTACAAGAACCTCGTCTACGGTACAAGTTAAATATCCCAGAATGTGAAAAATGGATAAAGAAGTTGTGGTACGTACGTACAATGGAATATCACTCAGCAATGAAATCTATGTCATCAGGCCCGTCGCGGCATAATGAGTGGATTCATGTACGATGATTCTAAGTGAAATAAGTCACACAGAAAATGAAACATCATAAGATATCACTAATACACGGAATGTAAACTTGGCTACACATGAACTGAATTACAAAACAGAACAGGGTCTCAAATTTAGAAAACCAACTTATGCTTGCTTAAGGGGAAAGGTGAGTTGGGGTGCTGCATAAAACCAGAGATAGAAATTAGCACAGATAGCTTTCCATAAGCCAAATATGTAATAGTCAAGACCTACCCCTTGCTCAACGAAATGGACTAAACACCCCATATTCAACGCCTAGGAATACACCTGATTAGTAAGAATCTTCAAACCCATGGATTTATATGTCTCCGTAAGAGAATGAAGCGTGTGTACAGCGGCATGAATGCAGCAGAGAAAATCCGATAAATCCCATTATCAAAATGAATTACACAAACAAAACCCAAGGACAGTGAAATAGAGAGCAATTCTTAAATAATTCATTCAGGGCTTGTGATGCAACCTGGATTTACCACATCTACACCCAGAGCTGAGTGAGACATAAGGTTGGGCACTTCGGGCTGATAGCATTGGTGAGGTTCGATGAGCAAATGCAGACCCTTTGAAGTCATACAGCATGGTACCCATTCCATGGGTCCCAACTCTCCAAGTTTAAGGGATTCTTCCTTCAGCTAAAACATGCATGGGAAACCCACAGTATGGTGCAACGTGTGACTGGCAAACGTTTTCAAATGCATCTCAGTTTTCGTCCCCTTTTACTCGGGTTCACCATTCCAGACCCTTTACGAACACTCTCCCCACTTGGAGAGTCAGTGCCTTTAACCTCCTGTTGGGCACAGTTTGCAATTTCTGCGCAAGATGAAAAGGAATAGGGAGAACGAATGAGAGACTAGCTCTAGGTGTCTGCACGGGCAAATTTAACGCTCATTTCCCACCAGGAAGAGGAATTAACCAAAGGCTCAGCATGCCGTGCCGGAACCAGATTAGGGCCTGAGGCAATCCTGTGGGTTTGCGGCCAGCTCACAAGATAGCGAGTTGAAGAAATGAGCTCAGGGGCACTGTAACTCACAAACTTGCAGAGTTATAAATGACAGCTATCGTCCAAAAATATATTGAAGGAAGGCTGCGAAGACGACTTGTAAGTGGGGCAGAATTGCAGGAAAACGATTTCAGGGGGTAGACGGGAATTGCATTTAAAGCATAGGAAAAGAGGCAGAACGTCGACAATGATGCTCTTGGCCAAAAAGGGCGTATGCGTTTTTTCCTGAATATATTCAGGAAAAAACGCATACGCCCTTTTTGGCCAACCAAGCAAGCATGTTAAAGAAATCTGCACTACAATGAAGTCTCACTGCCCCCCGGTCAAAAGGGCCATCTGAAAAAAGTGTAAAATCCAGAAAGGCAGCACAGTCCATGGAGAACAGGGAGCCTTGTTATGCTGATGGACGGGATGTAAATTGCCAACAGCCACTCTGGAGAAGTGTATGGTGTTTCCCGGAACACCGAAAAAACAAAGCTACGGAGCCTACGGCACTTCCACTTATGGTCCTATAGCTTAGGGAAATTAAAATCAAAAACACACAGCCACCCCAATGTGTCGGACGGCTCTGTTTACAAGAACCTTGTCTACGGTACAAGTTAAATATCCCAGAATGTGAAAAATGGATAAAGAAGTTGTGGTACGTACGTACAATGGAATATCACTCAGCAATGAAATCTATGTCATCAGGCCCGTCGCGGCATAATGAGTGGATTCAGGTACGATGATTCTAAGTGAAATAAGTCACACAGAAAATGAAACATCATAAGATATCACTAATACACGGAATGTAAACTTGGCTACACATGAACTGAATTACAAAACAGAACAGGGTCTCAAATTTAGAAAACCAACTTATGCTTGCTTAAGGGGAAAGGTGAGTTGGGGTGCTGCATAAAACCAGAGATAGAAATTAGCACAGATACATTTCCATAAGCCAAATATGTAATAGTCAAGACCTACCCCTTGCTCAACGAAATGGACTAAACACACCATATTCAACCCCTAGGAATACACCTGTGTAGTAAGAATCTTCAAACACTTGGATTTATATGTCTCTGTAAGAGAATGAAGCGTGTGTACAGCGGCATGAATGCAGCAGAGAAAATCCGATAAATCCCATTATCAAAATGAATTACACAAACAAAACCCAAGGACAGTGAAATAGAGAGCAATTCTTAAATAATTCATTCAGGGCTTGTGATGCAACCTGGATTTACCACATCTAAACCCAGAGCTGAGTGAGACATAAGTTTGGGCACTTCGGGCTGATAGCATTGGTGAAGTTCGATGAGCAAATGCAGACCATTTGAAGTCATACTGCATGGTACCCATTCCATGGGTCCCAACTCTCCAGGTTTAAGGGATTCTTCCTTCAGCTAAAACATGCATGGGAAACCCACAGTATGGTGCACCGTGTGACCGGCAAACGTTTTCAAATGCATCTCAGTTTTCGTCCCCTTTTACTCGGGTTCACCATTCCAGACCCTTTACGAACACTCTCCCCACTTGGAGAGTCAGTGCCTCTAACCTCCTTTTGGGCAGAGTTTGCAATTTCTGCGCAAGATGAAAAGGAAGAGGGAGAACGAATGAGAGACTAGCTCTAGGTGTCTGCACGGGCAAATTTAGTGCTCATTTCCCACCAGGAGGAGGAATTAACCAAAGGCTCAGCATGCCGTGCCTGAACCAGATTAGGGCCTGACAATCGTGCGGGTTTGCAGCCAGCTCACAAGATAGCGAGTTGAAGAAAGGAGCTCAGGGGCACTGTAACTCACAAACCTGCAGAGTAATAAATGACAGCTATCGTCCAAAAATATATTGAAGGAGGTCTGCAAAGACGACTTGTAAGCGGGACAGATTTGCAGGAAAACGATTTCAGGGGGTAGACGGCAATTGCATTTAAAGCATAGGAAAAGAGGCAGAAAGTCAACAATGATGCTCTTGGCCAAAAAGGGCGCATGCGTTTTTTCCTGAATATATTCAGGAAAAAACGCATACGCCCTTTTTGGCCAACCAAGCAAGCATGTTAAAGAAATCTGCACTACAATGAAGTCTCACTGCCCCCCGTCAAAAGGGCCATCTGAAAAAAGTGTAAAATCCAGAAAGGCAGCACAGGACATGGAGAACAGGGAGCCTTGTTATGCTGATGGGCGGGATGTAAATTGCCAACAGCCACCCTGGAGAAGTGTATGGTGTTTCCCGGAACACCGAAAAAACAAAGCTACGGAGCCTACGGCACTTCCACTTATGGTCCTATAGCTTAGGGAAATTAAAATCAAAAACACACAGCCACCCCAATGTGTCGGACGGCTCTGTTTACAAGAACCTCGTCTACGGTACAAGTTAAATATCCCAGAATGTGAAAAATGGATAAAGAAGTTGTGGTACGTACGTACAATGGAATATCACTCAGCAATGAAATCTATGTCATCAGGCCCGTCGCGGCATAATGAGTGGATTCAGGTACGATGATTCTAAGTGAAATAAGTCACACAGAAAATGAAACATCATAGGATATCACTAATACACGGAATGAAAACTTGGCTACACATGAACTGAATTACAAAACAGAACAGGGTCTCAAATTTAGAAAACCAACTTATGCTTGCTTAAGGGGAAAGGTGAGTTTGGGTGTTGCATAAAACCAGAGATAGAAATTAGCACAGATACCTTTCCATAAGCCAAATATGTAATAGTCAAGACCTACCCCTTGCTCAACGAAATGGACTAAACAAACCATATTCAACGCCTAGGAATACACCTGACTGGTAAGAATCTTCAAACCCATGGATTTATATGTCTCCGTTAGGGAATGAAGCGTGTGTACAGCAACATGAATGCAGCAGAGAAAATCCGATAAATCCCATTATCAAAATGAATTACAAAAACCAAACACAAGGACAGTGTAATAGAGAGCAATTCTTAAACAATTCATTCAGGCTTGTGATGCAACCTGGATTTACCACATCTACACCCAGAGCTGAGTGTGACATAAGGTTGGGCACTTCGGGCTGATAGCACTGGTGAGGTTCAATGAGCAAATGCAGACCCTTTGAAGACATACTGCATGGTACCCATTCCATGGATCCCAAATCTCCAGTTATAAGGGATTCTTCCTTCAGCTCAAAACATGCTTGGGAAACCCACAGTATGGTGGACCGTGTGACCAGCAAACTTTTTCAAATGCATCTCAGTTTTCCTCCCCTTTTACACAGGTTCACCATTC
The DNA here is from genome assembly GCF_059928025.1 of Delphinapterus leucas. NCBI lineage: Eukaryota > Metazoa > Chordata > Mammalia > Artiodactyla > Monodontidae > Delphinapterus > Delphinapterus leucas. The sequence goes on along the minus strand of NW_028322236.1, from coordinate 13,306,223 downwards.
CAGACCCTTTACGAACACTCTCCCCACTTGGAGAGTCAGTGCCTTTAACCTCCTGTTGGGCACAGTTTGCAATTTCTGCGCAAGATGAACAGGAATAGGGAGAACCAATGAGAGACTAGCTGTAGGTGTCTGTACGGGCAAATTTAACGCTCATTTCCCACCAGGAAGAGGAATTAACCAAAGGTTCAGCATGCCCTGCTGGAACCAGATAAGGGCCTGAAGCAATCCTGCGGGTTTGCGGCCAGCTCACAAGTTAGCGAGATGAAGAAAGGAGCTCAGGGGCACTGTAACTCACAAACCTGCAGAGTTATAAATGACAGCTATCGTCCAAAAATATATTGAAGTATGTCTGCGAAGAGGACTTAGAATTTGGGCAGAAATTCAGGAAAACGATTTCAGGGGGTAGACTGGAATTGCACTTAAAGCCTAGGAAAAGACGGAGAACAGCGACAATGATGCACTTGGCCAAAAAGGGCGTATGCGTTTTTTCCTGAATATAATCAGGAAAAAACGCATATGCCCTTTTTGGCCAACCAAGCAAGCGTGTAAAGAAATCTGCACTAAAATGAAGTCTCTCTGCCCCCCGGTCAAAAGGGCCATCTGAAAAAAGTGTAAAATCCAGAAAGGCAGGACAGGCCATGGAGAAGAGGGAGCATTGTTATCCTGATGGTCGGCATGTGAATTGCCAACAGCCACTCTGGAGAAGTGTATGGTATTTCCTGAAACACATAAGAAACAAAGCAACACAGCCTATGGCACTTCCACTTATGGTCCTATAGTTTAGGGAAATTAAAATCAAAACCACACAGGCACCCCAAAGTTTGGATCGGCTCTGTTTACAAGAACCTCGTCTACGGTACAAGTTAAATATCCCAGAGGGCGAAAAATGGATAAAGAAGTTGTGGTTCTTACGTACAATGGAATATCACTCAGCAATGAAATCTATGTCATCAGGCCCGTAGCGGCATAATGAGTGGATTCAGGTACGATGATTCTACGTGCAATAGGTCACACAGAAAAAGAAACATCATAAGATATCACTAATACACGGAATGTAAACTTGGCTACACATGAAATGAATTACAAAACAGAACAGTGTCTCAAATTTAGAAAACCAACTTATGCTTGCTTTTTGGGAAAGGTGAGTTCGGGTGCTGCATAAAAACAGAGATTGAAATTCGCACTGATACCGTTCCATAAGCCAAATATGTAATAGACAAGACCTACTGCTTGCTCAACGAAATGGGCTCAACACCCCATATTCAACGCCTAGGAATATACCTGCCTAGCAAGAGTCTTAAAACCCATGGATTTATATGTGTCCATAAGAGAATCCAGCGTGTGTTCAGTGGCCTAAAGGCAACAGTGAAAATCCGATAAATCACATTATCAAAATAAATTTCAAAAACAAAACACAATGACAGTGAAATAGAGAGCAATTCTTAAATAATTCACTCAGGGCTTCTGATGCAACCTGGATTTACCACATGTACACCCAGTGCTGGGGAGACATAAGGCCGGACACTTCGCCCTGATAGTATTGTTGAGGTTCGGTGAGCAATTGCAGACCCTTTGAAGTCATACTGCATGGTACCCATTCCAAGGGTCCCAACTCTCCAGGTTTAAGGGATTCTTCCTTCCGCTACATCATGTATGGGAAACCCAGAGTATGGTCCACCATGTGATTGGGAAACGTTTTCAAATGCATCTCAGTTTTCGTCCCTTTATACTCGGGTTCACCATTCCAGATGCTTAACTAACACTCTCCCCACTTGGAGAGTCAGTGCCTTTAACCTCCTGTTTGTCACAGTTTGCAATTTCTGCGCAAGATGAACAGGAATAGGGAGAACCAATGAGAGACTAGCTGTAGGTGTCTGCACGGGCAATTTAATGCTCATTTCTCACCAGGAAGTGGAATTAACCAAAGGCTCAGAATGCCGTGCCGGAACCAGATTAGGGCCTGAAGCAATACTGCGGGTGTGCAGGCAGCTCACAAGATAGCGAGTTGAACAAAGGAGCTCAGGGGCACTGTAATTCACAAACCTGCAGAGTTATAAATGACAGCTATCGTCCAAAAATATATTGAAGGAAGGCTGCGAAGAGGACTTGAAAGCGGGGCAGAATTCCAGGAAAACGATTTCAGGAGGTAGACGGGAAATGCACTGAAAGCATAGGAGAAGAGGCAGAACCTCGACAATGATGCACTTGTTCAAAAAGTGCATATGCGTTTTTTCCAAGGCCCTCCTTAAAGAGAGTAGGGGGCTCCCAGCATGCTTCAGTGGCCAACAGAGGGCCCACATCGCCAAGGTGACGTGAGCCAGCCAGGCAGGAGTGACCTCACATCAGAGGGCCCACCTCACAGAAGGGTAAGGGACCCAGCCATTATCAGACTCTCACCAGAGGGCCCACATCAGCAAGGGGCTGGGAACCAGGCAGGAGTGTCTTCACACCCGTGGGGCCACATCATCGCAAGTTGAGGTACCCAGCACATGTGGCCTCAAACCAGAGGACCCACATCTCCATGGGTCTCGGAGCGAGGCAGGCAGGATGAACCTCAAAACACGTGGCCCATTGTATAAAAAAGGTGAGGAATCCAGCAGTTGGAACATCCCAGCAGGCGGCCCAGAGCACCGAGGCTATGGGATCCAGGCAATGATGAACTCACAACAGAGGGCCCTCATCATGAAACTGTGAGCAACCTAGCCATTGTGACCTCAGAGCACAAGGCCCACATCCCCATGGGGAAGCGAACCAAGCAGGAGTGTCATCGCACCAGTGGGCACACATCAGAAAATGTGGGGAGCCCAGCAGTTAGGGCCTGATGCCAGAGGGCCCTCATCACCGAGGAGAGGAGGCTACCAGCAGGCTCCAACTGCTACAAGAGGGCCAACGTCGCCAATGCGGGGTGTGCCAGCCAGGCAGGAGTGACCTCAGAGCAGAGGGCCAACCTCAAAAAAGTGTGAGGAACCCAAAGAGGATTAGACTCTCACCAGAGGGCCCACATCACCAAGAGGATCAGAACCAGGCAGGACTGTCTTCACACCAGGGTGACCACATCATAGAAAGGTGAGGAACCCAGCACATGTGGCCTAAACCAGAAGACCCACATCTCCAAGGGGCTCGGAGTGAGGCATGCAGGAGTAGCCTCACAACACAGGGCCCATAGAATAAAAAAGCTGAGGAATCCTGCAGTGGGAACCTCCCAGCAGGCGGCCCAGAGCACCGAGTCTATGCGATCCAGGCTGCAGTGAACTCACAGCAGAGGGCCCATATCATGAAACTGTGAGCAACCCAGCCATTGGGACCTCACAGCAGAAGGCCCACATCCCCATGGGGTTGGGAACATGGCAAGAGTGTCCTCGCACCACTTAGCACGTATCAGAAAAAGTGGGTACCCAGCAGCTACAGCCTGACGCTAGAGAGCCCTCATCACCGAGGGGAGGTGGCTCCCAGCAGGCTCCAACTGCCACAAGAGGGCCGATGTCGCCAAGGCGGGGTGTGCCAGCCAGTCAGTAGTGACCTCACAGCAGAGGGCCCACCTCACAGAAGGGTGAGGAACCCAGCCAGGATCAGACTCTCACCAGAGGGCCCACATCACCAAGGGGATAGAAACCAGGCAGGAGTGTCCTCACACCAGCGGGGCCACATCATCGAAAGGTGAGGGACCCAGCACACGTGGCCTCAAACCAGAGGACACACATCACCAAGGGGCTGGGAGTGAGTCAGGCAGGAGGAGTCTCCAAACAGAGGGCCCATAGAAGAGAAAAGGTGAGGAATCCCGCAGTTGGAACCTCCCCGCAGGCGGCCAGGAGCAGCGAGGCTATGGGATCCAGGCCGGAGTGAACTCACACCAGAGGGCCCTCATCATGAAACTGAGCCACCCACCGTTGGGACCTCAGAGCAGAAGGCCCATATTCCCATGGGGTTGGAAACCTGGCAGGAGTGTACTCACACCACAGGGCGCACATCAGAAAATTTTGGGAGCCCAGGAGTTAGAGCCTGACGCCAGAGGGCCCTCATTACCGAGGGGAGGAGACTCCCAGCAGGCACCAACTCCCACCTGAGGGCCCACGTCGCCAAGGTGACGTGTGCCAGTCAGGCAGGAGTGACCTCACAGCAGAGGGCCTACCTCACAGAAGGGTGAGGAAACCAGCCAGGATAAGACTCTCACCAGAGAGCCCACATCACCAAGGGGACCGGAACAAGGCAGGAGTGTCCTCACACCAGTGTGGCCACATTATAGAAAGGTGACGAACCCAGCACATGTGGCCTAAACCAGAGGACCCACATTTCCAAGGTGCTCCGAGTGAGGCAGGCAGGAGTAGCCTAACAACACAGGGCCCACAGAATAAAAAATGTGAGGAATCCAGCAGTTGGAACCCCCCAGCAGGTGGCCCAGAGTACGGAGTCTATGGGATCCAGGCCACAGTGAACTCACAGCAGAGGGCTCACATCATGACACTGTGAGCAACCCAGCTGGTGGGACCTCAGAGCAGAAGGCCCACATCCCCATGGGGATGGGAACGTGGCAGGAGTGTACTCGCACGACAGGGCACATATCAGAAAATTTTGGGAGCCCATGAGTTAGGGCCTGACGCCAGAGGGCCCTCATTACCGAGGGGAGGAGACTCCCAGCAGGCACCAACTCCCAACTGAGGACCCACATCGCCAAGGTGATGTGTGCCAGCCAGGCAGGAGTGACCTCACAGCAGAGGGCCCACCTCCCAGAAGGGTGAGGAATCCAGCCAGGATCAGACTCTCACCAGAGGGCCCCCATCACCAAGGGGATGGGAACCAGGCAGGAGTGTCCTCACACCAGTGGGGCCACATCAATAAAGGTGAGGAAACCGGCACATGTGGCCTCAAACCAGAGGACCCACATCACAAAGGGGCTGGGAGTGAGTCAGGAAGGAGGAGCATGAAAACCCAGGACCCAAAGAATAAAAATGGTAAGGAATCCAGCAGTAGGAACCTCCCAGCAGGCGGCTCAGAGCACAGAGTCTATGGGATCTAGGCCTGAGTGAACTAACACCAGAGAGCCAACATCCTGAAACTGTGAACAACACAGGTGTTGGGACCATAGAGCAGAAGGCACATGGGGATGGGAACCTGGCAGGAGTGCCCTCACACCACTTAGCACGTATCAGAAAATGAGGGTAACCAGCAGTTAGGGCCTGATGCCAGAGGGTCTCATCACTGAGGGGAGGAGGCTCCCAGCGGGCTCCAACTGCCACCAGAGGGCCGACGTCGCCAAGGCGGGGTGTGTCAGCCAGGCAGGAGTGACCTCAGAGAAGAGGGCCCACCTCACAGAAGTGTGAGGAGCCCAACCAGGATCAGACTCTCACTGGAGGGCTCACATCACCAAGGGGATGGGAACCAGGCAGGAGTGTCCGCACACCAGTGGGGCCACATCTGCGAAAGGTGAGGAACCCAGCACATGTGGCCTCAAACCAGAGGACACACATCACCAAGGGGCTGGGAGTGAGGCAGGTGTCTGGAGGGGCACATTTAACTCTAATTTCCCACCAGGAAGAGGAATTAACCAAAGGCTCAGAGTGCCGTGCGGGACCCTGATTACGGCCTGAAGCAAACCTGCGGTTCTGTGGCCAGCTTTCAAGGAAACGAGTTAAGAAAGGAAATCACAGGCACTGTAATTCACAAACCTGCAGAGTTATAAATGACAGCTATTGGCAAAAATATATTGAAGTAAGTCTGCACAGAGGACTTGAAAACGAGGCAGAATTGCAGGAATCATATTTCAGGAGGTAGATTGGAATTGCATTTAAAGCATGTGAAAAGCGGCAGATCTTTGACAGTGATGCACTTGGACAAAAAGTGCGTATACATTTTTTCCTGAATATATTCAGGAAAAAACGCATATGCCCTTTGTGGCCAACCAAGAATTCGAGCAATGGAAATCCGCACTACAATGAACTCTCATTTCCCATTCGTCAAAAGAGCCATCTGAAAAAAGTGTAAAACCCAGAAACACAGGACAGGCCATGGAGAACAGGGAGCCTTGTTATGCTGATGGACGGATTGTAAATTGCCAACAGACACTCTGGTGATGTTTATAGTGTATGCTGAAACATCTAAAAAACAAAGCTACAGAGCCTAGGGCACTTCCACTTTTGGCCCTATAGCTTAGGAAAATTAAAATCAACAAGACACAGCCAACACAATATCCAGGGCTGCTGTGTTTACAAGAACCTTGAGTCCAGTACAAATTAAATATCCCAGAAAGAAAAAAATGGATAAAGGAGTTGTCCTACTTACGTACAACGGAATATCACTCAGCAATGAAATCAATGTCATCAGGCCTGTAGCAGCAAATTGAGTGGATTTAAGTATGATGATTCTAAGAGAAATATGTCACACAGAGAAACATAATTATCATAAGATATCACAAATAGAGGGAGTGTAAACTTGGCTACACATAAACTGAATTACAAAACCGAGCAGAGTCTCACATTTAGATAAAAACGTATGCTTGCTTAACGGGAAAGTTGAGTTGGGGTGCTGTATAAAACCAGAGATTGAAATGAGCACACATACCGTTCCATAAGCCAAATATGTAATAGACAAGACCTACTCTTTGCTCAACGAAATAGACTAATCCATGGTGTATCACCTCACACCTGTTAGAATGGGCATCATCAGAAAATCTACAAACAACAAATGCTGGAAAGGGTGCGGAGATAAGGAACCCTCTTCCACTATTGTTGGGAATGTAAATTGATGCAGTCACTGTGGAGAACATTATGGAGTTTCTTATAAAACTAAGAATAGAATTACCATATAATACAGCAATCCCACTACTGGGCATATACCCAGACAAAACCATAAAACGAAAAGAGACATTCACCGCAATGTTCATTGCATCACTATTTACAATATCCAGGTAATGGAAGCAACCTAAATGCCCACAGACAGACGAATGCATAAAGATGAGGTACATATATAAAATGGAATATTTCTAAGCCATAAAAAGGAATGAAATTGGGTCATTTGTAGAGACGTTGATGGATCTAGAGACTGTCATACAGAGTGAAGTAAGTCAGAAAGAGAAAAACAAATCCTGTATATAAATGCATATATGTGGAACCTAGAAAAGTTGTACAGATGAAGCGTTTTGCAAGGCAGAAATAGAGCAACAGATGTAGACAACAAACGTATGGACACCAAGGGGGGAAAGCTGTTAGGGGGGTGGTGGTGGGAGGAGTTGAGAGATTGGGATTGGCATGTATACATTTCTATGTATAAAATAGGTAACCAAAAAGAACCTGCTGTATAAAAAAATAAAATAAAATTCAAAATTACAAAAAGTAAAACAGAAAAAATATTCTTCCCTTCACATACATGTATTTATATGAATAAATTATTTCCATGCTTATATCTGTAAATACAAAAAAGAGGAATAAAATCTACCTTGAACCAAAAACGAAAAAAAGAAAAAAAAACAGAACCCACCAGTTACACAGAGGAAAACCGTATCAGGGCCCTTGCTCCAGTTGTAAACAATTCTGAAGTTGGTCAGTGGTGGGGAATCATCTCCCATTCAGCCAGCATGCCCCACGCAACAAGCGTCCTCATTGCAAAGCTGGGGGCCCGTGCCGAGGCATCTGTGAGTAAACGTGGGCCGAGCCCCAGGCCAGCTGCTGCTGAAATGTTCCCACCCTTCCCAGGTAAAACACCTGAATATGTACAAGGACTTGAAAGCCTAGAGGAAGGGCCATGGAGCCACATGAGCGACAGCATGCCAGCCGACTTGGTGCCTGCAGGCCAGACAGGATGGTCCTGGCCCTGGGTGCTCTTCTGGAAGCTTTCCATTTCCCTGCCTGAGATACCCCTCCTGTCCCGGCCCCCACTGCTTTCTTCCTTACTCACCTCTGCCCAGGGAGAAATTCCAGCGGCAGGTATGGGAGGCACATCCTCTTCTTTAGCAGGTGGCATCTTGGCAACTGCTGCAGAAAGTCCAGCAGAGCCCCACTCACACTGGGCAACCCACAAAGCCGTGGCCTCTCACTCCCTCCCACCAGTCCAGCCCCGAGACTGCTGACAGGGCAGAAAATGGCGTCAGGCACAGCTGCAGGTGCTCTTGCTGCCTGGAGTGGTGTTTATATTGATCTCAACCCAGGCACACCTGGGGAGGTCTGGCCGGCACGGTCGGGCTTCCCAGGCCAGCCAATAATCACCCCTCAGGGGCTCACAGTTGCAGAAACTGGAACTTGCTGAATCGGCCAGGTCCAAGGAACAGGTGTGGGCTCCTGAGAGTCAGGATAGACAAGGGGCTGCAGCTCTGGCTTGTTTTCTAATTATATTATCTGGCCCATGAGTGGGAGACAACTTCAAGAAAACCCTCTCCTAATGAGAGGAACCCAGGAGTCAGGGAGAGGAGGGGTGGGTGGTGGGTGGAGACAGAGGCCTGGTGCCCCGGGTGCAGTGGAAGTCTCTGGAAGACCAGGTGGAGGGAGGCCACACAGAGTGATGCCCAGGGTCACAGACCTGTCGGAGCTGCTGTTTGTTAGTTCAAGTCCTGCTCTGAGGTGCTCTGTGTCAGATCTGAGTGACAGGTGAGCTGGGAGTGCTCTGCAATGAGGGCGATGTGCATGGCTCCTGTGTGCCCAGCCCTGCCACGGTACCTGAAAGGGTTGCTCTGTATCCTGGGAGGGGCCTGACCACGAGAGCCCCGTGGGCTGGGGTGGGGGTGGGGTACCTGCCCAGGTGAGCTCCATATCCTGGGATTGGCCTGACCTCGAGAGCCCCATGGGCTGCTGGAGTCTTGGTAAAAGATGTCAGAACAGTCAGTGAAGCCACCGAGGATATACCTCCAGTAGTTCCTAAACCCTACACCCTGCTGGTCATTCTACTAACCACCAGGACATGGTATTCTGTATTAGTCTTCAATGAAGCCTTCTTTTGTATTCTATTAGTCCCAGAGTCACAAGAAATTTTGGCTTGTGAGTGGCAGGACTCAACATACAACTAAAACAATACTTCCGGGCCGTGTTGCCCCAAGGGTTCAAAAATTCCCACACCATCTTTGGGGAAAGCTCAGCTAAAGACCTAAAAGTTCTACCTCTGGAAAAGGAAACACTCCTTCAATATGCAGACGACATTCTGATCGCCAGCCCTACTAAGGAGACCTCTGAACTACCAAGCCAATAAAGGATACAAGTTGTCCAAGAAAAAGCTCAAATATCACAGACTATGGTGACCTGCGTGGGCTGCATTCTCACAGAAGGTCGGAGAAGCTCATCCCAGGAAAGGGAAGAAACAATTTACAGCCTTACCCATTTCTAAAACTAGAAGACAGCTTAGGGGTTCCTGGGGAGGCCAGGGTTTGCTGCTTCTGGATCCCTAACTACAGTCTACTAGCTGGGCCTCTATATGAAACACTGAAAGAAAAAGATGATGATCCTTTTGAATAGAATCCAGAAGTGGCCTTTCAAGAATGGAAAGAGCAGTCAATTCAGACCCTTGCCCTGGAACTCCCTAATTTAGCTAAACCCTTTGACCTTTACATTCCTAGTGAAATTTGAATGGCCATTGGAGTATTAGTGCAAAACCTGGGACCACTTGAAATGGAACAATGCAAGAATGCCATCCAGGTAGGATAAACTACGGTCACCAAGGGGCTTGGCCCACCGCCACATCTGGCCAAGATACTGGCAGTATCTGAAAACCTGGAAATCAGCAGCCCAAAAGGCCACCTCCCTCCTAAGGGAAAAGGACCCCACGTGGTGATCCTAACCCCCAACCATGCCCTGAAGTTGCAGGGTTTGCTCCGTGGGCACACTGACCTTGAGTGAGGAGGTCCTCCAACTCCAACCTCCAGAGAGATAACTGGGGCAAAGTGGCACCATAACGACTCGTGTGACCATCACTTGACCTGGAGTTTCTCTCATAAAACAACAAGAGTGTGTCCCAAAAGAGTAGACTACTGCTTGCAGGACTTACTGCACCCAGAGGGGAGGTAATAATCTTGGCAGGGGAACAGTATATCACGCTGTCACCATAGAAAAGCCTACAGACACTGTGATGATGGTGGCCAATAAGACCGGCTGGACTCCTGTTTACTTCAAAAGGCTGTTGACTCAGTGGCCATCATGGTCCTTCATCACCACTGACCCTGGACTGTCTGGGAGTTGAGCAGTCAGGGTCCTGACACCTGATGCTGTTTTTACGTTAATTCAGGGGCCTAACTGAAGAAAGCACAGACTACTGGTCAGAGCATCTAGGCTGGCAGAAACGGTCAGCCTAAGGTGGCCGAACAAATGTGGGGCGGGGTGAAACTGGACCTCACAGCGTCACTGCACATCTCCTTCCTGGACCCTTAAAGGTCATTAGAATCTATAACACTACCAATACTTGTGCTCAGGCGGAGGAGCAGGGAGGCAGGAGGCCTGCGGACAATCAACGTCACCTGGAGGCTGCTGGGGAGAAGTTCAGACCCTCTCCCACAGGTATGAGGGCTCCTAACTCAGCACTCAGCAGTTACAGATGAAGGGTCTGCACCCTCAGCACTCTAAGAATGAGGAAGGGGACAAAATGCAGAAGAGGGGTTTGTCCCAGGCAAAGCCCCTTAAAAATCCCTGGGAGATAAAAATAGAATCTGGGCAATAAAATAAAGTCTAACCTTTTTTATCCTTTGTGCTTTGTCTAATTTCACGTGCTCCTAGGGTCCCGCATACAGAGGTTCAACAGCCGGCACTTCAGACCAGATTTCCTAGTGCAGAATGGCTGGGTCGACACTTCAGCTCCTGGAGCACAGTGCAGACTCCGCGATATAGAGCCTGAGCTGCAGCCAACCGGGCCCTCGAGAGCTCCGCCCCCTCCCTCCCACTGACTCTGACAGGATCTCTACACAGCAGCCCAGCCCACAGCCCACGGGATAGCACATGCTCTCACCTCTGCATTCTCTGATCAAAATATAAAGTTTCCTTTGCTTCTGAACCAAACTCAGTCTCGATCTGTTGGCTCCAATGACACTGGGCAGGGGGACACTTGTTGGGGTCCACTCTGGAGGATCAGTAACAGAAATTGAGAACATTGTAACTTCAATGAACAGATGTGTGAGCCAAACTGTAATTAACATAGAACAGTGTATAAGGCTCGGGTAAAATAAGATGTTTCTAACACTTCCATTTGATATTTCCATCACTTTATTATAAGCAAGTTCAGTGAAAGGTTTGTCTTATTTGTCAGGTCAATACTAGAGAAACGAAGTGATTTCTTTCCAAGGATGTACATCTAATAATCTTGGTTAAAGCTTCAATCTTGTTTTAAATGCTTTTCCATTGAAAATGATACCTCTCTTTCAGCTCCCCCATTTCTGAGAAGTATAAAATCTTATAATTTATTATTACCAAAGGGGAAAGGTGGGAGGAGGGATAAATTAACAGTTTGGGATTAACACATACACACTGCTATGTATAAAATCGATCATCAACAAGGAACTACTGTACAGCACAGGGAACTACACTCAATATTTTGCAATAACCTATAAGGGGAAATAATCTGAAAAAAGAATAGATATTTTTATTGACATCATCTATTAATGACAGTTAAAATGGAACCTAACGGAAGCCGGTGGTGAGTGCTTCTGACCCTGAAGACTTCAATCATCTAAAGTTTGGACTCTGCCTACTTCCCAAGGCCCTTAATGAACATATGTGTAGCCGTAGCTTAAAAAATTCCCCAGTTTGGGTTGTGGAGAGACAGTGATTTTGAAAAAGCCCTGGTGTTCTCCTCACATGAATGGGACACTTCCTACAGCTAAAATATGCCTGTCACACCCAGAAGATGGTATACCGTCTGATCGGGAAGAGTTTGGAAAAGGCATCTCATCTCCTCATCTCCTGGTGCTCGGGTTCACCCCTCCAGCGTCTTTACGAACAGTCTTCCCACTTGGAGATGTCAGCACTGTCAACATCCTGTTGCATACAGTTTGGAATTTGTCCAGAGAATGAAGCAGAAGGAAGAGGAACAATGAGAGACAAGTCCTAGGTGTTCGGACAGGCACATGTCACTCTAATTTCCAATCAGGAAGACGAATTGACTAAAAGCTAGGGTTGCCCATGGAAACAGAATAGGGCTTGAGGAAATCCCGCTGCTTTGTGGCCAGTTCCCATAAACACAAGTTGAAAAATGGAACTCAGGGCCGCTAAAATTCACGAAACTGCAGAGTTGAAAATATCTCTCACTGAAAAATGTCTTGAGGAAAGTCAGAGAAAAGGACTTGTAAGCAACGGAGAATGGCAGGAAAGGGATTGGAAGAGGTAGAAAGGACTCGCCATTAAGCATAAGAAAAGGGGCTGAACATTGCCAACATTGCAGTTGGCCAAAAAGGGTGTATGCGTCTTTTTCTGTATATATTCAAGAAAAGGGCATACACTTTTTTAGCCAACCAAACAGGTGGGCACTGGAAATCAGTACTACAAAACATATCACTTCGCATCAGTCAGAAGAGCCTTCCTCATAAAGTGTAAACACCAGAAATGCAGGACAGGGCAAGGAGAAAAGGGAGCCCTGTGAGGCTTATAGTGGAAATGTATATTGCCAATGGTCACTCTTGAGAAGTGTATTGTGTTTACTAAAGCATCTAAAAAATGAGCTACAGAGCACAGGGCACTTGCACTCATGGACGTATATCTTGGGAAAGACAAAAATGGAGAGGGCACAGGCACCCCAATGTTTACCGCCTCTCTGTTTCAAAGATCCTCGACTAGGATATAATTTATATGTCTCTGGAGGGAAAAAATGGATAGAGGTGTGGCACTTATGTAGAGTGGAATATTACTCAGCCTGAAAATCAGTGAAATATGGCCAGTTGTAACAACCCCAGAGTAGTTACGTATGATCATTCAAAGTCACATAATTCAAAAAGAAAAAGACATACGATATTACTAATACATGGAATGTAAACGTGGCTACAAAGTACCTGAATTACAAAACAGAATGGGGTCTCAAATTTAGAAGACCAACTTATGTTTGCTTAAGGAAAAAGGAGAGTTGTGGAGCTGCATAAAACCAGAGATTGAAATTAGCACAGATACCGTTCGATAAGCCAAATATGTAATAGAAAAAACCTACTCCCTGGTCAACGAAATGGACTCAACACGCCATATTCAACACCTACGAATACACCTGACTAGTAAGAATCTTCAAACTCATGGATTTATATGTGTCCGTAAGAGAATCAAGCGTGAGTACAGCGGCATGAACACAGCAGTGAAAATGCGATAAATCCCATTATGAAAATAAATTACAAAAACAAAACACAATGAGAGTGAAATAGAGAGCAATTCTTAAATAATTCATTCAGGGCTTGTGATGCAACATGGATTTACCACATCTACACCCAGAGCTGAGTGAGACATAAGGTTGGGCACTTCGGGCTGATAGCATTGTTGAGGTTCGATGAGCAAATGCAGACCCTTTGAAGTCATACAGCATGGTACCCATTCCATGGGTCCCAACTCTCCAGGATTAAGGGATTCTTTCTTCAGCTAAAACATGCATGGGAAACCCACAGTATGGTGGACCGTGTGACCAGGAAAGGTTTTCAAATGCATCTCAGTTTTCGTCCCCTTTTACTCGGGTTCACCATTCCAGAACGTTTACTAACACTCTCCCCACTTGGAGAGTCAGTGCCTTTAACCTCCTGTTTGGCACAGTTTGCAATTTCTGCGCAAAATGAACAGGAATAGGGAGAACCAATGAGAGACTAGCAGTAAGTGTCTGCACGGGCAAATTTAATGCTCATTTCCCACCAGGAAGAGGAATTAACCAAAGGATCAGCATGCCGTGCCGGAACCAGATTAGGGCCTGAATCAATCCTGCGGGTTTGCGCCCAGCTCACAAGTTGCGAGTTGAAGAAAGGAGCTCAGGGGCACTGTAACTCACAAACATGCAGAGTTATAAATGACAGCTATCGTCCAAAAATATATTGAAGGAAGGCTGCGAAGACGACTTGTAAGTGGGGCAGAATTGCAGGAAAACGATTTCAGGGGGTAGACGGGAATTGCATTTAAAGCATAGGAAAAGAGGCAGAACGTCGACAATGATGCTCTTGGGCAAAAAGGGTGTATGCGTTTTTTCCTGAATTTATTGAGGAAAAAAAGCATATGCGCTTTTTGGCCAACCAAGCAAGCATGTTAAAGAAATCTGCACTACAATGAAGTCTCACTGCCCCCCGGTCAAAAGGGACATGTGAAACAAGTGTAAAATCCACAAAGACAGGACAGGCCAAGGAGAACAGGGAGCCTTGTTATGCTGATGGTCGGGATGTAAATTGCCAACAGCCACTCTGGAGAAGTGTATGGTGTTTCCTGAAACCCCTGAAAAACAAAGCAACGGAGCCTACGGCACTTCCACTTATGGTCCTATAGCTTAGGGAAATTAAAATCAAAAACACACAGCCACCCCAAAGTGTCGGACGGCTCTGTTTACAAGAACCTCTTCTACGGTACAAGTTAAATATCCCAGAATGTGAAAAATGGATAAAGAAGTTGTGGTACGTACGTACAATGGAATATCACTCAGCAATGAAAGCTATGTCATCAGGCCCATCGCGGCATAAAGAGTGGATTCAGGTACGATGATTCTAAGGGAAATAAGTCACACAGAAAATGAAACATCATAAGATATCACTAATACACGGAATGTAAACTTTGCTACACATGAACTGAATTATAAAACAGAACAGGGTTTCAAATTTAGAAAACCAACTTATGCTTGCTTAAGGGGAAAGGTGAGTTGGGGTGCTGCATAAAACCAGAGATAGAAATTAGCACAGATACCTTTCCATAAGCCAAATATGTAATAGCCCAGACCTACCCCTTGCTCAACGAAATGGACTAAACACCCCATATTCAACGCCTAGTAATACACCTGACTAGTAAGAATCTTCAAACCCATGGATTTATATGTCTCCGTAAGAGAATGAAGCGTGTGTACAGCGGCATGAACGCAGCAGAGAAAATCCGATAAATCCCATTATCAAAATGAATTACACAAACAAAACCCAAGGACAGTGAAATAGAGAGCAATTCTTAAATAATTCATTCAGGGCTTGTGATGCAACCTGGATTTACCACATCTACACCCAGAGCTGAGTGAGACATAAGGTTGGGCACTTCGGGCTGATAGCATTGGTGAGGTTCGATGAGCAAATGCAGACCCTTTGAAGTCATACTGCATGGTACCCATTCCATGGTTCCCACCTCTCCAGATTTAAGGGATTCTTCCTTCAGCTAAAACATGCATGGGAAACCCACAGTATGGTGCACCGTGTGACCGACAAACGTTTTCAAATGCATCTCAGTTTTCGTCCCCTTTTACTCGGGTTCACCATTCCAGACCCTTTACGAACACTCTCCCCACTTGGAGAGTCAGTGCCTTTAACCTCCTGTTGGGCACAGTTTGCAATTTCTGCGCAAGATGAAAAGGAATAGGGAGAACCAATGAGAGACTAGCTCTAGGTGTCTGCACGGGCAAATTTAACGCTCATTTCCCACCAGGAAGAGGAATTAACCAAAGGCTCAGCATGCCGTGCCGGAACAAGATTAGGGCCTGAAGCAATCCTGTGGGTTTGCCGCCAGCTCACAAGATAGCGAGTTGAAGAAAGGAGCTCAGGGGCACTGTAACTCACAAACCTGCAGAGTTATAAATGACAGCTATCGTCCAAAAATATATTGAAGAAAGGCTGCGAAGACGACTTGTAATCGGGACAGATTTGCAGGAAAACGATTTCAGGGGGTAGACGGGAATTGCATTTAAAGCATAGGAAAAGAGGCAGAACGTCGAAAATGATGCTCTTGGCCAAAAAGGGCGTATGCGTTATTTCCTGAATATATTCAGGAAAAAACGCATACGCCCTTTTTGGCCAACCAAGCAAGCATGTTAAAGAAATCTGCACTACAATGAAGTCTCACTGCCCCCCGGTCAAAAGGGCCATCTGAAAAAAGTGTAAAATCCAGAAAGGCAGCACAGGCCATGGAGAACAGGGAGCCTTGTTATGCTGATGTGCGGGATGTAAATTGCCAACAGCCACTCTGGAGAAGTGTACGGTGTTTCCCGGAACATCTAAAAAACAAAGCTACGGAGCCTACGGCACTTCCACTTATGGTCCTATAGCTTAGGGAAATTAAAATCAAAAACACACAGCCACCCAAAAGTTTCAGACGGCTCTGTTTACAAGAACCTCGTCTACGGTACAAGTTAAATATCCCAGAAAGTGAAAAATGGATAAAGAAGTTGCGGTACATACGTACAATGGAATATCACTCAGCAATGAAATCTATGTCATCAGGCCCGTCGCGGCATAATGAGTGGATTCAGGTACGATGATTCTAAGTGAAATAAGTCACACAGAAAATGAAACATCATAAGATATCACTAATACACGCAATGTAAACTTGGCTACACATGAACTGAATTACAAAACAGAACAGGGTCTCAAATTTAGAAAACCAACTTATGCTTGCTTAAGGGGAAAGGTGAGTTTGGGTGCTGCATAAAACCAGAGATAGAAATTAGCACAGATACCTTTCCATAAGCCAAATATGTAATAGTCAAGACCTACCCCTTGCTCAACGAAATGGACTAAACACCCCATATTCAATGGCTAGGAATACACCTGACTAGTAAGAATCTTCAAACCCATGGATTTATATGTCTCCGTAAGAGAATGAAGCGTGTGTACAGCGGCATGAATGCAGCAGAGAAAATCCGATAAATCCCATTATCAAAATGAATTACACAAACAAAACCCAAGGACAGTGAAATAGAGAGCAATTCTTAAATAATTCACTCAGGGCTTGTGATGCAACCTGGATTTACCACATCTACACCCAGAGCTGAGTGAGACATAAGGTTGGGCACTTCGGGCTGATAGCATTGGTGAGGTTCGATGAGCAAATGCAGACCCTTTGAAGTCATACAGCATGGTACCCATTCCATGGGTCCCAACTCTCCAAGTTTAAGGGATTCTTCCTTCAGCTAAAACATGCATGGGAAACCCACAGTATGGTGCACCGTGTGACCGACAAACCTTTTCAAATGCATCTCAGTTTTCGTCCCCTTTTACTTGGGTTCACCATTCCAGACCCTTTACTAACACTCTCACCACTTGGAGAGTAGGTGCCTTTAACCTCCTGTTGGGCACAGTTTGCAATTTCTGCGCAAGATGAACAGGAATAGGGAGAACCAATGAGAGACTAGCTGTAGGTGTCTGCACGGGCAAATTTAATGCTCATTTCGCACCAGGAAGAGGAATTAACCAAAGGCTCAACATGCCGTGCCTGAAACAGATTAGGGCCTGACAATCGTGCGGGTTTGCAGCCAGCTCACAAGATAGCGAGTTGAAGAAAGGAGCTCAGGGGCACTGTAACTCACAAACCTGCAGAGTAATAAATGACAGCTATCGTCCAAAAATATATTGAAGGAGGTCTGCAAAGACGACTTGTAAGCGGGACAGATTTGCAGGAAAACGATTTCAGGGGGTAGACGGGAATTGCATTTAAAGCATAGGAAAAGAGGCAGAATGTCAACAATGATGCTCTTGGCCAAAAAGGGCGTATGCGTTTTTTCCTGAATATATTCAGGAAAAAACGCATACGCCCTTTTTGGCCAACCAAGCAAGCATGTAAAAGAAATCTGCACTACAATGAAGTCTCATTGCTCCCCGGGCAAAAGGGCCATATGAAAAAAGTGTAAAGTCCAGAAAGGCAGCACAGGCAATGGAGAACAGGGAGCCTTGTTATGCTGATGGGCGGGATGTAAATTGCCAACAGCCACTCTGGAGAAGTGTATGGTGTTTCCCGGAACATCGAAAAAACAAAGCTACGGAGCCTACGGCACTTCCACTTATGGTCCTATAGCTTAGGGAAATTAAAATCAAAAACACACAGCCACCCCAAAGTGTCGGAAGGCTCTGTTTACAAGAACCTCGTCTACGGTACAAGTTAAATATCCCAGAATGTGAAAAATGGATAAAGAAGTTGTGGTACGTACGTACAATGGAATATCACTCAGCAATGAAATCTATGTCATCAGGCCCGTCGCGGCGTAATGAGTGGATTCAGGTACGATGATTCTAAGTGAAATAAGTCACACAGAAAATGAAACATCATAAGATATCACTAATACACGGAATGTAAACTTGGCTACACATGAACTGAATTGCAAAACAGATCAGGGTCTCAAATTTAGAAAACCAACTTATGCTTGCTTAAGGGGAAAGGTGAGTTGGGGTGCTGCATAAAACCAGAGATAGAAATTAGCACAGATACCTTTCCATAAGCCAAATATGTAATAGTCAAGACCTACCCCTTGCTCAACAAAATGGACTAAACACCCCATATTCAACGCCTAGGAAAACACCTGAGTAGTAAGAATCTTCAAACCCATGGATTTATATGTCTCCGTAAGAGAATGAAGCGTGTGTACAGCGGCATGAATGCAGCAGAGAAAATCCGATAAATCCCATTATCAAAATGAATTACACAAACAAAACCCAAGGACAGTGAAATAGAGAGCAATTCTTAAATAATTCATTCAGGGCTTGTGATGCAACCTGGATTTACCACATCTACACCCAGAGCTGAGTGAGACATAAGGTTGGGCACTTCGGGCTGATAGCATTGGTGAGGTTCGATGAGCAGATGCAGACCCTTTGAAGTCATACAGCATGGTACCCATTCCATGGGTCCCAACTCTCCAAGTTTAAGGGATTCTTCCTTCAGCTAAAACATGCATGGGAAACCCAAAGTATGGTGCACCGTGTGACTGGCAAACGTTTTCAAATGCATCTCAGTTTTCGTCCCCTTTTACTCTGGTTCACCATTCCAGACCCTTTACGAACACTCTCCCCACTTGGAGAGTCAGTGCCTTTAACCTCCTGTCAGGCACAGTTTGCAATTTCTGCGCAAGATGAAAAGGAATAGGGAGAACCAATGAGAGACTAGCTCTAGGTGTCTGCACGGGCAAATTTCACGCTCATTTCCCACCAGGAAGAGGAATTAACCAAAGGCTCAGCATGCCGTGCCGGAACCAGATTAGGGCCTGAGGCAATCCTGTGGGTTTGCGGCCAGCTCACAAGATAGCGAGTTGAAGAAATGAGCTCAGGGGCACTGTAACTCACAAACCTGCAGAGTTATAAATGACAGCTATCGTCCAAAAATATATTGAAGGAAGGCTGCGAAGACGACTTGAAAGTGGGGCAGAATTGCAGGAAAACGATTTCAGGGGGTAGACGGGAATTGCATTTAAAGCATAGGAAAAGAGGCAGAACGTCGACAATGATGCTCTTGGCCAAAAAGGGCGTATGCGTTTTTTCCTGAATATATTCAGGAAAAAACGCATACGCCCTTTTTGGCCAACCAAGCAAGCATGTTAAAGAAATCTGCACTACAATGAAGTCTCACTGCCCCCCGGTCAAAAGGGCCATCTGAAAAAAGTGTAAAATCCAGAAAGGCAGCACAGGCCATGGAGAACAGCGAGCCTTGTTATGCTGATGGGCGGGATGTAAATTGCCAACAGCCACTCTGGAGAAGTGTATGGTGTTTCCCGGAACATCTAAAAAACAAAGCAACGGAGCCTACGGCACTTTCCCTTATGGTCCTATAGCTTAGGAAAATTAAAATCAAAAACACACAGCCACCCAAAAGTCTCGGGCGGCTCTGTTCACAAGAACCTCGTCTACGGTACAAGTTAAATATCCCAGAATGTGAAAAATGGATAAAGAAGTTGTGGTACGTACGTACAGTGGAATATCACACAGCAATGAAATCTATGTCATCAGGCCCGTCGCGGCATAATGAGTGGATTCAGGTACCATGATTCTAAGTGAAATAAATCACACAGAAAATGAAACATCATAAGATATCACTAATACACGGAATGTAAACTTGGCTACACATGAACTGAATTACAAAACAGAACAGGGTCTCAAATTTAGAAAACCAACTTATGCTTGCTTAAGGGGAAAGGTGAGTTGGGGTGCTGCATAAAACCAGAGATAGAAATTAGCACAGATACCTTTCCATAAGCCAAATATGTAATAGTCAAGACCTACCCCTTGCTCAACGAAATGGACTAAACACCCCATATTCAACGCCTAGGAATACACCTGACTAGTAAGAATCTTCAAACCCATGGATTTATATGTCTCCGTAAGAGAATGAAGCGTGTGTACAGCGGCATGAATGCAGCAGAGAAAATCCGATAAATCCCATTATCAAAATGAATTACACAAACAAAACCCAAGGACAGTGTAATAGAGAGCAATTCTTAAATAATTCATTCAGGGCTTGTGATGCAACCTGGATTTACCACATCTACACCCAGAGCTGAGTGAGACATAAGGTTGGGCACTTCGGGCTGATAGCATTGGTGAGGTTCGATGAGCAAATGCAGACCCTTTGAAGTCATACAGCATGGTACCCATTCCATGGGTCCCAACTCTCCAAGTTTAAGGGATTCTTCCTTCAGCTAAAACATGCATGGGAAACCCACAGTATGGTGCACCGTGTTACTGGCAATCGTTTTCAAATGCATCTCAGTTTTCGTCCCCTTTTACTCGGGTTCACCATTCCAGACCCTTTACGAACACTCTCCCCACTTGAAGAGTCAGTGCCCTTAACCTCCTGTTGGGCACAGTTTGCAATTTCTGCGCAAGATGAAAAGGAATAGGGAGAACCAATGAGAGACTAGCTCTAGGTGTCTGCACGGGCAAATTTAACGCTCATTTCCCATCAGGAAGAGGAATTAACCAAAGGCTCAGCATGCCGTGCCGGAACCAGATTAGGGCCTGAGGCAATCCTGTGGGTTTGCGGCCAGCTCACAAGATAGCGAGTTGAAGAAATGAGCTCAGGGGCACTGTAACTCACAAACCTGCAGAGTTATAAATGACAGCTATCGTCCAAAAATATATTGAAGGAAGGCTGCGAAGACGACTTGTAAGCGGGACAGATTTGCAGGAAAACGATTTCAGGGGGTAGACTGGAATTGCATTTAAAGCATAGGAAAAGAGGCAGAACGTCGACAATGATGCTCTTGGCCAAAAAGGGCGTATGCGTTTTTTCCTGAATATATTCAGGAAAAAACGCATACGCCCTTTTTGGCCAACCAAGCAAGCATGTTCAAGAAATCTTCACTACAATGAAGTCTCACTGCCCCCCGGTAAAAAGGGCCATCTGAAAAAAGTGTAAAATCCAGAAAGGCAGCACAGGCCATGGAGAACAGGGAGCCTTGTTATGCTGATGGGTGGGATGTGAATTGCCATCAGCCACTCTGGAGAAGTGTATGGTGTTTCCCGGAACACCGAAAAAACAAAGCTACGGAGCCTAAGGCACTTCCACTTATGGTCCTATACCTTAGGGAAATTAAAATCAAAAACACACAGCCACCCCAAAGTGTCGGACGGCTCTCTTTAAAAGAACCTCGTCTACGGTACAAGTTAAATATCCCAGAATGTGAAAAATGGATAAAGAAGTTGTGGTACGTACGGACAATTGAATATCACTCAGCAATGAAATCTATGTCATCAGGCCCGTCGCGGCATAATGAGTGGATTCAGGTACGATGATTCTAAGTGAAATAAGTCACACAGAAAATGAAACATCATAAGATATCACTACTACACGGAATGTAAACTTGGCTACACATGAACTGAATTACAAAACAGAACAGGGTCTCAAATTTAGAAAACCAACTTATGCTTGCTTAAGGGGAAAGGTGAGTTGGGGTGCTGCATAAAACCAGAGATAGAAATTAGCACAGATACCTTTCCATAAGCCAAATATGTAATAGTCAAGACCTACCCCTTGCTCAACGAAATGGACTAAACACCCCATATTCAACGCCTAGGAATACACCTGACTAGTAAGAATCTTCAAACCCATGGATTTATATGTCTCCGTAAGAGAATGAAGCGTGTGTACAGCGGCATGAATGCAGCAGAGAAAATCCGATAAATCCCATTATCAAAACGAATTACACAAACAAAACCCAAGGACAGTGAAATAGAGAGCAATTCTTAAATAATTCATTCAGGGCTTGTGATGCAACCTGGATTTACCGCATCTACACCCAGAGCTGAGTGAGACATAAGGTTGGACACTTAGGGCTGATAGCATTGGTGAGTTTCGATGAGCAAATGAAGACCATTTGAAGTCATACTGCATGGTACCCATTCCATGGGTCCCAACTCTCCAGGTTTAAACGATTCTTCCTTCAGCTAAAACATACATGGGAATCCCACAGTATGGTGCACCGTGTGACCGGGCAACGTTTTCAAATGCTTCTAAGTTTTCGTCCCCTTTTATTCGGGTTCACTATTCCAGACCCTTTACTAACACGCTCCCCACTTGGAGAGTCAGTGCATTTAACCTCCTGTTTGGCACAGTTTGCAATTTCTGCGCAAGATGAACAGGAATAGGGAGAACCAATGAGAGACTAGCTGTAGGTGTCTGCACGGGCAAATTTAACGCTCATTTCCCACCAGGAAGAGGAATTAACCAAAGGCTCAGCATGCCGTGCCGCAACAAGATTTAGGCCTGAAGAAATCCTGCGGGTTTGCGGCCAGCTCAAAAGAAAGCGATTTGAAGAAAGGAGCTCAGGGGCACTGTAACTCACAAACCTGCAGAGTTATAAATGACAGCTATCGTCCAAAAATATATTGAAGCAAGGCTGAGAAGATGACGTGTAAGCGGGACAGATTTGCAGGAAAACGATTTCAGAGGGTAGACGGGAATTGCATTTAAAGCATAGGAAAAGAGGCAGAACGTCGACAATGATGCTCTTGGCCAAAAAGGGCGTATGCGTTTTTTCCTGAATATATTCAGGAAAAAACGCATACGCCCTTTTTGGCCAACCAAGCAAGCATGTTAAAGAAATCTGCACTACAATGATGTCTCACTGCCCCCCGGTCAAAAGGGCCATCTGAAAAAAGTGTAAAATCCAGAAAGGCAGCACAGGCCATGGAGAACAGGGAGCCTTGTTATGCTGATGGGCGGGATGTAAATTGCCAACAGCCACTGTGGAGAAGTGTATGGTGTTTCCCGGAACACCGAAAAAACAAAGCTACGGAGCCTAAGGCACTTCCACTTATGGTCTTATACCTTAGGGAAATTAAAATCAAAAACACACAGCCACCCCAAAGTGTCGGACGGCTCTGTTTACAAGAACCTCGTCTACGGTACAAGTTAAATATCCCAGAATGTGAAAAATGGATAAAGAAGTTGTGGTACGTACGTACAATGGAATATCACTCAGCAATGAAATCTATGTCATCAGGCCCGTCGCGGCATAATGAGTGGATTCAGGTACGATGATTCTAAGTGAAATAAGTCACACAGAAAATGAAACATCATAAGATATCACTAATACACGGAATGTGAACTTGGCTACACATGAACTGAATTACAAAACAGAACAGGGTCTCAAATTTAGAAAACCAACTTATGCTTGCTTAAGGGGAAAGTTGAGTTGGGGTGCTGCATAAAACCAGAGATAGAAATTAGCACAGATACCTTTCCATAAGCCAAATATGTAATAGTCAAGACCTACCCCTTGCTCAACGAAATGGACTAAACACCCCATATTCAACGCCTAGGAATACACCTGACTAGTAAGAATCTTCAAACCCATGGATTTATATGTCTCCGTAAGAGAATGAAGCGTGTGTACAGCGGCATGAATGCAGCAGAGAAAATCCGATAAATCCCATTATCAAAATGAATTACACAAACAAAACGCAAGGACAGTGAAATAGAGAGCAATTCTTAAATAATTCATTCAGGGCTTGTGATGCAACCTGGATTTACCACATGTACACCCAGAGCTGAGTGAGACATAAGGTTGGGCACTTCGGGCTGATAGCATTGGTGAGGTTCGATGAGCAAATGCAGACCCTTTGAAGTCATACAGCATGGTACCCATTCCATGGGTCCCAACTCTCCAAGTTTAAGGGATTCTTCCTTCAGCTAAAACATGCATGGGAAACCCACAGTATGGTGCACCGTGTGACTGGCAAACGTTTTCAAATGCATCTCAGTTTTCGTCCCCTTTTACTCGGGTTCACCATTCCAGACCCTTTACGAACACTCTCCCCACTTGGAGAGTCAGTGCCTTTAACCTCCTGTTGGGCACAGTTTGCAATTTCTGCGCAAGATGAAAAGGAATAGGGAGAACCAATGAGAGACTAGCTCTAGGTGTCTGCACGGGCAAATTTAACGCTCATTTCCCACCAGGAAGAGGAATTAACCAAAGGCTCAGCATGCCGTGCCGGAACAAGATTAGGGCCTGAAGCAATCCTGTGGGTTTGCCGCCAGCTCACAAGATAGCGAGTTGAAGAAAGGAGCTCAGGGGCACTGTAACTCACAAACCTGCAGAGTTATAAATGACAGCTATCGTCCAAAAATATATTGAAGGTAGACTGCGAAGACGACTTGAAAGTGGGGCAGAATTGCAGGAAAATGATTTCAGGGGGTAGACGGGAATTGCATTTAAAGCATAAGAAAAGAGGCAGAACGTCGACAATGATGCTCTTGGCCAAAAAGGGCGTATGCGTTTTTTCCTGAATATATTCAGGAAAAAACGCATACGCCCTTTTTGGCCAACCAAGCAAGCATGTTAAGAAATCTGCACTACAATGAAGTCTCACTGTCCCCCGGTCAAAAGGGCCATCTGAAAAAAGTGTAAAATCCAGAAAGGCAGCAAAGGCCATGGAGAACAGGGAGCCTTGTTATGCTGATGGGCGGGATGTAAATTGCCAACAGCCACTCTGGAGAAGTGTACGGTGTTTCCCGGAACATCTAAAAAACAAAGCTACGGAGCCTACGGCACTTCCACTTATGGTCCTATAGCTTAGGGAAATTAAAATCAAAAACACACAGCCACCCAAAAGTTTCAGACGGCTCTGTTTACAAGAACCTCGTCTACGGTACAAGTTAAATATCCCAGAAAGTGAAAAATGGATAAAGAAGTTGCGGTACATACGTACAATGGAATATCACTCAGCAATGAAATCTATGTCATCAGGCCCGTCGCGGCATAATGAGTGGATTCAGGTACGATGATTCTAAGTGAAATAAGTCACACAGAAAATGAAACATCATAAGATATCACTAATACACGCAATGTAAACTTGGCTACACATGAACTGAATTACAAAACAGAACAGGGTCTCAAATTTAGAAAACCAACTTATGCTTGCTTAAGGGGAAAGGTGAGTTTGGGTGTTGCATAAAACCAGAGATAGAAATTAGCACAGATACCTTTCCATAAGCCAAATATGTAATAGTCAAGACCTACCCCTTGCTCAACGAAATGGACTAAACACCCCATATTCAATGCCTAGGAATACACCTGACTAGTAAGAATCTTCAAACCCATGGATTTATATGTCTCCGTAAGAGAATGAAGCGTGTGTACAGCGGCATGAATGCAGCAGAGAAAATCCGATAAATCCCATTATCAAAATGAATTACACAAACAAAACCCAAGGACAGTGAAATAGAGAGCAATTCTTAAATAATTCACTCAGGGCTTGTGATGCAACCTGGATTTACCACATCTACACCCAGAGCTGAGTGAGACATAAGGTTGGGCACTTCGGGCTGATAGCATTGGTGAGGTTCGATGAGCAAATGCAGACCCTTTGAAGTCATACAGCATGGTACCCATTCCATGGGTCCCAACTCTCCAAGTTTAAGGGATTCTTCCTTCAGCTAAAACATGCATGGGAAACCCACAGTATGGTGCACCGTGTGACCGACAAACCTTTTCAAATGCATCTCAGTTTTCGTCCCCTTTTACTTGGGTTCACCATTCCAGACCCTTTACTAACACTCTCACCACTTGGAGAGTAGGTGCCTTTAACCTCCTGTTGGGCACAGTTTGCAATTTCTGCGCAAGATGAACAGGAATAGGGAGAACCAATGAGAGACTAGCTGTAGGTGTCTGCACGGGCAAATTTAATGCTCATTTCGCACCAGGAAGAGGAATTAACCAAAGGCTCAAAATGCCGTGCCTGAAACAGATTAGGGCCTGACAATCGTGCGGGTTTGCAGCCAGCTCACAAGATAGCGAGTTGAAGAAAGGAGCTCAGGGGCACTGTAACTCACAAACCTGCAGAGTAATAAATGACAGCTATCGTCCAAAAATATATTGAAGGAGGTCTGCAAAGACGACTTGTAAGCGGGACAGATTTGCAGGAAAACGATTTCAGGGGGTAGACGGGAATTGCATTTAAAGCATAGGAAAAGAGGCAGAACGTCAACAATGATGCTCTTGGCCAAAAAGGGCGTATGCGTTTTTTCCTGAATATATTCAGGAAAAAACGCATACGCCCTTTTTGGCCAACCAAGCAAGCATGTAAAAGAAATCTGCACTACAATGAAGTCTCATTGCTCCCCGGGCAAAAGGGCCATATGAAAAAAGTGTAAAGTCCAGAAAGGCAGCACAGGCAATGGAGAACAGGGAGCCTTGTTATGCTGATGGGCGGGATGTAAATTGCCAACAGCCACTCTGGAGAAGTGTATGGTGTTTCCCGGAACATCGAAAAAACAAAGCTACGGAGCCTACGGCACTTCCACTTATGGTCCTATAGCTTAGGGAAATTAAAATCAAAAACACACAGCCACCCCAAAGTGTCGGAAGGCTCTGTTTACAAGAACCTCGTCTACGGTACAAGTTAAATATCCCAGAATGTGAAAAATGGATAAAGAAGTTGTGGTACGTACGTACAATGGAATATCACTCAGCAATGAAATCTATGTCATCAGGCCCATCGCGGCGTAATGAGTGGATTCAGGTACGATGATTCTAAGTGAAATAAGTCACACAGAAAATGAAACATCATAAGATATCACTAATACACGGAATGTAAACTTGGCTACACATGAACTGAATTGCAAAACAGAACAGGGTCTCAAATTCAGAAAACCAACTTATGCTTGCTTAAGGGGAAAGGTGAGTTGGGGTGCTGCATAAAACCAGAGATAGAAATTAGCACAGATACCTTTCCATAAGCCAAATATGTAATAGTCAAGACCTACCCCTTGCTCAACGAAATGGACTAAACACCCCATATTCAACGCCTAGGAAAACACCTGAGTAGTAAGAATCTTCAAACCCATGGATTTATATGTCTCCGTAAGAGAATGAAGCGTGTGTACAGCGGCATGAATGCAGCAGAGAAAATCCGATAAATCCCATTATCAAAATGAATTACACAAACAAAACCCAAGGACAGTGAAATAGAGAGCAATTCTTAAATAATTCATTCAGGGCTTGTGATGCAACCTGGATTTACCACATCTACACCCAGAGCTGAGTGAGACATAAGGTTGGGCACTTCGGGCTGATAGCATTGGTGAGGTTCGATGAGCAAATGCAGACCCTTTGATGTCATACAGCATGGTACCCATTCCATGGGTCCCAACTCTCCAAGTTTAAGGGATTCTTCCTTCAGCTAAAACATGCATGGGAAACCCAAAGTATGGTGCACCGTGTGACTGGCAAACGTTTTCAAATGCATCTCAGTTTTCGTCCCCTTTTACTCGGGTTCACCATTCCAGACCCTTTACGAACACTCTCCCCACTTGGAGAGTCAGTGCCTTTAACCTCCTGTTGGGCACAGTTTGCAATTTCTGCGCAAGATGAAAAGGAATAGGGAGAACGAATGAGAGACAAGCTCTAGGTGTCTGCAAGGGCAAATTTCACGCTCATTTCCCACCAGGAAGAGGAATTAACCAAAGGCTCAGCATGCCGTGCCGGAACCAGATTAGGGCCTGAGGCAATCCTGTGGGTTTGCGGCCAGCTCACAAGATAGCGAGTTGAAGAAATGAGCTCAGGGGCACTGTAACTCACAAACCTGCAGAGTTATAAATGACAGCTATCGTCCAAAATTATATTGAAGGAAGTCTGCGAAGACGACTTGAAAGTGGGGCAGAATTGCAGGAAAACGATTTCAGGGGGTAGACGGGAATTGCATTTAAAGCATAGGAAAAGAGGCAGAACGTCGACAATGATGCTCTTGGCCAAAAAGGGCGTATGCGTTTTTTCCTGAATATATTCAGGAAAAAACGCATACGCCCTTTTTGGCCAACCAAGCAAGCATGTTAAAGAAATCTGCACTACAATGAAGTCTCACTGCCCCCCGGTCAAAAGGGCCATCTGAAAAAAGTGTAAAATCCAGAAAGGCAGCACAGGCCATGGAGAACAGCGAGCCTTGTTATGCTGATGGGCGGGATGTAAATTGCCAACAGCCACTCTGGAGAAGTGTATGGTGTTTCCCGGAACATCTAAAAAACAAAGCAACGGAGCCTACGGCACTTTCCCTTATGGTCCTATAGCTTAGGAATATTAAAATCAAAAACACACAGCCACCCAAAAGTCTCGGGCGGCTCTGTTCACAAGAACCTCGTCTACGGTACAAGTTAAATATCCCAGAATGTGAAAAATGGATAAAGAAGTTGTGGTACGTACGTACAGTGGAATATCACACAGCAATGAAATCTATGTCATCAGGCCCGTCGCGGCATAATGAGTGGATTCAGGTACGATGATTCTAAGTGAAATAAATCACACAGAAAATGAAACATCATAAGATATCACTAATACACGGAATGTAAACTTGGCTACACATGAACTGAATTACAAAACAGAACAGGGTCTCAAATTTAGAAAACCAACTTATGCTTGCTTAAGGGGAAAGGTGAGTTGGGGTGCTGCATAAAACCAGAGATAGAAATTAGCACAGATACCTTTCCATAAGCCAAATATGTAATAGTCAAGACCTACCCCTTGCTCAACGAAATGGACTAAACACCCAATATTCAACGCCTAGGAATACACCTGACTAGTAAGAACCTTCAAACCCATGGATTTGTATGTCTCCGTAAGAGAATGAAGCGTGTGTACAGCGGCATGAATGCAGAAGAGAAAATCCGATAAATCCCATTACCAAAATGAATTACACAAACAAAACCCAAGGACAGTGAAATAGAGAGCAATTCTTAAATAATTCATTCAGGGCTTGTGATGCAACCTGGATTTACCACATGTACACCCAGAGCTGAGTGAGACATAAGGTTGGGCACTTCGGGCTGATAGCATTGGTGAGGTTCGATGAGCAAATGCAGACCCTTTGAAGTCATACAGCATGGTACCCATTCCATGGGTCCCAACTCTCCAAGTTTAAGGGATTCTTCCTTCAGCTAAAACATGCATGGGAAACCCACAGTATGGTGCACCGTGTGACTGGCAAACGTTTTCAAATGCATCTCAGTTTTCGTCCCCTTTTACTCGGGTTCACCATTCCAGACCCTTTACGAACACTCTCCCCACTTGGAGAGTCAGTGCCTTTAACCTCCTGTTGGGCACAGTTTGCAATTTCTGCGCAAGATGAAAAGGAATAGGGAGAACCAATGAGAGACTAGCTCTAGGTGTCTGCACGGGCAAATTTAACGCTCATTTCCCACCAGGAAGAGGAATTAACCAAAGGCTCAGCATGCCGTGCCGGAACCAGATTAGGGCCTGAGTCAATCCTGTGGGTTTGCGGCCAGCTCACAAGATAGCGAGTTGAAGAAATAAGCTCAGGGGCACTGTAACTCACAAACCTGCAGAGTTATAAATGACAGCTATCGTCCAAAAATATATTGAAGGTAGACTGCGAAGACGACTTGAAAGTGGGGCAGAATTGCAGGAAAATGATTTCAGGGGGTAGACGGGAATTGCATTTAAAGCATAAGAAAAGAGGCAGAACGTCGACAATGATGCTCTTGGCCAAAAAGGGCGTATGCGTTTTTTCCTGAATATATTCAGGAAAAAACGCATACGCCCTTTTTGGCCAACCAAGCAAGCATGTTAAGAAATCTGCACTACAATGAAGTCTCACTGTCCCCCGGTCAAAAGGGCCATCTGAAAAAAGTGTAAAATCCAGAAAGGCAGCAAAGGCCATGGAGAACAGGGAGCCTTGTTATGCTGATGGGCGGGATGTAAATTGCCAACAGCCACTCTGGAGAAGTGTACGGTGTTTCCCGGAACATCTAAAAAACAAAGCTACGGAGCCTACGGCACTTCCACTTATGGTCCTATAGCTTAGGGAAATTAAAATCAAAAACACACAGCCACCCAAAAGTTTCAGACGGCTCTGTTTACAAGAACCTCGTCTACGGTACAAGTTAAATATCCCAGAAAGTGAAAAATGGATAAAGAAGTTGCGGTACATACGTACAATGGAATATCACTCAGCAATGAAATCTATGTCATCAGGCCCGTCGCGGCATAATGAGTGGATTCAGGTACGATGATTCTAAGTGAAATAAGTCACACAGAAAATGAAACATCATAAGATATCACTAATACACGCAATGTAAACTTGGCTACACATGAACTGAATTACAAAACAGAACAGGGTCTCAAATTTAGAAAACCAACTTATGCTTGCTTAAGGGGAAAGGTGAGTTTGGGTGTTGCATAAAACCAGAGATAGAAATTAGCACAGATACCTTTCCATAAGCCAAATATGTAATAGTCAAGACCTACCCCTTGCTCAACGAAATGGACTAAACACCCCATATTCAATGCCTAGGAATACACCTGACTAGTAAGAATCTTCAAACCCATGGATTTATATGTCTCCGTAAGAGAATGAAGCGTGTGTACAGCGGCATGAATGCAGCAGAGAAAATCCGATAAATCCCATTATCAAAATGAATTACACAAACAAAACCCAAGGACAGTGAAATAGAGAGCAATTCTTAAATAATTCACTCAGGGCTTGTGATGCAACCTGGA
Source organism: Delphinapterus leucas (assembly GCF_059928025.1). Classification (NCBI taxonomy): domain Eukaryota; kingdom Metazoa; phylum Chordata; class Mammalia; order Artiodactyla; family Monodontidae; genus Delphinapterus; species Delphinapterus leucas. Next base: position 13,275,413 of record NW_028322236.1, on the reverse strand, counting down.
TTTACCACATCTACACCCAGAGCTGAGTGAGACATAAGGTTGGGCACTTCGGGCTGATAGCATTGGTGAGGTTCGATGAGCAAATGCAGACCCTTTGAAGTCATACAGCATGGTACCCATTCCATGGGTCCCAACTCTCCAAGTTTAAGGGATTCTTCCTTCAGCTAAAACATGCATGGGAAACCCACAGTATGGTGCACCGTGTGACCGACAAACCTTTTCAAATGCATCTCAGTTTTCGTCCCCTTTTACTTGGGTTCACCATTCCAGACCCTTTACTAACACTCTCACCACTTGGAGAGTAGGTGCCTTTAACCTCCTGTTGGGCACAGTTTGCAATTTCTGCGCAAGATGAACAGGAATAGGGAGAACCAATGAGAGACTAGCTGTAGGTGTCTGCACGGGCAAATTTAATGCTCATTTCGCACCAGGAAGAGGAATTAACCAAAGGCTCAAAATGCCGTGCCTGAAACAGATTAGGGCCTGACAATCGTGCGGGTTTGCAGCCAGCTCACAAGATAGCGAGTTGAAGAAAGGAGCTCAGGGGCACTGTAACTCACAAACCTGCAGAGTAATAAATGACAGCTATCGTCCAAAAATATATTGAAGGAGGTCTGCAAAGACGACTTGTAAGCGGGACAGATTTGCAGGAAAACGATTTCAGGGGGTAGACGGGAATTGCATTTAAAGCATAGGAAAAGAGGCAGAACGTCAACAATGATGCTCTTGGCCAAAAAGGGCGTATGCGTTTTTTCCTGAATATATTCAGGAAAAAACGCATACGCCCTTTTTGGCCAACCAAGCAAGCATGTAAAAGAAATCTGCACTACAATGAAGTCTCATTGCTCCCCGGGCAAAAGGGCCATATGAAAAAAGTGTAAAGTCCAGAAAGGCAGCACAGGCAATGGAGAACAGGGAGCCTTGTTATGCTGATGGGCGGGATGTAAATTGCCAACAGCCACTCTGGAGAAGTGTATGGTGTTTCCCGGAACATCGAAAAAACAAAGCTACGGAGCCTACGGCACTTCCACTTATGGTCCTATAGCTTAGGGAAATTAAAATCAAAAACACACAGCCACCCCAAAGTGTCGGAAGGCTCTGTTTACAAGAACCTCGTCTACGGTACAAGTTAAATATCCCAGAATGTGAAAAATGGATAAAGAAGTTGTGGTACGTACGTACAATGGAATATCACTCAGCAATGAAATCTATGTCATCAGGCCCATCGCGGCGTAATGAGTGGATTCAGGTACGATGATTCTAAGTGAAATAAGTCACACAGAAAATGAAACATCATAAGATATCACTAATACACGGAATGTAAACTTGGCTACACATGAACTGAATTGCAAAACAGAACAGGGTCTCAAATTCAGAAAACCAACTTATGCTTGCTTAAGGGGAAAGGTGAGTTGGGGTGCTGCATAAAACCAGAGATAGAAATTAGCACAGATACCTTTCCATAAGCCAAATATGTAATAGTCAAGACCTACCCCTTGCTCAACGAAATGGACTAAACACCCCATATTCAACGCCTAGGAAAACACCTGAGTAGTAAGAATCTTCAAACCCATGGATTTATATGTCTCCGTAAGAGAATGAAGCGTGTGTACAGCGGCATGAATGCAGCAGAGAAAATCCGATAAATCCCATTATCAAAATGAATTACACAAACAAAACCCAAGGACAGTGAAATAGAGAGCAATTCTTAAATAATTCATTCAGGGCTTGTGATGCAACCTGGATTTACCACATCTACACCCAGAGCTGAGTGAGACATAAGGTTGGGCACTTCGGGCTGATAGCATTGGTGAGGTTCGATGAGCAAATGCAGACCCTTTGATGTCATACAGCATGGTACCCATTCCATGGGTCCCAACTCTCCAAGTTTAAGGGATTCTTCCTTCAGCTAAAACATGCATGGGAAACCCAAAGTATGGTGCACCGTGTGACTGGCAAACGTTTTCAAATGCATCTCAGTTTTCGTCCCCTTTTACTCGGGTTCACCATTCCAGACCCTTTACGAACACTCTCCCCACTTGGAGAGTCAGTGCCTTTAACCTCCTGTTGGGCACAGTTTGCAATTTCTGCGCAAGATGAAAAGGAATAGGGAGAACGAATGAGAGACAAGCTCTAGGTGTCTGCAAGGGCAAATTTAACGCTCATTTCCCACCAGGAAGAGGAATTAACCAAAGGCTCAGCATGCCGTGCCGGAACCAGATTAGGGCCTGAGGCAATCCTGTGGGTTTGCGGCCAGCTCACAAGATAGCGAGTTGAAGAAATGAGCTCAGGGGCACTGTAACTCACAAACCTGCAGAGTTATAAATGACAGCTATCGTCCAAAATTATATTGAAGGAAGGCTGCGAAGACGACTTGAAAGTGGGGCAGAATTGCAGGAAAACGATTTCAGGGGGTAGACGGGAATTGCATTTAAAGCATAGGAAAAGAGGCAGAACGTCGACAATGATGCTCTTGGCCAAAAAGGGCGTATGCGTTTTTTCCTGAATATATTCAGGAAAAAACGCATACGCCCTTTTTGGCCAACCAAGCAAGCATGTTAAAGAAATCTGCACTACAATGAAGTCTCACTGCCCCCCGGTCAAAAGGGCCATCTGAAAAAAGTGTAAAATCCAGAAAGGCAGCACAGGCCATGGAGAACAGCGAGCCTTGTTATGCTGATGGGCGGGATGTAAATTGCCAACAGCCACTCTGGAGAAGTGTATGGTGTTTCCCGGAACATCTAAAAAACAAAGCAACGGAGCCTACGGCACTTTCCCTTATGGTCCTATAGCTTAGGAATATTAAAATCAAAAACACACAGCCACCCAAAAGTCTCGGGCGGCTCTGTTCACAAGAACCTCGTCTACGGTACAAGTTAAATATCCCAGAATGTGAAAAATGGATAAAGAAGTTGTGGTACGTACGTACAGTGGAATATCACACAGCAATGAAATCTATGTCATCAGGCCCGTCGCGGCATAATGAGTGGATTCAGGTACGATGATTCTAAGTGAAATAAATCACACAGAAAATGAAACATCATAAGATATCACTAATACACGGAATGTAAACTTGGCTACACATGAACTGAATTACAAAACAGAACAGGGTCTCAAATTTAGAAAACCAACTTATGCTTGCTTAAGGGGAAAGGTGAGTTGGGGTGCTGCATAAAACCAGAGATAGAAATTAGCACAGATACCTTTCCATAAGCCAAATATGTAATAGTCAAGACCTACCCCTTGCTCAACGAAATGGACTAAACACCCAATATTCAACGCCTAGGAATACACCTGACTAGTAAGAACCTTCAAACCCATGGATTTGTATGTCTCCGTAAGAGAATGAAGCGTGTGTACAGTGGCATGAATGCAGAAGAGAAAATCCGATAAATCCCATTATCAAAATGAATTACACAAACAAAACCCAAGGACAGTGAAATAGAGAGCAATTCTTAAATAATTCATTCAGGGCTTGTGATGCAACCTGGATTTACCGCATCTACACCCAGATCTGAGTGAGACATAAGGTTGGACACTTCGGGCTGATAGCATTGGTGAGTTTCGATGAGCAAATGAAGACCATTTGAAGTCATACTGCATGGTACCCATTCCATGGGTCCCAACTCTCCAGGTTTAAACGATTCTTCCTTCAGCTAAAACATACATGGGAATCCCACAGTATGGTGCACCGTGTGACCGGGCAACGTTTTCAAATGCTTCTAAGTTTTCGTCCCCTTTTATTCGGGTTCACTATTCCAGACCCTTTACTAACACGCTCCCCACTTGGAGAGTCAGTGCATTTAACCTCCTGTTTGGCACAGTTTGCAATTTCTGCGCAAGATGAACAGGAATAGGGAGAACCAATGAGAGACTAGCTGTAGGTGTCTGCACGGGCAAATTTAACGCTCATTTCCCACCAGGAAGAGGAATTAACCAAAGGTTCAGCATGCCGTGCCGCAACAAGATTTAGGCCTGAAGAAATCCTGCGGGTTTGCCGCCAGCTCAAAAGAAAGCGATTTGAAGAAAGGAGCTCAGGGGCACTGTAATTCACAAACCTGCAGAGTTATAAATGACAGCTATCGTCCAAAAATATATTGAAGGAAGGCTGTGAAGAGGACATGAAAGCGGGGCAGAATTGCAGGAAAACGATTTCAGGGGGTAGACTGGAATTGCATTTAAAGCATAGGAAAAGAGGCAGAACGACGACAATGATGCACTTGGCCAAAAAGGGCATATGCGTTTTTTCCTGAATATATTCAGGAAAAAACGCATACGCCCTTTTTGGCCAACCAAGCAAGCATGTTAAAGAAATCTGCACTACAATGAAGTCTCACTGCCCCCCGGTCAAAAGGGCCATCTGAAAAAAGTGTAAAATCCAGAAAGGCAGCACAGGCCATGGAGAACAGGGAGCCTTGTTATGCTGATGGGCGGGATGTAAATTGCCAACAGCCACTCTGGAGAAGTGTATGGTGTTTCCCGGAACACCGAAAAAACAAAGCTACGGAGCCTACGGCACTTCCACTTATGGTCCTATAGCTTAGGGAAATTAAAATCAAAAACACACAGCCACCCCAATGTTTCAGACGGCTCTGTTTACAAGAACCTCGTCTACGGTACAAGTTAAATATCCCAGAATGTGAAAAATGGATAAAGAAGTTGTGGTACGTACGTACAATGGAATATCACTCAGCAATGAAATCTATGTCATCAGGCCCGTCGCGGCATAATGAGTGGATTCAGGTACGATGATTCTAAGTGAAATAAGTCACACAGAAAATGAAACATCATAAGATATCACTAATACACGCAATGTAAACTTGGCTACACATGAACTGAATTACAAAACAGAACAGGGTCTCAAATTTAGAAAACCAACTTATGCTTGCTTAAGGGGAAAGGTGAGTTGGTGTGCTGCATAAAACCAGAGATAGAAATTAGCACAGATACCTTTCCATAAGCCAAATATGTAATAGTCAAGACCTACCCCTTGCTCAACGAAATGGACTAAACACCCCATATTCAACGCCTAGGAATACACCTGACTAGTAAGAATCTTCAAACCCATGGATTTATATGTCTCCGTAAGAGAATGAAGCGTGTGTACAGCGGCATGAATGCAGCAGAGAAAATCCGATAAATCCCATTATCAAAATGAATTACACAAACAAAACCCAAGGACAGTGAAATAGAGAGCAATTCTTAAATAATTCATTCAGGGCTTGTGATGCAACCTGGATTTACCACATCTACACCCAGAGCTGAGTGAGACATAAGGTTGGGCACTTCGGGCTGATAGCATTGGTGAGGTTCGATGAGCAAATGCAGACCCTTTGAAGTCATACAGCATGGTACCCATTCCATGGGTCCCAACTCTCCAAGTTTAAGGGATTCTTCCTTCAGCTAAAACATGCATGGGAAACCCACAGTATGGTGCAACGTGTGACTGGCAAACGTTTTCAAATGCATCTCAGTTTTCGTCCCCTTTTACTCGGGTTCACCATTCCAGACCCTTTACGAACACTCTCCCCACTTGGAGAGTCAGTGCCTTTAACCTCCTGTTGGGCACAGTTTGCAATTTCTGCGCAAGATGAAAAGGAATAGGGAGAACGAATGAGAGACTAGCTCTAGGTGTCTGCACGGGCAAATTTAACGCTCATTTCCCACCAGGAAGAGGAATTAACCAAAGGCTCAGCATGCCGTGCCGGAACCAGATTAGGGCCTGAGGCAATCCTGTGGGTTTCCGGCCAGCTCACAAGATAGCGAGTTGAAGAAATGAGCTCAGGGGCACTGTAACTCACAAACCTGCAGAGTTATAAATGACAGCTATCGTCCAAAAATATATTGAAGGAAGGCTGCGAAGACGACTTGTAAGTGGGGCAGAATCGCAGGAAAACGATTTCAGGGGGTAGACGGGAATTGCATTTAAAGCATAGGAAAAGAGGCAGAACGTCGACAATGATGCTCTTGGCCAAAAAGGGCGTATGCGTTTTCTCCTGAATATATTCAGGACAAAACGCATACGCCCTTTTTGGCCAACCAAGCAAGCATGTTAAAGAAATCTGCACTACAATGAAGTCTCACTGCCCCCCGGTCAAAAGGGCCATCTGAAAAAAGTGTAAAATCCAGAAAGGCAGCACAGGCCATGGAGAACAGGGAGCCTTGTTATGCTGATGGGCGGGATGTAAATTGCCAACAGCCACCCTGGAGAAGTGTATGGTGTTTCCCGGAACACCGAAAAAACAAAGCTACGGAGCCTACGGCACTTCCACTTATGGTCCTATAGCTTAGGGAAATTAAAATCAAAAACACACAGCCACCCCAAAGTGTCGGACGGCTCTGTTTACAAGAACCTCGTCTACGGTACAAGTTAAATATCCCAGAATGTGAAAAATGGATAAAGAAGTTGTGGTACGTACGTACAATGGAATATCACTCAGCAATGAAATCTATGTCATCAGGCCCGTCGCGGCATAATGAGTGGATTCAGGTACGATGATTCTAAGTGAAATAAGTCACACAGAAAATGAAACATCATAAGATATCACTACTACACGGAATGTAAACTTGGCTACACATGAACTGAATTACAAAACAGAACAGGGTCTCAAATTTAGAAAACCAACTTATGCTTGCTTAAGGGGAAAGGTGAGTTGGGGTGCTGCATAAAACCAGAGATAGAAATTAGCACAGATACCTTTCCATAAGCCAAATATGTAATAGTCAAGACCTACCCCTTGCTCAACGAAATGGACTAAACACCCCATATTCAACGCCTAGGAATACACCTGACTAGTAAGAATCTTCAAACCCATGGATTTATATGTCTCCGTAAGAGAATGAAGCGTGTGTACAGCGGCATGAATGCAGCAGAGAAAATCCGATAAATCCCATTATCAAAATGAATTACACAAACAAAACCCAAGGACAGTGAAATAGAGAGCAATTCTTAAATAATTCATTCAGGGCTTGTGATGCAACCTGGATTTACCACATCTACACCCAGAGCTGAGTGAGACATAATGTTGGGCACTTCGGGCTGATAGCATTGGTGAGGTTCGATGAGCAAATGCAGACCCTTTGAAGTCATACAGCATGGTACCCATTCCATGGGTCCCAACTCTCCAAGTTTAAGGGATTCTTCCTTCAGCTAAAACATGCATGGGAAACCCACAGTATGGTGCACCGTGTGACTGGCAAACGTTTTCAAATGCATCTCAGTTTTCGTCCCCTTTTACTCGGGTTCACCATTCCAGACCCTTTACGAACACTCTCCCCACTTGGAGAGTCAGTGCCTTTAACCTCCTGTTGGGCACAGTTTGCAATTTCTGCGCAAGATGAAAAGGAATAGGGAGAACGAATGAGAGACTAGCTCTAGGTGTCTGCACGGGCAAATTTAGTGCTCATTTCCCACCAGGAGGAGGAATTAACCAAAGGCTCAGCATGCCGTGCCTGAACCAGATTAGGGCCTGACAATCGTGCGGGTTTGCAGCCAGCTCACAAGATAGCGAGTTGAAGAAAGGAGCTCAGGGGCACTGTAACTCACAAACCTGCAGAGTAATAAATGACAGCTATCGTCCAAAAATATATTGAAGGATGTCTGCAAAGACGACTTGTAAGCGGGACAGATTTGCAGGAAAACGATTTCAGGGGGTAGACGGCAATTGCATTTAAAGCATAGGAAAACAGGCAGAAAGTCAACAATGATGCTCTTGGCCAAAAAGGGCGTATGCGTTTTTTCCTGAATATATTCAGGAAAAAACGCATACGCCCTTTTTGGCCAACCAAGCAGCATGTTAAAGAAATCTGCACTACAATGAAGTCTCACTGCCCCCCGGTCAAAAGGGCCATCTGAAAAAAGTGTAAAATCCAGAAAGGCAGCACAGGACATGGAGAACAGGGAGCCTTGTTATGCTGATGGGCGGGATGTAAATTGCCAACAGCCACCCTGGAGAAGTGTATGGTGTTTCCCGGAACACCGGAAAAACAAAGCTACGGAGCCTACGGCACTTCCACTTATGGTCCTATAGCTTAGGGAAATTAAAATCAAAAACACACAGCCACCCCAATGTGTCGGACGGCTCTGTTTACAAGAACCTCGTCTACGGTACAAGTTAAATATCCCAGAATGTGAAAAATGGATAAAGAAGTTGTGGTACGTACGTACAATGGAATATCACTCAGCAATGAAATCTAAGTCATCAGGCCCGTCGCGGCATAATGAGTGGATTCAGGTACGATGATTCTAAGTGAAATAAGTCACTCAGAAAATGAAACATCATAAGATATCACTAATACACGCAATGTAAACTTGGCTACACATGAACTGAATTACAAAACAGAACAGGGTCTCAAATTTAGAAAACCAACTTATGCTTGCTTAAGGGGAAAGGTGAGTTTGGGTGTTGCATAAAACCAGAGATAGAAATTAGCACAGATACCTTTCCATAAGCCAAATATGTAATAGTCAAGACCTACCCCTTGCTCAACGAAATGGACTAAACAAACCATATTCAACGCCTAGGAATACACCTGACTGGTAAGAATCTTCAAACCCATGGATTTATATGTCTCCGTTAGGGAATGAAGCGTGTGTACAGCAACATGAATGCAGCAGAGAAAATCCGATAAATCCCATTATCAAAATGAATTACAAAAACCAAACACAAGGACAGTGAAATAGAGAGCAATTCTTAAACAATTCATTCAGGCTTGTGATGCAACCTGGATTTACCACATCTACACCCAGAGCTGAGTGTGACATAAGGTTGGGCACTTCGGGCTGATAGCACTGGTGAGGTTCAATGAGCAAATGCAGACCCTTTGAAGACATACTGCATGGTACCCATTCCATGGGTCCCAAATCTCCAGTTATAAGGGATTCTTCCTTCAGCTCAAAACATGCATGGGAAACCCACAGTATGGTGGACCGTGTGACCGGCAAACTTTTTCAAATGCATCTCAGTTTTCCTCCCCTTTTACACAGGTTCACCATTCCAGACCCTTTACTCACACTCTCCCCACTTGGAGAGTCAGTGCCTTTAACCTCCTGTTGGGCACAGTTTGCAATTTCTGCGCAAGATGAACAGGAATAGGGAGAACCAATGAGAGACTAGCTGTAGGTGTCTGTACGGGCAAATTTAACGCTCATTTCCCACCAGGAAGAGGAATTAACCAAAGGTTCAGCATGCCCTGCTGGAACCAGATAAGGGCCTGAAGCAATCCTGCGGGTTTGCGGCCAGCTCACAAGTTAGCGAGATGAAGAAAGGAGCTCAGGGGCACTGTAACTCACAAACCTGCAGAGTTATAAATGACAGCTATCGTCCAAAAATATATTGAAGTATGTCTGCGAAGAGGACTTAGAATTTGGGCAGAAATTCAGGAAAACGATTTCAGGGGGTAGACTGGAATTGCACTTAAAGCCTAGGAAAAGACGGAGAACAGCGACAATGATGCACTTGGCCAAAAAGGGCGTATGCGTTTTTTCCTGAATATAATCAGGAAAAAACGCATATGCCCTTTTTGGCCAACCAAGCAAGCGTGTAAAGAAATCTGCACTAAAATGAAGTCTCTCTGCCCCCCGGTCAAAAGGGCCATCTGAAAAAAGTGTAAAATCCAGAAAGGCAGGACAGGCCATGGAGAAGAGGGAGCATTGTTATCCTGATGGTCGGCATGTGAATTGCCAACAGCCACTCTGGAGAAGTGTATGGTATTTCCTGAAACACATAAGAAACAAAGCAACACAGCCTATGGCACTTCCACTTATGGTCCTATAGTTTAGGGAAATTAAAATCAAAACCACACAGGCACCCCAAAGTTTGGATCGGCTCTGTTTACAAGAACCTCGTCTACGGTACAAGTTAAATATCCCAGAGGGCGAAAAATGGATAAAGAAGTTGTGGTTCTTACGTACAATGGAATATCACTCAGCAATGAAATCTATGTCATCAGGCCCGTAGCGGCATAATGAGTGGATTCAGGTACGATGATTCTACGTGCAATAGGTCACACAGAAAAAGAAACATCATAAGATATCACTAATACACGGAATGTAAACTTGGCTACACATGAAATGAATTACAAAACAGAACAGTGTCTCAAATTTAGAAAACCAACTTATGCTTGCTTTTTGGGAAAGGTGAGTTCGGGTGCTGCATAAAAACAGAGATTGAAATTCGCACTGATACCGTTCCATAAGCCAAATATGTAATAGACAAGACCTACTGCTTGCTCAACGAAATGGGCTCAACACCCCATATTCAACGCCTAGGAATATACCTGCCTAGCAAGAGTCTTAAAACCCATGGATTTATATGTGTCCATAAGAGAATCCAGCGTGTGTTCAGTGGCCTAAAGGCAACAGTGAAAATCCGATAAATCACATTATCAAAATAAATTTCAAAAACAAAACACAATGACAGTGAAATAGAGAGCAATTCTTAAATAATTCACTCAGGGCTTCTGATGCAACCTGGATTTACCACATGTACACCCAGTGCTGGGGAGACATAAGGCCGGACACTTCGCCCTGATAGTATTGTTGAGGTTCGGTGAGCAATTGCAGACCCTTTGAAGTCATACTGCATGGTACCCATTCCAAGGGTCCCAACTCTCCAGGTTTAAGGGATTCTTCCTTCCGCTACATCATGTATGGGAAACCCAGAGTATGGTCCACCATGTGATTGGGAAACGTTTTCAAATGCATCTCAGTTTTCGTCCCTTTATACTCGGGTTCACCATTCCAGATGCTTAACTAACACTCTCCCCACTTGGAGAGTCAGTGCCTTTAACCTCCTGTTTGTCACAGTTTGCAATTTCTGCGCAAGATGAACAGGAATAGGGAGAACCAATGAGAGACTAGCTGTAGGTGTCTGCACGGGCAATTTAATGCTCATTTCTCACCAGGAAGTGGAATTAACCAAAGGCTCAGAATGCCGTGCCGGAACCAGATTAGGGCCTGAAGCAATACTGCGGGTGTGCAGGCAGCTCACAAGATAGCGAGTTGAACAAAGGAGCTCAGGGGCACTGTAATTCACAAACCTGCAGAGTTATAAATGACAGCTATCGTCCAAAAATATATTGAAGGAAGGCTGCGAAGAGGACTTGAAAGCGGGGCAGAATTCCAGGAAAACGATTTCAGGAGGTAGACGGGAAATGCACTGAAAGCATAGGAGAAGAGGCAGAACCTCGACAATGATGCACTTGTTCAAAAAGTGCATATGCGTTTTTTCCAAGGCCCTCCTTAAAGAGAGTAGGGGGCTCCCAGCATGCTTCAGTGGCCAACAGAGGGCCCACATCGCCAAGGTGACGTGAGCCAGCCAGGCAGGAGTGACCTCACATCAGAGGGCCCACCTCACAGAAGGGTAAGGGACCCAGCCATTATCAGACTCTCACCAGAGGGCCCACATCAGCAAGGGGCTGGGAACCAGGCAGGAGTGTCTTCACACCCGTGGGGCCACATCATCGCAAGTTGAGGTACCCAGCACATGTGGCCTCAAACCAGAGGACCCACATCTCCATGGGTCTCGGAGTGAGGCAGGCAGGATGAACCTCAAAACACGTGGCCCATTGTATAAAAAAGGTGAGGAATCCAGCAGTTGGAACATCCCAGCAGGCGGCCCAGAGCACCGAGGCTATGGGATCCAGGCAATGATGAACTCACAACAGAGGGCCCTCATCATGAAACTGTGAGCAACCTAGCCATTGTGACCTCAGAGCACAAGGCCCACATCCCCATGGGGAAGCGAACCAAGCAGGAGTGTCATCGCACCAGTGGGCACACATCAGAAAATGTGGGGAGCCCAGCAGTTAGGGCCTGATGCCAGAGGGCCCTCATCACCGAGGAGAGGAGGCTACCAGCAGGCTCCAACTGCTACAAGAGGGCCAACGTCGCCAATGCGGGGTGTGCCAGCCAGGCAGGAGTGACCTCAGAGCAGAGGGCCAACCTCAAAAAAGTGTGAGGAACCCAAAGAGGATTAGACTCTCACCAGAGGGCCCACATCACCAAGAGGATCAGAACCAGGCAGGACTGTCTTCACACCAGGGTGACCACATCATAGAAAGGTGAGGAACCCAGCACATGTGGCCTAAACCAGAAGACCCACATCTCCAAGGGGCTCGGAGTGAGGCATGCAGGAGTAGCCTCACAACACAGGGCCCATAGAATAAAAAAGCTGAGGAATCCTGCAGTGGGAACCTCCCAGCAGGCGGCCCAGAGCACCGAGTCTATGCGATCCAGGCTGCAGTGAACTCACAGCAGAGGGCCCATATCATGAAACTGTGAGCAACCCAGCCATTGGGACCTCACAGCAGAAGGCCCACATCCCCATGGGGTTGGGAACATGGCAAGAGTGTCCTCGCACCACTTAGCACGTATCAGAAAAAGTGGGTACCCAGCAGTTACAGCCTGACGCTAGAGAGCCCTCATCACCGAGGGGAGGTGGCTCCCAGCAGGCTCCAACAGCCACAAGAGGGCCGATGTCGCCAAGGCGGGGTGTGCCAGCCAGTCAGTAGTGACCTCACAGCAGAGGGCCCACCTCACAGAAGGGTGAGGAACCCAGCCAGGATCAGACTCTCACCAGAGGGCCCACATCACCAAGGGGATAGAAACCAGGCAGGAGTGTCCTCACACCAGCGGGGCCACATCATCGAAAGGTGAGGGACCCAGCACACGTGGCCTCAAACCAGAGGACACACATCACCAAGGGGCTGGGAGTGAGTCAGGCAGGAGGAGTCTCCAAACAGAGGGCCCATAGAAGAGAAAAGGTGAGGAATCCCGCAGTTGGAACCTCCCCGCAGGCGGCCAGGAGCAGCGAGGCTATGGGATCCAGGCCGGAGTGAACTCACACCAGAGGGCCCTCATCATGAAACTGAGCCACCCACCGTTGGGACCTCAGAGCAGAAGGCCCATATTCCCATGGGGTTGGAAACCTGGCAGGAGTGTACTCACACCACAGGGCGCACATCAGAAAATTTTGGGAGCCCAGGAGTTAGAGCCTGACGCCAGAGGGCCCTCATTACCGAGGGGAGGAGACTCCCAGCAGGCACCAACTCCCACCTGAGGGCCCACGTCGCCAAGGTGACGTGTGCCAGTCAGGCAGGAGTGACCTCACAGCAGAGGGCCTACCTCACAGAAGGGTGAGGAAACCAGCCAGGATAAGACTCTCACCAGAGAGCCCACATCACCAAGGGGACCGGAACAAGGCAGGAGTGTCCTCACACCAGTGTGGCCACATTATAGAAAGGTGACGAACCCAGCACATGTGGCCTAAACCAGAGGACCCACATTTCCAAGGTGCTCCGAGTGAGGCAGGCAGGAGTAGCCTAACAACACAGGGCCCACAGAATAAAAAATGTGAGGAATCCAGCAGTTGGAACCCCCCAGCAGGTGGCCCAGAGTACGGAGTCTATGGGATCCAGGCCACAGTGAACTCACAGCAGAGGGCTCACATCATGACACTGTGAGCAACCCAGCTGGTGGGACCTCAGAGCAGAAGGCCCACATCCCCATGGGGATGGGAACGTGGCAGGAGTGTACTCGCACGACAGGGCACATATCAGAAAATTTTGGGAGCCCATGAGTTAGGGCCTGACGCCAGAGGGCCCTCATTACCGAGGGGAGGAGACTCCCAGCAGGCACCAACTCCCAACTGAGGACCCACATCGCCAAGGTGATGTGTGCCAGCCAGGCAGGAGTGACCTCACAGCAGAGGGCCCACCTCCCAGAAGGGTGAGGAATCCAGCCAGGATCAGACTCTCACCAGAGGGCCCCCATCACCAAGGGGATGGGAACCAGGCAGGAGTGTCCTCACACCAGTGGGGCCACATCAATAAAGGTGAGGAAACCGGCACATGTGGCCTCAAACCAGAGGACCCACATCACAAAGGGGCTGGGAGTGAGTCAGGAAGGAGGAGCATGAAAACCCAGGACCCAAAGAATAAAAATGGTAAGGAATCCAGCAGTAGGAACCTCCCAGCAGGCGGCTCAGAGCACAGAGTCTATGGGATCTAGGCCTGAGTGAACTAACACCAGAGAGCCAACATCCTGAAACTGTGAACAACACAGGTGTTGGGACCATAGAGCAGAAGGCACATGGGGATGGGAACCTGGCAGGAGTGCCCTCACACCACTTAGCACGTATCAGAAAATGAGGGTAACCAGCAGTTAGGGCCTGATGCCAGAGGGTCTCATCACTGAGGGGAGGAGGCTCCCAGCGGGCTCCAACTGCCACCAGAGGGCCGACGTCGCCAAGGCGGGGTGTGTCAGCCAGGCAGGAGTGACCTCAGAGAAGAGGGCCCACCTCACAGAAGTGTGAGGAGCCCAACCAGGATCAGACTCTCACTGGAGGGCTCACATCACCAAGGGGATGGGAACCAGGCAGGAGTGTCCGCACACCAGTGGGGCCACATCTGCGAAAGGTGAGGAACCCAGCACATGTGGCCTCAAACCAGAGGACACACATCACCAAGGGGCTGGGAGTGAGGCAGGTGTCTGGAGGGGCACATTTAACTCTAATTTCCCACCAGGAAGAGGAATTAACCAAAGGCTCAGAGTGCCGTGCGGGACCCTGATTACGGCCTGAAGCAAACCTGCGGTTCTGTGGCCAGCTTTCAAGGAAACGAGTTAAGAAAGGAAATCACAGGCACTGTAATTCACAAACCTGCAGAGTTATAAATGACAGCTATTGGCAAAAATATATTGAAGTAAGTCTGCACAGAGGACTTGAAAACGAGGCAGAATTGCAGGAATCATATTTCAGGAGGTAGATTGGAATTGCATTTAAAGCATGTGAAAAGCGGCAGATCTTTGACAGTGATGCACTTGGACAAAAAGTGCGTATACATTTTTTCCTGAATATATTCAGGAAAAAACGCATATGCCCTTTGTGGCCAACCAAGAATTCGAGCAATGGAAATCCGCACTACAATGAACTCTCATTTCCCATTCGTCAAAAGAGCCATCTGAAAAAAGTGTAAAACCCAGAAACACAGGACAGGCCATGGAGAACAGGGAGCCTTGTTATGCTGATGGACGGATTGTAAATTGCCAACAGACACTCTGGTGATGTTTATAGTGTATGCTGAAACATCTAAAAAACAAAGCTACAGAGCCTAGGGCACTTCCACTTTTGGCCCTATAGCTTAGGAAAATTAAAATCAACAAGACACAGCCAACACAATATCCAGGGCTGCTGTGTTTACAAGAACCTTGAGTCCAGTACAAATTAAATATCCCAGAAAGAAAAAAATGGATAAAGGAGTTGTCCTACTTACGTACAACGGAATATCACTCAGCAATGAAATCAATGTCATCAGGCCTGTAGCAGCAAATTGAGTGGATTTAAGTATGATGATTCTAAGAGAAATATGTCACACAGAGAAACATAATTATCATAAGATATCACAAATAGAGGGAGTGTAAACTTGGCTACACATAAACTGAATTACAAAACCGAGCAGAGTCTCACATTTAGATAAAAACGTATGCTTGCTTAACGGGAAAGTTGAGTTGGGGTGCTGTATAAAACCAGAGATTGAAATGAGCACACATACCGTTCCATAAGCCAAATATGTAATAGACAAGACCTACTCTTTGCTCAACGAAATAGACTAATCCATGGTGTATCACCTCACACCTGTTAGAATGGGCATCATCAGAAAATCTACAAACAACAAATGCTGGAAAGGGTGCGGAGATAAGGAACCCTCTTCCACTATTGTTGGGAATGTAAATTGATGCAGTCACTGTGGAGAACATTATGGAGTTTCTTATAAAACTAAGAATAGAATTACCATATAATACAGCAATCCCACTACTGGGCATATACCCAGACAAAACCATAAAACGAAAAGAGACATTCACCGCAATGTTCATTGCATCACTATTTACAATATCCAGGTAATGGAAGCAACCTAAATGCCCACAGACAGACGAATGCATAAAGATGAGGTACATATATAAAATGGAATATTTCTAAGCCATAAAAAGGAATGAAATTGGGTCATTTGTAGAGACGTTGATGGATCTAGAGACTGTCATACAGAGTGAAGTAAGTCAGAAAGAGAAAAACAAATCCTGTATATAAATGCATATATGTGGAACCTAGAAAAGTTGTACAGATGAAGCGTTTTGCAAGGCAGAAATAGAGCAACAGATGTAGACAACAAACGTATGGACACCAAGGGGGGAAAGCTGTTAGGGGGGTGGTGGTGGGAGGAGTTGAGAGATTGGGATTGGCATGTATACATTTCTATGTATAAAATAGGTAACCAAAAAGAACCTGCTGTATAAAAAAATAAAATAAAATTCAAAATTACAAAAAGTAAAACAGAAAAAATATTCTTCCCTTCACATACATGTATTTATATGAATAAATTATTTCCATGCTTATATCTGTAAATACAAAAAAGAGGAATAAAATCTACCTTGAACCAAAAACGAAAAAAAGAAAAAAAAACAGAACCCACCAGTTACACAGAGGAAAACCGTATCAGGGCCCTTGCTCCAGTTGTAAACAATTCTGAAGTTGGTCAGTGGTGGGGAATCATCTCCCATTCAGCCAGCATGCCCCACGCAACAAGCGTCCTCATTGCAAAGCTGGGGGCCCGTGCTGAGGCATCTGTGAGTAAACGTGGGCCGAGCCCCAGGCCAGCTGCTGCTGAAATGTTCCCACCCTTCCCAGGTAAAACACCTGAATATGTACAAGGACTTGAAAGCCTAGAGGAAGGGCCATGGAGCCACATGAGCGACAGCATGCCAGCCGACTTGGTGCCTGCAGGCCAGACAGGATGGTCCTGGCCCTGGGTGCTCTTCTGGAAGCTTTCCATTTCCCTGCCTGAGATACCCCTCCTGTCCCGGCCCCCACTGCTTTCTTCCTTACTCACCTCTGCCCAGGGAGAAATTCCAGCGGCAGGTATGGGTGGCACATCCTCTTCTTTAGCAGGTGGCATCTTGGCAACTGCTGCAGAAAGTCCAGCAGAGCCCCACTCACACTGGGCAACCCACAAAGCCGTGGCCTCTCACTCCCTCCCACCAGTCCAGCCCCGAGACTGCTGACAGGGCAGAAAATGGCGTCAGGCACAGCTGCAGGTGCTCTTGCTGCCTGGAGCGGTGTTTATATTGATCTCAACCCAGGCACACCTGGGGAGGTCTGGCCGGCACGGTCGGGCTTCCCAGGCCAGCCAATAATCACCCCTCAGGGGCTCACAGTTGCAGAAACTGGAACTTGCTGAATCGGCCAGGTCCAAGGAACAGGTGTGGGCTCCTGAGAGTCAGGATAGACAAGGGGCTGCAGCTCTGGCTTGTTTTCTAATTATATTATCTGGCCCATGAGTGGGAGACAACTTCAAGAAAACCCTCTCCTAATGAGAGGAACCCAGGAGTCAGGGAGAGGAGGGGTGGGTGGTGGGTGGAGACAGAGGCCTGGTGCCCCGGGTGCAGTGGAAGTCTCTGGAAGACCAGGTGGAGGGAGGCCACACAGAGTGATGCCCAGGGTCACAGACCTGTCGGAGCTGCTGTTTGTTAGTTCAAGTCCTGCTCTGAGGTGCTCTGTGTCAGATCTGAGTGACAGGTGAGCTGGGAGTGCTCTGCAATGAGGGCGATGTGCATGGCTCCTGTGTGCCCAGCCCTGCCACGGTACCTGAAAGGGTTGCTCTGTATCCTGGGAGGGGCCTGACCACGAGAGCCCCGTGGGCTGGGGTGGGGGTGGGGTACCTGCCCAGGTGAGCTCCATATCCTGGGATTGGCCTGACCTCGAGAGCCCCATGGGCTGCTGGAGTCTTGGTAAAAGATGTCAGAACAGTCAGTGAAGCCACCGAGGATATACCTCCAGTAGTTCCTAAACCCTACACCCTGCTGGTCATTCTACTAACCACCAGGACATGGTATTCTGTATTAGTCTTCAATGAAGCCTTCTTTTGTATTCTATTAGTCCCAGAGTCACAAGAAATTTTGGCTTGTGAGTGGCAGGACTCAACATACAACTAAAACAATACTTCCGGGCCGTGTTGCCCCAAGGGTTCAAAAATTCCCACACCATCTTTGGGGAAAGCTCAGCTAAAGACCTAAAAGTTCTACCTCTGGAAAAGGAAACACTCCTTCAATATGCAGACGACATTCTGATCGCCAGCCCTACTAAGGAGACCTCTGAACTACCAAGCCAATAAAGGATACAAGTTGTCCAAGAAAAAGCTCAAATATCACAGACTATGGTGACCTGCGTGGGCTGCATTCTCACAGAAGGTCGGAGAAGCTCATCCCAGGAAAGGGAAGAAACAATTTACAGCCTTACCCATTTCTAAAACTAGAAGACAGCTTAGGGGTTCCTGGGGAGGCCAGGGTTTGCTGCTTCTGGATCCCTAACTACAGTCTACTAGCTGGGCCTCTATATGAAACACTGAAAGAAAAAGATGATGATCCTTTTGAATAGAATCCAGAAGTGGCCTTTCAAGAATGGAAAGAGCAGTCAATTCAGACCCTTGCCCTGGAACTCCCTAATTTAGCTAAACCCTTTGACCTTTACATTCCTAGTGAAATTTGAATGGCCATTGGAGTATTAGTGCAAAACCTGGGACCACTTGAAATGGAACAATGCAAGAATGCCATCCAGGTAGGATAAACTACGGTCACCAAGGGGCTTGGCCCACCGCCACATCTGGCCAAGATACTGGCAGTATCTGAAAACCTGGAAATCAGCAGCCCAAAAGGCCACCTCCCTCCTAAGGGAAAAGGACCCCACGTGGTGATCCTAACCCCCAACCATGCCCTGAAGTTGCAGGGTTTGCTCCGTGGGCACACTGACCTTGAGTGAGGAGGTCCTCCAACTCCAACCTCCAGAGAGATAACTGGGGCAAAGGGGCACCATAACGACTCGTGTGACCATCACTTGACCTGGAGTTTCTCTCATAAAACAACAAGAGTGTGTCCCAAAAGAGTAGACTACTGCTTGCAGGACTTACTGCACCCAGAGGGGAGGTAATAATCTTGGCAGGGGAACAGTATATCACGCTGTCACCATAGAAAAGCCTACAGACACTGTGATGATGGTGGCCAATAAGACCGGCTGGACTCCTGTTTACTTCAAAAGGCTGTTGACTCAGTGGCCATCATGGTCCTTCATCACCACTGACCCTGGACTGTCTGGGAGTTGAGCAGTCAGGGTCCTGACACCTGATGCTGTTTTTACGTTAATTCAGGGGCCTAACTGAAGAAAGCACAGACTACTGGTCAGAGCATCTAGGCTGGCAGAAACGGTCAGCCTAAGGTGGCCGAACAAATGTGGGGCGGGGTGAAACTGGACCTCACAGCGTCACTGCACATCTCCTTCCTGGACCCTTAAAGGTCATTAGAATCTATAACACTACCAATACTTGTGCTCAGGCGGAGGAGCAGGGAGGCAGGAGGCCTGCGGACAATCAACGTCACCTGGAGGCTGCTGGGGAGAAGTTCAGACCCTCTCCCACAGGTATGAGGGCTCCTAACTCAGCACTCAGCAGTTACAGATGAAGGGTCTGCACCCTCAGCACTCTAAGAATGAGGAAGGGGACAAAATGCAGAAGAGGGGTTTGTCCCAGGCAAAGCCCCTTAAAAATCCCTGGGAGATAAAAATAGAATCTGGGCAATAAAATAAAGTCTAACCTTTTTTATCCTTTGTGCTTTGTCTAATTTCACGTGCTCCTAGGGTCCCGCATACAGAGGTTCAACAGCCGGCACTTCAGACCAGATTTCCTAGTGCAGAATGGCTGGGTCGACACTTCAGCTCCTGGAGCACAGTGCAGACTCCGCGATATAGAGCCTGAGCTGCAGCCAACAGGGCCCTCGAGAGCTCCGCCCCCTCCCTCCCACTGACTCTGACAGGATCTCTACACAGCAGCCCAGCCCACAGCCCACGGGATAGCACATGCTCTCACCTCTGCATTCTCTGATCAAAATATAAAGTTTCCTTTGCTTCTGAACCAAACTCAGTCTCGATCTGTTGGCTCCAATGACACTGGGCAGGGGGACACTTGTTGGGGTCCACTCTGGAGGATCAGTAACAGAAATTGAGAACATTGTAACTTCAATGAACAGATGTGTGAGCCAAACTGTAATTAACATAGAACAGTGTATAAGGCTCGGGTAAAATAAGATGTTTCTAACACTTCCATTTGATATTTCCATCACTTTATTATAAGCAAGTTCAGTGAAAGGTTTGTCTTATTTGTCAGGTCAATACTAGAGAAACGAAGTGATTTCTTTCCAAGGATGTACATCTAATAATCTTGGTTAAAGCTTCAATCTTGTTTTAAATGCTTTTCCATTGAAAATGATACCTCTCTTTCAGCTCCCCCATTTCTGAGAAGTATAAAATCTTATAATTTATTATTACCAAAGGGGAAAGGTGGGAGGAGGGATAAATTAACAGTTTGGGATTAACACATACACACTGCTATGTATAAAATCGATCATCAACAAGGAAGTACTGTACAGCACAGGGAACTACACTCAATATTTTGCAATAACCTATAAGGGGAAATAATCTGAAAAAAGAATAGATATTTTTATTGACATCATCTATTAATGACAGTTAAAATGGAACCTAACGGAAGCCGGTGGTGAGTGCTTCTGACCCTGAAGACTTCAATCATCTAAAGTTTGGACTCTGCCTACTTCCCAAGGCCCTTAATGAACATATGTGTAGCCGTAGCTTAAAAAATTCCCCAGTTTGGGTTGTGGAGAGACAGTGATTTTGAAAAAGCCCTGGTGTTCTCCTCACATGAATGGGACACTTCCTACAGCTAAAATATGCCTGTCACACCCAGAAGATGGTATACCGTCTGATCGGGAAGAGTTTGGAAAAGGCATCTCATCTCCTCATCTCCTGGTGCTCGGGTTCACCCCTCCAGCGTCTTTACGAACAGTCTCCCCACTTGGAGATGTCAGCACTGTCAACATCCTGTTGCAT
This sequence comes from Delphinapterus leucas, assembly GCF_059928025.1. Lineage (NCBI taxonomy): Eukaryota > Metazoa > Chordata > Mammalia > Artiodactyla > Monodontidae > Delphinapterus > Delphinapterus leucas. The sequence goes on along the minus strand of NW_028322236.1, from coordinate 13,254,471 downwards.
ACAGTTTGGAATTTGTCCAGAGAATGAAGCAGAAGGAAGAGGAACAATGAGAGACAAGTCCTAGGTGTTCGGACAGGCACATGTCACTCTAATTTCCAATCAGGAAGACGAATTGACTAAAAGCTAGGGTTGCCCATGGAAACAGAATAGGGCTTGAGGAAATCCCGCTGCTTTGTGGCCAGTTCCCATAAACACAAGTTGAAAAATGGAACTCAGGGCCGCTAAAATTCACGAAACTGCAGAGTTGAAAATATCTCTCACTGAAAAATGTCTTGAGGAAAGTCAGAGAAAAGGACTTGTAAGCAACGGAGAATGGCAGGAAAGGGATTGGAAGAGGTAGAAAGGACTCGCCATTAAGCACAAGAAAAGGGGCTGAACATTGCCAACATTGCAGTTGGCCAAAAAGGGTGTATGCGTCTTTTTCTGTATATATTCAAGAAAAGGGCATACACTTTTTTAGCCAACCAAACAGGTGGGCACTGGAAATCAGTACTACAAAACATATCACTTCGCATCAGTCAGAAGAGCCTTCCTCATAAAGTGTAAACACCAGAAATGCAGGACAGGGCAAGGAGAAAAGGGAGCCCTGTGAGGCTTATAGTGGAAATGTATATTGCCAATGGTCACTCTTGAGAAGTGTATTGTGTTTACTAAAGCATCTAAAAAATGAGCTACAGAGCACAGGGCACTTGCACTCATGGACGTATATCTTGGGAAAGACAAAAATGGAGAGGGCACAGGCACCCCAATGTTTACCGCCTCTCTGTTTCAAAGATCCTCGACTAGGATATAATTTATATGTCTCTGGAGGGAAAAAATGGATAGAGGTGTGGCACTTATGTAGAGTGGAATATTACTCAGCCTGAAAATCAGTGAAATATGGCCAGTTGTAACAACCCCAGAGTAGTTACGTATGATCATTCAAAGTCACATAATTCAAAAAGAAAAAGACATACGATATTACTAATACATGGAATGTAAACGTGGCTACAAAGTACCTGAATTACAAAACAGAATGGGGTCTCAAATTTAGAAGACCAACTTATGTTTGCTTAAGGAAAAAGGAGAGTTGTGGAGCTGCATAAAACCAGAGATTGAAATTAGCACAGATACCGTTCGATAAGCCAAATATGTAATAGAAAAAACCTACTCCCTGGTCAACGAAATGGACTCAACACGCCATATTCAACACCTACGAATACACCTGACTAGTAAGAATCTTCAAACTCATGGATTTATATGTGTCCGTAAGAGAATCAAGCGTGAGTACAGCGGCATGAACACAGCAGTGAAAATGCGATAAATCCCATTATGAAAATAAATTACAAAAACAAAACACAATGAGAGTGAAATAGAGAGCAATTCTTAAATAATTCATTCAGGGCTTGTGATGCAACATGGATTTACCACATCTACACCCAGAGCTCAGTGAGACATAAGGTTGGGCACTTCGGGCTGATAGCATTGTTGAGGTTCGATGAGCAAATGCAGACCCTTTGAAGTCATACAGCATGGTACCCATTCCATGGGTCCCAACTCTCCAGGATTAAGGGATTCTTTCTTCAGCTAAAACAAGCATGGGAAACCCACAGTATGGTGCACCGTGTGACCAGGAAAGGTTTTCAAATGCATCTCAGTTTTCGTCCCCTTTTACTCGGGTTCACCATTCCAGAACGTTTACTAACACTCTCCCCACTTGGAGAGTCAGTGCCTTTAACCTCCTGTTTGGCACAGTTTGCAATTTCTGCGCAAAATGAACAGGAATAGGGAGAACCAATGAGAGACTAGCAGTAAGTGTCTGCACGGGCAAATTTAATGCTCATTTCCCACCAGGAAGAGGAATTAACCAAAGGATCAGCATGCCGTGCCGGAACCAGATTAGGGCCTGAATCAATCCTGCGGGTTTGCGCCCAGCTCACAAGTTGCGAGTTGAAGAAAGGAGCTCAGGGGCACTGTAACTCACAAACATGCAGAGTTATAAATGACAGCTATCGTCCAAAAATATATTGAAGGAAGGCTGCGAAGACGACTTGTAAGTGGGGCAGAATTGCAGGAAAACGATTTCAGGGGGTAGACGGGAATTGCATTTAAAGCATAGGAAAAGAGGCAGAACGTCGACAATGATGCTCTTGGGCAAAAAGGGTGTATGCGTTTTTTCCTGAATTTATTGAGGAAAAAAAGCATATGCGCTTTTTGGCCAACCAAGCAAGCATGTTAAAGAAATCTGCACTACAATGAAGTCTCACTGCCCCCCGGTCAAAAGGGACATGTGAAACAAGTGTAAAATCCACAAAGACAGGACAGGCCAAGGAGAACAGGGAGCCTTGTTATGCTGATGGTCGGGATGTAAATTGCCAACAGCCACTCTGGAGAAGTGTATGGTGTTTCCTGAAACCCCTGAAAAACAAAGCAACGGAGCCTACGGCACTTCCACTTATGGTCCTATAGCTTAGGGAAATTAAAATCAAAAACACACAGCCACCCCAAAGTGTCGGACGGCTCTGTTTACAAGAACCTCTTCTACGGTACAAGTTAAATATCCCAGAATGTGAAAAATGGATAAAGAAGTTGTGGTACGTACGTACAATGGAATATCACTCAGCAATGAAAGCTATGTCATCAGGCCCATCGCGGCATAATGAGTGGATTCAGGTACGATGATTCTAAGGGAAATAAGTCACACAGAAAATGAAACATCATAAGATATCACTAATACACGGAATGTAAACTTTGCTACACATGAACTGAATTACAAAACAGAACAGGGTTTCAAATTTAGAAAACCAACTTATGCTTGCTTAAGGGGAAAGGTGAGTTGGGGTGCTGCATAAAACCAGAGATAGAAATTAGCACAGATACCTTTCCATAAGCCAAATATGTAATAGCCCAGACCTACCCCTTGCTCAACGAAATGGACTAAACACCCCATATTCAACGCCTAGTAATACACCTGACTAGTAAGAATCTTCAAACCCATGGATTTATATGTCTCCGTAAGAGAATGAAGCGTGTGTACAGCGGCATGAACGCAGCAGAGAAAATCCGATAAATCCCATTATCAAAATGAATTACACAAACAAAACCCAAGGACAGTGAAATAGAGAGCAATTCTTAAATAATTCATTCAGGGCTTGTGATGCAACCTGGATTTACCACATCTACACCCAGAGCTGAGTGAGACATAAGGTTGGGCACTTCGGGCTGATAGCATTGGTGAGGTTCGATGAGCAAATGCAGACCCTTTGAAGTCATACAGCATGGTACCCATTCCATGGTTCCCACCTCTCCAGATTTAAGGGATTCTTCCTTCAGCTAAAACATGCATGGGAAACCCACAGTATGGTGCACCGTGTGACCGACAAACGTTTTCAAATGCATCTCAGTTTTCGTCCCCTTTTACTCGGGTTCACCATTCCAGACCCTTTACGAACACTCTCCCCACTTGGAGAGTCAGTGCCTTTAACCTCCTGTTGGGCACAGTTTGCAATTTCTGCGCAAGATGAAAAGGAATAGGGAGAACCAATGAGAGACTAGCTCTAGGTGTCTGCACGGGCAAATTTAACGCTCATTTCCCACCAGGAAGAGGAATTAACCAAAGGCTCAGCATGCCGTGCCGGAACAAGATTAGGGCCTGAAGCAATCCTGTGGGTTTGCCGCCAGCTCACAAGATAGCGAGTTGAAGAAAGGAGCTCAGGGGCACTGTAACTCACAAACCTGCAGAGTTATAAATGACAGCTATCGTCCAAAAATATATTGAAGGAAGGCTGCGAAGACGACTTGTAATCGGGACAGATTTGCAGGAAAACGATTTCAGGGGGTAGACGGGAATTGCATTTAAAGCATAGGAAAAGAGGCAGAACGTCGAAAATGATGCTCTTGGCCAAAAAGGGCGTATGCGTTATTTACTGAATATATTCAGGAAAAAACGCGTACGCCCTTTTTGGCCAACCAAGCAAGCATGTTAAAGAAATCTGCACTACAATGAAGTCTCACTGCCCCCCTGTCAAAAGGGCCATCTGAAAAAAGTGTAAAATCCAGAAAGGCAGCACAGGCCATGGAGAACAGGGAGCCTTGTTATGCTGATGGGCGGGATGTAAACTGCCAACAGCCACTCTGGAGAAGTGTACGGTGTTTCCCGGAACATCTAAAAAACAAAGCTACGGAGCCTACGGCACTTCCACTTATGGTCCTATAGCTTAGGGAAATTAAAATCAAAAACACACAGCCACCCAAAAGTTTCAGACGGCTCTGTTTACAAGAACCTCGTCTACGGTACAAGTTAAATATCCCAGAAAGTGAAAAATGGATAAAGAAGTTGCGGTACATACGTACAATGGAATATCACTCAGAAATGAAATCTATGTCATCAGGCCCGTCGCGGCATAATGAGTGGATTCAGGTACGATGATTCTAAGTGAAATAAGTCACACAGAAAATGAAACATCATAAGATATCACTAATACACGCAATGTAAACTTGGCTACACATGAACTGAATTACAAAACAGAACAGGGTCTCAAATTTAGAAAACCAACTTATGCTTGCTTAAGGGGAAAGGTGAGTTGGGGTGCTGCATAAAACCAGAGATAGAAATTAGCACAGATACCTTTCCATAAGCCAAATATGTAAAAGTCAAGACCTACCCCTTGCTCAACGAAATGGACTAAACACCCCATATTCAACACCTAGGAATACACCTGACTAGTAAGAATCTTCAAACCCATGGATTCATATGCCTCCGTAAGAGAATGAAGCGTGTGTACAGCGGCATGAATGCAGCAGAGAAAATCCGATAAATCCCATTGTCAAAATGAATTACAAAAACAAAACCCAAGGACAGTGAAATAGAGAGCAATTCTTAAATAATTCATTCAGGGCTTGTGATGCAACCTGGATTTACCACATATACACCCAGAGCTGAGTGAGACATAAGGTTGGACACTTCGGGCTGATAGTATTGGTGAGGTTCAATAAGCAAATGCAGCCCCTTTGAAGTCATACTGCATGGTAGCCATTCCATGGGTCCCAACTGCCAGGTTTAAGGGATTCTTCCTTCAGCTAAAATATGCATGGGAAACCCACATTATGGTGCACCATGTGACGGGGAAACGTTTTCAAATGCATCTCAGTTTTCGTCTCGTTTTACTTGGGTACACCATTCCAGACCCTTTAATAACACTCTCCCCATTGGAGAGTCTGTACTTTTAACCTCCTGTTTGGCACAGTTTGCAATTTCTGCGCAAGATGAACAGAAATAGGGAGAACCAATGAGAGACTAGCTGTAGGTGTCTGCACGGGCAAATTTAACGCTCATTTCCCACCAGGAAGAGGAATTAACCAAAGGCTCAACATGCCGTGCCTGAACCAGACTAGGGCCTGACAATCGTGCGGGTTTGCAGCCAGCTCACAAGATAGCGAGTTGAAGAAAGGAGCTCAGGGGCACTGTAACTCACAAACCTGCAGAGTAATAAATGACAGCTATCGTCCAAAAATATATTGAAGGAGGTCTGCAAAGACGACTTGTAAGTGGGACAGATTTGCAGGAAAACGATTTCAGGGGGTAGACGGGAATTGCATTTAAAGCATAGGAAAAGAGGCAGAACGTCAACAATGATGCTCTTGGCCAAAAAGGGCGTATGCGTTTTTTTCCTGAATATATTCAGGAATAAACGCATACGCACTTTTTGGCCAACCAAGCAAGCATGTTAAAGAAATCTGCACTACAATGAAGTCTCACTGCCCCCCGGTCAAAAGGGCCATCTGAAAAAAGTGTAAAATCCAGAAAGGCAGCACAGGCCATAGAGAACAGGGAGCCTTGTTATGCTGATGGGCGGGATGTAAATTGCCAACAGCCACTCTGGAGAAGTGTATGGTGTTTCCCGGAACATCGAAAAAACAAAGCTACGGAGCCTACGGCACTTCCACTTATGGTCCTATAGCTTAGGGAAATTAAAATAAAAAACACACAGCCACCCCAAAGTGTCGGAAGGCTCTGTTTACAAGAACCTCGTCTACGGTACAAGTTAAATATCCCAGAATGTGAAAAATGGATAAAGAAGTTGTGGTACGTACGTACAATGGAATATCACTCAGCAATGAAATCTATGTCATCAGGCCCATCGCGGCGTAATGAGTGGATTCAGGTACGATGATTCTAAGTGAAATAAGTCACACAGAAAATGAAACATAAGATATCACTAATACACGGAATGTAAACTTGGCTACACATGAACTGAATTGCAAAACAGAACAGGGTCTCAAATTTAGAAAACCAACTTATGCTTGCTTAAGGGGAAAGGTGAGTTGGGGTGCTGCATAAAACCAGAGATAGAAATTAGCACAGATACCTTTCCATAAGCCAAATATGTAATAGTCAAGACCTACCCCTTGCTCAACAAAATGGACTAAACACCCCATATTCAACGCCTAGGAATACACCTGACTAGTAAGAATCTTCAAACCCATGGATTTATATGTCTCCGTAAGAGAATGAAGCGTGTGTACAGCGGCATGAATGCAGCAGAGAAAATCCGATAAATCCCATTATCAAAATGAATTACACAAACAAAACCCAAGGACAGTGAAATAGAGAGCAATTCTTAAATAATTCATTCAGGGCTTGTGATGCAACCTGGATTTACCACATCTACACCCAGAGCTGAGTGAGACATAAGGTTGGGCACTTCGGGCTGATAGCATTGGTGAGGTTCGATGAGCAAATGCAGACCCTTTGAAGTCATACAGCATGGTACCCATTCCATGGGTCCCAACTCTCCAAGTTTAAGGGATTCTTCCTTCAGCTAAAACATGCATGGGAAACCCAAAGTATGGTGCACCGTGTGACTGGCAAACGTTTTCAAATGCATCTCAGTTTTCGTCCCCTTTTACTCTGGTTCACCATTCCAGACCCTTTACGAACACTCTCCCCACTTGGAGAGTCAGTGCCTTTAACCTCCTGTCAGGCACAGTTTGCAATTTCTGCGCAAGATGAAAAGGAATAGGGAGAACCAATGAGAGACTAGCTCTAGGTGTCTGCACGGGCAAATTTCACGCTCATTTCCCACCAGGAAGAGGAATTAACCAAAGGCTCAGCATGCCGTGCCGGAACCAGATTAGGGCCTGAGGCAATCCTGTGGGTTTGTGGCCAGCTCACAAGATAGCGAGTTGAAGAAATGAGCTCAGGGGCACTGTAACTCACAAACCTGCAGAGTTATAAATGACAGCTATCGTCCAAAAATATATTGAAGGAAGGCTGCGAAGACGACTTGAAAGTGGGGCAGAATTGCAGGAAAACGATTTCAGGGGGTAGACGGGAATTGCATTTAAAGCATAGGAAAAGAGGCAGAACGTCGACAATGATGCTCTTGGCCAAAAAGGGCGTATGCGTTTTTTCCTGAATATATTCAGGAAAAAACGCATACGCCCTTTTTGGCCAACCAAGCAAGCATGTTAAAGAAATCTGCACTACAATGAAGTCTCACTGCCCCCCGGTCAAAAGGGCCATCTGAAAAAAGTGTAAAATCCAGAAAGGCAGCACAGGCCATGGAGAACAGCGAGCCTTGTTATGCTGATGGGCGGGATGTAAATTGCCAACAGCCACTCTGGAGAAGTGTATGGTGTTTCCCGGAACATCTAAAAAACAAAGCAACGGAGCCTACGGCACTTCCCCTTATGGTCCTATAGCTTAGGAAAATTAAAATCAAAAACACACAGCCACCCAAAAGTCTCGGGCGGCTCTGTTCACAAGAACCTCGTCTACGGTACAAGTTAAATATCCCAGAATGTGAAAAATGGATAAAGAAGTTGTGGTACGTACGGACAATTGAATATCACTCAGCAATGAAATCTATGTCATCAGGCCCGTCGCGGCATAATGAGTGGATTCAGGTACGATGATTCTAAGTGAAATAAGTCACACAGAAAATGAAACATCATAAGATATCACTACTACACGGAATGTAAACTTGGCTACACATGAACTGAATTACAAAACAGAACAGGGTCTCAAATTTAGAAAACCAACTTATGCTTGCTTAAGGGGAAAGGTGAGTTGGGGTGCTGCATAAAACCAGAGATAGAAATTAGCACAGATACCTTTCCATAAGCCAAATATGTAATAGTCAAGACCTACCCCTTGCTCAACGAAATGGACTAAACACCCCATATTCAACGCCTAGGAATACACCTGACTAGTAAGAATCTTCAAACCCATGGATTTATATGTCTCCGTAAGAGAATGAAGCGTGTGTACAGCGGCATGAATGCAGCAGAGAAAATCCGATAAATCCCATTATCAAAATGAATTACACAAACAAAACCCAAGGACAGTGAAATAGAGAGCAATTCTTAAATAATTCATTCAGGGCTTGTGATGCAACCTGGATTTACCGCATCTACACCCAGAGCTGAGTGAGACATAAGGTTGGACACTTAGGGCTGATAGCATTGGTGAGTTTCGATGAGCAAATGAAGACCATTTGAAGTCATACTGCATGGTACCCATTCCATGGGTCCCAACTCTCCAGGTTTAAACGATTCTTCCTTCAGCTAAAACATACATGGGAATCCCACAGTATGGTGCACCGTGTGACCGGGCAACGTTTTCAAATGCTTCTAAGTTTTCGTCCCCTTTTATTCGGGTTCACTATTCCAGACCCTTTACTAACACGCTCCCCACTTGGAGAGTCAGTGCATTTAACCTCCTGTTTGGCACAGTTTGCAATTTCTGCGCAAGATGAACAGGAATAGGGAGAACCAATGAGAGACTAGCTGTAGGTGTCTGCACGGGCAAATTTAACGCTCATTTCCCACCAGGAAGAGGAATTAACCAAAGGCTCAGCATGCCGTGCCGCAACAAGATTTAGGCCTGAAGAAATCCTGCGGGTTTGCGGCCAGCTCAAAAGAAAGCGATTTGAAGAAAGGAGCTCAGGGGCACTGTAATTCACAAACCTGCAGAGTTATAAATGACAGCTATCGTCCAAAAATATATTGAAGGAAGGCTGTGAAGAGGACATGAAAGCGGGGCAGAATTGCAGGAAAACGATTTCAGGGGGTAGACTGGAATTGCATTTAAAGCATAGGAAAAGAGGCAGAACGACGACAATGATGCACTTGGCCAAAAAGGGCATATGCGTTTTTTCCTGAATATATTCAGGAAAAAACGCATACGCCCTTTTTGGCCAACCAAGCAAGCATGTTAAAGAAATCTGCACTACAATGAAGTCTCACTGCCCCCCGGTGAAAAGGGCCATCTGAAAAAAGTGTAAAATCCAGAAAGGCAGCACAGGCCATGGAGAACAGGGAGCCTTGTTATGCTGATGGGCGGGATGTAAATTGCCAACAGCCACTCTGGAGAAGTGTATGGTGTTTCCCGGAACACCGAAGAAACAAAGCTACGGAGCCTACGGCACTTCCACTTATGGTCCTATAGCTTAGGGAAATTAAAATCAAAAACACACAGCCACCCCAAAGTGTCGGACGGCTCTGTTTACAAGAACCTCGTCTACGGTACAAGTTAAATATCCCAGAATGTGAAAAATGGATAAAGAAGTTGTGGTACGTACGTACAATGGAATATCACTCAGCAATGAAATCTATGTCATCAGGCCCGTCGCGGCATAATGAGTGGATTCAGGTACGATGATTCTAAGTGAAATAAGTCACACAGAAAATGAAACATCATAAGATATCACTACTACACGGAATGTAAACTTGGCTACACATGAACTGAATTACAAAACAGAACAGGGTCTCAAATTTAGAAAACCAACTTATGCTTGCTTAAGGGGAAAGGTGAGTTGGGGTGCTGCATAAAACCAGAGATAGAAATTAGCACAGATACCTTTCCATAAGCCAAATATGTAATAGTCAAGACCTACCCCTTGCTCAACGAAATGGACTAAACACCCCATATTCAACGCCTAGGAATACACCTGACTAGTAAGAATCTTCAAACCCATGGATTTATATGTCTCCATAAGAGAATGAAGCGTGTGTACAGGGGCATGAATGCAGCAGAGAAAATCCGATAAATCCCATTATCAAAATGAATTACACAAACAAAACCCAAGGACAGTGAAATAGAGAGCAATTCTTAAATAATTCATTCAGGGCTTGTGATGCAACCTGGATTTACCACATCTACACCCAGAGCTGAGTGAGACATAAGGTTGGGCACTTCGGGCTGATAGCATTGGTGAGGTTCGATGAGCAAATGCAGACCCTTTGAAGTCATACAGCATGGTACCCATTCCATGGGTCCCAACTCTCCAAGTTTAAGGGATTCTTCCTTCAGCTAAAACATGCATGGGAAACCCACAGTATGGTGCACCATGTGACTGGCAAACGTTTTCAAATGCATCTCAGTTTTCGTCCCCTTTTACTCGGGTTCACCATTCCAGACCCTTTACGAACACTCTCCCCACTTGGAGAGTCAGTGCCTTTAACCTCCTGTTGGGCACAGTTTGCAATTTCTGCGCAAGATGAAAAGGAATAGGGAGAACGAATGAGAGACTAACTCTAGGTGTCTGCACGGACAAATTTAACGCTCATTTCCCACCAGGAAGAGGAATTAACCAAAGGCTCTGCATGCCGTGCCGGAACCAGATTAGGGCCTGAAGCAATCCTGTGGGTTTGCGGCCAGCTCACAACATAGCGAGTTGAAGAAAGGAGCTCAGGGGCACTGTAACTCACAAACCTGCAGAGTTATAAATGACAGCTATCGTCCAAAAATATATTGAAGCAAGGCTGAGAAGATGACGTGTAAGCGGGACAGATTTGCAGGAAAACGATTTCAGAGGGTAGACGGGAATTGCATTTAAAGCATAGGAAAAGAGGCAGAACGTCGACAATGATGCTCTTGGCCAAAAAGGGCGTATGCGTTTTTTCCTGAATATATTCAGGAAAAAACGCATACGCCCTTTTTGGCCAACCAAGCAAGCATGTTAAAGAAATCTGCACTACAATGATGTCTCACTGCCCCCCGGTCAAAAGGGCCATCTGAAAAAAGTGTAAAATCCAGAAAGGCAGCACAGGCCATGGAGAACAGGGAGCCTTGTTATGCTGATGGGCGGGATGTAAATTGCCAACAGCCACTGTGGAGAAGTGTATGGTGTTTCCCGGAACACCGAAAAAACAAAGCTACGGAGCCTAAGGCACTTCCACTTATGGTCCTATACCTTAGGGAAATTAAAATCAAAAACACACAGCCACCCCAAAGTGTCGGACGGCTCTGTTTACAAGAACCTCGTCTACGGTACAAGTTAAATATCCCAGAATGTGAAAAATGGATAAAGAAGTTGTGGTACGTACGTACAATGGAATATCACTCAGCAATGAAATCTATGTCATCAGGCCCGTCGCGGCATAATGAGTGGATTCAGGTACGATGATTCTAAGTGAAATAAGTCACACAGAAAATGAAACATCATAAGATATCACTAATACACGGAATGTGAACTTGGCTACACATGAACTGAATTACAAAACAGAACAGGGTCTCAAATTTAGAAAACCAACTTATGCTTGCTTAAGGGGAAAGTTGAGTTGGGGTGCTGCATAAAACCAGAGATAGAAATTAGCACAGATACCTTTCCATAAGCCAAATATGTAATAGTCAAGACCTACCCCTTGCTCAACGAAATGGACTAAACACCCCATATTCAACGCCTAGGAATACACCTGACTAGTAAGAATCTTCAAACCCATGGATTTATATGTCTCCGTAAGAGAATGAAGCGTGTGTACAGCGGCATGAATGCAGCAGAGAAAATCCGATAAATCCCATTATCAAAATGAATTACACAAACAAAACCCAAGGACAGTGAAATAGAGAGCAATTCTTAAATAATTCATTCAGGGCTTGTGATGCAACCTGGATTTACCACATGTACACCCAGAGCTGAGTGAGACATAAGGTTGGGCACTTCGGGCTGATAGCATTGGTGAGGTTCGATGAGCAAATGCAGACCCTTTGAAGTCATACAGCATGGTACCCATTCCATGGGTCCCAACTCTCCAAGTTTAAGGGATTCTTCCTTCAGCTAAAACATGCATGGGAAACCCACAGTATGGTGCACCGTGTGACCGGGAAACGTTTTCAAATGCATCTCAGGTTTTGTCCTCTTTTACTCGGGTTCACCATTCCAGACTCTTTAGGAACACTCTCCCCACTTGGAGAGTCAGTGCCTTTAACCTCCTGTTTGGCACAGTGTGCAATTTCTGCGCAAGATGAACAGGAAGAGGGAGAACCAATGAGAGACTACCTGTAGGTGTCTGCACGGGCAAATTTAACGCTCATTTCCCACCAGGAAGAGGAATTAACCAAAGGCTCAGCATGCCGTGCCGGAACAAGATTAGGGCCTGAAGCAATCCTGCGGCTTTTCGGCCAGATCAAATGAAAGTAATTTGAAGAAAGGAGCTCAGGGTCACTGTAATTCAGAAACCTGCAGAGTTATAAATGACAGCTATCGTCCAAAAATATATTGAAGGAAGGCTGCGAAGAGGACTTCAAAGTGGGGCAGAATTGCAGGAAAACGATTTCAGGGGGTAGACTGGAATTGCATTTAAAGCATAGGAAAAGAGGCAGAACGTCGACGATGATGCACTTGGCCAAAAAGGGCGTATGCGTTTTTTCCTGAACATATTAAGGAAAAAACGCATATGCCCTTTTTGGCCAACCAAGCAAGCATGTTAAAGAAATCTGCACTACAATGAAGTCTCACTGCCCCCTGGTCAAAAGGGCCATCTGAAAAAAGTGTAAAATCCAGAAAGGCAGCACAGGCCATGGAGAACAGCGAGCCTTGTTATGCTGATGGGCGGGATGTAAATTGCCAACAGCCAGTCTGGAAAAATGTATGGTGTTTCCCGGAACATCTAAAAAACAAAACAACGGAGCCTATGGCACTTCCCCTTATGGTCCTATAGCTTAGGAAAATTAAAATAAAAAACACACAGCCACCCAAAAGTCTCGGGCGGCTCTGTTTACAAGAACCTCGTCTACGGTACAAGTTAAATATCCCAGAATGTGAAAAATGGATAAAGAAGTTGTGGTACGTACGTACAATGGAATATCACACAGCAATGAAATCTATGTCATCAGGCCCGTCAAGGCATAATGAGTGGATTCAGGTACGATGATTCTAAGTGAAATAAGTCACACAGAAAATGAAACATCATAAGATATCACTACTACACGGAATGTAAACTTGGCTACACATGAACTGAATTACAAAACAGAACAGGGTCTCAAATTTAGAAAACCAACTTATGCTTGCTTAAGGGGAAAGGTGAGTTGGGGTGCTGCATAAAACCAGAGATAGAAATTAGCACAGATACCTTTCCATAAGCCAAATATATAATAGTCAAGACCTACCACTTGCTCAATGAAATGGACTAAACACCTCATATTCAACGCCTAGGAATACACCTGACTAGTAAGAATCTTCAAACCCATGGATTTATATGTCTCCGTAAGAGAATGAAGCGTGTGTACAGCGGCATGAATGCAGCAGAGAAAATCCGATAAATCCCATTATCAAAATGAATTACACAAACAAAACCCAAGGACAGTGAAATAGAGAGCAATTCTTAAATAATTCATTCAGGGCTTGTGATGCAACCTGGATTTACCACATCTACACCCAGAGCTGAGTGAGACATAAGGTTGGGCACTTCGGGCTGATAGCATTGGTGAGGTTCGATGAGCAAATGCAGACCCTTTGAAGTCATACAGCATGGTACCCATTCCATGGGTCCCAACTCTCCAAGTTTAAGGGATTCTTCCTTCAGCTAAAACATGCATGGGAAACCCACAGTATGGTGCACCATGTGACTGGCAAACGTTTTCAAATGCATCTCAGTTTTCGTCCCCTTTTACTCGGGTTCACCATTCCAGACCCTTTACGAACACTCTCCCCACTTGGAGAGTCAGTGCCTTTAACCTCCTGTTGGGCACAGTTTGCAATTTCTGCGCAAGATGAAAAGGAATAGGGAGAACGAATGAGAGACTAACTCTAGGTGTCTGCACGGACAAATTTAACGCTCATTTCCCACCAGGAAGAGGAATTAACCAAAGGCTCTGCATGCCGTGCCGGAACCAGATTAGGGCCTGAAGCAATCCTGTGGGTTTGCGGCCAGCTCACAACATAGCGAGTTGAAGAAAGGAGCTCAGGGGCACTGTAACTCACAAACCTGCAGAGTTATAAATGACAGCTATTGTCCAAAAATATATTGAAGGAAGGCTGAGAAGACGACGTGTAAGCGGGACAGATTTGCAGGAAAACGATTTCAGAGGGTAGACGGGAATTGCATTTAAAGCATAGGAAAAGAGGCAGAACGTCGACAATGATGCTCTTGGCCAAAAAGGGCGTATGCGTTTTTTCCTGAATATATTCAGGAAAAAACGCATACGCCCTTTTTGGCCAACCAAGCAAGCATGTTAAAGAAATCTGCACTACAATGATGTCTCACTGCCCCCCGGTCAAAAGGGCCATCTGAAAAAAGTGTAAAATCCAGAAAGGCAGCACAGGCCATGGAGAACAGGGAGCCTTGTTATGCTGATGGGCGGGATGTAAATTGCCAACAGCCACTGTGGAGAAGTGTATGGTGTTTCCCGGAACACCGAAAAAACAAAGCTACGGAGCCTAAGGCACTTCCACTTATGGTCCTATAGCTTAGGGAAATTAAAATCAAAAACACACAGCCACCCCAAAGTGTCGGACGGCTCTATTTACAAGAACCTCGTCTACGGTACAAGTTAAATATCCCAGAATGTGAAAAATGGATAAAGAAGTTGTGGTACGTACGTACAATGGAATATCACTCAGCAATGAAATCTATGTCATCAGGCCCGTCGCGGCATAATGAGTGGATTCAGGTACGATGATTCTAAGTGAAATAAGTCACACAGAAAATGAAACATCATAAGATATCACTAATACACGGAATGTGAACTTGGCTACACATGAACTGAATTACAAAACAGAACAGGGTCTCAAATTTAGAAAACCAACTTATGCTTGCTTAAGGGGAAAGGTGAGTTGGGGTGCTGCATAAAACCAGAGATAGAAATTAGCACAGATACCTTTCCATAAGCCAAATATGTAATAGTCAAGACCTACCCCTTGCTCAACGAAATGGACTAAACACCCCATATTCAACGCCTAGGAATACACCTGACTAGTAAGAATCTTCAAACCCATGGATTTATATGTCTCCGTAAGAGAATGAAGCGTGTGTACAGCGGCATGAATGCAGCAGAGAAAATCCGATAAATCCCATTATCAAAATGAATTACACAAACAAAACCCAAGGACAGTGAAATAGAGAGCAATTCTTAAATAATTCATTCAGGGCTTGTGATGCAACCTGGATTTACCACATGTACACCCAGAGCTGAGTGAGACATAAGGTTGGGCACTTCGGGCTGATAGCATTGGTGAGGTTTGATGAGCAAATGCAGACCCTTTGAAGTCATACAGCATGGTACACATTCCATGGGTCCCAACTCTCCAAGTTTAAGGGATTCTTCCTTCAGCTAAAACATGCATGGGAAACCACAGTATGGTGCACCGTGTGACTGACAAACGTTTTCAAATGCATCTCAGTTTTCGTCCCCTTTTACTCGGGTTCACCATTCCAGACCCTTTACGAACACTCTCCCCACTTAGAGAGTCAGTGCCTTAAACCTCATGTTGGGCACAGTTTGCAATTTCTGCGCAAGATGAAAAGGAATAGGGAGAACGAATGAGAGACTAGCTCTAGGTGTCTGCACGGGCAAATTTAACCCTCATTTCCCACCAGGAAGAGGAATTAACCAATGGCTCAGCATGCCGTGCCGGAACCAGATTAGGCCCTGAGGCAATCTTGTGGGTTTGCGGCCAGCTCACAAGATAGCGAGTTGAAGAAATGAGCTCAGGGGCACTGTAACTCACAAACCTGCAGAGTTATAAATGACAGCTATCGTCCAAAAACATATTGAAGGAAGGCTGCGAAGAGGACTTGAAAGTGGGGCAGAATTGCAGGAAAACGATTTCAGGGGGTAGACTGGAATTGCATTTAAAGCATAGGAAAAGAGGCAGAACGTCGACGATGATGCACTTGGCCAAAAAGGGCGTATGCGTTTTTTCCTGAACATATTAAGGAAAAAACGCATACGCCCTTTTTGGCCAACCAAGCAAGCATGTTAAAGAAATCTGCACTACAATGAAGTCTCACTGCCCCCTGGTCAAAAGGGCCATCTGAAAAAAGTGTAAAATCCAGAAAGGCAGCACAGGCCATGGAGAACAGCGAGCCTTGTTATGCTGATGGGCGGGATGTAAATTGCCAACAGCCAGTCTGGAAAAATGTATGGTGTTTCCCGGAATATCTAAAAAACAAAACAACGGAGCTTATGGCACTTCCCCTTATGGTCCTATAGCTTAGGAAAATTAAAATAAAAAACACACAGCCACCCAAAAGTCTCGGGCGGCTCTGTTTACAAGAACCTCGTCTACGGTACAAGTTAAATATCCCAGAATGTGAAAAATGGATAAAGAAGTAGTGGTACGTACGTACAATGGAATATCACACAGCAATGAAATCTATGTCATCAGGCCCGTCGCGGCATAATGAGTGGATTCAGGTACGATGATTCTAAGTGAAATAAGTCACACAGAAAATGAAACATCATAAGATATCACTACTACACGGAATGTAAACTTGGCTACACATGAACTGAATTACAAAACAGAACAGGGTCTCAAATATAGAAAACCAACTTATGCTTGCTTAAGGGGAAAGGTGAGTTGCGGTGCTGCATAAAACCAGAGATAGAAATTAGCACAGATACCTTTCCATAAGCCAAATATGTAATAGTCAAGACCTACCCCTTGCTCAACGAAATGGACTAAACACCCCATATTCAACACCTAGGAATACACCTGACTAGTAAGAATCTTCAAACCCATGGATTTATATGTCTCCGTAAGAGAATCAAGCGTGTGTACAGCTGCATGAAGGCAGCAGAGAAAATCCGATAAATCCCATTATCAAAATGAATTACACAAACAAAACCCAAGGACAGTGAAATAGAGAGCAATTCTTAAATAATTCATTCAGGGCTTGTGATGCAACCTGGATTTACCACATCTACACCCAGAGCTGTGTGAGACATAAGGTTGGGCACTTCGGGCTGATAGCATTGGTGAGGTTCGATGAGCAAATGCAGACCCTTTGAAGTCATACAGCATGGTACCCATTCCATGGGTCCCAACTCTCCAAGTTTAAGGGATTCTTCCTTCAGCTAAAACATGCATGGGAAACCCACAGTACGGTGCACCGTGTGACTGGCAAACGTTTTCAAATGCATCTCAGTTTTCGTCCCCTTTTACTCGGGTTCACCATTCCAGACCCTTTACGAACACTCTCCCCACTTGGAGAGTCAGTGCCTTTAACCTCCTGTTGGGCACAGTTTGCAATTTCTGCGCAAGATGAAAAGGAATAGGGAGAACCAATGAGAGACTAGCTCTAGGTGTCTGCACGGGCAAATTTAACGCTCATTTCCCACCAGGAAGAGGAATTAACCAAAGGCTCAGCATGCCGTGCCGGAACCAGATTAGGGCCTGAAGCAATCCTGTGGGTTTGCGGCCAGCTCACAAGATAGCGAGTTGAAGAAAGGAGCTCAGGGGCACTGTAACTCACAAACCTGCAGAGTTATAAATGACAGCTATCGTCCAAAAATATATTGAAGGAAGGCTGCAAAGAGGACTTGTAAGCGGGACAGATTTGCAGGAAAACGATTTCAGGGGGTAGACGGGAATTGCATTTAAAGCATAGGAAAAGAGGCAGAACGTCGACAATGATGCTCTTGGCCAAAAAGGGCGTATGCGTTTTTTCCTGAATATATTCAGGAAAAAACGCATACGCCCTTTTTGGCCAACCAAGCAAGCATGTTAAAGAAATCTGCACTACAATGAAGTCTCACTGCCCCCGGGTCAAAAGGGCCATCTGAAAAAAGTGTAAAATCCAGAAAGGCAGCACGGGCCATGGAGAACAGGGAGCCTTGTTATACTGATGGGCGGGATGTAAATTGCCAACAGCCACTCTGGAGAAGTGTATGGTGTTTCCCGGAACACCGAAAAAACAAAGCTACGGAGCCTACGGCACTTCCACTTATGGTCCTATAGCTTAGGGAAATTAAAATCAAAAACACACAGCCACCCCAAAGTGTCGGACGGCTCTGTTTACAAAAACCTCGTCTACGGTACAAGTTAAATATCCCAGAATGTGAAAAATGGATAAAGAAGTTGTGGTACGTACGTACACTGGAATATCACTCAGCAATGAAATCTATGTCATCAGGCCCGTCGCGGCATAATGAGTGGATTCAGGTACGATGATTCTAAGTGAAATAAGTCACACAGAAAATGAAACATCATAAGATATCACTACTACACGGAATGTAAACTTGGCTACACATGAACTGAATTACAAAACAGAACAGGGTCTCAAATTTAGAAAACCAACTTATGCTTGCTTAAGGGGAAAGGTGAGTTGGGGTCCTGCATAAAACCAGAGATAGAAATTAGCACAGATACCTTTCCATAAGCCAAATATGTAATAGTCAAGACCTACCCCTTGCTCAACGAAATGGACTATACACCCCATATTCAACGCCTAGGAATACACCTGACTAGTAAGAATCTTCAAACCCATGGATTTATATGTCTCCGTAAGAGAATGAAGCATGTGTACAGCGGCATGAAAGCAGCAGAGAAAATCCGATAAATCCCATTATCAAAATGAATTATGCAAACAAATCCCAAGGACAGTGAAATAGAGAGCAATTCTTAAATAATTCATTCAGGGCTTGTGATGCAACCTGGATTTACCACATCTACACCCAGAGCTGTGTGAGACATAAGGTTGGGCACTTCGGGCTGATAGCATTGGTGAGGTTCGATGAGCAAATGCAGACCCTTTGAAGTCATACAGCATGGTACCCATTCCATGGGTCCCAACTCTCCAAGTTTAAGGGATTCTTCCTTCAGCTAAAACATGCATGGGAAACCCACAGTACGGTGCACCGTGTGACTGGCAAACGTTTTCAAATGATTCTCAGTTTTCGTCCCCTTTTACTCGGGTTCACCATTCCAGACCCTTTACGAACACTCTCCCCACTTTGAGAGTCAGTGCCTTTAACCTCCTGTTGGGCACAGTTTGCAATTTCTGCGCAAGATGAAAAGGAATAGGGAGAACTAATGAGAGACTAGCTCTAGGTGTCTGCACGGGCAAATTTAACGCTCATTTCCCACCAGGAAGAGGAATTAACCAAAGGCTCAGCATGCCGTGCCGGAACCAGATTAGGGCCTGAGGCAATCCTGTGGGTTTGCGGCCAGCTCACAAGATAGCGAGTTGAAGAAATGAGCTCAGGGGCACTGTAACTCACAAACCTGCAGAGTTATAAATGACAGCTATCGTCCAAAAATATATTGAAGGAAGGCTGCGAAGACGACTTGTAAGTGGGGCAGAATTGCAGGAAAACTATTTCAGGGGGTACACGGGAATTGCATTTAAAGCATAGGAAAAGAGGCAGAACGTCGACAATGATGCTCTTGGCCAAAAAGGGCGTATGCGTTTTTTCCTGAATATATTCAGGAAAAAACGCATACGCCCTTTTTGGCCAACCAAGCAAGCATGTTAAAGAAATCTGCACTACAATGAAGTCTCACTGCCCCCCGGTCAAAAGGGCCATCTGAAAAAAGTGTAAAATCCAGAAAGGCAGCACAGGCCATGGAGAACAGGGAGCCTTGTTATGCTGATAGGCGGGATGTAAATTGCCAACAGCCACCCTGGAGAAGTGTATGGTGTTTCCCGGAACACTGAAAAAACAAAGCTACGGAGCCTACGGCACTTCCACTTATGGTCCTATAGCTTAGGGAAATTAAAATCAAAAACACACAGCCACCCCAAAGTGTCGGACGGCTCTGTTTACAAGAACCTCATCTACGGTACAAGTTAAATATCCCAGAATGTGAAAAATGGATAAAGAAGTTGTGGTACGTACGTACAATGGAATATCATTCAGCAATGAAATCTATGTCATCAGGCCCGTCGCGGCATAATGAGTGGATTCAGGTACGATGATTCTATGTGAATTAAGTCACACAGAAAATGAAACATCATAAGATATCACTACTACACGGAATGTAAACTTGGCTACACATGAACTGAATTACAAAACAGAACAGGGTCTCAAATTTAGAAAACCAACTTATGCTTGCTTAAGGGGAAAGGTGAGTTGGGGTGCTGCATAAAATCAGAGATAGAAATTAGCACAGATACCTTTCCATAAGCCAAATATGTAATAGTTAAGACCTACCCCTTGCTCAACGAAATGGACTAAACACCCCATATTCAACGCCTAGGAATACACCTGACTAGTAAGAATCTTCAAACCCATGGATTTATATGTCTCCGTAAGAGAATGAAGCGTGTGTACAGCGGCATGAATGCAGCAGAGAAAATCCGATAAATCCCATTATCAAAATGAATTACACAAACAAAACCCAAGGACAGTGAAATAGAGAGCAATTCTTAAATAATTCATTCAGGGCTTGTGATGCAACCTGGATTTACCACATCTACACCCAGAGCTGAGTGAGACATAAGGTTGGGCACTTCGGGCTGATAGCATTGGTGAGGTTCGATGAGCAAATGCAGACCCTTTGAAGTCATACAGCATGGTACCCATTCCATGGGTCCCAACTCTCCAAGTTTAAGGGATTCTTCCTTCAGCTAAAACATGCATGGGAAACCCACAGTACGGTGCACCGTGTGACTGGCAAACGTTTTCAAATGATTCTCAGTTTTCGTCCCCTCTTACTCGGGTTTACCATTCCAGACCCTTTACGAACACTCTCCCCACTTGGAGAGTCAGTGCCTTTAACCTCCTGTTGGGCACAGTTTGCAATTTCTGCGCAAGATGTAAAGGAATAGGGAGAACGAATGAGAGACTAGCTCTAGGTGTCTGCACGGGCAAATTTAACGCTCATTTCCCACCAGGAAGAGGAATTAACCAAAGGCTCAGCATGCCGTGCCGGAACCAGATTAGGGCCTGAGGCAATCCTGTGGGTTTCGGCCAGCTCACAAGATAGCGAGTTGAAGAAATGAGCTCAGGGGCACTGTAACTCACAAACCTGCACAGTTATAAATGACAGCTATCGTCCAAAAATATATTGAAGGAAGGCTGCGAAGACGACTTGTAATCGGGACAGATTTGCAGGAAAACGATTTCAGGGGGTAGACGGGAATTGCATTTAAAGCATAGGAAAAGAGGCAGAACGTCGACAATGATGCTCTTGGCCAAAAAGGGCGTATGCGTTTTTTCCTGAATATATTCAGGAAAAAACGCATACGCCCTTTTTGGCCAACCAAGCAAGCATGTTAAAGAAATCTGCACTACAATGAAGTCTCACTGCCCCCCGGTCAAAAGGGCCATCTGAAAAAAGTGTGAAATCCAGAAAGGCAGCACAGGCCATGGAGAACATGGAGCCTTGTTATGCTGATGGGCGGTATGTAAATTGCCAACAGCCACTCTGGAGAAGTGTATGGTGTTTCCCGGAACATCTAAAATACAAAGCTACGGAGCCTACGGCACTTCCACTTATGGTCCTATAGCTTAGGGAAATTAAAATCAAAAACACACAGCCACCCCAATGTTTCAGACGGCTCTGTTTACAAGAACCTCGTCTACAGTACAAGTTAAATATCCCAGAAAGCGAAAAATGGATAAAGAAGTTGTGGTACATACGTACAATGGAATATCACTCAGCAATGAAATCTATGTCATCAGGCCCGTTGCGGCATAATGAGTGGATTCAGGTACGATGATTCTAAGTGAAATAAGTCACACAGAAAATGAAACATCATAAGTTATCACTAATACACGGAATGTAAACTTGGCTACACATGAACTGAATTACAAAACAGAACAGGGTCTCAAATTTAGAAAACCAACTTATGCTTGCTTAAGGGGAAAGGTGAGTTGGGGTGCTGCATAAAACCAGAGATAGAAATTAGCACAGATACCTTTCCATAAGCCAAATATGTAATAGTCAAGACCTACCCCTTGCTCAACGAAATGGACTAAACACCCCATATTCAACGCCTAGGAATACACCTGACTAGTAAGAATCTTCAAACCCATGGATTTATATGTCTCCGTAAGAGAATGAAGCGTGTGTACAGCGGCATGAATGCAGCAGATGAAATCCGATAAATCCCATTATCAAAATGAATTACACAAACAAAACCCAAGGACAGTGAAATAGAGAGCAATTCTTAAATAATTCATTCAGGGCTTGTGATGCAACCTGGATTTACCACATGTACACCCAGAGCTGAGTGAGACATAAGGTTGGGCACTTCGGGCTGATAGCATTGGTGAGGTTCGATGAGCAAATGCAGACCCTTTGAAGTCATACAGCATGGTACCCATTCCATGGGTCCCAACTCTCCAAATTTAAGGGATTCTTCCTTCAGCTAAAACATGCATGGGAAACCCACAGTATGGTGCACCGTGTGACTGGCAAACGTTTTCAAATGCATCTCAGTTTTCGTCCCCTTTTACTCGGGTTCACCATTCCAGACCCTTTACGAACACTCTCCGCATTTGGAGAGTCAGTGCCTTTAAACTCCTGTTGGATACAGTTTGCAATTTCTGCGCAAGATGAAAAGGAATAGGGAGAACCAATGAGAGACTAGCTCTAGGTGTCTGCACGGGCAAATTTAACGCGCATTTCCCACCAGGAAGAGGAATTAACCAAAGGCTCAGCATGCCGTGTCGGAACCAGAATAGGGCCTGAAGCAATCCTGTGGGTTTGCGGCTAGCTCACAAGATAGCGAGTTGAAGAAATGAGCTCAGGGGCACTGTAACTCACAAACCTGCAGAGTTATAAATGACAGCTATCGTCCAAAAATATATTGAAGGAAGGCTGCGAAGACGACTTGAAAATGGGGCAGTATTGCAGGAAAACGATTTCAGGGGGTAGACGGGAATTGCATTTAAAGCATAGGAAAAGAGGCAGAACGTCGACAATGATGCTCTTGGCCAAAAAGGGCGTATGCGTTTTTTCCTGAATATATTCAGGAAAAATCGCATACGCCCTTTTTGGCCAACCAAGCAAGCATGTTAAAGAAATCTGCACTACAATGAAGTCTCACTGCCCCCCGGTCAAAAGGGCCATCTGAAAAAAGTGTAAAATCCAGAAAGGCAGCACAGGCCATGGAGAACATTGAGCCTTGTTATGCTGATGGGCGGGATGTAAATTGCCAACAGCCACTCTGGAGAAGTGTATGGTGTTTCCCGGAACATCTAAAAAACAAAGCAACGGAGCCTACGGCACTTCCCCTTATGGTCCTATAGCTTAGGAAAATTAAAATCAAAAACACACAGCCACCCAAAATTCTCGGCGGCTCTGTTTACAAGAACCTCATCTACGGTACAAGTTAAATATCCCAGAATGTGAAAAATGGATAAAGAAGTTGTGGTACGTACGTACAATGGAATATCACACAGCAATGAAATCTATGTCATCAGGCCCGTCGCGGCATAATGAGTGGATTCAGGTACGATGATTCTAAGTGAAATAAGTCACACAGAAAATGAAACATCATAAGATATCACTAATACACGGAATGTAAACTTGGCTACACATGAACTGAATTACAAAACAGAACAGGGTCTCAAATTTAGAAAACCAACTTATGCTTGCTTAAGGGGAAAGGTGAGTTGGGGTGCTGCATAAAACCAGAGATAGAAATTAGCACAGATACCTTTCCATAAGCCAAATATGTAATAGTCAAGACCTACCCCTTGCTCAACGAAATGGACTAAACACCCCATATTCAACGCCTAGGAATACACCTGACTAGTAAGAATCTTAAAACCCATGGATTTATATGTCTCCATAAGAGAATGAAGCGTGTGTACAGCGGCATGAATGCAGCAGAGAAAATCCGATAAATCCATTTATCAAAATGAATTACACAAACAAAACCCAAGGACAGGGAAATACAGAGCAATTCTTAAATAATTCATTCAGGGCTTGTGATGCAACCTGGATTTACCACATCTACACCCAGAGCTGAGTGAGACATAAGGTTGGGCACTTCGGGCTGATAGCATTGGTGAGGTTCGATGAGCAAATGCAGACCCTTTGAAGTCATACAGCATGGTACCCATTCCATGGGTCCCAACTCTCCAAGTATAAGGGATATTTCCTTCAGCTAAAACATGCATGGGAAACCCACAGTATGGTGCACCGTGTGACTGGCAAACGTTTTCAAATGCATCTCAGTTTTCGTCCCCTTTTACTCGGGTTCACCATTCCAGACCCTTTACGAACACTCTCCCCACTTGGAGAGTCAGTGCCTTTAACCTCCTGTTGGGCACAGTTTGCAATTTCTGCGCAAGATGAAAAGGAATAGGGAGAACCAATGAGAGACTAGCTCTAGGTGTCTGCACGGGCAAATTTAACGCTCATTTCCCACCAGGAAGAGGAATTAACCAAAGGCTCAGCATGCCGTGCCGGAACCAGATTAGGGCCTGAGGCAATCCTGTGGGTTTCGGCCAGCTCACAAGATAGCGAGTTGAAGAAATGAGCTCAGGGGCACTGTAACTCACAAACCTGCACAGTTATAAATGACAGCTATCGTCCAAAAATATATTGAAGGAAGGCTGCGAAGACGACTTGTAATCGGGACAGATTTGCAGGAAAACGATTTCAGGGGGTAGACGGGAATTGCATTTAAAGCATAGGAAAAGAGGCAGAACGTCGACAATGATGCTCTTGGCCAAAAAGGGCGTATGCGTTTTTTCCTGAATATATTCAGGAAAAAACGCATACGCCCTTTTTGGCCAACCAAGCAAGCATGTTAAAGAAATCTGCACTACAATGAAGTCTCACTGCCCCCCGGTCAAAAGGGCCATCTGAAAAAAGTGTAAAATCCAGAAAGGCAGCACAGGCCATGGAGAACAGGGAGCCTTGTTATGCTGATGGGCGGGATGTAAATTGCCAACAGCCACTCTGGAGAAGTGTATGGTGTTTCCCGGAACACCAAAAAACAAAGCTACGGAGCCTACGGCATTTCCACTTATGGTCCTATAGCTTAGGGAAATTAAAATCAAAAACACACAGCCACCCAAAAGTTTCAGACGGCTCTGTTTACAAGAACCTCGTCTACGGTACAAGTTAAATATCCCAGAAAGTGAAAAATGGATAAAGAAGTTGTGGTACATAGTTACAATGGAATATCACTCAGCAATGAAATCTATGTCATCAGGCCCGTTGCGGCATAATGAGTGGATTCAGGTACGATGATTCTAAGTGAAATAAGTCACACAGAAAATGAAACATCATAAGATATCACTAATACACGCAATGTAAACTTGGCTACACATGAACTGAATTACAAAACAGAACAGGGTCTCAAATTTAGAAAACCAACTTATGCTTGCTTAAGGGGAAAGGTGAGTTGGGGTGCTGCATAAAACCAGAGATAGAAATTAGCACAGATACCTTTCCATAAGCCAAATATGTAATAGTCAAGACCTACCCCTTGCTCAACGAAATGGACTAAACACCCCATATTCAACGCCTAGGAATACACCTGACTAGTAAGAATCTTCAAACCCATGGATTTATATGTCTCCGTAAGAGAATGAAGCGTGTGTACAGCGGCATGAATGCAGCAGAGGAAATCCGATAAATCCCATTATCAAAATGAATTACACAAACAAAACCCAAGGACAGTGAAATAGAGAGCAATTCTTAAATAATTCACTCAGGGCTTGTGATGCAACCTGGATTTACCACATGTACACCCAGAGCTGAGTGAGACATAAGGTTGGGCACTTCGGGCTGATAGCATTGGTGAGGTTCGATGAGCAAATGCAGACCCTTTGAAGTCATACAGCATGGTACCCATTCCATGGGTCCCAACTCTCCAAGTTTAAGGGATTCTTCCTTCAGCTAAAACATGCATGGGAAACCCACAGTATGGTGCACCGTGTGACCGACAAACGTTTTCAAATGCATCTCAGTTTTCGTCCCCTTTTACTTGGGTTCACCATTCCAGACCCTTTACTAACACTCTCACCACTTGGAGAGTAGGTGCCTTTAACCTCCTGTTGGGCACAGTTTGCAATTTCTGCGCAAGATGAACAGGAATAGGGAGAACCAATGAGAGACTAGCTGTAGGTGTCTGCACGGGCAAATTTAATGCTCATTTCGCACCAGGAAGAGGAATTAACCAAAGGCTCAACATGCCGTGCCTGAAACAGATTAGGGCCTGACAATCGTGCGGGTTTGCAGCCAGCTCACAAGATAGCGAGTTGAAGAAAGGAGCTCAGGGGCACTGTAACTCACAAACCTGCAGAGTAATAAATGACAGCTATCGTCCAAAAATATATTGAAAGAGGTCTGCAAAGACGACTTGTAAGCGGGACAGATTTGCAGGAAAACGATTTCAGGGGGTAGACGGGAATTGCATTTAAAGCATAGGAAAAGAGGCAGAACGTCAACAATGATGCTCGTGGCCAAAAAGGGCGTTTGCATTTTTTCCTGAATATATTCAGGAAAAAACGCATACGCCCTTTTTGGCCAACCAAGCAAGCATGTTAAAGAAATCTGCACTACAATGAAGTCTCATTGCTCCCCGGGCAAAAGGGCCATATGAAAAAAGTGTAAAGTCCAGAAAGGCAGCACAGGCAATGGAGAACAGGGAGCCTTGTTATGCTGATGGGCGGGATGTAAATTGCCAACAGCCACTCTGGAGAAGTGTATGGTGTTTTCCGGAACACCTAAAAAACAAAGCAACGGAGCCTACGGCATTTCCACTTATGGTCCTACAGTTTAGGGACATTAAAATGAAAAACACACAGCCACCCCAAAGTGTCGGCCAGCTCTATTTACAAGAACCTCGTCTACAGTACAAGGTAAATATCCCAGAATGTGAAAAATGGATAAAGAAGTTGTGGTATATACGTACAAAGGAATATCACTCAGCAATGAAATCTATATCATCAGGCCCGTCGCGGCATAATGAGTGGATTCAGGTACGATGATTCTAAGTGAAATAAGTCACACAGGAAATGAAACATCATAAGATATCACTAATACACGGAATGAAAACTTGGCTACACATGAACTGAATTACAAAACAGAACAGGGTCTCAAATTTAGAAAACCAACTTATGCTTGCTTAAGGGGAAAGGTGAGTTGGCGTGCTGCATAAAACCAGAGATAGAAATTAGCACAGATAACTTTCCATAAGCCAAATATGTCATAGTCAAGACCCACCACTTGCTCAACGAAATGGACTAAACACCACATATTCAACACCTAGGAATACACCTGACTAGTAAGAATCTTCAAACCCATGGATTCATATGCCTCCGTAAGAGAATGAAGCGTGTGTACAGCGGCATGAATGCAGCAGAGAAAATCCGATAAATCCCATTATCAAAATGAATTACAAAAACAAAACCCAAGGACAGTGAAATAGAGAGCAATTCTTAAATAATTCATTCAGGGCTTGTGATGCAACCTGGATTTACCACATATACACCCAGAGCTGTGTGAGACATAAGGTTGGACACTTTGGGCTGATAGCATTGGTGAGGTTCGATAAGCAAATGCAGACCCTTTGAAGTCATACTGCATGGTAGCCATTCCATGGGTCCCAACTGCCAGGTTTAAGGGATTCTTCCTTCAGCTAAAATATGCATGGGAAACCCACATTATGGTGCACCATGTGACGGGGAAACGTTTTCAAATGCATCTCAGTTTTCGTCTCGTTTTACTTGGGTACACCATTCCAGACCCTTTAATAACACTCTCCCCCTTGGAGAGTCTGTACTTTTAACCTCCTGTTTGGCACAGTTTGCAATTTCTGCGCAAGATGAACAGGAATAGGGAGAACCAATGAGAGACTAGCTGTAGGTGTCTGCACGGGCAAATTTAATGCTCATTTCGCACCAGGAAGAGGAATTAACCAAAGGCTCAACATGCTGTGCCTGAACCAGATTAGGGCCTGACAATCGTGCGGGTTTGCAGCCAGCTCACAAGATAGCGAGTTGAAGAAAGGAGCTCAGGGGCACTGTAACTCACAAACCTGCAGAGTAATAAATGACAGCTATCGTCCAAAAATATAATGAAGGAGGTCTGCAAAGACGACTTGTAAGCGGGACAGATTTGCAGGAAAACGATTTCAGGGGGTAGACGGGAATTGCATTTAAAGCATAGGAAAAGAGGCAGAACGTCAACAATGATGCTCTTGGCCAAAAACGGCGTATGCGTTTTTTTCCTGAATATATTCAGGAATAAACGCATACGCCCTTTTTGGCCAACCAAGCAAGCATGTTAAAGAAATCTGCACTACAATGAAGTCTCACTGCCCCCCGGTCAAAAGGGCCATCTGAAAAAAGTGTAAAATCCAGAAAGGCAGCACAGGCCATGGAGAACAGCGAGCCTTGTTATGCTGATGGGCGGGATGTAAATTGCCAACAGCCACTCTGGAGAAGTGTATGGTGTTTCCCGGAACATCTAAAAAACAAAGCAACGGAGCCTACGGCACTTCCCCTTATGGTCCTATAGCTTAGGAAAATTAAAATCAAAAACACACAGCCACCCAAAAGTCTCGGCGGCTCTGTTTACAAGAACGTCATCTACGGTACAAGTTAAATATCCCAGAATGTGAAAAATGGATAAAGAAGTTGTGGTACGTACGTACAATGGAATATCACACAGCAATGAAATCTATGTCATCAGGCCCGTCGCGGCATAATGAGTGGATTCAGGTACGATGATTCTAAGTGAAATAAGTCACACAGAAAATGAAACATCATAAGATATCACTAATACACGGAATGTAAACTTGGCTACACATGAACTGAATTACAAAACAGAACAGGGTCTCAAATTTAGAAAACCAACTTATGCTTGCTTAAGGGGAAAGGTGAGTTGGGGTGCTGCATAAAACCAGAGATAGAAATTAGCACAGATACCTTTCCATAAGCCAAATATGTAATAGTCAAGACCTACCCCTTGCTCAACGAAATGGACTAAACACCCCATATTCAACGCCTAGGAATACACCTGACTAGTAAGAATCTTAAAACCCATGGATTTATATGTCTCCATAAGAGAATGAAGCGTGTGTACAGCGGCATGAATGCAGCAGAGAAAATCCGATAAATCCATTTATCAAAATGAATTACACAAACAAAACCCAAGGACAGTGAAATAGAGAGCAATTCTTAAATAATTCATTCAGGGCTTGTGATGCAACCTGGATTTACCACATCTACACCCAGAGCTGAGTGAGACATAAGGTTGGGCACTTCGGGCTGATAGCATTGGTGAGGTTCGATGAGCAAATGCAGACCCTTTGAAGTCATACAGCATGGTACCCATTCCATGGGTCCCAACTCTCCAAGTTTAAGGGATATTTCCTTCAGCTAAAACATGCATGGGAAACCCACAGTATGGTGCACCATGTGACCGGCAAACGTTTTCAAATGCATCTCAGTTTTCGTCCCCTTTTACTCGGGTTCACCATTCCAGACCCTTTACGAACACTCTCCCCACTTTGAGAGTCAGTGCCTTTAACCTCCTGTTGGGCACAGTTTGCAATTTCTGCGCAAGATGAAAAGGAATAGGGAGAACCAATGAGAGACTAGCTCTAGGTGTCTGCACGGGCAAATTTTACGCTCATTTCCCACCAGGAAGAGGAATTAACCAAAGGCTCAGCATGCCGTGCCGGAACCAGATTAGGGCCTGAGGCAATCCTGTGGGTTTCGGCCAGCTCACAAGATACCGAGTTGAAGAAATGAGCTCAGGGGCACTGTAACTCACAAACCTGCAGAGTTATAAATGACAGCTATCGTCCAAAAATATATTAAAGGAAGGCTGCGAAGACGACTTGTAATCGGGACAGATTTGCAGGAAAACGATTTCAGGGGGTAGACGGGAATTGCATTTAAAGCATAGGAAAAGAGGCAGAACGTCGACAATGATGCTCTTGGCCAAAAAGGGCGTATGCGTTTTTTCCTGAATATATTCAGGAAAAAACGCATACGCCCTTTTTGGCCAACCAAGCAAGCATGTTAAAGAAATCTGCACTACAATGAAGTCTCACTGCCCCCCGGTCAAAAGGGCCATCTGAAAAAAGTGTAAAATCCAGAAAGGCAGCACAGGCCATGGAGAACAGGGAGCCTTGTTATGCTGATGGGCGGGATGTAAATTGCCAACAGCCACTCTGGAGAAGTGTATGGTGTTTCCCGGAACACCAAAAAACAAAGCTACGGAGCCTACGGCATTTCCACTTATGGTCCTATAGCTTAGGGAAATTAAAATCAAAAACACACAGCCACCCAAAAGTTTCAGACGGCTCTGTTTACAAGAACCTCGTCTACGGTACAAGTTAAATATCCCAGAAAGTGAAAAATGGATAAAGAAGTTGTGGTACATAGTTACAATGGAATATCACTCAGCAATGAAATCTATGTCATCAGGCCCGTCGCGGCATAATGACTGGATTCAGGTACGATGATTCTAAGTGAAATAAGTCACACAGAAAATGAAACATCATAAGATATCACTAATACACGCAATGTAAACTTGGCTACACATGAACTGAATTACAAAACAGAACAGGGTCTCAAATTTAGAAAACCAACTTATGCTTGCTTAATGGGAAAGGTGAGTTGGGGTGCTGCATAAAACCAGAGATAGAAATTAGCACAGATACCTTTCCATAAGCCAAATATGTAATAGTCAAGACCTACCCCTTGCTCAATGAAATGGACTAAACACCCCATATTCAACGCCTAGGAATACACCTGACTAGTAAGAATCTTCAAACCCATGGATTTATATGTCTCCGTAAGAGAATGAAGCGTGTGTACAGCGGCATGAATGCAGCAGAGGAAATCCGATAAATCCCATTATCAAAATGAATTACACAAACAAAACCCAAGGACAGTGAAATAGAGAGCAATTCTTAAATAATTCATTCAGGGCTTGTGATGCAACCTGGATTTACCACATCTACACCCAGAGCTGAGTGAGACATAAGGTTGGGCACTTCGGGCTGATAGCATTGGTGAGGTTCGATGAGCAAATGCAGACCCTTTGAAGTCATACAGCATGGTACCCATTCCATGGGTCCCAACTCTCCAAGTTTAAGGGATTCTTCCTTCAGCTAAAACATGCATGGGAAACCCACAGTATGGTGCACCGTGTGACCGACAAACGTTTTCAAATGCATCTCAGTTTTCGTCCCCTTTTACTTGGGTTCACCATTCCAGACCCTTTACTAACACTCTCACCACTTGGAGAGTAGGTGCCTTTAACCTCCTGTTGGGCACAGTTTGCAATTTCTGCGCAAGATGAACAGGAATAGGGAGAACCAATGAGAGACTAGCTGTAGGTGTCTGCACGGGCAAATTTAATGCTCATTTCGCACCAGGAAGAGGAATTAACCAAAGGCTCAACATGCCGTGCCTGAAACAGATTAGGGCCTGACAATCGTGCGGGTTTGCAGCCAGCTCACAAGATAGCGAGTTGAAGAAAGGAGCTCAGGGGCACTGTAACTCACAAACCTGCAGAGTAATAAATGACAGCTATCGTCCAAAAATATATTGAAGGAGGTCTGCAAAGACGACTTGTAAGCGGGACAGATTTGCAGGAAAACGATTTCAGGGGGTAGACGGGAATTGCATTTAAAGCATAGGAAAAGAGGCAGAACGTCAACAATGATGCTCGTGGCCAAAAAGGGCGTTTGCATTTTTTCCTGAATATATTCAGGAAAAAACGCATACGCCCTTTTTGGCCAACCAAGCAAGCATGTTAAAGAAATCTGCACTACAATGAAGTCTCATTGCTCCCCGGGCAAAAGGGCCATATGAAAAAAGTGTAAAGTCCAGAAAGGCAGCACAGGCAATGGAAAACAGGGAGCCTTGTTATGCTGATGGGCGGGATGTAAATTGCCAACAGCCACTCTGGAGAAGTGTATGGTGTTTTCCGGAACACCTAAAAAACAAAGCAACGGAGCCTACGGCATTTCCACTTATGGTCCTACAGTTTAGGGACATTAAAATGAAAAACACACAGCCACCCCATAGTGTCGGACGGCTCTATTTACAAGAACCTCGTCTACAGTACAAGGTAAATATCCCAGAATGTGAAAAATGGATAAAGAAGTTGTGGTATATACGTACAAAGGAATATCACTCAGCAATGAAATCTATATCATCAGGCCCGTCGCGGCATAATGAGTGGATTCAGGTACGATGATTCTAAGTGAAATAAGTCACACAGGAAATGAAACATCATAAGATATCACTAATACACGGAATGAAAACTTGGCTACACATGAACTGAATTACAAAACAGAACAGGGTCTCAAATTTAGAAAACCAACTTATGCTTGCTTAAGGGGAAAGGTGAGTTGGCGTGCTGCATAAAACCAGAGATAGAAATTAGCACAGATAACTTTCCATAAGCCAAATATGTCATAGTCAAGACCCACCACTTGCTCAACGAAATGGACTAAACACCACATATTCAACACCTAGGAATACACCTGACTAGTAAGAATCTTCAAACCCATGGATTCATATGCCTCCGTAAGAGAATGAAGCGTGTGTACAGCGGCATGAATGCAGCAGAGAAAATCCGATAAATCCCATTGTCAAAATGAATTACAAAAACAAAACCCAAGGACAGTGAAATAGAGAGCAATTCTTAAATAATTCATTCAGGGCTTGTGATGCAACCTGGATTTACCACATATACACCCAGAGCTGAGTGAGACATAAGGTTGGACACTTTGGGCTGATAGCATTGGTGAGGTTCGATAAGCAAATGCAGACCCTTTGAAGTCATACTGCATGGTAGCCATTCCATGGGTCCCAACTGCCAGGTTTAAGGGATTCTTCCTTCAGCTAAAATATGCATGGGAAACCCACATTATGGTGCACCATGTGACGGGGAAACGTTTTCAAATGCATCTCAGTTTTCGTCTCGTTTTACTTGCGTACACCATTCCAGACCCTTTAATAACACTCTCCCCCTTGGAGAGTCTGTACTTTTAACCTCCTGTTTGGCACAGTTTGCAATTTCTGCGCAAGATGAACAGGAATAGGGAGAACCAATGAGAGACTAGCTGTAGGTGTCTGCACGGGCAAATTTAATGCTCATTTCGCACCAGGAAGAGGAATTAACCAAAGGCTCAAAATGCCGTGCAGGAACCAGATTAGGGCCTGAGGCAATCCTGTGGGTTTGCGGCCAGCTCACAAGATAGCGAGTTGAAGAAATGAGCTCAGGGGCACTGTAACTCACAAACCTGCAGAGTTATAAATGACAGCTATCGTCCAAAAATATATTGAAGGAAGGCTGCGAAGACGACTTGTAAGTGGGGCAGAATTGCAGGAAAACGATTTCAGGGGGTAGACGGGAATTGCATTTAAAGCATAGGAAAAGAGGCAGAACGTCAACAATGATGCTCTTGGCCAAAAAGGGCGTATGCGTTTTTTCCTGAATATATTCAGGAAAAAACGCATACGCCCTTTTTGGCCAACCAAGCAAGCATGTTAAAGAAATCTGCACTACAATGAAGTCTCACTGCCCCCCGGTCAAAAGGGCCATCTGAAAAAAGTGTAAAATCCAGAAAGGCAGCACAGCCCATGGAGAACAGGGAGCCTTGTTATGCTGATGGGTGGGATGTGAATTGCCAACAGCCACTCTGGAGAAGTGTATGGTGTCTCCCGGAACATCTAAAAAACAAAGCAACTGAGCCTACGGCACTTCCCCTTATGGTCCTATAGCTTAGGAAAATTAAAATCAAAAACACACAGCCACCCAAAAGTCTCAGGCGGCTCTGTTCACAAGAACCTCGTCTACGGTACAAGTTAAATATCCCAGAATGTGAAAAATGGATAAAGAAGTTGTGGTACGTACGTACAGTGGAATATCACACAGCAATGAAATCTATGTCATCAGGCCCGTCGCGGCATAATGAGTGGATTCAGGTACGATGATTCTAAGTGAAATAAGTCACTCAGAAAATGAAACATCATAAGATATCACTAATACACGGAATGTAAACTTGGCTACATATGAACTGAATTACAAAACAGAACAGGGTCTCAAATTTAGAAAACCAACTTATGCTTGCTTAAGGGGAAAGGTGAGTTGGGGTGCTGCATAAAACCAGAGATAGAAATTAGCACAGATACCTTTCCATAAGCCAAATATGTAATAGTCAAGACCTACCCCTTGCTCAACGAAATGGACTAAACACCCCATATTCAACGCCTAGGAATACACCTGACTAGTAAGAATCTTCAAACCCATGGATTTATATGTCTCCATAAGAGAATGAAGTGTGTGTACAGCGGCATGAATGCAGCAGAGAAAATCCGATAAATCCCATTATCAAAATGAATTACACAAACAAAACCCAAGGACAGTGAAATAGAGAGCAATTCTTAAATAATTCATTCAGGGCTTGTGATGCAACCTGGATTTACCACATCTACACCCAGAGCTGAGTGAGACATAAGGTTGGGCACTTCAGGCTGATAGCATTGGTGAGGTTCGATGAGCAAATGCAGACCCTTTGAAGTCATACAGCATGGTACCCATTCCATGGGTCCCAACTCTCCAAGTTTTAGGGATTCTTCCTTCAGCTAAAACATGCATGGGAAACCCACATTTTGGTGCACCGTGTGACTGGCAAACGTTTTCAAATGCATCTCAGTTTTCGTCCCCTTTTACTCGGGTTCACCATTCCAGACCCTTTACGAACACTCTCCCCACTTGGAGAGTCAGTGCCTTTAACCTCCTGTTGGGCACAGTTTGCAATTTCTGCGCAAGATGAAAAGGAATAGGGAGAACCAATGAGAGACTAGCTGTAGGTGTCTGCACGGGCAAATTTAACGCTCATTTCCCACCAGGAAGAGGAATTAACCAAAGGCTCAGCATGCCGTGCCGGAACCAGATTAGGGCCTGAGGCAATCCTGTGGGTTTGCGGCCAGCTCACAAGATAGCGAATTGAAGAAATAAGCTCAGGGGCACTGTAACTCACAACCCTGCAGAGTTATAAATGACAGCTATCGTCCAAAAATATATTGAAGGAAGTCTGCGAAGACGACTTGAAAGTGGGGCAGAATTGCAGGAAAATGATTTCAGGGGGTAGACGGGAATTGCATTTAAAGCATAGGAAAAGAGGCAGAACGTCGACAATGATGCTCTTGGCCAAAAAGGGCGTATGCGTTTTTTCCTGAATATATTCAGGAAAAAACGCATACGCCCTTTTTGGCCAACCAAGCAAGCATGTTAAAGAAATCTGCACTACAATGAAGTCTCACTGTCCCCCGGTCAAAAGGGCCATCTGAAAAAAGTGTAAAATCCAGAAAGGCAGCACAGGCCATGGAGAACAGCGAGCCTTGTTATGCTGATGGGCAGGATGTAAATTGCGAACTGCCACTCTGGAGAAGTGTATGGTGTTTCTCGGAACACCGAAAAAACAAAGCAACGGAGCCTACAGCACTTCCCCTTATGGTCCTATAGCTTAGGAAAATTATAAATCAAAAACACACAGCCACCCAAAAGTCTCGGGCGGCTCTGTTTACAAGAACCTCGTCTACGGTACAAGTTAAATATCCCAGAATGTGAAAAATGGATAAAGAAGTTGTGGTACGTATGTACAGTGGAATATCACACAGCAATGAAATCTATGTCATCAGGCCCGTCGCGGCATAATGAGTGGATTCAGGTACGATGATTCTAAGTGAAATAAGTCACACAGGAAATGAAACATCATAAGATATCACTAATACACGGAATGTAAACTTGGCTACACATGAACTGAATTACAAAACAGAACAGGGTCTCAAATTTAGAAAACCAACTTATGCTTGCTTAAGGGGAAAGGTGAGTTGGGGTGCTGCATAAAACCAGAGATAGAAATTAGCACAGATACCTTTCCATAAGCCAAATATGTAATAGTCAAGACCTACCCCTTGCTCAACGAAATGGACTAAACACCCCATATTCAACGCCTAGGAATACACCTGACTAGTAAGAATCTTCAAACCCATGGATTTATATGTCTCCGTAAGAGAATGAAGTGTGTGTACAGCGGCATGAATGCAGCAGAGAAAATCCGATAAATCCCATTATCAAAATGAATTACACAAACAAAACCCAAGGACAGTGAAATAGAGAGCAATTCTTAAATAATTCATTCAGGGCTTGTGATGCAACCTGGATTTACCACATCTACACCCAGAGCTGAGTGAGACATAAGGTTGGGCACTTCGGGCTGATAGCATTGGTGAGGTTCGATGAGCAAATGCAGACCCTTTGAAGTCATACAGCATGGTACCCATTCCATGGGTCCCAACTCTCCAAGTTTAAGGGATTCTTCCTTCAGCTAAAACATGCATGGGAAACCCACAGTATGGTGCACCGTGTGACTGGCAAACGTTTTCAAATGCATCTCAGTTTTCGTCCCCTTTTACTCGGGTTCACCATTCCAGACCCTTTACGAACACTCTCCCCACTTGGAGAGTCAGTGCCTTTAACCTCCTGTTGGGCACAGTTTGCAATTTCTGCGCAAGATGAAAAGGAATAGGGAGAACCAATGAGAGACTAGCTCTAGGTGTCTGCACGGGCAAATTTAACGCTCATTTCCCACCAGGAAGAGGAATTAACCAAAGGCTCAGCATGCCGTGCCGGAACCAGATTAGGACCTGAGGCAATCCTGTGGGTTTGCGGCCAGCTCACAAGATAGCGAATTGAAGAAATAAGCTCAGGGGCACTGTAACTCACAAACCTGCAGAGTTATAAATGACAGCTATCGTCCAAAAATATATTGAAGGAAGACTGCGAAGACGACTTGAAAGTGGGGCAGAATTGCAGGAAAATGATTTCAGGGGGTAGACGGGAATTGCATTTAAAGCATAGGAAAAGAGGCAGAACGTCGACAATGATGCTCTTGGCCAAAAAGGGCGTATGCGTTTTTTCCTGAATATATTCAGGAAAAAACGCATACGCCCTTTTTGGCCAACCAAGCAAGCATGTTAAAGAAATCTGCACTACAATGAAGTCTCACTGTCCCCCGGTCAAAAGGGCCATCTGAAAAAAGTGTAAAATCCAGAAAGGCAGCACAGGCCATGGAGAACAGCGAGCCTTGTTATGCTGATGGGCAGGATGTAAATTGTAAACTGCCACTCTGGAGAAGTGTATGGTGTTTCCCGGAACACCGAAAAAACAAAGCAACGGAGCCTACAGCACTTCCCCTTATGGTCCTATAGCTTAGGAAAATTATAAATCAAAAACACACAGCCACCCAAAAGTCTCGGGCGGCTCTGTTTACAAGAACCTCATCTACGGTACAAGTTAAATATCCCAGAATGTGAAAAATGGATAAAGAAGTTGTGGTACGTATGTACAGTCTAATATCACACAGCAATGAAATCTATGTCATCAGGCCCGTCGCGGCATAATGAGTGGATTCAGGTACGATGATTCTAAGTGAAATAAGTCACACAGGAAATGAAACATCATAAGATATCACTAATACACGGAATGAAAACTTGGTTACACATGAACCGAATTACAAAACAGAACAGGGTCTCAAATTTAGAAAACCAACTTATGCTTGCTTAAGGGGAAAGGTGAGTTGGGGTACTGCATAAAACCAGAGATAGAAATTAGCCCAGATACCTTTCCATAAGCCAAATATGTAATAGTCAAGACCTACCCCTTGCTCAACGAAATGGACTAAACACCCCATATTCAACGCCTAGGAATACACCTGACTAGTAAGAATCTTCAAACCCATGGATTTATATGTCTCTGTAAGAGAATGAAGCGTGTGTACAGCGGCATGAATGCAGCAGAGAAAATCCGATAAATCCCATTATCAAAATGAATTACACAAACAAAACCCAAGGACAGTGAAATAGAGAGCAATTCTTAAATAATTCATTCAGGGCTTGTGATGCAACCCGGATTTACCACATCTACACCCAGAGCTGAGTGAGACATAAGGTTGGGCACTTCGGGCTGATAGCATTGGTGAGGTTCGATGAGCAAATGCAGACCCTTTGAAGTCATACAGCATGGTACCCATTCCATGGGTCCCAACTCTCCAAGTTTAAGGGATTCTTCCTTCAGCTAAAACATGCATGGGAAACCCACAGTATGGTGCACCGTGTGACTGGCAAACGTTTTCAAATGCATCTCAGTTTTCGTCCCCTTTTACTCGGGTTCACCATTCCAGACCCTTTACGAACACTCTCCCCACTTGGAGAGTCAGTGCCTTTAACCTCCTGTTGGGCACAGTTTGCAATTTCTGCGCAAGATGAAAAGGAATAGGGAGAACCAATGAGAGACTAGCTGTAGGTGTCTGCACGGGCAAATTTAACGCTCATTTCCCACCAGGAAGAGGAATTAACCAAAGGCTCAGCATGCCGTGCCGGAACCAGATTAGGGCCTGAGGCAATCCTGTGGGTTTGCGGCCAGCTCACAAGATAGCGAATTGAAGAAATAAGCTCAGGGGCACTGTAACTCACAACCCTGCAGAGTTATAAATGACAGCTATCGTCCAAAAATATATTGAAGGAAGACTGCGAAGACGACTTGTAAGTGGGGCAGAATTGCAGGAAAATGATTTCAGGGGGTAGACGGGAATTGCATTTAAAGCATAGGAAAAGAGGCAGAACGTCGACAATGATGCTCTTGGCCAAAAAGGGCGTATGCGTTTTTTCCTGAATATATTCAGGAAAAAACGCATACGCCCTTTTTGGCCAACCAAGCAAGCATGTTAAAGAAATCTGCACTACAATGAAGTCTCACTGTCCCCCGGTCAAAAGGGCCATCTGAAAAAAGTGTAAAATCCAGAAAGGCAGCACAGGCCATGGAGAACAGCGAGCCTTGTTATGCTGATGGGTGGGATGTGAAGTGCCAACAGCCACTCTGGAGAAGTGTATGGTGTTTCCCGGAACACCGAAAAAACAAAGCTACGGAGCCTACGGCACTTCCACTTATGGTCCTATAGCTTAGGGAAATTAAAATCAAAAACACACAGCCACCCCAAAGTGTCGGACGGCTCTGTTTACAAGAACCTCCTCTACGGTACAAGTTAAATATCCTAGAATGTGAAAAATGGATAAAGAAGTTGTGGTACGTACGGACAATGGAATATCACTCAGCAATGAAATCTATGTCATCAGGCCCGTCGCGGCATAATGAGTGGATTCAGGTACGATGATTCTAAGTGAAATAAGTCACACAGAAAATGAAACATCATAAGATATCACTACTACACGGAATGTAAACTTGGCTACACATGAACTGAATTACAAAACAGAACAGGGTCTCAAATTTAGAAAACCAACTTATGCTTGCTTAAGGGGAAAGGTGAGTTGGGGTGCTGCATAAAACCAGAGATAGAAATTAGCACAGATACCTTTCCATAAGCCAAATATGTAATAGTCAAGACCTACCCCTTGCTCAACGAAATGGACTAAACACCCCATATTCAACGCCTAGGAATACACCTGACTAGTAAGAATCTTCAAACCCATGGATATTTATGTCTCCGTAAGAGAATGAAGCGTGTGTACAGCGGTATGAATGCAGCAGAGAAAATCCGATAAATCCCATTATCAAAATGAATTACACAAACAAAACCCAAGGACAGTGAAATAGAGAGCAATTCTTAAATAATTCATTCAGGGCTTGTGATGCAACCTGGATTTACCACATCTACACCCAGAGCTGAGTGAGACATAAGGTTGGGCACTTCGGGCTGATAGCATTGGTGAGGTTCGATGAGCAAATGCAGACCCTTTGAAGTCATACAGCATGGTACCCATTCCATGGGTCCCAACTCTCCAAGTTTAAGGGATATTTCCTTCAGCTAAAACATGCATGGGAAACCCACAGTATGGTGCACCATGTGACCGGCAAACGTTTTCAAATGCATCTCAGTTTTCGTCCCCTTTTACTCGGGTTCACCATTCCAGACCCTTTACGAACACTCTCCCCACTTTGAGAGTCAGTGCCTTTAACCTCCTGTTGGGCACAGTTTGCAATTTCTGCGCAAGATGAAAAGGAATAGGGAGAACCAATGAGAGACTAGCTCTAGGTGTCTGCACGGGCAAATTTTACGCTCATTTCCCACCAGGAAGAGGAATTAACCAAAGGCTCAGCATGCCGTGCCGGAACCAGATTAGGGCCTGAGGCAATCCTGTGGGTTTCGGCCAGCTCACAAGATACCGAGTTGAAGAAATGAGCTCAGGGGCACTGTAACTCACAAACCTGCAGAGTTATAAATGACAGCTATCGTCCAAAAATATATTAAAGGAAGGCTGCGAAGACGACTTGTAATCGGGACAGATTTGCAGGAAAACGATTTCAGGGGGTAGACGGGAATTGCATTTAAAGCATAGGAAAAGAGGCAGAACGTCGACAATGATGCTCTTGGCCAAAAAGGGCGTATGCGTTTTTTCCTGAATATATTCAGGAAAAAACGCATACGCCCTTTTTGGCCAACCAAGCAAGCATGTTAAAGAAATCTGCACTACAATGAAGTCTCACTGCCCCCCGGTCAAAAGGGCCATCTGAAAAAAGTGTAAAATCCAGAAAGGCAGCACA
Organism: Delphinapterus leucas; assembly: GCF_059928025.1. Lineage (NCBI taxonomy): Eukaryota > Metazoa > Chordata > Mammalia > Artiodactyla > Monodontidae > Delphinapterus > Delphinapterus leucas. The sequence continues at coordinate 13,213,756 of NW_028322236.1, read as the reverse complement.
GGCCATGGAGAACAGGGAGCCTTGTTATGCTGATGGGCGGGATGTAAATTGCCAACAGCCACTCTGGAGAAGTGTATGGTGTTTCCCGGAACACCAAAAAACAAAGCTACGGAGCCTACGGCATTTCCACTTATGGTCCTATAGCTTAGGGAAATTAAAATCAAAAACACACAGCCACCCAAAAGTTTCAGACGGCTCTGTTTACAAGAACCTCGTCTACGGTACAAGTTAAATATCCCAGAAAGTGAAAAATGGATAAAGAAGTTGTGGTACATAGTTACAATGGAATATCACTCAGCAATGAAATCTATGTCATCAGGCCCGTCGCGGCATAATGACTGGATTCAGGTACGATGATTCTAAGTGAAATAAGTCACACAGAAAATGAAACATCATAAGATATCACTAATACACGCAATGTAAACTTGGCTACACATGAACTGAATTACAAAACAGAACAGGGTCTCAAATTTAGAAAACCAACTTATGCTTGCTTAATGGGAAAGGTGAGTTGGGGTGCTGCATAAAACCAGAGATAGAAATTAGCACAGATACCTTTCCATAAGCCAAATATGTAATAGTCAAGACCTACCCCTTGCTCAATGAAATGGACTAAACACCCCATATTCAACGCCTAGGAATACACCTGACTAGTAAGAATCTTCAAACCCATGGATTTATATGTCTCCGTAAGAGAATGAAGCGTGTGTACAGCGGCATGAATGCAGCAGAGGAAATCCGATAAATCCCATTATCAAAATGAATTACACAAACAAAACCCAAGGACAGTGAAATAGAGAGCAATTCTTAAATAATTCATTCAGGGCTTGTGATGCAACCTGGATTTACCACATCTACACCCAGAGCTGAGTGAGACATAAGGTTGGGCACTTCGGGCTGATAGCATTGGTGAGGTTCGATGAGCAAATGCAGACCCTTTGAAGTCATACAGCATGGTACCCATTCCATGGGTCCCAACTCTCCAAGTTTAAGGGATTCTTCCTTCAGCTAAAACATGCATGGGAAACCCACAGTATGGTGCACCGTGTGACCGACAAACGTTTTCAAATGCATCTCAGTTTTCGTCCCCTTTTACTTGGGTTCACCATTCCAGACCCTTTACTAACACTCTCACCACTTGGAGAGTAGGTGCCTTTAACCTCCTGTTGGGCACAGTTTGCAATTTCTGCGCAAGATGAACAGGAATAGGGAGAACCAATGAGAGACTAGCTGTAGGTGTCTGCACGGGCAAATTTAATGCTCATTTCGCACCAGGAAGAGGAATTAACCAAAGGCTCAACATGCCGTGCCTGAAACAGATTAGGGCCTGACAATCGTGCGGGTTTGCAGCCAGCTCACAAGATAGCGAGTTGAAGAAAGGAGCTCAGGGGCACTGTAACTCACAAACCTGCAGAGTAATAAATGACAGCTATCATCCAAAAATATATTGAAGGAGGTCTGCAAAGACGACTTGTAAGCGGGACAGATTTGCAGGAAAACGATTTCAGGGGGTAGACGGGAATTGCATTTAAAGCATAGGAAAAGAGGCAGAACGTCAACAATGATGCTCGTGGCCAAAAAGGGCGTTTGCATTTTTTCCTGAATATATTCAGGAAAAAACGCATACGCCCTTTTTGGCCAACCAAGCAAGCATGTTAAAGAAATCTGCACTACAATGAAGTCTCATTGCTCCCCGGGCAAAAGGGCCATATGAAAAAAGTGTAAAGTCCAGAAAGGCAGCACAGGCAATGGAAAACAGGGAGCCTTGTTATGCTGATGGGCGGGATGTAAATTGCCAACAGCCACTCTGGAGAAGTGTATGGTGTTTTCCGGAACACCTAAAAAACAAAGCAACGGAGCCTACGGCATTTCCACTTATGGTCCTACAGTTTAGGGACATTAAAATGAAAAACACACAGCCACCCCATAGTGTCGGACGGCTCTATTTACAAGAACCTCGTCTACAGTACAAGGTAAATATCCCAGAATGTGAAAAATGGATAAAGAAGTTGTGGTATATACGTACAAAGGAATATCACTCAGCAATGAAATCTATATCATCAGGCCCGTCGCGGCATAATGAGTGGATTCAGGTACGATGATTCTAAGTGAAATAAGTCACACAGGAAATGAAACATCATAAGATATCACTAATACACGGAATGAAAACTTGGCTACACATGAACTGAATTACAAAACAGAACAGGGTCTCAAATTTAGAAAACCAACTTATGCTTGCTTAAGGGGAAAGGTGAGTTGGCGTGCTGCATAAAACCAGAGATAGAAATTAGCACAGATAACTTTCCATAAGCCAAATATGTCATAGTCAAGACCCACCACTTGCTCAACGAAATGGACTAAACACCACATATTCAACACCTAGGAATACACCTGACTAGTAAGAATCTTCAAACCCATGGATTCATATGCCTCCGTAAGAGAATGAAGCGTGTGTACAGCGGCATGAATGCAGCAGAGAAAATCCGATAAATCCCATTGTCAAAATGAATTACAAAAACAAAACCCAAGGACAGTGAAATAGAGAGCAATTCTTAAATAATTCATTCAGGGCTTGTGATGCAACCTGGATTTACCACATATACACCCAGAGCTGAGTGAGACATAAGGTTGGACACTTTGGGCTGATAGCATTGGTGAGGTTCGATAAGCAAATGCAGACCCTTTGAAGTCATACTGCATGGTAGCCATTCCATGGGTCCCAACTGCCAGGTTTAAGGGATTCTTCCTTCAGCTAAAATATGCATGGGAAACCCACATTATGGTGCACCATGTGACGGGGAAACGTTTTCAAATGCATCTCAGTTTTCGTCTCGTTTTACTTGCGTACACCATTCCAGACCCTTTAATAACACTCTCCCCCTTGGAGAGTCTGTACTTTTAACCTCCTGTTTGGCACAGTTTGCAATTTCTGCGCAAGATGAACAGGAATAGGGAGAACCAATGAGAGACTAGCTGTAGGTGTCTGCACGGGCAAATTTAATGCTCATTTCGCACCAGGAAGAGGAATTAACCAAAGGCTCAACATGCCGTGCAGGAACCAGATTAGGGCCTGAGGCAATCCTGTGGGTTTGCGGCCAGCTCACAAGATAGCGAGTTGAAGAAATGAGCTCAGGGGCACTGTAACTCACAAACCTGCAGAGTTATAAATGACAGCTATCGTCCAAAAATATATTGAAGGAAGGCTGCGAAGACGACTTGTAAGTGGGGCAGAATTGCAGGAAAACGATTTCAGGGGGTAGACGGGAATTGCATTTAAAGCATAGGAAAAGAGGCAGAACGTCAACAATGATGCTCTTGGCCAAAAAGGGCGTATGCGTTTTTTCCTGAATATATTCAGGAAAAAACGCATACGCCCTTTTTGGCCAACCAAGCAAGCATGTTAAAGAAATCTGCACTACAATGAAGTCTCACTGCCCCCCGGTCAAAAGGGCCATCTGAAAAAAGTGTAAAATCCAGAAAGGCAGCACAGCCCATGGAGAACAGGGAGCCTTGTTATGCTGATGGGTGGGATGTGAATTGCCAACAGCCACTCTGGAGAAGTGTATGGTGTCTCCCGGAACATCTAAAAAACAAAGCAACTGAGCCTACGGCACTTCCCCTTATGGTCCTATAGCTTAGGAAAATTAAAATCAAAAACACACAGCCACCCAAAAGTCTCAGGCGGCTCTGTTCACAAGAACCTCGTCTACGGTACAAGTTAAATATCCCAGAATGTGAAAAATGGATAAAGAAGTTGTGGTACGTACGTACAGTGGAATATCACACAGCAATGAAATCTATGTCATCAGGCCCGTCGCGGCATAATGAGTGGATTCAGGTACGATGATTCTAAGTGAAATAAGTCACTCAGAAAATGAAACATCATAAGATATCACTAATACACGGAATGTAAACTTGGCTACATATGAACTGAATTACAAAACAGAACAGGGTCTCAAATTTAGAAAACCAACTTATGCTTGCTTAAGGGGAAAGGTGAGTTGGGGTGCTGCATAAAACCAGAGATAGAAATTAGCACAGATACCTTTCCATAAGCCAAATATGTAATAGTCAAGACCTACCCCTTGCTCAACGAAATGGACTAAACACCCCATATTCAACGCCTAGGAATACACCTGACTAGTAAGAATCTTCAAACCCATGGATTTATATGTCTCCGTAAGAGAATGAAGTGTGTGTACAGCGGCATGAATGCAGCAGAGAAAATCCGATAAATCCCATTATCAAAATGAATTACACAAACAAAACCCAAGGACAGTGAAATAGAGAGCAATTCTTAAATAATTCATTCAGGGCTTGTGATGCAACCTGGATTTACCACATCTACACCCAGAGCTGAGTGAGACATAAGGTTGGGCACTTCAGGCTGATAGCATTGGTGAGGTTCGATGAGCAAATGCAGACCCTTTGAAGTCATACAGCATGGTACCCATTCCATGGGTCCCAACTCTCCAAGTTTAAGGGATTCTTCCTTCAGCTAAAACATGCATGGGAAACCCACATTATGGTGCACCGTGTGACTGGCAAACGTTTTCAAATGCATCTCAGTTTTCGTCCCCTTTTACTCGGGTTCACCATTCCAGACCCTTTACGAACACTCTCCCCACTTGGAGAGTCAGTGCCTTTAACCTCCTGTTGGGCACAGTTTGCAATTTCTGCGCAAGATGAAAAGGAATAGGGAGAACCAATGAGAGACTAGCTGTAGGTGTCTGCACGGGCAAATTTAACGCTCATTTCCCACCAGGAAGAGGAATTAACCAAAGGCTCAGCATGCCGTGCCGGAACCAGATTAGGGCCTGAGGCAATCCTGTGGGTTTGCGGCCAGCTCACAAGATAGCGAATTGAAGAAATAAGCTCAGGGGCACTGTAACTCACAACCCTGCAGAGTTATAAATGACAGCTATCGTCCAAAAATATATTGAAGGAAGTCTGCGAAGACGACTTGAAAGTGGGGCAGAATTGCAGGAAAATGATTTCAGGGGGTAGACGGGAATTGCATTTAAAGCATAGGAAAAGAGGCAGAACGTCGACAATGATGCTCTTGGCCAAAAAGGGCGTATGCGTTTTTTCCTGAATATATTCAGGAAAAAACGCATACGCCCTTTTTGGCCAACCAAGCAAGCATGTTAAAGAAATCTGCACTACAATGAAGTCTCACTGTCCCCCGGTCAAAAGGGCCATCTGAAAAAAGTGTAAAATCCAGAAAGGCAGCACAGGCCATGGAGAACAGCGAGCCTTGTTATGCTGATGGGCAGGATGTAAATTGCGAACTGCCACTCTGGAGAAGTGTATGGTGTTTCTCGGAACACCGAAAAAACAAAGCAACGGAGCCTACAGCACTTCCCCTTATGGTCCTATAGCTTAGGAAAATTATAAATCAAAAACACACAGCCACCCAAAAGTCTCGGGCGGCTCTGTTTACAAGAACCTCGTCTACGGTACAAGTTAAATATCCCAGAATGTGAAAAATGGATAAAGAAGTTGTGGTACGTATGTACAGTGGAATATCACACAGCAATGAAATCTATGTCATCAGGCCCGTCGCGGCATAATGAGTGGATTCAGGTACGATGATTCTAAGTGAAATAAGTCACACAGGAAATGAAACATCATAAGATATCACTAATACACGGAATGAAAACTTGGTTACACATGAACTGAATTACAAAACAGAACAGGGTCTCAAATTTAGAAAACCAACTTATGCTTGCTTAAGGGGAAAGGTGAGTTGGGGTACTGCATAAAACCAGAGATAGAAATTAGCCCAGATACCTTTCCATAAGCCAAATATGTAATAGTCAAGACCTACCCCTTGCTCAACGAAATGGACTAAACACCCCATATTCAACGCCTAGGAATACACCTGACTAGTAAGAATCTTCAAACCCATGGATTTATATGTCTCCGTAAGAGAATGAAGCGTGTGTACAGCGGCATGAATGCAGCAGAGAAAATCCGATAAATCCCATTATCAAAATGAATTACACAAACAAAACCCAAGGACAGTGAAATAGAGAGCAATTCTTAAATAATTCATTCAGGGCTTGTGATGCAACCTGGATTTACCACATCTACACCCAGAGCTGAGTGAGACATAAGGTTGGGCACTTCGGGCTGATAGCATTGGTGAGGTTCGATGAGCAAATGCAGACCCTTTGAAGTCATACAGCATGGTACCCATTCCATGGGTCCCAACTCTCCAAGTTTAAGGGATTCTTCCTTCAGCTAAAACATGCATGGGAAACCCACAGTATGGTGCACCGTGTGACTGGCAAACGTTTTCAAATGCATCTCAGTTTTCGTCCCCTTTTACTCGGGTTCACCATTCCAGACCCTTTACGAACACTCTCCTCACTTGAAGAGTCAGTGCCCTTAACCTCCTGTTGGGCACAGTTTGCAATTTCTGCGCAAGATGAAAAGGAATAGGGAGAACGAATGAGAGACTAGCTCTAGGTGTCTGCACGGGCAAATTTAACGCTCATTTCCCACCAGGAAGAGGAATTAACCAAAGGCTCAGCATGCCGTGCAGGAACCAGATTAGGGCCTGAGGCAATCCTGTGGGTTTGCGGCCAGCTCACAGGATAGCTAGTTGAAGAAATGAGCTCAGGGGCACTGTAACTCACAAACCTGCACAGTTATAAATGACAGCTATCGTCCAAAAATATATTGAAGGAAGGCTGCGAAGACGACTTGTAAGTGGGGCAGAATTGCAGGAAAACGATTTCAGGGGGTAGACGGGAATTGCATTTAAAGCATAGGAAAAGAGGCAGAACGTCAACAATGATGCTCTTGGCCAAAAAGGGCGTATGCGTTTTTTCCTGAATATATTCAGGAAAAAACGCATACGCCCTTTTTGGCCAACCAAGCAAGCATGTTAAAGAAATCTGCACTACAATGAAGTCTCACTGCCCCCCGGTCAAAAGGGCCATCTGAAAAAAGTGTAAAATCCAGAAAGGCAGCACAGCCCATGGAGAACAGGGAGCCTTGTTATGCTGATGGGTGGGATGTGAATTGCCAACAACCACTCTGGAGAAGTGTATGGTGTCTCCCGGAACATCTAAAAAACAAAGCAACGGAGCCTACGGCACTTCCCCTTATGGTCCTATAGCTTAGGAAATTTAAAATCAAAAACACACAGCCACCCAAAAGTCTCGGGCGGCTCTGTTTACAAGAACCTCATCTACGGTACAAGTTAAATATCCCAGAATGTGAAAAATGGATAAAGAAGTTGTGGTACGTATGTACAGTCTAATATCACACAGCAATGAAATCTATGTCATCAGGCCCGTCGCGGCATAATGAGTGGATTCAGGTACGATGATTCTAAGTGAAATAAGTCACACAGGAAATGAAACATCATAAGATATCACTAATACACGGAATGAAAACTTGGTTACACATGAACCGAATTACAAAACAGAACAGGGTCTCAAATTTAGAAAACCAACTTATGCTTGCTTAAGGGGAAAGGTGAGTTGGGGTACTGCATAAAACCAGAGATAGAAATTAGCCCAGATACCTTTCCATAAGCCAAATATGTAATAGTCAAGACCTACCCCTTGCTCAACGAAATGGACTAAACACCCCATATTCAACGCCTAGGAATACACCTGACTAGTAAGAATCTTCAAACCCATGGATTTATATGTCTCTGTAAGAGAATGAAGCGTGTGTACAGCGGCATGAATGCAGCAGAGAAAATCCGATAAATCCCATTATCAAAATGAATTACACAAACAAAACCCAAGGACAGTGAAATAGAGAGCAATTCTTAAATAATTCATTCAGGGCTTGTGATGCAACCTGGATTTACCACATCTACACCCAGAGCTGAGTGAGACATAAGGGTGGGCACTTCGGGCTGATAGCATTGGTGAGGTTCGATGAGCAAATGCAGACCCTTTGAAGTCATACAGCATGGTACCCATTCCATGGGTCCCAACTCTCCAAGTTTAAGGGATTCTTCCTTCAGCTAAAACATGCATGGGAAACCCACAGTATGGTGCACCGTGTGACTGGCAAACGTTTTCAAATGCATCTCAGTTTTCGTCCCCTTTTACTCGGGTTCACCATTCCAGACCCTTTACGAACACTCTCCCCACTTGGAGAGTCAGTGCCTTTAACCTCCTGTTGGGCACAGTTTGCAATTTCTGCGCAAGATGAAAAGGAATAGGGAGAACCAATGAGAGACTAGCTGTAGGTGTCTGCACGGGCAAATTTAACGCTCATTTCCCACCAGGAAGAGGAATTAACCAAAGGCTCAGCATGCCGTGCCGGAACCAGATTAGGGCCTGAGGCAATCCTGTGGGTTTGCGGCCAGCTCACAAGATAGCGAATTGAAGAAATAAGCTCAGGGGCACTGTAACTCACAACCCTGCAGAGTTATAAATGACAGCTATCGTCCAAAAATATATTGAAGGAAGACTGCGAAGACGACTTGTAAGTGGGGCAGAATTGCAGGAAAATGATTTCAGGGGGTAGACGGGAATTGCATTTAAAGCATAGGAAAAGAGGCAGAACGTCGACAATGATGCTCTTGGCCAAAAAGGGCGTATGCGTTTTTTCCTGAATATATTCAGGAAAAAACGCATACGCCCTTTTTGGCCAACCAAGCAAGCATGTTAAAGAAATCTGCACTACAATGAAGTCTCACTGTCCCCCGGTCAAAAGGGCCATCTGAAAAAAGTGTAAAATCCAGAAAGGCAGCACAGGCCATGGAGAACAGCGAGCCTTGTTATGCTGATGGGTGGGATGTGAAGTGCCAACAGCCACTCTGGAGAAGTGTATGGTGTTTCCCGGAACACCGAAAAAACAAAGCTACGGAGCCTACGGCACTTCCACTTATGGTCCTATAGCTTAGGGAAATTAAAATCAAAAACACACAGCCACCCCAAAGTGTCGGACGGCTCTGTTTACAAGAACCTCCTCTACGGTACAAGTTAAATATCCTAGAATGTGAAAAATGGATAAAGAAGTTGTGGTACGTACGGACAATGGAATATCACTCAGCAATGAAATCTATGTCATCAGGCCCGTCGCGGCATAATGAGTGGATTCAGGTACGATGATTCTAAGTGAAATAAGTCACACAGAAAATGAAACATCATAAGATATCACTACTACACGGAATGTAAACTTGGCTACACATGAACTGAATTACAAAACAGAACAGGGTCTCAAATTTAGAAAACCAACTTATGCTTGCTTAAGGGGAAAGGTGAGTTGGGGTGCTGCATAAAACCAGAGATAGAAATTAGCACAGATACCTTTCCATAAGCCAAATATGTAATAGTCAAGACCTACCCCTTGCTCAACGAAATGGACTAAACACCCCATATTCAACGCCTAGGAATACACCTGACTAGTAAGAATCTTCAAACCCATGGATATTTATGTCTCCGTAAGAGAATGAAGCGTGTGTACAGCGGTATGAATGCAGCAGAGAAAATCCGATAAATCCCATTATCAAAATGAATTACACAAACAAAACCCAAGGACAGTGAAATAGAGAGCAATTCTTAAATAATTCATTCAGGGCTTGTGATGCAACCTGGATTTACCACATCTACACCCAGAGCTGAGTGAGACATAAGGTTGGGCCCTTCGGGCTGATAGCATTGGTGAGGTTCGATGAGCAAATGCAGACCCTTTGAAGTCATACAGCATGGTACCCATTCCATGGGTCCCAACTCTCCAAGTTTAAGGGATTCTTCCTTCAGCTAAAACATGCATGGGAAACCCACAGTACGGTGCACCGTGTGACTGGCATACGTTTTCAAATGCATCTCAGTTTTCGTCCCCTTTTACTCGGGTTCACCATTCCAGACCCTTTACGAACACTCTCCCCACTTGGAGAGCCAGTGCCTTTAACCTCCTGTTGGGCACAGTTTGCAATTTCTGCGCAAGATGAAAAGGAATAGGGAGAACGAATGAGAGACTAGCTCTAGGTGTCTGCACGGGCAAATTTAAGGCTCATTTCCCACCAGGAAGAGGAATTAACCAAAGGCTCAGCATGCCGTGCTGGAACCAGATTAGGGCCTGAGGCAATTCTGTGGGTTTGCGGCCAGCTCACAAGATAGCGAGTTGAAGAAATGAGCTCAGGGGCACTGTAACTCACAAACCTGCAGAGTTATAAATGACAGCTATCGTCCAAAAATATATTGAAGGAAGGCTGCGAAGACGACTTGTAAGTGGGGCAGAATTGCAGGAAAACGATTTCAGGGGGTACACGGGAATTGCATTTAAAGCATAGGAAAAGAGGCAGAACGTCGACAATGATGCACTTGGCCAAAAAGGGCGTATGCGTTTTCTCCTGAATATATTCAGGAAAAAACGCATACGCCCTTTTTGGCCAACCAAGCAAGCATGTTAAAGAAATCTGCACTACAATGAAGTCTCACTGCCCCCCGGTCAAAAGGGCCATCTGAAAAAAGTGTAAAATCCAGAAATGCAGCACAGGCCATGGAGAACAGGGAGCCTTGTTATGCTGATGGGTGGGATGTAAATTGCCAACAGCCACTCTGCAGAAGTGTATGGTGTTTCCTGAAACACCTAAAAAACAAAGCAACAGAGCCTACGGCACTTCCACTTATGGTCCTATAGCTTAGGGAAATTAAAATAAAAAACACACAGCCACCCCAAAGTTTCAGACGGCTCTGTTTACAAGAACCTCGTCTACGGTACAAGTTAAATATCCCAGAAAGCGAAAAATGGATAAAGAAGTTGTGGTACGTACGTACAATGGAATATCACTGACCAATGAAATGTATGTCATCTGGCCGGTCATGGCATAATGAGTGGATTCAGGTACGATGATTCTAAGAGAAATAAGTCACACAGAAAATGAAACATCATAAGATATCACTAATACACCGAATGTAATCTTGGCTACACATGAACTGAATTACAAAACAGAACAGGGTCTCAAATTTAGAAAACCAACTAATGTTTGCTTAAGGGGAAAGGTGAGTTGGGGTGCTGCATAAAACCAGAGATAGAAATTAGCACAGATACCATTCCATACGTCATATATGTCATAGTCAAGGGGGCTTCCCTGGTGGCGCACTGGTTGAGAGTTCGCCTGCCGATGCAGGGGACGCGGGTTCGTGCCCCGGTCCGAGAGGATCCCACATGCCGCGGAGCTACTGGCCCCGTGAGTCATGGCCGTTGAGCCTGCGCGTCCGGAGCCTGTGCTCCGCAACGGGAGAGGCAACAACACTGAGAGGCCCGCGTACAGCAAAAAAAAAAAAAAAAATATGTAATAGTCAAGACCTACCCCTTGCTCAACGAAATGGGCTAAACACCCTATATTCAACGCCTAGGAATACACCTGACTAGTAAGAATCTTCAAACCCATGCATTTATATGTCTCCATAAGAGAATCAAGCATGTGTACAGCTGCATGAAGGCAGCAGAGAAAATCCGATAAATCCTATTATCAAAATGAATTACAAAAACAAAACACAATGACAGTGAAATAGAGAGCAATTCTTAAATAATTCATTCAGGGCTTGTGATGCAACCTGGATTTACCTCATCTACACCCAGAGCTGAGTGAGACATAAGGTTGGACACTTCGGGGTGATACCACTGGTGAGGTTCGATGAGCAAATGCAGACCGTTTGAAGTCATACTGCATGGTACCCATTCCATGGTTCCCAACTCTCCAGGTGTAAGAGATTCTTCCTTCAGCTAAAGCATGCATGGGAAGCCCACAGTATGGTGCACCGTGTGACCAGGAAACGTTTTCAAAGGCATCTCAATTTTCGTCCCCTTTTACTCGGGTTCACAATTCCAGACCCTTTTCTAACACTCTCCAGAATTGGAGAGTCAGGGCCTTTAACCTCCTGTTTGGCACAGTTTGCAATTTCTGCGCAAGATGAACAGGAATAAGGAGAACCAATGACAGACTAGCTGTAGGTGTCTGCACGGGCAAATTTAACGCACATTTCCCACCAGAAAGACGAATTAACCAAAGGCTCAGCATGCCGTGCCGGAACAAGATTAGGGCCTGAAGCAATCCTGCGGGTTTGCGGCCAGCTCACAAGAAAGCGATTTGAAGAAAGGAGCTCAGGGGCACTGTAATTCACAAACCTGCAGAGTTATAAATGACAGCTATCGTCCAAAAATATATTGAAGGAAGGCTGCGAAGAGGACTTGAAAGCGGGGCAGAATCGCAGGAAAACGATTTCATGGGGTAGACTGGAATTGCATTTAAAGCATAGGAAAAGAGGCAGAACGTCGACAATGATGCACTTGGCCAAAAAGGGCGTATGCGTTTTTTCCTGAATATATTCAGGAAAAAACGCATACGCCCTTTTTGGCCAACCAAGCAAGCATGTTAAAGAAATCTGCACTACAATGAAGTCTCACTGCCCCCCGGTCAAATGGGCCATCTGAAAAAAGTGTAAAATCCAGAAATGCAGCACAGGCCATGGAGAACAGGGAGCCTTGTTATGCTGATGGGCGGGATGTAAATTGCCAACAGCCACTCTGCAGAAGTGTATGGTGTTTCCTGAAACACCTAAAAAACAAAGCAACGGAGCCTACGGCACTTCCACTTATGGTCCTATAGCTTAGGGAAATTAAAATAAAAAAAACACAGCCACCCCAAAGTTTCAGACGGCTCTGTTTACAAGAACCTCTTCTACGGTACAAGTTAAATATCCCAGAAAGCGAAAAATGGATAAAGAAGTTGTGGTATGTACGTACAATGGAATATCACTCACCAATGAAATCTATGTCATCTGGCTCGTCGTGGCATAATGAGTGGATTCAGGTACGATGATTCTAAGAGAAATAAGTCACACAGAAAATGAAACATCATAAGATATCACTAATACACCGAATGTAATCTTGGCTACACATGAACTGAATTACAAAACAGAACAGGGTCTCAAATTTAGAAAACCAACTTATATTTGCTTAAGGGGAAAGGTGAGTTGGGGTGCTGCATAAAACCAGAGATAGAAATTACCACAGATACTATTCCATACGTCATATATGTAATAGTCAAGGGGGCTTCCCTGGTGGCGCACTGGTTGAGAGTCCGCCTGCCGATGCAGGGGACGCGGGTTCGTGCCCCGGTCCGAGAGGATCCCACATGCCGTGGAGCTACTGGCCCCGTCAGTCATGGCTGTTGAGCCTGCGCGTCCGGAGCCTGTGCTCCGCAACGGGAGAGGCTACAACACTGAGAGGCCCGCGTACAGCAAAAAAAAAAAAAAATATGTAATAGTCAAGACCTACCCCTTGCTCAACGAAATGGGCTAAACACCCTATATTCAACGCCTAGGAATGCACCTGACTAGTAAGAATCTTCAAACCCATGGATTTATATGTCTCCATAAGAGAATCAAGCGTGTGTACAGCTGCATGAAGGCAGCAGAGAAAATCCGAAAAATCCCATTATCAAAATGAATTACAAAAACAAAACACAATGACAGTGAAATAGAGAGCAATTCTTAAATAATTCATTCAGGTCTTGTGATGCAACCTGGATTTACCTCATCTACACCCAGAGCTGAGTGAGACATAAGGTTGGATACTTCGGGATGATAGCGTTGGTGAGGTTCGATGAGCAAATGCAGACCATTTGAAGTCATACAGCATGGTACCCATTCCATGGGTCCTTACTCTCCAGGTTTAAGCGATTCTTCCTTCAGCTAAAACATGCATAGGAAACCCACAGTATGGTGCACCGTGTGACCGGGAAACGTTTTCAAATGCATCTCAGTTTTCGTCCCCTTTTACTCGGGTTCACAATTCCAGACCCTTTACTAACACTCTCCCCACTTGGAGAGTCAGTGCCTTTAACCTCCTGTTTGGCACAGTTTGCAATTTCTGCGCAAGATGAACAGGAATAGGGAGAACCAATGAGAGACTAGCTGTAGGTGTCTGCATGGGCAAATTTAACGCTCATTTCCAACCAGGAAGAGGAATTAACCAAACGCTCAGCATGCCGTGCCGGAACCAGATTAGGGCCTGAAGCAATCCTGCGGGTTTGCGGCCAGCTCACAAGAAAGCGATTTGAAGAAAGGAGCTCCGGGGCACTGTAATTCAAAACCTGCAGTGTTATAAATGACAGCTATCGTCCAAAAATATATTGAAGGAAGGCTGCGAAGAGGACTTGAAAGCGGGGCAGAATTGCAGGAAAGCGATTTCAGGGGGTAGACGGGAATTGCATTTAAAGCATAGGAAAAGAGGCAGAACGTCGACAATGATGCACTTGGTCAAAAAGGGCGTATGCGTTTTTTCCTGAATATATTCAGGAAAAAGCGCATACGCCCTTTTTGGCCAACCAAGCAAGCATGTTAAAGAAATCTGCACTACAATGAAGTCTCACTGCCCCCCGGTCAAAAGGGCCATCTGAAAAAAGTGTAAAATCCAGAAATGCAACACAGGCCATGGAGAACTGGGAGCCTTGTTATGCTGATGGGTGGGATGTAAATTGCCAACAGCCACTCTGGAGAAGTGTATGGTATTTCCTAAAACACCTAAAAAACAAAGCAACGGAGCCTACGGCACTTCCTCTTATGGTCCTATAGCTTAGGGAAAATAAATCAAAACCACACAGCCACCCCAAAGTTTCAGACGGCTCTGTTTACAAGAACCTCTTCTACGGTACAAGTTAAATATCCCAGAAAGCGAAAAATGGATAAAGAAGTTGTGGTACGTACGTACAATGGAATATCACTCAGCAATGAAATCTATGTCATCTGGCCCGTCGTGGCATAATGAGTGGATTCAGGTACGATGATTCTAAGAGAAATAAGTCACACAGAAAATGAAACATCATAAGTTAACTCTAATACACCGAATGTAATCTTGGCTACACATGAACTGAATTACAAAACAGAACAGGGTCTCAAATTTAGAAAACCAACTTATGTTTGCTTAAGGGGAAAGGTGAGTTGGGGTGCTGCATAAAACCAGAGATAGAAATTAGCACATATACCATTCCATACGTCAAATATGTAATAGTCAAGACCTACCCCTTGCTTAACGAAATGGGCTAAATACCCTATATTCAACGCCTAGGAATACACCTGACTAGTAAGAATCTTCAAACCCATGGATTTATAGGTCTCCATTAGAGAATCAACCATGTGTACAGCTGCATGAAGGCAGCAGAGAAAATCCGATAAATCCTATTATCAAAATGAATTACAAAAACAAAACACAATGACAGTGAAATAGAGAGCAATTCTTAAATAATTCATTCAGGGCTTGTGATGCAACCTGGATTTACCTCATCTAAACCCAGAGCTGAGTGAGACATAAGGTTGGACACTTCGGGCTGATAGCATTGGTGAGGTTCGATGAGCAAATGCAGACCATTTGAAGTCATACTACATGGTACCCATTCCATGGGTCCCAACTCTCCAGGTTTAAGCGATTCTTCCTTCAGCTAAAGCATGCATGGGAAGCCCACAGTATGGTGCACCGAGTGACCGGGAAACATTTTCAAATGCATCTCAGTTTTTGTCCCCTTTTACTCGGGTTCACAATTCCAGACCCTTTACGAACACTCTCCCCACTTGGAGAGTCAGTGCCTTTAACCTCCTATTTGGCACAGTTTGCAATTTCTGCGCAAGATGAACAGGAATAGGGAGTACCAATGAGAGACTAGCTGTAGGTGTCTGCACGGGCAAATTTAACGCTCATTTCCAACCAGGAAGAGGAATTAACCAAACGCTCAGCATGCCATGCCGGAACCAGATTAGGGCCTGAAGCAATCCTGCGGGTTTGCGGCCAGCTCAAAAGAAAGCGATTTGAAGAAAGGAGCTCAGGGGCACTCTAATTCACAAACCTGCAGAGTTATAAGTGACAGCTATCATCCAAAAATATATTGAAGGAAGGCTGTGAAGAGGACTTGAAAGCGGGACAAAATTGCAGGAAAACGATTTCAGGGGGTAGACTGGAATTGCATTTAAAGCATAGGAAAAGAGGCAGTACGTCGACAATGATGCACTTGGCCAAAAAGGGCGTATGCGTTTTTTCCTGAATATATTCAGGAAAAAACGCATACGCCCTTTTTGGCCAACCAAGCAAGCATGTTAAAGAAATCTGCACTACAATGAAGTCTCACTGCCCCCCAGTGAAAAGGGCCATCTGAAAAAAGTGTAAAATCCAGAAAGGCAGGACAGGCCATGGAGAACAGGGAGCCTTGTTATGCTGATGGGCGGGATGTGAACTGCCAACAGCCACTCTGGAGAAGTGTATGGTGTTTCCTGAAACACGTAGGAAACAAAGCAACACAGCCTATGGCACTTCCACTTATGGTCCTATAGCTTAGGGAAGTTAAAATCAAAAACACACAGCCACCCCAAAGTTTGGGTCGGCTCTGTTTACAAGAACCTCGTCTACGGTACAAGTTAAATATCCCAGAAAGCGAAAATGGATAAAGAAGTTGTGGTACATACGTACAATGGAAAATCACTCAGCAATGAAATCTATGTGATCTGGCCCTTAGCGGCATAATGAGTGGATTCAGGTACAATGATTCTACGTGAAATAAGTCACACAGAAAAAGGAACATCATAAGATATCACTAATACATGGAATGAAACTTGGCTACACATGAACTGAATTACAAAACAGAAGAGGGTCTCCAAGTTAGAAAACCAACTGATGGTTGCTTATGGGGAAAGGTGAGTTGGGGTGCTGCATAAAACCAGAGATTTATATTAGCACAGAAACTGTTCCATAAACCAAATATGTAATAGAAAAGACCTACTCCTTGCTCAACGAAATGGAGTCAACACCCCATATTCAACGCCTAGGAATATACCTGACTAGTAAGGATCTTAAAACCCATGGATTTATATGTCTCCGTAAGAGAATGAAGCGTGTGTACAGCGGCCTAAACGCATCAGTGAAAATCCGATAAATCCCATTATCAAAATAAATTTCAAAAACAAAACACAATGACACTGAAATAGAGGGCAATTCTTAAATAATTCATTCAGGGCTTGTGATACAACCTGGATTTAGCACATCTTCAACCAGAGCTGGGTGAGACATAAGGCTGGACACTTCGGGCTGATAGCATTGGTGAGGTTCGGTGAGCAAATGCAGAACATTTGAAGTCATACTGCATGGTACCCATTCCATGGGTCCCAACTCTCCAGGTTTAAGGGATTCTTCCTTCAGCTAAAACATGCATGGGAAACCCAGAGTATGGTCCACCTTGTGATTTGGATTCGTTTTCAAATGCATCTCAGTTTTTTTCCCCTGGTACTAGGGTTCAATATTCCAGACCCGTCAATAACACTCTCCCCATATATATATTCAGGAAAAAACGCATAAGCCCTTTTTGGCCAACCAAGCAAGCATGTTAAAGAAATCTGCACTACAATGAAGTCTCACTGCCCCCCGGTCA
This sequence comes from Delphinapterus leucas, assembly GCF_059928025.1. NCBI lineage: Eukaryota > Metazoa > Chordata > Mammalia > Artiodactyla > Monodontidae > Delphinapterus > Delphinapterus leucas. Next base: position 13,196,355 of record NW_028322236.1, on the reverse strand, counting down.
AAAGGGATATCTGAAACAAGTGTAAAATCCACAAAGACAGGACAGGCCAAGGAGAACAGGGAGCCTTGTTATGCTGATGGTCGGGATGTAAATTGCCAACAGCCAATCTGGAGAAGTGTATGGTGTTTCCTGGAACCCCTGAAAAACAAAGCAACGGAGCCTACGGCACTTCCACTTATGGTCTTATAGCTTAGGGAAATTAAAATCAAAAACACACAGCCACCCCAAAGTGTCGGACGGCTCTGTTTACAAGAACCTCTTCTACGGTACAAGTTAAATATCCCAGAATGTGAAAAATGGATAAAGAAGTTGTGGTACGTACGTACAATGGAATATCACTCAGCAATGAAAGCTATGTCATCAGGCCCATCGCGGCATAACGAGTGGATTCAGGTACGATGATTGTAAGGGAAATACGTCACACAGAAAATGAAACATCATAAGATATCACTAATACATGGAATGTAAACTTTGCTACACATGAACTGAATTATAAAACAGAACAGGGTCTCAAATTTAGAAAACCAACTTATGCTTGCTTAAGGGGAAAGGTGAATTGGGGTGCTGCATAAAACCAGAGATAGAAATTAGCACAGATACCTTTCCATAAGCCAAATATGTAATAGCCAGACCTACACCTTGCTCAACGAAATGGACTAAACACCCCATATTCAACGCCTAGGAATACACCTGACTAGTAAGAATCTTCAAACCCATGGATTTATATGTCTCCGTAAGAGAATGAAGCGTGTGTACAGCGGCATGAACGCAGCAGAGAAAATCCGATAAATCCCATTATCAAAATGAATTACAAAAACAAAACACAAGGACAGTGAAATAGAGAGCAATTCTTAAATAATTCATTCAGGGCTTGTGATGCAACCTGGATTTACCACATCTACACCCAGAGCTGAGTGAGACATAAGGTTGGGCACTTCGGGCTGATAGCATTGGTGAGGTTCGATGAGCAAATGCAGACCCTTTGAAGTCATACTGCATGGTACCCATTCCATGGTTCCCACCTCTCCAGATTTAAGGGATTCTTCCTTCAGCTAAAACATGCATGGGAGACCCACAGTATGGTGCACCGTGTGACCGACAAACGTTTTCAAATGCATCTCAGTTTTTGTCCCCTTTTACTTGGGTTCACCATTCCAGACCCTTTACTAACACTCTCACCACTTGGAGAGTCTGTACCTTTAACCTCCTGTTTGGCACAGTTTGTAATTTCTGCGCAAGATGAACAGGAATAGGGAGAACCAATGAGAGACTAGCTGTAGGTGTCTGCACGAGCAAATTTAATGCTCATTTCGCACCAGGAAGAGGAATTAACCAAAGGCTCAGCGTGCCGTGCCGGAACCAGTTTAGGGCCTGAAGCAATCCAGCAGTTTTGCGGCCAGCTTACAAGAAAGCAAGTTGAAGAAAGGAGCTAAGGGACACTGTATCTCACAAACCTGCAGAGTTATAAATGACAGCTATCGTCCAAAAATATATTGAAGGAAGGCTGCGAAGACGACTTGTAAGCGGGGCAGAATTGCAGGAAAACGATTTCAGGGGGTAGACGGGAATTGCATTTAAAGCATAGGAAAAGAGGCAGAACGTGGACAATGATGCTCTTGGCCAAAAAGGGCGTATGCGTTTTTTCCTGAATATATTCAGGAAAAAACGCATACGCCCTTTTTGGCCAAGCAAGCAAGCATGTTAAAGAAATCTGCCCTACAATGAAGTCTCACTGACCCCCGGTCATAAGGGCCATCTGAAAAAAGTGTAAAATCCAGAAAGGCAGCACAGGCCATGGAGAAGAGGGAGCCTGGTTATGCTGATGGGCGGGATGTAAATTGCCAACAGCCACTCTGGAGAAGTGTATGGTGTTTCACGGAACACCGAAAAAACAAAGCTACGGAGCCTACGGCACTTCTACTTATGGTCCTATAGCTTAGGGAAATTAAAATCAAAAACACACAGCCACCCCAAAGTGTCGGACGGCTCTGTTTACAAGAACCTCGTCTACGGTACAAGTTAAATATCCCAGAATGTGAAAAATGGATAAAGAAGTTGTGGTACGTACGTACAATGGAATATCCCTCAGCAATGAAATCTATGTCATCAGGCTCGTCGCGGCATAATGAGTGGATTCAGGTACGATGATTCTAAGTGAAATAAGTCACACAGAAAATGAAACATCATAAGATATCACTACTACACGGAATGTAAACTTGGCTACACATGAACTGAATTACAAAATAGAACAGGGTCTCAAATTTAGAAAACCAACTTATGCTTGCTTAAGGGGAAAGGTGAGTTGGGGTGCTGCATAAAACCAGAGATAGAAATTAGCACAGATACCTTTCCATAAGCCAAATATGTAATAGTCAAGACCTACCCCTTGCTCAACGAAATGGACTAAACACCCCATATTCAACGCCTAGGAATACACCTGACTAGTAAGAATCTTCAAACCCATGGATTTATATGTCTCCGTAAGAGAATGAAGCGTGTGTACAGCGGCATGAATGCAGCAGAGAAAATCCGATAAATCCCATTATCAAAATGAATTACACAAACAAAACCCAAGGACAGTGAAATAGAGAACAATTCTTAAATAATTCATTCAGGGCTTGTGATGCAACCCGGATTTACCACATCTACACCCAGAGCTGAGTGAGACATAAGGTTGGGCACTTCGGGCTGATAGCATTGGTGAGGTTCGATGAGCAAATGCAGACCCTTTGAAGTCATACAGCATGGTACCCATTCCATGGGTCCCAACTCTCCAAGTTTAAGGGATTCTTCCTTCAGCTAAAACATGCATGGGAAACCCACAGTATGGTGCACCGTGTGACTGGCAAACGTTTTCAAATGCATCTCAGTTTTCGTCCCCTTTTACTCGGGTTCACCATTCCAGACCCTTTACGAACACTCTCCCCACTTGGAGAGTCAGTGCCTTTAACCTCCTGTTGGGCACAGTTTGCAATTTCTGCGCAAGATGAAAAGGAATAGGGAGAACCAATGAGAGACTAGCTCTAGGTGTCTGCACCGGCAAATTTAACGCTCATTTCCCACCAGGAAGAGGAATTAACCAAAGGCTCAGCATGCCGTGCCGGAACCAGATTAGGGCCTGAGGCAATCCTGTGGGTTTGTGGCCAGCTCACAAGATAGCGAGTTGAAGAAATGAGCTCAGGGGCACTGTAACTCACAAACCTGCAGAGTTATAAATGACAGCTATCGTTCAAAAATATATTGAAGGAAGGCTGCGAAGACGACTTGTAAGCGGGGCAGAATCGCAGGAAAACGATTTCAGGGGGTAGACGGGAATTGCATTTAAAGCATAGGAAAAGAGGCAGAACGTCGACAATGATGCTCTTGGCCAAAAAGGGCGTATGCGTTTTTTCCTGAATATTCAGGAAAAAACGCATACGCCCTTTTTGGCCAACCAACATGCATGTTAAAGAAATCTGCACTACAATGAAGTCTCACTGCCCCCCGGTCAAAAGGGCCATCTGAAAAAAGTGTAAAATCCAGAAAGGCAGCACAGGCCATGGAGAACAGGGAGCCTTGTTATCCTGATGGTCGGCATGTGAATTGCCAACAGCCACTCTGGAGAAGTGTATGGTATTTCCTGAAACACATAAGAAACAAAGCAACACAGCCTATGGCACTAACACTTATGGTCCTATAGCTTAGGGAAATTAAAATCAAAACCACACAGGCACCCAAAGTTTGGAACGGCTCTGGTTACAAGAACCTCTTGTACGGTACAAGTTAAATATCCCAGAGGGCGAAAAATGGATAAAGAAGTTGTGGTTCTTACGTACAATGGAATATCACTCAGCAATGAAATCTATGTCATCAGGCCCGTAGCGGCATAATGAGTGGATTCAGGTACGATGATTCTACGTGCAATAGGTCACACAGAAAAAGAAACATCATAAGATATCACTAATACACGGAATGTAAACTTGGCTACACATGAAATGAATTACAAAACAGAACAGTGTCTCAAATTTAGAAAACCAACTTATGCTTGCTTTTTGGGAAAGGTGAGTTCGGGTGCTGCATAAAAACAGAGATTGAAATTCGCACTGATACCGTTCCATAAGCCAAATATGTAATAGACAAGACCTACTGCTTGCTCAACGAAATGGGCTCAACACCCCATATTCAACGCCTAGGAATATACCTGCCTAGCAAGAATCTTAAAACCCATGGATTTATATGTGTCCATAAGAGAACCCAGCGTGTGTTCAGTGGCCTAAAGGCAACAGTGAAAATCCGATAAATCACATTATCAAAATAAATTTCAAAAACAAAACACAATGACAGTGAAATAGAGAGCAATTCTTAAATAATTCACTCAGGGCTTCTGATGCAACCTGGATTTACCACATGTACACCCAGTGCTGGGGAGACATAAGGCCGGACACTTCGCCCTGATAGTATTGTTGAGGTTCGGTGAGCAATTGCAGACCCTTTGAAGTCATACTGCATGGTACCCATTCCAAGGGTCCCAACTCTCCAGGTTTAAGGGATTCTTCCTTCCGCTACATCATGTATGGGAAACCCAGAGTATGGTCCACCATGTGATTGGGAAACGTTTTCAAATGCATCTCAGTTTTCGTCCCTTTATACTCGGGTTCACCATTCCAGATGCTTAACTAACACTCTCCCCACTTGGAGAGTCAGTGCCTTTAACCTCCTGTTTGTCACAGTTTGCAATTTCTGCGCAAGATGAACAGGAATAGGGAGAACCAATGAGAGACTAGCTGTAGGTGTCTGCACGGGCAATTTAATGCTCATTTCTCACCAGGAAGTGGAATTAACCAAAGGCTCAGAATGCCGTGCCGGAACCAGATTAGGGCCTGAAGCAATACTGCGGGTGTGCAGGCAGCTCACAAGATAGCGAGTTGAACAAAGGAGCTCAGGGGCACTGTAATTCACAAACCTGCAGAGTTATAAATGACAGCTATCGTCCAAAAATATATTGAAGGAAGGCTGCGAAGAGGACTTGAAAGCGGGGCAGAATTCCAGGAAAACGATTTCAGGAGGTAGACGGGAAATGCACTGAAAGCATAGGAGAAGAGGCAGAACCTCGACAATGATGCACTTGTTCAAAAAGTGCATATGCGTTTTTTCCAAGGCCCTCCTTAAAGAGGGTAGGGGGCTCCCAGCATGCTTCAGTGGCCAACAGAGGGCCCACATCGCCAAGGTGACGTGAGCCAGCCAGGCAGGAGTGACCTCACATCAGAGGGCCCACCTCACAGAAGGGTAAGGGACCCAGCCATTATCAGACTCTCACCAGAGGGCCCACATCAGCAAGGGGCTGGGAACAAGGCAGGAGTGTCTTCACACCCGTGGGGCCACATCATCGCAAGTTGAGGTACCCAGCACATGTGGCCTCAAACCAGAGGACCCACATCTCCATGGGTCTCGGAGCGAGGCAGGCAGGATGAACCTCAAAACACGTGGCCCATTGTATAAAAAAGGTGAGGAATCCAGCAGTTGGAACATCCCAGCAGGCGGCCCAGAGCACCGAGGCTATGGGATCCAGGCAATGATGAACTCACAACAGAGGGCCCTCATCATGAAACTGTGAGCAACCTAGCCATTGTGACCTCAGAGCACAAGGCCCACATCCCCATGGGGAAGCGAACCAAGCAGGAGTGTCATCGCACCAGTGGGCACACATCAGAAAATGTGGGGAGCCCAGCAGTTAGGGCCTGATGCCAGAGGGCCCTCATCACCGAGGAGAGGAGGCTACCAGCAGGCTCCAACTGCTACAAGAGGGCCAACGTCGCCAATGCGGGGTGTGCCAGCCAGGCAGGAGTGACCTCAGAGCAGAGGGCCAACCTCAAAAAAGTGTGAGGAACCCAAAGAGGATTAGACTCTCACCAGAGGGCCCACATCACCAAGGGGATAGAAACCAGGCAGGAGTGTCCTCACACCAGCGGGGCCACATCATCGAAAGGTGAGGGACCCAGCACACGTGGCCTCAAACCAGAGGACACACATCACCAAGGGGCTGGGAGTGAGTCAGGCAGGAGGAGTCTCCAAACAGAGGGCCCATAGAAGAGAAAAGGTGAGGAATCCCGCAGTTGGAACCTCCCCGCAGGCGGCCAGGAGCAGCGAGGCTATGGGATCCAGGCCGGAGTGAACTCACACCAGAGGGCCCTCATCATGAAACTGAGCCACCCACCGTTGGGACCTCAGAGCAGAAGGCCCATATTCCCATGGGGTTGGAAACCTGGCAGGAGTGTACTCACACCACAGGGCGCACATCAGAAAATTTTGGGAGCCCAGGAGTTAGAGCCTGACGCCAGAGGGCCCTCATTACCGAGGGGAGGAGACTCCCAGCAGGCACCAACTCCCAACTGAGGGCCCACGTCGCCAAGGTGACGTGTGCCAGTCAGGCAGGAGTGACCTCACAGCAGAGGGCCTACCTCACAGAAGGGTGAGGAAACCAGCCAGGATAAGACTCTCACCAGAGAGCCCACATCACCAAGGGGACCGGAACAAGGCAGGAGTGTCCTCACACCAGTGTGGCCACATTATAGAAAGGTGACGAACCCAGCACATGTGGCCTAAACCAGAGGACCCACATTTCCAAGGTGCTCCGAGTGAGGCAGGCAGGAGTAGCCTAACAACACAGGGCCCACAGAATAAAAAATGTGAGGAATCCAGCAGTTGGAACCCCCCAGCAGGTGGCCCAGAGTACGGAGCCTATGTGATCCAGGCCACAGTGAACTCACAGCAGAGGGCTCACATCATGACACTGTGAGCAACCCAGCTGGTGGGACCTCAGAGCAGAAGGCCCACATCCCCATGGGGATGGGAACGTGGCAGGAGTGTACTCGCACGACAGGGCACATATCAGAAAATTTTGGGAGCCCATGAGTTAGGGCCTGACGCCAGAGGGCCCTCATTACCGAGGGGAGGAGACTCCCAGCAGGCACCAACTCCCAACTGAGGACCCACATCGCCAAGGTGATGTGTGCCAGCCAGGCAGGAGTGACCTCACAGCAGAGGGCCCACCTCCCAGAAGGGTGAGGAATCCAGCCAGGATCAGACTCTCACCAGAGGGCCCCCATCACCAAGGGGATGGGAACCAGGCAGGAGTGTCCTCACACCAGTGGGGCCACATCAATAAAGGTGAGGAAACCGGCACATGTGGCCTCAAACCAGAGGACCCACATCACAAAGGGGCTGGGAGTGAGTCAGGAAGGAGGAGCATGAAAACACAGGACCCAAAGAATAAAAATGGAAAGGAATCCAGCAGTAGGAACCTCCCAGCAGGCGGCTCAGAGCACAGAGTCTATGGGATCTAGGCCTGAGTGAACTAACACCAGAGAGCCAACATCCTGAAACTGTGAACAACACAGGTGTTGGGACCATAGAGCAGAAGGCACATGGGGATGGGAACCTGGCAGGAGTGCCCTCACACCACTTAGCACGTATCAGAAAATGTGGGTAACCAGCAGTTAGGGCCTGATGCCAGAGGGTCTCATCACTGAGGGGAGGAGGCTCCCAGCGGGCTCCAACTGCCACCAGAGGGCCGACGTCGCCAAGGCGGGGTGTGTCAGCCAGGCAGGAGTGACCTCAGAGAAGAGGGCCCACCTCACAGAAGTGTGAGGAGCCCAACCAGGATCAGACTCTCACTGGAGGGCTCACATCACCAAGGGGATGGGAACCAGGCAGGAGTGTCCGCACACCAGTGGGGCCACATCTGCGAAAGGTGAGGAACCCAGCACATGTGGCCTCAAACCAGAGGACACACATCACCAAGGGGCTGGGAGTGAGGCAGGTGTCTGGAGGGGCACATTTAACTCTAATTTCCCACCAGGAAGAGGAATTAACCAAAGGCTCAGAGTGCCGTGCGGGACCCTGATTACGGCCTGAAGCAAACCTGCGGTTCTGTGGCCAGCTTTCAAGGAAACGAGTTAAGAAAGGAAATCACAGGCACTGTAATTCACAAACCTGCAGAGTTATAAATGACAGCTATTGGCAAAAATATATTGAAGTAAGTCTGCACAGAGGACTTGAAAACGAGGCAGAATTGCAGGAATCATATTTCAGGAGGTAGATTGGAATTGCATTTAAAGCATGTGAAAAGCGGCAGATCTTTGACAGTGATGCACTTGGACAAAAAGTGCGTATACATTTTTTCCTGAATATATTCAGGAAAAAACGCATATGCCCTTTGTGGCCAACCAAGAATTCGAGCAATGGAAATCCGCACTACAATGAACTCTCATTTCCCATTCGTCAAAAGAGCCATCTGAAAAAAGTGTAAAACCCAGAAACACAGGACAGGCCATGGAGAACAGGGAGCCTTGTTATGCTGATGGACGGATTGTAAATTGCCAACAGACACTCTGGTGATGTTTATAGTGTATGCTGAAACATCTAAAAAACAAAGCTACAGAGCCTAGGGCACTTCCACTTTTGGCCCTATAGCTTAGGAAAATTAAAATCAACAAGACACAGCCAACACAATATCCAGGGCTGCTGTGTTTACAAGAACCTTGAGTCCAGTACAAATTAAATATCCCAGAAAGAAAAAAATGGATAAAGGAGTTGTCCTACTTACGTACAACGGAATATCACTCAGCAATGAAATCAATGTCATCAGGCCTGTAGCAGCAAATTGAGTGGATTTAAGTATGATGATTCTAAGAGAAATATGTCACACAGAGAAACATAATTATCATAAGATATCACAAATAGAGGGAGTGTAAACTTGGCTACACATAAACTGAATTACAAAACCGAGCAGAGTCTCACATTTAGATAAAAACTTATGCTTGCTTAACGGGAAAGTTGAGTTGGGGTGCTGTATAAAACCAGAGATTGAAATGAGCACACATACCGTTCCATAAGCCAAATATGTAATAGACAAGACCTACTCTTTGCTCAACGAAATAGACTAATCCATGGTGTATCACCTCACACCTGTTAGAATGGGCATCATCAGAAAATCTACAAACAACAAATGCTGGAAAGGGTGCGGAGATAAGGAAACCTCTTCCACTATTGTTGGGAATGTAAATTGATGCAGTCACTGTGGAGAACATTATGGAGTTTCTTATAAAACTAAGAATAGAATTACCATATAATACAGCAATCCCACTACTGGGCATATACCCAGACAAAACCATAAAACGAAAAGAGACATTCACCGCAATGTTCATTGCATCACTATTTACAATATCCAGGTAATGGAAGCAACCTAAATGCCCACAGACAGACGAATGCATAAAGATGAGGTACATATATAAAATGGAATATTACTAAGCCATAAAAAGGAATGAAATTGGGTCATTTGTAGAGACGTTGATGGATCTAGAGACTGTCATACAGAGTGAAGTAAGTCAGAAAGAGAAAAACAAATCCTGTATATAAATGCATATATGTGGAACCTAGAAAAGTTGTACAGATGAAGGGTTTTGCAAGGCAGAAATAGAGCAACAGATGTAGACAACAAACGTATGGACACCAAGGGGGGAAAGCTGTTAGGGGGGTGGTGGTGGGAGGAGTTGAGAGATTGGGATTGGCATGTATACATTTCTATGTATAAAATAGGTAACCAAAAAGAACCTGCTGTATAAAAAAATAAAATAAAATTCAAAATTACAAAAAGTAAAACAGAAAAAATATTCTTCCCTTCACATACATGTATTTATATGAATAAATTATTTCCATGCTTATATCTGTAAATACAAAAAAGAGGAATAAAATCTACCTTGAACCAAAAACGAAAAAAAGAAATAAAAACAGAACCCACCAGTTACACAGAGGAAAACCGTATCAGGGCCCTTGCTCCAGTTGTAAACAATTCTGAAGTTGGTCAGTGGTGGGGAATCATCTCCCATTCAGCCAGCATGCCCCACGCAACAAGCGTCCTCATTGCAAAGCTGGGGGCCCGTGCCGAGGCATCTGTGAGTAAACGTGGGCCGAGCCCCAGGCCAGCTGCTGCAGAAATGTTCCCACCCTTCCCAGGTAAAACACCTGAATATGTACAAGGACTTGAAAGCCTAGAGGAAGGGCCATGGAGCCACATGAGCGACAGCATGCCAGCCGACTTGGTGCCTGCAGGCCAGACAGGATGGTCCTGGCCCTGGGTGCTCTTCTGGAAGCTTTCCATTTCCCTGCCTGAGATACCCCTCCTGTCCCGGCCCCCACTGCTTTCTTCCTTACTCACCTCTGCCCAGGGAGAAATTCCAGCGGCAGGTATGGGTGGCACATCCTCTTCTTTAGCAGGTGGCATCTTGGCAACTGCTGCAGAAAGTCCAGCAGAGCCCCACTCACACTGGGCAACCCACAAAGCCGTGGCCTCTCACTCCCTCCCACCAGTCCAGCCCCGAGACTGCTGACAGGGCAGAAAATGGCGTCAGGCACAGCTGCAGGTGCTCTTGCTGCCTGGAGCGGTGTTTATATTGATCTCAACCCAGGCACACCTGGGGAGGTCCGGCCGGCACGGTCGGGCTTCCCAGGCCAGCCAATAATCACCCCTCAGGGGCTCACAGTTGCAGAAACTGGAACTTGCTGAATCGGCCAGGTCCAAGGAACAGGTGTGGGCTCCTGAGAGTCAGGATAGACAAGGGGCTGCAGCTCTGGCTTGTTTTCTAATTATATTATCTGGCCCATGAGTGGGAGACAACTTCAAGAAAACCCTCTCCTAATGAGAGGAACCCAGGAGTCAGGGAGAGGAGGGGTGGGTGGTGGGTGGAGACAGAGGCCTGGTGCCCCGGGTGCAGTGGAAATCTCTGGAAGACCAGGTGGAGGGAGGCCACACAGAGTGATGCCCAGGGTCACAGACCTGTCGGAGCTGCTGTTTGTTAGTTCAAGTCCTGCTCTGAGGTGCTCTGTGTCAGATCTGAGTGACAGGTGAGCTGGGAGTGCTCTGCAATGAGGGCGATGTGCATGGCTCCTGTGTGCCCAGCCCTGCCACGGTACCTGAAAGGGTTGCTCTGTATTCTGGGAGGGGCCTGACCACGAGAGCCCCGTGGGCTGGGGTGGGGGTGGGGTACCTGCCCAGGTGAGCTCCATATCCTGGGATTGGCCTGACCTCGAGAGCCCCATGGGCTGCTGGAGTCCTGGTAAAAGATGTCAGGACAGTCAGTGAAGCCACCGAGGATATACCTCCAGTAGTTCCTAAACCCTACACCCTGCTGGTCATTCTACTAACCACCAGGACATGGTATTCTGTATTAGTCTTCAATGAAGCCTTCTTTTGTATTCTATTAGTCCCAGAGTCACAAGAAATTTTGGCTTGTGAGTGGCAGGACTCAACATACAACTAAAACAATACTTCCGGGCCGTGTTGCCCCAAGGGTTCAAAAATTCCCACACCATCTTTGGGGAAAGCTCAGCTAAAGACCTAAAAGTTCTACCTCTGGAAAAGGAAACACTCCTTCAATATGCAGACGACATTCTGATCGCCAGCCCTACTAAGGAGACCTCTGAACTACCAAGCCAATAAAGGATACAAGTTGTCCAAGAAAAAGCTCAAATATCACAGACTATGGTGACCTGCGTGGGCTGCATTCTCACAGAAGGTCGGAGAAGCCCATCCCAGGAAAGGGAAGAAACAATTTACAGCCTTACCCATTTCTAAAACTAGAAGACAGCTTAGGGGTTCCTGGGGAGGCCAGGGTTTGCTGCTTCTGGATCCCTAACTACAGTCTACTAGCTGGGCCTCTATATGAAACACTGAAAGAAAAAGATGATGATCCTTTTGAATAGAATCCAGAAGTGGCCTTTCAAGAATGGAAAGAGCAGTCAATTCAGACCCTTGCCCTGGAACTCCCTAATTTAGCTAAACCCTTTGACCTTTACATTCCTAGTGAAATTTGAATGGCCATTGGAGTATTAGTGCAAAACCTGGGACCACTTGAAATGGAACAATGCAAGAATGCCATCCAGGTAGGATAAACTACGGTCACCAAGGGGCTTGGCCCACCGCCACATCTGGCCAAGATACTGGCAGTATCTGAAAACCTGGAAATCAGCAGCCCAAAAGGCCACCTCCCTCCTAAGGGAAAAGGACCCCACGTGGTGATCCTAACCCCCAACCATGCCCTGAAGTTGCAGGGTTTGCTCCGTGGGCACACTGACCTTGAGTGAGGAGGTCCTCCAACTCCAACCTCCAGAGAGATAACTGGGGCAAAGGGGCACCATGACGACTCGTGTGACCATCACTTGACCTGGAGTTTCTCTCATAAAACAACAAGAGTGTGTCCCAAAAGAGTAGACTACTGCTTGCAGGACTTACTGCACCCAGAGGGGAGGTAATAATCTTGGCAGGGGAACCGTATATCACGCTGTCACCATAGAAAAGCCTACAGACACTGTGATGATGGTGGCCAATAAGACCGGCTGGACTCCTGTTTACTTCAAAAGGCTGTTGACTCAGTGGCCATCATGGTCCTTCATCACCACTGACCCTGGACTGTCTGGGAGTTGAGCAGTCAGGGTGCTGACACCTGGTGCTGTTTTTACGTTAATTCAGGGGCCTAACTGAAGAAAGCACAGACTACTGGTCAGAGCATCTAGGCTGGCAGAAACGGTCAGCCTAAGGTGGCCGAACAAATGTGGGGCGGGGTGAAACTGGACCTCACAGCGTCACTGCACATCTCCTTCCTGGACCCTTAAAGGTCATTAGAATCTATAACACTACCAATACTTGTGCTCAGGCGGAGGAGCAGGGAGGCAGGAGGCCTGCGGACAATCAACGTCACCTGGAGGCTGCTGGGGAGAAGTTCAGACCCTCTCCCACAGGTATGAGGGCTCCTAACTCAGCACTCAGCAGTTACAGATGAAGGGTCTGCACCCTCAGCACTCTAAGAATGAGGAAGGGGACAAAATGCAGAAGAGGGGTTTGTCCCAGGCAAAGCCCCTTAAAAATCCCTGGGAGATAAAAATAGAATCTGGGCAATAAAATAAAGTCTAACCTTTTTTATCCTTTGTGCTTTGTCTAATTTCACGTGCTCCTAGGGTCCCGCATACAGAGGTTCAACAGCCGGCACTTCAGACCAGATTTCCTAGTGCAGAATGGCTGGGTCGACACTTCAGCTCCTGGAGCACAGTGCAGACTCCGCGATATAGAGCCTGAGCTGCAGCCAACCGGGCCCTCGAGAGCTCCGCCCCCTCCCTCCCACTGACTCTGACAGGATCTCTACACAGCAGCCCAGCCCACAGCCCACGGGGTAGCACATGCTCTCACCTCTGCATTCTCTGATCAAAATATAAAGTTTCCTTTGCTTCTGAACCAAACTCAGTCTCGATCTGTTGGCTCCAATGACACTGGGCAGGGGGACACTTGTTGGGGTCCACTCTGGAGGATCAGTAACAGAAATTGAGAACATTGTAACTTCAATGAACAGATGTGTGAGCCAAACTGTAATTAACATAGAACAGTGTATAAGGCTCGGGTAAAATAAGATGTTTCTAACACTTCCATTTGATATTTCCATCACTTTATTATAAGCAAGTTCAGTGAAAGGTTTGTCTTATTTGTCAGGTCAATACTAGAGAAACGAAGTGATTTCTTTCCAAGGATGTACATCTAATAATCTTGGTTAAAGCTTCAATCTTGTTTTAAATGCTTTTCCATTGAAAATTATACCTCTCTTTCAGCTCCCCCATTTCTGAGAAGTATAAAATCTTATAATTTATTATTACCAAAGGGGAAAGGTGGGAGGAGGGATAAATTAACAGTTTGGGATTAACACATACACACTGCTATGTATAAAATCGATCATCAACAAGGAAGTACTGTACAGCACAGGGAACTACACTCAATATTTTGCAATAACCTATAAGGGGAAATAATCTGAAAAAAGAATAGATATTTTTATTGACATCATCTATTAATGACAGTTAAAATGGAACCTAACGGAAGCCGGTGGTGAGTGCTTCTGACCCTGAAGACTTCAATCATCTAAAGTTTGGACTCTGCCTACTTCCCAAGGCCCTTAATGAACATATGTGTAGCCGTAGCTTAAAAAATTCCCCAGTTTGGGTTGTGGAGAGACAGTGATTTTGAAAAAGCCCTGGTGTTCTCCTCACATGAATGGGACACTTCCTACAGCTAAAATATGCCTGTCACACCCAGAAGATGGTATACCGTCTGATCGGGAAGAGTTTGGAAAAGGCATCTCATCTCCTCATCTCCTGGTGCTCGGGTTCACCCCTCCAGCGTCTTTACGAACAGTCTCCCCACTTGGAGATGTCAGCACTGTCAACATCCTGTTGCATACAGTTTGGAATTTGTCCAGAGGATGAAGCAGAAGGAGGAGGAACAATGAGAGACAAGTCCTAGGTGTTCGGACAGGCACATGTCACTCTAATTTCCAATCAGGAAGACGAATTGACTAAAAGCTAGGGTTGCCCATGGAAACAGAATAGGGCTTGAGGAAATCCCGCTGCTTTGTGGCCAGTTCCCATAAACACAAGTTGAAAAATGGAACTCAGGGCCGCTAAAATTCACGAAACTGCAGAGTTGAAAATATCTCTCACTGAAAAATGTCTTGAGGAAAGTCAGAGAAAAGGACTTGTAAGCAACGGAGAATGGCAGGAAAGGGATTGGAAGAGGTAGAAAGGACTCGCCATTAAGCACAATAAAAGGGGCTGAACATTGCCAACATTGCAGTTGGCCAAAAAGGGTGTATGCGTCTTTTTCTGTATATATTCAAGAAAAGGGCATACACTTTTTTAGCCAACCAAACAGGTGGGCACTGGAAATCAGTACTACAAAACATATCACTTCGCATCAGTCAGAAGAGCCTTCCTCATAAAGTGTAAACACCAGAAATGCAGGACAGGGCAAGGAGAAAAGGGAGCCCTGTGAGGCTTATAGTGGAAATGTATATTGCCAATGGTCACTCTTGAGAAGTGTATTGTGTTTACTAAAGCATCTAAAAAATGAGCTACAGAGCACAGGGCACTTGCACTCATGGACGTATATCTTGGGAAAGACAAAAATGGAGAGGACACAGGCACCCCAATGTTTACCGCCTCTCTGTTTAAAAGATCCTCGACTAGGATATAATTTATATGTCTCTGGAGGGAAAAAATGGATAGAGGTGTGGCACTTATGTAGAGTGGAATATTACTCAGCCTGAAAATCAGTGAAATATGGCCAGTTGTAACAACCCCAGAGTAGTTACGTATGATCATTCAAAGTCACATAATTCAAAAAGAAAAAGACATACGATATTACTAATACATGGAATGTAAACGTGGCTACAAATGACCTGAATTACAAAACAGAATGGGGTCTCAAATTTAGAAGACCAACTTATGTTTGCTTAAGGAAAAAGGAGAGTTGGGGAGCTGCATAAAACAAGAGATTGAAATTAGCACAGATACCGTTCCATAAGCCAAATATGTAATAGAAAAAACCTACTCCCTGGTCAACGAAATGGACTCAACACGCCATATTCAACACCTACGAATACACCTGACTAGTAAGAATCTTCAAACTCATGGATTTATATGTCTCCGTAAGAGAATCAAGCGTGAGTACAGCGGCATGAACACAGCAGTGAAAATGCGATAAATCCCATTATCAAAATAAATTACAAAAACAAAACACAATGAGAGTGAAATAGAGAGCAATTCTTAAATAATTCATTCAGGGCTTGTGATGCAACCTGGATTTACCACATCTACACCCAGAGCTGAGTGAGACATAAGGTTGGGCACTTCGGACTGATACCATTGTTGAGGTTCGATGAGCAAATGCAGACCCTTTGAAGTCATACTGCATGGTACCCATTCCATGGGTCCCAAATCTCCAGGATTAAGGGATTCTTTCTTCAGCTAAAACATGCATGGGAAACCCACAGTATGGTGCACCGTGTGACCAGGAAAGGTTTTCAAATGCATCTCAGTTTTCGTCCCCTTTTACTCGGGTTCACCATTCCAGAACCTTTACTAACACTCTCCCCACTTGGAGAGTCAGTGCCTTTAACCTCCTGTTTGGCACAGTTTGCAATTTCTGCGCAAGATGAACAGGAATAGGGAGAACCAATGAGAGACTAGCAGTAAGTGTCTGCACAGGCAAATTTAATGCTCATTTCCCACCAGGAAGAGGAATTAACCAAAGGATCAGCATGCCGTGCCGGAACCAGATTAGGGCCTGAAGCAATCCTGCGGGTTTGCGCCCAGCTCACAAGTTGCGAGTTGAAGAAAGGAGCTCAGGGGCACTGTAACTCACAAACATGCAGAGTTTTAAATGACAGCTATCGTCCAAAAATATATTGAAGGAAGGCTGCGAAGACGACTTGTAAGCGGGGCAGAATTGCAGGAAAACGATTTCAGGGGGTAGACGGGAATTGCATTTAAAGCATAGGAAAAGAGACAGAACGTCGACAATGATGCTCTTGGCCAAAATGGGTGTATGCGTTTTTTCCTGAATTTATTCAGGAAAAAAAGCATATGCGCTTTTTGGCCAACCAAGCAAGCATGTTAAAGAAATCTGCACTACAATGAAGTCTCACTGCCCCCCGGTCAAAAGGGATATCTGAAACAAGTGTAAAATCCACAAAGACAGGACAGGCCAAGGAGAACAGGGAGCCTTGTTATGCTGATGGTCGGGATGTAAATTGCCAACAGCCAATCTGGAGAAGTGTATGGTGTTTCCTGGAACCCCTGAAAAACAAAGCAACGGAGCCTACGGCACTTCCACTTATGGTCTTATAGCTTAGGGAAATTAAAATCAAAAACACACAGCCACCCCAAAGTGTCGGACGGCTCTGTTTACAAGAACCTCTTCTACGGTACAAGTTAAATATCCCAGAATGTGAAAAATGGATAAAGAAGTTGTGGTACGTACGTACAATGGAATATCACTCAGCAATGAAAGCTATGTCATCAGGCCCATCGCGGCATAACGAGTGGATTCAGGTACGATGATTGTAAGGGAAATACGTCACACAGAAAATGAAACATCATAAGATATCACTAATACATGGAATGTAAACTTTGCTACACATGAACTGAATTATAAAACAGAACAGGGTCTCAAATTTAGAAAACCAACTTATGCTTGCTTAAGGGGAAAGGTGAATTGGGGTGCTGCATAAAACCAGAGATAGAAATTAGCACAGATACCTTTCCATAAGCCAAATATATAATAGCCCAGACCTACACCTTGCTCAACGAAATGGACTAAACACCCCATATTCAACGCCTAGGAATACACCTGACTAGTAAGAATCTTCAAACCCATGGATTTATATGTCTCCGTAAGAGAATGAAGCGTGTGTACAGCGGCATGAACGCAGCAGAGAAAATCCGATAAATCCCATTATCAAAATGAATTACAAAAACAAAACACAAGGACAGTGAAATAGAGAGCAATTCTTAAATAATTCATTCAGGGCTTGTGATGCACCTGGATTTACCACATCTACACCCAGAGCTGAGTGAGACATAAGGTTGGGCACTTCTGGCTGATAGCATTGGTGAGGTTCGATGAGCAAATGCAGACCCTTTGAAGTCATACTGCATGGTACCCATTCCATGGTTCCCACCTCTCCAGATTTAAGGGATTCTTCCTTCAGCTAAAACATGCATGGGAGACCCACAGTATGGTGCACCGTGTGACCGACAAACGTTTTCAAATGCATCTCAGTTTTTGTCCCCTTTTACTTGGGTTCACCATTCCAGACCCTTTACTAACACTCTCACCACTTGGAGAGTCTGTACCTTTAACCTCCTGTTTGGCACAGTTTGCAATTTCTGCGCAAGATGAACAGGAATAGGGAGAACCAATGAGAGACTAGCTGTAGGTGTCTGCACGAGCAAATTTAATGCTCATTTCGCACCAGGAAGAGGAATTAACCAAAGGCTCAGCGTGCCGTGCCGGAACCAGTTTAGGGCCTGAAGCAATCCAGCAGTTTTGCGGCCAGCTTACAAGAAAGCAAGTTGAAGAAAGGAGCTCAGGGACACTGTAACTCACAAACCTGCAGAGTTATAAATGACAGCTATCGTCCAAAAATATATTGAAGGAAGGCTGCGAAGACGACTTGTAAGCGGGGCAGAATTGCAGGAAAACGATTTCAGGGGGTAGACGGGAATTGCATTTAAAGCATAGGAAAAGAGGCAGAACGTGGACAATGATGCTCTTGCCAAAAAGGGCGTATGCGTTTTTTCCTGAATATATTCAGGAAAAAACGCATACGCCCTTTTTGGCCAAGCAAGCAAGCATGTTAAAGAAATCTGCCCTACAATGAAGTCTCACTGACCCCCGGTCATAAGGGCCATCTGAAAAATGTGTAAAATCCAGAAAGGCAGCACAGGCCATGGAGAACAGGGAGCCTTGTTATGCTGATGGGCGGGATGTAAATTGCCAACAGCCACTCTGGAGAAGTGTATGGTGTTTCCCGGAACACCGAAAACACAAAGCAACGGAGCCTACGGCACTTCCACTTATGGTCGTATAGCTTAGGGAAATTAAAATCAAAAACACACAGCCACCCCAAACTGTCGGACGGCTCTGTTTACAAGAACCTCGTCTACGGTACAAGTTAAATATCCCAGAACGTGAAAAATGGATAAAGAAGTTGTGGTACGTACGTACAATGGAATATCACTCAGCAACGAAATCTATGTCATCAGGCCCGTAGCGGCATCATGAATTGATTCAAGTACTATGATTCTACTAGAAATAATCTCACAGAAAAAGAAAGATCATAAGATATCACTAATACACGGAATGTAAACTTGGCTACACATGAACTGAATTACAAAACAGAACAGGGTCTCAAATTTAGAAAACCAACTTATGCTTGCTTAAGGGGAAAGGTGAGTTGGCGTGCTGCATAAAACCAGAGATAGAACTTAGCACAGATACCTTTCCATAAGCCAAATATGTCATAGTCAAGACCTACCCCTTGCTCAACGAAATGGACTAAACAGACCATATTCAACCCCTAGGAATACACCTGTGTAGTAAGAATCTTCAAACTCATGGATTTATATGTCTCCGTAAGAGAATCAAGCGTGAGTACAGCGGCATGAACACAGCAGTGAAAATGCGATAAATCCCATTATCAAAATAAATTACAAAAACAAAACACAAAGAGAGTGAAATAGAGAGCAATTCTTAAATAATTCATTCAGGGCTTGTGATGCAACCTGGATTTACCACATCTACACCCAGAGCTGAGTGAGACATAAGGTTGGGCACTTCGGGCTGATACCATTGTTGAGGTTCGATGAGCAAATGCAGACCCTTTGAAGTCATACTGCATGGTACCCATTCCATGGGTCCCAAATCTCCAGGATTAAGGGATTCTTTCTTCAGCTAAAACATGCATGGGAAACCCACAGTATGGTGCACCGTGTGACCAGGAAAGGTTTTCAAATGCATCTCAGTTTTCGTCCCCTTTTACTCGGGTTCACCATTCCAGAACCTTTACTAACACTCTCCCCACTTGGAGAGTCAGTGCCTTTAACCTCCTGTTTGGCACAGTTTGCAATTTCTGCGCAAGATGAACAGGAATAGGGAGAACCAATGAGAGACTAGCAGTAAGTGTCTGCACAGGCAAATTTAATGCTCATTTCCCACCAGGAAGAGGAATTAACCAAAGGATCAGCATGCCGTGCCGGAACCAGATTAGGGCCTGAAGCAATCCTGCGGGTTTGCGCCCAGCTCACAAGTTGCGAGTTGAAGAAAGGAGCTCAGGGGCACTGTAACTCACAAACATGCAGAGTTTTAAATGACAGCTATCGTCCAAAAATATATTGAAGGAAGGCTGCGAAGACGACTTGTAAGCGGGGCAGAATTGCAGGAAAACGATTTCAGGGGGTAGACGGGAATTGCATTTAAAGCATAGGAAAAGAGACAGAACGTCGACAATGATGCTCTTGGCCAAAATGGGTGTATGCGTTTTTTCCTGAATTTATTCAGGAAAAAAAGCATATGCGCTTTTTGGCCAACCAAGCAAGCATGTTAAAGAAATCTGCACTACAATGAAGTCTCACTGCCCCCCGGTCAAAAGGGATATCTGAAACAAGTGTAAAATCCACAAAGACAGGACAGGCCAAGGAGAACAGGGAGCCTTGTTATGCTGATGGTCGGGATGTAAATTGCCAACAGCCAATCTGGAGAAGTGTATGGTGTTTCCTGGAACCCCTGAAAAACAAAGCAACGGAGCCTACGGCACTTCCACTTATGGTCTTATAGCTTAGGGAAATTAAAATCAAAAACACACAGCCACCCCAAAGTGTCGGACGGCTCTGTTTACAAGAACCTCTTCTACGGTACAAGTTAAATATCCCAGAATGTGAAAAATGGATAAAGAAGTTGTGGTACGTACGTACAATGGAATATCACTCAGCAATGAAAGCTATGTCATCAGGCCCATCGCGGCATAACGAGTGGATTCAGGTACGATGATTGTAAGGGAAATACGTCACACAGAAAATGAAACATCATAAGATATCACTAATACATGGAATGTAAACTTTGCTACACATGAACTGAATTATAAAACAGAACAGGGTCTCAAATTTAGAAAACCAACTTATGCTTGCTTAAGGGGAAAGGTGAATTGGGGTGCTGCATAAAACCAGAGATAGAAATTAGCACAGATACCTTTCCATAAGCCAAATATGTAATAGCCAGACCTACACCTTGCTCAACGAAATGGACTAAACACCCCATATTCAACGCCTAGGAATACACCTGACTAGTAAGAATCTTCAAACCCATGGATTTATATGTCTCCGTAAGAGAATGAAGCGTGTGTACAGCGGCATGAACGCAGCAGAGAAAATCCGATAAATCCCATTATCAAAATGAATTACAAAAACAAAACACAAGGACAGTGAAATAGAGAGCAATTCTTAAATAATTCATTCAGGGCTTGTGATGCAACCTGGATTTACCACATCTACACCCAGAGCTGAGTGAGACATAAGGTTGGGCACTTCGGGCTGATAGCATTGGTGAGGTTCGATGAGCAAATGCAGACCCTTTGAAGTCATACTGCATGGTACCCATTCCATGGTTCCCACCTCTCCAGATTTAAGGGATTCTTCCTTCAGCTAAAACATGCATGGGAGACCCACAGTATGGTGCACCGTGTGACCGACAAACGTTTTCAAATGCATCTCAGTTTTTGTCCCCTTTTACTTGGGTTCACCATTCCAGACCCTTTACTAACACTCTCACCACTTGGAGAGTCTGTACCTTTAACCTCCTGTTTGGCACAGTTTGTAATTTCTGCGCAAGATGAACAGGAATAGGGAGAACCAATGAGAGACTAGCTGTAGGTGTCTGCACGAGCAAATTTAATGCTCATTTCGCACCAGGAAGAGGAATTAACCAAAGGCTCAGCGTGCCGTGCCGGAACCAGTTTAGGGCCTGAAGCAATCCAGCAGTTTTGCGGCCAGCTTACAAGAAAGCAAGTTGAAGAAAGGAGCTAAGGGACACTGTATCTCACAAACCTGCAGAGTTATAAATGACAGCTATCGTCCAAAAATATATTGAAGGAAGGCTGCGAAGACGACTTGTAAGCGGGGCAGAATTGCAGGAAAACGATTTCAGGGGGTAGACGGGAATTGCATTTAAAGCATAGGAAAAGAGGCAGAACGTGGACAATGATGCTCTTGGCCAAAAAGGGCGTATGCGTTTTTTCCTGAATATATTCAGGAAAAAACGCATACGCCCTTTTTGGCCAAGCAAGCAAGCATGTTAAAGAAATCTGCCCTACAATGAAGTCTCACTGACCCCCGGTCATAAGGGCCATCTGAAAAAAGTGTAAAATCCAGAAAGGCAGCACAGGCCATGGAGAACAGGGAGCCTGGTTATGCTGATGGGCGGGATGTAAATTGCCAACAGCCACTCTGGAGAAGTGTATGGTGTTTCACGGAACACCGAAAAAACAAAGCTACGGAGCCTACGGCACTTCTACTTATGGTCCTATAGCTTAGGGAAATTAAAATCAAAAACACACAGCCACCCCAAAGTGTCGGACGGCTCTGTTTACAAGAACCTCGTCTACGGTACAAGTTAAATATCCCAGAATGTGAAAAATGGATAAAGAAGTTGTGGTACGTACGTACAATGGAATATCCCTCAGCAATGAAATCTATGTCATCAGGCTCGTCGCGGCATAATGAGTGGATTCAGGTACGATGATTCTAAGTGAAATAAGTCACACAGAAAATGAAACATCATAAGATATCACTACTACACGGAATGTAAACTTGGCTACACATGAACTGAATTACAAAATAGAACAGGGTCTCAAATTTAGAAAACCAACTTATGCTTGCTTAAGGGGAAAGGTGAGTTGGGGTGCTGCATAAAACCAGAGATAGAAATTAGCACAGATACCTTTCCATAAGCCAAATATGTAATAGTCAAGACCTACCCCTTGCTCAACGAAATGGACTAAACACCCCATATTCAACGCCTAGGAATACACCTGACTAGTAAGAATCTTCAAACCCATGGATTTATATGTCTCCGTAAGAGAATGAAGCGTGTGTACAGCGGCATGAATGCAGCAGAGAAAATCCGATAAATCCCATTATCAAAATGAATTACACAAACAAAACCCAAGGACAGTGAAATAGAGAACAATTCTTAAATAATTCATTCAGGGCTTGTGATGCAACCCGGATTTACCACATCTACACCCAGAGCTGAGTGAGACATAAGGTTGGGCACTTCGGGCTGATAGCATTGGTGAGGTTCGATGAGCAAATGCAGACCCTTTGAAGTCATACAGCATGGTACCCATTCCATGGGTCCCAACTCTCCAAGTTTAAGGGATTCTTCCTTCAGCTAAAACATGCATGGGAAACCCACAGTATGGTGCACCGTGTGACTGGCAAACGTTTTCAAATGCATCTCAGTTTTCGTCCCCTTTTACTCGGGTTCACCATTCCAGACCCTTTACGAACACTCTCCCCACTTGGAGAGTCAGTGCCTTTAACCTCCTGTTGGGCACAGTTTGCAATTTCTGCGCAAGATGAAAAGGAATAGGGAGAACCAATGAGAGACTAGCTCTAGGTGTCTGCACCGGCAAATTTAACGCTCATTTCCCACCAGGAAGAGGAATTAACCAAAGGCTCAGCATGCCGTGCCGGAACCAGATTAGGGCCTGAGGCAATCCTGTGGGTTTGTGGCCAGCTCACAAGATAGCGAGTTGAAGAAATGAGCTCAGGGGCACTGTAACTCACAAACCTGCAGAGTTATAAATGACAGCTATCGTTCAAAAATATATTGAAGGAAGGCTGCGAAGACGACTTGTAAGCGGGGCAGAATCGCAGGAAAACGATTTCAGGGGGTAGACGGGAATTGCATTTAAAGCATAGGAAAAGAGGCAGAACGTCGACAATGATGCTCTTGGCCAAAAAGGGCGTATGCGTTTTTTCCTGAATATTCAGGAAAAAACGCATACGCCCTTTTTGGCCAACCAACATGCATGTTAAAGAAATCTGCACTACAATGAAGTCTCACTGCCCCCCGGTCAAAAGGGCCATCTGAAAAAAGTGTAAAATCCAGAAAGGCAGCACAGGCCATGGAGAACAGGGAGCCTTGTTATCCTGATGGTCGGCATGTGAATTGCCAACAGCCACTCTGGAGAAGTGTATGGTATTTCCTGAAACACATAAGAAACAAAGCAACACAGCCTATGGCACTAACACTTATGGTCCTATAGCTTAGGGAAATTAAAATCAAAACCACACAGGCACCCAAAGTTTGGAACGGCTCTGGTTACAAGAACCTCTTGTACGGTACAAGTTAAATATCCCAGAGGGCGAAAAATGGATAAAGAAGTTGTGGTTCTTACGTACAATGGAATATCACTCAGCAATGAAATCTATGTCATCAGGCCCGTAGCGGCATAATGAGTGGATTCAGGTACGATGATTCTACGTGCAATAGGTCACACAGAAAAAGAAACATCATAAGATATCACTAATACACGGAATGTAAACTTGGCTACACATGAAATGAATTACAAAACAGAACAGTGTCTCAAATTTAGAAAACCAACTTATGCTTGCTTTTTGGGAAAGGTGAGTTCGGGTGCTGCATAAAAACAGAGATTGAAATTCGCACTGATACCGTTCCATAAGCCAAATATGTAATAGACAAGACCTACTGCTTGCTCAACGAAATGGGCTCAACACCCCATATTCAACGCCTAGGAATATACCTGCCTAGCAAGAATCTTAAAACCCATGGATTTATATGTGTCCATAAGAGAACCCAGCGTGTGTTCAGTGGCCTAAAGGCAACAGTGAAAATCCGATAAATCACATTATCAAAATAAATTTCAAAAACAAAACACAATGACAGTGAAATAGAGAGCAATTCTTAAATAATTCACTCAGGGCTTCTGATGCAACCTGGATTTACCACATGTACACCCAGTGCTGGGGAGACATAAGGCCGGACACTTCGCCCTGATAGTATTGTTGAGGTTCGGTGAGCAATTGCAGACCCTTTGAAGTCATACTGCATGGTACCCATTCCAAGGGTCCCAACTCTCCAGGTTTAAGGGATTCTTCCTTCCGCTACATCATGTATGGGAAACCCAGAGTATGGTCCACCATGTGATTGGGAAACGTTTTCAAATGCATCTCAGTTTTCGTCCCTTTATACTCGGGTTCACCATTCCAGATGCTTAACTAACACTCTCCCCACTTGGAGAGTCAGTGCCTTTAACCTCCTGTTTGTCACAGTTTGCAATTTCTGCGCAAGATGAACAGGAATAGGGAGAACCAATGAGAGACTAGCTGTAGGTGTCTGCACGGGCAATTTAATGCTCATTTCTCACCAGGAAGTGGAATTAACCAAAGGCTCAGAATGCCGTGCCGGAACCAGATTAGGGCCTGAAGCAATACTGCGGGTGTGCAGGCAGCTCACAAGATAGCGAGTTGAACAAAGGAGCTCAGGGGCACTGTAATTCACAAACCTGCAGAGTTATAAATGACAGCTATCGTCCAAAAATATATTGAAGGAAGGCTGCGAAGAGGACTTGAAAGCGGGGCAGAATTCCAGGAAAACGATTTCAGGAGGTAGACGGGAAATGCACTGAAAGCATAGGAGAAGAGGCAGAACCTCGACAATGATGCACTTGTTCAAAAAGTGCATATGCGTTTTTTCCAAGGCCCTCCTTAAAGAGGGTAGGGGGCTCCCAGCATGCTTCAGTGGCCAACAGAGGGCCCACATCGCCAAGGTGACGTGAGCCAGCCAGGCAGGAGTGACCTCACATCAGAGGGCCCACCTCACAGAAGGGTAAGGGACCCAGCCATTATCAGACTCTCACCAGAGGGCCCACATCAGCAAGGGGCTGGGAACAAGGCAGGAGTGTCTTCACACCCGTGGGGCCACATCATCGCAAGTTGAGGTACCCAGCACATGTGGCCTCAAACCAGAGGACCCACATCTCCATGGGTCTCGGAGCGAGGCAGGCAGGATGAACCTCAAAACACGTGGCCCATTGTATAAAAAAGGTGAGGAATCCAGCAGTTGGAACATCCCAGCAGGCGGCCCAGAGCACCGAGGCTATGGGATCCAGGCAATGATGAACTCACAACAGAGGGCCCTCATCATGAAACTGTGAGCAACCTAGCCATTGTGACCTCAGAGCACAAGGCCCACATCCCCATGGGGAAGCGAACCAAGCAGGAGTGTCATCGCACCAGTGGGCACACATCAGAAAATGTGGGGAGCCCAGCAGTTAGGGCCTGATGCCAGAGGGCCCTCATCACCGAGGAGAGGAGGCTACCAGCAGGCTCCAACTGCTACAAGAGGGCCAACGTCGCCAATGCGGGGTGTGCCAGCCAGGCAGGAGTGACCTCAGAGCAGAGGGCCAACCTCAAAAAAGTGTGAGGAACCCAAAGAGGATTAGACTCTCACCAGAGGGCCCACATCACCAAGGGGATAGAAACCAGGCAGGAGTGTCCTCACACCAGCGGGGCCACATCATCGAAAGGTGAGGGACCCAGCACACGTGGCCTCAAACCAGAGGACACACATCACCAAGGGGCTGGGAGTGAGTCAGGCAGGAGGAGTCTCCAAACAGAGGGCCCATAGAAGAGAAAAGGTGAGGAATCCCGCAGTTGGAACCTCCCCGCAGGCGGCCAGGAGCAGCGAGGCTATGGGATCCAGGCCGGAGTGAACTCACACCAGAGGGCCCTCATCATGAAACTGAGCCACCCACCGTTGGGACCTCAGAGCAGAAGGCCCATATTCCCATGGGGTTGGAAACCTGGCAGGAGTGTACTCACACCACAGGGCGCACATCAGAAAATTTTGGGAGCCCAGGAGTTAGAGCCTGACGCCAGAGGGCCCTCATTACCGAGGGGAGGAGACTCCCAGCAGGCACCAACTCCCAACTGAGGGCCCACGTCGCCAAGGTGACGTGTGCCAGTCAGGCAGGAGTGACCTCACAGCAGAGGGCCTACCTCACAGAAGGGTGAGGAAACCAGCCAGGATAAGACTCTCACCAGAGAGCCCACATCACCAAGGGGACCGGAACAAGGCAGGAGTGTCCTCACACCAGTGTGGCCACATTATAGAAAGGTGACGAACCCAGCACATGTGGTCTAAACCAGAGGACCCACATTTCCAAGGTGCTCCGAGTGAGGCAGGCAGGAGTAGCCTAACAACACAGGGCCCACAGAATAAAAAATGTGAGGAATCCAGCAGTTGGAACCCCCCAGCAGGTGGCCCAGAGTACGGAGCCTATGTGATCCAGGCCACAGTGAACTCACAGCAGAGGGCTCACATCATGACACTGTGAGCAACCCAGCTGGTGGGACCTCAGAGCAGAAGGCCCACATCCCCATGGGGATGGGAACGTGGCAGGAGTGTACTCGCACGACAGGGCACATATCAGAAAATTTTGGGAGCCCATGAGTTAGGGCCTGACGCCAGAGGGCCCTCATTACCGAGGGGAGGAGACTCCCAGCAGGCACCAACTCCCAACTGAGGACCCACATCGCCAAGGTGATGTGTGCCAGCCAGGCAGGAGTGACCTCACAGCAGAGGGCCCACCTCCCAGAAGGGTGAGGAATCCAGCCAGGATCAGACTCTCACCAGAGGGCCCCCATCACCAAGGGGATGGGAACCAGGCAGGAGTGTCCTCACACCAGTGGGGCCACATCAATAAAGGTGAGGAAACCGGCACATGTGGCCTCAAACCAGAGGACCCACATCACAAAGGGGCTGGGAGTGAGTCAGGAAGGAGGAGCATGAAAACACAGGACCCAAAGAATAAAAATGGAAAGGAATCCAGCAGTAGGAACCTCCCAGCAGGCGGCTCAGAGCACAGAGTCTATGGGATCTAGGCCTGAGTGAACTAACACCAGAGAGCCAACATCCTGAAACTGTGAACAACACAGGTGTTGGGACCATAGAGCAGAAGGCACATGGGGATGGGAACCTGGCAGGAGTGCCCTCACACCACTTAGCACGTATCAGAAAATGTGGGTAACCAGCAGTTAGGGCCTGATGCCAGAGGGTCTCATCACTGAGGGGAGGAGGCTCCCAGCGGGCTCCAACTGCCACCAGAGGGCCGACGTCGCCAAGGCGGGGTGTGTCAGCCAGGCAGGAGTGACCTCAGAGAAGAGGGCCCACCTCACAGAAGTGTGAGGAGCCCAACCAGGATCAGACTCTCACTGGAGGGCTCACATCACCAAGGGGATGGGAACCAGGCAGGAGTGTCCGCACACCAGTGGGGCCACATCTGCGAAAGGTGAGGAACCCAGCACATGTGGCCTCAAACCAGAGGACACACATCACCAAGGGGCTGGGAGTGAGGCAGGTGTCTGGAGGGGCACATTTAACTCTAATTTCCCACCAGGAAGAGGAATTAACCAAAGGCTCAGAGTGCCGTGCGGGACCCTGATTACGGCCTGAAGCAAACCTGCGGTTCTGTGGCCAGCTTTCAAGGAAACGAGTTAAGAAAGGAAATCACAGGCACTGTAATTCACAAACCTGCAGAGTTATAAATGACAGCTATTGGCAAAAATATATTGAAGTAAGTCTGCACAGAGGACTTGAAAACGAGGCAGAATTGCAGGAATCATATTTCAGGAGGTAGATTGGAATTGCATTTAAAGCATGTGAAAAGCGGCAGATCTTTGACAGTGATGCACTTGGACAAAAAGTGCGTATACATTTTTTCCTGAATATATTCAGGAAAAAACGCATATGCCCTTTGTGGCCAACCAAGAATTCGAGCAATGGAAATCCGCACTACAATGAACTCTCATTTCCCATTCGTCAAAAGAGCCATCTGAAAAAAGTGTAAAACCCAGAAACACAGGACAGGCCATGGAGAACAGGGAGCCTTGTTATGCTGATGGACGGATTGTAAATTGCCAACAGACACTCTGGTGATGTTTATAGTGTATGCTGAAACATCTAAAAAACAAAGCTACAGAGCCTAGGGCACTTCCACTTTTGGCCCTATAGCTTAGGAAAATTAAAATCAACAAGACACAGCCAACACAATATCCAGGGCTGCTGTGTTTACAAGAACCTTGAGTCCAGTACAAATTAAATATCCCAGAAAGAAAAAAATGGATAAAGGAGTTGTCCTACTTACGTACAACGGAATATCACTCAGCAATGAAATCAATGTCATCAGGCCTGTAGCAGCAAATTGAGTGGATTTAAGTATGATGATTCTAAGAGAAATATGTCACACAGAGAAACATAATTATCATAAGATATCACAAATAGAGGGAGTGTAAACTTGGCTACACATAAACTGAATTACAAAACCGAGCAGAGTCTCACATTTAGATAAAAACTTATGCTTGCTTAACGGGAAAGTTGAGTTGGGGTGCTGTATAAAACCAGAGATTGAAATGAGCACACATACCGTTCCATAAGCCAAATATGTAATAGACAAGACCTACTCTTTGCTCAACGAAATAGACTAATCCATGGTGTATCACCTCACACCTGTTAGAATGGGCATCATCAGAAAATCTACAAACAACAAATGCTGGAAAGGGTGCGGAGATAAGGAAACCTCTTCCACTATTGTTGGGAATGTAAATTGATGCAGTCACTGTGGAGAACATTATGGAGTTTCTTATAAAACTAAGAATAGAATTACCATATAATACAGCAATCCCACTACTGGGCATATACCCAGACAAAACCATAAAACGAAAAGAGACATTCACCGCAATGTTCATTGCATCACTATTTACAATATCCAGGTAATGGAAGCAACCTAAATGCCCACAGACAGACGAATGCATAAAGATGAGGTACATATATAAAATGGAATATTACTAAGCCATAAAAAGGAATGAAATTGGGTCATTTGTAGAGACGTTGATGGATCTAGAGACTGTCATACAGAGTGAAGTAAGTCAGAAAGAGAAAAACAAATCCTGTATATAAATGCATATATGTGGAACCTAGAAAAGTTGTACAGATGAAGGGTTTTGCAAGGCAGAAATAGAGCAACAGATGTAGACAACAAACGTATGGACACCAAGGGGGGAAAGCTGTTAGGGGGGTGGTGGTGGGAGGAGTTGAGAGATTGGGATTGGCATGTATACATTTCTATGTATAAAATAGGTAACCAAAAAGAACCTGCTGTATAAAAAAATAAAATAAAATTCAAAATTACAAAAAGTAAAACAGAAAAAATATTCTTCCCTTCACATACATGTATTTATATGAATAAATTATTTCCATGCTTATATCTGTAAATACAAAAAAGAGGAATAAAATCTACCTTGAACCAAAAACGAAAAAAAGAAAAAAAAACAGAACCCACCAGTTACACAGAGGAAAACCGTATCAGGGCCCTTGCTCCAGTTGTAAACAATTCTGAAGTTGGTCAGTGGTGGGGAATCATCTCCCATTCAGCCAGCATGCCCCACGCAACAAGCGTCCTCATTGCAAAGCTGGGGGCCCGTGCCGAGGCATCTGTGAGTAAACGTGGGCCGAGCCCCAGGCCAGCTGCTGCAGAAATGTTCCCACCCTTCCCAGGTAAAACACCTGAATATGTACAAGGACTTGAAAGCCTAGAGGAAGGGCCATGGAGCCACATGAGCGACAGCATGCCAGCCGACTTGGTGCCTGCAGGCCAGACAGGATGGTCCTGGCCCTGGGTGCTCTTCTGGAAGCTTTCCATTTCCCTGCCTGAGATACCCCTCCTGTCCCGGCCCCCACTGCTTTCTTCCTTACTCACCTCTGCCCAGGGAGAAATTCCAGCGGCAGGTATGGGTGGCACATCCTCTTCTTTAGCAGGTGGCATCTTGGCAACTGCTGCAGAAAGTCCAGCAGAGCCCCACTCACACTGGGCAACCCACAAAGCCGTGGCCTCTCACTCCCTCCCACCAGTCCAGCCCCGAGACTGCTGACAGGGCAGAAAATGGCGTCAGGCACAGCTGCAGGTGCTCTTGCTGCCTGGAGCGGTGTTTATATTGATCTCAACCCAGGCACACCTGGGGAGGTCCGGCCGGCACGGTCGGGCTTCCCAGGCCAGCCAATAATCACCCCTCAGGGGCTCACAGTTGCAGAAACTGGAACTTGCTGAATCGGCCAGGTCCAAGGAACAGGTGTGGGCTCCTGAGAGTCAGGATAGACAAGGGGCTGCAGCTCTGGCTTGTTTTCTAATTATATTATCTGGCCCATGAGTGGGAGACAACTTCAAGAAAACCCTCTCCTAATGAGAGGAACCCAGGAGTCAGGGAGAGGAGGGGTGGGTGGTGGGTGGAGACAGAGGCCTGGTGCCCCGGGTGCAGTGGAAGTCTCTGGAAGACCAGGTGGAGGGAGGCCACACAGAGTGATGCCCAGGGTCACAGACCTGTCGGAGCTGCTGTTTGTTAGTTCAAGTCCTGCTCTGAGGTGCTCTGTGTCAGATCTGAGTGACAGGTGAGCTGGGAGTGCTCTGCAATGAGGGCGATGTGCATGGCTCCTGTGTGCCCAGCCCTGCCACGGTACCTGAAAGGGTTGCTCTGTATCCTGGGAGGGGCCTGACCACGAGAGCCCCGTGGGCTGGGGTGGGGGTGGGGTACCTGCCCAGGTGAGCTCCATATCCTGGGATTGGCCTGACCTCGAGAGCCCCATGGGCTGCTGGAGTCCTGGTAAAAGATGTCAGGACAGTCAGTGAAGCCACCGAGGATATACCTCCAGTAGTTCCTAAACCCTACACCCTGCTGGTCATTCTACTAACCACCAGGACATGGTATTCTGTATTAGTCTTCAATGAAGCCTTCTTTTGTATTCTATTAGTCCCAGAGTCACAAGAAATTTTGGCTTGTGAGTGGCAGGACTCAACATACAACTAAAACAATACTTCCGGGCCGTGTTGCCCCAAGGGTTCAAAAATTCCCACACCATCTTTGGGGAAAGCTCAGCTAAAGACCTAAAAGTTCTACCTCTGGAAAAGGAAACACTCCTTCAATATGCAGACGACATTCTGATCGCCAGCCCTACTAAGGAGACCTCTGAACTACCAAGCCAATAAAGGATACAAGTTGTCCAAGAAAAAGCTCAAATATCACAGACTATGGTGACCTGCGTGGGCTGCATTCTCACAGAAGGTCGGAGAAGCCCATCCCAGGAAAGGGAAGAAACAATTTACAGCCTTACCCATTTCTAAAACTAGAAGACAGCTTAGGGGTTCCTGGGGAGGCCAGGGTTTGCTGCTTCTGGATCCCTAACTACAGTCTACTAGCTGGGCCTCTATATGAAACACTGAAAGAAAAAGATGATGATCCTTTTGAATAGAATCCAGAAGTGGCCTTTCAAGAATGGAAAGAGCAGTCAATTCAGACCCTTGCCCTGGAACTCCCTAATTTAGCTAAACCCTTTGACCTTTACATTCCTAGTGAAATTTGAATGGCCATTGGAGTATTAGTGCAAAACCTGGGACCACTTGAAATGGAACAATGCAAGAATGCCATCCAGGTAGGATAAACTACGGTCACCAAGGGGCTTGGCCCACCGCCACATCTGGCCAAGATACTGGCAGTATCTGAAAACCTGGAAATCAGCAGCCCAAAAGGCCACCTCCCTCCTAAGGGAAAAGGACCCCACGTGGTGATCCTAACCCCCAACCATGCCCTGAAGTTGCAGGGTTTGCTCCGTGGGCACACTGACCTTGAGTGAGGAGGTCCTCCAACTCCAACCTCCAGAGAGATAACTGGGGCAAAGGGCACCATGACGACTCGTGTGACCATCACTTGACCTGGAGTTTCTCTCATAAAACAACAAGAGTGTGTCCCAAAAGAGTAGACTACTGCTTGCAGGACTTACTGCACCCAGAGGGGAGGTAATAATCTTGGCAGGGGAACCGTATATCACGCTGTCACCATAGAAAAGCCTACAGACACTGTGATGATGGTGGCCAATAAGACCGGCTGGACTCCTGTTTACTTCAAAAGGCTGTTGACTCAGTGGCCATCATGGTCCTTCATCACCACTGACCCTGGACTGTCTGGGAGTTGAGCAGTCAGGGTGCTGACACCTGGTGCTGTTTTTACGTTAATTCAGGGGCCTAACTGAAGAAAGCACAGACTACTGGTCAGAGCATCTAGGCTGGCAGAAACGGTCAGCCTAAGGTGGCCGAACAAATGTGGGGCGGGGTGAAACTGGACCTCACAGCATCACTGCACATCTCCTTCCTGGACCCTTAAAGGTCATTAGAATCTATAACACTACCAATACTTGTGCTCAGGCGGAGGAGCAGGGAGGCAGGAGGCCTGCGGACAATCAACGTCACCTGGAGGCTGCTGGGGAGAAGTTCAGACCCTCTCCCACAGGTATGAGGGCTCCTAACTCAGCACTCAGCAGTTACAGATGAAGGGTCTGCACCCTCAGCACTCTAAGAATGAGGAAGGGGACAAAATGCAGAAGAGGGGTTTGTCCCAGGCAAAGCCCCTTAAAAATCCCTGGGAGATAAAAATAGAATCTGGGCAATAAAATAAAGTCTAACCTTTTTTATCCTTTGTGCTTTGTCTAATTTCACGTGCTCCTAGGGTCCCGCATACAGAGGTTCAACAGCCGGCACTTCAGACCAGATTTCCTAGTGCAGAATGGCTGGGTCGACACTTCAGCTCCTGGAGCACAGTGCAGACTCCGCGATATAGAGCCTGAGCTGCAGCCAACCGGGCCCTCGAGAGCTCCGCCCCCTCCCTCCCACTGACTCTGACAGGATCTCTACACAGCAGCCCAGCCCACAGCCCACGGGATAGCACATGCTCTCACCTCTGCATTCTCTGATCAAAATATAAAGTTTCCTTTGCTTCTGAACCAAACTCAGTCTCGATCTGTTGGCTCCAATGACACTGGGCAGGGGGACACTTGTTGGGGTCCACTCTGGAGGATCAGTAACAGAAATTGAGAACATTGTAACTTCAATGAACAGATGTGTGAGCCAAACTGTAATTAACATAGAACAGTGTATAAGGCTCGGGTAAAATAAGATGTTTCTAACACTTCCATTTGATATTTCCATCACTTTATTATAAGCAAGTTCAGTGAAAGGTTTGTCTTATTTGTCAGGTCAATACTAGAGAAACGAAGTGATTTCTTTCCAAGGATGTACATCTAATAATCTTGGTTAAAGCTTCAATCTTGTTTTAAATGCTTTTCCATTGAAAATGATACCTCTCTTTCAGCTCCCCCATTTCTGAGAAGTATAAAATCTTATAATTTATTATTACCAAAGGGGAAAGGTGGGAGGAGGGATAAATTAACAGTTTGGGATTAACACATACACACTGCTATGTATAAAATCGATCATCAACAAGGAACTACTGTACAGCACAGGGAACTACACTCAATATTTTGCAATAACCTATAAGGGGAAATAATCTGAAAAAAGAATAGATATTTTTATTGACATCATCTATTAATGACAGTTAAAATGGAACCTAACGGAAGCCGGTGGTGAGTGCTTCTGACCCTGAAGACTTCAATCATCTAAAGTTTGGACTCTGCCTACTTCCCAAGGCCCTTAATGAACATATGTGTAGCCGTAGCTTAAAAAATTCCCCAGTTTGGGTTGTGGAGAGACAGTGATTTTGAAAAAGCCCTGGTGTTCTCCTCACATGAATGGGACACTTCCTACAGCTAAAATATGCCTGTCACACCCAGAAGATGGTATACCGTCTGATCGGGAAGAGTTTGGAAAAGGCATCTCATCTCCTCATCTCCTGGTGCTCGGGTTCACCCCTCCAGCGTCTTTACGAACAGTCTCCCCACTTGGAGATGTCAGCACTGTCAACATCCTGTTGCATACAGTTTGGAATTTGTCCAGAGGATGAAGCAGAAGGAGGAGGAACAATGAGAGACAAGTCCTAGGTGTTCGGACAGGCACATGTCACTCTAATTTCCAATCAGGAAGACGAATTGACTAAAAGCTAGGGTTGCCCATGGAAACAGAATAGGGCTTGAGGAAATCCCGCTGCTTTGTGGCCAGTTCCCATAAACACAAGTTGAAAAATGGAACTCAGGGCCGCTAAAATTCACGAAACTGCAGAGTTGAAAATATCTCTCACTGAAAAATGTCTTGAGGAAAGTCAGAGAAAAGGACTTGTAAGCAACGGAGAATGGCAGGAAAGGGATTGGAAGAGGTAGAAAGGACTCGCCATTAAGCACAATAAAAGGGGCTGAACATTGCCAACATTGCAGTTGGCCAAAAAGGGTGTATGCGTCTTTTTCTGTATATATTCAAGAAAAGGGCATACACTTTTTTAGCCAACCAAACAGGTGGGCACTGGAAATCAGTACTACAAAACATATCACTTCGCATCAGTCAGAAGAGCCTTCCTCATAAAGTGTAAACACCAGAAATGCAGGACAGGGCAAGGAGAAAAGGGAGCCCTGTGAGGCTTATAGTGGAAATGTATATTGCCAATGGTCACTCTTGAGAAGTGTATTGTGTTTACTAAAGCATCTAAAAAATGAGCTACAGAGCACAGGGCACTTGCACTCATGGACGTATATCTTGGGAAAGACAAAAATGGAGAGGACACAGGCACCCCAATGTTTACCGCCTCTCTGTTTAAAAGATCCTCGACTAGGATATAATTTATATGTCTCTGGAGGGAAAAAATGGATAGAGGTGTGGCACTTATGTAGAGTGGAATATTACTCAGCCTGAAAATCAGTGAAATATGGCCAGTTGTAACAACCCCAGAGTAGTTACGTATGATCATTCAAAGTCACATAATTCAAAAAGAAAAAGACATACGATATTACTAATACATGGAATGTAAACGTGGCTACAAATGACCTGAATTACAAAACAGAATGGGGTCTCAAATTTAGAAGACCAACTTATGTTTGCTTAAGGAAAAAGGAGAGTTGGGGAGCTGCATAAAACAAGAGATTGAAATTAGCACAGATACCGTTCCATAAGCCAAATATGTAATAGAAAAAACCTACTCCCTGGTCAACGAAATGGACTCAACACGCCATATTCAACACCTACGAATACACCTGACTAGTAAGAATCTTCAAACTCATGGATTTATATGTCTCCGTAAGAGAATCAAGCGTGAGTACAGCGGCATGAACACAGCAGTGAAAATGCGATAAATCCCATTATCAAAATAAATTACAAAAACAAAACACAATGAGAGTGAAATAGAGAGCAATTCTTAAATAATTCATTCAGGGCTTGTGATGCAACCCGGATTTACCACATCTACACCCAGAGCTGAGTGAGACATAAGGTTGGGCACTTCGGGCTGATAGCATTGGTGAGGTTCGATGAGCAAATGCAGACCCTTTGAAGTCATACAGCATGGTACCCATTCCATGGGTCCCAACTCTCCAAGTTTAAGGGATTCTTCCTTCAGCTAAAACATGCATGGGAAACCCACAGTATGGTGCACCGTGTGACTGGCAAACGTTTTCAAATGCATCTCAGTTTTCGTCCCCTTTTACTCGGGTTCACCATTCCAGACCCTTTACGAACACTCTCCCCACTTGGAGAGTCAGTGCCTTTAACCTCCTGTTGGGCACAGTTTGCAATTTCTGCGCAAGATGAAAAGGAATAGGGAGAACCAATGAGAGACTAGCTCTAGGTGTCTGCACGGGCAAATTTAACGCTCATTTCCCACCAGGAAGAGGAATTAACCAAAGGCTCAGCATGCCGTGCCGGAACCAGATTAGGGCCTGAGGCAATCCTGTGGGTTTGTGGCCAGCTCACAAGATAGCGAGTTGAAGAAATGAGCTCAGGGGCACTGTAACTCACAAACCTGCAGAGTTATAAATGACAGCTATCGTCCAAAAATATATTGAAGGAAGGCTGCGAAGACGACTTGTAAGCGGGGCAGAATCGCAGGAAAACGATTTCAGGGGGTAGACGGGAATTGCATTTAAAGCATAGGAAAAGAGGCAGAACGTCGACAATGATGCTCTTGGCCAAAAAGGGCGTATGCGTTTTTTCCTGAATATATATATTCAGGAAAAAACGCATACGCCCTTTTTGGCCAACCAAGCATGCATGTTAAAGAAATCTGCACTACAATGAAGTCTCACTGCCCCCCGGTC
The DNA here is from genome assembly GCF_059928025.1 of Delphinapterus leucas. Lineage (NCBI taxonomy): Eukaryota > Metazoa > Chordata > Mammalia > Artiodactyla > Monodontidae > Delphinapterus > Delphinapterus leucas. The sequence continues at coordinate 13,159,838 of NW_028322236.1, read as the reverse complement.
AAAAGGGCCATCTGAAAAAAGTGTAAAATCCAGAAAGGCAGCACAGGCCATGGAGAACAGGGAGCCTTGTTATCCTGATGGTCGGCATGTGAATTGCCAACAGCCACTCTGGAGAAGTGTATGGTATTTCCTGAAACACATAAGAAACAAAGAAACACAGCCTATGGCACTAACACTTATGGTCCTATAGCTTAGGGAAATTAAAATCAAAACCACACAGGCACCCAAAGTTTGGAACGGCTCTGGTTACAAGAACCTCTTGTACGGTACAAGTTAAATATCCCAGAGGGCGAAAAATGGATAAAGAAGTTGTGGTTCTTACGTACAATGGAATATCACTCAGCAATGAAATCTATGTCATCAGGCCCGTAGCGGCATAATGAGTGGATTCAGGTACGATGATTCTACGTGCAATAGGTCACACAGAAAAAGAAACATCATAAGATATCACTAATACACGGAATGTAAACTTGGCTACACATGAAATGAATTACAAAACAGAACAGTGTCTCAAATTTAGAAAACCAACTTATGCTTGCTTTTTGGGAAAGGTGAGTTCGGGTGCTGCATAAAAACAGAGATTGAAATTCGCACTGATACCGTTCCATAAGCCAAATATGTAATAGACAAGACCTACTGCTTGCTCAACGAAATGGGCTCAACACCCCATATTCAACGCCTAGGAATATACCTGCCTAGCAAGAATCTTAAAACCCATGGATTTATATGTGTCCATAAGAGAATCCAGCGTGTGTTCAGTGGCCTAAAGGCAACAGTGAAAATCCGATAAATCACATTATCAAAATAAATTTCAAAAACAAAACACAATGACAGTGAAATAGAGAGCAATTCTTAAATAATTCACTCAGGGCTTCTGATGCAACCTGGATTTACCACATGTACACCCAGTGCTGGGGAGACATAAGGCCGGACACTTCGCCCTGATAGTATTGTTGAGGTTCGGTGAGCAATTGCAGACCCTTTGAAGTCATACTGCATGGTACCCATTCCAAGGGTCCCAACTCTCCAGGTTTAAGGGATTCTTCCTTCCGCTACATCATGTATGGGAAACCCAGAGTATGGTCCACCATGTGATTGGGAAACGTTTTCAAATGCATCTCAGTTTTCGTCCCTTTATACTCGGGTTCACCATTCCAGATGCTTAACTAACACTCTCCCCACTTGGAGAGTCAGTGCCTTTAACCTCCTGTTTGTCACAGTTTGCAATTTCTGCGCAAGATGAACAGGAATAGGGAGAACCAATGAGAGACTAGCTGTAGGTGTCTGCACGGGCAATTTAATGCTCATTTCTCACCAGGAAGTGGAATTAACCAAAGGCTCAGAATGCCGTGCCGGAACCAGATTAGGGCCTGAAGCAATACTGCGGGTGTGCAGGCAGCTCACAAGATAGCGAGTTGAGCAAAGGAGCTCAGGGGCACTGTAATTCACAAACCTGCAGAGTTATAAATGACAGCTATCGTCCAAAAATATATTGAAGGAAGGCTGCGAAGAGGACTTGAAAGCGGGGCAGAATTCCAGGAAAACGATTTCAGGAGGTAGACGGGAAATGCACTGAAAGCATAGGAGAAGAGGCAGAACCTCGACAATGATGCACTTGTTCAAAAAGTGCATATGCGTTTTTCCCAAGGCCCTCCTTAAAGAGGGTAGGGGGCTCCCAGCATGCTTCAGTGGCCAACAGAGGGCCCACATCGCCAAGGTGACGTGAGCCAGCCAGGCAGGAGTGACCTCACATCAGAGGGCCCACCTCACAGAAGGGTAAGGGACCCAGCCATTATCAGACTCTCACCAGAGGGCCCACATCAGCAAGGGGCTGGGAACCAGGCAGGAGTGTCTTCACACCCGTGGGGCCACATCATCGCAAGTTGAGGTACCCAGCACATGTGGCCTCAAACCAGAGGACCCACATCTCCATGGGTCTTGGAGCGAGGCAGGCAGGATGAACCTCAAAACACGTGGCCCATTGTATAAAAAAGGTGAGGAATCCAGCAGTTGGAACATCCCAGCAGGCGGCCCAGAGCACCGAGGCTATGGGATCCAGGCAATGATGAACTCACAACAGAGGGCCCTCATCATGAAACTGTGAGCAACCTAGCCATTGTGACCTCAGAGCACAAGGCCCACATCCCCATGGGGAAGCGAACCAAGCAGGAGTGTCATCGCACCAGTGGGCACACATCAGAAAATGTGGGGAGCCCAGCAGTTAGGGCCTGATGCCAGAGGGCCCTCATCACCGAGGAGAGGAGGCTACCAGCAGGCTCCAACTGCTACAAGAGGGCCAACGTCGCCAATGCGGGGTGTGCCAGCCAGGCAGGAGTGACCTCAGAGCAGAGGGCCAACCTCAAAAAAGTGTGAGGAACCCAAAGAGGATTAGACTCTCACCAGAGGGCCCACATCACCAAGGGGATAGAAACCAGGCAGGAGTGTCCTCACACCAGCGGGGCCACATCATCGAAAGGTGAGGGACCCAGCACACGTGGCCTCAAACCAGAGGACACACATCACCAAGGGGCTGGGAGTGAGTCAGGCAGGAGGAGTCTCCAAACAGAGGGCCCATAGAAGAGAAAAGGTGAGGAATCCCGCAGTTGGAACCTCCCCGCAGGCGGCCAGGAGCAGCGAGGCTATGGGATCCAGGCCGGAGTGAACTCACACCAGAGGGCCCTCATCATGAAACTGAGCCACCCACCGTTGGGACCTCAGAGCAGAAGGCCCATATTCCCATGGGGTTGGAAACCTGGCAGGAGTGTACTCACACCACAGGGCGCACATCAGAAAATTTTGGGAGCCCAGGAGTTAGAGCCTGACGCCAGAGGGCCCTCATTACCGAGGGGAGGAGACTCCCAGCAGGCACCAACTCCCAACTGAGGGCCCACGTCGCCAAGGTGACGTGTGCCAGTCAGGCAGGAGTGACCTCACAGCAGAGGGCCTACCTCACAGAAGGGTGAGGAAACCAGCCAGGATAAGACTCTCACCAGAGAGTCCACATCACCAAGAGGACCGGAACAAGGCAGGAGTGTCCTCACACCAGTGTGGCCACATTATAGAAAGGTGACGAACCCAGCACATGTGGCCTAAACCAGAGGACCCACATTTCCAAGGTGCTCCGAGTGAGGCAGGCAGGAGTAGCCTAACAACACAGGGCCCACAGAATAAAAAATGTGAGGAATCCAGCAGTTGGAACCCCCCAGCAGGTGGCCCAGAGTACGGAGCCTATGTGATCCAGGCCACAGTGAACTCACAGCAGAGGGCTCACATCATGATACTGTGAGCAACCCAGCTGGTGGGACCTCAGAGCAGAAGGCCCACATCCCCATGGGGATGGGAACGTGGCAGGAGTGTACTCGCACGACAGGGCACATATCAGAAAATTTTGGGAGCCCATGAGTTAGGGCCTGACGCCAGAGGGCCCTCATTACCGAGGGGAGGAGACTCCCAGCAGGCACCAACTCCCAACTGAGGACCCACATCGCCAAGGTGATGTGTGCCAGCCAGGCAGGAGTGACCTCACAGCAGAGGGCCCACCTCCCAGAAGGGTGAGGAATCCAGCCAGGATCAGACTCTCACCAGAGGGCCCCCATCACCAAGGGGATGGGAACCAGGCAGGAGTGTCCTCACACCAGTGGGGCCACATCAATAAAGGTGAGGAAACCGGCACATGTGGCCTCAAACCAGAGGACCCACATCACAAAGGGGCTGGGAGTGAGTCAGGAAGGAGGAGCATGAAAACACAGGACCCAAAGAATAAAAATGGAAAGGAATCCAGCAGTAGGAACCTCCCAGCAGGCGGCTCAGAGCACAGAGTCTATGGGATCTAGGCCTGAGTGAACTAACACCAGAGAGCCAACATCCTGAAACTGTGAACAACACAGGTGTTGGGACCATAGAGCAGAAGGCACATGGGGATGGGAACCTGGCAGGAGTGCCCTCACACCACTTAGCACGTATCAGAAAATGTGGGTAACCAGCAGTTAGGGCCTGATGCCAGAGGGTCTCATCACTGAGGGGAGGAGGCTCCCAGCGGGCTCCAACTGCCACCAGAGGGCCGACGTCGCCAAGGCGGGGTGTGTCAGCCAGGCAGGAGTGACCTCAGAGAAGAGGGCCCACCTCACAGAAGTGTGAGGAGCCCAACCAGGATCAGACTCTCACTGGAGGGCTCACATCACCAAGGGGATGGGAACCAGGCAGGAGTGTCCGCACACCAGTGGGGCCACATCTGCGAAAGGTGAGGAACCCAGCACATGTGGCCTCAAACCAGAGGACACACATCACCAAGGGGCTGGGAGTGAGGCAGGTGTCTGGAGGGGCACATTTAACTCTAATTTCCCACCAGGAAGAGGAATTAACCAAAGGCTCAGAGTGCCGTGCGGGACCCTGATTACGGCCTGAAGCAAACCTGCGGTTCTGTGGCCAGCTTTCAAGGAAACGAGTTAAGAAAGGAAACCACAGGCACTGTAATTCACAAACCTGCAGAGTTATAAATGACAGCTATTGGCAAAAATATATTGAAGTAAGTCTGCACAGAGGACTTGAAAACGAGGCAGAATTGCAGGAATCATATTTCAGGAGGTAGATTGGAATTGCATTTAAAGCATGTGAAAAGCGGCAGATCTTTGACAGTGATGCACTTGGACAAAAAGTGCGTATACATTTTTTCCTGAATATATTCAGGAAAAAACGCATATGCCCTTTGTGGCCAACCAAGAATTCGAGCAATGGAAATCCGCACTACAATGAACTCTCATTTCCCATTCGTCAAAAGAGCCATCTGAAAAAAGTGTAAAACCCAGAAACACAGGACAGGCCATGGAGAACAGGGAGCCTTGTTATGCTGATGGACGGATTGTAAATTGCCAACAGACACTCTGGTGATGTTTATAGTGTATGCTGAAACATCTAAAAAACAAAGCTACAGAGCCTAGGGCACTTCCACTTTTGGCCCTATAGCTTAGGAAAATTAAAATCAACAAGACACAGCCAACACAATATCCAGGGCTGCTGTGTTTACAAGAACCTTGAGTCCAGTACAAATTAAATATCCCAGAAAGAAAAAAATGGATAAAGGAGTTGTCCTACTTACGTACAACGGAATATCACTCAGCAATGAAATCAATGTCATCAGGCCTGTAGCAGCAAATTGAGTGGATTTAAGTATGATGATTCTAAGAGAAATATGTCACACAGAGAAACATAATTATCATAAGATATCACAAATAGAGGGAGTGTAAACTTGGCTACACATAAACTGAATTACAAAACCGAGCAGAGTCTCACATTTAGATAAAAACTTATGCTTGCTTAACGGGAAAGTTGAGTTGGGGTGCTGTATAAAACCAGAGATTGAAATGAGCACACATACCGTTCCATAAGCCAAATATGTAATAGACAAGACCTACTCTTTGCTCAACGAAATAGACTAATCCATGGTGTATCACCTCACACCTGTTAGAATGGGCATCATCAGAAAATCTACAAACAACAAATGCTGGAAAGGGTGCGGAGATAAGGAAACCTCTTCCACTATTGTTGGGAATGTAAATTGATGCAGTCACTGTGGAGAACATTATGGAGTTTCTTATAAAACTAAGAATAGAATTACCATATAATACAGCAATCCCACTACTGGGCATATACCCAGACAAAACCATAAAACGAAAAGAGACATTCACCGCAATGTTCATTGCATCACTATTTACAATATCCAGGTAATGGAAGCAACCTAAATGCCCACAGACAGACGAATGCATAAAGATGAGGTACATATATAAAATGGAATATTACTAAGCCATAAAAAGGAATGAAATTGGGTCATTTGTAGAGACGTTGATGGATCTAGAGACTGTCATACAGAGTGAAGTAAGTCAGAAAGAGAAAAACAAATCCTGTATATAAATGCATATATGTGGAACCTAGAAAAGTTGTACAGATGAAGGGTTTTGCAAGGCAGAAATAGAGCAACAGATGTAGACAACAAACGTATGGACACCAAGGGGGGAAAGCTGTTAGGGGGGTGGTGGTGGGAGGAGTTGAGAGATTGGGATTGGCATGTATACATTTCTATGTATAAAATAGGTAACCAAAAAGAACCTGCTGTATAAAAAAATAAAATAAAATTCAAAATTACAAAAAGTAAAACAGAAAAAATATTCTTCCCTTCACATACATGTATTTATATGAATAAATTATTTCCATGCTTATATCTGTAAATACAAAAAAGAGGAATAAAATCTACCTTGAACCAAAAACGAAAAAAAGAAATAAAAACAGAACCCACCAGTTACACAGAGGAAAACCGTATCAGGGCCCTTGCTCCAGTTGTAAACAATTCTGAAGTTGGTCAGTGGTGGGGAATCATCTCCCATTCAGCCAGCATGCCCCACGCAACAAGCGTCCTCATTGCAAAGCTGGGGGCCCGTGCCGAGGCATCTGTGAGTAAACGTGGGCCGAGCCCCAGGCCAGCTGCTGCAGAAATGTTCCCACCCTTCCCAGGTAAAACACCTGAATATGTACAAGGACTTGAAAGCCTAGAGGAAGGGCCATGGAGCCACATGAGCGACAGCATGCCAGCCGACTTGGTGCCTGCAGGCCAGACAGGATGGTCCTGGCCCTGGGTGCTCTTCTGGAAGCTTTCCATTTCCCTGCCTGAGATACCCCTCCTGTCCCGGCCCCCACTGCTTTCTTCCTTACTCACCTCTGCCCAGGGAGAAATTCCAGCGGCAGGTATGGGTGGCACATCCTCTTCTTTAGCAGGTGGCATCTTGGCAACTGCTGCAGAAAGTCCAGCAGAGCCCCACTCACACTGGGCAACCCACAAAGCCGTGGCCTCTCACTCCCTCCCACCAGTCCAGCCCCGAGACTGCTGACAGGGCAGAAAATGGCGTCAGGCACAGCTGCAGGTGCTCTTGCTGCCTGGAGCGGTGTTTATATTGATCTCAACCCAGGCACACCTGGGGAGGTCCGGCCGGCACGGTCGGGCTTCCCAGGCCAGCCAATAATCACCCCTCAGGGGCTCACAGTTGCAGAAACTGGAACTTGCTGAATCGGCCAGGTCCAAGGAACAGGTGTGGGCTCCTGAGAGTCAGGATAGACAAGGGGCTGCAGCTCTGGCTTGTTTTCTAATTATATTATCTGGCCCATGAGTGGGAGACAACTTCAAGAAAACCCTCTCCTAATGAGAGGAACCCAGGAGTCAGGGAGAGGAGGGGTGGGTGGTGGGTGGAGACAGAGGCCTGGTGCCCCGGGTGCAGTGGAAGTCTCTGGAAGACCAGGTGGAGGGAGGCCACACAGAGTGATGCCCAGGGTCACAGACCTGTCGGAGCTGCTGTTTGTTAGTTCAAGTCCTGCTCTGAGGTGCTCTGTGTCAGATCTGAGTGACAGGTGAGCTGGGAGTGCTCTGCAATGAGGGCGATGTGCATGGCTCCTGTGTGCCCAGCCCTGCCACGGTACCTGAAAGGGTTGCTCTGTATCCTGGGAGGGGCCTGACCACGAGAGCCCCGTGGGCTGGGGTGGGGGTGGGGTACCTGCCCAGGTGAGCTCCATATCCTGGGATTGGCCTGACCTCGAGAGCCCCATGGGCTGCTGGAGTCCTGGTAAAAGATGTCAGGACAGTCAGTGAAGCCACCGAGGATATACCTCCAGTAGTTCCTAAACCCTACACCCTGCTGGTCATTCTACTAACCACCAGGACATGGTATTCTGTATTAGTCTTCAATGAAGCCTTCTTTTGTATTCTATTAGTCCCAGAGTCACAAGAAATTTTGGCTTGTGAGTGGCAGGACTCAACATACAACTAAAACAATACTTCCGGGCCGTGTTGCCCCAAGGGTTCAAAAATTCCCACACCATCTTTGGGGAAAGCTCAGCTAAAGACCTAAAAGTTCTACCTCTGGAAAAGGAAACACTCCTTCAATATGCAGACGACATTCTGATCGCCAGCCCTACTAAGGAGACCTCTGAACTACCAAGCCAATAAAGGATACAAGTTGTCCAAGAAAAAGCTCAAATATCACAGACTATGGTGACCTGCGTGGGCTGCATTCTCACAGAAGGTCGGAGAAGCCCATCCCAGGAAAGGGAAGAAACAATTTACAGCCTTACCCATTTCTAAAACTAGAAGACAGCTTAGGGGTTCCTGGGGAGGCCAGGGTTTGCTGCTTCTGGATCCCTAACTACAGTCTACTAGCTGGGCCTCTATATGAAACACTGAAAGAAAAAGATGATGATCCTTTTGAATAGAATCCAGAAGTGGCCTTTCAAGAATGGAAAGAGCAGTCAATTCAGACCCTTGCCCTGGAACTCCCTAATTTAGCTAAACCCTTTGACCTTTACATTCCTAGTGAAATTTGAATGGCCATTGGAGTATTAGTGCAAAACCTGGGACCACTTGAAATGGAACAATGCAAGAATGCCATCCAGGTAGGATAAACTACGGTCACCAAGGGGCTTGGCCCACCGCCACATCTGGCCAAGATACTGGCAGTATCTGAAAACCTGGAAATCAGCAGCCCAAAAGGCCACCTCCCTCCTAAGGGAAAAGGACCCCACGTGGTGATCCTAACCCCCAACCATGCCCTGAAGTTGCAGGGTTTGCTCCGTGGGCACACTGACCTTGAGTGAGGAGGTCCTCCAACTCCAACCTCCAGAGAGATAACTGGGGCAAAGGGCACCATGACGACTCGTGTGACCATCACTTGACCTGGAGTTTCTCTCATAAAACAACAAGAGTGTGTCCCAAAAGAGTAGACTACTGCTTGCAGGACTTACTGCACCCAGAGGGGAGGTAATAATCTTGGCAGGGGAACCGTATATCACGCTGTCACCATAGAAAAGCCTACAGACACTGTGATGATGGTGGCCAATAAGACCGGCTGGACTCCTGTTTACTTCAAAAGGCTGTTGACTCAGTGGCCATCATGGTCCTTCATCACCACTGACCCTGGACTGTCTGGGAGTTGAGCAGTCAGGGTGCTGACACCTGGTGCTGTTTTTACGTTAATTCAGGGGCCTAACTGAAGAAAGCACAGACTACTGGTCAGAGCATCTAGGCTGGCAGAAACGGTCAGCCTAAGGTGGCCGAACAAATGTGGGGCGGGGTGAAACTGGACCTCACAGCGTCACTGCACATCTCCTTCCTGGACCCTTAAAGGTCATTAGAATCTATAACACTACCAATACTTGTGCTCAGGCGGAGGAGCAGGGAGGCAGGAGGCCTGCGGACAATCAACGTCACCTGGAGGCTGCTGGGGAGAAGTTCAGACCCTCTCCCACAGGTATGAGGGCTCCTAACTCAGCACTCAGCAGTTACAGATGAAGGGTCTGCACCCTCAGCACTCTAAGAATGAGGAAGGGGACAAAATGCAGAAGAGGGGTTTGTCCCAGGCAAAGCCCCTTAAAAATCCCTGGGAGATAAAAATAGAATCTGGGCAATAAAATAAAGTCTAACCTTTTTTATCCTTTGTGCTTTGTCTAATTTCACGTGCTCCTAGGGTCCCGCATACAGAGGTTCAACAGCCGGCACTTCAGACCAGATTTCCTAGTGCAGAATGGCTGGGTCGACACTTCAGCTCCTGGAGCACAGTGCAGACTCCGCGATATAGAGCCTGAGCTGCAGCCAACCAGGCCCTCGAGAGCTCCGCCCCCTCCCTCCCACTGACTCTGACAGGATCTCTACACAGCAGCCCAGCCCACAGCCCACGGGGTAGCACATGCTCTCACCTCTGCATTCTCTGATCAAAATATAAAGTTTCCTTTGCTTCTGAACCAAACTCAGTCTCGATCTGTTGGCTCCAATGACACTGGGCAGGGGGACACTTGTTGGGGTCCACTCTGGAGGATCAGTAACAGAAATTGAGAACATTGTAACTTCAATGAACAGATGTGTGAGCCAAACTGTAATTAACATAGAACAGTGTATAAGGCTCGGGTAAAATAAGATGTTTCTAACACTTCCATTTGATATTTCCATCACTTTATTATAAGCAAGTTCAGTGAAAGGTTTGTCTTATTTGTCAGGTCAATACTAGAGAAACGAAGTGATTTCTTTCCAAGGATGTACATCTAATAATCTTGGTTAAAGCTTCAATCTTGTTTTAAATGCTTTTCCATTGAAAATTATACCTCTCTTTCAGCTCCCCCATTTCTGAGAAGTATAAAATCTTATAATTTATTATTACCAAAGGGGAAAGGTGGGAGGAGGGATAAATTAACAGTTTGGGATTAACACATACACACTGCTATGTATAAAATCGATCATCAACAAGGAAGTACTGTACAGCACAGGGAACTACACTCAATATTTTGCAATAACCTATAAGGGGAAATAATCTGAAAAAAGAATAGATATTTTTATTGACATCATCTATTAATGACAGTTAAAATGGAACCTAACGGAAGCCGGTGGTGAGTGCTTCTGACCCTGAAGACTTCAATCATCTAAAGTTTGGACTCTGCCTACTTCCCAAGGCCCTTAATGAACATATGTGTAGCCGTAGCTTAAAAAATTCCCCAGTTTGGGTTGTGGAGAGACAGTGATTTTGAAAAAGCCCTGGTGTTCTCCTCACATGAATGGGACACTTCCTACAGCTAAAATATGCCTGTCACACCCAGAAGATGGTATACCGTCTGATCGGGAAGAGTTTGGAAAAGGCATCTCATCTCCTCATCTCCTGGTGCTCGGGTTCACCCCTCCAGCGTCTTTACGAACAGTCTCCCCACTTGGAGATGTCAGCACTGTCAACATCCTGTTGCATACAGTTTGGAATTTGTCCAGAGGATGAAGCAGAAGGAGGAGGAACAATGAGAGACAAGTCCTAGGTGTTCGGACAGGCACATGTCACTCTAATTTCCAATCAGGAAGACGAATTGACTAAAAGCTAGGGTTGCCCATGGAAACAGAATAGGGCTTGAGGAAATCCCGCTGCTTTGTGGCCAGTTCCCATAAACACAAGTTGAAAAATGGAACTCAGGGCCGCTAAAATTCACGAAACTGCAGAGTTGAAAATATCTCTCACTGAAAAATGTCTTGAGGAAAGTCAGAGAAAAGGACTTGTAAGCAACGGAGAATGGCAGGAAAGGGATTGGAAGAGGTAGAAAGGACTCGCCATTAAGCACAATAAAAGGGGCTGAACATTGCCAACATTGCAGTTGGCCAAAAAGGGTGTATGCGTCTTTTTCTGTATATATTCAAGAAAAGGGCATACACTTTTTTAGCCAACCAAACAGGTGGGCACTGGAAATCAGTACTACAAAACATATCACTTCGCATCAGTCAGAAGAGCCTTCCTCATAAAGTGTAAACACCAGAAATGCAGGACAGGGCAAGGAGAAAAGGGAGCCCTGTGAGGCTTATAGTGGAAATGTATATTGCCAATGGTCACTCTTGAGAAGTGTATTGTGTTTACTAAAGCATCTAAAAAATGAGCTACAGAGCACAGGGCACTTGCACTCATGGACGTATATCTTGGGAAAGACAAAAATGGAGAGGACACAGGCACCCCAATGTTTACCGCCTCTCTGTTTAAAAGATCCTCGACTAGGATATAATTTATATGTCTCTGGAGGGAAAAAATGGATAGAGGTGTGGCACTTATGTAGAGTGGAATATTACTCAGCCTGAAAATCAGTGAAATATGGCCAGTTGTAACAACCCCAGAGTAGTTACGTATGATCATTCAAAGTCACATAATTCAAAAAGAAAAAGACATACGATATTACTAATACATGGAATGTAAACGTGGCTACAAATGACCTGAATTACAAAACAGAATGGGGTCTCAAATTTAGAAGACCAACTTATGTTTGCTTAAGGAAAAAGGAGAGTTGGGGAGCTGCATAAAACAAGAGATTGAAATTAGCACAGATACCGTTCCATAAGCCAAATATGTAATAGAAAAAACCTACTCCCTGGTCAACGAAATGGACTCAACACGCCATATTCAACACCTACGAATACACCTGACTAGTAAGAATCTTCAAACTCATGGATTTATATGTCTCCGTAAGAGAATCAAGCGTGAGTACAGCGGCATGAACACAGCAGTGAAAATGCGATAAATCCCATTATCAAAATAAATTACAAAAACAAAACACAATGAGAGTGAAATAGAGAGCAATTCTTAAATAATTCATTCAGGGCTTGTGATGCAACCTGGATTTACCACATCTACACCCAGAGCTGAGTGAGACATAAGGTTGGGCACTTCGGGCTGATACCATTGTTGAGGTTCGATGAGCAAATGCAGACCCTTTGAAGTCATACTGCATGGTACCCATTCCATGGGTCCCAAATCTCCAGGATTAAGGGATTCTTTCTTCAGCTAAAACATGCATGGGAAACCCACAGTATGGTGCACCGTGTGACCAGGAAAGGTTTTCAAATGCATCTCAGTTTTCGTCCCCTTTTACTCGGGTTCACCATTCCAGAACCTTTACTAACACTCTCCCCACTTGGAGAGTCAGTGCCTTTAACCTCCTGTTTGGCACAGTTTGCAATTTCTGCGCAAGATGAACAGGAATAGGGAGAACCAATGAGAGACTAGCAGTAAGTGTCTGCACAGGCAAATTTAATGCTCATTTCCCACCAGGAAGAGGAATTAACCAAAGGATCAGCATGCCGTGCCGGAACCAGATTAGGGCCTGAAGCAATCCTGCGGGTTTGCGCCCAGCTCACAAGTTGCGAGTTGAAGAAAGGAGCTCAGGGGCACTGTAACTCACAAACATGCAGAGTTTTAAATGACAGCTATCGTCCAAAAATATATTGAAGGAAGGCTGCGAAGACGACTTGTAAGCGGGGCAGAATTGCAGGAAAACGATTTCAGGGGGTAGACGGGAATTGCATTTAAAGCATAGGAAAAGAGACAGAACGTCGACAATGATGCTCTTGGCCAAAATGGGTGTATGCGTTTTTTCCTGAATTTATTCAGGAAAAAAAGCATATGCGCTTTTTGGCCAACCAAGCAAGCATGTTAAAGAAATCTGCACTACAATGAAGTCTCACTGCCCCCCGGTCAAAAGGGATATCTGAAACAAGTGTAAAATCCACAAAGACAGGACAGGCCAAGGAGAACAGGGAGCCTTGTTATGCTGATGGTCGGGATGTAAATTGCCAACAGCCAATCTGGAGAAGTGTATGGTGTTTCCTGGAACCCCTGAAAAACAAAGCAACGGAGCCTACGGCACTTCCACTTATGGTCTTATAGCTTAGGGAAATTAAAATCAAAAACACACAGCCACCCCAAAGTGTCGGACGGCTCTGTTTACAAGAACCTCTTCTACGGTACAAGTTAAATATCCCAGAATGTGAAAAATGGATAAAGAAGTTGTGGTACGTACGTACAATGGAATATCACTCAGCAATGAAAGCTATGTCATCAGGCCCATCGCGGCATAACGAGTGGATTCAGGTACGATGATTGTAAGGGAAATACGTCACACAGAAAATGAAACATCATAAGATATCACTAATACATGGAATGTAAACTTTGCTACACATGAACTGAATTATAAAACAGAACAGGGTCTCAAATTTAGAAAACCAACTTATGCTTGCTTAAGGGGAAAGGTGAATTGGGGTGCTGCATAAAACCAGAGATAGAAATTAGCACAGATACCTTTCCATAAGCCAAATATATAATAGCCCAGACCTACACCTTGCTCAACGAAATGGACTAAACACCCCATATTCAACGCCTAGGAATACACCTGACTAGTAAGAATCTTCAAACCCATGGATTTATATGTCTCCGTAAGAGAATGAAGCGTGTGTACAGCGGCATGAACGCAGCAGAGAAAATCCGATAAATCCCATTATCAAAATGAATTACAAAAACAAAACACAAGGACAGTGAAATAGAGAGCAATTCTTAAATAATTCATTCAGGGCTTGTGATGCAACCTGGATTTACCACATCTACACCCAGAGCTGAGTGAGACATAAGGTTGGGCACTTCTGGCTGATAGCATTGGTGAGGTTCGATGAGCAAATGCAGACCCTTTGAAGTCATACTGCATGGTACCCATTCCATGGTTCCCACCTCTCCAGATTTAAGGGATTCTTCCTTCAGCTAAAACATGCATGGGAGACCCACAGTATGGTGCACCGTGTGACCGACAAACGTTTTCAAATGCATCTCAGTTTTTGTCCCCTTTTACTTGGGTTCACCATTCCAGACCCTTTACTAACACTCTCACCACTTGGAGAGTCTGTACCTTTAACCTCCTGTTTGGCACAGTTTGCAATTTCTGCGCAAGATGAACAGGAATAGGGAGAACCAATGAGAGACTAGCTGTAGGTGTCTGCACGAGCAAATTTAATGCTCATTTCGCACCAGGAAGAGGAATTAACCAAAGGCTCAGCGTGCCGTGCCGGAACCAGTTTAGGGCCTGAAGCAATCCAGCAGTTTTGCGGCCAGCTTACAAGAAAGCAAGTTGAAGAAAGGAGCTCAGGGACACTGTAACTCACAAACCTGCAGAGTTATAAATGACAGCTATCGTCCAAAAATATATTGAAGGAAGGCTGCGAAGACGACTTGTAAGCGGGGCAGAATTGCAGGAAAACGATTTCAGGGGGTAGACGGGAATTGCATTTAAAGCATAGGAAAAGAGGCAGAACGTGGACAATGATGCTCTTGCCAAAAAGGGCGTATGCGTTTTTTCCTGAATATATTCAGGAAAAAACGCATACGCCCTTTTTGACCAAGCAAGCAAGCATGTTAAAGAAATCTGCCCTACAATGAAGTCTCACTGACCCCCGGTCATAAGGGCCATCTGAAAAATGTGTAAAATCCAGAAAGGCAGCACAGGCCATGGAGAACAGGGAGCCTTGTTATGCTGATGGGCGGGATGTAAATTGCCAACAGCCACTCTGGAGAAGTGTATGGTGTTTCCCGGAACACCGAAAACACAAAGCAACGGAGCCTACGGCACTTCCACTTATGGTCGTATAGCTTAGGGAAATTAAAATCAAAAACACACAGCCACCCCAAACTGTCGGACGGCTCTGTTTACAAGAACCTCGTCTACGGTACAAGTTAAATATCCCAGAACGTGAAAAATGGATAAAGAAGTTGTGGTACGTACGTACAATGGAATATCACTCAGCAACGAAATCTATGTCATCAGGCCCGTAGCGGCATCATGAATTGATTCAAGTACTATGATTCTACTAGAAATAATCTCACAGAAAAAGAAAGATCATAAGATATCACTAATACACGGAATGTAAACTTGGCTACACATGAACTGAATTACAAAACAGAACAGGGTCTCAAATTTAGAAAACCAACTTATGCTTGCTTAAGGGGAAAGGTGAGTTGGCGTGCTGCATAAAACCAGAGATAGAACTTAGCACAGATACCTTTCCATAAGCCAAATATGTAATAGTCAAGACCTACCCCTTGCTCAACGAAATGGACTAAACAGACCATATTCAACCCCTAGGAATACACCTGTGTAGTAAGAATCTTCAAACCCTTGGATTTATATGTCTCTGTAAGAGAGTGAAGCGTGTGTACAGCGGCATGAATGCAGCAGAGAAAATCCGATAAATCCCATTATCAAAATGAATTACACAAACAAAACCCAAGGACAGTGAAATAGAGAGCAATTCTTAAATAATTCATTCAGGGCTTGTGATGCAACCTGGATTTACCACATCTACACCCAGAGCTGAGTGAGACATAAGGTTGGGCACTTCGGGCTGATAGCATTGGTGAGGTTCGATGTGGAAATGCAGACCCTTTGAAGTCATACTGCATGGTACCCATTCCATGGGTCCCAACTCTCCAGGTTTAAGGGATTCTTCCTTCAGCTAAAACATGCATGGGAAACCCACAGTATGGTGCACCGTGTGACCGGCAAACGTTTTCAAATGCCTCTCTGTTTTCGTCCCCTTTTACTCGGGTTCACCATTCCAGACCCTTTACTAACACTCTCCCCACTTGGAGAGTCAGTGCCTTTAACCTCCTGTTTGGCACAGTTTGCAATTTCTGCGCAAGATGAACAGGAATAGGGAGAACCAATGAGAGACTAGCTGTAGGTGTCTGCACGGGCAAATTTAACGCTCATTTCCCACCAGGAGGAGGAATTAACCAAAGGCTCAGCATGCCGTGCCTGAACCAGATTAGGGCCTGACAATCGTGCGGGTTTGCAGCCAGCTCACAAGATAGCGAGTTGAAGAAAGTAGCTCAGGGGCACTGTAACTCACAAACCTGCAGAGTAATAAATGACAGCTATCGTCCAAAAATATATTGAAGGAAGGCTGCGAAGACGACTTGTAAGTGGGGCAGAATCGCAGGAAAACGATTTCAGGGGGTAGACGGGAATTGCATTTAAAGCATAGGAAAAGAGGCAGAACGTCGACAATGATGCTCTTGGCCAAAAAGGGCGTATGCGTTTTTTCCTGAATATATATATTCAGGAAAAAACGCATACGCCCTTTTTGGCCAACCAAGCAAGCATGTTAAAGAAATCTGCACTACAATGAAGTCTCACTGCCCCCCGGTCAAAAGGGCCATCTGAAAAAAGTGTAAAATCCAGAAAGGCAGCACAGGCCATGGAGAACAGGGAGCCTTGTTATGCTGATGGGCGGGATGTAAATTGCCAACAGCCACCCTGGAGAATTGTATGGTGTTTCCCGGAACACCGAAAAAACAAAGCTACAGAGCCTACGGCACTTCCACTTATGGTCCTATTGCTTAGGGAAATTAAAATCAAAAACACACAGCCACCCCAAAGTGTCGGACGGCTCTGTTTACAAGAACCTCGTCTATGGTACAAGTTAAATATCCCAGAATGTGAAAAATGGATAAAGAAGTTGTGGTACGTACGTACAATGGAATATCACACAGCAATGAAATCTATGTCATCAGGCCCGTCGCGGCATAATGAGTGGATTCAGGTACGATGATTCTAAGTGAAATAAGTCACACAGAAAATGAAACATCATAAGATATCACTAATACACGGAATGTAAACTTGGCTACACATGAACTGAATTACAAAACAGAACAGGGTCTCAAATTTAGAAAACCAACTTATGCTTGCTTAAGGGGAAAGGTGAGTTGGTGTGCTGCATAAAACCAGAGATAGAAATTAGCACAGATACCTTTCCATAAGCCAAATATGTAATAGTCAAGACCTACCCCTTGCTCAACGAAATGGACTAAACACCCCATATTCAACGCCTAGGAATACACCTGACTAATAAGAATCTTCAAACCCATGGATTTATATGTCTCCGTAAGAGAATGAAGCGTGTGTACAGCGGCATGAATGCAGCAGAGAAAATCCGATAAATCCCATTATCAAAATGAATTACACAAACAAAACCCAAGGACAGTGAAATAGAGAGCAATTCTTAAATAATTCATTCAGGGCTTGTGATGCAACCTGGATTTACCACATCTACACCCAGAGCTGAGTGAGACATAAGGTTGGGCACTTCGGGCTGATAGCATTGGTGAGGTTCGATAAGCAAATGCAGACCCTTTGAAGTCATACAGCATGGTACCCATTCCATGGGTCCCAACTCTTCAAGTTTAAGGGATTCTTCCTTCAGCTAAAACATGCATGGGAAACCCACAGTATGGTGCACCGTGTGACTGGCAAACGTTTTCAAATGCATCTCAGTTTTCGTCCCCTTTGACTCGGGTTCACCATTCCAGACCCTTTACGAACACTCTCCCCACTTGGAGAGTCAGTGCCTTTAACCTCCTGTTGGGCACAGTTTGCAATTTCTGCGCAAGATGAAAAGGAATAGGGAGAACCAATGAGAGACTAGCTCTAGGTGTCTGCACGGGCAAATTTAACGCTCATTTCCCACCAGGAAGAGGAATTAACCAAAGGCTCAGCATGCCGTGCCGGAACCAGATTAGGGCCTGAGGCAATCCTGTGGGTTTGCGGCCAGCTCACAAGATAGCGAGTTGAAGAAATGAGCTCAGGGGCACTGTAACTCACAAACCTGCAGAGTTATAAATGACAGCTATCGTCCAAAAATATATTGAAGGAAGGCTGCGAAGACGACTTGTAAGTGGGGCAGAATCGCAGGAAAACGATTTCAGGGGGTAGACGGGAATTGCATTTAAAGCATAGGAAAAGAGGCAGAACGTCGACAATGATGCTCTTGGCCAAAAAGGGCGTATGCGTTTTTTCCTGAATATATATATTCAGGAAAAAACGCATACGCCCTTTTTGGCCAACCAAGCAAGCATGTTAAAGAAATCTGCACTACAATGAAGTCTCACTGCCCCCGGTCAAAAGGGCCATCTGAAAAAAGTGTAAAATCCAGAAAGGCAGCACAGGCCATGGAGAACAGGGAGCCTTGTTATGCTGATGGGCGGGATGTAAATTGCCAACAGCCACCCTGGAGAATTGTATGGTGTTTCCCGGAACACCGAAAAAACAAAGCTACAGAGCCTACGGCACTTCCACTTATGGTCCTATTGCTTAGGGAAATTAAAATCAAAAACACACAGCCACCCCAAAGTGTCGGACGGCTCTGTTTACAAGAACCTCGTCTACGGTACAAGTTAAATATCCCAGAATGTGAAAAATGGATAAAGAAGTTGTGGTACGTACGTACAATGGAATATCACACAGCAATGAAATCTATGTCATCAGGCCCGTCGCGGCATAATGAGTGGATTCAGGTACGATGATTCTAAGTGAAATAAGTCACACAGAAAATGAAACATCATAAGATATCACTAATACACGGAATGTAAACTTGGCTACACATGAACTGAATTACAAAACAGAACAGGGTCTCAAATTTAGAAAACCAACTTATGCTTGCTTAAGGGGAAAGGTGAGTTGGGGTGCTGCATAAAACCAGAGATAGAAATTAGCACAGATACCTTTCCATAAGCCAAATATGTAATAGTCAAGACCTACCCCTTGCTCAACGAAATGGACTAAACACCCCATATTCAACGCCTAGGAATACACCTGACTAATAAGAATCTTCAAACCCATGGATTTATATGTCTCCGTAAGAGAATGAAGTGTGTGTACAGCGGCATGAATGCAGCAGAGAAAATCCGATAAATCCCATTATCAAAATGAATTACACAAACAAAACCCAAGGACAGTGAAATAGAGAGCAATTCTTAAATAATTCATTCAGGGCTTGTGATGCAACCTGGATTTACCACATCTACACCCAGAGCTGAGTGAGACATAAGGTTGGGCACTTCGGGCTGATAGCATTGGTGAGGTTCGATAAGCAAATGCAGACCCTTTGAAGTCATACAGCATGGTACCCATTCCATGGGTCCCAACTCTCCAAGTTTAAGGGATTCTTCCTTCAGCTAAAACATGCATGGGAAACCCACAGTATGGTGCACCGTGTGACTGGCAAACGTTTTCAAATGCATCTCAGTTTTCGTCCCCTTTTCCTCGGGTTCACCATTCCAGACCCTTTACTAACACTCTCCCCACTTGGAGAGTCAGTGCCTTTAACCTCCTGTTGGGCACAGTTTGCAATTTCTGCGCAAGATGAAAAGGAATAGGGAGAGCAAATGAGAGACTAGCTCTAGGTGTCTGCACGGGCAAATTTAACGCTCATTTCCCACCAGGAAGAGGAATTAACCAAAGGCTCAGCATGCCGTGCCGGAACCAGATTAGGGCCTGAGGCAATCCTGTGGGTTTGTGGCCAGCTCACAAGATAGCGAGTTGAAGAAATGAGCTCAGGGGCACTGTAACTCACAAACCTGCAGAGTTATAAATGACAGCTATCGTCCAAAAATATATTGAAGGAAGGCTGCGAAGACGACTTGTAAGTGGGGCAGAATCGCAGGAAAACGATTTCAGGGGGTAGACGGGAATTGCATTTAAAGCATAGGAAAAGAGGCAGAACGTCGACAATGATGCTCTTGGCCAAAAAGGGCGTATGCGTTTTTTCCTGAATATATATATTCAGGAAAAAACGCATACGCCCTTTTTGGCCAACCAAGCAAGCATGTTAAAGAAATCTGCACTACAATGAAGTCTCACTGCCCCCGGTCAAAAGGGCCATCTGAAAAAAGTGTAAAATCCAGAAAGGCAGCACAGGCCATGGAGAACAGGGAGCCTTGTTATGCTGATGGGCGGGATGTAAATTGCCAACAGCCACCCTGGAGAATTGTATGGTGTTTCCCGGAACACCGAAAAAACAAAGCTACAGAGCCTACGGCACTTCCACTTATGGTCCTATTGCTTAGGGAAATTAAAATCAAAAACACACAGCCACCCCAAAGTGTCGGACGGCTCTGTTTACAAGAACCTCGTCTACGGTACAAGTTAAATATCCCAGAATGTGAAAAATGGATAAAGAAGTTGTGGTACGTACGTACAATGGAATATCACACAGCAATGAAATCTATGTCATCAGGCCCGTCGCGGCATAATGAGTGGATTCAGGTACGATGATTCTAAGTGA
Organism: Delphinapterus leucas; assembly: GCF_059928025.1. Lineage (NCBI taxonomy): Eukaryota > Metazoa > Chordata > Mammalia > Artiodactyla > Monodontidae > Delphinapterus > Delphinapterus leucas. Next base: position 13,139,410 of record NW_028322236.1, on the reverse strand, counting down.
AATAAGTCACACAGAAAATGAAACATCATAAGATATCACTAATACACGGAATGTAAACTTGGCTACACATGAACTGAATTACAAAACAGAACAGGGTCTCAAATTTAGAAAACCAACTTATGCTTGCTTAAGGGGAAAGGTGAGTTGGTGTGCTGCATAAAACCAGAGATAGAAATTAGCACAGATACCTTTCCATAAGCCAAATATGTAATAGTCAAGACCTACCCCTTGCTCAACGAAATGGACTAAACACCCCATATTCAACGCCTAGGAATACACCTGACTAATAAGAATCTTCAAACCCATGGATTTATATGTCTCCGTAAGAGAATGAAGCGTGTGTACAGCGGCATGAATGCAGCAGAGAAAATCCGATAAATCCCATTATCAAAATGAATTACACAAACAAAACCCAAGGACAGTGAAATAGAGAGCAATTCTTAAATAATTCATTCAGGGCTTGTGATGCAACCTGGATTTACCACATCTACACCCAGAGCTGAGTGAGACATAAGGTTGGGCACTTCGGGCTGATAGCATTGGTGAGGTTCGATGAGCAAATGCAGACCCTTTGAAGTCATACAGCATGGTACCCATTCCATGGGTCCCAACTCTTCAAGTTTAAGGGATTCTTCCTTCAGCTAAAACATGCATGGGAAACCCACAGTATGGTGCACCGTGTGACTGGCAAACGTTTTCAAATGCATCTCAGTTTTCGTCCCCTTTGACTCGGGTTCACCATTCCAGACCCTTTACGAACACTCTCCCCACTTGGAGAGTCAGTGCCTTTAACCTCCTGTTGGGCACAGTTTGCAATTTCTGCGCAAGATGAAAAGGAATAGGGAGAACCAATGAGAGACTAGCTCTAGGTGTCTGCACGGGCAAATTTAACGCTCATTTCCCACCAGGAAGAGGAATTAACCAAAGGCTCAGCATGCCGTGCCGGAACCAGATTAGGGCCTGAGGCAATCCTGTGGGTTTGCGGCCAGCTCACAAGATAGCGAGTTGAAGAAATGAGCTCAGGGGCACTGTAACTCACAAACCTGCAGAGTTATAAATGACAGCTATCGTCCAAAAATATATTGAAGGAAGGCTGCGAAGACGACTTGTAAGTGGGGCAGAATCGCAGGAAAACGATTTCAGGGGGTAGACGGGAATTGCATTTAAAGCATAGGAAAAGAGGCAGAACGTCGACAATGATGCTCTTGGCCAAAAAGGGCGTATGCGTTTTTTCCTGAATATATATATTCAGGAAAAAACGCATACGCCCTTTTTGGCCAACCAAGCAAGCATGTTAAAGAAATCTGCACTACAATGAAGTCTCACTGCCCCCGGTCAAAAGGGCCATCTGAAAAAAGTGTAAAATCCAGAAAGGCAGCACAGGCCATGGAGAACAGGGAGCCTTGTTATGCTGATGGGCGGGATGTAAATTGCCAACAGCCACCCTGGAGAATTGTATGGTGTTTCCCGGAACACCGAAAAAACAAAGCTACAGAGCCTACGGCACTTCCACTTATGGTCCTATTGCTTAGGGAAATTAAAATCAAAAACACACAGCCACCCCAAAGTGTCGGACGGCTCTGTTTACAAGAACCTCGTCTACGGTACAAGTTAAATATCCCAGAATGTGAAAAATGGATAAAGAAGTTGTGGTACGTACGTACAATGGAATATCACACAGCAATGAAATCTATGTCATCAGGCCCGTCGCGGCATAATGAGTGGATTCAGGTACGATGATTCTAAGTGAAATAAGTCACACAGAAAATGAAACATCATAAGATATCACTAATACACGGAATGTAAACTTGGCTACACATGAACTGAATTACAAAACAGAACAGGGTCTCAAATTTAGAAAACCAACTTATGCTTGCTTAAGGGGAAAGGTGAGTTGGGGTGCTGCATAAAACCAGAGATAGAAATTAGCACAGATACCTTTCCATAAGCCAAATATGTAATAGTCAAGACCTACCCCTTGCTCAACGAAATGGACTAAACACCCCATATTCAACGCCTAGGAATACACCTGACTAATAAGAATCTTCAAACCCATGGATTTATATGTCTCCGTAAGAGAATGAAGTGTGTGTACAGCGGCATGAATGCAGCAGAGAAAATCCGATAAATCCCATTATCAAAATGAATTACACAAACAAAACCCAAGGACAGTGAAATAGAGAGCAATTCTTAAATAATTCATTCAGGGCTTGTGATGCAACCTGGATTTACCACATCTACACCCAGAGCTGAGTGAGACATAAGGTTGGGCACTTCGGGCTGATAGCATTGGTGAGGTTCGATGAGCAAATGCAGACCCTTTGAAGTCATACAGCATGGTACCCATTCCATGGGTCCCAACTCTCCAAGTTTAAGGGATTCTTCCTTCAGCTAAAACATGCATGGGAAACCCACAGTATGGTGCACCGTGTGACTGGCAAACGTTTTCAAATGCATCTCAGTTTTCGTCCCCTTTTCCTCGGGTTCACCATTCCAGACCCTTTACTAACACTCTCCCCACTTGGAGAGTCAGTGCCTTTAACCTCCTGTTGGGCACAGTTTGCAATTTCTGCGCAAGATGAAAAGGAATAGGGAGAGCAAATGAGAGACTAGCTCTAGGTGTCTGCACGGGCAAATTTAACGCTCATTTCCCACCAGGAAGAGGAATTAACCAAAGGCTCAGCATGCCGTGCCGGAACCAGATTAGGGCCTGAGGCAATCCTGTGGGTTTGTGGCCAGCTCACAAGATAGCGAGTTGAAGAAATGAGCTCAGGGGCACTGTAACTCACAAACCTGCAGAGTTATAAATGACAGCTATCGTCCAAAAATATATTGAAGGAAGGCTGCGAAGACGACTTGTAAGTGGGGCAGAATCGCAGGAAAACGATTTCAGGGGGTAGACGGGAATTGCATTTAAAGCATAGGAAAAGAGGCAGAACGTCGACAATGATGCTCTTGGCCAAAAAGGGCGTATGCGTTTTTTCCTGAATATATATATTCAGGAAAAAACGCATACGCCCTTTTTGGCCAACCAAGCAAGCATGTTAAAGAAATCTGCACTACAATGAAGTCTCACTGCCCCCGGTCAAAAGGGCCATCTGAAAAAAGTGTAAAATCCAGAAAGGCAGCACAGGCCATGGAGAACAGGGAGCCTTGTTATGCTGATGGGCGGGATGTAAATTGCCAACAGCCACCCTGGAGAATTGTATGGTGTTTCCCGGAACACCGAAAAAACAAAGCTACAGAGCCTACGGCACTTCCACTTATGGTCCTATTGCTTAGGGAAATTAAAATCAAAAACACACAGCCACCCCAAAGTGTCGGACGGCTCTGTTTACAAGAACCTCGTCTACGGTACAAGTTAAATATCCCAGAATGTGAAAAATGGATAAAGAAGTTGTGGTACGTACGTACAATGGAATATCACACAGCAATGAAATCTATGTCATCAGGCCCGTCGCGGCATAATGAGTGGATTCAGGTACGATGATTCTAAGTGAAATAAGTCACACAGAAAATGAAACATCATAAGATATCACTAATACACGGAATGTAAACTTGGCTACACATGAACTGAATTACAAAACAGAACAGGGTCTCAAATTTAGAAAACCAACTTATGCTTGCTTAAGGGGAAAGGTGAGTTGGGGTGCTGCATAAAACCAGAGATAGAAATTAGCACAGATACCTTTCCATAAGCCAAATATGTAATAGTCAAGACCTACCCCTTGCTCAACGAAATGGACTAAACACCCCATATTCAACGCCTAGGAATACACCTGACTAATAAGAATCTTCAAACCCATGGATTTATATGTCTCCGTAAGAGAATGAAGTGTGTGTACAGCGGCATGAATGCAGCAGAGAAAATCCGATAAATCCCATTATCAAAATGAATTACACAAACAAAACCCAAGGACAGTGAAATAGAGAGCAATTCTTAAATAATTCATTCAGGGCTTGTGATGCAACCTGGATTTACCACATCTACACCCAGAGCTGAGTGAGACATAAGGTTGGGCACTTCGGGCTGATAGCATTGGTGAGGTTCGATGAGCAAATGCAGACCCTTTGAAGTCATACAGCATGGTACCCATTCCATGGGTCCCAACTCTCCAAGTTTAAGGGATTCTTCCTTCAGCTAAAACATGCATGGGAAACCCACAGTATGGTGCACCGTGTGACTGGCAAACGTTTTCAAATGCATCTCAGTTTTCGTCCCCTTTTCCTCGGGTTCACCATTCCAGACCCTTTACTAACACTCTCCCCACTTGGAGAGTCAGTGCCTTTAACCTCCTGTTGGGCACAGTTTGCAATTTCTGCGCAAGATGAAAAGGAATAGGGAGAGCAAATGAGAGACTAGCTCTAGGTGTCTGCACGGGCAAATTTAACGCTCATTTCCCACCAGGAAGAGGAATTAACCAAAGGCTCAGCATGCCGTGCCGGAACCAGATTAGGGCCTGAGGCAATCCTGTGGGTTTGTGGCCAGCTCACAAGATAGCGAGTTGAAGAAATGAGCTCAGGGGCACTGTAACTCACAAACCTGCAGAGTTATAAATGACAGCTATCGTCCAAAAATATATTGAAGGAAGGCTGCGAAGACGACTTGTAAGTGGGGCAGAATCGCAGGAAAACGATTTCAGGGGGTAGACGGGAATTGCATTTAAAGCATAGGAAAAGAGGCAGAACGTCGACAATGATGCTCTTGGCCAAAAAGGGCGTATGCGTTTTTTCCTGAATATATATATTCAGGAAAAAACGCATACGCCCTTTTTGGCCAACCAAGCAAGCATGTTAAAGAAATCTGCACTACAATGAAGTCTCACTGCCCCCGGTCAAAAGGGCCATCTGAAAAAAGTGTAAAATCCAGAAAGGCAGCACAGGCCATGGAGAACAGGGAGCCTTGTTATGCTGATGGGCGGGATGTAAATTGCCAACAGCCACCCTGGAGAATTGTATGGTGTTTCCCGGAACACCGAAAAAACAAAGCTACAGAGCCTACGGCACTTCCACTTATGGTCCTATTGCTTAGGGAAATTAAAATCAAAAACACACAGCCACCCCAAAGTGTCGGACGGCTCTGTTTACAAGAACCTCGTCTACGGTACAAGTTAAATATCCCAGAATGTGAAAAATGGATAAAGAAGTTGTGGTACGTACGTACAATGGAATATCACACAGCAATGAAATCTATGTCATCAGGCCCGTCGCGGCATAATGAGTGGATTCAGGTACGATGATTCTAAGTGAAATAAGTCACACAGAAAATGAAACATCATAAGATATCACTAATACACGGAATGTAAACTTGGCTACACATGAACTGAATTACAAAACAGAACAGGGTCTCAAATTTAGAAAACCAACTTATGCTTGCTTAAGGGGAAAGGTGAGTTGGGGTGCTGCATAAAACCAGAGATAGAAATTAGCACAGATACCTTTCCATAAGCCAAATATGTAATAGTCAAGACCTACCCCTTGCTCAACGAAATGGACTAAACACCCCATATTCAACGCCTAGGAATACACCTGACTAATAAGAATCTTCAAACCCATGGATTTATATGTCTCCGTAAGAGAATGAAGTGTGTGTACAGCGGCATGAATGCAGCAGAGAAAATCCGATAAATCCCATTATCAAAATGAATTACACAAACAAAACCCAAGGACAGTGAAATAGAGAGCAATTCTTAAATAATTCATTCAGGGCTTGTGATGCAACCTGGATTTACCACATCTACACCCAGAGCTGAGTGAGACATAAGGTTGGGCACTTCGGGCTGATAGCATTGGTGAGGTTCGATGAGCAAATGCAGACCCTTTGAAGTCATACAGCATGGTACCCATTCCATGGGTCCCAACTCTCCAAGTTTAAGGGATTCTTCCTTCAGCTAAAACATGCATGGGAAACCCACAGTATGGTGCACCGTGTGACTGGCAAACGTTTTCAAATGCATCTCAGTTTTCATCCCCTTTTCCTCGGGTTCACCATTCCAGACCCTTTACGAACACTCTCCCCACTTGGAGAGTCAGTGCCTTTAACCTCCTGTTGGGCACAGTTTGCAATTTCTGCGCAAGATGAAAAGGAATAGGGAGAGCAAATGAGAGACTAGCTCTAGGTGTCTGCACGGGCAAATTTAACGCTCATTTCCCACCAGGAAGAGGAATTAACCAAAGGCTCAGCATGCCGTGCCGGAACCAGATTAGGGCCTGAGGCAATCCTGTGGGTTTGTGGCCAGCTCACAAGATAGCGAGTTGAAGAAATGAGCTCAGGGGCACTGTAACTCACAAACCTGCAGAGTAATAAATGACAGCTATCGTCCAAAAATATATTGAAGGAAGGCTGCGAAGACGACTTGTAAGTGGGGCAGAATCGCAGGAAAACGATTTCAGGGGGTAGACGGGAATTGCATTTAAAGCATAGGAAAAGAGGCAGAACGTCGACAATGATGCTCTTGGCCAAAAAGGGCGTATGCGTTTTTTCCTGAATATATATATTCAGGAAAAAACGCATACGCCCTTTTTGGCCAACCAAGCAAGCATGTTAAAGAAATCTGCACTACAATGAAGTCTCACTGCCCCCCGGTCAAAAGGGCCATCTGAAAAAAGTGTAAAATCCAGAAAGGCAGCACAGGCCATGGAGAACAGGGAGCCTTGTTATGCTGATGGGCGGGATGTAAATTGCCAACAGCCACCCTGGAGAATTGTATGGTGTTTCCCGGAACACCGAAAAAACAAAGCTACAGAGCCTACGGCACTTCCACTTATGGTCCTATTGCTTAGGGAAAATAAAATCAAAAACACACAGCCACCCCAAAGTGTCGGACGGCTCTGTTTACAAGAACCTCGTCTACGGTACAAGTTAAATATCCCAGAATGTGAAAAATGGATAAAGAAGTTGTGGTACGTACGTACAATGGAATATCACACAGCAATGAAATCTATGTCATCAGGCCCGTCGCGGCATAATGAGTGGATTCAGGTACGATGATTCTAAGTGAAATAAGTCACACAGAAAATGAAACATCATAAGATATCACTAATACACGGAATGTAAACTTGGCTACACATGAACTGAATTACAAAACAGAACAGGGTCTCAAATTTAGAAAACCAACTTATGCTTGCTTAAGGGGAAAGGTGAGTTGGTGTGCTGCATAAAACCAGAGATAGAAATTAGCACAGATAACTTTCCATAAGCCAAATATGTAATAGTCAAGACCTACCCCTTGCTCAACGAAATGGACTAAACACCCCATATTCAACGCCTAGGAATACACCTGACTAATAAGAATCTTCAAACCCATGGATTTATATGTCTCCGTAAGAGAATGAAGCGTGTGTACAGCGGCATGAATGCAGCAGAGAAAATCCGATAAATCCCATTATCAAAATGAATTACACAAACAAAACCCAAGGACAGTGAAATAGAGAGCAATTCTTAAATAATTCATTCAGGGCTTGTGATGCAACCTGGATTTACCACATCTACACCCAGAGCTGAGTGAGACATAAGGTTGGGCACTTCGGGCTGATAGCATTGGTGAGGTTCGATGAGCAAATGCAGACCCTTTGAAGTCATACAGCATGGTACCCATTCCATGGGTCCCAACTCTTCAAGTTTAAGGGATTCTTCCTTCAGCTAAAACATGCATGGGAAACCCACAGTATGGTGCACCGTGTGACTGGCAAACGTTTTCAAATGCATCTCAGTTTTCGTCCCCTTTGACTCGGGTTCACCATTCCAGACCCTTTACGAACACTCTCCCCACTTGGAGAGTCAGTGCCTTTAACCTCCTGTTGGGCACAGTTTGCAATTTCTGCGCAAGATGAAAAGGAATAGGGAGAACCAATGAGAGACTAGCTCTAGGTGTCTGCACGGGCAAATTTAACGCTCATTTCCCACCAGGAAGAGGAATTAACCAAAGGCTCAGCATGCCGTGCCGGAACCAGATTAGGGCCTGAGGCAATCCTGTGGGTTTGCGGCCAGCTCACAAGATAGCGAGTTGAAGAAATGAGCTCAGGGGCACTGTAACTCACAAACCTGCAGAGTTATAAATGACAGCTATCGTCCAAAAATATATTGAAGGAAGGCTGCGAAGACGACTTGTAAGTGGGGCAGAATCGCAGGAAAACGATTTCAGGGGGTAGACGGGAATTGCATTTAAAGCATAGGAAAAGAGGCAGAACGTCGACAATGATGCTCTTGGCCAAAAAGGGCGTATGCGTTTTTTCCTGAATATATATATTCAGGAAAAAACGCATACGCCCTTTTTGGCCAACCAAGCAAGCATGTTAAAGAAATCTGCACTACAATGAAGTCTCACTGCCCCCGGTCAAAAGGGCCATCTGAAAAAAGTGTAAAATCCAGAAAGGCAGCACAGGCCATGGAGAACAGGGAGCCTTGTTATGCTGATGGGCGGGATGTAAATTGCCAACAGCCACCCTGGAGAATTGTATGGTGTTTCCCGGAACACCGAAAAAACAAAGCTACAGAGCCTACGGCACTTCCACTTATGGTCCTATTGCTTAGGGAAATTAAAATCAAAAACACACAGCCACCCCAAAGTGTCGGACGGCTCTGTTTACAAGAACCTCGTCTACGGTACAAGTTAAATATCCCAGAATGTGAAAAATGGATAAAGAAGTTGTGGTACGTACGTACAATGGAATATCACACAGCAATGAAATCTATGTCATCAGGCCCGTCGCGGCATAATGAGTGGATTCAGGTACGATGATTCTAAGTGAAATAAGTCACACAGAAAATGAAACATCATAAGATATCACTAATACACGGAATGTAAACTTGGCTACACATGAACTGAATTACAAAACAGAACAGGGTCTCAAATTTAGAAAACCAACTTATGCTTGCTTAAGGGGAAAGGTGAGTTGGGGTGCTGCATAAAACCAGAGATAGAAATTAGCACAGATACCTTTCCATAAGCCAAATATGTAATAGTCAAGACCTACCCCTTGCTCAACGAAATGGACTAAACACCCCATATTCAACGCCTAGGAATACACCTGACTAATAAGAATCTTCAAACCCATGGATTTATATGTCTCCGTAAGAGAATGAAGTGTGTGTACAGCGGCATGAATGCAGCAGAGAAAATCCGATAAATCCCATTATCAAAATGAATTACACAAACAAAACCCAAGGACAGTGAAATAGAGAGCAATTCTTAAATAATTCATTCAGGGCTTGTGATGCAACCTGGATTTACCACATCTACACCCAGAGCTGAGTGAGACATAAGGTTGGGCACTTCGGGCTGATAGCATTGGTGAGGTTCGATGAGCAAATGCAGACCCTTTGAAGTCATACAGCATGGTACCCATTCCATGGGTCCCAACTCTCCAAGTTTAAGGGATTCTTCCTTCAGCTAAAACATGCATGGGAAACCCACAGTATGGTGCACCGTGTGACTGGCAAACGTTTTCAAATGCATCTCAGTTTTCATCCCCTTTTCCTCGGGTTCACCATTCCAGACCCTTTACGAACACTCTCCCCACTTGGAGAGTCAGTGCCTTTAACCTCCTGTTGGGCACAGTTTGCAATTTCTGCGCAAGATGAAAAGGAATAGGGAGAGCAAATGAGAGACTAGCTCTAGGTGTCTGCACGGGCAAATTTAACGCTCATTTCCCACCAGGAAGAGGAATTAACCAAAGGCTCAGCATGCCGTGCCGGAACCAGATTAGGGCCTGAGGCAATCCTGTGGGTTTGTGGCCAGCTCACAAGATAGCGAGTTGAAGAAATGAGCTCAGGGGCACTGTAACTCACAAACCTGCAGAGTAATAAATGACAGCTATCGTCCAAAAATATATTGAAGGAAGGCTGCGAAGACGACTTGTAAGTGGGGCAGAATCGCAGGAAAACGATTTCAGGGGGTAGACGGGAATTGCATTTAAAGCATAGGAAAAGAGGCAGAACGTCGACAATGATGCTCTTGGCCAAAAAGGGCGTATGCGTTTTTTCCTGAATATATATATTCAGGAAAAAACGCATACGCCCTTTTTGGCCAACCAAGCAAGCATGTTAAAGAAATCTGCACTACAATGAAGTCTCACTGCCCCCCGGTCAAAAGGGCCATCTGAAAAAAGTGTAAAATCCAGAAAGGCAGCACAGGCCATGGAGAACAGGGAGCCTTGTTATGCTGATGGGCGGGATGTAAATTGCCAACAGCCACCCTGGAGAATTGTATGGTGTTTCCCGGAACACCGAAAAAACAAAGCTACAGAGCCTACGGCACTTCCACTTATGGTCCTATTGCTTAGGGAAAATAAAATCAAAAACACACAGCCACCCCAAAGTGTCGGACGGCTCTGTTTACAAGAACCTCGTCTACGGTACAAGTTAAATATCCCAGAATGTGAAAAATGGATAAAGAAGTTGTGGTACGTACGTACAATGGAATATCACACAGCAATGAAATCTATGTCATCAGGCCCGTCGCGGCATAATGAGTGGATTCAGGTACGATGATTCTAAGTGAAATAAGTCACACAGAAAATGAAACATCATAAGATATCACTAATACACGGAATGTAAACTTGGCTACACATGAACTGAATTACAAAACAGAACAGGGTCTCAAATTTAGAAAACCAACTTATGCTTGCTTAAGGGGAAAGGTGAGTTGGTGTGCTGCATAAAACCAGAGATAGAAATTAGCACAGATAACTTTCCATAAGCCAAATATGTAATAGTCAAGACCTACCCCTTGCTCAACGAAATGGACTAAACACCCCATATTCAACGCCTAGGAATACACCTGACTAATAAGAATCTTCAAACCCATGGATTTATATGTCTCCGTAAGAGAATGAAGCGTGTGTACAGCGGCATGAATGCAGCAGAGAAAATCCGATAAATCCCATTATCAAAATGAATTACACAAACAAAACCCAAGGACAGTGAAATAGAGAGCAATTCTTAAATAATTCATTCAGGGCTTGTGATGCAACCTGGATTTACCACATCTACACCCAGAGCTGAGTGAGACATAAGGTTGGGCACTTCGGGCTGATAGCATTGGTGAGGTTCGATGAGCAAATGCAGACCCTTTGAAGTCATACAGCATGGTACCCATTCCATGGGTCCCAACTCTTCAAGTTTAAGGGATTCTTCCTTCAGCTAAAACATGCATGGGAAACCCACAGTATGGTGCACCGTGTGACTGGCAAACGTTTTCAAATGCATCTCAGTTTTCGTCCCCTTTGACTCGGGTTCACCATTCCAGACCCTTTACGAACACTCTCCCCACTTGGAGAGTCAGTGCCTTTAACCTCCTGTTGGGCACAGTTTGCAATTTCTGCGCAAGATGAAAAGGAATAGGGAGAACCAATGAGAGACTAGCTCTAGGTGTCTGCACGGGCAAATTTAACGCTCATTTCCCACCAGGAAGAGGAATTAACCAAAGGCTCAGCATGCCGTGCCGGAACCAGATTAGGGCCTGAGGCAATCCTGTGGGTTTGCGGCCAGCTCACAAGATAGCGAGTTGAAGAAATGAGCTCAGGGGCACTGTAACTCACAAACCTGCAGAGTTATAAATGACAGCTATCGTCCAAAAATATATTGAAGGAAGGCTGCGAAGACGACTTGTAAGTGGGGCAGAATCGCAGGAAAACGATTTCAGGGGGTAGACGGGAATTGCATTTAAAGCATAGGAAAAGAGGCAGAACGTCGACAATGATGCTCTTGGCCAAAAAGGGCGTATGCATTTTTTCCTGAATATATATATTCAGGAAAAAACGCATACGCCCTTTTTGGCCAACCAAGCAAGCATGTTAAAGAAATCTGCACTACAATGAAGTCTCACTGCCCCCGGTCAAAAGGGCCATCTGAAAAAAGTGTAAAATCCAGAAAGGCAGCACAGGCCATGGAGAACAGGGAGCCTTGTTATGCTGATGGGCGGGATGTAAATTGCCAACAGCCACCCTGGAGAATTGTATGGTGTTTCCCGGAACACCGAAAAAACAAAGCTACAGAGCCTACGGCACTTCCACTTATGGTCCTATTGCTTAGGGAAATTAAAATCAAAAACACACAGCCACCCCAAAGTGTCGGACGGCTCTGTTTACAAGAACCTCGTCTACGGTACAAGTTAAATATCCCAGAATGTGAAAAATGGATAAAGAAGTTGTGGTACGTACGTACAATGGAATATCACACAGCAATGAAATCTATGTCATCAGGCCCGTCGCGGCATAATGAGTGGATTCAGGTACGATGATTCTAAGTGAAATAAGTCACACAGAAAATGAAACATCATAAGATATCACTAATACACGGAATGTAAACTTGGCTACACATGAATTGAATTACAAAACAGAACAGGGTCTCAAATTTAGAAAACCAACTTATGCTTGCTTAAGGGGAAAGGTGAGTTGGGGTGCTGCATAAAACCAGAGATAGAAATTAGCACAGATACCTTTCCATAAGCCAAATATGTAATAGTCAAGACCTACCCCTTGCTCAACGAAATGGACTAAACACCCCATATTCAACGCCTAGGAATACACCTGACTAATAAGAATCTTCAAACCCATGGATTTATATGTCTCCGTAAGAGAATGAAGTGTGTGTACAGCGGCATGAATGCAGCAGAGAAAATCCGATAAATCCCATTATCAAAATGAATTACACAAACAAAACCCAAGGACAGTGAAATAGAGAGCAATTCTTAAATAATTCATTCAGGGCTTGTGATGCAACCTGGATTTACCACATCTACACCCAGAGCTGAGTGAGACATAAGGTTGGGCACTTCGGGCTGATAGCATTGGTGAGGTTCGATGAGCAAATGCAGACCCTTTGAAGTCATACAGCATGGTACCCATTCCATGGGTCCCAACTCTCCAAGTTTAAGGGATTCTTCCTTCAGCTAAAACATGCATGGGAAACCCACAGTATGGTGCACCGTGTGACTGGCAAACGTTTTCAAATGCATCTCAGTTTTCGTCCCCTTTTCCTCGGGTTCACCATTCCAGACCCTTTACTAACACTCTCCCCACTTGGAGAGTCAGTGCCTTTAACCTCCTGTTGGGCACAGTTTGCAATTTCTGCGCAAGATGAAAAGGAATAGGGAGAGCAAATGAGAGACTAGCTCTAGGTGTCTGCACGGGCAAATTTAACGCTCATTTCCCACCAGGAAGAGGAATTAACCAAAGGCTCAGCATGCCGTGCCGGAACCAGATTAGGGCCTGAGGCAATCCTGTGGGTTTGTGGCCAGCTCACAAGATAGCGAGTTGAAGAAATGAGCTCAGGGGCACTGTAACTCACAAACCTGCAGAGTTATAAATGACAGCTATCGTCCAAAAATATATTGAAGGAAGGCTGCGAAGACGACTTGTAAGTGGGGCAGAATCGCAGGAAAACGATTTCAGGGGGTAGACGGGAATTGCATTTAAAGCATAGGAAAAGAGGCAGAACGTCGACAATGATGCTCTTGGCCAAAAAGGGCGTATGCGTTTTTTCCTGAATATATATATTCAGGAAAAAACGCATACGCCCTTTTTGGCCAACCAAGCAAGCATGTTAAAGAAATCTGCACTACAATGAAGTCTCACTGCCCCCGGTCAAAAGGGCCATCTGAAAAAAGTGTAAAATCCAGAAAGGCAGCACAGGCCATGGAGAACAGGGAGCCTTGTTATGCTGATGGGCGGGATGTAAATTGCCAACAGCCACCCTGGAGAATTGTATGGTGTTTCCCGGAACACCGAAAAAACAAAGCTACAGAGCCTACGGCACTTCCACTTATGGTCCTATTGCTTAGGGAAATTAAAATCAAAAACACACAGCCACCCCAAAGTGTCGGACGGCTCTGTTTACAAGAACCTCGTCTACGGTACAAGTTAAATATCCCAGAATGTGAAAAATGGATAAAGAAGTTGTGGTACGTACGTACAATGGAATATCACACAGCAATGAAATCTATGTCATCAGGCCCGTCGCGGCATAATGAGTGGATTCAGGTACGATGATTCTAAGTGAAATAAGTCACACAGAAAATGAAACATCATAAGATATCACTAATACACGGAATGTAAACTTGGCTACACATGAACTGAATTACAAAACAGAACAGGGTCTCAAATTTAGAAAACCAACTTATGCTTGCTTAAGGGGAAAGGTGAGTTGGGGTGCTGCATAAAACCAGAGATAGAAATTAGCACAGATACCTTTCCATAAGCCAAATATGTAATAGTCAAGACCTACCCCTTGCTCAACGAAATGGACTAAACACCCCATATTCAACGCCTAGGAATACACCTGACTAATAAGAATCTTCAAACCCATGGATTTATATGTTTCCGTAAGAGAATGAAGTGTGTGTACAGCGGCATGAATGCAGCAGAGAAAATCCGATAAATCCCATTATCAAAATGAATTACACAAACAAAACCCAAGGACAGTGAAATAGAGAGCAATTCTTAAATAATTCATTCAGGGCTTGTGATGCAACCTGGATTTACCACATCTACACCCAGAGCTGAGTGAGACATAAGGTTGGGCACTTCGGGCTGATAGCATTGGTGAGGTTCGATGAGCAAATGCAGACCCTTTGAAGTCATACAGCATGGTACCCATTCCATGGGTCCCAACTCTCCAAGTTTAAGGGATTCTTCCTTCAGCTAAAACATGCATGGGAAACCCACAGTATGGTGCACCGTGTGACTGGCAAACGTTTTCAAATGCATCTCAGTTTTCATCCCCTTTTCCTCGGGTTCACCATTCCAGACCCTTTACGAACACTCTCCCCACTTGGAGAGTCAGTGCCTTTAACCTCCTGTTGGGCACAGTTTGCAATTTCTGCGCAAGATGAAAAGGAATAGGGAGAGCAAATGAGAGACTAGCTCTAGGTGTCTGCACGGGCAAATTTAACGCTCATTTCCCACCAGGAAGAGGAATTAACCAAAGGCTCAGCATGCCGTGCCGGAACCAGATTAGGGCCTGAGGCAATCCTGTGGGTTTGTGGCCAGCTCACAAGATAGCGAGTTGAAGAAATGAGCTCAGGGGCACTGTAACTCACAAACCTGCAGAGTTATAAATGACAGCTATCGTCCAAAAATATATTGAAGGAAGGCTGCGAAGACGACTTGTAAGCGGGGCAGAATCGCAGGAAAACGATTTCAGGGGGTAGACGGGAATTGCATTTAAAGCATAGGAAAAGAGGCAGAACGTCGACAATGATGCTCTTGGCCAAAAAGGGCGTATGCGTTTTTTCCTGAATATATATATTCAGGAAAAAACGCATACGCCCTTTTTGGCCAACCAAGCATGCATGTTAAAGAAATCTGCACTACAATGAAGTCTCACTGCCCCCCGGTCAAAAGGGCCATCTGAAAAAAGTGTAAAATCCAGAAAGGCAGCACAGGCCATGGAGAACAGGGAGCCTTGTTATCCTGATGGTCGGCATGTGAATTGCCAACAGCCACTCTGGAGAAGTGTATGGTATTTCCTGAAACACATAAGAAACAAAGAAACACAGCCTATGGCACTAACACTTATGGTCCTATAGCTTAGGGAAATTAAAATCAAAACCACACAGGCACCCAAAGTTTGGAACGGCTCTGGTTACAAGAACCTCTTGTACGGTACAAGTTAAATATCCCAGAGGGCGAAAAATGGATAAAGAAGTTGTGGTTCTTACGTACAATGGAATATCACTCAGCAATGAAATCTATGTCATCAGGCCCGTAGCGGCATAATGAGTGGATTCAGGTACGATGATTCTACGTGCAATAGGTCACACAGAAAAAGAAACATCATAAGATATCACTAATACACGGAATGTAAACTTGGCTACACATGAAATGAATTACAAAACAGAACAGTGTCTCAAATTTAGAAAACCAACTTATGCTTGCTTTTTGGGAAAGGTGAGTTCGGGTGCTGCATAAAAACAGAGATTGAAATTCACACTGATACCGTTCCATAAGCCAAATATGTAATAGACAAGACCTACTGCTTGCTCAACGAAATGGGCTCAACACCCCATATTCAACGCCTAGGAATATACCTGCCTAGCAAGAATCTTAAAACCCATGGATTTATATGTGTCCATAAGAGAACCCAGCGTGTGTTCAGTGGCCTAAAGGCAACAGTGAAAATCCGATAAATCACATTATCAAAATAAATTTCAAAAACAAAACACAATGACAGTGAAATAGAGAGCAATTCTTAAATAATTCACTCAGGGCTTCTGATGCAACCTGGATTTACCACATGTACACCCAGTGCTGGGGAGACATAAGGCCGGACACTTCGCCCTGATAGTATTGTTGAGGTTCGGTGAGCAATTGCAGACCCTTTGAAGTCATACTGCATGGTACCCATTCCAAGGGTCCCAACTCTCCAGGTTTAAGGGATTCTTCCTTCCGCTACATCATGTATGGGAAACCCAGAGTATGGTCCACCATGTGATTGGGAAACGTTTTCAAATGCATCTCAGTTTTCGTCCCTTTATACTCGGGTTCACCATTCCAGATGCTTAACTAACACTCTCCCCACTTGGAGAGTCAGTGCCTTTAACCTCCTGTTTGTCACAATTTGCAATTTCTGCGCAAGATGAACAGGAATAGGGAGAACCAATGAGAGACTAGCTGTAGGTGTCTGCACGGGCAATTTAATGCTCATTTCTCACCAGGAAGTGGAATTAACCAAAGGCTCAGAATGCCGTGCCGGAACCAGATTAGGGCCTGAAGCAATACTGCGGGTGTGCAGGCAGCTCACAAGATAGCGAGTTGAACAAAGGAGCTCAGGGGCACTGTAATTCACAAACCTGCAGAGTTATAAATGACAGCTATCGTCCAAAAATATATTGAAGGAAGGCTGCGAAGAGGACTTGAAAGCGGGGCAGAATTCCAGGAAAACGATTTCAGGAGGTAGACGGGAAATGCACTGAAAGCATAGGAGAAGAGGCAGAACCTCGACAATGATGCACTTGTTCAAAAAGTGCATATGCGTTTTTTCCAAGGCCCTCCTTAAAGAGGGTAGGGGGCTCCCAGCATGCTTCAGTGGCCAACAGAGGGCCCACATCGCCAAGGTGACGTGAGCCAGCCAGGCAGGAGTGACCTCACATCAGAGGGCCCACCTCACAGAAGGGTAAGGGACCCAGCCATTATCAGACTCTCACCAGAGGGCCCACATCAGCAAGGGGCTGGGAACCAGGCAGGAGTGTCTTCACACCCGTGGGGCCACATCATCGCAAGTTGAGGTACCCAGCACATGTGGCCTCAAACCAGAGGACCCACATCTCCATGGGTCTCGGAGCGAGGCAGGCAGGATGAACCTCAAAACACGTGGCCCATTGTATAAAAAAGGTGAGGAATCCAGCAGTTGGAACATCCCAGCAGGCGGCCCAGAGCACCGAGGCTATGGGATCCAGGCAATGATGAACTCACAACAGAGGGCCCTCATCATGAAACTGTGAGCAACCTAGCCATTGTGACCTCAGAGCACAAGGCCCACATCCCCATGGGGAAGCGAACCAAGCAGGAGTGTCATCGCACCAGTGGGCACACATCAGAAAATGTGGGGAGCCCAGCAGTTAGGGCCTGATGCCAGAGGGCCCTCATCACCGAGGAGAGGAGGCTACCAGCAGGCTCCAACTGCTACAAGAGGGCCAACGTCTCCAATGCGGGGTGTGCCAGCCAGGCAGGAGTGACCTCAGAGCAGAGGGCCAACCTCAAAAAAGTGTGAGGAACCCAAAGAGGATTAGACTCTCACCAGAGGTCCCACATCACCAAGGGGATAGAAACCAGGCAGGAGTGTCCTCACACCAGCGGGGCCACATCATCGAAAGGTGAGGGACCCAGCACACGTGGCCTCAAACCAGAGGACACACATCACCAAGGGGCTGGGAGTGAGTCAGGCAGGAGGAGTCTCCAAACAGAGGGCCCATAGAAGAGAAAAGGTGAGGAATCCCGCAGTTGGAACCTCCCCGCAGGCAGCCAGGAGCAGCGAGGCTATGGGATCCAGGCCGGAGTGAACTCACACCAGAGGGCCCTCATCATGAAACTGAGCCACCCACCGTTGGGACCTCAGAGCAGAAGGCCCATATTCCCATGGGGTTGGAAACCTGGCAGGAGTGTACTCACACCACAGGGCGCACATCAGAAAATTTTGGGAGCCCAGGAGTTAGAGCCTGACGCCAGAGGGCCCTCATTACCGAGGGGAGGAGACTCCCAGCAGGCACCAACTCCCAACTGAGGGCCCACGTCGCCAAGGTGACGTGTGCCAGTCAGGCAGGAGTGACCTCACAGCAGAGGGCCTACCTCACAGAAGGGTGAGGAAACCAGCCAGGATAAGACTCTCACCAGAGAGCCCACATCACCAAGGGGACCGGAACAAGGCAGGAGTGTCCTCACACCAGTGTGGCCACATTATAGAAAGGTGACGAACCCAGCACATGTGGCCTAAACCAGAGGACCCACATTTCCAAGGTGCTCCGAGTGAGGCAGGCAGGAGTAGCCTAACAACACAGGGCCCACAGAATAAAAAATGTGAGGAATCCAGCAGTTGGAACCCCCCAGCAGGTGGCCCAGAGTACGGAGCCTATGTGATCCAGGCCACAGTGAACTCACAGCAGAGGGCTCACATCATGACACTGTGAGCAACCCAGCTGGTGGGACCTCAGAGCAGAAGGCCCACATCCCCATGGGGATGGGAACGTGGCAGGAGTGTACTCGCACGACAGGGCACATATCAGAAAATTTTGGGAGCCCATGAGTTAGGGCCTGACGCCAGAGGGCCCTCATTACCGAGGGGAGGAGACTCCCAGCAGGCACCAACTCCCAACTGAGGACCCACATCGCCAAGGTGATGTGTGCCAGCCAGGCAGGAGTGACCTCACAGCAGAGGGCCCACCTCCCAGAAGGGTGAGGAATCCAGCCAGGATCAGACTCTCACCAGAGGGCCCCCATCACCAAGGGGATGGGAACCAGGCAGGAGTGTCCTCACACCAGTGGGGCCACATCAATAAAGGTGAGGAAACCGGCACATGTGGCCTCAAACCAGAGGACCCACATCACAAAGGGGCTGGGAGTGAGTCAGGAAGGAGGAGCATGAAAACACAGGACCCAAAGAATAAAAATGGAAAGGAATCCAGCAGTAGGAACCTCCCAGCAGGCGGCTCAGAGCACAGAGTCTATGGGATCTAGGCCTGAGTGAACTAACACCAGAGAGCCAACATCCTGAAACTGTGAACAACACAGGTGTTGGGACCATAGAGCAGAAGGCACATGGGGATGGGAACCTGGCAGGAGTGCCCTCACACCACTTAGCACGTATCAGAAAATGTGGGTAACCAGCAGTTAGGGCCTGATGCCAGAGGGTCTCATCACTGAGGGGAGGAGGCTCCCAGCGGGCTCCAACTGCCACCAGAGGGCCGACGTCGCCAAGGCGGGGTGTGTCAGCCAGGCAGGAGTGACCTCAGAGAAGAGGGCCCACCTCACAGAAGTGTGAGGAGCCCAACCAGGATCAGACTCTCACTGGAGGGCTCACATCACCAAGGGGATGGGAACCAGGCAGGAGTGTCCGCACACCAGTGGGGCCACATCTGCGAAAGGTGAGGAACCCAGCACATGTGGCCTCAAACCAGAGGACACACATCACCAAGGGGCTGGGAGTGAGGCAGGTGTCTGGAGGGGCACATTTAACTCTAATTTCCCACCAGGAAGAGGAATTAACCAAAGGCTCAGAGTGCCGTGCGGGACCCTGATTACGGCCTGAAGCAAACCTGCGGTTCTGTGGCCAGCTTTCAAGGAAACGAGTTAAGAAAGGAAATCACAGGCACTGTAATTCACAAACCTGCAGAGTTATAAATGACAGCTATTGGCAAAAATATATTGAAGTAAGTCTGCACAGAGGACTTGAAAACGAGGCAGAATTGCAGGAATCATATTTCAGGAGGTAGATTGGAATTGCATTTAAAGCATGTGAAAAGCGGCAGATCTTTGACAGTGATGCACTTGGACAAAAAGTGCGTATACATTTTTTCCTGAATATATTCAGGAAAAAACGCATATGCCCTTTGTGGCCAACCAAGAATTCGAGCAATGGAAATCCGCACTACAATGAACTCTCATTTCCCATTCGTCAAAAGAGCCATCTGAAAAAAGTGTAAAACCCAGAAACACAGGACAGGCCATGGAGAACAGGGAGCCTTGTTATGCTGATGGACGGATTGTAAATTGCCAACAGACACTCTGGTGATGTTTATAGTGTATGCTGAAACATCTAAAAAACAAAGCTACAGAGCCTAGGGCACTTCCACTAAAGCATCTAAAAAATGAGCTACAGAGCACAGGGCACTTGCACTCATGGACGTATATCTTGGGAAAGACAAAAATGGAGAGGACACAGGCACCCCAATGTTTACCGCCTCTCTGTTTAAAAGATCCTCGACTAGGATATAATTTATATGTCTCTGGAGGGAAAAAATGGATAGAGGTGTGGCACTTATGTAGAGTGGAATATTACTCAGCCTGAAAATCAGTGAAATATGGCCAGCTGTAACAACCCCAGAGTAGTTACCTATGATCATTCAAAGTCACATAATTCAAAAAGAAAAAGACATACGATATTACTAATACATGGAATGTAAACGTGGCTACAAAGTACCTGAATTACAAAACGGAATGGGGTCTCAAATTTAGAAGACCAACTTATGTTTGCTTAAGGAAAAAGGAGAGTTGGGGAGCTGCATAAAACCAGAGATTGAAATTAGCACAGATACCGTTCGATAAGCCAAATATGTAATAGAAAAAACCTACTCCCTGGTCAACGAAACGGACTCAACACGCCATATTCAACACCTACGAATACACCTGACTAGTAAGAATCTTCAAACTCATGGATTTATATGTCTCCGTAAGAGAATCAAGCGTGAGTACAGCGGCATGAACACAGCAGTGAAAATGCGATAAATCCCATTATCAAAATAAATTACAAAAACAAAACACAATGAGAGTGAAATAGAGAGCAATTCTTAAATAATTCATTCAGGGCTTGTGATGCAACCTGGATTTACCACATCTATACCCAGAGCTGAGTGAGACATAAGGTTGGGCACTTCGGGCTGATAGCATTGTTGAGGTTCGATGAGCAAATGCAGACCCTTTGAAGTCATACTGCATGGTACCCATTCCATGGGTCCCAACTCTCCAGGATTAAGGGATTCTTTCTTCAGCTAAAACATGCATGGGAAACCCACAGTATGGTGCACCGTGTGACCAGGAAAGGTTTTCAAATGCATCTCAGTTTTCGTCCCCTTTTACTCGGGTTCACCATTCCAGAACGTTTACTAACACTCTCCCCACTTGGAGAGTCAGTGCCTTTAACCTCCTGTTTGGCACAGTTTGCAATTTCTGCGCAAGATGAACAGGAATAGGGAGAACCAATGAGAGACTAGCAGTAAGTGTCTGCACGGGCAAATTTAATGCTCATTTCCCACCAGGAAGAGGAATTAACCAAAGGATCTGCATGCCGTGCCTGAAACAGATTAGGGCCTGAATCAATCCTGCGGGTTTGCGCCCAGCTCACAAGTTGCGAGTTGAAGAAAGGAGCTCAGGGGCACTGTAACTCACAAACATGCAGAGTTATAAATGACAGCTATCGTCCAAAAATATATTGAAGGAAGGCTGCGAAGACGACTTGTAAGTGGGGCAGAATTGCAGGAAAACCATTTCAGGGGGTAGACGGGAATTGCATTTAAAGCATAGGAAAAGAGGCAGAACGTGGACAATGATGCTCTTGGCCAAAAAGGGTGTATGCGTTTTTTCCTGAATTTATTGAGGAAAAAAAGCATATGCGCTTTTTGGCCAACCAAGCAAGCATGTTAAAGAAATCTGCACTACAATGAAGTCTCACTGCCCCCCGGTCAAAAGGGACATGTGAAACAAGTGTAAAATCCACAAAGACAGGACAGGCCAAGGAGAACAGGGAGCCTTGTTATGCTGATGGTCGGGATGTAAATTGCCAACAGCCACTCTGGAGAAGTGTATGGTGTTTCCTGAAACCCCTGAAAAACAAAGCAACGTAGCCTATGGCACTTCCACTTATGGTCCTATAGCTTAGGGAAATTAAAATCAAAAACACACAGCCACCCCAAAGTGTCGGACGGCTCTGTTTACAAGAACCTCTTCTACGGTACAAGTTAAATATCCCAGAAAGCGAAAAATGGATATAGAAGTTGTGGTACATACGTACAATGGAATATCACTCAGCAATGAAATCTATGTCATCAGGCCCATCGCGGCATAATGAGTGGATTCAGGTACGATGATTCTAAGGGAAATAAGTCACACAGAAAATGAAACATCATAAGATATCACTAATACACGGAATGTAAACTTTGCTACACATGAACTGAATTATAAAACAGAACAGGGTCTCAAATTTAGAAAACAAACTTATGCTTGCTTAAGGGGAAAGGTGAGTTGGGGTGCTGCATAAAACCAGAGATAGAAATTAGCACAGATACCTTTCCATAAGCCAAATATGTAATAGTCAAGACCTACCCCTTGCTCAACGAAATGGACTAAACACCCCATATTCAACGCCTAGGAATACACCTGACTAGTAAGAATCTTCAAACCCATGGATTTATATGTCTCCGTAAGAGAATGAAGCGTGTGTCCAGCGGCATGAATGCAGCAGATGAAATCCGATAAATCCCATTATCAAAATGAATTACACAAACAAAACACAAGGACAGTGAAATAGAGAGCAATTCTTAAATAATTCATTCAGGGCTTGTGATGCAACCTGGATTTACCACATCTACACCCAGAGCTGAGTGAGACATAAGGTTGGACACTTCGGGCTGATAGCATTGGTGAGGTTCGATGAGCAAATGCAGACCCTTTGAAGTCATACAGCATGGTACCCATTCCATGGGTCCCAACTCTCCAAGTTTAAGGGATTCTTCCTTCAGCTAAAACATGCATGGGAAACCCACAGTATGGTGCACCGTGTGACTGGCAAACGTTTTCAAATGCATCTCAGTTTTCGTCCCCTTTTCCTCGGGTTCACCATTCCAGACCCTTTACTAACACTCTCCCCACTTGGAGAGTCAGTGCCTTTAACCTCCTGTTGGGCACAGTTTGCAATTTCTGCGCAAGATGAAAAGGAATAGGGAGAGCAAATGAGAGACTAGCTCTAGGTGTCTGCACGGGCAAATTTAACGCTCATTTCCCACCAGGAAGAGGAATTAACCAAAGGCTCAGCATGCCGTGCCGGAACCAGATTAGGGCCTGAGGCAATCCTGTGGGTTTGTGGCCAGCTCACAAGATAGCGAGTTGAAGAAATGAGCTCAGGGGCACTGTAACTCACAAACCTGCAGAGTTATAAATGACAGCTATCGTCCAAAAATATATTGAAGGAAGGCTGCGAAGACGACTTGTAAGTGGGGCAGAATCGCAGGAAAACGATTTCAGGGGGTAGACGGGAATTGCATTTAAAGCATAGGAAAAGAGGCAGAACGTCGACAATGATGCTCTTGGCCAAAAAGGGCGTATGCGTTTTTTCCTGAATATATATATTCAGGAAAAAACGCATACGCCCTTTTTGGCCAACCAAGCAAGCATGTTAAAGAAATCTGCACTACAATGAAGTCTCACTGCCCCCGGTCAAAAGGGCCATCTGAAAAAAGTGTAAAATCCAGAAAGGCAGCACAGGCCATGGAGAACAGGGAGCCTTGTTATGCTGATGGGCGAGATGTAAATTGCCAACAGCCACCCTGGAGAATTGTATGGTGTTTCCCGGAACACGGAAAAAACAAAGCTACAGAGCCTACGGCACTTCCACTTATGGTCCTATTGCTTAGGGAAATTAAAATCAAAAACACACAGCCACCCCAAAGTGTCGGACGGCTCTGTTTACAAGAACCTCGTCTACGGTACAAGTTAAATATCCCAGAATGTGAAAAATGGATAAAGAAGTTGTGGTACGTACGTACAATGGAATATCACACAGCAATGAAATCTATGTCATCAGGCCCGTCGCGGCATAATGAGTGGATTCAGGTACGATGATTCTAAGTGAAATAAGTCACACAGAAAATGAAACATCATAAGATATCACTAATACACGGAATGTAAACTTGGCTACACATGAACTGAATTACAAAACAGAACAGGGTCTCAAATTTAGAAAACCAACTTATGCTTGCTTAAGGGGAAAGGTGAGTTGGGGTGCTGCATAAAACCAGAGATAGAAATTAGCACAGATACCTTTCCATAAGCCAAATATGTAATAGTCAAGACCTACCCCTTGCTCAACGAAATGGACTAAACACCCCATATTCAACGCCTAGGAATACACCTGACTAATAAGAATCTTCAAACCCATGGATTTATATGTCTCCGTAAGAGAATGAAGTGTGTGTACAGCGGCATGAATGCAGCAGAGAAAATCCGATAAATCCCATTATCAAAATGAATTACACAAACAAAACCCAAGGACAGTGAAATAGAGAGCAATTCTTAAATAATTCATTCAGGGCTTGTGATGCAACCTGGATTTACCACATCTACACCCAGAGCTGAGTGAGACATAAGGTTGGGCACTTCGGGCTGATAGCATTGGTGAGGTTCGATGAGCAAATGCAGACCCTTTGAAGTCATACAGCATGGTACCCATTCCATGGGTCCCAACTCTCCAAGTTTAAGGGATTCTTCCTTCAGCTAAAACATGCATGGGAAACCCACAGTATGGTGCACCGTGTGACTGGCAAACGTTTTCAAATGCATCTCAGTTTTCATCCCCTTTTCCTCGGGTTCACCATTCCAGACCCTTTACGAACACTCTCCCCACTTGGAGAGTCAGTGCCTTTAACCTCCTGTTGGGCACAGTTTGCAATTTCTGCGCAAGATGAAAAGGAATAGGGAGAGCAAATGAGAGACTAGCTCTAGGTGTCTGCACGGGCAAATTTAACGCTCATTTCCCACCAGGAAGAGGAATTAACCAAAGGCTCAGCATGCCGTGCCGGAACCAGATTAGGGCCTGAGGCAATCCTGTGGGTTTGTGGCCAGCTCACAAGATAGCGAGTTGAAGAAATGAGCTCAGGGGCACTGTAACTCACAAACCTGCAGAGTTATAAATGACAGCTATCGTCCAAAAATATATTGAAGGAAGGCTGCGAAGACGACTTGTAAGCGGGGCAGAATCGCAGGAAAACGATTTCAGGGGGTAGACGGGAATTGCATTTAAAGCATAGGAAAAGAGGCAGAACGTCGACAATGATGCTCTTGGCCAAAAAGGGCGTATGCGTTTTTTCCTGAATATATATATTCAGGAAAAAACGCATACGCCCTTTTTGGCCAACCAAGCATGCATGTTAAAGAAATCTGCACTACAATGAAGTCTCACTGCCCCCCGGTCAAAAGGGCCATCTGAAAAAAGTGTAAAATCCAGAAAGGCAGCACAGGCCATGGAGAACAGGGAGCCTTGTTATCCTGATGGTCGGCATGTGAATTGCCAACAGCCACTCTGGAGAAGTGTATGGTATTTCCTGAAACACATAAGAAACAAAGAAACACAGCCTATGGCACTAACACTTATGGTCCTATAGCTTAGGGAAATTAAAATCAAAACCACACAGGCACCCAAAGTTTGGAACGGCTCTGGTTACAAGAACCTCTTGTACGGTACAAGTTAAATATCCCAGAGGGCGAAAAATGGATAAAGAAGTTGTGGTTCTTACGTACAATGGAATATCACTCAGCAATGAAATCTATGTCATCAGGCCCGTAGCGGCATAATGAGTGGATTCAGGTACGATGATTCTACGTGCAATAGGTCACACAGAAAAAGAAACATCATAAGATATCACTAATACACGGAATGTAAACTTGGCTACACATGAAATGAATTACAAAACAGAACAGTGTCTCAAATTTAGAAAACCAACTTATGCTTGCTTTTTGGGAAAGGTGAGTTCGGGTGCTGCATAAAAACAGAGATTGAAATTCGCACTGATACCGTTCCATAAGCCAAATATGTAATAGACAAGACCTACTGCTTGCTCAACGAAATGGGCTCAACACCCCATATTCAACGCCTAGGAATATACCTGCCTAGCAAGAATCTTAAAACCCATGGATTTATATGTGTCCATAAGAGAACCCAGCGTGTGTTCAGTGGCCTAAAGGCAACAGTGAAAATCCGATAAATCACATTATCAAAATAAATTTCAAAAACAAAACACAATGACAGTGAAATAGAGAGCAATTCTTAAATAATTCACTCAGGGCTTCTGATGCAACCTGGATTTACCACATGTACACCCAGTGCTGGGGAGACATAAGGCCGGACACTTCGCCCTGATAGTATTGTTGAGGTTCGGTGAGCAATTGCAGACCCTTTGAAGTCATACTGCATGGTACCCATTCCAAGGGTCCCAACTCTCCAGGTTTAAGGGATTCTTCCTTCCGCTACATCATGTATGGGAAACCCAGAGTATGGTCCACCATGTGATTGGGAAACGTTTTCAAATGCATCTCAGTTTTCGTCCCTTTATACTCGGGTTCACCATTCCAGATGCTTAACTAACACTCTCCCCACTTGGAGAGTCAGTGCCTTTAACCTCCTGTTTGTCACAATTTGCAATTTCTGCGCAAGATGAACAGGAATAGGGAGAACCAATGAGAGACTAGCTGTAGGTGTCTGCACGGGCAATTTAATGCTCATTTCTCACCAGGAAGTGGAATTAACCAAAGGCTCAGAATGCCGTGCCGGAACCAGATTAGGGCCTGAAGCAATACTGCGGGTGTGCAGGCAGCTCACAAGATAGCGAGTTGAACAAAGGAGCTCAGGGGCACTGTAATTCACAAACCTGCAGAGTTATAAATGACAGCTATCGTCCAAAAATATATTGAAGGAAGGCTGCGAAGAGGACTTGAAAGCGGGGCAGAATTCCAGGAAAACGATTTCAGGAGGTAGACGGGAAATGCACTGAAAGCATAGGAGAAGAGGCAGAACCTCGACAATGATGCACTTGTTCAAAAAGTGCATATGCGTTTTTTCCAAGGCCCTCCTTAAAGAGGGTAGGGGGCTCCCAGCATGCTTCAGTGGCCAACAGAGGGCCCACATCGCCAAGGTGACGTGAGCCAGCCAGGCAGGAGTGACCTCACATCAGAGGGCCCACCTCACAGAAGGGTAAGGGACCCAGCCATTATCAGACTCTCACCAGAGGGCCCACATCAGCAAGGGGCTGGGAACCAGGCAGGAGTGTCTTCACACCCGTGGGGCCACATCATCGCAAGTTGAGGTACCCAGCACATGTGGCCTCAAACCAGAGGACCCACATCTCCATGGGTCTCGGAGCGAGGCAGGCAGGATGAACCTCAAAACACGTGGCCCATTGTATAAAAAAGGTGAGGAATCCAGCAGTTGGAACATCCCAGCAGGCGGCCCAGAGCACCGAGGCTATGGGATCCAGGCAATGATGAACTCACAACAGAGGGCCCTCATCATGAAACTGTGAGCAACCTAGCCATTGTGACCTCAGAGCACAAGGCCCACATCCCCATGGGGAAGCGAACCAAGCAGGAGTGTCATCGCACCAGTGGGCACACATCAGAAAATGTGGGGAGCCCAGCAGTTAGGGCCTGATGCCAGAGGGCCCTCATCACCGAGGAGAGGAGGCTACCAGCAGGCTCCAACTGCTACAAGAGGGCCAACGTCGCCAATGCGGGGTGTGCCAGCCAGGCAGGAGTGACCTCAGAGCAGAGGGCCAACCTCAAAAAAGTGTGAGGAACCCAAAGAGGATTAGACTCTCACCAGAGGGCCCACATCACCAAGGGGATAGAAACCAGGCAGGAGTGTCCTCACACCAGCGGGGCCACATCATCGAAAGGTGAGGGACCCAGCACACGTGGCCTCAAACCAGAGGACACACATCACCAAGGGGCTGGGAGTGAGTCAGGCAGGAGGAGTCTCCAAACAGAGGGCCCATAGAAGAGAAAAGGTGAGGAATCCCGCAGTTGGAACCTCCCCGCAGGCGGCCAGGAGCAGCGAGGCTATGGGATCCAGGCCGGAGTGAACTCACACCAGAGGGCCCTCATCATGAAACTGAGCCACCCACCGTTGGGACCTCAGAGCAGAAGGCCCATATTCCCATGGGGTTGGAAACCTGGCAGGAGTGTACTCACACCACAGGGCGCACATCAGAAAATTTTGGGAGCCCAGGAGTTAGAGCCTGACGCCAGAGGGCCCTCATTACCGAGGGGAGGAGACTCCCAGCAGGCACCAACTCCCAACTGAGGGCCCACGTCGCCAAGGTGACGTGTGCCAGTCAGGCAGGAGTGACCTCACAGCAGAGGGCCTACCTCACAGAAGGGTGAGGAAACCAGCCAGGATAAGACTCTCACCAGAGAGTCCACATCACCAAGAGGACCGGAACAAGGCAGGAGTGTCCTCACACCAGTGTGGCCACATTATAGAAAGGTGACGAACCCAGCACATGTGGCCTAAACCAGAGGACCCACATTTCCAAGGTGCTCCGAGTGAGGCAGGCAGGAGTAGCCTAACAACACAGGGCCCACAGAATAAAAAATGTGAGGAATCCAGCAGTTGGAACCCCCCAGCAGGTGGCCCAGAGTACGGAGCCTATGTGATCCAGGCCACAGTGAACTCACAGCAGAGGGCTCACATCATGATACTGTGAGCAACCCAGCTGGTGGGACCTCAGAGCAGAAGGCCCACATCCCCATGGGGATGGGAACGTGGCAGGAGTGTACTCGCACGACAGGGCACATATCAGAAAATTTTGGGAGCCCATGAGTTAGGGCCTGACGCCAGAGGGCCCTCATTACCGAGGGGAGGAGACTCCCAGCAGGCACCAACTCCCAACTGAGGACCCACATCGCCAAGGTGATGTGTGCCAGCCAGGCAGGAGTGACCTCACAGCAGAGGGCCCACCTCCCAGAAGGGTGAGGAATCCAGCCAGGATCAGACTCTCACCAGAGGGCCCCCATCACCAAGGGGATGGGAACCAGGCAGGAGTGTCCTCACACCAGTGGGGCCACATCAATAAAGGTGAGGAAACCGGCACATGTGGCCTCAAACCAGAGGACCCACATCACAAAGGGGCTGGGAGTGAGTCAGGAAGGAGGAGCATGAAAACACAGGACCCAAAGAATAAAAATGGAAAGGAATCCAGCAGTAGGAACCTCCCAGCAGGCGGCTCAGAGCACAGAGTCTATGGGATCTAGGCCTGAGTGAACTAACACCAGAGAGCCAACATCCTGAAACTGTGAACAACACAGGTGTTGGGACCATAGAGCAGAAGGCACATGGGGATGGGAACCTGGCAGGAGTGCCCTCACACCACTTAGCACGTATCAGAAAATGTGGGTAACCAGCAGTTAGGGCCTGATGCCAGAGGGTCTCATCACTGAGGGGAGGAGGCTCCCAGCGGGCTCCAACTGCCACCAGAGGGCCGACGTCGCCAAGGCGGGGTGTGTCAGCCAGGCAGGAGTGACCTCAGAGAAGAGGGCCCACCTCACAGAAGTGTGAGGAGCCCAACCAGGATCAGACTCTCACTGGAGGGCTCACATCACCAAGGGGATGGGAACCAGGCAGGAGTGTCCGCACACCAGTGGGGCCACATCTGCGAAAGGTGAGGAACCCAGCACATGTGGCCTCAAACCAGAGGACACACATCACCAAGGGGCTGGGAGTGAGGCAGGTGTCTGGAGGGGCACATTTAACTCTAATTTCCCACCAGGAAGAGGAATTAACCAAAGGCTCAGAGTGCCGTGCGGGACCCTGATTACGGCCTGAAGCAAACCTGCGGTTCTGTGGCCAGCTTTCAAGGAAACGAGTTAAGAAAGGAAACCACAGGCACTGTAATTCACAAACCTGCAGAGTTATAAATGACAGCTATTGGCAAAAATATATTGAAGTAAGTCTGCACAGAGGACTTGAAAACGAGGCAGAATTGCAGGAATCATATTTCAGGAGGTAGATTGGAATTGCATTTAAAGCATGTGAAAAGCGGCAGATCTTTGACAGTGATGCACTTGGACAAAAAGTGCGTATACATTTTTTCCTGAATATATTCAGGAAAAAACGCATATGCCCTTTGTGGCCAACCAAGAATTCGAGCAATGGAAATCCGCACTACAATGAACTCTCATTTCCCATTCGTCAAAAGAGCCATCTGAAAAAAGTGTAAAACCCAGAAACACAGGACAGGCCATGGAGAACAGGGAGCCTTGTTATGCTGATGGACGGATTGTAAATTGCCAACAGACACTCTGGTGATGTTTATAGTGTATGCTGAAACATCTAAAAAACAAAGCTACAGAGCCTAGGGCACTTCCACTTTTGGCCCTATAGCTTAGGAAAATTAAAATCAACAAGACACAGCCAACACAATATCCAGGGCTGCTGTGTTTACAAGAACCTTGAGTCCAGTACAAATTAAATATCCCAGAAAGAAAAAAATGGATAAAGGAGTTGTCCTACTTACGTACAACGGAATATCACTCAGCAATGAAATCAATGTCATCAGGCCTGTAGCAGCAAATTGAGTGGATTTAAGTATGATGATTCTAAGAGAAATATGTCACACAGAGAAACATAATTATCATAAGATATCACAAATAGAGGGAGTGTAAACTTGGCTACACATAAACTGAATTACAAAACCGAGCAGAGTCTCACATTTAGATAAAAACTTATGCTTGCTTAACGGGAAAGTTGAGTTGGGGTGCTGTATAAAACCAGAGATTGAAATGAGCACACATACCGTTCCATAAGCCAAATATGTAATAGACAAGACCTACTCTTTGCTCAACGAAATAGACTAATCCATGGTGTATCACCTCACACCTGTTAGAATGGGCATCATCAGAAAATCTACAAACAACAAATGCTGGAAAGGGTGCGGAGATAAGGAAACCTCTTCCACTATTGTTGGGAATGTAAATTGATGCAGTCACTGTGGAGAACATTATGGAGTTTCTTATAAAACTAAGAATAGAATTACCATATAATACAGCAATCCCACTACTGGGCATATACCCAGACAAAACCATAAAACGAAAAGAGACATTCACCGCAATGTTCATTGCATCACTATTTACAATATCCAGGTAATGGAAGCAACCTAAATGCCCACAGACAGACGAATGCATAAAGATGAGGTACATATATAAAATGGAATATTACTAAGCCATAAAAAGGAATGAAATTGGGTCATTTGTAGAGACGTTGATGGATCTAGAGACTGTCATACAGAGTGAAGTAAGTCAGAAAGAGAAAAACAAATCCTGTATATAAATGCATATATGTGGAACCTAGAAAAGTTGTACAGATGAAGGGTTTTGCAAGGCAGAAATAGAGCAACAGATGTAGACAACAAACGTATGGACACCAAGGGGGGAAAGCTGTTAGGGGGGTGGTGGTGGGAGGAGTTGAGAGATTGGGATTGGCATGTATACATTTCTATGTATAAAATAGGTAACCAAAAAGAACCTGCTGTATAAAAAAATAAAATAAAATTCAAAATTACAAAAAGTAAAACAGAAAAAATATTCTTCCCTTCACATACATGTATTTATATGAATAAATTATTTCCATGCTTATATCTGTAAATACAAAAAAGAGGAATAAAATCTACCTTGAACCAAAAACGAAAAAAAGAAATAAAAACAGAACCCACCAGTTACACAGAGGAAAACCGTATCAGGGCCCTTGCTCCAGTTGTAAACAATTCTGAAGTTGGTCAGTGGTGGGGAATCATCTCCCATTCAGCCAGCATGCCCCACGCAACAAGCGTCCTCATTGCAAAGCTGGGGGCCCGTGCCGAGGCATCTGTGAGTAAACGTGGGCCGAGCCCCAGGCCAGCTGCTGCAGAAATGTTCCCACCCTTCCCAGGTAAAACACCTGAATATGTACAAGGACTTGAAAGCCTAGAGGAAGGGCCATGGAGCCACATGAGCGACAGCATGCCAGCCGACTTGGTGCCTGCAGGCCAGACAGGATGGTCCTGGCCCTGGGTGCTCTTCTGGAAGCTTTCCATTTCCCTGCCTGAGATACCCCTCCTGTCCCGGCCCCCACTGCTTTCTTCCTTACTCACCTCTGCCCAGGGAGAAATTCCAGCGGCAGGTATGGGTGGCACATCCTCTTCTTTAGCAGGTGGCATCTTGGCAACTGCTGCAGAAAGTCCAGCAGAGCCCCACTCACACTGGGCAACCCACAAAGCCGTGGCCTCTCACTCCCTCCCACCAGTCCAGCCCCGAGACTGCTGACAGGGCAGAAAATGGCGTCAGGCACAGCTGCAGGTGCTCTTGCTGCCTGGAGCGGTGTTTATATTGATCTCAACCCAGGCACACCTGGGGAGGTCCGGCCGGCACGGTCGGGCTTCCCAGGCCAGCCAATAATCACCCCTCAGGGGCTCACAGTTGCAGAAACTGGAACTTGCTGAATCGGCCAGGTCCAAGGAACAGGTGTGGGCTCCTGAGAGTCAGGATAGACAAGGGGCTGCAGCTCTGGCTTGTTTTCTAATTATATTATCTGGCCCATGAGTGGGAGACAACTTCAAGAAAACCCTCTCCTAATGAGAGGAACCCAGGAGTCAGGGAGAGGAGGGGTGGGTGGTGGGTGGAGACAGAGGCCTGGTGCCCCGGGTGCAGTGGAAGTCTCTGGAAGACCAGGTGGAGGGAGGCCACACAGAGTGATGCCCAGGGTCACAGACCTGTCGGAGCTGCTGTTTGTTAGTTCAAGTCCTGCTCTGAGGTGCTCTGTGTCAGATCTGAGTGACAGGTGAGCTGGGAGTGCTCTGCAATGAGGGCGATGTGCATGGCTCCTGTGTGCCCAGCCCTGCCACGGTACCTGAAAGGGTTGCTCTGTATCCTGGGAGGGGCCTGACCACGAGAGCCCCGTGGGCTGGGGTGGGGGTGGGGTACCTGCCCAGGTGAGCTCCATATCCTGGGATTGGCCTGACCTCGAGAGCCCCATGGGCTGCTGGAGTCCTGGTAAAAGATGTCAGGACAGTCAGTGAAGCCACCGAGGATATACCTCCAGTAGTTCCTAAACCCTACACCCTGCTGGTCATTCTACTAACCACCAGGACATGGTATTCTGTATTAGTCTTCAATGAAGCCTTCTTTTGTATTCTATTAGTCCCAGAGTCACAAGAAATTTTGGCTTGTGAGTGGCAGGACTCAACATACAACTAAAACAATACTTCCGGGCCGTGTTGCCCCAAGGGTTCAAAAATTCCCACACCATCTTTGGGGAAAGCTCAGCTAAAGACCTAAAAGTTCTACCTCTGGAAAAGGAAACACTCCTTCAATATGCAGACGACATTCTGATCGCCAGCCCTACTAAGGAGACCTCTGAACTACCAAGCCAATAAAGGATACAAGTTGTCCAAGAAAAAGCTCAAATATCACAGACTATGGTGACCTGCGTGGGCTGCATTCTCACAGAAGGTCGGAGAAGCCCATCCCAGGAAAGGGAAGAAACAATTTACAGCCTTACCCATTTCTAAAACTAGAAGACAGCTTAGGGGTTCCTGGGGAGGCCAGGGTTTGCTGCTTCTGGATCCCTAACTACAGTCTACTAGCTGGGCCTCTATATGAAACACTGAAAGAAAAAGATGATGATCCTTTTGAATAGAATCCAGAAGTGGCCTTTCAAGAATGGAAAGAGCAGTCAATTCAGACCCTTGCCCTGGAACTCCCTAATTTAGCTAAACCCTTTGACCTTTACATTCCTAGTGAAATTTGAATGGCCATTGGAGTATTAGTGCAAAACCTGGGACCACTTGAAATGGAACAATGCAAGAATGCCATCCAGGTAGGATAAACTACGGTCACCAAGGGGCTTGGCCCACCGCCACATCTGGCCAAGATACTGGCAGTATCTGAAAACCTGGAAATCAGCAGCCCAAAAGGCCACCTCCCTCCTAAGGGAAAAGGACCCCACGTGGTGATCCTAACCCCCAACCATGCCCTGAAGTTGCAGGGTTTGCTCCGTGGGCACACTGACCTTGAGTGAGGAGGTCCTCCAACTCCAACCTCCAGAGAGATAACTGGGGCAAAGGGCACCATGACGACTCGTGTGACCATCACTTGACCTGGAGTTTCTCTCATAAAACAACAAGAGTGTGTCCCAAAAGAGTAGACTACTGCTTGCAGGACTTACTGCACCCAGAGGGGAGGTAATAATCTTGGCAGGGGAACCGTATATCACGCTGTCACCATAGAAAAGCCTACAGACACTGTGATGATGGTGGCCAATAAGACCGGCTGGACTCCTGTTTACTTCAAAAGGCTGTTGACTCAGTGGCCATCATGGTCCTTCATCACCACTGACCCTGGACTGTCTGGGAGTTGAGCAGTCAGGGTGCTGACACCTGGTGCTGTTTTTACGTTAATTCAGGGGCCTAACTGAAGAAAGCACAGACTACTGGTCAGAGCATCTAGGCTGGCAGAAACGGTCAGCCTAAGGTGGCCGAACAAATGTGGGGCGGGGTGAAACTGGACCTCACAGCGTCACTGCACATCTCCTTCCTGGACCCTTAAAGGTCATTAGAATCTATAACACTACCAATACTTGTGCTCAGGCGGAGGAGCAGGGAGGCAGGAGGCCTGCGGACAATCAACGTCACCTGGAGGCTGCTGGGGAGAAGTTCAGACCCTCTCCCACAGGTATGAGGGCTCCTAACTCAGCACTCAGCAGTTACAGATGAAGGGTCTGCACCCTCAGCACTCTAAGAATGAGGAAGGGGACAAAATGCAGAAGAGGGGTTTGTCCCAGGCAAAGCCCCTTAAAAATCCCTGGGAGATAAAAATAGAATCTGGGCAATAAAATAAAGTCTAACCTTTTTTATCCTTTGTGCTTTGTCTAATTTCACGTGCTCCTAGGGTCCCGCATACAGAGGTTCAACAGCCGGCACTTCAGACCAGATTTCCTAGTGCAGAATGGCTGGGTCGACACTTCAGCTCCTGGAGCACAGTGCAGACTCCGCGATATAGAGCCTGAGCTGCAGCCAACCAGGCCCTCGAGAGCTCCGCCCCCTCCCTCCCACTGACTCTGACAGGATCTCTACACAGCAGCCCAGCCCACAGCCCACGGGGTAGCACATGCTCTCACCTCTGCATTCTCTGATCAAAATATAAAGTTTCCTTTGCTTCTGAACCAAACTCAGTCTCGATCTGTTGGCTCCAATGACACTGGGCAGGGGGACACTTGTTGGGGTCCACTCTGGAGGATCAGTAACAGAAATTGAGAACATTGTAACTTCAATGAACAGATGTGTGAGCCAAACTGTAATTAACATAGAACAGTGTATAAGGCTCGGGTAAAATAAGATGTTTCTAACACTTCCATTTGATATTTCCATCACTTTATTATAAGCAAGTTCAGTGAAAGGTTTGTCTTATTTGTCAGGTCAATACTAGAGAAACGAAGTGATTTCTTTCCAAGGATGTACATCTAATAATCTTGGTTAAAGCTTCAATCTTGTTTTAAATGCTTTTCCATTGAAAATTATACCTCTCTTTCAGCTCCCCCATTTCTGAGAAGTATAAAATCTTATAATTTATTATTACCAAAGGGGAAAGGTGGGAGGAGGGATAAATTAACAGTTTGGGATTAACACATACACACTGCTATGTATAAAATCGATCATCAACAAGGAAGTACTGTACAGCACAGGGAACTACACTCAATATTTTGCAATAACCTATAAGGGGAAATAATCTGAAAAAAGAATAGATATTTTTATTGACATCATCTATTAATGACAGTTAAAATGGAACCTAACGGAAGCCGGTGGTGAGTGCTTCTGACCCTGAAGACTTCAATCATCTAAAGTTTGGACTCTGCCTACTTCCCAAGGCCCTTAATGAACATATGTGTAGCCGTAGCTTAAAAAATTCCCCAGTTTGGGTTGTGGAGAGACAGTGATTTTGAAAAAGCCCTGGTGTTCTCCTCACATGAATGGGACACTTCCTACAGCTAAAATATGCCTGTCACACCCAGAAGATGGTATACCGTCTGATCGGGAAGAGTTTGGAAAAGGCATCTCATCTCCTCATCTCCTGGTGCTCGGGTTCACCCCTCCAGCGTCTTTACGAACAGTCTCCCCACTTGGAGATGTCAGCACTGTCAACATCCTGTTGCATACAGTTTGGAATTTGTCCAGAGGATGAAGCAGAAGGAGGAGGAACAATGAGAGACAAGTCCTAGGTGTTCGGACAGGCACATGTCACTCTAATTTCCAATCAGGAAGACGAATTGACTAAAAGCTAGGGTTGCCCATGGAAACAGAATAGGGCTTGAGGAAATCCCGCTGCTTTGTGGCCAGTTCCCATAAACACAAGTTGAAAAATGGAACTCAGGGCCGCTAAAATTCACGAAACTGCAGAGTTGAAAATATCTCTCACTGAAAAATGTCTTGAGGAAAGTCAGAGAAAAGGACTTGTAAGCAACGGAGAATGGCAGGAAAGGGATTGGAAGAGGTAGAAAGGACTCGCCATTAAGCACAATAAAAGGGGCTGAACATTGCCAACATTGCAGTTGGCCAAAAAGGGTGTATGCGTCTTTTTCTGTATATATTCAAGAAAAGGGCATACACTTTTTTAGCCAACCAAACAGGTGGGCACTGGAAATCAGTACTACAAAACATATCACTTCGCATCAGTCAGAAGAGCCTTCCTCATAAAGTGTAAACACCAGAAATGCAGGACAGGGCAAGGAGAAAAGGGAGCCCTGTGAGGCTTATAGTGGAAATGTATATTGCCAATGGTCACTCTTGAGAAGTGTATTGTGTTTACTAAAGCATCTAAAAAATGAGCTACAGAGCACAGGGCACTTGCACTCATGGACGTATATCTTGGGAAAGACAAAAATGGAGAGGACACAGGCACCCCAATGTTTACCGCCTCTCTGTTTAAAAGATCCTCGACTAGGATATAATTTATATGTCTCTGGAGGGAAAAAATGGATAGAGGTGTGGCACTTATGTAGAGTGGAATATTACTCAGCCTGAAAATCAGTGAAATATGGCCAGTTGTAACAACCCCAGAGTAGTTACGTATGATCATTCAAAGTCACATAATTCAAAAAGAAAAAGACATACGATATTACTAATACATGGAATGTAAACGTGGCTACAAATGACCTGAATTACAAAACAGAATGGGGTCTCAAATTTAGAAGACCAACTTATGTTTGCTTAAGGAAAAAGGAGAGTTGGGGAGCTGCATAAAACAAGAGATTGAAATTAGCACAGATACCGTTCCATAAGCCAAATATGTAATAGAAAAAACCTACTCCCTGGTCAACGAAATGGACTCAACACGCCATATTCAACACCTACGAATACACCTGACTAGTAAGAATCTTCAAACTCATGGATTTATATGTCTCCGTAAGAGAATCAAGCGTGAGTACAGCGGCATGAACACAGCAGTGAAAATGCGATAAATCCCATTATCAAAATAAATTACAAAAACAAAACACAATGAGAGTGAAATAGAGAGCAATTCTTAAATAATTCATTCAGGGCTTGTGATGCAACCTGGATTTACCACATCTACACCCAGAGCTGAGTGAGACATAAGGTTGGGCACTTCGGGCTGATACCATTGTTGAGGTTCGATGAGCAAATGCAGACCCTTTGAAGTCATACTGCATGGTACCCATTCCATGGGTCCCAAATCTCCAGGATTAAGGGATTCTTTCTTCAGCTAAAACATGCATGGGAAACCCACAGTATGGTGCACCGTGTGACCAGGAAAGGTTTTCAAATGCATCTCAGTTTTCGTCCCCTTTTACTCGGGTTCACCATTCCAGAACCTTTACTAACACTCTCCCCACTTGGAGAGTCAGTGCCTTTAACCTCCTGTTTGGCACAGTTTGCAATTTCTGCGCAAGATGAACAGGAATAGGGAGAACCAATGAGAGACTAGCAGTAAGTGTCTGCACAGGCAAATTTAATGCTCATTTCCCACCAGGAAGAGGAATTAACCAAAGGATCAGCATGCCGTGCCGGAACCAGATTAGGGCCTGAAGCAATCCTGCGGGTTTGCGCCCAGCTCACAAGTTGCGAGTTGAAGAAAGGAGCTCAGGGGCACTGTAACTCACAAACATGCAGAGTTTTAAATGACAGCTATCGTCCAAAAATATATTGAAGGAAGGCTGCGAAGACGACTTGTAAGCGGGGCAGAATTGCAGGAAAACGATTTCAGGGGGTAGACGGGAATTGCATTTAAAGCATAGGAAAAGAGACAGAACGTCGACAATGATGCTCTTGGCCAAAATGGGTGTATGCGTTTTTTCCTGAATTTATTCAGGAAAAAAAGCATATGCGCTTTTTGGCCAACCAAGCAAGCATGTTAAAGAAATCTGCACTACAATGAAGTCTCACTGCCCCCCGGTCAAAAGGGATATCTGAAACAAGTGTAAAATCCACAAAGACAGGACAGGCCAAGGAGAACAGGGAGCCTTGTTATGCTGATGGTCGGGATGTAAATTGCCAACAGCCAATCTGGAGAAGTGTATGGTGTTTCCTGGAACCCCTGAAAAACAAAGCAACGGAGCCTACGGCACTTCCACTTATGGTCTTATAGCTTAGGGAAATTAAAATCAAAAACACACAGCCACCCCAAAGTGTCGGACGGCTCTGTTTACAAGAACCTCTTCTACGGTACAAGTTAAATATCCCAGAATGTGAAAAATGGATAAAGAAGTTGTGGTACGTACGTACAATGGAATATCACTCAGCAATGAAAGCTATGTCATCAGGCCCATCGCGGCATAACGAGTGGATTCAGGTACGATGATTGTAAGGGAAATACGTCACACAGAAAATGAAACATCATAAGATATCACTAATACATGGAATGTAAACTTTGCTACACATGAACTGAATTATAAAACAGAACAGGGTCTCAAATTTAGAAAACCAACTTATGCTTGCTTAAGGGGAAAGGTGAATTGGGGTGCTGCATAAAACCAGAGATAGAAATTAGCACAGATACCTTTCCATAAGCCAAATATATAATAGCCCAGACCTACACCTTGCTCAACGAAATGGACTAAACACCCCATATTCAACGCCTAGGAATACACCTGACTAGTAAGAATCTTCAAACCCATGGATTTATATGTCTCCGTAAGAGAATGAAGCGTGTGTACAGCGGCATGAACGCAGCAGAGAAAATCCGATAAATCCCATTATCAAAATGAATTACAAAAACAAAACACAAGGACAGTGAAATAGAGAGCAATTCTTAAATAATTCATTCAGGGCTTGTGATGCAACCTGGATTTACCACATCTACACCCAGAGCTGAGTGAGACATAAGGTTGGGCACTTCTGGCTGATAGCATTGGTGAGGTTCGATGAGCAAATGCAGACCCTTTGAAGTCATACAGCATGGTACCCATTCCATGGGTCCCAACTCTCCAAGTTTAAGGGATTCTTCCTTCAGCTAAAACATGCATGGGAAACCCAAAGTATGGTGCACCGTGTGACTGGCAAACGTTTTCAAATGCATCTCAGTTTTCGTCCCCTTTTACTCTGGTTCACCATTCCAGACCCTTTACGAACACTCTCCCCACTTGGAGAGTCAGTGCCTTTAACCTCCTGTCAGGCACAGTTTGCAATTTCTGCGCAAGATGAAAAGGAATAGGGAGAACCAATGAGAGACTAGCTCTAGGTGTCTGCACGGGCAAATTTCACGCTCATTTCCCACCAGGAAGAGGAATTAACCAAAGGCTCAGCATGCCGTGCCGGAACCAGATTAGGGCCTGAGGCAATCCTGTGGGTTTGCGGCCAGCTCACAAGATAGCGAGTTGAAGAAATGAGCTCAGGGGCACTGTAACTCACAAACCTGCAGAGTTATAAATGACAGCTATCGTCCAAAAATATATTGAAGGAAGGCTGCGAAGACGACTTGAAAGTGGGGCAGAATTGCAGGAAAACGATTTCAGGGGGTAGACGGGAATTGCATTTAAAGCATAGGAAAAGAGGCAGAACGTCGACAATGATGCTCTTGGCCAAAAAGGGCGTATGCGTTTTTTCCTGAATATATTCAGGAAAAAACGCATACGCCCTTTTTGGCCAACCAAGCAAGCATGTTAAAGAAATCTGCACTACAATGAAGTCTCACTGCCCCCCGGTCAAAAGGGCCATCTGAAAAAAGTGTAAAATCCAGAAAGGCAGCACAGGCCATGGAGAACAGCGAGCCTTGTTATGCTGATGGGCGGGATGTAAATTGCCAACAGCCACTCTGGAGAAGTGTATGGTGTTTCCCGGAACATCTAAAAAACAAAGCAACGGAGCCTACGGCACTTCCCCTTATGGTCCTATAGCTTAGGAAAATTAAAATCAAAAACACACAGCCACCCAAAAGTCTCGGGCGGCTCTGTTCACAAGAACCTCGTCTACGGTACAAGTTAAATATCCCAGAATGTGAAAAATGGATAAAGAAGTTGTGGTACGTACGGACAATTGAATATCCCTCAGCAATGAAATCTATGTCATCAGGCCCGTCGCGGCATAATGAGTGGATTCAGGTACGATGATTCTAAGTGAAATAAGTCACACAGAAAATGAAACATCATAAGATATCACTACTACACGGAATGTAAACTTGGCTACACATGAACTGAATTACAAAATAGAACAGGGTCTCAAATTTAGAAAACCAACTTATGCTTGCTTAAGGGGAAAGGTGAGTTGGGGTGCTGCATAAAACCAGAGATAGAAATTAGCACAGATACCTTTCCATAAGCCAAATATGTAATAGTCAAGACCTACCCCTTGCTCAACGAAATGGACTAAACACCCCATATTCAACGCCTAGGAATACACCTGACTAGTAAGAATCTTCAAACCCATGGATTTATATGTCTCCGTAAGAGAATGAAGCGTGTGTACAGCGGCATGAATGCAGCAGAGAAAATCCGATAAATCCCATTATCAAAATGAATTACACAAACAAAACCCAAGGACAGTGAAATAGAGAGCAATTCTTAAATAATTCATTCAGGGCTTGTGATGCAACCTGGATTTACCGCATCTACACCCAGAGCTGAGTGAGACATAAGGTTGGACACTTAGGGCTGATAGCATTGGTGAGTTTCGATGAGCAAATGAAGACCATTTGAAGTCATACTGCATGGTACCCATTCCATGGGTCCCAATTCTCCAGGTTTAAACGATTCTTCCTTCAGCTAAAACATACATGGGAATCCCACAGTATGGTGCACCGTGTGACCGGGCAACGTTTTCAAATGCTTCTAAGTTTTCGTCCCCTTTTATTCGGGTTCACTATTCCAGACCCTTTACTAACACGCTCCCCACTTGGAGAGTCAGTGCATTTAACCTCCTGTTTGGCACAGTTTGCAATTTCTGCGCAAGATGAACAGGAATAGGGAGAACCAATGAGAGACTAGCTGTAGGTGTCTGCACGGGCAAATTTAACGCTCATTTCCCACCAGGAAGAGGAATTAACCAAAGGCTCAGCATGCCGTGCCGCAACAAGATTTAGGCCTGAAGAAATCCTGCGGGTTTGCGGCCAGCTCAAAAGAAAGCGATTTGAAGAAAGGAGCTCAGGGGCACTGTAATTCACAAACCTGCAGAGTTATAAATGACAGCTATCGTCCAAAAATATATTGAAGGAAGGCTGTGAAGAGGACATGAAAGCGGGGCAGAATTGCAGGAAAACGATTTCAGGGGGTAGACTGGAATTGCATTTAAAGCATAGGAAAAGAGGCAGAACGACGACAATGATGCACTTGGCCAAAAAGGGCATATGCGTTTTTTCCTGAATATATTCAGGAAAAAACGCATACGCCCTTTTTGGCCAACCAAGCAAGCATGTTAAAGAAATCTGCACTACAATGAAGTCTCACTGCCCCCCGGTGAAAAGGGCCATCTGAAAAAAGTGTAAAATCCAGAAAGGCAGCACAGGCCATGGAGAACAGGGAGCCTTGTTATGCTGATGGGCGGGATGTAAATTGCCAACAGCCACTGTGGAGAAGTGTATGGTGTTTCCCGGAACACCGAAGAAACAAAGCTACGGAGCCTACGGCACTTCCACTTATGGTCCTATAGCTTAGGGAAATTAAAATCAAAAACACACAGCCACCCCAAAGTGTCGGACGGCTCTGTTTACAAGAACCTCGTCTACGGTACAAGTTAAATATCCCAGAATGTGAAAAATGGATAAAGAAGTTGTGGTACGTACGTACAATGGAATATCACTCAGCAATGAAATCTATGTCATCAGGCCCGTCGCGGCATAATGAGTGGATTCAGGTACGATGATTCTAAGTGAAATAAGTCACACAGAAAATGAAACATCATAAGATATCACTACTACACGGAATGTAAACTTGGCTACACATGAACTGAATTACAAAACAGAACAGGGTCTCAAATTTAGAAAACCAACTTATGCTTGCTTAAGGGGAAAGGTGAGTTGGGGTGCTGCATAAAACCAGAGATAGAAATTAGCACAGATACCTTTCCATAAGCCAAATATGTAATAGTCAAGACCTACCCCTTGCTCAACGAAATGGACTAAACACCCCATATTCAACGCCTAGGAATACACCTGACTAGTAAGAATCTTCAAACCCATGGATTTATATGTCTCCATAAGAGAATGAAGCGTGTGTACAGGGGCATGAATGCAGCAGAGAAAATCCGATAAATCCCATTATCAAAATGAATTACACAAACAAAACCCAAGGACAGTGAAATAGAGAGCAATTCTTAAATAATTCATTCAGGGCTTGTGATGCAACCTGGATTTACCACATCTACACCCAGAGCTGAGTGAGACATAAGGTTGGGCACTTCGGGCTGATAGCATTGGTGAGGTTCGATGAGCAAATGCAGACCCTTTGAAGTCATACAGCATGGTACCCATTCCATGGGTCCCAACTCTCCAAGTTTAAGGGATTCTTCCTTCAGCTAAAACATGCATGGGAAACCCACAGTATGGTGCACCATGTGACTGGCAAACGTTTTCAAATGCATCTCAGTTTTCGTCCCCTTTTACTCGGGTTCACCATTCCAGACCCTTTACGAACACTCTCCCCACTTGGAGAGTCAGTGCCTTTAACCTCCTGTTGGGCACAGTTTGCAATTTCTGCGCAAGATGAAAAGGAATAGGGAGAACGAATGAGAGACTAACTCTAGGTGTCTGCACGGACAAATTTAACGCTCATTTCCCACCAGGAAGAGGAATTAACCAAAGGCTCTGCATGCCGTGCCGGAACCAGATTAGGGCCTGAAGCAATCCTGTGGGTTTGCGGCCAGCTCACAACATAGCGAGTTGAAGAAAGGAGCTCAGGGGCACTGTAACTCACAAACCTGCAGAGTTATAAATGACAGCTATCGTCCAAAAATATATTGAAGCAAGGCTGAGAAGATGACGTGTAAGCGGGACAGATTTGCAGGAAAACGATTTCAGAGGGTAGACGGGAATTGCATTTAAAGCATAGGAAAAGAGGCAGAACGTCGACAATGATGCTCTTGGCCAAAAAGGGCGTATGCGTTTTTTCCTGAATATATTCAGGAAAAAACGCATACGCCCTTTTTGGCCAACCAAGCAAGCATGTTAAAGAAATCTGCACTACAATGATGTCTCACTGCCCCCCGGTCAAAAGGGCCATCTGAAAAAAGTGTAAAATCCAGAAAGGCAGCACAGGCCATGGAGAACAGGGAGCCTTGTTATGCTGATGGGCGGGATGTAAATTGCCAACAGCCACTGTGGAGAAGTGTATGGTGTTTCCCGGAACACCGAAAAAACAAAGCTACGGAGCCTAAGGCACTTCCACTTATGGTCCTATACCTTAGGGAAATTAAAATCAAAAACACACAGCCACCCCAAAGTGTCGGACGGCTCTGTTTACAAGAACCTCGTCTACGGTACAAGTTAAATATCCCAGA
Source organism: Delphinapterus leucas (assembly GCF_059928025.1). Lineage (NCBI taxonomy): Eukaryota > Metazoa > Chordata > Mammalia > Artiodactyla > Monodontidae > Delphinapterus > Delphinapterus leucas. Next base: position 13,095,464 of record NW_028322236.1, on the reverse strand, counting down.
ATGTGAAAAATGGATAAAGAAGTTGTGGTACGTACGTACAATGGAATATCACTCAGCAATGAAATCTATGTCATCAGGCCCGTCGCGGCATAATGAGTGGATTCAGGTACGATGATTCTAAGTGAAATAAGTCACACAGAAAATGAAACATCATAAGATATCACTAATACACGGAATGTGAACTTGGCTACACATGAACTGAATTACAAAACAGAACAGGGTCTCAAATTTAGAAAACCAACTTATGCTTGCTTAAGGGGAAAGTTGAGTTGGGGTGCTGCATAAAACCAGAGATAGAAATTAGCACAGATACCTTTCCATAAGCCAAATATGTAATAGTCAAGACCTACCCCTTGCTCAACGAAATGGACTAAACACCCCATATTCAACGCCTAGGAATACACCTGACTAGTAAGAATCTTCAAACCCATGGATTTATATGTCTCCGTAAGAGAATGAAGCGTGTGTACAGCGGCATGAATGCAGCAGAGAAAATCCGATAAATCCCATTATCAAAATGAATTACACAAACAAAACCCAAGGACAGTGAAATAGAGAGCAATTCTTAAATAATTCATTCAGGGCTTGTGATGCAACCTGGATTTACCACATGTACACCCAGAGCTGAGTGAGACATAAGGTTGGGCACTTCGGGCTGATAGCATTGGTGAGGTTCGATGAGCAAATGCAGACCCTTTGAAGTCATACAGCATGGTACCCATTCCATGGGTCCCAACTCTCCAAGTTTAAGGGATTCTTCCTTCAGCTAAAACATGCATGGGAAACCCACAGTATGGTGCACCGTGTGACCGGGAAACGTTTTCAAATGCATCTCAGGTTTTGTCCTCTTTTACTCGGGTTCACCATTCCAGACTCTTTAGGAACACTCTCCCCACTTGGAGAGTCAGTGCCTTTAACCTCCTGTTTGGCACAGTGTGCAATTTCTGCGCAAGATGAACAGGAAGAGGGAGAACCAATGAGAGACTACCTGTAGGTGTCTGCACGGGCAAATTTAACGCTCATTTCCCACCAGGAAGAGGAATTAACCAAAGGCTCAGCATGCCGTGCCGGAACAAGATTAGGGCCTGAAGCAATCCTGCGGCTTTTCGGCCAGATCAAATGAAAGTAATTTGAAGAAAGGAGCTCAGGGTCACTGTAATTCAGAAACCTGCAGAGTTATAAATGACAGCTATCGTCCAAAAATATATTGAAGGAAGGCTGCGAAGAGGACTTCAAAGTGGGGCAGAATTGCAGGAAAACGATTTCAGGGGGTAGACTGGAATTGCATTTAAAGCATAGGAAAAGAGGCAGAACGTCGACGATGATGCACTTGGCCAAAAAGGGCGTATGCGTTTTTTCCTGAACATATTAAGGAAAAAACGCATATGCCCTTTTTGGCCAACCAAGCAAGCATGTTAAAGAAATCTGCACTACAATGAAGTCTCACTGCCCCCTGGTCAAAAGGGCCATCTGAAAAAAGTGTAAAATCCAGAAAGGCAGCACAGGCCATGGAGAACAGCGAGCCTTGTTATGCTGATGGGCGGGATGTAAATTGCCAACAGCCAGTCTGGAAAAATGTATGGTGTTTCCCGGAACATCTAAAAAACAAAACAACGGAGCCTATGGCACTTCCCCTTATGGTCCTATAGCTTAGGAAAATTAAAATAAAAAACACACAGCCACCCAAAAGTCTCGGGCGGCTCTGTTTACAAGAACCTCGTCTACGGTACAAGTTAAATATCCCAGAATGTGAAAAATGGATAAAGAAGTTGTGGTACGTACGTACAATGGAATATCACACAGCAATGAAATCTATGTCATCAGGCCCGTCAAGGCATAATGAGTGGATTCAGGTACGATGATTCTAAGTGAAATAAGTCACACAGAAAATGAAACATCATAAGATATCACTACTACACGGAATGTAAACTTGGCTACACATGAACTGAATTACAAAACAGAACAGGGTCTCAAATTTAGAAAACCAACTTATGCTTGCTTAAGGGGAAAGGTGAGTTGGGGTGCTGCATAAAACCAGAGATAGAAATTAGCACAGATACCTTTCCATAAGCCAAATATATAATAGTCAAGACCTACCACTTGCTCAATGAAATGGACTAAACACCTCATATTCAACGCCTAGGAATACACCTGACTAGTAAGAATCTTCAAACCCATGGATTTATATGTCTCCGTAAGAGAATGAAGCGTGTGTACAGCGGCATGAATGCAGCAGAGAAAATCCGATAAATCCCATTATCAAAATGAATTACACAAACAAAACCCAAGGACAGTGAAATAGAGAGCAATTCTTAAATAATTCATTCAGGGCTTGTGATGCAACCTGGATTTACCACATCTACACCCAGAGCTGAGTGAGACATAAGGTTGGGCACTTCGGGCTGATAGCATTGGTGAGGTTCGATGAGCAAATGCAGACCCTTTGAAGTCATACAGCATGGTACCCATTCCATGGGTCCCAACTCTCCAAGTTTAAGGGATTCTTCCTTCAGCTAAAACATGCATGGGAAACCCACAGTATGGTGCACCATGTGACTGGCAAACGTTTTCAAATGCATCTCAGTTTTCGTCCCCTTTTACTCGGGTTCACCATTCCAGACCCTTTACGAACACTCTCCCCATTTGGAGAGTCAGTGCCTTTAACCTCCTGTTGGGCACAGTTTGCAATTTCTGCGCAAGATGAAAAGGAATAGGGAGAACGAATGAGAGACTAACTCTAGGTGTCTGCACGGACAAATTTAACGCTCATTTCCCACCAGGAAGAGGAATTAACCAAAGGCTCTGCATGCCGTGCCGGAACCAGATTAGGGCCTGAAGCAATCCTGTGGGTTTGCGGCCAGCTCACAACATAGCGAGTTGAAGAAAGGAGCTCAGGGGCACTGTAACTCACAAACCTGCAGAGTTATAAATGACAGTTATTGTCCAAAAATATATTGAAGGAAGGCTGAGAAGACGACGTGTAAGCGGGACAGATTTGCAGGAAAACGATTTCAGAGGGTAGACGGGAATTGCATTTAAAGCATAGGAAAAGAGGCAGAACGTCGACAATGATGCTCTTGGCCAAAAAGGGCGTATGCGTTTTTTCCTGAATATATTCAGGAAAAAACGCATACGCCCTTTTTGGCCAACCAAGCAAGCATGTTAAAGAAATCTGCACTACAATGATGTCTCACTGCCCCCCGGTCAAAAGGGCCATCTGAAAAAAGTGTAAAATCCAGAAAGGCAGCACAGGCCATGGAGAACAGGGAGCCTTGTTATGCTGATGGGCGGGATGTAAATTGCCAACAGCCACTGTGGAGAAGTGTATGGTGTTTCCCGGAACACCGAAAAAACAAAGCTACGGAGCCTAAGGCACTTCCACTTATGGTCCTATAGCTTAGGGAAATTAAAATCAAAAACACACAGCCACCCCAAAGTGTCGGACGGCTCTATTTACAAGAACCTCGTCTACGGTACAAGTTAAATATCCCAGAATGTGAAAAATGGATAAAGAAGTTGTGGTACGTACGTACAATGGAATATCACTCAGCAATGAAATCTATGTCATCAGGCCCGTCGCGGCATAATGAGTGGATTCAGGTACGATGATTCTAAGTGAAATAAGTCACACAGAAAATGAAACATCATAAGATATCACTAATACACGGAATGTGAACTTGGCTACACATGAACTGAATTACAAAACAGAACAGGGTCTCAAATTTAGAAAACCAACTTATGCTTGCTTAAGGGGAAAGGTGAGTTGGGGTGCTGCATAAAACCAGAGATAGAAATTAGCACAGATACCTTTCCATAAGCCAAATATGTAATAGTCAAGACCTACCCCTTGCTCAACGAAATGGACTAAACACCCCATATTCAACGCCTAGGAATACACCTGACTAGTAAGAATCTTCAAACCCATGGATTTATATGTCTCCGTAAGAGAATGAAGCGTGTGTACAGCGGCATGAATGCAGCAGAGAAAATCCGATAAATCCCATTATCAAAATGAATTACACAAACAAAACCCAAGGACAGTGAAATAGAGAGCAATTCTTAAATAATTCATTCAGGGCTTGTGATGCAACCTGGATTTACCACATGTACACCCAGAGCTGAGTGAGACATAAGGTTGGGCACTTCGGGCTGATAGCATTGGTGAGGTTTGATGAGCAAATGCAGACCCTTTGAAGTCATACAGCATGGTACACATTCCATGGGTCCCAACTCTCCAAGTTTAAGGGATTCTTCCTTCAGCTAAAACATGCATGGGAAACCACAGTATGGTGCACCGTGTGACTGACAAACGTTTTCAAATGCATCTCAGTTTTCGTCCCCTTTTACTCGGGTTCACCATTCCAGACCCTTTACGAACACTCTCCCCACTTGGAGAGTCAGTGCCTTAAACCTCATGTTGGGCACAGTTTGCAATTTCTGCGCAAGATGAAAAGGAATAGGGAGAACGAATGAGAGACTAGCTCTAGGTGTCTGCACGGGCAAATTTAACCCTCATTTCCCACCAGGAAGAGGAATTAACCAATGGCTCAGCATGCCGTGCCGGAACCAGATTGGCCCTGAGGCAATCTTGTGGGTTTGCGGCCAGCTCACAAGATAGCGAGTTGAAGAAATGAGCTCAGGGGCACTGTAACTCACAAACCTGCAGAGTTATAAATGACAGCTATCGTCCAAAAACATATTGAAGGAAGGCTGCGAAGAGGACTTGAAAGTGGGGCAGAATTGCAGGAAAACGATTTCAGGGGGTAGACTGGAATTGCATTTAAAGCATAGGAAAAGAGGCAGAACGTCGACGATGATGCACTTGGCCAAAAAGGGCGTATGCGTTTTTTCCTGAACATATTAAGGAAAAAACGCATACGCCCTTTTTGGCCAACCAAGCAAGCATGTTAAAGAAATCTGCACTACAATGAAGTCTCACTGCCCCCTGGTCAAAAGGGCCATCTGAAAAAAGTGTAAAATCCAGAAAGGCAGCACAGGCCATGGAGAACAGCGAGCCTTGTTATGCTGATGGGCGGGATGTAAATTGCCAACAGCCAGTCTGGAAAAATGTATGGTGTTTCCCGGAATATCTAAAAAACAAAACAACGGAGCTTATGGCACTTCCCCTTATGGTCCTATAGCTTAGGAAAATTAAAATAAAAAACACACAGCCACCCAAAAGTCTCGGGCGGCTCTGTTTACAAGAACCTCGTCTACGGTACAAGTTAAATATCCCAGAATGTGAAAAATGGATAAAGAAGTAGTGGTACGTACGTACAATGGAATATCACACAGCAATGAAATCTATGTCATCAGGCCCGTCGCGGCATAATGAGTGGATTCAGGTACGATGATTCTAAGTGAAATAAGTCACACAGAAAATGAAACATCATAAGATATCACTACTACACGGAATGTAAACTTGGCTACACATGAACTGAATTACAAAACAGAACAGGGTCTCAAATTTAGAAAACCAACTTATGCTTGCTTAAGGGGAAAGGTGAGTTGCGGTGCTGCATAAAACCAGAGATAGAAATTAGCACAGATACCTTTCCATAAGCCAAATATGTAATAGTCAAGACCTACCCCTTGCTCAACGAAATGGATTAAACACCCCATATTCAACGCCTAGGAATACACCTGACTAGTAAGAATCTTCAAACCCATGGATTTATATGTCTCCGTAAGAGAATCAAGCGTGTGTACAGCTGCATGAAGGCAGCAGAGAAAATCCGATAAATCCCATTATCAAAATGAATTACACAAACAAAACCCAAGGACAGAGAAATAGAGAGCAATTCTTAAATAATTCATTCAGGGCTTGTGATGCAACCTGGATTTACCACATCTACACCCAGAGCTGTGTGAGACATAAGGTTGGGCACTTCGGGCTGATAGCATTGGTGAGGTTCGATGAGCAAATGCAGACCCTTTGAAGTCATACAGCATGGTACCCATTCCATGGGTCCCAACTCTCCAAGTTTAAGGGATTCTTCCTTCAGCTAAAACATGCATGGGAAACGCACAGTACGGTGCACCGTGTGACTGGCAAACGTTTTCAAATGCATCTCAGTTTTCGTCCCCTTTTACTCGGGTTCACCATTCCAGACCCTTTACGAACACTCTCCCCACTTGGAGAGTCAGTGCCTTTAACCTCCTGTTGGGCACAGTTTGCAATTTCTGCGCAAGATGAAAAGGAATAGGGAGAACCAATGAGAGACTAGCTCTAGGTGTCTGCACGGGCAAATTTAACGCTCATTTCCCACCAGGAAGAGGAATTAACCAAAGGCTCAGCATGCCGTGCCGGAACCAGATTAGGGCCTGAAGCAATCCTGTGGGTTTGCGGCCAGCTCACAAGATAGAGAGTTGAAGAAAGGAGCTCAGGGGCACTGTAACTCACAAACCTGCAGAGTTATAAATGACAGCTATCGTCCAAAAATATATTGAAGGAAGGCTGCAAAGAGGACTTGTAAGCGGGACAGATTTGCAGGAAAACGATTTCAGGGGGTAGACGGGAATTGCATTTAAAGCATAGGAAAAGAGGCAGAACGTCGACAATGATGCTCTTGGCCAAAAAGGGCGTATGCGTTTTTTCCTGAATATATTCAGGAAAAAACGCATACGCCCTTTTTGGCCAACCAAGCAAGCATGTTAAAGAAATCTGCACTACAATGAAGTCTCACTGCCCCCGGGTCAAAAGGGCCATCTGAAAAAAGTGTAAAATCCAGAAAGGCAGCACGGGCCATGGAGAACAGGGAGCCTTGTTATACTGATGGGCGGGATGTAAATTGCCAACAGCCACTCTGGAGAAGTGTATGGTGTTTCCCGGAACACCGAAAAAACAAAGCTACGGAGCCTACGGCACTTCCACTTATGGTCCTATAGCTTAGGGAAATTAAAATCAAAAACACACAGCCACCCCAAAGTGTCGGACGGCTCTGTTTACAAAAACCTCGTCTACGGTACAAGTTAAATATCCCAGAATGTGAAAAATGGATAAAGAAGTTGTGGTACGTACGTACACTGGAATATCACTCAGCAATGAAATCTATGTCATCAGGCCCGTCGCGGCATAATGAGTGGATTCAGGTACGATGATTCTAAGTGAAATAAGTCACACAGAAAATGAAACATCATAAGATATCACTACTACACGGAATGTAAACTTGGCTACACATGAACTGAATTACAAAACAGAACAGGGTCTCAAATTTAGAAAACCAACTTATGCTTGCTTAAGGGGAAAGGTGAGTTGGGGTCCTGCATAAAACCAGAGATAGAAATTAGCACAGATACCTTTCCATAAGCCAAATATATAATAGTCAAGACCTACCCCTTGCTCAACGAAATGGACTATACACCCCATATTCAACGCCTAGGAATACACCTGACTAGTAAGAATCTTCAAACCCATGGATTTATATGTCTCCGTAAGAGAATGAAGCGTGTGTACAGCGGCATGAATGCAGCAGAGAAAATCCGATAAATCCCATTATCAAAATGAATTACACAAACAAAACCCAAGGACAGTGAAATAGAGAGCAATTCTTAAATAATTCATTCAGGGCTTGTGATGCAACCTGGATTTACCACATCTACACCCAGAGCTGAGTGAGACATAAGGTTGGGCACTTCGGGCTGATAGCATTGGTGAGGTTCGATGAGCAAATGCAGACCCTTTGAAGTCATACAGCATGGTACCCATTCCATGGGTCCCAACTCTCCAAGTTTAAGGGATTCTTCCTTCAGCTAAAACATGCATGGGAAACCCACAGTACGGTGCACCGTGTGACTGGCAAACGTTTTCAAATGATTCTCAGTTTTCGTCCCCTCTTACTCGGGTTTACCATTCCAGACCCTTTACGAACACTCTCCCCACTTGGAGAGTCAGTGCCTTTAACCTCCTGTTGGGCACAGTTTGCAATTTCTGCGCAAGATGTAAAGGAATAGGGAGAACGAATGAGAGACTAGCTCTAGGTGTCTGCACGGGCAAATTTAACGCTCATTTCCCACCAGGAAGAGGAATTAACCAAAGGCTCAGCATGCCGTGCCGGAACCAGATTAGGGCCTGAGGCAATCCTGTGGGTTTCGGCCAGCTCACAAGATAGCGAGTTGAAGAAATGAGCTCAGGGGCACTGTAACTCACAAACCTGCACAGTTATAAATGACAGCTATCGTCCAAAAATATATTGAAGGAAGGCTGCGAAGACGACTTGTAATCGGGACAGATTTGCAGGAAAACGATTTCAGGGGGTAGACGGGAATTGCATTTAAAGCATAGGAAAAGAGGCAGAACGTCGACAATGATGCTCTTGGCCAAAAAGGGCGTATGCGTTTTTTCCTGAATATATTCAGGAAAAAACGCATACGCCCTTTTTGGCCAACCAAGCAAGCATGTTAAAGAAATCTGCACTACAATGAAGTCTCACTGCCCCCTGGTCAAAAGGGCCATCTGAAAAAAGTGTAAAATCCAGAAAGGCAGCACAGGCCATGGAGAACAGCGAGCCTTGTTATGCTGATGGGCGGGATGTAAATTGCCAACAGCCAGTCTGGAAAAATGTATGGTGTTTCCCGGAACATCTAAAAAACAAAACAACGGAGCCTATGGCACTTCCCCTTATGGTCCTATAGCTTAGGAAAATTAAAATAAAAAACACACAGCCACCCAAAAGTCTCGGGCGGCTCTGTTTACAAGAACCTCGTCTACGGTACAAGTTAAATATCCCAGAATGTGAAAAATGGATAAAGAAGTTGTGGTACGTACGTACAATGGAATATCACACAGCAATGAAATCTATGTCATCAGGCCCGTCAAGGCATAATGAGTGGATTCAGGTACGATGATTCTAAGTGAAATAAGTCACACAGAAAATGAAACATCATAAGATATCACTACTACACGGAATGTAAACTTGGCTACACATGAACTGAATTACAAAACAGAACAGGGTCTCAAATTTAGAAAACCAACTTATGCTTGCTTAAGGGGAAAGGTGAGTTGGGGTGCTGCATAAAACCAGAGATAGAAATTAGCACAGATACCTTTCCATAAGCCAAATATATAATAGTCAAGACCTACCACTTGCTCAATGAAATGGACTAAACACCTCATATTCAACGCCTAGGAATACACCTGACTAGTAAGAATCTTCAAACCCATGGATTTATATGTCTCCGTAAGAGAATGAAGCGTGTGTACAGCGGCATGAATGCAGCAGAGAAAATCCGATAAATCCCATTATCAAAATGAATTACACAAACAAAACCCAAGGACAGTGAAATAGAGAGCAATTCTTAAATAATTCATTCAGGGCTTGTGATGCAACCTGGATTTACCACATCTACACCCAGAGCTGAGTGAGACATAAGGTTGGGCACTTCGGGCTGATAGCATTGGTGAGGTTCGATGAGCAAATGCAGACCCTTTGAAGTCATACAGCATGGTACCCATTCCATGGGTCCCAACTCTCCAAGTTTAAGGGATTCTTCCTTCAGCTAAAACATGCATGGGAAACCCACAGTATGGTGCACCATGTGACTGGCAAACGTTTTCAAATGCATCTCAGTTTTCGTCCCCTTTTACTCGGGTTCACCATTCCAGACCCTTTACGAACACTCTCCCCATTTGGAGAGTCAGTGCCTTTAACCTCCTGTTGGGCACAGTTTGCAATTTCTGCGCAAGATGAAAAGGAATAGGGAGAACGAATGAGAGACTAACTCTAGGTGTCTGCACGGACAAATTTAACGCTCATTTCCCACCAGGAAGAGGAATTAACCAAAGGCTCTGCATGCCGTGCCGGAACCAGATTAGGGCCTGAAGCAATCCTGTGGGTTTGCGGCCAGCTCACAACATAGCGAGTTGAAGAAAGGAGCTCAGGGGCACTGTAACTCACAAACCTGCAGAGTTATAAATGACAGTTATTGTCCAAAAATATATTGAAGGAAGGCTGAGAAGACGACGTGTAAGCGGGACAGATTTGCAGGAAAACGATTTCAGAGGGTAGACGGGAATTGCATTTAAAGCATAGGAAAAGAGGCAGAACGTCGACAATGATGCTCTTGGCCAAAAAGGGCGTATGCGTTTTTTCCTGAATATATTCAGGAAAAAACGCATACGCCCTTTTTGGCCAACCAAGCAAGCATGTTAAAGAAATCTGCACTACAATGATGTCTCACTGCCCCCCGGTCAAAAGGGCCATCTGAAAAAAGTGTAAAATCCAGAAAGGCAGCACAGGCCATGGAGAACAGGGAGCCTTGTTATGCTGATGGGCGGGATGTAAATTGCCAACAGCCACTGTGGAGAAGTGTATGGTGTTTCCCGGAACACCGAAAAAACAAAGCTACGGAGCCTAAGGCACTTCCACTTATGGTCCTATAGCTTAGGGAAATTAAAATCAAAAACACACAGCCACCCCAAAGTGTCGGACGGCTCTATTTACAAGAACCTCGTCTACGGTACAAGTTAAATATCCCAGAATGTGAAAAATGGATAAAGAAGTTGTGGTACGTACGTACAATGGAATATCACTCAGCAATGAAATCTATGTCATCAGGCCCGTCGCGGCATAATGAGTGGATTCAGGTACGATGATTCTAAGTGAAATAAGTCACACAGAAAATGAAACATCATAAGATATCACTAATACACGGAATGTGAACTTGGCTACACATGAACTGAATTACAAAACAGAACAGGGTCTCAAATTTAGAAAACCAACTTATGCTTGCTTAAGGGGAAAGGTGAGTTGGGGTGCTGCATAAAACCAGAGATAGAAATTAGCACAGATACCTTTCCATAAGCCAAATATGTAATAGTCAAGACCTACCCCTTGCTCAACGAAATGGACTAAACACCCCATATTCAACGCCTAGGAATACACCTGACTAGTAAGAATCTTCAAACCCATGGATTTATATGTCTCCGTAAGAGAATGAAGCGTGTGTACAGCGGCATGAATGCAGCAGAGAAAATCCGATAAATCCCATTATCAAAATGAATTACACAAACAAAACCCAAGGACAGTGAAATAGAGAGCAATTCTTAAATAATTCATTCAGGGCTTGTGATGCAACCTGGATTTACCACATGTACACCCAGAGCTGAGTGAGACATAAGGTTGGGCACTTCGGGCTGATAGCATTGGTGAGGTTTGATGAGCAAATGCAGACCCTTTGAAGTCATACAGCATGGTACACATTCCATGGGTCCCAACTCTCCAAGTTTAAGGGATTCTTCCTTCAGCTAAAACATGCATGGGAAACCACAGTATGGTGCACCGTGTGACTGACAAACGTTTTCAAATGCATCTCAGTTTTCGTCCCCTTTTACTCGGGTTCACCATTCCAGACCCTTTACGAACACTCTCCCCACTTGGAGAGTCAGTGCCTTAAACCTCATGTTGGGCACAGTTTGCAATTTCTGCGCAAGATGAAAAGGAATAGGGAGAACGAATGAGAGACTAGCTCTAGGTGTCTGCACGGGCAAATTTAACCCTCATTTCCCACCAGGAAGAGGAATTAACCAATGGCTCAGCATGCCGTGCCGGAACCAGATTGGCCCTGAGGCAATCTTGTGGGTTTGCGGCCAGCTCACAAGATAGCGAGTTGAAGAAATGAGCTCAGGGGCACTGTAACTCACAAACCTGCAGAGTTATAAATGACAGCTATCGTCCAAAAACATATTGAAGGAAGGCTGCGAAGAGGACTTGAAAGTGGGGCAGAATTGCAGGAAAACGATTTCAGGGGGTAGACTGGAATTGCATTTAAAGCATAGGAAAAGAGGCAGAACGTCGACGATGATGCACTTGGCCAAAAAGGGCGTATGCGTTTTTTCCTGAACATATTAAGGAAAAAACGCATACGCCCTTTTTGGCCAACCAAGCAAGCATGTTAAAGAAATCTGCACTACAATGAAGTCTCACTGCCCCCTGGTCAAAAGGGCCATCTGAAAAAAGTGTAAAATCCAGAAAGGCAGCACAGGCCATGGAGAACAGCGAGCCTTGTTATGCTGATGGGCGGGATGTAAATTGCCAACAGCCAGTCTGGAAAAATGTATGGTGTTTCCCGGAATATCTAAAAAACAAAACAACGGAGCTTATGGCACTTCCCCTTATGGTCCTATAGCTTAGGAAAATTAAAATAAAAAACACACAGCCACCCAAAAGTCTCGGGCGGCTCTGTTTACAAGAACCTCGTCTACGGTACAAGTTAAATATCCCAGAATGTGAAAAATGGATAAAGAAGTAGTGGTACGTACGTACAATGGAATATCACACAGCAATGAAATCTATGTCATCAGGCCCGTCGCGGCATAATGAGTGGATTCAGGTACGATGATTCTAAGTGAAATAAGTCACACAGAAAATGAAACATCATAAGATATCACTACTACACGGAATGTAAACTTGGCTACACATGAACTGAATTACAAAACAGAACAGGGTCTCAAATTTAGAAAACCAACTTATGCTTGCTTAAGGGGAAAGGTGAGTTGCGGTGCTGCATAAAACCAGAGATAGAAATTAGCACAGATACCTTTCCATAAGCCAAATATGTAATAGTCAAGACCTACCCCTTGCTCAACGAAATGGATTAAACACCCCATATTCAACGCCTAGGAATACACCTGACTAGTAAGAATCTTCAAACCCATGGATTTATATGTCTCCGTAAGAGAATCAAGCGTGTGTACAGCTGCATGAAGGCAGCAGAGAAAATCCGATAAATCCCATTATCAAAATGAATTACACAAACAAAACCCAAGGACAGAGAAATAGAGAGCAATTCTTAAATAATTCATTCAGGGCTTGTGATGCAACCTGGATTTACCACATCTACACCCAGAGCTGTGTGAGACATAAGGTTGGGCACTTCGGGCTGATAGCATTGGTGAGGTTCGATGAGCAAATGCAGACCCTTTGAAGTCATACAGCATGGTACCCATTCCATGGGTCCCAACTCTCCAAGTTTAAGGGATTCTTCCTTCAGCTAAAACATGCATGGGAAACGCACAGTACGGTGCACCGTGTGACTGGCAAACGTTTTCAAATGCATCTCAGTTTTCGTCCCCTTTTACTCGGGTTCACCATTCCAGACCCTTTACGAACACTCTCCCCACTTGGAGAGTCAGTGCCTTTAACCTCCTGTTGGGCACAGTTTGCAATTTCTGCGCAAGATGAAAAGGAATAGGGAGAACCAATGAGAGACTAGCTCTAGGTGTCTGCACGGGCAAATTTAACGCTCATTTCCCACCAGGAAGAGGAATTAACCAAAGGCTCAGCATGCCGTGCCGGAACCAGATTAGGGCCTGAAGCAATCCTGTGGGTTTGCGGCCAGCTCACAAGATAGAGAGTTGAAGAAAGGAGCTCAGGGGCACTGTAACTCACAAACCTGCAGAGTTATAAATGACAGCTATCGTCCAAAAATATATTGAAGGAAGGCTGCAAAGAGGACTTGTAAGCGGGACAGATTTGCAGGAAAACGATTTCAGGGGGTAGACGGGAATTGCATTTAAAGCATAGGAAAAGAGGCAGAACGTCGACAATGATGCTCTTGGCCAAAAAGGGCGTATGCGTTTTTTCCTGAATATATTCAGGAAAAAACGCATACGCCCTTTTTGGCCAACCAAGCAAGCATGTTAAAGAAATCTGCACTACAATGAAGTCTCACTGCCCCCGGGTCAAAAGGGCCATCTGAAAAAAGTGTAAAATCCAGAAAGGCAGCACGGGCCATGGAGAACAGGGAGCCTTGTTATACTGATGGGCGGGATGTAAATTGCCAACAGCCACTCTGGAGAAGTGTATGGTGTTTCCCGGAACACCGAAAAAACAAAGCTACGGAGCCTACGGCACTTCCACTTATGGTCCTATAGCTTAGGGAAATTAAAATCAAAAACACACAGCCACCCCAAAGTGTCGGACGGCTCTGTTTACAAAAACCTCGTCTACGGTACAAGTTAAATATCCCAGAATGTGAAAAATGGATAAAGAAGTTGTGGTACGTACGTACACTGGAATATCACTCAGCAATGAAATCTATGTCATCAGGCCCGTCGCGGCATAATGAGTGGATTCAGGTACGATGATTCTAAGTGAAATAAGTCACACAGAAAATGAAACATCATAAGATATCACTACTACACGGAATGTAAACTTGGCTACACATGAACTGAATTACAAAACAGAACAGGGTCTCAAATTTAGAAAACCAACTTATGCTTGCTTAAGGGGAAAGGTGAGTTGGGGTCCTGCATAAAACCAGAGATAGAAATTAGCACAGATACCTTTCCATAAGCCAAATATATAATAGTCAAGACCTACCCCTTGCTCAACGAAATGGACTATACACCCCATATTCAACGCCTAGGAATACACCTGACTAGTAAGAATCTTCAAACCCATGGATTTATATGTCTCCGTAAGAGAATGAAGCGTGTGTACAGCGGCATGAATGCAGCAGAGAAAATCCGATAAATCCCATTATCAAAATGAATTACACAAACAAAACCCAAGGACAGTGAAATAGAGAGCAATTCTTAAATAATTCATTCAGGGCTTGTGATGCAACCTGGATTTACCACATCTACACCCAGAGCTGAGTGAGACATAAGGTTGGGCACTTCGGGCTGATAGCATTGGTGAGGTTCGATGAGCAAATGCAGACCCTTTGAAGTCATACAGCATGGTACCCATTCCATGGGTCCCAACTCTCCAAGTTTAAGGGATTCTTCCTTCAGCTAAAACATGCATGGGAAACCCACAGTACGGTGCACCGTGTGACTGGCAAACGTTTTCAAATGATTCTCAGTTTTCGTCCCCTCTTACTCGGGTTTACCATTCCAGACCCTTTACGAACACTCTCCCCACTTGGAGAGTCAGTGCCTTTAACCTCCTGTTGGGCACAGTTTGCAATTTCTGCGCAAGATGTAAAGGAATAGGGAGAACGAATGAGAGACTAGCTCTAGGTGTCTGCACGGGCAAATTTAACGCTCATTTCCCACCAGGAAGAGGAATTAACCAAAGGCTCAGCATGCCGTGCCGGAACCAGATTAGGGCCTGAGGCAATCCTGTGGGTTTCGGCCAGCTCACAAGATAGCGAGTTGAAGAAATGAGCTCAGGGGCACTGTAACTCACAAACCTGCACAGTTATAAATGACAGCTATCGTCCAAAAATATATTGAAGGAAGGCTGCGAAGACGACTTGTAATCGGGACAGATTTGCAGGAAAACGATTTCAGGGGGTAGACGGGAATTGCATTTAAAGCATAGGAAAAGAGGCAGAACGTCGACAATGATGCTCTTGGCCAAAAAGGGCGTATGCGTTTTTTCCTGAATATATTCAGGAAAAAACGCATACGCCCTTTTTGGCCAACCAAGCAAGCATGTTAAAGAAATCTGCACTACAATGAAGTCTCACTGCCCCCCGGTCAAAAGGGCCATCTGAAAAAAGTGTGAAATCCAGAAAGGCAGCACAGGCCATGGAGAACATGGAGCCTTGTTATGCTGATGGGCGGTATGTAAATTGCCAACAGCCACTCTGGAGAAGTGTATGGTGTTTCCCGGAACATCTAAAATAAAAAGCTACGGAGCCTACGGCACTTCCACTTATGGTCCTATAGCTTAGGGAAATTAAAATCAAAAACACACAGCCACCCCAATGTTTCAGACGGCTCTGTTTACAAGAACCTCGTCTACAGTACAAGTTAAATATCCCAGAAAGCGAAAAATGGATAAAGAAGTTGTGGTACATACGTACAATGGAATATCACTCAGCAATGAAATCTATGTCATCAGGCCCGTTGCGGCATAATGAGTGGATTCAGGTACGATGATTCTAAGTGAAATAAGTCACACAGAAAATGAAACATCATAAGTTATCACTAATACACGGAATGTAAACTTGGCTACACATGAACTGAATTACAAAACAGAACAGGGTCTCAAATTTAGAAAACCAACTTATGCTTGCTTAAGGGGAAAGGTGAGTTGGGGTGCTGCATAAAACCAGAGATAGAAATTAGCACAGATACCTTTCCATAAGCCAAATATGTAATAGTCAAGACCTACCCCTTGCTCAACGAAATGGACTAAACACCCCATATTCAACGCCTAGGAATACACCTGACTAGTAAGAATCTTCAAACCCATGGATTTATATGTCTCCGTAAGAGAATGAAGCGTGTGTACAGCGGCATGAATGCAGCAGATGAAATCCGATAAATCCCATTATCAAAATGAATTACACAAACAAAACCCAAGGACAGTGAAATAGAGAGCAATTCTTAAATAATTCATTCAGGGCTTGTGATGCAACCTGGATTTACCACATCTACACCCAGAGCTGAGTGAGACATAAGGTTGGGCACTTCGGGCTGATAGCATTGGTGAGGTTCGATGAGCAAATGCAGACCCTTTGAAGTCATACAGCATGGTACCCATTCCATGGGTCCCAACTCTCCAAATTTAAGGGATTCTTTCTTCAGCTAAAACATGCATGGGAAACCCACAGTATGGTGCACCGTGTGACTGGCAAACGTTTTCAAATGCATCTCAGTTTTCGTCCCCTTTTACTCGGGTTCACCATTCCAGACCCTTTACGAACACTCTCCGCATTTGGAGAGTCAGTGCCTTTAAACTCCTGTTGGATACAGTTTGCAATTTCTGCGCAAGATGAAAAGGAATAGGGAGAACCAATGAGAGACTAGCTCTAGGTGTCTGCACGGGCAAATTTAACGCGCATTTCCCACCAGGAAGAGGAATTAACCAAAGGCTCAGCATGCCGTGTCGGAACCAGAATAGGGCCTGAAGCAATCCTGTGGGTTTGCGGCTAGCTCACAAGATAGCGAGTTGAAGAAATGAGCTCAGGGGCACTGTAACTCACAAACCCGCAGAGTTATAAATGACAGCTATCGTCCAAAAATATATTGAAGGAAGGCTGCGAAGACGACTTGAAAATGGGGCAGTATTGCAGGAAAACGATTTCAGGGGGTAGACGGGAATTGCATTTAAAGCATAGGAAAAGAGGCAGAACGTCGACAATGATGCTCTTGGCCAAAAAGGGCGTATGCGTTTTTTCCTGAATATATTCAGGAAAAATCGCATACGCCCTTTTTGGCCAACCAAGCAAGCATGTTAAAGAAATCTGCACTACAATGAAGTCTCACTGCCCCCCGGTCAAAAGGGCCATCTGAAAAAAGTGTAAAATCCAGAAAGGCAGCACAGGCCATGGAGAACATTGAGCCTTGTTATGCTGATGGGCGGGATGTAAATTGCCAACAGCCACTCTGGAGAAGTGTATGGTGTTTCCCGGAACATCTAAAAAACAAAGCAACGGAGCCTACGGCACTTCCCCTTATGGTCCTATAGCTTAGGAAAATTAAAATCAAAAACACACAACCACCCAAAATTCTCGGCGGCTCTGTTTACAAGAACCTCATCTACGGTACAAGTTAAATATCCCAGAATGTGAAAAATGGATAAAGAAGTTGTGGTACGTACGTACAATGGAATATCACACAGCAATGAAATCTATGTCATCAGGCCCGTCGCGGCATAATGAGTGGATTCAGGTACGATGATTCTAAGTGAAATAAGTCACACAGAAAATGAAACATCATAAGATATCACTAATACACGGAATGTAAACTTGGCTACACATGAACTGAATTACAAAACAGAACAGGGTCTCAAATTTAGAAAACCAACTTATGCTTGCTTAAGGGGAAAGGTGAGTTGGGGTGCTGCATAAAACCAGAGATAGAAATTAGCACAGATACCTTTCCATAAGCCAAATATGTAATAGTCAAGACCTACCCCTTGCTCAACGAAATGGACTAAACACCCCATATTCAACGCCTAGGAATACACCTGACTAGTAAGAATCTTAAAACCCATGGATTTATATGTCTCCATAAGAGAATGAAGCGTGTGTACAGCGGCATGAATGCAGCAGAGAAAATCCGATAAATCCATTTATCAAAATGAATTACACAAACAAAACCCAAGGACAGGGAAATAGAGAGCAATTCTTAAATAATTCATTCAGGGCTTGTGATGCAACCTGGATTTACCACATCTACACCCAGAGCTGAGTGAGACATAAGGTTGGGCACTTCGGGCTGATAGCATTGGTGAGGTTCGATGAGCAAATGCAGACCCTTTGAAGTCATACAGCATGGTACCCATTCCATGGGTCCCAACTCTCCAAGTTTAAGGGATTCTTCCTTCAGCTAAAACATGCATGGGAAACCCACAGTACGGTGCACCGTGTGACTGGCAAACGTTTTCAAATGATTCTCAGTTTTCGTCCCCTCTTACTCGGGTTTACCATTCCAGACCCTTTACGAACACTCTCCCCACTTGGAGAGTCAGTGCCTTTAACCTCCTGTTGGGCACAGTTTGCAATTTCTGCGCAAGATGTAAAGGAATAGGGAGAACGAATGAGAGACTAGCTCTAGGTGTCTGCACGGGCAAATTTAACGCTCATTTCCCACCAGGAAGAGGAATTAACCAAAGGCTCAGCATGCCGTGCCGGAACCAGATTAGGGCCTGAGGCAATCCTGTGGGTTTCGGCCAGCTCACAAGATAGCGAGTTGAAGAAATGAGCTCAGGGGCACTGTAACTCACAAACCTGCACAGTTATAAATGACAGCTATCGTCCAAAAATATATTGAAGGAAGGCTGCGAAGACGACTTGTAATCGGGACAGATTTGCAGGAAAACGATTTCAGGGGGTAGACGGGAATTGCATTTAAAGCATAGGAAAAGAGGCAGAACGTCGACAATGATGCTCTTGGCCAAAAAGGGCGTATGCGTTTTTTCCTGAATATATTCAGGAAAAAACGCATACGCCCTTTTTGGCCAACCAAGCAAGCATGTTAAAGAAATCTGCACTACAATGAAGTCTCACTGCCCCCCGGTCAAAAGGGCCATCTGAAAAAAGTGTGAAATCCAGAAAGGCAGCACAGGCCATGGAGAACATGGAGCCTTGTTATGCTGATGGGCGGTATGTAAATTGCCAACAGCCACTCTGGAGAAGTGTATGGTGTTTCCCGGAACATCTAAAATAAAAAGCTACGGAGCCTACGGCACTTCCACTTATGGTCCTATAGCTTAGGGAAATTAAAATCAAAAACACACAGCCACCCCAATGTTTCAGACGGCTCTGTTTACAAGAACCTCGTCTACAGTACAAGTTAAATATCCCAGAAAGCGAAAAATGGATAAAGAAGTTGTGGTACATACGTACAATGGAATATCACTCAGCAATGAAATCTATGTCATCAGGCCCGTTGCGGCATAATGAGTGGATTCAGGTACGATGATTCTAAGTGAAATAAGTCACACAGAAAATGAAACATCATAAGTTATCACTAATACACGGAATGTAAACTTGGCTACACATGAACTGAATTACAAAACAGAACAGGGTCTCAAATTTAGAAAACCAACTTATGCTTGCTTAAGGGGAAAGGTGAGTTGGGGTGCTGCATAAAACCAGAGATAGAAATTAGCACAGATACCTTTCCATAAGCCAAATATGTAATAGTCAAGACCTACCCCTTGCTCAACGAAATGGACTAAACACCCCATATTCAACGCCTAGGAATACACCTGACTAGTAAGAATCTTCAAACCCATGGATTTATATGTCTCCGTAAGAGAATGAAGCGTGTGTACAGCGGCATGAATGCAGCAGATGAAATCCGATAAATCCCATTATCAAAATGAATTACACAAACAAAACCCAAGGACAGTGAAATAGAGAGCAATTCTTAAATAATTCATTCAGGGCTTGTGATGCAACCTGGATTTACCACATCTACACCCAGAGCTGAGTGAGACATAAGGTTGGGCACTTCGGGCTGATAGCATTGGTGAGGTTCGATGAGCAAATGCAGACCCTTTGAAGTCATACAGCATGGTACCCATTCCATGGGTCCCAACTCTCCAAATTTAAGGGATTCTTTCTTCAGCTAAAACATGCATGGGAAACCCACAGTATGGTGCACCGTGTGACTGGCAAACGTTTTCAAATGCATCTCAGTTTTCGTCCCCTTTTACTCGGGTTCACCATTCCAGACCCTTTACGAACACTCTCCGCATTTGGAGAGTCAGTGCCTTTAAACTCCTGTTGGATACAGTTTGCAATTTCTGCGCAAGATGAAAAGGAATAGGGAGAACCAATGAGAGACTAGCTCTAGGTGTCTGCACGGGCAAATTTAACGCGCATTTCCCACCAGGAAGAGGAATTAACCAAAGGCTCAGCATGCCGTGTCGGAACCAGAATAGGGCCTGAAGCAATCCTGTGGGTTTGCGGCTAGCTCACAAGATAGCGAGTTGAAGAAATGAGCTCAGGGGCACTGTAACTCACAAACCCGCAGAGTTATAAATGACAGCTATCGTCCAAAAATATATTGAAGGAAGGCTGCGAAGACGACTTGAAAATGGGGCAGTATTGCAGGAAAACGATTTCAGGGGGTAGACGGGAATTGCATTTAAAGCATAGGAAAAGAGGCAGAACGTCGACAATGATGCTCTTGGCCAAAAAGGGCGTATGCGTTTTTTCCTGAATATATTCAGGAAAAATCGCATACGCCCTTTTTGGCCAACCAAGCAAGCATGTTAAAGAAATCTGCACTACAATGAAGTCTCACTGCCCCCCGGTCAAAAGGGCCATCTGAAAAAAGTGTAAAATCCAGAAAGGCAGCACAGGCCATGGAGAACATTGAGCCTTGTTATGCTGATGGGCGGGATGTAAATTGCCAACAGCCACTCTGGAGAAGTGTATGGTGTTTCCCGGAACATCTAAAAAACAAAGCAACGGAGCCTACGGCACTTCCCCTTATGGTCCTATAGCTTAGGAAAATTAAAATCAAAAACACACAACCACCCAAAATTCTCGGCGGCTCTGTTTACAAGAACCTCATCTACGGTACAAGTTAAATATCCCAGAATGTGAAAAATGGATAAAGAAGTTGTGGTACGTACGTACAATGGAATATCACACAGCAATGAAATCTATGTCATCAGGCCCGTCGCGGCATAATGAGTGGATTCAGGTACGATGATTCTAAGTGAAATAAGTCACACAGAAAATGAAACATCATAAGATATCACTAATACACGGAATGTAAACTTGGCTACACATGAACTGAATTACAAAACAGAACAGGGTCTCAAATTTAGAAAACCAACTTATGCTTGCTTAAGGGGAAAGGTGAGTTGGGGTGCTGCATAAAACCAGAGATAGAAATTAGCACAGATACCTTTCCATAAGCCAAATATGTAATAGTCAAGACCTACCCCTTGCTCAACGAAATGGACTAAACACCCCATATTCAACGCCTAGGAATACACCTGACTAGTAAGAATCTTAAAACCCATGGATTTATATGTCTCCATAAGAGAATGAAGCGTGTGTACAGCGGCATGAATGCAGCAGAGAAAATCCGATAAATCCATTTATCAAAATGAATTACACAAACAAAACCCAAGGACAGGGAAATACAGAGCAATTCTTAAATAATTCATTCAGGGCTTGTGATGCAACCTGGATTTACCACATCTACACCCAGAGCTGAGTGAGACATAAGGTTGGGCACTTCGGGCTGATAGCATTGGTGAGGTTCGATGAGCAAATGCAGACCCTTTGAAGTCATACAGCATGGTACCCATTCCATGGGTCCCAACTCTCCAAGTATAAGGGATATTTCCTTCAGCTAAAACATGCATGGGAAACCCACAGTATGGTGCACCGTGTGACTGGCAAACGTTTTCAAATGCATCTCAGTTTTCGTCCCCTTTTACTCGGGTTCACCATTCCAGACCCTTTACGAACACTCTCCCCACTTGGAGAGTCAGTGCCTTTAACCTCCTGTTGGGCACAGTTTGCAATTTCTGCGCAAGATGAAAAGGAATAGGGAGAACCAATGAGAGACTAGCTCTAGGTGTCTGCACGGGCAAATTTAACGCTCATTTCCCACCAGGAAGAGGAATTAACCAAAGGCTCAGCATGCCGTGCCGGAACCAGATTAGGGCCTGAGGCAATCCTGTGGGTTTCGGCCATCTCACAAGATAGCGAGTTGAAGAAATGAGCTCAGGGGCACTGTAACTCACAAACCTGCACAGTTATAAATGACAGCTATCGTCCAAAAATATATTGAAGGAAGGCTGCGAAGACGACTTGTAATCGGGACAGATTTGCAGGAAAACGATTTCAGGGGGTAGACGGGAATTGCATTTAAAGCATAGGAAAAGAGGCAGAACGTCGACAATGATGCTCTTGGCCAAAAAGGGCGTATGCGTTTTTTCCTGAATATATTCAGGAAAAAACGCATACGCCCTTTTTGGCCAACCAAGCAAGCATGTTAAAGAAATCTGCACTACAATGAAGTCTCACTGCCCCCCGGTCAAAAGGGCCATCTGAAAAAAGTGTAAAATCCAGAAAGGCAGCACAGGCCATGGAGAACAGGGAGCCTTGTTATGCTGATGGGCGGGATGTAAATTGCCAACAGCCACTCTGGAGAAGTGTATGGTGTTTCCCGGAACACCAAAAAACAAAGCTACGGAGCCTACGGCATTTCCACTTATGGTCCTATAGCTTAGGGAAATTAAAATCAAAAACACACAGCCACCCAAAAGTTTCAGACGGCTCTGTTTACAAGAACCTCGTCTACGGTACAAGTTAAATATCCCAGAAAGTGAAAAATGGATAAAGAAGTTGTGGTACATAGTTACAATGGAATATCACTCAGCAATGAAATCTATGTCATCAGGCCCGTTGCGGCATAATGAGTGGATTCAGGTACGATGATTCTAAGTGAAATAAGTCACACAGAAAATGAAACATCATAAGATATCACTAATACACGCAATGTAAACTTGGCTACACATGAACTGAATTACAAAACAGAACAGGGTCTCAAATTTAGAAAACCAACTTATGCTTGCTTAAGGGGAAAGGTGAGTTGGGGTGCTGCATAAAACCAGAGATAGAAATTAGCACAGATACCTTTCCATAAGCCAAATATGTAATAGTCAAGACCTACCCCTTGCTCAACGAAATGGACTAAACACCCCATATTCAACGCCTAGGAATACACCTGACTAGTAAGAATCTTCAAACCCATGGATTTATATGTCTCCGTAAGAGAATGAAGCGTGTGTACAGCGGCATGAATGCAGCAGAGGAAATCCGATAAATCCCATTATCAAAATGAATTACACAAACAAAACCCAAGGACAGTGAAATAGAGAGCAATTCTTAAATAATTCACTCAGGGCTTGTGATGCAACCTGGATTTACCACATGTACACCCAGAGCTGAGTGAGACATAAGGTTGGGCACTTCGGGCTGATAGCATTGGTGAGGTTCGATGAGCAAATGCAGACCCTTTGAAGTCATACAGCATGGTACCCATTCCATGGGTCCCAACTCTCCAAGTTTAAGGGATTCTTCCTTCAGCTAAAACATGCATGGGAAACCCACAGTATGGTGCACCGTGTGACCGACAAACGTTTTCAAATGCATCTCAGTTTTCGTCCCCTTTTACTTGGGTTCACCATTCCAGACCCTTTACTAACACTCTCACCACTTGGAGAGTAGGTGCCTTTAACCTCCTGTTGGGCACAGTTTGCAATTTCTGCGCAAGATGAACAGGAATAGGGAGAACCAATGAGAGACTAGCTGTAGGTGTCTGCACGGGCAAATTTAATGCTCATTTCGCACCAGGAAGAGGAATTAACCAAAGGCTCAACATGCCGTGCCTGAAACAGATTAGGGCCTGACAATCGTGCGGGTTTGCAGCCAGCTCACAAGATAGCGAGTTGAAGAAAGGAGCTCAGGGACACTGTAACTCACAAACCTGCAGAGTAATAAATGACAGCTATCGTCCAAAAATATATTGAAAGAGGTCTGCAAAGACGACTTGTAAGCGGGACAGATTTGCAGGAAAACGATTTCAGGGGGTAGACGGGAATTGCATTTAAAGCATAGGAAAAGAGGCAGAACGTCAACAATGATGCTCGTGGCCAAAAAGGGCGTTTGCATTTTTTCCTGAATATATTCAGGAAAAAACGCATACGCCCTTTTTGGCCAACCAAGCAAGCATGTTAAAGAAATCTGCACTACAATGAAGTCTCATTGCTCCCCGGGCAAAAGGGCCATATGAAAAAAGTGTAAAGTCCAGAAAGGCAGCACAGGCAATGGAGAACAGGGAGCCTTGTTATGCTGATGGGCGGGATGTAAATTGCCAACAGCCACTCTGGAGAAGTGTATGGTGTTTTCCGGAACACCTAAAAAACAAAGCAACGGAGCCTACGGCATTTCCACTTATGGTCCTACAGTTTAGGGACATTAAAATGAAAAACACACAGCCACCCCAAAGTGTCGGACAGCTCTATTTACAAGAACCTCGTCTACAGTACAAGGTAAATATCCCAGAATGTGAAAAATGGATAAAGAAGTTGTGGTATATACGTACAAAGGAATATCACTCAGCAATGAAATCTATATCATCAGGCCCGTCGCGGCATAATGAGTGGATTCAGGTACGATGATTCTAAGTGAAATAAGTCACACAGGAAATGAAACATCATAAGATATCACTAATACACGGAATGAAAACTTGGCTACACATGAACTGAATTACAAAACAGAACAGGGTCTCAAATTTAGAAAACCAACTTATGCTTGCTTAAGGGGAAAGGTGAGTTGGCGTGCTGCATAAAACCAGAGATAGAAATTAGCACAGATAACTTTCCATAAGCCAAATATGTCATAGTCAAGACCCACCACTTGCTCAACGAAATGGACTAAACACCACATATTCAACACCTAGGAATACACCTGACTAGTAAGAATCTTCAAACCCATGGATTCATATGCCTCCGTAAGAGAATGAAGCGTGTGTACAGCGGCATGAATGCAGCAGAGAAAATCCGATAAATCCCATTATCAAAATGAATTACAAAAACAAAACCCAAGGACAGTGAAATAGAGAGCAATTCTTAAATAATTCATTCAGGGCTTGTGATGCAACCTGGATTTACCACATATACACCCAGAGCTGTGTGAGACATAAGGTTGGACACTTTGGGCTGATAGCATTGGTGAGGTTCGATAAGCAAATGCAGACCCTTTGAAGTCATACTGCATGGTAGCCATTCCATGGGTCCCAACTGCCAGGTTTAAGGGATTCTTCCTTCAGCTAAAATATGCATGGGAAACCCACATTATGGTGCACCATGTGACGGGGAAACGTTTTCAAATGCATCTCAGTTTTCGTCTCGTTTTACTTGGGTACACCATTCCAGACCCTTTAATAACACTCTCCCCCTTGGAGAGTCTGTACTTTTAACCTCCTGTTTGGCACAGTTTGCAATTTCTGCGCAAGATGAACAGGAATAGGGAGAACCAATGAGAGACTAGCTGTAGGTGTCTGCACGGGCAAATTTAATGCTCATTTCGCACCAGGAAGAGGAATTAACCAAAGGCTCAACATGCCGTGCCTGAACCAGATTAGGGCCTGACAATCGTGCGGGTTTGCAGCCAGCTCACAAGATAGCGAGTTGAAGAAAGGAGCTCAGGGGCACTGTAACTCACAAACCTGCAGAGTAATAAATGACAGCTATCGTCCAAAAATATAATGAAGGAGGTCTGCAAAGACGACTTGTAAGCGGGACAGATTTGCAGGAAAACGATTTCAGGGGGTAGACGGGAATTGCATTTAAAGCATAGGAAAAGAGGCAGAACGTCAACAATGATGCTCTTGGCCAAAAACGGCGTATGCGTTTTTTTCCTGAATATATTCAGGAATAAACGCATACGCCCTTTTTGGCCAACCAAGCAAGCATGTTAAAGAAATCTGCACTACAATGAAGTCTCACTGCCCCCCGGTCAAAAGGGCCATCTGAAAAAAGTGTAAAATCCAGAAAGGCAGCACAGGCCATGGAGAACAGCGAGCCTTGTTATGCTGATGGGCGGGATGTAAATTGCCAACAGCCACTCTGGAGAAGTGTATGGTGTTTCCCGGAACATCTAAAAAACAAAGCAACGGAGCCTACGGCACTTCCCCTTATGGTCCTATAGCTTAGGAAAATTAAAATCAAAAACACACAGCCACCCAAAAGTCTCGGCGGCTCTGTTTACAAGAACGTCATCTACGGTACAAGTTAAATATCCCAGAATGTGAAAAATGGATAAAGAAGTTGTGGTACGTACGTACAATGGAATATCACACAGCAATGAAATCTATGTCATCAGGCCCGTCGCGGCATAATGAGTGGATTCAGGTACGATGATTCTAAGTGAAATAAGTCACACAGAAAATGAAACATCATAAGATATCACTAATACACGGAATGTAAACTTGGCTACACATGAACTGAATTACAAAACAGAACAGGGTCTCAAATTTAGAAAACCAACTTATGCTTGCTTAAGGGGAAAGGTGAGTTGGGGTGCTGCATAAAACCAGAGATAGAAATTAGCACAGATACCTTTCCATAAGCCAAATATGTAATAGTCAAGACCTACCCCTTGCTCAACGAAATGGACTAAACACCCCATATTCAACGCCTAGGAATACACCTGACTAGTAAGAATCTTAAAACCCATGGATTTATATGTCTCCATAAGAGAATGAAGCGTGTGTACAGCGGCATGAATGCAGCAGAGAAAATCCGATAAATCCATTTATCAAAATGAATTACACAAACAAAACCCAAGGACAGTGAAATAGAGAGCAATTCTTAAATAATTCATTCAGGGCTTGTGATGCAACCTGGATTTACCACATCTACACCCAGAGCTGAGTGAGACATAAGGTTGGGCACTTCGGGCTGATAGCATTGGTGAGGTTCGATGAGCAAATGCAGACCCTTTGAAGTCATACAGCATGGTACCCATTCCATGGGTCCCAACTCTCCAAGTTTAAGGGATATTTCCTTCAGCTAAAACATGCATGGGAAACCCACAGTATGGTGCACCATGTGACCGGCAAACGTTTTCAAATGCATCTCAGTTTTCGTCCCCTTTTACTCGGGTTCACCATTCCAGACCCTTTACGAACACTCTCCCCACTTTGAGAGTCAGTGCCTTTAACCTCCTGTTGGGCACAGTTTGCAATTTCTGCGCAAGATGAAAAGGAATAGGGAGAACCAATGAGAGACTAGCTCTAGGTGTCTGCACGGGCAAATTTTACGCTCATTTCCCACCAGGAAGAGGAATTAACCAAAGGCTCAGCATGCCGTGCCGGAACCAGATTAGGGCCTGAGGCAATCCTGTGGGTTTCGGCCAGCTCACAAGATACCGAGTTGAAGAAATGAGCTCAGGGGCACTGTAACTCACAAACCTGCAGAGTTATAAATGACAGCTATCGTCCAAAAATATATTAAAGGAAGGCTGCGAAGACGACTTGTAATCGGGACAGATTTGCAGGAAAACGATTTCAGGGGGTAGACGGGAATTGCATTTAAAGCATAGGAAAAGAGGCAGAACGTCGACAATGATGCTCTTGGCCAAAAAGGGCGTATGCGTTTTTTCCTGAATATATTCAGGAAAAAACGCATACGCCCTTTTTGGCCAACCAAGCAAGCATGTTAAAGAAATCTGCACTACAATGAAGTCTCACTGCCCCCCGGTCAAAAGGGCCATCTGAAAAAAGTGTAAAATCCAGAAAGGCAGCACAGGCCATGGAGAACAGGGAGCCTTGTTATGCTGATGGGCGGGATGTAAATTGCCAACAGCCACTCTGGAGAAGTGTATGGTGTTTCCCGGAACACCAAAAAACAAAGCTACGGAGCCTACGGCATTTCCACTTATGGTCCTATAGCTTAGGGAAATTAAAATCAAAAACACACAGCCACCCAAAAGTTTCAGACGGCTCTGTTTACAAGAACCTCGTCTACGGTACAAGTTAAATATCCCAGAAAGTGAAAAATGGATAAAGAAGTTGTGGTACATAGTTACAATGGAATATCACTCAGCAATGAAATCTATGTCATCAGGCCCGTCGCGGCATAATGACTGGATTCAGGTACGATGATTCTAAGTGAAATAAGTCACACAGAAAATGAAACATCATAAGATATCACTAATACACGCAATGTAAACTTGGCTACACATGAACTGAATTACAAAACAGAACAGGGTCTCAAATTTAGAAAACCAACTTATGCTTGCTTAATGGGAAAGGTGAGTTGGGGTGCTGCATAAAACCAGAGATAGAAATTAGCACAGATACCTTTCCATAAGCCAAATATGTAATAGTCAAGACCTACCCCTTGCTCAATGAAATGGACTAAACACCCCATATTCAACGCCTAGGAATACACCTGACTAGTAAGAATCTTCAAACCCATGGATTTATATGTCTCCGTAAGAGAATGAAGCGTGTGTACAGCGGCATGAATGCAGCAGAGGAAATCCGATAAATCCCATTATCAAAATGAATTACACAAACAAAACCCAAGGACAGTGAAATAGAGAGCAATTCTTAAATAATTCATTCAGGGCTTGTGATGCAACCTGGATTTACCACATCTACACCCAGAGCTGAGTGAGACATAAGGTTGGGCACTTCGGGCTGATAGCATTGGTGAGGTTCGATGAGCAAATGCAGACCCTTTGAAGTCATACAGCATGGTACCCATTCCATGGGTCCCAACTCTCCAAGTTTAAGGGATTCTTCCTTCAGCTAAAACATGCATGGGAAACCCACAGTATGGTGCACCGTGTGACCGACAAACGTTTTCAAATGCATCTCAGTTTTCGTCCCCTTTTACTTGGGTTCACCATTCCAGACCCTTTACTAACACTCTCACCACTTGGAGAGTAGGTGCCTTTAACCTCCTGTTGGGCACAGTTTGCAATTTCTGCGCAAGATGAACAGGAATAGGGAGAACCAATGAGAGACTAGCTGTAGGTGTCTGCACGGGCAAATTTAATGCTCATTTCGCACCAGGAAGAGGAATTAACCAAAGGCTCAACATGCCGTGCCTGAAACAGATTAGGGCCTGACAATCGTGCGGGTTTGCAGCCAGCTCACAAGATAGCGAGTTGAAGAAAGGAGCTCAGGGGCACTGTAACTCACAAACCTGCAGAGTAATAAATGACAGCTATCGTCCAAAAATATATTGAAGGAGGTCTGCAAAGACGACTTGTAAGCGGGACAGATTTGCAGGAAAACGATTTCAGGGGGTAGACGGGAATTGCATTTAAAGCATAGGAAAAGAGGCAGAACGTCAACAATGATGCTCGTGGCCAAAAAGGGCGTTTGCATTTTTTCCTGAATATATTCAGGAAAAAACGCATACGCCCTTTTTGGCCAACCAAGCAAGCATGTTAAAGAAATCTGCACTACAATGAAGTCTCATTGCTCCCCGGGCAAAAGGGCCATATGAAAAAAGTGTAAAGTCCAGAAAGGCAGCACAGGCAATGGAAAACAGGGAGCCTTGTTATGCTGATGGGCGGGATGTAAATTGCCAACAGCCACTCTGGAGAAGTGTATGGTGTTTTCCGGAACACCTAAAAAACAAAGCAACGGAGCCTACGGCATTTCCACTTATGGTCCTACAGTTTAGGGACATTAAAATGAAAAACACACAGCCACCCCATAGTGTCGGACGGCTCTATTTACAAGAACCTCGTCTACAGTACAAGGTAAATATCCCAGAATGTGAAAAATGGATAAAGAAGTTGTGGTATATACGTACAAAGGAATATCACTCAGCAATGAAATCTATATCATCAGGCCCGTCGCGGCATAATGAGTGGATTCAGGTACGATGATTCTAAGTGAAATAAGTCACACAGGAAATGAAACATCATAAGATATCACTAATACACGGAATGAAAACTTGGCTACACATGAACTGAATTACAAAACAGAACAGGGTCTCAAATTTAGAAAACCAACTTATGCTTGCTTAAGGGGAAAGGTGAGTTGGCGTGCTGCATAAAACCAGAGATAGAAATTAGCACAGATAACTTTCCATAAGCCAAATATGTCATAGTCAAGACCCACCACTTGCTCAACGAAATGGACTAAACACCACATATTCAACACCTAGGAATACACCTGACTAGTAAGAATCTTCAAACCCATGGATTCATATGCCTCCGTAAGAGAATGAAGCGTGTGTACAGCGGCATGAATGCAGCAGAGAAAATCCGATAAATCCCATTGTCAAAATGAATTACAAAAACAAAACCCAAGGACAGTGAAATAGAGAGCAATTCTTAAATAATTCATTCAGGGCTTGTGATGCAACCTGGATTTACCACATATACACCCAGAGCTGTGTGAGACATAAGGTTGGACACTTTGGGCTGATAGCATTGGTGAGGTTCGATAAGCAAATGCAGACCCTTTGAAGTCATACTGCATGGTAGCCATTCCATGGGTCCCAACTGCCAGGTTTAAGGGATTCTTCCTTCAGCTAAAATATGCATGGGAAACCCACATTATGGTGCACCATGTGACGGGGAAACGTTTTCAAATGCATCTCAGTTTTCGTCTCGTTTTACTTGGGTACACCATTCCAGACCCTTTAATAACACTCTCCCCCTTGGAGAGTCTGTACTTTTAACCTCCTGTTTGGCACAGTTTGCAATTTCTGCGCAAGATGAACAGGAATAGGGAGAACCAATGAGAGACTAGCTGTAGGTGTCTGCACGGGCAAATTTAATGCTCATTTCGCACCAGGAAGAGGAATTAACCAAAGGCTCAACATGCCGTGCCTGAACCAGATTAGGGCCTGACAATCGTGCGGGTTTGCAGCCAGCTCACAAGATAGCGAGTTGAAGAAAGGAGCTCAGGGGCACTGTAACTCACAAACCTGCAGAGTAATAAATGACAGCTATCGTCCAAAAATATAATGAAGGAGGTCTGCAAAGACGACTTGTAAGCGGGACAGATTTGCAGGAAAACGATTTCAGGGGGTAGACGGGAATTGCATTTAAAGCATAGGAAAAGAGGCAGAACGTCAACAATGATGCTCTTGGCCAAAAACGGCGTATGCGTTTTTTTCCTGAATATATTCAGGAATAAACGCATACGCCCTTTTTGGCCAACCAAGCAAGCATGTTAAAGAAATCTGCACTACAATGAAGTCTCACTGCCCCCCGGTCAAAAGGGCCATCTGAAAAAAGTGTAAAATCCAGAAAGGCAGCACAGGCCATGGAGAACAGCGAGCCTTGTTATGCTGATGGGCGGGATGTAAATTGCCAACAGCCACTCTGGAGAAGTGTATGGTGTTTCCCGGAACATCTAAAAAACAAAGCAACGGAGCCTACGGCACTTCCCCTTATGGTCCTATAGCTTAGGAAAATTAAAATCAAAAACACACAGCCACCCAAAAGTCTCGGCGGCTCTGTTTACAAGAACGTCATCTACGGTACAAGTTAAATATCCCAGAATGTGAAAAATGGATAAAGAAGTTGTGGTACGTACGTACAATGGAATATCACACAGCAATGAAATCTATGTCATCAGGCCCGTCGCGGCATAATGAGTGGATTCAGGTACGATGATTCTAAGTGAAATAAGTCACACAGAAAATGAAACATCATAAGATATCACTAATACACGGAATGTAAACTTGGCTACACATGAACTGAATTACAAAACAGAACAGGGTCTCAAATTTAGAAAACCAACTTATGCTTGCTTAAGGGGAAAGGTGAGTTGGGGTGCTGCATAAAACCAGAGATAGAAATTAGCACAGATACCTTTCCATAAGCCAAATATGTAATAGTCAAGACCTACCCCTTGCTCAACGAAATGGACTAAACACCCCATATTCAACGCCTAGGAATACACCTGACTAGTAAGAATCTTAAAACCCATGGATTTATATGTCTCCATAAGAGAATGAAGCGTGTGTACAGCGGCATGAATGCAGCAGAGAAAATCCGATAAATCCATTTATCAAAATGAATTACACAAACAAAACCCAAGGACAGTGAAATAGAGAGCAATTCTTAAATAATTCATTCAGGGCTTGTGATGCAACCTGGATTTACCACATCTACACCCAGAGCTGAGTGAGACATAAGGTTGGGCACTTCGGGCTGATAGCATTGGTGAGGTTCGATGAGCAAATGCAGACCCTTTGAAGTCATACAGCATGGTACCCATTCCATGGGTCCCAACTCTCCAAGTTTAAGGGATATTTCCTTCAGCTAAAACATGCATGGGAAACCCACAGTATGGTGCACCATGTGACCGGCAAACGTTTTCAAATGCATCTCAGTTTTCGTCCCCTTTTACTCGGGTTCACCATTCCAGACCCTTTACGAACACTCTCCCCACTTTGAGAGTCAGTGCCTTTAACCTCCTGTTGGGCACAGTTTGCAATTTCTGCGCAAGATGAAAAGGAATAGGGAGAACCAATGAGAGACTAGCTCTAGGTGTCTGCACGGGCAAATTTTACGCTCATTTCCCACCAGGAAGAGGAATTAACCAAAGGCTCAGCATGCCGTGCCGGAACCAGATTAGGGCCTGAGGCAATCCTGTGGGTTTCGGCCAGCTCACAAGATACCGAGTTGAAGAAATGAGCTCAGGGGCACTGTAACTCACAAACCTGCAGAGTTATAAATGACAGCTATCGTCCAAAAATATATTAAAGGAAGGCTGCGAAGACGACTTGTAATCGGGACAGATTTGCAGGAAAACGATTTCAGGGGGTAGACGGGAATTGCATTTAAAGCATAGGAAAAGAGGCAGAACGTCGACAATGATGCTCTTGGCCAAAAAGGGCGTATGCGTTTTTTCCTGAATATATTCAGGAAAAAACGCATACGCCCTTTTTGGCCAACCAAGCAAGCATGTTAAAGAAATCTGCACTACAATGAAGTCTCACTGCCCCCCGGTCAAAAGGGCCATCTGAAAAAAGTGTAAAATCCAGAAAGGCAGCACAGGCCATGGAGAACAGGGAGCCTTGTTATGCTGATGGGCGGGATGTAAATTGCCAACAGCCACTCTGGAGAAGTGTATGGTGTTTCCCGGAACACCAAAAAACAAAGCTACGGAGCCTACGGCATTTCCACTTATGGTCCTATAGCTTAGGGAAATTAAAATCAAAAACACACAGCCACCCAAAAGTTTCAGACGGCTCTGTTTACAAGAACCTCGTCTACGGTACAAGTTAAATATCCCAGAAAGTGAAAAATGGATAAAGAAGTTGTGGTACATAGTTACAATGGAATATCACTCAGCAATGAAATCTATGTCATCAGGCCCGTCGCGGCATAATGACTGGATTCAGGTACGATGATTCTAAGTGAAATAAGTCACACAGAAAATGAAACATCATAAGATATCACTAATACACGCAATGTAAACTTGGCTACACATGAACTGAATTACAAAACAGAACAGGGTCTCAAATTTAGAAAACCAACTTATGCTTGCTTAATGGGAAAGGTGAGTTGGGGTGCTGCATAAAACCAGAGATAGAAATTAGCACAGATACCTTTCCATAAGCCAAATATGTAATAGTCAAGACCTACCCCTTGCTCAATGAAATGGACTAAACACCCCATATTCAACGCCTAGGAATACACCTGACTAGTAAGAATCTTCAAACCCATGGATTTATATGTCTCCGTAAGAGAATGAAGCGTGTGTACAGCGGCATGAATGCAGCAGAGGAAATCCGATAAATCCCATTATCAAAATGAATTACACAAACAAAACCCAAGGACAGTGAAATAGAGAGCAATTCTTAAATAATTCATTCAGGGCTTGTGATGCAACCTGGATTTACCACATCTACACCCAGAGCTGAGTGAGACATAAGGTTGGGCACTTCGGGCTGATAGCATTGGTGAGGTTCGATGAGCAAATGCAGACCCTTTGAAGTCATACAGCATGGTACCCATTCCATGGGTCCCAACTCTCCAAGTTTAAGGGATTCTTCCTTCAGCTAAAACATGCATGGGAAACCCACAGTATGGTGCACCGTGTGACCGACAAACGTTTTCAAATGCATCTCAGTTTTCGTCCCCTTTTACTTGGGTTCACCATTCCAGACCCTTTACTAACACTCTCACCACTTGGAGAGTAGGTGCCTTTAACCTCCTGTTGGGCACAGTTTGCAATTTCTGCGCAAGATGAACAGGAATAGGGAGAACCAATGAGAGACTAGCTGTAGGTGTCTGCACGGGCAAATTTAATGCTCATTTCGCACCAGGAAGAGGAATTAACCAAAGGCTCAACATGCCGTGCCTGAAACAGATTAGGGCCTGACAATCGTGCGGGTTTGCAGCCAGCTCACAAGATAGCGAGTTGAAGAAAGGAGCTCAGGGGCACTGTAACTCACAAACCTGCAGAGTAATAAATGACAGCTATCGTCCAAAAATATATTGAAGGAGGTCTGCAAAGACGACTTGTAAGCGGGACAGATTTGCAGGAAAACGATTTCAGGGGGTAGACGGGAATTGCATTTAAAGCATAGGAAAAGAGGCAGAACGTCAACAATGATGCTCGTGGCCAAAAAGGGCGTTTGCATTTTTTCCTGAATATATTCAGGAAAAAACGCATACGCCCTTTTTGGCCAACCAAGCAAGCATGTTAAAGAAATCTGCACTACAATGAAGTCTCATTGCTCCCCGGGCAAAAGGGCCATATGAAAAAAGTGTAAAGTCCAGAAAGGCAGCACAGGCAATGGAAAACAGGGAGCCTTGTTATGCTGATGGGCGGGATGTAAATTGCCAACAGCCACTCTGGAGAAGTGTATGGTGTTTTCCGGAACACCTAAAAAACAAAGCAACGGAGCCTACGGCATTTCCACTTATGGTCCTACAGTTTAGGGACATTAAAATGAAAAACACACAGCCACCCCATAGTGTCGGACGGCTCTATTTACAAGAACCTCGTCTACAGTACAAGGTAAATATCCCAGAATGTGAAAAATGGATAAAGAAGTTGTGGTATATACGTACAAAGGAATATCACTCAGCAATGAAATCTATATCATCAGGCCCGTCGCGGCATAATGAGTGGATTCAGGTACGATGATTCTAAGTGAAATAAGTCACACAGGAAATGAAACATCATAAGATATCACTAATACACGGAATGAAAACTTGGCTACACATGAACTGAATTACAAAACAGAACAGGGTCTCAAATTTAGAAAACCAACTTATGCTTGCTTAAGGGGAAAGGTGAGTTGGCGTGCTGCATAAAACCAGAGATAGAAATTAGCACAGATAACTTTCCATAAGCCAAATATGTCATAGTCAAGACCCACCACTTGCTCAACGAAATGGACTAAACACCACATATTCAACACCTAGGAATACACCTGACTAGTAAGAATCTTCAAACCCATGGATTCATATGCCTCCGTAAGAGAATGAAGCGTGTGTACAGCGGCATGAATGCAGCAGAGAAAATCCGATAAATCCCATTGTCAAAATGAATTACAAAAACAAAACCCAAGGACAGTGAAATAGAGAGCAATTCTTAAATAATTCATTCAGGGCTTGTGATGCAACCTGGATTTACCACATATACACCCAGAGCTGAGTGAGACATAAGGTTGGACACTTTGGGCTGATAGCATTGGTGAGGTTCGATAAGCAAATGCAGACCCTTTGAAGTCATACTGCATGGTAGCCA
This sequence comes from Delphinapterus leucas, assembly GCF_059928025.1. NCBI lineage: Eukaryota > Metazoa > Chordata > Mammalia > Artiodactyla > Monodontidae > Delphinapterus > Delphinapterus leucas. The sequence continues at coordinate 13,059,832 of NW_028322236.1, read as the reverse complement.
TTCCATGGGTCCCAACTGCCAGGTTTAAGGGATTCTTCCTTCAGCTAAAATATGCATGGGAAACCCACATTATGGTGCACCATGTGACGGGGAAACGTTTTCAAATGCATCTCAGTTTTCGTCTCGTTTTACTTGCGTACACCATTCCAGACCCTTTAATAACACTCTCCCCCTTGGAGAGTCTGTACTTTTAACCTCCTGTTTGGCACAGTTTGCAATTTCTGCGCAAGATGAACAGGAATAGGGAGAACCAATGAGAGACTAGCTGTAGGTGTCTGCACGGGCAAATTTAATGCTCATTTCGCACCAGGAAGAGGAATTAACCAAAGGCTCAAAATGCCGTGCAGGAACCAGATTAGGGCCTGAGGCAATCCTGTGGGTTTGCGGCCAGCTCACAAGATAGCGAGTTGAAGAAATGAGCTCAGGGGCACTGTAACTCACAAACCTGCAGAGTTATAAATGACAGCTATCGTCCAAAAATATATTGAAGGAAGGCTGCGAAGACGACTTGTAAGTGGGGCAGAATTGCAGGAAAACGATTTCAGGGGGTAGACGGGAATTGCATTTAAAGCATAGGAAAAGAGGCAGAACGTCAACAATGATGCTCTTGGCCAAAAAGGGCGTATGCGTTTTTTCCTGAATATATTCAGGAAAAAACGCATACGCCCTTTTTGGCCAACCAAGCAAGCATGTTAAAGAAATCTGCACTACAATGAAGTCTCACTGCCCCCCGGTCAAAAGGGCCATCTGAAAAAAGTGTAAAATCCAGAAAGGCAGCACAGCCCATGGAGAACAGGGAGCCTTGTTATGCTGATGGGTGGGATGTGAATTGCCAACAGCCACTCTGGAGAAGTGTATGGTGTCTCCCGGAACATCTAAAAAACAAAGCAACTGAGCCTACGGCACTTCCCCTTATGGTCCTATAGCTTAGGAAAATTAAAATCAAAAACACACAGCCACCCAAAAGTCTCAGGCGGCTCTGTTCACAAGAACCTCGTCTACGGTACAAGTTAAATATCCCAGAATGTGAAAAATGGATAAAGAAGTTGTGGTACGTACGTACAGTGGAATATCACACAGCAATGAAATCTATGTCATCAGGCCCGTCGCGGCATAATGAGTGGATTCAGGTACGATGATTCTAAGTGAAATAAGTCACTCAGAAAATGAAACATCATAAGATATCACTAATACACGGAATGTAAACTTGGCTACATATGAACTGAATTACAAAACAGAACAGGGTCTCAAATTTAGAAAACCAACTTATGCTTGCTTAAGGGGAAAGGTGAGTTGGGGTGCTGCATAAAACCAGAGATAGAAATTAGCACAGATACCTTTCCATAAGCCAAATATGTAATAGTCAAGACCTACCCCTTGCTCAACGAAATGGACTAAACACCCCATATTCAACGCCTAGGAATACACCTGACTAGTAAGAATCTTCAAACCCATGGATTTATATGTCTCCATAAGAGAATGAAGTGTGTGTACAGCGGCATGAATGCAGCAGAGAAAATCCGATAAATCCCATTATCAAAATGAATTACACAAACAAAACCCAAGGACAGTGAAATAGAGAGCAATTCTTAAATAATTCATTCAGGGCTTGTGATGCAACCTGGATTTACCACATCTACACCCAGAGCTGAGTGAGACATAAGGTTGGGCACTTCAGGCTGATAGCATTGGTGAGGTTCGATGAGCAAATGCAGACCCTTTGAAGTCATACAGCATGGTACCCATTCCATGGGTCCCAACTCTCCAAGTTTAAGGGATTCTTCCTTCAGCTAAAACATGCATGGGAAACCCACATTATGGTGCACCGTGTGACTGGCAAACGTTTTCAAATGCATCTCAGTTTTCGTCCCCTTTTACTCGGGTTCACCATTCCAGACCCTTTACGAACACTCTCCCCACTTGGAGAGTCAGTGCCTTTAACCTCCTGTTGGGCACAGTTTGCAATTTCTGCGCAAGATGAAAAGGAATAGGGAGAACCAATGAGAGACTAGCTGTAGGTGTCTGCACGGGCAAATTTAACGCTCATTTCCCACCAGGAAGAGGAATTAACCAAAGGCTCAGCATGCCGTGCCGGAACCAGATTAGGGCCTGAGGCAATCCTGTGGGTTTGCGGCCAGCTCACAAGATAGCGAATTGAAGAAATAAGCTCAGGGGCACTGTAACTCACAACCCTGCAGAGTTATAAATGACAGCTATCGTCCAAAAATATATTGAAGGAAGTCTGCGAAGACGACTTGAAAGTGGGGCAGAATTGCAGGAAAATGATTTCAGGGGGTAGACGGGAATTGCATTTAAAGCATAGGAAAAGAGGCAGAACGTCGACAATGATGCTCTTGGCCAAAAAGGGCGTATGCGTTTTTTCCTGAATATATTCAGGAAAAAACGCATACGCCCTTTTTGGCCAACCAAGCAAGCATGTTAAAGAAATCTGCACTACAATGAAGTCTCACTGTCCCCCGGTCAAAAGGGCCATCTGAAAAAAGTGTAAAATCCAGAAAGGCAGCACAGGCCATGGAGAACAGCGAGCCTTGTTATGCTGATGGGCAGGATGTAAATTGCGAACTGCCACTCTGGAGAAGTGTATGGTGTTTCTCGGAACACCGAAAAAACAAAGCAACGGAGCCTACAGCACTTCCCCTTATGGTCCTATAGCTTAGGAAAATTATAAATCAAAAACACACAGCCACCCAAAAGTCTCGGGCGGCTCTGTTTACAAGAACCTCGTCTACGGTACAAGTTAAATATCCCAGAATGTGAAAAATGGATAAAGAAGTTGTGGTACGTATGTACAGTGGAATATCACACAGCAATGAAATCTATGTCATCAGGCCCGTCGCGGCATAATGAGTGGATTCAGGTACGATGATTCTAAGTGAAATAAGTCACACAGGAAATGAAACATCATAAGATATCACTAATACACGGAATGTAAACTTGGCTACACATGAACTGAATTACAAAACAGAACAGGGTCTCAAATTTAGAAAACCAACTTATGCTTGCTTAAGGGGAAAGGTGAGTTGGGGTGCTGCATAAAACCAGAGATAGAAATTAGCACAGATACCTTTCCATAAGCCAAATATGTAATAGTCAAGACCTACCCCTTGCTCAACGAAATGGACTAAACACCCCATATTCAACGCCTAGGAATACACCTGACTAGTAAGAATCTTCAAACCCATGGATTTATATGTCTCCGTAAGAGAATGAAGTGTGTGTACAGCGGCATGAATGCAGCAGAGAAAATCCGATAAATCCCATTATCAAAATGAATTACACAAACAAAACCCAAGGACAGTGAAATAGAGAGCAATTCTTAAATAATTCATTCAGGGCTTGTGATGCAACCTGGATTTACCACATCTACACCCAGAGCTGAGTGAGACATAAGGTTGGGCACTTCGGGCTGATAGCATTGGTGAGGTTCGATGAGCAAATGCAGACCCTTTGAAGTCATACAGCATGGTACCCATTCCATGGGTCCCAACTCTCCAAGTTTAAGGGATTCTTCCTTCAGCTAAAACATGCATGGGAAACCCACAGTATGGTGCACCGTGTGACTGGCAAACGTTTTCAAATGCATCTCAGTTTTCGTCCCCTTTTACTCGGGTTCACCATTCCAGACCCTTTACGAACACTCTCCCCACTTGGAGAGTCAGTGCCTTTAACCTCCTGTTGGGCACAGTTTGCAATTTCTGCGCAAGATGAAAAGGAATAGGGAGAACCAATGAGAGACTAGCTCTAGGTGTCTGCACGGGCAAATTTAACGCTCATTTCCCACCAGGAAGAGGAATTAACCAAAGGCTCAGCATGCCGTGCCGGAACCAGATTAGGACCTGAGGCAATCCTGTGGGTTTGCGGCCAGCTCACAAGATAGCGAATTGAAGAAATAAGCTCAGGGGCACTGTAACTCACAAACCTGCAGAGTTATAAATGACAGCTATCGTCCAAAAATATATTGAAGGAAGACTGCGAAGACGACTTGAAAGTGGGGCAGAATTGCAGGAAAATGATTTCAGGGGGTAGACGGGAATTGCATTTAAAGCATAGGAAAAGAGGCAGAACGTCGACAATGATGCTCTTGGCCAAAAAGGGCGTATGCGTTTTTTCCTGAATATATTCAGGAAAAAACGCATACGCCCTTTTTGGCCAACCAAGCAAGCATGTTAAAGAAATCTGCACTACAATGAAGTCTCACTGTCCCCCGGTCAAAAGGGCCATCTGAAAAAAGTGTAAAATCCAGAAAGGCAGCACAGGCCATGGAGAACAGCGAGCCTTGTTATGCTGATGGGCAGGATGTAAATTGTAAACTGCCACTCTGGAGAAGTGTATGGTGTTTCCCGGAACACCGAAAAAACAAAGCAACGGAGCCTACAGCACTTCCCCTTATGGTCCTATAGCTTAGGAAAATTATAAATCAAAAACACACAGCCACCCAAAAGTCTCGGGCGGCTCTGTTTACAAGAACCTCATCTACGGTACAAGTTAAATATCCCAGAATGTGAAAAATGGATAAAGAAGTTGTGGTACGTATGTACAGTCTAATATCACACAGCAATGAAATCTATGTCATCAGGCCCGTCGCGGCATAATGAGTGGATTCAGGTACGATGATTCTAAGTGAAATAAGTCACACAGGAAATGAAACATCATAAGATATCACTAATACACGGAATGAAAACTTGGTTACACATGAACCGAATTACAAAACAGAACAGGGTCTCAAATTTAGAAAACCAACTTATGCTTGCTTAAGGGGAAAGGTGAGTTGGGGTACTGCATAAAACCAGAGATAGAAATTAGCCCAGATACCTTTCCATAAGCCAAATATGTAATAGTCAAGACCTACCCCTTGCTCAACGAAATGGACTAAACACCCCATATTCAACGCCTAGGAATACACCTGACTAGTAAGAATCTTCAAACCCATGGATTTATATGTCTCTGTAAGAGAATGAAGCGTGTGTACAGCGGCATGAATGCAGCAGAGAAAATCCGATAAATCCCATTATCAAAATGAATTACACAAACAAAACCCAAGGACAGTGAAATAGAGAGCAATTCTTAAATAATTCATTCAGGGCTTGTGATGCAACCTGGATTTACCACATCTACACCCAGAGCTGAGTGAGACATAAGGTTGGGCACTTCGGGCTGATAGCATTGGTGAGGTTCGATGAGCAAATGCAGACCCTTTGAAGTCATACAGCATGGTACCCATTCCATGGGTCCCAACTCTCCAAGTTTAAGGGATTCTTCCTTCAGCTAAAACATGCATGGGAAACCCACAGTATGGTGCACCGTGTGACTGGCAAACGTTTTCAAATGCATCTCAGTTTTCGTCCCCTTTTACTCGGGTTCACCATTCCAGACCCTTTACGAACACTCTCCCCACTTGGAGAGTCAGTGCCTTTAACCTCCTGTTGGGCACAGTTTGCAATTTCTGCGCAAGATGAAAAGGAATAGGGAGAACCAATGAGAGACTAGCTGTAGGTGTCTGCACGGGCAAATTTAACGCTCATTTCCCACCAGGAAGAGGAATTAACCAAAGGCTCAGCATGCCGTGCCGGAACCAGATTAGGGCCTGAGGCAATCCTGTGGGTTTGCGGCCAGCTCACAAGATAGCGAATTGAAGAAATAAGCTCAGGGGCACTGTAACTCACAACCCTGCAGAGTTATAAATGACAGCTATCGTCCAAAAATATATTGAAGGAAGACTGCGAAGACGACTTGTAAGTGGGGCAGAATTGCAGGAAAATGATTTCAGGGGGTAGACGGGAATTGCATTTAAAGCATAGGAAAAGAGGCAGAACGTCGACAATGATGCTCTTGGCCAAAAAGGGCGTATGCGTTTTTTCCTGAATATATTCAGGAAAAAACGCATACGCCCTTTTTGGCCAACCAAGCAAGCATGTTAAAGAAATCTGCACTACAATGAAGTCTCACTGTCCCCCGGTCAAAAGGGCCATCTGAAAAAAGTGTAAAATCCAGAAAGGCAGCACAGGCCATGGAGAACAGCGAGCCTTGTTATGCTGATGGGTGGGATGTGAAGTGCCAACAGCCACTCTGGAGAAGTGTATGGTGTTTCCCGGAACACCGAAAAAACAAAGCTACGGAGCCTACGGCACTTCCACTTATGGTCCTATAGCTTAGGGAAATTAAAATCAAAAACACACAGCCACCCCAAAGTGTCGGACGGCTCTGTTTACAAGAACCTCCTCTACGGTACAAGTTAAATATCCTAGAATGTGAAAAATGGATAAAGAAGTTGTGGTACGTACGGACAATGGAATATCACTCAGCAATGAAATCTATGTCATCAGGCCCGTCGCGGCATAATGAGTGGATTCAGGTACGATGATTCTAAGTGAAATAAGTCACACAGAAAATGAAACATCATAAGATATCACTACTACACGGAATGTAAACTTGGCTACACATGAACTGAATTACAAAACAGAACAGGGTCTCAAATTTAGAAAACCAACTTATGCTTGCTTAAGGGGAAAGGTGAGTTGGGGTGCTGCATAAAACCAGAGATAGAAATTAGCACAGATACCTTTCCATAAGCCAAATATGTAATAGTCAAGACCTACCCCTTGCTCAACGAAATGGACTAAACACCCCATATTCAACGCCTAGGAATACACCTGACTAGTAAGAATCTTCAAACCCATGGATATTTATGTCTCCGTAAGAGAATGAAGCGTGTGTACAGCGGTATGAATGCAGCAGAGAAAATCCGATAAATCCCATTATCAAAATGAATTACACAAACAAAACCCAAGGACAGTGAAATAGAGAGCAATTCTTAAATAATTCATTCAGGGCTTGTGATGCAACCTGGATTTACCACATCTACACCCAGAGCTGAGTGAGACATAAGGTTGGGCACTTCGGGCTGATAGCATTGGTGAGGTTCGATGAGCAAATGCAGACCCTTTGAAGTCATACAGCATGGTACCCATTCCATGGGTCCCAACTCTCCAAGTTTAAGGGATATTTCCTTCAGCTAAAACATGCATGGGAAACCCACAGTATGGTGCACCATGTGACCGGCAAACGTTTTCAAATGCATCTCAGTTTTCGTCCCCTTTTACTCGGGTTCTCCATTCCAGACCCTTTACGAACACTCTCCCCACTTTGAGAGTCAGTGCCTTTAACCTCCTGTTGGGCACAGTTTGCAATTTCTGCGCAAGATGAAAAGGAATAGGGAGAACCAATGAGAGACTAGCTCTAGGTGTCTGCACGGGCAAATTTTACGCTCATTTCCCACCAGGAAGAGGAATTAACCAAAGGCTCAGCATGCCGTGCCGGAACCAGATTAGGGCCTGAGGCAATCCTGTGGGTTTCGGCCAGCTCACAAGATACCGAGTTGAAGAAATGAGCTCAGGGGCACTGTAACTCACAAACCTGCAGAGTTATAAATGACAGCTATCGTCCAAAAATATATTAAAGGAAGGCTGCGAAGACGACTTGTAATCGGGACAGATTTGCAGGAAAACGATTTCAGGGGGTAGACGGGAATTGCATTTAAAGCATAGGAAAAGAGGCAGAACGTCGACAATGATGCTCTTGGCCAAAAAGGGCGTATGCGTTTTTTCCTGAATATATTCAGGAAAAAACGCATACGCCCTTTTTGGCCAACCAAGCAAGCATGTTAAAGAAATCTGCACTACAATGAAGTCTCACTGCCCCCCGGTCAAAAGGGCCATCTGAAAAAAGTGTAAAATCCAGAAAGGCAGCACAGGCCATGGAGAACAGGGAGCCTTGTTATGCTGATGGGCGGGATGTAAATTGCCAACAGCCACTCTGGAGAAGTGTATGGTGTTTCCCGGAACACCAAAAAACAAAGCTACGGAGCCTACGGCATTTCCACTTATGGTCCTATAGCTTAGGGAAATTAAAATCAAAAACACACAGCCACCCAAAAGTTTCAGACGGCTCTGTTTACAAGAACCTCGTCTACGGTACAAGTTAAATATCCCAGAAAGTGAAAAATGGATAAAGAAGTTGTGGTACATAGTTACAATGGAATATCACTCAGCAATGAAATCTATGTCATCAGGCCCGTCGCGGCATAATGACTGGATTCAGGTACGATGATTCTAAGTGAAATAAGTCACACAGAAAATGAAACATCATAAGATATCACTAATACACGCAATGTAAACTTGGCTACACATGAACTGAATTACAAAACAGAACAGGGTCTCAAATTTAGAAAACCAACTTATGCTTGCTTAATGGGAAAGGTGAGTTGGGGTGCTGCATAAAACCAGAGATAGAAATTAGCACAGATACCTTTCCATAAGCCAAATATGTAATAGTCAAGACCTACCCCTTGCTCAATGAAATGGACTAAACACCCCATATTCAACGCCTAGGAATACACCTGACTAGTAAGAATCTTCAAACCCATGGATTTATATGTCTCCGTAAGAGAATGAAGCGTGTGTACAGCGGCATGAATGCAGCAGAGGAAATCCGATAAATCCCATTATCAAAATGAATTACACAAACAAAACCCAAGGACAGTGAAATAGAGAGCAATTCTTAAATAATTCATTCAGGGCTTGTGATGCAACCTGGATTTACCACATCTACACCCAGAGCTGAGTGAGACATAAGGTTGGGCACTTCGGGCTGATAGCATTGGTGAGGTTCGATGAGCAAATGCAGACCCTTTGAAGTCATACAGCATGGTACCCATTCCATGGGTCCCAACTCTCCAAGTTTAAGGGATTCTTCCTTCAGCTAAAACATGCATGGGAAACCCACAGTATGGTGCACCGTGTGACCGACAAACGTTTTCAAATGCATCTCAGTTTTCGTCCCCTTTTACTTGGGTTCACCATTCCAGACCCTTTACTAACACTCTCACCACTTGGAGAGTAGGTGCCTTTAACCTCCTGTTGGGCACAGTTTGCAATTTCTGCGCAAGATGAACAGGAATAGGGAGAACCAATGAGAGACTAGCTGTAGGTGTCTGCACGGGCAAATTTAATGCTCATTTCGCACCAGGAAGAGGAATTAACCAAAGGCTCAACATGCCGTGCCTGAAACAGATTAGGGCCTGACAATCGTGCGGGTTTGCAGCCAGCTCACAAGATAGCGAGTTGAAGAAAGGAGCTCAGGGGCACTGTAACTCACAAACCTGCAGAGTAATAAATGACAGCTATCGTCCAAAAATATATTGAAGGAGGTCTGCAAAGACGACTTGTAAGCGGGACAGATTTGCAGGAAAACGATTTCAGGGGGTAGACGGGAATTGCATTTAAAGCATAGGAAAAGAGGCAGAACGTCAACAATGATGCTCGTGGCCAAAAAGGGCGTTTGCATTTTTTCCTGAATATATTCAGGAAAAAACGCATACGCCCTTTTTGGCCAACCAAGCAAGCATGTTAAAGAAATCTGCACTACAATGAAGTCTCATTGCTCCCCGGGCAAAAGGGCCATATGAAAAAAGTGTAAAGTCCAGAAAGGCAGCACAGGCAATGGAAAACAGGGAGCCTTGTTATGCTGATGGGCGGGATGTAAATTGCCAACAGCCACTCTGGAGAAGTGTATGGTGTTTTCCGGAACACCTAAAAAACAAAGCAACGGAGCCTACGGCATTTCCACTTATGGTCCTACAGTTTAGGGACATTAAAATGAAAAACACACAGCCACCCCATAGTGTCGGACGGCTCTATTTACAAGAACCTCGTCTACAGTACAAGGTAAATATCCCAGAATGTGAAAAATGGATAAAGAAGTTGTGGTATATACGTACAAAGGAATATCACTCAGCAATGAAATCTATATCATCAGGCCCGTCGCGGCATAATGAGTGGATTCAGGTACGATGATTCTAAGTGAAATAAGTCACACAGGAAATGAAACATCATAAGATATCACTAATACACGGAATGAAAACTTGGCTACACATGAACTGAATTACAAAACAGAACAGGGTCTCAAATTTAGAAAACCAACTTATGCTTGCTTAAGGGGAAAGGTGAGTTGGCGTGCTGCATAAAACCACAGATAGAAATTAGCACAGATAACTTTCCATAAGCCAAATATGTCATAGTCAAGACCCACCACTTGCTCAACGAAATGGACTAAACACCACATATTCAACACCTAGGAATACACCTGACTAGTAAGAATCTTCAAACCCATGGATTCATATGCCTCCGTAAGAGAATGAAGCGTGTGTACAGCGGCATGAATGCAGCAGAGAAAATCCGATAAATCCCATTGTCAAAATGAATTACAAAAACAAAACCCAAGGACAGTGAAATAGAGAGCAATTCTTAAATAATTCATTCAGGGCTTGTGATGCAACCTGGATTTACCACATATACACCCAGAGCTGAGTGAGACATAAGGTTGGACACTTTGGGCTGATAGCATTGGTGAGGTTCGATAAGCAAATGCAGACCCTTTGAAGTCATACTGCATGGTAGCCATTCCATGGGTCCCAACTGCCAGGTTTAAGGGATTCTTCCTTCAGCTAAAATATGCATGGGAAACCCACATTATGGTGCACCATGTGACGGGGAAACGTTTTCAAATGCATCTCAGTTTTCGTCTCGTTTTACTTGCGTACACCATTCCAGACCCTTTAATAACACTCTCCCCCTTGGAGAGTCTGTACTTTTAACCTCCTGTTTGGCACAGTTTGCAATTTCTGCGCAAGATGAACAGGAATAGGGAGAACCAATGAGAGACTAGCTGTAGGTGTCTGCACGGGCAAATTTAATGCTCATTTCGCACCAGGAAGAGGAATTAACCAAAGGCTCAACATGCCGTGCAGGAACCAGATTAGGGCCTGAGGCAATCCTGTGGGTTTGCGGCCAGCTCACAAGATAGCGAGTTGAAGAAATGAGCTCAGGGGCACTGTAACTCACAAACCTGCAGAGTTATAAATGACAGCTATCGTCCAAAAATATATTGAAGGAAGGCTGCGAAGACGACTTGTAAGTGGGGCAGAATTGCAGGAAAACGATTTCAGGGGGTAGACGGGAATTGCATTTAAAGCATAGGAAAAGAGGCAGAACGTCAACAATGATGCTCTTGGCCAAAAAGGGCGTATGCGTTTTTTCCTGAATATATTCAGGAAAAAACGCATACGCCCTTTTTGGCCAACCAAGCAAGCATGTTAAAGAAATCTGCACTACAATGAAGTCTCACTGCCCCCCGGTCAAAAGGGCCATCTGAAAAAAGTGTAAAATCCAGAAAGGCAGCACAGCCCATGGAGAACAGGGAGCCTTGTTATGCTGATGGGTGGGATGTGAATTGCCAACAGCCACTCTGGAGAAGTGTATGGTGTCTCCCGGAACATCTAAAAAACAAAGCAACTGAGCCTACGGCACTTCCCCTTATGGTCCTATAGCTTAGGAAAATTAAAATCAAAAACACACAGCCACCCAAAAGTCTCAGGCGGCTCTGTTCACAAGAACCTCGTCTACGGTACAAGTTAAATATCCCAGAATGTGAAAAATGGATAAAGAAGTTGTGGTACGTACGTACAGTGGAATATCACACAGCAATGAAATCTATGTCATCAGGCCCGTCGCGGCATAATGAGTGGATTCAGGTACGATGATTCTAAGTGAAATAAGTCACTCAGAAAATGAAACATCATAAGATATCACTAATACACGGAATGTAAACTTGGCTACATATGAACTGAATTACAAAACAGAACAGGGTCTCAAATTTAGAAAACCAACTTATGCTTGCTTAAGGGGAAAGGTGAGTTGGGGTGCTGCATAAAACCAGAGATAGAAATTAGCACAGATACCTTTCCATAAGCCAAATATGTAATAGTCAAGACCTACCCCTTGCTCAACGAAATGGACTAAACACCCCATATTCAACGCCTAGGAATACACCTGACTAGTAAGAATCTTCAAACCCATGGATTTATATGTCTCCGTAAGAGAATGAAGTGTGTGTACAGCGGCATGAATGCAGCAGAGAAAATCCGATAAATCCCATTATCAAAATGAATTACACAAACAAAACCCAAGGACAGTGAAATAGAGAGCAATTCTTAAATAATTCATTCAGGGCTTGTGATGCAACCTGGATTTACCACATCTACACCCAGAGCTGAGTGAGACATAAGGTTGGGCACTTCAGGCTGATAGCATTGGTGAGGTTCGATGAGCAAATGCAGACCCTTTGAAGTCATACAGCATGGTACCCATTCCATGGGTCCCAACTCTCCAAGTTTAAGGGATTCTTCCTTCAGCTAAAACATGCATGGGAAACCCACAGTATGGTGCACCGTGTGACTGGCAAACGTTTTCAAATGCATCTCAGTTTTCGTCCCCTTTTACTCGGGTTCACCATTCCAGACCCTTTACGAACACTCTCCCCACTTGGAGAGTCAGTGCCTTTAACCTCCTGTTGGGCACAGTTTGCAATTTCTGCGCAAGATGAAAAGGAATAGGGAGAACCAATGAGAGACTAGCTGTAGGTGTCTGCACGGGCAAATTTAACGCTCATTTCCCACCAGGAAGAGGAATTAACCAAAGGCTCAGCATGCCGTGCCGGAACCAGATTAGGGCCTGAGGCAATCCTGTGGGTTTGCGGCCAGCTCACAAGATAGCGAATTGAAGAAATAAGCTCAGGGGCACTGTAACTCACAACCCTGCAGAGTTATAAATGACAGCTATCGTCCAAAAATATATTGAAGGAAGTCTGCGAAGACGACTTGAAAGTGGGGCAGAATTGCAGGAAAATGATTTCAGGGGGTAGACGGGAATTGCATTTAAAGCATAGGAAAAGAGGCAGAACGTCGACAATGATGCTCTTGGCCAAAAAGGGCGTATGCGTTTTTTCCTGAATATATTCAGGAAAAAACGCATACGCCCTTTTTGGCCAACCAAGCAAGCATGTTAAAGAAATCTGCACTACAATGAAGTCTCACTGTCCCCCGGTCAAAAGGGCCATCTGAAAAAAGTGTAAAATCCAGAAAGGCAGCACAGGCCATGGAGAACAGCGAGCCTTGTTATGCTGATGGGCAGGATGTAAATTGCGAACTGCCACTCTGGAGAAGTGTATGGTGTTTCTCGGAACACCGAAAAAACAAAGCAACGGAGCCTACAGCACTTCCCCTTATGGTCCTATAGCTTAGGAAAATTATAAATCAAAAACACACAGCCACCCAAAAGTCTCGGGCGGCTCTGTTTACAAGAACCTCGTCTACGGTACAAGTTAAATATCCCAGAATGTGAAAAATGGATAAAGAAGTTGTGGTACGTATGTACAGTGGAATATCACACAGCAATGAAATCTATGTCATCAGGCCCGTCGCGGCATAATGAGTGGATTCAGGTACGATGATTCTAAGTGAAATAAGTCACACAGGAAATGAAACATCATAAGATATCACTAATACACGGAATGAAAACTTGGTTACACATGAACTGAATTACAAAACAGAACAGGGTCTCAAATTTAGAAAACCAACTTATGCTTGCTTAAGGGGAAAGGTGAGTTGGGGTACTGCATAAAACCAGAGATAGAAATTAGCCCAGATACCTTTCCATAAGCCAAATATGTAATAGTCAAGACCTACCCCTTGCTCAACGAAATGGACTAAACACCCCATATTCAACGCCTAGGAATACACCTGACTAGTAAGAATCTTCAAACCCATGGATTTATATGTCTCCGTAAGAGAATGAAGCGTGTGTACAGCGGCATGAATGCAGCAGAGAAAATCCGATAAATCCCATTATCAAAATGAATTACACAAACAAAACCCAAGGACAGTGAAATAGAGAGCAATTCTTAAATAATTCATTCAGGGCTTGTGATGCAACCTGGATTTACCACATCTACACCCAGAGCTGAGTGAGACATAAGGTTGGGCACTTCGGGCTGATAGCATTGGTGAGGTTCGATGAGCAAATGCAGACCCTTTGAAGTCATACAGCATGGTACCCATTCCATGGGTCCCAACTCTCCAAGTTTAAGGGATTCTTCCTTCAGCTAAAACATGCATGGGAAACCCACAGTATGGTGCACCGTGTGACTGGCAAACGTTTTCAAATGCATCTCAGTTTTCGTCCCCTTTTACTCGGGTTCACCATTCCAGACCCTTTACGAACACTCTCCTCACTTGAAGAGTCAGTGCCCTTAACCTCCTGTTGGGCACAGTTTGCAATTTCTGCGCAAGATGAAAAGGAATAGGGAGAACGAATGAGAGACTAGCTCTAGGTGTCTGCACGGGCAAATTTAACGCTCATTTCCCACCAGGAAGAGGAATTAACCAAAGGCTCAGCATGCCGTGCAGGAACCAGATTAGGGCCTGAGGCAATCCTGTGGGTTTGCGGCCAGCTCACAGGATAGCTAGTTGAAGAAATGAGCTCAGGGGCACTGTAACTCACAAACCTGCACAGTTATAAATGACAGCTATCGTCCAAAAATATATTGAAGGAAGGCTGCGAAGACGACTTGTAAGTGGGGCAGAATTGCAGGAAAACGATTTCAGGGGGTAGACGGGAATTGCATTTAAAGCATAGGAAAAGAGGCAGAACGTCAACAATGATGCTCTTGGCCAAAAAGGGCGTATGCGTTTTTTCCTGAATATATTCAGGAAAAAACGCATACGCCCTTTTTGGCCAACCAAGCAAGCATGTTAAAGAAATCTGCACTACAATGAAGTCTCACTGCCCCCCGGTCAAAAGGGCCATCTGAAAAAAGTGTAAAATCCAGAAAGGCAGCACAGCCCATGGAGAACAGGGAGCCTTGTTATGCTGATGGGTGGGATGTGAATTGCCAACAACCACTCTGGAGAAGTGTATGGTGTCTCCCGGAACATCTAAAAAACAAAGCAACGGAGCCTACGGCACTTCCCCTTATGGTCCTATAGCTTAGGAAATTTAAAATCAAAAACACACAGCCACCCAAAAGTCTCGGGCGGCTCTGTTCACAAGAACCTCGTCTACGGTACAAGTTAAATATCCTAGAATGTGAAAAATGGATAAAGAAGTTGTGGTACGTACGGACAATGGAATATCACTCAGCAATGAAATCTATGTCATCAGGCCCGTCGCGGCATAATGAGTGGATTCAGGTACGATGATTCTAAGTGAAATAAGTCACACAGAAAATGAAACATCATAAGATATCACTACTACACGGAATGTAAACTTGGCTACACATGAACTGAATTACAAAACAGAACAGGGTCTCAAATTTAGAAAACCAACTTATGCTTGCTTAAGGGGAAAGGTGAGTTGGGGTGCTGCATAAAACCAGAGATAGAAATTAGCACAGATACCTTTCCATAAGCCAAATATGTAATAGTCAAGACCTACCCCTTGCTCAACGAAATGGACTAAACACCCCATATTCAACGCCTAGGAATACACCTGACTAGTAAGAATCTTCAAACCCATGGATATTTATGTCTCCGTAAGAGAATGAAGCGTGTGTACAGCGGTATGAATGCAGCAGAGAAAATCCGATAAATCCCATTATCAAAATGAATTACACAAACAAAACCCAAGGACAGTGAAATAGAGAGCAATTCTTAAATAATTCATTCAGGGCTTGTGATGCAACCTGGATTTACCACATCTACACCCAGAGCTGAGTGAGACATAAGGTTGGGCCCTTCGGGCTGATAGCATTGGTGAGGTTCGATGAGCAAATGCAGACCCTTTGAAGTCATACAGCATGGTACCCATTCCATGGGTCCCAACTCTCCAAGTTTAAGGGATTCTTCCTTCAGCTAAAACATGCATGGGAAACCCACAGTACGGTGCACCGTGTGACTGGCATACGTTTTCAAATGCATCTCAGTTTTCGTCCCCTTTTACTCGGGTTCACCATTCCAGACCCTTTACGAACACTCTCCCCACTTGGAGAGCCAGTGCCTTTAACCTCCTGTTGGGCACAGTTTGCAATTTCTGCGCAAGATGAAAAGGAATAGGGAGAACGAATGAGAGACTAGCTCTAGGTGTCTGCACGGGCAAATTTAAGGCTCATTTCCCACCAGGAAGAGGAATTAACCAAAGGCTCAGCATGCCGTGCCGGAACCAGATTAGGGCCTGAGGCAATTCTGTGGGTTTGCGGCCAGCTCACAAGATAGCGAGTTGAAGAAATGAGCTCAGGGGCACTGTAACTCACAAACCTGCAGAGTTATAAATGACAGCTATCGTCCAAAAATATATTGAAGGAAGGCTGCGAAGACGACTTGTAAGTGGGGCAGAATTGCAGGAAAACGATTTCAGGGGGTACACGGGAATTGCATTTAAAGCATAGGAAAAGAGGCAGAACGTCGACAATGATGCACTTGGCCAAAAAGGGCGTATGCGTTTTCTCCTGAATATATTCAGGAAAAAACGCATACGCCCTTTTTGGCCAACCAAGCAAGCATGTTAAAGAAATCTGCACTACAATGAAGTCTCACTGCCCCCCGGTCAAAAGGGCCATCTGAAAAAAGTGTAAAATCCAGAAATGCAGCACAGCCCATGGAGAACAGGGAGCCTTGTTATGCTGATGGGTGGGATGTAAATTGCCAACAGCCACTCTGCAGAAGTGTATGGTGTTTCCTGAAACACCTAAAAAACAAAGCAACAGAGCCTACGGCACTTCCACTTATGGTCCTATAGCTTAGGGAAATTAAAATAAAAAACACACAGCCACCCCAAAGTTTCAGACGGCTCTGTTTACAAGAACCTCGTCTACGGTACAAGTTAAATATCCCAGAAAGCGAAAAATGGATAAAGAAGTTGTGGTACGTACGTACAATGGAATATCACTGACCAATGAAATGTATGTCATCTGGCCGGTCATGGCATAATGAGTGGATTCAGGTACGATGATTCTAAGAGAAATAAGTCACACAGAAAATGAAACATCATAAGATATCACTAATACACCGAATGTAATCTTGGCTACACATGAACTGAATTACAAAACAGAACAGGGTCTCAAATTTAGAAAACCAACTAATGTTTGCTTAAGGGGAAAGGTGAGTTGGGGTGCTGCATAAAACCAGAGATAGAAATTAGCACAGATACCATTCCATACGTCATATATGTCATAGTCAAGGGGGCTTCCCTGGTGGCGCACTGGTTGAGAGTTCGCCTGCCGATGCAGGGGACGCGGGTTCGTGCCCCGGTCCGAGAGGATCCCACATGCCGCGGAGCTACTGGCCCCGTGAGTCATGGCCGTTGAGCCTGCGCGTCCGGAGCCTGTGCTCCGCAACGGGAGAGGCAACAACACTGAGAGGCCCGCGTACAGCAAAAAAAAAAAAAAAATATGTAATAGTCAAGACCTACCCCTTGCTCAACGAAATGGGCTAAACACCCTATATTCAACGCCTAGGAATACACCTGACTAGTAAGAATCTTCAAACCCATGCATTTATATGTCTCCATAAGAGAATCAAGCATGTGTACAGCTGCATGAAGGCAGCAGAGAAAATCCGATAAATCCTATTATCAAAATGAATTACAAAAACAAAACACAATGACAGTGAAATAGAGAGCAATTCTTAAATAATTCATTCAGGGCTTGTGATGCAACCTGGATTTACCTCATCTACACCCAGAGCTGAGTGAGACATAAGGTTGGACACTTCGGGGTGATACCACTGGTGAGGTTCGATGAGCAAATGCAGACCGTTTGAAGTCATACTGCATGGTACCCATTCCATGGTTCCCAACTCTCCAGGTGTAAGAGATTCTTCCTTCAGCTAAAGCATGCATGGGAAGCCCACAGTATGGTGCACCGTGTGACCAGGAAACGTTTTCAAAGGCATCTCAATTTTCGTCCCCTTTTACTCGGGTTCACAATTCCAGACCCTTTTCTAACACTCTCCAGAATTGGAGAGTCAGGGCCTTTAACCTCCTGTTTGGCACAGTTTGCAATTTCTGCGCAAGATGAACAGGAATAAGGAGAACCAATGACAGACTAGCTGTAGGTGTCTGCACGGGCAAATTTAACGCACATTTCCCACCAGAAAGACGAATTAACCAAAGGCTCAGCATGCCGTGCCGGAACAAGATTAGGGCCTGAAGCAATCCTGCGGGTTTGCGGCCAGCTCACAAGAAAGCGATTTGAAGAAAGGAGCTCAGGGGCACTGTAATTCACAAACCTGCAGAGTTATAAATGACAGCTATCGTCCAAAAATATATTGAAGGAAGGCTGCGAAGAGGACTTGAAAGCGGGGCAGAATCGCAGGAAAACGATTTCATGGGGTAGACTGGAATTGCATTTAAAGCATAGGAAAAGAGGCAGAACGTCGACAATGATGCACTTGGCCAAAAAGGGCGTATGCGTTTTTTCCTGAATATATTCAGGAAAAAACGCATACGCCCTTTTTGGCCAACCAAGCAAGCATGTTAAAGAAATCTGCACTACAATGAAGTCTCACTGCCCCCCGGTCAAATGGGCCATCTGAAAAAAGTGTAAAATCCAGAAATGCAGCACAGGCCATGGAGAACAGGGAGCCTTGTTATGCTGATGGGCGGGATGTAAATTGCCAACAGCCACTCTGCAGAAGTGTATGGTGTTTCCTGAAACACCTAAAAAACAAAGCAACGGAGCCTACGGCACTTCCACTTATGGTCCTATAGCTTAGGGAAATTAAAATAAAAAAAACACAGCCACCCCAAAGTTTCAGACGGCTCTGTTTACAAGAACCTCTTCTACGGTACAAGTTAAATATCCCAGAAAGCGAAAAATGGATAAAGAAGTTGTGGTATGTACGTACAATGGAATATCACTCACCAATGAAATCTATGTCATCTGGCTCGTCGTGGCATAATGAGTGGATTCAGGTACGATGATTCTAAGAGAAATAAGTCACACAGAAAATGAAACATCATAAGATATCACTAATACACCGAATGTAATCTTGGCTACACATGAACTGAATTACAAAACAGAACAGGGTCTCAAATTTAGAAAACCAACTTATATTTGCTTAAGGGGAAAGGTGAGTTGGGGTGCTGCATAAAACCAGAGATAGAAATTACCACAGATACTATTCCATACGTCATATATGTAATAGTCAAGGGGGCTTCCCTGGTGGCGCACTGGTTGAGAGTCCGCCTGCCGATGCAGGGGACGCGGGTTCGTGCCCCGGTCCGAGAGGATCCCACATGCCGTGGAGCTACTGGCCCCGTCAGTCATGGCTGTTGAGCCTGCGCGTCCGGAGCCTGTGCTCCGCAACGGGAGAGGCTACAACACTGAGAGGCCCGCGTACAGCAAAAAAAAAAAAAAATATGTAATAGTCAAGACCTACCCCTTGCTCAACGAAATGGGCTAAACACCCTATATTCAACGCCTAGGAATGCACCTGACTAGTAAGAATCTTCAAACCCATGGATTTATATGTCTCCATAAGAGAATCAAGCGTGTGTACAGCTGCATGAAGGCAGCAGAGAAAATCCGAAAAATCCCATTATCAAAATGAATTACAAAAACAAAACACAATGACAGTGAAATAGAGAGCAATTCTTAAATAATTCATTCAGGTCTTGTGATGCAACCTGGATTTACCTCATCTACACCCAGAGCTGAGTGAGACATAAGGTTGGATACTTCGGGATGATAGCGTTGGTGAGGTTCGATGAGCAAATGCAGACCATTTGAAGTCATACAGCATGGTACCCATTCCATGGGTCCTTACTCTCCAGGTTTAAGCGATTCTTCCTTCAGCTAAAACATGCATAGGAAACCCACAGTATGGTGCACCGTGTGACCGGGAAACGTTTTCAAATGCATCTCAGTTTTCGTCCCCTTTTACTCGGGTTCACAATTCCAGACCCTTTACTAACACTCTCCCCACTTGGAGAGTCAGTGCCTTTAACCTCCTGTTTGGCACAGTTTGCAATTTCTGCGCAAGATGAACAGGAATAGGGAGAACCAATGAGAGACTAGCTGTAGGTGTCTGCATGGGCAAATTTAACGCTCATTTCCAACCAGGAAGAGGAATTAACCAAACGCTCAGCATGCCGTGCCGGAACCAGATTAGGGCCTGAAGCAATCCTGCGGGTTTGCGGCCAGCTCACAAGAAAGCGATTTGAAGAAAGGAGCTCCGGGGCACTGTAATTCAAAACCTGCAGAGTTATAAATGACAGCTATCGTCCAAAAATATATTGAAGGAAGGCTGCGAAGAGGACTTGAAAGCGGGGCAGAATTGCAGGAAAGCGATTTCAGGGGGTAGACGGGAATTGCATTTAAAGCATAGGAAAAGAGGCAGAACGTCGACAATGATGCACTTGGTCAAAAAGGGCATATGCGTTTTTTCCTGAATATATTCAGGAAAAAGCGCATACGCCCTTTTTGGCCAACCAAGCAAGCATGTTAAAGAAATCTGCACTACAATGAAGTCTCACTGCCCCCCGGTCAAAAGGGCCATCTGAAAAAAGTGTAAAATCCAGAAATGCAACACAGGCCATGGAGAACTGGGAGCCTTGTTATGCTGATGGGTGGGATGTAAATTGCCAACAGCCACTCTGGAGAAGTGTATGGTATTTCCTAAAACACCTAAAAAACAAAGCAACGGAGCCTACGGCACTTCCTCTTATGGTCCTATAGCTTAGGGAAAATAAATCAAAACCACACAGCCACCCCAAAGTTTCAGACGGCTCTGTTTACAAGAACCTCGTCTATGGTACAAGTTAAATATCCCAGAAAGCGAAAAATGGATAAAGAAGTTGTGGTACGTACGTACAATGGAATATCACTCAGCAATGAAATCTATGTCATCTGGCCCGTCGTGGCATAATGAGTGGATTCAGGTACGATGATTCTAAGAGAAATAAGTCACACAGAAAATGAAACATCATAAGTTAACTCTAATACACCGAATGTAATCTTGGCTACACATGAACTGAATTACAAAACAGAACAGGGTCTCAAATTTAGAAAACCAACTTATGTTTGCTTAAGGGGAAAGGTGAGTTGGGGTGCTGCATAAAACCAGAGATAGAAATTAGCACATATACCATTCCATACGTCAAATATGTAATAGTCAAGACCTACCCCTTGCTTAACGAAATGGGCTAAATACCCTATATTCAACGCCTAGGAATACACCTGACTAGTAAGAATCTTCAAACCCATGGATTTATAGGTCTCCATTAGAGAATCAAGCATGTGTACAGCTGCATGAAGGCAGCAGAGAAAATCCGATAAATCCTATTATCAAAATGAATTACAAAAACAAAACACAATGACAGTGAAATAGAGAGCAATTCTTAAATAATTCATTCAGGGCTTGTGATGCAACCTGGATTTACCTCATCTAAACCCAGAGCTGAGTGAGACATAAGGTTGGACACTTCGGGCTGATAGCATTGGTGAGGTTCGATGAGCAAATGCAGACCATTTGAAGTCATACTACATGGTACCCATTCCATGGGTCCCAACTCTCCAGGTTTAAGCGATTCTTCCTTCAGCTAAAGCATGCATGGGAAGCCCACAGTATGGTGCACCGAGTGACCGGGAAACATTTTCAAATGCATCTCAGTTTTTGTCCCCTTTTACTCGGGTTCACAATTCCAGACCCTTTACGAACACTCTCCCCACTTGGAGAGTCAGTGCCTTTAACCTCCTATTTGGCACAGTTTGCAATTTCTGCGCAAGATGAACAGGAATAGGGAGTACCAATGAGAGACTAGCTGTAGGTGTCTGCACGGGCAAATTTAACGCTCATTTCCAACCAGGAAGAGGAATTAACCAAACGCTCA
Source organism: Delphinapterus leucas (assembly GCF_059928025.1). NCBI lineage: Eukaryota > Metazoa > Chordata > Mammalia > Artiodactyla > Monodontidae > Delphinapterus > Delphinapterus leucas. The sequence continues at coordinate 13,038,092 of NW_028322236.1, read as the reverse complement.
GCATGCCATGCCGGAACCAGATTAGGGCCTGAAGCAATCCTGCGGGTTTGCGGCCAGCTCAAAAGAAAGCGATTTGAAGAAAGGAGCTCAGGGGCACTCTAATTCACAAACCTGCAGAGTTATAAGTGACAGCTATCATCCAAAAATATATTGAAGGAAGGCTGTGAAGAGGACTTGAAAGCGGGACAAAATTGCAGGAAAACGATTTCAGGGGGTAGACTGGAATTGCATTTAAAGCATAGGAAAAGAGGCAGTACGTCGACAATGATGCACTTGGCCAAAAAGGGCGTATGCGTTTTTTCCTGAATATATTCAGGAAAAAACGCATACGCCCTTTTTGGCCAACCAAGCAAGCATGTTAAAGAAATCTGCACTACAATGAAGTCTCACTGCCCCCCAGTGAAAAGGGCCATCTGAAAAAAGTGTAAAATCCAGAAAGGCAGGACAGGCCATGGAGAACAGGGAGCCTTGTTATGCTGATGGGCGGGATGTGAACTGCCAACAGCCACTCTGGAGAAGTGTATGGTGTTTCCTGAAACACGTAGGAAACAAAGCAACACAGCCTATGGCACTTCCACTTATGGTCCTATAGCTTAGGGAAGTTAAAATCAAAAACACACAGCCACCCCAAAGTTTGGGTCGGCTCTGTTTACAAGAACCTCGTCTACGGTACAAGTTAAATATCCCAGAAAGCGAAAATGGATAAAGAAGTTGTGGTACATACGTACAATGGAAAATCACTCAGCAATGAAATCTATGTGATCTGGCCCTTAGCGGCATAATGAGTGGATTCAGGTACAATGATTCTACGTGAAATAAGTCACACAGAAAAAGGAACATCATAAGATATCACTAATACATGGAATGAAACTTGGCTACACATGAACTGAATTACAAAACAGAAGAGGGTCTCCAAGTTAGAAAACCAACTGATGGTTGCTTATGGGGAAAGGTGAGTTGGGGTGCTGCATAAAACCAGAGATTTATATTAGCACAGAAACTGTTCCATAAACCAAATATGTAATAGAAAAGACCTACTCCTTGCTCAACGAAATGGAGTCAACACCCCATATTCAACGCCTAGGAATATACCTGACTAGTAAGGATCTTAAAACCCATGGATTTATATGTCTCCGTAAGAGAATGAAGCGTGTGTACAGCGGCCTAAACGCATCAGTGAAAATCCGATAAATCCCATTATCAAAATAAATTTCAAAAACAAAACACAATGACACTGAAATAGAGGGCAATTCTTAAATAATTCATTCAGGGCTTGTGATACAACCTGGATTTAGCACATCTTCAACCAGAGCTGGGTGAGACATAAGGCTGGACACTTCGGGCTGATAGCATTGGTGAGGTTCGGTGAGCAAATGCAGAACATTTGAAGTCATACTGCATGGTACCCATTCCATGGGTCCCAACTCTCCAGGTTTAAGGGATTCTTCCTTCAGCTAAAACATGCATGGGAAACCCAGAGTATGGTCCACCTTGTGATTTGGATTCGTTTTCAAATGCATCTCAGTTTTTTTCCCCTGGTACTAGGGTTCAATATTCCAGACCCGTCAATAACACTCTCCCCATATATATATTCAGGAAAAAACGCATAAGCCCTTTTTGGCCAACCAAGCAAGCATGTTAAAGAAATCTGCACTACAATGAAGTCTCACTGCCCCCCGGTCAAAAGGGATATCTGAAACAAGTGTAAAATCCACAAAGACAGGACAGGCCAAGGAGAACAGGGAGCCTTGTTATGCTGATGGTCGGGATGTAAATTGCCAACAGCCAATCTGGAGAAGTGTATGGTGTTTCCTGGAACCCCTGAAAAACAAAGCAACGGAGCCTACGGCACTTCCACTTATGGTCTTATAGCTTAGGGAAATTAAAATCAAAAACACACAGCCACCCCAAAGTGTCGGACGGCTCTGTTTACAAGAACCTCTTCTACGGTACAAGTTAAATATCCCAGAATGTGAAAAATGGATAAAGAAGTTGTGGTACGTACGTACAATGGAATATCACTCAGCAATGAAAGCTATGTCATCAGGCCCATCGCGGCATAACGAGTGGATTCAGGTACGATGATTGTAAGGGAAATACGTCACACAGAAAATGAAACATCATAAGATATCACTAATACATGGAATGTAAACTTTGCTACACATGAACTGAATTATAAAACAGAACAGGGTCTCAAATTTAGAAAACCAACTTATGCTTGCTTAAGGGGAAAGGTGAATTGGGGTGCTGCATAAAACCAGAGATAGAAATTAGCACAGATACCTTTCCATAAGCCAAATATGTAATAGCCAGACCTACACCTTGCTCAACGAAATGGACTAAACACCCCATATTCAACGCCTAGGAATACACCTGACTAGTAAGAATCTTCAAACCCATGGATTTATATGTCTCCGTAAGAGAATGAAGCGTGTGTACAGCGGCATGAACGCAGCAGAGAAAATCCGATAAATCCCATTATCAAAATGAATTACAAAAACAAAACACAAGGACAGTGAAATAGAGAGCAATTCTTAAATAATTCATTCAGGGCTTGTGATGCAACCTGGATTTACCACATCTACACCCAGAGCTGAGTGAGACATAAGGTTGGGCACTTCGGGCTGATAGCATTGGTGAGGTTCGATGAGCAAATGCAGACCCTTTGAAGTCATACTGCATGGTACCCATTCCATGGTTCCCACCTCTCCAGATTTAAGGGATTCTTCCTTCAGCTAAAACATGCATGGGAGACCCACAGTATGGTGCACCGTGTGACCGACAAACGTTTTCAAATGCATCTCAGTTTTTGTCCCCTTTTACTTGGGTTCACCATTCCAGACCCTTTACTAACACTCTCACCACTTGGAGAGTCTGTACCTTTAACCTCCTGTTTGGCACAGTTTGTAATTTCTGCGCAAGATGAACAGGAATAGGGAGAACCAATGAGAGACTAGCTGTAGGTGTCTGCACGAGCAAATTTAATGCTCATTTCGCACCAGGAAGAGGAATTAACCAAAGGCTCAGCGTGCCGTGCCGGAACCAGTTTAGGGCCTGAAGCAATCCAGCAGTTTTGCGGCCAGCTTACAAGAAAGCAAGTTGAAGAAAGGAGCTAAGGGACACTGTATCTCACAAACCTGCAGAGTTATAAATGACAGCTAGCGTCCAAAAATATATTGAAGGAAGGCTGCGAAGACGACTTGTAAGCGGGGCAGAATTGCAGGAAAACGATTTCAGGGGGTAGACGGGAATTGCATTTAAAGCATAGGAAAAGAGGCAGAACGTGGACAATGATGCTCTTGGCCAAAAAGGGCGTATGCGTTTTTTCCTGAATATATTCAGGAAAAAACGCATACGCCCTTTTTGGCCAAGCAAGCAAGCATGTTAAAGAAATCTGCCCTACAATGAAGTCTCACTGACCCCCGGTCATAAGGGCCATCTGAAAAAAGTGTAAAATCCAGAAAGGCAGCACAGGCCATGGAGAACAGGGAGCCTGGTTATGCTGATGGGCGGGATGTAAATTGCCAACAGCCACTCTGGAGAAGTGTATGGTGTTTCACGGAACACCGAAAAAACAAAGCTACGGAGCCTACGGCACTTCTACTTATGGTCCTATAGCTTAGGGAAATTAAAATCAAAAACACACAGCCACCCCAAAGTGTCGGACGGCTCTGTTTACAAGAACCTCGTCTACGGTACAAGTTAAATATCCCAGAATGTGAAAAATGGATAAAGAAGTTGTGGTACGTACGTACAATGGAATATCCCTCAGCAATGAAATCTATGTCATCAGGCTCGTCGCGGCATAATGAGTGGATTCAGGTACGATGATTCTAAGTGAAATAAGTCACACAGAAAATGAAACATCATAAGATATCACTACTACACGGAATGTAAACTTGGCTACACATGAACTGAATTACAAAATAGAACAGGGTCTCAAATTTAGAAAACCAACTTATGCTTGCTTAAGGGGAAAGGTGAGTTGGGGTGCTGCATAAAACCAGAGATAGAAATTAGCACAGATACCTTTCCATAAGCCAAATATGTAATAGTCAAGACCTACCCCTTGCTCAACGAAATGGACTAAACACCCCATATTCAACGCCTAGGAATACACCTGACTAGTAAGAATCTTCAAACCCATGGATTTATATGTCTCCGTAAGAGAATGAAGCGTGTGTACAGCGGCATGAATGCAGCAGAGAAAATCCGATAAATCCCATTATCAAAATGAATTACACAAACAAAACCCAAGGACAGTGAAATAGAGAACAATTCTTAAATAATTCATTCAGGGCTTGTGATGCAACCCGGATTTACCACATCTACACCCAGAGCTGAGTGAGACATAAGGTTGGGCACTTTGGGCTGATAGCATTGGTGAGGTTCGATGAGCAAATGCAGACCCTTTGAAGTCATACAGCATGGTACCCATTCCATGGGTCCCAACTCTCCAAGTTTAAGGGATTCTTCCTTCAGCTAAAACATGCATGGGAAACCCACAGTATGGTGCACCGTGTGACTGGCAAACGTTTTCAAATGCATCTCAGTTTTCGTCCCCTTTTACTCGGGTTCACCATTCCAGACCCTTTACGAACACTCTCCCCACTTGGAGAGTCAGTGCCTTTAACCTCCTGTTGGGCACAGTTTGCAATTTCTGCGCAAGATGAAAAGGAATAGGGAGAACCAATGAGAGACTAGCTCTAGGTGTCTGCACCGGCAAATTTAACGCTCATTTCCCACCAGGAAGAGGAATTAACCAAAGGCTCAGCATGCCGTGCCGGAACCAGATTAGGGCCTGAGGCAATCCTGTGGGTTTGTGGCCAGCTCACAAGATAGCGAGTTGAAGAAATGAGCTCAGGGGCACTGTAACTCACAAACCTGCAGAGTTATAAATGACAGCTATCGTTCAAAAATATATTGAAGGAAGGCTGCGAAGACGACTTGTAAGCGGGGCAGAATCGCAGGAAAACGATTTCAGGGGGTAGACGGGAATTGCATTTAAAGCATAGGAAAAGAGGCAGAACGTCGACAATGATGCTCTTGGCCAAAAAGGGCGTATGCGTTTTTTCCTGAATATTCAGGAAAAAACGCATACGCCCTTTTTGGCCAACCAACATGCATGTTAAAGAAATCTGCACTACAATGAAGTCTCACTGCCCCCCGGTCAAAAGGGCCATCTGAAAAAAGTGTAAAATCCAGAAAGGCAGCACAGGCCATGGAGAACAGGGAGCCTTGTTATCCTGATGGTCGGCATGTGAATTGCCAACAGCCACTCTGGAGAAGTGTATGGTATTTCCTGAAACACATAAGAAACAAAGCAACACAGCCTATGGCACTAACACTTATGGTCCTATAGCTTAGGGAAATTAAAATCAAAACCACACAGGCACCCAAAGTTTGGAACGGCTCTGGTTACAAGAACCTCTTGTACGGTACAAGTTAAATATCCCAGAGGGCGAAAAATGGATAAAGAAGTTGTGGTTCTTACGTACAATGGAATATCACTCAGCAATGAAATCTATGTCATCAGGCCCGTAGCGGCATAATGAGTGGATTCAGGTACGATGATTCTACGTGCAATAGGTCACACAGAAAAAGAAACATCATAAGATATCACTAATACACGGAATGTAAACTTGGCTACACATGAAATGAATTACAAAACAGAACAGTGTCTCAAATTTAGAAAACCAACTTATGCTTGCTTTTTGGGAAAGGTGAGTTCGGGTGCTGCATAAAAACAGAGATTGAAATTCGCACTGATACCGTTCCATAAGCCAAATATGTAATAGACAAGACCTACTGCTTGCTCAACGAAATGGGCTCAACACCCCATATTCAACGCCTAGGAATATACCTGCCTAGCAAGAATCTTAAAACCCATGGATTTATATGTGTCCATAAGAGAACCCAGCGTGTGTTCAGTGGCCTAAAGGCAACAGTGAAAATCCGATAAATCACATTATCAAAATAAATTTCAAAAACAAAACACAATGACAGTGAAATAGAGAGCAATTCTTAAATAATTCACTCAGGGCTTCTGATGCAACCTGGATTTACCACATGTACACCCAGTGCTGGGGAGACATAAGGCCGGACACTTCGCCCTGATAGTATTGTTGAGGTTCGGTGAGCAATTGCAGACCCTTTGAAGTCATACTGCATGGTACCCATTCCAAGGGTCCCAACTCTCCAGGTTTAAGGGATTCTTCCTTCCGCTACATCATGTATGGGAAACCCAGAGTATGGTCCACCATGTGATTGGGAAACGTTTTCAAATGCATCTCAGTTTTCGTCCCTTTATACTCGGGTTCACCATTCCAGATGCTTAACTAACACTCTCCCCACTTGGAGAGTCAGTGCCTTTAACCTCCTGTTTGTCACAGTTTGCAATTTCTGCGCAAGATGAACAGGAATAGGGAGAACCAATGAGAGACTAGCTGTAGGTGTCTGCACGGGCAATTTAATGCTCATTTCTCACCAGGAAGTGGAATTAACCAAAGGCTCAGAATGCCGTGCCGGAACCAGATTAGGGCCTGAAGCAATACTGCGGGTGTGCAGGCAGCTCACAAGATAGCGAGTTGAACAAAGGAGCTCAGGGGCACTGTAATTCACAAACCTGCAGAGTTATAAATGACAGCTATCGTCCAAAAATATATTGAAGGAAGGCTGCGAAGAGGACTTGAAAGCGGGGCAGAATTCCAGGAAAACGATTTCAGGAGGTAGACGGGAAATGCACTGAAAGCATAGGAGAAGAGGCAGAACCTCGACAATGATGCACTTGTTCAAAAAGTGCATATGCGTTTTTTCCAAGGCCCTCCTTAAAGAGGGTAGGGGGCTCCCAGCATGCTTCAGTGGCCAACAGAGGGCCCACATCGCCAAGGTGACGTGAGCCAGCCAGGCAGGAGTGACCTCACATCAGAGGGCCCACCTCACAGAAGGGTAAGGGACCCAGCCATTATCAGACTCTCACCAGAGGGCCCACATCAGCAAGGGGCTGGGAACAAGGCAGGAGTGTCTTCACACCCGTGGGGCCACATCATCGCAAGTTGAGGTACCCAGCACATGTGGCCTCAAACCAGAGGACCCACATCTCCATGGGTCTCGGAGCGAGGCAGGCAGGATGAACCTCAAAACACGTGGCCCATTGTATAAAAAAGGTGAGGAATCCAGCAGTTGGAACATCCCAGCAGGCGGCCCAGAGCACCGAGGCTATGGGATCCAGGCAATGATGAACTCACAACAGAGGGCCCTCATCATGAAACTGTGAGCAACCTAGCCATTGTGACCTCAGAGCACAAGGCCCACATCCCCATGGGGAAGCGAACCAAGCAGGAGTGTCATCGCACCAGTGGGCACACATCAGAAAATGTGGGGAGCCCAGCAGTTAGGGCCTGATGCCAGAGGGCCCTCATCACCGAGGAGAGGAGGCTACCAGCAGGCTCCAACTGCTACAAGAGGGCCAACGTCGCCAATGCGGGGTGTGCCAGCCAGGCAGGAGTGACCTCAGAGCAGAGGGCCAACCTCAAAAAAGTGTGAGGAACCCAAAGAGGATTAGACTCTCACCAGAGGGCCCACATCACCAAGGGGATAGAAACCAGGCAGGAGTGTCCTCACACCAGCGGGGCCACATCATCGAAAGGTGAGGGACCCAGCACACGTGGCCTCAAACCAGAGGACACACATCACCAAGGGGCTGGGAGTGAGTCAGGCAGGAGGAGTCTCCAAACAGAGGGCCCATAGAAGAGAAAAGGTGAGGAATCCCGCAGTTGGAACCTCCCCGCAGGCGGCCAGGAGCAGCGAGGCTATGGGATCCAGGCCGGAGTGAACTCACACCAGAGGGCCCTCATCATGAAACTGAGCCACCCACCGTTGGGACCTCAGAGCAGAAGGCCCATATTCCCATGGGGTTGGAAACCTGGCAGGAGTGTACTCACACCACAGGGCGCACATCAGAAAATTTTGGGAGCCCAGGAGTTAGAGCCTGACGCCAGAGGGCCCTCATTACCGAGGGGAGGAGACTCCCAGCAGGCACCAACTCCCAACTGAGGGCCCACGTCGCCAAGGTGACGTGTGCCAGTCAGGCAGGAGTGACCTCACAGCAGAGGGCCTACCTCACAGAAGGGTGAGGAAACCAGCCAGGATAAGACTCTCACCAGAGAGCCCACATCACCAAGGGGACCGGAACAAGGCAGGAGTGTCCTCACACCAGTGTGGCCACATTATAGAAAGGTGACGAACCCAGCACATGTGGCCTAAACCAGAGGACCCACATTTCCAAGGTGCTCCGAGTGAGGCAGGCAGGAGTAGCCTAACAACACAGGGCCCACAGAATAAAAAATGTGAGGAATCCAGCAGTTGGAACCCCCCAGCAGGTGGCCCAGAGTACGGAGCCTATGTGATCCAGGCCACAGTGAACTCACAGCAGAGGGCTCACATCATGACACTGTGAGCAACCCAGCTGGTGGGACCTCAGAGCAGAAGGCCCACATCCCCATGGGGATGGGAACGTGGCAGGAGTGTACTCGCACGACAGGGCACATATCAGAAAATTTTGGGAGCCCATGAGTTAGGGCCTGACGCCAGAGGGCCCTCATTACCGAGGGGAGGAGACTCCCAGCAGGCACCAACTCCCAACTGAGGACCCACATCGCCAAGGTGATGTGTGCCAGCCAGGCAGGAGTGACCTCACAGCAGAGGGCCCACCTCCCAGAAGGGTGAGGAATCCAGCCAGGATCAGACTCTCACCAGAGGGCCCCCATCACCAAGGGGATGGGAACCAGGCAGGAGTGTCCTCACACCAGTGGGGCCACATCAATAAAGGTGAGGAAACCGGCACATGTGGCCTCAAACCAGAGGACCCACATCACAAAGGGGCTGGGAGTGAGTCAGGAAGGAGGAGCATGAAAACACAGGACCCAAAGAATAAAAATGGAAAGGAATCCAGCAGTAGGAACCTCCCAGCAGGCGGCTCAGAGCACAGAGTCTATGGGATCTAGGCCTGAGTGAACTAACACCAGAGAGCCAACATCCTGAAACTGTGAACAACACAGGTGTTGGGACCATAGAGCAGAAGGCACATGGGGATGGGAACCTGGCAGGAGTGCCCTCACACCACTTAGCACGTATCAGAAAATGTGGGTAACCAGCAGTTAGGGCCTGATGCCAGAGGGTCTCATCACTGAGGGGAGGAGGCTCCCAGCGGGCTCCAACTGCCACCAGAGGGCCGACGTCGCCAAGGCGGGGTGTGTCAGCCAGGCAGGAGTGACCTCAGAGAAGAGGGCCCACCTCACAGAAGTGTGAGGAGCCCAACCAGGATCAGACTCTCACTGGAGGGCTCACATCACCAAGGGGATGGGAACCAGGCAGGAGTGTCCGCACACCAGTGGGGCCACATCTGCGAAAGGTGAGGAACCCAGCACATGTGGCCTCAAACCAGAGGACACACATCACCAAGGGGCTGGGAGTGAGGCAGGTGTCTGGAGGGGCACATTTAACTCTAATTTCCCACCAGGAAGAGGAATTAACCAAAGGCTCAGAGTGCCGTGCGGGACCCTGATTACGGCCTGAAGCAAACCTGCGGTTCTGTGGCCAGCTTTCAAGGAAACGAGTTAAGAAAGGAAATCACAGGCACTGTAATTCACAAACCTGCAGAGTTATAAATGACAGCTATTGGCAAAAATATATTGAAGTAAGTCTGCACAGAGGACTTGAAAACGAGGCAGAATTGCAGGAATCATATTTCAGGAGGTAGATTGGAATTGCATTTAAAGCATGTGAAAAGCGGCAGATCTTTGACAGTGATGCACTTGGACAAAAAGTGCGTATACATTTTTTCCTGAATATATTCAGGAAAAAACGCATATGCCCTTTGTGGCCAACCAAGAATTCGAGCAATGGAAATCCGCACTACAATGAACTCTCATTTCCCATTCGTCAAAAGAGCCATCTGAAAAAAGTGTAAAACCCAGAAACACAGGACAGGCCATGGAGAACAGGGAGCCTTGTTATGCTGATGGACGGATTGTAAATTGCCAACAGACACTCTGGTGATGTTTATAGTGTATGCTGAAACATCTAAAAAACAAAGCTACAGAGCCTAGGGCACTTCCACTTTTGGCCCTATAGCTTAGGAAAATTAAAATCAACAAGACACAGCCAACACAATATCCAGGGCTGCTGTGTTTACAAGAACCTTGAGTCCAGTACAAATTAAATATCCCAGAAAGAAAAAAATGGATAAAGGAGTTGTCCTACTTACGTACAACGGAATATCACTCAGCAATGAAATCAATGTCATCAGGCCTGTAGCAGCAAATTGAGTGGATTTAAGTATGATGATTCTAAGAGAAATATGTCACACAGAGAAACATAATTATCATAAGATATCACAAATAGAGGGAGTGTAAACTTGGCTACACATAAACTGAATTACAAAACCGAGCAGAGTCTCACATTTAGATAAAAACTTATGCTTGCTTAACGGGAAAGTTGAGTTGGGGTGCTGTATAAAACCAGAGATTGAAATGAGCACACATACCGTTCCATAAGCCAAATATGTAATAGACAAGACCTACTCTTTGCTCAACGAAATAGACTAATCCATGGTGTATCACCTCACACCTGTTAGAATGGGCATCATCAGAAAATCTACAAACAACAAATGCTGGAAAGGGTGCGGAGATAAGGAAACCTCTTCCACTATTGTTGGGAATGTAAATTGATGCAGTCACTGTGGAGAACATTATGGAGTTTCTTATAAAACTAAGAATAGAATTACCATATAATACAGCAATCCCACTACTGGGCATATACCCAGACAAAACCATAAAACGAAAAGAGACATTCACCGCAATGTTCATTGCATCACTATTTACAATATCCAGGTAATGGAAGCAACCTAAATGCCCACAGACAGACGAATGCATAAAGATGAGGTACATATATAAAATGGAATATTACTAAGCCATAAAAAGGAATGAAATTGGGTCATTTGTAGAGACGTTGATGGATCTAGAGACTGTCATACAGAGTGAAGTAAGTCAGAAAGAGAAAAACAAATCCTGTATATAAATGCATATATGTGGAACCTAGAAAAGTTGTACAGATGAAGGGTTTTGCAAGGCAGAAATAGAGCAACAGATGTAGACAACAAACGTATGGACACCAAGGGGGGAAAGCTGTTAGGGGGGTGGTGGTGGGAGGAGTTGAGAGATTGGGATTGGCATGTATACATTTCTATGTATAAAATAGGTAACCAAAAAGAACCTGCTGTATAAAAAAATAAAATAAAATTCAAAATTACAAAAAGTAAAACAGAAAAAATATTCTTCCCTTCACATACATGTATTTATATGAATAAATTATTTCCATGCTTATATCTGTAAATACAAAAAAGAGGAATAAAATCTACCTTGAACCAAAAACGAAAAAAAGAAATAAAAACAGAACCCACCAGTTACACAGAGGAAAACCGTATCAGGGCCCTTGCTCCAGTTGTAAACAATTCTGAAGTTGGTCAGTGGTGGGGAATCATCTCCCATTCAGCCAGCATGCCCCACGCAACAAGCGTCCTCATTGCAAAGCTGGGGGCCCGTGCCGAGGCATCTGTGAGTAAACGTGGGCCGAGCCCCAGGCCAGCTGCTGCAGAAATGTTCCCACCCTTCCCAGGTAAAACACCTGAATATGTACAAGGACTTGAAAGCCTAGAGGAAGGGCCATGGAGCCACATGAGCGACAGCATGCCAGCCGACTTGGTGCCTGCAGGCCAGACAGGATGGTCCTGGCCCTGGGTGCTCTTCTGGAAGCTTTCCATTTCCCTGCCTGAGATACCCCTCCTGTCCCGGCCCCCACTGCTTTCTTCCTTACTCACCTCTGCCCAGGGAGAAATTCCAGCGGCAGGTATGGGTGGCACATCCTCTTCTTTAGCAGGTGGCATCTTGGCAACTGCTGCAGAAAGTCCAGCAGAGCCCCACTCACACTGGGCAACCCACAAAGCCGTGGCCTCTCACTCCCTCCCACCAGTCCAGCCCCGAGACTGCTGACAGGGCAGAAAATGGCGTCAGGCACAGCTGCAGGTGCTCTTGCTGCCTGGAGCGGTGTTTATATTGATCTCAACCCAGGCACACCTGGGGAGGTCCGGCCGGCACGGTCGGGCTTCCCAGGCCAGCCAATAATCACCCCTCAGGGGCTCACAGTTGCAGAAACTGGAACTTGCTGAATCGGCCAGGTCCAAGGAACAGGTGTGGGCTCCTGAGAGTCAGGATAGACAAGGGGCTGCAGCTCTGGCTTGTTTTCTAATTATATTATCTGGCCCATGAGTGGGAGACAACTTCAAGAAAACCCTCTCCTAATGAGAGGAACCCAGGAGTCAGGGAGAGGAGGGGTGGGTGGTGGGTGGAGACAGAGGCCTGGTGCCCCGGGTGCAGTGGAAATCTCTGGAAGACCAGGTGGAGGGAGGCCACACAGAGTGATGCCCAGGGTCACAGACCTGTCGGAGCTGCTGTTTGTTAGTTCAAGTCCTGCTCTGAGGTTCTCTGTGTCAGATCTGAGTGACAGGTGAGCTGGGAGTGCTCTGCAATGAGGGCGATGTGCATGGCTCCTGTGTGCCCAGTCCTGCCACGGTACCTGAAAGGGTTGCTCTGTATTCTGGGAGGGGCCTGACCACGAGAGCCCCGTGGGCTGGGGTGGGGGTGGGGTACCTGCCCAGGTGAGCTCCATATCCTGGGATTGGCCTGACCTCGAGAGCCCCATGGGCTGCTGGAGTCCTGGTAAAAGATGTCAGGACAGTCAGTGAAGCCACCGAGGATATACCTCCAGTAGTTCCTAAACCCTACACCCTGCTGGTCATTCGACTAACCACCAGGACATGGTATTCTGTATTAGTCTTCAATGAAGCCTTCTTTTGTATTCTATTAGTCCCAGAGTCACAAGAAATTTTGGCTTGTGAGTGGCAGGACTCAACATACAACTAAAACAATACTTCCGGGCCGTGTTGCCCCAAGGGTTCAAAAATTCCCACACCATCTTTGGGGAAAGCTCAGCTAAAGACCTAAAAGTTCTACCTCTGGAAAAGGAAACACTCCTTCAATATGCAGACGACATTCTGATCGCCAGCCCTACTAAGGAGACCTCTGAACTACCAAGCCAATAAAGGATACAAGTTGTCCAAGAAAAAGCTCAAATATCACAGACTATGGTGACCTGCGTGGGCTGCATTCTCACAGAAGGTCGGAGAAGCCCATCCCAGGAAAGGGAAGAAACAATTTACAGCCTTACCCATTTCTAAAACTAGAAGACAGCTTAGGGGTTCCTGGGGAGGCCAGGGTTTGCTGCTTCTGGATCCCTAACTACAGTCTACTAGCTGGGCCTCTATATGAAACACTGAAAGAAAAAGATGATGATCCTTTTGAATAGAATCCAGAAGTGGCCTTTCAAGAATGGAAAGAGCAGTCAATTCAGACCCTTGCCCTGGAACTCCCTAATTTAGCTAAACCCTTTGACCTTTACATTCCTAGTGAAATTTGAATGGCCATTGGAGTATTAGTGCAAAACCTGGGACCACTTGAAATGGAACAATGCAAGAATGCCATCCAGGTAGGATAAACTACGGTCACCAAGGGGCTTGGCCCACCGCCACATCTGGCCAAGATACTGGCAGTATCTGAAAACCTGGAAATCAGCAGCCCAAAAGGCCACCTCCCTCCTAAGGGAAAAGGACCCCACGTGGTGATCCTAACCCCCAACCATGCCCTGAAGTTGCAGGGTTTGCTCCGTGGGCACACTGACCTTGAGTGAGGAGGTCCTCCAACTCCAACCTCCAGAGAGATAACTGGGGCAAAGGGGCACCATGACGACTCGTGTGACCATCACTTGACCTGGAGTTTCTCTCATAAAACAACAAGAGTGTGTCCCAAAAGAGTAGACTACTGCTTGCAGGACTTACTGCACCCAGAGGGGAGGTAATAATCTTGGCAGGGGAACCGTATATCACGCTGTCACCATAGAAAAGCCTACAGACACTGTGATGATGGTGGCCAATAAGACCGGCTGGACTCCTGTTTACTTCAAAAGGCTGTTGACTCAGTGGCCATCATGGTCCTTCATCACCACTGACCCTGGACTGTCTGGGAGTTGAGCAGTCAGGGTGCTGACACCTGGTGCTGTTTTTACGTTAATTCAGGGGCCTAACTGAAGAAAGCACAGACTACTGGTCAGAGCATCTAGGCTGGCAGAAACGGTCAGCCTAAGGTGGCCGAACAAATGTGGGGCGGGGTGAAACTGGACCTCACAGCGTCACTGCACATCTCCTTCCTGGACCCTTAAAGGTCATTAGAATCTATAACACTACCAATACTTGTGCTCAGGCGGAGGAGCAGGGAGGCAGGAGGCCTGCGGACAATCAACGTCACCTGGAGGCTGCTGGGGAGAAGTTCAGACCCTCTCCCACAGGTATGAGGGCTCCTAACTCAGCACTCAGCAGTTACAGATGAAGGGTCTGCACCCTCAGCACTCTAAGAATGAGGAAGGGGACAAAATGCAGAAGAGGGGTTTGTCCCAGGCAAAGCCCCTTAAAAATCCCTGGGAGATAAAAATAGAATCTGGGCAATAAAATAAAGTCTAACCTTTTTTATCCTTTGTGCTTTGTCTAATTTCACGTGCTCCTAGGGTCCCGCATACAGAGGTTCAACAGCCGGCACTTCAGACCAGATTTCCTAGTGCAGAATGGCTGGGTCGACACTTCAGCTCCTGGAGCACAGTGCAGACTCCGCGATATAGAGCCTGAGCTGCAGCCAACCGGGCCCTCGAGAGCTCCGCCCCCTCCCTCCCACTGACTCTGACAGGATCTCTACACAGCAGCCCAGCCCACAGCCCACGGGGTAGCACATGCTCTCACCTCTGCATTCTCTGATCAAAATATAAAGTTTCCTTTGCTTCTGAACCAAACTCAGTCTCGATCTGTTGGCTCCAATGACACTGGGCAGGGGGACACTTGTTGGGGTCCACTCTGGAGGATCAGTAACAGAAATTGAGAACATTGTAACTTCAATGAACAGATGTGTGAGCCAAACTGTAATTAACATAGAACAGTGTATAAGGCTCGGGTAAAATAAGATGTTTCTAACACTTCCATTTGATATTTCCATCACTTTATTATAAGCAAGTTCAGTGAAAGGTTTGTCTTATTTGTCAGGTCAATACTAGAGAAACGAAGTGATTTCTTTCCAAGGATGTACATCTAATAATCTTGGTTAAAGCTTCAATCTTGTTTTAAATGCTTTTCCATTGAAAATTATACCTCTCTTTCAGCTCCCCCATTTCTGAGAAGTATAAAATCTTATAATTTATTATTACCAAAGGGGAAAGGTGGGAGGAGGGATAAATTAACAGTTTGGGATTAACACATACACACTGCTATGTATAAAATCGATCATCAACAAGGAAGTACTGTACAGCACAGGGAACTACACTCAATATTTTGCAATAACCTATAAGGGGAAATAATCTGAAAAAAGAATAGATATTTTTATTGACATCATCTATTAATGACAGTTAAAATGGAACCTAACGGAAGCCGGTGGTGAGTGCTTCTGACCCTGAAGACTTCAATCATCTAAAGTTTGGACTCTGCCTACTTCCCAAGGCCCTTAATGAACATATGTGTAGCCGTAGCTTAAAAAATTCCCCAGTTTGGGTTGTGGAGAGACAGTGATTTTGAAAAAGCCCTGGTGTTCTCCTCACATGAATGGGACACTTCCTACAGCTAAAATATGCCTGTCACACCCAGAAGATGGTATACCGTCTGATCGGGAAGAGTTTGGAAAAGGCATCTCATCTCCTCATCTCCTGGTGCTCGGGTTCACCCCTCCAGCGTCTTTACGAACAGTCTCCCCACTTGGAGATGTCAGCACTGTCAACATCCTGTTGCATACAGTTTGGAATTTGTCCAGAGGATGAAGCAGAAGGAGGAGGAACAATGAGAGACAAGTCCTAGGTGTTCGGACAGGCACATGTCACTCTAATTTCCAATCAGGAAGACGAATTGACTAAAAGCTAGGGTTGCCCATGGAAACAGAATAGGGCTTGAGGAAATCCCGCTGCTTTGTGGCCAGTTCCCATAAACACAAGTTGAAAAATGGAACTCAGGGCCGCTAAAATTCACGAAACTGCAGAGTTGAAAATATCTCTCACTGAAAAATGTCTTGAGGAAAGTCAGAGAAAAGGACTTGTAAGCAACGGAGAATGGCAGGAAAGGGATTGGAAGAGGTAGAAAGGACTCGCCATTAAGCACAATAAAAGGGGCTGAACATTGCCAACATTGCAGTTGGCCAAAAAGGGTGTATGCGTCTTTTTCTGTATATATTCAAGAAAAGGGCATACACTTTTTTAGCCAACCAAACAGGTGGGCACTGGAAATCAGTACTACAAAACATATCACTTCGCATCAGTCAGAAGAGCCTTCCTCATAAAGTGTAAACACCAGAAATGCAGGACAGGGCAAGGAGAAAAGGGAGCCCTGTGAGGCTTATAGTGGAAATGTATATTGCCAATGGTCACTCTTGAGAAGTGTATTGTGTTTACTAAAGCATCTAAAAAATGAGCTACAGAGCACAGGGCACTTGCACTCATGGACGTATATCTTGGGAAAGACAAAAATGGAGAGGACACAGGCACCCCAATGTTTACCGCCTCTCTGTTTAAAAGATCCTCGACTAGGATATAATTTATATGTCTCTGGAGGGAAAAAATGGATAGAGGTGTGGCACTTATGTAGAGTGGAATATTACTCAGCCTGAAAATCAGTGAAATATGGCCAGTTGTAACAACCCCAGAGTAGTTACGTATGATCATTCAAAGTCACATAATTCAAAAAGAAAAAGACATACGATATTACTAATACATGGAATGTAAACGTGGCTACAAATGACCTGAATTACAAAACAGAATGGGGTCTCAAATTTAGAAGACCAACTTATGTTTGCTTAAGGAAAAAGGAGAGTTGGGGAGCTGCATAAAACAAGAGATTGAAATTAGCACAGATACCGTTCCATAAGCCAAATATGTAATAGAAAAAACCTACTCCCTGGTCAACGAAATGGACTCAACACGCCATATTCAACACCTACGAATACACCTGACTAGTAAGAATCTTCAAACTCATGGATTTATATGTCTCCGTAAGAGAATCAAGCGTGAGTACAGCGGCATGAACACAGCAGTGAAAATGCGATAAATCCCATTATCAAAATAAATTACAAAAACAAAACACAATGAGAGTGAAATAGAGAGCAATTCTTAAATAATTCATTCAGGGCTTGTGATGCAACCTGGATTTACCACATCTACACCCAGAGCTGAGTGAGACATAAGGTTGGGCACTTCGGACTGATACCATTGTTGAGGTTCGATGAGCAAATGCAGACCCTTTGAAGTCATACTGCATGGTACCCATTCCATGGGTCCCAAATCTCCAGGATTAAGGGATTCTTTCTTCAGCTAAAACATGCATGGGAAACCCACAGTATGGTGCACCGTGTGACCAGGAAAGGTTTTCAAATGCATCTCAGTTTTCGTCCCCTTTTACTCGGGTTCACCATTCCAGACCCTTTACTAACACTCTCCCCACTTGGAGAGTCAGTGCCTTTAACCTCCTGTTTGGCACAGTTTGCAATTTCTGCGCAAGATGAACAGGAATAGGGAGAACCAATGAGAGACTAGCAGTAAGTGTCTGCACAGGCAAATTTAATGCTCATTTCCCACCAGGAAGAGGAATTAACCAAAGGATCAGCATGCCGTGCCGGAACCAGATTAGGGCCTGAAGCAATCCTGCGGGTTTGCGCCCAGCTCACAAGTTGCGAGTTGAAGAAAGGAGCTCAGGGGCACTGTAACTCACAAACATGCAGAGTTTTAAATGACAGCTATCGTCCAAAAATATATTGAAGGAAGGCTGCGAAGACGACTTGTAAGCGGGGCAGAATTGCAGGAAAACGATTTCAGGGGGTAGACGGGAATTGCATTTAAAGCATAGGAAAAGAGACAGAACGTCGACAATGATGCTCTTGGCCAAAATGGGTGTATGCGTTTTTTCCTGAATTTATTCAGGAAAAAAAGCATATGCGCTTTTTGGCCAACCAAGCAAGCATGTTAAAGAAATCTGCACTACAATGAAGTCTCACTGCCCCCCGGTCAAAAGGGATATCTGAAACAAGTGTAAAATCCACAAAGACAGGACAGGCCAAGGAGAACAGGGAGCCTTGTTATGCTGATGGTCGGGATGTAAATTGCCAACAGCCAATCTGGAGAAGTGTATGGTGTTTCCTGGAACCCCTGAAAAACAAAGCAACGGAGGCTACGGCACTTCCACTTATGGTCTTATAGCTTAGGGAAATTAAAATCAAAAACACACAGCCACCCCAAAGTGTCGGACGGCTCTGTTTACAAGAACCTCTTCTACGGTACAAGTTAAATATCCCAGAATGTGAAAAATGGATAAAGAAGTTGTGGTACGTACGTACAATGGAATATCACTCAGCAATGAAAGCTATGTCATCAGGCCCATCGCGGCATAACGAGTGGATTCAGGTACGATGATTGTAAGGGAAATACGTCACACAGAAAATGAAACATCATAAGATATCACTAATACATGGAATGTAAACTTTGCTACACATGAACTGAATTATAAAACAGAACAGGGTCTCAAATTTAGAAAACCAACTTATGCTTGCTTAAGGGGAAAGGTGAATTGGGGTGCTGCATAAAACCAGAGATAGAAATTAGCACAGATACCTTTCCATAAGCCAAATATATAATAGCCCAGACCTACACCTTGCTCAACGAAATGGACTAAACACCCCATATTCAACGCCTAGGAATACACCTGACTAGTAAGAATCTTCAAACCCATGGATTTATATGTCTCCGTAAGAGAATGAAGCGTGTGTACAGCGGCATGAACGCAGCAGAGAAAATCCGATAAATCCCATTATCAAAATGAATTACAAAAACAAAACACAAGGACAGTGAAATAGAGAGCAATTCTTAAATAATTCATTCAGGGCTTGTGATGCACCTGGATTTACCACATCTACACCCAGAGCTGAGTGAGACATAAGGTTGGGCACTTCTGGCTGATAGCATTGGTGAGGTTCGATGAGCAAATGCAGACCCTTTGAAGTCATACTGCATGGTACCCATTCCATGGTTCCCACCTCTCCAGATTTAAGGGATTCTTCCTTCAGCTAAAACATGCATGGGAGACCCACAGTATGGTGCACCGTGTGACCGACAAACGTTTTCAAATGCATCTCAGTTTTTGTCCCCTTTTACTTGGGTTCACCATTCCAGACCCTTTACTAACACTCTCACCACTTGGAGAGTCTGTACCTTTAACCTCCTGTTTGGCACAGTTTGCAATTTCTGCGCAAGATGAACAGGAATAGGGAGAACCAATGAGAGACTAGCTGTAGGTGTCTGCACGAGCAAATTTAATGCTCATTTCGCACCAGGAAGAGGAATTAACCAAAGGCTCAGCGTGCCGTGCCGGAACCAGTTTAGGGCCTGAAGCAATCCAGCAGTTTTGCGGCCAGCTTACAAGAAAGCAAGTTGAAGAAAGGAGCTCAGGGACACTGTAACTCACAAACCTGCAGAGTTATAAATGACAGCTATCGTCCAAAAATATATTGAAGGAAGGCTGCGAAGACGACTTGTAAGCGGGGCAGAATTGCAGGAAAACGATTTCAGGGGGTAGACGGGAATTGCATTTAAAGCATAGGAAAAGAGGCAGAACGTGGACAATGATGCTCTTGCCAAAAAGGGCGTATGCGTTTTTTCCTGAATATATTCAGGAAAAAACGCATACGCCCTTTTTGGCCAAGCAAGCAAGCATGTTAAAGAAATCTGCCCTACAATGAAGTCTCACTGACCCCCGGTCATAAGGGCCATCTGAAAAATGTGTAAAATCCAGAAAGGCAGCACAGGCCATGGAGAACAGGGAGCCTTGTTATGCTGATGGGCGGGATGTAAATTGCCAACAGCCACTCTGGAGAAGTGTATGGTGTTTCCCGGAACACCGAAAACACAAAGCAACGGAGCCTACGGCACTTCCACTTATGGTCGTATAGCTTAGGGAAATTAAAATCAAAAACACACAGCCACCCCAAACTGTCGGATGGCTCTGTTTACAAGAACCTCGTCTACGGTACAAGTTAAATATCCCAGAACGTGAAAAATGGATAAAGAAGTTGTGGTACGTACGTACAATGGAATATCACTCAGCAACGAAATCTATGTCATCAGGCCCGTAGCGGCATCATGAATTGATTCAAGTACTATGATTCTACTAGAAATAATCTCACAGAAAAAGAAAGATCATAATATATCACTAATACACGGAATGTAAACTTGGCTACACATGAACTGAATTACAAAACAGAACAGGGTCTCAAATTTAGAAAACCAACTTATGCTTGCTTAAGGGGAAAGGTGAGTTGGCGTGCTGCATAAAACCAGAGATAGAACTTAGCACAGATACCTTTCCATAAGCCAAATATGTCATAGTCAAGACCTACCCCTTGCTCAACGAAATGGACTAAACAGACCATATTCAACCCCTAGGAATACACCTGTGTAGTAAGAATCTTCAAACTCATGGATTTATATGTCTCCGTAAGAGAATCAAGCGTGAGTACAGCGGCATGAACACAGCAGTGAAAATGCGATAAATCCCATTATCAAAATAAATTACAAAAACAAAACACAAAGAGAGTGAAATAGAGAGCAATTCTTAAATAATTCATTCAGGGCTTGTGATGCAACCTGGATTTACCACATCTACACCCAGAGCTGAGTGAGACATAAGGTTGGGCACTTCGGGCTGATACCATTGTTGAGGTTCGATGAGCAAATGCAGACCCTTTGAAGTCATACTGCATGGTACCCATTCCATGGGTCCCAAATCTCCAGGATTAAGGGATTCTTTCTTCAGCTAAAACATGCATGGGAAACCCACAGTATGGTGCACCGTGTGACCAGGAAAGGTTTTCAAATGCATCTCAGTTTTCGTCCCCTTTTACTCGGGTTCACCATTCCAGAACCTTTACTAACACTCTCCCCACTTGGAGAGTCAGTGCCTTTAACCTCCTGTTTGGCACAGTTTGCAATTTCTGCGCAAGATGAACAGGAATAGGGAGAACCAATGAGAGACTAGCAGTAAGTGTCTGCACAGGCAAATTTAATGCTCATTTCCCACCAGGAAGAGGAATTAACCAAAGGATCAGCATGCCGTGCCGGAACCAGATTAGGGCCTGAAGCAATCCTGCGGGTTTGCGCCCAGCTCACAAGTTGCGAGTTGAAGAAAGGAGCTCAGGGGCACTGTAACTCACAAACATGCAGAGTTTTAAATGACAGCTATCGTCCAAAAATATATTGAAGGAAGGCTGCGAAGACGACTTGTAAGCGGGGCAGAATTGCAGGAAAACGATTTCAGGGGGTAGACGGGAATTGCATTTAAAGCATAGGAAAAGAGACAGAACGTCGACAATGATGCTCTTGGCCAAAATGGGTGTATGCGTTTTTTCCTGAATTTATTCAGGAAAAAAAGCATATGCGCTTTTTGGCCAACCAAGCAAGCATGTTAAAGAAATCTGCACTACAATGAAGTCTCACTGCCCCCCGGTCAAAAGGGATATCTGAAACAAGTGTAAAATCCACAAAGACAGGACAGGCCAAGGAGAACAGGGAGCCTTGTTATGCTGATGGTCGGGATGTAAATTGCCAACAGCCAATCTGGAGAAGTGTATGGTGTTTCCTGGAACCCCTGAAAAACAAAGCAACGGAGCCTACGGCACTTCCACTTATGGTCTTATAGCTTAGGGAAATTAAAATCAAAAACACACAGCCACCCCAAAGTGTCGGACGGCTCTGTTTACAAGAACCTCTTCTACGGTACAAGTTAAATATCCCAGAATGTGAAAAATGGATAAAGAAGTTGTGGTACGTACGTACAATGGAATATCACTCAGCAATGAAAGCTATGTCATCAGGCCCATCGCGGCATAACGAGTGGATTCAGGTACGATGATTGTAAGGGAAATACGTCACACAGAAAATGAAACATCATAAGATATCACTAATACATGGAATGTAAACTTTGCTACACATGAACTGAATTATAAAACAGAACAGGGTCTCAAATTTAGAAAACCAACTTATGCTTGCTTAAGGGGAAAGGTGAATTGGGGTGCTGCATAAAACCAGAGATAGAAATTAGCACAGATACCTTTCCATAAGCCAAATATGTAATAGCCAGACCTACACCTTGCTCAACGAAATGGACTAAACACCCCATATTCAACGCCTAGGAATACACCTGACTAGTAAGAATCTTCAAACCCATGGATTTATATGTCTCCGTAAGAGAATGAAGCGTGTGTACAGCGGCATGAACGCAGCAGAGAAAATCCGATAAATCCCATTATCAAAATGAATTACAAAAACAAAACACAAGGACAGTGAAATAGAGAGCAATTCTTAAATAATTCATTCAGGGCTTGTGATGCAACCTGGATTTACCACATCTACACCCAGAGCTGAGTGAGACATAAGGTTGGGCACTTCGGGCTGATAGCATTGGTGAGGTTCGATGAGCAAATGCAGACCCTTTGAAGTCATACTGCATGGTACCCATTCCATGGTTCCCACCTCTCCAGATTTAAGGGATTCTTCCTTCAGCTAAAACATGCATGGGAGACCCACAGTATGGTGCACCGTGTGACCGACAAACGTTTTCAAATGCATCTCAGTTTTTGTCCCCTTTTACTTGGGTTCACCATTCCAGACCCTTTACTAACACTCTCACCACTTGGAGAGTCTGTACCTTTAACCTCCTGTTTGGCACAGTTTGTAATTTCTGCGCAAGATGAACAGGAATAGGGAGAACCAATGAGAGACTAGCTGTAGGTGTCTGCACGAGCAAATTTAATGCTCATTTCGCACCAGGAAGAGGAATTAACCAAAGGCTCAGCGTGCCGTGCCGGAACCAGTTTAGGGCCTGAAGCAATCCAGCAGTTTTGCGGCCAGCTTACAAGAAAGCAAGTTGAAGAAAGGAGCTAAGGGACACTGTATCTCACAAACCTGCAGAGTTATAAATGACAGCTATCGTCCAAAAATATATTGAAGGAAGGCTGCGAAGACGACTTGTAAGCGGGGCAGAATTGCAGGAAAACGATTTCAGGGGGTAGACGGGAATTGCATTTAAAGCATAGGAAAAGAGGCAGAACGTGGACAATGATGCTCTTGGCCAAAAAGGGCGTATGCGTTTTTTCCTGAATATATTCAGGAAAAAACGCATACGCCCTTTTTGGCCAAGCAAGCAAGCATGTTAAAGAAATCTGCCCTACAATGAAGTCTCACTGACCCCCGGTCATAAGGGCCATCTGAAAAAAGTGTAAAATCCAGAAAGGCAGCACAGGCCATGGAGAACAGGGAGCCTGGTTATGCTGATGGGCGGGATGTAAATTGCCAACAGCCACTCTGGAGAAGTGTATGGTGTTTCACGGAACACCGAAAAAACAAAGCTACGGAGCCTACGGCACTTCTACTTATGGTCCTATAGCTTAGGGAAATTAAAATCAAAAACACACAGCCACCCCAAAGTGTCGGACGGCTCTGTTTACAAGAACCTCGTCTACGGTACAAGTTAAATATCCCAGAATGTGAAAAATGGATAAAGAAGTTGTGGTACGTACGTACAATGGAATATCCCTCAGCAATGAAATCTATGTCATCAGGCTCGTCGCGGCATAATGAGTGGATTCAGGTACGATGATTCTAAGTGAAATAAGTCACACAGAAAATGAAACATCATAAGATATCACTACTACACGGAATGTAAACTTGGCTACACATGAACTGAATTACAAAATAGAACAGGGTCTCAAATTTAGAAAACCAACTTATGCTTGCTTAAGGGGAAAGGTGAGTTGGGGTGCTGCATAAAACCAGAGATAGAAATTAGCACAGATACCTTTCCATAAGCCAAATATGTAATAGTCAAGACCTACCCCTTGCTCAACGAAATGGACTAAACACCCCATATTCAACGCCTAGGAATACACCTGACTAGTAAGAATCTTCAAACCCATGGATTTATATGTCTCCGTAAGAGAATGAAGCGTGTGTACAGCGGCATGAATGCAGCAGAGAAAATCCGATAAATCCCATTATCAAAATGAATTACACAAACAAAACCCAAGGACAGTGAAATAGAGAACAATTCTTAAATAATTCATTCAGGGCTTGTGATGCAACCCGGATTTACCACATCTACACCCAGAGCTGAGTGAGACATAAGGTTGGGCACTTCGGGCTGATAGCATTGGTGAGGTTCGATGAGCAAATGCAGACCCTTTGAAGTCATACAGCATGGTACCCATTCCATGGGTCCCAACTCTCCAAGTTTAAGGGATTCTTCCTTCAGCTAAAACATGCATGGGAAACCCACAGTATGGTGCACCGTGTGACTGGCAAACGTTTTCAAATGCATCTCAGTTTTCGTCCCCTTTTACTCGGGTTCACCATTCCAGACCCTTTACGAACACTCTCCCCACTTGGAGAGTCAGTGCCTTTAACCTCCTGTTGGGCACAGTTTGCAATTTCTGCGCAAGATGAAAAGGAATAGGGAGAACCAATGAGAGACTAGCTCTAGGTGTCTGCACCGGCAAATTTAACGCTCATTTCCCACCAGGAAGAGGAATTAACCAAAGGCTCAGCATGCCGTGCCGGAACCAGATTAGGGCCTGAGGCAATCCTGTGGGTTTGTGGCCAGCTCACAAGATAGCGAGTTGAAGAAATGAGCTCAGGGGCACTGTAACTCACAAACCTGCAGAGTTATAAATGACAGCTATCGTTCAAAAATATATTGAAGGAAGGCTGCGAAGACGACTTGTAAGCGGGGCAGAATCGCAGGAAAACGATTTCAGGGGGTAGACGGGAATTGCATTTAAAGCATAGGAAAAGAGGCAGAACGTCGACAATGATGCTCTTGGCCAAAAAGGGCGTATGCGTTTTTTCCTGAATATTCAGGAAAAAACGCATACGCCCTTTTTGGCCAACCAACATGCATGTTAAAGAAATCTGCACTACAATGAAGTCTCACTGCCCCCCGGTCAAAAGGGCCATCTGAAAAAAGTGTAAAATCCAGAAAGGCAGCACAGGCCATGGAGAACAGGGAGCCTTGTTATCCTGATGGTCGGCATGTGAATTGCCAACAGCCACTCTGGAGAAGTGTATGGTATTTCCTGAAACACATAAGAAACAAAGCAACACAGCCTATGGCACTAACACTTATGGTCCTATAGCTTAGGGAAATTAAAATCAAAACCACACAGGCACCCAAAGTTTGGAACGGCTCTGGTTACAAGAACCTCTTGTACGGTACAAGTTAAATATCCCAGAGGGCGAAAAATGGATAAAGAAGTTGTGGTTCTTACGTACAATGGAATATCACTCAGCAATGAAATCTATGTCATCAGGCCCGTAGCGGCATAATGAGTGGATTCAGGTACGATGATTCTACGTGCAATAGGTCACACAGAAAAAGAAACATCATAAGATATCACTAATACACGGAATGTAAACTTGGCTACACATGAAATGAATTACAAAACAGAACAGTGTCTCAAATTTAGAAAACCAACTTATGCTTGCTTTTTGGGAAAGGTGAGTTCGGGTGCTGCATAAAAACAGAGATTGAAATTCGCACTGATACCGTTCCATAAGCCAAATATGTAATAGACAAGACCTACTGCTTGCTCAACGAAATGGGCTCAACACCCCATATTCAACGCCTAGGAATATACCTGCCTAGCAAGAATCTTAAAACCCATGGATTTATATGTGTCCATAAGAGAACCCAGCGTGTGTTCAGTGGCCTAAAGGCAACAGTGAAAATCCGATAAATCACATTATCAAAATAAATTTCAAAAACAAAACACAATGACAGTGAAATAGAGAGCAATTCTTAAATAATTCACTCAGGGCTTCTGATGCAACCTGGATTTACCACATGTACACCCAGTGCTGGGGAGACATAAGGCCGGACACTTCGCCCTGATAGTATTGTTGAGGTTCGGTGAGCAATTGCAGACCCTTTGAAGTCATACTGCATGGTACCCATTCCAAGGGTCCCAACTCTCCAGGTTTAAGGGATTCTTCCTTCCGCTACATCATGTATGGGAAACCCAGAGTATGGTCCACCATGTGATTGGGAAACGTTTTCAAATGCATCTCAGTTTTCGTCCCTTTATACTCGGGTTCACCATTCCAGATGCTTAACTAACACTCTCCCCACTTGGAGAGTCAGTGCCTTTAACCTCCTGTTTGTCACAGTTTGCAATTTCTGCGCAAGATGAACAGGAATAGGGAGAACCAATGAGAGACTAGCTGTAGGTGTCTGCACGGGCAATTTAATGCTCATTTCTCACCAGGAAGTGGAATTAACCAAAGGCTCAGAATGCCGTGCCGGAACCAGATTAGGGCCTGAAGCAATACTGCGGGTGTGCAGGCAGCTCACAAGATAGCGAGTTGAACAAAGGAGCTCAGGGGCACTGTAATTCACAAACCTGCAGAGTTATAAATGACAGCTATCGTCCAAAAATATATTGAAGGAAGGCTGCGAAGAGGACTTGAAAGCGGGGCAGAATTCCAGGAAAACGATTTCAGGAGGTAGACGGGAAATGCACTGAAAGCATAGGAGAAGAGGCAGAACCTCGACAATGATGCACTTGTTCAAAAAGTGCATATGCGTTTTTTCCAAGGCCCTCCTTAAAGAGGGTAGGGGGCTCCCAGCATGCTTCAGTGGCCAACAGAGGGCCCACATCGCCAAGGTGACGTGAGCCAGCCAGGCAGGAGTGACCTCACATCAGAGGGCCCACCTCACAGAAGGGTAAGGGACCCAGCCATTATCAGACTCTCACCAGAGGGCCCACATCAGCAAGGGGCTGGGAACAAGGCAGGAGTGTCTTCACACCCGTGGGGCCACATCATCGCAAGTTGAGGTACCCAGCACATGTGGCCTCAAACCAGAGGACCCACATCTCCATGGGTCTCGGAGCGAGGCAGGCAGGATGAACCTCAAAACACGTGGCCCATTGTATAAAAAAGGTGAGGAATCCAGCAGTTGGAACATCCCAGCAGGCGGCCCAGAGCACCGAGGCTATGGGATCCAGGCAATGATGAACTCACAACAGAGGGCCCTCATCATGAAACTGTGAGCAACCTAGCCATTGTGACCTCAGAGCACAAGGCCCACATCCCCATGGGGAAGCGAACCAAGCAGGAGTGTCATCGCACCAGTGGGCACACATCAGAAAATGTGGGGAGCCCAGCAGTTAGGGCCTGATGCCAGAGGGCCCTCATCACCGAGGAGAGGAGGCTACCAGCAGGCTCCAACTGCTACAAGAGGGCCAACGTCGCCAATGCGGGGTGTGCCAGCCAGGCAGGAGTGACCTCAGAGCAGAGGGCCAACCTCAAAAAAGTGTGAGGAACCCAAAGAGGATTAGACTCTCACCAGAGGGCCCACATCACCAAGGGGATAGAAACCAGGCAGGAGTGTCCTCACACCAGCGGGGCCACATCATCGAAAGGTGAGGGACCCAGCACACGTGGCCTCAAACCAGAGGACACACATCACCAAGGGGCTGGGAGTGAGTCAGGCAGGAGGAGTCTCCAAACAGAGGGCCCATAGAAGAGAAAAGGTGAGGAATCCCGCAGTTGGAACCTCCCCGCAGGCGGCCAGGAGCAGCGAGGCTATGGGATCCAGGCCGGAGTGAACTCACACCAGAGGGCCCTCATCATGAAACTGAGCCACCCACCGTTGGGACCTCAGAGCAGAAGGCCCATATTCCCATGGGGTTGGAAACCTGGCAGGAGTGTACTCACACCACAGGGCGCACATCAGAAAATTTTGGGAGCCCAGGAGTTAGAGCCTGACGCCAGAGGGCCCTCATTACCGAGGGGAGGAGACTCCCAGCAGGCACCAACTCCCAACTGAGGGCCCACGTCGCCAAGGTGACGTGTGCCAGTCAGGCAGGAGTGACCTCACAGCAGAGGGCCTACCTCACAGAAGGGTGAGGAAACCAGCCAGGATAAGACTCTCACCAGAGAGCCCACATCACCAAGGGGACCGGAACAAGGCAGGAGTGTCCTCACACCAGTGTGGCCACATTATAGAAAGGTGACGAACCCAGCACATGTGGCCTAAACCAGAGGACCCACATTTCCAAGGTGCTCCGAGTGAGGCAGGCAGGAGTAGCCTAACAACACAGGGCCCACAGAATAAAAAATGTGAGGAATCCAGCAGTTGGAACCCCCCAGCAGGTGGCCCAGAGTACGGAGCCTATGTGATCCAGGCCACAGTGAACTCACAGCAGAGGGCTCACATCATGACACTGTGAGCAACCCAGCTGGTGGGACCTCAGAGCAGAAGGCCCACATCCCCATGGGGATGGGAACGTGGCAGGAGTGTACTCGCACGACAGGGCACATATCAGAAAATTTTGGGAGCCCATGAGTTAGGGCCTGACGCCAGAGGGCCCTCATTACCGAGGGGAGGAGACTCCCAGCAGGCACCAACTCCCAACTGAGGACCCACATCGCCAAGGTGATGTGTGCCAGCCAGGCAGGAGTGACCTCACAGCAGAGGGCCCACCTCCCAGAAGGGTGAGGAATCCAGCCAGGATCAGACTCTCACCAGAGGGCCCCCATCACCAAGGGGATGGGAACCAGGCAGGAGTGTCCTCACACCAGTGGGGCCACATCAATAAAGGTGAGGAAACCGGCACATGTGGCCTCAAACCAGAGGACCCACATCACAAAGGGGCTGGGAGTGAGTCAGGAAGGAGGAGCATGAAAACACAGGACCCAAAGAATAAAAATGGAAAGGAATCCAGCAGTAGGAACCTCCCAGCAGGCGGCTCAGAGCACAGAGTCTATGGGATCTAGGCCTGAGTGAACTAACACCAGAGAGCCAACATCCTGAAACTGTGAACAACACAGGTGTTGGGACCATAGAGCAGAAGGCACATGGGGATGGGAACCTGGCAGGAGTGCCCTCACACCACTTAGCACGTATCAGAAAATGTGGGTAACCAGCAGTTAGGGCCTGATGCCAGAGGGTCTCATCACTGAGGGGAGGAGGCTCCCAGCGGGCTCCAACTGCCACCAGAGGGCCGACGTCGCCAAGGCGGGGTGTGTCAGCCAGGCAGGAGTGACCTCAGAGAAGAGGGCCCACCTCACAGAAGTGTGAGGAGCCCAACCAGGATCAGACTCTCACTGGAGGGCTCACATCACCAAGGGGATGGGAACCAGGCAGGAGTGTCCGCACACCAGTGGGGCCACATCTGCGAAAGGTGAGGAACCCAGCACATGTGGCCTCAAACCAGAGGACACACATCACCAAGGGGCTGGGAGTGAGGCAGGTGTCTGGAGGGGCACATTTAACTCTAATTTCCCACCAGGAAGAGGAATTAACCAAAGGCTCAGAGTGCCGTGCGGGACCCTGATTACGGCCTGAAGCAAACCTGCGGTTCTGTGGCCAGCTTTCAAGGAAACGAGTTAAGAAAGGAAATCACAGGCACTGTAATTCACAAACCTGCAGAGTTATAAATGACAGCTATTGGCAAAAATATATTGAAGTAAGTCTGCACAGAGGACTTGAAAACGAGGCAGAATTGCAGGAATCATATTTCAGGAGGTAGATTGGAATTGCATTTAAAGCATGTGAAAAGCGGCAGATCTTTGACAGTGATGCACTTGGACAAAAAGTGCGTATACATTTTTTCCTGAATATATTCAGGAAAAAACGCATATGCCCTTTGTGGCCAACCAAGAATTCGAGCAATGGAAATCCGCACTACAATGAACTCTCATTTCCCATTCGTCAAAAGAGCCATCTGAAAAAAGTGTAAAACCCAGAAACACAGGACAGGCCATGGAGAACAGGGAGCCTTGTTATGCTGATGGACGGATTGTAAATTGCCAACAGACACTCTGGTGATGTTTATAGTGTATGCTGAAACATCTAAAAAACAAAGCTACAGAGCCTAGGGCACTTCCACTAAAGCATCTAAAAAATGAGCTACAGAGCACAGGGCACTTGCACTCATGGACGTATATCTTGGGAAAGACAAAAATGGAGAGGACACAGGCACCCCAATGTTTACCGCCTCTCTGTTTAAAAGATCCTCGACTAGGATATAATTTATATGTCTCTGGAGGGAAAAAATGGATAGAGGTGTGGCACTTATGTAGAGTGGAATATTACTCAGCCTGAAAATCAGTGAAATATGGCCAGCTGTAACAACCCCAGAGTAGTTACCTATGATCATTCAAAGTCACATAATTCAAAAAGAAAAAGACATACGATATTACTAATACATGGAATGTAAACGTGGCTACAAAGTACCTGAATTACAAAACGGAATGGGGTCTCAAATTTAGAAGACCAACTTATGTTTGCTTAAGGAAAAAGGAGAGTTGGGGAGCTGCATAAAACCAGAGATTGAAATTAGCACAGATACCGTTCGATAAGCCAAATATGTAATAGAAAAAACCTACTCCCTGGTCAACGAAACGGACTCAACACGCCATATTCAACACCTACGAATACACCTGACTAGTAAGAATCTTCAAACTCATGGATTTATATGTCTCCGTAAGAGAATCAAGCGTGAGTACAGCGGCATGAACACAGCAGTGAAAATGCGATAAATCCCATTATCAAAATAAATTACAAAAACAAAACACAATGAGAGTGAAATAGAGAGCAATTCTTAAATAATTCATTCAGGGCTTGTGATGCAACCTGGATTTACCACATCTATACCCAGAGCTGAGTGAGACATAAGGTTGGGCACTTCGGGCTGATAGCATTGTTGAGGTTCGATGAGCAAATGCAGACCCTTTGAAGTCATACTGCATGGTACCCATTCCATGGGTCCCAACTCTCCAGGATTAAGGGATTCTTTCTTCAGCTAAAACATGCATGGGAAACCCACAGTATGGTGCACCGTGTGACCAGGAAAGGTTTTCAAATGCATCTCAGTTTTCGTCCCCTTTTACTCGGGTTCACCATTCCAGAACGTTTACTAACACTCTCCCCACTTGGAGAGTCAGTGCCTTTAACCTCCTGTTTGGCACAGTTTGCAATTTCTGCGCAAGATGAACAGGAATAGGGAGAACCAATGAGAGACTAGCAGTAAGTGTCTGCACGGGCAAATTTAATGCTCATTTCCCACCAGGAAGAGGAATTAACCAAAGGATCTGCATGCCGTGCCTGAAACAGATTAGGGCCTGAATCAATCCTGCGGGTTTGCGCCCAGCTCACAAGTTGCGAGTTGAAGAAAGGAGCTCAGGGGCACTGTAACTCACAAACATGCAGAGTTATAAATGACAGCTATCGTCCAAAAATATATTGAAGGAAGGCTGCGAAGACGACTTGTAAGTGGGGCAGAATTGCAGGAAAACCATTTCAGGGGGTAGACGGGAATTGCATTTAAAGCATAGGAAAAGAGGCAGAACGTGGACAATGATGCTCTTGGCCAAAAAGGGTGTATGCGTTTTTTCCTGAATTTATTGAGGAAAAAAAGCATATGCGCTTTTTGGCCAACCAAGCAAGCATGTTAAAGAAATCTGCACTACAATGAAGTCTCACTGCCCCCCGGTCAAAAGGGACATGTGAAACAAGTGTAAAATCCACAAAGACAGGACAGGCCAAGGAGAACAGGGAGCCTTGTTATGCTGATGGTCGGGATGTAAATTGCCAACAGCCACTCTGGAGAAGTGTATGGTGTTTCCTGAAACCCCTGAAAAACAAAGCAACGTAGCCTATGGCACTTCCACTTATGGTCCTATAGCTTAGGGAAATTAAAATCAAAAACACACAGCCACCCCAAAGTGTCGGACGGCTCTGTTTACAAGAACCTCTTCTACGGTACAAGTTAAATATCCCAGAAAGCGAAAAATGGATATAGAAGTTGTGGTACATACGTACAATGGAATATCACTCAGCAATGAAATCTATGTCATCAGGCCCATCGCGGCATAATGAGTGGATTCAGGTACGATGATTCTAAGGGAAATAAGTCACACAGAAAATGAAACATCATAAGATATCACTAATACACGGAATGTAAACTTTGCTACACATGAACTGAATTATAAAACAGAACAGGGTCTCAAATTTAGAAAACAAACTTATGCTTGCTTAAGGGGAAAGGTGAGTTGGGGTGCTGCATAAAACCAGAGATAGAAATTAGCACAGATACCTTTCCATAAGCCAAATATGTAATAGTCAAGACCTACCCCTTGCTCAACGAAATGGACTAAACACCCCATATTCAACGCCTAGGAATACACCTGACTAGTAAGAATCTTCAAACCCATGGATTTATATGTCTCCGTAAGAGAATGAAGCGTGTGTCCAGCGGCATGAATGCAGCAGATGAAATCCGATAAATCCCATTATCAAAATGAATTACACAAACAAAACACAAGGACAGTGAAATAGAGAGCAATTCTTAAATAATTCATTCAGGGCTTGTGATGCAACCTGGATTTACCACATCTACACCCAGAGCTGAGTGAGACATAAGGTTGGACACTTCGGGCTGATAGCATTGGTGAGGTTCGATGAGCAAATGCAGACCCTTTGAAGTCATACAGCATGGTACCCATTCCATGGGTCCCAACTCTCCAAGTTTAAGGGATTCTTCCTTCAGCTAAAACATGCATGGGAAACCCACAGTATGGTGCACCGTGTGACTGGCAAACGTTTTCAAATGCATCTCAGTTTTCGTCCCCTTTTCCTCGGGTTCACCATTCCAGACCCTTTACTAACACTCTCCCCACTTGGAGAGTCAGTGCCTTTAACCTCCTGTTGGGCACAGTTTGCAATTTCTGCGCAAGATGAAAAGGAATAGGGAGAGCAAATGAGAGACTAGCTCTAGGTGTCTGCACGGGCAAATTTAACGCTCATTTCCCACCAGGAAGAGGAATTAACCAAAGGCTCAGCATGCCGTGCCGGAACCAGATTAGGGCCTGAGGCAATCCTGTGGGTTTGTGGCCAGCTCACAAGATAGCGAGTTGAAGAAATGAGCTCAGGGGCACTGTAACTCACAAACCTGCAGAGTTATAAATGACAGCTATCGTCCAAAAATATATTGAAGGAAGGCTGCGAAGACGACT
Organism: Delphinapterus leucas; assembly: GCF_059928025.1. Taxonomy (NCBI): domain Eukaryota; kingdom Metazoa; phylum Chordata; class Mammalia; order Artiodactyla; family Monodontidae; genus Delphinapterus; species Delphinapterus leucas. The sequence goes on along the minus strand of NW_028322236.1, from coordinate 13,004,843 downwards.
TGTAAGTGGGGCAGAATCGCAGGAAAACGATTTCAGGGGGTAGACGGGAATTGCATTTAAAGCATAGGAAAAGAGGCAGAACGTCGACAATGATGCTCTTGGCCAAAAAGGGCGTATGCGTTTTTTCCTGAATATATATATTCAGGAAAAAACGCATACGCCCTTTTTGGCCAACCAAGCAAGCATGTTAAAGAAATCTGCACTACAATGAAGTCTCACTGCCCCCGGTCAAAAGGGCCATCTGAAAAAAGTGTAAAATCCAGAAAGGCAGCACAGGCCATGGAGAACAGGGAGCCTTGTTATGCTGATGGGCGAGATGTAAATTGCCAACAGCCACCCTGGAGAATTGTATGGTGTTTCCCGGAACACGGAAAAAACAAAGCTACAGAGCCTACGGCACTTCCACTTATGGTCCTATTGCTTAGGGAAATTAAAATCAAAAACACACAGCCACCCCAAAGTGTCGGACGGCTCTGTTTACAAGAACCTCGTCTACGGTACAAGTTAAATATCCCAGAATGTGAAAAATGGATAAAGAAGTTGTGGTACGTACGTACAATGGAATATCACACAGCAATGAAATCTATGTCATCAGGCCCGTCGCGGCATAATGAGTGGATTCAGGTACGATGATTCTAAGTGAAATAAGTCACACAGAAAATGAAACATCATAAGATATCACTAATACACGGAATGTAAACTTGGCTACACATGAACTGAATTACAAAACAGAACAGGGTCTCAAATTTAGAAAACCAACTTATGCTTGCTTAAGGGGAAAGGTGAGTTGGGGTGCTGCATAAAACCAGAGATAGAAATTAGCACAGATACCTTTCCATAAGCCAAATATGTAATAGTCAAGACCTACCCCTTGCTCAACGAAATGGACTAAACACCCCATATTCAACGCCTAGGAATACACCTGACTAATAAGAATCTTCAAACCCATGGATTTATATGTCTCCGTAAGAGAATGAAGTGTGTGTACAGCGGCATGAATGCAGCAGAGAAAATCCGATAAATCCCATTATCAAAATGAATTACACAAACAAAACCCAAGGACAGTGAAATAGAGAGCAATTCTTAAATAATTCATTCAGGGCTTGTGATGCAACCTGGATTTACCACATCTACACCCAGAGCTGAGTGAGACATAAGGTTGGGCACTTCGGGCTGATAGCATTGGTGAGGTTCGATGAGCAAATGCAGACCCTTTGAAGTCATACAGCATGGTACCCATTCCATGGGTCCCAACTCTCCAAGTTTAAGGGATTCTTCCTTCAGCTAAAACATGCATGGGAAACCCACAGTATGGTGCACCGTGTGACTGGCAAACGTTTTCAAATGCATCTCAGTTTTCATCCCCTTTTCCTCGGGTTCACCATTCCAGACCCTTTACGAACACTCTCCCCACTTGGAGAGTCAGTGCCTTTAACCTCCTGTTGGGCACAGTTTGCAATTTCTGCGCAAGATGAAAAGGAATAGGGAGAGCAAATGAGAGACTAGCTCTAGGTGTCTGCACGGGCAAATTTAACGCTCATTTCCCACCAGGAAGAGGAATTAACCAAAGGCTCAGCATGCCGTGCCGGAACCAGATTAGGGCCTGAGGCAATCCTGTGGGTTTGTGGCCAGCTCACAAGATAGCGAGTTGAAGAAATGAGCTCAGGGGCACTGTAACTCACAAACCTGCAGAGTTATAAATGACAGCTATCGTCCAAAAATATATTGAAGGAAGGCTGCGAAGACGACTTGTAAGCGGGGCAGAATCGCAGGAAAACGATTTCAGGGGGTAGACGGGAATTGCATTTAAAGCATAGGAAAAGAGGCAGAACGTCGACAATGATGCTCTTGGCCAAAAAGGGCGTATGCGTTTTTTCCTGAATATATATATTCAGGAAAAAACGCATACGCCCTTTTTGGCCAACCAAGCATGCATGTTAAAGAAATCTGCACTACAATGAAGTCTCACTGCCCCCCGGTCAAAAGGGCCATCTGAAAAAAGTGTAAAATCCAGAAAGGCAGCACAGGCCATGGAGAACAGGGAGCCTTGTTATCCTGATGGTCGGCATGTGAATTGCCAACAGCCACTCTGGAGAAGTGTATGGTATTTCCTGAAACACATAAGAAACAAAGAAACACAGCCTATGGCACTAACACTTATGGTCCTATAGCTTAGGGAAATTAAAATCAAAACCACACAGGCACCCAAAGTTTGGAACGGCTCTGGTTACAAGAACCTCTTGTACGGTACAAGTTAAATATCCCAGAGGGCGAAAAATGGATAAAGAAGTTGTGGTTCTTACGTACAATGGAATATCACTCAGCAATGAAATCTATGTCATCAGGCCCGTAGCGGCATAATGAGTGGATTCAGGTACGATGATTCTACGTGCAATAGGTCACACAGAAAAAGAAACATCATAAGATATCACTAATACACGGAATGTAAACTTGGCTACACATGAAATGAATTACAAAACAGAACAGTGTCTCAAATTTAGAAAACCAACTTATGCTTGCTTTTTGGGAAAGGTGAGTTCGGGTGCTGCATAAAAACAGAGATTGAAATTCGCACTGATACCGTTCCATAAGCCAAATATGTAATAGACAAGACCTACTGCTTGCTCAACGAAATGGGCTCAACACCCCATATTCAACGCCTAGGAATATACCTGCCTAGCAAGAATCTTAAAACCCATGGATTTATATGTGTCCATAAGAGAACCCAGCGTGTGTTCAGTGGCCTAAAGGCAACAGTGAAAATCCGATAAATCACATTATCAAAATAAATTTCAAAAACAAAACACAATGACAGTGAAATAGAGAGCAATTCTTAAATAATTCACTCAGGGCTTCTGATGCAACCTGGATTTACCACATGTACACCCAGTGCTGGGGAGACATAAGGCCGGACACTTCGCCCTGATAGTATTGTTGAGGTTCGGTGAGCAATTGCAGACCCTTTGAAGTCATACTGCATGGTACCCATTCCAAGGGTCCCAACTCTCCAGGTTTAAGGGATTCTTCCTTCCGCTACATCATGTATGGGAAACCCAGAGTATGGTCCACCATGTGATTGGGAAACGTTTTCAAATGCATCTCAGTTTTCGTCCCTTTATACTCGGGTTCACCATTCCAGATGCTTAACTAACACTCTCCCCACTTGGAGAGTCAGTGCCTTTAACCTCCTGTTTGTCACAATTTGCAATTTCTGCGCAAGATGAACAGGAATAGGGAGAACCAATGAGAGACTAGCTGTAGGTGTCTGCACGGGCAATTTAATGCTCATTTCTCACCAGGAAGTGGAATTAACCAAAGGCTCAGAATGCCGTGCCGGAACCAGATTAGGGCCTGAAGCAATACTGCGGGTGTGCAGGCAGCTCACAAGATAGCGAGTTGAACAAAGGAGCTCAGGGGCACTGTAATTCACAAACCTGCAGAGTTATAAATGACAGCTATCGTCCAAAAATATATTGAAGGAAGGCTGCGAAGAGGACTTGAAAGCGGGGCAGAATTCCAGGAAAACGATTTCAGGAGGTAGACGGGAAATGCACTGAAAGCATAGGAGAAGAGGCAGAACCTCGACAATGATGCACTTGTTCAAAAAGTGCATATGCGTTTTTTCCAAGGCCCTCCTTAAAGAGGGTAGGGGGCTCCCAGCATGCTTCAGTGGCCAACAGAGGGCCCACATCGCCAAGGTGACGTGAGCCAGCCAGGCAGGAGTGACCTCACATCAGAGGGCCCACCTCACAGAAGGGTAAGGGACCCAGCCATTATCAGACTCTCACCAGAGGGCCCACATCAGCAAGGGGCTGGGAACCAGGCAGGAGTGTCTTCACACCCGTGGGGCCACATCATCGCAAGTTGAGGTACCCAGCACATGTGGCCTCAAACCAGAGGACCCACATCTCCATGGGTCTCGGAGCGAGGCAGGCAGGATGAACCTCAAAACACGTGGCCCATTGTATAAAAAAGGTGAGGAATCCAGCAGTTGGAACATCCCAGCAGGCGGCCCAGAGCACCGAGGCTATGGGATCCAGGCAATGATGAACTCACAACAGAGGGCCCTCATCATGAAACTGTGAGCAACCTAGCCATTGTGACCTCAGAGCACAAGGCCCACATCCCCATGGGGAAGCGAACCAAGCAGGAGTGTCATCGCACCAGTGGGCACACATCAGAAAATGTGGGGAGCCCAGCAGTTAGGGCCTGATGCCAGAGGGCCCTCATCACCGAGGAGAGGAGGCTACCAGCAGGCTCCAACTGCTACAAGAGGGCCAACGTCTCCAATGCGGGGTGTGCCAGCCAGGCAGGAGTGACCTCAGAGCAGAGGGCCAACCTCAAAAAAGTGTGAGGAACCCAAAGAGGATTAGACTCTCACCAGAGGTCCCACATCACCAAGGGGATAGAAACCAGGCAGGAGTGTCCTCACACCAGCGGGGCCACATCATCGAAAGGTGAGGGACCCAGCACACGTGGCCTCAAACCAGAGGACACACATCACCAAGGGGCTGGGAGTGAGTCAGGCAGGAGGAGTCTCCAAACAGAGGGCCCATAGAAGAGAAAAGGTGAGGAATCCCGCAGTTGGAACCTCCCCGCAGGCGGCCAGGAGCAGCGAGGCTATGGGATCCAGGCCGGAGTGAACTCACACCAGAGGGCCCTCATCATGAAACTGAGCCACCCACCGTTGGGACCTCAGAGCAGAAGGCCCATATTCCCATGGGGTTGGAAACCTGGCAGGAGTGTACTCACACCACAGGGCGCACATCAGAAAATTTTGGGAGCCCAGGAGTTAGAGCCTGACGCCAGAGGGCCCTCATTACCGAGGGGAGGAGACTCCCAGCAGGCACCAACTCCCAACTGAGGGCCCACGTCGCCAAGGTGACGTGTGCCAGTCAGGCAGGAGTGACCTCACAGCAGAGGGCCTACCTCACAGAAGGGTGAGGAAACCAGCCAGGATAAGACTCTCACCAGAGAGCCCACATCACCAAGGGGACCGGAACAAGGCAGGAGTGTCCTCACACCAGTGTGGCCACATTATAGAAAGGTGACGAACCCAGCACATGTGGCCTAAACCAGAGGACCCACATTTCCAAGGTGCTCCGAGTGAGGCAGGCAGGAGTAGCCTAACAACACAGGGCCCACAGAATAAAAAATGTGAGGAATCCAGCAGTTGGAACCCCCCAGCAGGTGGCCCAGAGTACGGAGCCTATGTGATCCAGGCCACAGTGAACTCACAGCAGAGGGCTCACATCATGACACTGTGAGCAACCCAGCTGGTGGGACCTCAGAGCAGAAGGCCCACATCCCCATGGGGATGGGAACGTGGCAGGAGTGTACTCGCACGACAGGGCACATATCAGAAAATTTTGGGAGCCCATGAGTTAGGGCCTGACGCCAGAGGGCCCTCATTACCGAGGGGAGGAGACTCCCAGCAGGCACCAACTCCCAACTGAGGACCCACATCGCCAAGGTGATGTGTGCCAGCCAGGCAGGAGTGACCTCACAGCAGAGGGCCCACCTCCCAGAAGGGTGAGGAATCCAGCCAGGATCAGACTCTCACCAGAGGGCCCCCATCACCAAGGGGATGGGAACCAGGCAGGAGTGTCCTCACACCAGTGGGGCCACATCAATAAAGGTGAGGAAACCGGCACATGTGGCCTCAAACCAGAGGACCCACATCACAAAGGGGCTGGGAGTGAGTCAGGAAGGAGGAGCATGAAAACACAGGACCCAAAGAATAAAAATGGAAAGGAATCCAGCAGTAGGAACCTCCCAGCAGGCGGCTCAGAGCACAGAGTCTATGGGATCTAGGCCTGAGTGAACTAACACCAGAGAGCCAACATCCTGAAACTGTGAACAACACAGGTGTTGGGACCATAGAGCAGAAGGCACATGGGGATGGGAACCTGGCAGGAGTGCCCTCACACCACTTAGCACGTATCAGAAAATGTGGGTAACCAGCAGTTAGGGCCTGATGCCAGAGGGTCTCATCACTGAGGGGAGGAGGCTCCCAGCGGGCTCCAACTGCCACCAGAGGGCCGACGTCGCCAAGGCGGGGTGTGTCAGCCAGGCAGGAGTGACCTCAGAGAAGAGGGCCCACCTCACAGAAGTGTGAGGAGCCCAACCAGGATCAGACTCTCACTGGAGGGCTCACATCACCAAGGGGATGGGAACCAGGCAGGAGTGTCCGCACACCAGTGGGGCCACATCTGCGAAAGGTGAGGAACCCAGCACATGTGGCCTCAAACCAGAGGACACACATCACCAAGGGGCTGGGAGTGAGGCAGGTGTCTGGAGGGGCACATTTAACTCTAATTTCCCACCAGGAAGAGGAATTAACCAAAGGCTCAGAGTGCCGTGCGGGACCCTGATTACGGCCTGAAGCAAACCTGCGGTTCTGTGGCCAGCTTTCAAGGAAACGAGTTAAGAAAGGAAATCACAGGCACTGTAATTCACAAACCTGCAGAGTTATAAATGACAGCTATTGGCAAAAATATATTGAAGTAAGTCTGCACAGAGGACTTGAAAACGAGGCAGAATTGCAGGAATCATATTTCAGGAGGTAGATTGGAATTGCATTTAAAGCATGTGAAAAGCGGCAGATCTTTGACAGTGATGCACTTGGACAAAAAGTGCGTATACATTTTTTCCTGAATATATTCAGGAAAAAACGCATATGCCCTTTGTGGCCAACCAAGAATTCGAGCAATGGAAATCCGCACTACAATGAACTCTCATTTCCCATTCGTCAAAAGAGCCATCTGAAAAAAGTGTAAAACCCAGAAACACAGGACAGGCCATGGAGAACAGGGAGCCTTGTTATGCTGATGGACGGATTGTAAATTGCCAACAGACACTCTGGTGATGTTTATAGTGTATGCTGAAACATCTAAAAAACAAAGCTACAGAGCCTAGGGCACTTCCACTAAAGCATCTAAAAAATGAGCTACAGAGCACAGGGCACTTGCACTCATGGACGTATATCTTGGGAAAGACAAAAATGGAGAGGACACAGGCACCCCAATGTTTACCGCCTCTCTGTTTAAAAGATCCTCGACTAGGATATAATTTATATGTCTCTGGAGGGAAAAAATGGATAGAGGTGTGGCACTTATGTAGAGTGGAATATTACTCAGCCTGAAAATCAGTGAAATATGGCCAGCTGTAACAACCCCAGAGTAGTTACCTATGATCATTCAAAGTCACATAATTCAAAAAGAAAAAGACATACGATATTACTAATACATGGAATGTAAACGTGGCTACAAAGTACCTGAATTACAAAACGGAATGGGGTCTCAAATTTAGAAGACCAACTTATGTTTGCTTAAGGAAAAAGGAGAGTTGGGGAGCTGCATAAAACCAGAGATTGAAATTAGCACAGATACCGTTCGATAAGCCAAATATGTAATAGAAAAAACCTACTCCCTGGTCAACGAAACGGACTCAACACGCCATATTCAACACCTACGAATACACCTGACTAGTAAGAATCTTCAAACTCATGGATTTATATGTCTCCGTAAGAGAATCAAGCGTGAGTACAGCGGCATGAACACAGCAGTGAAAATGCGATAAATCCCATTATCAAAATAAATTACAAAAACAAAACACAATGAGAGTGAAATAGAGAGCAATTCTTAAATAATTCATTCAGGGCTTGTGATGCAACCTGGATTTACCACATCTATACCCAGAGCTGAGTGAGACATAAGGTTGGGCACTTCGGGCTGATAGCATTGTTGAGGTTCGATGAGCAAATGCAGACCCTTTGAAGTCATACTGCATGGTACCCATTCCATGGGTCCCAACTCTCCAGGATTAAGGGATTCTTTCTTCAGCTAAAACATGCATGGGAAACCCACAGTATGGTGCACCGTGTGACCAGGAAAGGTTTTCAAATGCATCTCAGTTTTCGTCCCCTTTTACTCGGGTTCACCATTCCAGAACGTTTACTAACACTCTCCCCACTTGGAGAGTCAGTGCCTTTAACCTCCTGTTTGGCACAGTTTGCAATTTCTGCGCAAGATGAACAGGAATAGGGAGAACCAATGAGAGACTAGCAGTAAGTGTCTGCACGGGCAAATTTAATGCTCATTTCCCACCAGGAAGAGGAATTAACCAAAGGATCTGCATGCCGTGCCTGAAACAGATTAGGGCCTGAATCAATCCTGCGGGTTTGCGCCCAGCTCACAAGTTGCGAGTTGAAGAAAGGAGCTCAGGGGCACTGTAACTCACAAACATGCAGAGTTATAAATGACAGCTATCGTCCAAAAATATATTGAAGGAAGGCTGCGAAGACGACTTGTAAGTGGGGCAGAATTGCAGGAAAACCATTTCAGGGGGTAGACGGGAATTGCATTTAAAGCATAGGAAAAGAGGCAGAACGTGGACAATGATGCTCTTGGCCAAAAAGGGTGTATGCGTTTTTTCCTGAATTTATTGAGGAAAAAAAGCATATGCGCTTTTTGGCCAACCAAGCAAGCATGTTAAAGAAATCTGCACTACAATGAAGTCTCACTGCCCCCCGGTCAAAAGGGACATGTGAAACAAGTGTAAAATCCACAAAGACAGGACAGGCCAAGGAGAACAGGGAGCCTTGTTATGCTGATGGTCGGGATGTAAATTGCCAACAGCCACTCTGGAGAAGTGTATGGTGTTTCCTGAAACCCCTGAAAAACAAAGCAACGTAGCCTATGGCACTTCCACTTATGGTCCTATAGCTTAGGGAAATTAAAATCAAAAACACACAGCCACCCCAAAGTGTCGGACGGCTCTGTTTACAAGAACCTCTTCTACGGTACAAGTTAAATATCCCAGAAAGCGAAAAATGGATATAGAAGTTGTGGTACATACGTACAATGGAATATCACTCAGCAATGAAATCTATGTCATCAGGCCCATCGCGGCATAATGAGTGGATTCAGGTACGATGATTCTAAGGGAAATAAGTCACACAGAAAATGAAACATCATAAGATATCACTAATACACGGAATGTAAACTTTGCTACACATGAACTGAATTATAAAACAGAACAGGGTCTCAAATTTAGAAAACAAACTTATGCTTGCTTAAGGGGAAAGGTGAGTTGGGGTGCTGCATAAAACCAGAGATAGAAATTAGCACAGATACCTTTCCATAAGCCAAATATGTAATAGTCAAGACCTACCCCTTGCTCAACGAAATGGACTAAACACCCCATATTCAACGCCTAGGAATACACCTGACTAGTAAGAATCTTCAAACCCATGGATTTATATGTCTCCGTAAGAGAATGAAGCGTGTGTCCAGCGGCATGAATGCAGCAGATGAAATCCGATAAATCCCATTATCAAAATGAATTACACAAACAAAACACAAGGACAGTGAAATAGAGAGCAATTCTTAAATAATTCATTCAGGGCTTGTGATGCAACCTGGATTTACCACATCTACACCCAGAGCTGAGTGAGACATAAGGTTGGACACTTCGGGCTGATAGCATTGGTGAGGTTCGATGAGCAAATGCAGACCCTTTGAAGTCATACAGCATGGTACCCATTCCATGGGTCCCAACTCTCCAAGTTTAAGGGATTCTTCCTTCAGCTAAAACATGCATGGGAAACCCACAGTATGGTGCACCGTGTGACTGGCAAACGTTTTCAAATGCATCTCAGTTTTCGTCCCCTTTTCCTCGGGTTCACCATTCCAGACCCTTTACTAACACTCTCCCCACTTGGAGAGTCAGTGCCTTTAACCTCCTGTTGGGCACAGTTTGCAATTTCTGCGCAAGATGAAAAGGAATAGGGAGAGCAAATGAGAGACTAGCTCTAGGTGTCTGCACGGGCAAATTTAACGCTCATTTCCCACCAGGAAGAGGAATTAACCAAAGGCTCAGCATGCCGTGCCGGAACCAGATTAGGGCCTGAGGCAATCCTGTGGGTTTGTGGCCAGCTCACAAGATAGCGAGTTGAAGAAATGAGCTCAGGGGCACTGTAACTCACAAACCTGCAGAGTTATAAATGACAGCTATCGTCCAAAAATATATTGAAGGAAGGCTGCGAAGACGACTTGTAAGTGGGGCAGAATCGCAGGAAAACGATTTCAGGGGGTAGACGGGAATTGCATTTAAAGCATAGGAAAAGAGGCAGAACGTCGACAATGATGCTCTTGGCCAAAAAGGGCGTATGCGTTTTTTCCTGAATATATATATTCAGGAAAAAACGCATACGCCCTTTTTGGCCAACCAAGCAAGCATGTTAAAGAAATCTGCACTACAATGAAGTCTCACTGCCCCCGGTCAAAAGGGCCATCTGAAAAAAGTGTAAAATCCAGAAAGGCAGCACAGGCCATGGAGAACAGGGAGCCTTGTTATGCTGATGGGCGAGATGTAAATTGCCAACAGCCACCCTGGAGAATTGTATGGTGTTTCCCGGAACACGGAAAAAACAAAGCTACAGAGCCTACGGCACTTCCACTTATGGTCCTATTGCTTAGGGAAATTAAAATCAAAAACACACAGCCACCCCAAAGTGTCGGACGGCTCTGTTTACAAGAACCTCGTCTACGGTACAAGTTAAATATCCCAGAATGTGAAAAATGGATAAAGAAGTTGTGGTACGTACGTACAATGGAATATCACACAGCAATGAAATCTATGTCATCAGGCCCGTCGCGGCATAATGAGTGGATTCAGGTACGATGATTCTAAGTGAAATAAGTCACACAGAAAATGAAACATCATAAGATATCACTAATACACGGAATGTAAACTTGGCTACACATGAACTGAATTACAAAACAGAACAGGGTCTCAAATTTAGAAAACCAACTTATGCTTGCTTAAGGGGAAAGGTGAGTTGGGGTGCTGCATAAAACCAGAGATAGAAATTAGCACAGATACCTTTCCATAAGCCAAATATGTAATAGTCAAGACCTACCCCTTGCTCAACGAAATGGACTAAACACCCCATATTCAACGCCTAGGAATACACCTGACTAATAAGAATCTTCAAACCCATGGATTTATATGTCTCCGTAAGAGAATGAAGTGTGTGTACAGCGGCATGAATGCAGCAGAGAAAATCCGATAAATCCCATTATCAAAATGAATTACACAAACAAAACCCAAGGACAGTGAAATAGAGAGCAATTCTTAAATAATTCATTCAGGGCTTGTGATGCAACCTGGATTTACCACATCTACACCCAGAGCTGAGTGAGACATAAGGTTGGGCACTTCGGGCTGATAGCATTGGTGAGGTTCGATGAGCAAATGCAGACCCTTTGAAGTCATACAGCATGGTACCCATTCCATGGGTCCCAACTCTCCAAGTTTAAGGGATTCTTCCTTCAGCTAAAACATGCATGGGAAACCCACAGTATGGTGCACCGTGTGACTGGCAAACGTTTTCAAATGCATCTCAGTTTTCATCCCCTTTTCCTCGGGTTCACCATTCCAGACCCTTTACGAACACTCTCCCCACTTGGAGAGTCAGTGCCTTTAACCTCCTGTTGGGCACAGTTTGCAATTTCTGCGCAAGATGAAAAGGAATAGGGAGAGCAAATGAGAGACTAGCTCTAGGTGTCTGCACGGGCAAATTTAACGCTCATTTCCCACCAGGAAGAGGAATTAACCAAAGGCTCAGCATGCCGTGCCGGAACCAGATTAGGGCCTGAGGCAATCCTGTGGGTTTGTGGCCAGCTCACAAGATAGCGAGTTGAAGAAATGAGCTCAGGGGCACTGTAACTCACAAACCTGCAGAGTTATAAATGACAGCTATCGTCCAAAAATATATTGAAGGAAGGCTGCGAAGACGACTTGTAAGCGGGGCAGAATCGCAGGAAAACGATTTCAGGGGGTAGACGGGAATTGCATTTAAAGCATAGGAAAAGAGGCAGAACGTCGACAATGATGCTCTTGGCCAAAAAGGGCGTATGCGTTTTTTCCTGAATATATATATTCAGGAAAAAACGCATACGCCCTTTTTGGCCAACCAAGCATGCATGTTAAAGAAATCTGCACTACAATGAAGTCTCACTGCCCCCCGGTCAAAAGGGCCATCTGAAAAAAGTGTAAAATCCAGAAAGGCAGCACAGGCCATGGAGAACAGGGAGCCTTGTTATCCTGATGGTCGGCATGTGAATTGCCAACAGCCACTCTGGAGAAGTGTATGGTATTTCCTGAAACACATAAGAAACAAAGAAACACAGCCTATGGCACTAACACTTATGGTCCTATAGCTTAGGGAAATTAAAATCAAAACCACACAGGCACCCAAAGTTTGGAACGGCTCTGGTTACAAGAACCTCTTGTACGGTACAAGTTAAATATCCCAGAGGGCGAAAAATGGATAAAGAAGTTGTGGTTCTTACGTACAATGGAATATCACTCAGCAATGAAATCTATGTCATCAGGCCCGTAGCGGCATAATGAGTGGATTCAGGTACGATGATTCTACGTGCAATAGGTCACACAGAAAAAGAAACATCATAAGATATCACTAATACACGGAATGTAAACTTGGCTACACATGAAATGAATTACAAAACAGAACAGTGTCTCAAATTTAGAAAACCAACTTATGCTTGCTTTTTGGGAAAGGTGAGTTCGGGTGCTGCATAAAAACAGAGATTGAAATTCGCACTGATACCGTTCCATAAGCCAAATATGTAATAGACAAGACCTACTGCTTGCTCAACGAAATGGGCTCAACACCCCATATTCAACGCCTAGGAATATACCTGCCTAGCAAGAATCTTAAAACCCATGGATTTATATGTGTCCATAAGAGAACCCAGCGTGTGTTCAGTGGCCTAAAGGCAACAGTGAAAATCCGATAAATCACATTATCAAAATAAATTTCAAAAACAAAACACAATGACAGTGAAATAGAGAGCAATTCTTAAATAATTCACTCAGGGCTTCTGATGCAACCTGGATTTACCACATGTACACCCAGTGCTGGGGAGACATAAGGCCGGACACTTCGCCCTGATAGTATTGTTGAGGTTCGGTGAGCAATTGCAGACCCTTTGAAGTCATACTGCATGGTACCCATTCCAAGGGTCCCAACTCTCCAGGTTTAAGGGATTCTTCCTTCCGCTACATCATGTATGGGAAACCCAGAGTATGGTCCACCATGTGATTGGGAAACGTTTTCAAATGCATCTCAGTTTTCGTCCCTTTATACTCGGGTTCACCATTCCAGATGCTTAACTAACACTCTCCCCACTTGGAGAGTCAGTGCCTTTAACCTCCTGTTTGTCACAATTTGCAATTTCTGCGCAAGATGAACAGGAATAGGGAGAACCAATGAGAGACTAGCTGTAGGTGTCTGCACGGGCAATTTAATGCTCATTTCTCACCAGGAAGTGGAATTAACCAAAGGCTCAGAATGCCGTGCCGGAACCAGATTAGGGCCTGAAGCAATACTGCGGGTGTGCAGGCAGCTCACAAGATAGCGAGTTGAACAAAGGAGCTCAGGGGCACTGTAATTCACAAACCTGCAGAGTTATAAATGACAGCTATCGTCCAAAAATATATTGAAGGAAGGCTGCGAAGAGGACTTGAAAGCGGGGCAGAATTCCAGGAAAACGATTTCAGGAGGTAGACGGGAAATGCACTGAAAGCATAGGAGAAGAGGCAGAACCTCGACAATGATGCACTTGTTCAAAAAGTGCATATGCGTTTTTTCCAAGGCCCTCCTTAAAGAGGGTAGGGGGCTCCCAGCATGCTTCAGTGGCCAACAGAGGGCCCACATCGCCAAGGTGACGTGAGCCAGCCAGGCAGGAGTGACCTCACATCAGAGGGCCCACCTCACAGAAGGGTAAGGGACCCAGCCATTATCAGACTCTCACCAGAGGGCCCACATCAGCAAGGGGCTGGGAACCAGGCAGGAGTGTCTTCACACCCGTGGGGCCACATCATCGCAAGTTGAGGTACCCAGCACATGTGGCCTCAAACCAGAGGACCCACATCTCCATGGGTCTCGGAGCGAGGCAGGCAGGATGAACCTCAAAACACGTGGCCCATTGTATAAAAAAGGTGAGGAATCCAGCAGTTGGAACATCCCAGCAGGCGGCCCAGAGCACCGAGGCTATGGGATCCAGGCAATGATGAACTCACAACAGAGGGCCCTCATCATGAAACTGTGAGCAACCTAGCCATTGTGACCTCAGAGCACAAGGCCCACATCCCCATGGGGAAGCGAACCAAGCAGGAGTGTCATCGCACCAGTGGGCACACATCAGAAAATGTGGGGAGCCCAGCAGTTAGGGCCTGATGCCAGAGGGCCCTCATCACCGAGGAGAGGAGGCTACCAGCAGGCTCCAACTGCTACAAGAGGGCCAACGTCTCCAATGCGGGGTGTGCCAGCCAGGCAGGAGTGACCTCAGAGCAGAGGGCCAACCTCAAAAAAGTGTGAGGAACCCAAAGAGGATTAGACTCTCACCAGAGGTCCCACATCACCAAGGGGATAGAAACCAGGCAGGAGTGTCCTCACACCAGCGGGGCCACATCATCGAAAGGTGAGGGACCCAGCACACGTGGCCTCAAACCAGAGGACACACATCACCAAGGGGCTGGGAGTGAGTCAGGCAGGAGGAGTCTCCAAACAGAGGGCCCATAGAAGAGAAAAGGTGAGGAATCCCGCAGTTGGAACCTCCCCGCAGGCGGCCAGGAGCAGCGAGGCTATGGGATCCAGGCCGGAGTGAACTCACACCAGAGGGCCCTCATCATGAAACTGAGCCACCCACCGTTGGGACCTCAGAGCAGAAGGCCCATATTCCCATGGGGTTGGAAACCTGGCAGGAGTGTACTCACACCACAGGGCGCACATCAGAAAATTTTGGGAGCCCAGGAGTTAGAGCCTGACGCCAGAGGGCCCTCATTACCGAGGGGAGGAGACTCCCAGCAGGCACCAACTCCCAACTGAGGGCCCACGTCGCCAAGGTGACGTGTGCCAGTCAGGCAGGAGTGACCTCACAGCAGAGGGCCTACCTCACAGAAGGGTGAGGAAACCAGCCAGGATAAGACTCTCACCAGAGAGCCCACATCACCAAGGGGACCGGAACAAGGCAGGAGTGTCCTCACACCAGTGTGGCCACATTATAGAAAGGTGACGAACCCAGCACATGTGGCCTAAACCAGAGGACCCACATTTCCAAGGTGCTCCGAGTGAGGCAGGCAGGAGTAGCCTAACAACACAGGGCCCACAGAATAAAAAATGTGAGGAATCCAGCAGTTGGAACCCCCCAGCAGGTGGCCCAGAGTACGGAGCCTATGTGATCCAGGCCACAGTGAACTCACAGCAGAGGGCTCACATCATGACACTGTGAGCAACCCAGCTGGTGGGACCTCAGAGCAGAAGGCCCACATCCCCATGGGGATGGGAACGTGGCAGGAGTGTACTCGCACGACAGGGCACATATCAGAAAATTTTGGGAGCCCATGAGTTAGGGCCTGACGCCAGAGGGCCCTCATTACCGAGGGGAGGAGACTCCCAGCAGGCACCAACTCCCAACTGAGGACCCACATCGCCAAGGTGATGTGTGCCAGCCAGGCAGGAGTGACCTCACAGCAGAGGGCCCACCTCCCAGAAGGGTGAGGAATCCAGCCAGGATCAGACTCTCACCAGAGGGCCCCCATCACCAAGGGGATGGGAACCAGGCAGGAGTGTCCTCACACCAGTGGGGCCACATCAATAAAGGTGAGGAAACCGGCACATGTGGCCTCAAACCAGAGGACCCACATCACAAAGGGGCTGGGAGTGAGTCAGGAAGGAGGAGCATGAAAACACAGGACCCAAAGAATAAAAATGGAAAGGAATCCAGCAGTAGGAACCTCCCAGCAGGCGGCTCAGAGCACAGAGTCTATGGGATCTAGGCCTGAGTGAACTAACACCAGAGAGCCAACATCCTGAAACTGTGAACAACACAGGTGTTGGGACCATAGAGCAGAAGGCACATGGGGATGGGAACCTGGCAGGAGTGCCCTCACACCACTTAGCACGTATCAGAAAATGTGGGTAACCAGCAGTTAGGGCCTGATGCCAGAGGGTCTCATCACTGAGGGGAGGAGGCTCCCAGCGGGCTCCAACTGCCACCAGAGGGCCGACGTCGCCAAGGCGGGGTGTGTCAGCCAGGCAGGAGTGACCTCAGAGAAGAGGGCCCACCTCACAGAAGTGTGAGGAGCCCAACCAGGATCAGACTCTCACTGGAGGGCTCACATCACCAAGGGGATGGGAACCAGGCAGGAGTGTCCGCACACCAGTGGGGCCACATCTGCGAAAGGTGAGGAACCCAGCACATGTGGCCTCAAACCAGAGGACACACATCACCAAGGGGCTGGGAGTGAGGCAGGTGTCTGGAGGGGCACATTTAACTCTAATTTCCCACCAGGAAGAGGAATTAACCAAAGGCTCAGAGTGCCGTGCGGGACCCTGATTACGGCCTGAAGCAAACCTGCGGTTCTGTGGCCAGCTTTCAAGGAAACGAGTTAAGAAAGGAAATCACAGGCACTGTAATTCACAAACCTGCAGAGTTATAAATGACAGCTATTGGCAAAAATATATTGAAGTAAGTCTGCACAGAGGACTTGAAAACGAGGCAGAATTGCAGGAATCATATTTCAGGAGGTAGATTGGAATTGCATTTAAAGCATGTGAAAAGCGGCAGATCTTTGACAGTGATGCACTTGGACAAAAAGTGCGTATACATTTTTTCCTGAATATATTCAGGAAAAAACGCATATGCCCTTTGTGGCCAACCAAGAATTCGAGCAATGGAAATCCGCACTACAATGAACTCTCATTTCCCATTCGTCAAAAGAGCCATCTGAAAAAAGTGTAAAACCCAGAAACACAGGACAGGCCATGGAGAACAGGGAGCCTTGTTATGCTGATGGACGGATTGTAAATTGCCAACAGACACTCTGGTGATGTTTATAGTGTATGCTGAAACATCTAAAAAACAAAGCTACAGAGCCTAGGGCACTTCCACTAAAGCATCTAAAAAATGAGCTACAGAGCACAGGGCACTTGCACTCATGGACGTATATCTTGGGAAAGACAAAAATGGAGAGGACACAGGCACCCCAATGTTTACCGCCTCTCTGTTTAAAAGATCCTCGACTAGGATATAATTTATATGTCTCTGGAGGGAAAAAATGGATAGAGGTGTGGCACTTATGTAGAGTGGAATATTACTCAGCCTGAAAATCAGTGAAATATGGCCAGCTGTAACAACCCCAGAGTAGTTACCTATGATCATTCAAAGTCACATAATTCAAAAAGAAAAAGACATACGATATTACTAATACATGGAATGTAAACGTGGCTACAAAGTACCTGAATTACAAAACGGAATGGGGTCTCAAATTTAGAAGACCAACTTATGTTTGCTTAAGGAAAAAGGAGAGTTGGGGAGCTGCATAAAACCAGAGATTGAAATTAGCACAGATACCGTTCGATAAGCCAAATATGTAATAGAAAAAACCTACTCCCTGGTCAACGAAACGGACTCAACACGCCATATTCAACACCTACGAATACACCTGACTAGTAAGAATCTTCAAACTCATGGATTTATATGTCTCCGTAAGAGAATCAAGCGTGAGTACAGCGGCATGAACACAGCAGTGAAAATGCGATAAATCCCATTATCAAAATAAATTACAAAAACAAAACACAATGAGAGTGAAATAGAGAGCAATTCTTAAATAATTCATTCAGGGCTTGTGATGCAACCTGGATTTACCACATCTATACCCAGAGCTGAGTGAGACATAAGGTTGGGCACTTCGGGCTGATAGCATTGTTGAGGTTCGATGAGCAAATGCAGACCCTTTGAAGTCATACTGCATGGTACCCATTCCATGGGTCCCAACTCTCCAGGATTAAGGGATTCTTTCTTCAGCTAAAACATGCATGGGAAACCCACAGTATGGTGCACCGTGTGACCAGGAAAGGTTTTCAAATGCATCTCAGTTTTCGTCCCCTTTTACTCGGGTTCACCATTCCAGAACGTTTACTAACACTCTCCCCACTTGGAGAGTCAGTGCCTTTAACCTCCTGTTTGGCACAGTTTGCAATTTCTGCGCAAGATGAACAGGAATAGGGAGAACCAATGAGAGACTAGCAGTAAGTGTCTGCACGGGCAAATTTAATGCTCATTTCCCACCAGGAAGAGGAATTAACCAAAGGATCTGCATGCCGTGCCTGAAACAGATTAGGGCCTGAATCAATCCTGCGGGTTTGCGCCCAGCTCACAAGTTGCGAGTTGAAGAAAGGAGCTCAGGGGCACTGTAACTCACAAACATGCAGAGTTATAAATGACAGCTATCGTCCAAAAATATATTGAAGGAAGGCTGCGAAGACGACTTGTAAGTGGGGCAGAATTGCAGGAAAACCATTTCAGGGGGTAGACGGGAATTGCATTTAAAGCATAGGAAAAGAGGCAGAACGTGGACAATGATGCTCTTGGCCAAAAAGGGTGTATGCGTTTTTTCCTGAATTTATTGAGGAAAAAAAGCATATGCGCTTTTTGGCCAACCAAGCAAGCATGTTAAAGAAATCTGCACTACAATGAAGTCTCACTGCCCCCCGGTCAAAAGGGACATGTGAAACAAGTGTAAAATCCACAAAGACAGGACAGGCCAAGGAGAACAGGGAGCCTTGTTATGCTGATGGTCGGGATGTAAATTGCCAACAGCCACTCTGGAGAAGTGTATGGTGTTTCCTGAAACCCCTGAAAAACAAAGCAACGTAGCCTATGGCACTTCCACTTATGGTCCTATAGCTTAGGGAAATTAAAATCAAAAACACACAGCCACCCCAAAGTGTCGGACGGCTCTGTTTACAAGAACCTCTTCTACGGTACAAGTTAAATATCCCAGAAAGCGAAAAATGGATATAGAAGTTGTGGTACATACGTACAATGGAATATCACTCAGCAATGAAATCTATGTCATCAGGCCCATCGCGGCATAATGAGTGGATTCAGGTACGATGATTCTAAGGGAAATAAGTCACACAGAAAATGAAACATCATAAGATATCACTAATACACGGAATGTAAACTTTGCTACACATGAACTGAATTATAAAACAGAACAGGGTCTCAAATTTAGAAAACAAACTTATGCTTGCTTAAGGGGAAAGGTGAGTTGGGGTGCTGCATAAAACCAGAGATAGAAATTAGCACAGATACCTTTCCATAAGCCAAATATGTAATAGTCAAGACCTACCCCTTGCTCAACGAAATGGACTAAACACCCCATATTCAACGCCTAGGAATACACCTGACTAGTAAGAATCTTCAAACCCATGGATTTATATGTCTCCGTAAGAGAATGAAGCGTGTGTCCAGCGGCATGAATGCAGCAGATGAAATCCGATAAATCCCATTATCAAAATGAATTACACAAACAAAACACAAGGACAGTGAAATAGAGAGCAATTCTTAAATAATTCATTCAGGGCTTGTGATGCAACCTGGATTTACCACATCTACACCCAGAGCTGAGTGAGACATAAGGTTGGACACTTCGGGCTGATAGCATTGGTGAGGTTCGATGAGCAAATGCAGACCCTTTGAAGTCATACAGCATGGTACCCATTCCATGGGTCCCAACTCTCCAAGTTTAAGGGATTCTTCCTTCAGCTAAAACATGCATGGGAAACCCACAGTATGGTGCACCGTGTGAATGGCAAACATTTGCAAATGCATCTCAGTATTCGTCCCCTTTTACTCGGGTTCACCATTCCAGACCCTTTACGAACACTCTCCCCACTTGGAAAGTCAGTGCCTTTAAACTCCTGTTGGGCACAGTTTGCAATTTCTGCGCAAGATGAAAAGGAATAGGGAGAACGAATGAGAGACTAGCTCTAGGTATCTGCACGGGCAAATTTAACGCGCATTTCCCACCAGGAAGAGGAATTAACCAAAGGCTCAGCATGCCGTGCCGGAACCAGATTAGGGCCTGAGGCAATCCTGTGGGTTTGCGGCCAGCTCACAAGATAGCGAGTTGAAGAAATGAGCTCAGGGGCACTGTAACTCACAAACCTGCAGAGTTATAAATGACAGCTATCGTCCAAAAATATATTGAAGGAAGGCTGCGAAGACGACTTGTAATCGGGGCAGAATTGCAGGAAAACGATTTCAGGGGGTAGACGGGAATTGCAATTAAAGCATAGGAAAAGAGGCAGAACGTCGACAATGATGCTCTTGGCCAAAATGTGCGTATGCGTTTTTTCCTGAATATATTCAGGAAAAAACGCATACGCCCTTTTTGGCCAACCAAGCAAGCATGTTAAAGAAATCTGCACTACAATGAAGTCTCACTGCCCCCCGGTCAAAAGGGCCATCTGAAAAAAGTGTAAAATCCAGAAAGGCAGTACAGGCCATGGAGAACAGGGAGCCTTGTTATGCTGATGGGCGGGATGTAAATTGCCAACAGCCACTCTGGAGAAGTGTATGGTGTTTCCCGGAACACCGAAAAAACAAAGCTACGGAGCCTACGGCACTTCCACTTATGGTCCTATAGCTTAGTGAAATTAAAATCAAAAACACACAGCCACCCAAAAGTTTCAGACGGCTCTGTTTACAAGAACCTCGTCTACGGTACAAGTTAAATATCCCAGAAAGCGAAAAATGGATAAAGAAGTTGTGGTACATACGTACAATGGAATATCACTCAGCAATGAAATCTATGTCATCAGGCCCGTTGCGGCATAATGAGTGGATTCAGGTACGATGATTCTAAGTGAAATAAGTCACACAGAAAATGAAACATCATAAGATATCACTAATACACGGAATGTAAACTTGGCTACACATGAACTGAATTACAAAACAGAACAGGGTCTCAAATTTAGAAAACCAACTTATGCTTGCTTAAGGGGAAAGGTGAGTTGGGGTGCTGCATAAAACCAGAGATAGAAATTAGCACAGATACCTTTCCATAAGCCAAATATGTAATAGTCAAGACCTACCCCTTGCTCAACGAAATGGACTAAACACCCCATATTCAACGCCTAGGAATACACCTGACTAGTAAGAATCTTCAAACCCATGGATTTATATGTCTCCGTAAGAGAATGAAGCGTGTGTACAGCGGCATGAATGCAGCAGAGGAAATCCGATAAATCCCATTATCAAAATGAATTACACAAACAAAACCCAAGGACAGTGAAATAGAGAGCAATTCTTAAATAATTCATTCAGGGCTTGTGATGCAACCTGGATTTACCACATCTACACCCAGAGCTGAGTGAGACATAAGGTTGGGCACTTCGGGCTGATAGCATTGGTGAGGTTCGATGAGCAAATCAGACCCTTTGAAGTCATACAGCATGGTACCCATTCCATGGGTCCCAACTCTCCAGGTTTAAGGGATTCTTCCTTCAGCTAAAACATGCATGGGACACTCACAGTATGGTGCACCGTGTGACCGGCAAACGTTTTCAAATGCATCTCAGTTTTCGTCCCCTTTTACTCGGGTTCACCATTCCAGACCCTTTACGAACACTCTCCCCACTTGGAGAGTCAGTGCCTTTAACCTCCTGTTGGGCACAGTTTGCAATTTCTGCGCAAGATGAAAAGGAATAGGGAGAACCAATGAGAGACTAGCTGTAGGTGTCTGCACGGGCAAATTTAATGCTCATTTCGCACCAGGAAGAGGAATTAACCAAAGGCTCAACATGCCGTGCCTGAAACAGATTAGGGCCTGACAATCGTGCGGGTTTGCAGCCAGCTCACAAGATAGCGAGTTGAAGAAAGGAGCTCAGGGGCACTGTAACTCACAAACCTGCAGAGTAATAAATGACAGCTATCGTCCAAAAATATATTGAAGGAGGTCTGCAAAGACGACTTGTAAGCGGGACAGATTTGCAGGAAAACGATTTCAGGGGGTAGACGGGAATTGCATTTAAAGCATAGGAAAAGAGGCAGAACGTCGACAATGATGCTCTTGGCCAAAAAGGGCGTATGCGTTTTTTCCTGAATATATTCAGGAAAAAACGCATACGCCCTTTTTGGCCAACCAAGCAAGCATGTTAAAGAAATCTGCACTACAATGAAGTCTCACTGCCCCCCGGTCAAAAGGGCCATCTGAAAAAAGTGTAAAATCCAGAAAGGCAGCACAGGCCATGGAGAACAGGGAGCCTTGTTATGCTGATGGGCGGGATGTAAATTGCCAACAGCCACTCTGGAAAAGTGTATGGTGTTTTCCGGAACACCTAAAAAACAAAGCAACGGAGCCTACGGCATTTCCACTTATGGTCCTACAGTTTAGGGACATTAAAATGAAAAACACACAGCCACCCCAAAGTGTCGGATGGCTCTATTTACAAGAACCTCATCTACAGTACAAGGTAAATATCCCAGAATGTGAAAAATGGATAAAGAAGTTGTGGTATATACATACAATGGAATATCACTCAGCAATGAAATCTATGTCATCAGGCCCGTCGCGGCATAATGAGTGGATTCAGGTACGATGATTCTAAGTGAAATAAGTCACACAGAAAATGAAACATCATAAGATATCACTAATACACGGAATGTAAACTTTGCTACACATGAACTGAATTACAAAACAGAACAGGGTCTCAAATTTAGAAAACCAACTTATGCTTGCTTAAGGGGAAAGGTGAGTTGGCGTGCTGCATAAAACCAGAGATAGAAATTAGCACAGATAACTTTCCATAAGCCAAATATGTCATAGTCAAGACCCACCACTTGCTCAACGAAATGGACTAAACACCACATATTCAACACCTAGGAATACACCTGACTATTAAGAATCTTCAAACCCATGGATTCATATGCCTCCGTAAGAGAATGAAGCGTGTGTACAGCGGCATGAATGCAGCAGAGAAAATCCGATAAATCCCATTGTCAAAATGAATTACAAAAACAAAACCCAAGGACAGTGAAATAGAGAGCAATTCTTAAATAATTCATTCAGTGCTTGTGATGCAACCTGGATTTACCACATATACACCCAGAGCTGAGTGAGACATAAGGTTGGACACTTTGGGCTGATAGCATTGGTGAGGTTCGATAAGCAAATGCAGACCCTTTGAAGTCATACTGCATGGTAGCCATTCCATGGGTCCCAACTGCCAGGTTTAAGGGATTCTTCCTTCAGCTAAAATATGCATGGGAAACCCACATTATGGTGCACCATGTGACGGGGAAACGTTTTCAAATGCATCTCAGTTTTCGTCTCGTTTTACTTGGGTACACCATTCCAGACCCTTTAATAACACTCTCCCCCTTGGAGAGTCTGTACATTTAATCTCCTGTTTGGCACAGTTTGCAATTTCTGCGCAAGATGAACAGGAATAGGGAGAACCAATGAGAGACTAGCTGTAGGTGTCTGCACGGGCAAATTTAATGCTCATTTTGCACCAGGAAGAGGAATTAACCAAAGGCTCAACATGCCGTGCCTGAACCAGATTAGGGCCTAACAATCGTGCGGGTTTGCATCCAGCTCACAAGATAGCGAGTTGAAGAAAGGAGCTCAGGGGCACTGTAACTCACAAACCTGCAGAGTAATAAATGACAGCTATCGTCCAAAAATATATTGAAGGAGGTCTGCAAAGACGACTTGTAAGCGGGACAGATTTGCAGGAAAACGATTTCAGGGGGTAGACGGGAATTGCATTTAAAGCATAGGAAAAGAGGCAGAACGTCAACAATGATGCTCTTGGCCAAAAAGGGCGTATGCGTTTTTTTCCTGAATATATTCAGGAATAAACGCATACGCCCTTTTTGGCCAACCAAGCAAGCATGTTAAAGAAATCTGCACTACAATGAAGTCTCACTGCCCCCCGGTCAAAAGGGCCATCTGAAAAAAGTGTAAAATCCAGAAAGGCAGCACAGGCCATGGAGAACAGGGAGCCTTGTTATGCTGATGGGCGGGACGTAAATTGCCAACAGCCACTCTGGAGAAGTGTATGGTGTTTCCCGGAACACCGAAAAAACAAAGCTACGGAGCCTACGGCACTTCCACTTATGGTCCTATAGCTTAGTGAAATTAAAATCAAAAACACACAGCCACCCCAAAGTGTCGGACGGCTCTGTTTACAAGAACCTCGTCTACGGTACAAGTTAAATATCCCAGAATGTGAAAAATGGATAAAGAAGTTGTGGTACGTACGTACAATGGAATATCACTCAGCAATGAAATCTATGTCATCAGGCCCATCGCGGCATAATGAGTGGATTCAGGTACGATGATTCTAAGTGAAATAAGTCACACAGAAAATGAAACATCATAAGATATCACTAATACACGGAATGTAAACTTGGCTACACATGAACTGAATTGCAAAACAGAACAGGGTCTCAAATTTAGAAAACCAACTTATGCTTGCTTAAGGGGAAAGGTGAGTTGGGGTGCTGCATAAAACCAGAGATAGAAATTAGCACAGATACCTTTCCATAAGCCAAATATGTAATAGTGAAGACCTACCCCTTGCTCAACGAAATGGACTAAACACCCCATATTCAACGCCTAGGAATACACCTGAGTAGTAAGAATCTTCAAACCCATGGATTTATATGTCTCCGTAAGAGAATGAAGCGTGTGTACAGCGGCATGACTGCAGCAGAGAAAATCCGATAAATCCCATTATCAAAATGAATTACACAAACAAAACCCAAGGACAGTGAAATAGAGAGCAATTCTTAAATAATTCATTCAGGGCTTGTGATGCAACCTGGATTAACCACATCTACACCCAGAGCTGAGTGAGACATAAGGTTGGGCACTTCGGGCTGATAGCATTGGTGAGGTTCGATGAGCAAATGCAGACCCTTTGAAGTCATACAGCATGGTACCCATTCCATGGGTCCCAACTCTCCAAGTTTAAGGGATTCTTCCTTCAGCTAAAACATGCATGGGAAACCCACAGTATGGTGCACCGTGTGACTGGCAAACGTTTTCAAATGCATCTCAGTTTTCGTCCCCTTTTACTCGGGTTCACCATTCCAGACACTTTATGAACACTCTCCCCACTTGGAGAGTCAGTGCCTTTAACCTCCTGTCAGGCACAGTTTGCAATTTCTGCGCAAGATGAAAAGGAATAGGGAGAACCAATGAGAGACTAGCTCTAGGTGTCTGCACGGGCAAATTTAACGCTCATTTCCCACCAGGAAGAGGAATTAACCAAAGGCTCAGCATGCCGTGCCGGAACCAGATTAGGGCCTGAGGCAATCCTGTGGGTTTGCGGCCAGCTCACAAGATAGCGAGTTGAAGAAATGAGCTCAGGGGCACTGTAACTCACAAACCTGCAGAGTTATAAATGACAGCTATCGTCCAAAAATATATTGAAGGATGGCTGCGAAGACGACTTGAAAGTGGGGCAGAATTGCAGGAAAACGATTTCAGGGGGTAGACGGGAATTGCATTTAAAGCATAGGAAAAGAGGCAGAACGTCGACAATGATGCTCTTGGCCAAAAAGGGCGTATGCGTTTTTTCCTGAATATATTCAGGAAAAAACGCATACGCCCTTTTTGGCCAACCAAGCAAGCATGTTAAAGAAATCTGCACTACAATGAAGTCTCACTGCCCCCCGGTCAAAAGGGCCATCTGAAAAGAGTGTAAAATCCAGAAAGGCAGCACAGGCCATGGAGAACAGCGAGCCTTGTTATGCTGATGGGCGGGATGTAAATTGCCAACAGCCACTCTGGAGAAGTGTATGGTGTTTCCCGGAACATCTAAAAAACAAAGCAACGGAGCCTACGGCACTTCCCCTTATGGTCCTATAGCTTAGGAAAATTAAAATCAAAAACACACAGCCACCCAAAAGTCTCGGGCGGCTCTGTTCACAAGAACCTCGTCTACGGTACAAGTTAAATATCCCAGAATGTGAAAAATGGATAAAGAAGTTGTGGTACGTACGTACAGTGGAATATCACACAGCAATGAAATCTATGTCATCAGGCCCGTCGCGGCATAATGAGTGGATTCAGGTACGATGATTCTAAGTGAAATAAGTCACACAGAAAATGAAACATCATAAGATATCACTAATACACGGAATGTAAACTTGGCTACACATGAACTGAATTACAAAACAGAACAGGGTCTCAAATTTAGAAAACCAACTTATGCTTGCTTAAGGGGAAAGGTGAGTTGGGGTGCTGCATAAAACCAGAGATAGAAATTAGCACAGATACCTTTCCATAAGCCAAATATGTAATAGTCAAGTCCTACCCCTTGCTCAACGAAATGGACTAAACACCCCATATTCAACGCCTAGGAATACACCTGATTAGTAAGAATCTTCAAACCCATGGATTTATATGTCTCCATAAGAGAATGAAGCGTGTGTACAGCGGCATGAATGCAGCAGAGAAAATCCGATAAATCCCATTATCAAAATGAATTACACAAACAAAACCCAAGGACAGTGAAATAGAGAGCAATTCTTAAATAATTCATTCAGGGCTTGTGATGCAACCTGGATTTACCACATCTACACCCAGAGCTGAGTGAGACATAAGGTTGGGCACTTCGGGCTGATAGCATTGGTGAGGTTCGATGAGCAAATGCAGACCCTTTGAAGTCATACAGCATGGTACCCATTCCATGGGTCCCAACTCTCCAAGTTTAAGGGATTCTTCCTTCAGCTAAAACATGCATGGGAAACCCACAGTATGGTGCACCGTGTGACTGGCAAACGTTTTCAAATGCATCTCAGTTTTCGTCCCCTTTTACTCGGGTTCACCATTCCAGACCCTTTACGAACACTCTCCCCACTTGGAGAGTCAGTGCCTTTAACCTCCTGTTGGGCACAGTTTGCAATTTCTGCGCAAGATGAAAAGGAATAGGGAGAACCAATGAGAGACTAGCTGTGTGGTGTCTGCACGGGCAAATTTAATGCTCATTTCGCACCAGGAAGAGGAATTAACCAAAGGCTCAACATGCCGTGCCTGAAACAGATTAGGGCCTGACAATCGTGCGGGTTTGCAGCCAGCTCACAAGATAGCGAGTTGAAGAAAGGAGCTCAGGGGCACTGTAACTCACAAACCTGCAGAGTAATAAATGACAGCTATCGTCCAAAAATATATTGAAGGAGGTCTGCAAAGACGACTTGTAAGCGGGACAGATTTGCAGGAAAACGATTTCAGGGGGTAGACGGGAATTGCATTTAAAGCATAGGAAAAGAGGCAGAACGTCAACAATGATGCTCTTGGCCAAAAAGGACGTATGCGTTTTGTCCTGAATATATTCAGGAAAAAACGCATACGCCCTTTTTGGCAAACCAAGCAAGCATGTTAAAGAAATCTGCACTACAATGAAGTCTCATTGCTCCCCGGGCAAAAGGGCCATATGAAAAAAGTGTAAAGTCCAGAAAGGCAGCACAGGCAATGGAGAACAGGGAGCCTTGTTATGCTGATGGGCGGGATGTAAATTGCCAACAGCCACTCTGGAAAACTGTATGGTGTTTTCCGGAACACCTAAAAAACAAAGCAACGGAGCCTACGGCATTTCCACTTATGGTCCTACAGTTTAGGGACATTAAAATGAAAAACACACAGCCACCCCAAAGTGTCGGATGGCTCTATTTACAAGAACCTCGTCTACAGTACAAGGTAAATATCCCAGAATGTGAAAAATGGATAAAGAAGTTGTGGTATATACGTACAATGGAATATCACTCAGCAATGAAATCTATGTCATCAGGCCCGTCGCGGCATAATGAGTGGATTCAGGTACGATGATTCTAAGTGAAATAAGTCACACAGAAAATGAAACATCATAAGATATCACTAATATACGGAATGTAAACTTGGCTACACATGAACTGAATTACAAAACAGAACAGGGTCTCAAATTTAGAAAACCAACTTATGCTTGCTTAAGGGGAAAGGTGAGTTGGCGTGCTGCATAAAACCAGAGATAGAAATTAACACAGATAACTTTCCATAAGCCAAATATGTCATAGTCAAGACCCACCACTTGCTCAACGAAATGGACTAAACACCACATATTCAACACCTAGGAATACACCTGACTAGTAAGAATCTTCAAACCCATGGATTCATATGCCTCCGTAAGTGAATGAAGCGTGTGTACAGCAGCATGAATGCAGCAGAGAAAATCCGATAAATCCCATTGTCAAAATGAATTACAAAAACAAAACCCAAGGACAGTGAAATAGAGAGCAATTCTTAAATAATTCATTCAGTGTTTGTGATGCAACCTGGATTTACCACATATACACCCAGAGCTGAGTGAGACATAAGGTTGGACACTTTGGGCTGATAGCATTGGTGAGGTTCGATAAGCAAATGCAGACCCTTTGAAGTCATACTGCATGGTAGCCATTCCATGGGTCCCAACTGCCAGGTTTAAGGGATTCTTCCTTCAGCTAAAATATGCATGGGAAACCCACATTATGGTGCACCATGTGACGGGGAAACGTTTTCAAATGCATCTCAGTTTTCGTCTGGTTTTACTTGGGTACACCATTCCAGACCCTTTAATAACACTCTCCCCCTTGGAGAGTCTGTACTTTTAACCTCCTGTTTGGCACAGTTTGCAATTTCTGCGCAAGATGAACAGGAATAGGGAGAACCAATGAGAGACTAGCTGTAGGTGTCTGCACGGGCAAATTTAATGCTCATTTTGCACCAGGAAGAGGAATTAACCAAAGGCTCAACATGCCGTGCCTGAACCAGATTAGGGCCTGACAATCGTGCGGGTTTGCATCCAGCTCACAAGATAGCGAGTTGAAGAAAGGAGCTCAGGGGCACTATAACTCACAAACCTGCAGAGTAATAAATGACAGCTATCGTCCAAAAATATATTGAAGGAGGTCTGCAAAGACGACTTGTAAGCGGGACAGATTTGCAGGAAAACAATTTCAGGGGGTAGACGGGAATTGCATTTAAAGCATAGGAAAAGAGGCAGAACGTCAACAATGATGCTCTTGGCCAAAAAGGGCGTATGCGTTTTTTCCCTGAATATATTCAGGAATAAACGCATACGCCCTTTTTGGCCAACCAAGCAAGCATGTTAAAGAAATCTGCACTACAATGAAGTCTCACTGCCCCCCGGTCAAAAGGGCCATCTGAAAAAAGTGTAAAATCCAGAAAGGCAGCACAGGCCATGGAGAACAGGGAGCCTTGTTATGCTGATGGGCGGGACGTAAATTGCCAACAGCCACTCTGGAGAAGTGTATGGTGTTTCCCGGAACACCGAAAAAACAAAGCTACGGAGCCTACGGCACTTCCACTTATGGTCCTATAGCTTAGGGAAATTAAAATCAAAAACACACAGCCACCCCAAAGTGTCGGACGGCTCTGTTTACAAGAACCTCGTCTACGGTACAAGTTAAATATCCCAGAATGTGAAAAATGGATAAAGAAGTTGTGGTACGTATGTACAGTGGAATATCACACAGCAATGAAATCTATGTCATCAGGCCCGTCGCGGCATAATGAGTGGATTCAGGTACGATGATTCTAAGTGAAATAAGTCACACAGAAAATGAAACATCATAAGATATCACTACTACACGGAATGTAAACTTGGCTACATATGAACTGAATTACAAAACAGAACAGGGTCTCAAATTTAGAAAACCAACTTATGCTTGCTTAAGGGGAAAGGTGAGTTGGGGTGCTGCATAAAACCAGAGATAGAAATTAGCACAGATACCTTTCCATAAGCCAAATATGTAATAGTCAAGTCCTACCCCTTGCTCAACGAAATGGACTAAACACCCATATTCAACGCCTAGGAATACACCTGACTAGTAAGAATCTTCAAACCCATGGATTTATATGTCTCCGTAAGAGAATGAAGCGTGTGTAAAGCGGCATGAATGCAGCAGAGAAAATCCGATAAATCCCATTATCAAAATGAATTACACAAACAAAACCCAAGGACAGTGAAATAGAGAGCAATTCTTAAATAATTCATTCAGGGCTTGTGATGCAACCTGGATTTACCACATCTACACCCAGAGCTGAGTGAGACATAAGGTTGGGCCCTTCGGGCTGATAGCATTGGTGAGGTTCGATGAGCAAATGCAGACCCTTTGAAGTCATACAGCATGGTACCCATTCCATGGGTCCCAACTCTCCAAGTTTAAGGGATTCTTCCTTCAGCTAAAACATGCATGGGAAACCCAAAGTATGGTGCACCGTGTGACTAGCAAACGTTTTCAAATGCATCTCAGTTTTCGTCCCCTTTTACTCGGGTTCACCATTCCAGACCCTTTACGAACACTCTCCCCACTTGGAGAGCCAGCGCCTTTAACCTCCTGTTGGGCACAGTTTGCAATTTCTGCGCAAGATGAAAAGGAATAGGGAGAACCAATGAGAGACTAGCTGTAGGTGTCTGCACGGGCAAATTTAACGCTCATTTCCCACCAGGAAGAGGAATTAACCAAAGGCTCAGCATGCCGTGCCGGAACCAGATTAGGGCCTGAGGCAATCCTGTGGGTTTGCGGCCAGCTCACAAGATAGCGAGTTGAAGAAATGAGCTCAGGGGCACTGTAACTCACAAACCTGCAGAGTTATAAATGACAGCTATCGTCCAAAAATATATTGAAGGATGGCTGCGAAGACGACTTGAAAGTGGGGCAGAATTGCAGGAAAACGATTTCAGGGGGTAGACGGGAATTGCATTTAAAGCATAGGAAAAGAGGCAGAACGTCGACAATGATACTCTTGGCCAAAAAGGGCGTATGCGTTTTTTCCTGAATATATTCAGGAAAAAACGCATACGCCCTTTTTGGCCAACCAAGCAAGCATGTTAAAGAAATCTGCACTACAATGAAGTCTCACTGCCCCCCGGTCAAAAGGGCCATCTGAAAAAAGTGTAAAATCCAGAAAGGCAGCACAGGCCATGGAGAACATGGAGCCTTGTTATGCTGATGGGCGGGATGTAAATTGCCAACAGCCACTCTGGAGAAGTGTATGGTGTTTCCCGGAACATCTAAAAAACAAAGCAACGGAGCCTACGGCACTTCCCCTTATGGTCCTATAGCTTAGGAAAATTAAAATCAAAAACACACAGCCACCCAAAAGTCTCGGGCGGCTCTGTTCACAAGAACCTCGTCTACGGTACAAGTTAAATATCCCAGAATGTGAAAAATGGATAAAGAAGTTGTGGTACGTACGTACAGTGGAATATCACACAGCAATGAAATCTATGTCATCAGGCCCGTCGCGGCATAATGAGTGGATTCAGGTACGATGATTCTAAGTGAAATAAGTCACACAGAAAATGAAACATCATAAGATATCACTACTACACGGAATGTAAACTTGGCTACACATGAACTGAATTACAAAACAGAACAGGGTCTCAAATTTAGAAAACCAACTTATGCATGCTTAAGGGGAAAGGTGAGTTGGGGTGCTGCATAAAACCAGAGATAGAAATTAGCACAGATACCTTTCCATAAGCCAAATATGTAATAGTCAAGACCTACCCCTTGCTCAACGAAATGGACTAAACACCCCATATTCAACGCCTAGGAATACACCTGACTAGTAAGAATCTTCAAACCCATGGATTTATATGTCTCCGTAAGAGAATGAAGCGTGTGTACAGCGGTATGAATGCAGCAGAGAAAATCCGATAAATCCCATTATCAAAATGAATTACACAAACAAAACCCAAGGACAGTGAAATAGAGAGCAATTTTTAAATAATTCATTCAGGGATTGTGATGCAACCTGGATTTACCACATCTACACCCAGAGCTGAGTGAGACATAAGGTTGGGCACTTCGGGCTGATAGCATTGGTGAGGTTCGATGAGCAAATGCAGACCCTGTGAAGTCATACAGCATGGTACCCATTCCAGGGGTCCCAACTCTCCAAGTTTAAGGGATTCTTCCTTCAGCTAAAACATGCATGGGAAACCCACAGTATGGTGCACCGTGTGACTGGCAAACGTTTTCAAATGCATCTCAGTTTTCGTCCCCTTTTACTCGGGTTCATCATTCCAGACCCTTTACGAACACTCTCCCCACTTGGAGAGCCAGTGCCTTTAACCTCCTGTTGGGCACCGTTTGCAATTTCTGCACAAGATGAAAAGGAATAGGGAGAACGAATGAGAGACTAGCTCTAGGTGTCTGCACGGGCAAATTTAACGCTCATTTCCCACCAGGAAGAGGAATTAACCAAAGGCTCAGCATGCCGTGCCGGAACCAGATTAGGGCCTGAGGCAATCCTGTGGGTTTGCGGCCAGTTCACCAGATAGCGAGTTGAAGAATTGAGCTCAGGGGCACTGTAACTCACAAACCTGCAGAGTTATAAATGACAGCTATCGTCCAAAAATATATTGAAGGAAGGCTGCGAAGACGACTTGTAAGTGGGGCAGAATTGCAGGAAAACGATTTCAGGGGGTACACGGGAATGGCATTTAAAGCATAGGAAAAGAGGCAGAACGTCGACAATGATGCTCTTGGCCAAAAAGGGCGTATGCGTTTTTTCCTGAATATATTCAGGAAAAAACGCATACGCCCTTTTTGGCCAACCAAGCAAGCATGTTAAAGAAATCTGCACTACAATGAAGTCTCACTGCCCCCCGGTCAAAAGGGCCATCTGAAAAAAGTGTAAAATCCAGAAAGGCAGCACAGGCCATGGAGAACAGGGAGCCTTGTTATGCTGATGGGTGGGATGTGAATTGCCAACAGCCACTCTGGAGAAGTGTATGGTGTTTCCCGGAACACCGAAAAAACAAAGCTACGGAGCCTACGGCACTTCCACTTATGGTCCTATAGCTTAGGGAAATTAAAATCAAAAACACACAGCCACCCCAACGTGTCGGACGGCTCTGTTTACAAGAACCTCGTCTACGGTACAAGTTAAATATCCCAGAATGTGAAAAATGGATAAAGAAGTTGTGGTACGTACGGACAATGGAATATCACTCAGCAATGAAATCTATGTCATCAGGCCCGTCGCGGCATAATGAGTGGATTCAGGTACGATGATTCTAAGTGAAATAAGTCACACAGAAAATGAAACATCATAAGATATCACTAATACACGGAATGTAAACTTGGCTACACATGAACTGAATTACAAAACAGAACAGGGTCTCAAATTTAGAAAACCAACTTATGCTTGCTTAAGGGGAAAGGTGAGTTGGGGTGCTGCATAAAACCAGAGATAGAAATTAGCACAGATACCTTTCCATAAGCCAAATATGTAATAGACAAGACCTTCCCCTTGCTCAACGAAATGGACTAAACACCCCATATTCAACGCCTAGGAATACACCTGACTACTAAGAATATTCAAACCCATGGATTTATATGTCTCCGTAAGAGAATGAAGCGTGTGTACAGCGGTATGAATGCAGCAGAGAAAATTCGATAAATCCCATTATCAAAATGAATTACACAAACAAAACCCAATGACAGTGAAATAGAGAGCAATTCTTAAATAATTCATTCAGGGCTTGTGATGCAACCTGGATTTACCACATCTACACCCAGAGCTGAGTGAGACATAAGGTTGGGCACTTCGGGCTGATAGCATTGGTGAGGTTCGATGAGCAAATGCAGACCCTTTGAAGTCATACAGCATGGTACCCATTCCATGGGTCCCAACTCTCCAAGTTTAAGGGATTCTTCCTTCAGCTAAAACATGCATGGGAAACCCACAGTATGGTGCACCGTGTGACTGGCAAACGTTTTCAAATGCATCTCAGTTTTCGTCCCCTTTTACTCGGGTTCACCATTCCAGACCCTTTACGAACACTCTCCCCACTTGGAGAGCCAGTGCCTTTAAACTCCTGTTGGGCACAGTTTGCAATTTCTGCGCAAGATGAAAAGGAATAGGGAGAACCAATGAGAGACTAGCTCTAGGTGTCTGCACGGGCAAATTTAACGCTCATTTCCCACCAGGAAGAGGAATTAACCAAAGGCTCAGCATGCCGTGCCGGAACCAGATTAGGGCCTGAGGCAATCCTGTGGGTTTGCGGCCAGCTCACAAGATAGCGAGTTGAAGAAATGAGCTCAGGGGCACTGTAACTCACAAACCTGCAGAGTTATAAATGACAGCTATCGTCCAAAAATATATTGAAGGAAGGCTGCGAAGACGACTTGTAAGTGGGGCAGAATTGCAGGAAAACGATTTCAGGGGGTACACGGGAATTGCATTTAAAGCATAGGAAAAGAGGCAGAACGTCGACAATGATGCTCTTGGCCAAAAAGGGCGTATGCGTTTTTTCCTGAATATATTCAGGAAAAAACGCATACGCCCTTTTTGGCCAACCAAGCAAGCATGTTAAAGAAATCTGCACTACAATGAAGTCTCACTGCCCCCCGGTCAAAAGGGCCATCTGAAAAAAGTGTAAAATCCAGAAAGGCAGCACAGGCCATGGAGAACAGGAAGCCTTGTTATGCTGATGGGTGGGATGTGAATTGCCAACAGCCACTCTGGAGAAGTGTATGGTGTTTCCCGGAACACCGAAAAAACAAAGCTACGGAGCCTACGGCACTTCCACTTATGGTCCTATAGCTTAGGGAAATTAAAATCAAAAACACACAGCCACCCCAACGTGTCGGACGGCTCTGTTTACAAGAACCTCGTCTACGGTACAAGTTAAATATCCCAGAATGTGAAAAATGGATAAAGAAGTTGTGGTACGTACGGACAATGGAATATCACTCAGCAATGAAATCTATGTCATCAGGCCCGTCGCGGCATAATGAGTGGATTCAGGTACGATGATTCTAAGTGAAATAAGTCACACAGAAAATGAAACATCATAAGATATCACTAATACACGGAATGTAAACTTGGCTACACATGAACTGAATTACAAAACAGAACAGGGACTCAAATTTAGAAAACCAACTTATGCTTGCTTAAGGGGAAAGGTGAGTTGGGGTGCTGCATAAAACCAGAGATAGAAATTAGCACAGATACCTTTCCATAAGCCAAATATGTAATAGACAAGACCTTCCCCTTGCTCAACGAAATGGACTAAACACCCCATATTCAACGCCTAGTAATACACCTGACTAGTAAGAATCTTCAAACCCATGGATTTATATGTCTCCGTAAGAGAATGAAGCGTGTGTACAGCGGTATGAATGCAGCAGAGAAAATTCGATAAATCCCATTATCAAAATGAATTACACAAACAAAACCCAAGGACAGTGAAATAGAGAGCAATTCTTAAATAATTCATTCAGGGCTTGTGATGCAACCTGGATTTACCACATGTACACCCAGAGCTGAGTGAGACATAAGGTTGGGCACTTCGGGCTGATAGCATTGGTGAGGTTCGATGAGCAAATGCAGACCCATTGAAGTCATACAGCATGGTACCCATTCCATGGGTCCCAACTCTCCAAGTTTAAGGGATTCTTCCTTCAGCTAAAACATGTATGGGAAACCCACAGTATGGTGCACCGTGTGACAAACAAACGTTTTCAAATGCATCTCAGTTTTCGTCCCCTTTTACTCGGGTTCACCATTCCAGACACTTTACTAACACTCTCCCCACTTGGAGAGTCAGTGCCTTTAAACTCCTGTTGAGCACAGTTTGCAATTTCTGCGCAAGATGAACAGGAAGAGGGAGATCCAGTGAGAGACTAGCTGTAGGTGTCTGCACGGGCAAACTTAATGCTCATTTCACACCAGGAAAAGGAATTAATCAAAGGCTCAGCATGCCGTGCCGGAACCACATTAGGGCCTGAAGCAATCCTGCGGGTTTGCGGCCAGCTCACAAGATAGCGAGTTGAAGAAATGAGCTCAGGGGCACTGTAACTCACAAACCTGCAGAGTTATAAATGACAGCTATCGTCCAAAAATATATTGAAGGAAGTCTGCGAAGACGACTTGTAAGCAGGACAGATTTGCAGGAAAACGATTTCAGGGGGTAGACGGGAATTGCATTTAAAGCATAGGAAAAGAGGCAGAACGTCGACAATGATGCTCTTGGGAAAAAAGGGCGTATGCGTTTTTTCTTGAATATATTGAGGAAAAAACGTATACGCCCTTTTTGGACAACCAAGCAAGCATGTTCAAGTAATCTGCACTACAATGAAGTCTCACAGCTCCCCAGTCATAACGGCCATCTGAAAATAGTGGAAAATCCAGAAATGCAGCACAGGCCATGGAGATCAGGGAGCCTTGTTATGCTGATGGGCGGGATGTATATTGCCAACAGCCACTCTGGAGAAGTGTATGGTGTTTCCGGGAACACCAAAAAAACAAAGCTACGGAGCCTACGGCACTTCCACTTTTGGTCCTATAGCTTAGGGAAATTAAAATCAAAAACACACAGCCACCGCAAAGTGTCGGACGGCTCTGTTTACAAGAACCTCGTCTACTGTACAAGTTTAATATCGCAGAATGTGAAAAACGGATAAAGAATTTCTTGTACGTACGTACAATGGAATATCACTCAGCAATGAAATCTATGTCATCAGGCCCGTCGCGGCATAATGAGTGGATTCAGGTACGATGATTCTAAGTGAAATAAGTCACACAGAAAATGAAACATCATAGGATATCACTAATACACGGAACGTAAACTTGGCTACACATGAACTGAATTACAAAACAGAACAGGGTCTCAAATTTAGAAAACCAACTTATGCTTGCTTAAGGGGAAAGGTGAGTTGGGGTGCTGCATAAAACCAGAGATAGAAATTAGCACAGATACCTTTCCATAAGCCAAATATGTAATAGTCAAGACCTACCCCTTGCTCAACGAAATGGACTAAACCCCCCATATTCAACGCCTAGGAATACACCTGACTAGTAAGAATCTTCAAACCCATGGATTTATATGTCTCCGTAAGAGAATGAAGCGTGTGTACAGCGGCATGAATGCAGCAGAGAAAATCCGATAAATCCCATTACCAAAATGAATTACACAAACAAACCCCAAGGACAGTGAAATAGAGAGCAATTTTTAAATAATTCATTCAGGGCTTGTGATGCAACCTGGATTTACCACATCTACACCCAGAGCTGAGTGAGACATAAGGTTGTGCACTTCGGGCTGATAGCATTGGTGAGGTTCGATGAGCAAATGCAGACACTTTGAAATCATACTGCATGGTACCCATTCTATGGGTCCTAAATCTCCAGGTTTAAGGGATTCTTCTTTCAGCTAAAACATGCCTGGGAAACCCACAGTATGTTGCACCGTGTGACAGACAAACGTTTTCAAATGCATCTCAGTTTTCGTCCCCTTTTACTCGGGTTCACCATTCCAGACACTTTACTAACACTCTCCCCACATGGAGAGTCAGTGCCTTTAAACTCCTGTTGGGCACAGTTTGCAATTTCTGCGCAAGATGAACAGGAAGAGGGAGAACCAGTGAGAGAGTAGCTGTAGGTGTCTGCACGGGCAAACTTAACGTACATTTCCCACCAGGAAGAGGAATTCACCAAAGGCTCAGCATGCCGTGCCGGAATCAGATTAGGGCCTGAAGCAATCCTGTGGGTTTGCGGCCAGCTCACAAGATAGCGAGTTGAAGAAATGAGCTCAGGGGCACTGTAACTCACAAACCTGCAGAGTTATAAATGACAGCTATTGTCCAAAAATATATTGAAGGAAGGCTGCGAAGACGACTTGAAAGTGGGGCAGAATTGCAGGAAAACGATTTCAGGGGGTAGACGGGAATTGCATTTAAAGAATAGTAAAAGAGGCAGAACGTCGACAATGATGCTCTTGGCCAAAAAGGGCGTATGCGTTTTTTCCTGAATATATTCAGGAAAAAACGCATACGCCCTTTTTGGCCAACCAAGCAAGCATGTTAAAGAAATCTGCACTACAATGAAGTCTCACTGCCCCCCGGTCAAAAGGGCCATCTGAAAAAAGTGTAAAATCCAGAAAGGCAGCACAGGCCATGGAGAACAGGGAGCCTTGTTATGCTGATGGGCGGGATGTAAATTGCCAACAGCCACCCTGGAGAAGTGTATGGTGTTTCCCGGAACACCGAAAAAACAAAGCTACGGAGCCTACGGCACTTCCACTTATGGTCCTATAGCTTAGGGAAATTAAAATCAAAAACACACAGCCACCCCAAAGTGTCGGACGGCTCTGTTTACAAGAACCTCATCTACGGTACAAGTTAAATATCCCAGAATGTGAAAAATGGATAAAGAAGTTGTGGTACGTACGTACAATGGAATATCACTCAGCAATGAAATCTATGTCATCAGGCCCGTCGCGGCATAATGAGTGGATTCAGGTACGATGATTCTAAGTGAAATAAGTCACACAGAAAATGAAACATCATAAGATATCACTAATACACGGAATGTAAACTTGGCTACACATGAACTGAATTACAAAACAGAACAGGGTCTCAAATTTAGAAAACCAACTTATGCTTGCTTAAGGGGAAAGGTGAGTTGGGGTGCTACATAACACCAGAGATAGAAATTAGCACAGATACCTTTACATAAGCCAAATATGTAATAGTCAAGACCTACCCCTTGCTCAACGAAATGGGCTAATCACCCTATATTCAACGCTTAGGAATACACCTGACTAGTAAGAATCTTCAAACCCATGGATTTATATGTCTCCGTAAGAGAATGAAGCGTGTGTACAGCGGCATGAATGCAGCAGAGAAAATCCGATAAATCCCATTATCAAAATGAATTACACAAACAAAACCCAAGGACAGTGAAATAGAGAGCAATTCTTAAATAATTCATTCAGGGCTTGTGATGCAACCTGGATTTACCACATCTACACCCAGAGCTGAGTGAGACATAAGGTTGGGCACTTCGGGCTGATAGCATTGGTGAGGTTCGATGAGCAAATGCAGACCCTTTGAAGTCATACAGCATGGTACCCATTCCATGGGTCCCAACTCTCCAAGTTTAAGGGATTCTTCCTTCAGCTAAAACATGCATGGGAAACCCACAGTACGGTGCACCGTGTGACTGGCAAACGTTTTCAAATGCATCTCAGTTTTCGTCCCCTTTTACTCGGGTTCACCATTCCAGACCCTTTACGAACACTCTCCCCACTTGGAGAGTCAGTGCCTTTAACCTCCTGTTGGGCACAGTTTGCAATTTCTGCGCAAGATGAAAAGGAATAGGGAGAACCAATGAGAGACTAGCTCTAGGTGTCTGCACGGGCAAATTTAACGCTCATTTCCCACCAGGAAGAGGAATTAACCAAAGGCTCAGCATGCCGTGCCGGAACCAGATTAAGGCCTGAGGCAATCCTGTGGGTTTGCGGCCAGCTCACAAGATAGCGAGTTGAAGAATGGAGCTCAGGGGCACTGTAACTCACAAACCTGCAGAGTTATAAATGACAGCTATCGTCCAAAAATATATTGAAGGAAGGCTGCGAAGACGACTTGTAAGTGGGGCAGAATTGCAGGAAAACTATTTCAGGGGGTACACGGGAATTGCATTTAAAGCATAGGAAAAGAGGCAGAACGTCGACAATGATGCTCTTGGCCAAAAAGGGCGTATGCGTTTTTTCCTGAATATATTCAGGAAAAAACGCATACGCCCTTTTTGGCCAACCAAGCAAGCATGTTAAAGAAATCTGCACTACAATGAAGTCTCACTGCCCCCCGGTCAAAAGGGCCATCTGAAAAAAGTGTAAAATCCAGAAAGGCAGCACAGGCCATGGAGAACAGGGAGCCTTGTTATGCTGATGGGCAGGATGTAAATTGCCAACAGCCACTCTGGAGAAGTGTATGGTGTTTCCCGGAACACCGAAAAAACAAAGCTACGGAGCCTACGGCACTTCCACTTATGGTCCTATAGCTTAGGGAAATTAAAATCCAAAACACACAGCCACCCCAAAGTGTCGGACGGCTCTGTTTACAAGAACCTCGTCTACGGTACAAGTTAAATATCCCAGAATGTGAAAAATGGATAAAGAAGTTGTGGTACGTACGTACAATGGAATATCACTCAGCAATGAAATCTATGTCATCAGGCCCGTCGCGGCATAATGAGTGGATTCAGGTACGATGATTCTAAGTGAAATAAGTCACACAGAAAATGAAACATCATAAGATATCACTAATACACGGAATGTAAACTTGGCTACACATGAACTGAATTACAAAACAGAACAGGGTCTCAAATTTAGAAAACTAACTTATGCTTGCTTAAGGGGAAAGGTGAGTTGGGGTGCTGCATAAAACCAGAGATAGAAATTAGCACAGATACCTTTCCATAAGCCAAATATGTAATAGTCAAGACCTACCCCTTGCTCAACAAAATGGACTAAACACCCCATATTCAACGCCTAGGAATACACCTGACTAGTAAGAATCTTCAAACCCATGGATTTATATGTCTCCGTAAGAGAATGAAGCGTGTGTACAGCGGCATGAATGCAGCAGAGAAAATCCGATAAATCCCATTATCAAAATGAATTACACAAACAAAACCCAAGGACAGTGAAATAGAGAGCAATTCTTAAATAATTCATTCAGGGCTTGTGATGCAACCTGGATTTACCACATCTACACCCAGAGCTGAGTGAGACATAAGGTTGGGCACTTCGGGCTGATAGCATTGGTGAGGTTCGATGAGCAAATGCAGACCCTGTGAAGTCATACAGCATGGTACCCATTCCATGGGTCCCAACTCTCCAAGTTTAAGGGATTCTTCCTTCAGCTAAAACATGCATGGGAAACCCACAGTATGCTGCACCGTGTGACTGGCAAACGTTTTCAAATGATTCTCAGTTTTCGTCCCCTTTTACTCGGGTTCACCATTCCAGACCCTTTACGAACACTCTCCCCACTTGGAGAGTCAGTGCCTTTAACCTCCTGTTGGGCACAGTTTGCAATTTCTGCGCAAGATGAAAAGGAATAGGGAGAACCAATGAGAGACTAGCTCTAGGTGTCTGCACGGGCAAATTTAACGCTCATTTCCCACCAGGAAGAGGAATTAACCAAAGGCTCAGCATGCCGTGCCGGAACCAGATTAGGGCCTGAGGCAATCCTGTGGGTTTGCGGCCAGCTCACAAGATAGCGAGTTGAAGAAATGAGCTCAGGGGCACTGTAACTCACAAACCTGCAGAGTTATAAATGACAGCTATCGTCCAAAAATATATTGAAGGAAGGCTGCGAAGACGACTTGTAAGTGGGGCAGAATCGCAGGAAAACGATTTCAGGGGGTAGACGGGAATTGCATTTAAAGCATAGGAAAAGAGGCAGAACGTCGACAATGATGCTCTTGGCCAAAAAGGGCGTATGCGTTTTCTCCTGAATATATTCAGGAAAAAACGCATACGCCCTTTTTGGCCAACCAAGCAAGCATGTTAAAGAAATCTGCACTACAATGAAGTCTCACTGCCCCCCGGTCAAAAGGGCCATCTGAAAAAAGTGTAAAATCCAGAAAGGCAGCACAGGCCATGGAGAACAGGGAGCCTTGTTATGCTGATGGGCGGGATGTAAATTGCCAACAGCCACCCTGGAGAAGTGTATGGTGTTTCCCGGAACACCGAAAAAACAAAGCTACGGAGCCTACGGCACTTCCACTTATGGTCCTATAGCTTAGGGAAATTAAAATAAAAAACACACAGCCACCCCAAAGTGTCGGACGGCTCTGTTTACAAGAACCTCGTCTACGGTACAAGTTAAATATCCCAGAATGTGAAAAATGGATAAAGAAGTTGTGGTACGTACGTACAATGGAATATCACTCAGCAATGAAATCTATGTCATCAGGCCCGTCGCGGCATAATGAGTGGATTCAGGTACGATGATTCTAAGTGAAATAAGTCACACAGAAAATGAAACATCATAAGATATCACTACTACACGGAATGTAAATTTGGCTACACATGAACTGAATTACAAAACAGAACAGGGTCTCAAATTTAGAAAACCAACTTATGCTTGCTTAAGGGGAAAGGTGAGTTGGGGTGCTGCATAAAACCAGAGATAGAAATTAGCACAGATACCTTTCCATAAGCCAAATATGTAATAGTCAAGTCCTACCCCTTGCTCAACGAAATGGACTAAACACCCCATATTCAACGCCTAGGAATACACCTAACTAGTAAGAATCTTCAAACCCATGGATTTATATGTCTCCGTAAGAGAATGAAGCGTGTGTACAGCGGCATGAATGCAGCAGAGAAAATCCGATAAATCCCATTATCAAAATGAATTACACAAACAAAACCCAAGGACAGTGAAATAGAGAGCAATTCTTAAATAATTCATTCAGGGCTTGTGATGCAACCTGGACTTACCACATGTACACCCAGAGCTGAGTGAGACATAAGGTTGGGCACTTCGGGCTGATAGCATTGGTGAGGTTCGATGAGCAAATGCAGACCCTTTGAAGTCATACAGCATGGTACCCATTCCATGGGTCCCAACTCTCCAAGTTTAAGGGATTCTTCCTTCAGCTAAAACATGCATGGGAAACCCAAAGTATGGTGCACCGTGTGACTGGCAAACGTTTTCAAATGCATCTCAGTTTTCGTCCCCTTTTACTCGGGTTCACCATTCCAGACCCTTTATGAACACTCTCCCCACTTGGAGAGTCAGTGCCTTTAACCTCCTGTTGGGCACAGTTTGCAATTTCTGCACAAGATGAAAAGGAATAGGGAGAACCAATGAGAGACTAGCTCTAGGTGTCTGCACGGGCAAATTTAACGCTCATTTCCCACCAGGAAGAGGAATTAACCAAAGGCTCAGCATGCCGTGCCGGAAACAGATTAGGGCCTGAAGCAATCCTGCGGGTTTGCGCCCAGCTCACAAGTTGCGAGTTGAAGAAAGGAGCTCAGGGACACTGTAACTCACAAACATGCAGAGTTATAAATGACAGCTATCGTCCAAAAATATATTGAAGGAAGGCTGCGAAGACGACTTGTAAGCGGGGCAGAATTGCAGGAAAACGATTTCAGGGGGTAGACGGGAATTGCATTTAAAGCATAGGAAAAGAGGCAGAACGTCGACAATGATGCTCTTGGCCAAAAAGGGTGTATGCGTTTTTTCCTGAATTTATTCAGGAAATAAAGCATATGCGCTTTTTGGCCAACCAAGCAAGCATGTTAAAGAAATCTGCACTACAATGAAGTCTCACTGCCCCCCGGTCAAAAGGGCCATCTGAAAAAAGTGTAAAATCCAGAAAGGCAGCACAAGCCATGGAGAACAGCGAGCCTTGATATGCTGATGGGCGGGATGTAAACTGCCAACAGCCAGCCTGGAAAAATGTATGGTGTTTCCCGGAACATCTAAAAAACAAAGCAACGGAGCCTATGGCACTTCCCCTTATGGTCCTATAGCTTAGGAAAGTTAAAATCAAAAACACACAGCCACCCCAAAGTGTCGGACGGCTCTGTTTACAAGAACCTCGTCTACGGTACAAGTTAAATATCCCAGAATGTGAAAAATGGATAAAGAAGTTGTGCTACGTACGTACAATGGAATATCACTCAGCAATGAAATCTATGTCATCAGGCCCGTCGCGGCATAATGAGTGGATTCAGGTACGATGATTCTAAGTGAAATAAGTCACACAGAAAATGAAACATCATAAGATATCACTACTACATGGAATGTAAACTTGGCTACACATGAACTGAATTACAAAACAGAACAGGGTCTCAAATTTAGAAAACCAACTTATGCTTGCTTAAGGGGAAAGGTGAGTTGGGGTGCTGCATAAAACCAGAGATAGAAATTAGCACAGATACCTTCACATAAGCCAAATATGTAATAGTCAAGGCCTACCCTTTGCGCAATGAAATGGACTAAATACCCCATATTCAACGCCTAGGAATACACCTGACTGGTAAGAATCTTCAAACCCATGGATTTATATGTCTCCGTTAGGGAATGAAGCGTGTGTACAGCAACATGAATGCAGCAGAGAAAATCCGATAAATCCCATTATCAAAATGAATTACAAAAACCAAACACAAGGACAGTGAAATAGAGAGCAATTCTTAAATAATTCATTCAGGCTTGTGATGCAACCTGTATTTACCACATCTACACCCAGAGCTGAGTGTGACATAAGGTTGGGCACTTCGGGCTGATAGCACTGGTGAGGTTCGATGAGCAAATGCAGACCCTTTGAAGACATACTGCATGGTACCCATTCCATGGGTCCCAAATCTCCAGTTATAAGGGATTCTTCCTTCAGCTCAAAACATGCATGGGAAACCCACAGTATGGTGGACCGTGTGACCGGCAAACGTTTTCAAATGCATCTCAGTTTTCCTCCCCTTTTACACGGGTTCACCATTCCAGACCCTTTACTCACACTCTCCCCACTTGGAGAGTCAGTGCCTTTAACCTCCTGTTGGGCACAGTTTGCAATTTCTGCGCAAGATGAACAGGAATAGGGAGAACCAATGAGAGACTAGCTGTAGGTTTCTGTACGGGCAAATTTAACGCTCATTTCCCACCAGGAAGAGGAATTAACCAAAGGCTCAGCATGCCCTGCTGGAACCAGATAAGGGCCTGAAGCAATCCTGCGGGTTTGCGGCCAGCTCACAAGTTAGCGAGATGAAGAAAGGAGCTCAGGGGCACTGTAACTCACAAACCTGCAGAGTTATAAATGACAGCTATCGTCCAAAAATATATTGAAGTATGTCTGCGAAGAGGACTTAGAATTTGGGCAGAAATTCAGGAAAACGATTTCAGGGGGTAGACTGGAATTGCACTTAAAGCCTTGGAAAAGACGGAGAACAGCGACAATGATGCACTTGGCCAAAAAGGGCGTATGCGTTTTTTCCTGAATATAATCAGGAAAAAACGCATACGCCCTTTTTGGCCAACCAAGCAAGCGTGTAAAGAAATCTCCACTAAAATGAAGTCTCTCTGCCCCCCGGTCAAAAGGGCCATCTGAAAAAAGTGTAAAATCCAGAAAGGCAGGACAGGCCATGGAGAAGAGGGAGCATTGTTATC
The DNA here is from genome assembly GCF_059928025.1 of Delphinapterus leucas. Classification (NCBI taxonomy): domain Eukaryota; kingdom Metazoa; phylum Chordata; class Mammalia; order Artiodactyla; family Monodontidae; genus Delphinapterus; species Delphinapterus leucas. Next base: position 12,959,985 of record NW_028322236.1, on the reverse strand, counting down.
CTGATGGTCGGCATGTGAATTGCCAACAGCCACTCTGGAGAAGTGTATGGTATTTCCTGAAACACATAAGAAACAAAGCAACACAGCCTATGGCACTTCCACTTATGGTCCTATAGCTTAGGGAAATTAAAATCAAAACCACACAGGCACCCCAAAGTTTGGAACGGCTCTGTTTACATGAACCTCTTGTACGGTACAAGTTAAATATCCCAGAGGGCGAAAAATGGATAAAGAAGTTGTGGTTCTTACGTACAATGGAATATCACTCAGCAATGAAATCTATGTCATCAGGCCCGTCGCGGCATAATGAGTGGATTCAGGTACGATGATTCTACGTGCAATAGGTCACACAGAAAAAGAAACATCATAAGATATCACTAATACACGGAATGTAAACTTGGCTACACATGAAATGAATTACAAAGCAGAACAGTGTCTCAAATTTAGAAAACCAACTTATGCTTGCTTTTTGGGAAAGGTGAGTTCGGGTGCTGCATAAAAACAGAGATTGAAATTCGCACTGATACCGTTCCATAAGCCAAATATGTAATAGACAAGACCTACTGCTTGCTCAACGAAATGGGCTCAACACCCCATATTCAACGCCTAGGAATATACCTGCCTAGCAAGAATCTTAAAACCCATGGATTTATATGTGTCCATAAGAGAATCCAGCGTGTGTTCAGTGGCCTAAAGGCAACAGTGAAAATCCGATAAATCACATTATCAAAATAAATTTCAAAAACAAAACACAATGACAGTGAAATAGAGAGCAATTCTTAAATAATTCACTCAGGGCTTCTGATGCAACCTGGATTTACCACATGTACACCCAGTGCTGGGGAGACATAAGGCCGGACACTTCGCCCTGATAGTATTGTTGAGGTTCGGTGAGCAATTGCAGACCCTTTGAAGTCATACTGCATGGTACCCATTCCAAGGGTCCCAACTCTCCAGGTTTAAGGGATTCTTCCTTCCGCTACATCATGTATGGGAAACCCAGAGTATGGTCCACCATGTGATTGGGAAACGTTTTCAAATGCATCTCAGTTTTCTTCCCTTTATACTCGGGTTCACCATTCCAGATGCTTAACTAACACTCTCCCCACTTGGAGAGTCAGTGCCTTTAACCTCCTGTTTGTCACAGTTTGCAATTTCTGCGCAAGATGAACAGGAATAGGGAGAACCAATGAGAGACTAGCTGTAGGTGTCTGCACGGGCAATTTAATGCTCATTTCTCACCAGGAAGTGGAATTAACCAAAGGCTCAGAATGCCGTGCCAGAACCAGATTAGGGCCTGAAGCAATACTGCGGGTGTGCAGGCAGCTCACAAGATAGCGAGTTGAACAAAGGAGCTCAGGGGCACTGTAATTCACAAACCTGCAGAGTTATAAATGACAGCTATCGTCCAAAAATATATTGAAGGAAGGCTGCGAAGAGGACTTGAAAGCGGGGCAGAATTCCAGGAAAACGATTTCAGGAGGTAGACGGGAAATGCACTGAAAGCATAGGAGAAGAGGCAGAACCTCGACAATGATGCACTTGTTCAAAAAGTGCATATGCGTTTTTTCCAAGGCCCTCCTTAAAGAGGGTAGGGGGCTCCCAGCATGCTTCAGTGGCCAACAGAGGGCCCACATCGCCAAGGTGACGTGAGCCAGCCAGGCAGGAGTGACCTCACATCAGAGGGCCCACCTCACAGAAGGGTAAGGGACCCAGCCATTATCAGACTCTCACCAGAGGGCCCACATCAGCAAGGGGCTGGGAACCAGGCAGGAGTGTCTTCACACCCGTGGGGCCACATCATCGCAAGTTGAGGTACCCAGCACATGTGGCCTCAAACCAGAGGACCCACATCTCCATGGGTCTCGGAGCGAGGCAGGCAGGATGAATCTCAAAACACGTGGCCCATTGTATAAAAAAGGTGAGGAATCCAGCAGTTGGAACATCCCAGCAGGCGGCCCAGAGCACCGAGGCTATGGGATCTAGGCAATGATGAACTTACAACAGAGGGCCCTCATCATGAAACTGTGAGCAACCTAGCCATTGTGACCTCAGAGCACAAGGCCCACATCCCCATGGGGAAGCGAACCAAGCAGGAGTGTCATCGCACCAGTGGGCACACATCAGAAAATGTGGGGAGCCCAGCAGTTAGGGCCTGATGCCAGAGGGCCCTCATCAACGAGGAGAGGAGGCTACCAGCAGGCTCCAACTGCTACAAGAGGGCCAACGTCGCCAATGCGGGGTGTGCCAGCCAGGCAGGAGTGACCTCAGAGCAGAGGGCCAACCTCAAAAAAGTGTGAGGAACCCAAAGAGGATTAGACTCTCACCAGAGGGCCCACATCACCAATGGGATCAGAACCAGGCAGGACTGTCTTCACACCAGGGTGACCACATCATAGAAAGGTGAGGAACCCAGCACATGTGGCCTAAACCAGAAGACCCACATCTCCAAGGGGCTCGGAGTGAGGCATGCAGGAGTAGCCTCACAACACAGGGCCCATAGAATAAAAAAGCTGAGGAATCCTGCAGTGGGAACCTCCCAGCAGGCGGCCCAGAGCACCGAGTCTATGCGATCCAGGCTGCAGTGAACTCACAGCAGAGGGCCCATATCATGAAACTGTGAGCAACCCAGCCATTGGGACCTCACAGCAGAAGGCCCACATCCCCATGGGGTTGGGAACATGGCAAGAGTGTCCTCGCACCACTTAGCACGTATCAGAAAAAGTGGGTACCCAGCAGTTACGGCCTGACGCTAGAGAGCCCTCATCACCGAGGGGAGGTGGCTCCCAGCAGGCTCCAACTGCCACAAGAGGGCCGATGTCGCCAAGGCGGGGTGTGCCAGCCAGTCAGTAGTGACCTCACAGCAGAGGGCCCACCTCACAGAAGGGTGAGGAACCCAGCCAGGATCAGACTCTCACCAGAGGGCCCACATCACCAAGGGGATAGAAACCAGGCAGGAGTGTCCTCACACCAGCGGGGCCACATCATCGAAAGGTGAGGGACCCAGCACACGTGGCCTCAAACCAGAGGACACACATCACCAAGGGGCTGGGAGTGAGTCAGGCAGGAGGAGTCTCCAAACAGAGGGCCCATAGAAGAGAAAAGGTGAGGAATCCCGCAGTTGGAACCTCCCCGCAGGCGGCCAGGAGCAGCGAGGCTATGGGATCCAGGCCGGAGTGAACTCACACCAGAGGGCCCTCATCATGAAACTGAGCCACCCACCGTTGGGACCTCAGAGCAGAAGGCCCATATTCCCATGGGGTTGGAAACCTGGCAGGAGTGTACTCACACCACAGGGCGCACATCAGAAAATTTTGGGAGCCCAGGAGTTAGAGCCTGACGCCAGAGGGCCCTCATTACCGAGGGGAGGAGACTCCCAGCAGGCACCAACTCCCAACTGAGGGCCCACGTCGCCAAGGTGACGTGTGCCAGTCAGGCAGGAGTGACCTCACAGCAGAGGGCCTACCTCACAGAAGGGTGAGGAAACCAGCCAGGATAAGACTCTCACCAGAGAGCCCACATCACCAAGGGGACCGGAACAAGGCAGGAGTGTCCTCACACCAGTGTGGCCACATTATAGAAAGGTGACGAACCCAGCACATGTGGCCTAAACCAGAGGACCCACATTTCCAAGGTGCTCCGAGTGAGGCAGGCAGGAGTAGCCTAACAACACAGGGCCCACAGAATAAAAAATGTGAGGAATCCAGCAGTTGGAACCCCCCAGCAGGTGGCCCAGAGTACGGAGCCTATGTGATCCAGGCCACAGTGAACTCACAGCAGAGGGCTCACATCATGACACTGTGAGCAACCCAGCTGGTGGGACCTCAGAGCAGAAGGCCCACATCCCCATGGGGATGGGAACGTGGCAGGAGTGTACTCGCACGACAGGGCACATATCAGAAAATTTTGGGAGCCCATGAGTTAGGGCCTGACGCCAGAGGGCCCTCATTACCGAGGGGAGGAGACTCCCAGCAGGCACCAACTCCCAACTGAGGACCCACATCGCCAAGGTGATGTGTGCCAGCCAGGCAGGAGAGACCTCACAGCAGAGGGCCCACCTCCCAGAAGGGTGAGGAATCCAGCCAGGATCAGACTCTCACCAGAGGGCCCCCATCACCAAGGGGATGGGAACCAGGCAGGAGTGTCCTCACACCAGTGGGGCCACATCAATAAAGGTGAGGAAACCGGCACATGTGGCCTCAAACCAGAGGACCCACATCACAAAGGGGCTGGGAGTGAGTCAGGAAGGAGGAGCATGAAAACACAGGACCCAAAGAATAAAAATGGTAAGGAATCCAGCAGTAGGAACCTCCCAGCAGGCGGCTCAGAGCACAGAGTCTATGGGATCTAGGCCTGAGTGAACTAACACCAGAGAGCCAACATCCTGAAACTGTGAACAACACAGGTGTTGGGACCATAGAGCAGAAGGCACATGGGGATGGGAACCTGGCAGGAGTGCCCTCACACCACTTAGCACGTATCAGAAAATGTGGGTAACCAGCAGTTAGGGCCTGATGCCAGAGGGTCTCATCACTGAGGGGAGGAGGCTCCCAGCGGGCTCCAACTGCCACCAGAGGGCCGACGTCGCCAAGGTGGGGTGTGTCAGCCAGGCAGGAGTGACCTCAGAGAAGAGGGCCCACCTCACAGAAGTGTGAGGAGCCCAACCAGGATCAGACTCTCACTGGAGGGCTCACATCACCAAGGGGATGGGAACCAGGCAGGAGTGTCCGCACACCAGTGGGGCCACATCTGCGAAAGGTGAGGAACCCAGCACATGTGGCCTCAAACCAGAGGACACACATCACCAAGGGGCTGGGAGTGAGGCAGGTGTCTGGAGGGGCACATTTAACTCTAATTTCCCACCAGGAAGAGGAATTAACCAAAGGCTCAGAGTGCCGTGCGGGACCCTGATTACGGCCTGAAGCAAACCTGCGGTTCTGTGGCCAGCTTTCAAGGAAACGAGTTAAGAAAGGAAATCACAGGCACTGTAATTCACAAACCTGCAGAGTTGTAAATGACAGCTATTGGCAAAAATATATTGAAGTAAGTCTGCACAGAGGACTTGAAAACGAGGCAGAATTGCAGGAATCATATTTCAGGAGGTAGATTGGAATTGCATTTAAAGCATGTGAAAAGCGGCAGATCTTTGACAGTGATGCACTTGGACAAAAAGTGCGTATACATTTTTTCCTGAATATATTCAGGAAAAAACGCATATGCCCTTTGTGGCCAACCAAGAATTCGAGCAATGGAAATCCACACTACAATGAACTCTCATTTCCCATTCGTCAAAAGAGCCATCTGAAAAAAGTGTAAAACCCAGAAACACAGGACAGGCCATGGAGAACAGGGAGCCTTGTTATGCTGATGGACGGGATGTAAATTGCCAACAGACACTCTGGTGATGTTTATAGTGTATGCTGAAACATCTAAAAAACAAAGCTACAGAGCCTAGGGCACTTCCACTTTTGGCCCTATAGCTTAGGAAAATTAAAATCAACAAGACACAGCCAACACAATATCCAGGGCTGCTGTGTTTACAAGAACCTTGAGTCCAGTACAAATTAAATATCCCAGAAAGAAAAAAATGGATAAAGGAGTTGTCCTACTTACGTACAACGGAATATCACTCAGCAATGAAATCAATGTCATCAGGCCTGTAGCAGCAAATTGAGTGGATTTAAGTATGATGATTCTAAGAGAAATATGTCACACAGAGAAACATAATTATCATAAGATATCACAAATAGAGGGAGTGTAAACTTGGCTACACATAAACTGAATTACAAAACCGAGCAGAGTCTCACATTTAGATAAAAACTTATGCTTGCTTAACGGGAAAGTTGAGTTGGGGTGCTGTATAAAACCAGAGATTGAAATGAGCACACATACCGTTCCATAAGCCAAATATGTAATAGACAAGACCTACTCTTTGCTCAACGAAATAGACTAATCCATGGTGTATCACCTCACACCTGTTAGAATGGGCATCATCAGAAAATCTACAAACAACAAATGCTGGAAAGGGTGCGGAGATAAGGAAACCTCTTCCACTATTGTTGGGAATGTAAATTGATGCAGTCACTGTGGAGAACATTATGGAGTTTCTTATAAAACTAAGAATAGAATTACCATATAATACAGCAATCCCACTACTGGGCATATACCCAGACAAAACCATAAAACGAAAAGAGACATTCACCGCAATGTTCATTGCATCACTATTTACAATATCCAGGTAATGGAAGCAACCTAAATGCCCACAGACAGACGAATGCATAAAGATGAGGTACATATATAAAATGGAATATTACTAAGCCATAAAAAGGAATGAAATTGGGTCATTTGTAGAGACGTTGATGGATCTAGAGACTGTCATACAGAGTGAAGTAAGTCAGAAAGAGAAAAACAAATCCTGTATATAAATGCATATATGTGGAACCTAGAAAAGTTGTACAGATGAAGCGTTTTGCAAGGCAGAAATAGAGCAACAGATGTAGACAACAAACGTATGGACACCAAGGGGGGAAAGCTGTTAGGGGGGTGGTGGTGGGAGGAGTTGAGAGATTGGGATTGGCATGTATACATTTCTATGTATAAAATAGGTAACCAAAAAGAACCTGCTGTATAAAAAAATAAAATAAAATTCAAAATTACAAAAAGTAAAACAGAAAAAATATTCTTCCCTTCACATACATGTATTTATATGAATAAATTATTTCCATGCTTATATCTGTAAATACAAAAAAGAGGAATAAAATCTACCTTGAACCAAAAACGAAAAAAAGAAAAAAAAACAGAACCCACCAGTTACACAGAGGAAAACCGTATCAGGGCCCTTGCTCCAGTTGTAAACAATTCTGAAGTTGGTCAGTGGTGGGGAATCATCTCCCATTCAGCCAGCATGCCCCAGGCAACAAGCGTCCTCATTGCAAAGCTGGGGGCCCGTGCCGAGGCATCTGTGAGTAAACGTGGGCCGAGCCCCAGGCCAGCTGCTGCAGAAATGTTCCCACCCTTCCCAGGTAAAACACCTGAATATGTACAAGGACTTGAAAGCCTAGAGGAAGGGCCATGGAGCCACATGAGCGACAGCATGCCAGCCGACTTGGTGCCTGCAGGCCAGACAGGATGGTCCTGGCCCTGGGTGCTCTTCTGGAAGCTTTCCATTTCCCTGCCTGAGATACCCCTCCTGTCCCGGCCCCCACTGCTTTCTTCCTTACTCACCTCTGCCCAGGGAGAAATTCCAGCGGCAGGTATGGGTGGCACATCCTCTTCTTTAGCAGGTGGCATCTTGGCAACTGCTGCAGAAAGTCCAGGAGAGCCCCACTCACACTGGGCAACCCACAAAGCCGTGGCCTCTCACTCCCTCCCACCAGCCCAGCCCCGAGACTGCTGACAGGGCAGAAAATGGCGTCAGGCACAGCTGCAGGTGCTCTTGCTGCCTGGAGCGGTGTTTATATTGATCTCAACCAAGGCACACCTGGGGAGGTCTGGCCGGCACGGTCGGGCTTCCCAGGCCAGCCAATAATCACCCCTCAGGGGCTCACAGTTGCAGAAACTGGAACTTGCTGAATCGGCCAGGTCCAAGGAACAGGTGTGGGCTCCTGAGAGTCAGGATAGACAAGGGGCTGCAGCTCTGGCTTGTTTTCTAATTATATTATCTGGCCCATGAGTGGGAGACAACTTCAAGAAAACTCTCTCCTAATGAGAGGAACCCAGGAGTCAGGGAGAGGAGGGGTGGGTGGTGGGTGGAGACAGAGGCCTGGTGCCCCGGGTGCAGTGGAAGTCTCTGGAAGACCAGGTGGAGGGAGGCCACACAGAGTGATGCCCAGGGTCACAGACCTGTCGGAGCTGCTGTTTGTTAGTTCAAGTCCTGCTCTGAGGTGCTCTGTGTCAGATCTGAGTGACAGGTGAGCTGGGAGTGCTCTGCAATGAGGGCGATGTGCATGGCTCCTGTGTGCCCAGCCCTGCCACGGTACCTGAAAGGGTTGCTCTGTATCCTGGGAGGGGCCTGACCACGAGAGCCCCGTGGGCTGGGGTGGGGGTGGGGTACCTGCCCAGGTGAGCTCCATATCCTGGGATTGGCCTGACCTCGAGAGCCCCATGGGCTGCTGGAGTCCTGGTAAAAGATGTCAGGACAGTCAGTGAAGCCACCGAGGATATACCTCCAGTAGTTCCTAAACCCTACACCCTGCTGGTCATTCTACTAACCACCAGGACATGGTATTCTGTATTAGTCTTCAATGAAGCCTTCTTTTGTATTCTATTAGTCCCAGAGTCACAAGAAATTTTGGCTTGTGAGTGGCAGGACTCAACATACAACTAAAACAATACTTCCGGGCCGTGTTGCCCCAAGGGTTCAAAAATTCCCACACCATCTTTGGGGAAAGCTCAGCTAAAGACCTAAAAGTTCTACCTCTGGAAAAGGAAACACTCCTTCAATATGCAGACGACATTCTGATCGCCAGCCCTACTAAGGAGACCTCTGAACTACCAAGCCAATAAAGGATACAAGTTGTCCAAGAAAAAGCTCAAATATCACAGACTATGGTGACCTGCGTGGGCTGCATTCTCACAGAAGGTCGGAGAAGCCCATCCCAGGAAAGGGAAGAAACAATTTACAGCCTTACCCATTTCTAAAACTAGAAGACAGCTTAGGGGTTCCTGGGGAGGCCAGGGTTTGCTGCTTCTGGATCCCTAACTACAGTCTACTAGCTGGGCCTCTATATGAAACACTGAAAGAAAAAGATGATGATCCTTTTGAATAGAATCCAGAAGTGGCCTTTCAAGAATGGAAAGAGCAGTCAATTCAGACCCTTGCCCTGGAACTCCCTAATTTAGCTAAACCCTTTGACCTTTACATTCCTAGTGAAATTTGAATGGCCATTGGAGTATTAGTGCAAAACCTGGGACCACTTGAAATGGAACAATGCAAGAATGCCATCCAGGTAGGATAAACTACGGTCACCAAGGGGCTTGGCCCACCGCCACATCTGGCCAAGATACTGGCAGTATCTGAAAACCTGGAAATCAGCAGCCCAAAAGGCCACCTCCCTCCTAAGGGAAAAGGACCCCACGTGGTGATCCTAACCCCCAACCATGCCCTGAAGTTGCAGGGTTTGCTCCGTGGGCACACTGACCTTGAGTGAGGAGGTCCTCCAACTCCAACCTCCAGAGAGATAACTGGGGCAAAGGGGCACCATGACGACTCGTGTGACCATCACTTGACCTGGAGTTTCTCTCATAAAACAACAAGAGTGTGTCCCAAAAGAGTAGACTACTGCTTGCAGGACTTACTGCACCCAGAGGGGAGGTAATAATCTTGGCAGGGGAACAGTATATCACGCTGTCACCACAGAAAAGCCTACAGACACTGTGATGATGGTGGCCAATAAGACCGGCTGGACTCCTGTTTGCTTCAAAAGGCTGTTGACTCAGTGGCCATCATGGTCCTTCATCACCACTGACCCTGGACTGTCTGGGAGTTGAGCAGTCAGGGTGCTGACACCTGGTGCTGTTTTTACGTTAATTCAGGGGCCTAACTGAAGAAAGCACAGACTACTGGTCAGAGCATCTAGGCTGGCAGAAACGGTCAGCCTAAGGTGGCCGAACAAATGTGGGGCGGGGTGAAACTGGACCTCACAGCGTCACTGCACATCTCCTTCCTGGACCCTTAAAGGTCATTAGAATCTATAACACTACCAATACTTGTGCTCAGGCGGACGAGCAGGGAGGCAGGAGGCCTGCGGACAATCAACGTCACCTGGAGGCTGCTGGGGAGAAGTTCAGACCCTCTCCCACAGGTATGAGGGCTCCTAACTCAGCACTCAGCAGTTACAGATGAAGGGTCTGCACCCTCAGCACTCTAAGAATGAGGAAGGGGACAAAATGCAGAAGAGGGGTTTGTCCCAGGCAAAGCCCCTTAAAAATCCCTGGGAGATAAAAATAGAATCTGGGCAATAAAATAAAGTCTAACCTTTTTTATCCTTTGTGCTTTGTCTAATTTCACGTGCTCCTAGGGTCCCGCATACAGAGGTTCAACAGCCGGCACTTCAGACCAGATTTCCTAGTGCAGAATGGCTGGGTCGACACTTCAGCTCCTGGAGCACAGTGCAGACTCCGCGATATAGAGCCTGAGCTGCAGCCAACCGGGCCCTCGAGAGCTCCGCCCCCTCCCTCCCACTGACTCTGACAGGATCTCTACACAGCAGCCCAGCCCACAGCCCACGGGGTAGCACATGCTCTCACCTCTGCATTCTCTGATCAAAATATAAAGTTTCCTTTGCTTCTGAACCAAACTCAGTCTCGATCTGTTGGCTCCAATGACACTGGGCAGGGGGACACTTGTTGGGGTCCACTCTGGAGGATCAGTAACAGAAATTGAGAACATTGTAACTTCAATGAACAGATGTGTGAGCCAAACTGTAATTAACATAGAACAGTGTATAAGGCTCGGGTAAAATAAGATGTTTCTAACACTTCCATTTGATATTTCCATCACTTTATTATAAGCAAGTTCAGTGAAAGGTTTGTCTTATTTGTCAGGTCAATACTAGAGAAACGAAGTGATTTCTTTCCAAGGATGTACATCTAATAATCTTGGTTAAAGCTTCAATCTTGTTTTAAATGCTTTTCCATTGAAAATTATACCTCTCTTTCAGCTCCCCCATTTCTGAGAAGTATAAAATCTTATAATTTATTATTACCAAAGGGGAAAGGTGGGAGGAGGGATAAATTAACAGTTTGGGATTAACACATACACACTGCTATGTATAAAATCGATCATCAACAAGGAACTACTGTACAGCACAGGGAACTACACTCAATATTTTGCAATAACCTATAAGGGGAAATAATCTGAAAAAAGAATAGATATTTTTATTGACATCATCTATTAATGACAGTTAAAATGGAACCTAACGGAAGCCGGTGGTGAGTGCTTCTGACCCTGAAGACTTCAATCATCTAAAGTTTGGACTCTGCCTACTTCCCAAGGCCCTTAATGAACATATGTGTAGCCGTAGCTTAAAAAATTCCCCAGTTTGGGTTGTGGAGAGACAGTGATTTTGAAAAAGCCCTGGTGTTCTCCTCACATGAATGGGACACTTCCTACAGCTAAAATATGCCTGTCACACCCAGAAGATGGTATACCGTCTGATCGGGAAGAGTTTGGAAAAGGCATCTCATCTCCTCATCTCCTGGTGCTCGGGTTCACCCCTCCAGCGTCTTTACGAACAGTCTTCCCACTTGGAGATGTCAGCACTGTCAACATCCTGTTGCATACAGTTTGGAATTTGTCCAGAGAATGAAGCAGAAGGAGGAGGAACAATGAGAGACAAGTCCTAGGTGTTCGGACAGGCACATGTCACTCTAATTTCCAATCAGGAAGACGAATTGACTAAAAGCTAGGGTTGCCCATGGAAACAGAATAGGGCTTGAGGAAATCCCGCTGCTTTGTGGCCAGTTCCCATAAACACAAGTTGAAAAATGGAATTCAGGGCCGCTAAAATTCACGAAACTGCAGAGTTGAAAATATCTCTCACTGAAAAATGTCTTGAGGAAAGTCAGAGAAAAGGACTTGTAAGCAACGGAGAATGGCAGGAAAGGGATTGGAAGAGGTAGAAAGGACTCGCCATTAAGCACAAGAAAAGGGGCTGAACATTGCCAACATTGCAGTTGGCCAAAAAGGGTGTATGCGTCTTTTTCTGTATATATTCAAGAAAAGGGCATACACTTTTTTAGCCAACCTAACAGGTGGGCACTGGAAATCAGTACTACAAAACATATCACTTCGCATCAGTCAGAAGAGCCTTCCTCATAAAGTGTAAACACCAGAAATGCAGGACAGGGCAAGGAGAAAAGGGAGCCCTGTGAGGCTTATAGTGGAAATGTATATTGCCAATGGTCACTCTTGAGAAGTGTATTGTGTTTACTAAAGCATCTAAAAAATGAGCTACAGAGCACAGGGCACTTGCACTCATGGACGTATATCTTGGGAAAGACAAAAATGGAGAGGACACAGGCACCCCAATGTTTACCGCCTCTCTGTTTCAAAGATCCTCGACTAGGATATAATTTATATGTCTCTGGAGGGAAAAAATGGATAGAGGTGTGGCACTTATATAGAGTGGAATATTACTCAGCCTGAAAATCAGTGAAATATGGCCAGTTGTAACAACCCCAGAGTAGTTACGTATGATCATTCAAAGTCACATAATTCAAAAAGAAAAAGACATACGATATTACTAATACATGGAATGTAAACGTGGCTACAAAGTACCTGAATTACAAAACAGAATGGGGTCTCAAATTTAGAAGACCAACTTATGTTTGCTTAAGGAAAAAGGAGAGTTGGGGAGCTGCATAAAACCAGAGATTGAAATTAGCACAGATACCGTTCGATAAGCCAAATATGTAATAGAAAAAACCTACTCCCTGGTCAATGAAATGGACTCAACACGCCATATTCAACACCTACGAATACACCTGACTAGTAAGAATCTTCAAACTCATGGATTTATATGTCTCCGAAAGAGAATCAAGCGTGAGTACAGCGGCATGAACACAGCAGTGAAAATGCGATAAATCCCATTATCAAAATGAATTACACAAACAAAACCCAAGGACAGTGAAATAGAGAGCAATTCTTAAATAATTCATTCAGGGCTTGTGATGCAACCTGGATTTACCACATCTACACCCAGAGCTGAGTGAGACATAAGGTTGGGCACTTCGGGCTGATAGCATTGGTGAGGTTCGATGAGCAAATGCAGACCCTTTGAAGTCATACTGCATGGTACCCATTCCATGGGTCCCAACTCTCCAGGATTAAGGGATTCTTTCTTCAGCTAAAACATGCATGGGAAACCCACAGTATGGTGCACCGTGTGACCAGGAAAGGTTTTCAAATGCATCTCAGTTTTCGTCCCCTTTTACTCGGGTTCACCATTCCAGAACGTTTACTAACACTCTCCCCACTTGGAGAGTCAGTGCCTTTAACCTCCTGTTTGGCACAGTTTGCAATTTCTGCACAAGATGAACAGGAATAGGGAGAACCAATGAGAGACTAGCAGTAAGTGTCTGCACGGGCAAATTTAATGCTCATTTCCCACCAGGAAGAGGAATTAACCAAAGGATCAGCATGCCGTGCCGGAACCAGATTAGGGCCTGAATCAATCCTGCGGGTTTGCGCCCAGCTCACAAGTTGCGAGTTGAAGAAAGGAGCTCAGGGGCACTGTAACTCACAAACATGCAGAGTTATAAATGACAGCTATCGTCCAAAAATATATTGAAGGAAGGCTGCGAAGACGACTTGTAAGTGGGGCAGAATTGCAGGAAAACGATTTCAGGGGGTAGACGAGAATTGCATTTAAAGCATAGGAAAAGAGGCAGAACGTCGACAATGATGCTCCTGGCCAAAAAGGGTGTATGCGTTTTTTCCTGAATTTATTGAGGAAAAAAAGCATATGCGCTTTTTGGCCAACCAAGCAAGCATGTTAATGAAATCTGCACTACAATGAAGTCTCACTGCCCCCCGGTCAAAAGGGACATGTGAAACAAGTGTAAAATCCACAAAGAAAGGACAGGCCAAGGAGAACAGGGAGCCTTGTTATGCTGATGGTCGGGATGTAAATTGCCAACAGCCACTCTGGAGAAGTGTATGGTGTTTCCTGAAACCCCTGAAAAACAAAGCAACGGAGACTACGGCACTTCCACTTATGGTCCTATAGCTTAGGGAAATTAAAATCAAAAACACACAGCCACCCCAAAGTGTCGGACGGCTCTGTTTACAAGAACCTCTTCTACGGTACAAGTTAAATATCCCAGAATGTGAAAAATGGATAAAGAAGTTGTGGTACGTACGTACAATGGAATATCACTCAGCAATGAAAGCTATGTCATCAGGCCCATCGCGGCATAATGAGTGGATTCAGGTACGATGATTCTAAGGGAAATAAGTCACACAGAAAATGAAACATCATAAGATATCACTAATACACGGAATGTAAACTTTGCTACACATGAACTGAATTATAAAACAGAACAGGGTCTCAAATTTAGAAAACAAACTTATGCTTGCTTAAGGGGAAAGGTGAGTTGGGGTGCTGCATAAAACCAGAGATAGAAATTAGCACAGATACCTTTCCATAAGCCAAATATGTAATAGCCCAGACCTACCCCTTGCTCAACGAAATGGACTAAACACCCCATATTCAACGCCTAGTAATACACCTGACTAGTAAGAATCTTCAAACCCATGGATTTATATGTCTCCGTAAGAGAATGAAGCGTGTGTACAGCGGCATGAACGCAGCAGAGAAAATCCGATAAATCCCATTATCAAAATGAATTACACAAACAAAACACAAGGACAGTGAAATAGAGAGCAATTCTTAAATAATTCATTCAGGGCTTGTGATGCAACCTGGATTTACCACATCTACACACAGAGCTGAGTGAGACATAAGGTTGGGCACTTTGGGCTGATAGCATTGGTGAGGTTCGATGAGCAAATGCAGACCCTTTGAAGTCATACTGCATGGTACCCATTCCATGGTTCCCACCTCTCCAGATTTAAGGGATTCTTCCTTCAGCTAAAACATGCATGGGAAACCCACAGTATGGTGCACCGTGTGACCGACAAACGTTTTCAAATGCATCTCAGTTTTCGTCCTCTTTTACTCGGGTTCACCATTCCAGACCCTTTACGAACACTCTCCCCACTTGGAGAGTCAGTGCCTTTAACCTCCTGTTGGGCACAGTTTGCAATTTCTGCGCAAGATGAAAAGGAATAGGGAGAACCAATGAGAGACTAGCTCTAGGTGTCTGCACGGGCAAATTTAACGCTCATTTCCCACCAGGAAGAGGAATTAACCAAAGGCTCAGCATGCCGTGCCGGAACCAGATTAGGGCCTGAAGCAATCCTGTTGGTTTGCCGCCAGCTCACAAGATAGCGAGTTGAAAAAAGGAGCTCAGGGGCACTGTAACTCACAAACCTGCAGAGTTATAAATGACAGCTATCGTCCAAAAATATATTGAAGGAAGGCTGCGAAGACGACTTGTAATCGGGACAGATTTGCAGGAAAACGATTTCAGGGGGTAGACGGGAATTGCATTTAAAGCATAGGAAAAGAGGCAGAACGTCGACAATGATGCTCTTGGCCAAAAAGGGCGTATGCGTTTTTTCCTGAATATATTCAGGAAAAAACGCATACGCCCTTTTTGGCCAACCAGGCAAGCATGTTAAAGAAATCTGCACTACAATGAAGTCTCACTGCCCCCCGGTCAAAAGGGCCATCTGAAAAAAGTGTAAAATCCAGAAAGGCAGCACAGGCCATGGAGAACAGGGAGCCTTGTTATGCTGATGGGCGGGATGTAAATTGCCAACAGCCACTCTGGAGAAGTGTATGGGGTTTCCCGGAACACCGAAGAAACAAAGCTACGGAGCCTACGGCACTTCCACTTATGGTCCTATAGCTTAGGGAAATTAAAATCAAAAACACACAGCCACCCAAAAGTTTCAGACGGCTCTGTTTACAAGAACCTCGTCTACGGTATAAGTTAAATATCCCAGAAAGCGAAAAATGGATAAAGAAGTTGTGGTACATACGTACAATGGAATATCACTCAGCAATGAAATCTATGTCATCAGGCCCGTCGCGGCATAATGAGTGGATTCAGGTACGATGATTCTAAGTGAAATAAGTCACACAGAAAATGAAACATCATAAGATATCACTAATACACGGAATGTAAACTTGGCTACACATGAACTGAATTACAAAACAGAACAGGGTCTCAAATTTAGAAAACCAACTTATGCTTGCTTAAGGGGAAAGGTGAGTTGGGGTGCTGCATCAAACCAGAGATAGAAATTAGCACAGATACCTTTTCATAAGCCAAATATGTAATAGTCTAGACCTACATCTTGCTCAACGAAATGGACTAAACACCCCATATTCAACGCCTAGGAATACACCTGACTAGTAAGAATCTTCAAACCCATGGATTTATATGTCTCCGTAAGAGAATGAAGCGTGTGTACAGCGGCATGAATGCAGCAGAGGAAATCCGATAAATCCCATTATCAAAATGAATTACACAAACAAAACCCAAGGACAGTGAAATAGAGAGCAATTCTTAAATAATTCATTCAGGGCTTGTGATGCAACCTGGATTTACCACATCTACACCCAGAGCTGAGTGAGACATAAGGTTGGGCACTTCGGGCTGATAGCATTGGTGAGGTTCGATGAGCAAATGCAGACCCTTTGAAGTCATACAGCATGGTACCCATTCCATGGGTCCCAACTCTCCAAGTTTAAGGGATTCTTCCTTCAGCTAAAACATGCATGGGAAACCCACAGTATGGTGCACCGTGTGACCGACAAACGTTTTCAAATGCATCTCAGTTTTCGTCCCCTTTTACTTGGGTTCACCATTCCAGACCCTTTACTAACACTCTCACCACTTGGAGAGTAGGTGCCTTTAAACTCCTGTTGGGCACAGTTTGCAATTTCTGCGCAAGATTAACAGGAATAGGGAGAACAAATGAGAGACTAGCTGTAGGTGTCTGCACGGGCAAATTTAATGCTCATTTCGCACCAGGAAGAGGAATTAACCAAAGGCTCAACATGCCGTGCCTGAAACAGATTAGGGCCTAACAATCGTGCGGGTTTGCAGCCAGCTCACAAGATAGCGAGTTGAAGAAAGGAGCTCAGGGGCACTGTAACTCACAAACCTGCAGAGTAATAAATGACAGCTATCGTCCAAAAATATATTGAAGGAGGTCTGCAAAGACGACTTGTAAGCAGGACAGATTTGCGGGAAAACGATTTCAGGGGGTAGACGGGAATTGCATTTAAAGCATAGGAAAAGAGGCAGAACGTCAACAATGATGCTCTTGGCCAAAAAGGGCGTATGCGTTTTTTCCTGAATATATTCAGGAAAAAACGCATACGCCCTTTTTGGCCAACCAAGCAAGCATGTTAATGAAATCTGCACTACAATGAAGTCTCACTGCCCCCCGGTCAAAAGGGCCATCTGAAAAAAGTGTAAAATCCAGAAAGGCAGCACAGGCCATGGAGAACAGGGAGCCTTGTTATGCTGATGGGCGGGACGTAAATTGCCAACAGCCACTCTGGAGAAGTGTATGGTGTTTCCCGGAACACCGAGAAAACAAAGCTACGGAGCCTACGGCACTTCCCCTTACGGTCCTATAGCTTAGGGAAATTAAAATCAAAAACACACAGCCACCCCAAAGTGTCGGACGGCTCTGTTTACAAGAACCTCGTCTACGGTACAAGTTAAATATCCCAGAATGTGAAAAATGGATAAAGAAGTTGTGTTACGTACGTACAATGGAATATCACTCAGCAATGAAATCTATGTCATCAGGCCCATCGCGGCATAATGAGTGGATTCAGGTACGATGATTCTAAGTGAAATAAGTCACACAGAAAATGAAACATCATAAGATATCACTAATACACGGAATGTAAACTTGGCTACACATGAACTGAATTGCAAAACAGAACAGGGTCTCAAATTTAGAAAACCAACTTATGCTTGCTTAAGGGGAAAGGTGAGTTGGGGTGCTGCATAAAACCAGAGATAGAAATTAGCACAGATACCTTTCCATAAGCCAAATATGTAATAGTCAAGACCTACCCCTTGCTCAACGAAATGGACTAAACACCCCATATTCAACGCCTAGGAATACACCTGACTAGTAAGAATCTTCAAACCCATGGATTTATATGTCTCCGTAAGAGAATGAAGCGTGTGTACAGCGGCATGAATGCAGCAGAGAAAATCCGATAAATCCCATTATCAAAATGAATTACACAAACAAAACCCAAGGACAGTGAAATAGAGAGCAATTCTTAAATTATTCATTCAGGGCTTGTGATGCAACCTGGATTTACCACATCTACACCCAGAGCTGAGTGAGACATAAGGTTGGGCACTTCGGGCTGATAGCATTGGTGAGGTTCGATGAGCAAATGCAGACCCTTTGAAGTCATACAGCATGGTACCCATTCCATGGGTCCCAACTCTCCAAGTTTAAGGGATTCTTCCTTCAGCTAAAACATGCATGGGAAACCCACAGTATGGTGCACCGTGTGACTGGCAAACGTTTTCAAATGCATCTCAGTTTTCGTCCCCTTTTACTCGGGTTCACCATTCCAGACCCTTTACGAACACTCTCCCCACTTGGAGAGTCAGTGCCTTTAACCTCCTGTCGGGCACAGTTTGCAATTTCTGCGCAAGATGAAAAGGAATAGGGAGAACCAATGAGAGACTAGCTCTAGGTGTCTGCACGGGCAAATTTAACGCTCATTTCCCACAAGGAAGAGGAATTAACCAAAGGCTCAGCATGCCGTGCCGGAACCAGATTAGGGCCTGAGGCAATCCTGTGGGTTTGCGGCCAGCTCACAAGATAGCGAGTTGAAGAAATGAGCTCAGGGGCACTGTAACTCACAAACCTGCAGAGTTATAAATGACAGCTATCGTCCAAAAATATATTGAAGGAAGGCTGCGAAGACGACTTGTAAGTGGGTCAGAATTGCAGGAAAACGATTTCAGGGGGTAGACGGGAATTGCATTTAAAGCATAGGAAAAGAGGCAGAACGTCAACAATGATGCTCTTGGCCAAAAAGGGCGTATGCGTTTTTTCCTGAATATATTCAGGAAAAAACGCATACGCCCTTTTTGGCCAACCAAGCAAGCATGTTAAAGAAATCTGCACTACAATGAAGTCTCACTGCCCCCCGGTCAAAAGGGCCATCTGAAAAAAGTGTAAAATCCAGAAAGGCAGCACAGGCCATGGAGAACAGGGAGCCTTGTTATGCTGATGCGTGGGATGTGAATTGCCAACAGCCACTCTGGAGAAGTGTATGGTGTTTCCCGGAACACCGAAAAAACAAAGCTACGGAGCCTACGGCACTTCCACTTATGGTCCTATAGCTTAGGGAAATTAAAATAAAAAACACACAGCCACCCCAAAGTGTCGGACGGCTCTGTTTACAAGAACCTCCTCTACGGTACAAGTTAAATATCCCAGAATGTGAAAAATGGATAAAGAAGTTGTGGTACGTACGTACAGTGGAATATCACTCAGCAATGAAATCTATGTCATCAGGCCCGTCGCGGCATAATGAGTGGATTCAGGTACGATGATTCTAAGTGAAATAAGTCACACAGAAAATGAAACATCATAAGATATCTCTAATACACGGAATGTAAACTTGGCTACACATGAACTGAATTACAAAACAGAACAGGGTCTCAAATTTAGAAAACCAACTTATGCTTGCTTAAGGGGAAAGGTGAGTTGGGGTGCTGCATAAAACGAGAGATAGAAATTAGCACAGATACCATTCCATACGTCAAATATGTAATAGTCAAGACCTACACCTTGCTCAACGAAATGGGCTAAACACCCTATATTCAACGCCTAGAACTACACCTGACTAGTAAGAATCTTCAAACCCATGGATTTATATGTCTCCATAAGAGAATCAAGCGTGTGTACAGCTGCATGAAGGTAGCAGAGAAAATCCGATAAATACTATTATCAAAATGAATTACAAAAACAAAACACAATGGCAGTGAAATAGAGAGCAATTCTTAAATAATTCATTCAGGGCTTGTGATGCAACCTGGATTTACCTAATCTACACCCAGAGCTGAGTGAGACATAAAGTTGGACACTTCGGGCTGATAGCATTGGTGAGGTTCGAAGAGCAAATGCAGACCATTTGAAGTCATACTGCATGGTACCCATTCCATGGGTCCCAACTCTCCAGGTTTAAGCGATTCTTCCTTCAGCTAAAACATGCATGGGAAACCCACAGTATGGTGCACCATGTGACCGGGAAACGTTTTCAAATGCATCTCAGTTTTCGTCCCCTTTTACTCGGGTTCACAATTCCAGACCCTTTACTAACACTCTACCCACTTGGAGAGTCAGTGCCTTTAACCTGCTGTTTGGCACAGTTTGCAATTTCTGCGCAAGATGAACAGGAATAGGGAGAACCAATGAGAGACTAGCTGTAGGTGTCTGCACGGGCAAATTTAACGCTCATTTCCAACCAGGAAGAGGAATTAACCAAAAGCTCAGCATGCCGTGCCGGAACCAGATTAGGGCCTGAAGCAACCCTGCGAGTTTGCGGCTAGCTCACAAGAAAGCGATTTGAAGAAAGGAGCTCCGGGTCACTATAATTCACAAACCTGCAGAGTTATAAATGACAGCTATCGTCCAAAAATATATTGAAGGAAGCCTGCGAAGAGGACTTGAAAGCGGGGCAGAATTGCAGGAAAACGATTTCAGGGGGTAGACTGGAATTGCATTTAAAGCATAGGAAAAGAGGCAGAACGTCGACAATGATGCACTTGGCCAAAAAGGGCGTATGCGTTTTTTCCTGAATATATTCAGGAAAAAACGCATACGCCCTTTTTGTCCAACCAAGCAAGCATGTTAAAGAAATCTGCACTACAATGAAGTCTCACTGCCCCCCGGTCAAAAGGGCCATCTGAAAAAAGTGTAAAATCCAGAAAGGCAGCACAGGCCATGGAGAACAGGGAGCCTTGTTATGCTGATGGGCGGGATGTAAATTGCCAACAGCCACTCTGGAGAAGTGTATGGTGTTTCCTGAAACACCTAAAAAACAAAGCAACAGAGCCTACGGCACTTCCACTTATGGTCCTATAGCTTAGGGAAATTTAAATCAAAAACACACAGCCAAGCCAAAGTTTCAGATGGCTCTGTTTACAAGAACCTCTTCTACGGTACAAGTTAAATATCCCAGAAAGCGAAAAATGGATAAAGAATTTGTGGTACGTACGTACAATGGAATATCAGTCACCAAGGAAAGCTATGTCATCTGGCCCGTCGTGGTGTAATGAGTGGATTCAGGTACGATGATTCTAAGTGAAATAAGTCACACAGAAAATGAAACATCATAAGATATCACTAACACACCGAATGTAATCTTGGCTACACATGAACTGAATTACAAAACAGAACAGGGTCTCAAATTTAGAAAACCAACTTATGTTTGCTTAAGGGGAAAGGTGAGTTGGGGTGCTGCATAAAACCAGAGATAGAAATTAGCACAGATACCATTCCATACGTCAAATATGTAATAGTCAAGACCTACCCCTTGCTCAACGAAATGGGCTAAACACCCTATATTCAACGCCTAGGAATACACCTGACTAGTAAGAATCTTCAAACCCATGGATTTATATGTCTCCATAAGAGAATCAAGCGTGTGTACAGCTGCATGAATGCAGCAGAGAAAATCCGATAAATCCTATTATCAAAATGAATTACAAAAACAAAACACAATGACAGTGAAATAGAGAGCAATTCTTAAATAATTCATTCAGGGCTTGTGATGCAACCTGGATTTACCTCATCTACACCCAGAGCTGAGTGAGACATAAAGTTGGACACTTCGGGCTGATAGCATTGGTGAGGTTCGATGAGCAAATGCAGACCATTTGAAGTCATACTGCATGGTACCCATTCCATGGGTCCCAACTCTCCAGGTTTAAGCGATTCTTCCTTCAGCTAAAACATGCATGGGAAACCCACAGTATGGTGCACTGTGTGACCGGGAAACGTTTTCAAATGCATCTCAGTTTTCGTCCCCTTTTACTCGGGTTCACAATTCCAGACCCTTTACTAACACTCTCCCCACTTGGAGAGTCAGTGCCTTTAACCTCCTGTTTGGCACAGTTTGCAATTTCTGCGCAAGATGAACAGGAATAGGGAGAACCAATGAGAGACTAGCTGTAGGTGTCTGCACGGGCAAATTTAACGCTCATTTCCCACCAGGAAGAGGAATTAACCGAAGGCTCAGCATGCTGTGCCGGAACCAGATTAGGGCCTGAAGCAATCCTGAGGGTTTGCGGCCAGCTCACAAGAAAGAGATTTGAAGAAAGGAGCTCCGGGGCACTGTAATTCAAAACCTGCAGTGTTGTAAATGACAGCTATCGTCCAAAAATATATTGAAGGAAGGCTGCGAAGAGGACTTGAAAGCGGGGCAGAATTTCAGGAAAACGATTTCATGGGGTAGACTGGAATTGCATTTAAAGCATAGGAAAAGAGGCAGAACGTCGACAATGATGCACTTGGCCAAAAAGAGCGTATGCGTTTTTTCCTGAATATATTCAGGAAAAAACGCATACGCTCTTTTTGGCCAACCAAGCAACCATGTTAAAGAAATCTGCACTACAATGAAGTCTCACTGCCCCCCGGTCAAAAGGGCCATCTGAAAAAAGTGTAAAATCCAGAAAGGCAGCACAGGCCATGGAGAACAGGGAGCCTTGTTATGCTCATGGGTGGGATGTAAATTGCCAACAGCCACTCTGGAGAAGTGTATGGTGTTTCCTGAAACACCTAAAAAACAAAGCAACGGAGCCTACGGCACTTCCACTTATGGTCCTATAGCTTAGGGAAATTAAAATGAAAAACACACAGCCACGCCAAAGTTTCAGACGGCTCTGTTTACAAGAACCTCGTCTACGGTACAAGTTAAATATCCCAGAAAGCGAAAAATGGATAAAGAAGTTGTGGTACGTACGTACAATGGAATATCACTCACCAATGAAGTCTATGTCATCTGGCCCGTCGTGGCATAATGAGTGGATTCAGGTACGATGATTCTAAGTGAAATAAGTCACACAGAAAATGAAACATCATAATATATCACTAATACACCGAATGTAATCTTGGCTACACATGAACTGAATTACAAAACAGAACAGGGTCTCAAATTTAGAAAACCAACTTATGTTTGCTTAAGGGGAAAGGTGAGTTGGGGTGCTGCATAAAACCAGAGATAGAAATTAGCACAGATACCATTCCATACGTCAAATATGTAATAGTCAAGACCTACCCCTTGCTCAACGAAATGGGCTAAACACCCTATATTCAACGCCTAGGAATACACCTGACTAGTAAGAATCTTCAAACCCATGGATTTATATGTCTCCATAAGAGAATCAAGCATGTGTACAGCTGCATGAAGGCAGCAGAGAAAATCCGATAAATCCTATTATCAAAATGAATTACAAAAACAAAACACAATGACAGTGAAATAGAGAGCAATTCTTAAATAATTCATTCAGGGCTTGTGATGCAACCTGGATTTACCTCATCTAAACCCAGAGCTGAGTGAGACCTAAGGTTGGACACTTCGGGCTGATAGCATTGGTGAGGTTCGATGAGCAAATGCAGACCATTTGAAGTCATACTACATGGTACCCATTCCATGGGTCCCAACTCTCCAGGTTTAAGCGATTCTTCCTTCAGGTAAAGCATGCATGGGAAGCCCACAGTATGGTGCACCGTGTGACCGGGAAACATTTTCAAATGCATCTCAGTTTTCGTCCCCGTTTACTCGGGTTCACCATTCCAGACCCTTTACGAACACTCTCCCCACTTGGAGAGTCAGTGCCTTTAACCTCCTGTTGGGCACAGTTTGCAATTTCTGCGCAAGATGAACAGGAATAGGGAGAACCAATGAGAGACTAGCTGTAGGTGTCTGCACGGGCAAATTTAATGCTCATTTCGCACCAGGAAGAGGAATTAACCAAAGGCTCAACATGCCGTGCCTGAAACAGATTAGGGCCTGACAATCGTGCGGGTTTGCAGCCAGCTCACAAGATAGCGAGTTGAAGAAAGGAGCTCAGGGGCACTGTAACTCACAAACCTGCAGAGTAATAAATGACAGCTATCGTCCAAAAATATATTGAAGGAGGTCTGCAAAGACGACTTGTAAGCGGGACAGATTTGCAGGAAAACGATTTCAGGGGGTAGAGGGGAATTGCATTTAAAGCATAGGAAAAGAGGCAGAACGTCGACAATGATGCTCTTGGCCAAAAAGGACGTATGCGTTTTTTCCTGAATATATTCAGGAAAAAACGCATACGCCCTTTTTGGCCAACCAAGCAAGCATGTTAAAGAAATCTGCACTACAATGAAGTCTCATTGCTCCCCGGGCAAAAGGGCCATATGAAAAAAGTGTAAAGTCCAGAAAGGCAGCACAGGCATTGGAGAACAGGGAGCCTTGTTATGCTGATGGGCGGGATGTAAATTGCCAACTGCCACTCTGGAAAAGTGTATGGTGTTTTCCGGAACACCTAAAAAACAAAGCAACGGAGCCTACGGCATTTCCACTTATGGTCCTACAGTTTAGGGACATTAAAATGAAAAACACACAGCCACCCCAAAGTGTCGGATGGCTCTATTTACAAGAACCTCATCTACAGTACAAGGTAAATATCCCAGAATGTGAAAAATGGATAAAGAAGTTGTGGTATATACATACAATGGAATATCACTCAGCAATGAAATCTATGTCATCAGGCCCGTCGCGGCATAATGAGTGGATTCAGGTACGATGATTCTAAGTGAAATAAGTCACACAGAAAATGAAACATCATAAGATATCACTAATACACGGAATGTAAACTTGGCTACACATGAACTGAATTACAAAACAGAACAGGGTCTCAAATTTAGAAAACCAACTTATGCTTGCTTAAGGGGAAAGGTGAGTTGGCGTGCTGCATAAAACCAGAGATAGAAATTAGCACAGATAACTTTCCATAAGCCAAATATGTCATAGTCAAGACCCACCACTTGCTCAACGAAATGGACTAAACACCACATATTCAACACCTAGGAATACACCTGACTAGTAAGAATCTTCAAACCCATGGATTCATATGCCTCCGTAAGAGAATGAAGCGTGTGTACAGCGGCATGAATGCAGCAGAGAAAATCCGATAAATCCCATTGTCAAAATGAATTACAAAAACAAAACCCAAGGACAGTGAAATAGAGAGCAATTCTTAAATAATTCATTCAGTGCTTGTGATGCAACCTGGATTTACCACATATACACCCAGAGCTGAGTGAGACCTAAGGTTGGACACTTCGGGCTGATAGCATTGGTGAGGCTCGATAAGCAAATGCAGACCCTTTGAAGTCATACTGCATGGTAGCCATTCCATGGGTCCCAACTGCCAGGTTTAAGGGATTCTTCCTTCAGCTAAAATATGCATGGGAAACCCACATTATGGTGCACCATGTGACGGGGAAACGTTTTCAAATGCATCTCAGTTTTCGTCTCGTTTTACTTGGGTACACCATTCCAGACCCTTTAATAACACTCTCCCTCTTGGAGAGTCTGTACTTTTAACCTCCTGTTTGGCACAGTTTGCAATTTCTGCGCAAGATGAACAGGAATAGGGAGAACCAATGAGAGACTAGCTGTAGGTGTCTGCACGGGCAAATTTAACGCTCATTTCCCACCAGGAAGAGGAATTAACCAAAGGCTCAGCATGCCGTGCCGGAACCAGATTAGGGCCTGAGGCAATCCTGTGGGTTTGCGGCCAGCTCACAAGATAGCGAGTTGAAGAAATGAGCTCAGGGGCACTGTAACTCACAAACCTGCAGAGTTATAAATGACAGCTATCGTCCAAAAATATATTGAAGGATGGCTGCGAAGACGACTTGAAAGTGGGGCAGAATTGCAGGAAAACGATTTCAGGGGGTAGACGGGAATTGCATTTAAAGCATAGGAAAAGAGGCAGAACGTCGACAATGATGCTCTTGGCCAAAAAGGGCGTATGCGTTTTTTCCTGAATATATTCAGGAAAAAACGCATACGCCCTTTTTGGCCAACCAAGCAAGCATGTTAAAGAAATCTGCACTACAATGAAGTCTCACTGCCCCCCGGTCAAAAGGGCCATCTGAAAAAAGTGTAAAATCCAGAAAGGCAGCACAGGCCATGGAGAACATGGAGCCTTGTTATGCTGATGGGCGGGATGTAAATTGCCAACAGCCACTCTGGAGAAGTGTATGGTGTTTCCCGGAACATCTAAAAAACAAAGCAACGGAGCCTACGGCACTTCCCCTTATGGTCCTATAGCTTAGGAAAATTAAAATCAAAAACAAACAGCCACCAAAAAGTCTCGGGTGGCTCTGTTCACAAGAACCTCGTCTACGGTACAAGTTAAATATCCCAGAATGTGAAAAATGGATAAAGAAGTTGTGGTACGTATGTACAGTGGAATATCACACAGCAATGAAATCTATGTCATCAGGCCCGTCGCAGCATAATGAGTGGATTCAGGTACGATGATTCTAAGTGAAATAAGTCACACAGGAAATGAAACATCATAAGATATCACTAATACACGGAATGAAACTTGGCTACACATGAACTGAATTACAAAACAAAACAGGGTCTCAAATTTAGAAAACCAACTTATGCTTGCTTAAGGGGAAAGGTGAGTTGGGGTGCTGCATAAAACCAGAGATAGAAATTAGCACAGATACCTTTCCATAAGCCAAATATGTAATAGTCAAGACCTACCCCTTGCTCAACGAAATGGACTAAACACCCCATATTCAACGCCTAGGAATACACCTGACTAGTAAGAATCTTCAAACCCATGGATTTATATGTCTCCGTAAGAGAATGAAGCGTGTGTACAGCGGTATGAATGCAGCAGAGAAAATCCGATAAATCCCATTATCAAAATGAATTACACAAACAAAACCCAAGGACAGTGAAATAGAGAGCAATTTTTAAATAATTCATTCAGGGCTTGTGATGCAACCTGGATTTACCACATCTACACCCAGAGCTGAGTGAGACATAAGGTTGGGCACTTCGGGCTGATAGCATTGGTGAGGTTCGATGAGCAAATGCAGACCCTTTGAAGTCATACAGCATGGTACCCATTCCATGGGTCCCAACTCTCCAAGTTTAAGGGATTCTTCCTTCAGCTAAAACATGCATGGGAAACCCACAGTATGGTGCACCGTGTGACTGGCAAACGTTTTCAAATGCATCTCAGTTTTCGTCCCCTTTTACTCGGGTTCATCATTCCAGACCCTTTACGAACACTCTCCCCACTTGGAGAGCCAGTGCCTTTAACCTCCTGTTGGGCACCGTTTGCAATTTCTGCACAAGATGAAAAGGAATAGGGAGAACGAATGAGAGACTAGCTGTAGGTGTCTGCACGGGCAAATTTAACGCTCATTTCCCACCAGGAAGAGGAATTAACCAAAGGCTCAGCATGCCGTGCCGGAACCAGATTAGGGCCTGAGGCAATCCTATGGGTTTGCGGCCAGCTCACCAGATAGCGAGTTGAAGAAATGAGCTCAGGGGCACTGTAACTCACAAACCTGCAGAGTTATAAATGACAGCTATCGTCCAAAAATATATTGAAGGAAGGCTGCGAAGACGACTTGTAAGTGGGGCAGAATTGCAGGAAAACGATTTCAGGGGGTAGACGGGAATTGCATTTAATGCATATGAAAAGAGGCAGAACGTCGACAATGATGCTCTTGGCCAAAAAGGGCGTATGCTTTTTTTCCTGAATATATTCAGGAAAAAACGCATACGCACTTTTTGGCCAACCAAGCAAGCATGTTCAAGAAATCTGCACTACAATGAAGTCTCACTGCCCCCCGGTCAAAAGGGCCATCTGAAAAAAGTGTAAAATCCAGAAAGGCAGAACAGGCCATGGAGAACAGGGAGCCTTGTTATGCTCATGGGTGGGATGTAAATTGCCAACAGCCACTCTGGAGAAGTGTATGGTGTTTCCTGAAACACCTAAAAAACAAAGCAACGGAGCCTACGGCACTTCCACTTATGGTCCTATAGCTTAGGGAAATTAAAATAAAAAACACACAGGCACCCCAAAGTTTCAGACGGCTCTGTTTACAAGAACCTCGTCTACGGTACAAGTTAAATATCCCAGAAAGCAAAAAATGGATAAAGAAGTTGTGGTACGTACGTACAATGGAATATCACTCACCAATGAAATCTATGTCATCTGGCCCGTCGTGGCATAATGAGTGGATTCAGGTACGATGATTCTAAGAGAAATAAGTCACACAGAAAATGAAACATCATAAGTTATCTCTAATACACCGAATGTAATCTTGGCTACACATGAACTGAATTACAAAACAGAACAGGGTCTCAAATTTAGAAAACCAACTTATGTTTGCTTAAGGGGAAAGGTGAGTTGGGGTGCTGCATAAAACCAGAGATAGAAATTAGCACAGATACCATTCCATACGTCAAATATGTAATAGTCAAGACCTACACCTTGCTCAACGAAATGGGCTAAACACCCTATATTCAACGCCTAGAACTACACCTGACTAGTAAGAATCTTCAAACCCATGGATTTATATGTCTCCATAAGAGAATCAAGCGTGTGTACAGCTGCATGAAGGTAGCAGAGAAAATCCGATAAATCCTATTATCAAAATGAATTACAAAAACAAAACACAATGGCAGTGAAATAGAGAGCAATTCTTAAATAATTCATTCAGGGCTTGTGATGCAACCTGGATTTACCTAATCTACACCCAGAGCTGAGTGAGACATAAAGTTGGACACTTCGGGCTGATAGCATTGGTGAGGTTCGAAGAGCAAATGCAGACCATTTGAAGTCATACTGCATGGTACCCATTCCATGGGTCCCAACTCTCCAGGTTTAAGCGATTCTTCCTTCAGCTAAAACATGCATGGGAAACCCACAGTATGGTGCACCGTGTGACCGGGAAACGTTTTCAAATGCATCTCAGTTTTCGTCCCCTTTTACTCGGGTTCACAATTCCAGACCCTTTACTAACACTCTACCCACTTGGAGAGTCAGTGCCTTTAACCTCCTGTTGGGCACAGTTTGCAATTTCTGCGCAAGATGAAAAGGAATAGGGAGAACCAATGAGAGACTAGCTGTGTGGTGTTTGCACGGGCAAATTTAATGCTCATTTCGCACCAGGAAGAGGAATTAACCAAAGGCTCAACATGCCGTGCCTGAAACAGATTAGGGCCTGACAATCCTGCGGGTTTGCAGCCAGCTCACAAGATAGCGAGTTGAAGAAAGGAGCTCAGGGGCACTGTAACTCACAAACCTGCAGAGTAATAAATGACAGCTATCGTCCAAAAATATATTGAAGGAGGTCTGCATAGACGACTTGTAAGCGGGACAGATTTGCAGGAAAACGATTTCAGGGGGTAGACGGGAATTGCATTTAAAGCATAGGAAAAGAGGCAGAACGTCAACAATGATGCTCTTGGCCAAAAAGGACGTATGCGTTTTTTCCTGAATATATTCAGGAAAAAACGCATACGCCCTTTTTGGCCAACCAAGCAAGCATGTTAAAGAAATCTGCACTACAATGAAGTCTCATTGCTCCCCGGGCAAAAGGGCCATATGAAAAAAGTGTAAAGTCCAGAAAGGCAGCACAGGCAATGGAGAACAAGGAGCCTTGTTATGCTGATGGGCGGGATGTAAATTGCCAACAGCCACTCTGGAAAAGTGTATGGTGTTTTCCGGAACACCTAAAAAACAAAGCAACCGAGCCTACGGCATTTCCACTTATGGTCCTACAGTTTAGGGACATTAAAATGAAAAACACACAGCCACCCCAAAGTGTCGGATGGCTCTATTTACAAGAACCTCGTCTACAGTACAAGGTAAATATCCCAGAATGTGAAAAATGGATAAAGAAGTTGTGGTATATACGTACAATGGAATATCACTCAGCAATGAAATCTATGTCATCAGGCCTGTCGCGGCATAATGAGTGGATTCACGTACGATGATTCTAAGTGAAATAAGTCACACAGAAAATGAAACATCATAAGATATCACTAATAAACGGAATGTAAACTTGGCTACACATGAACTGAATTACAAAACAGAACAGGGTCTCAAATTTAGAAAACCAACTTATGCTTGCTTAAGGGGAAAGGTGAGTTGGGGTGCTGCATAAAACCAGAGATAGAAATTAGCACAGATACCTTTCCATAAGCCAAATATGTAATAGTCATGTCCTACCCCTTGCTCAACGAAATGGACTAAACACCACATATTCAACGCCTAGGAATACACCTGACTAGTAAGAATCTTCAAACCCATGGATTTATATGTCTCCGTAAGAGAATGAAGCGTGTGTAAAGCGGCATGAATGCAGCAGAGAAAATCCGATAAATCCCATTATCAAAATGAATTACACAAACAAAACCCAAGGACAGTGAAATAGAGAGCAATTCTTAAATAATTCATTCAGGGCTTGTGATGTAACCTGGATTTACCACATCTACACCCAGAGCTGAGTGAGACATAAGGTTGGGCACTTCGGGCTGATAGCATTGGTGAGGTTCGATGAGCAAATGCAGACCCTTTGAAGTCATACAGCATGGTACCCATTCCATGGGTCCCAACTCTCCAAGTTTAAGGGATTCTTCCTTCAGCTAAAACATGCATGGGAAACCCAAAGTATGGTGCACCGTGTGACTGGCAAACGTTTTCAAATGCATCTCAGTTTTCGTCCCCTTTTACTCGGGTTCACCATTCCAGACCCTTTACGAACACTCTCCCCACTTGGAGAGTCAGTGCCTTTAACCTCCTGTTGGGCACAGTTTGCAATTTCTGCGCAAGATGAAAAGGAATAGGGAGAACCAATGAGAGACTAGCTGTAGGTGTCTGCACGGGCAAATTTAACGCTCATTTCCCACCAGGAAGAGGAATTAACCAAAGGCTCAGCATGCCGTGCCGGAACCAGATTAGGGCCTGAGGCAATCCTGTGGGTTTGCGGCCAGCTCACAAGATAGCGAGTTGAAGAAATGAGCTCAGGGGCACTGTAACTCACAAACCTGCAGAGTTATAAATGACAGCTATCGTCCAAAAATATATTGAAGGATGGCTGCGAAGACGACTTGAAAGTGGGGCAGAATTGCAGGAAAACTATTTCAGGGGGTAGACGGGAATTGCATTTAAAGCATAGGAAAAGAGGCAGAACGTCGACAATGATGCTCTTGGCCAAAAAGGGCGTATGCGTTTTTTCCTGAATATATTCAGGAAAAAACGCATACGCCCTTTTTGGCCAACCAAGCAAGCATGTTAAAGAAATCTGCACTACAATGAAGTCTCACTGCCCCCCGGTCAAAAGGGCCATCTGAAAAAAGTGTAAAATCCAGAAAGGCAGCACAGGCCATGGAGAACATTGAGCCTTGTTATGCTGATGGGCGGGACGTAAATTGCCAACAGCCACTCTGGAGAAGTGTATGGTGTTTCCCGGAACACCGAGAAAACAAAGCTACGGAGCCTACGGCACTTCCCCTTATGGTCCTATAGCTTAGGGAAATTAAAATCAAAAACACACAGCCACCCCAAAGTGTCGGACGGCTCTGTTTACAAGAACCTCGTCTACAGTACAAGTTAAATATCCCAGAATGTGAAAAATGGATAAAGAAGTTGTGGTACGTATGTACAATGGAATATCACTCAGCAATGAAATCTATGTCATCAGGCCCGTCGCGGCATAATGAGTGGATTCAGGTACGATGATTCTAAGTGAAATAAGTCACACAGAAAATGAAACATCATAAGATATCACTAATACACGGAATGTAAACTTGGCTACACATGAACTGAATTACAAAACAGAACAGGGTCTCAAATTTAGAAAACCAACTTATGCTTGCTTAAGGGGAAAGGTGAGTTGGGGTGCTGCATAAAACCAGAGATAGAAATTAGCACAGATACCTTTCCATAAGCCAAATATGTAATAGTCAAGACCTACCCCTTGCTCAACGAAATGGACTAAACACCCCATATTCAACGCCTAGGAATACACCTGACTAGTAAGAATCTTCAAACCCATGGATTTATATGTCTCCGTAAGAGAATGAAGCGTGTGTACAGCGGTATGAATGCAGCAGAGAAAATCCGATAAATCCCATTATCAAAATGAATTACACAAACAAAACCCAAGGACAGTGAAATAGAGAGCAATTTTTAAATAATTCATTCAGGGCTTGTGATGCAACCTGGATTTACCACATCTACACCCAGAGCTGAGTGAGACATAAGGTTGGGCACTTCGGGCTGATAGCATTGGTGAGGTTCGATGAGCAAATGCAGACCCTTTGAAGTCATACAGCATGGTACCCATTCCATGGGTCCCAACTCTCCAAGTTTAAGGGATTCTTCCTTCAGCTAAAACATGCATGGGAAACCCACAGTATGGTGCACCGTGTGACTGGCAAACGTTTTCAAATGCATCTCAGTTTTCGTCCCCTTTTACTCGGGTTCACCATTCCAGACCCTTTACGAACACTCTCCCCACTTGGAGAGCCAGTGCCTTTAACCTCCTGTTGGGCACAGTTTGCAATTTCTGCGCAAGATGAAAAGGAATAGGGAGAACCAATGAGAGACTAGCTCTAGGTGTCTGCACGGGCAAATTTAACGCTCATTTCCCACCAGGAAGAGGAATTAACCAAAGTCTCAGCATGCCGTGCCGGAACCAGATTAGGGCCTGAGGCAATCCTGTGGGTTTGCGGCCAGCTCACAAGATAGCGAGTTGAAGAAATGAGCTCAGGGGCACTGTAACTCACAAACCTGCAGAGTTATAAATGACAGCTATCGTCCAAAAATATATTGAAGGAAGGCTGCGAAGACGACTTGTAAGTGGGGCAGAATTGCAGGAAAACGATTTCAGGGGGTACACGGGAATTGCATTTAAAGCATAGGAAAAGAGGCAGAACGTCGACAATGATGCTCTTGGCCAAAAAGGGCGTATGCGTTTTTTCCTGAATATATTCAGGAAAAAACGCATACGCCCTTTTTGGCCAACCAAGCAAGCATGTTCAAGAAATCTGCACTACAATGAAGTCTCACTGCCCCCCGGTCAAAAGGGCCATCTGAAAAAAGTGTAAAATCCAGAAAGGCAGCACAGGCCATGGAGAACAGGGAGCCTTGTTATGCTGATGGGTGGGATGTGAATTGCCAACAGCCACTCTGGAGAAGTGTATGGTGTTTCCCGGAACACCGAAAAAACAAAGCTACGGAGCCTACGGCACTTCCACTTATGGTCCTATAGCTTAGGGAAATTAAAATCAAAAACACACAGCCACCCCAACGTGTCGGACGGCTCTGTTTACAAGAACCTCGTCTACGGTACAAGTTAAATATCCCAGAATGTGAAAAATGGATAAAGAAGTTGTGGTACGTACGGACAATGGAATATCACTCAGCAATGAAATCTATGTCATCAGGTCCGTCGCGGCATAATGAGTGGATTCAGGTACGATGATTCTAAGTGAAATAAGTCACACAGAAAATGAAACATCATAAGATATCACTAATACACGGAATGTAAACTTGGCTACACATGAACTGAATTACAAAACAGAACAGGGTCTCAAATTTAGAAAACCAACTTATGCTTGCTTAAGGGGAAAGGTGAGTTGGGGTGCTGCATAAAACCAGAGATAGAAATTAGCACAGATACCTTTCCATAAGCCAAATATGTAATAGACAAGACCTACCCCTTGCTCAACGAAATGGACTAAACACCCCATATTCAACGCCTAGGAATACACCTGACTAGTAAGAATCTTCAAACCCATGGATTTATATGTCTCCGTAAGAGAATGAAGCGTGTGTACAGCGGTATGAATGCAGCAGAGAAAATCCGATAAATCCCATTATCAAAATGAATTACACAAACAAAACCCAAGGACAGTGAAATAGAGAGCAATTCTTAAATAATTCATTCAGGGCTTGTGATGCAACCTGGATTTACCACATCTACACCCAGAGCTGAGTGAGACATAAGGTTGGGCACTTCGGGCTGATAGCATTGGTGAGGTTCGATGAGCAAATGCAGACCCTTTGAAGTCATACAGCATGGTACCCATTCCATGGGTCCCAACTCTCCAAGTTTAAGGGATTC
This sequence comes from Delphinapterus leucas, assembly GCF_059928025.1. Classification (NCBI taxonomy): domain Eukaryota; kingdom Metazoa; phylum Chordata; class Mammalia; order Artiodactyla; family Monodontidae; genus Delphinapterus; species Delphinapterus leucas. The sequence goes on along the minus strand of NW_028322236.1, from coordinate 12,926,192 downwards.
TTCCTTCAGCTAAAACATGCATGGGAAACCCACAGTATGGTGCACCGTGTGACTGGCAAACGTTTTCAAATGCATCTCAGTTTTCGTCCCCTTTTACTCGGGTTCACCATTCCAGACCCTTTACGAACACTCTCCCCACTTGGAGAGCCAGTGCCTTTAACCTCCTGTTGGGCACAGTTTGCAATTTCTGCGCAAGATGAAAAGGAATAGGGAGAACCAATGAGAGATTAGCTCTAGGTGTCTGCACGGGCAAATTTAACGCTCATTTCCCACCAGGAAGAGGAATTAACCAAAGGCTCAGCATGCCGTGCCGGAACCAGATTAGGGCCTGAAGCAATCCTGCGGGTTTGCGGCCAGCTCAAAAGAAAGCGATTTGAAGAAAGGAACTCAGGGGCACTGTAATTCACAAACCTGCAGAGTTATAAATGACAGCTATCGTCCAAAAATATATTGAAAGAAGGCTGGGAAGAGGACTTGAAAGCGGGGCAAAATTGCAGGAAAACGATTTCAGGGGGTAGACTGGAATTGCATTTAAAGCATAGGAAAAGAGGCAGAACGTCGACAATGATGCACTTGGCCAAAAAGTGCGTATGCGTTTTTTCCTGAATATATTCAGGAAAAAACGCATACGCCCTTTTTGGCCAACCAAGCAAGCATGTTAAAGAAATCTGCACTACAATGAAGTCTCACTGCCCCCCGGTCAAAAGGGCCATCTGAAAAGAGTGTAAAATCCAGAAATGCAGCACAGGCCATGGAGAACTGGGAGCCTTGTTATGCTGATGGGTGGGATGTAAATTGCCAACAGCCACTCTGGAGAAGTGTATGGTGTTTCCTGAAACACCTAAAAAACAAAGCAACGGAGCCTACGGCACTTCCACTCATGGTCCTATAGCTTAGGGAAATTAAAATAAAAAACACACAGCCACCCCAAAGTTTCAGACGGCTCTGTTTACAAGAACCTCGTCTACGGTACAAGTTAAATATCCCAGAAAGCGAAAAATGGATAAACAAGTTGTAGTACGTACGTACAATGGAATATCACTCACCAATGAAATCTATGTCATCTGGCCCGTCGTGGCATAATGAGTGGACTCAGGTACGATGATTCTAAGAGAAATAAGTCACACAGAAAATGAAACATCATAAGTTAACTCTAATACACCGAATGTAATCTTGGCTACACATGAACTGAATTACAAAACAGAACAGGGTCTCAAATTTAGAAAACCAACTTATGTTTGCTTAGGGGGAAAGGTGAGTTGGGGTGCTGCATAAAACCAGAGATAGAAATTAGCACAGATACCATTCCATACGTCAAATATGTAATAGTCAAGACCTACCCCTTGCTCAACGAAATGGGCTAAACACCCTATATTCAACGCTTAGGAATACACCTGACTAGTAAGTATCTTCAAACCCATGGATTTATATGTCTCCATAAGAGAATCAAGCATGTGTACAGCTGCATGAATGCAGCAGAGAAAATCCGATAAATCCTATTATCAAAATGAATTACAAAAACAAAACACAATGACTGTGAAATAGAGAGCAATTCTTAAATAATTCATTCAGGGCTTGTGATGCAACCTGGATTTACCTCATCTAAACCAAGAGCTGAGTGAGACATAAGGTTGGACACTTCGGGCTGATAGCATTGGTGAGGTTCGATGAGCAAATGCAGACCATTTGAAGTCATACTACATGGTACCCATTCCATGGGTCCCAACTCTCAAGGTTTAAGCGATTCTTCCTTCAGCTAAAGCATGCATGGGAAGCCCACAGTATGCTGCACCGTGTGACCGGGAAACATTTTCAAATGCATGTCAGTTTTTATCCCCTTTTACTCGGGTTCACAATTCCAGACCCTTTACTAACACTCTCCCCACTTGGAGAGTCAGTGCCTTTAACCACCTGTTTGGCACAGATTGCAATTTCTGCGCAAGATGAACAGGAATAGGGAGAACCAATGAGAGACTAGCTGTAGGTGTCTGCACAGGCAAATTTAATGCTCATTTCCAACCAGGAAGAGGAATTAACCAAACGCTCAGCATGCCGTGCCGGAACCAGATTAGGGCCTGAAGCAATCCTGCGGGTTTGCGGCCAGCTCAAAAGAAAGCGATTTGAAGAAAGGAACTCAGGGGCACTGTAATTCACAAACCTGCAGAGTTATAAATGACAGCTATCGTCCAAAAATATATTGAAAGAAGGCTGGGAAGAGGACTTGAAAGCGGGGCAAAATTGCAGGAAAACGATTTCAGGGGGTAGACTGGAATTGCATTTAAAGCATAGGAAAAGAGGCAGAACGTCGACAATGATGCACTTGGCCAAAAAGGGCGTATGCGTTTTTTCCTGAATATATTCAGGAAAAAACGCATACGCCCTTTTTGGCCAACCAAGCAAGCATGTTAAAGAAATCTGCACTACAATGAAGTCTCACTGCCCCCCGGTCAAAAGGGCCATCTGAAAAGAGTGTAAAATCCAGAAATGCAGCACAGGCCATGGAGAACTGGGAGCCTTGTTATGCTGATGGGTGGGATGTAAATTGCCAACAGCCACTCTGGAGAAGTGTATGGTGTTTCCTGAAACACCTAAAAAACAAAGCAACGGAGCCTACGGCACTTCCACTCATGGTCCTATAGCTTAGGGAAATTAAAATAAAAAACACACAGCCACCCCAAAGTTTCAGACGGCTCTGTTTACAAGAACCTCTTCTACGGTACAAGTTAAATATCCCAGAAAGCGAAAAATGGATAAACAAGTTGTGGTACGTACGTACAATGGAATATCACTCACCAATGAAATCTATGTCATCTGGCCCGTCGTGGCATAATGAGTGGATTCAGGTACGATGATTCTAAGAGAAATAAGTCACACAGAAAATGAAACATCATAAGTTAACTCTAATACACCGAATGTAATCTTGGCTACACATGAACTGAATTACAAAACAGAACAGGGTCTCAAATTTAGAAAACCAACTTATGTTTGCTTAAGGGGAAAGGTGAGTTGGGGTGCTGCATAAAACCAGAGATAGAAATTAGCACATATACCATTCCATACGTCAAATATGTAATAGTCAAGACCTACCCCTTGCTTAACGAAATGGGCTAAACACCCTATATTCAACGCCTAGGAATACACCTGACTAGTAAGAATCTTCAAACCCATGGATTTATATGTCTCCATAAGAGAATCACGCATGTGTACAGCTGCATGAAGGCAGCAGAGAAAATCCGATAAATCCTATTATCAAAATGAATTACAAAAACAAAACACAATGACAGTGAAATAGAGAGCAATTCTTAAATAATTCATTCAGGGCTTGTGATGCAACCTGGATTTACCTCATCTAAACCCAGAGCTGAGTGAGACATAAGGTTGGACACTTCGGGCTGATAGCATTGGTGAGGTTCGATGAGCAAATGCAGACCATTTGAAGTCATACTGCATGGTACCCATTCCATGGGTCCCAACTCTCCAGGTTTAAGCGATTCTTCCTTCAGCTAAAGCATGCATGGGAAGCCCACAGTATGGTGCACCGTGTGACCGGGAAACATTTTCAAATGCATCTCAGTTTTTGTCCCCTTTTACTCGGGTTCACAATTCCAGACCCTTTACTAACACTCTCCCCACTTGGAGAGTCAGTGCCTTTAAACTCCTATTTGGCACAGTTTGCAATTTCTGCGCAAGATGAACAGGAATAGGGAGTACCAATGAGAGACTAGCTGTAGGTGTCTGCACGGGCAAATTTAACGCTCATTTCCAACCAGGAAGAGGAATTAACCAAACGCTCAGCATGCCGTGCCGGAACCAGATTAGGGCCTGAAGTAATCCTGCGGGTTTGCGGCCAGCTCAAAAGAAAGCGATTTGAAGAAAGGAGCTCAGGGGCACTCTAATTCACAAACCTGCAGAGTTATAAGTGACAGCTATCATCCAAAAATATATTGAAGGAAGGCTGTGAAGAGGACTTGAAAGCGGGGCAAAATTGCAGGAAAACGATTTCAGGGGGTAGACTGGAATTGCATTTAAAGCATAGGAAAAGAGGCAGTACGTCGACAATGATGCACTTGGCCAAAAAGGGCATATGCGTTTTTTCCTGAATATATTCAGGAAAAAACGCATACGCCCTTTTTGGCCAACCAAGCAAGCATGTTAAAGAAATCTGCACTACAATGAAGTCTCACTGCCCCCCAGTCAAAAGGGCCATCTGAAAAAAGTGTAAAATCCAGAAAGGCAGCACAGGCCATGGAGAACAGGGAGCCTTGTTATGCTGATGGGCGGGATGTGAACTGCCAACAGCCACTCTGGAGAAGTGTATGGTGTTTCCTGAAACACGTAGGAAACAAAGCAACACAGCCTATGGCACTTCCACTTATGGTCCTATAGCTTAGGGAAGTTAAAATCAAAAACACACAGCCACCCCAAAGTTTGGGTCGGCTCTGTTTACAAGAACCTCGTCTACGGTACAAGTTAAATATCCCAGAAAGCGAAAATGGATAAAGAAGTTGTGGTACATACGTACAATGGAAAATCACTCAGCAATGAAATCTATGTCATCTGGCCCTTAGCGGCATAATGAGTGGATTCAGGTACAATGATTCTACGTGAAATAAGTCACACAGAAAAAGGAACATCATAAGATATCACTAATACATGGAATGAAACTTGGCTACACATGAACTGAATTACAAAACAGAAGAGGGTCTCCAAGTTAGAAAACCAACTGATGGTTGCTTATGGGGAAAGGTGAGTTGGGGTGCTGCATAAAACCAGAGATTGATATTAGCACAGAAACTGTTCCATAAACCAAATATGTAATAGAGAAGACCTACTCCTTGCTCAACGAAATGGGGTCAACACCCCATATTCAACGCCTAGGAATATACCTGACTAGTAAGGATCTTAAAACCCATGGATTTATATGTCTTCGTAAGAGAATCAAGCGTGTGTACAGCGGCCTAAACGCATCAGTGAAAATCCGATAAATCCCATTATCAAAATAAATTTCAAAAACAAAACACAATGACACTGAAATAGAGGGCAATTCTTAAATAATTCATTCAGGGCTTGTGATACAACCTGGATTTAGCACATCTTCAACCAGAGCTGGGTGAGACATAAGGCTTGACACTTTGGGCTGATAGCATTGGTGAGGTTCGGTGAGCAAATGCAGAACATTTGAAGTCATACTGCATGGTACCCATTCCATGGGTCCCAACTCTCCAGGTTTAAGGGATTCTTCCTTCAGCTAAAACATGAATGGGAAACCCAGAGTATGGTCCACCTTGTGATTTGGATTCGTTTTCAAATGCATCTCAGTTTTTTTCCCCTGGTACTAGGGTTCAATATTCCAGACCCGTCAATAACACTCTCCCCATATATATATTCAGGAAAAAACGCATACGCCCTTTTTGGCCAACCAAGCAAGCGTGTAAAGGAAATCTGCAGTACAATGAAGCCTCACTGCCCCCCGGTCAAAAGGGCCATCTGAAAAAAGTGTAAAATCCAGAAAGGCAGGACAGGCCATGGAGAACATGTAGCCTTGTTATGCTGATGGGCGGGATGTGAACCGCCAACAGCCACTCTGGAGAACTGTATGGTGTTTCCGGAAACACGTAGGAAACAAAGCAACACAGCCTATGGCACTTCCACTTATGGTCCTATAGCTTAGGGACATTAAAATGAAAAACACAGAGCCACCCCAAAGTTTGGGACGGCTCTGTTTACAAGAACCTCGTCTACGATACAAGTTAAATATCCCAGAAATTGAAATATGGATAAAGAAGATGTGGTACGTATGTACAATGGAATATCACTCAGCAATGATATCTATGTCATCAGGCCAGTAGTGGCATAATGAATGGATTCAGGTATGATGATTTTACGTGAAATAAGTCACACAGAAAAAGAAACATCATAAGTTATCACTAATATATGGAATGTAAACTTGGCTACACATGAACTGATCTACAAAACAGAACACGGTCTCAAATTTAGAAAACGAACTTACGCTTGCTTATGGGGAAAGGTGAGTTGGCGTGCTGCATAAAACCAGAGATTGAAATTAGCACAGATATCTTTCCATAAGCCAAATATATAATAGACAAGACCTACTCCTTGCTCAACGAAATGAACTCAACACCCCATATTCAACGCCTCGGAATATACCTGACTAGTAAGAATCTTAAAACCCATGGATTTATATGTCTCCGTAAGAGAATCAAGCGTGTGTACAGTGGCCTAAACGCAGCAGTGAAAATCGGGTAACTTCCTTTATCAAAAAGAATTTCAAAAACAAAACACAATGACAGTGAAATAGAGAGCAATTCTTAAATAATTCATTCAGGGCTTGTGATGCAACCTGGATTTACCACATCTACACCCAGAGCTGGGTGAGACATAAGGCTGGACCCTTCGCGCTGATACCATTGGTGAGGCTCGGTGAGCAAATGCAGACCGTTTGAAGGCATACTGCATGGTACCCATTCCATGGGTCCCAACTCTCCAGGTTTAAGGGATTCTTCCTTCAGCTAAAACATGCATGAGAAACGCAGAGTATATTCCACCATGTGATTGCGAAACGTTTTCAAATGCATCTCAGTTTTTGTGCCCTGGTACTCGGGTTCACCATTCCAGACGCTTTACTAACACTCTCCCCACTTGGAGAGTCAATGCCTTTAACATCCTGTTCAGCACAGTTTGCAATTTCTGAGCAAGATGAACAGGAATAGGGAGAACCAATGAGAGACTAGCTGTAGGTGCCTGCACGGGCAAGTGTAACGACCATTTCCCACCAGGAAGAGGAATTAACCAAAGGGTCAGCGTGCCCTGCCAGAAACAGATTAGCGCCTGAAGCATTCCTGCGGTTTTCGGCCAGCTCACAAGAAAGCGAGTTGAAGAAAGGAGCTCAGGGGCACTCTAATTCACAAACCTGCAGAGTTATGAATGACAGCTATCGTCCAAAAATATATTGAAGTAAGTCTGCGAAGAGGACTGGAAAGGGGGGCAGCATTTGAGGAAAACTATTTCAGGGGGTAGACTGGAATTGCACTTAAAGCATAGGAAATGAGGCAGAATATCGACAATGATGCACTTTGCCAAAAAGGGCGTATGCATTTTTTCCTGAATATATTCAGGAAAAAACGCATACACCCTTGATGGCCAACCAAGCAAGCCTGTAAAGGAAATCTGCACCAAGGGCAGAAAGCTGTTGGGGGGATGGTGGTGTGAAGAGTTGAGAGATTGGGATTGACATGTATACATTTATATGTATAAAATAGATAACCAATAAGAACCTGCTGTATAAAAAATAAGATTAAAAATTAAAAAAAATAAAATTAAAAAGTAAAACAGAAAAAATATTCTTCCCTCCACATACATGTATTTATATGAATAAATTATTTCTATGCTTATATTTGTAAATGCAAAAAAGAGGAATGAAATCTACCTTGAACCAAAAACGAAAAATAGAAAAAACAAACAGAATCCACAAGTTACACAGAGGAAAACCGTATCAGGACACTTGCTCCAGTTGTAAACAATTCTGAAGTTGGTCAGTGGTGGGGAATCATCTCCCATACAGCCAGCAGGCCCCACGCAACAAGCGTCCTCATTGCAAAGCTGGGGGACCGTGCTGAGGCATCTGTGAGTAAACGTGGTCCGAGCCCCAGGCCAGCTGCTGCTGAAATGTTCCCACCCTTCCCAGATAAAACACCTGAATATGTTCAAGGACTTGAAAGCCTAGAGGAAGGGCAATGGAGCCACACGAGTGATTGCATGCCAGCCAACTTGGTGCCTGCAGGCCAGCCAGGATGGTCCTGGCCCTGGGTGCTCTTCTGGAAGCTTTCCATTTCCCTGCCTGAGATACCCCTCCTGTCCCGGCCCCCACTGATTTCTTCCTTCCTCACGTCTGCCCAGGGAGAAATTCCAGCGCCAGGTATGGGTGACACATCCTCTTCTTTAGCAGGTGGCATCTTGACAACTGCTGCAGAAAGTCCAGCAGAGCCCCACTCACACTGGGCCACCCACAACGCCGTGACCTGTCACTCCCTCCCACCAGCCCAGCCCCGAGACTGCTGACAGGGCAGAGAAAATGGCGTCAGGCACAGCTGCAGGGGTTCTTGCTGCCTGGAGCGGTGTTTATATTGATCTCAAAACAGGCACACCTGGGGAGGGCTGGCCGGCATGGTCAGGCTGCCCAGGTCAGCCAATCATCACCCCTCAGGGTCTCACAGTTGCAGAAAATGGAACTTGCTGAATCGGCCAGGTCCAAGGAACAGGTGTGGGCTCTTGAGAGTCAGGATAGACAATGGGCTGCAGCTCTGGCTTGTATTCTAATCATTTTATCTGGCCCATGAGTGGGAGACAGCTTCAAGAAAACCCTGGCCTAATAAGAGGACCCCAGGAGTCAGGGAGAGGAGGGGTGGGTGGTGGGTGGTGGGTGGAGACAGAGGCCTGGTGCCCCGGGTGCAGTGGAAGTCTCTGGAAGACCAGGTGGTGGCAGGCCGTACAGAGTGATGCCCAGGGTCACAGACCTGTCGGAGTTGCTATTTGTTAGTTCAAGTCCTGCTCTGAGGTGCTCTGTGTCAGATCTGAGTGACAGGTGAGCTGAGAGTGCTCTGCAATGAGGGCAATGTGCACGGTTCCTGTGTGCCCTGCCCTGCCACAGTACCTGCAAGTGTAGCTCTGTATCCTGGGAGGGAGCTGACCACGAGAGCCCCATGGGCTGCAGGGGACCTGCCCAGGGAACCCCATATCCTGGGATGGGCCTGACCATGAGAGCCCCATGGGCTGGTGTGGAGGTGGGGTACCTGCCCAGGTGAGCTCCATATCCTGAGATTGGCCTGACCACGAGAGCCCCATGGGCTGCCAGGGGCCTGGTAAAGATGTCAGGATCGTCAGTGAAGCCACCGAGTATATACCTCTAGTAGTTCCTAATTCCTACACCCTGCTGGTCATTCTACCAACCACCAGGAGACGGTATTCTGTATTAGTCTTCAATGATGCCTTCTTTTGTATGCCATTAGTCCCAGAGTCACAAGAAATTTTGGCTTGTAAGTGGCAGGACTCAACATACAACTAAAACAATACATCCAGGCCGTCTTGCCCCAAGTGTTCAAAAATTCCCACACCATCTTTGGGGAAAGCTTAGCTAAAGACGTAAAAGTTCTACCTCTGGAAAAGGAAACACTCCTTCAATATGCTGACGACATTCTGATCACCAGCCCTACTAAGGAGGCCTCTGAACTACCAAGCCAATAAAGGATAGAAGTTGTCCAAGAAAAAGCTCAAATATCACAGACTACGGTGACCTGCCTGGGCTTCATTCTCACAGAAGGTCGGAGAAGCTCATCCCAGGAAAGGGAAGAAACAATTTACAGCCTTACCCCTTTCTAAAACTAGAAGACAGCTTAGGGGTTCCTGGGGAGGCCAGAGTTTGCTGCTTCTGGATCCCTAACTACAGTCTACTAGCTGGGCCTCTATATGAAACACTGAAAGGAAAAGATGATGATCCTTTTGAATAGAATCCAGAAGTGGCCTTTCAAGAATGGAAAGAGCAGTCAATTCAGACCCTTGCCCTGGAACTCCCTAATTTAACTAAACCCTTTGACCTTTACATTCCTGGTGAAAGGTGAATTGCCATTGGAGTATTAGTGCAAAACCTGGGACCACTTGAAATGGAACAATGCAAGAATGCCATCCAGGTAGGATAAACTATAGTCACCAAGGGGCTTGGCCCACTGCAACATCTGGCCAACATACTGGCGGTATCTAAAAACCTGGAAATCAGCAGCCCAAAAGGCCACCTCCCTCCTAAGGGAAAAGGACCCCACGTGGTGTTCCTAACCCCCAACCATGCCCTGAAGTTGCAGGGTTTGCTCCGTGGGCACACTGACCTCCAGTGAGGAAGCCCTCCTACTCCAACATCCAGAGAGATATCCGGGGGCAACGGGGCACCATGACGACACATGTGACCATCACTTGACCTGGAGTTTCTCTCATAAAACAACAAGAGTGTGTCACAAAAGAGTAGACTACTGCTTGCAGGACTTACTGCACCCAGAGGGGAGGTAATAATCTTGGCAGGGGAACCGTATATCACGCTGTCACCATAGAAAAGCCTACAGACACCGTGATGATGGTGACCAGTAAGACCGGCTGGACTCCTGTTTACTTCAAAAGGCTGTTGACTCAGTGGCCATCATGGTCCTTCATCACAACTGACCCTGGACTGTCCGGGAGTTGAGCAGGCAGGGTCCTGACACCTGGTGCTGTTTTTACGTTAATTCAGAGGCCTAATTGAAGAAAGTGCAGACTACTAGTCAGAGCATCTAGGCTGGCAGAAACGGTCAGCCTAAAGTGTCTGAACAAATGTGTGGCGGGGTGAAAGTGGACCTCACAGCGTCACTGCACATTTCCTTCCCGGACACTTAAAGGTCATTAGAATCTATAACACTTCCAATGCTCGTGCTCAGGCAGATGAACAGGGAGGCTGGAGGCCTGGGGACAATCAACGTCACCTAGAGGCTGCTGGGGAGAAGTTCTGACCCTCGCCCACGGGTATAAGGGCTCCTAACTCAGCACTCAGCAGTTACAGAAGAAGGGTCTGCACCCTCAGCACTCCAAGAATGAGGAAGAGGACAAAAGGCAGAAGAGGGGTTTGTCCCAGGCAAAGCCCATTAAAAATCCCTGGGAGATAAAAATAGAATCTGGGCAATAAAATAAAGTCTAACCTTTTTTATCCTTTGTGCTTTGTCTAATTTCATGTGCTCCTAGGGTCCCGCATACAGAGGTTCCACACCCGGCACTTCAGACCAGATTTCCTAGTACAGAATGGCTGGGTCGACACATCAGGTCCTGGGGCCCAGTGCAGACTCCGCGATATAGAGCCTGAGCTGCAGCCAACAGGGCCCTCGAGAGCTCTGCCCCCTCCCTCCCACTGAATCTGACAGGATCTCTACACAGCAGCCCAGCCCACAGCCCACGGGGTAGCACATGCTCTCACCTCTCCATTCTCTGATCAAAATATAAAGTTTCCTTTGCTTCTGAACCAAACTCAGTCTCGATCTTTTGGCTCCAATGACACTGGGCGTGGGGACACTTGTTGGGGTCCACTCTGGAGGATCAGTAACAGAAATTGAGAACGTTGTAACTTCAATGAACAGATGTGTGAGCCAAACTATAATTAACATAGAACAGTGTATAAGGCTCGGGTAAAATAAGATGTTTCTAACACTTCCATTTGATATTTCCATCACTTTATTATAAGCAAGTTCAGTGAAAAGGTTTGTCTTATTTGTCAGGTCAATATTAGAGAAGCGAAGTGATTTCTTTCCAAGGATGTACATCTAATAATCTTGGTTAAAGCTTCAATCTTGTTTTAAATGCTTTTCCATTGAAAATGATACCTCTCATTCAGCTCCCCCATTTCTGAGAAGTATAAAATCTTATAATTTATTATTACCAAAGTGGAAAGGTGGGAGGAGGGATAAATTAACAGTTTGGGATTAACACATACACACTGCTATGTATAAAATAGATCGTCAACAAGGAACTACTCTATAGCACAGGGAACTACACTCAATATTTTGCAATAACCTATAAGGGGAAATAATCTGAAAAAGAATAGATATTTTTATTGACATCATCTATCAATGACAGTTAAAATGGAACCTAAGGGAAGCCGGTGGTCAGTGCTTCTGACCCTGAAGACTTCAATCATCTAAAGTTTGGACTCTGCCTACTTCCCAAGGCCCTTAATGAACATATGTGTAGCCGTAGCTTAAAAAATTCCCCAGTTTGTGTAGCGGAGAGACACTGATTTTGAAAAAGCCCTGGTGTTCTCCTCACATGAACGGGACACTTCCTACAGCTAAAACATGCCTGTCACACCCAGAGGATGGTATATCGTCTGATCGGGAAGAGTTTGGAAAAGGCATCTCATCTCCTCATCTCCTGGTGCTCGGGTTCACCACTCCGGCGTCTTTACTAAGAGTCTCCCCACTTGGAGATGTCAGCACTGTCAACATCCTGTTGCACACAGTTTGGAATTTGTCCAAGGATGAAGCAGAAGGAGGAGGAACAATGAGAGACAAGTCCTAGGTTTTCGGACAGACATATGTCACTCTAATTTCCAATCAGGAAGACGAATTGACCAAAGGCTAGGGTTGCCCATGGAAACAGAATAGGGCTTGAGGAAATCCCGCTGCTTTGTGGCCAGTTCCCATAAACACAAGTTGAAAAATGGAACTCAGGGACACTAAAATTCACGAAACTGCAGAGTTGAAAATATCTATCACTGAAAAATGTCTTGAGGAAAGTCAGAGAAAAGGACTTGTAAGCAATGGAGAATGGCAGGAAAGGGATTGGATGAGGTAGAAAGGACTCGCCATTAAGCACAAGAAAAGGGGCTGAACATTGCCAACATTGCAGTTGGCCAAAAAGGGTGTATGCATCTTTTTCTGTATATATTCAAGAAAAGGGCATACACTTTTTTAGCCAACCAAACAGGTGGGCACTGGAAATCAATACTACAAAACATATCACTTCGCATCAGTCAGAAGAGCCTTCCTCATAAAGTGTAAACACCAGAAATGCAGGACAGGGCAAGGAGAAAAGGGAGCCCTGTGAGGCTTATAGTGGAAATGTATATTGCCAACGGTCACTCTAGAAAAGTGTATTGTGATTACTAAAGCATCTAAAAAATGAGCTACAGAGCACAGGGCACTTGCACTCATGTACGTATATCTTGGGAAAAAGAAAAATCGAGAGGACACAGGCACCCCAATGTTTACCGCCTCTCTGTTTAATATATCCTCGATTAGGTTGTAATTTATATGTCTCTGGAGGGAAAAAATGGACAGAGGTGTGGCACTTATGTAGAGTGGAATATTACTCAGCCTGAAAATCAATGAAACATGGCCAGTTGTAACAACCCCAGAGGAGTTACGTATGATCATTTGAAGTCACATAATTCAAAAAGACAAAGACATACGATATTACTAATACATGGAATGTAAACGTGGCTACAAATGAACTGAATTACAAAAGAGAACGGGGTCTCAAATTTAGAAAACCAACTTATGATTGCTTAAGGATCAAGGAGAGTTGGGGTGCTGCATAAAACCAGAGATTGAAATTAGCACAGATACCGTTCCATAAGCCGAATATGTAATAGAAAAAACCTACTTCCTGGTCAACGAAATGGACTCAACACCCCATATTCAGTGCCTAGGAATATACAGGATGAGTAAGACTCTTAATACCTATGGATTTATATGTCTCCATAAGAGAATCAAACATGTGTACAGCTGCATGAAGGCAGCAGAGAAAATCCGATAAATCCCATTATCAAAATGAATTACAAAAACAAAACACAATGACAGTGAAATAGAGATCAATTCTTAAATAATTCATTCAGGGCTTGTGGTGCAACCTGGATTTACCTCATCTAAACCCAGAGCTGAGTGAGACATAAGGTTGGGCACTTCGGGCTGATAGCATTGGTGAGGTTCGATGAGCAAATGCAGACCCTTTGAAGTCATACAGCATGTTACCCATTCCATGGGTCCCAACTCTCCAAGTTTAAGGGATTCTTCCTTCAGCTAAAACATGCATGGGAAACCCACAGTATGGTGCACCGTGTGACTGGCAAACGTTTTCAAATGCATCTCAGTTTTCGTCCCCTTTTACTCGGGTTCACCATTCTAGACCCTTTACAAACACTCTCCCCACTTGGAGAGTCAGTGCCTTTAACCTCCTGTTGGGCACAGTTTGCAATTTCTGCGCAAGATGAAAAGGAATAGGGAGAACGAATGAGAGACTAGCTCTAGGTGTCTGCACGGGCAAATTTAATGCTCATTTCCCACCAGGAAGAGGAATTAACCAAAGGCTCAGCCTGCCGTGCCGGAACCAGATTAGGGCCTGAGGCAATCTTGCGGGTTTGCGGCCAGCTCACAAGATAGCGAGTTGAAGAAAGGAGCTCATGGGTACTGTAACTCACAAACCTGCAGAGTTATAAATGTCAGCTATTGTCCAAAAATATATTGAAGGAAGGCTGCGAAGACGACTTGTAAGCGGGACAGATTTGCAGGAAAACGATTTCAGGGGTTAGACGGGAATTGCATTTAAAGCATAGGAAAAGAGGCAGAACGTCGACAATGATGCTCTTGGCCAAAAAGGGCGTATGCGTTTTTTCCTGAATATATTCAGGAAAAAACGCATATGCACTTTTTGGCCAACCAAGCAAGCATGTTAAAGAAATCTGCACTACAATGAAGTCTCACTGCCCCCCGGTCAAAAGGGCCATCTGAAAAAAGTGTAAAATCCAGAAAGGCAGCACAGGCCATGGAGAACAGGGAGCCTTGTTATGCTGATGGGCGGGATGTAAATTGCCAACAGCCACTCTGGAGAAGTGTATGGTGTTTCCCGGAACACCGAAAAAACAAAGCTACGGAGCCTACGGCACTTCCACTTATGGTCCTATAGCTTAGGGAAATTAAAATCAAAAACACACAGCCACCCCAAAGTGTCGGACGGCTCTGTTTACAAGAACCTCGTCTACGGTACAAGTTAAATATCCCAGAATGTGAAAAATGGATAAAGAAGTTGTGGTACGTACGTACAATGGAATATCACTCAGCAATGTAATCTATGTCATCAGGCCCGTCGTGGCATAATGAGTGGATTCAGGTACGATGATTCTAAGTGAAATAAGTCACACAGAAAATGAAACATCATAAGATATCACTACTACACGGAATGTAAACTTGGCTACACATGAACTGAATTACAAAACAGAACAGGGTCTCAAATTTAGAAAACCAACTTATGCTTGCTTAAGGGGAAAGGTGAGTTGGGGTGCTGCATAAAACCAGAGATAGAAATTAGCACAGATACCTTTCCATAAGCCAAATATGTAATAGTCAAGACCTACCCCTTGCTCAACAAAATGGACTAAACACCCCATATTCAACGCCTAGGAATACACCTGACTAGTAAGAATCTTCAAACCCATGGATTTATATGTCTCCGTAAGAGAATGAAGCGTGTGTACAGCAGCATGAATGCAGCAGAGAAAATCCGATAAATCCCATTATCAAAATGAATTACACAACAAAACCCAAGGACAGTGAAATAGAGAGCAATTCTTAAATAATTCATTCAGGGCTTGTGATGCAACCTGGATTTACCACATCTACACCCAGAGCTGAGTGAGCCATAAGGTTGGGCACTTCGGACTGATAGCATTGGTGAGGTTCGATGAGCAAATGCAGACCCTTTGAAGTCATACAGCATGGTACCCATTCCATGGGTCCCAACTCTCCAAGTTTAAGGGATTCTTCCTTCAGCTAAAACATGCATGGGAAACCCACAGTATGGTGCACCGTGTGACTGACAAACGTTTTCAAATGATTCTCAGTTTTCGTCCCCTTTTACTCGGGTTCACCATTCCATACCCTTTACAAACACTCTCCCCACTTGGAGAGTCAGTGCCTTTAACCTCCTGTTGGGCACAGTTTGCAATTTCTGCGCAAGATGAAAAGGAATAGGGAGAACCAATGAGAGACTAGCTCTAGGTGTCTGCACGGGCAAATTTAACGCTCATTTCCCACCAGGAAGAGGAATTAACGAAAGGCTCAGCATGCCGTGCCGGAACCAGATTAGGGCCTGAGGCAATCCTGTGGGTTTGCGGCCAGCTCACAAGATAGCGAGTTGAAGAAATGAGCTCAGGGGCACTGTAACTCACAAACCTGCAGAGTTATAAATGACAGCTATCGTCCAAAAATATATTGAAGGAAGGCTGCGAAGACGACTTGTAAGTGGGGCAGAATTGCAGGAAAACTATTTCAGGGGGTACACGGGAATTGCATTTAAAGCATAGGAAAAGAGGCAGAACGTCGACAACGATGCTCTTGGCCAAAAAGGGCGTATGCGTTTTTTCCTGAATATATTCAGGAAAAAACGCATACGCCCTTTTTGGCCAACCAAGCAAGCATGTTAAAGAAATCTGCACTACAATGAAGTCTCACTGCCCCCCGGTCAAAAGGGCCATCTGAAAAAAGTGTAAAATCCAGAAAGGCAGCACAGGCCATGGAGAACAGGGAGCCTTGTTATGCTGATGGGCGGGATGTAAATTGCCAACAGCCACCCTGGAGAAGTGTATGGTGTTTCCCGGAACACCGAAAAAACAAAGCTACGGAGCATACGGCACTTCCACTTATGGTCCTATAGCTTAGGGAAATTAAAATCAAAAACACACAGCCACCCCAAAGTGTCGGACGGCTCTGTTTACAAGAACCTCGTCTACGGTACAAGTTAAATATCCCAGAATGTGAAAAATGGATAAAGAAGTTGTGGTACGTACGTACAATGGAATATCACTCAGCAATGAAATCTATGTCATCAGGCCCGTCGCGGCATAATGAGTGGATTCAGGTACGATGATTCTAAGTGAAATAAGTCACACAGAAAATGAAACATCATAAGATATCACTACTACACGGAATGTAAATTTGGCTACACATGAACTGAATTACAAAACAGAACAGGGTCTCAAATTTAGAAAACCAACTTATGCTTGCTTAAGGGGAAAGGTGAGTTAGGGTGCTGCATAAAACCAGAGATAGAAATTAGCACAGATACCTTTCCATAAGCCAAATATGTAATAGTCAAGTCCTACCCCTTGCTCAACGAAATGGACTAAACACCCCATATTCAACGCCTAGGAATACACCTGACTAGTAAGAATCTTCAAACCCATGGATTTATATGTCTCCGTAAGAGAATGAAGCGTGTGTACAGCGGCATGAATGCAGCAGAGAAAATCCGATAAATCCCATTATCAAAATGAATTACACAAACAAAACCCAAGGACAGTGAAATAGAGAGCAATTCTTAAATAATTCATTCAGGGCTTGTGATGCAACCTGGATTTACCACATCTACACCCAGAGCTGAGTGAGACATAAGGTTGGGCACTTCGGGCTGATAGCATTGGTGAGGTTCGATGAGCAAATGCAGACCCTTTGAAGTCATACAGGATGGTACCCATTCCATGGGTCCCAACTCTCCAAGTTTAAGGGATTCTTCCTTCAGCTAAAACACGCATGGGAAACCCACAGTACGGTGCACCGTGTGACTGGGAAACGTTTTCAAATGATTCTCAGTTTTCGTCCCCTTTTACTCGGGTTCACCATTCCAGACCCTTTACGAACACTCTCCCCACTTGGAGAGTCAGTGCCTTTAACCTCCTGTTGGGCACAGTTTGCAATTTCTGCGCAAGATGTAAAGGAATAGGGAGAACGAATGAGAGACTAGCTCTAGGTGTCGGCACGGGCAAATTTAACGCTCATTTCCCACCAGGAAGAGGAATTAACGAAAGGCTCAGCATGCCGTGCCGGAACCAGATTAGGGCCTGAGGCAATCCTGTGGGTTTGCGGCCAGCTCACAAGATAGCGAGTTGAAGAAAGGAGCTCAGGGGCACTGTAACTCACAAACCTGCAGAGTTATAAATGACAGCTATCGTCCAAAAATATATTGAAGGAAGGCTTCGAAGACGACTTGTAAGTGGGGCAGAATCGCAGGAAAACGATTTCAGGGGGTAGACGGGAATTGCATTTAAAGCATAGGAAAAGAGGCAGAACGTCGACAATGATGCTCTTGGCCAAAAAGGGCGTATGCGTTTTTTCCTGAATATATTCAGGAAAAAACGCATACGCCCTTTTTGGCCAACCAAGCAAGCATGTTAAAGAAATCTGCACTACAATGAAGTCTCACTGCCCCCCGGTCAAAAGGGCCATCTGAAAAAAGTGTAAAATCCAGAAAGGCAACACAGGCCACGGAGAACAGGGAGCCTTGTTATGCTGATGGGCGGGATGTAAATTGCCAACAGCCACTCTGGAGAAGTGTATGGTGTTTCCCGGAACACCGAAAAAACAAAGCTACGGAGCCTACGGCACTTCCACTTATGGTCCTATAGCTTAGGGAAATTAAAATCAAAAACACACAGCCACCCCAAAGTGTCGGACGGCTCTGTTTACAAGAACCTCGTCTACGGTACAAGTTAAATATCCCAGAATGTGAAAAATGGATAAAGAAGTTGTGGTACGTACGTACAATGGAATATCACTCAGCAATGAAATCTATGTCATCAGGCCCGTCGCGGCATAATGAGTGGATTCAGGTACGATGATTCTAAGTGAAATAAGTCACACAGAAAATGAAACATCATAAGATATCACTACTACACGGAATGTAAACTAGGCTACACATGAACTGAATTACAAAACAGAACAGGGTCTCAAATTTAGAAAACCAACTTATGCTTGCTTAAGGGGAAAGGTGAGTTGGGGTGCTGCATAACACCAGAGATAGAAATTAGCACAGATACCTTTCCATAAGCCAAATATGTAATAGTCAAGACCTACCCCTTGCTCAACGAAATGGGCTAATCACCCTATATTCAACGCCTAGGAATACACCTGACTAGTAAGAATCTTCAAACCCATGGATTTATATGTCTCCGTAAGAGAATGAAGCGTGTGTACAGCGGCATGAATGCAGCAGAGAAAATCCGATAAATCCCATTATCAAAATGAATTACACAAACAAAACCCAAGGACAGTGAAATAGAGAGCAATTCTTAAATAATTCATTCAGGGCTTGTGATGCAACCTGGATTTACCACATCTACACCCAGAGCTGAGTGAGACATAAGGTTGGGCACTTCGGGCTGATAGCATTGGTGAGGTTCGATGAGCAAATGCAGACCCTTTGAAGTCATACAGCATGGTACCCATTCCATGGGTCCCAACTCTCCAAGTTTAAGGGATTCTTCCTTCAGCTAAAACATGCATGGGAAACCCACAGTACGGTGCACCGTGTGACTGACAAACGTTTTCAAATGCATCTCAGTTTTCGTCCCCTTTTACTCGGGTTCACCATTCCAGACCCTTTACGAACACTCTCCCCACTTGGAGAGTCAGTGCCTTTAACCTCCTGTTGGGCACAGTTTGCAATTTCTGCGCAAGATGAAAAGGAATAGGGAGAACCAATGAGAGACTAGCTCTAGGTGTCTGCACGGGCAAATTTAACGCTCATTTCCCACCAGGAAGAGGAATTAACCAAAGGCTCAGCATGCTGTGCCGGAACCAGATTAGGGCCTGAGGCAATCATGTGGGTTTGCGGCCACCTCACAAGATAGCGAGTTGAAGAAAGGAGCTCAGGGGCACTGTAACTCACAAACCTGCAGAGTTATAAATGACAGCTATCGTCCAAAAATATATTGAAGGAAGGCTGCGAAGACGACTTGTAAGTGGGGCAGAATTGCAGGAAAACTATTTCAGGGGGTACACGGGAATTGCATTTAAAGCATAGGAAAAGAGGCAGAACGTCGACAATGATGCTCTTGGCCAAAAAGGGCGTATGCGTTTTTTCCTGAATATATTCAGGAAAAAACGCATACGCCCTTTTTGGCCAACCAAGCAAGCATGTTAAAGAAATCTGCACTACAATGAAGTCTCACTGCCCCCCGGTCAAATGGGCCATCTGAAAAAAGTGTAAAATCCAGAAAGGCAGCACAGGCCATGGAGAACAGGGAGCCTTGTTATGCTGATGGGCAGGATGTAAATTGCCAACAGCCACTCTGGAGAAGTGTATGGTGTTTCCCGGAACACCGAAAAAACAAAGCTACGGAGCCTACGGCACTTCCACTTATGGTCCTATAGCTTAGGGAAATTAAAATCAAAAACACACAGCCACCCCAAAGTGTCGGACGGCTCTGTTTACAAGAACCTCGTCTACGGTACAAGTTAAATATCCCAGAATGTGAAAAATGGATAAAGAAGTTGTGGTACGTACGTACAATGGAATATCACTCAGCAATGAAATCTATGTCATCAGGCCCGTCGCGGCATAATGAGTGGATTCAGGTACGATGATTCTAAGTGAAATAAGTCACACAGAAAATGAAACATCATAAGATATCACTACTACACGGAATGTAAACTTGGCTACACATGAACTGAATTACAAAACAGAACAGGGTCTCAAATTTAGAAAACTAACTTATGCTTGCTTAAGGGGAAAGGTGAGTTGGGGTGCTGCATAAAACCAGAGATAGAAATTAGCACAGATACCTTTCCATAAGCCAAATATGTAATAGTCAAGACCTACCCCTTGCTCAACAAAATGGACTAAACACCCCATATTCAACGCCTAGGAATACACCTGACTAGTAAGAATCTTCAAACCCATGGATTTATATGTCTCCGTAAGAGAATGAAGCGTGTGTACAGCGGCATGAATGCAGCAGAGAAAATCCGATAAATCCCATTAACAAAATGAATTACACAAACAAAACCCAAGGACAGTGAAATAGAGAGCAATTCTTAAATAATTCATTCAGGGCTTGTGATGCAACCTGGATTTACCACATCTACACCCAGAGCTGAGTGAGACATAAGGTTGGGCACTTCGGGCTGATAGCATTGGTGAGGTTCGATGAGCAAATGCAGACCCTGTGAAGTCATACAGCATGGTACCCATTCCATGGGTCCCAACTCTCCAAGTTTAAGGGATTCTTCCTTCAGCTAAAACATGCATGGGAAACCCACAGTATGCTGCACCGTGTGACTGGCAAACGTTTTCAAATGATTCTCAGTTTTCGTCCCCTTTTACTCGGGTTCACCATTCCAGACCCTTTACGAACACTCTCCCCACTTGGAGAGTCAGTGCCTTTAACCTCCTGTTGGGCACAGTTTGCAATTTCTGCGCAAGATGTAAAGGAATAGAGAGAACCAATGAGAGACTAGCTCTAGGTGTCTGCACGGGCAAATTTAACGCTCATTTCCCATCAGGAAGAGGAATTAACCAAAGGCTCAGCATGCCGTGCCTGAACCAGATTAGGGCCTGAGGCAATCTTGTGGGTTTGCGGCCAGCTCACAAGATAGCGAGTTGAGGAAATGATCTCAGGGGCACTGTAACTCACAAACCTGCAGAGTTATAAATGACAGCTATCGTCCAAAAATATACTGAAGGAAGGCTGCGAAGACGACTTGTAAGCGGGACAGATTTGCAGGAAAACGATTTCAGGGCGTAGACGGGGATTGAATTTAAAGCATAGGAAAAGAGGCAGAACGTCGACAATGATGCTCTTGGCCAAAAAGGGCGTATGCGTTTTTTCCTGAATATATTCAGGAAAAAACGCATACGCCCTATTTGGCCAACCAAGCAAGCATGTTAAAGAAATCTGCACTACAATGAAGTCTCACTGCCCCCCGGTCAAAAGGGCCATCTGAAAAAAGTGTAAAATCCAAAAAGGCAGCACAGGCCATGGAGAACAGGGAGCCTTGTTATGCTGATGGGCGGGATGTAAATTGCCAACAGCCACTCTGGAGAAGTGTATGGTGTTTCCCGGAACACCGAAAAAACAAAGCTACGGAGCCTACGGCACTTCCACTTATGGTCCTATAGCTTAGGGAAATTAAAATCAAAAACACACAGCCACCCCAAAGTGTCGGACGGCTCTGTTTACAAGAACCTCGTCTACGGTACAAGTTAAATATCCCAGAATGTGAAAAATGGATAAAGCAGTTGTGGTACGTACGTACAATGGAATATCACTCAGCAATGAAATCTATGTCATCAGGCCCGTTGCGGCATAATGAGTGGATTCAGGTACGATGATTCTAAGTGAAATAAGTCACACAGAAAATGAAACATCATAAGATATCACTAATACACGGAATGTAAACTTGGCTACACATGAACTGAATTACAAAACAGAACAGGGTCTCAAATTTAGAAAACCAACTTATGCTTGCTTAAGGGGAAAGGTGAGTTGGGGTGCTGCATAACACCAGAGATAGAAATTAGCACAGATACCTTTCCATAAGCCAAATATGTAATAGTCAAGACCTACCCCTTGCTCAACGAAATGGGCTAATCACCCTATATTCAACGCCTAGGAATACACCTGACTAGTAAGAATCTTCAAACCCATGGATTTATATGTCTCCGTAAGAGAATGAAGCGTGTGTACAGCGGCATGAATGCAGCAGAGAAAATCCGATAAATCCCATTATCAAAATGAATTACACAAACAAAACCCAAGGACAGTGAAATAGAGAGCAATTCTTAAATAATTCATTCAGGGCTTGTGATGCAACCTGGATTTACCACATCTACACCCAGAGCTGAGTGAGACATAAGGTTGGGCACTTCGGGCTGATAGCATTGGTGAGGTTCGATGAGCAAATGCAGACCCTTTGAAGTCATACAGCATGGTACCCATTCCATGGGTCCCAACTCTCCAAGTTTAAGGGATTCTTCCTTCAGCTAAAACATGCATGGGAAACCCACAGTACGGTGCACCGTGTGACTGACAAACGTTTTCAAATGCATCTCAGTTTTCGTCCCCTTTTACTCGGGTTCACCATTCCAGACCCTTTACGAACACTCTCCCCACTTGGAGAGTCAGTGCCTTTAACCTCCTGTTGGGCACAGTTTGCAATTTCTGCGCAAGATGAAAAGGAATAGGGAGAACCAATGAGAGACTAGCTCTAGGTGTCTGCACGGGCAAATTTAACGCTCATTTCCCACCAGGAAGAGGAATTAACCAAAGGCTCAGCATGCCGTGCCGGAACCAGATTAGGGCCTGAGGCAATCCTGTGGGTTTGCGGCCAGCTCACAAGATAGCGAGTTGAAGAAAGGAGCTCAGGGGCACTGTAACTCACAAACCTGCAGAGTTATAAATGACAGCTATCGTCCAAAAATATATTGAAGGAAGGCTGCGAAGACGACTTGTAAGTGGGGCAGAATTGCAGGAAAACTATTTCAGGGGGTACACGGGAATTGCATTTAAAGCATAGGAAAAGAGGCAGAACGTCGACAATGATGCTCTTGGCCAAAAAGGGCGTATGCGTTTTTTCCTGAATATATTCAGGAAAAAACGCATACGCCCTTTTTGGCCAACCAAGCAAGCATGTTAAAGAAATCTGCACTACAATGAAGTCTCACTGCCCCCCGGTCAAATGGGCCATCTGAAAAAAGTGTAAAATCCAGAAAGGCAGCACAGGCCATGGAGAACAGGGAGCCTTGTTATGCTGATGGGCAGGATGTAAATTGCCAACAGCCACTCTGGAGAAGTGTATGGTGTTTCCCGGAACACCGAAAAAACAAAGCTACGGAGCCTACGGCACTTCCACTTATGGTCCTATAGCTTAGGGAAATTAAAATCAAAAACACACAGCCACCCCAAAGTGTCGGACGGCTCTGTTTACAAGAACCTCGTCTACGGTACAAGTTAAATATCCCAGAATGTGAAAAATGGATAAAGAAGTTGTGGTACGTACGTACAATGGAATATCACTCAGCAATGAAATCTATGTCATCAGGCCCGTCGCGGCATAATGAGTGGATTCAGGTACGATGATTCTAAGTGAAATAAGTCACACAGAAAATGAAACATCATAAGATATCACTACTACACGGAATGTAAACTTGGCTACACATGAACTGAATTACAAAACAGAACAGGGTCTCAAATTTAGAAAACTAACTTATGCTTGCTTAAGGGGAAAGGTGAGTTGGGGTGCTGCATAAAACCAGAGATAGAAATTAGCACAGATACCTTTCCATAAGCCAAATATGTAATAGTCAAGACCTACCCCTTGCTCAACAAAATGGACTAAACACCCCATATTCAACGCCTAGGAATACACCTGACTAGTAAGAATCTTCAAACCCATGGATTTATATGTCTCCGTAAGAGAATGAAGCGTGTGTACAGCGGCATGAATGCAGCAGAGAAAATCCGATAAATCCCATTAACAAAATGAATTACACAAACAAAACCCAAGGACAGTGAAATAGAGAGCAATTCTTAAATAATTCATTCAGGGCTTGTGATGCAACCTGGATTTACCACATCTACACCCAGAGCTGAGTGAGACATAAAGTTGGGCACTTCGGGCTGATAGCATTGGTGAGGTTCGATGAGCAAATGCAGACCCTGTGAAGTCATACAGCATGGTACCCATTCCATGGGTCCCAACTCTCCAAGTTTAAGGGATTCTTCCTTCAGCTAAAACATGCATGGGAAACCCACAGTATGCTGCACCGTGTGACTGGCAAACGTTTTCAAATGATTCTCAGTTTTCGTCCCCTTTTACTCGGGTTCACCATTCCAGACCCTTTACGAACACTCTCCCCACTTGGAGAGTCAGTGCCTTTAACCTCCTGTTGGGCACAGTTTGCAATTTCTGCGCAAGATGTAAAGGAATAGAGAGAACCAATGAGAGACTAGCTCTAGGTGTCTGCACGGGCAAATTTAACGCTCATTTCCCATCAGGAAGAGGAATTAACCAAAGGCTCAGCATGCCGTGCCTGAACCAGATTAGGGCCTGAGGCAATCTTGTGGGTTTGCGGCCAGCTCACAAGATAGCGAGTTGAGGAAATGATCTCAGGGGCACTGTAACTCACAAACCTGCAGAGTTATAAATGACAGCTATCGTCCAAAAATATATTGAAGGAAGGCTGCGAAGACGACTTGTAAGCGGGACAGATTTGCAGGAAAACGATTTCAGGGCGTAGACGGGGATTGAATTTAAAGCATAGGAAAAGAGGCAGAACGTCGACAATGATGCTCTTGGCCAAAAAGGGCGTATGCGTTTTTTCCTGAATATATTCAGGAAAAAACGCATACGCCCTTTTTGGCCAACCAAGCAAGCATGTTAAAGAAATCTGCACTACAATGAAGTCTCACTGCCCCCCGGTCAAAAGGGCCATCTGAAAAAAGTGTAAAATCCAAAAAGGCAGCACAGGCCATGGAGAACAGGGAGCCTTGTTATACTGATGGGCGGGATGTAAATTGCCAACAGCCACTCTGGAGAAGTGTATGGTGTTTCCCGGAACACCGAAAAAACAAAGCTACGGAGCCTACGGCACTTCCACTTATGGTCCTATAGCTTAGGGAAATTAAAATCAAAAACACACAGCCACCCCAAAGTGTCGGACGGCTCTGTTTACAAGAACCTCGTCTACGGTACAAGTTAAATATCCCAGAATGTGAAAAATGGATAAAGCAGTTGTGGTACGTACGTACAATGGAATATCACTCAGCAATGAAATCTATGTCATCAGGCCCGTTGCGGCATAATGAGTGGATTCAGGTACGATGATTCTAAGTGAAATAAGTCACACAGAAAATGAAACATCATAAGATATCACTAATACACGGAATGTAAACTTGGCTACACATGAACTGAATTACAAAACAGAACAGGGTCTCAAATTTAGAAAACCAACTTATGCTTGCTTAAGGGGAAAGGTGAGTTGGGGTGCTGCATAAAACCAGAGATAGAAATTAGCACAGATACCTTTCCATAAGCCAAATATGTAATAGTCAAGACCTACCCCTTGCTCAACGAAATGGACTAAACACCCCATATTCAACGCCTAGGAATACACCTGACTAGTAAGAATCTTCAAACCCATGGATTTATATGTCTCCATAAGAGAATGAAGCGTGTGTACAGCGGCATGAATGCAGCAGAGAAAATCCGATAAATCCCATTATCAAAATGAATTACACAAACAAAACCCAAGGACAGTGAAATAGAGAGCAATTCTTAAATAATTCATTCAGGGCTTGTGATGCAACCTGGATTTACCACATCTACACCCAGAGCTGAGTGAGACATAAGGTTGGGCACTTCGGGCTGATAGCATTGGTGAGGTTCGATGAGCAAATGCAGACCCTTTGAAGTCATACAGCATGGTACCCATTCCATGGGTCCCAACTCTCCAAGTTTAAGGGATTCTTCCTTCAGCTAAAACATGCATGGGAAACCCACAGTATGCTGCACCGTGTGACTGGCAAACGTTTTCAAATGATTCTCAGTTTTCGTCCCCTTTTACTCGGGTTCACCATTCCAGACCCTTTACGAACACTCTCCCCACTTGGAGAGTCAGTGCCTTTAACCTCCTGTTGGGCACAGTTTGCAATTTCTGCGCAAGATGTAAAGGAATAGAGAGAACCAATGAGAGACTAGCTCTAGGTGTCTGCACGGGCAAATTTAACGCTCATTTCCCATCAGGAAGAGGAATTAACCAAAGGCTCAGCATGCCGTGCCTGAACCAGATTAGGGCCTGAGGCAATCTTGTGGGTTTGCGGCCAGCTCACAAGATAGCGAGTTGAGGAAATGATCTCAGGGGCACTGTAACTCACAAACCTGCAGAGTTATAAATGACAGCTATCGTCCAAAAATATATTGAAGGAAGGCTGCGAAGACGACTTGTAAGCGGGACAGATTTGCAGGAAAACGATTTCAGGGCGTAGACGGGGATTGAATTTAAAGCATAGGAAAAGAGGCAGAACGTCGACAATGATGCTCTTGGCCAAAAAGGGCGTATGCGTTTTTTCCTGAATATATTCAGGAAAAAACGCATACGCCCTTTTTGGCCAACCAAGCAAGCATGTTAAAGAAATCTGCACTACAATGAAGTCTCACTGCCCCCCGGTCAAAAGGGCCATCTGAAAAAAGTGTAAAATCCAAAAAGGCAGCACAGGCCATGGAGAACAGGGAGCCTTGTTATACTGATGGGCGGGATGTAAATTGCCAACAGCCACTCTGGAGAAGTGTATGGTGTTTCCCGGAACACCGAAAAAACAAAGCTACGGAGCCTACGGCACTTCCACTTATGGTCCTATAGCTTAGGGAAATTAAAATCAAAAACACACAGCCACCCCAAAGTGTCGGACGGCTCTGTTTACAAGAACCTCGTCTACGGTACAAGTTAAATATCCCAGAATGTGAAAAATGGATAAAGCAGTTGTGGTACGTACGTACAATGGAATATCACTCAGCAATGAAATCTATGTCATCAGGCCCGTTGCGGCATAATGAGTGGATTCAGGTACGATGATTCTAAGTGAAATAAGTCACACAGAAAATGAAACATCATAAGATATCACTAATACACGGAATGTAAACTTGGCTACACATGAACTGAATTACAAAACAGAACAGGGTCTCAAATTTAGAAAACCAACTTATGCTTGCTTAAGGGGAAAGGTGAGTTGGGGTGCTGCATAAAACCAGAGATAGAAATTAGCACAGATACCTTTCCATAAGCCAAATATGTAATAGTCAAGACCTACCCCTTGCTCAACGAAATGGACTAAACACCCCATATTCAACGCCTAGGAATACACCTGACTAGTAAGAATCTTCAAACCCATGGATTTATATGTCTCCATAAGAGAATGAAGCGTGTGTACAGCGGCATGAATGCAGCAGAGAAAATCCGATAAATCCCATTATCAAAATGAATTACACAAACAAAACCCAAGGACAGTGAAATAGAGAGCAATTCTTAAATAATTCATTCAGGGCTTGTGATGCAACCTGGATTTACCACATCTACACCCAGAGCTGAGTGAGACATAAGGTTGGGCACTTCGGGCTGATAGCATTGGTGAGGTTCGATGAGCAAATGCAGACCCTTTGAAGTCATACAGCATGGTACCCATTCCATGGGTCCCAACTCTCCAAGTTTAAGGGATTCTTCCTTCAGCTAAAACATGCATGGGAAACCCACAGTACGGTGCACCGTGTGACTGACAAACGTTTTCAAATGCATCTCAGTTTTCGTCCCCTTTTACTCGGGTTCACCATTCCAGACCCTTTACGAACACTCTCCCCACTTGGAGAGTCAGTGCCTTTAACCTCCTGTTGGGCACAGTTTGCAATTTCTGCGCAAGATGAAAAGGAATAGGGAGAACCAATGAGAGACTAGCTCTAGGTGTCTGCACGGGCAAATTTAACGCTCATTTCCCACCAGGAAGAGGAATTAACCAAAGGCTCAGCATGCCGTGCCGGAACCAGATTAGGGCCTGAGGCAATCCTGTGGGTTTGCGGCCAGCTCACAAGATAGCGAGTTGAAGAAAGGAGCTCAGGGGCACTGTAACTCACAAACCTGCAGAGTTATAAATGACAGCTATCGTCCAAAAATATATTGAAGGAAGGCTGCGAAGACGACTTGTAAGTGGGGCAGAATTGCAGGAAAACTATTTCAGGGGGTACACGGGAATTGCATTTAAAGCATAGGAAAAGAGGCAGAACGTCGACAATGATGCTCTTGGCCAAAAAGGGCGTATGCGTTTTTTCCTGAATATATTCAGGAAAAAACGCATACGCCCTTTTTGGCCAACCAAGCAAGCATGTTAAAGAAATCTGCACTACAATGAAGTCTCACTGCCCCCCGGTCAAATGGGCCATCTGAAAAAAGTGTAAAATCCAGAAAGGCAGCACAGGCCATGGAGAACAGGGAGCCTTGTTATGCTGATGGGCAGGATGTAAATTGCCAACAGCCACTCTGGAGAAGTGTATGGTGTTTCCCGGAACACCGAAAAAACAAAGCTACGGAGCCTACGGCACTTCCACTTATGGTCCTATAGCTTAGGGAAATTAAAATCAAAAACACACAGCCACCCCAAAGTGTCGGACGGCTCTGTTTACAAGAACCTCGTCTACGGTACAAGTTAAATATCCCAGAATGTGAAAAATGGATAAAGAAGTTGTGGTACGTACGTACAATGGAATATCACTCAGCAATGAAATCTATGTCATCAGGCCCGTCGCGGCATAATGAGTGGATTCAGGTACGATGATTCTAAGTGAAATAAGTCACACAGAAAATGAAACATCATAAGATATCACTACTACACGGAATGTAAACTTGGCTACACATGAACTGAATTACAAAACAGAACAGGGTCTCAAATTTAGAAAACTAACTTATGCTTGCTTAAGGGGAAAGGTGAGTTGGGGTGCTGCATAAAACCAGAGATAGAAATTAGCACAGATACCTTTCCATAAGCCAAATATGTAATAGTCAAGACCTACCCCTTGCTCAACAAAATGGACTAAACACCCCATATTCAACGCCTAGGAATACACCTGACTAGTAAGAATCTTCAAACCCATGGATTTATATGTCTCCATAAGAGAATGAAGCGTGTGTACAGCGGCATGAATGCAGCAGAGAAAATCCGATAAATCCCATTATCAAAATGAATTACACAAACAAAACCCAAGGACAGTGAAATAGAGAGCAATTCTTAAATAATTCATTCAGGGCTTGTGATGCAACCTGGATTTACCACATCTACACCCAGAGCTGAGTGAGACATAAGGTTGGGCACTTCGGGCTGATAGCATTGGTGAGGTTCGATGAGCAAATGCAGACCCTGTGAAGTCATACAGCATGGTACCCATTCCATGGGTCCCAACTCTCCAAGTTTAAGGGATTCTTCCTTCAGCTAAAACATGCATGGGAAACCCACAGTATGCTGCACCGTGTGACTGGCAAACGTTTCAAATGATTCTCAGTTTTCGTCCCCTTTTACTCGGGTTCACCATTCCAGACCCTTTATGAACACTCTCCCCACTTGGAGAGTCAGTGCCTTTAACCTCCTGTTGGGCACAGTTTGCAATTTCTGCGCAAGATGAAAAGGAATAGGGAGAACGAATGAGAGACTAGCTCTAGGTGTCTGCACGGGCAAATTTAACGCTCATTTCCCACCAGGAAGAGGAATTAACCAAAGGCTCAGCATGCCGTGCCGGAACCAGATTAGGGCCTGAGGCAATCCTGTGGGTTTGCGGCCAGCTCACAAGATAGCGAGTTGAAGAAATGAGCTCAGGGGCACTGTAACTCACAAACCTGCAGAGTTATAAATGACAGCTATCGTCCAAAAATATATTGAAGGAAGGCTGCGAAGACGACTTGTAAGTGGGGCAGAATTGCAGGAAAACTATTTCAGGGGGTAGACGGGAATTGCATTTAAAGCATAGGAAAAGAGGCAGAACGTCGACAATGATGCTCTTGGCCAAAAAGGGCGTATGCGTTTTTTCCTGAATAT
The DNA here is from genome assembly GCF_059928025.1 of Delphinapterus leucas. Classification (NCBI taxonomy): domain Eukaryota; kingdom Metazoa; phylum Chordata; class Mammalia; order Artiodactyla; family Monodontidae; genus Delphinapterus; species Delphinapterus leucas. The sequence goes on along the minus strand of NW_028322236.1, from coordinate 12,896,266 downwards.
ATTCAGGAAAAAACGCATACGCCCTTTTTGGCCAACCAAGCAAGCATGTTAAAGAAATCTGCACTACAATGAAGTCTCACTGCTCCCCGGTCAAAAGGGCCATCTGAAAAAAGTGTAAAATCCAGAAAGGCAGCACAGGCCATGGAGAACATGGAGCCTTGTTATGCTGATGGGCGGGATGTAAATTGCCAACAGCCACCCTGGAGAAGTGTATGGTGTTTCCCGGAACACCGAAAAAACAAAGCTATGGAGCCTACGGCACTTCCACTTATGGTCCTATAGCTTAGGGAAATTAAAATCAAAAACACACAGCCACCCCAAAGTGTCGGACGGCTCTGTTTACAAGAACCTCGTCTACGGTACAAGTTAAATATCCCAGAATGTGAAAAATGGATAAAGAAGTTGTGGTACGTACGTACAATGGAATATCACTCAGCAATGAAATCTATGTCATCAGGCCCGTCGCGGCATAATGAGTGGATTCAGGTACGATGATTCTAAGTGAAATAAGTCACACAGAAAATGAAACATCATAAGATATCACTAATACACGGAATGTAAACTTGGCTACACATGAACTGAATTACAAAACAGAACAGGGTCTCAAATTTAGAAAACCAACTTATGCTTGCTTAAGGGGAAAGGTGAGTTGGGGTGCTGCATAAAACCAGAGATAGAAATTAGCACAGATACCTTTCCATAAGCCAAATATGTAATAGTCAAGACCTACCCCTTGCTCAACGAAATGGACTAAACACCCCATATTCAACGCCTAGGAATACACCTGACTAGTAAGAATCTTCAAACCCATGGATTTATATGTCTCCGTAAGAGAATGATGCGTGTGTACAGCGGCATGAATGCAGCAGAGAAAATCCGATAAATCCCATTATCAAAATGAATTACACAAACAAAACCCAAGGACAGTGAAATAGAGAGCAATTCTTAAATAATTCATTCAGGGCTTGTGACGCAACCTGGATTTACCAGATCTACACCCAGAGCTGAGTGAGACATAAGGTTGGGCACTTCGGGCTGATAGCATTGGTGAGGTTCGATGAGCAAATGCAGACCCTTTGAAGTCATACAGGATGGTACCCATTCCATGGGTCCCAACTCTCCAAGTTTAAGGGATTCTTCCTTCAGCTAAAACATGCATGGGAAACCCACAGTACGGTGCACTGTGTGACTGGGAAACGTTTTCAAATGATTCTCAGTTTTCGTCCCCTTTTACTCGGGTTCACCATTCCAGACCATTTACGAACACTCTCCCCACTTGGAGAGTCAGTGCCTTTAACCTCCTGTTGGGCACAGTTTGCAATTTCTGCGCAAGATGTAAAGGAATAGGGAGAACGAATGAGAGACTAGCTCTAGGTGTCTGCACGGGCAAATTTAACGCTCATTTCCCACCAGGAAGAGGAATTAACCAAAGGCTCAGCATGCCGTGCCGGAACCAGATTAGGGCCTGAGGCAATCCTGTGGGTTTGCGGCCAGCTCACAAGATAGCGAGTTGAAGAAAGGAGCCCAGGGGCACTGTAACTCACAAACCTGCAGAGTTATAAATGACAGCTATCGTCCAAAAATATATTGAAGGAAGGCTGCGAAGACGACTTGTAAGCGGGACAGATTTGAAGGAAAACGATTTCAGGGGGTAGACCGGAATTGAATTTAAAGCATAGGAAAAGAGGCAGAACGTCGACAATGATGCTCTTGGCCAAAAAGGGCGTATGCGTTTTTTCCTGAATATATTCAGGAAAAAACGCATACGCCCTTTTTGGCCAACCAAGCAAGCATGTTAAAGAAATCTGCACTACAATGAAGTCTCACTGCCCCCCGGTCAAAAGGGCCATCTGAAAAAAGTGTAAAATCCAAAAAGGCAGCACAGGCCATGGAGAACAGGGAGCCTTGTTATGCTGATGGGCGGGATGTAAATTGCCAACAGCCACTCTGGAGAAGTGTATGGTGTTTCCCGGAACACCGAAAAAACAAAGCTACGGAGCCTACGGCACTTCCACTTATGGTCCTATAGCTTAGGGAAATTAAAATCAAAAACACACAGCCACCCCAAAGTGTCGGACGGCTCTGTTTACAAGAACCTCGTCTACGGTACAAGTTAAATATCCCAGAATGTGAAAAATGGATAAAGAAGTTGTGGTACGTACGTACAATGGAATATCACTCAGCAATGAAATCTATGTCATCAGGCCCGTCGCGGCATAATGAGTGGATTCAGGTACGATGATTCTAAGTGAAATAAGTCACACAGAAAATGAAACATCATAAGATATCACTAATACACGTAATGTAAACTTGGCTACACATGAACTGAATTACAAAACAGAACAGGGTCTCAAATTTAGAAAACCAACTTATGCTTGCTTAAGGGGAAAGGTGAGTTGGGGTGCTGCATAAAACCAGAGATAGAAATTAGCACAGATACCTTTCCATAAGCCAAATATGTAATAGTCAAGACCTACCCCTTGCTCAACGAAATGGACTAAACACCCCATATTCAACGCCTAGGAATACACCTGACTAGTAAGAATCTTCAAACCCATGGATTTATATGTCTCCGTAAGAGAATGATGCGTGTGTACAGCGGCATGAATGCAGCAGAGAAAATCCGATAAATCCCATTATCAAAATGAATTACACAAACAAAACCCAAGGACAGTGAAATAGAGAGCAATTCTTAAATAATTCATTCAGGGCTTGTGATGCAACCTGGACTTACCACATGTACACCCAGAGCTGAGTGAGACATAAGGTTGGGCACTTCGGGCTGATAGCATTGGTGAGGTTCGATGAGCAAATGCAGACCCTTTGAAGTCATACAGCATGGTACCCATTCCATGGGTCCCAACTCTCCAAGTTTAAGGGATTCTTCCTTCAGCTAAAACATGCATGGGAAACCCACAGTATGGTGCACCGTGTGACTGGCAAACGTTTTCAAATGCATCTCAGTTTTCTTCCCCTTTTACTCGGGTTCACCATTCCAGACCCTTTACGAACACTCTCCCCACTTGGAGAGTCAGTGCCTTTAACCTCCTGTTGGGCACAGTTTGCAATTTCTGCGCAAGATGAAAAGGAATAGGGAGAACCAATGAGAGACTAGCTCTAGGTGTCTGCACGGGCAAATTTAACGCTCATTTCCCACCAGGAAGAGGAATTAACCAAAGGCTCAGCATGCCGTGCAAGAACCAGATTAGGGCCTGAGGCAATCCTGTGGGTTTGCGGCCAGCTCACAAGATAGCGAGTTGAAGAAATGAGCTCAGGGGCACTGTAACTCACAAACCTGCAGAGTTATAAATGACAGCTATCGTCCAAAAATATATTGAAGGAAGGCTGCGAAGACGACTTGTAAATGGGGCAGAATTGCAGGAAAACGATTTCAGGGGGTAGACGGGAATTGCATTTAAAGCATAGGAAAAGAGGCAGAACGTCGACAATGATGCTCTTGGCCAAAAAAGGGCGTATGCGTTTTTTCCTGAATATATTCAGGAAAAAACGCATACGCCCTTTTTGGCCAACCAAGCAAGCATGTTAAAGAAATCTGCACTACAATGAAGTCTCACTGCCCCCCGGTCAAAAGGGCCATCTGAAAAAAGTGTAAAATCCAGAAAGGCAGCACAGGCCATGGAGAACAGGGAGCCTTGTTATGCTGATGGGCAGGATGTAAATTGCCAACAGCCACTCTGGAGAAGTGTATGGTGTTTCCCGGAACACCGAAAAAACAAAGCTACGGAGCCTACGGCACTTCCACTTATGGTCCTATAGCTTAGGGAAATTAAAATCAAAAACACACAGCCACCCCAAAGTGTCGGACGGCTCTGTTTACAAGAACCTCGTCTACGGTACAAGTTAAATATCCCAGAATGTGAAAAATGGATAAAGAAGTTGTGGTACGTACGTACAATGGAATATCACTCAGCAATGAAATCTATGTCATCAGGCCCGTCGCGGCATAATGAGTGGATTCAGGTACGATGATTCTAAGTGAAATAAGTCACACAGAAAATGAAACATCATAAGATATCACTACTACACGGAATGTAAACTTGGCTACACATGAACTGAATTACAAAACAGAACAGGGTCTCAAATTTAGAAAACTAACTTATGCTTGCTTAAGGGGAAAGGTGAGTTGGGGTGCTGCATAAAACCAGAGATAGAAATTAGCACAGATACCTTTCCATAAGCCAAATATGTAATAGTCAAGACCTACCCCTTGCTCAACAAAATGGACTAAACACCCCATATTCAACGCCTAGGAATACACCTGACTAGTAAGAATCTTCAAACCCATGGATTTATATGTCTCCGTAAGAGAATGAAGCGTGTGTACAGCGGCATGAATGCAGCAGAGAAAATCCGATAAATCCCATTAACAAAATGAATTACACAAACAAAACCCAAGGACAGTGAAATAGAGAGCAATTCTTAAATAATTCATTCAGGGCTTGTGATGCAACCTGGATTTACCACATCTACACCCAGAGCTGACTGAGACATAAGGTTGGGCACTTCGGGCTGATAGCATTGGTGAGGTTCGATGAGCAAATGCAGACCCTGTGAAGTCATACAGCATGGTACCCATTCCATGGGTCCCAACTCTCCAAGTTTAAGGGATTCTTCCTTCAGCTAAAACATGCATGGGAAACCCACAGTATGCTGCACCGTGTGACTGGCAAACGTTTTCAAATGATTCTCAGTTTTCGTCCCCTTTTACTCGGGTTCACCATTCCAGACCCTTTACGAACACTCTCCCCACTTGGAGAGTCAGTGCCTTTAACCTCCTGTTGGGCACAGTTTGCAATTTCTGCGCAAGATGTAAAGGAATAGAGAGAACAAATGAGAGACTAGCTCTAGGTGTCTGCACGGGCAAATTTAACGCTCATTTCCCACCAGGAAGAGGAATTAACCAAAGGCTCAGCATGCCGTGCCTGAACCAGATTAGGGCCTGAGGCAATCTTGTGGGTTTGCGGCCAGCTCACAAGATAGCGAGTTGAGGAAATGATCTCAGGGGCACTGTAACTCACAAACCTGCAGAGTTATAAATGACAGCTATCGTCCAAAAATATATTGAAGGAAGGCTGCGAAGACGACTTGTAAGCGGGAGAGATTTGCAGGAAAACGATTTCAGGGCGTAGACGGGGATTGAATTTAAAGCATAGGAAAAGAGGCAGAACGTCGACAATGATGCTCTTGGCCAAAAAGGGCGTATGCGTTTTTTCCTGAATATATTCAGGAAAAAACGCATACGCCCTTTTTGGCCAACCAAGCAAGCATGTTAAAGAAATCTGCACTACAATGAAGTCTCACTGCTCCCCGGTCAAAAGGGCCATCTGAAAAAAGTGTAAAATCCAGAAAGGCAGCACAGGCCATGGAGAACAGGGAGCCTTGTTATGCTGATGGGCGGGATGTAAATTGCCAACAGCCACCCTGGAGAAGTGTATGGTGTTTCCCGGAACACCGAAAAAACAAAGCTACGGAGCCTACGGCACTTCCACTTATGGTCCTATAGCTTAGGGAAATTAAAATCAAAAACACACAGCCACCCCAAAGTGTCGGACGGCTCTGTTTACAAGAACCTCGTCTACGGTACAAGTTAAATATCCCAGAATGTGAAAAATGGATAAAGAAGTTGTGGTACGTACGTACAATGGAATATCACTCAGCAATGAAATCTATGTCATCAGGCCCGTCGCGGCATAATGAGTGGATTCAGGTACGATGATTCTAAGTGAAATAAGTCACACAGAAAATGAAACATCATAAGATATCACTAATACACGGAATGTAAACTTGGCTACACATGAACTGAATTACAAAACAGAACAGGGTCTCAAATTTAGAAAACCAACTTATGCTTGCTTAAGGGGAAAGGTGAGTTGGGGTGCTGCATAATACCAGAGATAGAAATTAGCACAGATACCTTTACATAAGCCAAATATGTAATAGTCAAGACCTACCCCTTGCTCAACGAAATGGGCTAATCACCCTATATTCAACGCCTAGGAATACACCTGACTAGTAAGAATCTTCAAACCCATGGATTTATATGTCTCCATAAGAGAATGAAGCGTGTGTACAGCGGCATGAATGTAGCAGAGAAAATCCGATAAATCCCATTATCAAAATGAATTACACAAACAAAACCCAAGGACAGTGAAATAGAGAGCAATTCTTAAATAATTCATTCAGGGCTTGTGATGCAACCTGGATTTACCACATCTAAACCCAGAGCTGAGTGAGACATAAGGTTGGGCACTTCGGGCTGATAGCATTGGTGAGCTTCGATGAGCAAATGCAGACCCTTTGAAGTCATACAGCATGGTACCCATTCCATGGGTCCCAACTCTCCAAGTTTAAGGGATTCTTCCTTCAGCTAAAACATGCATGGGAAACCCACAGTACGGTGCACCGTGTGACTGGCAAACGTTTTCAAATGCATCTCAGTTTTCGTCCCCTTTTACTCGGGTTCACCATTCCAGACCCTTTACGAACACTCTCCCCACTTGGAGAGTCAGTGCCTTTAACCTCCTGTTGGGCACAGTTTGCAATTTCTGCGCAAGATGAAAAGGAATAGGGAGAACCAATGAGAGACTAGCTCTAGGTGTCTGCACGGGCAAATTTAACGCTCATTTCCCACCAGGAAGAGGAATTAACCAAAGGCTCAGCATGCCGTGCCGGAACCAGATTAGGGCCTGAGGCAATCCTGTGGGTTTGCGGCCAGCTCACAAGATAGCGAGTTGAAGAAAGGAGCTCAGGGGCACTGTAACTCACAAACCTGCAGAGTTATAAATGACAGCTATCGTCCAAAAATATATTGAAGGAAGGCTGCGAAGACGACTTGTAAGTGGGGCAGAATTGCAGGAAAACTATTTCAGGGGGTACACGGGAATTGCATTTAAAGCATAGGAAAAGAGGCAGAACGTCGACAATGATGCTCTTGGCCAAAAAGGGCGTATGCGTTTTTTCCTGAATATATTCAGGAAAAAACGCATACGCCCTTTTTGGCCAACCAAGCAAGCATGTTAAAGAAATCTGCACTACAATGAAGTCTCACTGCCCCCCGGTCAAAAGGGCCATCTGAAAAAAGTGTAAAATCCAGAAAGGCAGCACAGGCCATGGAGAACAGGGAGCCTTGTTATGCTGATGGGCAGGATGTAAATTGCCAACAGCCACTCTGGAGAAGTGTATGGTGTTTCCCGGAACACCGAAAAAACAAAGCTACGGAGCCTACGGCACTTCCACTTATGGTCCTATAGCTTAGGGAAATTAAAATCAAAAACACACAGCCACCCCAAAGTGTCGGACGGCTCTGTTTACAAGAACCTCGTCTACGGTACAAGTTAAATATCCCAGAATGTGAAAAATGGATAAAGAAGTTGTGGTACGTACGTACAATGGAATATCACTCAGCAATGAAATCTATGTCATCAGGCCCGTCGCGGCATAATGAGTGGATTCAGGTACGATGATTCTAAGTGAAATAAGTCACACAGAAAATGAAACATCATAAGATATCACTACTACACGGAATGTAAACTTGGCTACACATGAACTGAATTACAAAACAGAACAGGGTCTCAAATTTAGAAAACCAACTTATGCTTGCTTAAGGGGAAAGGTGAGTTGGGGTGCTGCATAAAACCAGAGATAGAAATTAGCACAGATACCTTTCCATAAGCCAAATATGTAATAGTCAAGACCTACGCCTTTCTCAACGAAATGGACTAAACACCCCATATTCAACGCCTAGGAATACACCTGACTAGTAAGAATCTTCAAACCCATGGATTTATATGTCTCCGTAAGAGAATGAAGCGTGTGTACAGCGGCATGAATGCAGCAGAGAAAATCCGATAAATCCCATTATCAAAATGAATTACACAAACAAAACCCAAGGACAGTGAAATAGAGAGCAATTCTTAAATAATTCATTCAGGGCTTGTGATGCAACCTGGATTTACCACATCTACACCCAGAGCTGAGTGAGACATAAGGTTGGGCACTTCGGGCTGATAGCATTGGTGAGGTTCGATGAGCAAATGCAGACCCTTTGAAGTCATAGAGCATGGTACCCATTCCATGGGTCCCAACTCTCCAAGTTTAAGGGATTCTTCCTTCAGCTAAAACATGCATGGGAAACCCACAGTACGGTGCACCGTGTGACTGGCAAACGTTTTCAAATGATTCTCAGTTTTCGTCCCCTTTTACTCGGGTTCACCATTCCAGACCCTTTACGAACACTCTCCCCACTTGGAGAGTCAGTGCCTTTAAACTCCTGTTGGGCACAGTTTGCAATTTCTGCGCAAGATGAAAAGGAATAGGGAGAACGAATGAGAGACTAGCTCTAGGTGTCTGCACGGGCAAATTTAACGCTCATTTCCCACCAGGAAGAGGAATTAACGAAAGGCTCAGCATGCCGTGCCGGAACCAGATTAGGGCCTGAGGCAATCCTGTGGGTTTGCGGCCAGCTCACAAGATAGCGAGTTGAAGAAAGGAGCCCAGGGGCACTGTAACTCACAAACCTGCAGAGTTATAAATGACAGCTATCGTCCAAAAATATATTGAAGGAAGGCTGCGAAGACGACTTGTAAGCGGGACAGATTTGAAGGAAAACGATTTCAGGGGGTAGACCGGAATTGAATTTAAAGCATAGGAAAAGAGGCAGAACGTCGACAATGATGCTCTTGGCCAAAAAGGGCGTATGCGTTTTTTCCTGAATATATTCAGGAAAAAACGCATACGCCCTTTTTGGCCAACCAAGCAAGCATGTTAAAGAAATCTGCACTACAATGAAGTCTCACTGCCCCCCGGTCAAAAGGGCCATCTGAAAAAAGTGTAAAATCCAGAAAGGCAGCACAGGCCATGGAGAACAGGGAGCCTTGTTATGCTGATGGGCGGGATGTAAATTGCCAACAGCCACCCTGGAGAAGTGTATGGTGTTTCCCGGAACACCGAAAAAACAAAGCTACGGAGCCTACGGCACTTCCACTTATGGTCCTATAGTTTAGGGAAATTAAAATCAAAAACACACAGCCACCCCAAAGTGTCGGACGGCTCTGTTTACAAGAACCTCGTCTACGGTACAAGTTAAATATCCCAGAATGTGCAAAATGGATAAAGATGTTGTGGTACGTACGTACAATGGAATATCACTCAGCAATGAAATCTATGTCATCAGGCCCGTCGCGGCATAATGAGTGGATTCAGGTACGATGATTCTAAGTGAAATAAGTCACACAGAAAATGAAACATCATAAGATATCACTACTACACGGAATGTAAATTTGGCTACACATGAACTGAATTACAAAACAGAACAGGGTCTCAAATTTAGAAAAACAACTTATGCTTGCTTAAGGGGAAAGGTGAGTTGGGGTGCTGCATAAAACCAGAGATAGAAATTAGCACAGATACCTTTCCATAAGCCAAATATGTAATAGTCAAGTCCTACCCCTTGCTCAACGAAATGGACTAAACACCCCATATTTAACGCCTAGGAATACACCTGACTAGTAAGAATCTTCAAACCCATGGATTTATATGTCTCCGTAAGAGAATGAAGCGTGTGTACAGCGGCATGAATGCAGCAGAGAAAATCCGATAAATCCCATTATCAAAATGAATTACACAAACAAAACCCAAGGACAGTGAAATAGAGAGCAATTCTTAAATAATTCATTCAGGGCTTGTGATGCAACCTGGATTTACCACATCTACACCCAGAGCTGAGTGAGACATAAGGTTGGGCACTTCGGGCTGATAGCATTGGTGAGGTTCGATGAGCAAATGCAGACCCTTTGAAGTCATACAGCATGGTACCCATTCCATGGGTCCCAACTCTCCAAGTTTAAGGGATTCTTCCTTCAGCTAAAACATGCATGGGAAACCCAAAGTATGGTGCACCGTGTGACTGGCAAACGTTTTCCAATGCATCTCAGTTTTCGTCCCCTTTTACTCGGGTTCACCATTCCAGACCCTTTACGAACACTCTCCCCACTTGGAGAGTCAGTGCCTTTAACCTCCTGTTGGGCACAGTTTGCAATTTCTGCGCAAGATGAAAAGGAATAGGGAGAACCAATGAGAGACTAGCTCTAGGTGTCTGCACGGGCAAATTTAACGCTCATTTCCCACCAGGAAGAGGAATTAACCAAAGGCTCAGCATGCCGTGCCGGAACCAGATTAGGGCCTGAGGCAATCCTGTGGGTTTGCGGCCAGCTCACAAGATAGCGAGTTGAAGAAATGAGCTCATGGGCACTGTAACTCACAAACCTGCAGAGTTATAAATGACAGCTATCGTCCAAAAATATATTGAAGGAAGGCTGCGAAGACGACTTGTAAGTGGGGCAGAATTGCAGGAGAACGATTTCAGGGGGTAGACGGGAATTGCATTTAAAGCATAGGAAAAGAGGCAGAACGTCGACAATGATGCTCTTGGCCAAAAAGGGTGTATGCGTTTTTTCCTGAATTTATTCAGGAAATAAAGCATATGCGCTTTTTGGCCAACCAAGCCAGCATGTTAAAGAAATCTGCACTACAATGAAGTCTCACTGCCCCCCGGTCAAAAGGGCCATCTGAAAAAAGTGTAAAATCGAGAAAGGCAGCACAGGCCATGGAGAACAGCGAGCCTTGTTATGCTGATGGGCGGGATGTAAATTGCCAACAGCCAGTCTGGAAAAATGTATGGTGTTTCCCGGAATATCTAAAAAACAAAGCAACGGAGCCTATGGCACTTCCCCTTATGGTCCTATAGCTTAGGAAAGTTAAAATCAAAAACACACAGCCACCCCAAAGTGTCGGACGGCTCTGTTTACAAGAACCTCGTCTACGGTACAAGTTAAATATCCCAGAATGTGAAAAATGGATAAAGAAGTTGTGGTACGTACGTACAATGGAATATCACTCAGCAATGAAATCTATGTCATCAGGCCTGTCGCGGCATAATGAGTGGATTCAGGTACGATGATTCTAAGTGAAATAAGTCACACAGAAAATGAAACATCATAAGATATCACTACTACACGGAATGTAAACTTGGCTACACATGAACTGAATTACAAAACAGAACAGGGTCTCAAATTTAGAAAACCAACGTATGCTTGCTTAAGGGGAAAGGTGAGTTGGGGTGCTGCATAAAACCAGAGATAGAAATTAGCACAGATACCTTCACATAAGCCAAATATGTAATAGTCAAGGCCTACCCTTTGCGCAATGAAATGGACTAAATACCCCATATTCAACCCCTAGGAATACACCTGACTGGTAAGAATCTTCAAACCCATGGATTTATATGTCTCCGTTAGGGAATGAAGCATGTGTACAGCAACATGAATGCAGCAGAGAAAATCCGATAAATCCCATTAGCAAAATGAATTACAAAAACCAAACACAAGGACCGTGAAATAGAGAGCAATTCTTAAATAATTCATTCAGGCTTGTGATGCAACCTGGATTTACCACATCTACACCTAGAGCTGAGTGTGACATAAGGTTGGGCACTTCGGGCTGATAGCACTGGTGAGGTTCGATGAGCAAATGCAGACCCTTTGAAGACATACTGCATGGTACCCATTCCATGGGTCCCAAATCTCCAGTTATAAGGGATTCTTCCTTCAGCTCAAAACATGCATGGGAAACCCACAGTATGGTGGACCGTGTGACCGGCAAACGTTTTCAAATGCATCTCAGTTTTCCTCCCCTTTTACACGGGTTCACCATTCCAGACCCTTTACTCACACTCTCCCCACTTGGAGAGTCAGTGCCTTTAACCTCCTGTTGGGCACAGTTTGCAATTTCTGCGCAAGATGAACAGGAATAGGGAGAACCAATGAGAGACTAGCTGTAGGTGTCTGTACGGGCAAATTTAACGCTCATTTCCCACCAGGAAGAGGAATTAACCAAAGGCTCAGCATGCCCTGCTGGAACCAGATAAGGGCCTGAAGCAATCCTGCGGGTTTGCGGCCAGCTCACAAGTTAGCGAGATGAAGAAAGGAGCTCAGGGGCACTGTAACTCACAAACCTGCAGAGTTATAAATGACAGCTATCGTCCAAAAATATATTGAAGTATGTCTGCGAAGAGGACTTAGAATTTGGGCAGAAATTCAGGAAAACGATTTCAGGGGGTAGACTGGAGTTGCACTTAAAGCCTAGGAAAAGACGGAGAACAGTGACAATGATGCACTTGGCCAAAAAGGGCGTATGCGTTTTTTCCTGAATATAATCAGGAAAAAACGCATACGCCCTTTTTGGCCAACCAAGCAAGCGTGTAAAGAAATCTGCACTACAATGAAGTCTCTCTGCCCCCCGGTCAAAAGGGCCATCTGAATAAAGTGTAAAATCCAGAAAGGCAGGACAGGCCATGGAGAAGAGGGAGCATTGTTATCCTGATGGTCGACATGTGAATTGCCAACAGCCACTCTGGAGAAGTGTATGGTATTTCCTGAAACACATAAGAAACAAAGCAACACAGCCTATGGCACTTCCACTTATGGTCCTATAGCTTAGGGAAATTAAAATCAAAACCACACAGGCACCCCAAAGTTTGGAACGGCTCTGTTTACAAGAACCTCTTGTACGGTACAAGTTAAATATCCCAGAGGGCGAAAAATGGATAAAGAAGTTGTGGTTCTTACGTACAATGGAATATCACTCAGCAATGAAATCTATGTCATCAGGCCTGTCGCGGCATAATGAGTGGATTCAGGTACGATGATTCTACGTGCAATAGGTCACACAGAAAAAGAAACATCATAAGATATCACTAATACACGGAATGTAAACTTGGCTACACATGAAATGAATTACAAAACAGAACAGTGTCTCAAATTTAGAAAACCAACTTATGCTTGCTTTTTGGGGAAGGTGAGTTCGGGTGCTGCATAAAAACAGAGATTGAAATTCGCACTGATACCGTTCCATAAGCCAAATATGTAATAGACAAGACCTACTGCTTGCTCAACGAAATGGGCTCAACACCCCATATTCAACGCCTAGGAATATACCTGCCTAGCAAGAATCTTAAAACCCATGGATTTATATGTGTCCATAAGAGAATCCAGCGTGTGTTCAGTGGCCTAAAGGCAACAGTGAAAATCCGATAAATCACATTATCAAAATAAATTTCAAAAACAAAACACAATGACAGTGAAATAGAGAGCAATTCTTAAATAATTCACTCAGGGCTTCTGATGCAACCTGGATTTACCACATGTACACCCAGTGCTGGGGAGACATAAGGCCGGACACTTCGCCCTGATAGTATTGTTGAGGTTCGGTGAGCAATTGCAGACCCTTTGAAGTCATACTGCATGGTACCCATTCCAAGGGTCCCAACTCTCCAGGTTTAAGGGATTCTTCCTTCCGCTACATCATGTATGGGAAACCCAGAGTATGGTCCACCATGTGATTGGGAAACGTTTTCAAATGCATCTCAGTTTTCGTCCCTTTATACTCGGGTTCACCATTCCAGATGCTTAACTAACACTCTCCCCACTTGGAGAGTCAGTGCCTTTAACCTCCTGTTTGTCACAGTTTGCAATTTCTGCGCAAGATGAACAGGAATAGGGAGAACCAATGAGAGACTAGCTGTAGGTGTCTGCACGGGCAATTTAATGCTCATTTCTCACCAGGAAGTGGAATTAACCAAAGGCTCAGAATGCCGTGCCGGAACCAGATTAGGGCCTGAAGCAATACTGCGGGTGTGCAGGCAGCTCACAAGATAGCGAGTTGAACAAAGGAGCTCAGGGGCACTGTAATTCACAAACCTGCAGAGTTATAAATGACAGCTATCGTCCAAAAATATATTGAAGGAAGGCTGCGAAGAGGACTTGAAAGCGGGGCAGAATTCCAGGAAAACGATTTCAGGAGGTAGACGGGAAATGCACTGAAAGCATAGGAGAAGAGGCAGAACCTCAACAATGATGCACTTGTTCAAAAAGTGCATATGCGTTTTTTCCAAGGCCCTCCTTAAAGAGGGTAGGGGGCTCCCAGCATGCTTCAGTGGCCAACAGAGGGCCCACATCTCCAAGGTGACGTGAGCCAGCCAGGCAGGAGTGACCTCACATCAGAGGGCCCACCTCACAGAAGGGTAAGGGACCCAGCCATTATCAGACTCTCACCAGAGGGCCCACATCAGCAAGGGGCTGGGAACCAGGCAGGAGTGTCTTCACACCCGTGGCGCCACATCATCGCAAGTTGAGGTACCCAGCACATGTGGCCTCAAACCAGAGGACCCACATCTCCATGGGTCTCGGAGCGAGGCAGGCAGGATGAACCTCAAAACATGTGGCCCATTGTATAAAAAAGGTGAGGAATCCAGCAGTTGGAACATCCCAGCAGGCGGCCCAAAGCACCGAGGCTATGGGATCCAGGCAATGATGAACTCACAACAGAGGGCCCTCATCATGAAACTGTGAGCAACCTAGCCATTGTGACCTCAGAGCACAAGGCCCACATCCCCATGGGGAAGCGAACCAAGCAGGAGTGTCATCGCACCAGTGGGCACACATCAGAAAATGTGGGGAGCCCAGCAGTTAGGGCCTGATGCCAGAGGGCCCTCATCACCGAGGAGAGGAGGCTACCAGCAGGCTCCAACTGCTACAAGAGGGCCAACGTCGCCAATGCGGGGTGTGCCAGCCAGGCAGGAGTGACCTCAGAGCAGAGGGCCAACCTCAAAAAAGTGTGAGGAACCCAAAGAGGATTAGACTCTCACCAGAGGGCCCACATCACCAAGAGGATCAGAACCAGGCAGGACTGTCTTCACACCAGGGTGACCACATCATAGAAAGGTGAGGAACCCAGCACATGTGGCCTAAACCAGAAGACCCACATCTCCAAGGGGCTCGGAGTGAGGCATGCAGGAGTAGCCTCACAACACAGGGCCCATAGAATAAAAAAGCTGAGGAATCCTGCAGTGGGAACCTCCCAGCAGGCGGCCCAGAGCACCGAGTCTATGCGATCCAGGCTGCAGTGAACTCACAGCAGAGGGCCCATATCATGAAACTGTGAGCAACCCAGCCATTGGGACCTCACAGCAGAAGGCCCACATCCCCATGGGGTTGGGAACATGGCAAGAGTGTCCTCGCACCACTTAGCACGTATCAGAAAAAGTGGGTACCCAGCAGTTACGGCCTGACGCTAGAGAGCCCTCATCACCGAGGGGAGGTGGCTCCCAGCAGGCTCCAACTGCCACAAGAGGGCCGATGTCGCCAAGGCGGGGTGTGTCAGCCAGTCAGTAGTGACCTCACAGCAGAGGGCCCACCTCACAGAAGGGTGAGGAACCCAGCCAGGATCAGACTCTCACCAGAGGGCCCACATCACCAAGGGGATAGAAACCAGGCAGGAGTGTCCTCACACCAGCGGGGCCACATCATCGAAAGGTGAGGGACCCAGCACACGTGGCCTCAAACCAGAGGACACACATCACCAAGGGGCTGGGAGTGAGTCAGGCAGGAGGAGTCTCCAAACAGAGGGCCCACAGAAGAGAAAAGGTGAGGAATCCCGCAGTTGGAACCTCCCCGCAGGCGGCCAGGAGCAGCGAGGCTATGGGATCCAGGCCGGAGTGAACTCACACCAGAGGGCCCTCATCATGAAACTGAGCCACCCACCGTTGGGACCTCAGAGCAGAAGGCCCATATTCCCATGGGGTTGGAAACCTGGCAGGAGTGTACTCACACCACAGGGCGCACATCAGAAAATTTTGGGAGCCCAGGAGTTAGAGCCTGACGCCAGAGGGCCCTCATTACCGAGGGGAGGAGACTCCCAGCAGGCACCAACTCCCAACTGAGGGCCCACGTCGCCAAGGTGACGTGTGCCAGTCAGGCAGGAGTGACCTCACAGCAGAGGGCCTACCTCACAGAAGGGTGAGGAAACCAGCCAGGATAAGACTCTCACCAGAGAGCCCACATCACCAAGGGGACCGGAACAAGGCAGGAGTGTCCTCACACCAGTGTGGCCACATTATAGAAAGGTGACGAACCCAGCACATGTGGCCTAAACCAGAGGACCCACATTTCCAAGGTGCTCCGAGTGAGGCAGGCAGGAGTAGCCTAACAACACAGGGCCCACAGAATAAAAAATGTGAGGAATCCAGCAGTTGGAACCCCCCAGCAGGTGGCCCAGAGTACGGAGCCTATGTGATCCAGGCCACAGTGAACTCACAGCAGAGGGCTCACATCATGACACTGTGAGCAACCCAGCTGGTGGGACCTCAGAGCAGAAGGCCCACATCCCCATGGGGATGGGAACGTGGCAGGAGTGTACTCGCACGACAGGGCACATATCAGAAAATTTTGGGAGCCCATGAGTTAGGGCCTGACGCCAGAGGGCCCTCATTACCGAGGGGAGGAGACTCCCAGCAGGCACCAACTCCCAACTGAGGACCCACATCGCCAAGGTGATGTGTGCCAGCCAGGCAGGAGTGACCTCACAGCAGAGGGCCCACCTCCCAGAAGGGTGAGGAATCCAGCCAGGATCAGACTCTCACCAGAGGGCCCCCATCACCAAGGGGATGGGAACCAGGCAGGAGTGTCCTCACACCAGTGGGGCCACATCAATAAAGGTGAGGAAACCGGCACATGTGGCCTCAAACCAGAGGACCCACATCACAAAGGGGCTGGGAGTGAGTCAGGAAGGAGGAGCATGAAAACACAGGACCCAAAGAATAAAAATGGTAAGGAATCCAGCAGTAGGAACCTCCCAGCAGGCGGCTCAGAGCACAGAGTCTATGGGATCTAGGCCTGAGTGAACTAACACCAGAGAGCCAACATCCTGAAACTGTGAACAACACAGGTGTTGGGACCATAGAGCAGAAGGCACATGGGGATGGGAACCTGGCAGGAGTGCCCTCACACCACTTAGCACGTATCAGAAAATGTGGGTAACCAGCAGTTAGGGCCTCATGCCAGAGGGTCTCATCACTGAGGGGAGGAGGCTCCCAGCGGGCTCCAACTGCCACCAGAGGGCCGACGTCGCCAAGGCGGGGTGTGTCAGCCAGGCAGGAGTGACCTCAGAGAAGAGGGCCCACCTCACAGAAGTGTGAGGAGCCCAACCAGGATCAGACTCTCACTGGAGGGCTCACATCACCAAGGGGATGGGAACCAGGCAGGAGTGTCCGCACACCAGTGGGGCCACATCTGCGAAAGGTGAGGAACCCAGCACATGTGGCCTCAAACCAGAGGACACACATCACCAAGGGGCTGGGAGTGAGGCAGGTGTCTGGAGGGGCACATTTAACTCTAATTTCCCACCAGGAAGAGGAATTAACCAAAGGCTCAGAGTGCCGTGCGGGACCCTGATTACGGCCTGAAGCAAACCTGCGGTTCTGTGGCCAGCTTTCAAGGAAACGAGTTAAGAAAGGAAATCACAGGCACTGTAATTCACAAACCTGCAGAGTTGTAAATGACAGCTATTGGCAAAAATATATTGAAGTAAGTCGGCACAGAGGACTTGAAAACGAGGCAGAATTGCAGGAATCATATTTCAGGAGGTAGATTGGAATTGCATTTAAAGCATGTGAAAAGCGGCAGATCTTTGACAGTGATGCACTTGGACAAAAAGTGCGTATACATTTTTTCCTGAATATATTCAGGAAAAAACGCATATGCCCTTTGTGGCCAACCAAGAATTCGAGCAATGGAAATCCGCACTACAATGAACTCTCATTTCCCATTCGTCAAAAGAGCCATCTGAAAAAAGTGTAAAACCCAGAAACACAGGACAGGCCATGGAGAACAGGGAGCCTTGTTATGCTGATGGACGGGATGTAAATTGCCAACAGACACTCTGGTGATGTTTATAGTGTATGCTGAAACATCTAAAAAACAAAGCTACAGAGCCTAGGGCACTTCCACTTTTGGCCCTATAGCTTAGGAAAATTAAAATCAACAAGACACAGCCAACACAATATCCAGGGCTGCTGTGTTTACAAGAACCTTGAGTCCAGTACAAATTAAATATCCCAGAAAGAAAAAAATGGATAAAGGAGTTGTCCTACTTACGTACAACGGAATATCACTCAGCAATGAAATCAATGTCATCAGGCCTGTAGCAGCAAATTGAGTGGATTTAAGTATGATGATTCTAAGAGAAATATGTCACACAGAGAAACATAATTATCATAAGATATCACAAATAGAGGGAGTGTAAACTTGGCTACACATAAACTGAATTACAAAACCGAGCAGAGTCTCACATTTAGATAAAAACTTATGCTTGCTTAACGGGAAAGTTGAGTTGGGGTGCTTTATAAAACCAGAGATTGAAATGAGCACACATACCGTTCCATAAGCCAAATATGTAATAGACAAGACCTACTCTTTGCTCAACGAAATAGACTAATCCATGGTGTATCACCTCACACCTGTTAGAATGGGCATCATCAGAAAATCTACAAACAACAAATGCTGGAAAGGGTGCGGAGATAAGGAAACCTCTTCCACTATTGTTGGGAATGTAAATTGATGCAGTCACTGTGGAGAACATTATGGAGTTTCTTATAAAACTAAGAATAGAATTACCATATAATACAGCAATCCCACTACTGGGCATATACCCAGACAAAACCATAAAACGAAAAGAGACATTCACCGCAATGTTCATTGCATCACTATTTACAATATCCAGGTAATGGAAGCAACCTAAATGCCCACAGACAGACGAATGCATAAAGATGAGGTACATATATAAAATGGAATATTACTAAGCCATAAAAAGGAATGAAATTGGGTCATTTGTAGAGACGTTGATGGATCTAGAGACTGTCATACAGAGTGAAGTAAGTCAGAAAGAGAAAAACAAATCCTGTATATAAATGCATATATGTGGAACCTAGAAAAGTTGTACAGATGAAGGGTTTTGCAAGGCAGAAATAGAGCAACAGATGTAGACAACAAACGTATAGACACCAAGGGGGGAAAGCTGTTAGGGGGGTGGTGGTGGGAGGAGTTGAGAGATTGGGATTGGCATGTATACATTTCTATGTATAAAATAGGTAACCAAAAAGAACCTGCTGTATAAAAAAATAAAATAAAATTCAAAATTACAAAAAGTAAAACAGAAAAAATATTCTTCCCTTCACATACATGTATTTATATGAATAAATTATTTCCATGCTTATATCTGTAAATACAAAAAAGAGGAATAAAATCTACCTTGAACCAAAAACGAAAAAAAGAAAAAAAAACAGAACCCACCAGTTACACAGAGGAAAACCGTATCAGGGCCCTTGCTCCAGTTGTAAACAATTCTGAAGTTGGTCAGTGGTGGGGAATCATCTCCCATTCAGCCAGCATGCCCCACACAACAAGCGTCCTCATTGCAAAGCTGGGGGCCCGTGCCGAGGCATCTGTGAGTAAACGTGGGCCGAGCCCCAGGCCAGCTGCTGCAGAAATGTTCCCACCCTTCCCAGGTAAAACACCTGAATATGTACAAGGACTTGAAAGCCTAGAGGAAGGGCCATGGAGCCACATGAGCGACAGCATGCCAGCCGACTTGGTGCCTGCAGGCCAGACAGGATGGTCCTGGCCCTGGGTGCTCTTCTGGAAGCTTTCCATTTCCCTGCCTGAGATACCCCTCCTGTCCCAGCCCCCACTGCTTTCTTCCTTACTCACCTCTGCCCAGGGAGAAATTCCAGCGGCAGGTATGGGTGGCACATCCTCTTCTTTAGCAGGTGGCATCTTGGCAACTGCTGCAGAAAGTCCAGCAGAGCCCCACTCACACTGGGCAACCCACAAAGCCGTGGCCTCTCACTCCCTCCCACCAGTCCAGCCCCGAGACTGCTGACAGGGCAGAAAATGGCGTCAGGCACAGCTGCAGGTGCTCTTGCTGCCTGGAGCGGTGTTTATATTGATCTCAACCCAGGCACACCTGGGGAGGTCTGGCCGGCACGGTCGGGCTTCCCAGGCCAGCCAATAATCACCCCTCAGGGGCTCACAGTTGCAGAAACTGGAACTTGCTGAATCGGCCAGGTCCAAGGAACAGGTGTGGGCTCCTGAGAGTCAGGATAGACAAGGGGCTGCAGCTCTGGCTTGTTTTCTAATTATATTATCTGGCCCATGAGTGGGAGACAACTTCAAGAAAACCCTCTCCTAATGAGAGGAACCCAGGAGTCAGGGAGAGGAGGGGTGGGTGGTGGGTGGAGACAGAGGCCTGGTGCCCCGGGTGCAGTGGAAGTCTCTGGAAGACCAGGTGGAGGGAGGCCACACAGAGTGATGCCCAGGGTCACAGACCTGTCGGAGCTGCTGTTTGTTAGTTCAAGTCCTGCTCTGAGGTGCTCTGTGTCAGATCTGAGTGACAGGTGAGCTGGGAGTTCTCTGCAATGAGGGCGATGTGCATGGCTCCTGTGTGCCCAGCCCTGCCACGGTACCTGAAAGGGTTGCTCTGTATCCTGGGAGGGGCCTGACCACGAGAGCCCCGTGGGCTGGGGTGGGGGTGGGGTACCTGCCCAGGTGAGCTCCATATCCTGGGATTGGCCTGACCTCGAGAGCCCCATGGGCTGCTGGAGTCCTGGTAAAAGATGTCAGGACAGTCAGTGAAGCCACCGAGGATATACCTCCAGTAGTTCCTAAACCCTACACCCTGCTGGTCATTCTACTAACCACCAGGACATGGTATTCTGTATTAGTCTTCAATGAAGCCTTCTTTTGTATTCTATTAGTCCCAGAGTCACAAGAAATTTTGGCTTGTGAGTGGCAGGACTCAACATACAACTAAAACAATACTTCCGGGCCGTGTTGCCCCAAGGGTTCAAAAATTCCCACACCATCTTTGGGGAAAGCTCAGCTAAAGACCTAAAAGTTCTACCTCTGGAAAAGGAAACACTCCTTCAATATGCAGACGACATTCTGATCGCCAGCCCTACTAAGGAGACCTCTGAACTACCAAGCCAATAAAGGATACAAGTTGTCCAAGAAAAAGCTCAAATATCACAGACTATGGTGACCTGCGTGGGCTGCATTCTCACAGAAGGTCGGAGAAGCCCATCCCAGGAAAGGGAAGAAACAATTTACAGCCTTACCCATTTCTAAAACTAGAAGACAGCTTAGGGGTTCCTGGGGAGGCCAGGGTTTGCTGCTTCTGGATCCCTAACTACAGTCTACTAGCTGGGCCTCTATATGAAACACTGAAAGAAAAAGATGATGATCCTTTTGAATAGAATCCAGAAGTGGCCTTTCAAGAATGGAAAGAGCAGTCAATTCAGACCCTTGCCCTGGAACTCCCTAATTTAGCTAAACCCTTTGACCTTTACATTCCTAGTGAAATTTGAAGGGCCATTGGAGTATTAGTGCAAAACCTGGGACCACTTGAAATGGAACAATGCAAGAATGCCATCCAGGTAGGATAAACTACGGTCACCAAGGGGCTTGGCCCACCGCCACATCTGGCCAAGATACTGGCAGTATCTGAAAACCTGGAAATCAGCAGCCCAAAAGGCCACCTCCCTCCTAAGGGAAAAGGACCCCACGTGGTGATCCTAACCCCCAACCATGCCCTGAAGTTGCAGGGTTTGCTCCGTGGGCACACTGACCTTGAGTGAGGAGGTCCTCCAACTCCAACCTCCAGAGAGATAACTGGGGCAAAGGGGCACCATGACGACTCGTGTGACCATCACTTGACCTGGAGTTTCTCTCATAAAACAACAAGAGTGTGTCCCAAAAGAGTAGACTACTGCTTGCAGGACTTACTGCACCCAGAGGGGAGGTAATAATCTTGGCAGGGGAACAGTATATCACGCTGTCACCATAGAAAAGCCTACAGACACTGTGATGATGGTGGCCAATAAGACCGGCTGGACTCCTGTTTGCTTCAAAAGGCTGTTGACTCAGTGGCCATCATGGTCCTTCATCACCACTGACCCTGGACTGTCTGGGAGTTGAGCAGTCAGGGTGCTGACACCTGGTGATGTTTTTACGTTAATTCAGGGGCCTAACTGAAGAAAGCACAGACTACTGGTCAGAGCATCTAGGCTGGCAGAAACGGTCAGCCTACGGTGGCCGAACAAATGTGGGGCGGGGTGAAACTGGACCTCACAGCGTCACTGCACATCTCCTTCCTGGACCCTTAAAGGTCATTAGAATCTATAACACTACCAATACTTGTGCTCAGGCGGACGAGCAGGGAGGCAGGAGGCCTGCGGACAATCAACGTCACCTGGAGGCTGCTGGGGAGAAGTTCAGACCCTCTCCCACAGGTATGAGGGCTCCTAACTCAGCACTCAGCAGTTACAGATGAAGGGTCTGCACCCTCAGCACTCTAAGAATGAGGAAGGGGACAAAATGCAGAAGAGGGGTTTGTCCCAGGCAAAGCCCCTTAAAAATCCCTGGGAGATAAAAATAGAATCTGGGCAATAAAATAAAGTCTAACCTTTTTTATCCTTTGTGCTTTGTCTAATTTCACGTGCTCCTAGGGTCCCGCATACAGAGGTTCAACAGCCGGCACTTCAGACCAGATTTCCTAGTGCAGAATGGCTGGGTCGACACTTCAGCTCCTGGAGCACAGTGCAGACTCCGCGATATAGAGCCTGAGCTGCAGCCAACCGGGCCCTCGAGAGCTCCGCCCCCTCCCTCCCACTGACTCTGACAGGATCTCTACACAGCAGCCCAGCCCACAGCCCACGGGGTAGCACATGCTCTCACCTCTGCATTCTCTGATCAAAATATAAAGTTTCCTTTGCTTCTGAACCAAACTCAGTCTCGATCTGTTGGCTCCAATGACACTGGGCAGGGGGACACTTGTTGGGGTCCACTCTGGAGGATCAGTAACAGAAATTGAGAACATTGTAACTTCAATGAACAGATGTGTGAGCCAAACTGTAATTAACATAGAACAGTGTATAAGGCTCGGGTAAAATAAGATGTTTCTAACACTTCCATTTGATATTTCCATCACTTTATTATAAGCAAGTTCAGTGAAAGGTTTGTCTTATTTGTCAGGTCAATACTAGAGAAACGAAGTGATTTCTTTCCAAGGATGTACATCTAATAATCTTGGTTAAAGCTTCAATCTTGTTTTAAATGCTTTTCCATTGAAAATTATACCTCTCTTTCAGCTCCCCCATTTCTGAGAAGTATAAAATCTTATAATTTATTATTACCAAAGGGGAAAGGTGGGAGGAGGGATAAATTAACAGTTTGGGATTAACACATACACACTGCTATGTATAAAATCGATCATCAACAAGGAACTACTGTACAGCACAGGGAACTACACTCAATATTTTGCAATAACCTATAAGGGGAAATAATCTGAAAAAAGAATAGATATTTTTATTGACATCATCTATTAATGACAGTTAAAATGGAACCTAACGGAAGCCGGTGGTGAGTGCTTCTGACCCTGAAGACTTCAATCATCTAAAGTTTGGACTCTGCCTACTTCCCAAGGCCCTTAATGAACATATGTGTAGCCGTAGCTTAAAAAATTCCCCAGTTTGGGTTGTGGAGAGACAGTGATTTTGAAAAAGCCCTGGTGTTCTCCTCACATGAATGGGACACTTCCTACAGCTAAAATATGCCTGTCACACCCAGAAGATGGTATACCGTCTGATCGGGAAGAGTTTGGAAAAGGCATCTCATCTCCTCATCTCCTGGTGCTCGGGTTCACCCCTCCAGCGTCTTTACGAACAGTCTTCCCACTTGGAGATGTCAGCACTGTCAACATCCTGTTGCATACAGTTTGGAATTTGTCCAGAGAATGAAGCAGAAGGAGGAGGAACAATGAGAGACAAGTCCTAGGTGTTCGGACAGGCACATGTCACTCTAATTTCCAATCAGGAAGACGAATTGACTAAAAGCTAGGGTTGCCCATGGAAACAGAATAGGGCTTGAGGAAATCCCGCTGCTTTGTGGCCAGTTCCCATAAACACAAGTTGAAAAATGGAACTCAGGGCCGCTAAAATTCACGAAACTGCAGAGTTGAAAATATCTCTCACTGAAAAATGTCTTGAGGAAAGTCAGAGAAAAGGACTTGTAAGCAACGGAGAATGGCAAGAAAGGGATTGGAAGAGGTAGAAAGGACTCGCCATTAAGCACAAGAAAAGGGGCTGAACATTGCCAACATTGCAGTTGGCCAAAAAGGGTGTATGCGTCTTTTTCTGTATATATTCAAGAAAAGGGCATACACTTTTTTAGCCAACCAAACAGGTGGGCACTGGAAATCAGTACTACAAAACATATCACTTCGCATCAGTCAGAAGAGCCTTCCTCATAAAGTGTAAACACCAGAAATGCAGGACAGGGCAAGGAGAAAAGGGAGCCCTGTGAGGCTTATAGTGGAAATGTATATTGCCAATGGTCACTCTTGAGAAGTGTATTGTGTTTACTAAAGCATCTAAAAAATGAGCTACAGAGCACAGGGCACTTGCACTCATGGACGTATATCTTGGGAAAGACAAAAATGGAGAGGACACAGGCACCCCAATGTTTACCGCCTCTCTGTTTCAAAGATCCTCGACTAGGATATAATTTATATGTCTCTGGAGGGAAAAAATGGATAGAGGTGTGGCACTTATATAGAGTGGAATATTACTCAGCCTGAAAATCAGTGAAATATGGCCAGTTGTAACAACCCCAGAGTAGTTACGTATGATCATTCAAAGTCACATAATTCAAAAAGAAAAAGACATACGATATTACTAATACATGGAACGTAAACGTGGCTACAAAGTACCTGAATTACAAAACAGAATGGGGTCTCAAATTTAGAAGACCAACTTATGTTTGCTTAAGGAAAAAGGAGAGTTGGGGAGCTGCATAAAACCAGAGATTGAAATTAGCACAGATACCGTTCGATAAGCCAAATATGTAATAGAAAAAACCTACTCCCTGGTCAATGAAATGGACTCAACACGCCATATTCAACACCTACGAATACACCTGACTAGTAAGAATCTTCAAACTCATGGATTTATATGTCTCCGTAAGAGAATCAAGCGTGAGTACAGCGGCATGAACACAGCAGTGAAAATGCGATAAATCCCATTATCAAAATGAATTACACAAACAAAACCCAAGGACAGTGAAATAGAGAGCAATTCTTAAATAATTCATTCAGGGCTTGTGATGCAACCTGGATTTACCACATCTACACCCAGAGCTGAGTGAGACATAAGGTTGGGCACTTCGGGCTGATAGCATTGGTGAGGTTCGATGAGCAAATGCAGACCCTTTGAAGTCATACTGCATGGTACCCATTCCATGGGTCCCAACTCTCCAGGATTAAGGGATTCTTTCTTCAGCTAAAACATGCATGGGAAACCCACAGTATGGTGCACCGTGTGACCAGGAAAGGTTTTCAAATGCATCTCAGTTTTCGTCCCCTTTTACTCGGGTTCACCATTCCAGACCCTTTACGAACACTCTCCCCACTTGGAGAGTCAGTGCCTTTAACCTCCTATTTGGCACAGTTTGCAATTTCTGCGCAAGATGAACAGGAATAGGGAGAACCAATGAGAGACTAGCAGTAAGTGTCTGCACGGGCAAATTTAATGCTCATTTCCCACCAGGAAGAGGAATTAACCAAAGGATCAGCATGCCGTGCCGGAACCAGATTAGGGCCTGAATCAATCCGGCGGGTTTGCGCCCAGCTCACAAGTTGCGAGTTGAAGAAAGGAGCTCAGGGGCACTGTAACTCACAAACCTGCAGAGTTATAAATGACAGCTATCGTCCAAAAATATATTGAAGGAAGGCTGCGAAGAGGACTTGAAAGCGGGGCAGAATTGCAGGAAAACGATTTCATGGGGTAGACTGGAATTGCATTTAAAGCATAGGAAAAGAGGCAGAACGTCGACAATGATGCACTTGGCCAAAAAGGGCGTATGCGTTTTTTCCTGAATATATTCAGGAAAAAACGCATACGCCCTTTTTGGCCAACCAAGCAAGCATGTTAAAGAAATCTGCACTACAATGAAGTCTCATGCCCCCCGGTAAAAACGGCCATCTGAAAAAAGTGTAACATCCAGAAATGCAGCACAGGCCATGGAGAACAGGGAGCCTTGTTATGCTGATGGGTGGGATGTAAATTGCCAACAGCCACTCTGCAGAAGTGTATGGTGTTTCCTGAAACACCTAAAAAACAAAGCAACAGAGCCTACGGCACTTCCACTTATGGTCCTATAGCTTAGGGAAATTAAAATAAAAAACACACAGCCACCCCAAAGTTTCAGACGGCTCTCTTTACAAGAACCTCGTCTACGGTACAAGTTAAATATCCCAGAAAGCGAAAAATGGATAAAGAAGTTGTGGTACGTACGTACAATGGAATATCACTCACCAATGAAATCTATGTCATCTGGCCCGTCGTGGCATAATGAGTGGATTCAGGTACGATAATTCTAAGAGAAATAAGTCACACAGAAAATGAAACATCATAAGATATCACTAATACACGGAATGAAAACTTGGCTACACATGAACTGAATTACAAAACAGAACAGGGTCTCAAATTTAGAAAACCAACTTATGCTTGCTTAAGGGGAAAGGTGAGTTGGGGTGCTGCATAAAACCAGAGATAGAAATTAGCACAGATACCTTTCCATAAGCCAAATATGTAATAGTCAAGACCTACCCCTTGCTCAACGAAATGGACTAAACACCCCATATTCAACGCCTAGGAATACACCTGACTAGTAAGAATCTTCAAACCCATGGATTTATATGTCTCCGTAAGAGAATGAAGCGTGTGTACAGCGGCATGAATGCAGCAGAGAAAATCCGATAAATCCCATTATCAAAATGAATTACACAAACAAAACCCAAGGACAGTGAAATAGAGAGCAATTCTTAAATAATTCATTCAGGGCTTGTGATGCAAGCTGGATTTACCACATCTACACCCAGAGCTGAGTGAGACATAAGGTTGGGCACTTCGGGCTGATAGCATTGGTGAGGTTCGATGAGCAAATGCAGACCCTTTGAAGTCATACAGCATGGTACCCATTCCATGGGTCCCAACTCTCCAAGTTTAAGGGATTCTTCCTTCAGCTAAAACATGCATGGGAAACCCACAGTATGGTGCACCGTGTGACTGGCAAACGTTTTCAAATGCATCTCAGTTTTCGTCCCCTTTTACTCGGGTTCACCATTCCAGACCCTTTACGAACACTCTCCCCACTTGGAGAGTCAGTGCCTTTAACCTCCTGTTGGGCACAGTTTGCAATTTCTGCGCAAGATGAAAAGGAATAGGGAGAACCAATGAGAGACTAGCTCTAGGTGTCTGCACGGGCAAATTTAACGCTCATTTCCCACCAGGAAGAGGAATTAACCAAAGGCTCAGCATGCCGTGCCGGAACCAGATTAGGGCCTGAGGCAATCCTGTGGGTTTGCGGCCAGCTCACAAGATAGCGAGTTGAAGAAAGGAGCTCAGGGGCACTGTAACTCACAAAGCTGCAGAGTTATAAATGACAGCTATCGTCCAAAAATATATTGAAGGAAGGCTGCGAAGATGACTTGTAAGTGGGGCAGAATTGCAGGAAAACGATTTCAGGGGGTAGACGGGAATTGCATTTAAAGCATAGGAAAAGAGGCAGAACGTCAACAATGATGCTCTTGGCCAAAAAGGGCGTATGCGTTTTTTCCTGAATATATTCAGGAAAAAACGCATACGCCCTTTTTGGCCAACCAAGCAAGCATGTTAAAGAAATCTGCACTACAATGAAGTCTCACTGCCCCCCGGTCAAAAGGGCCATCTGAAATAAGTGTAAAATCCAGAAAGGCAGCACACGCCATGGAGAACAGGGAGCCTTGTTATGCTGATGCGTGGGATGTGAATTGCCAACAGCCACTCTGGAGAAGTGTATGGTGTTTCCCGGAACACCGAAAAAACAAAGCTACGGAGCCTACGGCACTTCCACTTATGGTCCTATAGCTTAGGGAAATTAAAATCAAAAACACACAGCCACCCCAAAGTGTCGGACGGCTCTGTTTACAAGAACCTCCTCTACGGTACAAGTTAAATATCCCAGAATGTGAAAAATGGATAAAGAAGTTGTGGTACGTACGTACAGTGGAATATCACTCAGCAATGAAATCTATGTCATCTGGCCCGTCGTGGCATAATGAGTGGATTCAGGTACGATGATTCTAAGTGAAATAAGTCACACAGAAAATGAAACATCATAAGATATCACTAATACACCGAATGTAATCTTGGCTACACATGAACTGAATTACAAAACAGAACAGGGTCTCAAATTTAGAAAACAAACTTATG
This sequence comes from Delphinapterus leucas, assembly GCF_059928025.1. Lineage (NCBI taxonomy): Eukaryota > Metazoa > Chordata > Mammalia > Artiodactyla > Monodontidae > Delphinapterus > Delphinapterus leucas. Next base: position 12,868,050 of record NW_028322236.1, on the reverse strand, counting down.
TTTGCTTAAGGGGAAAGGTGAGTTGGGGTGCTGCATAAAACCAGAGATAGAAATTAGCACAGATACCATTCCATACGTCAAATATGTAATAGTCAAGACCTACCCCTTGCTCAACGAAATGGGCTAAACACCCTATATTCAATGCCTAAGAATACACCTGACTAGTAAGAATCTTAAAACCCATGGATTTATATGTGTCCATAAGAGAATCAAGCGTGTGTACAGCTGCATGAAGGCAGCAGAGAAAATCCGATAAATCCTATTATCAAAATAAATTACAAAAACAAAACACAATGACAGTGAAATAGAGAGCAATTCTTAAATAATTCATTCATGTCTTGTGATGCAACCTGGATTTACCTCATCTAAACCCAGAGCTGAGTGAGACATAAGGTTGGACACTTCGGGCTGATACCATTGGTGAGGTTCGATGAGCCAATGCAGACCATTTGAAGTCATACTGCATGGTACCCATTCCATGGGTCCCAACTCTCCATGTTTAAGCGATTCTTCCTTCAGCTAAAGCATGCATGGGAAACACACAGTATGGTGCAGCGTGTGACCGGGAAACGTTTTCAAATGCATCTCAGATTTGTCCCCTTTTACTCGGGTTCACAATTCCAGACCCTTTACTAAAACTCTCCCGACTTGGAGAGTCAGTGCCTTTAACCTCCTGTTTGGGACAGTTTGCAATTTCTGCGCAAGATGAACAGGAATAGGGAGAACGAATGAGAGACTAGCTGTAGGTGTCTGCAGGGGCAAATTTAACGCTCATTTCCCACCAGGAATTGGAATTAACCAAAGGCTCAGCATGCCGTGCCGGAACAAGATTAGGGCCTGAAGCAATCCTGCGGGTTTGCGGCCAGCTCACAAGAAAGCGATTTTAAGAAAGGAGCTCAGGGGCACTGTAATTCACAAACCTGCAGAGTTATAAATGACAGCTATCGTCCAAAAATATATTGAAGGAAGGCTGCGAAGAGGACTTGAAAGCGGGGCAGAATTGCAGGAAAACGATTTCAGGGGGTAGACTGGAATTGCATTTAGAGCATAGGAAAAGAGGCAGAACGTCGACAATGATGCACTTGGCCAAAAAGGGCGTATGCGTTTTTTCCTGAATATATTCAGGAAAAAACGCATACGCACTTTTTGGCCAACCAAGCAAGCATGTTAAAGAAATCTGCACTACAATGAAGTCTCAATGCCCCCCGGTCAAAAGGGCCATGTGAAAAAAGTGTAAAATCCAGAAATGCAGCACAGGCCATGGAGAACAGGGAGCCTTGTTATGCTGATGGGTGGGATGTAAATTGCCAACAGCCACTCTGGAGAAGTGTATGGTGTTTCCTGAAACACCTAAAAAACAAAGCAACGGAGCCTACGGCACTTCCACTTATGGTCCTATAGCTTAGGGAAATTAAAATCAAAAACACACAGCCACGCCAAAGTTTCAGATGGCTCTGTTTACAAGAACCTCGTCTACGGTACAAGTTAAATATCCCAGAATGCGAAAAATGAATAAAGAAGTTGTGGTACGTACGTACAATGGAATATCAGTCACCAATGAAATCTATGTCATCTGGCCCGTCGTGGCATAATGAGTGGATTCAGGTACGATGATTCTAAGTGAAAAAAGTCACACAGAAAATGAAACATCATAAGATATCACTAATACACCGAATGTAATCTTGGCTACACATGAACTGAATTACAAAACAGAACAGGGTCTCAAATTTAGAAAACCAACTAATGTTTGCTTAAGGGGAAAGGTGAGTTGGGGTGCTGCATAAAACGAGAGATAGAAATTAGCACAGATACCATTCCATACGTCAAATATGTAATAGTCAAGACCTACCCTTGCTCAACGAAATGGGCTAAACACCCTATATTCAAAGCCTAGGAATACACCTGACTACTAAGACTCTTCAAACCCATGGATTTACATGTCTCCATAAGAGAATCAAGCGTGTGTACAGCTGCATGAAGGCAGCAGAGAAAATCCGATAAATCCTATTATCAAAATGAATTACAAAAACAAAACACAATGACAGTGAAATAGAGAGCAATTCTTAAATTATTCATTCAGGGCTTGTGATGCAACCTGGATTTACCTCATCTAAACCCAGAGCTGAGTGAGACATAAGGTTGGACCCTTCGGGCTGATAGCATTGGTGAGGTTCGATGAGCAAATGCAGACCTTTTGAAGTCATAATACATGGTACACATTCCATGGGTCCCAACTCTCCAGGTTTAAGCGATTCTTCCTTCAGCTAAACCATGCATGGGAAACCCACAGTATGGTGCACCATGTGACCGGGAAACGTTATCAAATGCATCTCAGTTTTTGTCCTCTTTTACTCGGGTTCACAATTCCAGACCCTTTACTAACACTCTCCCCACTTGGAGAGTCAGTGCCTTTAACCTCCTGTTTCGCACACTTTGCAATTTCTGCGCAAGATGAACAGGAATAGGGAGAACCAATGAGTGACTAGCTGTAGGTGTCTGCAGGGGCTAAATTAACGCTCATTTCCAACCAGGAAGAGGATTTAACCAAACGCTCAGCATGCCGGGCCGGAACCTGATTAAAGTCTGAAGCAATCCTGCGGGTTTGCGGACAGCTCACAAGAAAGCGATTTGAAGAAAGGAGCTCAGGGGCACTGTAATTCACAAACCTGCAGAGTTATAAATGACAGCTATCGTCCAAAAATATATTGAAGGAAGGCTGCGAAGAGGACTTGAAAGCGGGGCAGAATTTCAGGAAAACGATTTCATGGGGTAGACTGGAATTGCATTTAAAGCATAGGAAAAGAGGCAGAACGTCGACAATGATGCACTTGGCCAAAAAGGGCGTATGCGTTTTTTCCTGAATATATTCAGGAAAAAACGCATACGCCCTTTTTGGCCAACCAAGCAAGCATGTTAAAGAAATCTGCACTACAATGAAGTCTCATGCCCCCCGGTAAAAACGGCCATCTGAAAAAAGTGTAACATCCAGAAATGCAGCACAGGCCATGGAGAACAGGGAGCCTTGTTATGCTGATGGGTGGGATGTAAATTGCCAACAGCCACTCTGCAGAAGTGTATGGTGTTTCCTGAAACACCTAAAAAACAAAGCAACAGAGCCTACGGCACTTCCACTTATGGTCCTATAGCTTAGGGAAATTAAAATAAAAAACACACAGCCACCCCAAAGTTTCAGACGGCTCTCTTTACAAGAACCTCGTCTACGGTACAAGTTAAATATCCCAGAAAGCGAAAAATGGATAAAGAAGTTGTGGTACGTACGTACAATGGAATATCACTCACCAATGAAATCTATGTCATTGGCCCGTCGTGGCATAATGAGTGGATTCAGGTACGATAATTCTAAGAGAAATAAGTCACACAGAAAATGAAACATCATAAGATATCACTAATACACCGAATGTAATCTTGGCTACACATGAACTGAATTACAAAACAGAACAGGGTCTCAAATTTAGAAAACCAACTTATGTTTGCTTAAGGGGAAAGGTGAGTTGGGGTGCTGCATAAAACCAGAGATAGAAATTAGCACAGATACCATTCCATACGTCATATATGTAATAGTCAAGGGTGCTTCCCTGGTGGCGCACTGGTTGAGAGTTCGCCTGCCGATGCAGGGGACGCGGGTTCGTGCCCCGGTCCGAGAGGATCCCACATGCCGCGGAGCTACTGGCCCCGTGAGTCATGGCCGTTGAGCCTGCGCGTCCGGAGCCTGTGCTCCGCAACGGGAGAGGCCACAACACTGAGAGGCCCGCGTACAGCAAAAAAAAAAAAAAAATATGTAATAGTCAAGACCTACCCCTTGCTCAACGAAATGGGCTAAACACCCTATATTCAACGCCTAGGAATACACCTGACTAGTAAGAATCTTCAAACCCATGGATTTATATGTCTCCATAAGAGAATCAAGCATGTGTACAGCTGCATGAAGGCAGCAGAGAAAATCCGATAAATCCTATTATCAAAATGAATTACAAAAACAAAACACAATGACAGTGAAAGAGAGAACAATTCTTAAATTATTCATTCAGGGCTTGTGATGCAACCTGGATTTACCTCATCTACACCCAGAGCTGAGTGAGACATAAGGTTGGACACTTCGGGGTGATACCACTGGTGAGGTTCGATGAGCAAATGCAGACCATTTGAAGTCATACTGCATGGTACCCATTCCATGGGTCCCAACTCTCCAGGTTTAAGCGATTCTTCCTTCAGCTAAAGCATGCATGGGAAGCCCACAGTATGGTGCACCGTGTGACCAGGAAACGTTTTCAAAGGCATCTCAATTTTCGTCCCCTTTTACTCGGGTTCACAATTCCAGACCCTTTTCTAACACTCTCCAGACTTGGAGAGTCAGTGCCTTTAACCTCCTGTTTGGCACAGTTTGCAATTTCTGCGCAAGATGAACAGGAATAGGGAGAACCAATGAGAGACTAGCTGTAGGTGTCTGCACGGGCAAATTTAACGCACATTTCCCACCAGAAAGACGAATTAACCAAAGGCTCAGCATGCCGTGCCGGAACAAGATTAGGGCCTGAAGCAATCCTGCGGGTTTGCGGCCAGCTCACAAGAAAGCGATTTGAAGAAAGGAGCTCAGGGGCACTGTAATTCACAACCCTGCAGAGTTATAAATGACAGCTATCGTCCAAAAATATATTGAAGGAAGGCTGCGAAGAGGACTTGAAAGCGGGGCAGAATTTCAGGAAAACGATTTCAGGGGTTAGACTGGAATTGCATTTAAAGCATAGGAAAAGAGGCAGAACGTCGACAATGATGCACTTGGCCAAAAAGGGCGTATGCGTTTTTTCCTGAATATATTCAGGAAAAAACGCATACGCACTTTTTGGCCAACCAAGCAAGCATGTTAAAGAAATCTGCACTACAATGAAGTCTCACTGCCCCCCGGTCAAAAGAGCCATCTGAAAAAAGTGTAAAATCCAGAAATGCAGCACACGCCATGGAGAACAGGGAGCCTTGTTATGCTGATGGGTGGGATGTAAATTGCCAACAGCCACTCTGCAGAAGTGTATGGTGTTTCCTGAAACACCTAAAAAACAAAGCAACGGAGCCTACGGCACTTCCACTTATGGTCCTATAGCTTAGGGAAATTAAAATAAAAAACACACAGCCACCCCAAAGTTTCAGACGGCTCTGTTTACAAGAACCTCTTCTACGGTTCAAGTTAAATATCCCAGAAAGCGAAAAATGGATAAAGAATTTGTGGTACGTACGTACAATGGAATATCACTCACCAATGAAATCTATGTCATCTGGCCCGTCGTGGCATAATGAGTGGATTCAGGTACGATGATTCTAAGAGAAATAAGTCACACAGAAAATGAAACATCATAAGATATCACTAATACACCGAATGTAATCTTGGCTACACATGAACTGAATTACAAAACAGAACAGGGTCTCAAATTTAGAAAACCAACTTATGTTTGCTTAAGGGGAAAGGTGAGTTGGGGTGCTGCATAAAACCAGAGATAGAAATTAGCACAGATACTATTCCATACGTCATATATGTAATAGTCAAGGGGGCTTCCCTGGTGGCGCACTGGTTGAGAGACCGCCTGCCGATGCAGGGGACGCGGGTTCGTGCCCCTGTCCGAGAGGATCCCACATGCCGTGGAGCTACTGGTCCCGTCAGTCATGGCTGTTGAGCCTGCGCGTCCGGAGCCTGTGCTCCGCAACGGGAGAGGCTACAACACTGAGAGGCCCGCGTACAGCAAAAAAAAAAAAAAAAATATGTAATAGTCAAGACCTACCCCTTGCTCAACGAAATGGGCTAAACACCCTATATTCAACGCCTAGGAATACACCTGACTAGTAAGAAGCTTCAAACCCATGGATTTATATGTCTCCATAAGAGAATCAAGCGTGTGTACAGCTGCATGAATGCAGCAGAGAAAATCCGGTAAATCCTATTATCAAAATGAATTACAAAAACAAAACACAATGACAGTGAAATAGAGAGCAATTCTTAAATAATTCATTCAGGGCTTGTGATGCAACCTGGATTTACCTCATCTACACCCAGAGCTGAGTGAGACATAAAGTTGGACACTTCGGGCTGATAGCATTGGTGAAGTTCGATGAGCAAATGCAGACCATTTGAAGTCATACTGCATGGTACCCATTCCATGGGTCCCAACTCTCCAGGTTTAAGCGATTCTTCCTTCAGCTAAAACATGCATGGGAAGCCCACAGTATGGTGCACCGTGTGACTGGGAAACATTTTCAAATGCATCTCAGTTTTTTTCCCCGTTTACTCGGGTTCAGAATTCCAGACCCTTTACAAACACTCTCCCCACTTGGAGAGTCAGTGCCTTTAACCTGCTGTTTGGCACAGTTTGCAATTTCTGCGCAAGAGGAATAGGAATAGGAAGAACCAATGAGAGACTAGCTGTAGGTTTCTGCACGGGCAAATTTAACGCTCATTTCCAACCAGGAAGAGGAATTAACCAAACGCTCAGCATGCCGTGCCGGAACCAGATTAGGGCCTGAAGCAATCCTGCGGGTTTGCGGCCAGCTCAAAAGAAAGCGATTTGAAGAAAGGAGCTCAGGGGCACTGTAATTCACAAACCTGCAGAGTTATAAATGACAGCTATCGTCCAAAAATATATTGAAGGAAGGCTGCGAAGAGGACTTGAAAGCGGGGCAAAATTGCAGGAAAACGATTTCAGGGTTTAGACTGGAATTGCATTTAAAGCATAGGAAAAGAGGCAGAACGTCGACAATGATGCACTTGGCCAAAAAGGGCGTATGCGTTTTTTCCGGAATATACGCATACGCCCTTTTTGGCCAACCAAGCAAGCATGTTAAAGAAATCTGCACTACAATGAAGTCTCACTGCCCCCCGGTCAAAAGGGCCATCTGAAAAAAGTGTAAAATCCAGAAAGGCAGCACAGGCCATGGAGAACAGGGAGCCTTGTTATGCTCATGGGTGGGATGTAAATTGCCAACAGCCACTCTGGAGAAGTGTATGGTGTTTCCTGAAACACCTAAAAAACAAAGCAACGGAGCCTACGGCACTTCCACTTATGGTCCTATAGCTTAGGGAAATTAAAATAAAAAACACACAGCCACCCCAAAATTTCAGACGGCTCTGTTTACAAGAACCTCGTCTACGGTACAAGTTAAATATCCCAGAAAGCGAAAAATGGATAAAGAAGTTGTGGTACGTACGTACAATGGAATATCACTCACCAATGAAATCTATGTCATCTGGCCCGTCGTGGCATAATGAGTGGATTCAGGTACGATGATTCTAAGAGAAATAAGTCACACAGAAAATGAAACATCATAAGTTATCTCTAATACACCGAATGTAATCTTGGCTACACATGAACTGAATTACAAAACAGAACAGGGTCTCAAATTTAGAAAACCAACTTATGTTTGCTTAAGGGGAAAGGTGAGTTGGGGTGCTGCATAAAACCAGAGATAGAAATTAGCACAGATACCATTCCATACGTCAAATATGTAATAGTCAAGACCTACACCTTGCTCAACGAAATGGGCTAAACACCCTATATTCAACGCCTAGGAATACACCTGACTAGTAAGAATCTTCAAACCCATGGATTTATATGTCTCCATAAGAGAATCAAGCGTGTGTACAGCTGCATGAAGGTAGCAGAGAAAATCCGATAAATACTATTATCAAAATAAATTACAAAAACAAAACACAATGACAGTGAAATAGAGAGCAATTCTTAAATAATTCATTCAGGGCTTGTGATGCAACCTGGATTTACCTCATCTACACCCAGAGCTGAGTGAGACATAAAGTTGGACACTTCGGGCTGATAGCATTGGTGAGGTTCGAAGAGCAAACGCAGACCATTTGAAGTCATACTGCATGGTACCCATTCCATGGGTCCCAACTCTCCAGGTTTAAGCGATTCTTCCTTCAGCTAAAACATGCATGGGAAACCCACAGTATGGTGCACCGTGTGACCGGGAAACGTTTTCAAATGCATCTCAGTTTTCGTCCCCTTTTACTCGGGTTCACAATTCCAGACCCTTTACTAACACTCTACCCACTTGGAGAGTCAGTGCCTTTAATCTGCTGTTTGGCACAGTTTGCAATTTCTGCGCAAGATGAACAGGAATAGGGAGAACCAATGAGAGACTAGCTGTAGGTGTCTGCACGGGCAAATTTAACGCTCATTTCCCACAAGGAAGAGGAATTAACCAAACGCTCAGCATGCCGTGCCGGAACCAGATTAGGGCCTGAAGCAACCCTGCGAGTTTGCGGCCAGCTCACAAGAAAGCGATTTGAAGAAAGGAGCTCCGGGGCACTCTAATTCACAAACCTGCAGAGTTATAAATGACAGCTATCGTCCAAAAATATATTGAAGGAAGCCTGCGAAGAGGACTTGAAAGCGGGGCAGAATTGCAGGAAAACGATTTCAGGGGGTAGACTGGAATTGCATTTAAAGCATAGGAAAAGAGGCAGAACGTCGACAATGATGCACTTGGCCAAAAAGGGCGTATGCGTTTTTTCCGGAATATACGCATACGCCCTTTTTGGCCAACCAAGCAAGCATGTTAAAGAAATCTGCACTACAATGAAGTCTCACTGCCCCCCGGTCAAAAGGGCCATCTGAAAAAAGTGTAAAATCCAGAAGGCAGCACAGGCCATGGAGAACAGGGTGCCTTGTTATGCTCATGGGTGGGATATAAATTGCCAACAGCCACTCTGGAGAAGTGTATGGTGTTTCCTGAAACACCTAAAAAACAAAGCAACGGAGCCTACGGCACTTCCACTTATGGTCCTATAGCTTAGGGAAATTAAAATAAAAAACACACAGCCACCCCAAAGTTTCAGACGGCTCTGTTTACAAGAACCTCGTCTACGGTACAAGTTAAATATCCCAGAAAGCGAAAAATGGATAAAGAAGTTGTGGTACGTACGTACAATGGAATATCACTCACCAATGTAATCTATGTCATCTGGCCCGTCGTGGCATAATGAGTGGATTCAGGTACGATGATTCTAAGAGAAATAAGTCACACAGAAAATGAAACATCATAAGTTATCTCTAATACACCGAATGTAATCTTGGCTACACATGAACTGAATTACAAAACAGAACAGGGTCTCAAATTTAGAAAACCAACTTATGTTTGCTTAAGGGGAAAGGTGAGTTGGGGTGCTGCATAAAACCAGAGATAGAAATTAGCACAGATACCATTCCATACGTCAAATATGTAATAGTCAAGACCTACACCTTGCTCAACGAAATGGGCTAAACACCCTATGTTCAACGCCTAGGAATACACCTGACTAGTAAGAATCTTCAAACCCATGGATTTATATGTCTCCATAAGAGAATCAAGCGTGTGTACAGCTGCATGAAGGTAGCAGAGAAAATCCGATAAATACTGTTATCAAAATGAATTACAAAAACAAAACACAATGACAGTGAAATAGAGAGCAATTCTTAAATAATTCATTCATGTCTTGTGATGCAACCTGGATTTACCTCATCTACACCCAGAGCTGAGTGAGACATAAAGTTGGACACTTCGGGCTGATAGCATTGGTGAGGTTCGAAGAGCAAATGCAGACCATTTGAAGTCATACTGCATGGTACCCATTCCATGGGTCCCAACTCTCCAGGTTTAAGCGATTCTTCCTTCAGCTAAAACATGCATGGGAAACCCACAGTATGGTGCACCGTGTGACCGGGAAACGTTTTCAAATGCATCTCAGTTTTCGTCCCCTTTTACTCGGGTTCACAATTCCAGACCCTTTACTAACACTCTACCCACTTGGAGAGTCAGTGCCTTTAACCTGCTGTTTGGCACAGTTTGCAATTTCTGCGCAAGATGAACAGGAATAGGGAGAACCAATGAGAGACTAGCTGTAGGTGTCTGCACGGGCAAATTTAACGCTCATTTCCCACCAGGAAGAGGAATTAACCAAACGCTCAGCATGCCGTGCCGGAACAAGATTAGGGCCTGAAGCAATCCTGTGGGTTTGCGGCCAGCTCACAAGAAAGCGATTTGAAGAAAGGAGCTCAGGGGCACTGTAATTCACAAACCTGCAGAGTTATAAATGACAGCTATCGTCCAAAAATATATTGAAGGAAGGCTGCGAAGAGGACTTGAAATCTGGGCAGAATTTCAGGAAAACGATTTCAGGGGGTAGACTGGAATTGCATTTAAAGCATAGGAAAAGAGGCAGGACGTCGACAATGATGCACTTGGCCAAAAAGGGCGTATGCGTTTTTTCCTGAATATATTCAGGAAAAAACGCATACGCCCTTTTTGGCCAACCAAGCAAGCATGTTAAAGAAATCTGCACTACAATGAAGTCTCACTGCCCCCCGGTCAAAAGGGCCATCTGAAAAAAGTGTAAAATCCAGAAATGCAGCACAGGCCATGGAGAACGGGGAGCCTTGTTATGCTGATGGGTGGGATGTAAATTGCCAACAGCCACTCTGGAGAAGTGTATGGTGTTTCCTGAAACACCTAAAAAACAAAGCAACGGAGCCTACGGCACTTCCACTTATGGTCCTATAGCTTAGGGAAATTAAAATCAAAAACACACAGCCACCCCAAAGTTTCAGACGGCTCTGTTTACAAGAACCTCGTCTGCGGTACAAGTTAAATATCCCAGAAAGCGAAAAATGGATAAAGAAGTTGTGGTACGTACGTACAATGGAATATCAGTCACCAAGGAAATCTATGTCATCTGGCCCGTCGTGGCATAATGAGTGGATTCAGGTACGATGATTCTAAGTGAAATAAGTCACACAGAAAATGAAACATCATAAGTTATCTCTAATACACCGAATGTAAACTTGGCTACACATGAACTGAATTACAAAACAGAACAGGGTCTCACATTTAGAAAACCAACTTATGTTTGCTTAAGGGGAAAGGTGAGTTGGGGTGCTGCATAAAACCAGAGATAGAAATTAGCACAGATACCATTCCATACGTCAAATATGTAATAGTCAAGACCTACCCCTTGCTCAACGAAATGGGCTAAACACCCTATATTCAACGCGTAGGAATACACCTGACTAGTAAGAATCTTCAAACCCATGGATTTATATGTCTCCATAAGAGAATCAAGCGTGTGTACAGCTGCATGAATGCAGCAGAGAAAATCCGATAAATCCTATTATCAAAATGAATTACAAAAACAAAACACAATGACAGTGAAATAGAGAGCAATTCTTAAATAATTCATTCAGGGCTTGTGATGCAACCTGGATTTACCTCATCTACACCCAGAGCTGAGTGAGACATAAAGTTGGACACTTCGGGCTGATAGCATTGGTGAGGTTCGATGAGCAAATGCAGACCATTTGAAGTCATACTGCATGGTACCCATTCCATGGGTCCCAACTCTCCAGGTTTAAGCGATGCTTCCTTCAGCTAAAACATGCATGGGAAACCCACAGTATGGTGCACCGTGTGACCGGGAAACGTTTTCAAATGCATCTCAGTTTTCGTCCCCTTTTACTCGGGTTCACAATTCCAGACCCTTTACAAACACTCTCCCCACTTGGAGAGTCAGTGCCTTTAACCTGCTGTTTGGCACAGTTTGCAATTTCTGCGCAAGATGAACAGGAATAGGGAGAAACAATGAGAGACTAGCTGTAGTTGTCTGCACGGGCAAAATTAACGCTCATTTCAAACCAGGAAGAGGAATTAACCAAACGCTCAGCATGCCGTGCCGGAACCAGATTAGGGCCTGAAGCAATCCTGCGGGTTTGCGGCCAGCTCACAAGAAAGCGATTTGAAGAAAGGATCTCAGGGGCACTGTAATTCACAAACCTGCAGAGTTATAAATGACAGCTATCGTCCAAAAATATATTGAAGGAAGGCTGCGAAGAGGACTTGAAAGCGGGGCAGAATTTCAGGAAAACGATTTCAGGGGTTAGACTGGAATTGCATTTAAAGCATAGGAAAAGAGGCAGAACGTCGACAATGATGCACTTGGCCAAAAAGGGCGTATGCGTTTTTTCCTGAATATATTCAGGAAAAAACGCATACGCCCTTTTTGGCCAACCAAGCAAGCATGTTAAAGAAATCTGCACTACAATGAAGTCTCACTGCCCCCCGGTCAAAAGGGCCATCTGAAAAAAGTGTAAAATCCAGAAATGCAGCACACGCCATGGAGAACAGGGAGCCTTGTTATGCTGATGGGTGGGATGTAAATTGCCAACAGCCACTCTGCAGAAGTGTATGGTGTTTCCTGAAACACCTAAAAAACAAAGCAACGGAGCCTACGGCACTTCCACTTATGGTCCTATAGCTTAGGGAAATTAAAATAAAAAACACACAGCCACCCCAAAGTTTCAGACGGCTCTGTTTACAAGAACCTCTTCTACGGTACAAGTTAAATATCCCAGAAAGCGAAAAATGGATAAAGAATTTGTGGTACGTACGTACAATGGAATATCACTCACCAATGAAATCTATGTCATCTGGCCCGTCGTGGCATAATGAGTGGATTCAGGTACGATGATTCTAAGAGAAATAAGTCACACAGAAAATGAAACATCATAAGATATCACTAATACACCGAATGTAATCTTGGCTACACATGAACTGAATTACAAAACAGAACAGGGTCTCAATTTAGAAAACCAACTTATGTTTGCTTAAGGGGAAAGGTGAGTTGGGGTGCTGCATAAAACCAGAGATAGAAATTAGCACAGATACTATTCCATACGTCATATATGTAATAGTCAAGGGGGCTTCCCTGGTGGCGCACTGGTTGAGAGACCGCCTGCCGATGCAGGGGACGCGGGTTCGTGCCCCGGTCCGAGAGGATCCCACATGCCGTGGAGCTACCTGTCCCGTCAGTCATGGCTGTTGAGCCTGCGCGTCCGGAGCCTGTGCTCCGCAACGGGAGAGGCTACAACACTGAGAGGCCCGCGTACAGCAAAAAAAAAAAAAAAAAATATGTAATAGTCAAGACCTACCCCTTGCTCAACGAAATGGGCTAAACACCCTATATTCAACGCCTAGGAATACACCTGACTAGTAAGAAGCTTCAAACCCATGGATTTATATGTCTCCATAAGAGAATCAAGCGTGTGTACAGCTGCATGAATGCAGCAGAGAAAATCCGATAAATCCTATTATCAAAATGAATTACAAAAACAAAACACAATGACAGTGAAATAGAGAGCAATTCTTAAATAATTCATTCAGGGCTTGTGATGCAACCTGGATTTACCTCATCTACACCCAGAGCTGAGTGAGACATAAAGTTGGACACTTCGGGCTGATAGCATTGGTGAAGTTCGATGAGCAAATGCAGACCATTTGAAGTCATACTGCATGGTACCCATTCCATGGGTCCCAACTCTCCAGGTTTAAGCGATTCTTCCTTCAGCTAAAACATGCATGGGAAGCCCACAGTATGGTGCACCGTGTGACCGGGAAACATTTTCAAATGCATCTCAGTTTTTGTCCCCGTTTACTCGGGTTCAGAATTCCAGACCCTTTACAAACACTCTCCCCACTTGGAGAGTCAGTGCCTTTAACCTGCTGTTTGGCACAGTTTGCAATTTCTGCGCAAGAGGAATAGGAATAGGAAGAACCAATGAGAGACTAGCTGTAGGTTTCTGCACGGGCAAATTTAACGCTCATTTCCAACCAGGAAGAGGAATTAACCAAACGCTCAGCATGCCGTGCCGGAACCAGATTAGGGCCTGAAGCAATCCTGCGGGTTTGCGGCCAGCTCAAAAGAAAGCGATTTGAAGAAAGGAGCTCAGGGGCACTGTAATTCACAAACCTGCAGAGCTATAAATGACAGCTATCGTCCAAAAATATATTGAAGGAAGGCTGCGAAGAGGACTTGAAAGCGGGGCAAAATTGCAGGAAAACGATTTCATGGGTTAGACTGGAATTGCATTTAAAGCATAGGAAAAGAAGCAGAACGTCGACAATGATGCACTTGGCCAAAAAGGGCGTATGCGTTTTTTCCGGAATATACGCATACGCCCTTTTTGGCCAACCAAGCAAGCATGTTAAAGAAATCTGCACTACAATGAAGTCTCTCTGCCCATCGGTCAAAAGGGCCATCTGAAAAAAGTGTAAAATCCAGAAAGGCAGCACAGGCCATGGAGAACAGGGAGCCTTGTTATGCTCATGGGTGGGATATAAATTGCCAACAGCCACTCTGGAGAAGTGTATGGTGTTTCCTGAAACACCTAAGAAACAAAGCAACGGAGCCTACGGCACTTCCGCTTATGGTCCTATAGCTTAGGGAAATTAAAATAAAAAACACACAGCCACCCCAAAGTTTCAGACGGCTCTGTTTACAAGAACCTCGTCTACGGTACAAGTTAAATATCCCAGAAAGCGAAAAATGGATAAAGAAGTTGTGGTACGTACGTACAATGGAATATCACTCACCAATGAAATCTATGTCATCTGGCCCGTCGTGGCATAATGAGTGGATTCAGGTACGATGATTCTAAGAGAAATAAGTCACACAGAAAATGAAACATCATAAGTTATCTCTAATACACCGAATGTAATCTTGGCTACACATTAACTGAATTACAAAACAGAACAGGGTCTCAAATTTAGAAAACCAACTTATGTTTGCTTAAGGGGAAAGGTGAGTTGGGGTGCTGCATAAAACCAGAGATAGAAATTAGCACAGATACCATTCCATACGTCAAATATGTAATAGTCAAGACCTACACCTTGCTCAACGAAATGGGCTAAACACCTTATATTCAACGCCTAGGAATACACCAGACTAGTAAGAAGCTTCAAACCCATGGATTTATATGTCTCCATAAGAGAATCAAGCGTGTGTACAGCTGCATGAAGGTAGCAGAGAAAATCCGATAAATCCTATTATCAAAATGAATTACAAAAACAAAACACAATGACAGTGAAATAGAGAGCAATTCTTAAATAATTCATTCAGGGCTTGTGATGCAACCTGGATTTACCTCATCTACACCCAGAGCTGAGTGAGACATAAAGTTGGACACTTCGGGCTGATAGCATTGGTGAGGTTCGAAGAGCAAATGCAGACCATTTGAAGTCATACTGCATGGTACCCATTCCATGGGTCCCAACTCTCCAGGTTTAAGCGATTCTTCCTTCAGCTAAAACATGCATGGGAAACCCACAGTATGGTGCACCGTGTGACCGGGAAACGTTTTCAAATGCATCTCAGTTTTCGTCCCCTTTTACTCGGGTTCACAATTCGAGACCCTTTACTAACACTCTACCCACTTGGAGAGTCAGTGCCTTTAACCTGCTGTTTGGCACAGTTTGCAATTTCTGCGCAAGATGAACAGGAATAGGGAGAACAAATGAGAGACTAGCTGTAGGTGTCTGCACGGACAAATTTAATGCTCATTTCCCACCAGGAAGAGGAATTAACCAAACGCTCAGCATGCCGTGCCGGAACCAGATTAGGGCCTGAAGCAACCCTGCGAGTTTGCGGCCAGCTCACAAGAAAGCGATTTGAAGAAAGAAGCTCCGGGGCACTCTAATTCACAAACCTGCAGAGTTATAAATGACAGCTATCGTCCAAAAATATATTGAAGGAAGCCTGCGAAGAGGACTTGAAAGCGGGGCAAAATTGCAGGAAAACGATTTCAGGGGGTAGACTGGAATTGCATTTAAAGCATAGGAAAAGAGGCAGAACGTCGACAATGATGCACTTGGCCAAAAAGGGCGTATGCGTTTTTTCCTGAATATACGCATACGCCCTTTTTGGCCAACCAAGCAAGCATGTTAAAGAAATCTGCACTACAATGAAGTCTCACTGCCCCCAGGTCAAAAGGGCCATCTGAAAAAAGTGTAAAATCCAGAAAGGCAGCACAGGCCATGGAGAACAGGGAGCCTTGTTATGCTGATGGGCGGGATGTAAATTGCCAACAGCCACTCTGGAGAAGTGTATGGTGTTTCCTGAAACACCTAAAAAACAAAGCAACAGAGCCTACGGCACTTCCACTTATGGTCCTATAGCTTAGGGAAATTTAAATCAAAAACACACAGCCAAGCCAAAGTTTCAGACGGCTCTGTTTACAAGAACCTCTTATACGGTACAAGTTAAATATCCCAGAAAGCGAAAAATGGATAAAGAAGTTGTGGTACGTACGTACAATGGAATATCACTCACCAATGAAGTCTATGTCATCTGGCCCGTCGTGGCATAATGAGTGGATTCAGGTACGATGATTCTAAGTGAAATAAGTCACACAGAAAATGAAACATCATAAGATATCACTAATACACCGAATGTAATCTTGGCTACACATGAACTGAATTACAAAACAGAACAGGGTCTCAAATTTAGAAAACCAACTTATGTTTGCTTAAGGGGAAAGGTGAGTTGGGGTGCTGCATAAAACCAGAGATAGAAATTAGCACAGATACCATTCCATACGTCAAATATGTAATAGTCAAGACCTACCCCTTGCTCAACGAAATGGGCTAAACACCCTATATTCAACGCCTAGGAATACACCTGACTAGTAAGAATCTTCAAACCCATGGATTTATATGTCTCCATAAGAGAATCAAGCATGTGTACAGCTGCATGAAAGCAGCAGAGAAAATCCGATAAATCCTATTATCAAAATGAATTACAAAAACAAAACACAATGACAGTGAAATAGAGAGCAATTCTTAAATAATTCATTCAGGGCTTGTGATGCAACCTGGATTTACCTCATCTAAACCCAGAGCTGAGTGAGACCTAAGGTTGGACACTTCGGGCTGATAGCATTGGTGAGGTTCGATGAGCAAATGCAGACCATTTGAAGTCATACTACATGGTACCCATTCCATGGGTCCCAACTCTCCATTTTTAAGCGATTCTTCCTTCATGTAAAGCATGCATGGGAAGCCCACAGTATGGTGCACCGTGTGACCGGGAAACATTTTCAAATGCATCTCAGTTTTTGTCCCCGTTTACTCGGGTTCAGAATTCCAGACCCTTTACAAACACTCTCCCCACTTGGAGAGTCAGTGCCTTTAACCTGCTGTTTGGCACAGTTTGCAATTTCTGCGCAAGAGGAATAGGAATAGGAAGAACCAATGAGAGACTAGCTGTAGGTTTCTGCACGGGCAAATTTAACGCTCATTTCCAACCAGGAAGAGGAATTAACCAAACGCTCAGCATGCCGTGCCGGAACCAGATTAGGGCCTGAAGCAATCCTGCGGGTTTGCGGCCAGCTCAAAAGAAAGCGATTTGAAGAAAGGAGCTCAGGGGCACTGTAATTCAAAAACCTGCAGAGTTATAAATGACAGCTATCGTCCAAAAATATATTGAAGGAAGGCTGCGAAGAGTACTTGAAAGCGGGGCAAAATTGCAGGAAAACGATTTCAGGGGTTAGACTGGAATTGCATTTAAAGCATAGGAAAAGAGGCAGAACGTCGACAATGATGCACTTGGCCAAAAAGGGCGTATGTGTTTTTTCCGGAATATACGCATACGCCCTTTTTGGCCAACCAAGCAAGCATGTTAAAGAAATCTGCACTACAATGAAGTCTCACTGCCCCCCGGTCAAAAGGGCCATCTGAAAAAAGTGTAAAATCCAGAAAGGCAGCACAGGCCATGGAGAACAGGGAGCCTTGTTATGCTCATGGGTGGGATGTAAATTGCCAACAGCCACTCTGGAGAAGTGTATGGTGTTTCCTGAAACACCTAAAAAACAAAGCAACGGAGCCTACGGCACTTCCACTTATGGTCCTATAGCTTAGGGAAATTAAAATAAAAAACACACAGCCACCCCAAAGTTTCAGACGGCTCTGTTTACAAGAACCTCGTCTACGGTACAAGTTAAATATCCCAGAAAGCGAAAAATGGATAAAGAAGTTGTGGTACGTACGTACAATGGAATATCAGTCACCAAGGAAATCTATGTCATCTGGCCCGTCGTGGCATAATGAGTGGATTCAGGTACGATGATTCTAAGTGAAATAAGTCACACAGAAAATGAAACATCATAAGTTATCTCTAATACACCGAATGTAATCTTGGCTACACATGAACTGAATTACAAAACAGAACAGGGTCTCACATTTAGAAAACCAACTTATGTTTGCTTAAGGGGAAAGGTGAGTTGGGGTGCTGCATAAAACCAGAGATAGAAATTAGCACAGATACCATTCCATACGTCAAATATGTAATAGTCAAGACCTACCCCTTGCTCAACGAAATGGGCTAAACACCCTATATTCAACGCGTAGGAATACACCTGACTAGTAAGAATCTTCAAACCCATGGATTTATATGTCTCCATAAGAGAATCAAGCGTGTGTACAGCTGCATGAATGCAGCAGAGAAAATCCGATAAATCCTATTATCAAAATGAATTACAAAAACAAAACACAATGACAGTGAAATAGAGAGCAATTCTTAAATAATTCATTCAGGGCTTGTGATGCAACCTGGATTTACCTCATCTACACCCAGAGCTGAGTGAGACATAAAGTTGGACACTTCGGGCTGATAGCATTGGTGAGGTTCGATGAGCAAATGCAGACCATTTGAAGTCATACTGCATGGTACCCATTCCATGGGTCCCAACTCTCCAGGTTTAAGCGATGCTTCCTTCAGCTAAAACATGCATGGGAAACCCACAGTATGGTGCACCGTGTGACCGGGAAACGTTTTCAAATGCATCTCAGTTTTCGTCCCCTTTTACTCGGGTTCACAATTCCAGACCCTTTACAAACACTC
The DNA here is from genome assembly GCF_059928025.1 of Delphinapterus leucas. Lineage (NCBI taxonomy): Eukaryota > Metazoa > Chordata > Mammalia > Artiodactyla > Monodontidae > Delphinapterus > Delphinapterus leucas. The sequence continues at coordinate 12,849,329 of NW_028322236.1, read as the reverse complement.
TCCCCACTTGGAGAGTCAGTGCCTTTAACCTGCTGTTTGGCACAGTTTGCAATTTCTGCGCAAGATGAACAGGAATAGGGAGAAACAATGAGAGACTAGCTGTAGTTGTCTGCACGGGCAAAATTAACGCTCATTTCAAACCAGGAAGAGGAATTAACCAAACGCTCAGCATGCCGTGCTGGAACCAGATTAGGGCCTGAAGCAATCCTGCGGGTTTGCGGCCAGCTCACAAGAAAGCGATTTGAAGAAAGGAGCTCAGGGGCACTGTAATTCACAAACCTGCAGAGTTATAAATGACAGCTATCGTCCAAAAATATATTGAAGGAAGGCTGCGAAGAGGACTTGAAAGCGGGGCAGAATTTCAGGAAAACGATTTCAGGGGTTAGACTGGAATTGCATTTAAAGCATAGGAAAAGAGGCAGAACGTCGACAATGATGCACTTGGCCAAAAAGGGCGTATGCGTTTTTTCCTGAATATATTCAGGAAAAAACGCATACGCCCTTTTTGGCCAACCAAGCAAGCATGTTAAAGAAATCTGCACTACAATGAAGTCTCACTGCCCCCCGGTCAAAAGGGCCATCTGAAAAAAGTGTAAAATCCAGAAATGCAGCACACGCCATGGAGAACAGGGAGCCTTGTTATGCTGATGGGTGGGATGTAAATTGCCAACAGCCACTCTGCAGAAGTGTATGGTGTTTCCTGAAACACCTAAAAAACAAAGCAACGGAGCCTACGGCACTTCCACTTATGGTCCTATAGCTTAGGGAAATTAAAATAAAAAACACACAGCCACCCCAAAGTTTCAGACGGCTCTGTTTACAAGAACCTCTTCTACGGTACAAGTTAAATATCCCAGAAAGCGAAAAATGGATAAAGAATTTGTGGTACGTACGTACAATGGAATATCACTCACCAATGAAATCTATGTCATCTGGCCCGTCGTGGCATAATGAGTGGATTCAGGTACGATGATTCTAAGAGAAATAAGTCACACAGAAAATGAAACATCATAAGATATCACTAATACACCGAATGTAATCTTGGCTACACATGAACTGAATTACAAAACAGAACAGGGTCTCAATTTAGAAAACCAACTTATGTTTGCTTAAGGGGAAAGGTGAGTTGGGGTGCTGCATAAAACCAGAGATAGAAATTAGCACAGATACTATTCCATACGTCATATATGTAATAGTCAAGGGGGCTTCCCTGGTGGCGCACTGGTTGAGAGACCGCCTGCCGATGCAGGGGACGCGGGTTCGTGCCCCGGTCCGAGAGGATCCCACATGCCGTGGAGCTACCTGTCCCGTCAGTCATGGCTGTTGAGCCTGCGCGTCCGGAGCCTGTGCTCCGCAACGGGAGAGGCTACAACACTGAGAGGCCCGCGTACAGCAAAAAAAAAAAAAAAAAATATGTAATAGTCAAGACCTACCCCTTGCTCAACGAAATGGGCTAAACACCCTATATTCAACGCCTAGGAATACACCTGACTAGTAAGAAGCTTCAAACCCATGGATTTATATGTCTCCATAAGAGAATCAAGCGTGTGTACAGCTGCATGAATGCAGCAGAGAAAATCCGATAAATCCTATTATCAAAATGAATTACAAAAACAAAACACAATGACAGTGAAATAGAGAGCAATTCTTAAATAATTCATTCAGGGCTTGTGATGCAACCTGGATTTACCTCATCTACACCCAGAGCTGAGTGAGACATAAAGTTGGACACTTCGGGCTGATAGCATTGGTGAAGTTCGATGAGCAAATGCAGACCATTTGAAGTCATACTGCATGGTACCCATTCCATGGGTCCCAACTCTCCAGGTTTAAGCGATTCTTCCTTCAGCTAAAACATGCATGGGAAGCCCACAGTATGGTGCACCGTGTGACCGGGAAACATTTTCAAATGCATCTCAGTTTTTGTCCCCGTTTACTCGGGTTCAGAATTCCAGACCCTTTACAAACACTCTCCCCACTTGGAGAGTCAGTGCCTTTAACCTGCTGTTTGGCACAGTTTGCAATTTCTGCGCAAGAGGAATAGGAATAGGAAGAACCAATGAGAGACTAGCTGTAGGTTTCTGCACGGGCAAATTTAACGCTCATTTCCAACCAGGAAGAGGAATTAACCAAACGCTCAGCATGCCGTGCCGGAACCAGATTAGGGCCTGAAGCAATCCTGCGGGTTTGCGGCCAGCTCAAAAGAAAGCGATTTGAAGAAAGGAGCTCAGGGGCACTGTAATTCACAAACCTGCAGAGCTATAAATGACAGCTATCGTCCAAAAATATATTGAAGGAAGGCTGCGAAGAGGACTTGAAAGCGGGGCAAAATTGCAGGAAAACGATTTCAGGGGTTAGACTGGAATTGCATTTAAAGCATAGGAAAAGAAGCAGAACGTCGACAATGATGCACTTGGCCAAAAAGGGCGTATGCGTTTTTTCCGGAATATACGCATACGCCCTTTTTGGCCAACCAAGCAAGCATGTTAAAGAAATCTGCACTACAATGAAGTCTCTCTGCCCATCGGTCAAAAGGGCCATCTGAAAAAAGTGTAAAATCCAGAAAGGCAGCACAGGCCATGGAGAACAGGGAGCCTTGTTATGCTCATGGGTGGGATATAAATTGCCAACAGCCACTCTGGAGAAGTGTATGGTGTTTCCTGAAACACCTAAGAAACAAAGCAACGGAGCCTACGGCACTTCCGCTTATGGTCCTATAGCTTAGGGAAATTAAAATAAAAAACACACAGCCACCCCAAAGTTTCAGACGGCTCTGTTTACAAGAACCTCGTCTACGGTACAAGTTAAATATCCCAGAAAGCGAAAAATGGATAAAGAAGTTGTGGTACGTACGTACAATGGAATATCACTCACCAATGAAATCTATGTCATCTGGCCCGTCGTGGCATAATGAGTGGATTCAGGTACGATGATTCTAAGAGAAATAAGTCACACAGAAAATGAAACATCATAAGTTATCTCTAATACACCGAATGTAATCTTGGCTACACATTAACTGAATTACAAAACAGAACAGGGTCTCAAATTTAGAAAACCAACTTATGTTTGCTTAAGGGGAAAGGTGAGTTGGGGTGCTGCATAAAACCAGAGATAGAAATTAGCACAGATACCATTCCATACGTCAAATATGTAATAGTCAAGACCTACACCTTGCTCAACGAAATGGGCTAAACACCTTATATTCAACGCCTAGGAATACACCAGACTAGTAAGAAGCTTCAAACCCATGGATTTATATGTCTCCATAAGAGAATCAAGCGTGTGTACAGCTGCATGAAGGTAGCAGAGAAAATCCGATAAATCCTATTATCAAAATGAATTACAAAAACAAAACACAATGACAGTGAAATAGAGAGCAATTCTTAAATAATTCATTCAGGGCTTGTGATGCAACCTGGATTTACCTCATCTACACCCAGAGCTGAGTGAGACATAAAGTTGGACACTTCGGGCTGATAGCATTGGTGAGGTTCGAAGAGCAAATGCAGACCATTTGAAGTCATACTGCATGGTACCCATTCCATGGGTCCCAACTCTCCAGGTTTAAGCGATTCTTCCTTCAGCTAAAACATGCATGGGAAACCCACAGTATGGTGCACCGTGTGACCGGGAAACGTTTTCAAATGCATCTCAGTTTTCGTCCCCTTTTACTCGGGTTCACAATTCGAGACCCTTTACTAACACTCTACCCACTTGGAGAGTCAGTGCCTTTAACCTGCTGTTTGGCACAGTTTGCAATTTCTGCGCAAGATGAACAGGAATAGGGAGAACAAATGAGAGACTAGCTGTAGGTGTCTGCACGGACAAATTTAATGCTCATTTCCCACCAGGAAGAGGAATTAACCAAACGCTCAGCATGCCGTGCCGGAACCAGATTAGGGCCTGAAGCAACCCTGCGAGTTTGCGGCCAGCTCACAAGAAAGCGATTTGAAGAAAGAAGCTCCGGGGCACTCTAATTCACAAACCTGCAGAGTTATAAATGACAGCTATCGTCCAAAAATATATTGAAGGAAGCCTGCGAAGAGGACTTGAAAGCGGGGCAAAATTGCAGGAAAACGATTTCAGGGGGTAGACTGGAATTGCATTTAAAGCATAGGAAAAGAGGCAGAACGTCGACAATGATGCACTTGGCCAAAAAGGGCGTATGCGTTTTTTCCTGAATATACGCATACGCCCTTTTTGGCCAACCAAGCAAGCATGTTAAAGAAATCTGCACTACAATGAAGTCTCACTGCCCCCAGGTCAAAAGGGCCATCTGAAAAAAGTGTAAAATCCAGAAAGGCAGCACAGGCCATGGAGAACAGGGAGCCTTGTTATGCTGATGGGCGGGATGTAAATTGCCAACAGCCACTCTGGAGAAGTGTATGGTGTTTCCTGAAACACCTAAAAAACAAAGCAACAGAGCCTACGGCACTTCCACTTATGGTCCTATAGCTTAGGGAAATTTAAATCAAAAACACACAGCCAAGCCAAAGTTTCAGACGGCTCTGTTTACAAGAACCTCTTCTACGGTACAAGTTAAATATCCCAGAAAGCGAAAAATGGATAAAGAAGTTGTGGTACGTACGTACAATGGAATATCACTCACCAATGAAGTCTATGTCATCTGGCCCGTCGTGGCATAATGAGTGGATTCAGGTACGATGATTCTAAGTGAAATAAGTCACACAGAAAATGAAACATCATAAGATATCACTAATACACCGAATGTAATCTTGGCTACACATGAACTGAATTACAAAACAGAACAGGGTCTCAAATTTAGAAAACCAACTTATGTTTGCTTAAGGGGAAAGGTGAGTTGGGGTGCTGCATAAAACCAGAGATAGAAATTAGCACAGATACCATTCCATACGTCAAATATGTAATAGTCAAGACCTACCCCTTGCTCAACGAAATGGGCTAAACACCCTATATTCAACGCCTAGGAATACACCTGACTAGTAAGAATCTTCAAACCCATGGATTTATATGTCTCCATAAGAGAATCAAGCATGTGTACAGCTGCATGAAAGCAGCAGAGAAAATCCGATAAATCCTATTATCAAAATGAATTACAAAAACAAAACACAATGACAGTGAAATAGAGAGCAATTCTTAAATAATTCATTCAGGGCTTGTGATGCAACCTGGATTTACCTCATCTAAACCCAGAGCTGAGTGAGACCTAAGGTTGGACACTTCGGGCTGATAGCATTGGTGAGGTTCGATGAGCAAATGCAGACCATTTGAAGTCATACTACATGGTACCCATTCCATGGGTCCCAACTCTCCATTTTTAAGCGATTCTTCCTTCATGTAAAGCATGCATGGGAAGCCCACAGTATGGTGCACCGTGTGACCGGGAAACATTTTCAAATGCATCTCAGTTTTTGTCCCCGTTTACTCGGGTTCAGAATTCCAGACCCTTTACAAACACTCTCCCCACTTGGAGAGTCAGTGCCTTTAACCTGCTGTTTGGCACAGTTTGCAATTTCTGCGCAAGAGGAATAGGAATAGGAAGAACCAATGAGAGACTAGCTGTAGGTTTCTGCACGGGCAAATTTAACGCTCATTTCCAACCAGGAAGAGGAATTAACCAAACGCTCAGCATGCCGTGCCGGAACCAGATTAGGGCCTGAAGCAATCCTGCGGGTTTGCGGCCAGCTCAAAAGAAAGCGATTTGAAGAAAGGAGCTCAGGGGCACTGTAATTCAAAAACCTGCAGAGTTATAAATGACAGCTATCGTCCAAAAATATATTGAAGGAAGGCTGCGAAGAGGACTTGAAAGCGGGGCAAAATTGCAGGAAAACGATTTCAGGGGTTAGACTGGAATTGCATTTAAAGCATAGGAAAAGAGGCAGAACGTCGACAATGATGCACTTGGCCAAAAAGGGCGTATGTGTTTTTTCCGGAATATACGCATACGCCCTTTTTGGCCAACCAAGCAAGCATGTTAAAGAAATCTGCACTACAATGAAGTCTCACTGCCCCCCGGTCAAAAGGGCCATCTGAAAAAAGTGTAAAATCCAGAAAGGCAGCACAGGCCATGGAGAACAGGGAGCCTTGTTATGCTCATGGGTGGGATGTAAATTGCCAACAGCCACTCTGGAGAAGTGTATGGTGTTTCCTGAAACACCTAAAAAACAAAGCAACGGAGCCTACGGCACTTCCACTTATGGTCCTATAGCTTAGGGAAATTAAAATAAAAAACACACAGCCACCCCAAAGTTTCAGACGGCTCTGTTTACAAGAACCTCGTCTACGGTACAAGTTAAATATCCCAGAAAGCGAAAAATGGATAAAGAAGTTGTGGTACGTACGTACAATGGAATATCACTCACCAATGAAATCTATGTCATCTGGCCCGTCGTGGCATAATGAGTGGATTCAGGTACGATGATTCTAAGAGAAATAAGTCACACAGAAAATGAAACATCATAAGTTATCTCTAATACACCGAATGTAATCTTGGCTACACATGAACTGAATTACAAAACAGAACAGGGTCTCAAATTTAGAAAACCAACTTATGTTTGCTTAAGGGGAAAGGTGAGTTGGGGTGCTGCATAAAACCAGAGATAGAAATTAGCACAGATACCATTCCATACGTCAAATATGTAATAGTCAAGACCTACACCTTGCTCAACGAAATGGGCTAAACACCCTATATTCAACGCCTAGGAATACACCTGACTAGTAAGAATCTTCAAACCCATGGATTTATATGTCTCCATAAGAGAATCAAGCGTGTGTACAGCTGCATGAAGGTAGCAGAGAAAATCCGATAAATACTATTATCAAAATGAATTACAAAAACAAAACACAATGACAGTGAAATAGAGAGCAATTCTTAAATAATTCATTCAGGGCTTGTGATGCAACCTGGATTTACCTCATCTACACCCAGAGCTGAGTGAGACATAAAGTTGGACACTTCGGGCTGATAGCATTGGTGAGGTTCGAAGAGCAAACGCAGACCATTTGAAGTCATACTGCATGGTACCCATTCCATGGGTCCCAACTCTCCAGGTTTAAGCGATTCTTCCTTCAGCAAAAACATGCATGGGAAACCCACAGTATGGTGCACCGTGTGACCGGGAAACGTTTTCAAATGCATCTCAGTTTTCATCCCCTTTTACTCGGGTTCACAATTCCAGACCCTTTACAAACACTCTCCCCACTTGGAGAGTCAGTGCCTTTAACCTGCTGTTTGGCACAGTTTGCAATTTCTGCGCAAGATGAACAGGAATAGGGAGAAACAATGAGAGACTAGCTGTAGTTGTCTGCACGGGCAAAATTAACGCTCATTTCAAACCAGGAAGAGGAATTAACCAAACGCTCAGCATGCCGTGCCGGAACCAGATTAGGGCCTGAAGCAATCCTGCGGGTTTGCGGCCAGCTCACAAGAAAGCGATTTGAAGAAAGGAGCTCAGGGGCACTGTAATTCACAACCCTGCAGAGTTATAAATGACAGCTATCGTCCAAAAATATATTGAAGGAAGGCTGCGAAGAGGACTTGAAAGCGGGGCAGAATTTCAGGAAAACGATTTCAGGGGGTAGACTGGAATTGCATTTAAAGCATAGGAAAAGAGGCAGAACGTCGACAATGATGCACTTGGCCAAAAAGGGCGTATGCGTTTTTTCCTGAATATATTCAGGAAAAAACGCATACGCCCTTTTTGGCCAACCAAGCAAGCATGTTAAAGAAATCTGCACTACAATGAAGTCTCACTGCCCCCCGGTCAAAAGGGCCATCTGAAAAAAGTGTAAAATCCAGAAATGCAGCACAGGCCATGGAGAACAGGGAGCCTTGTTATGCTGATGGGTGGGATGTAAACTGCCAACAGCCACTCTGCAGAAGTGTATGGTGTTTCCTGAAACTCCTAAAAAACAAAGCAACGGAGCATACGGCACTTCCACTTATGGTCCTATAGCTTAGGGAAATTAAAATAAAAAACACACAGCCACCCCAAAGTTTCAGACGGCTCTGTTTACAAGAACCTCTTCTACGGTACAAGTTAAATATCCCAGAAAGCGAAAAATGGATAAAAAATTTGTGGTACGTACGTACAATGGAATATCACTCACCAATGAAATCTATGTCATCTGGCCCGTCGTGGCATAATGAGTGGATTCAGGTACGATGATTCTAAGAGAAATAAGTCACACAGAAAATGAAACATCATAAGATATCACTAATACACCGAATGTAATCTTGGCTACACATGAACTGAATTACAAAACAGAACAGGGTCTCAATTTAGAAAACCAACTTATGTTTGCTTAAGGGGAAAGGTGAGTTGGGGTGCTGCATAAAACCAGAGATAGAAATTAGCACAGATACTATTCCATACGTCATATATGTAGTAGTCAAGGGGGCTTCCCTGGTGGCGCACTGGTTGAGAGACCGCCTGCTGATGCAGGGGACGCGGGTTCGTGCCCCGGTCCGAGAGGATCCCACATGCCGTGGAGCTACTGGTCCCGTCAGTCATGGCTGTTGAGCCTGCGCGTCCGGAGCCTGTGCTCCGCAACGGGAGAGGCTACAACACTGAGAGGCCCGCGTACAGCAAAAAAAAAAAAAAAAATATGTAATAGTCAAGACCTACCCCTTGCTCAACGAAATGGGCTAAACACCCTATATTCAACGCCTAGGAATACACCTGACTAGTAAGAAGCTTCAAACCCATGGATTTATATGTCTCCATAAGAGAATCAAGCGTGTGTACAGCTGCATGAATGCAGCAGAGAAAATCCGATAAATCCTATTATCAAAATGAATTACAAAAACAAAACACAATGACAGTGAAATAGAGAGCAATTCTTAAATAATTCATTCAGGGCTTGTGATGCAACCTGGATTTACCTCATCTACACCCAGAGCTGAGTGAGACATAAAGTTGGACACTTCGGGCTGATAGCATTGGTGAAGTTCGATGAGCAAATGCAGACCATTTGAAGTCATACTGCATGGTACCCATTCCATGGGTCCCAACTCTCCAGGTTTAAGCGATTCTTCCTTCAGCTAAAAAATGCATGGGAAGCCCACAGTATGGTGCACCGTGTGACCGGGAAACATTTTCAAATGCATCTCAGTTTTTGTCCCCGTTTACTCGGGTTCAGAATTCCAGACCCTTTACAAACACTCTCCCCACTTGGAGAGTCAGTGCCTTTAACCTGCTGTTTGGCACAGTTTGCAATTTCTGCGCAAGAGGAATAGGAATAGGAAGAACCAATGAGAGACTAGCTGTAGGTTTCTGCACGGGCAAATTTAACGCTCATTTCCAACCAGGAAGAGGAATTAACCAAACGCTCAGCATGCCGTGCCGGAACCAGATTAGGGCCTGAAGCAATCCTGCGGGTTTGCGGCCAGCTCAAAAGAAAGCGATTTGAAGAAAGGAGCTCAGGGGCACTGTAATTCACAAACCTGCAGAGTTATAAATGACAGCTATCGTCCAAAAATATATTGAAGGAAGGCTGCGAAGAGGACTTGAAAGCGGGGCAAAATTGCAGGAAAACGATTTCAGGGGTTAGACTGGAATTGCATTTAAAGCATAGGAAAAGAAGCAGAACGTCGACAATGATGCACTTGGCCAAAAAGGGCGTATGCGTTTTTTCCGGAATATACCCATACGCCCTTTTTGGCCAACCAAGCAAGCATGTTAAAGAAATCTGCACTACAATGAAGTCTCTCTGCCCCCCGATGAAAAGGGCCATCTGAAAAAAGTGTAAAATCCAGAAAGGCAGCACAGGCCATGGAGAACAGGGAGCCTTGTTATGCTCATGGGTGGGATATAAATTGCCAACAGCCACTCTGGAGAAGTGTATGGTGTTTCCTGAAACACCTAAGAAACAAAGCAACGGAGCCTACGGCACTTCCACTTATGGTCCTATAGCTTAGGGAAATTAAAATAAAAAACACACAGCCACCCCAAAGTTTCAGACGGCTCTGTTTACAAGAACCTCGTCTACGGTACAAGTTAAATATCCCAGAAAGCGAAAAATGGATAAAGAAGTTGTGGTACGTACGTACAATGGAATATCACTCACCAATGAAATCTATGTCATCTGGCCCGTCGTGGCATAATGAGTGGATTCAGGTACGATGATTCTAAGAGAAATAAGTCACACAGAAAATGAAACATCATAAGTTATCTCTAATACACCGAATTTAATCTTGGCTACACATTAACTGAATTACAAAACAGAACAGGGTCTCAAATTTAGAAAACCAACTTATGTTTGCTTAAGGGGAAAGGTGAGTTGGGGTGCTGCATAAAACCAGAGATAGAAATTAGCACAGATACCATTCCATACGTCAAATATGTAATAGTCAAGACCTACACCTTGCTCAACGAAATGGGCTAAACACCCTATATTCAACGCCTAGGAATACACCTGACTAGTAAGAATCTTCAAACCCATGGATTTATATGTCTCCATAAGAGAATCAAGCGTGTGTACAGCTGCATGAAGGTAGCAGAGAAAATCCGATAAATACTATTATCAAAATGAATTACAAAAACAAAACACAATGACAGTGAAATAGAGAGCAATTCTTAAATAATTCATTCAGGGCTTGTGATGCAACCTGGATTTACCTCATCTACACCCAGAGCTGAGTGAGACATAAACTTGGACACTTCGGGCTGATAGCATTGGTGAGGTTCGAAGAGCAAATGCAGACCATTTGAAGTCATACTGCATGGTACCCATTCCATGGGTCCCAACTCTCCAGGTTTAAGCGATTCTTCCTTCAGCTAAAACATGCATGGGAAACCCACAGTATGGTGCACTGTGTGACCGGGAAACGTTTTCAAATGCATCTCAGTTTTCGTCCCCTTTTACTCGGGTTCACAATTCCAGACCCTTTACTAACACTCTCCCCACTTGGAGAGTCAGTGCCTTTAACCTGCTGTTTGGCACAGTTTGCAATTTCTGCGCAAGATGAACAGGAATAGGGAGAACAAATGAGAGACTAGCTGTAGGTGTCTGCACGGGCAAATTTAATGCTCATTTCCCACCAGGAAGAGGAATTAACCAAACGCTCAGCATGCCGTGCCGGAACCAGATTAGGGCCTGAAGCAACCCTGCGAGTTTGCGGCCAGCTCACAAGAAAGCGATTTGAAGAAAGGAGCTCCGGGGCACTCTAATTCACAAACCTGCAGAGTTATAAATGACAGCTATCGTCCAAAAATATATTGAAGGAAGCCTGCGAAGAGGACTTGAAAGCGGGGCAGAATTGCAGGAAAACGATTTCAGGGGGTAGACTGGAATTGCATTTAAAGCATAGGAAAAGAGGCAGAACGTCGACAATGATGCACTTGGCCAAAAAGAGCGTATGCGTTTTTTCCTGAATATATTCAGGAAAAAACGCATACGCTCTTTTTGGCCAACCAAGCAACCATGTTAAAGAAATCTGCACTACAATGAAGTCTCACTGCCCCCCGGTCAAAAGGGCCATCTGAAAAAAGTGTAAAATCCAGAAATGCAGCACAGGCCATGGAGAACAGGGAGCCTTGTTATGCTCATGGATGGGATGTAAATTGCCAACAGCCACTCTGGAGAAGTGTATGGTGTTTCCTGAAACACCGAAAAAACAATGCAACGGAGCCTACGGCACTTCCACTTATGGTCCTATAGCTTAGGGAAATTAAAATCAAAAACACACAGCCACCCCAAAGTTTCAGACGGCTCTGTTTACAAGAACCTCGTCTACGGTACAAGTTAAATATCCCAGAAAGCGAAAAATGGATAAAGAATTTGTGGTACGTACGTACAATGGAATATCACTCACCAATGAAATCTATGTCATCTGGCCCGTCGTGGCATAATGAGTGGATTCAGGTACGATGATTCTAAGTGAAAAAAGTCACACAGAAAATGAAACATCATAAGATATCACTAATACACCGAATGTAATCTTGGCTACACATGAACTGAATTACAAAACAGAACAGGGTCTCAAATTTAGAAATCCAACTAATGTTTGCTTAAGGGGAAAGGTGAGTTGGGGTGCTGCATAAAACGAGAGATAGAAATTAGCACAGATACCATTCCATACGTCAAATATGTAATAGTCAAGACCTACCCCTTGCTCAACGAAATGGGCTAAACACCCTATATTCAAAGCCTAGGAATACACCTGACTACTAAGACTCTTCAAACCCATGGATTTACATGTCTCCATAAGAGAATCAAGCGTGTGTACAGCTGCATGAAGGCAGCAGAGAAAATCCGATAAATCCTATTATCAAAATGAATTACAAAAACAAAACACAATGACAGTGAAATAGAGAGCAATTCTTAAATTATTCATTCAGGGCTTGTGATGCAACCTGGATTTACCTCATCTAAACCCAGAGCTGAGTGAGACATAAGGTTGGACCCTTCGGGCTGATAGCATTGGTGAGGTTCGATGAGCAAATGCAGACCTTTTGAAGTCATAATACATGGTACACATTCCATGGGTCCCAACTCTCCAGGTTTAAGCGATTCTTCCTTCAGCTAAACCATGCATGGGAAACCCACAGTATGGTGCACCATGTGACCGGGAAACGTTATCAAATGCATCTCAGTTTTTGTCCTCTTTTACTCGGGTTCACAATTCCAGACCCTTTACTAACACTCTCCCCACTTGGAGAGTCAGTGCCTTTAACCTCCTGTTTCGCACACTTTGCAATTTCTGCGCAAGATGAACAGGAATAGGGAGAACCAATGAGTGACTAGCTGTAGGTGTCTGCAGGGGCTAATTTAACGCTCATTTCCAACCAGGAAGAGGATTTAACCAAACGCTCAGCATGCCGGGCCGGAACCTGATTAAGGTCTGAAGCAATCCTGCGGGTTTGCGGACAGCTCACAAGAAAGCGATTTGAAGAAAGGAGCTCAGGGGCACTGTAATTCACAAACCTGCAGAGTTATAAATGACAGCTATCGTCCAAAAATATATTGAAGGAAGGCTGCGAAGAGGACTTGAAAGCGGGGCAGAATTTCAGGAAAACGATTTCATGGGGTAGACTGGAATTGCATTTAAAGCATAGGAAAAGAGGCAGAACGTCGACAATGATGCACTTGGCCAAAAAGGGCGTATGCGTTTTTTCCTGAATATATTCAGGAAAAAACGCATACGCCCTTTTTGGCCAACCAAGCAAGCATGTTAAAGAAATCTGCACTACAATGAAGTCTCATGCCCCCCGGTAAAAACGGCCATCTGAAAAAAGTGTAACATCCAGAAATGCAGCACAGGCCATGGAGAACAGGGAGCCTTGTTATGCTGATGGGTGGGATGTAAATTGCCAACAGCCACTCTGCAGAAGTGTATGGTGTTTCCTGAAACACCTAAAAAACAAAGCAACAGAGCGTACGGCACTTCCACTTATGGTCCTATAGCTTAGGGAAATTAAAATAAAAAACACACAGCCACCCCAAAGTTTCAGACGGCTCTCTTTACAAGAACCTCGTCTACGGTACAAGTTAAATATCCCAGAAAGCAAAAAATGGATAAAGAAGTTGTGGTACGTACGTACAATGGAATATCACTCACCAATGAAATCTATGTCATCTGGCCCGTCGTGGCATAATGAGTGGATTCAGGTACGATGATTCTAAGAGAAATAAGTCACACAGAAAATGAAACATCATAAGATATCACTAATACACCGAATGTAATCTTGGCTACACATGAACTGAATTACAAAACAGAACAGGGTCTCAAATTTAGAAAACCAACTTATGTTTGCTTAAGGGGAAAGGTGAGTTGGGGTGCTGCATAAAACCAGAGATAGAAATTAGCACAGATACCATTCCATACGTCATATATGTAATAGTCAAGGGTGCTTCCCTGGTGGCGCACTGGTTGAGAGTTCGCCTGCCGATGCAGGGGACGCGGGTTCGTGCCCCGGTCCGAGAGGATCCCACATGCCGCGGAGCTACTGGCCCCGTGAGTCACGGCCGTTGAGCCTGCGCGTCCGGAGCCTGTGCTCCGCAACGGGAGAGGCCACAACACTGAGAGGCCCGCGTACAGCAAAAAAAAAAAAAAAAATATGTAATAGTCAAGACCTACCCCTTGCTCAACGAAATGGGCTAAACACCCTATATTCAACGCCTAGGAATACACCTGACTAGTAAGAATCTTCAAACCCATGGATTTATATGTCTCCATAAGAGAATCAAGCATGTGTACAGCTGCATGAAGGCGCAGAGAAAATCCGATAAATCCTATTATCAAAATGAATTACAAAAACAAAACACAATGACAGTGAAAGAGAGAACAATTCTTAAATTATTCATTCAGGGCTTGTGATGCAACCTGGATTTACCTCATCTACACCCAGAGCTGAGTGAGACATAAGGTTGGACACTTCGGGGTGATACCACTGGTGAGGTTCAATGAGCAAATGCAGACCATTTGAAGTCATACTGCATGGTACCCATTCAATGGGTCCCAACTCTCCAGGTTTAAGCGATTCTTCCTTCAGCTAAAGCATGCATGGGAAGCCCACAGTATGGTGCACCGTGTGACCAGGAAACGTTTTCAAAGGCATCTCAATTTTCGTCCCCTTTTACTCGGGTTCACAATTCCAGACCCTTTTCTAACACTCTCCAGACTTGGAGAGTCAGTGCCTTTAACCTCGTGTTTGGCACAGTTTGCAATTTCTGCGCAAGATGAACAGGAATAGGGAGAACCAATGAGAGACTAGCTGTAGGTGTCTGCACGGGCAAATTTAACGCACATTTCCCACCAGAAAGACGAATTAACCAAAGGCTCAGCATGCCGTGCCGGAACAAGATTAGGGCCTGAAGCAATCCTGCGGGTTTGCGGCCAGCTCACAAGAAAGCGATTTGAAGAAAGGAGCTCAGGGGCACTGTAATTCACAAACCTGCAGAGTTATAAATGACAGCTATCGTCCAAAAATATATTGAAGGAAGGCTGCGAAGAGGACTTGAAAGCGGGGCAGAATTTCAGGAACACGATTTCAGGGGGTAGACTGGAATTGCATTTAAAGCATAGGAAAAGAGGCAGAACGTCGACAATGATGCACTTGGCCAAAAAGGGCGTATGCGTTTTTTCCTGAATATATTCAGGAAAAAACGCATACGCACTTTTTGGCCAACCAAGCAAGCATGTTAAAGAAATCTGCACTACAATGAAGTCTCACTGCCCCCCGGTCAAAAGAGCCATCTGAAAAAAGTGTAAAATCAAGAAATGCAGCACACGCCATGGAGAACAGGGAGCCTTGTTATGCTGATGGGTGGGATGTAAATTGCCAACAGCCACTCTGCAGGAGTGTATGGTGTTTCCTGAAACACCTAAAAAACAAAGCAACGGAGCCTACGGCACTTCCACTTATGGTCCTATAGCTTAGGGAAATTAAAATAAAAAACACACAGCCACCCCAAAGTTTCAGACGGCTCTGTTTACAAGAACCTCTTCTACGGTACAAGTTAAATATCCCAGAAAGCGAAAAATGGATAAAGAATTTGTGGTACGTACGTACAATGGAATATCACTCACCAATGAAATCTATGTCATCTGGCCCGTCGTGGCATAATGAGTGGATTCAGGTACGATGATTCTAAGTGAAAAAAGTCACACAGAAAATGAAACATCATAAGATATCACTAATACACCGAATGTAATCTTGGCTACACATGAACTGAATTACAAAACAGAACAGGGTCTCAAATTTAGAAATCCAACTAATGTTTGCTTAAGGGGAAAGGTGAGTTGGGGTGCTGCATAAAACGAGAGATAGAAATTAGCACAGATACCATTCCATACGTCAAATATGTAATAGTCAAGACCTACCCCTTGCTCAACGAAATGGGCTAAACACCCTATATTCAAAGCCTAGGAATACACCTGACTACTAAGACTCTTCAAACCCATGGATTTACATGTCTCCATAAGAGAATCAAGCGTGTGTACAGCTGCATGAAGGCAGCAGAGAAAATCCGATAAATCCTATTATCAAAATGAATTACAAAAACAAAACACAATGACAGTGAAATAGAGAGCAATTCTTAAATTATTCATTCAGGGCTTGTGATGCAACCTGGATTTACCTCATCTAAACCCAGAGCTGAGTGAGACATAAGGTTGGACCCTTCGGGCTGATAGCAGTGGTGAGGTTCGATGAGCAAATGCAGACCTTTTGAAGTCATAATACATGGTACACATTCCATGGGTCCCAACTCTCCAGGTTTAAGCGATTCTTCCTTCAGCTAAACCATGCATGGGAAACCCACAGTATGGTGCACCATGTGACCGGGAAACGTTATCAAATGCATCTCAGTTTTTGTCCTCTTTTACTCGGGTTCACAATTCCAGACCCTTTACTAACACTCTCCCCACTTGGAGAGTCAGTGCCTTTAACCTCCTGTTTCGCACACTTTGCAATTTCTGCGCAAGATGAACAGGAATAGGGAGAACCAATGAGTGACTAGCTGTAGGTGTCTGCAGGGGCTAATTTAACGCTCATTTCCAACCAGGAAGAGGATTTAACCAAACGCTCAGCATGCCGGGCCGGAACCTGATTAAGGTCTGAAGCAATCCTGCGGGTTTGCGGACAGCTCACAAGAAAGCGATTTGAAGAAAGGAGCTCAGGGGCACTGTAATTCACAAACCTGCAGAGTTATAAATGACAGCTATCGTCCAAAAATATATTGAAGGAAGGCTGCGAAGAGGACTTGAAAGCGGGGCAGAATTTCAGGAAAACGATTTCATGGGGTAGACTGGAATTGCATTTAAAGCATAGGAAAAGAGGCAGAACGTCGACAATGATGCACTTGGCCAAAAAGGGCGTATGCGTTTTTTCCGGAATATACGCATACGCCCTTTTTGGCCAACCAAGCAAGCATGTTAAAGAAATCTGCACTACAATGAAGTCTCACTGCCCCCCGGTCAAAAGGGCCATCTGAAAAAAGTGTAAAATCCAGAAAGGCAACACAGGCCACGGAGAACAGGGAGCCTTGTTATGCTGATGGGCGGGATGTAAATTGCCAACAGCCACTCTGGAGAAGTGTATGGTGTTTCCTGAAACACCTAAAAAACAAAGCAACGGAGCCTACGGCACTTCCACTTATGGTCCTATAGCTTAGGGAAATTAAAATAAAAAACACACAGCCACCCCAAAGTTTCAGACGGCTCTGTTTACAAGAACCTCTTCTACGGTACAAGTTAAATATCCCAGAAAGCGAAAAATGGATAAAGAATTTGTGGTACGTACGTACAATGGAATATCACTCACCAATGAAATCTATGTCATCTGGCCCGTCGTGGCATAATGAGTGGATTCAGGTACGATGATTCTAAGAGAAATAAGTCACACAGAAAATGAAACATCATAAGTTATCTCTAATACACCGAATGTAATCTTGGCTACACATGAACTGAATTACAAAACAGAACAGGGTCTCAAATTTAGAAAACCAACTTATGTTTGCTTAAGGGGAAAGGTGAGTTGGGGTGCTGCATAAAACCAGAGATAGAAATTAGCACAGATACCATTCCATACGTCAAATATGTAATAGTCAAGACCTACCCCTTGCTCAACGAAATGGGCTAAACACCCTATATTCAACGCCTAGGAATACACCTGACTAGTAAGAATCTTCAAACCCATGGATTTATATGTCTCCATAAGAGAATCAAGCATGTGTACAGCTGCATGAAGGCAGCAGAGAAAATCCGATAAATCCTATTATCAAAATGAATTACAAAAACAAAACACAATGACAGTGAAATAGAGAGCAATTCTTAAATAATTCATTCAGGGCTTGTGATGCAACCTGGATTTACCTCATCTAAACACAGAGCTGAGTGAGACCTAAGGTTGGACACTTCGGGCTGATAGCATTGGTGATGTTCGATGAGCAAATGCAGAACATTTGAAGTCATACTACATGGTACCCATTCCATGGGTCCCAACTCTCCAGGTTTAAGCGATTCTTCCTTCAGGTAAAGCATGCATGGGAAGCCCACAGTATGGTGCACCGTGTGACCGGGAAACATTTTCAAATGCATCTCAGTTTTTGTCCCCGTTTACTCGGGTTCAGAATTCCAGACCCTTTACAAACACTCTCCCCACTTGGAGAGTCAGTGCCTTTAACCTTCTGTTTGGCACAGTTTGCAATTTCTGCGCAAGAGGAATAGGAATAGGAAGAACCAATGAGAGACTAGCTGTAGGTTTCTGCACGGGCAAATTTAACGCTCATTTCCAACCAGGAAGAGGAATTAACCAAACGCTCAGCATGCCGTGCCGGAACCAGATTAGGGCCTGAAGCAATCCTGCGGGTTTGCGGCCAGCTCAAAAGAAAGCGATTTGAAGAAAGGAGCTCAGGGGCACTGTAATTCACAAACCTGCAGAGTTATAAATGACAGCTATCGTCCAAAAATATATTGAAGGAAGGCTGCGAAGAGGACTTGAAAGCGGGGCAAAATTGCAGGAAAACGATTTCAGGGGTTAGACTGGAATTGCATTTAAAGCATAGGAAAAGAGGCAGAACGTCGACAATGATGCACTTGGCCAAAAAGGGCGTATGCGTTTTTTCCGGAATATACGCATACGCCCTTTTTGGCCAACCAAGCAAGCATGTTAAAGAAATCTGCACTACAATGAAGTCTCACTGCCCCCCGGTCAAAAGGGCCATCTGAAAAAAGTGTAAAATCCAGAAAGGCAGCACAGGCCATGGAGAACAGGGAGCCTTGTTATGCTCATGGGTGGGATGTAAATTGCCAACAGCCACTCTGGAGAAGTGTATGGTGTTTCCTGAAACACCTAAAAAACAAAGCAACGGAGCCTACGGCACTTCCACTTATGGTCCTATAGCTTAGGGAAATTAAAATAAAAAACACACAGCCACCCCAAAGTTTCAGACGGCTCTGTTTACAAGAACCTCGTCTACGGTACAAGTTAAATATCCCAGAAAGCGAAAAATGGATAAAGAAGTTGTGGTACGTACGTACAATGGAATATCACTCACCAATGAAATCTATGTCATCTGGCCCGTCGTGGCATAATGAGTGGATTCAGGTACGATGATTCTAAGAGAAATAAGTCACACAGAAAATGAAACATCGTAAGTTATCTCTAATACACCGAATGTAATCTTGGCTACCCATGAACTGAATTACAAAACAGAACAGGGTCTCAAATTTAGAAAACCAACTTATGTTTGCTTAAGGGGAAAGGTGAGTTGGGGTGCTGCATAAAACCAGAGATAGAAATTAGCACAGATACCATTCCATACGTCAAATATGTAATAGTCAAGACCTACCCCTTGCTCAACGAAATGGGCTAAACACCCTATATTCAACGCCTAGGAATACACCTGACTAGTAAGAAGCTTCAAACCCATGGATTTATATGTCTCCATAAGAGAATCAAGCGTGTGTACAGCTGCATGAAGGTAGCAGAGAAAATCCGATAAATCCTATTATCAAAATGAATTACAAAAACAAAACACAATGACAGTGAAATAGAGAGCAATTCTTAAATAATTCATTCAGGGCTTGTGATGCAACCTGGATTTACCTCATCTACACCCAGAGCTGAGTGAGACATAAAGTTGGACACTTCGGGCTGATAGCATTGGTGAGGTTCGAAGAGCAAATGCAGACCATTTGAAGTCATACTGCATGGTACCCATTCCATGGGTCCCAACTCTCCAGGTTTAAGCGATTCTTCCTTCAGCTAAAACATGCATGGGAAACCCACAGTATGGTGCACCGTGTGACCGGGAAACGTTTTCAAATGCATCTCAGTTTTCGTCCCCTTTTACTCGGGTTCACAATTCCAGACCCTTTACTAACACTCTACCCACTTGGAGAGTCAGTGCCTTTAACCTGCTGTTTGGCACAGTTTGCAATTTCTGCGCAAGATGAACAGGAATAGGGAGAACCAATGAGAGACTAGCTGTAGGTGTCTGCACGGGCAAATTTAACGCTCATTTCCCACCAGGAAGAGGAATTAACCAAACGCTCAGCATGCCGTGCCGGAACCAGATTAGGGCCTGAAGCAACCCTGCGAGTTTGCGGCCAGCTCACAAGAAAGCGATTTGAAGAAAGGAGCTCCGGGGCACTCTAATTCACAAACCTGCAGAGTTATAAATGACAGCTATCGTCCAAAAATATATTGAAGGAAGCCTGCGAAGAGGACTTGAAAGCGGGGCAGAATTGCAGGAAAACGATTTCAGGGGTTAGACTGGAATTGCATTTAAAGCATAGGAAAAGAGGCAGAACGTCGACAATGATGCACTTGGCCAAAAAGGGCGTGTGCGTTTTTTCCTGAATAAATTCAGGAAAAAACGCATACGCCCTTTTTGGCCAACCAAGCAAGCATGTTAAAGAAATCTGCACTACAATGAAGTCTCACTGTCCCCCGGTCAAAAGGGCCATCTGAAAAAAGTGTAAAATCCAGAAAGGCAGCACAGGCCATGGAGAACAGGGAGCCTTGTTATGCTGATGGGCGGGATGTAAATTGCCAACAGCCACTCTGGAGAAGTGTATGGTGTTTCCTGAAACACCTAAAAAACAAAGCAACAGAGCCTACGGCACTTCCACTTATGGTCCTATAGCTTAGGGAAATTTAAATCAAAAACACACAGCCAAGCCAAAGTTTCAGATGGCTCTGTTTACAAGAACCTCTTCTACGGTACAAGTTAAATATCCCAGAAAGCAAAAAATGGATAAAGAAGTTGTGGTACGTACGTACAATGGAATATCAGTCACCAAGGAAAGCTATGTCATCTGGCCCGTCGTGGTGTAATGAGTGGATTCAGGTACGATGATTCTAAGTGAAATAAGTCACACAGAAAATGAAACATCATAAGATATCACTAACACACCGAATGTAATCTTGGCTACACATGAACTGAATTACAAAACAGAACAGGGTCTCAAATTTAGAAAACCAACTTATGTTTGCTTAAGGGGAAAGGTGAGTTGGGGTGCTGCATAAAACCAGAGATAGAAATTAGCACAGATACCATTCCATACGTCAAATATGTAATAGTCAAGACCTACCCCTTGCTCAACGAAATGGGCTAAACACCCTATATTCAACGCCTAGGAATACACCTGACTAGTAAGAATCTTCAAACCCATGGATTTATATGTCTCCATAAGAGAATCAAGCGTGTGTACAGCTGCATGAATGCAGCAGAGAAAATCCGATAAATCCTATTATCAAAATGAATTACAAAAACAAAACACAATGACAGTGAAATAGAGAGCAATTCTTAAATAATTCATTCAGGGCTTGTGATGCAACCTGGATTTACCTCATCTACACCCAGAGCTGAGTGAGACATAAAGTTGGACACTTCGGGCTGATAGCATTGGTGAGGTTCGATGAGCAAATGCAGACCATTTGAAGTCATACTGCATGGTACCCATTCCATGGGTCCCAACTCTCCAGGTTTAAGCGATGCTTCCTTCAGCTAAAACATGCATGGGAAACCCACAGTATGGTGCACCGTGTGACTGGCAAACGTTTTCAAATGCATCTCAGTTTTCGTCCCCTTTTACTCGGGTTCACAATTCCAGACCCTTTACTAACACTCTCCCCACTTGGAGAGTCAGTGCCTTTAACCTCCTGTTTGGCACAGTTTGCAATTTCTGCGCAAGATGAACAGGAATAGGGAGAACCAATGAGAGACTAGCTGTAGGTGTCTGCACGGGCAAATTTAACGCTCATTTCCCACCAGGAAGAGGAATTAACCGAAGGCTCAGCATGCTGTGCCGGAAACAGTTTAGGGCCTGAAGCAATCCTGAGGGTTTGCGGCCAGCTCCCAAGAAAGCGATTTGAAGAAAGGAGCTCCGGGGCACTGTAATTCAAAACCTGCAGTGTTGTAAATGACAGCTATCGTCCAAAAATATATTGAAGGAAGGCTGCAAAGAGGACTTGAAAGCGGGGCAGAATTTCAGGAAAACGATTTCATGGGGTAGACTGGAATTGCATTTAAAGCATAGGAAAAGAGGCAGAACGTCGACAATGATGCACTTGGCCAAAAAGTGCGTATGCGTTTTTTCCTGAATATATTCAGGAAAAAACGCATACGCTCTTTTTGGCCAACCAAGCAACCATGTTAAAGAAATCTGCACTACAATGAAGTCTCACTGCCCCCCGGTCAAAAGGGCCATCTGAAAAAAGTGTAAAATCCAGAAATGCAGCACAGGCCATGGAGAACAGGGAGCCTTGTTATGCTCATGGGTGGGATGTAAATTGCCAACAGCCACTCTGGAGAAGTGTATGGTGTTTCCTGAAACACCTAAAAAACAAAGCAACGGAGCCTACGGCACTTCCACTTATGGTCCTATAGCTTAGGGAAATTAAAATCAAAAACACACAGCCACCCCAAAGTTTCAGACGGCTCTCTTTACAAGAACCTCGTCTACGGTACAAGTTAAATATCCCAGAAAGCGAAAAATGGATAAAGAAGTTGTGGTACGTAGGTACAATGGAATATCACTCACTAATGAAGTCTATGTCATCTGGCCCGTCGTGGCATAATGAGTGGATTCAGGTACGATGATTCTAAGTGAAATAAGTCACACAGAAAATGAAACATCATAAGATATCACTAATACACCGAATGTAATCTTGGCTACACATGAACTGAATTACAAAACAGAACAGGGTCTCAAATTTAGAAAACCAACTTATGTTTGCTTAAGGGGAAAGGTGAGTTGGGGTGCTGCATAAAACCAGAGATAGAAATTAGCACAGATACCATTCCATACGTCAAATATGTAATAGTCAAGACCTACCCCTTGCTCAACGAAATGGGCTAAACACCCTATATTCAACGCCTAGGAATACACCTGACTAGTAAGAATCTTCAAACCCATGGATTTATATGTCTCCATAAGAGAATCAAGCATGTGTACAGCTGCATGAAAGCAGCAGAGAAAATCCGATAAATCCTATTATCAAAATGAATTACAAAAACAAAACACAATGACAGTGAAATAGAGAGCAATTCTTAAATAATTCATTCAGGGCTTGTGATGCAACCTGGATTTACCTCATCTAAACACAGAGCTGAGTGAGACCTAAGGTTGGACACTTCGGGCTGATAGCATTGGTGAGGTTCGATGAGCAAATGCAGACCATTTGAAGTCATACTACATGGTACCCATTCCATGGGTCCCAACTCTCCAGGTTTAAGCGATTCTTCCTTCAGGTAAAGCATGCATGGGAAGCCCACAGTATGGTGCACCGTGTGACCGGGAAACATTTTCAAATGCATCTCAGTTTTTGTCCCCGTTTACTCGGGTTCAGAATTCCAGACCCTTTACAAACACTCTCCCCACTTGGAGAGTCAGTGCCTTTAACCTGCTGTTTGGCACAGTTTGCAATTTCTGCGCAAGAGGAATAGGAATAGGAAGAACCAATGAGAGACTAGCTGTAGGTTTCTGCACGGGCAAATTTAACGCTCATTTCCAACCAGGAAGAGGAATTAACCAAACGCTCAGCATGCCGTGCCGGAACCAGATTAGGGCCTGAAGCAATCCTGCGGGTTTGCGGCCAGCTCAAAAGAAAGCGATTTGAAGAAAGGAGCTCAGGGGCACTGTAATTCACAAACCTGCAGAGTTATAAATGACAGCTATCGTCCAAAAATATATTGAAGGAAGGCTGCGAAGAGGACTTGAAAGCGGGGCAAAATTGCAGGAAAACGATTTCAGGGGTTAGACTGGAATTGCATTTAAAGCATAGGAAAAGAGGCAGAACGTCGACAATGATGCACTTGGCCAAAAAGGGCGTATGCGTTTTTTCCGGAATATACGCATACGCCCTTTTTGGCCAACCAAGCAAGCATGTTAAAGAAATCTGCACTACAATGAAGTCTCACTGCCCCCCGGTCAAAAGGGCCATCTGAAAAAAGTGTAAAATCCAGAAAGGCAGCACAGGCCATGGAGAACAGGGAGCCTTGTTATGCTCATGGGTGGGATGTAAATTGCCAACAGCCACTCTGGAGAAGTGTATGGTGTTTCCTGAAACACCTAAAAAACAAAGCAACGGAGCCTACGGCACTTCCACTTATGGTCCTATAGCTTAGGGAAATTAAAATAAAAAACACACAGCCACCCCAAAGTTTCAGACGGCTCTGTTTACAAGAACCTCGTCTACGGTACAAGTTAAATATCCCAGAAAGCGAAAAATGGATAAAGAAGTTGTGGTACGTACGTACAATGGAATATCACTCACCAATGAAATCTATGTCATATGGCCCGTCGTGGCATAATGAGTGGATTCAGGTACGATGATTCTAAGAGAAATAAGTCACACAGAAAATGAAACATCATAAGTTATCTCTAATACACCGAATGTAATCTTGGCTACACATGAACTGAATTACAAAACAGAACAGGGTCTCAAATTTAGAAAACCAACTTATGTTTGCTTAAGGGGAAAGGTGAGTTGGGGTGCTGCATAAAACCAGAGATAGAAATTAGCACAGATACCATTCCATACGTCAAATATGTAATAGTCAAGACCTACACCTTGCTCAACGAAATGGGCTAAACACCCTATATTCAACGCCTAGGAATACACCTGACTAGTAAGAATCTTCAAACCCATGGATTTATATGTCTCCATAAGAGAATCAAGCGTGTGTACAGCTGCATGAAGGTAGCAGAGAAAATCCGATAAATACTATTATCAAAATGAATTACAAAAACAAAACACAATGACAGTGAAATAGAGAGCAATTCTTAAATAATTCATTCAGGGCTTGTGATGCAACCTGGATTTACCTCATCTACACCCAGAGCTGAGTGAGACATAAAGTTGGACACTTCGGGCTGATAGCATTGGTGAGGTTCGAAGAGCAAACGCAGACCATTTGAAGTCATACTGCATGGTACCCATTCCATGGGTCCCAACTCTCCAGGTTTAAGCGATTCTTCCTTCAGCTAAAACATGCATGGGAAACCCACAGTATGGTGCACCGTGTGACCGGGAAACGTTTTCAAATGCATCTCAGTTTTCGTCCCCTTTTACTCGGGTTCACAATTCCAGACCCTTTACTAACACTCTACCCACTTGGAGAGTCAGTGCCTTTAACCTGCTGTTTGGCACAGTTTGCAATTCCTGCGCAAGATGAACAGGAATAGGGAGAACCAATGAGAGACTAGCTGTAGGTGTCTGCACGGGCAAATTTAACGCTCATTTCAAACCAGGAAGAGGAATTAACCAAACGCTCAGCATGCCGTGCCGGAACCAGATTAGGGCCTGAAGCAACCCTGTGAGTTTGCGGCCAGCTCACAAGAAAGCGATTTGAAGAAAGGAGCTCCGGGGCACTCTAATTCACAAACCTGCAGAGTTATAAATGACAGCTATCGTCCAAAAATATATTGAAGGAAGCCTGCGAAGAGGACTTGAAAGCGGGGCAGAATTGCAGGAAAACGATTTCAGGGGGTAGACTGGAATTGCATTTAAAGCATAGGAAAAGAGGCAGAACGTCGACAATGATGCACTTGGCCAAAAAGGGCGTATGCGTTTTTTCCTGAATATATTCAGGAAAAAACGCATACGCCCTTTTTGGCCAACCAAGCAAGCATGTTAAAGAAATCTGCACTACAATGAAGTCTCACTGCCCCCCGGTCAAAAGGGCCATCTGAAAAAAGTGTAAAATCCAGAAAGGCAGCACAGGCCATGGAGAACAGGGAGCCTTGTTATGCTGATGGGCGGGATGTAAATTGCCAACAGCCACTCTGGAGAAGTGTATGGTGTTTCCTGAAACACCTAAAAAACAAAGCAACAGAGCCTACGGCACTTCCACTTATGGTCCTATAGCTTAGGGAAATTTAAATCAAAAACACACAGCCAAGCCAAAGTTTCAGATGGCTCTGTTTACAAGAACCTCTTCTACGGTACAAGTTAAATATCCCAGAAAGCGAAAAATGGATAAAGAAGTTGTGGTACGTACGTACAATGGAATATCAGTCACCAAGGAAAGCTATGTCATCTGGCCCGTCGTGGTGTAATGAGTGGATTCAGGTACGATGATTCTAAGTGAAATAAGTCACACAGAAAATGAAACATCATAAGATATCAGTAACACACCGAATGTAATCTTGGTTACACATGAACTGAATTACAAAACAGAACAGGGTCTCAAATTTAGAAAACCAACTTATGTTTGCTTAAGGGGAAAGGTGAGTTGGGGTGCTGCATAAAACCAGAGATAGAAATTAGCACAGATACCATTCCATACGTCAAATATGTAATAGTCATGACCTACCCCTTGCTCAACGAAATGGGCTAAACACCCTATATTCAACGCCTAGGAATACACCTGACTAGTAAGAATCTTCAAACCCATGGATTTATATGTCTCCATAAGAGAATCAAGCATGTGTACAGCTGCATGAAGGCAGCAGAGAAAATCCGATAAATCCTATTATCAAAATGAATTACAAAAACAAAACACAATGACAGTGAAATAGAGAACAATTCTTAAATAATTCATTCAGGGCTTGTGATGCAACCTGGATTTACCTCATCTACACCCAGAGCTGAGTGAGACATAAGGTTGGACACTTCGGGCTGATAGCATTGGTGAGGTTCGATGAGCAAATGCAGACCATTTGAAGTCATACTGCATGGTACCCATTCCATGGGTCCCAACTCTCCAGGTTTAAGCGATTCTTCCTTCAGCTAAAGCATGCATGGGAAGCCCACAGTATGGTGCACCGTGTGACCAGGAAACGTTTTCAAAGGCATCTCAATTTTCGTCCCCTTTTACTCGGGTTCACAATTCCAGACCCTTTTCTAACACTCTCCAGACTTGGAGAGTCAGTGCCTTTAACCTCCTGTTTGGCACAGTTTGCAATTTCTGCGCAAGATGAACAGGAATAGGGAGAACCAATGAGAGACTAGCTGTAGTTGTCTGCACGGGCAAATTTAACGCACATTTCCCACCAGAAAGACGAATTAACCAAAGGCTCAGCATGCCGTGCCGGAACAAGATTAGGGCCTGAAGCAATCCTGCGGGTTTGCGGCCAGCTCACAAGAAAGCGATTTGAAGAAAGGAGCTCAGGGGCACTGTAATTTACAAACCTGCAGAGTTATAAATGACAGCTATCGTCCAAAAATATATTGAAGGAAGGCTGCGAAGAGGACTTGAAAACGGGGCAGAATTGCAGGAAAACGATTTCAGGGGGTAGACTGGAATTGCATTTAAAGCATAGGAAAAGAGGCAGGACGTCGACAATGATGCACTTGGCCAAAAAGGGCGTATGCGTTTTTTCCTGAATATATTCAGGAAAAAACGCATACGCACTTTTTGGCCAACCAAGCAAGCATGTTAAAGAAATCTGCACTACAATGAAGTCTCACTGCCCCCCGGTCAAAAGGGCCATGTGAAAAAAGTGTAAAATCCAGAAATGCAGCACAGGCCATGGAGAACAGGGAGCCTTGTTATGCTGATGGGTGGGATGTAAATTGCCAACAGCCACTCTGGAGAAGTGTATGGTGTTTCCTGAAACACCTAAAAAACAAAGCAACGGAGCCTACGGCACTTCCACTTATGGTCCTATAGCTTAGGGAAATTAAAATCAAAAACACACAGCCACGCCAAAGTTTCAGACGGCTCTGTTTACAAGAACCTCGTCTGCGGTACAAGTTAAATATCCCAGAAAGCGAAAAATGGATAAAGAAGTTGTGGTACGTACGTACAATGGAATATCAGTCACCAAGGAAATCTATGTCATCTGGCCCGTCGTGGCATAATGAGTGGATTCAGGTACGATGATTCTAAGTGAAATAAGTCACACAGAAAATGAAACATCATAAGTTATCTCTAATACACCGAATGTAATCTTGGCTACACATGAACTGAATTACAAAACAGAACAGGGTCTCAAATTTAGAAAACCAACTTATGTTTGCTTAAGGGGAAAGGTGAGTTGGGGTGCTGCATAAAACCAGAGATAGAAATTAGCACAGATACCATTCCATACGTCAAATATGTAATAGTCAAGACCTACCCCTTGCTCAACGAAATGGGCTAAACACCCTATATTCAACGCCTAGGAATACACCTGACTAGTAAGAATCTTCAAACCCATGGATTTATATGTCTCCATAAGAGAATCACGCGTGTGTACAGCTGCATGAATGCAGCAGAGAAAATCCGATAAATCCTATTATCAAAATGAATTACAAAAACAAAACACAATGACAGTGAAATAGAGAGCAATTCTTAAATAATTCATTCAGGGCTTGTGATGCAACCTGGATTTACCTCATCTACACCCAGAGCTGAGTGAGACATAAAGTTGGACACTTCGGGCTGATAGCATTGGTGAGGTTCGATGAGCAAATGCAGACCATTTGAAGTCATACTGCATGGTACCCATTCCATGGGTCCCAACTCTCCAGGTTTAAGCGATGCTTCCTTCAGCTAAAACATGCATGGGAAACCCACAGTATGGTGCACCGTGTGACCGGGAAACGTTTTCAAATGCATCTCAGTTTTCGTCCCCTTTTACTCGGGTTCACAATTCAAGACACTTTACAAACACTCTCCCCACTTGGAGAGTCAGTGCCTTTAACCTGCTGTTTGGCACAGTTTGCAATTTCTGCGCAAGATGAACAGGAATAGGGAGAAACAATGAGAGACTAGCTGTAGTTGTCTGCACGGGCAAAATTAACGCTCATTTCAAACCAGGAAGAGGAATTAACCAAACGCTCAGCATGCCGTGCCGGAACCAGATTAGGGCCTGAAGCAATCCTGCGGGTTTGCGGCCAGCTCACAAGAAAGCGATTTGAAGAAAGGAGCTCAGGGGCACTGTAATTCACAAACCTGCAGAGTTATAAATGACAGCTATCGTCCAAAAATATATTGAAGGAAGGCTGCGAAGAGGACTTGAAAGCGGGGCAGAATTTCAGGAAAACGATTTCAGGGGGTAGACTGGAATTGCATTTAAAGCATAGGAAAAGAGGCAGAACGTCGACAATGATGCTCTTGGCCAAAAAGGGCGTATGCGTTTTTTCCTGAATATATTCAGGAAAAAACGCATACGCCCTTTTTGGCCAACCAAGCAAGCATGTTAAAGAAATCTGCACTACAATGAAGTCTCACTGCCCCCCGGTCAAAAGGGCCATCTGAAAAAAGTGTAAAATCCAGAAATGCAGCACAGGCCATGGAGAACAGGGAGCCTTGTTATGCTGATGGGTGGGATGTAAATTGCCAACAGCCACTCTGCAGAAGTGTATGGTGTTTCCTGAAACACCTAAAAAACAAAGCAACGGAGCCTACGGCACTTCCACTTATGGTCCTATAGCTTAGGGAAATTAAAATAAAAAACACACAGCCACCCCAAAGTTTCAGACGGCTCTGTTTACAAGAACCTCTTCTACGGTACAAGTTAAATATCCCAGAAAGCGAAAAATGGATAAAGAATTTGTGGTACGTACGTACAATGGAATATCACTCACCAATGAAATCTATGTCATCTGGCCCGTCGTGGCATAATGAGTGGATTCAGGTACGATGATTCTAAGAGAAATAAGTCACACAGAAAATGAAACATCATAAGATATCACTAATACATGGAATGTAAACTTGGCTACACATGAACTGAATTACAAAACAGAACAGGGTCTCAAATTTAGAAAACCAACTAATGTTTGCTTAAGGGGAAAGGTGAGTTGGGTTGCTGCATAAAACCAGAGATAGAAATTAGCACAGATACCATTCCATACGTCAAATATGTAATAGTCAAGACCTACCCCTTGCTCAACGAAATGGGCTAAACACACTATATTCAACGCCTAGGAATACACCTGACTAGAAAGAATTTTCAAACCCATGGATTTATATGTCTCCATAAGAGAATCAAACATGTGTACAGCTGCATGAAGGCAGCAGAGAAAATCCGATAAATCCCATTATCAAAATGAATTACAAAAACAAAACACAATGACAGTGAAATAGAGAGCAATTCTTAAATAATTCATTCAGGGCTTGTGGTGCAACCTGGATTTACCTCATCTAAACCCAGAGCTGAGTGAGACATAAGGTTGGGCACTTCGGGCTGATAGCATTGGTGAGGTTCGATGAGCAAATGCAGACCCTTTGAAGTCATACAGCATGGTACCCATTCCATGGGTCCCAACTCTCCAAGTTTAAGGGATTCTTCCTTCAGCTAAAACATGCATGGGAAACCCACAGTATGGTGCACCGTGTGACTGGCAAACGTTTTCAAATGCATCTCAGTTTTCGTCCCCTTTTACTCGGGTTCACCATTCTAGACCCTTTACAAACACTCTCCCCACTTGGAGAGTCAGTGCCTTTAACCTCCTGTAGGGCACAGTTTGCAATTTCTGCGCAAGATGAAAAGGAATAGGGAGAACGAATGAGAGACTAGCTCTAGGTGTCTGCACGGGCAAATTTAACGCTCATTTCCCACCAGGAAGAGGAATTAACCAAAGGCTCAGCATGCCGTGCCGGAACCAGATTAGGGCCTGAGGCAATCCTGCGAGTTTGCTGCCAGCTCACAAGATAGCGAGTTGAAGAAAGGAGCTCAGGGGCACTGTAACTCACAAACCTGCAGAGTTATAAATGACAGCTATCGTCCAAAAATATATTGAAAGAAGGCTGGGAAGAGGACTTGAAAGCGGGGCAAAATTGCAGGAAAACGATTTCAGGGGGTAGACTGGAATTGCATTTAAAGCATAGGAAAAGAGGCAGAACGTCGACAATGATGCTCTTGGCCAAAAAGGGCGTATGCGTTTTTTCCTGAATATATTCAGGAAAAAACGCATACGCCCTTTTTGGCCAACCAAGCAAGCACGTTAAAGAAATCTGCACTACAATGAAGTCTCACTGCCCCCCTGTCAAAAGGGCCATCTGAAAAAAGTGTAAAATCCAGAAAGGCAGCACAGGCCATGGAGAACAGGGAGCCTAGTTATGCTCATGGGTGGGATGTAAATTGCCAAGAGCCACTCTGGAGAAGTGTATTGTGTTTCCTGAAACACCTAAAAAACAAAGCAACGGAGCCTATGGCACTTCCACTTATGGTCCTATAGCTTAGGGAAATTAAAATCAAAAACACACAGCCACCCCAAAGTTTCAGACGGCGCTGTTTACAAGAACCTCGTCTACGGTACAAGTTAAATATCCCAGAAAGCGAAAAATGGATAAAGAAGTTGTGGTACGTACGTACAATGGAATATCACTCACCAATGAAATCTATGTCATCTGGCCCGTCGTGGCATAATGAGTGGATTCAGGTACGATGATTCTAAGAGAAATAAGTCACACAGAAAATGAAACATCATAAGTTATCTCTAATACACCGAATGTAATCTTGGCTACACATGAACTGAAATACAAAACAGAACAGGGTCTCAAATTTAGAAAACCAACTTATGTTTGCTTAAGGGGAAAGGTGAGCTGGGGTGCTGCATAAAACCAGAGATATAAATTAGCACAGATACCATTCCATACGTCAAATATGTAATAGTCAAGACCTACCCCTTGCTCAACGAAATGGGCTAAACACCCTATATTCAACGCCTAGGAATACACCTGACTAGTAAGAATCTTCAAACCCATGGATTTATATGTCTCCATAAGAGAATCAACCGTGTGTACAGCTGCATGAAGGCAGCAGAGAAAATCCGATAAATCCCATTATCAAAATGAATTACAAAAACAAAACACAATGACAGTGAAATA
Source organism: Delphinapterus leucas (assembly GCF_059928025.1). Taxonomy (NCBI): domain Eukaryota; kingdom Metazoa; phylum Chordata; class Mammalia; order Artiodactyla; family Monodontidae; genus Delphinapterus; species Delphinapterus leucas. The sequence continues at coordinate 12,817,631 of NW_028322236.1, read as the reverse complement.
GAGAGCAATTCTTAAATAATTCATTCAGGTATTGAGATGCAACCTGGATTTACCTCATCTACACCCAGAGCTGAGTGAGACATAAGGTTGGATACTTCGGGCTGATAGCGTTGGTGAGGTTCGATGAGCAAATGCAGACCATTTGAAGTCATACTGCATGGTACCCATTCCATGGGTCCTTACTCTCCAGGTTTAAGCGATTCTTCCTTCAGCTAAAACATGCATGGGAAACCCACAGTATGGTGCACCGTGTGACCGGGAAACGTTTTCAAATGCATCTCAGTTTTCGTCCCCTTTTACTCGGGTTCACAATTCCAGATCCTTTACTAACACTCTCCCCACTTGGAGAGTCAGTGCCTTTAACCTGCTGTTTGGCACAGTTTGCAATTTCTGCGCAAGATGAACAGGAATAGGGAGAACCAATGAGAGACTAGCTGTAGGTGTCTGCACGGGCAAATTTAACGCTCATTTCCCACCAGGAAGAGGAATTAACCAAACGCTCAGCATGCCGTGCCGGAACCAGATTAGGGCCTGAAGCAACCCTGCGAGTTTGCGGCCAGCTCACAAGAAAGCGATTTGAAGAAAGGAGCTCCGGGGCACTCTAATTCACAAACCTGCAGAGTTATAAATGACAGCTATCGTCCAAAAATATATTGAAGGAAGCCTGCGAAGAGGACTTGAAAGCGGGGCAGAATTGCAGGAAAACGATTTCAGGGGGTAGACTGGAATTGCATTTAAAGCATAGGAAAAGAGGCAGAACGTCGACAATGATGCACTTGGCCAAAAAGGGCGTATGCGTTTTTTCCTGAATATATTCAGGAAAAAACGCATACGCCCTTTTTGGCCAACCAAGCAAGCATGTTAAAGAAATCTGCACTACAATGAAGTCTCACTGCCCCCCGGTCAAAAGGGCCATCTGAAAAAAGTGTAAAATCCAGAAAGGCAGCACAGGCCATGGAGAACAGGGAGCCTTGTTATGCTGATGGGCGGGATGTAAATTGCCAACAGCCACTCTGGAGAAGTGTATGGTGTTTCCTGAAACACCTAAAAAACAAAGCAACAGAGCCTACGGCACTTCCACTTATGGTCCTATAGCTTAGGGAAATTTAAATCAAAAACACACAGCCAAGCCAAAGTTTCAGATGGCTCTGTTTACAAGAACCTCTTCTACGGTACAAGTTAAATATCCCAGAAAGCGAAAAATGGATAAAGAAGTTGTGGTACGTACGTACAATGGAATATCAGTCACCAAGGAAATCTATGTCATCTGGCCCGTCGTGGCGTAATGAGTGGATTCAGGTACGATGATTCTAAGTCAAATAAGTCACACAGAAAATGAAACATCATAAGATATCACTAACACACCGAATGTAATCTTGGCTACACATGAACTGAAATACAAAACAGAACAGGGTCTCAAATTTAGAAAACCAACTTATGTTTGCTTAAGGGGAAAGGTGAGTTGGGGTGCTGCATAAAACCAGACATAGAAATTAGCACAGATACCATTCCATATGTCAAATATGTAATAGTCAAGACCTACCCCTTGCTCAACGAAATGGGCTAAACACCCTATATTCAACGCCTAGGAATACACCTGACTAGTAAGAATCTTCAAACCCATGGATTTATATGTCTCCATAAGAGAATCAAGCCTGTGTACAGCTGCATGAATGCAGCAGAGAAAATCCGATAAATCCTATTATCAAAATGAATTACAAAAACAAAACACAATGACAGTGAAATAGAGAGCAATTCTTAAATAATTCATTCAGGGCTTGTGATGCAACCTGGATTTACCTCATCTACACCCAGAGCTGAGTGAGACATAAGGTTGGACACTTCGGGCTGATAGCATTGGTGAGGTTCAATGAGCAAATGCAGACCATTTGAAGTCATACTGCATGGTACCCATTCCATGGGTCCCAACTCTCCAGGTTTAAGCGATTCTTCCTTCAGCTAAAGCATGCATGGGAAGCCCACAGTATGGTGCACCGTGTGACCGGGAAACATTTTCAAATGCATCTCAGTTTTTGTCCCCTTTTACTCGGGTTCACAATTCCAGACCCTTTACTAACACTCTCCCCACTTGGAGAGTCAGTGCCTTTAACCTCCTATTTGGCACAGTTTGCAATTTCTGCGCAAGATGAACAGGAATAGGGAGTGCCAATGAGAGACTAGCTGTAGGTGTCTGCACGGGCAAATTTAACGCTCATTTCCAACCAGGAAGAGGAATTAACCAAACGCTCAGCATGCCGTGCCAGAACCAGATTAGGGCCTGAAGCAATCCTGCGGGTTTGCGGCCAGCTCAAAAGAAAGCGATTTGAAGAAATGAGCTCAGGGGCACTCTAATTCACACACCTGCAGAGTTATAAGTGACAGCTATCATCCAAAAATATATTGAAGGAAGGCTGTGAAGAGGACTTGAAAGCGGGGCAAAATTGCAGGAAAACGATTTCAGGGGGTAGACTGGAATTGCATTTAAAGCATAGGAAAAGAGGCAGAACGTCGACAATGATGCACTTGGCCAAAAAGGGCGTATGCGTTTTTTCCTGAATATATTCAGGAAAAAACGCATACGCCCTTTTTGGCCAACAAAGCAAGCATGTTAAAGAAATCTGCACTACAATGAAGTCTCACTGCCCCCCAGTCAAAAGGGCCATCTGAAAAACGTGTAAAATCCAGAAAGGCAGCACAGGCCATGGAGAACAGGGAGCCTTGTTATGCTGATGGGCGCGATGTGAACTGCCAACAGCCACTCTGGAGAAGTGTATGGTGTTTCCTGAAACACGTAGGAAACAAAGCAACACAGCCTATGGCACTTCCACTTATGGTCCTATAGCTTAGGGAAGTTTAAATCAAAAACACACAGCCACCCCAAAGTTTGGGTCGGCTCTGTTTACAAGAACCTCTTCTACGGTACAAGTTAAATATCCCAGAAAGCGAAAATGGATAAAGAAGTTGTGGTACATACGTACAATGGAAAATCACTCAGCAATGAAATCTATGTCATCTGGCCCTTAGCGGCATAATGAGTGGATTCAGGTACAATGATTCTACGTGAAATAAGTCACACAGAAAAAGGAACATCATAAGATATCACTAATACATGGAATGAAACTTGGCTACACATGAACTGAATTACAAAACAGAAGAGGGTCTCCAAGTTAGAAAACCAACTGATGGTTGCTTATGGGGAAAGGTGAGTTGGGGTGCTGCATAAAACCAGAGATTGATATTAGTACAGAAACTGTTCCATAAACCAAATATGTAATAGAAAAGACCTACTCCTTGCTCAACGAAATGGAGTCAACACCCCATATTCAACGCCTAGGAATATACCTGACTAGTAAGGATCTTAAAACCCATGGATTTATATGTCTCCGTAAGAGAATCAAGCGTGTGTACAGCGGCCTAAACGCATCAGTGAAAATCCGATAAATCCCATTATCAAAATAAATTTCAAAAACAAAACACAATGACACTGAAATAGAGGGCAATTCTTAAATAATTCATTCAGGGCTTGTGATACAACCTGGATTTAGCACATCTTCAACCAGAGCTGGGTGAGACATAAGGCTGGACACTTCGGGCTGATAGCATTGGTGAGGTTCGGTGAGCAAATGCAGAACATTTGAAGTCATACTGCATGGTACCCATTCCATGGGTCCCAACTCTCCAGGTTTAAGGGATTCTTCCTTCAGCTAAAACATGCATGGGAAACCCAGAGTATGGTCCACCTTGTGATTTGGAATCGTTTTCAAATTCATCTCAGTTTTTTTCCCCTGGTACTAGGGTTCAATATTCCAGACCCGTCAATAACACTCTCCCCATATATATATTCAGGAAAAAACGCATACGCCCTTTTTGGCCAACCAAGCGAGCGTGTAAAGGAAATCTGCACTACAATGAAGCCTCACTGCCCCCCGGTCAAAAGGGCCATCTGAAAAAAGTGTAAAATCCAGAAAGACAGGACAGGCCATGGAGAACATGTAGCCTTGTTATGCTGATGGGCGGGATGTGAACCGCCAACAGCCACTCTGGAGAACTGTATGGTGTTTCCGGAAACACGTAGGAAACAAAGCAACACAGCCTATGGCACTTCCACTTATGGTCCTATAGCTTAGGGACATTAAAATGAAAAACACAGAGCCACCCCAAAGTTTGGGACGGCTCTGTTTACAAGAACCTCGTCTACGATACAAGTTAAATATCCCAGAAATCGAAATATGGATAAAGAAGATGTGGTACGTATGTACAATGGAATATCACTCAGCAATGATATCTATGTCATCAGGCCAGTAGTGGCATAATGAATGGATTCAGGTATGATGATTTTACGTGAAATAAGTCACACAGAAAAAGAAACATCATAAGTTATCACTAATACATGGAATGTAAACTTGGCTACACATGAACTGATCTACAAAACAGAACACGGTCTCAAATTTAGAAAACGAACTTACGCTTGCTTATGGGGAAAGGTGAGTTGGCGTGCTGCATAAAACCAGAGATTGAAATTAGCACAGATATCTTTCCATAAGCCAAATATATAATAGACAAGACCTACTCCTTGCTCAACGAAATGAACTCAACACCCCATATTCAACGCCTCGGAATATACCTGACTAGTAAGAATCTTAAAACCCATGGATTTATATGTCTCCGTAAGAGAATCAAGCGTGTGTACAGTGGCCTAAACGCAGCAGTGAAAATCGGATAACTTCCTTTATCAAAAAAAATTTCAAAAACAAAACACAATGACAGTGAAATAGAGAGCAATTCTTAAATAATTCATTCAGGGCTTGTGATGCAACCTGGATTTACCACATCTACACCCAGAGCTGGGTGAGACATAAGGCTGGACACTTCGCGCTGATACCATTGGTGAGGCTCGGTGAGCAAATGCAGACCGTTTGAAGGCATACTGCATGGTACCCATTCCATGGGTCCCAACTCTCCAGGTTTAAGGGATTCTTCCTTCAGCTAAAACATGCATGAGAAACGCAGAGTATATTCCACCATGTGATTGCGAAACGTTTTCAAATGCATCTCAGTTTTTGTGCCCTGGTACTCGGGTTCACCATTCCAGACGCTTTACTAACACTCTCCCCACTTGGAGAGTCAATGCCTTTAACATCCTGTTCAGCACAGTTTGCAATTTCTGAGCAAGATGAACAGGAATAGGGAGAACCAATGAGAGACTAGCTGTAGGTGCCTGCACGGGCAAGTGTAACGACCATTTCCCACCAGGAAGAGGAATTAACCAAAGGGTCAGCGTGCCCTGCCAGAAACAGATTAGCGCCTGAAGCATTCCTGCGGTTTTCGGCCAGCTCACAAGAAAGCGAGTTGAAGAAAGGAGCTCAGGGGCACTCTAATTCACAAACCTGCAGAGTTATGAATGACAGCTATCGTCCAAAAATATATTGAAGTAAGTCTGCGAAGAGGACTGGAAAGGGGGGCAGCATTTGAGGAAAACTATTTCAGGGGGTAGACTGGAATTGCACTTAAAGCATAGGAAATGAGGCAGAATGTCGACAATGATGCACTTTGCCAAAAAGGGCGTATGCATTTTTTCCTGAATATATTCAGGAAAAAACGCATACACCCTTGATGGCCAACCAAGCAAGCCTGTAAAGGAAATCTGCACCAAGGGCAGAAAGCTGTTGGGGGGATGGTGGTGTGAAGAGTTGAGAGATTGGGATTGACATGTATACATTTATATGTATAAAATAGATAACCAATAAGAACCTGCTGTATAAAAAATAAGATTAAAAATTAAAAAAAATAAAATTAAAAAGTAAAACAGAAAAAATATTCTTCCCTCCACATACATGTATTTATATGAATAAATTATTTCTATGCTTATATTTGTAAATGCAAAAAAGAGGAATGAAATCTACCTTGAACCAAAAACGAAAAATAGAAAAAACAAACAGAATCCACAAGTTACACAGAGGAAAACCGTATCAGGACACTTGCTCCAGTTGTAAACAATTCTGAAGTTGGTCAGTGGTGGGGAATCATCTCCCATACAGCCAGCAGGCCCCACGCAACAAGCGTCCTCATTGCAAAGCTGGGGGACCGTGCTGAGGCATCTGTGAGTAAACGTGGTCCGAGCCCCAGGCCAGCTGCTGCTGAAATGTTCCCACCCTTCCCAGATAAAACACCTGAATATGTTCAAGGACTTGAAAGCCTAGAGGAAGGGCAATGGAGCCACACGAGTGATTGCATGCCAGCCAACTTGGTGCCTGCAGGCCAGCCAGGATGGTCCTGGCCCTGGGTGCTCTTCTGGAAGCTTTCCATTTCCCTGCCTGAGATACCCCTCCTGTCCCGGCCCCCACTGATTTCTTCCTTCCTCACGTCTGCCCAGGGAGAAATTCCAGCGCCAGGTATGGGTGACACATCCTCTTCTTTAGCAGGTGGCATCTTGACAACTGCTGCAGAAAGTCCAGCAGAGCCCCACTCACACTGGGCCACCCACAACGCCGTGACCTGTCACTCCCTCCCACCAGCCCAGCCCCGAGACTGCTGACAGGGCAGAGAAAATGGCGTCAGGCACAGCTGCAGGGGTTCTTGCTGCCTGGAGCGGTGTTTATATTGATCTCAAAACAGGCACACCTGGGGAGGGCTGGCCGGCATGGTCAGGCTGCCCAGGTCAGCCAATCATCACCCCTCAGGGTCTCACAGTTGCAGAAAATGGAACTTGCTGAATCGGCCAGGTCCAAGGAACAGGTGTGGGCTCTTGAGAGTCAGGATAGACAATGGGCTGCAGCTCTGGCTTGTATTCTAATCATTTTATCTGGCCCATGAGTGGGAGACAGCTTCAAGAAAACCCTGGCCTAATAAGAGGACCCCAGGAGTCAGGGAGAGGAGGGGTGGGTGGTGGGTGGTGGGTGGAGACAGAGGCCTGGTGCCCCGGGTGCAGTGGAAGTCTCTGGAAGACCAGGTGGTGGCAGGCCGTACAGAGTGATGCCCAGGGTCACAGACCTGTCGGAGTTGCTATTTGTTAGTTCAAGTCCTGCTCTGAGGTGCTCTGTGTCAGATCTGAGTGACAGGTGAGCTGAGAGTGCTCTGCAATGAGGGCAATGTGCACGGTTCCTGTGTGCCCTGCCCTGCCACAGTACCTGCAAGTGTAGCTCTGTATCCTGGGAGGGAGCTGACCACGAGAGCCCCATGGGCTGCAGGGGACCTGCCCAGGGAACCCCATATCCTGGGATGGGCCTGACCATGAGAGCCCCATGGGCTGGTGTGGAGGTGGGGTACCTGCCCAGGTGAGCTCCATATCCTGAGATTGGCCTGACCACGAGAGCCCCATGGGCTGCCAGGGGCCTGGTAAAGATGTCAGGATCGTCAGTGAAGCCACCGAGTATATACCTCCAGTAGTTCCTAATTCCTACACCCTGCTGGTCATTCTACCAACCACCAGGAGACGGTATTCTGTATTAGTCTTCAATGATGCCTTCTTTTGTATGCCATTAGTCCCAGAGTCACAAGAAATTTTGGCTTGTAAGTGGCAGGACTCAACATACAACTAAAACAATACATCCAGGCCGTCTTGCCCCAAGTGTTCAAAAATTCCCACACCATCTTTGGGGAAAGCTTAGCTAAAGACGTAAAAGTTCTACCTCTGGAAAAGGAAACACTCCTTCAATATGCTGACGACATTCTGATCACCAGCCCTACTAAGGAGGCCTCTGAACTACCAAGCCAATAAAGGATAGAAGTTGTCCAAGAAAAAGCTCAAATATCACAGACTACGGTGACCTGCCTGGGCTTCATTCTCACAGAAGGTCGGAGAAGCTCATCCCAGGAAAGGGAAGAAACAATTTACAGCCTTACCCCTTTCTAAAACTAGAAGACAGCTTAGGGGTTCCTGGGGAGGCCAGAGTTTGCTGCTTCTGGATCCCTAACTACAGTCTACTAGCTGGGCCTCTATATGAAACACTGAAAGGAAAAGATGATGATCCTTTTGAATAGAATCCAGAAGTGGCCTTTCAAGAATGGAAAGAGCAGTCAATTCAGACCCTTGCCCTGGAACTCCCTAATTTAGCTAAACCCTTTGACCTTTACATTCCTGGTGAAAGGTGAATTGCCATTGGAGTATTAGTGCAAAACCTGGGACCACTTGAAATGGAACAATGCAAGAATGCCATCCAGGTAGGATAAACTATAGTCACCAAGGGGCTTGGCCCACTGCAACATCTGGCCAACATACTGGCGGTATCAAAAAACCTGGAAATCAGCAGCTCAAAAGGCCACCTCCCTCCTAAGGGAAAAGGACCCCACGTGGTGTTCCTAACCCCCAACCATGCCCTGAAGTTGCAGGGTTTGCTCCGTGGGCACACTGACCTCCAGTGAGGAAGCCCTCCTACTCCAACATCCAGAGAGATATCCGGGGGCAACGGGGCACCATGACGACACATGTGACCATCACTTGACCTGGAGTTTCTCTCATAAAACAACAAGAGTGTGTCACAAAAGAGTAGACTACTGCTTGCAGGACTTACTGCACCCAGAGGGGAGGTAATAATCTTGGCAGGGGAACCGTATATCACGCTGTCACCATAGAAAAGCCTACAGACACCGTGATGATGGTGACCAGTAAGACCGGCTGGACTCCTGTTTACTTCAAAAGGCTGTTGACTCAGTGGCCATCATGGTCCTTCATCACAACTGACCCTGGACTGTCCGGGAGTTGAGCAGGCAGGGTCCTGACACCTGGTGCTGTTTTTACGTTAATTCAGAGGCCTAATTGAAGAAAGTGCAGACTACTAGTCAGAGCATCTAGGCTGGCAGAAACGGTCAGCCTAAAGTGTCTGAACAAATGTGTGGCGGGGTGAAAGTGGACCTCACAGCGTCACTGCACATTTCCTTCCCGGACCCTTAAAGGTCATTAGAATCTATAACACTTCCAATGCTCGTGCTCAGGCAGATGAACAGGGAGGCTGGAGGCCTGGGGACAATCAACGTCACCTAGAGGCTGCTGGGGAGAAGTTCTGACCCTCGCCCACGGGTATAAGGGCTCCTAACTCAGCACTCAGCAGTTACAGAAGAAGGGTCTGCACCCTCAGCACTCCAAGAATGAGGAAGAGGACAAAAGGCAGAAGGGGGGTTTGTCCCAGGCAAAGCCCATTAAAAATCCCTGGGAGATAAAAATAGAATCTGGGCAATAAAATAAAGTCTAACCTTTCTTATCCTTTGTGCTTTGTCTAATTTCATGTGCTCCTAGGGTCCTGCATACAGAGGTTCCACACCCGGCACTTCAGACCAGATTTCCTAGTACAGAATGGCTGGGTCGACACATCAGGTCCTGGGGCCCAGTGCAGACTCCGCGATATAGAGCCTGAGCTGCAGCCAACAGGGCCCTCGAGAGCTCTGCCCCCTCCCTCCCACTGAATCTGACAGGATCTCTACACAGCAGCCCAGCCCACAGCCCACGGGGTAGCACATGCTCTCACCTCTCCATTCTCTGATCAAAATATAAAGTTTCCTTTGCTTCTGAACCAAACTCAGTCTCGATCTTTTGGCTCCAATGACACTGGGCGTGGGGACACTTGTTGGGGTCCACTCTGGAGGATCAGTAACAGAAATTGAGAACGTTGTAACTTCAATGAACAGATGTGTGAGCCAAACTATAATTAACATAGAACAGTGTATAAGGCTCGGGTAAAATAAGATGTTTCTAACACTTCCATTTGATATTTCCATCACTTTATTATAAGCAAGTTCAGTGAAAAGGTTTGTCTTATTTGTCAGGTCAATATTAGAGAAGCGAAGTGATTTCTTTCCAAGGATGTACATCTAATAATCTTGGTTAAAGCTTCAATCTTGTTTTAAATGCTTTTCCATTGAAAATGATACCTCTCATTCAGCTCCCCCATTTCTGAGAAGTATAAAATCTTATAAGTTATTATTACCAAAGTGGAAAGGTGGGAGGAGGGATAAATTAACAGTTTGGGATTAACACATACACACTGCTATGTATAAAATAGATCGTCAACAAGGAACTACTCTATAGCACAGGGAACTACACTCAATATTTTGCAATAACCTATAAGGGGAAATAATCTGAAAAAGAATAGATATTTTTATTGACATCATCTATCAATGACAGTTAAAATGGAACCTAAGGGAAGCCGGTGGTCAGTGCTTCTGACCCTGAAGACTTCAATCATCTAAAGTTTGGACTCTGCCTACTTCCCAAGGCCCTTAATGAACATATGTGTAGCCGTAGCTTAAAAAATTCCCCAGTTTGGGTAGCGGAGAGACACTGATTTTGAAAAAGCCCTGGTGTTCTCCTCACATGAACGGGACACTTCCTACAGCTAAAACATGCCTGTCACACCCAGAGGATGGTATATCGTCTGATCGGGAAGAGTTTGGAAAAGGCATCTCATCTCCTCATCTCCTGGTGCTCGGGTTCACCACTCCGGCGTCTTTACTAACAGTCTCCCCACTTGGAGATGTCAGCACTGTCAACATCCTGTTGCACACAGTTTGGAATTTGTCCAAGGATGAAGCAGAAGGAGGAGGAACAATGAGAGACAAGTCCTAGGTTTTCGGACAGACATATGTCACTCTAATTTCCAATCAGGAAGACGAATTGACCAAAGGCTAGGGTTGCCCATGGAAACAGAATAGGGCTTGAGGAAATCCCGCTGCTTTGTGGCCAGTTCCCATAAACACAAGTTGAAAAATGGAACTCAGGGACACTAAAATTCACGAAACTGCAGAGTTGAAAATATCTCTCACTGAAAAATGTCTTGAGGAAAGTCAGAGAAAAGGACTTGTAAGCAACGGAGAATGGCAGGAAAGGGATTGGATGAGGTAGAAAGGACTCGCCATTAAGCACAAGAAAAGGGGCTGAACATTGCCAACATTGCAGTTGGCCAAAAAGGGTGTATGCATCTTTTTCTGTATATATTCAAGAAAAGGGCATACACTTTTTTAGCCAACCAAACAGGTGGGCACTGGAAATCAATACTACAAAACATATCACTTCGCATCAGTCAGAAGAGCCTTCCTCATAAAGTGTAAACACCAGAAATGCAGGACAGGGCAAGGAGAAAAGGGAGCCCTGTGAGGCTTATAGTGGAAATGTATATTGCCAACGGTCACTCTAGAAAAGTGTATTGTGATTACTAAAGCATCTAAAAAATGAGCTACAGAGCACAGGGCACTTGTACTCATGGACGTATATCTTGGGAAAAAGAAAAATCGAGAGGACACAGGCACCCCAATGTTTACCGCCTCTCTGTTTAATATATCCTCGATTAGGTTATAATTTATATGTCTCTGGAGGGAAAAAATGGACAGAGGTGTGGCACTTATGTAGAGTGGAATATTACTCAGCCTGAAAATCAATGAAACATGGCCAGTTGTAACAACCCCAGAGGAGTTACGTATGATCATTTGAAGTCACATAATTCAAAAAGACAAAGACATACGATATTACTAATACATGGAATGTAAACGTGGCTACAAATGAACTGAATTACAAAAGAGAACGGGGTCTCAAATTTAGAAAACCAACTTATGCTTGCTTAAGGATCAAGGAGAGTTGGGGTGCTGCATAAAACCAGAGATTGAAATTAGCACAGATACCGTTCCATAAGCCAAATATGTAATAGAAAAAACCTACTTCCTGGTCAACGAAATGGACTCAACACCCCATATTCAGTGCCTAGGAATATACAGGATGAGTAAGAGTCTTAATACCTATGGATTTATATGTCTCCATAAGAGAATCAAGCGTGTGTACAGTGACAAAAACGCAGCAGTGAAAATCAGCTAAATCCCATTATCAAAATAAATTTCAAAAACAAAACACAATGACAGTGAAATAGAGAGCAATTCTTAAATAATTCATTCAGGGCTTGTGATGCAACCTGGATTTACCTCATCTACACCCAGAGCTGCGTGAGACATAAGTTTGGAGACATCGGGCTGATAGCATTGGTGAGGTTCAATGAGCAAATGCAGACCATTTGAAGTCATACTGTATGGTACCCTTTCCATGGGTCCCAACTCTCCAGGTTTAAGCGATTCTTCCTTCAGCTAAAACATGCATAGGAAACCCACAGTATGGTGCACCGTGTGACCGGGAAACATTTTCAAATGCATCTCAGTTTTCGTCCCCTTTTACTCGGGTGCACAATTCCAGACCCTTTACTAACACTCTCCCCACTTGGAGAGTCAGTGCCTTTAACCTCCTGTTTGGCACAGTTTGCAATTTCTGCGCAAGATGAACAGGAATAGGGAGAACCAATGAGAGACTAGTTGTAGGTGTATGCACGGGCAAATTTAATGCTCATTTCCCACCAGGAAGAGGAATTAACCAAACGCTCAGCATGCCGTGCCGGAACTAGATTAGGTCCTGAAGCAATCCTGCCGGTTTGCGGCCAGCTCACAAGAAAGCGATTTGAAGAAAGGAGCTCAGGGGCACTGTAATTCACAAACCTGCAGAGTTATAAATGACTGCTATCATCCAAAAATATATTGAAGGAAGGCTGCGAAGACGACTTGAAAGCGGGGCAGAATTGCAGGAAAACGATTTCAGGGGGTAGACTGGAATTGCATTTAAAGCATAGGAAAAGAGGCAGAACGTCGACAATGATGCACTTGGCCAAAAAGGGCGTATGCGAATTTTCCTGAATATATTCAGGAAAAAACGCATACGCCCTTTTTGGCCAACCAAGCAAGCATGTTAAAGAAATCTGCACTACAATGAAGTCTCACTGCCCCCCGGTCAAAAGGGACATCTGAAAAAAGTGTAAAATGCAGAAATGCAGCACAGGCCATGGAGAACAGGGAGCCTTGTTATGCTGATGGGTGGGATGTAAATTGCCAACAGCCACTCTGGAGAAGTGTATGGTGTTTCCTGAAACACCTAAAAAACAAAGCAACGGAGCCTATGGCACTTCCACTTATGGTCCTATAGCTTAGGGAAATTAAAATCAAAAACACACAGCCACCCCAAAGCTTTAGACAGCTCTGTTTACAAGAACCTCGTCTACGGTACAAGTTAAATATCCCAGAAAGCAAAAAATGGATAAAGAAGTTGTGGTACGTACGTACAATTGAATATCACTCACGAATGAAATCTATGTCATCTGGACCGTCATGGCATAATGAGTGGATTCAGGTACGATGATTCTAAGAGAAATAAGTCACACAGAAAATGAAACATCATAAGATATCACTAATACATGGAATGTAAACTTGGCTACACATGAACTGAATTACAAAACAGAACAGGATCTCAAATTTAGAAAACCAACTAATGTTTGCTTAAGGGGAAAGGTGAGTTGGGTTGCTGCATAAAACCAGAGATAGAAATTAGCACAGATACCATTCCATACGTCAAATATGTAATAGTCAAGACCTACCCCTTGCTCAACGAAATGGGCTAAACACACTATATTCAACGCCTAGGAATACACCTGACTAGAAAGAATTTTCAAACCCATGGATTTATATGTCTCCATAAGAGAATCAAACATGTGTACAGCTGCATGAAGGCAGCAGAGAAAATCCGATAAATCCCATTATCAAAATGAATTACAAAAACAAAACACAATGACAGTGAAATAGAGAGCAATTCTTAAATAATTCATTCAGGGCTTGTGGTGCAACCTGGATTTACCTCATCTAAACCCAGAGCTGAGTGAGACATAAGGTTGGGCACTTCGGGCTGATAGCATTGGTGAGGTTCGAAGAGCAAATGCAGACCCTTTGAAGTCATACAGCATGGTACCCATTCCATGGGTCCCAACTCTCCAAGTTTAAGGGATTCTTCCTTCAGCTAAAACATGCATGGGAAACCCACAGTATGGTGCACCGTGTGACCGGGAAACGTTTTCAAATGCATCTCAGTTTTCGTCCCCTTTTACTCGGGTTCACCATTCTAGACCCTTTACAAACACTCTCCCCACTTGGAGAGTCAGTGCCTTTAACCTCCTGTAGGGCACAGTTTGCAATTTCTGCGCAAGATGAAAAGGAATAGGGAGAACGAATGAGAGACTAGCTCTAGGTGTCTGCACGGGCAAATTTAACGCTCATTTCCCACCAGGAAGAGGAATTAACCAAAGGCTCAGCATGCCTTGCCGGAACCAGATTAGGGCCTGAGGCAATCCTGCGAGTTTGCTGCCAGCTCACAAGATAGCGAGTTGAAGAAAGGAGCTCAGGGGCACTGTAACTCACAAACCTGCAGAGTTATAAATGCAGCTATCGTCCAAAAATATATTGAAGGAAGGCTGCGAAGCCGACTTGTAAGCGGGACAGATTTGCAGGAAAACGACTTCAGGGGGTAGACGGGAATTGCATTTAAAGCATAGGAAAAGAGGCAGAACGTCGACAATGATGCTCTTGGCCAAAAAGGGCGTATGCGTTTTTTCCTGAATATATTCAGGAAAAAACGCATACGCCCTTTTTGGCCAACCAAGCAAGCATGTTAAAGAAATCTGCACTACAATGAAGTCTCACTGCCCCCCGGTCAAAAGGGCCATCTGAAAAAAGTGTAAAATCCAGAAAGGCAGCACAGGCCATGGATAACAGGGAGCCTTGTTATGCTGATGGGCGGGATGTAAATTGCCAACAGCCACTCTGGAGAAGTGTATGGTGTTTCCCGGAACACCAAAAAAACAAAGCTACGGAGCCTACGGCACTTCCACTTATGGTCCTATAGCTTAGGGAAATTAAAATCAAAAACACACAGCCACCCCAAAGTGTCGGACGGCTCTGTTTACAAGAACCTCGTCTACGGTACAAGTTAAATATCCCAGAATGTGAAAAATGGATAAAGAATTTGTGGTACGTACGTACAATGGAATATCACTCAGCAATGTAATCTATGTCATCAGGCCCGTCGCGGCATAATGAGTGGATTCAGGTACGATGATTCTAAGTGAAATAAGTCACACAGAAAATGAAACATCATAAGATATCACTACTACACGGAATGTAAACTTGGCTACACATGAACTGAATTACAAAACAGAACAGGGTCTCAAATTTAGAAAACCAACTTATGCTTGCTTAAGGGGAAAGGTGAGTTGGGGTGCTGCATAAAACCAGAGATAGAAATTAGCACAGATACCTTTCCATAAGCCAAATATGTAATAGTCAAGACCTACCCCTTGCTCAACAAAATGGCCTAAACACCCCATATTCAACGCCTAGGAATACACCTGACTAGTAAGAATCTTCAAACCCATGGATTTATATGTCTCCGTAAGAGAATGAAGCGTGTGTACAGCGGCATGAATGCAGCAGAGAAAATCCGATAAATCCCATTATCAAAATGAATTACACAAACAAAACCCAAGGACAGTGAAATAGAGAGCAATTCTTAAATAATTCATTCAGGGCTTGTGATGCAACCTGGATTTACCACATCTACACCCAGAGCTGAGTGAGACAAAAGGTTGGGCACTTCGGGCTGATAGCATTGGTGAGGTTCGATGAGCAAATGCAGACCCTTTGAAGTCATACAGCATGGTACCCATTCCATGGGTCCCAACTCTCCAAGTTTAAGGGATTCTTCCTTCAGCTAAAACATGCATGGGAAACCCACAGTATGGTGCACCGTGTGACTGGCAAACGTTTTCAAATGCATCTCAGTTTTCGTCCCCTTTTACTCGGGTTCACCATTCCAGACCCTTTACGAACACTCTCCCCACTTGGAGAGTCAGTGCCTTTAACCTCCTGTTGGGCACAGTTTGCAATTTCTGCGCAAGATGAAAAGGAAGAGGGAGAACGAATGAGAGACTAGCTGTAGGTGTCTGCACGGGCAAATTTAACGCTCATTACCCAGCAGGAAGAGGAATTAACCAAAGGCTCAGCATGCCGTGCCGGAACCAGATTAGGGCCTGAGGCAATCCTGTGGGTTTGCGGCCAGCTCACAAGATAGCGAGTTGAAGAAAGGAGCTCAGGGGCACTGTAACTCACAAACCTGCAGAGTTATAAATGACAGCTATCGTCCAAAAATATATTGAAGGAAGGCTGCGAAGACGACTTGTAAGCGGGACAGATTTGCAGGAAAACGATTTCAGGGGGTAGACGGGAATTGCATTTAAAGCATAGGAAAAGAGGCAGAACATCGACAATGATGCTCTTGGCCAAAAAGGGCGTATGCGTTTTTTCCTTAATATATTCAGGAAAAAACGCATACGCCCTTTTTGGCCAACCAAGCAAGCATGTTAAAGAAATCTGCACTATAATGAAGTCTCACTGCCCCCCGGTCAAAAGGGCCATCTGAAAAAAGTGTAAAATCCAGAAAGGCAGCACAGGCCATGGAGAACAGGGAGCCTTGTTATGCTGATTGTCGGGATGTAAATTGCCAACAGCCACTCTGGGGAAGTGTATGGTGTTTCCCGGAACACCGAAAAAACAAAGCTACGGAGCCTACGGCACTTCCACTTATGGTCCTATAGCTTAGGGAAATTAAAATCAAAAACACACAGCCACCCCAAAATGTCGGACGGCTCTGTTTACAAGAACCTCGTCTACGGTACAAGTTAAATATCCCAGAATGTGAAAAATGGATAAAGAAGTTGTGGTACGTACGTACAATGGAATATCATTCAGCAATGAAATCCATGTAATCAGGCCCGTCGCGGCATAATGAGTGGATTCAGGTACGATGATTCTAAGTGAAATAAGTCACACAGAAAATGAAACATCATAAGATATCACTAATACACGGAATGTAAACTTGGCTACACATGAACTGAATTACAAAACAGAACAGGGTCTCAAATTTAGAAAACCAACTTATGCTTGCTTAAGGGGAAAGGTGAGTTGGGGTGCTGCATAAAACCAGAGATAGAAATTAGCACAGATACCTTTCCATAAGCCAAATATGTAATAGTCAAGACCTACCCCTTGCTCAACGAAATGGACTAAACACACCATATTCAACGCCTAGGAATACACCTGAGTAGTAAGAATCTTCAAACCCATGGATTTATATGTCTCCGTAAGAGAATGAAGCGTGTGTACAGCGGCATGAATGCAGCAGAGAAAATCCGATAAATCCCATTATAAAAATGAATTACACAAACAAAACCCAAGGACAGTGAAATAGAGAGCAATTCTTAAATAATTCATTCAGGGCTTGTGATGCAACCTGGATTTACCACATCTACACCCAGAGCTGAGTGAGACATAAGGTTGGGCACTTCGGGCTGATAGCATTGGTGAGGTTCGATGAGCAAATGCAGACCCTTTGAAGTCATACAGCATGGTACCCATTCCATGGGTCCCAACTCTCCAAGTTTAAGGGATTCTTCCTTCAGCTAAAACATGCATGGGAAACCCACAGTATGGTGCACCGTGTGACTGACAAACGTTTTCAAATGCATCTCAGTTTTTGTTCCCTTTTACTCGGGTTCACAATTCCAGACCCTTTACTAACACTCTCCCCACTTGGAGAGTCAGTGCCTTTAACCTGCTGTTTGGCACAGTTTGCAATTTCTGCGCAAGATGAACAGGAATAGGGAGAACCAATGAGAGACTAGCTGTAGGTGTCTGCACGGGCAAATTTAACGCTCATTTCCCACCAGGAAGAGGAATTAACCGAAGGCTCAGCATGCGGTGCCGGAACCAGATTAGGGCCTGAAGCAATCCTGAGGGTTTGCAGCCATCTCACAAGAAAGCGATTTGAAGAAAGGAGCTCCGGGGCACTGTAATTCAAAATCTGCAGTGTTGTAAATGACAGCTATCATCCAAAAATATATTGAAGGAAGGCTGTGAAGAGGACTTGAAAGCGGGGCAGAATTGCAGGAAACCGATTTCAGGGGGTAGATTGGAATTGCATTTAAAGCATAGGAAAAGAGGCAGAACGTCGACAATGATGCACTTGGCAAAAAGGGCGTATGCGTTTTTTCCGGAATATACGCATACGCCCTTTTTGGCCAACCAAGCAAGCATGTTAAAGACATCTGCACTACAATGAAGTCTCACTGCCCCCCGGTCAAAAGGGCCATCTGAAAAAAGTGTAAAATCCAGAAAGGCAGCACAGGCCATGGAGAACAGGGAGCCTTGTTATGCTCATGGGTGGGATGTAAATTGCCAACAGCCACTCTGGAGAAGTGTATTGTGTTTCCTGAAACACCTAAAAAACAAAGCAACAGAGCCTACGGCACTTCCACTTATGGTCCTATAGCTTAGGGAAATTAAAATAAAAAACAGACAGCCACCCCAAAGTTTCAGACGGCTCTGTTTACAAGAACCTCGTCTACGGTACAAGTTAAATATCCCAGAAAGCGAAAAATGGATAAAGAAGTTGTGGTACGTACGTACAATGGAATATCACTCACCAATGAAATCTATGTCATCTGGCCCGTCGTGGCATAATGAGTGGATTCAGGTACGATGATTCTAAGAGAAATAAGTCACACAGAAAATGAAACATCATAAGTTATCTCTAATACACCGAATGTAATCTTGGCTACACATGAACTGAAATACAAAACAGAAGAGGGTCTCAAATTTAGAAAACCAACTTATGTTTGCTTAAGGGGAAAGGTGAGTTGGGGTGCTGCATAAAACCAGAGATATAAATTAGCACAGATACCATTCCATACGTCAAATATGTAATAGTCAAGACCTACCCCTTGCTCAACGAAATGGGCTAAACACCCTATATTCAACGCCTAGGAATACACCTGACTAGTAAGAATCTTCAAACCCATGGATTTATATGTCTCCATAAGAGAATAAAGCGTGTGTACAGCTGCATGAAGGCAGCAGAGAAAATCCGATAAATCCCATTATCAAAATGAATTACAAAAACAAAACACAATGACAGTGAAATAGAGAGCAATTCTTAAATAATTCATTCAGGTCTTGAGATGCAACCTGGATTTACCTCATCTACACCCAGAGCTGAGTGAGACATAAGGTTGGATACTTCGGGCTGATAGCGTTGGTGAGGTTCGATGAGCAAATGCAGACCATTTGAAGTCATACTGCATGGTACCCATTCCATGGGTCCATACTCTCCAGGTTTAAGCTATTCTTCCTTCAGCTAAAACATGCATGGGAAACCCACAGTATGGTGCACCGTGTGACCGGGAAACGTTTTCAAATGCATCTCAGTTTTCGTCCCCTTTTACTCGGGTTCACAATTCCAGATCCTTTACTAACACTCTCCCCACTTGGAGAGTCAGTGCCTTTAACCTCCTGTTTGGCACAGTTTGCAATTTCTGCGCAAGATGAACAGGAATAGGGAGAACCAATGAGAGACTAGCTGTAGGTGTCTGCACGGGCAAATTTAACGCTCATTTCCCACCAGGAAGAGGAATTAACCAAACGCTCAGCATGCCCTGCCGGAACCAGATTAGGGCCTGAAGCAACCCTGCGAGTTTGCGGCCAGCTCACAAGAAAGCGATTTGAAGAAAGGAGCTCCGGGGCACTCTAATTCACAAACCTGCAGAGTTATAAATGACAGCTATCGTCCAAAAATATATTGAAGGAAGGCTGCGAAGAGGACTTGAAAGCGGGGCAGAATTGCAGGAAAACGATTTCAGGGGGTAGACTGGAATTGCATTTAAAGCATAGGAAAAGAGGCAGAACGTCGACAATGATGCACTTGGCCAAAAAGGGCGTATGCGTTTTTTCCTGAATATATTCAGGAAAAAACGCATACGCCCTTTTTGGCCAACCAAGCAAGCATGTTAAAGAAATCTGCACTACAATGAAGTCTCACTGCCCCCCGGTCAAAAGGGCCATCTGAAAAAAGTGTAAAATCCAGAAAGGCAGCACAGGCCATGGAGAACAGGGAGCCTTGTTATGCTGATGGGCGGGATGTAAATTGCCAACAGCCACTCTGGAGAAGTGTATGGTGTTTCCTGAAACACCTAAAAAACAAAGCAACAGAGCCTACGGCACTTCCACTTATGGTCCTATAGCTTAGGGAAATTTAAATCAAAAACACACAGCCAAGCCAAAGTTTCAGATGGCTCTGTTTACAAGAACCTCTTCTACGGTACAAGTTAAATATCCCAGAAAGCGAAAAATGGATAAAGAAGTTGTGGTACGTACGTACAATGGAATATCAGTCACCAAGGAAAGCTATGTCATCTGGCCCGTCGTGGCGTAATGAGTGGATTCAGGTACGATGATTTTAAGTGAAATAAGTCACACAGAAAATGAAATATCATAAGATATCACTAACACACCGAATGTAATCTTGGCTACACATGAACTGAAATACAAAACAGAACAGGGTCTCAAATTTAGAAAACCAACTTATGTTTGCTTAAGGGGAAAGTTGAGTTGGGGTGCTGCATAAAACCAGAGATAGAAATTAGCACAGATACCATTCCATATGTCAAATATGTAATAGTCAAGACCTACCCCTTGCTCAACGAAATGGGCTAAACACCCTATATTCAACGCCTAGGAATACACCTGACTAGTAAGAATCTTCAAACCCATGGATTTATATGTCTCCATAAGAGAATCAAGCCTGTGTACAGCTGCATGAATGCAGCAGAGAAAATCCGATAAATCCTATTATCAAAATGAATTAAAAAAAAAACAAAACACAATGACAGTGAAATAGAGAGCAATTCTTAAATAATTCATTCAGGGCTTGTGATGCAACCTGGATTTACCTCATCTACACCCAGAGCTGAGTGAGACATAAGGTTGGACACTTCGGGCTGATAGCATTGGTGAGGTTCGATGAGCAAATGCAGACCATTTGAAGTCATACTGCATGGTACCCATTCCATGGGTCCCAACTCTCCAGGTTTAAGCGATTCTTCCTTCAGCTAAAGCATGCATGGGAAGCCCACAGTATGGTGCACCGTGTGACCGGGAAACATTTTCAAATGCATCTCAGTTTTTGTCCCCTTTTACTCGGGTTCACAATTCCAGACCCTTTACTAACACTCTCCCCACTTGGAGAGTCAGTGCCTTTAACCTCCTATTTGGCACAGTTTGCAATTTCTGCGCAAGATGAACAGGAATAGGGAGTACCAATGAGAGACTAGCTGTAGGTGTCTGCACGGGCAAATTTAACGCTCATTTCCAACCAGGAAGAGGAATTAACCAAACGCTCAGCATGCCGTGCCAGAACCAGATTAGGGCCTGAAGCAATCCTGCGGGTTTGCGGCCAGCTCAAAAGAAAGCGATTTGAAGAAAGGAGCTCAGGGGCACTCTAATTCACAAACCTGCAGAGTTATAAGTGACAGCTATCGTCCAAAAATATATTGAAGGAAGGCTGTGAAGAGGACTTGAAAGCGGGGCAAAATTGCAGGAAAACGATTTCAGGGGGTAGACTGGAATTGCATTTAAAGCATAGGAAAAGAGGCAGAACGTCGACAATGATGCACTTGGCCAAAAAGGGCGTATGCGTTTTTTCCTGAATATATTCAGGAAAAAACGCATACGCCCTTTTTGGCCAACCAAGCAAGCATGTTAAAGAAATCTGCACTACAATGAAGTCTCACTGCCCCCCAGTCAAAAGGGCCATCTGAAAAACGTGTAAAATCCAGAAAGGCAGCACAGGCCATGGAGAACAGGGAGCCTTGTTATGCTGATGGGCGGGATGTGAACTGCCAACAGCCACTCTGGAGAAGTGTATGGTGTTTCCTGAAACACGTAGGAAACAAAGCAACACAGCCTATGGCACTTCCACTTATGGTCCTATAGCTTAGGGAAGTTTAAATCAAAAACACACAGCCACCCCAAAGTTTGGGTCGGCTCTGTTTACAAGAACCTCTTCTACGGTACAAGTTAAATATCCCAGAAAGCGAAAATGGATAAAGAAGTTGTGGTACATACGTACAATGGAAAATCACTCAGCAATGAAATCTATGTCATCTGGCCCTTAGCGGCATAATGAGTGGATTCAGGTACAATGATTCTACGTGAAATAAGTCACACAGAAAAAGGAACATCATAAGATATCACTAATACATGGAATGAAACTTGGCTACACATGAACTGAATTACAAAACAGAAGAGGGTCTCCAATTTAGAAAACCAACTGATGGTTGCTTATGGGGAAAGGTGAGTTGGGGTGCTGCATAAAACCAGAGATTGATATTAGTACAGAAACTGTTCCATAAACCAAATATGTAATAGAAAAGACCTACTCCTTGCTCAACGAAATGGAGTCAACACCCCATATTCAATGCCTAGGAATATACCTGACTAGTAAGGATCTTAAAACCCATGGATTTATATGTCTCCGTAAGAGAATCAAGCGTGTGTACAGCGGCCTAAACGCATCAGTGAAAATCCGATAAATCCCATTATCAAAATAAATTTCAAAAACAAAACACAATGACACTGAAATAGAGGGCAATTCTTAAATAATTCATTCAGGGCTTGTGATACAACCTGGATTTAGCACATCTTCAACCAGAGCTGGGTGAGACATAAGGCTGGACACTTCGGGCTGATAGCATTGGTGAGGTTCGGTGAGCAAATGCAGAACATTTGAAGTCATACTGCATGGTACCCATTCCATGGGTCCCAACTCTCCAGGTTTAAGGGATTCTTCCTTCAGCTAAAACATGCATGGGAAACCCAGAGTATGGTCCACCTTGTGATTTGGAATCGTTTTCAAATTCATCTCAGTTTTTTTCCCCTGGTACTAGGGTTCAATATTCCAGACCCGTCAATAACACTCTCCCCATATATATATTCAGGAAAAAACGCATACGCCCTTTTTGGCCAACCAAGCGAGCGTGTAAAGGAAATCTGCACTACAATGAAGCCTCACTGCCCCCCGGTCAAAAGGGCCATCTGAAAAAAGTGTAAAATCCAGAAAGACAGGACAGGCCATGGAGAACATGTAGCCTTGTTATGCTGATGGGCGGGATGTGAACCGCCAACAGCCACTCTGGAGAACTGTATGGTGTTTCCGGAAACACGTAGGAAACAAAGCAACACAGCCTATGGCACTTCCACTTATGGTCCTATAGCTTAGGGACATTAAAATGAAAAACACAGAGCCACCCCAAAGTTTGGGACGGCTCTGTTTACAAGAACCTCGTCTACGATACAAGTTAAATATCCCAGAAATCGAAATATGGATAAAGAAGATGTGGTACGTATGTACAATGGAATATCACTCAGCAATGATATCTATGTCATCAGGCCAGTAGTGGCATAATGAATGGATTCAGGTATGATGATTTTACGTGAAATAAGTCACACAGAAAAAGAAACATCATAAGTTATCACTAATACATGGAATGTAAACTTGGCTACACATGAACTGATCTACAAAACAGAACACGGTCTCAAATTTAGAAAACGAACTTACACTTGCTTATGGGGAAAGGTGAGTTGGCGTGCTGCATAAAACCAGAGATTGAAATTAGCACAGATATCTTTCCATAAGCCAAATATATAATAGACAAGACCTACTCCTTGCTCAACGAAATGAACTCAACACCCCATATTCAACGCCTCGGAATATACCTGACTAGTAAGAATCTTAAAACCCATGGATTTATATGTCTCCGTAAGAGAATCAAGCGTGTGTACAGTGGCCTAAACGCAGCAGTGAAAATCGGATAACTTCCTTTATCAAAAAAAATTTCAAAAACAAAACACAATGACAGTGAAATAGAGAGCAATTCTTAAATAATTCATTCAGGGCTTGTGATGCAACCTGGATTTACCACATCTACACCCAGAGCTGGGTGAGACATAAGGCTGGACACTTCGCGCTGATACCATTGGTGAGGCTCGGTGAGCAAATGCAGACCGTTTGAAGGCATACTGCATGGTACCCATTCCATGGGTCCCAACTCTCCAGGTTTAAGGGATTCTTCCTTCAGCTAAAACATGCATGAGAAACGCAGAGTATATTCCACCATGTGATTGCGAAACGTTTTCAAATGCATCTCAGTTTTTGTGCCCTGGTACTCGGGTTCACCATTCCAGACGCTTTACTAACACTCTCCCCACTTGGAGAGTCAATGCCTTTAACATCCTGTTCAGCACAGTTTGCAATTTCTGAGCAAGATGAACAGGAATAGGGAGAACCAATGAGAGACTAGCTGTAGGTGCCTGCACGGGCAAGTGTAACGACCATTTCCCACCAGGAAGAGGAATTAACCAAAGGGTCAGCGTGCCCTGCCAGAAACAGATTAGCGCCTGAAGCATTCCTGCGGTTTTCGGCCAGCTCACAAGAAAGCGAGTTGAAGAAAGGAGCTCAGGGGCACTCTAATTCACAAACCTGCAGAGTTATGAATGACAGCTATCGTCCAAAAATATATTGAAGTAAGTCTGCGAAGAGGACTGGAAAGGGGGGCAGCATTTGAGGAAAACTATTTCAGGGGGTAGACTGGAATTGCACTTAAAGCATAGGAAATGAGGCAGAATGTCGACAATGATGCACTTTGCCAAAAAGGGCGTATGCATTTTTTCCTGAATATATTCAGGAAAAAACGCATACACCCTTGATGGCCAACCAAGCAAGCCTGTAAAGGAAATCTGCACCAAGGGCAGAAAGCTGTTGGGGGGATGGTGGTGTGAAGAGTTGAGAGATTGGGATTGACATGTATACATTTATATGTATAAAATAGATAACCAATAAGAACCTGCTGTATAAAAAATAAGATTAAAAATTAAAAAAAATAAAATTAAAAAGTAAAACAGAAAAAATATTCTTCCCTCCACATACATGTATTTATATGAATAAATTATTTCTATGCTTATATTTGTAAATGCAAAAAAGAGGAATGAAATCTACCTTGAACCAAAAACGAAAAATAGAAAAAACAAACAGAATCCACAAGTTACACAGAGGAAAACCGTATCAGGACACTTGCTCCAGTTGTAAACAATTCTGAAGTTGGTCAGTGGTGGGGAATCATCTCCCATACAGCCAGCAGGCCCCACGCAACAAGCGTCCTCATTGCAAAGCTGGGGGACCGTGCTGAGGCATCTGTGAGTAAACGTGGTCCGAGCCCCAGGCCAGCTGCTGCTGAAATGTTCCCACACTTCCCAGATAAAACACCTGAATATGTTCAAGGACTTGAAAGCCTAGAGGAAGGGCAATGGAGCCACACGAGTGATTGCATGCCAGCCAACTTGGTGCCTGCAGGCCAGCCAGGATGGTCCTGGCCCTGGGTGCTCTTCTGGAAGCTTTCCATTTCCCTGCCTGAGATACCCCTCCTGTCCCGGCCCCCACTGATTTCTTCCTTCCTCACGTCTGCCCAGGGAGAAATTCCAGCGCCAGGTATGGGTGACACATCCTCTTCTTTAGCAGGTGGCATCTTGACAACTGCTGCAGAAAGTCCAGCAGAGCCCCACTCACACTGGGCCACCCACAACGCCGTGACCTGTCACTCCCTCCCACCAGCCCAGCCCCGAGACTGCTGACAGGGCAGAGAAAATGGCGTCAGGCACAGCTGCAGGGGTTCTTGCTGCCTGGAGCGGTGTTTATATTGATCTCAAAACAGGCACACCTGGGGAGGGCTGGCCGGCATGGTCAGGCTGCCCAGGTCAGCCAATCATCACCCCTCAGGGTCTCACAGTTGCAGAAAATGGAACTTGCTGAATCGGCCAGGTCCAAGGAAGAGGTGTGGGCTCTTGAGAGTCAGGATAGACAATGGGCTGCAGCTCTGGCTTGTATTCTAATCATTTTATCTGGCCCATGAGTGGGAGACAGCTTCAAGAAAACCCTGGCCTAATAAGAGGACCCCAGGAGTCAGGGAGAGGAGGGGTGGGTGGTGGGTGGTGGGTGGAGACAGAGGCCTGGTGCCCCGGGTGCAGTGGAAGTCTCTGGAAGACCAGGTGGTGGCAGGCCGTACAGAGTGATGCCCAGGGTCACAGACCTGTCGGAGTTGCTATTTGTTAGTTCAAGTCCTGCTCTGAGGTGCTCTGTGTCAGATCTGAGTGACAGGTGAGCTGAGAGTGCTCTGCAATGAGGGCAATGTGCACGGTTCCTGTGTGCCCTGCCCTGCCACAGTACCTGCAAGTGTAGCTCTGTATCCTGGGAGGGAGCTGACCACGAGAGCCCCATGGGCTGCAGGGGACCTGCCCAGGGAACCCCATATCCTGGGATGGGCCTGACCATGAGAGCCCCATGGGCTGGTGTGGAGGTGGGGTACCTGCCCAGGTGAGCTCCATATCCTGAGATTGGCCTGACCACGAGAGCCCCATGGGCTGCCAGGGGCCTGGTAAAGATGTCAGGATCGTCAGTGAAGCCACCGAGTATATACCTCCAGTAGTTCCTAATTCCTACACCCTGCTGGTCATTCTACCAACCACCAGGAGACGGTATTCTGTATTAGTCTTCAATGATGCCTTCTTTTGTATGCCATTAGTCCCAGAGTCACAAGAAATTTTGGCTTGTAAGTGGCAGGACTCAACATACAACTAAAACAATACATCCAGGCCGTCTTGCCCCAAGTGTTCAAAAATTCCCACACCATCTTTGGGGAAAGCTTAGCTAAAGACGTAAAAGTTCTACCTCTGGAAAAGGAAACACTCCTTCAATATGCTGACGACATTCTGATCACCAGCCCTACTAAGGAGGCCTCTGAACTACCAAGCCAATAAAGGATAGAAGTTGTCCAAGAAAAAGCTCAAATATCACAGACTACGGTGACCTGCCTGGGCTTCATTCTCACAGAAGGTCGGAGAAGCTCATCCCAGGAAAGGGAAGAAACAATTTACAGCCTTACCCCTTTCTAAAACTAGAAGACAGCTTAGGGGTTCCTGGGGAGGCCAGAGTTTGCTGCTTCTGGATCCCTAACTACAGTCTACTAGCTGGGCCTCTATATGAAACACTGAAAGGAAAAGATGATGATCCTTTTGAATAGAATCCAGAAGTGGCCTTTCAAGAATGGAAAGAGCAGTCAATTCAGACCCTTGCCCTGGAACTCCCTAATTTAGCTAAACCCTTTGACCTTTACATTCCTGGTGAAAGGTGAATTGCCATTGGAGTATTAGTGCAAAACCTGGGACCACTTGAAATGGAACAATGCAAGAATGCCATCCAGGTAGGATAAACTATAGTCACCAAGGGGCTTGGCCCACTGCAACATCTGGCCAACATACTGGCGGTATCAAAAAACCTGGAAATCAGCAGCTCAAAAGGCCACCTCCCTCCTAAGGGAAAAGGACCCCACGTGGTGTTCCTAACCCCCAACCATGCCCTGAAGTTGCAGGGTTTGCTCCGTGGGCACACTGACCTCCAGTGAGGAAGCCCTCCTACTCCAACATCCAGAGAGATATCCGGGGGCAACGGGGCACCATGACGACACATGTGACCATCACTTGACCTGGAGTTTCTCTCATAAAACAACAAGAGTGTGTCACAAAAGAGTAGACTACTGCTTGCAGGACTTACTGCACCCAGAGGGGAGGTAATAATCTTGGCAGGGGAACCGTATATCACGCTGTCACCATAGAAAAGCCTACAGACACCGTGATGATGGTGACCAGTAAGACCGGCTGGACTCCTGTTTACTTCAAAAGGCTGTTGACTCAGTGGCCATCATGGTCCTTCATCACAACTGACCCTGGACTGTCCGGGAGTTGAGCAGGCAGGGTCCTGACACCTGGTGCTGTTTTTACGTTAATTCAGAGGCCTAATTGAAGAAAGTGCAGACTACTAGTCAGAGCATCTAGGCTGGCAGAAACGGTCAGCCTAAAGTGTCTGAACAAATGTGTGGCGGGGTGAAAGTGGACCTCACAGCGTCACTGCACATTTCCTTCCCGGACCCTTAAAGGTCATTAGAATCTATAACACTTCCAATGCTCGTGCTCAGGCAGATGAACAGGGAGGCTGGAGGCCTGGGGACAATCAACGTCACCTAGAGGCTGCTGGGGAGAACTTCTGACCCTCGCCCACGGGTATAAGGGCTCCTAACTCAGCACTCAGCAGTTACAGAAGAAGGGTCTGCACCCTCAGCACTCCAAGAATGAGGAAGAGGACAAAAGGCAGAAGAGGGGTTTGTCCCAGGCAAAGCCCATTAAAAATCCCTGGGAGATAAAAATAGAATCTGGGCAATAAAATAAAGTCTAACCTTTCTTATCCTTTGTGCTTTGTCTAATTTCATGTGCTCCTAGGGTCCCGCATACAGAGGTTCCACACCCGGCACTTCAGACCAGATTTCCTAGTACAGAATGGCTGGGTCGACACATCAGGTCCTGGGGCCCAGTGCAGACTCCGCGATATAGAGCCTGAGCTGCAGCCAACAGGGCCCTCGAGAGCTCTGCCCCCTCCCTCCCACTGAATCTGACAGGATCTCTACACAGCAGCCCAGCCCACAGCCCACGGGGTAGCACATGCTCTCACCTCTCCATTCTCTGATCAAAATATAAAGTTTCCTTTGCTTCTGAACCAAACTCAGTCTCGATCTTTTGGCTCCAATGACACTGGGCGTGGGGACACTTGTTGGGGTCCACTCTGGAGGATCAGTAACAGAAATTGAGAACGTTGTAACTTCAATGAACAGATGTGTGAGCCAAACTATAATTAACATAGAACAGTGTATAAGGCTCGGGTAAAATAAGATGTTTCTAACACTTCCATTTGATATTTCCATCACTTTATTATAAGCAAGTTCAGTGAAAAGGTTTGTCTTATTTGTCAGGTCAATATTAGAGAAGCGAAGTGATTTCTTTCCAAGGATGTACATCTAATAATCTTGGTTAAAGCTTCAATCTTGTTTTAAATGCTTTTCCATTGAAAATGATACCTCTCATTCAGCTCCCCCATTTCTGAGAAGTATAAAATCTTATAAGTTATTATTACCAAAGTGGAAAGGTGGGAGGAGGGATAAATTAACAGTTTGGGATTAACACATACACACTGCTATGTATAAAATAGATCGTCAACAAGGAACTACTCTATAGCACAGGGAACTACACTCAATATTTTGCAATAACCTATAAGGGGAAATAATCTGAAAAAGAATAGATATTTTTATTGACATCATCTATCAATGACAGTTAAAATGGAACCTAAGGGAAGCCGGTGGTCAGTGCTTCTGACCCTGAAGACTTCAATCATCTAAAGTTTGGACTCTGCCTACTTCCCAAGGCCCTTAATGAACATATGTGTAGCCGTAGCTTAAAAAATTCCCCAGTTTGGGTAGCGGAGAGACACTGATTTTGAAAAAGCCCTGGTGTTCTCCTCACATGAACGGGACACTTCCTACAGCTAAAACATGCCTGTCACACCCAGAGGATGGTATATCGTCTGATCGGGAAGAGTTTGGAAAAGGCATCTCATCTCCTCATCTCCTGGTGCTCGGGTTCACCACTCCGGCGTCTTTACTAACAGTCTCCCCACTTGGAGATGTCAGCACTGTCAACATCCTGTTGCACACAGTTTGGAATTTGTCCAAGGATGAAGCAGAAGGAGGAGGAACAATGAGAGACAAGTCCTAGGTTTTCGGACAGACATATGTCACTCTAATTTCCAATCAGGAAGACGAATTGACCAAAGGCTAGGGTTGCCCATGGAAACAGAATAGGGCTTGAGGAAATCCCGCTGCTTTGTGGCCAGTTCCCATAAACACAAGTTGAAAAATGGAACTCAGGGACACTAAAATTCACGAAACTGCAGAGTTGAAAATATCTATCACTGAAAAATGTCTTGAGGAAAGTCAGAGAAAAGGACTTGTAAGCAACGGAGAATGGCAGGAAAGGGATTGGATGAGGTAGAAAGGACTCGCCATTAAGCACAAGAAAAGGGGCTGAACATTGCCAACATTGCAGTTGGCCAAAAAGGGTGTATGCATCTTTTTCTGTATATATTCAAGAAAAGGGCATACACTTTTTTAGCCAACCAAACAGGTGGGCACTGGAAATCAATACTACAAAACATATCACTTCGCATCAGTCAGAAGAGCCTTCCTCATAAAGTGTAAACACCAGAAATGCAGGACAGGGCAAGGAGAAAAGGGAGCCCTGTGAGGCTTATAGTGGAAATGTATATTGCCAACGGTCACTCTGGAAAAGTGTATTGTGATTACTAAAGCATCTAAAAAATGAGCTACAGAGCACAGGGCACTTGCACTCATGGACGTATATCTTGGGAAAAAGAAAAATCGAGAGGACACAGGCACCCCAATGTTTACCGCCTCTCTGTTTAATATATCCTCGATTAGGTTATAATTTATATGTCTCTGGAGGGAAAAAATGGACAGAGGTGTGGCACTTATGTAGAGTGGAATATTACTCAGCCTGAAAATCAATGAAACATGGCCAGTTGTAACAACCCCAGAGGAGTTACGTATGATCATTTGAAGTCACATAATTCAAAAAGACAAAGACATACGATATTACTAATACATGGAATGTAAACGTGGCTACAAATGAACTGAATTACAAAAGAGAACGGGGTCTCAAATTTAGAAAACCAACTTATGCTTGCTTAAGGATCAAGGAGAGTTGGGGTGCTGCATAAAACCAGAGATTGAAATTAGCACAGATACCGTTCCATAAGCCAAATATGTAATAGAAAAAACCTACTTCCTGGTCAACGAAATGGACTCAACACCCCATATTCAGTGCCTAGGAATATACAGGATGAGTAAGAGTCTTAATACCTATGGATTTATATGTCTCCATAAGAGAATCAAGCGTGTGTACAGTGACAAAAACGCAGCAGTGAAAATCAGCTAAATCCCATTATCAAAATAAATTTCAAAAACAAAACACAATGACAGTGAAATAGAGAGCAATTCTTAAATAATTCATTCAGGGCTTGTGATGCAACCTGGATTTACCTCATCTACACCCAGAGCTGCGTGAGACATAAGTTTGGAGACATCGGGCTGATAGCATTGGTGAGGTTCAATGAGCAAATGCAGACCATTTGAAGTCATACTGTATGGTACCCTTTCCATGGGTCCCAACTCTCCAGGTTTAAGCGATTCTTCCTTCAGCTAAAACATGCATAGGAAACCCACAGTATGGTGCACCGTGTGACCGGGAAACATTTTCAAATGCATCTCAGTTTTCGTCCCCTTTTACTCGGGTGCACAATTCCAGACCCTTTACTAACACTCTCCCCACTTGGAGAGTCAGTGCCTTTAACCTCCTGTTTGGCACAGTTTGCAATTTCTGCGCAAGATGAACAGGAATAGGGAGAACCAATGAGAGACTAGTTGTAGTTGTATGCACGGGCAAATTTAACGCTCATTTCCCACCAGGAAGAGGAATTAACCAAACGCTCAGCATGCCGTGCCGGAACTAGATTAGGTCCTGAAGCAATCCTGCCGGTTTGCGGCCAGCTCACAAGAAAGCGATTTGAAGAAAGGAGCTCAGGGGCACTGTAATTCACAAACCTGCAGAGTTATAAATGACTGCTATCATCCAAAAATATATTGAAGGAAGGCTGCGAAGACGACTTGAAAGCGGGGCAGAATTGCAGGAAAACGATTTCAGGGGGTAGACTGGAATTGCATTTAAAGCATAGGAAAAGAGGCAGAACGTCGACAATGATGCACTTGGCCAAAAAGGGCGTATGCGAATTTTCCTGAATATATTCAGGAAAAAACGCATACGCCCTTTTTGGCCAACCAAGCAAGCATGTTAAAGAAATCTGCACTACAATGAATTCTCACTGCCGCCCGGTCAAAAGGGACATCTGAAAAAAGTGTAAAATGCAGAAATGCAGCACAGGCCATGGAGAACAGGGAGCCTTGTTATGCTGATGGGTGGGATGTAAATTGCCAACAGCCACTCTGGAGAAGTGTATGGTGTTTCCTGAAACACCTAAAAAACAAAGCAACGGAGCCTATGGCACTTCCACTTATGGTCCTATAGCTTAGGGAAATTAAAATCAAAAACACACAGCCACCCCAAAGCTTTAGACAGCTCTGTTTACAAGAACCTCGTCTACGGTACAAGTTAAATATCCCAGAAAGCAAAAAATGGATAAAGAAGTTGTGGTACGTACGTACAATTGAATATCACTCACGAATGAAATCTATGTCATCTGGACCGTCGTGGCATAATGAGTGGATTCAGGTACGATGATTCTAAGAGAAATAAGTCACACAGAAAATGAAACATCATAAGATATCACTAATACATGGAATGTAAACTTGGCTACACATGAACTGAATTACAAAACAGAACAGGGTCTCAAATTTAGAAAACCAACTAATGTTTGCTTAAGGGGAAAGGTGAGTTGGGGTGCTGCATAAAACCAGAGATAGAAATTAGCACAGATACCATTCCATACGTCAAATACGTAATAGTCAAGACCTACCCCTTGCTCAACGAAATGGGCTAAACACCCTATATTCAACGCCTAGGAATACACCTGACTAGTAAGAATCTTCAAACCAATGGATTTATATGTCTCCGTAAG
Organism: Delphinapterus leucas; assembly: GCF_059928025.1. Classification (NCBI taxonomy): domain Eukaryota; kingdom Metazoa; phylum Chordata; class Mammalia; order Artiodactyla; family Monodontidae; genus Delphinapterus; species Delphinapterus leucas. The sequence continues at coordinate 12,785,314 of NW_028322236.1, read as the reverse complement.
AGAATGAAGCGTGTGTACAGCGGCATGAATGCAGCAGAGAAAATCCGATAAATCCCATTATCAAAATGAATTACACAAACAAAACCCAAGGACAGTGAAATAGAGAGCAATTCTTAAATAATTCATTCAGGGCTTGTGATGCAACCTGGATTTACCACATCTACACCCAGAGCTGAGTGAGACATAAGGTTGGGCACTTCGGGCTGATAGCATTGGTGAGGTTCGATGAGCAAATGCAGACCCTTTGAAGTCATACAGCATGGTACCCATTCCATGGGTCCCAACTCTCCAAGTTTAAGGGATTCTTCCTTCAGCTAAAACATGCATGGGAAACCCACAGTATGGTGCACCGTGTGACTGGCAAACGTTTTCAAATGCATCTCAGTTTTCGTCCCCTTTTACTCGGGTTCACCATTCCAGACCCTTTACGAACACTCTCCCCACTTGGAGAGCCAGTGCCTTTAACCTCCTGTTGGGCACAGTTTGCAATTTCTGCGCAAGATGAAAAGGAAGAGGGAGAACGAATGAGAGACTAGCTGTAGGTGTCTGCACGGGCAAATTTAATGCTCATTACCCAGCAGGAAGAGGAATTAACCAAAGGCTCAGCATGCCGTGCCGAAACCAGATTAGGGCCTGAGGCAATCCTGTGGGTTTGCGGCCAGCTCACAAGATAGCGAGTTGAAGAAAGGAGCTCAGGGGCACTGTAACTCACAAACCTGCAGAGTTATAAATGACAGCTATCGTCCAAAAATATATTGAAGGAAGGCTGCGAAGACGACTTGTAAGCGGGACAGATTTGCAGGAAAACGATTTCAGGGGGTAGACGGGAATTGCATTTAAAGCATAGGAAAAGAGGCAGAACGTCGACAATGATGCTCTTGGCCAAAAAGGGCGTATGCGTTTTTTCCTGAATATATTCAGGAAAAAACGCATACGCCCTTTTTGGCCAACCAAGCAAGCATGTTAAAGAAATCTGCACTATAAAGAAGTCTCACTGACCCCCGGTCAAAAGGGCCATCTGAAAAAAGTGTAAAATCCAGAAAGGCAGCACAGGCCATGGAGAACAGGGAGCCTTGTTATGCTGATTGTCGGGATGTAAATTGCCAACAGCCACTCTGGCGAAGTGTATGGTGTTTCCCGGAACACCGAAAAAACAAAGCTACGGAGCCTACGGCACTTCCACTTATGGTCCTATAGCTTAGGGAAATTAAAATCAAAAACACACAGCCACCCCAAAGTGTCGGACGGCTCTGTTTACAAGAACCTCGTCTACGGTACAAGTTAAATATCCCAGAATGTGAAAAATGGATAAAGAAGTTGTGGTACGTACGTACAATGGAATATCACTCAGCAATGAAATCTATGTCATCAGGCCCGTCGCGGCATAATGAGTGGATTCAGGTACGATGATTCTAAGTGAAATAAGTCACACAGAAAATGAAACATCATAAGATATCACTAATACACGGAATGTAAACTTGGCTACACATGAACTGAATTACAAAACAGAACAGGGTCTCAAATTTAGAAAACCAACTTATACTTGCTTAAGGGGAAAGGTGAGTTGGGGTGCTGCATAAAACCAGAGATAGAAATTAGCACAGATACCTTTCCATAAGCCAAATATGTAATAGTCAAGACCTACCCCTTGCTCAACGAAATGGACTAAACACCCCATATTCAACGCCTAGGAATACACCTGAGTAGTAAGAATCTTCAAACCCATGGATTTATATGTCTCCGTAAGAGAATGAAGCATGTATACAGCGGCATGAATGCAGCAGAGAAAATCCGATAAATCCCATTATCAAAATGAATTACACAAACAAAACCCAAGGACAGTGAAATAGAGAGCAATTCTTAAATAATTCATTCAGGGCTTGTGATGCAACCTGGATTTACCACATCTACACCCAGAGCTGAGTGAGACAGAAGGTTGGGCACTTCGGGCTGATAGCATTGGTGAGGTTCGAAGAGCAAATGCAGACCCTTTGAAGTCATACAGCATGGTACCCATTCCATGGGTCCCAACTCTCCAAGTTTAAGGGATTCTTCCTTCAGCTAAAACATGCATGGGAAACCCACAGTACGGTGCACCGTGTGACTGGCAAACGTTTTCAAATGATTCTCAGTTTTCGTCCCCTTTTACTCGGGTTCACCATTCCAGACCCTTTACGAACACTCTCCCCACTTGGAGAGTCAGTGCCTTTAACCTCCTGTTGGGCACAGTTTGCAATTTCTGCGCAACATGAAAAGGAATAGGGAGAACGAATGAGAGACTAGCTCTAGGTGTCTGCACGGGCAAATTTAACGCTCATTTCCCACCAGGAAGAGGAATTAACCAAAGGCTCAGCATGCCGTGCCGGAACCAGATTAGGGCCTGAGGCAATCCTGAGGGTTTGCGGCCAGCTCACAAGATAGCGAGTTGAAGAAAGGAGCTCAGGGGCACTGTAACTCACAAACCTGCAGAGTTATAAATGACAGCTATCGTCCAAAAATATATTGAAGGAAGGCTGCGAAGACGACTTGTAAGCGGGACAGATTTGCAGGAAAACGATTTCAGGGGGTAGACGGGAATTGAATTTAAAGCATAGGAAAAGAGGCAGAACGTCGACAATGATGCTCTTGGCCAAAAAGGGCGTATGCGTTTTTTCCTGAATATATTCAGGAAAAAACGCATACGCCCTTTTTGGCCAACCAAGCAAGCATGTTAAAGAAATCTGCAGTACAATGAAGTCTCACTGCCCCCCGGTCAAAAGGGCCATCTGAAAAAAGTGTAAAATCCAAAAAGGCAGCACAGGCCATGGAGAACAGGGAGCCTTGTTATGCTGATGGGCGGGATGTAAATTGCCAACAGCCACTCTGGAGAAGTGTATGGTGTTTCCCGGAACACCGAAAAAACAAAGCTACGGAGCCTACGGCACTTCCACTTATGGTCCTATAGCTTAGGGAAATTAAAATCAAAAACACACAGCCACCCCAAAGTGTCGGACGGCTCTGTTTACAAGAACCTCGTCTACGGTACAAGTTAAATATCCCAGAATGTGAAAAATGGATAAAGAAGTTGTGGTACGTACGTACAATGGAATATCACTCAGCAATGAAATCTATGTCATCAGGCCCGTCGCGGCATAATGAGTGGATTCAGGTACGATGATTCTAAGTGAAATAAGTCACACAGAAAATGAAACATCATAAGATATCACTACTACACGGAATGTAAACTTGGCTACACATGAACTGAATTACAAAACAGAACAGGGTCTCAAATTTAGAAAACCAACTTATGCTTGCTTAAGGGGAAAGGTGAGTTGGGGTGCTGCATAAAACCAGAGATAGAAATTAGCACAGATACCTTTCCATAAGCCAAATATGTAATAGTCAAGACCTACCCCTTGCTCAACGAAATGGACTAAACACCCCATATTCAACGCCTAGGAATACACCTGACTAGTAAGAATCTTCAAACCCATGGATTTATATGTCTCCGTAAGAGAATGAAGCGTGTGTACAGCGGCATGAATGCAGCAGAGAAAATCCGATAAATCCCATTATCAAAATGAATTATACAAACAAAACCCAAGGACAGTGAAATAGAGAGCAATTCTTAAATAATTCATTCAGGGCTTGTGATGCAACCTGGATTTACCACATCTACACCCAGAGCTGAGTGAGACATAAGGTTGGGCACTTCGGGCTGATAGCATTGGTGAGGTTCGATGAGCAAATGCAGACCCTTTGAAGTCATACAGCATGGTACCCATTCCATGGGTCCCAACTCTCCAAGTTTAAGGGATTCTTCCTTCAGCTAAAACATGCATGGGAAACCCACAGTATGGTGCACCGTGTGACTGGCAAACGTTTTCAAATGCATCTCAGTTTTCGTCCCCTTTTACTCGGGTTCACCATTCCAGACCCTTTACGAACACTCTCCCCACTTGGAGAGTCAGTGCCTTAAACCTCCTGTTGGGCACAGTTTGCAATTTCTGCGCAAGATGAAAAGGAATAGGGAGAACGAATGAGAGACTAGCTCTAGGTGTCTGCACGGGCAAATTTAACGCTCATTTCCCACCAGGAAGAGGAATCAACCAAAGGCTCAGCATGCCGTGCCGGAAACACATTAGGGCCTGAGGCAATCCTGTGGGTTTGCGGCCAGCTCACAAGATAGCGAGTTGAAGAAATGAGCTCAGGGGCACTGTAACTCACAAACTTGCAGAGTTATAAATGACAGCTATCGTCCAAAAATATATTGAAGGAAGGCTGCGAAGACGACTTGTAAGTGGGGCAGAATTGCAGGAAAACGATTTCAGGGGGTAGACGGGAATTGCATTTAAAGCATAGGAAAAGAGTCAGAACGTCTACAATGATGCTCTTGGCCAAAAAGGGCGTATGCGTTTTTTCCTGAATATATTCAGGAAAAAATGCATACGCCCTTTTTGGCCAACCAAGCAAGCATGTTAAAGAAATCTGCACTACAATGAAGTCTCACTGCCCCCCCGGTCAAAAGGGCCATCTGAAAAAAGTGTAAAATCCAGAAAGGCAGCACAGGCCATGGAGAACAGGGAGCCTTGTTATGCTGATGGGCGGGATGTAAATTGCCAACAGCCACCCTGGAGAAGTGTATGGTGTTTCCCGGAACACCGAAAAAACAAAGCTACGGAGCCTACGGTACTTCCACTTATGGTCCTATAGCTTAGGGAAATTAAAATCAAAAACACACAGCCACCCCAATGTGTCGGACGGCTCTGTTTACAAGAACCTCGTCTACGGTACAAGTTAAATATCCCAGAATGTGAAAAATGGATAAAGAAGTTGTGGTACGTACGTACAATGGAATATCACTCAGCAATGAAATCTATGTCATCAGGCCCGTCACGGAATAATGAGTGGATTTAGGTACGATGATTCTAAGTGAAATAAGTCACACAGAAAATGAAACATCATAAGATATCACTACTACACGGAATGTAAACTTGGCTACACATGAACTGAATTACAAAACAGAACAGGGTCTCAAATTTAGAAAACCAACTTATGCTTGCTTAAGGGGAAAGGTGAGTTGGGGTGCTGCATAAAACCAGAGATAGAAATTAGCACAGATACCTTCACATAAGCCAAATATGTAATAGTAAAGGCCTACCCTTTGCGCAATGAAATGGACTCAATACCCCATATTCAACACCTAGGAATACACCTGACTGGTAAGAATCTTCAAACCCATGGATTTATATGTCTCCGTTAGGGAATGAAGCGTGTGTACAGCAACATGAATGCAGCAGAGAAAATCCGATAAATCCCATTATCAAAATGAATTACAAAAACCAAACACAAGGACAGTGAAATAGAGAGCAATTCTTAAATAATTCATTCAGGCTTGTGATGCAACCTGGATTTACCACATCTACACCCAGAGCTGAGTGTGACATAAGGTTGGGCACTTCGGGCTGATAGCACTGGTGAGGTTCGATGAGCAAATGCAGACCCTTTGAAGACATACTGCATGGTACCCATTCCATGGGTCCCAAATCTCCAGTTATAAGGGATTCTTCCTTCAGCTCAAAACATGCATGGGAAACCCACAGTATGGTGGACCGTGTGACCGGCAAACGTTTTCAAATGCATCTCAGTTTTCCTCCCCTTTTACACAGCTTCACCATTCCAGACCCTTTACTCACACTCTCCCCACTTGGAGAGTCAGTGCCTTTAACCTCCTGTTGGGCACAGTTTGCAATTTCTGCACAAGATGAACAGGAATAGGGAGAACCAATGAGAGACTAGCTGTAGGTGTCTGTACGGGCAAATTTAACGCTCATTTCCACCAGGAAGAGGAATTAACCAAAGGCTCAGCATGCCGTGCCGGAAACAGATTAGGGCCTGAGGCAATCCTGTGGGTTTGCGGCCAGCTCACAAGATAGCGAGTTGAAGAAATGAGCTCAGGGGCACTGTAACTCACAAACTTGCAGAGTTATAAATGACAGCTATCGTCCAAAAATATATTGAAGGAAGGCTGCGAAGACGACTTGTAAGTGGGGCAGAATTGCAGGAAAACGATTTCAGGGGGTAGACTGGAATTGCACTTAAAGCCTAGGAAAAGACGGAGAACAGCGACAATGATGCACTTGGCCAAAAAGTGCGTATGCGTTTTTTCCTGAATATAATCAGGAAAAAACGCATATGCCCTTTTTGGCCAACCAAGCAAGCGTGTAAAGAAATCTGCACTAAAATGAAGTCTCTCTGCCCCCCGGTCAAAAGGGCCATCTGAAAAAAGTGTAAAATCCAGAAAGGCAGGACAGGCCATGGAGAAGAGGGAGCATTGTTATCCTGATGGTCGGCATGTGAATTGCCAACAGCCACTCTGGAGAAGTGTATGGTATTTCCTGAAACACATAAGAAACAAAGCAACACAGCCTATGGCACTTCCACTTATGGTCCTATAGCTTAGGGAAATTAAAATCAAAACCACACAGGCACCCCAAAGTTTGGAACGGCTCTGTTTACGAGAACCTCTTGTACGGTACAAGTTAAATATCCCAGAGGGCGAAAAATGGATAAAGAAATTGTGGTTCTTACGTACAATGGAATATCACTCAGCAATGAAATCTATGTCATCAGGCCCGTAGCGGCATAATGAGTGGATTCAGGTACGATGATTCTACGTGCAATAGGTCACACAGAAAAAGAAACATCATAAGATATCACTAATACAAGGAATGTAAACTTGGCTACACATGAAATGAATTACAAAACAGAACAGTGTCTCAAATTTAGAAAACCAACTTATGCTTGCTTTTTGGGAAAGGTGAGTTCGGGTGCTGCATAAAAACAGAGATTGAAATTCGCACTGATACCGTTCCATAAGCCAAATATGTAATAGACAAGACCTACTGTTTGCTCAACGAAATGGGCTCAACACCCCATATTCAACGCCTAGGAATATACCTGCCTAGCAAGAATCTTAAAACCCATGGATTTATATGTGTCCATAAGAGAATCCAGCGTGTGTTCAGTGGCCTAAAGGCAACAGTGAAAATCCGATAAATCACATTATCAAAATAAATTTCAAAAACAAAACACAATGACAGTGAAATAGAGAGCAATTCTTAAATAATTCACTCAGGGCTTCTGATGCAACCTGGATTTACCACATGTACACCCAGTGCTGGGGAGACATAAGGCCGGACACTTCGCCCTGATAGTATTGTTGAGGTTCGGTGAGCAATTGCAGACCCTTTGAAGTCATACTGCATGGTACCCATTCCAAGGGTCCCAACTCTCCAGGTTTAAGGGATTCTTCCTTCCGCTACATCATGTATGGGAAACCCAGAGTATGGTCCACCATGTGATTGGGAAACGTTTTCAAATGCATCTCAGTTTTCGTCCCTTTATACTCGGGTTCACCATTCCAGATGCTTAACTAACACTCTCCCCACTTGGAGAGTCAGTGCCTTTAACCTCCTGTTTGTCACAGTTTGCAATTTCTGCGCAAGATGAACAGGAATAGGGAGAACCAATGAGAGACTAGCTGTAGGTGTCTGCACGGGCAATTTAATGCTCATTTCTCACCAGGAAGTGGAATTAACCAAAGGCTCAGAATGCCGTGCCGGAACCAGATTAGGGCCTGAAGCAATACTGCGGGTGTGCAGGCAGCTCACAAGATAGCGAGTTGAACAAAGGAGCTCAGGGGCACTGTAATTCACAAACCTGCAGAGTTATAAATGACAGCTATCGTCCAAAAATATATTGAAGGAAGGCTGCGAAGAGGACTTGAAAGCGGGGCAGAATTCCAGGAAAACGATTTCAGGAGGTAGACGGGAAATGCACTGAAAGCATAGGAGAAGAGGCAGAACCTCGACAATGATGCACTTGTTCAAAAAGTGCATATGCGTTTTTTCCAAAGCCCTCCTTAAAGAGGGTAGGGGGCTCCCAGCATGCTTCAGTGGCCAACAGAAGGCCCACATCGCCAAGGTGACGTGAGCCAGCCAGGCAGGAGTGACCTCACATCAGAGGGCCCACCTCACAGAAGGGTAAGGGACCCAGCCATTATCAGACTCTCACCAGAGGGCCCACATCAGCAAGGGGCTGGGAACCAGGCAGGAGTGTCTTCACACCCGTGGGGCCACATCATCGCAAGTTGAGGTACCCAGCACATGTGGCCTCAAACCAGAGGACCCACATCTCCATGGGTCTCGGAGCGAGGCAGGCAGGATGAACCTCAAAACACGTGGCCCATTGTATAAAAAAGGTGAGGAATCCAGCAGTTGGAACATCCCAGCAGGCGGCCCAGAGCACCGAGGCTATGGGATCCAGGCAATGATGAACTCACAACAGAGGGCCCTCATCATGAAACTGTGAGCAACCTAGCCATTGTGACCTCAGAGCACAAGGCCCACATCCCCATGGGGAAGCGAACCAAGCAGGAGTGTCATCGCACCAGTGGGCACACATCAGAAAATGTGGGGAGCCCAGCAGTTAGGGCCTGATGCCAGAGGGCCCTCATCACCGAGGAGAGGAGGCTACCAGCAGGCTCCAACTGCTACAAGAGGGCCAACGTCGCCAATGCGGGGTGTGCCAGCCAGGCAGGAGTGACCTCAGAGCAGAGGGCCAACCTCAAAAAAGTGTGAGGAACCCAAAGAGGATTAGACTCTCACCAGAGGGCCCACATCACCAAGAGGATCAGAACCAGGCAGGACTGTCTTCACACCAGGGTGACCACATCATAGAAAGGTGAGGAACCCAGCACATGTGGCCTAAACCAGAAGACCCACATCTCCAAGGGGCTCGGAGTGAGGCATGCAGGAGTAGCCTCACAACACAGGGCCCATAGAATAAAAAAGCTGAGGAATCCTGCAGTGGGAACCTCCCAGCAGGCGGCCCAGAGCACCGAGTCTATGCGATCCAGGCTGCAGTGAACTCACAGCAGAGGGCCCATATCATGAAACTGTGAGCAACCCAGCCATTGGGACCTCACAGCAGAAGGCCCACATCCCCATGGGGTTGGGAACATGGCAAGAGTGTCCTCGCACCACTTAGCACGTATCAGAAAAAGTGGGTACCCAGCAGTTACGGCCTGACGCTAGAGAGCCCTCATCACCGAGGGGAGGTGGCTCCCAGCAGGCTCCAACTGCCACAAGAGGGCCGATGTCGCCAAGGCGGGGTGTGCCAGCCAGTCAGTAGTGACCTCACAGCAGAGGGCCCACCTCACAGAAGGGTGAGGAACCCAGCCAGGATCAGACTCTCACCAGAGGGCCCACATCACCAAGGGGATAGAAACCAGGCAGGAGTGTCCTCACACCAGCGGGGCCACATCATCGAAAGGTGAGGGACCCAGCACACGTGGCCTCAAACCAGAGGACACACATCACCAAGGGGCTGGGAGTGAGTCAGGCAGGAGGAGTCTCCAAACAGAGGGCCCATAGAAGAGAAAAGGTGAGGAATCCCGCAGTTGGAACCTCCCCGCAGGCGGCCAGGAGCAGCGAGGCTATGGGATCCAGGCCGGAGTGAACTCACACCAGAGGGCCCTCATCATGAAACTGAGCCACCCACCGTTGGGACCTCAGAGCAGAAGGCCCATATTCCCATGGGGTTGGAAACCTGGCAGGAGTGTACTCACACCACAGGGCGCACATCAGAAAATTTTGGGAGCCCAGGAGTTAGAGCCTGACGCCAGAGGGCCCTCATTACCGAGGGGAGGAGACTCCCAGCAGGCACCAACTCCCAACTGAGGGCCCACGTCGCCAAGGTGACGTGTGCCAGTCAGGCAGGAGTGACCTCACAGCAGAGGGCCTACCTCACAGAAGGGTGAGGAAACCAGCCAGGATAAGACTCTCACCAGAGAGCCCACATCACCAAGGGGACCGGAACAAGGCAGGAGTGTCCTCACACCAGTGTGGCCACATTATAGAAAGGTGACGAACCCAGCACATGTGGTCTAAACCAGAGGACCCACATTTCCAAGGTGCTCCGAGTGAGGCAGGCAGGAGTAGCCTAACAACACAGGGCCCACAGAATAAAAAATGTGAGGAATCCAGCAGTTGGAACCCCCCAGCAGGTGGCCCAGAGTACGGAGCCTATGTGATCCAGGCCACAGTGAACTCACAGCAGAGGGCTCACATCATGACACTGTGAGCAACCCAGCTGGTGGGACCTCAGAGCAGAAGGCCCACATCCCCATGGGGATGGGAACGTGGCAGGAGTGTACTCGCACGACAGGGCACATATCAGAAAAATTTGGGAGCCCATGAGTTAGGGCCTGACGCCAGAGGGCCCTCATTACCGAGGGGAGGAGACTCCCAGCAGGCACCAACTCCCAACTGAGGACCCACATCGCCAAGGTGATGTGTGCCAGCCAGGCAGGAGTGACCTCACAGCAGAGGGCCCACCTCCCAGAAGGGTGAGGAATCCAGCCAGGATCAGACTCTCACCAGAGGGCCCCCATCACCAAGGGGATGGGAACCAGGCAGGAGTGTCCTCACACCAGTGGGGCCACATCAATAAAGGTGAGGAAACCGGCACATGTGGCCTCAAACCAGAGGACCCACATCACAAAGGGGCTGGGAGTGAGTCAGGAAGGAGGAGCATGAAAACACAGGACCCAAAGAATAAAAATGGTAAGGAATCCAGCAGTAGGAACCTCCCAGCAGGCGGCTCAGAGCACAGAGTCTATGGGATCTAGGCCTGAGTGAACTAACACCAGAGAGCCAACATCCTGAAACTGTGAACAACACAGGTGTTGGGACCATAGAGCAGAAGGCACATGGGGATGGGAACCTGGCAGGAGTGCCCTCACACCACTTAGCACGTATCAGAAAATGTGGGTAACCAGCAGTTAGGGCCTGATGCCAGAGGGTCTCATCACTGAGGGGAGGAGGCTCCCAGCGGGCTCCAACTGCCACCAGAGGGCCGATGTCGCCAAGGCGGGGTGTGTCAGCCAGGCAGGAGTGACCTCAGAGAAGAGGGCCCACCTCACAGAAGTGTGAGGAGCCCAACCAGGATCAGACTCTCACTGGAGGGCTCACATCACCAAGGGGATGGGAACCAGGCAGGAGTGTCCGCACACCAGTGGGGCCACATCTGCGAAAGGTGAGGAACCCAGCACATGTGGCCTCAAACCAGAGGACACACATCACCAAGGGGCTGGGAGTGAGGCAGGTGTCTGGAGGGGCACATTTAACTCTAATTTCCCACCAGGAAGAGGAATTAACCAAAGGCTCAGAGTGCCGTGCGGGACCCTGATTACGGCCTGAAGCAAACCTGCGGTTCTGTGGCCAGCTTTCAAGGAAACGAGTTAAGAAAGGAAATCACAGGCACTGTAATTCACAAACCTGCAGAGTTATAAATGACAGCTATTGGCAAAAATATATTGAAGTAAGTCTGCACAGAGGACTTGAAAACGAGGCAGAATTGCAGGAATCATATTTCAGGAGGTAGATTGGAATTGCATTTAAAGCATGTGAAAAGTGGCAGATCTTTGACAGTGATGCACTTGGACAAAAAGTGCGTATACATTTTTTCCTGAATATATTCAGGAAAAAACGCATATGCCCTTTGTGGCCAACCAAGAATTCGAGCAATGGAAATCCGCACTACAATGAACTCTCATTTCCCATTCGTCAAAAGAGCCATCTGAAAAAAGTGTAAAACCCAGAAACACAGGACAGGCCATGGAGAACAGGGAGCCTTGTTATGCTGATGGACGGATTGTAAATTGCCAACAGACACTCTGGTGATGTTTATAGTGTATGCTGAAACATCTAAAAAACAAAGCTACAGAGCCTAGGGCACTTCCACTTTTGGCCCTATAGCTTAGGAAAATTAAAATCAACAAGACACAGCCAACACAATATCCAGGGCTGCTGTGTTTACAAGAACCTTGAGTCCAGTACAAATTAAATATCCCAGAAAGAAAAAAATGGATAAAGGAGTTGTCCTACTTACGTACAACGGAATATCACTCAGCAATGAAATCAATGTCATCAGGCCTGTAGCAGCAAATTGAGTGGATTTAAGTATGATGATTCTAAGAGAAATATGTCACACAGAGAAACATAATTATCATAAGATATCACAAATAGAGGGAGTGTAAACTTGGCTACACATAAACTGAATTACAAAACCGAGCAGAGTCTCACATTTAGATAAAAACTTATGCTTGCTTAACGGGAAAGTTGAGTTGGGGTGCTGTATAAAACCAGAGATTGAAATGAGCACACATACCGTTCCATAAGCCAAATATGTAATAGACAAGACCTACTCTTTGCTCAACGAAATAGACTAATCCATGGTGTATCACCTCACACCTGTTAGAATGGGCATCATCAGAAAATCTACAAACAACAAATGCTGGAAAGGGTGCGGAGATAAGGAAACCTCTTCCACTATTGTTGGGAATGTAAATTGATGCAGTCACTGTGGAGAACATTATGGAGTTTCTTATAAAACTAAGAATAGAATTACCATATAATACAGCAATCCCACTACTGGGCATATACCCAGACAAAACCATAAAACGAAAAGAGACATTCACCGCAATGTTCATTGCATCACTATTTACAATATCCAGGTAATGGAAGCAACCTAAATGCCCACAGACAGACGAATGCATAAAGATGAGGTACATATATAAAATGGAATATTACTAAGCCATAAAAAGGAATGAAATTGGGTCATTTGTAGAGACGTTGATGGATCTAGAGACTGTCATACAGAGTGAAGTAAGTCAGAAAGAGAAAAACAAATCCTGTATATAAATGCATATATGTGGAACCTAGAAAAGTTGTACAGATGAAGGGTTTTGCAAGGCAGAAATAGAGCAACAGATGTAGACAACAAACGTATGGACACCAAGGGGGGAAAGCTGTTAGGGGGGTGGTGGTGGGAGGAGTTGAGAGATTGGGATTGGCATGTATACATTTCTATGTATAAAATAGGTAACCAAAAAGAACCTGCTGTATAAAAAAATAAAATAAAATTCAAAATTACAAAAAGTAAAACAGAAAAAATATTCTTCCCTTCACATACATGTATTTATATGAATAAATTATTTCCATGCTTATATCTGTAAATACAAAAAAGAGGAATAAAATCTACCTTGAACCAAAAACGAAAAAAAGAAATAAAAACAGAACCCACCAGTTACACAGAGGAAAACCGTATCAGGGCCCTTGCTCCAGTTGTAAACAATTCTGAAGTTGGTCAGTGGTGGGGAATCATCTCCCATTCAGCCAGCATGCCCCACGCAACAAGCGTCCTCATTGCAAAGCTGGGGGCCCGTGCCGAGGCATCTGTGAGTAAACGTGGGCCGAGCCCCAGGCCAGCTGCTGCAGAAATGTTCCCACCCTTCCCAGGTAAAACACCTGAATATGTACAAGGACTTGAAAGCCGAGAGGAAGGGCCATGGAGCCACATGAGCGACAGCATGCCAGCCGACTTGGTGCCTGCAGGCCAGACAGGATGGTCCTGGCCCTGGGTGCTCTTCTGGAAGCTTTCCATTTCCCTGCCTGAGATACCCCTCCTGTCCCGGCCCCCACTGCTTTCTTCCTTACTCACCTCTGCCCAGGGAGAAATTCCAGCAGAAGGTATGGGTGGCACATCCTCTTCTTTAGCAGGTGGCATCTTGGCAACTGCTGCAGAAAGTCCAGCAGAGCCCCACTCACACTGGGCAACCCACAAAGCCATGGCCTCTCACTCCCTCCCACCAGTCCAGCCCCGAGACTGCTGACAGGGCAGAAAATGGCGTCAGGCACAGCTGCAGGTGCTCTTGCTGCCTGGAGCGGTGTTTATATTGATCTCAACCCAGGCACACCTGGGGAGGTCTGGCCGGCACGGTCGGGCTTCCCAGGCCAGCCAATAATCACCCCTCAGGGGCTCACAGTTGCAGAAACTGGAACTTGCTGAATCGGCCAGGTCCAAGGAACAGGTGTGGGCTCCTGAGAGTCAGGATAGACAAGGGGCTGCAGCTCTGGCTTGTTTTCTAATTATATTATCTGGCCCATGAGTGGGAGACAACTTCAAGAAAACCCTCTCCTAATGAGAGGAACCCAGGAGTCAGGGAGAGGAGGGGTGGGTGGTGGGTGGAGACAGAGGCCTGGTGCCCCGGGTGCAGTGGAAGTCTCTGGAAGACCAGGTGGAGGGAGGCCACACAGAGTGATGCCCAGGGTCACAGACCTGTCGGAGCTGCTGTTTGTTAGTTCAAGTCCTGCTCTGAGGTGCTCTGTGTCAGATCTGAGTGACAGGTGAGCTGGGAGTGCTCTGCAATGAGGGCGATGTGCATGGCTCCTGTGTGCCCAGCCCTGCCACGGTACCTGAAAGGGTTGCTCTGTATCCTGGGAGGGGCCTGACCACGAGAGCCCCGTGGGCTGGGGTGGGGGTGGGGTACCTGCCCAGGTGAGCTCCATATCCTGGGATTGGCCTGACCTCGAGAGCCCCATGGGCTGCTGGAGTCCTGGTAAAAGATGTCAGGACAGTCAGTGAAGCCACCGAGGATATACCTCCAGTAGTTCCTAAACCCTACACCCTGCTGGTCATTCTACTAACCACCAGGACATGGTATTCTGTATTAGTCTTCAATGAAGCCTTCTTTTGTATTCTATTAGTCCCAGAGTCACAAGAAATTTTGGCTTGTGAGTGGCAGGACTCAACATACAACTAAAACAATACTTCCGGGCCGTCTTGCCCCAAGGGTTCAAAAATTCCCACACCATCTTTGGGGAAAGCTCAGCTAAAGACCTAAAAGTTCTACCTCTGGAAAAGGAAACACTCCTTCAATATGCAGACGACATTCTGATCGCCAGCCCTACTAAGGAGACCTCTGAACTACCAAGCCAATAAAGGATACAAGTTGTCCAAGAAAAAGCTCAAATATCACAGACTATGGTGACCTGCGTGGGCTGCATTCTCACAGAAGGTCGGAGAAGCCCATCCCAGGAAAGGGAAGAAACAATTTACAGCCTTACCCATTTCTAAAACTAGAAGACAGCTTAGGGGTTCCTGGGGAGGCCAGGGTTTGCTGCTTCTGGATCCCTAACTACAGTCTACTAGCTGGGCCTCTATATGAAACACTGAAAGAAAAAGATGATGATCCTTTTGAATAGAATCCAGAAGTGGCCTTTCAAGAATGGAAAGAGCAGTCAATTCAGACCCTTGCCCTGGAACTCCCTAATTTAGCTAAACCCTTTGACCTTTACATTCCTAGTGAAATTTGAATGGCCATTGGAGTATTAGTGCAAAACCTGGGACCACTTGAAATGGAACAATGCAAGAATGCCATCCAGGTAGGATAAACTACGGTCACCAAGGGGCTTGGCCCACCGCCACATCTGGCCAAGATACTGGCAGTATCTGAAAACCTGGAAATCAGCAGCCCAAAAGGCCACCTCCCTCCTAAGGGAAAAGGACCCCACGTGGTGATCCTAACCCCCAACTATGCCCTGAAGTTGCAGGGTTTGCTCCGTGGGCACACTGACCTTGAGTGAGGAGGTCCTCCAACTCCAACCTCCAGAGAGATAACTGGGGCAAAGGGGCACCATGACGACTCGTGTGACCATCACTTGACCTGGAGTTTCTCTCATAAAACAACAAGAGTGTGTCCCAAAAGAGTAGACTACTGCTTGCAGGACTTACTGCACCCAGAGGGGAGGTAATAATCTTGGCAGGGGAACAGTATATCACGCTGTCACCATAGAAAAGCCTACAGACACTGTGATGATGGTGGCCAATAAGACCGGCTGGACTCCTGTTTACTTCAAAAGGCTGTTGACTCAGTGGCCATCATGGTCCTTCATCACCACTGACCCTGGACTGTCTGGGAGTTGAGCAGTCAGGGTGCTGACACCTGGTGCTGTTTTTACGTTAATTCAGGGGCCTAACTGAAGAAAGCACAGACTACTGGTCAGAGCATCTAGGCTGGCAGAAACGGTCAGCCTAAGGTGGCCGAACAAATGTGGGGCGGGGTGAAACTGGACCTCACAGCGTCACTGCACATCTCCTTCCTGGACCCTTAAAGGTCATTAGAATCTATAACACTACCAATACTTGTGCTCAGGCGGAGGAGCAGGGAGGCAGGAGGCCTGCGGACAAACAACGTCACCTGGAGGCTGCTGGGGAGAAGTTCAGACCCTCTCCCACAGGTATGAGGGCTCCTAACTCAGCACTCAGCAGTTACAGATGAAGGGTCTGCACCCTCAGCACTCTAAGAATGAGGAAGGGGACAAAATGCAGAAGAGGGGTTTGTCCCAGGCAAAGCCCCTTAAAAATCCCTGGGAGATAAAAATAGAATCTGGGCAATAAAATAAAGTCTAACCTTTTTTATCCTTTGTGCTTTGTCTAATTTCACGTGCTCCTAGGGTCCCGCATACAGAGGTTCAACAGCCGGCACTTCAGACCAGATTTCCTAGTGCAGAATGGCTGGGTCGACACTTCAGCTCCTGGAGCACAGTGCAGACTCCGCGATATAGAGCCTGAGCTGCAGCCAACGGGGCCCTCGAGAGCTCTGCCCCCTCCCTCCCACTGAATCTGACAGGATCTCTACACAGCAGCCCAGCCCACAGCCCACGGGGTAGCACATGCTCTCACCTCTGCATTCTCTGATCAAAATATAAAGTTTCCTTTGCTTCTGAACCAAACTCAGTCTCGATCTGTTGGCTCCAATGACACTGGGCAGGGGGACACTTGTTGGGGTCCACTCTGGAGGATCAGTAACAGAAATTGAGAACATTGTAACTTCAATGAACAGATGTGTGAGCCAAACTGTAATTAACATAGAACAGTGTATAAGGCTCGGGTAAAATAAGATGTTTCTAACACTTCCATTTGATATTTCCATCACTTTATTATAAGCAAGTTCAGTGAAAGGTTTGTCTTATTTGTCAGGTCAATACTAGAGAAACGAAGTGATTTCTTTCCAAGGATGTACATCTAATAATCTTGGTTAAAGCTTCAATCTTGTTTTAAATGCTTTTCCATTGAAAATGATACCTCTCTTTCAGCTCCCCCATTTCTGAGAAGTATAAAATCTTATAATTTATTATTACCAAAGGGGAAAGGTGGGAGGAGGGATAAATTAACAGTTTGGGATTAACACATACACACTGCTATGTATAAAATCGATCATCAACAAGGAACTACTGTACAGCACAGGGAACTACACTCAATATTTTGCAATAACCTATAAGGGGAAATAATCTGAAAAAAGAATAGATATTTTTATTGACATCATCTATTAATGACAGTTAAAATGGAACCTAACGGAAGCCAGTGGTGAGTGCTTCTGACCCTGAAGACTTCAATCATCTAAAGTTTGGACTCTGCCTACTTCCCAAGGCCCTTAATGAACATATGTGTAGCCGTAGCTTAAAAAATTCCCCAGTTTGGGTTGTGGAGAGACAGTGATTTTGAAAAAGCCCTGGTGTTCTCCTCACATGAATGGGACACTTCCTACAGCTAAAATATGCCTGTCACACCCAGAAGATGGTATACCGTCTGATCGGGAAGAGTTTGGAAAAGGCATCTCATCTCCTCATCTCCTGGTGCTCGGGTTCACCCCTCCAGCGTCTTTACGAACAGTCTTCCCACTTGGAGATGTCAGCACTGTCAACATCCTGTTGCATACCATTTGGAATTTGTCCAGAGAATGAAGCAGAAGGAGGAGGAACAATGAGAGACAAGTCCTAGGTGTTCGGACAGGCACATGTCACTCTAATTTCCAATCAGGAAGACGAATTGACTAAAAGCTAGGGTTGCCCATGGAAACAGAATAGGGCTTGAGGAAATCCCGCTGCTTTGTGGCCAGTTCCCATAAACACAAGTTGAAAAATGGAACTCAGGGCCGCTAAAATTCACGAAACTGCAGAGTTGAAAATATCTCTCACTGAAAAATGTCTTGAGGAAAGTCAGAGAAAAGGACTTGTAAGCAACGGAGAATGGCAGGAAAGGGATTGGAAGAGGTAGAAAGGACTCGCCATTAAGCACAAGAAAAGGGGCTGAACATTGCCAACATTGCAGTTGGCCAAAAAGGGTGTATGCGTCTTTTTCTGTATATATTCAAGAAAAGGGCATACACTTTTTTAGCCAACCAAACAGGTGGGCACTGGAAATCAGTACTACAAAACATATCACTTCGCATCAGTCAGAAGAGCCTTCCTCATAAAGTGTAAACACCAGAAATGCAGGACAGGGCAAGGAGAAAAGGGAGCCCTGTGAGGCTTATAGTGGAAATGTATATTGCCAATGGTCACTCTTGAGAAGTGTATTGTGTTTACTAAAGCATCTAAAAAATGAGCTACAGAGCACAGGGCACTTGCACTCATGGACGTATATCTTGGGAAAGACAAAAATGGAGAGGACACAGGCACCCCAATGTTTACCGCCTCTCTGTTTCAAAGATCCTCGACTAGGATATAATTTATATGTCTCTGGAGGGAAAAAATGGATAGAGGTGTGGCACTTATGTAGAGTGGAATATTACTCAGCCTGAAAATCAGTGAAATATGGCCAGTTGTAACAACCCCAGAGTAGTTACGTATGATCATTCAAAGTCACATAATTCAAAAAGAAAAAGACATACGATATTACTAATACATGGAATGTAAACGTGGCTACAAAGTACCTGAATTACAAAACAGAATGGGGTCTCAAATTTAGAAGACCAACTTATGTTTGCTTAAGGAAAAAGGAGAGTTGGGGAGCTGCATAAAACCAGAGATTGAAATTAGCACAGATACCGTTCGATAAGCCAAATATGTAATAGAAAAAACCTACTCCCTGGTCAACGAAATGGACTCAACACGCCATATTCAACACCTACGAATACACCTGACTAGTAAGAACCTTCAAACTCATGGATTTATATGTGTCCATAAGAGAATCAAGCGTGAGTACAGCGGCATGAACACAGCAGTGAAAATGCGATAAATCCCATTATGAAAATAAATTACAAAAACAAAACACAATGAGAGTGAAATAGAGAGCAATTCTTAAATAATTCATTCAGGGCTTGTGATGCAACCTGGATTTACCACATCTACACCCAGAGCTGAGTGAGACATAAGGTTGGGCACTTCGGGCTGATAGCATTGGTGAGGTTCGATGAGCAAATGCAGACCCTTTGAAGTCATACAGCATGGTACCCATTCCATGGGTCCCAACTCTCCAGGATTAAGAGATTCTTTCTTCAGCTAAAACATGCATGGGAAACCCACAGTATGGTGCACCGTGTGACCAGGAAAGGTTTTCAAATGCATCTCAGTTTTCGTCCCCTTTTACTCGGGTTCACCATTCCAGAACGTTTACTAACACTCTCCCCACTTGGAGAGTCAGTGCCTTTAACCTCCTGTTTGGCACAGTTTGCAATTTCTGCGCAAGATGAACAGGAATAGGGAGAACCAATGAGAGACTAGCAGTAAGTGTCTGCACGGGCAAATTTAATGCTCATTTCCCACCAGGAAGAGGAATTAACCAAAGGATCAGCATGCCGTGCCGGAACCAGATTAGGGCCTGAATCAATCCTGCGGGTTTGCGCCCAGCTCACAAGTTGCGAGTTGAAGAAAGGAGCTCAGGGGCACTGTAACTCACAAACATGCAGAGTTATAAATGACAACTATCGTCCAAAAATATATTGAAGGAAGGCTGCGAAGACGACTTGTAAGTGGGGCAGAATTGCAGGAAAACGATTTCAGGGGGTAGACGGGAATTGCATTTAAAGCATAGGAAAAGAGGCAGAACGTCGACAATGATGCTCTTGGCCAAAAAGGGTGTATGCGTTTTTTCCTGAATTTATTGAGGAAAAAAAGCATATGCGCTTTTTGGCCAACCAAGCAAGCATGTTAAAGAAATCTGCACTACAATGAAGTCTCACTGCCCCCCGGTCAAAAGGGACATGTGAAACAAGTGTAAAATCCACAAAGACAGGACAGGCCAAGGAGAACAGGGAGCCTTGTTATGCTGATGGTCGGGATGTAAATTGCCAACAGCCACTCTGGAGAAGTGTATGGTGTTTCCTGAAACCCCTGAAAAACAAAGCAACGGAGCCTACGGCACTTCCACTTATGGTCCTATAGCTTAGGGAAATTAAAATCAAAAACACACAGCCACCCCAAAGTGTCGGACGGCTCTGTTTACAAGAACCTCTTCTACGGTACAAGTTAAATATCCCAGAATGTGAAAAATGGATAAAGAAGTTGTGGTACGTACGTACAATGGAATATCACTCAGCAATGAAAGCTATGGCATCAGGCCCATCGCGGCATAATGAGTGGATTCAGGTACGATGATTCTAAGTGAAATAAGTCACACAGAAAATGAAACATCATAAGATATCACTAATATACGGAATGTAAACTTTGCTACACATGAACTGAATTATAAAACAGAACAGGGTTTCAAATTTAGAAAACCAACTTATGCTTGCTTAAGGGGAAAGGTGAGTTGGGGTGCTGCATAAAACCAGAGATAGAAATTAGCACAGATACCTTTCCATAAGCCAAATATGTAATAGCCCAGACCTACCCCTTGCTCAACGAAATGGACTAAACACCCCATATTCAACGCCTAGTAATACACCTGACTAGTAAGAATCTTCAAACCCATGGATTTATATGTCTCCGTAAGAGAATGAAGCGTGTGTACAGTGGCATGAACGCAGCAGAGAAAATCCGATAAATCCCATTATCAAAATGAATTACACAAACAAAACCCAAGGACAGTGAAATAGAGAGCAATTCTTAAATAATTCATTCAGGGCTTGTGATGCAACCTGGATTTACCACATCTACACCCAGAGCTGAGTGAGACATAAGGTTGGGCACTTCGGGCTGATAGCATTGGTGAGGTTCGATGAGCAAATGCAGACCCTTTGAAGTCATACTGCATGGTACCCATTCCATGGTTCCCACCTCTCCAGATTTAAGGGATTCTTCCTTCAGCTAAAACATGCATGGGAAACCCACAGTATGGTGCACCGTGTGACCGACAAACGTTTTCAAATGCATCTCAGTTTTCGTCCCCTTTTACTCGGGTTCACCATTCCAGACCCTTTACGAACACTCTCCCCACTTGGAGAGTCAGTGCCTTTAACCTCCTGTTGGGCACAGTTTGCAATTTCTGCGCAAGATGAAAAGGAATAGGGAGAACCAATTAGAGACTAGCTCTAGGTGTCTGCACGGGCAAATTTAACGCTCATTTCCCACCAGGAAGAGGAATTAACCAAAGGCTCAGCATGCCGTGCCGGAACAAGATTAGGGCCTGAAGCAATCCTGTGGTTTTGCCGCCAGCTCACAAGATAGCGAGTTGAAGAAAGGAGCTCAGGGGCACTGTAACTCACAAAACTGCAGAGTTATAAATGACAGCTATCGTCCAAAAATATATTGAAGGAAGGCTGCGAAGACGACTTGTAATCGGGACAGATTTGCAGGAAAACGATTTCAGGGGGTAGACGGGAATTGCATTTAAAGCATAGGAAAAGAGGCAGAACGTCGACAATGATGCTCTTGGCCAAAAAGGGCGTATGCGTTATTTCCTGAATATATTCAGGAAAAAACGCATACGCCCTTTTTGGCCAACCAAGCAAGCATGTTAAAGAAATCTGCACTACAATGAAGTCTCACTGCGCCCCGGTCAAAAGGGCCATCTGAAAAAAGTGTAAAATCCAGAAAGGCAGCACAGGCCTTGGAGAACAGGGAGCCTTGTTATGCTGATGGGCGGGATGTAAATTGCCAACAGCCACTCTGGAGAAGTGTATGGTGTTTCCCGGAACATCTAAAAAACAAAGCTACGGAGCCTACGGCACTTCCCCTTATGGTCCTATAGCTTAGGGAAATTAAAATCAAAAACACACAGCCACCCCAAAGTTTCAGACGGCTCTGTTTACAAGAACCTCGTCTACAGTACAAGTTAAATATCCCAGAAAGCGAAAAATGGATAAAGAAGTTGTGGTACATATGTACAATGGAATATCACTCAGCAATGAAATCTATGTCATCAGGCCCGTCGCGGCATAATGAGTGGATTCAGGTACGATGATTCTAAGTGAAATAAGTCACACAGAAAATGAAACATCATAAGATATCACTAATACACGGAATGTAAACTTGGCTACACATGAACTGAATTACAAAACAGAACAGGGTCTCAAATTTAGAAAACCAACTTATGCTTGCTTAAGGGGAAAGGTGAGTTGGGGTGCTGCATAAAACCAGAGATAGAAATTAGCACAGATACCTTTCCATAAGCCAAATATGTAATAGTCAAGACCTACCCCTTGCTCAATGAAATGGACTAAACACCCCATATTCAACGCCTAGGAATACACCTGACTAGTAAGAATCTTCAAACCCATGGATTTATATGTCTCCGTAAGAGAATGAAGCGTGTGTACAGCGGCATGAAGGCAGCAGATGAAATCCGATAAATCCCATTATCAAAATGAATTACACAAACAAAACCCAAGGACAGAGAAATAGAGAGCAATTCTTAAATAATTCATTCAGGGCTTGTGATGCAACCTGGATTTACCACATCTACACCCAGAGCTGAGTGAGACATAAGGTTGGGCACTTCGGGCTGATAGCATTGGTGAGGTTCGATGAGCAAATGCAGACCCTTTGAAGTCATACAGCATGGTACCCATTCCATGGGTCCCAACTCTCCAACTTTAAGGGATTCTTCCTTCAGCTAAAACATGCATGGGAAACCCACAGTATGGTGCACCGTGTGACTGGCAAACGTTTTCAAATGCATCTCAGTTTTCGTCCCCTTTTACTCGGGTTCACCATTCCAGACCCTTTACGAACACTCTCCCCACTTGGAGAGTCAGTGCCTTTAACCTCCTGTTGGGCACAGTTTGCAATTTCTGCGCAAGATGTAAAGGAATAGGGAGAACCAATGAGTAGACTAGCTCTAGGTGTCTGCACAGGCAAATTTAACGCTCATTTCCCACCAGGAAGAGGAATTAACCAAAGGCTCAGCATGCCGTGTCGGAACCAGATTAGAGCCTGAAGCAATAATGTGGGTTTGCGGCCAGCTCACAAGATAGCGAGTTGAAGAAATGAGCTCAGGGGCACTGTAACTCACAAACCTGCAGAGTTATAAATGACAGCTTTCGTCCAAAAATATATTGAAGGAAGGCTGCGAAGACGACTTGAAAGTGGGGCAGAATTGCAGGAAAACAATTTCAGGGGGTAGACGGGAATTGCATTTAAAGCATAGGAAAAGAGGCAGAACGTCGACAATGATGCTCTTGGCCAAAAAGGGCGTATGCGTTTTTTCCTGAATATATTCAGGAAAAAAGGCATACGCCCTTTTTGGCCAACCAAGCAAGCATGTTAAAGAAATCTGCACTACAATGAAGTCTCACTGCCCCCCGGTCAAAAGGGCCATCTGAAAAAAGTGTAAAATCCAGAAAGGCAGCAAGGCCATGGAGAACAGCGAGCCTTGTTATGCTGATGGGCGGGATGTAAATTGCCAACAGCCACTCTGGAGAAGTGTATGGTGTTTCCCGGAACATCTAAAAAACAAAGCAACGGAGCCTACGGCACTTCCCCTTATGGTCCTATAGCTTAGGGAAATTAAAATCAAAAACACACAGCCACCCAAAAGTCTCTGGCGGTTCTGTTTACAAGAACCTCGTGTACGGTACAACTTAAATATCCCAGAATGTGAAAAATGGATAAAGAAGTTGTGGTACGTACGTACAGTGGAATATCACACAGCAATGAAATCTATGTCATCAGGCCCGTCGCGGCATAATGAGTGGATTCAGGTACGATGATTCTAAGTGAAATAAGTCACACAGAAAATGAAACATCATAAGATATCACTAATACACGGAATGTAAACTTGGCTACACATGAACTGAATTACAAAACAGAACAGGGTCTCAAATTTAGGAAACCCACTTATGCTTGCTTAAGGGGAAAGGTGAGTTGGGGTGCTGCATAAAACCAGAGATAGAAATTAGCACAGATACCTTTCCATAAGCCAAATATATAATAGTCAAGACCTACACCTTGCTCAACGAAATGGACTAAACACCCCATATTCAACGCCTAGGAATACACCTGACTAGTAAGAATCTTCAAACCCATGGATTTATATGTCTCCGTAAGAGAATGAAGCGTGTGTACAGCGCCATGAATGCAGCAGAGAAAATCCGATAAATCCCATTATCAAAATGAATTACACAAACAAAACCCAAGGACAGTGAAATAGAGAGCAATTCTTAAATAATTCATTCAGGGCTTGTGATGCAACCTGGATTTACCACATCTACACCCAGAGCTGAGTGAGACATAAGGTTGGGCACTTCGGGCTGATAGCATTGGTGAGGTTCGATGAGCAAATGCAGACCCTGTGAAGTCATACAGCATGGTACCCATTCCATGGGTCCCAACTCTCCAAGTTTAAGGGATTCTTCCTTCAGCTAAAACATGCATGGGAAACCCACAGTATGGTGCACCGTGTGACTGGCAAACGTTTTCAAATGCATCTCAGTTTTCGTCCCCTTTTACTCGGGTTCACCATTCCAGGCCCTTTACGAACACTCTCCCCACTTGGAGAGTCAGTGCCTTTAACCTCCTGTCAGGCACAGTTTGCAATTTCTGCGCAAGATGAAAAGGAATAGGGAGAACCAATGAGAGGCTAGCTCTAGGTGTCTGCACGGGCAAATTTAACGCTCATTTCCCACCAGGAAGAGGAATTAACCAAAGGCTCAGCATGCCATGCCGGAAACAGATTAGGGCCTGAAGCAATCCTGTGGGTTTGCGGCCAGCTCACAAGATAGCGAGTTGAAGAAAGGAGCTCAGGGGCACTGTAACTCACAAACCTGCAGAGTTATAAATGACAGCTATCGTCCAAAAATATATTGAAGGAAGGCTGCGAAGACGACTTGTAATCGGGACAGATTTGCAGGAAAACGATTTCAGGGGGTAGACGGGAATTGCATTTAAAGCATAGGAAAAGAGGCAGAACGTCGACAATGATGCTCTTGGCCAAAAAGGGCGTATGCGTTTTTTCCTGATTATATTCAGGAAAAAACGCATACGCCCTTTTTGGCCAACCAAGCAAGCATGTTAAAGAAATCTGCACTACAATGAAGTCTCACTGCCCCCCGGTCAAAAGGGCCATCTGAAAAAAGTGTAAAATCCAGAAAGGCAGCACAGGCCATGGAGAACAGGGAGCCTTGTTATGCTGATGGGCGGGATGTAAATTGCCAACAGCCACTCTGGAGAAGTGTATGGTGTTTCCTGGAACACCGAAAAAACAAAGCTACGGAGCCTACAGCACTTCCACTTATGGTCCTATAGCTTAGGGAAATTGAAATCAAAAACACACAGCCACCCAAAAGTTTCAGACGGCTCTGTTTACAAGAACCTCGTCTACGGTACAAGTTAAATATCCCAGAAAGTGAAAAATGGATAAAGAAGTTGTGGTACAACGTACAATGGTATATCACTCAGCAATGAAATCTATGTCATCAGGCCCGTCGCGGCATAATGAGTGGATTCAGGTACGATGATTCTAAGTGAAATAAGTCACACAGAAAATGAAACATCATAAGATATCACTAATACACGCAATGTAAACTTGGCTACACATGAACTGAATTACAAAACAGAACAGGGTCTCAAATTTAGAAAACCAACTTATGCTTGCTTAAGGGGAAAGGTGAGTTGGGGTGCTGCATAAAACCAGAGATAGAAATTAGCACAGATACCTTTCCATAAGCCAAATATGTAATAGTCAAGACCTACCCTTTGCTCAACGAAATGGACTAAACACCCCATATTCAACGCCTAGGAATACACCTGACTAGTAAGAATCTTCAAACCCATGGATTTATATGTCTCCGTAAGAGAATGAAGCGTGTGTACAGCGGCATGAATGCAGCAGAGGAAATCCGATAAATCCCATTATCAAAATGAATTACACAAACAAAACCCAAGGACAGTGAAATAGAGAGCAATTCTTAAATAATTCACTCAGGGCTTGTGATGCAACCTGGATTTACCACATCTACACCCAGAGCTGAGTGAGACATAAGGTTGGGCACTTCGGGCTGATAGCATTGGTGAGGTTCGATGAGCAAATGCAGACCCTTTGAAGTCATACAGCATGGTACCCATTCCATGGGTCCCAACTCTCCAAGTTTAAGGGATTCTTCCTTCAGCTAAAACATGCATGGGAAACCCACAGTATGGTGCACCGTGTGACCGACAAACGTTTTCAAATGCATCTCAGTTTTCGTCCCCTTTTACTTGGGTTCACCATTCCAGACCCTTTACTAACACTCTCACCACTTGGAGAGTAGGTTCCTTTAACCTCCTGTTGGGCACAGTTTGCAATTTCTGCGCAAGATGAACAGGAATAGGGAGAACCAATGAGAGACTAGCTGTAGGTGTCTGCACGGGCAAATTTAATGCTCATTTCGCACCAGGAAGAGGAATTAACCAAAGGCTCAGCATGCCGTGCCGGAACCAGATTAGGGCCTGAGGCAATCCTGTGGGTTTGCGGCCAGCTCACAAGATAGCGAGTTGAAGAAATAAGCTCAGGGGCACTGTAACTCACAAACCTGCAGAGTTATAAATGACAGCTATCGTCCAAAAATATATTAAAGGAAGACTGCGAAGACGACTTGTAAGTGGGGCAGAATTGCAGGAAAATGATTTCAGGGGGTAGACGGGAATTGCATTTAAAGCATAGGAAAAGAGGCAGAACGTCCACAATGATGCTCTTGGCCAAAAAGGGCGTATGCGTTTTTTCCTGAATATATTCAGGAAAAAACGCATACGCACTTTTTGGCCAACCAAGCAAGCATGTTAAAGAAATCTGCACTACAATGAAGTCTCACTGCCCCCCGGTCAAAAGGGCTATCTGAAAAAAGTGTAAAATCCAGAAAGGCAGCACAGGCCATGGAGAACAGGGAGCCTTGTTATGCTGATGGGCGGGATGTAAATTGCCAAAAGCCACCCTGGAGAAGTGTATGGTGTTTCCCGGAACACTGAAAAAACAAAGCTACGGAGCCTACGGCACTTCCACTTATGGTCCTATAGCTTAGGGAAATTAAAATCAAAAACACACAGCCACCCCACAGTGTCGGACGGCTCTGTTTACAAGAACTTCGTCTACGGTACAAGTTAAATATCCCAGAATGTGAAAAATGGATAAAGAAGTTGTGGTACGTACGTACAATGGAATATCACTCAGCAATGAAATCTATGTCATCAGGCCCGTCGCCGCATAATGAGTGGATTCAGGTACGATGATTCTATGTGAAATAAGTCACACAGAAAATGAAACATCATAAGATATCACTACTACACGGAATGTGAACTTGGCTACACATGAACTGAATTACAAAACAGAACAGGGTCTCAAATTTAGGAAACCAACTTATGCTTGCTTAAGGGGAAAGGTGAGTTGGGGTGCTGCATAAAACCAGAGATAGAAATTAGCACAGATACCTTTCCATAAGCCAAATATGTAATAGTCAAGACCTACCCCTTGCTCAACGAAATGGACTAAACACCCCATATTCAACGCCTAGGAATACACCTGACTAGTAAGAATCTTCAAACCCATGGATTTATATGTCTCCATAAGAGAATGAAGCGTGTGTACAGCGGCATGAATGGAGCAGAGAAAATCCGATAAATCCCATTATCAAAATGAATTACACAAACAAAACCCAAGGACAGTGAAATAGAGAGCAATTCTTAAATAATTCATTCAGGGCTTGTGATGCAACCTGGATTTACCACATCTACACCCAGAGCTGAGTGAGACATAAGGTTGGGCACTTCGGGCTGATAGCATTGGTGAGGTTCGATGAGCAAATGCAGACCCTTTGAAGTCATACAGCATGGTACCCATTCCATGGGTCCCAACTCTCCAAGTTTAAGGGATTCTTCTTTCAGCTAAAACATGCATGGGAAACCCACAGTATGGTGCACCGTGTGACTGGCAAACGTTTTCAAATGCATCTCAGTTTTCGTCCCCTTTTACCCGGGTTCACCATTCCAGACCCTTTACGAACACTCTCCCCACTTGGAGAGTCAGTGCCTTTAACCTCCTGTTGGGCACAGTTTGCAATTTCTGCGCAAGATGTAAAGGAATAGGGAGAACGAATGAGAGACTAGCTCTAGGTGTCTGCACAGGCAAATTTAACGCTCATTTCCCACCAGGAAGAGGAATTAACCAAAGGCTCAGCATGCCGTGCGGGAACCAGATTAGGGACTTAGGCAATCTTGTGGGTTTGCGGCCAGCTCACAAGATAGCGAGTTGAAGAAATGAGCTCAGGGGCACTGTTACTCATAAACCTGCAGAGTTATAAATGACAGCTATCGTCCAAAAATATATTGAAGGAAGGCTGCGAAGACGACTTGTAAGTGGGGCAGAATTGCAGGAAAACGATTTCAGGGGGTAGACGGGAATTGCATTTAAAGCATAGGAAAAGAGGCAGAACGTCGACAATGATGCTCTTGGCCAAAAAGGGCGTATGCGTTTTTTCCTGAATATATTCAGGAAAAAACGCATACGCACTTTTTGGCCAACCAAGCAAGCATGTTAAAGAAATCTGCACTACAATGAAGTCTCACTGCCCCCCGGTCAAAAGGGCCATCCGAAAAAAGTGTAAAATCCAGAAAGGCAACACAGGCCACGGAGAACAGGGAGCCTTGTTATGCTGATGGGCGGGATGTAAATTGCCAACAGCCACTCTGGAGAAGTGTATGGTGTTTCCCGGAACACCGAAAAAACAAAGCTACGGAGCCTACGGCACTTCCACTTATGGTCCTATAGCTTAGGGAAATTAAAATCAAAAACACACAGCCACCCCAAAGTGTCGGACAGCTCTGTTTACAAGAACCTCGTCTACGGTACAAGTTAAATATCCCAGAATGTGAAAAATGGATAAAGAAGTTGTGGTACGTACGTACAATGGAATATCACTCAGCAATGAAATCTATGTCATCAGGCCCATCGCGGCATAATGAGTGGATTCAGGTACGATGATTCTAAGTGAAATAAGTCACACAGAAAATGAAACATCATAAGATATCACTAATACACGGAATGTGAACTTGGCTACACATGAACTGAATTACAAAACAGAACAGGGTCTCAAATTTAGAAAACCAACTTATGCTTGCTTAAGGGGAAAGGTGAGTTGGGGTGCTGCATAAAACCAGAGATAGAAATTAGCACAGATACCTTTCCATAAGCCAAATATGTAATAGTCAAGACCTACCCCTTGCTCAACGAAATGGACTAAACACCCCATATTCAACGCCTAGGAATACACCTGACTAGTAAGAATCTTCAAACCCATGGATTTATATGTCTCCGTAAGAGAATGAAGCGTGTGTACAGCGGCATGAATGCAGCAGAGAAAATCCGATAAATCCCATTATCAAAATGAATTACACAAACAAAACCCAAGGACAGTGAAATAGAGAGCAATTCTTAAATTATTCATTCAGGGCTTGTGATGCAACCTGGATTTACCACATCTACACCCAGAGCTGAGTGAGACATAAGGTTGGGCACTTCGGGCTGATAGCATTGGTGAGGTTCGATGAGCAAATGCAGACCCTTTGAAGTCATACAGCATGATACCCATTCCATGGGTCCCAACTCTCCAAGTTTAAGGGATTCTTCCTTCAGCTAAAACATGCATGGGAAACCCACAGTATGGTGCACCGTGTGACTGGCAAACGTTTTCAAATACATCTCAGTTTTCGTCCCCTTTTACTCGGGTTCACCATTCCAGACCCTTTACGAACACTCTCCCCACTTGGAGAGTCAGTGCCTTTAACCTCCTGTTGGGCACAGTTTGCAAATTCTGCGCAAGATGAAAAGGAATAGGGAGAACCAATGAGAGACTAGCTCTAGGTGTCTGCACGGGCAAATTTAACGCTCATTTCCCACCAGGAAGAGGAATTAAACAAAGGCTCAGCATGCCGTGCCGGAACCAGATTAGGGCCTGAGGCAATCCTGTGGGTTTGCAGCCAGCTCACAAGATAGCGAGTTGAAGAAAGGAGCTCAGGGGCACTGTAACTCACAAACCTGCAGAGTTATAAATGACAGCTATCGTCCAAAAATATATTGAAGGAAGGCTGCGAAGACGACTTGTAAGCGGGACAGATTTGCAGGAAAACGATTTCAGGGGGTAGACGGGAATTGCATTTAAAGCATAGGAAAAGAGGCAGAACGTCGACAATGATGCTCTTGGCCAAAAAGGGCGTATGCGTTTTTTCCTGAATATATTCAGGAAAAAACGCATACGCCCTTTTTGGCCAACCAAGCAAGCATGTTAAAGAAATCTGCACTACAATGAAGTCTCACTGCCCCCCGGTCAAAAGGGCCATCTGAAAAAAGTGTAAAATCCAAAAAGGCAGCACAGGCCATGGAGAACAGGGAGCCTTGTTATGCTGATGGGCGGGATGTAAATTGCCAACAGCCACTCTGGAGAAGTGTATGGTGTTTCCCGGAACACCAAAAAAACAAAGCTACGGAGCCTACGGCACTTCCACTTATGGTCCTATAGCTTAGGGAAATTAAAATCAAAAACACACAGCCACCCCAAAGTGTCGGACGGCTCTGTTTACAAGAACCTCGTCTACGGTACAAGTTAAATATCCCAGAATGTGAAAAATGGATAAAGAAGTTGTGGTACGTACGTACAATGGAATATCACTCAGCAATGAAATCTATGTCATCAGGCCCGTCGCGGCATAATGAGTGGATTCAGGTACGATGATTCTAAGTGAAATAAGTCACACAGAAAATGAAACATCATAAGATATCACTAATACACGTAATATAAACTTGGCTACACATGAACTGAATTACAAAACAGAACAGGGTCTCAAATTTAGAAAACCAACTTATGCTTGCTTAAGGGGAAAGGTGAGTTGGGGTGCTGCATAAAACCAGAGATAGAAATTAGCACAGATACCTTTCCATAAGCCAAATATGTAATAGTCAAGACCTACCCCTTGCTCAACGAAATGGGCTAAACACCCTATATTCAACGCCTAGGAATACACCTGACTAGTAAGAAGCTTCAAACCCATGGATTTATATGTCTCCGTAAGAGAATGAAGCGTGTGTACAGCGGCATGAATGCAGCAGAGAAAATCCGATAAATCCCATTATCAAAATGAATTACACAAACAAAACCCAAGGACAGTGAAATAGAGAGCAATTCTTAAGTAATTCATTCAGGGCTTGTGATGCAACCTGGATTTACCACATGTACACCCAGAGCTGAGTGAGACATAAGGTTGGGCACTTCGGGCTGATAGCATTGGTGAGGTTCGATGAGCAAATGCAGACCCTTTGAAGTCATACAGCATGGTACCCATTCCATGGGTCCCAACTCTCCAAGTTTAAGGGATTCTTCCTTCAGCTAAAACATGCATGGGAAACCCACAGTATGGTGCACCGTGTGACTGGCAAACGTTTTCAAATACATCTCAGTTTTCGTCCCCTTTTACTCGGGTTCACCATTCCAGACCCTTTACGAACACTCTCCCCACTTGGAGAGTCAGTGCCTTTAACATCCTGTTGGGCACAGTTTGCAATTTCTGCGCAAGATGTAAAGGAATAGGGAGAACGAATGAGAGACTAGCTCTAGGTGTCTGCACGGGCAAATTTAACGCTCATTTCCCACCAGGAAGAGGAATTAACCAAAGGTTCAGCATGCCCTGCCGGAACCAGATTAGGGCCTGAGACAATCCTGTGGGTTTGTGGCCAGCTCACAAGATAGCGAGTTGAAGAAATGAGCTCAGGGGCACTGTAACTTATAAACCTGCAGAGTTATAAATGACAGCTATCGTCCAAAAATATATTGAAGGAAGGCTGCGAAGACGACTTGTAAGTGGGACAGAATTTCAGGAAAACGATTTCAGGGGGTAGACGGGAATTGCATTTAAAGCATAGGAAAAGAGGCAGAACGTCGACAATGATGCTCTTGGCCAAAAAGGGCGTATGCGTTTTTTCCTGAATATATTCAGGGAAAAACGCATACGCCCTTTTTGGCCAACCAAGCAAGCATGTTAAAGAAATCTGCACTACAATGAAGTCTCACTGCCCCCCGGTCAAAAGGGCCATCTGAAAAAAGTGTAAAATCCAGAAAGGCAGCACAGGCCACGGAGAACAGCGAGCCTTGTTATGCTGATGGGCGGGATGTAAATTGCCAACAGCCACTGTGGAGAAGTGTATGGTGTTTCCAGGAACACCGAAAAAACAAAGCTACGGAGCCTACAGCACTTCCACTTATGGTCCTATACCTTAGGGAAATTAAAATCAAAAACACACAGCCACCCCAAAGTGTCGGACGGCTCTGTTTACAAGAACCTCGTCTACGGTACAAGTTAAATATCCCAGAATGTGAAAAATGGATAAAGAAGTTGTGGTACGTACGTACAATGGAATATCACTCAGCAATGAAATCTATGTCATCAGGCCCGTCGCGGCATAATGAGTGGATTCAGGTACGATGATTCTATGTGAAATAAGTCACACAGAAAATGAAACATCATAAGATATCACTAATACACGGAATGTGAACTTGGCTACACATGAACTGAATTACAAAACAGAACAGGGTCTCAAATTTAGAAAACCAACTTATGCTTGCTTAAGGGGAAAGGTGAGTTGGGGTGCTACATAAAACCAGAGATAGAAATTAGCACAGATACCTTTCCATAAGCCAAATATGTAATAGTCAAGACCTACCCCTTGCTCAACGAAATGAACTAAACACCCCATATTCAACGCCTAGGAATACACCTGACTAGCAAGAATCTTCAAACCCATGGATTTATATGTCTCCGTAAGAGAATGAAGCGTGTGTACAGCGGCATGAATGCAGCAGAGAAAATCCGATAAATCCCATTATCAAAATGAATTACACAAACAAATCCCAAGGACAGTGAAATAGAGAGCAATTCTTAAATAATTCATTCAGGGCTTGTGATGCAACCTGGATTTACCACATCTACACCCAGAGCTGAGTGAGACATAAGGTTGGGCACTTCGGGC
Source organism: Delphinapterus leucas (assembly GCF_059928025.1). Taxonomy (NCBI): domain Eukaryota; kingdom Metazoa; phylum Chordata; class Mammalia; order Artiodactyla; family Monodontidae; genus Delphinapterus; species Delphinapterus leucas. Next base: position 12,752,281 of record NW_028322236.1, on the reverse strand, counting down.
TGATAGCATTGGTGAGGTTCGATGAGCAAATGCAGACCCTTTGAAGTCATACAGCATGGTACCCATTCCATGTGTCCCAACTCTCCAAGTTTAAGGGATTCTTCCTTCAGCTAAAACATGCATGGGAAACCACAGTATGGTGCACCGTGTGACTGGCAAACGTTTTCAAATGCATCTCAGTTTTCGTCCCCTTTTGCTCGGGTTCACCATTCCAGACCCTTTACGAACACTCTCCCCACTTGGAGAGTCAGTGCCTTTAACCTCCTGTTTGGCACAGTGTGCAATTTCTGCGCAAGATGAACAGGAAGAGGGAGAACCAATGAGAGACTACCTGTAGGTGTCTGCACGGGCAAATATAACGCTCATTTCCCACCAGGAAGAGGAATTAACCAAAGGCTCAGCATGCCGTGCCGGAACAAGATTAGGGCCTGAAGCAATCCTGCGGCTTTTCGGCCAGCTCAAATGAAAGTAATTTGAAGAAAGGAGCTCAGGGTCACTGTAATTCAGAAACCTGCAGAGTTATAAATGACAGCTATCGTCCAAAAATATATTGAAGGAAGGCTGCGAAGAGGACTTGAAAGCGGGGCAGAATTGCAGGAAAACGATTTCAGGGGGTAGACTGGAATTGCATTTAAAGCATAGGAAAAGAGGCAGAACGTCGACAATGATGCACTTGGCCAAAAAGGGCGTATGCGTTTTTTCCTGAACATATTAAGGAAAAAACGCATACGCCCTTTTTGGACAACCAAGCAAGCATGTTAAAGAAATCTGCACTACAATGAAGTCTCACTGCCCCCCGGTCAAAAGGGCCATCTGAAAAAAGTGTAAAATCCAGAAAGGCAGCACAGGCCATGGAGAACAGCGAGCCTTGTTATGCTGATGGGCGGGATGTAAATTGCCAACAGCCAGTCTGGAAAAATGTATGGTGTTTCCCGGAACATCTAAAAAACAAAGCAACGGAGCCTATGGCACTTCCCCTTATGGTCCTATAGCTTAGGAAAATTAAAATCAAAAACACACAGCCACCCAAAAGTCTCGGGCGGCTCTGTTTACAAGAACCTCGTCTACGGTACAAGTTAAATATCCCAGAATGTGAAAAATGGATAAAGAAGTTGTGGTACGTACGTACAATGGAATATCACACAGCAATGAAATCTATGTCATCAGGCCCGTCGCGGCATAATGAGTGGATTCAGGTACGATGATTCTAAGTGAAATAAGTCACACAGAAAATGAAACATCATAAGATATCACTAATACACGGAATGTAAACTTGGCTACACATGAACTGAATTACAAAACAGAACAGGGTCTCAAATTTAGAAAACCAACTTATGCTTGCTTAAGGGGAAAGGTGAGTTGGGGTGCTGCATAAAACCAGAGATAGAAATTAGCACAGATACCTTTCCATAAGCCAAATATATAATAGTCAAGACCTACGACTTGCTCAACGAAATGGACTAAACACCTCATATTCAACGCCTAGGAATACACCTGACTAGTAAGAATCTTCAAACCCATGGATTTATATGTCTCCGTAAGAGAATGAAGCGTGTGTACAGCGGCATGAATGCAGCAGAGAAAATCCGATAAATCCCATTATCAAAATGAATTACACAAACAAAACCCAAGGACAGTGAAATAGAGAGCAATTCTTAAATAATTCATTCAGGGCTTGTGATGCAACCTGGATTTACCACATCTACACCCAGAGCTGTGTGAGACATAAGGTTGGGCGCTTCGGGCTGATAGCATTGGTGAGGTTCGATGAGCAAATGCAGACCCTGTGAAGACATACTGCATGGTACCCATTCCATGGGTCCCATCTCTCCAAGTTTAAGGGATTCTTCCTTCAGCTAAAACATGCATGGGAAACCCACAGTATGGTGCACCGTGTGACTGGCAAACGTTTTCAAATGCATCTCAGTTTTCGTCCCCTTTTACTCGGGTTCACCATTCCAGACCCTTTACGAACACTCTCCCCACTTGGAGAGTCAGTGCCTTTAACCTCCTGTTGGGCACAGTTTGCAATTTCTGCGCAAGATGAAAAGGAATAGGGAGAACCAATGAGAGACTAGCTCTAGGTGTCTGCACGGGCAAATTTAACGCTCATTTCCCACCAGGAAGAGGAATTAACCAAAGGCTCAGCATGCCGTGCCGGAACCAGATTAGGGCCTGAGGCAATCCTGTGGGTTTGCGGCCAGCTCACAAGATAGCGAGTTGAAGAAATGAGCTCAGGGGCACTGTAACTCATAAACCTGCAGAGTTATAAATGACAGCTATCGTCCAAAAATATATTGAAGGAAGGCTGCGAAGACGACTTGTAAGTGGGGCAGAATTGCAGGAAAACGATTTCAGGGGGTAGACGGGAATTGCATTTAAAGCATAGGAAAAGAGGCAGAACGTCCACAATGATGCTCTTGGCCAAAAAGGGCGTATGCGTTTTTTCCTGAATATATTCAGGAAAAAACGCATACGCCCTTTTTGGCCAACCAAGCAAGCATGTTAAAGAAATCTGCACTACAATGAAGTCTCACTGCCCCCCGGTCAAAAGGGCCATCCGAAAAAAGTGTAAAATCCAGAAAGGCAACACAGGCCACGGAGAACACGGAGCCTTGTTATGCTGATGGGCGGGATGTAAATTGCCAACAGCCACTCTGGAGAAGTGTATGGTGTTTCCCGGAACACCGAAAAAACAAAGCTACGGAGCCTACGGCACTTCCACTTATGGTCCTATAGCTTAGGGAAATTAAAATCAAAAACACACAGCCACCCCAAAGTGTCGGACGGCTCTGTTTACAAGAACCTCGTCTACGGTACAAGTTAAATATCCCAGAATGTGAAAAATGGATAAAGAAGTTGTGGTACGTACGTACAATGGAATATCACTCAGCAATGAAATCTATGTCATCAGGCCCGTCGCGGCATAATGAGTGGATTCAGGTACGATGATTCTATGTGAAATAAGTCACACAGAAAATGAAACATCATAAGATATCACTACTACACGGAATGTGAACTTGGCTACACATGAACTGAATTACAAAACAGAACAGGGTCTCAAATTTAGAAAACCAACTTATGCTTGCTTAAGGGGAAAGGTGAGTTGGGGTGCTGCATAAAACCAGAGATAGAAATTAGCACAGATGCCTTTCCATAAGCCAAATATGTAATAGTCAAGACCTACCCCTTGCTCAACGAAATGGACTAAACACCCCATATTCAACGCCTAGGAATACACCTGACTAGTAAGAATCTTCAAACCCATGGATTTATATGTCTCCGTAAGAGAATGAAGCGTGTGTACAGCGGCATGAATGCAGCAGAGAAAATCCGATAAATCCCATTATCAAAATGAATTACACAAACAAAACCCAAGGACAGTGAGATAGAGAGCAATTCTTAAATAATTCATTCAGGGCTTGTGATGCAACCTGGATTTACCACATCTACACCCAGAGCTGAGTGAGACATAAGGTTGGGCACTTTGGGCTGATAGCATTGGTGAGGTTCGATGAGCAAATGCAGACCCTTTGAAGTCATACAGCATGGTACCCATTCCATGGGTCCCAACTCTCCAAGTTTAAGGGATTCTTCCTTCAGCTAAAACATGCATGGGAAACCCACAGTATGGTGCACCGTGTGACTGGCAAACGTTTTCAAATACATCTCAGTTTTCGTCCCCTTTTACTCGGGTTCACCATTCCAGACCCTTTACGAACACTCTCCCCACTTGGAGAGTCAGTGCCTTTAACCTCCTGTTGGGCACAGTTTGCAATTTCTGCGCAAGATGTAAAGGAATAGGGAGAACGAATGAGAGACTAGCTCTAGGTGTCTGCACGGGCAAATTTAACGCTCATTTCCCACCAGGAAGAGGAATTAACCAAAGGCTCAGCATGCCGTGCCGGAACCAGATTAGGGCCTGAGGCAATCCTGTGGGTTTGCGGCCAGCTCACAAGATAGCGAGTTGAAGAAATGAGCTCAGGGGCACTGTAACTCATAAACCTGCAGAGTTATAAATGACAGCTATCGTCCAAAAATATATTGAAGGAAGGCTGCGAAGACGACTTGTAAGTGGGGCAGAATTGCAGGAAAACGATTTCAGGGGGTAGACGGGAATTGCATTTAAAGCATAGGAAAAGAGGCAGAACGTCGACAATGATGCTCTTGGCCAAAAAGGGCGTATGCGTTTTTTCCTGAATATATTCAGGAAAAAACGCATACGCACTTTTTGGCCAACCAAGCAAGCATGTTAAAGAAATCTGCACTACAATGAAGTCTCACTGCCCCCCGGTCAAAAGGGCCATCTGAAAAAAGTGTAAAATCCAGAAAGGCAACACAGGCCACGGAGAACAGGGAGCCTTGTTATGCTGATGGGCGGGATGTAAATTGCCAACAGCCACTGTGGAGAAGTGTATGGTGTTTCCCGGAACACCGAAAAAACAAACCTACGGAGCCTACGGCACTTCCACTTATGGTCCTATAGCTTAGGGAAATTAAAATCAAAAACACACAGCCACCCCAAAGTGTCGGACGGCTCTGTTTACAAGAACCTCGTCTACGGTACAAGTTAAATATCCCAGAATGTGAAAAATGGATAAAGAAGTTGTGGTACGTACGTACAATGGAATATCACTCAGCAATGAAATCTATGTCATCAGGCCCGTCACGGCATAATGAGTGGATTCAGGTACGATGATTCTAAGTGAAATAAGTCACACAGAGAATGAAACATCATAAGATATCACTACTACACGTAATGTAAACTTGGCTACACATGAACTAAAGTACAAAACAGAACAGGGTCTCAAATTTAGAAAACCAACTTATGCTTGCTTAAGGGGAAAGGTGAGTTGGGGTGCTGCATAAAACCAGAGATAGAAATTAGCACAGATACCTTTCCATAAGCCAAATATGTAATAGTCAAGACCTACCCCTTGCTCAACGAAATGGACTAAACACCCCATATTCAACGCCTAGGAATACACCTGAGTAGTAAGAATCTTCAAACCCATGGATTTATATGTCTCCGTAAGAGAATGAAGCGTGTGTACAGCGGCATGAATGCAGCAGAGAAAATCCGATAAATCCCATTATCAAAATGAATTACACAAACAAAACCCAAGGACAGTGAAATAGAGAGCAATTCTTAAATAATTCATTCAGGGCTTGTGATGCAACCTGGATTTACCACATCTACACCCAGAGCTGAGTGAGACATAAGGTTGGGCACTTCGGGCTGATAGCATTGGTGAGGTTCGATGAGCAAATGCAGACCCTTTGAAGTCATACAGCATGGTACCCATTCCATGGGTCCCAACTCTCCAAGTTTAAGGGATTCTTATTTCAGCTAAAACATGCATGGGAAACCCACAGTACGGTGCACCGTGTGACTGGCAAACGTTTTCAAATGATTCTCAGTTTTCGTCCCCTTTTACTCGGGTTCACCATTCCAGACCCTTTACGAACACTCTCCCCACTTGGAGAGTCAGTGCCTTTAACCTCCTGTTGGGCACAGTTTGCAAATTCTGCGCAAGATGAAAAGGAATAGGGAGAACCAATGAGAGACTAGCTCTAGGTGTCTGCACGGGCAAATTTAACGCTCATTTCCCACCAGGAAGAGGAATTAACCAAAGGCTCAGCATGCCGTGCCGGAACCAGATTAGGGCCTGAGGCAATCCTGTGGGTTTGCGGCCAGCTCACAAGATAGCGAGTTGAAGAAATGAGCTCAGGGGCACTGTAACTCACAAACCTGCAGAGTTATAAATGACAGCTATCGTCCAAAAATATATTGAAGGAAGGCTGCGAAGACGACTTGTAAGCGGGACAGATTTGCAGGAAAACGATTTCAGGGGGTAGACGGGAATTGCATTTAAAGCATAGGAAAAGAGGCAGAACGTCGACAATGATGCTCTTGGCCAAAAAGGGCGTATGCGTTTTTTCCTGAATATATTCAGGAAAAAACGCATACGCCCTTTTTGGCCAACCAAGCAAGCATGTTAAAGAAATCTGCACTACAATGAAGTCTCACTGCCCCCCGGTCAAAAGGGCCATCTGAAAAAAGTGTAAAATCCAAAAAGGCAGCACAGGCCATGGAGAACAGGGAGCCTTGTTATGCTGATGGGCGGGATGTAAATTGCCAACAGCCACTCTGGAGAAGTGTATGGTGTTTCCCGGAACACCGAAAAAACAAAGCTACGGAGCCTACGGCACTTCCACTTATGGTCCTATAGCTTAGGGAAATTAAAATCAAAAACACACAGCCACCCCAAAGTGTCGGACGGCTCTGTTTACAAGAACCTCGTCTACGGTACAAGTTAAATATCCCAGAATGTGAAAAATGGATAAAGAAGTTGTGGTACGTACGTACAATGGAATATCACTCAGCAATGAAATCTATGTCATCAGGCCCGTCGCGGCATAATGAGTGGATTCAGGTACGATGATTCTAAGTGAAATAAGTCACACAGAAAATGAAACATCATAAGATATCACTACTACACGTAATATAAACTTGGCTACACATGAACTGAATTACAAAACAGAACAGGGTCTCAAATTTAGAAAACCAACTTATGCTTGCTTAAGGGGAAAGGTGAGTTGGGGTGCTGCATAAAACCAGAGATAGAAATTAGCACAGATACCTTTCCATAAGCCAAATATGTAATAGTCAAGACCTACCCCTTGCTCAACGAAATGGACTAAACACCCCATATTCAACGCCTAGGAATACACCTGACTAGTAAGAATCTTCAAACTCATGTATTTATATGTCTCCGTAAGAGAATGAAGCGTGTGTACAGCGGCATGAATGCAGCAGAGAAAATCCGATAAATCCCATTATCAAAATGAATTACACAAACAAAACCCAAGGACAGTGAAATAGAGAGCAATTCTTAAATAATTCATTCAGGGCTTGTGATGCAACCTGGATTTACCACATCTACACCCAGAGCTGAGTGAGACATAAGTTTGGGCTGTTCGGGTTGATAGCATTGGTGAGGTTCGATGAGCAAATGCAGACCCTTTGAAGTCATACAGCATGGTACCCATTCCATGGGTCCCAACTCTCCAAGTTTAAGGGATTCTTCCTTCAGCTAAAACATGCATGGGAAACCCACAGTATGGTGCACCGTGTGACTGGCAAACGTTTTCAAATACATCTCAGTTTTCGTCCCCTTTTACTCGGGTTCACCATTCCAGACCCTTTACGAACACTCTCCCCACTTGGAGAGTCAGTGCCTTTAACATCCTGTTGGGCACAGTTTGCAATTTCTGCGCAAGATGTAAAGGAATAGGGAGAACGAATGAGAGACTAGCTCTAGGTGTCTGCACGGGCAAATTTAACGCTCATTTCCCACCAGGAAGAGGAATTAACCAAAGGCTCAGCATGCCCTGCCGGAACCAGATTAGGGCCTGAGGCAATCCTGTGGGTTTGCGGCCAGCTCACAAGATAGCGAGTTGAAGAAATGAGCTCAGGGGCACTGTAACTTATAAACCTGCAGAGTTATAAATGACAGCTATCGTCCAAAAATATATTGAAGGAAGGCTGCGAAGACGACTTGTAAGTGGGACAGAATTTCAGGAAAACGATTTCAGGGGGTAGACGGGAATTGCATTTAAAGCATAGGAAAAGAGGCAGAACGTCGACAATGATGCTCTTGGCCAAAAAGGGCGTATGCGTTTTTTCCTGAATATATTCAGGAAAAAACGCATACGCCCTTTTTGGCCAACCAAGCAAGCATGTTAAAGAAATCTGCACTACAATGAAGTCTCACTGCCCCCCGGTCAAAAGGGCCATCTGAAAAAAGTGTAAAATCCAGAAAGGCAGCACAGGCCACGGAGAACAGCGAGCCTTGTTATGCTGATGGGCGGGATGTAAATTGCCAACAGCCACTGTGGAGAAGTGTATGGTGTTTCCAGGAACACCGAAAAAACAAAGCTACGGAGCCTACGGCACTTCCACTTATGGTCCTATACCTTAGGGAAATTAAAATCAAAAACACACAGCCACCCCAAAGTGTCGGACGGCTCTGTTTACAAGAACCTCGTCTACGGTACAAGTTAAATATCCCAGAATGTGAAAAATGGATAAAGAAGTTGTGGTACGTACGTACAATGGAATATCACTCAACAATGAAATCTATGTCATCAGGCCCGTCGCGGCATAATGAGTGGATTCAGGTACGATGATTCTAAGTGAAATAAGTCACACAGAAAATGAAACATCATAAGATATCACTAATACACGGAATGTGAACTTGGCTACACATGAACTGAATTACAAAACAGAACAGGGTCTCAAATTTAGAAAACCAACTTATGCTTGCTTAAGGGGAAAGGTGAGTTGGGGTGCTGCATAAAACCAGAGATAGAAATTAGCACAGATACCTTTCCATAAGCCAAATATGTAATAGTCAAGACCTACCCCTTGCTCAACGAAATGAACTAAACACCCCATATTCAACGCCTAGGAATACACCTGACTAGTAAGAATCTTCAAACCCATGGATTTATATGTCTCCGTAAGAGAATGAAGCGTGTGTACAGCGGCATGAATGCAGCAGAGAAAATCCGATAAATCCCATTATCAAAATGAATTACACAAACAAATCCCAAGGACAGTGAAATAGAGAGCAATTCTTAAATAATTCATTCAGGGCTTGTGATGCAACCTGGATTTACCACATCTACACCCAGAGCTGAGTGAGACATAAGGTTGGGCACTTCGGGCTGATAGCATTGGTGAGGTTCGATGAGCAAATGCAGACCCTTTGAAGTCATACAGCATGGTACCCATTCCATGTGTCCCAACTCTCCAAGTTTAAGGGATTCTTCCTTCAGCTAAAACATGCATGGGAAACCACAGTATGGTGCACCGTGTGACTGGCAAACGTTTTCAAATGCATCTCAGTTTTCGTCCCCTTTTGCTCGGGTTCACCATTCCAGACCCTTTACGAACACTCTCCCCACTTGGAGAGTCAGTGCCTTTAACCTCCTGTTTGGCACAGTGTGCAATTTCTGCGCAAGATGAACAGGAAGAGGGAGAACCAATGAGAGACTACCTGTAGGTGTCTGCACGGGCAAATTTAACGCTCATTTCCCACCAGGAAGAGGAATTAACCAAAGGCTCAGCATGCCGTGCCGGAACAAGATTAGGGCCTGAAGCAATCCTGCGGCTTTTCGGCCAGCTCAAATGAAAGTAATTTGAAGAAAGGAGCTCAGGGTCACTGTAATTCAGAAACCTGCAGAGTTATAAATGACAGCTATCGTCCAAAAATATATTGAAGGAAGGCTGCGAAGAGGACTTGAAAGCGGGGCAGAATTGCAGGAAAACGATTTCAGGGGGTAGACTGGAATTGCATTTAAAGCATAGGAAAAGAGGCAGGACGTCGACAATGATGCACTTGGCCAAAAAGGGCGTATGCGGTTTTTCCTGAACATATTAAGGAAAAAACGCATACGCCCTTTTTGGACAACCAAGCAAGCATGTTAAAGAAATCTGCACTACAATGAAGTCTCACTGCCCCCCGGTCAAAAGGGCCATCTGAAAAAAGTGTAAAATCCAGAAAGGCAGCACAGGCCATGGAGAACAGCGAGCCTTGTTATGCTGATGGGCGGGATGTAAATTGCCAACAGCCAGTCTGGAAAAATGTATGGTGTTTCCCGGAACATCTAAAAAACAAAGCAACGGAGCCTATGGCACTTCCCCTTATGCTCCTATAGCTTAGGGAAATTAAAATCAAAAACACACAGCCACCCCAAAGTGTCGGACGCCTCTGTTTACAAGAACCTCGTCTACGGTACAAGTTAAATATCCCAGAATGTGAAAAATGGATAAAGAAGTTGTGGTACGTACGTACAATGGAATATCACTCAGCAATGAAATCTATGTCATCAGGCCCGTCGCGGCATAATGAGTGGATTCAGGTACGATGATTCTAAGTGAAATAAGTCACACAGAAAATGAAACATCATAAGATATCACTACTACACGTAATGTAAACTTGGCTACACATGAACTAAATTACAAAACAGAACAGGGTCTCAAATTTAGAAAACCAACTTATGCTTGCTTAAGGGGAAAGGTGAGTTGGGGTGCTGCATAAAACCAGAGATAGAAATTAGCACAGATACCTTTCCATAAGCCAAATATGTAATAGTCAAGACCTACCCCTTGCTCAACGAAATGGACTAAACACCCCATATTCAACGCCTAGGAATACACCTGAGTAGTAAGAATCTTCAAACCCATGGATTTATATGTCTCCGTAAGAGAATGAAGCGTGTGTACAGCGGCATGAATGCAGCAGAGAAAATCCGATAAATCCCATTATCAAAATGAATTACACAAACAAAACCCAAGGACAGTGAAATAGAGAGCAATTCTTAAATAATTCATTCAGGGCTTGTGATGCAACCTGGATTTACCACATCTACACCCAGAGCTGAGTGAGACATAAGGTTGGGCACTTCGGGCTGATAGCATTGGTGAGGTTCGATGAGCAAATGCAGACCCTTTGAAGTCATACAGCATGGTACCCATTCCATGGGTCCCAACTCTCCAAGTTTAAGGGATTCTTATTTCAGCTAAAACATGCATGGGAAACCCACAGTACGGTGCACCGTGTGACTGGCAAACGTTTTCAAATGATTCTCAGTTTTCGTCCCCTTTTACTCTGGTTCACCATTCCAGACCCTTTACGAACACTCTCCCCACTTGGAGAGTCAGTGCCTTTAACCTCCTGTTGGGCACAGTTTGCAAATTCTGCGCAAGATGAAAAGGAATAGGGAGAACCAATGAGAGACTAGCTCTAGGTGTCTGCATGGGCAAATTTAACGCTCATTTCCCACCAGGAAGAGGAATTAACCAAAGGCTCAGCATGCCGTGCCGGAACCAGATTAGGGCCTGAGGCAATCCTGTGGGTTTGCAGCCAGCTCACAAGATAGCGAGTTGAAGAAAGGAGCTCAGGGGCACTGTAACTCACAAACCTGCAGAGTTATAAATGACAGCTATCGTCCAAAAATATATTGAAGGAAGGCTGCGAAGACGACTTGTAAGCGGGACAGATTTGCAGGAAAACGATTTCAGGGGGTAGACGGGAATTGCATTTAAAGCATAGGAAAAGAGGCAGAACGTCGACAATGATGCTCTTGGCCAAAAAGGGCGTATGCGTTTTTTCCTGAATATATTCAGGAAAAAACGCATACGCCCTTTTTGGCCAACCAAGCAAGCATGTTAAAGAAATCTGCACAACAATGAAGTCTCACTGCCCCCCGGTCAAAAGGGCCATCTGAAAAAAGTGTAAAATCCAGAAAGGCAGCACAGGCCATGGAGAACAGGGAGCCTTGTTATGCTGATGGGCGGGATGTAAATTGCCAAAAGCCACCCTGGAGAAGTGTATGGTGTTTCCCGGAACACTGAAAAAACAAAGCTATGGAGCCTACGGCACTTCCACTTATGGTCCTATAGCTTAGGGAAATTAAAATCAAAAACACACAGCCACCCCACAGTGTCGGACGGCTCTGTTTACAAGAACCTCGTCTACGGTACAAGTTAAATATCCCAGAATGTGAAAAATGGATAAAGAAGTTGTGGTACGTACGTACAATGGAATATCACTCAGCAATGAAATCTATGTCATCAGGCCCGTCGCGGCATAATGAGTGGATTCAGGTACGATGATTCTATGTGAAATAAGTCACACAGAAAATGAAACATCATGAGATATCACTACTACACGGAATGTGAACTTGGCTACACATGAACTGAATTACAAAACAGAACAGGGTCTCAAATTTAGAAAACCAACTTATGCTTGCTTAAGGGGAAAGGTGTGTTGGGGTGCTGCATAAAACCAGAGATAGAAATTAGCACAGATACCTTTACATAAGCCAAATATGTAATAGTCAAGACCTACCCCTTGCTCAACGAAATGGACTAAACACCCCATATTCAACGCCTAGGAATACACCTGACTAGTAAGAATCTTCAAACCCATGGATTTATATGTCTCCGTAAGAGAATGAAGCGTGTGTACAGCGGCATGAATGCAGCAGAGAAAATCCGATAAATCCCATTATCAAAATGAATTACACAAACAAAACCCAAGGACAGTGAAATAGAGAACAATTCTTAAATAATTCATTCAGGGCTTGTGATGCAATCTGGATTTACCACATCTACACCCAGAGCTGAGTGAGACATAAGGTTGGGCACTTCGGGCTGATAGCATTGGTGAGGTTCGATGAGCAAATGCAGACCCTTTGAAGTCATACAGCATGGTGCCCATTCCATGGGTCCCAACTCTCCAAGTTTAAGGGATTCTTCCTTCAGCTAAAACATGCATGGGAAACCCACAGTACGGTGCACCGTGTAACTGGCAAACGTTTTCAAATGCATCTCAGTTTTCGTCCCCTTTTACTCGGGTTCACCATTCCAGACCCTTTACGAACACTCTCCCCACTTGGAGAGTCAGTGCCTTTAACCTCCTGTTGGGCACAGTTTGCAATTTCTGCGCAAGATGAAAAGGAATAGGGAGAACCAATGAGAGACTAGCTCTAGGTGTCTGCACGGGCAAATTTAACGCTCATTTCCCACCAGGAAGAGGAATTAACCAAAGGCTCAGCATGCCGTGCCGGAACCAGATTAGGGCCTGAGGCAATCCTGTGGGTTTGCGGCCAGCTCAAAAGATAGCGAGTTGAAGAAAGGAGCTCAGGGGCACTGTAACTCACAAACCTGCAGAGTTATAAATGACAGCTATCGTCCAAAAATATATTGAAGGAAGGCTGCGAAGACGACTTGTAAGCGGGACAGATTTGCAGGAAAACGATTTCAGGGGGTAGACGGGAATTGCATTTAAAGCATAGGAAAAGAGGCAGAACGTCGACAATGATGCTCTTGGCCAAAAAGGGCGTATGCGTTTTTTCCTGAATATATTCAGGAAAAAACGCATACGCCCTTTTTGGCCAACCAAGCAAGCATGTTAAAGAAATCTGCACTACAATGAAGTCTCACTGTCCCCCGGTCAAAAGGGCCATCTGAAAAAAGTGTAAAATCCAAAAAGGCAGCACAGGCCATGGAGAACAGGGAGCCTTGTTATGCTGATGGGCGGGATGTAAATTGCCAACAGCCACCCTGGAGAAGTGTATGGTGTTTCCCGGAACACCGAAAAAACAAAGCTACGGAGCCTACGGCACTTCCCCTTATGGTCCTATAGCTTAGGGAAATTAAAATCAAAAACACACAGCCACCCCAAAGTGTCGGACGGCTCTGTTTACAAGAACCTCGTCTACGGTACAAGTTAAATGTCCCAGAATGTGAAAAATGGATAAAGAAGTTGTGGTACGTATGTACAATGGAATATCACTCAGCAATGAAATCTACGTCATCAGGCCCGTCGCGGCATAATGAGTGGATTCAGGTACGATGATTCTAAGTGAAATAAGTCACACAGAAAATGAAACATCATAAGATATCACTACTACACGGAATGTAAACTTGGCTACACATGAACTGAATTACAAAACAGAACAGGGTCTCAAATTTAGAAAACCAACTTATGCTTGCTTAAGGGGAAAGGTGAGTTGGGGTGCTGCATAAAACCAGAGATAGAAATTAGCACAGATACCTTTCCATAAGCCAAATATATAATAGTCTAGACCTACCCCTTGCTCAACGAAATGGACTAAACACCCCATATTCAACGCCTAGGAATACACCTGACTTGTAAGAATCTTCAAACCCATGGATTTATATGTCTCCGTAAGAGAATGAAGCGTGTGTACAGCGGCATGAATGCAGCAGAGAAAATCCGATAAATCCCATTATCAAAATGAATTACACAAACAAAACCCAAGGACAGTGAAATAGAGAGCAATTCTTAAATAATTCATTCAGGGCTTGTGATGCAACCTGGATTTACCACATCTACACCCAGAGCTGAGTGAGACATAAGGTTGGGCACTTCGGGCTGATAGCATTGGTGAGGTTCGATGAGCAAATGCAGACCCTTTGAATTCATACAGCATGGTATCCATTCCATGGGTCCCAACTCTCCAAGTTTAAGGGATTCTTCCTTCAGCTAAAACATGCATGGGAAACCCACAGTACGGTGCACCGTGTGACTGGCAAACGTTTTCAAATGATTCTCAGTTTTCGTCCCCTTTTACTCGGGTTCACCATTCCAGACCCTTTACGAACACTCTCCCCACTTGGAGAGTCAGTGCCTTTAACCTACTGTTGGGCACAGTTTGCAATTTCTGCGCAAGATGTAAAGGAATAGGGAGAACGAATGAGAGACTAGCTCTAGGTGTCTGCACGGGCAAATTTAACGCTCATTTCCCACCAGGAAGAGGAATTAACCAAAGGCTCAGCATGCCGTGCCGGAACCAGATTAGGGCCTGAGGCAATCCTGTGGGTTTGCGGCCAGCTCAAAAGATAGCGAGTTGAAGAAAGGAGCTCAGGGGCACTGTAACTCACAAACCTGCAGAGTTATAAATGACAGCTATCGTCCAAAAATATATTGAAGGAAGGCTGCGAAGACGACTTGTAAGCGGGACAGATTTGCAGGAAAACGATTTCAGGGGGTAGACGGGAATTGCATTTAAAGCATAGGAAAAGAGGCAGAACGTCGACAATGATGCTCTTGGCCAAAAAGGGCGTATGCGTTTTTTCCTGAATATATTCAGGAAAAAACGCATACGCCCTTTTTGGCCAACCAAGCAAGCATGTTAAAGAAATCTGCACTACAATGAAGTCTCACTGCCCCCCGGTCAAAAGGGCCATCTGAAAAAAGTGTAAAATCCAAAAAGGCAGCACAGGCCATGGAGAACAGGGAGCCTTGTTATGCTGATGGGCGGGATGTAAATTGCCAACAGCCACCCTGGAGAAATGTATGGTGTTTCCCGGAACACCGAAAAAACAAAGCTACGGAGCCTACGGCACTTCCCCTTATGGTCCTATAGCTTAGGGAAATTAAAATCAAAAACACACAGCCACCCCAAAGTGTCGGACGGCTCTGTTTACAAGAACCTCGTCTACGGTACAAGTTAAATATCCCAGAATGTGAAAAATGGATAAAGAAGTTGTGGTACGTACGTACAATGGATTATCACTCAGCAATGAAATCTATGTCATCAGGCCCGTCGCGGCATAATGAGTGGATTCAGGTACGATGATTCTAAATGAAATAAGTCACACAGAAAATGAAACATCATAAGATATCACTACTACATGGAATGTAAACTTGGCTACACATGAACTGAATTACAAAACAGAACAGGGTCTCAAATTTAGAAAACCAACTTATGCTTGCTTAAGGGGAAAGGTGAGTTGGGGTGCTGCATAAAACCAGAGATAGAAATTAGCACAGATACCTTCACATAAGCCAAATATGTAATAGTCAAGGCCTACCCTTTGCGCAATGAAATGGACTAAATACCCCATATTCAACGCCTAGGAATACACCTGACTGGCAAGAATCTTCAAACCCATGGATTTATATGTCTCCGTTAGGGAATGAAGCGTGTGTACAGCAACATGAATGCAGCAGAGAAAATCCGATAAATCCCATTATCAAAATGAATTACAAAAACCAAACACAAGGACAGTGAAATAGAGAGCAATTCTTAAATAATTCATTCAGGCTTGTGATGCAACCTGGATTTACCACATCTACACCCAGAGCTGAGTGTGACATAAGGTTGGGCACTTCGGGCTGATAGCACTGGTGAGGTTCGATGAGCAAATGCAGACCCTTTGAAGACATACTGCATGGTACCCATTCCATGGGTCCCAAATCTCCAGTTATAAGGGATTCTTCCTTCAGCTCAAAACATGCATGGGAAACCCACAGTATGGTGGACCGTGTGACCGGCAAACGTTTTCAAATGCATCTCAGTTTTCCTCCCCTTTTACACGGGTTCACCATTCCAGACCCTTTACTCACACTCTCCCCACTTGGAGAGTCAGTGCCTTTAACCTCCTGTTGGGCACAGTTTGCAATTTCTGCGCAAGATGAAAAAGAATAGGGAGAACCAATGAGAGACTAGCTCTAGGTGTCTGCACGGGCAAATTTAACGCTCATTTCCCACCAGGAAGAGGAATTAACCAAAGGCTCAGCATGCCAGGCCGGAACCAGATTAGGGCCTGAGGCAATCCTGTGGGTTTGCGGCCAGCTCACAAGATAGCAAGTTGAAGAAATGAGCTCAGGGGCACTGTAACTCACAAACCTGCAGAGTTATAAATGACAGCTATCGTCCAAAAATATATTGAAGGAAGGCTGCGAAGACGACTTGTAAGTGGGGCAGAATTGCAGGAAAACTATTTCAGGGGGTAGACGGGAATTGCATTTAAAGCATAGGAAAAGAGGCAGAACGTCGACAATGATGCTCTTGGCCAAAAAGGGCGTATGCGTTTTTTCCTGAATATATTCAGGAAAAAACGCATACGCCCTTTTTGGCCAACCAAGCAAGCATGTTAAAGAAATCTGCACTACAATGAAGTCTCACTGCCCCCCGGTCAAAAGGGCCATCTGAAAAAAGTGTAAAATCCAGAAAGGCAGCACAGTCCATGGAGAACAGGGAGCCTTGTTATGCTGATGGGCGGGATGTAAATTGCCAACAGCCACCCTGGAGAAGTGTATGGTGTTTCCCGGAACACCGAAAAAACAAAGCTACGGAGCCTACGGCACTTCCCCTTATGGTCCTATAGCTTAGGGAAATTAAAATCAAAAACACACAGCCACCCCAAGTGTCGGACGGCTCTGTTTACAAGAACCTCGTCTACGGTACAAGTTAAATGTCCCAGAATGTGAAAAATGGATAAAGAAGTTGTGGTACGTACGTACAATGGAATATCACTCAGCAATGAAATCTATGTCATCAGGCCCGTCGCGGCATAATGAGTGGATTCAGGTACGATGATTCTAAGTGAAATAAGTCACACAGAAAATGAAACATCATAAGATATCACTACTACACGGAATGTAAACTTGGCTACACATGAACTGAATTACAAACAGAACAGGGTCTCAAATTTAGAAAACCAACTTATGCTTGCTTAAGGGGAAAGGTGAGTTGGGGTGCTGCATAAAACCAGAGATAGAAATTAGCACAGATACCTTTCCATAAGCCAAATATATAATAGTCTAGACCTACCCCTTGCTCAACGAAATGGACTAAACACCCCATATTCAACGCCTAGGAATACACCTGACTTGTAAGAATCTTCAAACCCATGGATTTATATGTCTCCGTAAGAGAATGAAGCGTGTGTACAGCGGCATGAATGCAGCAGAGAAAATCCGATAAATCCCATTATCAAAATGAATTACACAAACAAAACCCAAGGACAGTGAAATAGAGAACAATTCTTAAATAATTCATTCAGGGCTTGTGATGCAATCTGGATTTACCACATCTACACCCAGAGCTGAGTGAGACATAAGGTTGGGCACTTCGGGCTGATAGCATTGGTGAGGTTCGATGAGCAAATGCAGACCCTTTGAAGTCATACAGCATGGTATCCATTCCATGGGTCCCAACTCTCCAAGTTTAAGGGATTCTTCCTTCAGCTAAAACATGCATGGGAAACCCACAGTACGGTGCACCGTGTGACTGGCAAACGTTTTCAAATGATTCTCAGTTTTCGTCCCCTTTTACTCGGGTTCACCATTCCAGACCCTTTACGAACACTCTCCCCACTTGGAGAGTCAGTGCCTTTAACCTACTGTTGGGCACAGTTTGCAATTTCTGCGCAAGATGTAAAGGAATAGGGAGAACGAATGAGAGACTAGCTCTAGGTGTCTGTACGGGCAAATTTAACGCTCATTTCCCACCAGGAAGAGGAATTAACCAAAGGCTCAGCATGCCGTGCCGGAACCAGATTAGGGCCTGAGGCAATCCTGTGGGTTTGCGGCCAGCTCAAAAGATAGCGAGTTGAAGAAAGGAGCTCAGGGGCACTGTAACTCACAAACCTGCAGAGTTATAAATGACAGCTATCGTCCAAAAATATATTGAAGGAAGGCTGCGAAGACGACTTGTAAGCGGGACAGATTTGCAGGAAAACGATTTCAGGGGGTAGACGGGAATTGCATTTAAAGCATAGGAAAAGAGGCAGAACGTCGACAATGATGCTCTTGGCCAAAAAGGGCGTATGCGTTTTTTCCTGAATATATTCAGGAAAAAACGCATACGCCCTTTTTGGCCAACCAAGCAAGCATGTTAAAGAAATCTGCACTACAATGAAGTCTCACTGTCCCCCGGTCAAAAGGGCCATCTGAAAAAAGTGTAAAATCCAGAAAGGCAGCACAGGCCATGGAGAACAGGGAGCCTTGTTATGCTGATGGGCGGGATGTAAATTGCCAACAGCCACCCTGGAGAAATGTATGGTGTTTCCCGGAACACCGAAAAAACAAAGCTACGGAGCCTACGGCACTTCCCCTTATGGTCCTATAGCTTAGGGAAATTAAAATCAAAAACACACAGCCACCCCAAAGTGTCGGACGGCTCTGTTTACAAGAACCTCGTCTACGGTACAAGTTAAATATCCCAGAATGTGAAAAATGGATAAAGAAGTTGTGGTACGTACGTACAATGGATTATCACTCAGCAATGAAATCTATGTCATCAGGCCCATCGCGGCATAATGAGTGGATTCAGGTACGATGATTCTAAATGAAATAAGTCACACAGAAAATGAAACATCATAAGATATCACTACTACATGGAATGTAAACTTGGCTACACATGAACTGAATTACAAAACAGAACAGGGTCTCAAATTTAGAAAACCAACTTATGCTTGCTTAAGGGGAAAGGTGAGTTGGGGTGCTGCATAAAACCAGAGATAGAAATTAGCACAGATACCTTTCCATAAGCCAAATATGTAATAGTCAAGGCCTACCCTTTGCGCAATGAAATGGACTAAATACCCCATATTCAACGCCTAGGAATACACCTGACTGGCAAGAATCTTCAAACCCATGGATTTATATGTCTCCGTTAGGGAATGAAGCGTGTGTACAGCAACATGAATGTAGCAGAGAAAATCCGATAAATCCCATTATCAAAATGAATTACAAAAACCAAACACAAGGACAGTGAAATAGAGAGCAATTCTTAAATAATTCATTCAGGCTTGTGATGCAACCTGGATTTACCACATCTACACCCAGAGCTGAGTGTGACATAAGGTTGGGCACTTCGGGCTGATAGCACTGGTGAGGTTCGATGAGCAAATGCAGACCCTTTGAAGACATACTGCATGGTACCCATTCCATGGGTCCCAAATCTCCAGTTATAAGGGATTCTTCCTTCAGCTCAAAACATGCATGGGAAACCCACAGTATGGTGGACCGTGTGACCGGCAAACGTTTTCAAATGCATCTCAGTTTTCCTCCCCTTTTACACGGGTTCACCATTCCAGACCCTTTACTCACACTCTCCCCACTTGGAGAGTCAGTGCCTTTAACCTCCTGTTGGGCACAGTTTGCAATTTCTGCGCAAGATGAAAAAGAATAGGGAGAACCAATGAGAGACTAGCTCTAGGTGTCTGCACGGGCAAATTTAACGCTCATTTCCCACCAGGAAGAGGAATTAACCAAAGGCTCAGCATGCCAGGCCGGAACCAGATTAGGGCCTGAGGCAATCCTGTGGGTTTGCGGCCAGCTCACAAGATAGCAAGTTGAAGAAATGAGCTCAGGGGCACTGTAACTCACAAACCTGCAGAGTTATAAATGACAGCTATCGTCCAAAAATATATTGAAGGAAGGCTGCGAAGACGACTTGTAAGTGGGGCAGAATTGCAGGAAAACTATTTCAGGGGGTAGACGGGAATTGCATTTAAAGCATAGGAAAAGAGGCAGAACGTCGACAATGATGCTCTTGGCCAAAAAGGGCGTATGCGTTTTTTCCTGAATATATTCAGGAAAAAACGCATACGCCCTTTTTGGCCAACCAAGCAAGCATGTTAAAGAAATCTGCACTACAATGAAGTCTCACTGCCCCCCGGTCAAAAGGGCCATCTGAAAAAAGTGTAAAATCCAGAAAGGCAGCACAGTCCATGGAGAACAGGGAGCCTTGTTATGCTGATGGGCGGGATGTAAATTGCCAACAGCCACCCTGGAGAAGTGTATGGTGTTTCCCGGAACACCGAAAAAACAAAGCTACGGAGCCTACGGCACTTCCCCTTATGGTCCTATAGCTTAGGGAAATTAAAATCAAAAACACACAGCCACCCCAAGTGTCGGACGGCTCTGTTTACAAGAACCTCGTCTACGGTACAAGTTAAATGTCCCAGAATGTGAAAAATGGATAAAGAAGTTGTGGTACGTACGTACAATGGAATATCACTCAGCAATGAAATCTATGTCATCAGGCCCGTCGCGGCATAATGAGTGGATTCAGGTACGATGATTCTAAGTGAAATAAGTCACACAGAAAATGAAACATCATAAGATATCACTACTACACGGAATGTAAACTTGGCTACACATGAACTGAATTACAAACAGAACAGGGTCTCAAATTTAGAAAACCAACTTATGCTTGCTTAAGGGGAAAGGTGAGTTGGGGTGCTGCATAAAACCAGAGATAGAAATTAGCACAGATACCTTTCCATAAGCCAAATATATAATAGTCTAGACCTACCCCTTGCTCAACGAAATGGACTAAACACCCCATATTCAACGCCTAGGAATACACCTGACTTGTAAGAATCTTCAAACCCATGGATTTATATGTCTCCGTAAGAGAATGAAGCGTGTGTACAGCGGCATGAATGCAGCAGAGAAAATCCGATAAATCCCATTATCAAAATGAATTACACAAACAAAACCCAAGGACAGTGAAATAGAGAGCAATTCTTAAATAATTCATTCAGGGCTTGTGATGCAACCTGGATTTACCACATCTACACCCAGAGCTGAGTGAGACATAATGTTGGGCACTTCGGGCTGATAGCATTGGTGAGGTTCGATGAGCAAATGCAGACCCTTTGAAGTCATACAGCATGGTACCCATTCCATGGGTCCCAACTCTCCAAGTTTAAGGGATTCTTCCTTCAGCTAAAACATGCATGGGAAACCCACAGTACGGTGCACCGTGTGACTGGCAAACGTTTTCAAATGATTCTCAGTTTTCATTCCCTTTTACTCGGGTTCACCATTCCAGACCCTTTACTCACACTCTCCCCACTTGGAGAGTCAGTGCCTTTAACCTCCTGTTGGGCAGAGTTTGCAGTTTCTGCGCAAGATGTAAAGGAATAGGGAGAACGAATGAGAGACTAGTTCTAGGTGTCTGCACGGGCAAATTTAACGCTCATTTCCCACCAGGAAGAGGAATTAACCAAAGGCTCAGCATGCCGTGCCGGAACCAGATTAGGGCCTGAGGCAATCTTGTGGGTTTGCGGCCAGCTCACAAGATAGCGAGTTGAAGAAAGGAGCTCAGGGGCACTGTAACTCACAAACCTGCAGAGTTATAAATGACAGGTATCGTCCAAAAATATATTGAAGGAAGGCTGCGAAGACGACTTGTAAGCGGGACAGATTTGCAGGAAAACGATTTCAGGGGGTAGACGGGAATTGAATTTAAAGCATAGGAAAAGAGGCAGAACGTCGACAATGATGCTCTTGGCCAAAAAGGGCGTATGCGTTTTTTCCTGAATATATTCAGGAAAAAACGCATACGCCCTTTTTGGCCAACCAAGCAAGCATGTTAAAGAAATCTGCACTACAGTGAAGTCTCACTGCCCCCCGGTCAAAAGGGCCATCTGAAAAAAGTGTAAAATCCAGAAAGGCAGCACAGGCCATGGAGAACAGGGAGCCTTGTTATGCTGATGGGCGGGATGTAAATTGCCAACAGCCACCCTGGAGAAGTGTATGGTGTTTCCCGGAACACCGAAAAAACAAAGCTACGGAGCCTACGGCACTTCCCCTTATGGTCCTATAGCTTAGGGAAATTAAAATCAAAAACACACAGCCACCCCAAGTGTCGGACGGCTCTGTTTACAAGAACCTCGTCTACGGTACAAGTTAAATATCCCAGAATGTGAAAAATGGATAAAGAAGTTGTGGTACGTACGTACAATGGAATATCATTCAGCAATGAAATCTATGTCATCAGGCCCGTCGCGGCATAATGAGTGGATTCAGGTACGATGATTCTAAGTGAAATAAGTCACACAGAAAATGAAACCTCATAAGATATCACTACTACACGGAATGTAAACTTGGCTACACATGAACTGAATTACAAAACAGAACATGTTCTCAAATTTAGAAAACCAACTTATGCTTGCTTAAGGGGAAAGGTGAGTTGGGGTGCTGCATAAAACCAGAGATAGAAATTAGCACAGATACCTTTCCATAAGCCAAATATGTAATAGTCAAGACCTACCCCTTGCTCAACGAAATGGACCAAACAACACATATTAAACGCCTAGGAATACACCTGACTAGTAAGAATATTCAAACCCATGGATTTGTATGTCTCCATAAGAGAATCAAGCGTGTGTACAGCTGCATGAAGGCAGCAGAGAAAATCCGGTAAATCCCATTATCAAAATAAATTGAAAAACAAAACACAATGACAGTGAAATAGAGAGCAATTCTTAAATAATTCATTCAGGGCTTGTGACGCAACCTGGATTTACCTCATCTACACCCAGAGCTGAGTGAGACATAAGGTTGGACACTTCGGGCTGATAGCATTGGTGAGGTTCGATGAGCAAATGAAGACCCTTTGAAGTCATACTGCATGGTACCCATTCCATGGGTCCCAACTCTCCAGGTTTAAGCGATTCTTCCTTCAGCTAAAACATGCATGGGAAACCCACAGTATGGTGCACCGTGTGACAGGCAAACCTTTTCAAATGCATCTCAGTTTTTGTCCCCTTTTACTCGGGTTCACCATTCCAGAACGTTTACTAACACTCTCCCCACTTGGAGAGTCAGTGCCTTTAACCTCCTGTTTGGCACAGTTTGCAATTTCTGCGCAAGATGAACAGGAATAGGGAGAACCAATGAGAGACTAGCAGTAAGTGTCTGCACGGGCAAATTTAATGCTCATTTCCCACCAGGAAGAGGAATTAACCAAAGGATCAGCATGCCGTGCCGGAAACAGATTAGGGCCTGAAGCAATCCTGTGGGTTTGCGCCCAGCTTACAAGTTGCAAGGTGAAGAAAGGAGCTCAGGGACACTGTAACTCACAAACATGCAGAGTTATAAATGACAGCTATCGTCCAAAAATATATTGAAGGAAGGCTGCGAAGACGACTTGTAAGCGGGGCAGAATTGCAGGAAAACGATTTCAGGGGGTAGACGGGAATTGCATTTAAAGCATAGGAAAAGAGGCAGAACGTCGACAATGATGCTCTTGGCCAAAAAGGGTGTATGCGTTTTTTCCTGAATTTATTCAGGAAATAAAGCATATGCGCTTTTTGGCCAACCAAGCAAGCATGTTAAAGAAATCTGCACTGCAATGAAGTCTCACTGCCCCCCGGTCAAAAGGGCCACCTGAAAAAAGTGTAAAATCCAGAAAGGCAGCACAGGCCATGGAGAACAGCGAGCCTTGTTATGCTGATGGGCGGGATGTAAATTGCCAACAGCCAGTCTGGAAAAATGTGTGGTGTTTCCCGGAACATCTAAAAAACAAAGCAACGGAGCCTATGGCACTTCCCCTTATGGTCCTATAGCTTAGGAAAGTTAAAATCAAAAACACACAGCCACCCCAAAATGTCGGACGGCTCTGTTTACAAGAACCTCGTCTACGGTACATGTTAAATAACCCAGAATGTGAAAAATGGATAAAGAAGTTGTGGTACGTACGTACAATGGATTATCACTCAGCAATGAAATCTATGTCATCAGGCCCGTCGCGGCATAATGAGTGGATTCAGGTACGATGATTCTAAGTGAAATAAGTCACACAGAAAATGAAACATCATAAGATATCACTACTACACGGAATGTAAACTTGGCTACACATGAACTGAATTACAAAACAGAACAGGGTCTCAAATTTAGAAAACCAACTTACGCTTGCTTAAGGGGAAAGGTGAGTTGGGGTGCTGCATAAAACCAGAGATAGAAATTAGCACAGATACCTTCACATAAGCCAAATATGTAATAGTCAAGGCCTACCGTTTGCGCAATGAAATGGACTAAATACCCCATATTCAACGCCTAGGAATACACCTGACTGGTAAGAATCTTCAAACCCATGGATTTATATGTCTCCGTTAGGGAATGAAGCGTGTGTACAGCAACATGAATGCAGCAGAGAAAATCCGATAAATCCCATTATCAAAATGAATTACAAAAACCAAACACAAGGACAGTGAAATAGAGAGCAATTCTTAAATAATTCATTCAGGGCTTGTGATGCAACCTGGATTTACCACATCTACACCCAGAGCTGAGTGTGACATAAGGTTGGGCACTTCGGGCTGATAGCACTGGTGAGGTTCGATGAGCAAATGCAGACCATTTGAAGACATACTGCATGGTACCCATTCCATGGGTCCCAAATCTCCAGTTATAAGGGATTCTTCCTTCAGCTCAAAACATGCATGGGAAACCCACAGTATGGTGGACCGTGTGACCGGCAAACGTTTTCAAATGCATCTCAGTTTTCCTCCCCTTTTACACGGGTTCACCATTCCAGACCCTTTACTCACACTCTCCCCACTTGGAGAGTCAGTGCCTTTAACCTCCTGTTGGGCACAGTTTGCAATTTCTGCGCAAGATGAAAAAGAATAGGGAGAACCAATGAGAGACTAGCTCTAGGTGTCTGCACGGGCAAATTTAACGCTCATTTCCCACCAGGAAGAGGAATTAACCAAAGGCTCAGCATGCCAGGCCGGAACCAGATTAGGGCCTGAGGCAATCCTGTGGGTTTGCGGCCAGCTCACAAGATAGCAAGTTGAAGAAATGAGCTCAGGGGCACTGTAACTCACAAACCTGCAGAGTTATAAATGACAGCTATCGTCCAAAAATATATTGAAGGAAGGCTGCGAAGACGACTTGTAAGCGGGACACATTTGCAGGAAAACGATTTCAGGGGGTAGACGGGAATTGCATTTAAGGCATAGGAAAAGAGGCAGAACGTCGACAATGATGCTCTTGGCCAAAAAGGGCGTATGCGTTTTTTCCTGAATATATTCAGGAAAAAACGCATACGCCCTTTTTGGCCAACCAAGCAAGCATGTTAAAGAAATGTGCACTACAATGAAGTCTCACTGCCCCCCGGTCAAAAGGGCCATCTGAAAAAAGTGTAAAATCCAGAAAGGCAGCACAGGCCATGGAGAACAGGGAGCCTTGTTATGCTGATGTGCGGGATGTAAATTGCCAACAGCCAGTCTGGAAAAATGTATGGTGTTTCCCGGAACATCTAAAAAACAAAGCAACGGAGCCTACGGCAATTCCCCTTATGGTCCTATAGCTTAGGAAAATTAAAATCAAAAACACACAGCCACCCAAAAGTCTCGGGCGGCTCTGTTTACAAGAACCTCGTCTACGGTACCAGTTAAATATCCCAGAATGTGAAAAATGGATAAAGAAGTTGTGGTACGTACGTACAATGGAATATCACTCAGCAATGAAATCTATGTCATCAGGCCTGTCACTGCATAATGAGTGGATTCAGGTACGATGATTCTAAGTGAAATAAGTCACACAGAAAATGAAACATCATAAGATATCACTAATACATGGAATGTAAACTTGGCTACACATGAACTGAATTACAAAACAGAACAGGGTCTCAAATTTAGAAAACCAACTTATGCTTGCTTAAGGGGAAAGGTGAGTTGGGGTGCTGCATAAAACCAGAGATAGAAATTAGCACAGATACCTTTCCATAAGCCAAATATGTAATATTCAAGACCTATCCCTTGCTCAACGAAATGGACTAAACACCCCATATTCAATGCCTAGGAATACACCTGACTAGTAAGAATCTTCAAACCCATGGATTTATATGTCTCCATAAGAGAATCAAGCGTGTGTACAGCTGCATGAAGGCAGCAGAGAAAATCCGATAAATCCTATTATCAAAATGAATTACAAAAACAAAACACAATGACAGTGAAATAGAGAGCAATTCTTACATAATTCATTCAGGGCTTGTGATGCAACCTGGATTTACCTCATCTACACCCAGAGCTGAGTGAGACATAAAGTTGGACACTTCGGGCTGATAGCATTGGTGAGGTTCGATGAGCAAATGCAGACCATTTGAAGTCATACTGCATGGTACCCATTCCATGGGTCCCAACTCTCCAGGTTTAAGGGATTCTTCCTTCAGCTAAAACATGCATGGGAAACCCACAGTATGGTGCACCGTGTGACCGGGAAACGTTTTCAAATGTATCTCAGTTTTCGTCCCCTTTAACTCGGGTTCACAATTCCAGACCTTTTACTAACACTCTCCCCACTTGGAGATTCAGTGCCTTTAACCTGCTGTTTGGCACAGTTTGCAATTTCTGCGCAAGATGAACAGGAATAGGGAGAACCAATGAGAGACTAGCTGTAGGTGTCTGCGTAGGCAAATTTAACGCTCATTTCCCACCAGGAAGAGGAATTAACCAAACGCTCAGCATGCCGTGCCGGAACCAGATTAGGGCCTGAAGCAACCCTGCGAGTTTGCGGACAGCTCACAAGAAAGCGATTTGAAGAAAGGAGCTCCGGGGCACTCTAATTCACAAACCTGCAGAGTTATAAATGACAGCTATCGTCCAAAAATATATTGAAGGTAGCCTGCGAAGAGGACTTGAAAGCGGGGCAGAATTGCAGGAAAACGATTTCAGAGGGTAGACTGGAATTGCATTTAAAGCTTAGGAAAAGAGGCAGAACGTCGACAATGATGCTCTTGGCCAAAAAGGGCGTATGCGTTTTTTCCTGAATATATTCAGGAAAAAACGCATACGCCCTTTTTGGCCAACCAAGCAAGCATGTTAAAGAAATCTGCACTACAATGAAGTCTCACTGCCCCCCGGTCAAAAGGGCCATCTGAAAAAAGTGTAAAATCCAGAAATGTAGCACAGGCCATGGAGAACAGGGAGCCTTGTCATGCTGATGGGTGGGATGTAAATTGCCAACAGCCACTCTGGAGAAGTGTATGGTGTTTCCTGAAACACCTAAAAAACAAAGCAACGGAGCCTACGGCACTTCCACTTATGGTCCTATAGCTTAGGGAAATTAAAATCAAAAACACACAGCCACCTCAAAGTTTCAGACGGCTCTGTTTACAAAACCCCATCTACGGTACAAGTTAAATATCCCAGAAAGCGAAAAATCGATAAAGAAGTTGTGGTACGTATGTACAAAGGAATATCACTCACCAATGAAATCTATGTCACCTGGCCCGTCGTGGCATAATGAGTGGATTCAGGTACGATGATTCTAAGAGAAATAAGTCACACAGAAAATGAAACATCATAAGATATCTCTAATACACCGAATGTAATCTTGGCTACACAATAACTGAATTACAAAACAGAACAGGGTCTCAAATTTAGAAAACCAACTTATGTTTGCTTAAGGGGAAAGGTGAGTTGGGGTGCTGCATAAAACCAGAGATAGAAATTAGCACAGATACCATTCCATACGTCAAATATGTAATAGTCAAGACCTACACCTTGCTCAACGAAATGGGCTAAACACCCTATATTCAACGCCTAGGAATACACCTGACTAGTAAGAATCTTCAAACCCATGGATTTATATGTCTCCATAAGAGAATCAAACGTGTGTACAGCTGCATGAAGGCAGCAGAGAAAATCCGATAAATCCCATTATCAAAATCAATTACAAAAACAAAACACAATGACAGTGAAATAGAGAGCAATTCTTAAATAATTCATTCAGGACTTGTGATGCAACCTGGATTTACCTCATCTAAACCCAGAGCTGAGTGAGACATAAAGTTGGACACTTCGGGCTGATAGCATTGGTGAGGTTCGATGAGCCAATGCACACCATTTGAAGTCATACTGCATGGTACCCATTCCATGGGTCCCAACTCTCCAGGTTTAAGGGATTCTTCCTTCAGCTAAAACATGCATGGGAAACCCACAGTGTGGTCCACCTTGTGATTTGGATTCGTTTTCAAATGCATCTCAGTTTTTTTCCCCTGGTACTAGGGTTCAATATTCCAGACCCGTCAATAACACTCTCCCCATATATATATTCAGGAAAAAACGCATACGCCCTTTTTGGCCAACCAAGCAAGCGTGTAAAGGAAATCTGCACTACAATGAAGCCTCACTGCCCCCCGGTCAAAAGGGCCATCTGAAAAAAGTGTAAAATCCAGAAAGACAGGACAGGCCATGGGGAACATGTAGCCTTGTTATGCTGATGGGCGGGATGTGAACCACCAACAGCCACTCTGGAGAACTGTATGGTGTTTCCAGAAACACGTAGGAAACAAAGCAACACAGCCTATGGCACTTCCACTTATGGTCCTATAGCTTAGGGACATTAAAATGAAAAACACAGAGCCACCCCAAAGTTTGGGACGGCTCTGTTTACAAGAACCTCGTCTACGATACAAGTTAAATATCCCAGAAATCGAAATATGGATAAAGAAGATGTGGTACGTATGTACAATGGAATATCACTCAGCAATGATATCTATGTCATCAGGCCAGTAGTGGCATAATGAATGGATTCAGGTATGATGATTTTACGTGAAATAAGTCACACAGAAAAAGAAACATCATAAGTTATCACTAATACATGGAACGTAAACTTGGCTACACATGAACTGATCTACAAAACAGAACACAGTCTCAAATTTAGAAAACGAACTTATGCTTGCTTATGGGGAAAGGTGAGTTGGCGTGCTGCATAAAACCAGAGATTGAAATTAGCACAGATATCTTTCCATAAGCCAAATATATAATAGACAAGACCTACTCCTTGCTCAACGAAATGAACTCAACACCCCATATTCAACGCCTCGGAATATACCTGACAATAAGAATCTTAAAACCCATGGATTTATATGTCTCCGTAAGAGAATCAAGCGTGTGTACAGTGGCCTAAACGCAGCAGTGAAAATCGGATAACTTCCTTTATCAAAAAAAATTTCAAAAACAAAACACAATGACAGTGAAATAGAGAGCAATTCTTAAATAATTCATTCAGGGCTTGTGATGCAACCTGGATTTACCACATCTACACCCAGAGCTGGGTGAGACATAAGGCTGGACCCTTCGCGCTGATACCATTGGTGAGGCTCGGTGAGCAAATGCAGACCGTTTGAAGGCATACTGCATGGTACCCATTCCATGGGTCCCAACTCTCCAGGTTTAAGGGATTCTTCCTTCAGCTAAAACATGCATGAGAAACGCAGAGTATATTCCACCATGTGATTGCGAAACGTTTTCAAATGCATCTCAGTTTTTGTGCCCTGGTACTCGGGTTCACCATTCCAGACGCTTTACTAACACTCTCCCCACTTGGAGAGTCAATGCCTTTAACATCCTGTTCAGCACAGTTTGCAATTTCTGAGCAAGATGAACAGGAATAGGGAGAACCAATGAGAGACTAGCTGTAGGTGCCTGCACGGGCAAGTGTAACGACCATTTCCCACCAGGAAGAGGAATTAACCAAAGGGTCAGCGTGCCCTGCCAGAAACAGATTAGCGCCTGAAGCATTCCTGCGGTTTTCGGCCAGCTCACAAGAAAGCGAGTTGAAGAAAGGAGCTCAGGGGCACTCTAATTCACAAACCTGCAGAGTTATGAATGACAGCTATCGTCCAAAAATATATTGAAGTAAGTCTGCGAAGAGGACTGGAAAGGGGGGCAGCATTTGAGGAAAACTATTTCAGGGGGTAGACTGGAATTGCACTTAAAGCATAGGAAATGAGGCAGAATGTCGACAATGATGCACTTTGCCAAAAAGGGCGTATGCATTTTTTCCTGAATATATTCAGGAAAAAACGCATACACCCTTGATGGCCAACCAAGCAAGCCTGTAAAGGAAATCTGCACCAAGGGCAGAAAGCTGTTGGGGGGATGGTGGTGTGAAGAGTTGAGAGATTGGGATTGACATGTATACATTTATATGTATAAAATAGATAACCAATAAGAACCTGCTGTATAAAAAATAAGATTAAAAATTAAAAAAAATAAAATTAAAAAGTAAAACAGAAAAAATATTCTTCCCTCCACATACATGTATTTATATGAATAAATTATTTCTATGCTTATATTTGTAAATGCAAAAAAGAGGAATGAAATCTACCTTGAACCAAAAACGAAAAATAGAAAAAACAAACAGAATCCACAAGTTACACAGAGGAAAACCGTATCAGGACACTTGCTCCAGTTGTAAACAATTCTGAAGTTGGTCAGTGGTGGGGAATCATCTCCCATACAGCCAGCAGGCCCCACGCAACAAGCGTCCTCATTGCAAAGCTGGGGGACCGTGCTGAGGCATCTGTGAGTAAACGTGGTCCGAGCCCCAGGCCAGCTGCTGCTGAAATGTTCCCACCCTTCCCAGATAAAACACCTGAATATGTTCAAGGACTTGAAAGCCTAGAGGAAGGGCAATGGAGCCACACGAGTGATTGCATGCCAGCCAACTTGGTGCCTGCAGGCCAGCCAGGATGGTCCTGGCCCTGGGTGCTCTTCTGGAAGCTTTCCATTTCCCTGCCTGAGATACCCCTCCTGTCCCGGCCCCCACTGATTTCTTCCTTCCTCACGTCTGCCCAGGGAGAAATTCCAGCGCCAGGTATGGGTGACACATCCTCTTCTTTAGCAGGTGGCATCTTGACAACTGCTGCAGAAAGTCCAGCAGAGCCCCACTCACACTGGGCCACCCACAACGCCGTGACCTGTCACTCCCTCCCACCAGCCCAGCCCCGAGACTGCTGACAGGGCAGAGAAAATGGCGTCAGGCACAGCTGCAGGGGTTCTTGCTGCCTGGAGCGGTGTTTATATTGATCTCAAAACAGGCACACCTGGGGAGGGCTGGCCGGCATGGTCAGGCTGCCCAGGTCAGCCAATCATCACCCCTCAGGGTCTCACAGTTGCAGAAAATGGAACTTGCTGAATCGGCCAGGTCCAAGGAACAGGTGTGGGCTCTTGAGAGTCAGGATAGACAATGGGCTGCAGCTCTGGCTTGTATTCTAATCATTTTATCTGGCCCATGAGTGGGAGACAGCTTCAAGAAAACCCTGGCCTAATAAGAGGACCCCAGGAGTCAGGGAGAGGAGGGGTGGGTGGTGGGTGGAGACAGAGGCCTGGTGCCCCGGGTGCAGTGGAAGTCTCTGGAAGACCAGGTGGTGGCAGGCCGTACAGAGTGATGCCCAGGGTCACAGACCTGTCGGAGTTGCTATTTGTTAGTTCAAGTCCTGCTCTGAGGTGCTCTGTGTCAGATCTGAGTGACAGGTGAGCTGAGAGTGCTCTGCAATGAGGGCAATGTGCACGGTTCCTGTGTGCCCTGCCCTGCCACAGTACCTGCAAGTGTAGCTCTGTATCCTGGGAGGGAGCTGACCACGAGAGCCCCATGGGCTGCAGGGGACCTGCCCAGGGAACCCCATATCCTGGGATGGGCCTGACCATGAGAGCCCCATGGGCTGGTGTGGAGGTGGGGTACCTGCCCAGGTGAGCTCCATATCCTGAGATTGGCCTGACCACGAGAGCCCCATGGGCTGCCAGGGGCCTGGTAAAGATGTCAGGATCGTCAGTGAAGCCACCGAGTATATACCTCCAGTAGTTCCTAATTCCTACACCCTGCTGGTCATTCTACCAACCACCAGGAGACGGTATTCTGTATTAGTCTTCAATGATGCCTTCTTTTGTATGCCATTAGTCCCAGAGTCACAAGAAATTTTGGCTTGTAAGTGGCAGGACTCAACATACAACTAAAACAATACATCCAGGCCGTCTTGCCCCAAGTGTTCAAAAATTCCCACACCATCTTTGGGGAAAGCTTAGCTAAAGACGTAAAAGTTCTACCTCTGGAAAAGGAAACACTCCTTCAATATGCTGACGACATTCTGATCACCAGCCCTACTAAGGAGGCCTCTGAACTACCAAGCCAATAAAGGATAGAAGTTGTCCAAGAAAAAGCTCAAATATCACAGACTACGGTGACCTGCCTGGGCTTCATTCTCACAGAAGGTCGGAGAAGCTCATCCCAGGAAAGGGAAGAAACAATTTACAGCCTTACCCCTTTCTAAAACTAGAAGACAGCTTAGGGGTTCCTGGGGAGGCCAGAGTTTGCTGCTTCTGGATCCCTAACTACAGTCTACTAGCTGGGCCTCTATATGAAACACTGAAAGGAAAAGATGATGATCCTTTTGAATAGAATCCAGAAGTGGCCTTTCAAGAATGGAAAGAGCAGTCAATTCAGACCCTTGCCCTGGAACTCCCTAATTTAGCTAAACCCTTTGACCTTTACATTCCTGGTGAAAGGTGAATTGCCATTGGAGTATTAGTGCAAAACCTGGGACCACTTGAAATGGAACAATGCAAGAATGCCATCCAGGTAGGATAAACTATAGTCACCAAGGGGCTTGGCCCACTGCAACATCTGGCCAACATACTGGCGGTATCTAAAAACCTGGAAATCAGCAGCCCAAAAGGCCACCTCCCTCCTAAGGGAAAAGGACCCCACGTGGTGTTCCTAACCCCCAACCATGCCCTGAAGTTGCAGGGTTTGCTCCGTGGGCACACTGACCTCCAGTGAGGAAGCCCTCCTACTCCAACATCCAGAGAGATATCCGGGGGCAACGGGGCACCATGACGACACATGTGACCATCACTTGACCTGGAGTTTCTCTCATAAAACAACAAGAGTGTGTCACAAAAGAGTAGACTACTGCTTGCAGGACTTACTGCACCCAGAGGGGAGGTAATAATCTTGGCAGGGGAACCGTATATCACGCTGTCACCATAGAAAAGCCTACAGACACCGTGATGATGGTGACCAGTAAGACCGGCTGGACTCCTGTTTACTTCAAAAGGCTGTTGACTCAGTGGCCATCATGGTCCTTCATCACAACTGACCCTGGACTGTCCGGGAGTTGAGCAGGCAGGGTCCTGACACCTGGTGCTGTTTTTACGTTAATTCAGAGGCCTAATTGAAGAAAGTGCAGACTACTAGTCAGAGCATCTAGGCTGGCAGAAACGGTCAGCCTAAAGTGTCTGAACAAATGTGTGGCGGGGTGAAAGTGGACCTCACAGCGTCACTGCACATTTCCTTCCCGGACCCTTAAAGGTCATTAGAATCTATAACACTTCCAATGCTCATGCTCAGGCAGATGAACAGGGAGGCTGGAGGCCTGGGGACAATCAACGTCACCTAGAGGCTGCTGGGGAGAAGTTCTGACCCTCGCCCACGGGTATAAGGGCTCCTAACTCAGCACTCAGCAGTTACAGAAGAAGGGTCTGCACCCTCAGCACTCCAAGAATGAGGAAGAGGACAAAAGGCAGAAGAGGGGTTTGTCCCAGGCAAAGCCCATTAAAAATCCCTGGGAGATAAAAATAGAATCTGGGCAATAAAATAAAGTCTAACCTTTTTTATCCTTTGTGCTTTGTCTAATTTCATGTGCTCCTAGGGTCCCGCATACAGAGGTTCCACACCCGGCACTTCAGACCAGATTTCCTAGTACAGAATGGCTGGGTCGACACATCAGGTCCTGGGGCCCAGTGCAGACTCCGCGATATAGAGCCTGAGCTGCAGCCAACAGGGCCCTCGAGAGCTCTGCCCCCTCCCTCCCACTGAATCTGACAGGATCTCTACACAGCAGCCCAGCCCACAGCCCACGGGGTAGCACATGCTCTCACCTCTCCATTCTCTGATCAAAATATAAAGTTTCCTTTGCTTCTGAACCAAACTCAGTCTCGATCTTTTGGCTCCAATGACACTGGGCGTGGGGACACTTGTTGGGGTCCACTCTGGAGGATCAGTAACAGAAATTGAGAACGCTGTAACTTCAATGAACAGATGTGTGAGCCAAACTATAATTAACATAGAACAGTGTATAAGGCTCGGGTAAAATAAGATGTTTCTAACACTTCCATTTGATATTTCCATCACTTTATTATAAGCAAGTTCAGTGAAAAGGTTTGTCTTATTTGTCAGGTCAATATTAGAGAAGCGAAGTGATTTCTTTCCAAGGATGTACATCTAATAATCTTGGTTAAATCTTCAATCTTGTTTTAAATGCTTTTCCATTGAAAATGATACCTCTCATTCAGCTCCCCCATTTCTGAGAAGTATAAAATCTTATAATTTATTATTACCAAAGTGGAAAGGTGGGAGGAGGGATAAATTAACAGTTTGGGATTAACACATACACACTGCTATGTATAAAATAGATCGTCAACAAGGAACTACTCTATAGCACAGGGAACTACACTCAATATTTTGCAATAACCTATAAGGGGAAATAATCTGAAAAAGAATAGATATTTTTATTGACATCATCTATCAATGACAGTTAAAATGGAACCTAAGGGAAGCCGGTGGTCAGTGCTTCTGACCCTGAAGACTTCAATCATCTAAAGTTTGGACTCTGCCTACTTCCCAAGGCCCTTAATGAACATATGTGTAGCCGTAGCTTAAAAAATTCCCCAGTTTGGGTAGCGGAGAGACACTGATTTTGAAAAAGCCCTGGTGTTCTCCTCACATGAACGGGACACTTCCTACAGCTAAAACATGCCTGTCACACCCAGAGGATGGTATATCGTCTGATCGGGAAGAGTTTGGAAAAGGCATCTCATCTCCTCATCTCCTGGTGCTCGGGTTCACCACTCCGGCGTCTTTACTAACAGTCTCCCCACTTGGAGATGTCAGCACTGTCAACATCCTGTTGCACACAGTTTGGAATTTGTCCAAGGATGAAGCAGAAGGAGGAGGAACAATGAGAGACAAGTCCTAGGTTTTCGGACAGACATATGTCACTCTAATTTCCAATCAGGAAGACGAATTGACCAAAGGCTAGGGTTGCCCATGGAAACAGAATAGGGCTTGAGGAAATCCCGCTGCTTTGTGGCCAGTTCCCATAAACACAAGTTGAAAAATGGAACTCAGGGACACTAAAATTCACGAAACTGCAGAGTTGAAAATATCTATCACTGAAAAATGTCTTGAGGAAAGTCAGAGAAAAGGACTTGTAAGCAACGGAGAATGGCAGGAAAGGGATTGGATGAGGTAGAAAGGACTCGCCATTAAGCACAAGAAAAGGGGCTGAACATTGCCAACATTGCAGTTGGCCAAAAAGGGTGTATGCATCTTTTTCTGTATATATTCAAGAAAAGGGCATACACTTTTTTAGCCAACCAAACAGGTGGGCACTGGAAATCAATACTACAAAACATATCACTTCGCATCAGTCAGAAGAGCCTTCCTCATAAAGTGTAAACACCAGAAATGCAGGACAGGGCAAGGAGAAAAGGGAGCCCTGTGAGGCTTATAGTGGAAATGTATATTGCCAACGGTCACTCTGGAAAAGTGTATTGTGATTACTAAAGCATCTAAAAAATGAGCTACAGAGCACAGGGCACTTGCACTCATGGACGTATATCTTGGGAAAAAGAAAAATCGAGAGGACACAGGCACCCCAATGTTTACCGCCTCTCTGTTTAATATATCCTCGATTAGGATATAATTTATATGTCACTGGAGGGAAAAAATGGACAGAGGTGTGGCACTTATGTAGAGTGGAATATTACTCAGCCTGAAAATCAATGAAACATGGCCAGTTGTAACAACCCCAGAGGAGTTACGTATGATCATTTGAAGTCACATAATTCAAAAAGACAAAGACATACGATATTACTAATACATGGAATGTAAACGTGGCTACAAATGAACTGAATTACAAAAGAGAACGGGGTCTCAAATTTAGAAAACCAACTTATGCTTGCTTAAGGATCAAGGAGAGTTGGGGTGCTGCATAAAACCAGAGATTGAAATTAGCACAGATACCGTTCCATAAGCCAAATATGTAATAGAAAAAACCTACTTCCTGGTCAACGAAATGGACTCAACACCCCATATTCAGTGCCTAGGAATATACAGGATGAGTAAGAGTCTTAATACCTATGGATTTATATGTCTCCATAAGAGAATCAAGCGTGTGTACAGTGACAAAAACGCAGCAGTGAAAATCAGCTAAATCCCATTATCAAAATAAATTTCAAAAACAAAAA
The DNA here is from genome assembly GCF_059928025.1 of Delphinapterus leucas. Taxonomy (NCBI): domain Eukaryota; kingdom Metazoa; phylum Chordata; class Mammalia; order Artiodactyla; family Monodontidae; genus Delphinapterus; species Delphinapterus leucas. The sequence goes on along the minus strand of NW_028322236.1, from coordinate 12,716,109 downwards.
AAATGACAGTGAAATAGAGAGCAATTCTTAAATAATTCATTCAGGGCTTGTGATGCAACCTGGATTTACCTCATCTACACCCAGAGCTGAGTGAGACATAAGGTTGGACACTTCGGGCTGACAGCATGGATGAGGTTCGATGAGCAAATGCAGACCATTTGTAGTCATACTGCATGGTACCCATTCCATGGGTCCCAACTCTCCAGGTTTAAGGGATTCTTCCTTCAGCTAAAACATGCATGGGAAAACCACAGTATGGTGCACCGTGTGACCGGAAAACGTTTTCAAATGAATCTCAGTTTTCGTCCCCTTTTACTCGGGTTCACCATTCCAGACCCTTTACTAACACTCTCCCCACTTGGAGAGTCAGTGCCTTTAACCTCCTGTTTGGCACAGTTTGCAATTTCTGCGCAAGATGTACAGGAATAGGGAGAACCAATGAGAGACTAGCTCTAGGTGTCTGCAGGGGCAAATTTAACGCTCATTTCCCACCAGGAAGAGGAATTAACCAAAGGCTCAGCATGCCGTTCCGGAATCAGATTAGGGCCTGAAGCAATCCTCCGGGTTTGTGGCCAGCTCACAAGAAAGCGATTTGAAGAAAGGAGCTCAGGGGCACTGTAATTCACAAACCTGCAGAGTTATGAATGACAGCTATCGTCCAAAAATATATTGAAGGAAGGCTGCGAAGAGGACTTGAAAGCGGGGCAGAATTGCAGGAAAACGATTTCAGGGAGTAGACTGGAATTGCATTTAAAGCATACGAAAAGAGGCAGAACGTCGTCAGTGATGCACTTGGCCAAAAAGGGGGTATACATATTTTCCTGAATATATTCAGGAAAAAACGCATATGCCCTTTTTGGCCAACCAAGCAAGCATGTTAAAGAAATCTGCACTACAGTGAAGTCTCACTGCCCCCCGGTCAAAAGGGCCATCTGAAAAAAGTGTAAAATTCAGAAAGGAAGCACAGGCCATGGAGAATAGGGAGCCTTGTTATGCTGATGGGCGGGATGTAAACTGCCAAGAGCCACTCTGGAGAAGTGTATGGTGTGTCCTCAAACACCTAAAAAACAAAGCAACGGAGCCTACAGCACTTCCACTTATGGTCCTATAGCTTAGGGAAATTAAAATCAGAAACACACAGCCACCCCAACGTTTCAGACGGCTCTGTTTACAAGAATCTCGTCTACGGTACAAGTTAAATATCGCAGAAAGCAAAAAATGGATAAAGAAGTGGTGGTACGTATGTACAATGGAATATCAATCTCCAATGAAATCTATGTCATCAGGCCCGTCGCGGCATAATGAGTGGATTCAGGTACGATGATTCTAAGTGAAATAAGTCACACAGAAAATGAAACATCATAAGATATCACTAATATACGGAATGTAATCTTGGCTACACATGAACAGAATTACAAAACAGAACAGGGTCTCAAATTTAGAAAACCAACTTATGTTTGCTTAAGGGCAAAGGTGAGTTGGGGTGCTGTATAAAACCAGAGATAGAAATTAGCACAGATACCATTCCATATGTCAAATATATAATAGTCAAGACCTACACTTTCTCAACGAGATGGACTAAACACCCTATATTCAAAGCCTAGCAATACACCTGAGTAGTAAGAATCTTCAAACCCATAGATTTATATGTCTCCATAAGAGAATCAAGCGTGTGTACAGCTGCATGAAGGCAGCAGAGAAAATCCGATAAAAACCATTATCAAAATGAATTAAAAAACAAAACACAATGACAGTGAAATAGAGAGCAATTCTTAAATAATTCATTCAGGGCTTGTGATGCAACCTGGATTTACCTCATCTACACCCAGAGCTGAGTGAGACATAAGGTTGGACACTTCGGGCTGATAGCATTGGTGAGGTTCGATGAGCAAATTAAGACCATTTGAAGTCATACTGCATGGTACCCATTCCATGGGTCCCAACTCTCCAGGTTTAAGCGATTCTTCCTTCAGCTAAAACATGCATGGGTATCCCACAGTATGGTGCACCGTGTGACTGGGAAACGTTTTCAAATGCATCCCAGTTTTCGTCCCCTTTTTTTTGGGTTCACTATTCCAGACCCTTTACTAACACGCTCCCCACTTGGAGAGTCAGTGCCTTTAAACTCCTGTTTGGCACAGTTTGCAAATTCTGCACAAGATGAACAGGAATAGGGAGAACCAATGAGAGACTAGCTGTAGGTGTCTGCACGGGCAAATTTAACGCTCATTTCCCAGCAGGAAGAAGAATTAACCAAAGGCTCAGCATGCCGAGCAGCAAAAAGATTAGGGCCTGAAGCAATCCTGCGGGTTTGCGGCCAGCTCAAAAGAAAGCGATTTGAAGAAAGGAGCTCAGGGGCACTGTAATTCACAAACCTGCAGAGTTATAAATGACAGGTATCGTCCAAAAATATATGGAAGGAAGGCTGCGAAGAGGACTTGAAAGCGGGGCAGAATTGCAGGAAATCTATTTCAGGGGGTAGACTGAAATTGCATTTAAATCATAGGAAAAGAGGCAGAACGTCGACAATGATGCTCTTGGCCAAAAAGTGCGTATGCGTTTTTTCCTGAATATATTCAGGAAAAAACGCATACGCCCTTTTTGGCCAACCAAGCAAGCATGTTAAAGAAATCTCCACTACAATGAAGTCTCACTGCCCCCCGGTCAAAAGGGCCATCTGAATAAAGTGTAAAATCCAGAAAGGCAGCACAGGCCATGGAGAACAGGGAGCCTTGTTATGCTGATGGGCGGGATGTAAATTGCCAACAGCCACTCTGGAGAAGTGTATGGTGTTTCCCGGAACACCGAAAAAACAAAGCTACGGAGCCTACGGCACTTCCACTTATGGTCCTATAGCTTAGGGAAATTAAAATCAAAAACACACAGCCACCCCAAAGTGTCGGACGGCTCTGTTTACAAGAACCTCGTCTACGGTACAAGTTAAATATCCCAGAATGTGAAAAATGGATAAAGAAGTTGTGGTACGTACGTACAATGGAATATCACTCAGCAATGAAATCTATGTCATCAGGCCCGTCGGGCATAATGAGTGGATTCAGGTACGATGATTCTAAGTGAAATAAGTCACACAGAAAATGAAACATCATAAGATATCACTACTACACGGAATCTAAACTTGGCTACACATGAACTGAATTACAAAACAGAACAGGGTCTCAAATTTAGAAAACCAACTTATGCTTGCTTAAGGGGAAAGGTGAGTTGCGGTGCTGCATAAAACCAGAGATAGAAATTAGCACAGATACCTTTCAATAAGCCAAATACGTAATAGTCAAGACCTACCCCTGGCTCAACGAAATGGACTAAACACCCCATATTCAACGCCTAGGAATACACCTGAGTAGTAAGAATCTTCAAACCCATGGATTTATATGTCTCTGTAAGAGAATGAAGCGTGTGTACAGCGGCATGAATGCAGCAGAGAAAATCCGATAAATCCCATTATCAAAATGAATTACACAAACAAAACCCAAGGACAGTGAAATAGAGAGCAATTCTTAAATAATTCATTCAGGGCTTGTGATGCAACCTGGATTTACCACATCTACACCCAGAGCTGAGTGAGACATAAGGTTGGGCACTTCGGGCTGATAGCATTGGTGAGGTTCGATGAGCAAATGCAGACCCTTTGAAGTCATACAGCATGGTACCCATTCCATGGGTCCCAACTCTCCAAGTTTAAGGGATTCTTCCTTCAGCTAAAACATGCATGGGAAACCCACAGTATGGTGCACCGTGTGACTGGCAAACGTTTTCAAATGCATCTCAGTTTTCGTCCCCTTTTACTCGGGTTCACCATTCCAGACCCTTTACGAACACTCTCCCCACTTGGAGAGTCAGTGCCTTTAACCTCCTGTTGGGCACAGTTTGCAATTGCTGCGCAAGATGAAAAGGAATAGGGAGAACCAATGAGAGACTAGCTCTAGGTGTCTGCACGGGCAAATTTAACGCTCATTTCCCACCAGGAAGAGGAATTAACCAAAGGCTCAGCATGCCGTGCCGAAACCAGATTAGGGCCTGAAGCAATCCTGTGGGTTTGCGGCCAGCTCACAAGATAGCGAGTTGAAGAAAGGAGCTCAGGGGCACTGTAACTCACAAACCTGCAGAGTTATAAATGACAGCTATCGTCCAAAAATATATTGAAGGAAGGCTGCGAAGACAACTTGTAAGCGGGACAGATTTGCAGGAAAACCATTTCAGGGGGTAGACGGGAATTGCATTTAAGGCATAGGAAAAGAGGCAGAACGTCGACAATGATGCTCTTGGCCAAAAAGGGCGTATGCGTTTTTTCCTGAATATATTCAGGAAAAAACGCATACGCCCTTTTTGGCCAACCAAGCAAGCATGTTAAAGAAATCTGCACTACAATGAAGTCTCACTGCCCCCCGGTCAAATGGGCCATCTGAAAAAAGTGTAAAATCCAGAAAGGCAGCACAGGCCATGGAGAACAGGGAGCCTTGTTATGCTGATGGGTGGGATGTAAATTGCAAACAGCCACTCTGGAGAAGTGTATGGTGTTTCCCGGAACACCGAAAAAACAAAGCTACGGAGCCTACGGCACTTCCACTTATGGTCCTATAGCTTAGGGAAATTAATATCAAAAACACACAGCCACCCCAAAGTGTCGGATGGCTCTGTTTACAAGAACCTCGTCTACGGTACAAGTTAAATATCCCAGAATGTGAAAAATGGATAAAGAAATTGTGGTACGTATGTACAATGGAATATCACTCAGCAATGAAATCTATGTCATCAGGCCCGTCACGGCATAATGAGTGGATTCAGGTACGATGATTCTAAGTGAAATAAGTCACACAGAAAATGAAACATCATAAGATATCACTAATACACGGAATGTAAACTTGGCTACACATGAACTGAATTACAAAACAGAACAGGGTCTCAAATTTAGAAAACCAACTTATGCTTGCTTAAGGGGAAAGGTGAGTTGCGGTGCTGCATAAAACCAGAGATAGAAATTAGCACAGATACCTTTCCTTAAGCCAAATATGTAATAGTCAAGACCTACCCCTTGCTCAACGAAATGGACTAAACACCCCATATTCAACGCCTAGGAATACACCTGACTAGTAAGTATCTTCAAACCCCTGGATTTATATGTCTCCGTAAGAGAATGAAGCGTGTGTACAGCGGCATGAATGCAGCAGAGAAAATCCGATAAATCCCATTATCAAAATGAATTACACAAACAAAACCCAAGGACAGTGAAATAGAGAGCAATTCTTAAATAATTCATTCAGGGCTTGTGATGCAACCTGGATTTACCACATCTACACCCAGAGCTGAGTGAGACATAAGGTTGGGCACTTCGGGCTGATAGCATTGGTGAGGTTCGATGAGCAAATGCAGACCCTTTGAAGTCATACAGCATGGTACCCATTCCATGGGTCCCAACTCTCCAAGTTTAAGGGATTCTTCCTTCAGCTAAAACATGCATGGGAAACCCACAGTATGGTGCACCGTGTGACTGGCAAATGTTTTCAAATGCATCTCAGTTTTCGTCCCCTTTTACTCGGGTTCACCATTCCAGACCCTTTACGAACACTCTCCCCATTTGGAGAGTCAGTGCCTTTAACCTCCTGTTGGGCACAGTTTGCAATTTCTGCGCAAGATGAAAAGGAATAGGGAGAACCAATGAGAGACTAGCTCTAGGTGTCTGCACGGGCAAATTTAACGCTCATTTCCCAGCAGGAAGAGGAATTAACCAAAGGCTCAGCATGCCGTGCCGGAACCAGATTAGGGCCTGAGGCAATCCTGTGGGTTTGCGGCCAGCTCACAAGATAGCAAGTTGAAGAAATGAGCTCAGGGGCACTGTAACTCACAAACCTGCAGAGTTATAAATGACAGCTATGGTCCAAAAATATATTGAAGGAAGGCTGCGAAGGCGGCTTGTAAGCGGGACAGATTTGCAGGAAAACGATTTGAGGGGGTAGACGGGAATTCCATTTAAGGCATAGGAAAAGAGGCAGAACGTCGACAATGATGCTCTTGGCCAAAAAGGGCGTATGCGTTTTTTCCTGAATATATTCAGGAAAAAACCATACGTCCCTTTTGGCCAACCAAGCAAGCATGTTAAAGAAATCTGCACTTCAATGAAGTCTCACTGCCCCCCGGTCAAAAGGGCCATCTGAAAAAAGTGTAAAATCCAGAAAGGCAGCACAGGCCATGGAGAACAGGGAGCCTTGTTATGCTGATGGGTGGGATGTAAATTGCAAACAGCCACTCTGGAGAAGTGTATGGTGTTTCCCGGAACACCGAAAAAACAAAGCTACGGAGCCTATGGCATTTCCACTTATGGTCCTATAGCTTAGGGAAATTAAAATCAAAAACACACAGCCACCCCAAAGTGTCGGACGGCTCTGTTTACAAGAACCTCGTCTACGGTACAAGTTAACTATCCCAGAATGTGAAAAATGGATAAAGAAGTTTTGGTACGTACATACAATGGAATATCACTCAGCAATGAAATCTATGTCATCAGGCCCGTCACGGCATAATGAGTGGATTCAGGTACGATGATTCTAAGTGAAATAACTCACACAGAAAATGAAACATCATAAGATATCACTACTACACGGAATGTAAACTTGGCTACACATGAACTGAATTACAAAACAGAACAGGGTCTCAAATTTAGAAAACCAACTTATGCTTGCTTAAGGTGAAAGGTGAGTTGGGGTGCTGCATAAAACCAGAGATAGAAATTAGCACAGATACCTTTCCATAAGCCAAATATGTAATAGTCAAGACCTACCCCTTGCTCAACGAAATGGACTAAACACCCCATATTCAACGCCTAGGAATACACCTGACTAGTAAGAATCTTCAAACCCCTGGATTTATATGTCTCCGTAAGAGAATGAAGCGTGTGTACAGCGGCATGAATGCAGCAGAGAAAATCCGATAAATCCCATTATCAAAATGAATTACACGAACAAAACCCAAGGACAGTGAAATGGAGAGCAATTCTTAAATAATTCATTCAGGGCTTGTGATGCAACCTGGATTGACCACATCTACACCCAGAGCTGAGTGAGGCATAAGGTTGGGCACTTTGGGCTGATAGCATTGGTGAGGTTCGATGAGCAAATGCAGACCCTTTGAAGTCATACAGCATGGTACCCATTCCATGGGTCCCAAATCTCCAAGTTTAAGGGATTCTTCCTTCAGCTAAAACATGCATGGGAAACCCACAGTATGGTGCACCGTGTGACTGGCAAACGTTTTCAAATGCATCTCAGTTTTCGTCCCCTTTTACTCGGGTTCACCATTCCAGACCCTTTACGAACACTCTCCCCACTTGGAGAGTCAGTGCCTTTAACCTCCATTTGGGCACAGTTTGCAATTTCTGCGCAAGATGAAAAGGAATAGGGAGAACCAATGAGAGACTAGCTCTAGGTGTCTGCACGGGCAAATTTAACGCTCATTTCCCACCAGGAAGAGGAATTAACCAAAGGCTCAGCATGCCGTGCCAGAACCAGATTAGGGCCTGAGGCAATCCTGTGGGTTTGCGGCCAGCTCACAAGATAGCGAGTTGAAGAAATGAGCTCAGGGGCACTGTAACTCACAAACCTGCAGAGTTATAAATGACAGCTATCGTCCAAAAATATATTGAAGGAAGGCTGCGAAGACGACTTGTAAGTGGGGCAGAATTGCAGGAAAACGATTTCAGGGGGTAGACGGGAATTGCATTTAAAGCATAGGAAAAGAGGCAGAACGTCGACAATGATGCTCTTGGCCACAAAGGGCGTATGGGTTTTTTCCTGAATATATTCAGGAAAAAACGCATACGCCCTTTTTGGCCAACCAAGCAAGCATGTTAAAGAAATCTGCACTACAATGAAGTCTCACTGCCCCCCGGTCAAAAGGGCCATCTGAAAAAAGTGTAAAATCCAGAAAGGCAGCACAGGCCATGGAGAACAGGGAGCCTTGTTATGCTGATGGGCGGGATGTAAATTGCCAACAGCCACTCTGGAGAAGTGTATGGTGTTTCCCGGAACACTGAAAAAACAAAGCTACGGAGCCTATGGCATTTCCACTTATGGTCCTATAGCTTAGGGAAATTAAAATCAAAAACACACAGTCACCCCAAAGTGTTGGACGGCTCTGTTTACAAGAACCTCGTCTACGGTACAAGTTAAATATCCCAGAATGTGAAAAATGGATAAAGAAGTTGTGGTACGTACGTACAATGGAATATCACTCAGCAATGAAATCTATGTCATCAGGCCCGTCACGGCATAATGAGTGGATTCAGGTACGATGATTCTAAGTGAAATAAGTCACACAGAAAATGAAACATCATAAGATATCACTAATACACGGAATGTAAACTTGGCTACACATGAACTGAATTACAAAACAGAACAGGGTCTCAAATTTAGAAAACCAACTTATGCTTGCTTAAGGGGAAAGGTGAGTTGCGGTGCTGCATAAAACCAGAGATAGAAATTAGCACAGATACCTTTCCTTAAGCCAAATATGTAATAGTCAAGACCTACCCCTTGCTCAACGAAATGGACTAAACACCCCATATTCAACGCCTAGGAATACACCTGACTAGTAAGTATCTTCAAACCCCTGGATTTATATGTCTCCGAAAGAGAATGAAGCGTGTGTACAGCGGCATGAATGCAGCAGAGAAAATCCGATAAATCCCATTATCAAAATGAATTACACAAACAAAACCCAAGGACAGTGAAATAGAGAGCAATTCTTAAATAATTCATTCAGGGCTTGTGATGCAACCTGGATTTACCACATCTACACCCAGAGCTGAGTGAGACATAAGGTTGGGCACTTCGGGCTGATAGCATTGGTGAGGTTCGATGAGCAAATGCAGACCCTTTGAAGTCATACAGCATGGTACCCATTCCATGGGTCCCAAATCTCCAAGTTTAAGGGATTCTTCCTTCAGCTAAAACATGCATGGGAAACCCACAGTATGGTGCACCGTGTGACTGGAAAACGTTTTCAAATGCATCTCAGTTTTCGTCCCCTGTTACTTGGGTTCACCATTCCAGACCCTTTACGAACACTCTCCCCATTTGGAGAGTCAGTGCCTTTAACCTCCTGTTGGGCACAGTTTGCAATTTCTGCGCAAGATGAAAAGGAATAGGGAGAACCAATGAGAGACTAGCTCTAGGTGTCTGCACGGGCAAATTTAACGCTCATTTCCCACCAGGAAGAGGAATTAACCAAAGGCTCAGCATGCCGTGCCGGAACCAGATTAGGGCCTGAGGCAATCCTGTGGGTTTGCGGCCAGCTCACAAGATAGCGAGTTGAAGAAATGAGCTCAGGGGCACTGTAACTCACAAACCTGCAGAGTTATAAATGACAGCTATCGTCCAAAAATATATTGAAGGAAGGCTGCGAAGACGACTTGTAAGTGGGGCAGAATTGCAGGAAAACGATTTCAGGGGGTAGACGGGAATTGCATTTAAAGCATAGGAAAAGAGGCAGAACGTCGACAATGATGCTCTTGGCCACAAAGGGCGTATGGGTTTTTTCCTGAATATATTCAGGAAAAAACGCATACGCCCTTTTTGGCCAACCAAGCAAGCATGTTAAAGAAATCTGCACTACAATGAAGTCTCACTGCCCCCCGGTCAAAAGGGCCATCTGAAAAAAGTGTAAAATCCAGAAAGGCAGCACAGGCCATGGAGAACAGGGAGCCTTGTTATGCTGATGGGCGGGATGTAAATTGCCAACAGCCACTCTGGAGAAGTGTATGGTGTTTCCCGGAACACTGAAAAAACAAAGCTACGGAGCCTACGGCATTTCCACTTATGGTCCTATAGCTTAGGGAAATTAAAATCAAAAACACACAGTCACCCCAAAGTGTCGGACGGCTCTGTTTACAAGAACCTCGTCTACGGTACCAGTTAAATATCCCAGAATGTGAAAAATGGATAAAGAAGTTGTGGTACGTACGTACAATGGAATATCACTCAGCAATGAAATCTATGTCATCAGGCCCGTCACGGCATAATGAGTGGATTCAGGTACGATGATTCTAAGTGAAATAAGTCACACAGAAAATGAAACATCATAAGATATCACTAATACACGGAATGTAAACTTGGCTACACATGAACTGAATTACAAAACAGAACAGGGTCTCAAATTTAGAAAACCATCTTATGCTTGCTTAAGGGGAAAGGTGAGTTGCGGTGCTGCATAAAACCAGAGATAGAAATTAGCACAGATACCTTTCCTTAAGCCAAATATGTAATAGTCAAGACCTACCCCTTGCTCAACGAAATGGACTAAACACCCCATATTCAACGCCTAGGAATACACCTGACTAGTAAGTATCTTCAAACCCCTGGATTTATATGTCTCCGTAAGAGAATGAAGCGTGTGTACAGCGGCATGAATGCAGCAGAGAAAATCCGATAAATCCCATTATCAAAATGAATTACACAAACAAAACCCAAGGACAGTGAAATAGAGAGCAATTCTTAAATAATTCATTCAGGGCTTGTGATGCAACCTGGATTTACCACATCTACACCCAGAGCTGAGTGAGACATAAGGTTGGGCACTTCGGGCTGATAGCATTGGTGAGGTTCGATGAGCAAATGCAGACCCTTTGAAGTCATACAGCATGGTACCCATTCCATGGTTTCCAACTCTCCAAGTTTAAGGGATTCTTCCTTCAGCTAAAACATGCATGGGAAACCCACAGTATGGTGCACCGTGTGACTGGCAAACGTTTTCAAATGCATCTCAGTTTTCGTCCCCTTTTACTCGGGTTCACCATTCCAGACCCTTTACGAACACTCTCCCCATTTGGAGAGTCAGTGCCTTTAACCTCCTGTTGGGCACAGTTTGCAATTTCTGCGCAAGATGAAAAGGAATAGGGAGAACCAATGAGAGACTAGCTCTAGGTGTCTGCACGGGCAAATTTAACGCTCATTTCCCAGCAGGAAGAGGAATTAACCAAAGGCTCAGCATGCCCTGCCGGAACCAGATTAGGGCCTGAGGCAATCCTGTGGGTTTGCGGCCAGCTCACAAGATAGCAAGTTGAAGAAATGAGCTCAGGGGCACTGTAACTCACAAACCTGCAGAGTTATAAATGACAGCTATCGTCCAAAAATATATTGAAGGAAGGCTGTGAAGGCGGCTTGTAAGCGGGACAGATTTGCAGGAAAATGATTTCAGGGGGTAGACGGGAATTGCATTTAAGGCATAGGAAAAGAGGCAGAACGTCGACAATGATGCTCTTGGCCAAAAAGGGGCGTATGCGTTTTTTCCTGAATATATTCAGGAAAAAACGCATACGCCCTTTTTGGCCAACCAAGCAAGCATGTTAAAGAAATCTGCACTACAATGAAGTCTCACTGCCCCCCGGTCAAAAGGGCCATCTGAAAAAAGTGTAAAATCCAGAAAGGCAGCACAGGCCATGGAGAACAGCGAGCCTTGTTATGCTGATGGGCGGGATGTAAATTGCCAACAGCCACTCTGGAGAAGTGTATGGTGTTTCCCGGAACACCGAAAAAACAAAGCTACGGAGCCTACGGCACTTCCACTTATGGTCCTATAGCTTAGGGAAATTAAAATCAAAAACACACAGCCACCCCAAAGTGTCGGACGGCTCTGTTTACAAGAACCTCGTCTACGGTACAAGTTAAATATCCCAGAATGTGAAAAATGGATAAAGAAGTTGTGGTACGTACGTACAATGGAATATCACTCAGCAATGAAATCTATGTCATCAGGCCCGTCGCGGCATAATGAGTGGATTCAGGTACGATGATTCTAAGTGAAATAAGTCACACAGAAAATGAAACATCATAAGATATCACTACTACACGGAATGTAAACTTGGCTACACATGAACTGAATTACAAAACAGAACAGGGTCTCTAATTTAGAAAACCAACTTATGCTTGCTTAAGGGGAAAGGTGAGTTGGGGTGCTGCATAAAACCAGAGATAGAAATTAGCACAGATACCTTTCCATAAGCCAAATATGTAATAGTCAAGACCTACCCCTTGCTCAACGAAATGGACTAAACACCCCATATTCAACGCCTAGGAATACACCTGACTAGTAAGAATCTTCAAACCCATGGATTTATATGTCTCCGTAAGAGAATGAAGCGTGTGTACAGCGGCATGAATGCAGCAGAGAAAATCCGATAAATCCCATTATCAAAATGAATTACACAAACAAAACCCAAGGACAGTGAAATAGAGAGCAATTCTTAAATAATTCATTCAGGGCTTGTGATGCAACCTGGATTTACCACATCTACACCCAGAGCTGAGTGAGACATAAGGTTGGGCACTTCGGGCTGATAGCATTGGTGAGGTTCGATGAGCAAATGCAGACCCTTTGAAGTCATACAGCATGGTACCCATTCCATGGGTCCCAACTCTCCAAGTTTAAGGGATTCTTCCTTCAGCTAAAACATGCATAGGAAACCCACAGTATGGTGCACCGTGTGACTGGCAAACGTTTTCAAATGCATCTCAGCTTTCGTCCCCTTTTACTCGGGTTCACCATTCCAGACCCTTTACGAACACTCTCCCCACTTGGAGAGTCAGTGCCTTTAACCTCCTGTTGGGCACAGTTTGCAATTTCTGCGCAAGATGAAAAGGAATAGGGAGAACGAATGAGAGACTAGCTCTAGGTGTCTGCACGGGCAAATTTAACGCTCATTTCCCACCAGGAAGAGGAATTAACCAAAGGCTCAGCATGCCGTGCCGGAACCAGATTAGGGCCTGAGGCAATCCTGTGGGTATGCGGCCAGCTCACAGATAGCGAGTTGAAGAAATGAGCTCAGGGGCACTGTAACTCACAAACCTGCAGAGTTATAAATGACAGCTATCGTCCAAAAATATATTGAAGGAAGGCTGCGAAGACGACTTGTAAGTGGGGCAGAATTGCAGGAAAACGATTTCAGGGGGTAGACGGGAATTGCATTTAAAGCATAGGAAAAGAGGCAGAACGTCGACAATGATGCTCTTGGCCAAAAAGAGCGTATGGGTTTTTTCCTGAATATATTCAGGAAAAAACGCATACACCCTTTTTGGCCAACCAAGCAAGCATGTTAAAGAAATCTGCACTACAATGAAGTCTCACTGCCCCCCGGTCAAAAGGGCCATCTGAAAAAAGTGTAAAATTCAGAAAGGCAGCACAGGCCATGGAGAACAGGGAGCCTTGTTATGCTGATGGGCGGGATGTAAATTGCAAACAGCCACTCTGGAGAAGTGTATGGTGTTTCCCGGAACACCGAAAAAACAAATCTACGGAGCCTTCGGCACTTCCACTTATGGTCCTATAGCTTAGGGAAATTAAAATCAAAAACACACAGCCACCCCAAAGTGTCGGACGGCTCTGTATACAAGAATCTCGTCTACGGTACAAGTTAAATATCGCAGAATGTGAAAAATGGATAAAGAAGTTCTGGTACGTACGTACAATGGAATATCACTCAGCAATGAAATCTATGTCATCAGGCCCGTCGCGCCATAATGAGTGGATTCAGGTACGATGATTCTAAGTGAAATAAGTCACACAGAAAATGAAACATCATAAGATATCACTAATACACGGAACCTAAACTTGGCTACACATGAACTGAATTACAAAATACAACAGGGTCTCAAATTTAGAAAACCAACTTATGCTTGCTTAACGGGAAAGGTGAGTTGGGGTGCTGCATAAAACCAGAGATAGAAATTAGCACAGATACCTTTCCATAAGCCAAATATGTAATAGTCAAGACCTATCCCTTGCTCAACGAAATGGACTAAACACCCAATATTCAACGCCTAGGAATACACCTGACTAGTAAGAATCTTCAAACCCATGGATTTATATGTCTCCGTAAGAGAATGAAGCGTGTGTACAGCGGCATGAATGCAGCAGAGAAAATCCGATAAATCCCATTACCAAAATGAATTACACAAACAAAACCCAAGGACAGTGAAATAGAGAGCAATTCTTAAATAATTCATTCAGGGCTTGTGATGCAACATGGATTTACCACGTCTACACCCAGAGCTGAGTGAGACATAAGGTTGGGCACTTCGGGCTGATAGCATTGGTGAGGTTCGATGAACAAATGCAGACCCTTTGAAGTCATACTGCATGGTACCCATTCTATGGGTCCCAAATCTCCAGGTTTAAGGGATTCTTCTTTCAGCTAAAACATGCATGGGAAACCCACAGTATGGTGCACCGTGTGACAGACAAACGTTTTCAAATGCATCTCAGTTTTCGTCCCCTTTTACTCGGGTTCACCATTCCAGACCCTTTACTAACACTCTCCCCACTTGGAGAGTCAGTGCCTTTAACCTCCTGTTGGGCACAGTTTGCAATTTCTGCACAAGATGAACAGGAAGAAGGAGAACCAGTGAGAGACTAGCTCTAGGTGTCTGCACGGGCAAACTTAACGCTCATTTCACACCAGGAAAAGGAATTAACCAAAGGCTCAGCATGCCGTGCAGGAACCAGATTAGGGCCTGAAGCAATCCTGCGGGTTTGTGGCCAGCTCACAAGATAGCGAGTTGAAGAAAGGAGCTCAGGGGCACTGTAACTCACAAACCTGCAGAGTTATAAATGACAGCTATCGTCCAAAAATATATTGAGGGAAGGCTGCGAAGACGACTTGTAAGCGGGGCAGAATTGCAGGAAAACGATTTCAGGGGGTAGACGGGATTGCATTTAAAGCATAGGAAAAGGGGCAGAACGTCGTAAATGATGCTCTTGGGCAAAAAGGGCGTTTGCGTTTTTTCCTGAATATATTCAGGAAAAATCGCATACGCCCTTTTTGGCCAACCAAGCAAGCATGTTAAAGAAATCTGCACTACAATGAAGTCTCACTGCCCCCCGGTCAAAAGGGTCATCTGAAAAAAGTGTAAAATCCAGAAATGCAGCACAGGCCATGGAGAACAGGGAGCCTTGCTATGCTGATGGGTGGGATGTAAATTGCCAAGAGCCACTCTGGAGAAGTGTACGGTGTTTCTTGAAACACCTAAAAAACAAAGCAACGGAGCCTACGGCACTTCCACTTATGGTCCTATAGCTTAGGGAAATTAAAATCAAAAACACACAGCCACCCCAAAGTTTCAGACGGCTCGGTTTACAAGAACCTCGTCTACGGTACAAGTTAAATATCCCAGAAAGCGAAAAATGGATAAAGAAGTTGTGGTACGTACGTACAATGTAATATCACTCACCAATGAAATCTATGTCATCTGGCCCGTCGTGGCATAATGAGTGGATTCAGGTACGATGATTCTAAGTGAAATAAGTCACACAGAAAATGAAACATCATAAGATATCACTAATACGCGGAATGTAATCTTGGCTACACATGAACTGAATTACAAAACAGAACAGGGTCTCAAATTTAGAAAACCAACTTATGTTTGCTTAAGGGGAAAGGTGAGTTGGGGTGCTGCATAAAACCAGAGATAGAAATTAGCACAGATACCATTCCATACGTCAAGTATGTAATAGTCAAGACCTACCCCTTTCTCAACGAAATGGGCTAAACACCCTATATTTAACGACTAGAAATTCACCGGACTAGTAAGAATCTTCAAACCCATGGATTTATATGTCTCCGTAAGAGAATGAAGCGTGTGTACAGCGGCATGAATGCAGCAGAGAAAATCCGATAAATCCCATTATCAAAATGAATTACACAAACAAAACCCAAGGACAGTGAAATAGAGAGCAATTCTTAAATAATTCATTCAGGGCTTGTGATGCAACCTGGATTTACCACATCTACACCCAGAGCTGAGTGAGACATAAGGTTGGGCACTTCCGGCTGATAGCATTGGTGAGGTTCGATGAGCAAATGCAGACCCTTTGAAGTCATACTGCATGGTACCCATTCTATGGGTCCCAAATCTCCAGGTTTAAGGGATTCTTCTTTCAGCTAAAACATGCATGGGAAACCCACAGTATGGTGCACCGTGTGACAGACAAACGTTTTCAAATGCATCTCAGTTTTTGTCCCCTTTTACTCGGGTTCACCATTCCAGACACTTTACTAACACTCTCCACACTTGGAGAGTCAGTGCCTTTAACCTCCTGTTGGGCACAGTTTGCAAATTCTGCGCAAGATGAACAGGAAGAGGGAGAACCAGTGAGAGACTAGCTGTAGGTGTCTGCACGGGCAATCTTAACGCTCATTTCACACCAGGAAAAGGAATTAACCAAAGGCTCAGCATGCCGTGCCGGAACCAGATTAGGGCCTGAAGCAATCCTGCGGGTTTGTGGCCAGCTCACAAGATAGCGAGTTGAAGAAAGGAGCTCAGGGGCACTGTAACTCACAAACCTGCAGAGTTATAAATGACAGCTATCGTACAAAAATATATTGAAGGAAGTCTGCAAAGACGACTTGTAAGCTGGACAGATTTGCAGGAAAACGATTTCAGGGGGTAGATGGGAATTGCATTTAAAGCATAGGAAAAGAGGCAGAACGTCGACAATGATGCTCTTGGTCAAAAAGGGCGTATGCGTTTTTTCTTGAATATATTCAGGAAAAAACGCATACGCCCTTTTTGGCCAACCAAGCAAGCATGTTCAAGAAATCTGCACTACAATGAAGTCTCACTGCTCCCCGGTCATAAGGGCCATCTGATAAAAATGTAAAATCCAGAATGGCAGCACAGGCCATGGAGATCAGGGAGCCTTGTTATGCTGATGGCGGGATGTAAATTGCCAACTGTCACTCTGGAGAAGTGTATGGTGTTTCCCGGAACACCGAAAAAACAAAGGTATGGAGCCTACGGCACTTCCACTTTTGGTCCTATAGCTTAGGGAAATTAAAATCAAAAACACACAGCCACCCCAAAGTGTCGGACGGCTCTGTTTACAAGAACCTCGTCTACGGTACGAGTTAAATATCGCAGAATGTGAAAAATGGATAAAGAAGTTCTGGTACGTACGTACAATGGAATATCACTCAGCAATGAAATCTATGTCATCAGGCCCGTCACGGCATAATGAGAGGATTCAGGTACGATGATTCTAAGTGAAATAATCACACAGGAAATGAAACATCATAAGATATCACTAATACACGGAACGTAAACCTGGCTACACATGAACTGAATTACAAAATACAACAGGGTCTCAAATTTAGAAAACCAACTTATGCTTGCTTAAGGGGAAAGGTGAGTTGGGGTGCTGCATAAAACCAGAGATAGAAATTAGCACAGATACCTTTCCATAAGCCAAATATGTAATAGTCAAGACCTACCCCTTGCTCAACGAAATGGACTAAACACCCAATATTCAACGCCTAGGAATACACCTGACTAGTAAGAATCTTCAAACCCATGGATTTATATGTCTCCGTAAGAGAATGAAGCGTGTGTACAGCGGCATGAATGCAGCAGAGAAAATCCGATAAATCCCATTACCAAAATGAATTACACAAACAAAACCCAAGGACAGTGAAATAGAGAGCAATTCTTAAATAATTCATTCAGGGCTTGTGATGCAACCTGGATTTACCACATCTACACCCAGAGCTGAGTGAGACATAAGGTTGGGCACTTTGGGCTGATAGCATTGGTGAGGTTCAATGAGCAAATGCAGACCCTTTGAAGTCATACAGCATGGTACCCATTCCATGGGTCCCAACTCTCCAAGTTTAAGGGATTCTTCCTTCAGATAAAACATGCATGGGAAACCCACAGTATGGTGCACCGTGTGACTGGCAAACGTTTTCAAATGCATCTCCGTTTTCATCCCCTTTTACTCGGGTTCACAATTCCAGACCCTTTACTAACACTCTCCCCACTTGGAGAGTCAGTGCCTTTAACCTCCTCTTTGGGACAGTTTGCAATTTCTGCGCAAGATGAACAGGAATAGGGAGAACCAATGAGAGACTAGCTGTAGGTGTCTGCACGGGCAATTTAATGCTCATTTCTCACCAGGATGTGGAATTAACCAAAGGCTCAGAATGCCGTGCCGGAACCAGATTAGGGCCTGAAGCAATACTGCGGGTGTGCAGGCAGCTCACAAGATAGCGAGTTGAACAAAGGAGCTCAGGGACACTGTAATTCACAAACCTGCAGAGTTATAAATGACAGCTATCGTCCAAAAATATATTGAAGGAAGGCTGCGAAGAGGACTTGAAAGGGGAGCAGAATTCCAGGAAAACGATTTCAGGAGGTAGACGGGAAGTGCACTGAAAGCATAGGAGAAGAGGCAGTACCTCGACAATGATGCACTTGTTCAAAAAGTACATATGCGTTTTTTCCAAGGCCCTCCTTAATGAGGTTAGGGGGCTCCCAGCATGCTTCAGTGGCCAACAGAGGGCCCACATCGCCAAGGTGACGTGAGCCAGCCAGGCAGGAGTGACCTCACATCAGAGGGCCCACCTCACAGAAGGGTAAGGGACCCAGCCATTATCAGACTCTCACCAGAGGGCCCACATCAGCAAGGGGCTGGGAACCAGGCAGGAGTGTCTTCACACCCATGGGGCCACATCATTGCAAGTTGAGGTACCCAGCACATGTGGCCTCAAACCAGAGAACCCACATCTCCATGGGTCGCGGAGCGAGGCAGGCAGGATGAACCTCAAAACACGTGGCCCATTGTATAAAAAAGGTGAGGAATCCAGCAGTTGGAACATCCCAGCAGGCGGCCCCAAAGCACCGAGGCTATGGGATCCAGGCAATGATGAACTCACAACAGAGGGCCCTCATCATGAAACTGTGAGCAACCTAGCCATTGTGACCTCAGAGGACAAGGCCCACATCCCCATGGGGAAGCGAACCAAGCAGGAGTGTCATCGCACCAGTGGGCACACATCAGAAAATGTGGGGAGCCCAGCAGTTAGGGCCTGATGCCAGAGGGCCCTCATCACCGAGGAGAGGAGGCTCCCAGCAGGCTCCAACTGCTACAAGAGGGCCAACGTCGCCAATGCGGGGTGTGCCAGCCAGGCAGGAGTGACCTCAGAGCAGAGGGCCAACCTCAAAAAAGTGTGAGGAACCCAAAGAGGATTAGACTCTCACCAGAGGGCCCACATCACCAAGAGGATCAGAACCAGGCAGGACTGTCTTCACACCAGGGTGACCACATCATAGAAAGGTGAGGAACCCAGCACATGTGGCCTAAACCAGAAGACCCACATCTCCAAGGGGCTCGGAGTGAGGCATGCAGGAGTAGCCTCACAACACAGGGCCCATAGAATAAAAAAGCTGAGGAATCCTGCAGTGGGAACCTCCCAGCAGGCGGCCCAGAGCACCGAGTCTATGCGATCCAGGCTGCAGTGAACTCACAGCAGAGGGCCCATATCATGAAACTGTGAGCAACCCAGCCATTGGGACCTCACAGCAGAAGGCCCACATCCCCATGGGGTTGGGAACATGGCAAGAGTGTCCTCGCACCACTTAGCACGTATCAGAAAAAGTGGGTACCCAGCAGTTACGGCCTGACGCTAGAGAGCCCTCATCACCGAGGGGAGGTGGCTCCCAGCAGGCTCCAACTGCCACAAGAGGGCCGATGTCGCCAAGGCGGGGTGTGCCAGCCAGTCAGTAGTGACCTCACAACAGAGGGCCCACCTCACAGAAGGGTGAGGAACCCAGCCAGGATCAGACTCACACCAGAGGGCCCACATCACCAAGGGGATAGAAACCAGGCAGGAGTGTCCTCACACCAGCGGGGCCACATCATCGAAAGGTGAGGGACCCAGCACACGTGGCCTCTAACCAGAGGACACACATCACCAAGGGGCTGGGAGTGAGTCAGGCAGGAGGAGTCTCCAAACAGAGGGCCCATAGAAGAAAAAAGGTGAGGAATCCCGCAGTTGGAACCTCCCCGCAGGCGGCCAGGAGCAGCGAGGCTATGGGATCCAGGCCGGAGTGAACTCACACCAGAGGGCCCTCATCATGAAACTGAGCCACCCACCGTTGGGACCTCAGAGCAGAAGGCCCATATTCCCATGGGGTTGGAAACCTGGCAGGAGTGTACTCACACCACAGGGCGCACATCAGAAAATTTTGGGAGCCCAGGAGTTAGAGCCTGACGCCAGAGGGCCCTCATTACCGAGGGGAGGAGACTCCCAGCAGGCACCAACTCCCAACTGAGGGCCCACGTCGCCAAGGTGACGTGTGCCAGTCAGGCAGGAGTGACCTCACAGCAGAGGGCCTACCTCACAGAAGGGTGAGGAAACCAGCCAGGATAAGACTCTCACCAGAGAGCCCACATCACCAAGAGGACCGGAACAAGGCAGGAGTGTCCTCACACCAGTGTGGCCACATTATAGAAAGGTGACGAACCCAGCACATGTGGCCTAAACCAGAGGACCCACATTTCCAAGGTGCTCCGAGTGAGGCAGGCAGGAGTAGCCTAACAACACAGGGCCCACAGAATAAAAAATGTGAGGAATCCAGCAGTTGGAACCCCCCAGCAGGTGGCCCAGAGTATGGAGTCTATGGGATCCAGGCCACAGTGAACTCACAGCAGAGGGCTCACATCATGATACTGTGAGCAACCCAGCTGGTGGGACCTCAGAGCAGAAGGCCCACATCCCCATGGGGATGGGAACGTGGCAGGAGTGTACTCGCACGACAGGGCACATATCAGAAAATTTTGGGAGCCCATGAGTTAGGGCCTGACGCCAGAGGGCCCTCATTACCGAGGGGAGGAGACTCCCAGCAGGCACCAACTCCCAACTGAGGGCCCACATCGCCACGGTGATGTGTGCCAGCCAGGCAGGAGTGACCTCACAGCAGAGGGCCCACCTCCCAGAAGGGTGAGGAATCCAGCCAGGATCAGACTCTCACCAGAGGGCCCCCATCACCAAGGGGATGGGAACCAGGCAGGAGTGTCCTCACACCAGTGGGGCCACATCAATAAAGGTGAGGAAACCGGCACATGTGGCCTCAAACCAGAGGACCTACATCACAAAAGGGCTGGGAGTGAGCCAGGAAGGAGGAGCATGAAAACACAGGACCCAAAGAATAAAAATGGTAAGGAATCCAGCAGTAGGAACCTCCCAGCAGGTGGCTCAGAGCACAGAGTCTATGGGATCTAGGCCTGAGTGAACTAACACCAGAGAGCCAACATCCTGAAACTGTGAACAACACAGGTGTTGGGACCATAGAGCAGAAGGCACATGGGGATGGGAACCTGGCAGGAGTGCCCTCACACCACTTAGCACGTATCAGAAAATGTGGGTAACCAGCAGTTAGGGCCTGATGCCAGAGGGCCTCATCACTGAGGGGAGGAGGCTCCCAGCGGGCTCCAACTGCCACCAGAGGGCCGACGTCGCCAAGGCGGGGTGTGTCAGCCAGGCAGGAGTGACCTCAGAGAAGAGGGCCCACCTCACAGAAGTGTGAGGA
Source organism: Delphinapterus leucas (assembly GCF_059928025.1). Classification (NCBI taxonomy): domain Eukaryota; kingdom Metazoa; phylum Chordata; class Mammalia; order Artiodactyla; family Monodontidae; genus Delphinapterus; species Delphinapterus leucas. The sequence goes on along the minus strand of NW_028322236.1, from coordinate 12,694,738 downwards.
GCCCAACCAGGATCAGACTCTCACTGGAGGGCTCACATCACCAAGGGGATGGGAACCAGGCAGGAGTGTCCGCACATCAGTGGGGCCACATCTGCGAAAGGTGAGGAACCCAGCACATGTGGCCTCAAACCAGAGGACACACATCACCAAGGGGCTGGGAGTGAGGCAGGTGTCTGGAGGGGCACATTTAACTCTAATTTCCCACCAGGAAGAGGAATTAACCAAAGGCTCAGAGTGCCGTGCGGGACCCTGATTACGGCCTGAAGCAAACCTGCGGTTCTGTGGCCAGCTTTCAAGGAAACGAGTTAAGAAAGGAAACCACAGGCACTGTAATTCACAAACCTGCAGAGTTATAAATGACAGCTATTGGCAAAAATATATTGAAGTAAGTCTGCACAGAGGACTTGAAAACGAGGCAGAATTGCAGGAATCATATTTCAGGAGGTAGATTGGAATTGCATTTAAAGCATGTGAAAAGTGGCAGATCTTTGACAGTGATGCACTTGGACAAAAAGTGCGTATACATTTTTTCCTGAATATATTCAGGAAAAAACGCATATGCCCTTTGTGGCCAACCAAGAATTCGAGCAATGGAAATCCGCACTACAATGAACTCTCATTTCCCATTCGTCAAAAGAGCCATCTAAAAAAAGTGTAAAACCCAGAAACACAGGACAGGCCATGGAGAACAGGGAGCCTTGTTATGCTGATGGACGGGATGTAAATTGCCAACAGACACTCTGGTGATGTTTATGGTGTATGCTGAAACATCTAAAAAACAAAGCTACAGAGCCTAGGGCACTTCCACTTTTGGCCCTATAGCTTAGGAAAATTAAAATCAACAAGACACAGCCAACACAATATCCAGGGCTGCTGTGTTTACAAGAAGCTCGAGTCCAGTACAAATTAAATATCCCAGAAAGAAAAAAATGGATAAAGGCGTTGTCCTACTTACGTACAACGGAATATCACTCAGCAATGAAATCAATGTCATCAGGCCTGTAGCAGCAAATTGAGTGGATTTAAGTATGATGATTCTAAGAGAAATATGTCACACAGAGAAACATAATTATCATAAGATATCACAAATAGAGGGAGTGTAAACTTGGCTACACATAAACTGAATTACAAAACCGAACAGAGTCTCACATTTAGATAAAAACTTATGCTTGCTTAAGGGGAAAGTTGAGTTGGGGTGCTGTATAAAACCAGAGATTGAAATGAGCACACATACCGTTCCATAAGCCAAATATGTAATAGACAAGACCTACTCTTTGCTCAACGAAATAGACTAATCCATGGTGTATCACCTCACACCTGTTAGAATGGGCATCATCAGAAAATCTACAAACAACAAATGCTGGAAAGGGTGCGGAGATAAGGAACCCTCTTCCACTATTGTTGGGAATGTAAATTGATGCAGTCACTGTGGAGAACATTATGGAGTTTCTTATAAAACTAAGAATAGAATTACCATATAATACAGCAATCCCACTACTGGGCATATACCCAGACAAAACCATAAAACGAAAAGAGACATTCACCGCAATGTTCATTGCATCACTATTTACAATATCCAGGTAATGGAAGCAACCTAAATGCCCACAGACAGACGAATGCATAAAGATGAGGTACATATATAAAATGGAATATTACTAAGTCATAAAACGGAATGAAATTGGGTCATTTGTAGAGACGTTGATGGATCTAGAGACTGTCATACAGAGTGAAGTAAGTCAGAAAGAGAAAAACAAATCCTGTATATAAATGCATATATGTGGAACCTAGAAAAGTTGTACAGATGAACCGTTTTGCAAGGCAGAAATAGAGCAACAGATGTAGACAACAAACGTATGGACACCAAGGGGGGAAAGCTGTTAGGGGGGTGGTGGTGGGAGGAGTTGAGAGATTGGGATTGGCATGTATACATTTCTATGTATAAAATAGGTAACCAAAAAGAACCTGCTGTATAAAAAAATAAAATAAAATTCAAAATTACAAAAAGTAAAACAGAAAAAATATCCTTCCCTTCACATACATGTATTTATATGAATAAATTATTTCCATGCTTATATCTGTAAATACAAAAAAGAGGAATAAAATCTACCTTGAACCAAAAACGAAAAAAAGAAAAAAAAACAGAACCCACCAGTTACACAGAGGAAAACCGTATCAGGGCCCTTGCTCCAGTTGTAAACAATTCTGAAGTTGGTCAGTGGTGGGGAATCATCTCCCATTCAGCCAGCATGCCCCACGCAACAAGCGTCCTCATTGCAAAGCTGGGGGCCCGTGCCGAGGCATCTGTGAGTAAACGTGGGCCGAGCCCCAGGCCAGCTGCTGCTGAAATGTTCCCACCCTTCCCAGGTAAAACACCTGAATATGTACAAGGACTTGAAAGCCTAGAGGAAGGGCCATGGAGCCACATGAGCGACAGCATGCCAGGCGACTTGGTGCCTGCAGGCCAGACAGGATGGTCCTGGCCCTGGGTGCTCTTCTGGAAGCTTTCCATTTCCCTGCCTGAGATACCCCTCCTGTCCCGGCCCCCACTGCTTTCTTCCTTACTCACCTCTGCCCAGGGAGAAATTCCAGCGGCAGGTATGGGTGACACATGCTCTTCTTTAGCAGGTGGCATCTTGGCAACTGCTGCAGAAAGTCCAGCAGAGCCCCACTCACACTGGGCCACCCACAAAGCCGTGGCCTCTCACTCCCTCCCACCAGTCCAGCCCCGAGACTGCTGACAGGGCAGAAAATGGCGTCAGACACAGCTGCAGGTGCTCTTGCTGCCTGGAGCGGTGTTTATATTGATCTCAACCCAGGCACACCTGGGGAGGGATGGCCGGCACGGTCAGGCTTCTCAGGCCAGCCAATAATCACCCCTCAGGGGCTCACAGTTGCAGAAACTGGAACTTGCTGAATCGGCCAGGTCCAAGGAACAGGTGTGGGCTCCTGAGAGTCAGGATAGACAAGGGGCTGCAGCTCTGGCTTGTTTTCTAATTATATTATCTGGCCCATGAGTGGGAGACAACTTCAAGAAAACCCTCTCCTAATGAGAAGTACCCAGGAGTCAGGGAGAGCAGGGGTGGGTGGTGGGTGGAGACAGAGGCCTGGTGCCCCGGGTGCAGTGGAAATCTCTGGAAGACCAGGTGGAGGGAGGCCACACAGAGTGATGCCCAGGGTCACAGACCTGTCAGAGCTGCTGTTTGTTAGTTCAAGTCCTGCTCTGAGGTGCTCTGTGTCAGATCTGAGTGACAGGTGAGCTGGGAGTGCTCTGCAATGAGGGCGATGTGCATGGCTCCTGTGTGCCCAGCCCTGCCACGGTACCTGAAAGGGTAGCTCTGTATCCTGGGAGGGGCCTGACCACGAGAGCCCCATGGGCTGCAGGGGAACCTGCCCAGGGAGCCCCATATCCTGGGAGGGGCCTGAACACGAGAGCCCCGTGGGCTGGGGTGGGGGTGGGGTACCTGCCCAGGTGAGCTCCATATCCTGGGATTGGCCTGACCTCGAGAGCCCCATGGGCTGCTGGAGTCCTGGTAAAAGATGTCAGGACAGTCAGTGAAGCCACCGAGGATATACCTCCAGTAGTTCCTAAACCCTACACCCTGCTGGTCATTCTACTAACCACCAGGACATGGTATTCTGTATTAGTCTTCAATGAAGCCTTCTTTTGTATTCTATTAGTCCCAGAGTCACAAGAAATTTTGGCTTGTGAGTGGCAGGACTCAACATACAACTAAAACAATACTTCCGGGCCGTCTTGCCCCAAGGGTTCAAAAATTCCCACACCATCTTTGGGGAAAGCTCAGCTAAAGACCTAAAAGTTCTACCTCTGGAAAAGGAAACACTCCTTCAATATGCAGACGACATTCTGATCGCCAGCCCTACTAAGGAGACCTCTGAACTACCAAGCCAATAAAGGATAGAAGTTGTCCAAGAAAAAGCTCAAATATCACAGACTATGGTGACCTGCGTGGGCTGCATTCTCACAGAAGGTCGGAGAAGCCCATCCCAGGAAAGGGAAGAAACAATTTACAGCCTTACCCATTTCTAAAACTAGAAGACAGCTTAGGGGTTCCTGGGGAGGCCAGGGTTTGCTGCTTCTGGATCCCTAACTACAGTCTACTAGCTGGGCCTCTATATGAAACACTGAAAGAAAAAGATGATGATCCTTTTGAATAGAATCCAGAAGTGGCCTTTCAAGAATGGAAAGAGCAGTCAATTCAGACCCTTGCCCTGGAACTCCCTAATTTAGCTAAACCCTTTGACCTTTACATTCCTAGTGAAATTTGAATGGCCATTGGAGTATTAGTGCAAAACCTGGGACCACTTGAAATGGAACAATGCAAGAATGCCATCCAGGTAGGATAAACTACGGTCACCAAGGGGCTTGGCCCACCGCCACATCTGGCCAAGATACTGGCAGTATCTGAAAACCTGGAAATCAGCAGCCCAAAAGGCCACCTCCCTCCTAAGGGAAAAGGACCCCACGTGGTGATCCTAACCCCCAACCATGCCCTGAAGTTGCAGGGTTTGCTCCGTGGGCACACTGACCTTGAGTGAGGAGGTCCTCCAACTCCAACCTCCAGAGAGATAACTGGGGCAAAGGGGCACCATGACGACTCGTGTGACCATCAATTGACCTGGAGTTTCTCTCATAAAACAACAAGAGTGTGTCCCAAAAGAGTAGACTACTGCTTGCAGGACTTACTGCACCCAGAGGGGAGGTAATAATCTTGGCAGGGGAACCGTATATCACGCTGTCACCATAGAAAAGCCTACAGACACTGTGATGATGGTGGCCAATAAGACCGGCTGGACTCCTGTTTACTTCAAAAGGCTGTTGACTCAGTGGCCATCATGGTCCTTCATCACCACTGACCCTGGACTGTCTGGGAGTTGAGCAGTCAGGGTCCTGACACCTGGTGCTGTTTTTACGTTAATTCAGGGGCCTAACTGAAGAAAGCACAGACTACTAGTCAGAGCATCTAGGCTGGCAGAAACGGTCAGCCTAAGGTGGCCGAACAAATGTGGGGCGGGGTGAAACTGGACCTCACAGTGTCACTGCACATCTCCTTCCTGGACCCTTAAAGGTCATTAGAATCTATAACACTACCAATACTTGTGCTCAGGCGGACGAGCAGGGAGGCAGGAGGCCTGCGGACAATCAACGTCACCTGGAGGCTGCTGGGGAGAAGTTCTGACCCTCGCCCACGGGTATGAGGGCTCCTAACTCAGCACTCAGCAGTTACAGATGAAGGGTCTGCACCCTCAGCACTCTAAGAATGAGGAAGGGGACAAAATGCAGAAGAGGGGTTTGTCCCAGGCAAAGCCCATTAAAAATCCCTGGGAGATAAAAATAGAATCTGGGCAATAAAATAAAGTCTAACCTTTTTTATCCTTTGTGCTTTGTCTAATTTCACGTGCTCCTAGGGTCCCGCATACAGAGGTTCAACAGCCGGCACTTCAGACCAGATTTCCTACTGCAGAATAGATGGGTCGACACCTCAGCTCCTGGGGCACGGTGCAGACTCCGCGATATAGAGCCTGAGCTGCAGCCAACCGGGCCCTCGAGTGCTCCGCCCCCTCCCTCCCACTGACTCTGACAGGATCTCTACACAGCAGCCCAGCCCACAGCCCACGGGGTAGCACATGCTCTCACCTCTGCATTCTCTGATCAAAATATAAAGTTTCCTTTGCTTCTGAACCAAACTCAGTCTCGATCTGTTGGCTCCAATGACACTGGGCAGGGGGACACTTGTTGGGGTCCACTCTGGAGGATCAGTAACAGAAATTGAGAACATTGTAACTTCAGTGAACAGATGTGTGAGCCAAACTGTAATTAACATAGAACAGTGTATAAGGCTCGGGTAAAATAAGATGTTTCTAACACTTCCATTTGATATTTCCATCACTTTATTATAAGCAAGTTCAGTGAAAGGTTTGTCTTATTTGTCAGGTCAATACTAGAGAAACGAAGTGATTTCTTTCCAAGGATGTACATCTAATAATCTTGGTTAAAGATTCAATCTTGTTTTAAATGCTTTTCCATTGAAAATGATACCTCTCTTTCAGCTCCCCCATTTCTGAGAAGTATAAAATCTTATAATTTATTATTACCAAAGGAGAAAGGTGGGAGGAGGGATAAATTAACAGTTTGGGATTAACACATACACACTGCTATGTATAAAATCGATCATCAACAAGGAACTACTGTACAGCACAGGGAACTACACTCAATATTTTGCAATAACCTATAAGGGGAAATAATCTGAAAAAAGAATAGATATTTTTATTGACATCATCTATTAATGACAGTTAAAATGGAACCTAAGGGAAGCCGGTGGTGAGTGCTTCTGACCCTGAAGTCGTCAATCATCTAAAGTTTGGACTCTGCCTACTTCCCAAGGCCCTTAATGAACATATGTGTAGCCGTAGCTTAAAAAATTCCCCAGTTTGGGTTGTGGAGAGACAGTGATTTTGAAAAAGCCCTGGTGTTCTCCTCACATGAATGGGACACTTCCTACAGCTAAAATATGCCTGTCACACCCAGAAGATGGTATACCGTCTGATCGGGAAGAGTTTGGAAAAGGCATCTCATCTCCTCATCTCCTGGTGCTCGGGTTCTCCCCTCCAGCGTCTTTACGAACAGTCTCCCCACTTGGAGATGTCAGCACTGTCAACATCCTGTTGCATACAGTTTGGAATTTGTCCAGAGGATGAAGCAGAAGGAGGAGGAGCAATGAGAGACAAGTCCTAGGTGTTCGGACAGGCACATGTCACTCTAATTTCCAATCAGGAAGACGAATTGACTAAAAGCTAGGGTTGCCCATGGAAACAGAATAGGGCTTGAGGAAATCCCGCTGTTTTGTGGCCAGTTCCCATAAACACAAGTTGAAAAATGTCGCTAAAATTCACGAAACTGCAGAGTTGAAAATATCTCTCACTGAAAAATGTCTTGAGGAAAGTCAGAGAAAAGGACTTGTAAGCAACGGAGAATGGCAGGAAAGGGATTGGAAGAGGTAGAAAGGACTCGCCATTAAGCACAAGAAAAGGGGCTGAACATTGCCAACATTGCAGTTGGCCAAAAAGGGTGTATGCGTCTTTTTCTGTATATATTCAAGAAAAGGGCATACACTTTTTTAACCAACCAAACATTTGGGCACTGGAAATCAGTACTACAAAACATATCACTTCGCATCAGTCAGAAGAGCCTTCTTAATAAACTGTAAACACCAGAAATGCAGGACAGGGCAAGGAGAAAAGGGAGCCCTGTGAGGCTTATAGTGGAAATGTATATTGCCAATGGTCACTCTTGAGAAGTGTATTGTGTTTACTAAAGCATCTAAAAAATGAGCTACAGAGCACAGGGCACTTGCACTCATGGACGTATATCTTGGGAAAGACAAAAATGGAGAGGACACAGGCACCCCAATGTTTACCGCCTCTCTGTTTCAAAGATCCTCGACTAGGATATAATTTATATGTCTCTGGAGGGAAAAAATGGATAGAGGTGTGGCACTTATGTAGAGTGGAATATTACTCAGCCTGAAAATCAGTGAAATATGGCCAGTTGTAACAACCCCAGAGTAGTTACATATGATCATTCAAAGTCACATAATTCAAAAAGAAAAAGACATACGATATTACTAATACATGGAATGTAAACGTGGCTACAAAGTACCTGAATTACAAAACAGAATGGGGTCTCAAATTTAGAAGACCAACTTATGTTTGCTTAAGGAAAAAGGAGAGTTGGGGAGCTGCATAAAACCAGAGATTGAAATTAGCACAGATACCGTTCCATAAGCCAAATATGTAATAGAAAAAACCTACTCCCTGGTCAACGAAATGGACTCAACACGCCATATTCAACACCTACGAATACACCTGACTAGTAAGAATCTTCAAACTCATGGATTTATATGTCTCCGTAAGAGAATCAAGCGTGAGTACAGCGGCATGAACGCAGCAGTGAAAATGCGATAAATCCCATTATCAAAATGAATTAAAAAAACAAAACACAAGGACAGTGAAATAGAGAGCAATTCTTAAATAATTCATTCAGGGCTTGTGATGCAACCTGGATTTATCACATCTACACCCAGAGCTGAGTGAGACATAAGGTTGGGCACTTCGGGCTGATAGCATTGGTGAGGTTCGATGAGCAAATGCAGACCCTTTGAAGTCATACTGCATGGTACCCATTCCATGGGTGCCAACTCTCCAGGTTTAAGGGATTCTTTCTTCAGCTAAAACATGCATGGGAAACCCACTGTATGGTGCACCGTGTGACCAGGAAAGGTTTTCAAATGCATCTCAGTTTTCGTCCCCTTTTACTCGGGTTCACCATTCCAGACCCTTTACTAACACTCTCCCCACTTGGAGAGACAGTGCCTTTAAACTCCTGTTTGGCACAGTTTGCCATTTCTGCGCAAGATGAACAGGAATAGGGAGAACCAATGAGAGACTAGCTGTAGGTTTCTGCATGGGTAAATTTAACGCTCATTTCCCACAAGGAAGAGGAATTAACCAAAGCCTCAGCAAACAGTGCCGGAACCAGATTAGGGCCTGAAGCAATCCTGCAGGTTTGCGGCCAGCTCACAAGAAAGCGAGTTGAAGAAATGACCTCAGGGGCACTGTAATTCACAAGGCTGCAGAGTTATAAATGACAGCTATCGTCCAAAAATATATTGAAGGAAGGCTGCGAAGAGGAATTTTAAGCGGGACAGATTTGCAGGAAAACGATTTCAGGGGGTAGACGGGAATTTCATTTAAAGCATAGGAAAAGAGGCAGAACGTCGACAATGATGCTCTTGGCCAAAAAGGGCGTATGCGTTTTTTCCTGAATATATTCAGGAAAAAACGCATACGCCCTTTTTGGCCAACCAAGCAAGCATGTTAAAGAAATCTGCACTACAATGAAGTCTCACTCCCCCCCGGTCAAAAGGGCCATCTGAAAAAAGTGTAAAATCCAGAAACGCAGCACAGGCCATGGAGAACAGGGAGCCTTGTTATGCTGATGGGTGGGATGTAAATTGCCAACAGCCACTCTGGAGAAGTGTATGGTGTTTCCTGAAACACCTAAAAAACAAAGCAACGGAGCCTACATCACTTCCACTTATGGTCCTATAGCTTAGGGAAATTAAAATCACAAAAACAGCCACCCCAAAGTTTCAGACGGCTCTGTTTACAAGAACCTCTTCTACAGTACAAGTTAAATATCACAGAATGTGAAAAATAGATAAAGAAGTTGTGGTACGTACGTACAATGGAATATCAGTCACCAATGAAAGCTATGTCATCAGGCCCGTCGCGGCATAATGAGTGGATTCAGGTACGATGATTCTAAGTGAAATAAGTCACACAGAAAATGAAACATCATAAGATATCACTACTACACGGAATGTAAACTTGGCTACACATGAACTGAATTACAAAACAGAACAGGGTCTCAAATTTAGAAAACCAACTTATGCTTGCTTAAGGGGAAAGGTGAGTTGGGGTGCTGCATAAAACCAGAGATAGAAATTAGCACAGATACCTTTCCATAAGCCAAATATGTAATAGTCAAGACCTACCCCTTGCTCAACGAAATGGACTAAACACCCCATATTCAACGCCTAGGAATACACCTGACTAGAAAGAATCTTCAAACCCATGGATTTATATGTCTCCGTAAGAGAATGAAGCGTGTGTACAGTGGCATGAATGCAGCAGAGAAAATCCGATAAATCCCATTATCAAAATGAATTACACAAACAAAACCCAAGGACAGTGAAATAGAGAGCAATTCTTAAATAATTCATTCAGGGCTTGTGATGCAACCTGGATTTACCACATCTACACCCAGAGCTGAGTGAGACATAAGGTTGGGCACTTCGGGCTGATAGCATTGGTGAGGTTCGATGAGCAAATGCAGACCATTTGAAGTCATACAGCATGGTATCCATTCCATGGGTCCCAACTCTCCAAGTTTAAGGGATTCTTCCTTCAGCTAAAACATGCATGGGAAACCCACAGTATGGTGCACCATGTGACTGGCAAACGTTTTCAAATGCATCTCAGTTTTCGTCCCCTTTTACTCGGGTTCACCATTCCAGAACCTTTACGAACACTCTCCCCACTTGGAGAGTCAGTGCCTTTAACCTCCTGTTGGGCACAGTGTGCAATTTCTGCGCAAGATGAAAAGGAATAGGGAGAACCAATGAGAGACTAGCTCTAGGTGTCTGCACGGGCAAATTTAACGCTCATTTCCCACCAGGAAGAGGAATTAACCAAAGGCTCAGCATGCCGTGCCGGAACCAGATTAGGGCCTGAAGCAATCCTGTGGGTTTGCCGTCAGCTCACAAGATAGCGAGTTGAAGAAAGGAGCTCAGGGGCACTGTAACTCACAAATCTGCAGAGTTATAAATGACAGCTATCGTCCAAAAATATATTGAAGGAAGGCTGCGAAGACGACTTGTAAGCGGGACAGATTTGCAGGAAAACGATTTCAGGGGGTAGAAGGGAATTGCATTTAAAGCATAGGAAAAGAGGCAGAACGTCGACAATGATGCTCTTGGCCAAAAAGGGCGTATGCGTTTTTTCCTGAATATATTCAGGAAAAAACGCATACGCCCTTTTTGGCCAACCAAGCAAGCATGTTAAAGAAATCTGCACTACAATGAAGTCTCACTGCCCCCCGGTCAAAAGGGCCATCTGGAAAAAGTGTAAAATCCAGAAAGGCAGCACAGGCCATGGAGAACAGGGAGCCTTGTTATGCTGATGGGCGGGATGTAAATTGCCAACAGCCACTCTGGAGAAGTGTATGGTGTTTCCCGGAACACCGAAAAAACAAAGCTACGGAGCCTACGGCACTTCCACTTATGGTCCTATAGCTTAGGGAAATTAAAATCAAAAACACACAGCCACCCCAAAGTGTCGGACGGCTCTGTTTACAAGAACCTCGTCTACGGTACAAGTTAAATATCCCAGAATGTGAAAAATGGATAAAGAAGTTGTGGTACGTACGTACAATGGAATATCACTCAGCAATGAAATCTATGTCATCAGGCCCGTCGCGGCATAATGAGTGGATTCAGGTACGATGATTCTAAGTGAAATAAGTCACACAGAAAATGAAACATCATAAGATATCACTACTACACGGAATGTAAACTTGGCTACACATGAACTGAATTACAAAACAGAACAGGGTCTCAAATTTAGAAAACCAACTTATGCTTGCTTAAGGGGAAAGGTGAGTTGGGGTGCTGCATAAAACCAGAGATAGAAATTAGCACAGATACCTTTCCATAAGCCAAATATGTAATAGTCAAGACCTACCCCTTGCTCAACGAAATGGACTAAACACCCCATATTCAACGCCTAGGAATACACCTGACTAGTAAGAATCTTCAAACCCATGGATTTATATGTCTCCGTAAGAGAATGAAGCGTGTGTACAGCGGCATGAATGCAGCAGAGAAAATCCGATAAATCCCATTATCAAAATGAATTACACAAACAAAACCCAAGGACAGTGAAATAGAGAGCAATTCTTAAATAATTCATTCAGGGCTTGTGATGCAACCTGGATTTACCACATCTACACCCAGAGCTGAGTGAGACATAAGGTTGGGCACTTCGGGCTGATAGCATTGGTGAGGTTCGATGAGCAAATGCAGACCCTTTGAAGTCATACAGCATGGTACCCATTCCATGGGTCCCAACTCTCCAAGTTTAAGGGATTCTTCCTTCAGCTAAAACATGCATAGGAAACCCACAGTATGGTGCACCGTGTGACTGGCAAACGTTTTCAAATGCATCTCAGCTTTCGTCCCCTTTTACTCGGGTTCACCATTCCAGACCCTTTACGAACACTCTCCCCACTTGGAGAGTCAGTGCCTTTAACCTCCTGTTGGGCACAGTTTGCAATTTCTGCGCAAGATGAAAAGGAATAGGGAGAACGAATGAGAGACTAGCTCTAGGTGTCTGCACGGGCAAATTTAACGCTCATTTCCCACCAGGAAGAGGAATTAACCAAAGGCTCAGCATGCCGTGCCGGAACCAGATTAGGGCCTGAGGCAATCCTGTGGGTATGCGGCCAGCTCACAGATAGCGAGTTGAAGAAATGAGCTCAGGGGCACTGTAACTCACAAACCTGCAGAGTTATAAATGACAGCTATCGTCCAAAAATATATTGAAGGAAGGCTGCGAAGACGACTTGTAAGTGGGGCAGAATTGCAGGAAAACGATTTCAGGGGGTAGACGGGAATTGCATTTAAAGCATAGGAAAAGAGGCAGAACGTCGACAATGATGCTCTTGGCCAAAAAGAGCGTATGGGTTTTTTCCTGAATATATTCAGGAAAAAACGCATACACCCTTTTTGGCCAACCAAGCAAGCATGTTAAAGAAATCTGCACTACAATGAAGTCTCACTGCCCCCCGGTCAAAAGGGCCATCTGAAAAAAGTGTAAAATTCAGAAAGGCAGCACAGGCCATGGAGAACAGGGAGCCTTGTTATGCTGATGGGCGGGATGTAAATTGCAAACAGCCACTCTGGAGAAGTGTATGGTGTTTCCCGGAACACCGAAAAAACAAATCTACGGAGCCTTCGGCACTTCCACTTATGGTCCTATAGCTTAGGGAAATTAAAATCAAAAACACACAGCCACCCCAAAGTGTCGGACGGCTCTGTATACAAGAATCTCGTCTACGGTACAAGTTAAATATCGCAGAATGTGAAAAATGGATAAAGAAGTTCTGGTACGTACGTACAATGGAATATCACTCAGCAATGAAATCTATGTCATCAGGCCCGTCGCGCCATAATGAGTGGATTCAGGTACGATGATTCTAAGTGAAATAAGTCACACAGAAAATGAAACATCATAAGATATCACTAATACACGGAACCTAAACTTGGCTACACATGAACTGAATTACAAAATACAACAGGGTCTCAAATTTAGAAAACCAACTTATGCTTGCTTAACGGGAAAGGTGAGTTGGGGTGCTGCATAAAACCAGAGATAGAAATTAGCACAGATACCTTTCCATAAGCCAAATATGTAATAGTCAAGACCTATCCCTTGCTCAACGAAATGGACTAAACACCCAATATTCAACGCCTAGGAATACACCTGACTAGTAAGAATCTTCAAACCCATGGATTTATATGTCTCCGTAAGAGAATGAAGCGTGTGTACAGCGGCATGAATGCAGCAGAGAAAATCCGATAAATCCCATTACCAAAATGAATTACACAAACAAAACCCAAGGACAGTGAAATAGAGAGCAATTCTTAAATAATTCATTCAGGGCTTGTGATGCAACATGGATTTACCACGTCTACACCCAGAGCTGAGTGAGACATAAGGTTGGGCACTTCGGGCTGATAGCATTGGTGAGGTTCGATGAACAAATGCAGACCCTTTGAAGTCATACTGCATGGTACCCATTCTATGGGTCCCAAATCTCCAGGTTTAAGGGATTCTTCTTTCAGCTAAAACATGCATGGGAAACCCACAGTATGGTGCACCGTGTGACAGACAAACGTTTTCAAATGCATCTCAGTTTTCGTCCCCTTTTACTCGGGTTCACCATTCCAGACCCTTTACTAACACTCTCCCCACTTGGAGAGTCAGTGCCTTTAACCTCCTGTTGGGCACAGTTTGCAATTTCTGCACAAGATGAACAGGAAGAAGGAGAACCAGTGAGAGACTAGCTCTAGGTGTCTGCACGGGCAAACTTAACGCTCATTTCACACCAGGAAAAGGAATTAACCAAAGGCTCAGCATGCCGTGCAGGAACCAGATTAGGGCCTGAAGCAATCCTGCGGGTTTGTGGCCAGCTCACAAGATAGCGAGTTGAAGAAAGGAGCTCAGGGGCACTGTAACTCACAAACCTGCAGAGTTATAAATGACAGCTATCGTCCAAAAATATATTGAGGGAAGGCTGCGAAGACGACTTGTAAGCGGGGCAGAATTGCAGGAAAACGATTTCAGGGGGTAGACGGGATTGCATTTAAAGCATAGGAAAAGGGGCAGAACGTCGTAAATGATGCTCTTGGGCAAAAAGGGCGTTTGCGTTTTTTCCTGAATATATTCAGGAAAAATCGCATACGCCCTTTTTGGCCAACCAAGCAAGCATGTTAAAGAAATCTGCACTACAATGAAGTCTCACTGCCCCCCGGTCAAAAGGGTCATCTGAAAAAAGTGTAAAATCCAGAAATGCAGCACAGGCCATGGAGAACAGGGAGCCTTGCTATGCTGATGGGTGGGATGTAAATTGCCAAGAGCCACTCTGGAGAAGTGTACGGTGTTTCTTGAAACACCTAAAAAACAAAGCAACGGAGCCTACGGCACTTCCACTTATGGTCCTATAGCTTAGGGAAATTAAAATCAAAAACACACAGCCACCCCAAAGTTTCAGACGGCTCGGTTTACAAGAACCTCGTCTACGGTACAAGTTAAATATCCCAGAAAGCGAAAAATGGATAAAGAAGTTGTGGTACGTACGTACAATGTAATATCACTCACCAATGAAATCTATGTCATCTGGCCCGTCGTGGCATAATGAGTGGATTCAGGTACGATGATTCTAAGTGAAATAAGTCACACAGAAAATGAAACATCATAAGATATCACTAATACACGGAATGTAATCTTGGCTACACATGAACTGAATTACAAAACAGAACAGGGTCTCAAATTTAGAAAACCAACTTATGTTTGCTTAAGGGGAAAGGTGAGTTGGGGTGCTGCATAAAACCAGAGATAGAAATTAGCACAGATACCATTCCATACGTCAAGTATGTAATAGTCAAGACCTACCCCTTTCTCAACGAAATGGGCTAAACACCCTATATTTAACGACTAGAAATTCACCGGACTAGTAAGAATCTTCAAACCCATGGATTTATATGTCTCCGTAAGAGAATGAAGCGTGTGTACAGCGGCATGAATGCAGCAGAGAAAATCCGATAAATCCCATTATCAAAATGAATTACACAAACAAAACCCAAGGACAGTGAAATAGAGAGCAATTCTTAAATAATTCATTCAGGGCTTGTGATGCAACCTGGATTTACCACATCTACACCCAGAGCTGAGTGAGACATAAGGTTGGGCACTTCCGGCTGATAGCATTGGTGAGGTTCGATGAGCAAATGCAGACCCTTTGAAGTCATACTGCATGGTACCCATTCTATGGGTCCCAAATCTCCAGGTTTAAGGGATTCTTCTTTCAGCTAAAACATGCATGGGAAACCCACAGTATGGTGCACCGTGTGACAGACAAACGTTTTCAAATGCATCTCAGTTTTTGTCCCCTTTTACTCGGGTTCACCATTCCAGACACTTTACTAACACTCTCCACACTTGGAGAGTCAGTGCCTTTAACCTCCTGTTGGGCACAGTTTGCAAATTCTGCGCAAGATGAACAGGAAGAGGGAGAACCAGTGAGAGACTAGCTGTAGGTGTCTGCACGGGCAATCTTAACGCTCATTTCACACCAGGAAAAGGAATTAACCAAAGGCTCAGCATGCCGTGCCGGAACCAGATTAGGGCCTGAAGCAATCCTGCGGGTTTGTGGCCAGCTCACAAGATAGCGAGTTGAAGAAAGGAGCTCAGGGGCACTGTAACTCACAAACCTGCAGAGTTATAAATGACAGCTATCGTACAAAAATATATTGAAGGAAGTCTGCAAAGACGACTTGTAAGCTGGACAGATTTGCAGGAAAACGATTTCAGGGGGTAGATGGGAATTGCATTTAAAGCATAGGAAAAGAGGCAGAACGTCGACAATGATGCTCTTGGTCAAAAAGGGCGTATGCGTTTTTTCTTGAATATATTCAGGAAAAAACGCATACGCCCTTTTTGGCCAACCAAGCAAGCATGTTCAAGAAATCTGCACTACAATGAAGTCTCACTGCTCCCCGGTCATAAGGGCCATCTGATAAAAATGTAAAATCCAGAATGGCAGCACAGGCCATGGAGATCAGGGAGCCTTGTTATGCTGATGGCGGGATGTAAATTGCCAACTGTCACTCTGGAGAAGTGTATGGTGTTTCCCGGAACACCGAAAAAACAAAGGTATGGAGCCTACGGCACTTCCACTTTTGGTCCTATAGCTTAGGGAAATTAAAATCAAAAACACACAGCCACCCCAAAGTGTCGGACGGCTCTGTTTACAAGAACCTCGTCTACGGTACGAGTTAAATATCGCAGAATGTGAAAAATGGATAAAGAAGTTCTGGTACGTACGTACAATGGAATATCACTCAGCAATGAAATCTATGTCATCAGGCCCGTCACGGCATAATGAGAGGATTCAGGTACGATTATTCTAAGTGAAATAATCACACAGGAAATGAAACATCATAAGATATCACTAATACACGGAACGTAAACCTGGCTACACATGAACTGAATTACAAAATACAACAGGGTCTCAAATTTAGAAAACCAACTTATGCTTGCTTAAGGGGAAAGGTGAGTTGGGGTGCTGCATAAAACCAGAGATAGAAATTAGCACAGATACCATTCCATAAGCCAAATATGTAATAGTCAAGACCTACCCCTTGCTCAACGAAATGGACTAAACACCCAATATTCAACGCCTAGGAATACACCTGACTAGTAAGAATCTTCAAACCCATGGATTTATATGTCTCCGTAAGAGAATGAAGCGTGTGTACAGCGGCATGAATGCAGCAGAGAAAATCCGATAAATCCCATTACCAAAATGAATTACACAAACAAAACCCAAGGACAGTGAAATAGAGAGCAATTCTTAAATAATTCATTCAGGGCTTGTGATGCAACCTGGATTTACCACATCTACACCCAGAGCTGAGTGAGACATAAGGTTGGGCACTTTGGGCTGATAGCATTGGTGAGGTTCAATGAGCAAATGCAGACCCTTTGAAGTCATACAGCATGGTACCCATTCCATGGGTCCCAACTCTCCAAGTTTAAGGGATTCTTCCTTCAGATAAAACATGCATGGGAAACCCACAGTATGGTGCACCGTGTGACTGGCAAACGTTTTCAAATGCATCTCCGTTTTCATCCCCTTTTACTCGGGTTCACAATTCCAGACCCTTTACTAACACTCTCCCCACTTGGAGAGTCAGTGCCTTTAACCTCCTCTTTGGGACAGTTTGCAATTTCTGCGCAAGATGAACAGGAATAGGGAGAACCAATGAGAGACTAGCTGTAGGTGTCTGCACGGGCAATTTAATGCTCATTTCTCACCAGGATGTGGAATTAACCAAAGGCTCAGAATGCCGTGCCGGAACCAGATTAGGGCCTGAAGCAATACTGCGGGTGTGCAGGCAGCTCACAAGATAGCGAGTTGAACAAAGGAGCTCAGGGACACTGTAATTCACAAACCTGCAGAGTTATAAATGACAGCTATCGTCCAAAAATATATTGAAGGAAGGCTGCGAAGAGGACTTGAAAGGGGAGCAGAATTCCAGGAAAACGATTTCAGGAGGTAGACGGGAAGTGCACTGAAAGCATAGGAGAAGAGGCAGTACCTCGACAATGATGCACTTGTTCAAAAAGTACATATGCGTTTTTTCCAAGGCCCTCCTTAATGAGGTTAGGGGGCTCCCAGCATGCTTCAGTGGCCAACAGAGGGCCCACATCGCCAAGGTGACGTGAGCCAGCCAGGCAGGAGTGACCTCACATCAGAGGGCCCACCTCACAGAAGGGTAAGGGACCCAGCCATTATCAGACTCTCACCAGAGGGCCCACATCAGCAAGGGGCTGGGAACCAGGCAGGAGTGTCTTCACACCCATGGGGCCACATCATTGCAAGTTGAGGTACCCAGCACATGTGGCCTCAAACCAGAGAACCCACATCTCCATGGGTCGCGGAGCGAGGCAGGCAGGATGAACCTCAAAACACGTGGCCCATTGTATAAAAAAGGTGAGGAATCCAGCAGTTGGAACATCCCAGCAGGCGGCCCCAAAGCACCGAGGCTATGGGATCCAGGCAATGATGAACTCACAACAGAGGGCCCTCATCATGAAACTGTGAGCAACCTAGCCATTGTGACCTCAGAGGACAAGGCCCACATCCCCATGGGGAAGCGAACCAAGCAGGAGTGTCATCGCACCAGTGGGCACACATCAGAAAATGTGGGGAGCCCAGCAGTTAGGGCCTGATGCCAGAGGGCCCTCATCACCGAGGAGAGGAGGCTCCCAGCAGGCTCCAACTGCTACAAGAGGGCCAACGTCGCCAATGCGGGGTGTGCCAGCCAGGCAGGAGTGACCTCAGAGCAGAGGGCCAACCTCAAAAAAGTGTGAGGAACCCAAAGAGGATTAGACTCTCACCAGAGGGCCCACATCACCAAGAGGATCAGAACCAGGCAGGACTGTCTTCACACCAGGGTGACCACATCATAGAAAGGTGAGGAACCCAGCACATGTGGCCTAAACCAGAAGACCCACATCTCCAAGGGGCTCGGAGTGAGGCATGCAGGAGTAGCCTCACAACACAGGGCCCATAGAATAAAAAAGCTGAGGAATCCTGCAGTGGGAACCTCCCAGCAGGCGGCCCAGAGCACCGAGTCTATGCGATCCAGGCTGCAGTGAACTCACAGCAGAGGGCCCATATCATGAAACTGTGAGCAACCCAGCCATTGGGACCTCACAGCAGAAGGCCCACATCCCCATGGGGTTGGGAACATGGCAAGAGTGTCCTCGCACCACTTAGCACGTATCAGAAAAAGTGGGTACCCAGCAGTTACGGCCTGACGCTAGAGAGCCCTCATCACCGAGGGGAGGTGGCTCCCAGCAGGCTCCAACTGCCACAAGAGGGCCGATGTCGCCAAGGCGGGGTGTGCCAGCCAGTCAGTAGTGACCTCACAACAGAGGGCCCACCTCACAGAAGGGTGAGGAACCCAGCCAGGATCAGACTCACACCAGAGGGCCCACATCACCAAGGGGATAGAAACCAGGCAGGAGTGTCCTCACACCAGCGGGGCCACATCATCGAAAGGTGAGGGACCCAGCACACGTGGCCTCTAACCAGAGGACACACATCACCAAGGGGCTGGGAGTGAGTCAGGCAGGAGGAGTCTCCAAACAGAGGGCCCATAGAAGAAAAAAGGTGAGGAATCCCGCAGTTGGAACCTCCCCGCAGGCGGCCAGGAGCAGCGAGGCTATGGGATCCAGGCCGGAGTGAACTCACACCAGAGGGCCCTCATCATGAAACTGAGCCACCCACCGTTGGGACCTCAGAGCAGAAGGCCCATATTCCCATGGGGTTGGAAACCTGGCAGGAGTGTACTCACACCACAGGGCGCACATCAGAAAATTTTGGGAGCCCAGGAGTTAGAGCCTGACGCCAGAGGGCCCTCATTACCGAGGGGAGGAGACTCCCAGCAGGCACCAACTCCCAACTGAGGGCCCACGTCGCCAAGGTGACGTGTGCCAGTCAGGCAGGAGTGACCTCACAGCAGAGGGCCTACCTCACAGAAGGGTGAGGAAACCAGCCAGGATAAGACTCTCACCAGAGAGCCCACATCACCAAGAGGACCGGAACAAGGCAGGAGTGTCCTCACACCAGTGTGGCCACATTATAGAAAGGTGACGAACCCAGCACATGTGGCCTAAACCAGAGGACCCACATTTCCAAGGTGCTCCGAGTGAGGCAGGCAGGAGTAGCCTAACAACACAGGGCCCACAGAATAAAAAATGTGAGGAATCCAGCAGTTGGAACCCCCCAGCAGGTGGCCCAGAGTATGGAGTCTATGGGATCCAGGCCACAGTGAACTCACAGCAGAGGGCTCACATCATGATACTGTGAGCAACCCAGCTGGTGGGACCTCAGAGCAGAAGGCCCACATCCCCATGGGGATGGGAACGTGGCAGGAGTGTACTCGCACGACAGGGCACATATCAGAAAATTTTGGGAGCCCATGAGTTAGGGCCTGACGCCAGAGGGCCCTCATTACCGAGGGGAGGAGACTCCCAGCAGGCACCAACTCCCAACTGAGGGCCCACATCGCCACGGTGATGTGTGCCAGCCAGGCAGGAGTGACCTCACAGCAGAGGGCCCACCTCCCAGAAGGGTGAGGAATCCAGCCAGGATCAGACTCTCACCAGAGGGCCCCCATCACCAAGGGGATGGGAACCAGGCAGGAGTGTCCTCACACCAGTGGGGCCACATCAATAAAGGTGAGGAAACCGGCACATGTGGCCTCAAACCAGAGGACCTACATCACAAAAGGGCTGGGAGTGAGCCAGGAAGGAGGAGCATGAAAACACAGGACCCAAAGAATAAAAATGGTAAGGAATCCAGCAGTAGGAACCTCCCAGCAGGTGGCTCAGAGCACAGAGTCTATGGGATCTAGGCCTGAGTGAACTAACACCAGAGAGCCAACATCCTGAAACTGTGAACAACACAGGTGTTGGGACCATAGAGCAGAAGGCACATGGGGATGGGAACCTGGCAGGAGTGCCCTCACACCACTTAGCACGTATCAGAAAATGTGGGTAACCAGCAGTTAGGGCCTGATGCCAGAGGGCCTCATCACTGAGGGGAGGAGGCTCCCAGCGGGCTCCAACTGCCACCAGAGGGCCGACGTCGCCAAGGCGGGGTGTGTCAGCCAGGCAGGAGTGACCTCAGAGAAGAGGGCCCACCTCACAGAAGTGTGAGGAGCCCAACCAGGATCAGACTCTCACTGGAGGGCTCACATCACCAAGGGGATGGGAACCAGGCAGGAGTGTCCGCACATCAGTGGGGCCACATCTGCGAAAGGTGAGGAACCCAGCACATGTGGCCTCAAACCAGAGGACACACATCACCAAGGGGCTGGGAGTGAGGCAGGTGTCTGGAGGGGCACATTTAACTCTAATTTCCCACCAGGAAGAGGAATTAACCAAAGGCTCAGAGTGCCGTGCGGGACCCTGATTACGGCCTGAAGCAAACCTGCGGTTCTGTGGCCAGCTTTCAAGGAAACGAGTTAAGAAAGGAAACCACAGGCACTGTAATTCACAAACCTGCAGAGTTATAAATGACAGCTATTGGCAAAAATATATTGAAGTAAGTCTGCACAGAGGACTTGAAAACGAGGCAGAATTGCAGGAATCATATTTCAGGAGGTAGATTGGAATTGCATTTAAAGCATGTGAAAAGTGGCAGATCTTTGACAGTGATGCACTTGGACAAAAAGTGCGTATACATTTTTTCCTGAATATATTCAGGAAAAAACGCATATGCCCTTTGTGGCCAACCAAGAATTCGAGCAATGGAAATCCGCACTACAATGAACTCTCATTTCCCATTCGTCAAAAGAGCCATCTAAAAAAAGTGTAAAACCCAGAAACACAGGACAGGCCATGGAGAACAGGGAGCCTTGTTATGCTGATGGACGGGATGTAAATTGCCAACAGACACTCTGGTGATGTTTATGGTGTATGCTGAAACATCTAAAAAACAAAGCTACAGAGCCTAGGGCACTTCCACTTTTGGCCCTATAGCTTAGGAAAATTAAAATCAACAAGACACAGCCAACACAATATCCAGGGCTGCTGTGTTTACAAGAAGCTCGAGTCCAGTACAAATTAAATATCCCAGAAAGAAAAAAATGGATAAAGGCGTTGTCCTACTTACGTACAACGGAATATCACTCAGCAATGAAATCAATGTCATCAGGCCTGTAGCAGCAAATTGAGTGGATTTAAGTATGATGATTCTAAGAGAAATATGTCACACAGAGAAACATAATTATCATAAGATATCACAAATAGAGGGAGTGTAAACTTGGCTACACATAAACTGAATTACAAAACCGAACAGAGTCTCACATTTAGATAAAAACTTATGCTTGCTTAAGGGGAAAGTTGAGTTGGGGTGCTGTATAAAACCAGAGATTGAAATGAGCACACATACCGTTCCATAAGCCAAATATGTAATAGACAAGACCTACTCTTTGCTCAACGAAATAGACTAATCCATGGTGTATCACCTCACACCTGTTAGAATGGGCATCATCAGAAAATCTACAAACAACAAATGCTGGAAAGGGTGCGGAGATAAGGAACCCTCTTCCACTATTGTTGGGAATGTAAATTGATGCAGTCACTGTGGAGAACATTATGGAGTTTCTTATAAAACTAAGAATAGAATTACCATATAATACAGCAATCCCACTACTGGGCATATACCCAGACAAAACCATAAAACGAAAAGAGACATTCACCGCAATGTTCATTGCATCACTATTTACAATATCCAGGTAATGGAAGCAACCTAAATGCCCACAGACAGACGAATGCATAAAGATGAGGTACATATATAAAATGGAATATTACTAAGTCATAAAACGGAATGAAATTGGGTCATTTGTAGAGACGTTGATGGATCTAGAGACTGTCATACAGAGTGAAGTAAGTCAGAAAGAGAAAAACAAATCCTGTATATAAATGCATATATGTGGAACCTAGAAAAGTTGTACAGATGAACCGTTTTGCAAGGCAGAAATAGAGCAACAGATGTAGACAACAAACGTATGGACACCAAGGGGGGAAAGCTGTTAGGGGGGTGGTGGTGGGAGGAGTTGAGAGATTGGGATTGGCATGTATACATTTCTATGTATAAAATAGGTAACCAAAAAGAACCTGCTGTATAAAAAAATAAAATAAAATTCAAAATTACAAAAAGTAAAACAGAAAAAATATCCTTCCCTTCACATACATGTATTTATATGAATAAATTATTTCCATGCTTATATCTGTAAATACAAAAAAGAGGAATAAAATCTACCTTGAACCAAAAACGAAAAAAAGAAAAAAAAACAGAACCCACCAGTTACACAGAGGAAAACCGTATCAGGGCCCTTGCTCCAGTTGTAAACAATTCTGAAGTTGGTCAGTGGTGGGGAATCATCTCCCATTCAGCCAGCATGCCCCACGCAACAAGCGTCCTCATTGCAAAGCTGGGGGCCCGTGCCGAGGCATCTGTGAGTAAACGTGGGCCGAGCCCCAGGCCAGCTGCTGCTGAAATGTTCCCACCCTTCCCAGGTAAAACACCTGAATATGTACAAGGACTTGAAAGCCTAGAGGAAGGGCCATGGAGCCACATGAGCGACAGCATGCCAGGCGACTTGGTGCCTGCAGGCCAGACAGGATGGTCCTGGCCCTGGGTGCTCTTCTGGAAGCTTTCCATTTCCCTGCCTGAGATACCCCTCCTGTCCCGGCCCCCACTGCTTTCTTCCTTACTCACCTCTGCCCAGGGAGAAATTCCAGCGGCAGGTATGGGTGACACATGCTCTTCTTTAGCAGGTGGCATCTTGGCAACTGCTGCAGAAAGTCCAGCAGAGCCCCACTCACACTGGGCCACCCACAAAGCCGTGGCCTCTCACTCCCTCCCACCAGTCCAGCCCCGAGACTGCTGACAGGGCAGAAAATGGCGTCAGACACAGCTGCAGGTGCTCTTGCTGCCTGGAGCGGTGTTTATATTGATCTCAACCCAGGCACACCTGGGGAGGGATGGCCGGCACGGTCAGGCTTCTCAGGCCAGCCAATAATCACCCCTCAGGGGCTCACAGTTGCAGAAACTGGAACTTGCTGAATCGGCCAGGTCCAAGGAACAGGTGTGGGCTCCTGAGAGTCAGGATAGACAAGGGGCTGCAGCTCTGGCTTGTTTTCTAATTATATTATCTGGCCCATGAGTGGGAGACAACTTCAAGAAAACCCTCTCCTAATGAGAAGTACCCAGGAGTCAGGGAGAGCAGGGGTGGGTGGTGGGTGGAGACAGAGGCCTGGTGCCCCGGGTGCAGTGGAAATCTCTGGAAGACCAGGTGGAGGGAGGCCACACAGAGTGATGCCCAGGGTCACAGACCTGTCAGAGCTGCTGTTTGTTAGTTCAAGTCCTGCTCTGAGGTGCTCTGTGTCAGATCTGAGTGACAGGTGAGCTGGGAGTGCTCTGCAATGAGGGCGATGTGCATGGCTCCTGTGTGCCCAGCCCTGCCACGGTACCTGAAAGGGTAGCTCTGTATCCTGGGAGGGGCCTGACCACGAGAGCCCCATGGGCTGCAGGGGAACCTGCCCAGGGAGCCCCATATCCTGGGAGGGGCCTGAACACGAGAGCCCCGTGGGCTGGGGTGGGGGTGGGGTACCTGCCCAGGTGAGCTCCATATCCTGGGATTGGCCTGACCTCGAGAGCCCCATGGGCTGCTGGAGTCCTGGTAAAAGATGTCAGGACAGTCAGTGAAGCCACCGAGGATATACCTCCAGTAGTTCCTAAACCCTACACCCTGCTGGTCATTCTACTAACCACCAGGACATGGTATTCTGTATTAGTCTTCAATGAAGCCTTCTTTTGTATTCTATTAGTCCCAGAGTCACAAGAAATTTTGGCTTGTGAGTGGCAGGACTCAACATACAACTAAAACAATACTTCCGGGCCGTCTTGCCCCAAGGGTTCAAAAATTCCCACACCATCTTTGGGGAAAGCTCAGCTAAAGACCTAAAAGTTCTACCTCTGGAAAAGGAAACACTCCTTCAATATGCAGACGACATTCTGATCGCCAGCCCTACTAAGGAGACCTCTGAACTACCAAGCCAATAAAGGATAGAAGTTGTCCAAGAAAAAGCTCAAATATCACAGACTATGGTGACCTGCGTGGGCTGCATTCTCACAGAAGGTCGGAGAAGCCCATCCCAGGAAAGGGAAGAAACAATTTACAGCCTTACCCATTTCTAAAACTAGAAGACAGCTTAGGGGTTCCTGGGGAGGCCAGGGTTTGCTGCTTCTGGATCCCTAACTACAGTCTACTAGCTGGGCCTCTATATGAAACACTGAAAGAAAAAGATGATGATCCTTTTGAATAGAATCCAGAAGTGGCCTTTCAAGAATGGAAAGAGCAGTCAATTCAGACCCTTGCCCTGGAACTCCCTAATTTAGCTAAACCCTTTGACCTTTACATTCCTAGTGAAATTTGAATGGCCATTGGAGTATTAGTGCAAAACCTGGGACCACTTGAAATGGAACAATGCAAGAATGCCATCCAGGTAGGATAAACTACGGTCACCAAGGGGCTTGGCCCACCGCCACATCTGGCCAAGATACTGGCAGTATCTGAAAACCTGGAAATCAGCAGCCCAAAAGGCCACCTCCCTCCTAAGGGAAAAGGACCCCACGTGGTGATCCTAACCCCCAACCATGCCCTGAAGTTGCAGGGTTTGCTCCGTGGGCACACTGACCTTGAGTGAGGAGGTCCTCCAACTCCAACCTCCAGAGAGATAACTGGGGCAAAGGGGCACCATGACGACTCGTGTGACCATCAATTGACCTGGAGTTTCTCTCATAAAACAACAAGAGTGTGTCCCAAAAGAGTAGACTACTGCTTGCAGGACTTACTGCACCCAGAGGGGAGGTAATAATCTTGGCAGGGGAACCGTATATCACGCTGTCACCATAGAAAAGCCTACAGACACTGTGATGATGGTGGCCAATAAGACCGGCTGGACTCCTGTTTACTTCAAAAGGCTGTTGACTCAGTGGCCATCATGGTCCTTCATCACCACTGACCCTGGACTGTCTGGGAGTTGAGCAGTCAGGGTCCTGACACCTGGTGCTGTTTTTACGTTAATTCAGGGGCCTAACTGAAGAAAGCACAGACTACTAGTCAGAGCATCTAGGCTGGCAGAAACGGTCAGCCTAAGGTGGCCGAACAAATGTGGGGCGGGGTGAAACTGGACCTCACAGTGTCACTGCACATCTCCTTCCTGGACCCTTAAAGGTCATTAGAATCTATAACACTACCAATACTTGTGCTCAGGCGGACGAGCAGGGAGGCAGGAGGCCTGCGGACAATCAACGTCACCTGGAGGCTGCTGGGGAGAAGTTCTGACCCTCGCCCACGGGTATGAGGGCTCCTAACTCAGCACTCAGCAGTTACAGATGAAGGGTCTGCACCCTCAGCACTCTAAGAATGAGGAAGGGGACAAAATGCAGAAGAGGGGTTTGTCCCAGGCAAAGCCCATTAAAAATCCCTGGGAGATAAAAATAGAATCTGGGCAATAAAATAAAGTCTAACCTTTTTTATCCTTTGTGCTTTGTCTAATTTCACGTGCTCCTAGGGTCCCGCATACAGAGGTTCAACAGCCGGCACTTCAGACCAGATTTCCTACTGCAGAATAGATGGGTCGACACCTCAGCTCCTGGGGCACGGTGCAGACTCCGCGATATAGAGCCTGAGCTGCAGCCAACCGGGCCCTCGAGTGCTCCGCCCCCTCCCTCCCACTGACTCTGACAGGATCTCTACACAGCAGCCCAGCCCACAGCCCACGGGGTAGCACATGCTCTCACCTCTGCATTCTCTGATCAAAATATAAAGTTTCCTTTGCTTCTGAACCAAACTCAGTCTCGATCTGTTGGCTCCAATGACACTGGGCAGGGGGACACTTGTTGGGGTCCACTCTGGAGGATCAGTAACAGAAATTGAGAACATTGTAACTTCAGTGAACAGATGTGTGAGCCAAACTGTAATTAACATAGAACAGTGTATAAGGCTCGGGTAAAATAAGATGTTTCTAACACTTCCATTTGATATTTCCATCACTTTATTATAAGCAAGTTCAGTGAAAGGTTTGTCTTATTTGTCAGGTCAATACTAGAGAAACGAAGTGATTTCTTTCCAAGGATGTACATCTAATAATCTTGGTTAAAGATTCAATCTTGTTTTAAATGCTTTTCCATTGAAAATGATACCTCTCTTTCAGCTCCCCCATTTCTGAGAAGTATAAAATCTTATAATTTATTATTACCAAAGGAGAAAGGTGGGAGGAGGGATAAATTAACAGTTTGGGATTAACACATACACACTGCTATGTATAAAATCGATCATCAACAAGGAACTACTGTACAGCACAGGGAACTACACTCAATATTTTGCAATAACCTATAAGGGGAAATAATCTGAAAAAAGAATAGATATTTTTATTGACATCATCTATTAATGACAGTTAAAATGGAACCTAAGGGAAGCCGGTGGTGAGTGCTTCTGACCCTGAAGTCGTCAATCATCTAAAGTTTGGACTCTGCCTACTTCCCAAGGCCCTTAATGAACATATGTGTAGCCGTAGCTTAAAAAATTCCCCAGTTTGGGTTGTGGAGAGACAGTGATTTTGAAAAAGCCCTGGTGTTCTCCTCACATGAATGGGACACTTCCTACAGCTAAAATATGCCTGTCACACCCAGAAGATGGTATACCGTCTGATCGGGAAGAGTTTGGAAAAGGCATCTCATCTCCTCATCTCCTGGTGCTCGGGTTCTCCCCTCCAGCGTCTTTACGAACAGTCTCCCCACTTGGAGATGTCAGCACTGTCAACATCCTGTTGCATACAGTTTGGAATTTGTCCAGAGGATGAAGCAGAAGGAGGAGGAGCAATGAGAGACAAGTCCTAGGTGTTCGGACAGGCACATGTCACTCTAATTTCCAATCAGGAAGACGAATTGACTAAAAGCTAGGGTTGCCCATGGAAACAGAATAGGGCTTGAGGAAATCCCGCTGTTTTGTGGCCAGTTCCCATAAACACAAGTTGAAAAATGTCGCTAAAATTCACGAAACTGCAGAGTTGAAAATATCTCTCACTGAAAAATGTCTTGAGGAAAGTCAGAGAAAAGGACTTGTAAGCAACGGAGAATGGCAGGAAAGGGATTGGAAGAGGTAGAAAGGACTCGCCATTAAGCACAAGAAAAGGGGCTGAACATTGCCAACATTGCAGTTGGCCAAAAAGGGTGTATGCGTCTTTTTCTGTATATATTCAAGAAAAGGGCATACACTTTTTTAACCAACCAAACATTTGGGCACTGGAAATCAGTACTACAAAACATATCACTTCGCATCAGTCAGAAGAGCCTTCTTAATAAACTGTAAACACCAGAAATGCAGGACAGGGCAAGGAGAAAAGGGAGCCCTGTGAGGCTTATAGTGGAAATGTATATTGCCAATGGTCACTCTTGAGAAGTGTATTGTGTTTACTAAAGCATCTAAAAAATGAGCTACAGAGCACAGGGCACTTGCACTCATGGACGTATATCTTGGGAAAGACAAAAATGGAGAGGACACAGGCACCCCAATGTTTACCGCCTCTCTGTTTCAAAGATCCTCGACTAGGATATAATTTATATGTCTCTGGAGGGAAAAAATGGATAGAGGTGTGGCACTTATGTAGAGTGGAATATTACTCAGCCTGAAAATCAGTGAAATATGGCCAGTTGTAACAACCCCAGAGTAGTTACATATGATCATTCAAAGTCACATAATTCAAAAAGAAAAAGACATACGATATTACTAATACATGGAATGTAAACGTGGCTACAAAGTACCTGAATTACAAAACAGAATGGGGTCTCAAATTTAGAAGACCAACTTATGTTTGCTTAAGGAAAAAGGAGAGTTGGGGAGCTGCATAAAACCAGAGATTGAAATTAGCACAGATACCGTTCCATAAGCCAAATATGTAATAGAAAAAACCTACTCCCTGGTCAACGAAATGGACTCAACACGCCATATTCAACACCTACGAATACACCTGACTAGTAAGAATCTTCAAACTCATGGATTTATATGTCTCCGTAAGAGAATCAAGCGTGAGTACAGCGGCATGAACGCAGCAGTGAAAATGCGATAAATCCCATTATCAAAATGAATTAAAAAAACAAAACACAAGGACAGTGAAATAGAGAGCAATTCTTAAATAATTCATTCAGGGCTTGTGATGCAACCTGGATTTATCACATCTACACCCAGAGCTGAGTGAGACATAAGGTTGGGCACTTCGGGCTGATAGCATTGGTGAGGTTCGATGAGCAAATGCAGACCCTTTGAAGTCATACTGCATGGTACCCATTCCATGGGTGCCAACTCTCCAGGTTTAAGGGATTCTTTCTTCAGCTAAAACATGCATGGGAAACCCACTGTATGGTGCACCGTGTGACCAGGAAAGGTTTTCAAATGCATCTCAGTTTTCGTCCCCTTTTACTCGGGTTCACCATTCCAGACCCTTTACTAACACTCTCCCCACTTGGAGAGACAGTGCCTTTAAACTCCTGTTTGGCACAGTTTGCCATTTCTGCGCAAGATGAACAGGAATAGGGAGAACCAATGAGAGACTAGCTGTAGGTTTCTGCATGGGTAAATTTAACGCTCATTTCCCACAAGGAAGAGGAATTAACCAAAGCCTCAGCAAACAGTGCCGGAACCAGATTAGGGCCTGAAGCAATCCTGCAGGTTTGCGGCCAGCTCACAAGAAAGCGAGTTGAAGAAATGACCTCAGGGGCACTGTAATTCACAAGGCTGCAGAGTTATAAATGACAGCTATCGTCCAAAAATATATTGAAGGAAGGCTGCGAAGAGGAATTTTAAGCGGGACAGATTTGCAGGAAAACGATTTCAGGGGGTAGACGGGAATTTCATTTAAAGCATAGGAAAAGAGGCAGAACGTCGACAATGATGCTCTTGGCCAAAAAGGGCGTATGCGTTTTTTCCTGAATATATTCAGGAAAAAACGCATACGCCCTTTTTGGCCAACCAAGCAAGCATGTTAAAGAAATCTGCACTACAATGAAGTCTCACTCCCCCCCGGTCAAAAGGGCCATCTGAAAAAAGTGTAAAATCCAGAAACGCAGCACAGGCCATGGAGAACAGGGAGCCTTGTTATGCTGATGGGTGGGATGTAAATTGCCAACAGCCACTCTGGAGAAGTGTATGGTGTTTCCTGAAACACCTAAAAAACAAAGCAACGGAGCCTACATCACTTCCACTTATGGTCCTATAGCTTAGGGAAATTAAAATCACAAAAACAGCCACCCCAAAGTTTCAGACGGCTCTGTTTACAAGAACCTCTTCTACAGTACAAGTTAAATATCACAGAATGTGAAAAATAGATAAAGAAGTTGTGGTACGTACGTACAATGGAATATCAGTCACCAATGAAAGCTATGTCATCAGGCCCGTCGCGGCATAATGAGTGGATTCAGGTACGATGATTCTAAGTGAAATAAGTCACACAGAAAATGAAACATCATAAGATATCACTACTACACGGAATGTAAACTTGGCTACACATGAACTGAATTACAAAACAGAACAGGGTCTCAAATTTAGAAAACCAACTTATGCTTGCTTAAGGGGAAAGGTGAGTTGGGGTGCTGCATAAAACCAGAGATAGAAATTAGCACAGATACCTTTCCATAAGCCAAATATGTAATAGTCAAGACCTACCCCTTGCTCAACGAAATGGACTAAACACCCCATATTCAACGCCTAGGAATACACCTGACTAGAAAGAATCTTCAAACCCATGGATTTATATGTCTCCGTAAGAGAATGAAGCGTGTGTACAGTGGCATGAATGCAGCAGAGAAAATCCGATAAATCCCATTATCAAAATGAATTACACAAACAAAACCCAAGGACAGTGAAATAGAGAGCAATTCTTAAATAATTCATTCAGGGCTTGTGATGCAACCTGGATTTACCACATCTACACCCAGAGCTGAGTGAGACATAAGGTTGGGCACTTCGGGCTGATAGCATTGGTGAGGTTCGATGAGCAAATGCAGACCATTTGAAGTCATACAGCATGGTATCCATTCCATGGGTCCCAACTCTCCAAGTTTAAGGGATTCTTCCTTCAGCTAAAACATGCATGGGAAACCCACAGTATGGTGCACCATGTGACTGGCAAACGTTTTCAAATGCATCTCAGTTTTCGTCCCCTTTTACTCGGGTTCACCATTCCAGAACCTTTACGAACACTCTCCCCACTTGGAGAGTCAGTGCCTTTAACCTCCTGTTGGGCACAGTGTGCAATTTCTGCGCAAGATGAAAAGGAATAGGGAGAACCAATGAGAGACTAGCTCTAGGTGTCTGCACGGGCAAATTTAACGCTCATTTCCCACCAGGAAGAGGAATTAACCAAAGGCTCAGCATGCCGTGCCGGAACCAGATTAGGGCCTGAAGCAATCCTGTGGGTTTGCCGTCAGCTCACAAGATAGCGAGTTGAAGAAAGGAGCTCAGGGGCACTGTAACTCACAAATCTGCAGAGTTATAAATGACAGCTATCGTCCAAAAATATATTGAAGGAAGGCTGCGAAGACGACTTGTAAGCGGGACAGATTTGCAGGAAAACGATTTCAGGGGGTAGAAGGGAATTGCATTTAAAGCATAGGAAAAGAGGCAGAACGTCGACAATGATGCTCTTGGCCAAAAAGGGCGTATGCGTTTTTTCCTGAATATATTCAGGAAAAAACGCATACGCCCTTTTTGGCCAACCAAGCAAGCATGTTAAAGAAATCTGCACTACAATGAAGTCTCACTGCCCCCCGGTCAAAAGGGCCATCTGGAAAAAGTGTAAAATCCAGAAAGGCAGCACAGGCCATGGAGAACAGGGAGCCTTGTTATGCTGATGGGCGGGATGTAAATTGCCAACAGCCACTCTGGAGAAGTGTATGGTGTTTCCCGGAACACCGAAAAAACAAAGCTACGGAGCCTACGGCACTTCCACTTATGGTCCTATAGCTTAGGGAAATTAAAATCAAAAACACACAGCCACCCCAAAGTGTCGGACGGCTCTGTTTACAAGAACCTCGTCTACGGTACAAGTTAAATATCCCAGAATGTGAAAAATGGATAAAGAAGTTGTGGTACGTACGTACAATGGAATATCACTCAGCAATGAAATCTATGTCATCAGGCCCGTCGCGGCATAATGAGTGGATTCAGGTACGATGATTCTAAGTGAAATAAGTCACACAGAAAATGAAACATCATAAGATATCACTACTACACGGAATGTAAACTTGGCTACACATGAACTGAATTACAAAACAGAACAGGGTCTCAAATTTAGAAAACCAACTTATGCTTGCTTAAGGGGAAAGGTGAGTTGGGGTGCTGCATAAAACCAGAGATAGAAATTAGCACAGATACCTTTCCATAAGCCAAATATGTAATAGTCAAGACCTACCCCTTGCTCAACGAAATGGACTAAACACCCCATATTCAACGCCTAGGAATACACCTGAGTAGTAAGAATCTTCAAACCCATGGATTTATAGGTCTCCGTAAGAGAATGAAGCGTGTGTACAGCGGCATGAATGCAGCAGAGAAAATCCGATAAATCCCATTATCAAAATGAATTAAAAAAACAAAACACAAGGACAGTGAAATAGAGAGCAATTCTTAAATAATTCATTCAGGGCTTGTGATGCAACCTGGATTTACCACATCTACACCCAGAGCTGAGTGAGACATAAGGTTGGGCACTTCGGGCTGATAGCATTGGTGAGGTTCGATGAGCAAATGCAGACCCTTTGAAGTCATACAGCATGGTACCCATTCCATGGGTCCCAACTGTCCAGGTTTAAGGGATTCTTCCTTCAGCTAAAACATGCATGGGAAACCCACAGTATGGTGTACCGTGTGACCCGCAAACCTTTTCAAATGCATCTCAGTTTTCAGCACCTTTTACTCGGGTTAACCATTCCAGAACCTTTACGTACACTCTCCCCACTTGGAGAGTCAGTGCCTTTAACCTGCTGTTTGGCACAGTTTGCAATTTCTGCGCAAGATGAACAGGAATAGGGAGAACCAATGAGAGACTAGCTGTAGGTGTCTGCGTAGGCAAATTTAACACTCATTTCCCTCCAGGAAGAGGAATTAACCAAACGCTCAGCATGCCGTGCCGGAACCAGATTAGGGCCTGAAGCAACCCTGCGAGTTTGCGGCCAGCTCACAAGAAAGCGATTTGAAGAAAGGAGCTCCGGGGCACTCTAAATCACAAACCTGCAGAGTTATAAATGACAGCTATCGTCCAAAAATATATTGAAGGAAGCCTGCGAAGAGGACTTGAAAGCGGGGCAGAATTGCAGGAAAACGATTTCAGAGGGTAGACTGGAATTGCATTTAAAGCATAGGAAAAGAGGCAGAACGTCGACAATGATGCACTTGGCCAAAAAGGGCGTATGCGTTTTTTCCTGAATATATTCAGGAAAAATCGCATACGCCCTTTTTGGCTAACCAAGCAAGCATGTTAAAGAAATCTGCACTACAATGAAGTCTCACTGCCCCCCGGTCAAAAGGGCCATCTGAAAAAAGTGTAATATCCAGAAACGCAGCACAGGCAATGGAGAACAGGGAGCCTTGTTATGCTGATGGGTGGGATGTAAATTGCCAACAGCCACTCTGGAGAAGTGTATGGTGTTTCCTGAAACACCTAAAAAACAAAGCAACGGAGCCTACATCACTTCCACTTATGGTCCTATAGCTTAGGGAAATTAAAATCACAAAAACAGCCACCCCAAAGTTTCAGACGGCTCTGTTTACAAGAACCTCTTCTACAGTACAAGTTAAATATCACAGAATGTGAAAAATAGATAAAGAAGTTGTGGTACGTACGTACAATGGAATATCAGTCACCAATGAAAGCTATGTCATCAGGCCCGTCGCGGCATAATGAGTGGATTCAGGTACGATGATTCTAAGTGAAATAAGTCACACAGAAAATGAAACATCATAAGATATCACTACTACACGGAATGTAAACTTGGCTACACATGAACTGAATTACAAAACAGAACAGGGTCTCAAATTTAGAAAACCAACTTATGCTTGCTTAAGGGGAAAGGTGAGTTGGGGTGCTGCATAAAACCAGAGATAGAAATTAGCACAGATACCTTTCCATAAGCCAAATATGTAATAGTCAAGACCTACCCCTTGCTCAACGAAATGGACTAAACACCCCATATTCAACGCCTAGGAATACACCTGACTAGTAAGAATCTTCAAACCCATGGATTTATATGTCTCCGTAAGAGAATGAAGCGTGTGTACAGTGGCATGAATGCAGCAGAGAAAATCCGATAAATCCCATTATCAAAATGAATTACACAAACAAAACCCAAGGACAGTGAAATAGAGAGCAATTCTTAAATAATTCATTCAGGGCTTGTGATGCAACCTGGATTTACCACATCTACACCCAGAGCTGAGTGAGACATAAGGTTGGGCACTTCGGGCTGATAGCATTGGTGAGCTTCGATGAGCAAATGCAGACCCTTTGAAGTCATACAGCATGGTATCCATTCCATGGGTCCCAACTCTCCAAGTTTAAGGGATTCTTCCTTCAGCTAAAACATGCATGGGAAACCCACAGTATGGTGCACCATGTGACTGGCAAACGTTTTCAAATGCATCTCAGTTTTCGTCCCCTTTTACTCGGGTTCACCATTCCAGAACCTTTACGAACACTCTCCCCACTTGGAGAGTCAGTGCCTTTAACCTCCTGTTGGGCACAGTGTGCAATTTCTGCGCAAGATGAAAAGGAATAGGGAGAACCAATGAGAGACTAGCTCTAGGTGTCTGCACGGGCAAATTTAACGCTCATTTCCCACCAGGAAGAGGAATTAACCAAAGGCTCAGCATGCCGTGCCGGAACCAGATTAGGGCCTGAAGCAATCCTGTGGGTTTGCGGCCAGCTCACAAGATAGCGAGTTGAAGAAAGGAGCTCAGGGGCACTGTAACTCACAAATCTGCAGAGTTATAAATGACAGCTATCGTCCAAAAATATATTGAAGGAAGGCTGCGAAGACGACTTGTAAGCGGGACAGATTTGCAGGAAAACGATTTCAGGGGGTAGAAGGGAATTGCATTTAAAGCATAGGAAAAGAGGCAGAACGTCGACAATGATGCTCTTGGCCAAAAAGGGCGTATGCGTTTTTTCCTGAATATATTCAGGAAAAAACGCATACGCCCTTTTTGGCCAACCAAGCAAGCATGTTAAAGAAATCTGCACTACAATGAAGTCTCACTGCCCCCCGGTCAAAAGGGCCATCTGGAAAAAGTGTAAAATCCAGAAAGGCAGCACAGGCCATGGAGAACAGGGAGCCTTGTTATGCTGATGGGCGGGATGTAAATTGCCAACAGCCACTCTGGAGAAGTGTATGGTGTTTCCCGGAACACCGAAAAAACAAAGCTACGGAGCCTACGGCACTTCCACTTATGGTCCTATAGCTTAGGGAAATTAAAATCAAAAACACACAGCCACCCCAAAGTGTCGGACGGCTCTGTTTACAAGAACCTCGTCTACGGTACAAGTTAACTATCCCAGAATGTGAAAAATGGATAAAGAAGTTGTGGTACGTACGTACAATGGAATATCACTCAGCAATGAAATCTATGTCATCAGGCCCGTCGCGGCATAATGAGTGGATTCAGGTACGATGATTCTAAGTGAAATAAGTCACAGAGAAAATGAAACATCATAAGATATCACTACTACACGGAATGTAAACTTGGCTACACATGAACTGAATTACAAAACAGAACAGGGTCTCAAATTTAGAAAACCAACTTATGCTTGCTTAAGGGGAAAGGTGAGTTGGGGTGCTGCATAAAACCAGAGATAGAAATTAGCACAGATACCTTTCCATAAGCCAAATATGTAATAGTCAAGACCTACCCCTTGCTCAACGAAATGGACTAAACACCCCATATTCAACGCCTAGGAATACACCTGACTAGTAAGAATCTTCAAACCCATGGATTTATAGGTCTCCGTAAGAGAATGAAGCGTGTGTACAGCGGCATGAATGCAGCAGAGAAAATCCGATAAATCCCATTATCAAAATGAATTAAAAAAACAAAAAACAAGGACAGTGAAATAGAGAGCAATTCTTAAATAATTCATTCAGGGCTTGTGATGCAACCTGGATTTACCACATCTACACCCAGAGCTGAGTGAGACATAAGGTTGGGCACTTCGGGCTGATAGCATTGGTGATGTTCGATGAGCAAATGCAGACCCTTTGAAGTCATACAGCATGGTACCCATTCCATGGGTCCCAACTGTCCAGGTTTAAGGGATTCTTCCTTCAGCTAAAACATGCATGGGAAACCCACAGTATGGTGTACCGTGTGACCCGCCAACCTTTTCAAATGCATCTCAGTTTTCAGCACCTTTTACTCGGGTTAACCATTCCAGAACCTTTACGAACACTCTCCCCACATGGAGAGTCAGTGCCTTTAACCTCCTGTTGGGCACAGTTTGCAATTTCTGCGCAAGATGAACAGGAGTAGGGAGAACCAATGAGAGACTAGCTGTAGGTGTCTGCGTAGGCAAATTTAACACTCATTTCCCTCCAGGAAGAGGAATTAACCAAACGCTCAGCATGCCGTGCCGGAACCAGATTAGGGCCTGAAGCAACCCTGCGAGTTTGCGGCCAGCTCACAAGAAAGCGATTTGAAGAAAGGAGCTCCGGGGCACTCTAAATCACAAACCTGCAGAGTTATAAATGACAGCTATCGTCCAAAAATATATTGAAGGAAGCCTGCGAAGAGGACTTGAAAGCGGGGCAGAATTGCAGGAAAACGATTTCAGAGGGTAGACTGGAATTGCATTTAAAGCATAGGAAAAGAGGCAGAACGTCGACAATGATGCACTTGGCCAAAAAGGGCGTATGCGTTTTTTCCTGAATATATTCAGGAAAAATCGCATACGCCCTTTTTGGCTAACCAAGCAAGCATGTTAAAGAAATCTGCACTACAATGAAGTCTCACTGCCCCCCGGTCAAAAGGGCCATCTGAAAAAAGTGTAAAATCCAGAAACGCAGCACAGGCCATGGAGAACAGGGAGCCTTGTTATACTGATGGGTGGGATGTAAATTGCCAACAGCCACTCTGGAGAAGTGTATGGTGTTTCCTGAAACACCTAAAAAACAAAGCAACGGAGCCTACATCACTTCCACTTATGGTCCTATAGCTTAGGGAAATTAAAATCACAAAAACAGCCACCCCAAAGTTTCAGACGGCTCTGTTTACAAGAACCTCTTCTACAGTACAAGTTAAATATCACAGAATGTGAAAAATAGATAAAGAAGTTGTGGTACGTACGTACAATGGAATATCAGTCACCAATGAAAGCTATGTCATCAGGCCCGTCGCGGCATAATGAGTGGATTCAGGTACGATGATTCTAAGTGAAATAAGTCACACAGAAAATGAAACATCATAAGATATCACTACTACACGGAATGTAAACTTGGCTACACATGAACTGAATTACAAAACAGAACAGGGTCTCAAATTTAGAAAACCAACTTATGCTTGCTTAATGGGAAAGGTGAGTTGGGGTGCTGCATAAAACCAGAGATAGAAATTAGCACAGATACCTTTCCATAAGCCAAATATGTAATAGTCAAGACCTACCCCTTGCTCAACGAAATGGACTAAACACCCCATATTCAACGCCTAGGAATACACCTGACTAGTAAGAATCTTCAAACCCATGGATTTATATGTCTCCGTAAGAGAATGAAGCGTGTGTACAGTGGCATGAATGCAGCAGAGAAAATCCGATAAATCCCATTATCAAAATGAATTACACAAACAAAACCCAAGGACAGTGAAATAGAGAGCAATTCTTAAATAATTCATTCAGGGCTTGTGATGCAACCTGGATTTACCACATCTACACCCAGAGCTGAGTGAGACATAAGGTTGGGCACTTCGGGCTGATAGCATTGGTGAGCTTCGATGAGCAAATGCAGACCCTTTGAAGTCATACAGCATGGTATCCATTCCATGGGTCCCAACTCTCCAAGTTTAAGGGATTCTTCCTTCAGCTAAAACATGCATGGGAAACCCACAGTATGGTGCACCATGTGACTGGCAAACGTTTTCAAATGCATCTCAGTTTTCGTCCCCTTTTACTCGGGTTCACCATTCCAGAACCTTTACGAACACTCTCCCCACTTGGAGAGTCAGTGCCTTTAACCTCCTGTTGGGCACAGTTTGCAATTTCTGCGCAAGATGAAAAGGAATAGGGAGAACCAATGAGAGACTAGCTCTAGGTGTCTGCACGGGCAAATTTAACGCTCATTTCCCACCAGGAAGAGGAATTAACCAAAGGCTCAGCATGCCGTGCCGGAACCAGATTAGGGCCTGAAGCAATCCTGTGGGTTTGCGGCCAGCTCACAAGATAGCGAGTTGAAGAAAGGAGCTCAGGGGCACTGTAACTCACAAATCTGCAGAGTTATAAATGACAGCTATCGTCCAAAAATATATTGAAGGAAGGCTGCGAAGACGACTTGTAAGCGGGACAGATTTGCAGGAAAACGATTTCAGGGGGTAGAAGGGAATTGCATTTAAAGCATAGGAAAAGAGGCAGAACGTCGACAATGATGCTCTTGGCCAAAAAGGGCGTATGCGTTTTTTCCTGAATATATTCAGGAAAAAACGCATACGCCCTTTTTGGCCAACCAAGCAAGCATGTTAAAGAAATCTGCACTACAATGAAGTCTCACTGCCCCCCGGTCAAAAGGGCCATCTGGAAAAAGTGTAAAATCCAGAAAGGCAGCACAGGCCATGGAGAACAGGGAGCCTTGTTATGCTGATGGGCGGGATGTAAATTGCCAACAGCCACTCTGGAGAAGTGTATGGTGTTTCCCGGAACACCGAAAAAACAAAGCTACGGAGCCTACGGCACTTCCACTTATGGTCCTATAGCTTAGGGAAATTAAAATCAAAAACACACAGCCACCCCAAAGTGTCGGACGGCTCTGTTTACAAGAACCTCGTCTACGGTACAAGTTAAATATCCCAGAATGTGAAAAATGGATAAAGAAGTTGTGGTACATACGTACAATGGAATATCACTCAGCAATGAAATCTATGTCATCAGGCCCGTCGCGGCATAATGAGTGGATTCAGGTACGATGATTCTAAGTGAAATAAGTCACACAGAAAATGAAACATCATAAGATATCACTAATACACGGAATGTAAACTTGGCTACACATGAACTGAATTACAAAACAGAACAGGGTCTCAAATTTAGAAAACCAACTTATGCTTGCTTAAGGGGAAAGGTGAGTTGGGGTGCTGCATAAAACCAGAGATAGAAATTAGCACAGATACCTTTCCATAAGCCAAATATGTAATAGTCAAGACCTACCCCTTGCTCAACGAAATGGACTAAACACCCCATATTCAACGCCTAGGAATACACCTGACTAGTAAGAATCTTCAAACCCATGGATTTATAGGTCTCCGTAAGAGAATGAAGCGTGTGTACAGCGGCATGAATGCAGCAGAGAAAATCCGATAAATCCCATTATCAAAATGAATTAAAAAAACAAAACACAAGGACAGTGAAATAGAGAGCAATTCTTAAATAATTCATTCAGGGCTTGTGATGCAACCTGGATTTACCACATCTACACCCAGAGCTGAGTGAGACATAAGGTTGGGCACTTCGGGCTGATAGCATTGGTGAGGTTCGATGAGCAAATGCAGACCCTTTGAAGTCATACAGCATGGTACCCATTCCATGGGTCCCAACTGTCCAGGTTTAAGGGATTCTTCCTTCAGCTAAAACATGCATGGGAAACCCACAGTATGGTGTACCGTGTGACCCGCAAACCTTTTCAAATGCATCTCAGTTTTCAGCACCTTTTACTCGGGTTAACCATTCCAGAACCTTTACGAACACTCTCCCCACTTGGAGAGTCAGTGCCTTTAACCTGCTGTTTGGCACAGTTTGCAATTTCTGCGCAAGATGAACAGGAATAGGGAGAACCAATGAGAGACTAGCTGTAGGTGTCTGCACCGGCAAATTTAACACTCATTTCCCTCCAGGAAGAGGAATTAACCAAACGCTCAGCATGCCGTGCCGGAACCAGATTAGGGCCTGAAGCAACCCTGCGAGTTTGCGGCCAGCTCACAAGAAAGCGATTTGAAGAAAGGAGCTCCGGGGCACTCTAAATCACAAACCTGCAGAGTTATAAATGACAGCTATCGTCCAAAAATATATTGAAGGAAGCCTGCGAAGAGGACTTGAAAGCGGGGCAGAATTGCAGGAAAACGATTTCAGAGGGTAGACTGGAATTGCATTTAAAGCATAGGAAAAGAGGCAGAACGTCGACAATGATGCACTTGGCCAAAAAGGGCGTATGCGTTTTTTCCTGAATATATTCAGGAAAAATCGCATACGCCCTTTTTGGCTAACCAAGCAAGCATGTTAAAGAAATCTGCACTACAATGAAGTCTCACTGCCCCCCGGTCAAAAGGGCCATCTGAAAAAAGTGTAAAATCCAGAAACGCAGCACAGGCCATGGAGAACAGGGAGCCTTGTTATGCTGATGGGTGGGATGTAAATTGCCAACAGCCACTCTGGAGAAGTGTATGGTGTTTCCTGAAACACCTAAAAAACAAAGCAACGGAGCCTACATCACTTCCACTTATGGTCCTATAGCTTAGGGAAATTAAAATCACAAAAACAGCCACCCCAAAGTTTCAGACGGCTCTGTTTACAAGAACCTCTTCTACAGTACAAGTTAAATATCACAGAATGTGAAAAATAGATAAAGAAGTTGTGGTACGTACGTACAATGGAATATCAGTCACCAATGAAAGCTATGTCATCAGGCCCGTCGCAGCATAATGAGTGGATTCAGGTACGATGATTCTAAGTGAAATAAGTCACACAGAAAATGAAACATCATAAGATATCACTACTACACGGAATGTAAACTTGGCTACACATGAACTGAATTACAAAACAGAACAGGGTCTCAAATTTAGAAAACCAACTTATGCTTGCTTAAGGGGAAAGGTGAGTTGGGGTGCTGCATAAAACCAGAGATAGAAATTAGCACAGATACCTTTCCATAAGCCAAATATGTAATAGTCAAGACCTACCCCTTGCTCAACGAAATGGACTAAACACCCCATATTCAACGCCTAGGAATACACCTGACTAGTAAGAATCTTCAAACCCATGGATTTATATGTCTCCGTAAGAGAATGAAGCGTGTGTACAGTGGCATGAATGCAGCAGAGAAAATCCGATAAATCCCATTATCAAAATGAATTACACAAACAAAACCCAAGGACAGTGAAATAGAGAGCAATTCTTAAATAATTCATTCAGGGCTTGTGATGCAACCTGGATTTACCACATCTACACCCAGAGCTGAGTGAGACATAAGGTTGGGCACTTCGGGCTGATAGCATTGGTGAGCTTCGATGAGCAAATGCAGACCCTTTGAAGTCATACAGCATGGTATCCATTCCATGGGTCCCAACTCTCCAAGTTTAAGGGATTCTTCCTTCAGCTAAAACATGCATGGGAAACCCAGAGTATGGTGCACCATGTGACTGGCAAACGTTTTCAAATGCATCTCAGTTTTCGTCCCCTTTCACTCGGGTTCACCATTCCAGAACCTTTACGAACACTCTCCCCACTTGGAGAGTCAGTGCCTTTAACCTCCTGTTGGGCACAGTGTGCAATTTCTGCGCAAGATGAAAAGGAATAGGGAGAACCAATGAGAGACTAGCTCTAGGTGTCTGCACGGGCAAATTTAACGCTCATTTCCCACCAGGAAGAGGAATTAACCAAAGGCTCAGCATGCCGTGCCGGAACCAGATTAGGGCCTGAAGCAATCCTGTGGGTTTGCGGCCAGCTCACAAGATAGCGAGTTGAAGAAAGGAGCTCAGGGGCACTGTAACTCACAAATCTGCAGAGTTATAAATGACAGCTATCGTCCAAAAATATATTGAAGGAAGGCTGCGAAGACGACTTGTAAGCGGGACAGATTTGCAGGAAAACGATTTCAGGGGGTAGAAGGGAATTGCATTTAAAGCATAGGAAAAGAGGCAGAACGTCGACAATGATGCTCTTGGCCAAAAAGGGCGTATGCGTTTTTTCCTGAATATATTCAGGAAAAAACGCATACGCCCTTTTTGGCCAACCAAGCAAGCATGTTAAAGAAATCTGCACTACA
Organism: Delphinapterus leucas; assembly: GCF_059928025.1. Lineage (NCBI taxonomy): Eukaryota > Metazoa > Chordata > Mammalia > Artiodactyla > Monodontidae > Delphinapterus > Delphinapterus leucas. The sequence continues at coordinate 12,652,947 of NW_028322236.1, read as the reverse complement.
ATGAAGTCTCACTGCCCCCCGGTCAAAAGGGCCATCTGGAAAAAGTGTAAAATCCAGAAAGGCAGCACAGGCCATGGAGAACAGGGAGCCTTGTTATGCTGATGGGCGGGATGTAAATTGCCAACAGCCACTCTGGAGAAGTGTATGGTGTTTCCCGGAACACCGAAAAAACAAAGCTACGGAGCCTACGGCACTTCCACTTATGGTCCTATAGCTTAGGGAAATTAAAATCAAAAACACACAGCCACCCCAAAGTGTCGGACGGCTCTGTTTACAAGAACCTCGTCTACGGTACAAGTTAAATATCCCAGAATGTGAAAAATGGATAAAGAAGTTGTGGTACGTACGTACAATGGAATATCACTCAGCAATGAAATCTATGTCATCAGGCCCGTCGCGGCATAATGAGTGGATTCAGGTACGATGATTCTAAGTGAAATAAGTCACAGAGAAAATGAAACATCATAAGATATCACTACTACACGGAATGTAAACTTGGCTACACATGAACTGAATTACAAAACAGAACAGGGTCTCAAATTTAGAAAACCAACTTATGCTTGCTTAAGGGGAAAGGTGAGTTGGGGTGCTGCATAAAACCAGAGATAGAAATTAGCACAGATACCTTTCCATAAGCCAAATATGTAATAGTCAAGACCTACCCCTTGCTCAACGAAATGGACTAAACACCCCATATTCAACGCCTAGGAATACACCTGACTAGTAAGAATCTTCAAACCCATGGATTTATAGGTCTCCGTAAGAGAATGAAGCGTGTGTACAGCGGCATGAATGCAGCAGAGAAAATCCGATAAATCCCATTATCAAAATGAATTAAAAAAACAAAACACAAGGACAGTGAAATAGAGAGCAATTCTTAAATAATTCATTCAGGGCTTGTGATGCAACCTGGATTTACCACATCTACACCCAGAGCTGAGTGAGACATAAGGTTGGGCACTTCGGGCTGATAGCATTGGTGAGGTTCGATGAGCAAATGCAGACCCTTTGAAGTCATACAGCATGGTACCCATTCCATGGGTCCCAACTGTCCAGGTTTAAGGGATTCTTCCTTCAGCTAAAACATGCATGGGAAACCCACAGTATGGTGTACCGTGTGACCCGCAAACCTTTTCAAATGCATCTCAGTTTTCAGCACCTTTTACTCGGGTTAACCATTCCAGAACCTTTACGAACACTCTCCCCACTTGGAGAGTCAGTGCCTTTAACCTGCTGTTTGGCACAGTTTGCAATTTCTGCGCAAGATGAACAGGAATAGGGAGAACCAATGAGAGACTAGCTGTAGGTGTCTGCGTAGGCAAATTTAACACTCATTTCCCTCCAGGAAGAGGAATTAACCAAACGCTCAGCATGCCGTGCCGGAACCAGATTAGGGCCTGAAGCAACCCTGCGAGTTTGCGGCCAGCTCACAAGAAAGCGATTTGAAGAAAGGAGCTCCGGGGCACTCTAAATCACAAACCTGCAGAGTTATAAATGACACCTATCGTCCAAAAATATATTGAAGGAAGCCTGCGAAGAGGACTTGAAAGCGGGGCAGAATTGCAGGAAAACGATTTCAGAGGGTAGACTGGAATTGCATTTAAAGCATAGGAAAAGAGGCAGAACGTCGACAATGATGCACTTGGCCAAAAAGGGCGTATGCGTTTTTTCCTGAATATATTCAGGAAAAATCGCATACGCCCTTTTTGGCTAACCAAGCAAGCATGTTAAAGAAATCTGCACTACAATGAAGTCTCACTGCCCCCCGGTCAAAAGGGCCATCTGAAAAAAGTGTAAAATCCAGAAAGGCAGCACAGGCCATGGAGAACAGGGAGCCTTGTTATGCTGATGGGCGGGATGTAAATTGCCAACAGCCACTCTGGAGAAGTGTATGGTGTTTCCCGGAACACCGAAAAAACAAAGCTACGGAGCCTACGGCACTTCCACTTATGGTCCTATAGCTTAGGGAAATTAAAATCAAAAACACACAGCCACCCCAATGTGTCGGACGGCTCTGTTTACAAGAACCTCGTCTACGGTACAAGTTAAATATCCCAGAATGTGAAAAATGGATAAAGAAGTTGTGGTACGTACGTACAATGGAATATCACTCAGCAATGAAATCTATGTCATCAGGCCCGTCGCGGCATAATGAGTGGATTCAGGTACGATGATTCTAAGTGAAATAAGTCACACAGAAAATGAAACATCATAAGATATCACTAATACACGGAATGTAAACTTGGCTACACATGAACTGAATTACAAAACAGAACAGGGTCTCAAATTTAGAAAACCAACTTATGCTTGCTTAAGGGGAAAGGTGAGTTGGAGTGCTGCATAAAACCAGAGATAGAAATTAGCACAGATACCTTTCCATAAGCCAAATATGTAATAGTCAAGACCTACCCCTTGCTCAACGAAATGGACTAAACACCCCATATTCAACGCCTAGGAATACACCTGACTAGTAAGAATCTTCAAACCCATGGATTTATAGGTCTCCGTAAGAGAATGAAGCGTGTGTACAGCGGCATGAATGCAGCAGAGAAAATCCGATAAATCCCATTATCAAAATGAATTACACAAACAAAACCCAAGGACAGTGAAATAGAGAGCAATTCTTAAATAATTCATTCAGGGCTTGTGATGCAACCTGGATTTACCACATCTACACCCAGAGCTGAGTGAGACATAAGGTTGGGCACTTCGTGCTGATAGAATTGGTGAGGTTCGATGAGCAAATGCAGACCCTTTGAAGTCATACAGCATGGTACCCTTTCCATGGGTCCCAACTCTCCAAGTTTAAGGGATTCTTCCTTCAGCTAAAACATGCATGGGAAACCCACAGTATGGTGCACCGTGTGACTGGCAAACGTTTTCAAATGCATCTCAGTTTTCGTCCCCTTTTACTCGGGTTCACCATTCCAGACCCTTTACGAACACTCTCCCCACTTGGAGAGTCAGTGCCTTTAACCTCCTGTTGGGCACAGTTTGCAATTTCTGCGCAAGATTAACAGGAATAGGGAGAACCAATGAGAGACTAGCTGTAGGTGTCTGCACGGGCAAATTTAACGCTCATTTCCCACCAGGAAGAGGAATTAACCAAAGGCTCAGCATGCCGTGCCGGAACCAGATTAGGGCCTGAAGCAATCCTGTGGGTTTGCCGCCAGCTCACATGATAGCGAGTTGAAGAAAGGATCTCAGGGGCAATGTAACTCACAAACCTGCAGAGTTATAAATGACAGCTATCGTCCAAAAATATATTGAAGGAAGGCTGCGAAGACGACTTGTAAGCGGGACAGATTTGCAGGAAAACGATTTCAGGGGGTAGACGGGAATTGCATTTAAAGCATAGGAAAAGAGGCAGAACGTCGACAATGATGCTCTTGGCCAAAAAGGGCGTATGCGTTTTTTCCTGAATATATTCAGGAAAAAACGCATACGCCCTTTTTGGCCAACCAAGCATGCATGTTAAAGAAATCTGCACTACAATGAAGTCTCACTGCCCCCCGGTCAAAAGGGCCATCTGAAAAAAGTGTAAAATCCAGAAAGGCAGCACAGGCCATGGAGAACCGGGAGCCTTGTTATGCTGATGGGCGGGATGTAAATTGCCAACAGCCACTCTGGAGAAGTGTATGGTGTTTCCCGGAACACCGAAAAAACAAAGCTACGGAGCCTACGGCACTTCCACTTAAGGTCCTATAGCTTAGGGAAATTAAAATCAAAAACACACAGCCACCCCAAAGTGTCGGACGGCTCTGTTTACAAGAACCTCGTCTACGGTACAAGTTAAATATCCCAGAATGTGAAAAATGGATAAAGAAGTTGTGGTACGTACGTACAATGGAATATCACTCAGCAATGAAATCTATGTCATCAGGCCCGTCGCGGCATAATGAGTGGATTCAGATACGATGATTCTAAGTGAAATAAGTCACACAGAAAATGAAACATCGTAAGATATCACTACTACACGGAATGTAAACTTGGCTACACATGAACTGAATTACAAAACAGAAGAGGGTCTCAAATTTAGAAAACCAACTTATGCTTGCTTAAGGGGAAAGGTGAGTTGGGGTGCTGCATAAAACCAGAGATAGAAATTAGCACAGATACCTTTCCATAAGCCAAATATGTAATAGTCAAGACCTACCCCTTGCTCAACGAAATGGACTAAACACCCCATATTCAACGCCTAGGAATACACCTGACTAGTAAGAATCTTCAAACCCATGGATTTATAGGTCTCCGTAAGAGAATGAAGCGTGTGTACAGCGGCATGAATGCAGCAGAGAAAATCCGATAAATCCCCTTAACAAAATGAATTACACAAACAAAACCCAAGGACAGTGAAATAGAGAGCAATTCTTAAATAATTCATTCAGGGCTTGTGATGCAACCTGGATTTACCACATCTACACCCAGAGCTGAGTGAGACATAAGGTTGGGCACTTCGGGCTGATAGCATTGGTGAGGTTCGATGAGCAAATGCAGACCCTTTGAAGTCATACAGCATGGTACCCATTCCATGGGTCCCAACTCTCCAAGTTTAAGGGATTCTTCCTTCAGCTAAAACATGCATGGGAAACCCACAGTATGGTGCACCGTGTGACTGGCAAACGTTTTCAAATGCATCTCAGTTTTCGTCCCCTTTTACTCGGGTTCACCATTCCAGACCCTTTACGAACACTCTCCCCACTTGGAGAGTTAGTTCCTTTAACCTCCTGTTGGGCACAGTTTGCAATTTCTGCGCAAGATGAAAAGGAATAGGGAGAACGAATGAGAGACTAGCTGTAGGTGTCTGCACGGGCAAATTTAACGCTCATTTCCCACCAGGAAGAGGAATTAACCAAAGGCTCAGCATGCCGTGCCGGAACCAGATTAGGGCCTGAGGCAATCCTGTGGGTTTGCGGCCAGCTCACAAGATAGCGAGTTGAAGAAAGGAGCTCAGGGGCACTGTAACTCACAAACCTGCAGAGTTATAAATGACAGCTATCGTCCAAAAATATATTGAAGGAAGGCTGCGAAGACGACTTGTAAGCGGGACAGATTTGCATGAAAACGATTTCAGGGGTAGACGGGAATTGCATTTAAAGCATAGGAAAAGAGGCAGAACGTCGACAATGATGCTCTTGGCCAAAAAGGGCGTATGCGTTTTTTCCTGAATATATTCAGGAAAAAACGCATACGCCCTTTTTGGCCAACCAAGCAAGCATGTTAAAGAAATCTGCACTACAATGAAGTCTCACTGCCCCCCGGTCAAAAGGGCCATCTGAAAAAAGTGTAAAATCCAGAAAGGCAGCACAGGCCATGGAGAACAGGGAGCCTTGTTATGCTGATGGGCGGGATGCAAATTGCCAACAGCCACTCTGGAGAAGTGTATGGTGTTTCCCGGAATACCGAAAAAACAAAGCTACGGAGCCTACGGCACTTCTATTTATGGTCCTATAGCTTAGGGTAATTAAAATCAAAAACACACAGCCACCCCAAAGTGTCGGACGGCTCTGTTTACAAGAACCTCGTCTACGGTACAAGTTAAATATCCCAGAATATGAAAAATGGATAAAGAAGTTGTGGTACGTACGTACAATGGAATATCACTCAGCAATGAAATCTATGTCATCAGGCCCGTCGCGGCATAATGAGTGGATTCAGGTACGATGATTCTAAGTGAAATAAGTCACACAGAAAATGAAACATCATAAGATATCACTACTACACGGAATGTAAACTTGGCTACACATGAACTGAATTACAAAACAGAACAGGGTCTCAAATTTAAAAAAACATCTTATGCTTGCTTCTGGGGAAAGGTGAGTTGGGGTGCTGCATAAAACCAGAGATAGAAATTAGCACAGATACCTTTCCATAAGCCAAATATGTAATAGTCAAGACCTACCCCTTGCTCAGCGAAATGGACTAAACACCCCATATTCAACGCCTAGGAATACACCTGACTAGTAAGAATCTTCAAACCCATGGATTTATATGTCTCCGTAAGAGAATGAAGCGTGTGTACAGCGGCATGAATGCAGCAGAGAAAATCCGATAAATCCCATTACCAAATGAATTACACAAACAAAACCCAAGGACAGTGAAATAGAGAGCAATTCTTAAATAATTCATTCAGGGCTTGTGATGCAACCTGGATTTACCACATCTACAACCAGAGCTGAGTGAGACATAAGGTTGGGCACTTCGGGCTGATAGCATTGGTGAGGTTCGATGAGCAAATGCAGACCCTTTGAAGTCATACAGCATGGTACCCTTTCCATGGGTCCCAACTCTCCAAGTTTAAGGGATTCTTCCTTCAGCAAAAACATGCATGGGAAACCCACAGTATGGTGCACCGTGTGACTGGCAAACGTTTTCAAATGCATCTCAGTTTTCGTCCCCTTTTACTCGGGTTCACCATTCCAGACACTTTATGAACACTCTCCCCACTTGGAGAGTCAGTGCCTTTAACGTCCTGTCGGGCACAGTTTGCAATTTCTGCGCAAGATGAAAAGGAATAGGGAGAACCAATGAGAGACTAGCTGTAGGTGTCTGCACGGGCAAATTTAACGCTCATTTCCCACCAGGAAGAGGAATTAACCAAAGGCTCAGTATGCCGTGCCGGAACCAGATTAGGGCCTGAGGCAATCCTGTGGGTTTGCGGCCAGCTCACAAGATAGCGAGTTGAAGAAAGGATCTCAGGGGCACTGTAACTCACAAACCTGCAGACTTACAAATGACAGCTATCGTCCAAAAATATATTGAAGGAAGGCTGCGAAGACGACTTGTAAGCGGGACAGATTTGCAGGAAAACGATTTCAGGGGGTAGACGGGAATTGCATTTAAAGCATAGGAAAAGAGGCAGAACGTCGACAATGATGCTCTTGGCCAAAAAGAGCGTATGTGTTTTTTCCTGATATTCAGGAAAAAAACGCATACGCCCTTTTTGGCCAACCAAGCAAGCATGTTAAAGAAATCTGCACTACAATGAAATCTCACTGCCTCCCGGTCAAAATGGCCATCTGAAAAAAGTGTAAAATACAGAAAGGCAGCACAGGCCATGGAGAACCGGGAGCCTTGTTATGCTGATGGGCGGGATGTAAATTGCCAACAGCCACTGTGGAGAAGTGTATGGTGTTTCCCGGAACACCGAAAAAACAAAGCTACGGAGCCTACGGCACTTCCACTTATGGTCCTATAGGTTAGGGAAATTAAAATCAAAAACACACAGCCACCCCAAAGTGTCGGACGGCTCTGTTTACAAGAACCTCGTCTACGGTACAAGTTAAATATCCCAGAATGTGAAAAATGGATAAAGAAGTTGTGGTACGTACGTACAATGGAATATCACTCAGCAATGAAATCTATGTCATCAGGCCCGTCGCGGCATAATGAGTGGATTCAGGTACGATGATTCTAAGTGAAATAAGTCACACAGAAAATGAAACATCATAAGATATCACTACTACACGGAATGTAAACTTGGCTACACATGAACTGAATTACAAAACAGAACAGGGTCTCAAATTTAGAAAACTCAACTTATGCTTGCTTACGGGGAAAGGTGAGTTGGGGTGCTGCATAAAACCAGAGATCGAAATTAGCACAGATACCTTTCCATAAGCTAAATATGTAATAGTCAAGACCTACCCCTTGCTCAACGAAATGGACTAAACACCCCATATTCAACGCCTAGGAATACACCTGACTAGTAAGAATCTTCAAACCCATGGATTTATATGTCTCTGTAAGAGAATGAAGCGTGTGTACAGCGGCATGAATGCAGCAGAGAAAATCCGATAAATCCCATTATCAAAATGAATTACACAAACAAAACCCAAGGACAGTGAAATAGAGAGCAATTCTTAAATAATTCATTCAGGGCTTGTGATGCAACCTGGATTTACCACATCTACACCCAGAGCTGAGTGAGACATAAGTTTGGGCACTTCGGGCTGATAGCATTGGTGAGGTTCGATGAGCAAATGCAGACCCTTTGAAGTCATACAGCATGGTACCCATTCCATGGGTCCCAACTCTCCAAGTTTAAGGGATTCTTCCTTCAGCTAAAACATGCATGGGAATCCCACAGTATGGTGCACCGTGTGACTGGCAAACGTTTTCAAATGCATCTCAGTTTTCGTCCCCTTTTACTCGGGTTCACCATTCCAGACCCTTTACGAACACTCTCCCCACTTGGAGAGTCAGTGCCTTTAACCTCCTGTTGGGCACAGTTTGCAATTTCTGCGCAAGATGAAAAGGAATAGGGAGAGCGAATGAGAGACTAGCTCTAGGTGTCTGCACGGGCAAATTTAACGCTCATTTCCCACCAGGAAGAGGAATTAACCAAAGGCTCAGCATGCCGTGCTGGAACCAGATTAGGGCCTGAAGCAATCCTGTGGGTTTGCGGCCAGCTCACAAGATACCGAGTTGAAGAAAGGAGCTCAGGGGCACTGTAACTCAAAAACCTGCAGAGTTACAAATGACAGCTATCGTCCAAAAATATATTGAAGGAAGGCTGCGAAGACGACTTGTAAGCGGGACAGATTTGCAGGAAAACGATTTCAGGGGGTAGACGGGAATTGCATTTAAAGCATAGGAAAAGAGGCAGAACGTCGACAGTGATGCTCTTGGCCAAAAAGAGCGTATGTGTTTTTTCCTGATATTCAGGAAAAAACGCATACGCCCTTTTTGGCCAACCAAGCAAGCATGTTAAAGAAATCTGCACTACAATGAAGTCTCACTGCCCCCTGGTCAAAAGGGCCATCTGAAAAAAGTGTAAAATCCAGAAAGGCAGCACAGGCCATGGAGAACCGGGAGCCTTGTTATGCTGATGGGCGGGATGTAAATTGCCAACAGCCACTCTGGAGAAGTGTATGGTGTTTCCCGGAACACCGAAAAAACAAAGCTACGGAGCCTACGGCACTTCCACTTATGGTCCTATAGCTTAGGGAAATTAAAATCAAAAACACACAGCCACCCCAAAGTGTCGGACGGCTCTGTTTACAAGAACCTCGTCTACGGTACAAGTTAAATATCCCAGAATGTGAAAAATGGATAAAGAAGTTGTGGTACGTACGTACAATGGAATATCACTCAGCAATGAAATCTATGTCATCAGGCCCGTCGCGGCATAATGAGTGGATTTAGGTACGATGATTCTAAGTGAAATAAGTCACAGAGAAAATGAAACATCATAAGATATCACTACTACACGGAATGTAAACTTGGCTACACATGAACTGAATTACAAAACAGAAGAGGGTCTCAAATTTGGAAAACCAACTTATGCTTGCTTAAGGGGAAAGGTGAGTTGGGGTGCTGCATAAAACCAGAGATAGAAATTAGCACAGATACCTTTCCATAAGCCAAATATGTAATAGTCAAGACCTACCCCTTGCTCAACGAAATGGACTAAACACCCCATATTCAACGCCTAGGAATACACCTGACTAGTAAGAATCTTCAAACCCATGGATTTATATGTCTCCGTAAGAGAATGAAGCGTGTGTACAGCGGCATGAATGCAGCAGAGAAAATCCGATAAATCCCATTATCAAAATGAATTACACAAACAAAACCCAAGGACAGTGAAATAGAGAACAATTCATAAATAATTCATTCAGGGCTTGTGATGCAACCCGGATTTACCACATCTACACCCAGAGCTGAGTGAGGCATAAGGTTGGGCACTTCGGGCTGATAGCATTGGTGAGGTTCGATGAGCAAATGCAGACCCTTTGAAGTCATACAGCATGGTACCCATTCCATGGGTCCCAACTCTCCAAATTTAAGGGATTCTTCCTTCAGCTAAAACATGCATGGGAAACCCACAGTATGGTGCACTGTGTGACTGGCAAACGTTTTCAAATGCATCTCAGTTTTTGTCCCCTTTTACTCGGGTTCACCATTCCAGACCCTTTACGAACACTCTCCCCACTTGGAGAGTCAGTGCCTTTAACCTCCTGTTGGGCACAGTTTGCAATTTCTACGCAAGATGAAAAGGAATAGGGAGAGCAAATGAGAGACTAGCTCTAGGTGTCTGCACGGGCAAATTTAACGCTGATTTCCCACCAGGAAGAGGAATTAACCAAAGGCTCAGCATGCCGTGCCGGAACCAGATTAGGACCTGAAGCAATCCTCCTGGTTGGCAGCCAGCTCACAAGATAGCGAGTTATAGAAAGGAGCTCAGGGGCACTGTAACTCACAAACCTGCAGAGTTATAAATGACAGCTATCGTCCAAAAATATATTGAAGGAAGGCTGCAAAGACGACTTGTAAGCGGGGCAGATTTGCAGGAAAACGATTTCAGGGGGCAGACGGGAATTTCATTTAAAGCATAGGAAAAGAGGCAGAACGTCGACAATGATGCTCTTGGCCAAAAAGGGCGTATGCGTTTTTTCCTGAATATATTCAGGAAAAAACGCATACGCCCTTTTTGGCCAACCAAGCAGGCATGTTAAAGAAATGTGCACTTCAATGAAGTCTCACTGCCCCCCGGTCAAAAGGGCCATCTGAAAAAAGTGTAAAATCCAGAAAGGCAGCACAGGCCATGGAGAACCGCGAGCCTTGTTATGCTGATGGGCGGGATGTAAATTGCCAACAGCCACTCTGGAGAAGTGTATGGTGTTTCCCGGAATACCGAAAAAACAAAGCTACGGAGCCTACGGCACTTCTATTTATGGTCCTATAGCTTAGGGAAATTAAAATCAAAAACACACAGCCACCCCAAAGTGTCGGACGGCTCTGTTTACAAGAACCTCGTCTACGGTACAAGTTAAATATCCCAGAATGTGAAAAATGGATAAAGAAGTTGTGGTACGTACGTACAATGGAATATCACTCAGCAATGAAATCTATGTCATCAGGCCCGTCGCGGCATAATGAGTGGATTCAGGTACGATGATTCTAAGTGAAATAAGTCACACAGAAAATGAAACATCATAAGATATCACTACTACACGGAATGTAAACTTGGCTACACATGAACTGAAGTACAAAACAGAACAGGGTCTCAAATTTAGAAAACTCAACTTATGCTTGCTTCTGGGGAAAGGTGAGTTGGGGTGCTGCATAAAACCAGAGATAGAAATTAGCACAGATACCTTTCCATAAGCCAAATATATAATAGTCAAGACCTACCCCTTGCTCAACGAAATGGACTAAACACCCCATATTCAACGCCTAGGAATACACCTGACTAGTAAGAATCTTCAAACCCATGGATTTATATGTCTCCGTAAGAGAATGAAGCGTGTGTACAGCGGCATGAATGCAGCAGAGAAAATCCGATAAATCCCATTATCAAAATGAATTAAACAAACAAAACCCAAGGACAGTGAAATAGAGAGCAATTCTTAAATAATTCATTCAGGGCTTGTGATGCAACCTGGATTTACCACATCTACACCCAGAGCTGAGTGAGACATAAGGTTGGGCACTTCGGGCTGATAGCATTGGTGAGGTTCGATGAGCAAATGCAGACCCTTTGAAGTCATACAGCATGGTACCCATTCCATGGGTCCCAACACTCCAAGTTTAAGGGATTCTTCCTTCAGCTAAAACATGCATGGGAAACCCACAGTATGGTGCACCGTGTGACTGGCAAACGTTTTCAAATGCATCTCAGTTTTCGTCCCCTTTTACTCGGGTTCACCATTCCAGACCCTTTACGAACACTCTCCCCACTTGGAGAGTCAGTGCCTTTAACCTCCTGTTGGGCACAGTTTGCAATTTCTGCGCAAGATGTAAAGGAATAGGGAGAGCAAATGAGAGACTAGCTCTAGGTGTCTGCACGGGCAAATTTAACGCTCATTTCCCACCAGGAAGAGGAATTAACCAAAGGCTCAGCATGCCGTGCCGGAACCAGATTAGGACCTGAAGTAATCCTGCTGGTTGGCAGCCAGCTCACAAGATAGCGAGTTATAGAAAGGAGCTCAGGGGCACTGTAACTCACAAAACTGCAGAGTTATAAATGACAGCTATCGTCCAAAAATATATTGAAGGAAGGCTGCAAAGACGACTTGTAAGCGGGGCAGATTTGCAGGAAAACGATTTCAGGGGGCAGACGGGAATTTCATTTAAAGCATAGGAAAAGAGGCAGAACGTCGACAATGATGCTCTTGGCCAAAAAGGGCGTATGCGTTTTTTCCTGAATATATTCAGGAAAAAACGCATACGCCCTTTTTGGCCAACCAAGCAGGCATGTTAAAGAAATGTGCACTTCAATGAAGTCTCACTGCCCCCCGGTCAAAAGGGCCATCTGAAAATAGTGTAAAATCCAGAAAGGCAGCACAGGCCATGGAGAACAGGGAGCCTTGTTATGCTGATGGGCGGGATGTAAATTGCCAACAGCCACTCTGGAGAAGTGTATGGTGTTTCCCGGAATACCGAAAAAACAAAGCTGCGGAGCCTACAGCACTTCTATTTATGGTCCTATAGCTTAGGGAAATTAAAATCAAAAACACACAGCCACCCCAAAGTGTCGGACGGCTCTGTTTACAAGAACCTCGTCTACGGTACAAGTTAAATATCCCAGAATGTGAAAAATGGATAAAGAAGTTGTGGTACGTACGTACAATGGAATATCACTCAGCAATGAAATCTATGTCATCAGGCCCATCGCGGCATAATGAGTGGATTCAGGTACGATGATTCTAAGTGAAATAAGTCACACAGAAAATGAAACATCATAAGATATCACTACTACACGGAATGTAAACTTGGCTACACATGAACTGAAGTACAAAACAGAACAGGGTCTCAAATTTAGAAAACTCAACTTATGCTTGCTTCTGGGGAAAGGTGAGTTGGGGTGCTGCATAAAACCAGAGATAGAAATTAGCACAGATACCTTTCCATAAGCCAAATATATAATAGTCAAGACCTACCCCTTGCTCAACGAAATGGACTAAACACCCCATATTCAACGCCTAGGAATACACCTGACTAGTAAGAATCTTCAAACCCATGGATTTATATGTCTCCGTAAGAGAATGAAGCGTGTGTACAGCGGCATGAATGCAGCAGAGAAAATCCGATAAATCCCATTATCAAAATGAATTAAACAAACAAAACCCAAGGACAGTGAAATAGAGAGCAATTCTTAAATAATTCATTCAGGGCTTGTGATGCAACCTGGATTTACCACATCTACACCCAGAGCTGAGTGAGACATAAGGTTGGGCACTTCGGGCTGATAGCATTGGTGAGGTTCGATGAGCAAATGCAGACCCTTTGAAGTCATACAGCATGGTACCCATTCCATGGGTCCCAACACTCCAAGTTTAAGGGATTCTTCCTTCAGCTAAAACATGCATGGGAAACCCACAGTATGGTGCACCGTGTGACTGGCAAACGTTTTCAAATGCATCTCAGTTTTCGTCCCCTTTTACTCGGGTTCACCATTCCAGACCCTTTACGAACACTCTCCCCACTTGGAGAGTCAGTGCCTTTAACCTCCTGTTGGGCACAGTTTGCAATTTCTGCGCAAGATGTAAAGGAATAGGGAGAGCAAATGAGAGACTAGCTCTAGGTGTCTGCACGGGCAAATTTAACGCTCATTTCCCACCAGGAAGAGGAATTAACCAAAGGCTCAGCATGCCGTGCCGGAACCAGATTAGGACCTGAAGTAATCCTGCTGGTTGGCAGCCAGCTCACAAGATAGCGAGTTATAGAAAGGAGCTCAGGGGCACTGTAACTCACAAAACTGCAGAGTTATAAATGACAGCTATCGTCCAAAAATATATTGAAGGAAGGCTGCAAAGACGACTTGTAAGCGGGGCAGATTTGCAGGAAAACGATTTCAGGGGGCAGACGGGAATTTCATTTAAAGCATAGGAAAAGAGGCAGAACGTCGACAATGATGCTCTTGGCCAAAAAGGGCGTATGCGTTTTTTCCTGAATATATTCAGGAAAAAACGCATACGCCCTTTTTGGCCAACCAAGCAGGCATGTTAAAGAAATGTGCACTTCAATGAAGTCTCACTGCCCCCCGGTCAAAAGGGCCATCTGAAAATAGTGTAAAATCCAGAAAGGCAGCACAGGCCATGGAGAACAGGGAGCCTTGTTATGCTGATGGGCGGGATGTAAATTGCCAACAGCCACTCTGGAGAAGTGTATGGTGTTTCCCGGAATACCGAAAAAACAAAGCTGCGGAGCCTACAGCACTTCTATTTATGGTCCTATAGCTTAGGGAAATTAAAATCAAAAACACACAGCCACCCCAAAGTGTCGGACGGCTCTGTTTACAAGAACCTCGTCAACGGTACAAGTTAAATATCCCAGAATGTGAAAAATGGATAAAGAAGTTGTGGTACGTACGTACAATGGAATATCACTCAGCAATGAAATCTATGTCATCAGGCCCATCGCGGCATAATGAGTGGATTCAGGTACGATGATTCTAAGTGAAATAAGTCACACAGAAAATGAAACATCATAAGATATCACTACTACACGGAATGTAAACTTGGCTACACATGAACTGAAGTACAAAACAGAACAGGGTCTCAAATTTAGAAAACTCAACTTATGCTTGCTTCTGGGGAAAGGTGAGTTGGGGTGCTGCATAAAACCAGAGATAGAAATTAGCACAGATACCTTTCCATAAGCCAAATATGTAATAGTCAAGACCTACCCCTTGCTCAACGAAATGGACTAAACACCCCATATTCAACGCCTAGGAATACACCTGACTAGTAAGAATCTTCAAACCCATGGATTTATATGTCTCCGTAAGAGAATGAAGCGTGTGTACAGCGGCATGAATGCAGCAGGGAAAATCCGATAAATCACATTACCAAATGAATTACACAAACAAAACCCAAGGACAGTGAAATAGAGAGCAATTCTTAAATAATTCATTCAGGGCTTGTGATGCAACCTGGATTTACCACATCTACACCCAGAGCTGAGTGAGACATAAGGTTGGGCACTTTGGGCTGATAGCATTGGTGAGGTTCGATGAGCAAATGCAGACCCTTTGAAGTCATACAGCATGGTACCCATTCTATGGGTCCCAACTCTCCAAGTTTAAGGGATTCTTCCTTCAGCAAAAACATGCATGGGAAACCCACAGTATGGTGCACCGTGTGACTGGCAAACGTTTTCAAATGCATCTCAGTTTTCGTCCCCTTTTACTCGGGTTCACCATTCCAGACACTTTATGAACACTCTCCCCACTTGGAGAGTCAGTGCCTTTAACGTCCTATTGGGCACAGTTTGCAATTTCTGCGCAAGATGAAAAGGAATAGGGAGAACCAATGAGAGACTAGCTGTAGGTGTCTGCACGGGCAAATTTAACGCTCATTTCCCACCAGGAAGAGTAATTAACCAAAGGCTCAGCATGCCGTGCCGGAACCAGATTAGGGCCTGAAGCAATCCTGTGGGTTTGCGGCCAGCTCACAAGATAGCGAGTTGAAGAAAGGAGCTCAGGGGCACTGTAACTCACAAACCTGCAGAGTTACAAATGACAGCTATCGTCCAAAAATATATTGAAGGAAGGCTGCGAAGACGACTTGTAAGCGGGACAGATTTGCAGGAAAACGATTTGAGGGGGTAGACGGGAATTGCATTTAAAGCATAGGAAAAGAGGCAGAACGTCGACAATGATGCTCTTGGCCAAAAAGAGCGTATGTGTTTTTTCCTGATATTCAGGAAAAAACGCATACGCCCTTTTTGGCCAACCAAGCAAGCATGTTAAAGAAATCTGCACTACAATGAAGTCTCACTGCCCCCCGGTCAAAAGGGCCATCTGAAAAAAGTGTAAAATCCAGAAAGGCAGCACAGGCCATGGAGAACCGGGAGCTTTGTTATGCTGATGGGCGGGATGTAAATTGCCAACAGCCACTCTGGAGAAGTGTATGGTGTTTCCCGGAACACCGAAAAAACAAAGCTACGGAGCCTACGGCACTTCCACTTATGGTCCTATAGCTTAGGTAAATTAAAATCAAAAACACACAGCCACCCCAAAGTGTCGGACGGCTCTGTTTACAAGAACCTCGTCTACGGTACAAGTTAAATATCCCAGAATGTGAAAAATGGATAAAGAAGTTGTGGTACGTACGTACAATGGAATATCACTCAGCAATGAAATCTATGTCATCAGGCCCGTCGCGGCATAATGAGTGGATTCAGGTACGATGATTCTAAGTGAAATAAGTCACAGAGAAAATGAAACATCATAAGATATCACTACTACACGGAATGTAAACTTGGCTACACATGAACTGAATTACAAAACAGAAGAGGGTCTCAAATTTGGAAAACCAACTTATGCTTGCTTAAGGGGAAAGGTGAGTTGGGGTGCTGCATAAAACCAGAGATAGAAATTAGCACAGATACCTTTCCATAAGCCAAATATGTAATAGTCAAGACCTACCCCTTGCTCAACGAAATGGACTAAACACCCCATATTCAACGCCTAGGAATACACCTGACTAGTAAGAATCTTCAAACCCATGGATTTATATGTCTCCGTAAGAGAATGAAGCGTGTGTACAGCGGCATGAATGCAGCAGAGAAAATCCGATAAATCCCATTATCAAAATGAATTACACAAACAAAACCCAAGGACAGTGAAATACAGAACAATACTTAAATAATTCATTCAGGGCTTAAAATGCAACCCGGATTTACCACATCTACACCCAGAGCTGAGTGAGACATAAGTTTGGGCACTTCGGGCTGATAGCATTGGTGAGGTTCGATGAGCAAATGCAGACCCTTTGAAGTCATACAGCATGGTACCCATTCCATGGGTCCCAACACTCCAAGTTTAAGGGATTCTTCCTTCAGCTAAAACATGCATGGGAAACCCACAGTATGGTGCACCGTGTGACTGGCAAACGTTTTCAAATGCATCTCAGTTTTCGTCCCCTTTTACTCGGGTTCACCATTCCAGACCCTTTACGAACACTCTCCCCACTTGGAGAGTCAGTGCCTTTAACCTCCTGTTGGGCACAGTTTGCAATTTCTGCGCAAGATGAAAAGGAATAGGGAGAGCAAATGAGAGACTAGCTCTAGGTGTCTGCACGGGCAAATTTAACGCTCATTTCCCACCAGGAAGAGGAATTAACCAAAGGCTCAGCATGCCGTGCCGGAACCAGTTTAGGACCTGAAGCAATCCTGCTGGTTGGCAGCCAGCTCACAAGATAGCGAGTTATAGAAAGGAGCTCAGGGGCACTGTAACTCACAAACCTGCAGAGTTATAAATGACAGCTATCGTCCAAAAATATATTGAAGGAAGGCTGCAAAGACGACTTGTAAGCGGGGCAGATTTGCAGGAAAACGATTTCAGGGGGCAGACGGGAATTTCATTTAAAGCATAGGAAAAGAGGCAGAACGTCGACAATGATGCTCTTGGCCAAAAAGGGCGTATGCGTTTTTTCCTGAATATATTCAGGAAAAAACGCATACGCCCTTTTTGGCCAACCAAGCAGGCATGTTAAAGAAATGTGCACTTCAATGAAGTCTCACTGCCCCCCGGTCAAAAGGGCCATCTGAAAAAAGTGTAAAATCCAGAAAGGCAGCACAGGCCATGGAGAACAGGGAGCCTTGTTATGCTGATGGGCGGGATATAAATTGCCAACAGCCACTCTGGAGAAGTGTATGGTGTTTCCCGGAATACCGAAAAAACAAAGCTACGGAGCCTACGGCACTTCTATTTATGGTCCTATAGCTTAGGGAAATTAAAATCAAAAACACACAGCCACCCCAAAGTGTCGGACGGCTCTGTTTACAAGAACCTCGTCTACGGTACAAGTTAAATATCCCAGAATGTGAAAAATGGATAAAGAACTTGTGGTACATACGTACAATGGAATATCACTCAGCAATGAAATCTATGTCATCAGGCCCATCGCGGCAAAATAAGTGGATTCAGGTACGATGATTCTAAGTGAAATAAGTCACACAGAAAATGAAACATCATAAGATATCACTACTACACGGAATGTAAACTTGGCTACACATGAACTGAAGTACAAAACAGAACAGGGTCTCAAATTTAGAAAACTCAACTTATGCTTGCTTCTGGGGAAAGGTGAGTTGGGGTGCTGCATAAAACCAGAGATAGAAATTAGCACAGATACCTTTCCATAAGCCAAATATGTAATAGTCAAGACCTACCCCTTGCTCAACGAAATGGACTAAACACCCCATATTCAACGCCTAGGAATACACCTGACTAGTAAGAATCTTCAAACCCATGGATTTATATGTCTCCGTAAGAGAATGAAGCGTGTGTACAGCGGCATGAATGCAGCAGGGAAAATCCGATAAATCACATTACCAAATGAATTACACAAACAAAACCCAAGGACAGTGAAATAGAGAGCAATTCTTAAATAATTCATTCAGGGCTTGTGATGCAACCTGGATTTACCACATCTACACCCAGAGCTGAGTGAGACATAAGGTTGGGCACTTTGGGCTGATAGCATTGGTGAGGTTCAATGAGCAAATGCAGACCCTTTGAAGTCATACAGCATGGTACCCATTCTATGGGTCCCAACTCTCCAAGTTTAAGGGATTCTTCCTTCAGCAAAAACATGCATGGGAAACCCACAGTATGGTGCACCGTGTGACTGGCAAACGTTTTCAAATGCATCTCAGTTTTCATCCCCTTTTACTCGGGTTCACCATTCCAGACACTTTACGAACACTCTCCCCACTTGGAGAGTCAGTGCCTTTAACCTCCTGTTGGGCACAGTTTGCAATTTCTGCGCAAGATGAAAAGGAATAGGGAGAACGAATGAGAGACTAGCTGTAGGTGTCTGCACGGGCAAATTTAATGCTCATTTCCCACCAGGAAGAGTAATTAACCAAAGGCTCAGCATGCCGTGCCGGAACCAGATTAGGGCCTGAAGCAATCCTGTGGGTTTGCGGCCAGCTCACAAGATAGTGAGTTGAAGAAAGGAGCTCAGGGGCACTGTAACTCACAAACCTGCAGAGTTATATATGACAGCTATCGTCCAAAAATATATTGAAGGAAGGCTGCGAAGACGACTTGTAAGCGGGACAGATTTGCAGGAAAACGATTTCAGGGGGTAGACGGGAATTGCATTTAAAGCATAGGAAAAGAGGCAGAACGTCGACAATGATGCTCTTGGCCAAAAAGGGCGTATGCGTTTTTTCCTGAATATATTCAGGAAAAAACGCATACGCCCTTTTTGGCCAACCAAGCAAGCATGTTAAGGAAATCTGCACTACAATGAAGTCTCACTGCCCCCCTGTCAAAAGGGCCATCTGATAAAAGTGTAAAATCCAGAAAGTCAGCACAGGCCATGGAGAACAGCGAGCCTTGTTATGCTGATGGGCGGGATGAAAATTGCCAACAGCCAGTCTGGAAAAATGTATTGTGTTTCCCGGAACATCTAAAAAACAAAGCAATGGAGCCTACGGCACTTCCCCTTATGGTCCTATAGCTTAGGAAAATTAAAATCAAAAACACACAGCCACCCAAAAGTCTCGGGCGGCTCTGTTTACAAGAACCTCGTCTACGGTACAAGTTAAATATCCCAGAATGTGAAAAATGGATAAAGAAGTTGTGGTACGTACGTACAATGGAATATCACACAGCAATGAAATCTATGTCATCAGGCCCGTCGCGGCATAATGAGTGGATTCAGGTACGATGATTCTAAGTGAAATAAGTCACACAGAAAATGAAACATCATAAGATATCACTAATACACGGAATGTAAACTTGGCTACACATGAACTGAATTACAAAACAGAACAGGGTCTCAAATTTAGAAAACCAACTTATGCTTGCTTATGGGGAAAGGTGAGTTGGGGTGCTGCATAAAACCAGAGATAGAAATTAGCACAGATACCTTTCCATAAGCCAAATATGTAATAGTCAAGACCTACCCCTTGCTCAACGAAATGGACTAAACACCCCATATTCAACGCCTAGGAATACACCTGACTAGTAAGAATCTTCAAACCCATGGATTTATATGTCTCCGTAAGAGAATGAAGCGTGTGTACAGCGGCATGAATGCAGCAGAGAAAACCCGATAAATCACATTACCAAATGAATTACACAAACAAAACCCAAGGACAGTGAAATAGAGAGCAATTCTTAAATAATTCATTCAGGGCTTGTGATGCAACCTGGATTTACCACATCTACACCCAGAGCTGAGTGAGACATAAGGTTGGGCACTTTGGGCTGATAGCATTGGTGAGGTTCGATGAGCAAATGCAGACCCTTTGAAGTCATACAGCATGGTACCCATTCTATGGGTCCCAACTCTCCAAGTTTAAGGGATTCTTCCTTCAGCTAAAACATGCATGGGAAACCCACAGTATGGTGCACCGTGTGACTGGCAAACGTTTTCAAATGCATCTCAGTTTTCATCCCCTTTTACTCGGGTTCACCATTCCAGACACTTTACGAACACTCTCCCCACTTGGAGAGTCAGTGCCTTTAACCTCCTGTTGGGCACAGTTTGCAATTTCTGCGCAAGATGAAAAGGAATAGGGAGAACCAATGAGAGACTAGCTGTAGGTGTCTGCACGGGCAAATTTAACGCTCATTTCCCACCAGGAAGAGGAATTAACCAAAGGCTCAGCATGCCATGCCGGAACCAGATAAGGGCCTGAAGCAATCCTGCGGATTTGCGGCCAGCTCACAAGATAGTGAGTTGAAGAAAGGAGCTCAGGGGCACTGTAACTCACAAACCTTCAGAGTTATATATGACAGCTATCGTCCAAAAATATATTGAAGGAAGGCTGCGAAGACGACTTGTAAGCGGGACAGATTTGCAGGAAAACGATTTCAGGGGGTAGACGGGAATTGCATTTAAAGCATAGGAAAAGAGGCAGAACGTAGACAATGATGCTCTTGGCCAAAAAGGGCGTATGCGTTTTTTCCTGAATATATTCAGGAAAAAACGCATACGCCCTTTTTGGCCAACCAAGCAAGCATGTTAAAGAAATCTGCACTACAAAGATGTCTCACTGCCCCCCGGTCAAAAGGGCCATCTGAAAAAAGTGTAAAATCCAGAAAGGCAGCACAGGCCATGGAGAACAGGGAGCCTTGTTATGCTGATGGGCGGGATGTAAATTGCCAACAGCCACTGTGGAGAAGTGTATGGTGTTTCCCGGAACACCGAAAAAACAAAGCTACGGAGCCTACGGCACTTCCACTTATGGTCCTATAGGTTAGGGAAATTAAAATCAAAAACACACAGCCACCCCAAAGTGTCGGACGGCTCTGTTTACAAGAACCTCGTCTACGGTACAAGTTAAATATCCCAGAATGTGAAAAATGGATAAAGAAGTTGTGGTACGTACGTACAATGGAATATCACTCAGCAATGAAATCTATGTCATCAGGCCCGTCGCGGCATAATGAGTGGATTCAGGTACGATGATTCTAAGTGAAATAAGTCACACAGAAAATGAAACATCATAAGATATCACTACTACACGGAATGTAAACTTGGCTACACATGAACTGAATTACAAAACAGAACAGGGTCTCAAATTTAGAAAACCAACTTATGCTTGCTTAAGGGGAAAGGTGAGTTGGGGTGCTGCATAAAACCAGAGATAGAAATTAGCACAGATACCTTTCCATAAGCCAAATATGTAATAGTCAAGACCTACACCTTGCACAACGAAATGGACTAAACACCCCATATTCAACGCCTAGGAATACACCTGACTAGTAAGAATCTTCAAACCCATGGATTTATATGTCTCCGTAAGAGAATGAAGCGTGTGTACAGCGGCATGAATGCAGCAGAGAAAATCCGATAAATCCCATTATCAAAATGAATTACAGAAACAAAACCCAAGGACAGTGAAATAGAGAGCAATTCTTAAATAATTCATTCAGGGCTTGTGATGCAACCTGGATTTACCACATCTACACCCAGAGCTGAGTGAGACATAAGGTTGGGCACTTCGGGCTGATAGCATTGGTGAGGTTCGATGAGCAAATGCAGACCCTTTGAAGTCATACAGCATGGTACCCATTCCATGGGTCCCAACTCTCCAAGTTTAAGGGATTCTTCCTTCAGCTAAAACATGCATGGGAAACCCACAGTATGGTGCACCGTGTGACTGGCAAACGTTTTCAAATGCATCTCAGTTTTCGTCCCCTTTTACTCGGGTTCACCATTCCAGACCCTTTACGAACACTCTCCCCACTTGGAGAGTCAGTGCCTTTAACCTCCTGTTGGGCACAGTTTGCAATTTCTGCGCAAGATGAAAAGGAATAGGGAGAACGAATGAGAGACTAGCTCTAGATGTCTGCACAGGCAAATTTAACGCTCATTTCCCACCAGGAAGAGGAATTAACCAAAGGCTCAGCATGCCGTGCCAGAACCAGATTAGGGCCTGAAGCAATCCTATGGGTTTACCGCCAGCTCACAAGATAGCGAGTTGAAGAAAGGAGCTCAGGGGCACTGTAACTCACAAACCTGCAGAGTTATAAATGACAGCTATCGTCCAAAAATATATTGAAGGAAGGCTGCGAAGACGACTTGTAAGCGGGACAGATTTGCAGGAAAACGATTTCAGGGGGTAGACGGGAATTGCATTTAAAGCATAGGAAAAGAGGCAGAACGTCGACAATGATGCTCTTGGCCAAAAAGGGCCTATGCGTTTTTTCCTGAATATATTCAGGAAAAAACGCATAGGCCCTTTTTGGCCAACCAAGCAAGCATGTTAAAGAAATCTGCACTACAAAGATGTCTCACTGCCCCCCGGTCAAAAGGGCCATCTGAAAAAAGTGTAAAATCCAGAAAGGCAGCACAGGCCATGGAGAACAGGGAGCCTTGTTATGCTGATGGGCGGGATGTAAATGGCCAACAGCCACTCTGGAGAAGTGTATGGTGTTTCCCGGAACACCGAAAAAACAAAGCTACGGAGCCTACGGCACTTCCACTTATGGTCCTATAGCTTAGGGAAATTAAAATCAAAAACACACAGCCACCCCAAAGTGTCGGACGGCTCTGTTTACAAGAACCTCGTCTACGGTACAAGTTAAATATACCAGAATATGAAAAATGGATAAAGAAGTTGTGCTACGTACGTACAATGGAATATCACTCAGCAATGAAATCTATGTCATCAGGCCCGTCGCGGCATAATGAGTGGATTCAGGTACGATGATTCTAAGTGAAATAAGTCACACAGAAAATGAAACATCATAAGATATCACTACTACACGGAATGTAAACTTGGCTACACATGAACTGAATTACAAAACAGAACAGGGTCTCAAATTTAGAAAACCAACTTATGCTTGCTTAAGGGGAAAGGTGAGTTGGGGTGCTGCATAAAACCAGAGATAGAAATTAGCACAGATACCTTTCCATAAGCCAAATATGTAATAGTCAAGCCCTACACCTTGCTCAACGAAATGGACTAAACACCCCATATTCAACGCCTAGGAATACACCTGACTAGTAAGAATCTTCAAACCCATGGATTTATATGTCTCCGTAAGAGAATGAAGCGTGTGTACAGTGGCATGAATGCAGCAGAGAAAATCCGATAAATCCCATTATCATAATGAATTACACAAACAAAACCCAATGACAGTGAAATAGAGAGCAATTCTTAAATAATTCATTCAGGGCTTGTGATGCAACCTGGATTTACCACATCTACACCCAGAGCTGAGTGAGACATAAGGTTGGTCACTTCGGGCTGATAGCATTGGTGAGGTTCGATGAGCAATTGCAGACCCTTTGAAGTCATACAGCATGGTACCCATTCCATGGGTCCCAACTCTCCAAGTTTAAGGGATTCTTCCTTCAGCTAAAACATGCATGGGAAACCCACAGTATGGTGCACCGTGTGACTGGCAAACGTTTTCAAATGCATCTCAATTTTCGTCCCCGTTTACTCGGGTTCACCATTCCAGACCCTTTACGAACACTCTCCCCACTTGGAGAGTCAGTCCCTTTGACCTCCTGTTGGGCACAGTTTGCAATTTCTGCGCAAGATGAAAAGGAATAGGGAGAACGAATGAGAGACTAGCTCTAGGTGTCTGCACGGGCAAATTTAACGCTCATTTCCCACCAGGAAGAGGAATTAACCAAAGGCTCAGCATGCCGTGCCGGAACCAGATTATGGCCTGAGGCAATCCTGTGGGTTTGCGGACAGCTCACAAGATAGCGAGTTGAAGAAAGGAGCTCAGGAGCACTGTAACTCACAAACCTGCCGAGTTATAAATGACAGCTATCGTCCAAAAATATATTGAAGGAAGGCTGCGAAGACGACTTGTAAGCGGGACAGATTTGCAGGAAAACGATTTCAGGGGGTAGACGGGAATTGCATTTAAAGCATAGGAAAAGAGGCAGAACGTCGACAGTGATGCTCTTGGCCAAAAAGTGCGTATGCGTTTTTTCCTGAATATATTCAGGAAAAAACGCATACGCCCTTTTTGGCCAACCAAGCAAGCATGTTAAAGAAATCTGCACTACAAAGATGTCTCACTGCCCCCCGGTCAAAAGGGCCATCTGAAAAAAGTGTAAAATCCAGAAAGGCAGCACAGGCCATGGAGAACAGGGAGCCTTGTTATGCTGATGGGCGGGATGTAAATTGCCAACAGCCACTCTGGAGAAGTGTATGGTGTTTCCCGGAACACCGAAAAAACAAAGCTACGGAGCCTACGGCACTTCCACTTATGGTCCTATAGCTTAGGGAAATTAAAATCAAAAACACACAGCCACCCTAAAGTGTCGGACGGCTCTGTTTACAAGAACCTCGTCTACGGTACAAGTTAAATATCCCAGAATGCGAAAAATGGATAAAGAAGTTGTGGTACGTACGTACAATGGAATATCACTCAGCAATGAAATCTATGTCATCAGGCCCGTCGCGGCATAATGAGTGGATTCAGGTACGATGATTCTAAGTGAAATAAGTCACAGAGAAAATGAAACATCATAAGATATCACTACTACACGGAATGTAAACTTGGCTACACATGAACTGAATTACAAAACAGAACAGGGTCTCAAATTTAGAAAACCAATTTATGCTTGCTTAAGGGGAAAGGTGAGTTGGGGTGCTGCATAAAACCAGAGATAGAAATTAGCACAGATACCTTTCCATAAGCCAAATATGTAATAGTCAAGCCCTACACCTTGCTCAACGAAATGGACTAAACACCCCATATTCAACGCCTAGGAATACACCTGACTAGTAAGAATCTTCAAACCCATGGATTTATATGTCTCCGTAAGAGAATGAAGCGTGTGTACAGCGGCATGAATGCAGCAGAGAAAATCCGATAAATCCCATTATCAAAATGAATTACACAAACAAAACACAAGGACAGTGAAATAGAGAGCAATTCTTAAATAATTCATTCAGGGCTTGTGATGCAACCTGGATTTACCACATGTACACCCAGAGCTGAGTGAGACATAAGGTTGGGCACTTCGGGCTGATAGCATTGGTGAGGTTCGATGAGCAAATGCAGACCCTTTGAAGTCATACTGCATGGTACCCATTCCATGGGTCCCAACTCTCCAAGTTTAAGGGATTCTTCCTTCAGCTAAAACATGCATGGGAAACCCACAGTATGGTGCACCGTGTGACTGGCAAACGTTTTCAAATGCATCTCAGTTTTCGTCCCCTTTTACTCGGGTTCACCATTCCAGACCCTTTACGAACACTCTCCCCACTTGGAGAGTCAGTGCCTTTAACCTCCTGTTGGGCACAGTTTGCAATTTCTGCGCAAGATGAAAAGGAATAGGGAGAACGAATGAGAGACTAGCTCTAGGTGTCTGCACGGGCAAATTTAACGCTCATTTCCCACCAGGAAGAGGAATTAACCAAAGGCTCAGCATGCCGTGCCGGAACCAGATTAGGGCCTGAAGCAATCCTGTGGGTTTGCGGCCAGCTCACAAGATAGCGAGTTGAAGAAAGGAGCTCATGGGCACTGTAACTCACAAAACTGCAGAGTTATAAATGACAGCTATCGTCCAAAAATATATTGAAGGAAGGCTGCGAAGACGACTTGTAAGCGGGACAGATTTGCAGGAAAACGATTTCAAGGGGTAGACGGGAATTGCATTTAAAGCATAGGAAAAGAGGCAGAACGTCGACAATGATGCTCTTGGCAAAAAGGGCGTATGCCTTTTTTCCTGAATATATTCAGGAAAAAACGCATACGCCCTTTTTGGCCAACCAAGCAAGCATGTTAAAGAAATCTGCACTACAATGAAGTCTCACTGCCCCCCGGTCAAAAGGGCCATCTGAAAAAAGTATAAAATCCAGAAAGGCAGCACAGGCCATGGAGAACAGGGAGCCTTGTTATGCTGATGGGCGGGATGTAAATTGCCAACAGCCAGTCTGGAAAAATGTATGGTGTTTCCCGGAACATCTAAAAAACAAAGCAACGGAGCCTACGGCAATTCCCCTTATGGTCCTATAGCTTAGGAAAATTAAAATCAAAAACACACAGCCACCCAAAAGTCTCCGGCAGCTCTGTTTACAGGAACCTCGTCTACGGTACAAGTTAAATATCCCAGAATGTGAAAAATGGATAAAGAAGTTGTGGTACGTATGTACAATGGAATATCACTCAGCAATGATATCTATGTCATCAGGCCCGTCGCGGCATAATGAGTGGATTCAGGTACGATGATTCTAAGTGAAATAAGCCACACAGAAAATGAAACATCATAAGATATCACTACTACACGGAATGTAAACTTGGCTACACATGAACTGAATTACAAAACAGAAGAGGGTCTCAAATTTAGAAAACCAACTTATGCTTGCTTAAGGGGAAAGGTGAGTTGGGGTGCTGCATAAAACCAGAGATAGAAATTAGCACAGATACCTTTCCATAAGCCAAATATGTAATAGTCAAGCCCTACACCTTGCTCAACGAAATGGACTAAACACCCCATATTCAACGCCTAGGAATACACCTGACTAGTAAGAATCTTCAAACCCATGGATTTATATGTCTCCGTAAGAGAATGAAGCGTGTGTACAGCGGCATGAATGCAGCAGAGAAAATCCGATAAATCCCATTATCAAAATGAATTACACAAACAAAACCCAAGGACAGTGAAATAGAGAGCAATTCTTAAATAATTCATTCAGGGCTTGTGATGCAACCTGGATTTACCACATCTACACCCAGAGCTGAGTGAGACATAAGGTTGGGCACTTCGGGCTGATAGCATTGGTGAGGTTCGATGAGCAAATGCAGACCCTTTGAAGTCATACAGCATGGTACCCATTCCATGGGTCCCAGCTCTCCAAGTTTAAGGGATTCTTCCTTCAGCTAAAACATGCATGGGAAACCCACAGTATGGTGCACCGTGTGACTGGCAAACGTTTTCAAATGCATCTCAGTTTTCGTCCCTTTTTACTCGGGTTCACCATGCCAGACCCTTTACGAACACTCTCCCCACTTGCAGAGTCAGTGCCTTTAACCTCCTGTTGGGCACAGTTTGCAATTTCTGCGCAAGATGAAAAGGAATAGGGAGAACGAATGAGAGACTAGCTCTAGGTGTCTGCACGGGCAAATTTAACGCTCATTTCCCACCAGGAAGAGGAATTAACCAAAGGCTCAGCATGCCGTGCCGGAACCAGATTAGGGCCTGAAGCAATCCTGTGGATTTGCGGCCAGCTCACAAGATAGCGAGTTGAAGAAAGGAGCTCAGGGGCACTGTAACTCACAAACCTGCAGAGTTATAAATGACAGCTATCGTCCAAAAATATATTGAAGGAAGGCTGCGAAGACGACTTGTAAGCGGGACAGATTTGCAGGAAAACGATTTCAGGGGGTAGACGGGAATTGCATTTAAAGCATAGGAAAAGAGGCAGAACGTCGACAATGATGCTCTTGGCGAAAAAGGGCGTATGCCTTTTTTCCTGAATATATTCAGGAAAAAAAGCATACGCCCTTTTTGGCCAACCAAGCAAGCATGTTAAGGAAATCTGCACTACAATGAAGTCTCACTGCCCCCCGGTCAAAAGGGCCATCTGAAAAAAGGGTAAAATCCAGAAAGGCAGCACAGGCCATGGAGAACAGGGAGCCTTGTTATGCTGATGGGCGGGATGTAAATTGCCAACAGCCACTCTGGAGAAGTGTATGGTGTTTCCCGGAACACCGAAAAAACAAAGCTACGGAGCCTACGGCACTTCCACTTATGGTCCTATAGCTTAGGGAAATTAAAATCAAAAACACACAGCCACCCCAAAGTGTCGGACGGCTCTGTTTACAAGAACCTCGTCTACGGTACAAGTTAAATATCCCAGAATGTGAAAAATGGATAAAGAAGTTGTGGTACGTACGTACAATGGAATATCACTCAGCAATGAAATCTATGTCATCAGGCCCGTCGCGGCATAATGAGTGGATTCAGGTACGATGATTCTAAGTGAAATAAGTCACATAGAAAATGAAACATCATAAGATATCACTACTACACGGAATGTAAACTTGGCTACACATGAACTGAATTACAAAACAGAAGAGGGTCTCAAATTTAGAAAACCAACTTATGCTTGCTTAAGGGGAAAGGTGAGTTGGGGTGCTGCATAAAACCAGAGATAGAAATTAGCACAGATACCTTTCCATAAGCCAAATATGTAATAGTCAAGACCTACCCCTTGGTCAACGAAATGGACTAAACACCCCATATTCAACACCTAGGAATACACCTGACTAGTAAGAATCTTCAAACCCATGGATTTATATGTCTCCGTAAGAGAATGAAGCGTGTGTACAGCGGCATGAATGCAGCAGAGAAAATCCGATAAATCCCATTATCAAAATGAATTACACAAACAAAACCCAAGGACAGTGAAATAGAGAGCAATTCTTAAATAATTCATTCAGGGCTTGTGATGCAACCTGGATTTACCACATGTACAGCCAGAGCTGAGTGAGACATAAGGTTGGGCACTTCGGGCTGATAGCATTGGTGAGGTTCGATGAGCAAATGCAGACCCTTTGAAGTCATACAGCATGGTACCCATTCCATGGGTCCCAACTCTCCAAGTTTAAGGGATTCTTCCTTCAGCTAAAACATGCATGGGAAACCCACAGTATGGTGCACCGTGTGACTGGCAAACGTTTTCAAATGCATCTCCGTTTTCGTCCCCTTTTACTCGGGTTCACCATTCCAGACCCTTTACGAACACTCTCCCCACTTGGAGAGTCAGTGCCTTTAACCTGCTGTTTGGCACAGTTTGCAATTTCTGCGCAAGATGAACAGGAATAGGGAGAACCAATGAGAGACTAGCTGTAGGTGTCTGCGTAGGCAAATTTAACGCTCATTTCCCACCAGGAAGAGGAATTAACCAAACGCTCAGCATGCCGTGCCGGAACCAGATTAGGGCCTGAAGCAACCCTGCGAGTTTGCGGCCAGCTCACAAGAAAGCGATTTGAAGAAAGGAGCTCCGGGGCACTCTAATTCACAAACCTGCAGAGTTATAAATGACAGCTATCGTCCAAAAATATATTGAAGGTAGCCTGCGAAGAGGACTTGAAAGCGGGGCAGAATTGCAGGAAAACGATTTCAGATTGTAGACTGGAATTGCATTTAAAGCTTAGGAAAAGAGGCAGAACGTCGACAATGATGCTCTTGGCCAAAAAGGGCGTATGCGTTTTTTCCTGAATATATTCAGGAAAAAACGCATACGCCCTTTTTGGCCAACCAAGCAAGCATGTTAAAGAAATCTGCACTACAATGAAGTCTCACTGCCCCCCGGTCAAAAGGGCCATCTGAAAAAAGTGTAAAATCCAGAAATGTAGCACAGGCCATGGAGAACAGGGAGCCTTGTCATGCTGATGGGTGGGATGTAAATTGCCAACAGCCACTCTGGAGAAGTGTATGGTGTTTCCTGAAACACCTAAAAAACAAAGCAACGGAGCCTACGGCACTTCCACTTATGGTCCTATAGCTTAGGGAAATTAAAATCAAAAACACACAGCCACCTCAAAGTTTCAGACGGCTCTGTTTACAAAACCCCGTCTACGGTACAAGTTAAATATCCCAGAAAGCGAAAAATCGATAAAGAAGTTGTGGTACGTATGTACAAAGGAATATCACTCACCAATGAAATCTATGTCACCTGGCCCGTCGTGGCATAATGAGTGGATTCAGGTACGATGATTCTAAGAGAAATAAGTCACACAGAAAATGAAACATCATAAGATATCTCTAATACACCGAATGTAATCTTGGCTACACAATAACTGAATTACAAAACAGAACAGGGTCTCAAATTTAGAAAACCAACTTATGTTTGCTTAAGGGGAAAGGTGAGTTGGGGTGCTGCATAAAACCAGAGATAGAAATTAGCACAGATACCATTCCATACGTCAAATATGTAATAGTCAAGACCTACACCTTGCTCAACGAAATGGGCTAAACACCCTATATTCAACGCCTAGGAATACACCTGACTAGTAAGAATCTTCAAACCCATGGATTTATATGTCTCCATAAGAGAATCAAACGTGTGTACAGCTGCATGAAGGCAGCAGAGAAAATCCGATAAATCCCATTATCAAAATCAATTACAAAAACAAAACACAATGACAGTGAAATAGAGAGCAATTCTTAAATAATTCATTCAGGACTTGTGATGCAACCTGGATTTACCTCATCTAAACCCAGAGCTGAGTGAGACATAAAGTTGGACACTTCGGGCTGATAGCATTGGTGAGGTTCGATGAGCCAATGCACACCATTTGAAGTCATACTGCATGGTACCCATTCCATGGGTCCCAACTCTCCAGGTTTAAGGGATTCTTCCTTCAGCTAAAACATGCATGGGAAACCCACAGTGTGGTCCACCTTGTGATTTGGATTCGTTTTCAAATGCATCTCAGTTTTTTTCCCCTGGTACTAGGGTTCAATATTCCAGACCCGTCAATAACACTCTCCCCATATATATATTCAGGAAAAAACGCATACGCCCTTTTTGGCCAACCAAGCAAGCGTGTAAAGAAAATCTGCACTACAAAGAAGCCTCACTGCCCCCCGGTCAAAAGGGCCATCTGAAAAAAGTGTAAAATCCAGAAAGGCAGGACAGGCCATGGGGAACATGTAGCCTTGTTATGCTGATGGGCGGGATGTGAACCACCAACAGCCACTCTGGAGAACTGTATGGTGTTTCCAGAAACACGTAGGAAACAAAGCAACACAGCCTATGGCACTTCCACTTATGGTCCTATAGTTTAGGGACATTAAAATGAAAAACACAGAGCCACCCCAAAGTTTGGGACGGCTCTGTTTACAAGAACCTCGTCTACGATACAAGTTAAATATCCCAGAAATCGAAATATGGATAAAGAAGATGTGGTACATATGTACAATGGAATATCACTCAGCAATGATATCTATGTCATCAGGCCAGTAGTGGCATAATGAATGGATTCAGGTATGATGATTTTACGTGAAATAAGTCACACAGAAAAAGAAACATCATAAGTTATCACTAATACATGGAATGTAAACTTGGCTACACATGAACTGATCTACAAAACAGAACACGGTCTCAAATTTAGAAAACGAACTTACGCTTGCTTATGGGGAAAGGTGAGTTGGCGTGCTGCATAAAACCAGAGATTGAAATTAGCACAGATATCTTTCCATAAGCCAAATATATAATAGACAAGACCTACTCCTTGCTCAACGAAATGAACTCAACACCCCATATTCAACGCCTCGGAATATACCTGACAATAAGAATCTTAAAACCCATGGATTTATATGTCTCCGTAAGAGAATCAAGCGTGTGTACAGTGGCCTAAACGCAGCAGTGAAAATCGGATAACTTCCTTTATCAAAAAAAATTTCAAAAACAAAACACAATGACAGTGAAATAGAGAGCAATTCTTAAATAATTCATTCAGGGCTTGTGATGCAACCTGGATTTACCACATCTACACCCAGAGCTGAGTGAGACATAAGGTTGGGCACTTCGGGCTGATAGCATTGGTGAGGTTCGATGAGCAAATGCAGACCCTTTGAAGTCATTCTGCATGGTACCCATTCTATGGGTCCCAAATCTCCAGGTTTAAGGGATTCTTCTTTCAGCTAAAACATGCATGGGAAACCCACAGTATGGTGCACCGTGTGACAGACAAACGTTTTCAAATGCATTTCAGTTTTCGTCCCCTTTTACTCGGGTTCACCATTCCAGACCCTTTACTAACACTCTCCCCACTTGGAGAGTCAGTGCCTTTAACCTCTTGTTGGGCACAGTTTGCAATTTCTGCGCAAGATGAACAGTAAGAGGGAGAACCAGTGAGAGACTAGCTCTAGGTGTCTGCACGGGCAAACTTAACGCTCATTTCACACCAGGAAAAGGAATTAAGCAAAGGCTCAGCATGCCGTGCCGGAACCAGATTAGGGCCTGAAGCAATCCTGCGGGTTTGCGGCCAGCTCACAAGATAGCGAGTTGAAGAAAGGAGCTCAGGGGCACTGTAACTCACAAACCTGCAGAGTTATAAATGACAGCTATCGTCCAAAAATATATTGAAGGAAGACTGCGAAGACGACTTGTAAGCGGGGCAGAAATGCAGGAAAACGATTTCAGGGGGTAGACGGGATTGCATTTAAAGCATAGGAAAAGGGGCAGAACGTCGTAAATGATGCTCTTGGGCAAAAAGGGCGTTTGCGTTTTTTCCTGAATATATTCAGGAAAAATCGCATACGCCCTTTTTGGCCAACCAAGCAAGCATGTTAAAGAAATCGGCACTACAATGAAGTCTCACTGCCCCCCGGTCAAAAGGGCCATCTGAAAAAAGTGTAAAATCCAGAAATGCAGCACAGGCAATGGAGAACAGGGAGCCTGGTTATGCTGATGGGTCGGATGTAAATTGCCAAGAGCCACTCTGGAGAAGTGTACGGTGTTTCTTGAAACACCTAAAAAACAAAGCAACGGAGCCTACGGCACTTCCACTTATGGTCCTATAGCTTAGGGAAATTAAAATCAAAAACACACAGCCACCCCAAAGTTTCAGACGGCTCTGTTTACAAGAACCTCGTCTACGGTACATGTTAAATATCCCAGAAAGCGAAAAATGGATAAAGAAGTTGTGGTACGTACGTACAATGGAATATCACTCACCAATGAAATCTATGTCATCTGGCCCGTCGTGGCATAATGAGTGGATTCAGGTACGATGATTCTAAGTGAAATAAGTCACACAGAAAATGAAACATCATAAGATATCACTAATACGCGGAATGTAATCTTGGCTACACATGAACTGAATTACAAAACAGAACAGGGTCTCAAATTTAGAAAACCAACTTATGTTTGCTTAAGGGGAAAGGTGAGTTGGGGTGCTGCATAAAACCAGAGATAGAAATTAGGACAGATACCATTCCATACGTCAAATATGTAATAGTCAAGACCTACCCCTTGCTCAACGAAATGAGCTAAACACCCTATATTTAACGACTAGGAATACACCTGACTAGTAAGAATCTTCAAACCCATGGATTTATATGTCTCCATAAGAGAATCAAGCGTGTGTACAGCTGCATGAAGGCAGCAGAGAAAATCCGATAAATCCTATTATAAACATGAAATACAAAAACAAAACACAATGACAGTGAAATAGAGAGCAATTCTTAAATAATTCATTCAGGGCTTGTGATGCAACCTGGATTTACCACATCTACACCCAGAGCTGAGTGAGACATAAGGTAGGAAACTTCGGGCTGATAGCATTGGTGAGGTTCGATGAGCAAATGCAGACCATTTGAAGTCATACAGCATGGTACCCATTCCATGGGTCCCAACTCTCCAGGTTTAAGGGGTCCTTCCTTCAGCTAAAACATGCATGGGAAACCCACAGTATGGTGTACCGTGTGACCCGCAAAACTTTTCAAATGCATCTCAGTTTTCAGCACCTTTTACTCGGGTTAACCATTCCAGAACCTTTACGAACACTCTCCCCACTTGGAGAGTCAGTGCCTTTAACCTGCTGTTTGGCACAGTTTGCAATTTCTGCGCAAGATGAACAGGAATAGGGAGAACCAATGAGAGACTAGCTGTAGGTGTCTGCACCGGCAAATTTAACACTCATTTCCCTCCAGGAAGAGGAATTAACCAAACGCTCAGCATGCCGTGCCGGAACCAGATTAGGGCCTGAAGCAACCCGGCGAGTTTGCGGCCAGCTCACAAGAAAGCGATTTGAAGAAAGGAGCTCCGGGGCACTCTAAATCACAAACCTGCAGAGTTATAAATGACAGCTATCGTCCAAAAATATATTGAAGGAAGCCTGCGAAGAGGACTTGAAAGCGGGGCAGAATTGCAGGAAAACGATTTCAGAGGGTAGACTGGAATTGCATTTAAAGCATAGGAAAAGAGGCAGAACGTCGACAATGATGCACTTGGCCAAAAAGGGCGTATGCGTTTTTTCCTGAATATATTCAGGAAAAATCGCATACGCCCTTTTTGGCCAACCAAGCAAGCATGTTAAAGAAATCTGCACTACAATGAAGTCTCACTGCCCCCCGGTCAAAAGGGCCATCTGAAAAAAGTGTAAAATCCAGAAAGGCAGCACAGGCCATGGAGAACAGGGAGCCTTGTTATGCTGATGGGTGGGATGTAAATTGCCAACAGCCACACTGGAGAAGTGTATGGTGTTTCCTGAAACACCTAAAAAACAAAGCAATGGAGCCTACATCACTTCCACTTATGGTCCTATAGCTTAGGGAAATTAAAATCACAAAAACAGCCACCCCAAAGTGTCGGACGGCTCTGTTTACAAGAACCTCGTCTACGGTACAAGTTAAATATCCCAGAATGTGAAAAATGGATAAAGAAGTTGTGGTACGTACGTACAATGGAATATCACTCAGCAATGAATTCTATGTCATCAGGCCCGTCGCGGCATAATGAGTGGATTCAGGTACGATGATTCTAAGTGAAATAAGTCACACAGAAAATGAAACATCATAAGATATCACTACTACACGGAATGTAAACTTGGCTACACATGAACTGAATTACAAAACAGAACAGGGTCTCAAATTTAGAAAACCAACTTATGTTTGCTTAAGGGGAAAGGTGAGTTGGGGTGCTGCATAAAACCAGAGATAGAAATTAGCACAGATACCATTCCATACGTCAAATATGTAATAGTCAAGACCTACCCCTTGCTCAACGAAATGGACGAAACACCACATATTCAACACCTAGGAATACACCTGACTAGTTGAATCTTCAAACCCATGGATTTATATGTCTCCGAAAGAGAATGAAGCGTGTGTACAGCGGCATGAATGCAGCAGAGAAAATCCGATATATCCCATTAACAAAATGAATTACACAAACAAAACCCAAGGACAGTGAAATAGAGAGCAATTCTTAAATAATTCATTCAGGGCTTGTGATGCAACCTGGATTTACCACATCTACAACCAGAGCTGAGTGAGACATAAGGTTGGGCACTTCGGGCTGATAGCATTGGTGAGGTTCGATGAGCAAATGCAGACCCTTTGAAGTCATACAGCATGGTACCCATTCCATGGGTCCCAACTCTCCAAGTTTAAGGGATTCTTCCTTCAGCTAAAACATGCATGGGAAACCCACAGTATGGTGCACCGTGTGACTGGCAAACGTTTTCAAATGCATCTCAGTTTTCGTCCCCTTTTACTCGGGTTCACCATTCCAGACCCTTTACGAACACTCTCCCCACTTGGAGAGTCAGTGCCTTTAACCTCCTGTTGGGCACAGTTTGCAATTTCTGCGCAAGATGAACAGGAATAGGGAGAACCAATGAGAGACTAGCTGTAGGTGTCTGCACGGGCAAATTTAACGCTCATTTCCGACCAGGAAGAGGAATTAACCAAAGGCTCAGCATGCCGTGCCGGAACCAGATTAGAGCCTGAGGCAATCCTGTGGGTTTGCGGCCAGCTCACAAGATAGCGAGTTGAAGAAAGGAGCTCAGGGGCACTCTAATTCACAAACCTGCAGAGTTATAAATGACAGCTATCGTCCAAAAATATATTGAAGGAAGGCTGCGAAGACGACTTGTAAGCGGGACAGATTTGCAGGAAAACGATTTCAGGGGGTAGACGGGAATTGCATTTAAAGCATAGGAAAAGAGGCAGAACGTCGACAATGATGCTCTTGGCCAAAAAGTGCGTATGCGTTTTTTCCTGAATATACGCATACGCCCTTTTTGGCCAACCAAGCAAGCATGTTAAAGAAATCTGCACTACAATGAAGTCTCACTGCCCCCCGGTCAAAAGGGCCATCTGAAAAAAGTGTAAAATCCAGAAAGGCAGCACAGGCCATGGAGAACAGGGAGCCTTGTTATGCTGATGGGCGGGATGTAAATTGCCAACAGCCACTCTGGAGAAGTGTATGGTGTTTCCCGGAACACCGAAAAAACAAAGCTACGGAGCCTACGGCACTTCCACTTATGGTCCTATAGCTTAGGGAAATTAAAATGAAAACCACACAGGCACCCCAAAGTGTCGGACGGCTCTGTTTACAAGAACCACGTCTACGGTACAAGTTAAATATCCCAGAAAGCGAAAAATGGATAAAGAAGTTGTGGTACGTACGTACACTGGAATATCACTCAGCAATGAAATCTATGTCATCAGGCCCGTCGCGGCATAATGAGTGGATTCAGGTACGATGATTCTAAGTGAAATAAGTCACAGAGAAAATGAAACATCATAAGATATCACTACTACACGGAATGTAAACTTGGCTACACATGAACTGAATTACAAAACAGAACAGGGTCTCAAATTTCGAAAACCAACTTATGCTTGCTTAAGGGGAAAGGTGAGTTGGGGTGCTGCATAAAACCAGAGATAGAAATTAGCACAGATACATTTCCATAAGCCATATATGTAATAGTCAAGACCTACCCCTTGCTCAACGAAATGGACTAAACACCCCATATTCAACGCCTAGGAATACACCTGACTAGTAAGAATCTTCAAACCCATGGATTTATATGTCTCCGTAAGAGAATGAAGCATGTGTACAGCGGCATGAATGCAGCAGAGAAAATCCGATAAATCCCATTATCAAAATGAATTACACAAACAAAACCCAAGGACAGTGAAATAGAGAGCAATTCTTAAATAATTCATTCAGGGCTTGTGATGCAACCCGGATTTACCACATCTACACCCAGAGCTGAGTGAGACATAAGGTTGGGCACTTTGGGCTGATAGCATTGGTGAGGTTCGATGAGCAAATGCAGACCCTTTGAAGTCATACAGCATGGTACCCATTCTATGGGTCCCAACTCTCCAAGTTTAAGGGATTCTTCCTTCAGCTAAAACATGCATGGGAAACCCACAGTATGGTGCACCGTGTGACTGGCAAACGTTTTCAAATGCATCTCAGTTTTCGTCCCCTTTTACTCGGGTTCACCATTCCAGACCCTTTACGAACACTCTCCCCACTTGGAGAGTCAGTGCCTTTAACCTCGTGTTGGGCACAGTTTGCAATTTCTGCGCAAGATGAAAAGGAATAGGGAGAGCGAATGAGAGACTAGCTCTAGGTGTCTGCACGGGCAAATTTAACGCTCATTTCCCACCAGGAAGAGGAATTAACCAAAGGCTCAGCATGCCGTGCCGGAACCAGATTAGGACCTGAAGCAATCCTGCGGGTTGGCGGCCAGCTCACAAGATAGCGAGTTGAAGAAAGGAGCTCAGGGGCACTGTAACTCACAAACCTGCAGAGTTATAAATGACAGCTATCGTCCAAAAATATATTGAAGGAAGGCTGCGAAGAGGTCTTGAAAGCGGGGCAAAATTGCAGGAAAACGATTTCAGGGGTTAGACTGGAATTGCATTTAAAGCATAGGAAAAGAGGCAGAACGTCGACAATGATGCACTTGGCCAAAAAGGGCGTATGCGTTTTTTCCTGAATATACGCATACGCCGTTTTTGGCCAACCAAGCAAGCATGTTAAAGAAATCTGCACTACAAAGAAGTCTCACTGCCCCCAGGTCAAAAGGGCCATCTGAAAAAAGTGTAAAATCCAGAAAGGCAGCACAGGCCATGGAGAACAGGGAGCCTTGTTATGCTGATGGGCGGGATGTAAATTGCCAACAGCCACTCTGGAGAAGTGTATGGTGTTTCCTGAAACACCTAAAAAACAAAGCAACGGAGCCTACGGCACTTCCACTTATGGTCCTATAGCTTAGGGAAATTAAAATAAAAAACACACAGCCACCCCAAAGTTTCAGACGGCTCTGTTTACAAGAACCTCGTCTACGGTACAAGTTAAATATCCCAGAAAGCGAAAAATGGATAAAGAAGTTGTGGTACGTACGTACAATGGAATATCACTCACCAATGAAATCTATGTCATCTGGCCCGTCGTGGCATAATGAGTGGATTCAGGTACGATGATTCTAAGAGAAATAAGTCACACAGAAAATGAAACATCGTAAGTTATCTCTAATACACCGAATGTAATCTTGGCTACACATGAACTGAATTACAAAACAGAACAGGGTCTCAAATTTAGAAAACCAACTTATGTTTGCTTAAGGGGAAAGGTGAGTTGGGGTGCTGCATAAAACCAGAGATAGAAATTAGCACAGATACCATTCCATACGTCAAATATGTAATAGTCAAGACCTACCCCTTGCTCAACGAAATGGGCTAAACACCCTATATTCAACGCCTAGGAATACACCTGACTAGTAAGAAGCTTCAAACCCATGGATTTATATGTCTCCATAAGAGAATCAAGCGTGTGTACAGCTGCATGAAGGTAGCAGAGAAAATCCGATAAATCCTATTATCAAAATGAATTACAAAAACAAAACACAATGACAGTGAAATAGAGAGCAATTCTTAAATAATTCATTCAGGGCTTGTGATGCAACCTGGATTTACCTCATCTACACCCAGAGCTGAGTGAGACATAAAGTTGGACACTTCGGGCTGATAGCATTGGTGAGGTTCGAAGAGCAAATGCAGACCATTTGAAGTCATACTGCATGGTACCCATTCCATGGGTCCCAACTCTCCAGGTTTAAGCGATTCTTCCTTCAGCTAAAACATGCATGGAAAACCCACAGTATGGTGCACCGTGTGACCGGGAAACGTTTTCAAATGCATCTCAGTTTTCGTCCCCTTTTACTCGGGTTCACAATTCCAGACCCTTTACTAACACTCTACCCACTTGGAGAGTCAGTGCCTTTAACCTGCTGTTTGGCACAGTTTGCAATTTCTGCGCAAGATGAACAGGAATAGGGAGAACCAATGAGAGACTAGCTGTAGGTGTCTGCACGGGCAAATTTAACGCTCATTTCCCACCAGGAAGAGGAATTAACCAAACGCTCAGCATGCCGTGCCGGAACCAGATTAGGGCCTGAAGCAACCCTGCGAGTTTGCGGCCAGCTCACAAGAAAGCGATTTGAAGAAAGGAGCTCCGGGGCACTCTAATTCACAAACCTGCAGAGTTATAAATGACAGCTATCGTCCAAAAATATATTGAAGGAAGCCTGCGAAGAGGACTTGAAAGCGGGGCAGAATTGCAGGAAAACGATTTCAGGGGTTAGACTGGAATTGCATTTAAAGCATAGGAAAAGAGGCAGAACGTCGACAATGATGCACTTGGCCAAAAAGGGCGTATGCGTTTTTTCCTGAATATACGCATACGCCCTTTTTGGCCAACCAAGCAAGCATGTTAAAGAAATCTGCACTACAAAGAAGTCTCACTGCCCCCAGGTCAAAAGGGCCATCTGAAAAAAGTGTAAAATCCAGAAAGGCAGCACAGGCCATGGAGAACAGGGAGCCTTGTTATGCTGATGGGCGGGATGTAAATTGCCAACAGCCACTCTGGAGAAGTGTATGGTGTTTCCTGAAACACCTAAAAAACAAAGCAACAGAGCCTACGGCACTTCCACTTATGGTCCTATAGCTTAGGGAAATTTAAATCAAAAACACACAGCCAAGCCAAAGTTTCAGATGGCTCTGTTTACAAGAACCTCTTCTACGGTACAAGTTAAATATCCCAGAAAGCGAAAAATGGATAAAGAAGTTGTGGTACGTACGTACAATGGAATATCACTCACCAATGAAGTCTATGTCATCTGGCCCGTCGTGGCATAATGAGTGGATTCAGGTACGATGATTCTAAGTGAAATAAGTCACACAGAAAATGAAACATCATAATATATCACTAATACACCGAATGTAATCTTGGCTACACATGAACTGAATTACAAAACAGAACAGGGTCTCAAATTTAGAAAACCAACTTATGTTTGCTTAAGGGGAAAGGTGAGTTGGGGTGCTGCATAAAACCAGAGATAGAAATTAGCACAGATACCATTCCATACGTCAAATATGTAATAGTCAAGACCTACCCCTTGCTCAACGAAATGGGCTAAACACCCTATATTCAACGCCTAGGAATACACCTGACTAGTAAGAATCTTCAAACCCATGGATTTATATGTCTCCATAAGAGAATCAAGCATGTGTACAGCTGCATGAAGGCAGCAGAGAAAATCCGATAAATCCTATTATCAAAATGAATTACAAAAACAAAACACAATGACAGTGAAATAGAGAGCAATTCTTAAATAATTCATTCAGGGCTTGTGATGCAACCTGGATTTACCTCATCTAAACACAGAGCTGAGTGAGACCTAAGGTTGGACACTTCGGGCTGATAGCATTGGTGAGGTTCGATGAGCAAATGCAGACCATTTGAAGTCATACTACATGGTACCCATTCCATGGGTCCCAACTCTCCAGGTTTAAGCGATTCTTCCTTCAGGTAAAGCATGCATGGGAAGCCCACAGTATGGTGCACCGTGTGACCGGGAAACATTTTCAAATGCATCTCAGTTTTTGTCCCCGTTTACTCGGGTTCAGAATTCCAGACCCTTTACAAACACTCTCCCCACTTGGAGAGTCAGTGCCTTTAACCTTCTGTTTGGCACAGTTTGCAATTTCTGCGCAAGAGGAATAGGAATAGGAAGAACCAATGAGAGACTAGCTGTAGGTTTCTGCACGGGCAAATTTAACGCTCATTTCCAACCAGGAAGAGGAATTAACCAAACGCTCAGCATGCCGTGCCGGAACCAGATTAGGGCCTGAAGCAATCCTGCGGGTTTGCGGCCAGCTCAAAAGAAAGCGATTTGAAGAAAGGAGCTCAGGGGCACTG
This sequence comes from Delphinapterus leucas, assembly GCF_059928025.1. Classification (NCBI taxonomy): domain Eukaryota; kingdom Metazoa; phylum Chordata; class Mammalia; order Artiodactyla; family Monodontidae; genus Delphinapterus; species Delphinapterus leucas. The sequence goes on along the minus strand of NW_028322236.1, from coordinate 12,611,814 downwards.
TAATTCACAAACCTGCAGAGTTATAAATGACAGCTATCGTCCAAAAATATATTGAAGGAAGGCTGCGAAGAGGACTTGAAAGCGGGGCAAAATTGCAGGAAAACGATTTCAGGGGTTAGACTGGAATTGCATTTAAAGCATAGGAAAAGAGGCAGAACGTCGACAATGATGCACTTGGCCAAAAAGGGCGTATGCGTTTTTTCCGGAATATACGCATACGCCCTTTTTGGCCAACCAAGCAAGCATGTTAAAGAAATCTGCACTACAATGAAGTCTCACTGCCCCCCGGTCAAAAGGGCCATCTGAAAAAAGTGTAAAATCCAGAAAGGCAGCACAGGTCATGGAGAACAGGGAGCCTTGTTATGCTCATGGGTGGGATGTAAATTGCCAACAGCCACTCTGGAGAAGTGTATGGTGTTTCCTGAAACACCTAAAAAACAAAGCAACGGAGCCTACGGCACTTCCACTTATGGTCCTATAGCTTAGGGAAATTAAAATAAAAAACACACAGCCACCCCAAAGTTTCAGACGGCTCTGTTTACAAGAACCTCGTCTACGGTACAAGTTAAATATCCCAGAAAGCGAAAAATGGATAAAGAAGTTGTGGTACGTACGTACAATGGAATATCACTCACCAATGAAATCTATGTCATCTGGCCCGTCGTGGCATAATGAGTGGATTCAGGTACGATGATTCTAAGAGAAATAAGTCACACAGAAAATGAAACATCGTAAGTTATCTCTAATACACCGAATGTAATCTTGGCTACACATGAACTGAATTACAAAACAGAACAGGGTCTCAAATTTAGAAAACCAACTTATGTTTGCTTAAGGGGAAAGGTGAGTTGGGGTGCTGCATAAAACCAGAGATAGAAATTAGCACAGATACCATTCCATACGTCAAATATGTAATAGTCAAGACCTACACCTTGCTCAACGAAATGGGCTAAACACCCTATATTCAACGCCTAGGAATACACCTGACTAGTAAGAATCTTCAAACCCATGGATTTATATGTCTCCATAAGAGAATCAAGCGTGTGTACAGCTGCATGAAGGTAGCAGAGAAAATCCGATAAATCCTATTATCAAAATGAATTACAAAAACAAAACACAATGACAGTGAAATAGAGAGCAATTCTTAAATAATTCATTCAGGGCTTGTGATGAAACCTGGATTTACCTCATCTACACCCAGAGCTGAGTGAGACATAAAGTTGGACACTTCGGGCTGATAGCATTGGTGAGGTTCGAAGAGCAAATGCAGACCATTTGAAGTCATACTGCATGGTACCCATTCCATGGGTCCCAACTCTCCAGGTTTAAGTGATTCTTCCTTCAGCTAAAACATGCATGGGAAACCCACAGTATGGTGCACCGTGTGACCGGGAAACGTTTTCAAATGCATCTCAGTTTTCGTCCCCTTTTACTCGGGTTCACAATTCCAGACCCTTTACTAACACTCTACCCACTTGGAGAGTCAGTGCCTTTAACCTGCTGTTTGGCACAGTTTGCAATTTCTGCGCAAGATGAACAGGAATAGGGAGAACCAATGAGAGACTAGCTGTAGGTGTCTGCACGGGCAAATTTAACGCTCATTTCCCACCAGGAAGAGGAATTAACCAAACGCTCAGCATGCCGTGCCGGAACCAGATTAGGGCCTGAAGCAACCCTGCGAGTTTGCGGCCAGCTCACAAGAAAGCGATTTGAAGAAAGGAGCTCCGGGGCACTCTAATTCACAAACCTGCAGAGTTATAAATGACAGCTATCGTCCAAAAATATATTGAAGGAAGCCTACGAAGAGGACTTGAAAGCGGTGCAGAATTGCAGGAGAACGATTTCAGGGGTTAGACTGGAATTGCATTTAAAGCATAGGAAAAGAGGCAGAACGTCGACAATGATGCACTTGGCCAAAAAGGGCGTGTGCGTTTTTTCCTGAATATATTCAGGAAAAAACGCATACGCCCTTTTTGGCCAACCAAGCAAGCATGTTAAAGAAAGCTGCACTACAATGAAGTCTCACTGCCCCCCGGTCAAAAGGGCCATCTGAAAAAAGTGTAAAATCCAGAAAGGCAGCACAGGCCATGGAGAACAGGGAGCCTTGTTATGCTGATGGGCGGGATGTAAATTGCCAACAGCCACTCTGGAGAAGTGTATGGTGTTTCCTGAAACACCTAAAAAACAAAGCAACAGAGCCTACGGCACTTCCACTTATGGTCCTATAGCTTAGGGAAATTTAAATCAAAAACACACAGCCAAGCCAAAGTTTCAGATGGCTCTGTTTACAAGAACCTCTTCTACGGTACAAGTTAAATATCCCAGAAAGCGAAAAATGGATAAAGAAGTTGTGGTACGTACGTACAATGGAATATCAGTCACCAAGGAAAGCTATGTCATCTGGCCCGTCGTGGTGTAATGAGTGGATTCAGGTACGATGATTCTAAGTGAAATAAGTCACACAGAAAATGAAACATCATAAGATATCACTAACACACCGAATGTAATCTTGGCTACACATGAACTGAATTACAAAACAGAACAGGGTCTCAAATTTAGAAAACCAACTTATGTTTGCTTAAGGGGAAAGGTGAGTTGGGGTGCTGCATAAAACCAGAGATAGAAATTAGCACAGATACCATTCCATACGTCAAATATGTAATAGTCAAGACCTACCCCTTGCTCAACGAAATGGGCTAAACACCCTATATTCAACGCCTAGGAATACACCTGACTAGTAAGAATCTTCAAACCCATGGATTTATATGTCTCCATAAGAGAATCAAGCGTGTGTACAGCTGCATGAATGCAGCAGAGAAAATCCGATAAATCCTATTATCAAAATGAATTACAAAAACAAAACACAATGACAGTGAAATAGAGAGCAATTCTTAAATAATTCATTCAGGGCTTGTGATGCAACCTGGATTTACCTCATCTACACCCAGAGCTGAGTGAGACATAAAGTTGGACACTTCGGGCTGATAGCATTGGTGAGGTTCGATGAGCAAATGCAGACCATTTGAAGTCATACTGCATGGTACCCATTCCATGGGTCCCAACTCTCCAGGTTTAAGCGATTCTTCCTTCAGCTAAAACATGCATGGGAAACCCACAGTATGGTGCACCGTGTGACCGGGAAACGTTTTCAAATGCATCTCAGTTTTCGTCCCCTTTTACTCGGGTTCACAATTCCAGACCCTTTACTAACACTCTACCCACTTGGAGAGTCAGTGCCTTTAACCTGCTGTTTGGCACAGTTTGCAATTTCTGCGCAAGATGAACAGGAATAGGGAGAACCAATGAGAGACTAGCTGTAGGTGTCTGCACGGGCAAATTTAACGCTCATTTCCCACCAGGAAGAGGAATTAACCGAAGGCTCAGCATGCCGTGCCGGAACCAGATTAGGGCCTGAAGCAACCCTGCGAGTTTGCGGCCAGCTCACAAGAAAGCGATTTGAAGAAAGGAGCTCCGGGGCACTCTAATTCACAAACCTGCAGAGTTATAAATGACAGCTATCGTCCAAAAATATATTGAAGGAAGCCTGCGAAGAGGACTTGAAAGCGGGGCAGAATTGCAGGAAAACGATTTCAGGGGTTAGACTGGAATTGCATTTAAAGCATAGGAAAAGAGGCAGAACGTCGACAATGATGCACTTGGCCAAAAAGGGCGTATGCGTTTTTTCCTGAATATACGCATACGCCCTTTTTGGCCAACCAAGCAAGCATGTTAAAGAAATCTGCACTACAAAGAAGTCTCACTGCCCCCAGGTCAAAAGGGCCATCTGAAAAAAGTGTAAAATCCAGAAAGGCAGCACAGGCCATGGAGAACAGGGAGCCTTGTTATGCTGATGGGCGGGATGTAAATTGCCAACAGCCACTCTGGAGAAGTGTATGGTGTTTCCTGAAACACCTAAAAAACAAAGCAACGGAGCCTACGGCACTTCCACTTATGGTCCTATAGCTTAGGGAAATTTAAATCAAAAACACACAGCCACCCCAAAGTGTCGGACGGCTCTGTTTACAAGAACCTCGTCTACGGTACAAGTTAACTATCCCAGAATGTGAAAAATGGATAAAGAAGTTGTGGTACGTATGTACAATGGAATATCACTCAGCAATGAAATCTATCTCATCAGGCCCGTCGCGGCATAATGAGTGGATTCAGGTACGATGATTCTAAGTGAAATAAGTCACACAGAAAATGAAACATCATAAGATATCACTACTACACGGAATGTAAACTTGGCTACACATGAACTGAATTACAAAACAGAACAGGGTCTCAAATTTAGAAAACCAACTTATGCTTGCTTAAGGGGAAAGGTGAGTTGGGGTGCTGCATAAAACCAGAGATAGAAATTAACACAGATACCTTTCCATAAGCCAAATATGTAATAGTCAAGACCTACCCCTTGCTCAACGAAATGGACTAAACACCCCATATTCAACGCCTAGGAATACACCTGACTAGTAAGAATCTTCAAACCCATGGATTTATATGTCTCCGTAAGAGAATGAAGCATGTGTACAGCGGCATGAATGCAGCAGAGAAAATCCGATAAATCCCATTATCAATATGAATTACACAAACAAAACCCAAGGACAGTGAAATAGAGAGCAATTCTTAAATAATTCATTCAGGGCTTGTGATGCAACCTGGATTTACCACATCTACACCCAGAGCTGAGTGAGACATAAGGTTGGGCACTTCGGGCTGATAGCATTGGTGAGGTTCGATGAGCAAATGCAGACCCTTTGAAGTCATACAGCATGGTACCCATTCTATGGGTCCCAACTCTCCAAGTTTAAGGGATTCTTCCTTCAGCAAAAACATGCATGGGAAACCCACAGTATGGTGCACCGTGTGACTGGCAAACGTTTTCAAATGCATCTCAGTTTTCATCCCCTTTTACTCTGGTTCACCATTCCAGACACTTTACGAACACTCTCCCCACTTGGAGAGTCAGTGCCTTTAACCTCCTGTTGGGCACAGTTTGCAATTTCTGCGCAAGATGAAAAGGAATAGGGAGAACGAATGAGAGACTAGCTGTAGGTGTCTGCACGGGCAAATTTAATGCTCATTTCCCACCAGGAAGAGTAATTAACCAAAGGCTCAGCATGCCGTGCCGGAACCAGATTAGGGCCTGAAGCAATCCTGTGGGTTTGCGGCCAGCTCACAAGATAGCGAGTTGAAGAAAGGAGCTCAGGGGCACTGTAACTCACAAACCTGCAGAGTTATATATGACAGCTATCGTCCAAAAATATATTGAAGGAAGGCTGCGAAGACGACTTGTAAGCGGGACAGATTTGCAGGAAAACGATTTCAGGGGGTAGACGGGAATTGCATTTAAAGCATAGGAAAAGAGGCAGAACGTCGACAATGATGCTCTTGGCCAAAAAGTGCGTATGCGTTTTTTCCTGAATATATTCAGGAAAAAACGCATACGCCCTTTTTGGCCAACCAAGCAAGCATGTTAAGGAAATCTGCACTACAATGAAGTCTCACTGCCCCCCTGTAAAAGGGCCATCTGATAAAAGTGTAAAATCCAGAAAGTCAGCACAGGCCATGGAGAACAGCGAGCCTTGTTATGCTGATGGGCGGGATGTAAATTGCCAACAGCCACTGTGGAGAAGTGTATGGTGTTTCCCGGAACACCGAAAAAACAAAGCTACGGAGCCTACGGCACTTCCACTTATGGTCCTATAGGTTAGGGAAATTAAAATCAAAAACACACAGCCACCCCAAAGTGTCGGACGGCTCTGTTTACAAGAACCTCGTCTACGGTACAAGTTAAATATCCCAGAATGTGAAAAATGGATAAAGAAGTTGTGGTACGTACGTACAATGGAATATCACTCAGCAATGAAATCTATGTCATCAGGCCCGTCGCGGCATAATGAGTGGATTCAGGTACGATGATTCTAAGTGAAATAAGTCACACAGAAAATGAAACATCATAAGATATCACTACTACACGGAATGTAAACTTGGCTACACATGAACTGAATTACAAAACAGAACAGGGTCTCAAATTTAGAAAACCAACTTATGCTTGCTTAAGGGGAAAGGTGAGTTGGGGTGCTGCATAAAACCAGAGATAGAAATTAGCACAGATACCTTTCCATAAGCCAAATATGTAATAGTCAAGCCCTACACCTTGCACAACGAAATGGACTAAACACCCCATATTCAACGCCTAGGAATACACCTGACTAGTAAGAATCTTCAAACCCATGGATTTATATGTCTCCGTAAGAGAATGAAGCGTGTGTACAGCGGCATGAATGCAGCAGAGAAAATCCGATAAATCCCATTATCAAAATGAATTACACAAACAAAACCCAAGGACAGTGAAATAGAGAGCAATTCTTAAATAATTCATTCAGGGCTTGTGATGCAACCTGGATTTACCACATCTACACCCAGAGCTGAGTGAGACATAAGGTTGGGCACTTCGGGCTGATAGCATTGGTGAGGTTCGATGAGCAAATGCAGACCCTTTGAAGTCATACAGCATGGTACCCATTCCATGGGTCCCAACTCTCCAAGTTTAAGGGATTCTTCCTTCAGCTAAAACATGCATGGGAAACCCACAGTATGGTGCACCGTGTGACTGGCAAACGTTTTCAAATGCATCTCAGTTTTCGTCCCCTTTTACTCGGGTTCACCATTCCAGACCCTTTACGAACACTCTCCCCACTTGGAGAGTCAGTGCCTTTAACCTCCTGTTGGGCACAGTTTGCAATTTCTGCGCAAGATGAAAAGGAATAGGGAGAACGAATGAGAGACTAGCTCTAGATGTCTGCACAGGCAAATTTAACGCTCATTTCCCACCAGGAAGAGGAATTAACCAAAGGCTCAGCATGCCCTGCCAGAACCAGATTAGGGCCTGAAGCAATCCTATGGGTTTACCGCCAGCTCACAAGATAGCGAGTTGAAGAAAGGAGCTCAGGGGCACTGTAACTCACAAACCTGCAGAGTTATAAATGACAGCTATCGTCCAAAAATATATTGAAGGAAGGCTGCGAAGACGACTTGTAAGCGGGACAGATTTGCAGGAAAACGATTTCAGGGGGTAGACGGGAATTGCATTTAAAGCATAGGAAAAGAGGCAGAACGTCGACAATGATGCTCTTGGCCAAAAAGGGCCTATGCGTTTTTTCCTGAATATATTCAGGAAAAAACGCATAGGCCCTTTTTGGCCAACCAAGCAAGCATGTTAAAGAAATCTGCACTACAAAGAAGTCTCACTGCCCCCAGGTCAAAAGGGCCATCTGAAAAAAGTGTAAAATCCAGAAAGGCAGCACAGGCCATGGAGAACAGGGAGCCTTGTTATGCTGATGGGCGGGATGTAAATTGCCAACAGCCACTCTGGAGAAGTGTATGGTGTTTCCTGGAACACCGAAAAAACAAAGCTACGGAGCCTACGGCACTTCCACTTATGGTCCTATAGCTTAGGGAAATTAAAATCAAAAACACACAGCCACCCCAAAGTGTCGGACGGCTCTGTTTAAAAGAACCTCGTCTACGGTACAAGTTAAATATACCAGAATATGAAAAATGGATAAAGAAGTTGTGGTACGTACGTACAATGGAATATCACTCAGCAATGAAATCTATGTCATCAGGCCCGTCGCGGCATAATGAGTGGATTCAGGTACGATGATTCTAAGTGAAATAAGTCACACAGAAAATGAAACATCATAAGATATCACTACTACACGGAATGTAAACTTGGCTACACATGAACTGAATTACAAAACAGAACAGGGTCTCAAATTTAGAAAACCAACTTATGCTTGCTTAAGGGGAAAGGTGAGTTGGGGTGCTGCATAAAACCAGAGATAGAAATTAGCACAGATACCTTTCCATAAGCCAAATATGTAATAGTCAAGCCCTACACCTTGCTCAACGAAATGGACTAAACACCCCATATTCAACGCCTAGGAATACACCTGACTAGTAAGAATCTTCAAACCCATGGATTTATATGTCTCCGTAAGAGAATGAAGCGTGTGTACAGCGGCATGAATGCAGCAGAGAAAATCCGATAAATCCCATTATCAAAATGAATTACACAAACAAAACCCAATGACAGTGAAATAGAGAGCAATTCTTAAATAATTCATTCAGGGCTTGTGATGCAACCTGGATTTACCACATCTACACCCAGAGCTGAGTGAGACATAAGGTTGGTCACTTCGGGCTGATAGCATTGGTGAGGTTCGATGAGCAATTGCAGACCCTTTGAAGTCATACAGCATGGTACCCATTCCATGGGTCCCAACTCTCCAAGTTTAAGGGATTCTTCCTTCAGCTAAAACATGCATGGGAAACCCACAGTATGGTGCACCGTGTGACTGGCAAACGTTTTCAAATGCATCTCAATTTTCGTCCCCTTTTACTCGGGTTCACCATTCCAGACCCTTTACGAACACTCTCCCCACTTGGAGAGTCAGTCCCTTTGACCTCCTGTTGGGCACAGTTTGCAATTTCTGCGCAAGATGAAAAGGAATAGGGAGAACGAATGAGAGACTAGCTCTAGGTGTCTGCACGGGCAAATTTAACGCTCATTTCCCACCAGGAAGAGGAATTAACCAAAGGCTCAGCATGCCGTGCCGGAACCAGATTATGGCCTGAGGCAATCCTGTGGGTTTGCGGCCAGCTCACAAGATAGCGAGTTGAAGAAAGGAGCTCAGGAGCACTGTAACTCACAAACCTGCCGAGTTATAAATGACAGCTATCGTCCAAAAATATATTGAAGGAAGGCTGCGAAGACGACTTGTAAGCGGGACAGATTTGCAGGAAAACGATTTCAGGGGGTAGACGGGAATTGCATTTAAAGCATAGGAAAAGAGGCAGAACGTCGACAATGATGCTCTTGGCCAAAAAGGGCGTATGCGTTTTTTCCTGAATAAACGCCTACGCCCTTTTTGGCCAACCAAGCAAGCATGTTAAAGAAATCTGCACTACAAAGATGTCTCACTGCCCCCCGGTCAAAAGGGCCATCTGAAAAAAGTGTAAAATCCAGAAAGGCAGCACAGGCCATGGAGAACAGGGAGCCTTGTTATGCTGATGGGCGGGATGTTAATTGCCAACAGCCACTCTGGAGAAGTGTATGGTGTTTCCTGGAATACCGAAAAAACAAAGCTACGGAGCCTACGGCACTTCCACTTATGGTCCTATAGCTTAGGGAAATTAAAATCAAAAACACACAGCCACCCCAAAGTGTCGGACGGCTCTGTTTACAAGAACCTCGTCTACGGTACAAGTTAAATATCCCAGAATGTGAAAAATGGATAAAGAAGTTGTGGTACGTACGTACAATGGAATATCACTCAGCAATGAAATCTATGTCATCAGGCCCGTCGCGGCATAATGAGTGGATTCAGGTACGATGATTCTAAGTGAAATAAGTCACACAGAAAATGAAACATCATAAGATATCACTACTACACGGAATGTAAACTTGGCTACACATGAACTGAATTACAAAACAGAAGAGGGTCTCAAATTTAGAAAACCAACTTATGCTTGCTTAAGGGGAAAGGTGAGTTGGGGTGCTGCATAAAACCAGTGATAGAAATTAGCACAGATACCTTTCCATAAGCCAAATATGTAATAGTCAAGCCCTACACCTTGCTCAACGAAATGGACTAAACACCACATATTCAACGCCTAGGAATACACCTGAGTAGTAAGAATCTTCAAACCCATGGATTTATATGTCTCTGTAAGAGAATGAAGCGTGTGTACAGCGGCATGAATGCAGCAGAAAAAATCCGATAAATCCCATTATCAAAATGAATTACAGAAACAAAACCCAAGGACAGTGAAATAGAGAGCAATTCTTAAATAATTCATTCAGGGCTTGTGATGCAACCTGGATTTACCACATCTACACCCAGAGCTGAGTGAGACATAAGGTTGGGCACTTCGGGCTGATAGCATTGGTGAGGTTCGATGAGCAAATGCAGACCCTTTGAAGTCATACAGCATGGTACCCATTCCATGGGTCCCAACTCTCCAAGTTTAAGGGATTCTTCCTTCAGCTAAAACATGCATGGGAAACCCACAGTATGGTGCACCGTGTGACTGGCAAACGTTTTCAAATGCATCTCAGTTTTCGTCCCCTTTTACTCGGGTTCACCATTCCAGACCCTTTACGAACACTCTCCCCACTTGGAGAGTCAGTGCCTTTAACCTCCTGTTGGGCACAGTTTGCAATTTCTGCGCAAGATGAAAAGGAATAGGGAGAACGAATGAGAGACTAGCTCTAGGTGTCTGCACGGGCAAATTTAACCCTCATTTCCCACCAGGAAGAGGAATTAACGAAATGCTCAGCATGCCGTGCCGGAAGCAGATTAGCGCCTGAAGCAATCCTGTGGGTTTGCCGCCAGCTCACAAGATAGCGAGTTGAAGAAAGGAGCTCAGGGGCACTGTAACTCACAAACCTGCAGAGTTATAAATGACAGCTATCGTCCAAAAATATATTGAAGGAAGGCTGCGAAGACGACTTGTAAGCGGGACAGATTTGCAGGAAAACGATTTCAAGGGGTAGACGGGAATTGCATTTAAAGCATAGGAAAAGAGGCAGAACGTCGACAATGATGCTCTTGGCCAAAAAGGGCGTATGCGTTTTTTCCTGAATATATTCAGGAAAAAACGCATACGCCCTTTTTGGCCAACCAAGCAAGCATGTTAAAGAAATCTGCACTACAAAGATGTCTCACTGCCCCCCGGTCAAAAGGGCCATCTGAAAAAAGTGTAAAATCCAGAAAGGCAGCACAGGCCATGGAGAACAGGGAGCCTTGTTATGCTGATGGCGGAATATAAATTGCCAACAGCCACTCTGGAGTAGTGTATGGTTTTTCCCGGAATACCGAAAAAACAAAGCTACGGAGCCTACGGCACTTCCACTTATGGTCCTATAGCTTAGGGAAATTAAAATCAAAAACACACAGCCACCCCAAAGTGTCGGACGGCTCTGTTTACAAGAACCTCGTCTACGGTACAAGTTAAATATCCCAGAATGTGAAAAATGGATAAAGAAGTTGTGGTACGTACGTACAATGGAATATCACTCAGCAATGAAATCTATGTCATCAGGCCCGTCGCGGCATAATGAGTGGATTCAGGTACGATGATTCTAAGTGAAATAAGTCACACAGAAAATGAAACATCATAAGATATCACTACTACACGGAATGTAAACTTGGCTACACATGAACTGAATTACAAAACAGAACAGGGTCTCAAATTTAGAAAACCAACTTATGCTTGCTTAAGGGGAAAGGTGAGTTGGGGTGCTGCATAAAACCAGAGATAGAAATTAGCACAGATACCTTTCCATAAGCCAAATATGTAATAGTCAAGACCTACCCCTTGCTCAACGAAATGGACTAAACACCACATATTCAACGCCTAGGAATACACCTGACTAGTAAGAATCTTCAAACCCATGGATTTATATGTCTCCGTAAGAGAATGAAGCGTGTGTACAGCGGCATGAATGCAGCAGAGAAAATCCGATAAATCCCATTATCAAAATGAATTACACAAACAAAACCCAAGGACAGTGAAATAGAGAGCAATTCTTAAATAATTCATTCAGGGCTTGTGATGCAACCTGGATTTACCACATCTACACCCAGAGCTGAGTGAGACATAAGGTTGGGCACTTCAGGCTGATAGCATTGGTGAGGTTCGATGAGCAAATGCAGACCCTTTGAAGTCATACAGCATGGTACCCATTCCATGGGTCCCAACTCTCCAAGTTTAAGGGATTCTTCCTTCAGCTAAAACATGCATGGGAAACCCACAGTATGATGCACCGTGTGACTGGCAAACGTTTTCAAATGCATCTCAGTTTTCGTCCCTTTTTACTCGGGTTCACCATTCCAGACCCTTTACGAACACTCTCCCCACTTGGAGAGTCAGTGCCTTTAACCTCCTGTTGGGCACAGTTTGCAATTTCTGCGCAAGATGAACAGGAATAGGGAGAACGAATGAGAGACTAGCTCTAGGTGTCTGCACGGGCAATTTTAACGCTCATTTCCCACCAGGAAGAGGAATTAACCAAAGGCTCAGCATGCCGTGCCGGAACCAGATTAGGGCCTGAAGCAATCCTGTGGGTTTGCGGCCAGTTCACAAGATAGCGAGTTGAAGAAAGGAGCTCAGGGGCACTGTAACTCACAAACCTGCAGAGTTATAAATGACAGCTATCGTCCAAAAATATATTGAAGGAAGGCTGCGAAGACGACTTGTAAGCGGGACAGATTTGCAGGAAAACGATTTCAGGGGGTAGACGGGAATTGCATTTAAAGCATAGGAAAAGAGGCAGAACGTCGACAGTGATGCTCTTGGCCAAAAAGTGCGTATGCGTTTTTTCCTGAATATATTCAGGAAAAAACGCATACGCCCTTTTTGGCCAACCAAGCAAGCATGTTAAAGAAATCTGCACTACAAAGATGTCTCACTGCCCCCCGGTCAAAAGGGCCATCTGAAAAAAGTGTAAAATCCAGAAAGGCAGCACAGGCCATGGAGAACAGGGAGCCTTGTTATGCTGATGGGCGGGATGTAAATTGCCAACAGCCACTCTGGAGAAGTGTATGGTGTTTCCCGGAACACCGAAAAAACAAAGCTACGGAGCCTACGGCACTTCCACTTATGGTCCTATAGCTTAGGGAAATTAAAATCAAAAACACACAGCCACCCTAAAGTGTCGGACGGCTCTGTTTACAAGAACCTCGTCTACGGTACAAGTTAAATATCCCAGAATGCGAAAAATGGATAAAGAAGTTGTGGTACGTACGTACAATGGAATATCACTCAGCAATGAAATCTATGTCATCAGGCCCGTCGCGGCATAATGAGTGGATTCAGGTACGATGATTCTAAGTGAAATAAGTCACAGAGAAAATGAAACATCATAAGATATCACTACTACACGGAATGTAAACTTGGCTACACATGAACTGAATTACAAAACAGAACAGGGTCTCAAATTTAGAAAACCAATTTATGCTTGCTTAAGGGGAAAGGTGAGTTGGGGTGCTGCATAAAACCAGAGATAGAAATTAGCACAGATACCTTTCCATAAGCCAAATATGTAATAGTCAAGCCCTACACCTTGCTCAACGAAATGGACTAAACACCACATATTCAACGCCTAGGAATACACCTGACTAGTAAGAATCTTCAAACCCATGGATTTATATGTCTCCGTAAGAGAATGAAGCGTGTGTACAGCGGCATGAATGCAGCAGAGAAAATCCGATAAATCCCATTATCAAAATGAATTACACAAACAAAACCCAAGGACAGTGAAATAGAGAGCAATTCTTAAATAATTCATTCAGGGCTTGTGATGCAACCTGGATTTACCACATCTACACCCAGAGCTGAGTGAGACATAAGGTTGGGCACTTCGGGCTGATAGCATTGGTGAGGTTCGATGAGCAAATGCAGACCCTTTGAAGTCATACAGCATGGTACCCATTCCATGGGTCCCAGCTCTCCAAGTTTAAGGGATTCTTCCTTCAGCTAAAACATGCATGGGAAACCCACAGTATGGTGCACCGTGTGACTGGCAAACGTTTTCAAATGCATCTCAGTTTTCGTCCCTTTTTACTCGGGTTCACCATGCCAGACCCTTTACGAACACTCTCCCCACTTGCAGAGTCAGTGCCTTTAACCTCCTGTTGGGCACAGTTTGCAATTTCTGCGCAAGATGAAAAGGAATAGGGAGAACGAATGAGAGACTAGCTCTAGGTGTCTGCACGGGCAAATTTAACGCTCATTTCCCACCAGGAAGAGGAATTAACCAAAGGCTCAGCATGCCGTGCCGGAACCAGATTAGGGCCTGAAGCAATCCTGTGGATTTGCGGCCAGCTCACAAGATAGCGAGTTGAAGAAAGGAGCTCAGGGGCACTGTAACTCACAAACCTGCAGAGTTATAAATGACAGCTATCGTCCAAAAATATATTGAAGGAAGGCTGCGAAGACAACTTGTAAGCGGGACAGATTTGCAGGAAAACGATTTCAGGGGGTAGACGGGAATTGCATTTAAAGCATAGGAAAAGAGGCAGAACGTCGACAATGATGCTCTTGGCGAAAAAGGGCGTATGCCTTTTTTCCTGAATATATTCAGGAAAAAAAGCATACGCCCTTTTTGGCCAACCAAGCAAGCATGTTAAGGAAATCTGCACTACAATGAAGTCTCACTGCCCCCCGGTCAAAAGGGCCATCTGAAAAAAGGGTAAAATCCAGAAAGGCAGCACAGGCCATGGAGAACAGGGAGCCTTGTTATGCTGATGGGCGGGATGTAAATTGCCAACAGCCACTCTGGAGAAGTGTATGGTGTTTCCCGGAACACCGAAAAAACAAAGCTACGGAGCCTACGGCACTTCCACTTATGGTCCTATAGCTTAGGGAAATTAAAATCAAAAACACACAGCCACCCCAAAGTGTCGGACGGCTCTGTTTACAGGAACCTCGTCTACAGTACAAGTTAAATATCCCAGAATGTGAAAAATGGATAAAGAAGTTGTGGTACGTACGTACAATGGAATATCACTCAGCAATGAAATCTATGTCATCAGGCCCGTCGCGGCATAATGAGTGGATTCAGGTACGATGATTCTAAGTGAAATAAGTCACATAGAAAATGAAACATCATAAGATATCACTACTACACGGAATGTAAACTTGGCTACACATGAACTGAATTACAAAACAGAAGAGGGTCTCAAATTTAGAAAACCAACTTATGCTTGCTTAAGGGGAAAGGTGAGTTGGGGTGCTGCATAAAACCAGAGATAGAAATTAGCACAGATACCTTTCCATAAGCCAAATATGTAATAGTCAAGACCTACCCCTTGGTCAACGAAATGGACTAAACACCCCATATTCAACACCTAGGAATACACCTGACTAGTAAGAATCTTCAAACCCATGGATTTATATGTCTCCGTAAGAGAATGAAGCGTGTGTACAGCGGCATGAATGCAGCAGAGAAAATCCGATAAATCCCATTATCAAAATGAATTACACAAACAAAACCCAAGGACAGTGAAATAGAGAGCAATTCTTAAATAATTCATTCAGGGCTTGTGATGCAACCTGGATTTACCACATCTACACCCAGAGCTGAGTGAGACATAAGGTTGGGCACTTCGGGCTGATAGCATTGGTGAGGTTCGATGAGCAAATGCAGACCCTTTGAAGTCATACAGCATGGTACCCATTCCATGGGTCCCAACTCTCCAAGTTTAAGGGATTCTTCCTTCAGCTAAAACATGCATGGGAAACCCACAGTATGGTGCACCGTGTGACTGGCAAACGTTTTCAAATGCATCTCCGTTTTCGTCCCCTTTTACTCGGGTTCACCATTCCAGACCCTTTACGAACACTCTCCCCACTTGGAGAGTCAGTGCCTTTAACCTCCTGTTGGGCACAGTTTGCAATTTCTGCGCAAGATGAAAAGGAATAGGGAGAACGAATGAGAGACTAGCTCTAGCTGTCTGCACGGGGAAATTTAACGCTCATTTCCACCAGGAAGAGGAATTAACCAAAGGCTCAGCATGCCGTGCCGGAACCAGATTAGGGCCTGAGGCAATCCTTTGGTTTTGCGGCCAGATCACAAGATACCGAGTTGAAGAAATGAGCTCAGGGGCACTGTAACTCACAAACCTGCAGAGTTATAAATGACAGCTATCGTCCAAAAATATATTGAAGGAAGGCTGCGAAGACGACTTGTAAGTGGGGCAGGATTGCAGGAAAACGATTTCAGGGGGTAGACGGGAATTGCATTTAAAGAATAGGAAAAGAGGCAGAACGTCGACAATGATGCTCTTGGCCAAAAAGGGCGTATGCGTTTTTTCCTGAATATATTCAGGAAAAAACGCATACGCCCTTTTTGGCCAACCAAGCAAGCATGTTAAAGAAATCTGCACTACAATGAAGTCTCACTGCCCCCCGGTCAAAAGGGCCATCTGAAAAAGTGTAAAATCCAGAAAGGCAGCACAGGCCATGGAGAACAGGGAGCCTTGTTATGCTGATGGGCGGGATGTAAATTGCCAACAGCCACTCTGGAGAAGTGTATGGTGTTTCCCGGAACACCGAAAAAACAAAGCTACGGAGCCTACGGCACTTCTACTTATGGTCCTATAGCTTAGGGAAATTAAAATCAAAAACACACAGCCACCCCAAAGTGTCGGACGGCTCTGTTTACAAGAACCTCGTCTACGGTACAAGTTTAATATCCCAGAATGTGAAAAATGGATAAAGAAGTTGTGGTACGTACGTACAATGGAATATCACTCAGCAATGAAATCTATGTCATCAGGCCCGTCGCGGCATAATGAGTGGATTCAGGTACGATGATTCTAAGTGAAATAAGTCACACAGAAAATGAAACATCATAAGATATCACTACTACACGGAATGTAAACTTGGCTACACATGAACTGAATTACATAACAGAAGAGGGTCTCAAATTTAGAAAACCAACTTATGCTTGCTTAAGGGGAAAGGTGAGTTGGGGTGCTGCATAAAACCAGAGATAGAAATTAGCACAGATACCTTTCCATAAGCCAAATATGTAATAGTCAAGACCTACCCCTTGCTCAACGAAATGGACTAAACACCCCATATTCAACGCCTAGGAATACACCTGACTAGTAAGAATCTTCAAACTCATGGATTTATATGTCTCCATAAGAGAATCAAGCATGTGTACAGCTGCATGAAGGCAGCAGAGAAAATCCGATAAATCCCATTATCAAAATGAATTAAAAAACAAAACACAATGACAGTGAAATAGAGAGCAATTCTTAAATAATTCATTCAGGGCTTGTGATGCAACCTGGATTTACCTCATCTACACCCAGAGCTGAGTGAGACAGAAGGTTGGACACTTCGGGCTGATAGCATTGGTGAGGTTCGATGAGCAAATGAAGACCATATGAAGTCATACTGCATGGTACCCATTCCATGGGTCCCAACTCTCCAGGTTTAAGCGATTCTTCCTTCAGCTAAAACATGCATGGGAATCCCACAGTTTGGTGCACCGTGTGACCGGGAAACGTTTTCAAATGTATCTCAGTTTTCGTCCCCTTTAACTCGGGTTCACAATTCCAGACCTTTTACTAACACTCTCCCCACTTGGAGAGTCAGTGCCTTTAACCTGCTGTTTGGCACAGTTTGCAATTTCTGCGCAAGATGAACAGGAATAGGGAGAACCAATGAGAGACTAGCTGTAGGTGTCTGCGTAGGCAAATTTAACGCTCATTTCCCACCAGGAAGAGGAATTAACCAAACGCTCAGCATGCCGTGCCGGAACCAGATTAGGGCCTGAAGCAACCCTGCGAGTTTGCGGACAGCTCACAAGAAAGCGATTTGAAGAAAGGAGCTCCGGGGCACTCTAATTCACAAACCTGCAGAGTTATAAATGACAGCTATCGTCCAAAAATATATTGAAGGTAGCCTGCGAAGAGGACTTGAAAGCGGGGCAGAATTGCAGGAAAACGATTTCAGATTGTAGACTGGAATTGCATTTAAAGCTTAGGAAAAGAGGCAGAACGTCGACAATGATGCTCTTGGCCAAAAAGGGCCTATGCGTTTTTTCCTGAATATATTCAGGAAAAAACGCATACGCCCTTTTTGGCCAACCAAGCAAGCATGTTAAAGAAATCTGCACTACAATGAAGTCTCACTGCCCCCCGGTCAAAAGGGCCATCTGAAAAAAGTGTAAAATCCAGAAATGTAGCACAGGCCATGGAGAACAGGGAGCCTTGTCATGCTGATGGGTGGGATGTAAATTGCCAACAGCCACTCTGGAGAAGTGTATGGTGTTTCCTGAAACACCTAAAAAACAAAGCAACGGAGCCTACGGCACTTCCACTTATGGTCCTATAGCTTAGGGAAATTAAAATCAAAAACACACAGCCACCTCAAAGTTTCAGACGGCTCTGTTTACAAAACCCCGTCTACGGTACAAGTTAAATATCCCAGAAAGCGAAAAATCGATAAAGAAGTTGTGGTACGTATGTACAAAGGAATATCACTCACCAATGAAATCTATGTCACCTGGCCCGTCGTGGCATAATGAGTGGATTCAGGTATGATGATTCTAAGAGAAATAAGTCACACAGAAAATGAAACATCATAAGATATCACTAATACACGGAATGTAAACTTGGCTACACATGAACTGAATTACATAACAGAAGAGGGTCTCAAATTTAGAAAACCAACTTATGCTTGCTTAAGGGGAAAGGTGAGTTGGGGTGCTGCATAAAACCAGAGATAGAAATTAGCACAGATACCTTTCCATAAGCCAAATATGTAATAGTCAAGACCTACCCCTTGCTCAACGAAATGGACTAAACACCCCATATTCAACGCCTAGGAATACACCTGACTAGTAAGAATCTTCAAACCCATGGATTTATATGTCTCCATAAGAGAATCAAACGTGTGTACAGCTGCATGAAGGCAGCAGAGAAAATCCGATAAATCCCATTATCAAAATCAATTACAAAAACAAAACACAATGACAGTGAAATAGAGAGCAATTCTTAAATAATTCATTCAGGACTTGTGATGCAACCTGGATTTACCTCATCTAAACCCAGAGCTGAGTGAGACATAAAGTTGGACACTTCGGGCTGATAGCATTGGTGAGGTTCGATGAGCCAATGCACACCATTTGAAGTCATACTGCATGGTACCCATTCCATGGGTCCCAACTCTCCAGGTTTAAGGGATTCTTCCTTCAGCTAAAACATGCATGGGAAACCCACAGTGTGGTCCACCTTGTGATTTGGATTCGTTTTCAAATGCATCTCATTTTTTTTCCCCTGGTACTAGGGTTCAATATTCCAGACCCGTCAATAACACTCTCCCCATATATATATTCAGGAAAAAACGCATACGCCCTTTTTGGCCAACCAAGCAAGCGTGTAAAGAAAATCTGCACTACAAAGAAGCCTCACTGCCCCCCGGTCAAAAGGGCCATCTGAAAAAAGTGTAAAATCCAGAAAGGCAGGACAGGCCATGGGGAACATGTAGCCTTGTTATGCTGATGGGCGGGATGTGAACCACCAACAGCCACTCTGGAGAACTGTATGGTGTTTCCAGAAACACGTAGGAAACAAAGCAACACAGCCTATGGCACTTCCACTTATGGTCCTATAGTTTAGGGACATTAAAATGAAAAACACAGAACCACCCCAAAGTTTGGGACGGCTCTGTTTACAAGAACCTCGTCTATGATACAAGTTAAATATCCCAGAAATCGAAATACGGATAAAGAAGATGTGGTACATATGTACAATGGAATATCACTCAGCAATGATATCTATGTCATCAGGCCAGTAGTGGCATAATGAATGGATTCAGGTATGATGATTTTACGTGAAATAAGTCACACAGAAAAAGAAACATCATAAGTTATCACTAATACATGGAATGTAAACTTGGCTACACATGAACTGATCTACAAAACAGAACACGGTCTCAAATTTAGAAAACGAACTTACGCTTGCTTATGGGGAAAGGTGAGTTGGCGTGCTGGATAAAACCAGAGATTGAAATTAGCACAGATATCTTTCCATAAGCCAAATATATAATAGACAAGACCTACTCCTTGCTCAACGAAATGAACTCAACACCCCATATTCAACGCCTCGGAATATACCTGACAATAAGAATCTTAAAACCCATGGATTTATATGTCTCCGTAAGAGAATCAAGCGTGTGTACAGTGGCCTAAACGCAGCAGTGAAAATCGGATAACTTCCTTTATCAAAAAAAATTTCAAAAACAAAACACAATGACAGTGAAATAGAGAGCAATTCTTAAATAATTCATTCAGGGCTTGTGATGCAACCTGGATTTACCACATCTACACCCAGAGCTGAGTGAGACATAAGGTTGGGCACTTCGGGCTGATAGCATTGGTGAGGTTCGATGAGCAAATGCAGACCCTTTGAAGTCATTCTGCATGGTACCCATTCTATGGGTCCCAAATCTCCAGGTTTAAGGGATTCTTCTTTCAGCTAAAACATGCATGGGAAACCCACAGTATGGTGCACCGTGTGACAGACAAACGTTTTCAAATGCATTTCAGTTTTCGTCCCCTTTTACTCGGGTTCACCATTCCAGACCCTTTACTAACACTCTCCCCACTTGGAGAGTCAGTGCCTTTAACCTCTTGTTGGGCACAGTTTGCAATTTCTGCGCAAGATGAACAGTAAGAGGGAGAACCAGTGAGAGACTAGCTCTAGGTGTCTGCACGGGCAAACTTAACGCTCATTTCACACCAGGAAAAGGAATTAAGCAAAGGCTCAGCATGCCGTGCCGGAACCAGATTAGGGCCTGAAGCAATCCTGCGGGTTTGCGGCCAGCTCACAAGATAGCGAGTTGAAGAAAGGAGCTCAGGGGCACTGTAACTCACAAACCTGCAGAGTTATAAATGACAGCTATCGTCCAAAAATATATTGAAGGAAGACTGCGAAGACGACTTGTAAGCGGGGCAGAAATGCAGGAAAACGATTTCAGGGGGTAGACGGGATTGCATTTAAAGCATAGGAAAAGGGGCAGAACGTCGTAAATGATGCTCTTGGGCAAAAAGGGCGTTTGCGTTTTTTCCTGAATATATTCAGGAAAAATCGCATACGCCCTTTTTGGCCAACCAAGCAAGCATGTTAAAGAAATCGGCACTACAATGAAGTCTCACTGCCCCCCGGTCAAAAGGGCCATCTGAAAAAAGTGTAAAATCCAGAAATGCAGCACAGGCAATGGAGAACAGGGAGCCTGGTTATGCTGATGGGTCGGATGTAAATTGCCAAGAGCCACTCTGGAGAAGTGTACGGTGTTTCTTGAAACACCTAAAAAACAAAGCAACGGAGCCTACGGCACTTCCACTTATGGTCCTATAGCTTAGGGAAATTAAAATCAAAAACACACAGCCACCCCAAAGTTTCAGACGGCTCTGTTTACAAGAACCTCGTCTACGGTACATGTTAAATATCCCAGAAAGCGAAAAATGGATAAAGAAGTTGTGGTACGTACGTACAATGGAATATCACTCACCAATGAAATCTATGTCATCTGGCCCGTCGTGGCATAATGAGTGGATTCAGGTACGATGATTCTAAGTGAAATAAGTCACACAGAAAATGAAACATCATAAGATATCACTAATACGCGGAATGTAATCTTGCCTACACATGAACTGAATTACAAAACAGAACAGGGTCTCAAATTTAGAAAACCAACTTATGTTTGCTTAAGGGGAAAGGTGAGTTGGGGTGCTGCATAAAACCAGAGATAGAAATTAGGACAGATACCATTCCATACGTCAAATATGTAATAGTCAAGACCTACCCCTTGCTCAACGAAATGAGCTAAACACCCTATATTTAACGACTAGGAATACACCTGACTAGTAAGAATCTTCAAACCCATGGATTTATATGTCTCCATAAGAGAATCAAGCGTGTGTACAGCTGCATGAAGGCAGCAGAGAAAATCCGATAAATCCTATTATAAACATGAAATACAAAAACAAAACACAATGACAGTGAAATAGAGAGCAATTCTTAAATAATTCATTCAGGGCTTGTGATGCAACCTGGATTTACCACATCTACACCCAGAGCTGAGTGAGACATAAGGTTGGAAACTTCGGGCTGATAGCATTGGTGAGGTTCGATGAGCAAATGCAGACCATTTGAAGTCATACAGCATGGTACCCATTCCATGGGTCCCAACTCTCCAGGTTTAAGGGGTCCTTCCTTCAGCTAAAACATGTATGGGAAACCCACAGTATGGTGTACCGTGTGACCCGCAAAACTTTTCAAATGCATCTCAGTTTTCAGCACCTTTTACTCGGGTTAACCATTCCAGAACCTTTACGAACACTCTCCCCACTTGGAGAGTCAGTGCCTTTAACCTGCTGTTTGGCACAGTTTGCAATTTCTGCGCAAGATGAACAGGAATAGGGAGAACCAATGAGAGACTAGCTGTAGGTGTCTGCACCGGCAAATTTAACACTCATTTCCCTCCAGGAAGAGGAATTAACCAAACGCTCAGCATGCCGTGCCGGAACCAGATTAGGGCCTGAAGCAACCCGGCGAGTTTGCGGCCAGCTCACAAGAAAGCGATTTGAAGAAAGGAGCTCCGGGGCACTCTAAATCACAAACCTGCAGAGTTATAAATGACAGCTATCGTCCAAAAATATATTGAAGGAAGCCTGCGAAGAGGACTTGAAAGCGGGGCAGAATTGCAGGAAAACGATTTCAGAGGGTAGACTGGAATTGCATTTAAAGCATAGGAAAAGAGGCAGAACGTCGACAATGATGCACTTGGCCAAAAAGGGCGTATGCGTTTTTTCCTGAATATATTCAGGAAAAATCGCATACGCCCTTTTTGGCCAACCAAGCAAGCATGTTAAAGAAATCTGCACTACAATGAAGTCTCACTGCCCCCCGGTCAAAAGGGCCATCTGAAAAAAGTGTAAAATCCAGAAAGGCAGCACAGGCCATGGAGAACAGGGAGCCTTGTTATGCTGATGGGTGGGATGTAAATTGCCAACAGCCACACTGGAGAAGTGTATGGTGTTTCCTGAAACACCTAAAAAACAAAGCAATGGAGCCTACATCACTTCCACTTATGGTCCTATAGCTTAGGGAAATTAAAATCACAAAAACAGCCACCCCAAAGTGTCGGACGGCTCTGTTTACAAGAACCTCGTCTACGGTACAAGTTAAATATCCCAGAATGTGAAAAATGGATAAAGAAGTTGTGGTACGTACGTACAATGGAATATCACTCAGCAATGAAATCTATGTCATCAGGCCCGTCGCGGCATAATGAGTGGATTCAGGTACGATGATTCTAAGTGAAATAAGTCACACAGAAAATGAAACATCATAAGATATCACTACTACACGGAATGTAAACTTGGCTACACATGAACTGAATTACAAAACAGAACAGGGTCTCAAATTTAGAAAACCAACTTATGCTTGCTTAAGGGGAAAGGTGACTTGGGGTGCTGCATAAAACCAGAGATAGAAATTAGCACAGATACCTTTCCATAAGCCAAATATGTAATAGTCAAGACCTACCCCTTGCTCAACGAAATGGACGAAACACCACATATTCAACACCTAGGAATACACCTGACTAGTTGAATCTTCAAACCCATGGATTTATATGTCTCCGAAAGAGAATGAAGCGTGTGTACAGCGGCATGAATGCAGCAGAGAAAATCCGATATATCCCATTAACAAAATGAATTACACAAACAAAACCCAAGGACAGTGAAATAGAGAGCAATTCTTAAATAATTCATTCAGGGCTTGTGATGCAACCTGGATTTACCACATCTACAACCAGAGCTGAGTGAGACATAAGGTTGGGCACTTCGGGCTCATAGCATTGGTGAGGTTCGATGAGCAAATGCAGACCCTTTGAAGTCATACAGCATGGTACCCATTCCATGGGTCCCAACTCTCCAAGTTTAAGGGATTCTTCCTTCAGCTAAAAACGTATGCTTGCTTAACGGGAAAGTTGAGTTGGGGTGCTGTATAAAACCAGAGATTGAAATGAGCACACATACCGTTCCATAAGCCAAATATGTAATAGACAAGACCTACTCTTTGCTCAACGAAATAGACTAATCCATGGTGTATCACCTCACACCTGTTAGAATGGGCATCATCAGAAAATCTACAAACAACAAATGCTGGAAAGGGTGCGGAGATAAGGAAACCTCTTCCACTATTGTTGGGAATGTAAATTGATGCAGTCACTGTGGAGAACATTATGGAGTTTCTTATAAAACTAAGAATAGAATTACCATATAATACAGCAATCCCACTACTGGGCATATACCCAGACAAAACCATAAAACGAAAAGAGACATTCACCGCAATGTTCATTGCATCACTATTTACAATATCCAGGTAATGGAAGCAACCTAAATGCCCACAGACAGACGAATGCATAAAGATGAGGTACATATATAAAATGGAATATTACTAAGCCATAAAAAGGAATGAAATTGGGTCATTTGTAGAGACGTTGATGGATCTAGAGACTGTCATACAGAGTGAAGTAAGTCAGAAAGAGAAAAACAAATCCTGTATATAAATGCATATATGTGGAACCTAGAAAAGTTGTACAGATGAACCGTTTTGCAAGGCAGAAATAGAGCAACAGATGTAGACAACAAACGTATGGACACCAAGGGGGGAAAGCTGTTAGGGGGGTGGTGGTGGGAGGAGTTGAGAGATTGGGATTGGCATGTATACATTTCTATGTATAAAATAGGTAACCAAAAAGAACCTGCTGTATAAAAAAATAAAATAAAATTCAAAATTACAAAAAGTAAAACAGAAAAAATATTCTTCCCTTCACATACATGTATTTATATGAATAAATTATTTCCATGCTTATATCTGTAAATACAAAAAAGAGGAATAAAATCTACCTTGAACCAAAAACGAAAAAAAGAAAAAAAAACAGAACCCACCAGTTACACAGAGGAAAACCGTATCAGGGCCCTTGCTCCAGTTGTAAACAATTCTGAAGTTGGTCAGTGGTGGGGAATCATCTCCCATTCAGCCAGCATGCCCCACGCAACAAGCGTCCTCATTGCAAAGCTGGGGGCCCGTGCCGAGGCATCTGTGAGTAAACGTGGGCCGAGCCCCAGGCCAGCTGCTGCAGAAATGTTCCCACCCTTCCCAGGTAAAACACCTGAATATGTACAAGGACTTGAAAGCCTAGAGGAAGGGCCATGGAGCCACATGAGCGACAGCATGCCAGCCGACTTGGTGCCTGCAGGCCAGACAGGATGGTCCTGGCCCTGGGTGCTCTTCTGGAAGCTTTCCATTTCCCTGCCTGAGATACCCCTCCTGTCCCGGCCCCCACTGCTTTCTTCCTTACTCACCTCTGCCCAGGGAGAAATTCCAGCGGCAGGTATGGGTGGCACATCCTCTTCTTTAGCAGGTGGCATCTTGGCAACTGCTGCAGAAAGTCCAGCAGAGCCCCACTCACACTGGGCAACCCACAAAGCCGTGGCCTCTCACTCCCTCTCACCAGTCCAGCCCCGAGACTGCTGACAGGGCAGAAAATGGCGTCAGGCACAGCTGCAGGTGCTCTTGCTGCCTGGAGCGGTGTTTATATTGATCTCAACCCAGGCACACCTGGGGAGGTCTGGCCGGCACGGTCGGGCTTCCCAGGCCAGCCAATAATCACCCCTCAGGGGCTCACAGTTGCAGAAACTGGAACTTGCTGAATCGGCCAGGTCCAAGGAACAGGTGTGGGCTCCTGAGAGTCAGGATAGACAAGGGGCTGCAGCTCTGGCTTGTTTTCTAATTATATTATCTGGCCCATGAGTGGGAGACAACTTCAAGAAAACCCTCTCCTAATGAGAGGAACCCAGGAGTCAGGGAGAGGAGGGGTGGGTGGTGGGTGGAGACAGAGGCCTGGTGCCCCGGGTGCAGTGGAAGTCTCTGGAAGACCAGGTGGAGGGAGGCCGCATAGAGTGATGCCCAGGGTCACAGACCTGTCGGAGCTGCTGTTTGTTAGTTCAAGTCCTGCTCTGAGGTGCTCTGTGTCAGATCTGAGTGACAGGTGAGCTGGGAGTGCTCTGCAATGAGGGCGATGTGCATGGCTCCTGTGTGCCCAGCCCTGCCACGGTACCTGAAAGGGTTGCTCTGTATCCTGGGAGGGGCCTGACCACGAGAGCCCCGTGGGCTGGGGTGGGGGTGGGGTACCTGCCCAGGTGAGCTCCATATCCTGGGATTGGCCTGACCTCGAGAGCCCCATGGGCTGCTGGAGTCCTGGTAAAAGATGTCAGGACAGTCAGTGAAGCCACCGAGGATATACCTCCAGTAGTTCCTAAACCCTACACCCTGCTGGTCATTCTACTAACCACCAGGACATGGTATTCTGTATTAGTCTTCAATGAAGCCTTCTTTTGTATTCTATTAGTCCCAGAGTCACAAGAAATTTTGGCTTGTGAGTGGCAGGACTCAACATACAACTAAAACAATACTTCCGGGCCGTCTTGCCCCAAGGGTTCAAAAATTCCCACACCATCTTTGGGGAAAGCTCAGCTAAAGACCTAAAAGTTCTACCTCTGGAAAAGGAAACACTCCTTCAATATGCAGACGACATTCTGATCGCCAGCCCTACTAAGGAGACCTCTGAACTACCAAGCCAATAAAGGATACAAGTTGTCCAAGAAAAAGCTCAAATATCACAGACTATGGTGACCTGCGTGGGCTGCATTCTCACAGAAGGTCGGAGAAGCCCATCCCAGGAAAGGGAAGAAACAATTTACAGCCTTACCCATTTCTAAAACTAGAAGACAGCTTAGGGGTTCCTGGGGAGGCCAGGGTTTGCTGCTTCTGGATCCCTAACTACAGTCTACTAGCTGGGCCTCTATATGAAACACTGAAAGAAAAAGATGATGATCCTTTTGAATAGAATCCAGAAGTGGCCTTTCAAGAATGGAAAGAGCAGTCAATTCAGACCCTTGCCCTGGAACTCCCTAATTTAGCTAAACCCTTTGACCTTTACATTCCTAGTGAAATTTGAAGGGCCATTGGAGTATTAGTGCAAAACCTGGGACCACTTGAAATGGAACAATGCAAGAATGCCATCCAGGTAGGATAAACTACGGTCACCAAGGGGCTTGGCCCACCGCCACATCTGGCCAAGATACTGGCAGTATCTGAAAACCTGGAAATCAGCAGCCCAAAAGGCCACCTCCCTCCTAAGGGAAAAGGACCCCACGTGGTGATCCTAACCCCCAACCATGCCCTGAAGTTGCAGGGTTTGCTCCGTGGGCACACTGACCTTGAGTGAGGAGGTCCTCCAACTCCAACCTCCAGAGAGATAACTGGGGCAAAGGGGCACCATGACGACTCGTGTGACCATCACTTGACCTGGAGTTTCTCTCATAAAACAACAAGAGTGTGTCCCAAAAGAGTAGACTACTGCTTGCAGGACTTACTGCACCCAGAGGGGAGGTAATAATCTTGGCAGGGGAACAGTATATCACGCTGTCACCATAGAAAAGCCTACAGACACTGTGATGATGGTGGCCAATAAGACCGGCTGGACTCCTGTTTGCTTCAAAAGGCTGTTGACTCAGTGGCCATCATGGTCCTTCATCACCACTGACCCTGGACTGTCTGGGAGTTGAGCAGTCAGGGTGCTGACACCTGGTGATGTTTTTACGTTAATTCAGGGGCCTAACTGAAGAAAGCACAGACTACTGGTCAGAGCATCTAGGCTGGCAGAAACGGTCAGCCTACGGTGGCCGAACAAATGTGGGGCGGGGTGAAACTGGACCTCACAGCGTCACTGCACATCTCCTTCCTGGACCCTTAAAGGTCATTAGAATCTATAACACTACCAATACTTGTGCTCAGGCGGACGAGCAGGGAGGCAGGAGGCCTGCGGACAATCAACGTCACCTGGAGGCTGCTGGGGAGAAGTTCAGACCCTCTCCCACAGGTATGAGGGCTCCTAACTCAGCACTCAGCAGTTACAGATGAAGGGTCTGCACCCTCAGCACTCTAAGAATGAGGAAGGGGACAAAATGCAGAAGAGGGGTTTGTCCCAGGCAAAGCCCCTTAAAAATCCCTGGGAGATAAAAATAGAATCTGGGCAATAAAATAAAGTCTAACCTTTTTTATCCTTTGTGCTTTGTCTAATTTCACGTGCTCCTAGGGTCCCGCATACAGAGGTTCAACAGCCGGCACTTCAGACCAGATTTCCTAGTGCAGAATGGCTGGGTCGACACTTCAGCTCCTGGAGCACAGTGCAGACTCCGCGATATAGAGCCTGAGCTGCAGCCAACCGGGCCCTCGAGAGCTCCGCCCCCTCCCTCCCACTGACTCTGACAGGATCTCTACACAGCAGCCCAGCCCACAGCCCACGGGGTAGCACATGCTCTCACCTCTGCATTCTCTGATCAAAATATAAAGTTTCCTTTGCTTCTGAACCAAACTCAGTCTCGATCTGTTGGCTCCAATGACACTGGGCAGGGGGACACTTGTTGGGGTCCACTCTGGAGGATCAGTAACAGAAATTGAGAACATTGTAACTTCAATGAACAGATGTGTGAGCCAAGCTGTAATTAACATAGAACAGTGTATAAGGCTCGGGTAAAATAAGATGTTTCTAACACTTCCATTTGATATTTCCATCACTTTATTATAAGCAAGTTCAGTGAAAGGTTTGTCTTATTTGTCAGGTCAATACTAGAGAAACGAAGTGATTTCTTTCCAAGGATGTACATCTAATAATCTTGGTTAAAGCTTCAATCTTGTTTTAAATGCTTTTCCATTGAAAATTATACCTCTCTTTCAGCTCCCCCATTTCTGAGAAGTATAAAATCTTATAATTTATTATTACCAAAGAGGAAAGGTGGGAGGAGGGATAAATTAACAGTTTGGGATTAACACATACACACTGCTATGTATAAAATCGATCATCAATAAGGAACTACTGTACAGCACAGGGAACTACACTCAATATTTTGCAATAACCTATAAGGGGAAATAATCTGAAAAAAGAATAGATATTTTTATTGACATCATCTATTAATGACAGTTAAAATGGAACCTAACGGAAGCCGGTGGTGAGTGCTTCTGACCCTGAAGACTTCAATCATCTAAAGTTTGGACTCTGCCTACTTCCCAAGGCCCTTAATGAACATATGTGTAGCCGTAGCTTAAAAAATTCCCCAGTTTGGGTTGTGGAGAGACAGTGATTTTGAAAAAGCCCTGGTGTTCTCCTCACATGAATGGGACACTTCCTACAGCTAAAATATGCCTGTCACACCCAGAAGATGGTATACCGTCTGATCGGGAAGAGTTTGGAAAAGGCATCTCATCTCCTCATCTCCTGGTGCTCGGGTTCACCCCTCCAGCGTCTTTACGAACAGTCTTCCCACTTGGAGATGTCAGCACTGTCAACATCCTGTTGCATACAGTTTGGAATTTGTCCAGAGAATGAAGCAGAAGGAGGAGGAACAATGAGAGACAAGTCCTAGGTGTTCGGACAGGCACATGTCACTCTAATTTCCAATCAGGAAGACGAATTGACTAAAAGCTAGGGTTGCCCATGGAAACAGAATAGGGCTTGAGGAAATCCCGCTGCTTTGTGGCCAGTTCCCATAAACACAAGTTGAAAAATGGAACTCAGGGCCGCTAAAATTCACGAAACTGCAGAGTTGAAAATATCTCTCACTGAAAAATGTCTTGAGGAAAGTCAGAGAAAAGGACTTGTAAGCAACGGAGAATGGCAAGAAAGGGATTGGAAGAGGTAGAAAGGACTCGCCATTAAGCACAAGAAAAGGGGCTGAACATTGCCAACATTGCAGTTGGCCAAAAAGGGTGTATGCGTCTTTTTCTGTATATATTCAAGAAAAGGGCATACACTTTTTTAGCCAACCAAACAGGTGGGCACTGGAAATCAGTACTACAAAACATATCACTTCGCATCAGTCAGAAGAGCCTTCCTCATAAAGTGTAAACACCAGAAATGCAGGACAGGGCAAGGAGAAAAGGGAGCCCTGTGAGGCTTATAGTGGAAATGTATATTGCCAATGGTCACTCTTGAGAAGTGTATTGTGTTTACTAAAGCATCTAAAAAATGAGCTACAGAGCACAGGGCACTTGCACTCATGGACGTATATCTTGGGAAAGACAAAAATGGAGAGGACACAGGCACCCCAATGTTTACCGCCTCTCTGTTTCAAAGATCCTCGACTAGGATATAATTTATATGTCTCTGGAGGGAAAAAATGGATAGAGGTGTGGCACTTATATAGAGTGGAATATTACTCAGCCTGAAAATCAGTGAAATATGGCCAGTTGTAACAACCCCAGAGTAGTTACGTATGATCATTCAAAGTCACATAATTCAAAAAGAAAAAGACATACGATATTACTAATACATGGAATGTAAACGTGGCTACAAAGTACCTGAATTACAAAACAGAATGGGGTCTCAAATTTAGAAGACCAACTTATGTTTGCTTAAGGAAAAAGGAGAGTTGGGGAGCTGCATAAAACCAGAGATTGAAATTAGCACAGATACCGTTCGATAAGCCAAATATGTAATAGAAAAAACCTACTCCCTGGTCAATGAAATGGACTCAACACGCCATATTCAACACCTACGAATACACCTGACTAGTAAGAATCTTCAAACTCATGGATTTATATGTCTCCGTAAGAGAATCAAGCGTGAGTACAGCGGCATGAACACAGCAGTGAAAATGCGATAAATCCCATTATCAAAATGAATTACACAAACAAAACCCAAGGACAGTGAAATAGAGAGCAATTCTTAAATAATTCATTCAGGGCTTGTGATGCAACCTGGATTTACCACATCTACACCCAGAGCTGAGTGAGACATAAGGTTGGGCACTTCGGGCTGATAGCATTGGTGAGGTTCGATGAGCAAATGCAGACCCTTTGAAGTCATACTGCATGGTACCCATTCCATGGGTCCCAACTCTCCAGGATTAAGGGATTCTTTCTTCAGCTAAAACATGCATGGGAAACCCACAGTATGGTGCACCGTGTGACCAGGAAAGGTTTTCAAATGCATCTCAGTTTTCGTCCCCTTTTACTCGGGTTCACCATTCCAGAACGTTTACTAACACTCTCCCCACTTGGAGAGTCAGTGCCTTTAACCTCCTATTTGGCACAGTTTGCAATTTCTGCGCAAGATGAACAGGAATAGGGAGAACCAATGAGAGACTAGCAGTAAGTGTCTGCACGGGCAAATTTAATGCTCATTTCCCACCAGGAAGAGGAATTAACCAAAGGATCAGCATGCCGTGCCGGAACCAGATTAGGGCCTGAATCAATCCTGCGGGTTTGCGCCCAGCTCACAAGTTGCGAGTTGAAGAAAGGAGCTCAGGGGCACTGTAACTCACAAACATGCAGAGTTATAAATGACAGCTATCGTCCAAAAATATATTGAAGGAAGGCTGCGAAGACGACTTGTAAGTGGGGCAGAATTGCAGGAAAACGATTTCAGGGGGTAGACGGGAATTGCATTTAAAGCATAGGAAAAGAGGCAGAACGTCGACAATGATGCTCTTGGCCAAAAAGGGTGTATGCGTTTTTTCCTGAATTTATTGAGGAAAAAAAGCATATGCGCTTTTTGGCCAACCAAGCAAGCATGTTAATGAAATCTGCACTACAATGAAGTCTCACGGCCCCCCGGTCAAAAGGGACATGTGAAACAAGTGTAAAATCCACAAAAACAGGACAGGCCAAGGAGAACAGGGAGCCTTGTTATGCTGATGGTCGGGATGTAAATTGCCAACAGCCACTCTGGAGAAGTGTATGGTGTTTCCTGAAACCCCTGAAAAACAAAGCAACGGAGCCTACGGCACTTCCACTTATGGTCCTATAGCTTAGGGAAATTAAAATCAAAAACACACAGCCACCCCAAAGTGTCGGACGGCTCTGTTTACAAGAACCTCTTCTACGGTACAAGTTAAATATCCCAGAATGTGAAAAATGGATAAAGAAGTTGTGGTACGTACGTACAATGGAATATCACTCAGCAATGAAAGCTATGTCATCAGGCCCATCGCGGCATAATGAGTGGATTCAGGTACGATGATTCTAAGGGAAATAAGTCACACAGAAAATGAAACATCATAAGATATCACTAATACACGGAATGTAAACTTTGCTACACATGAACTGAATTATAAAACAGAACAGGGTCTCAAATTTAGAAAACAAACTTATGCTTGCTTAAGGGGAAAGGTGAGTTGGGGTGCTGCATAAAACCAGAGATAGAAATTAGCACAGATACCTTTCCATAAGCCAAATATGTAATAGCCCAGACCTACCCCTTGCTCAACGAAATGGACTAAACACCCCATATTCAACGCCTAGTAATACACCTGACTAGTAAGATCTTCAAACCCATGGATTTATATGTCTCCGTAAGAGAATGAAGCGTGTGTACAGCGGCATGAACGCAGCAGAGAAAATCCGATAAATCCCATTATCAAAATGAATTACACAAATAAAACCCAAGGACAGTGAAATAGAGAGCAATTCTTAAATAATTCATTCAGGGCTTGTGATGCAACCTGGATTTACCACATCTACACACAGAGCTGAGTGAGACATAAGGTTGGGCACTTTGGGCTGATAGCATTGGTGAGGTTCGATGAGCAAATGCAGACCCTTTGAAGTCATACTGCATGGTACCCATTCCATGGTTCCCACCTCTCCAGGTTTAAGCGATTCTTCCTTCAGCTAAAACATGCATGGGAAACCCACAGTATGGTGCAACGTGTGACCGACAAACGTTTTCAAATGCATCTCAGTTTTCGTCCTCTTTTACTCGGGTTCACCATTCCAGACCCTTTACGAACACTCTCCCCACTTGGAGAGTCAGTGCCTTTAACCTCCTGTTGGGCACAGTTTGCAATTTCTGCGCAAGATGAAAAGGAATAGGGAGAACCAATGAGAGACTAGCTCTAGGTGTCTGCACGGGCAAATTTAACGCTCATTTCCCACCAGGAAGAGGAATTAACCAAAGGCTCAGCATGCCGTGCCGGAACCAGATTAGGGCCTGAAGCAATCCTGTGGGTTTGCCGCCAGCTCACAAGATAGCGAGTTGAAGAAAGGAGCTCAGGGGCACTGTAACTCACAAACCTGCAGAGTTATAAATGACAGCTATCGTCCAAAAATATATTGAAGGAAGGCTGCGAAGACGACTTGTAAGTGGGGCAGAATTGCAGGAAAACGATTTCAGGGGGTAGACGGGAATTGCATTTAAAGCATAGGAAAAGAGGCAGAACGTCGACAATGATGCTCTTGGCCAAAAAGGGCGTATGCGTTTTTTCCTGAATATATTCAGGAAAAAACGCATACGCCCTTTTTGGCCAACCAAGCAAGCATGTTAAAGAAATCTGCACTACAATGAAGTCTCACTGCCCCCCGGTCAAAAGGGCCATCTGAAAAAAGTGTAAAATCCAGAAAGGCAGCAAGGCCATGGAGAATAGCGAGCCTTGTTATGCTGATGGGCGGGATGTAAATTGCCAACAGCCACTCTGGAGAAGTGTATGGTGTTTCCCGGAACATCTAAAAAACAAAGCAACGGAGCCTACGGCACTTCCCCTTATGGTCCTATAGCTTAGGAAAATTAAAATCAAAAACACACAGCCACCCAAAAGTCTCTGGCGGCTCTGTTTACAAGAACCTCGTCTACGGTACAAGTTAAATATCCCAGAATGTGAAAAATGGATAAAGAAGTTGTGGTACGTACGTACAATGGAATATCACTCAGCAATGAAATCTATGTCATCAGGCCCATCGCGGCATAATGAGTGGATTCAGGTACGATGATTCTAAGTGAAATAAGTCACACAGAAAATGAAACATCATAAGATATCACTAATACACGGAATGTAAACTTGGCTACACATGAACTGAATTGCAAAACAGAACAGGGTCTCAAATTTAGAAAAGCAACTTATGCTTGCTTAAGGGGAAAGGTGAGTTGGGGTGCTGCATAAAACCAGAGATAGAAATTAGCACAGATACCTTTCCATAAGCCAAATATGTAATAGTCAAGACCTACCCCTTGCTCAACGAAATGGACTAAACACCCCATATTCAACGCCTAGGAATACACCTGACTAGTAAGAATCTTCAAACCCATGGATTTATATGTCTCCGTAAGAGAATGAAGCGTGTGTACAGCGGCATGAATGCAGCAGAGAAAATCCGATAAATCCCATTATCAAAATGAATTACACAAACAAAACCCAAGGACAGTGAAATAGAGAGCAATTCTTAAATAATTCATTCAGGGCTTGTGATGCAACCTGGATTTACCACATCTACACCCAGAGCTGAGTGAGACATAAGGTTGGGCACTTCGGGCTGATAGCATTGGTGAGGTTCGATGAGCAAATGCAGACCCTTTGAAGTCATACAGCATGGTACCCATTCCATGGGTCCCAACTCTCCAAGTTTAAGGGATTCTTCCTTCAGCTAAAACATGCATGGGAAACCCACAGTATGGTGCACCGTGTGACTGGCAAACGTTTTCAAAAGCATCTCAGTTTTCGTTCTCTTTTACTCGGGTTCACCATTCCAGACCCTTTACGAACACTCTCCCCACTTGGAGAGTCAGTGCCTTTAACCTCCTGTTAGGCACAGTTTGCAATTTCTGCGCAAGATGAAAAGGAATAGGGAGAACCAATGAGAGACTAGCTCTAGGTGTCTGCACGGGGAAATTTAACGCTCATTTCCCACCAGGAAGAGGAATTAACCAAAGGCTCAGCATGCCGTGCCGGAACCAGATTAGGGCCTGAGGCAATCCTGTGGGTTTGCGGCCAGCTCACAAGATAGCGAGTTGAAGAAAGGAGCTCAGGGGCACTGTAACTCACAAACCTGCAGAGTTATAAATGACAGCTATCGTTCAAAAATATATTGAAGGAAGGCTGCGAAGACGACTTGAAAGTGGGGCAGAATTGCAGGAAAACGATTTCAGGGGGTAGACGGGAATTGCATTTAAAGCATAGGAAAAGAGGCAGAACGTCGACAATGATGCTCTTGGCCAAAAAGTGCGTATGCGTTTTTTCCTGAATATATTCAAGAAAAAACGCATATGCCCTTTTTGGCCAACCAAGCAAGCATGTTAAAGAAATCTGCACTACAATGAAGTCTCACTGCCCCCCGGTCAAAAGGGCCATCTGAAAAAAGTGTAAAATCCAGAAAGGCAGCACAGGCCATGGAGAACAGCGAGCCTTGTTATGCTGATGGGCGGGATGTAAATTGCCAACAGCCACTCTGGAGAAGTGTATGGTGTTTCCCGGAACATCTAAAAAACAAAGCAACGGAGCCTACGGCACTTCCCCTTATGGTCCTATAGCTTAGGAAAATTAAAATAAAAAACACACAGCCACCCAAAAGTCTCGGGTGGCTCTGTTTACAAGAACCTCGTCTACGGTACAAGTTAAATATCCCAGAATGTGAAAAATGGATAAAGAAGTTGTGGTACGTACGTACAGTGGAATATCACACAGCAATGAAATCTATGTCATCAGGCCCATCGCGGCATAATGAGTGGATTCAGGTACGATGATTCTAAGTGAAATAAGTCACACAGAAAATGAAACATCATAAGATATCACTAATACACCGAATGTAAACTTGGCTACACATGAACTGAATTGCAAAACAGAACAGGGTCTCAAATTTAGAAAACCAACTTATGCTTGCTTAAGGGGAAAGGTGAGTTGGGGTGCTGCATAAAACCAGAGATAGAAATTAGCACAGATACCTTTCCATAAGCCAAATATGTAATAGTCAAGACCTACCCCTTGCTCAACGAAATGGACTAAACACCCCATATTCAACGCCTAGGAATACACCTGACTAGTAAGAATCTTCAAACCCATGGATTTATATGTCTCCGTAAGAGAATGAAGCGTGTGTACAGCGGCATGAATGCAGCAGAGAAAATCCGATAAATCCCATTATCAAAATGAATTACACAAACAAAACCCAAGGACAGTGAAATAGAGAGCAATTCTTAAATAATTCATTCAGGGCTTGTGATGCAACCTGGATTTACCACATCTACACCCAGAGCTGAGTGAGACATAAGGTTGGGCACTTTGGGCTGATAGCATTGGTGAGGTTCGATGAGCAAATGCAGACCCTTTGAAGTCATACAGCATGGTAAACATTCCATGGGTCCCAACTCTCCAAGTTTAAGGGATTCTTCCTTCAGCTAAAACATGCATGGGAAACCCACAGTATGGTGCACCGTGTGACTGGCAAACGTTTTCAAATGCATCTCAGTTTTCGTCCCCTTTTACTCTGGTTCACCATTCCAGACCCTTTACGAACACTCTCCCCACTTGGAGAGTCAGTGCCTTTAACCTCCTGTTGGGCACAGTTTGCAATTTCTGCGCAAGATGAAAAGGAATAGGGAGAACCAATGAGAGACTAGCTCTAGGTGTCTGCACGGGCAAATTTAACGCTCATTTCCCACCAGGAAGAGGAATTAACCAAAGGCTCAGCATGCCGTGCCGGAACCAGATTAGGTCCTGAAGCAATCCTGTGGGTTTGCCGCCAGCTCACAAGATAGCGAGTTGAAGAAAGGAGCTCAGGGGCACTGTAACTCACAAACCTGCAGAGTTATAAATGACAGCTATCGTCCAAAAATATATTGAAGGAAGGCTGCGAAGACGACTTGTAATCGGGACAGATTTGCAGGAAAACGATTTCAGGGGGTAGACGGGAATTGCATTTAAAGCATAGGAAAAGAGGCAGAACGTCGACAATGATGCTCTTGGCCAAAAAGGGCGTATGCGTTTTTTCCTGAATATATTCAGGAAAAAACGCATACGCCCTTTTTGGCCAACCAAGCAAGCATGTTAAAGAAATCTGCACTACAATGAAGTCTCACTGCCCCCCGGTCAAAAGGGCCATCTGAAAAAAGTGTAAAATCCAGAAAGGCAGCAAGGCCATGGAGAATAGCGAGCCTTGTTATGCTGATGGGCGGGATGTAAATTGCCAACAGCCACTCTGGAGAAGTGTATGGTGTTTCCCGGAACATCTAAAAAACAAAGCAACGGAGCCTACGGCACTTCCCCTTATGGTCCTATAGCTTAGGAAAATTAAAATCAAAAACACACAGCCACCCAAAAGTCTCTGGCGGCTCTGTTTACAAGAACCTCGTCTACGGTACAAGTTAAATATCCCAGAATGTGAAAAATGGATAAAGAAGTTGTGGTACGTACGTACAATGGAATATCACTCAGCAATGAAATCTATGTCATCAGGCCCATCGCGGCATAATGAGTGGATTCAGGTACGATGATTCTAAGTGAAATAAGTCACACAGAAAATGAAACATCATAAGATATCACTAATACACGGAATGTAAACTTGGCTACACATGAACTGAATTGCAAAACAGAACAGGGTCTCAAATTTAGAAAAGCAACTTATGCTTGCTTAAGGGGAAAGGTGAGTTGGGGTGCTGCATAAAACCAGAGATAGAAATTAGCACAGATACCTTTCCATAAGCCAAATATGTAATAGTCAAGACCTACCCCTTGCTCAACGAAATGGACTAAACACCCCATATTCAACGCCTAGGAATACACCTGACTAGTAAGAATCTTCAAACCCATGGATTTATATGTCTCCGTAAGAGAATGAAGCGTGTGTACAGCGGCATGAATGCAGCAGAGAAAATCCGATAAATCCCATTATCAAAATGAATTACACAAACAAAACCCAAGGACAGTGAAATAGAGAGCAATTCTTAAATAATTCATTCAGGGCTTGTGATGCAACCTGGATTTACCACATCTACACCCAGAGCTGAGTGAGACATAAGGTTGGGCACTTCGGGCTGATAGCATTGGTGAGGTTCGATGAGCAAATGCAGACCCTTTGAAGTCATACAGCATGGTACCCATTCCATGGGTCCCAACTCTCCAAGTTTAAGGGATTCTTCCTTCAGCTAAAACATGCATGGGAAACCCACAGTATGGTGCACCGTGTGACTGGCAAACGTTTTCAAAAGCATCTCAGTTTTCGTCCCCTTTTACTCGGGTTCACCATTCCAGACCCTTTACGAACACTCTCCCCACTTGGAGAGTCAGTGCCTTTAAACTCCTGTTAGGCACAGTTTGCAATTTCTGCGCAAGATGAAAAGGAATAGGGAGAACCAATGAGAGACTAGCTCTAGGTGTCTGCACGGGGAAATTTAACGCTCATTTCCCACCAGGAAGAGGAATTAACCAAAGGCTCAGCATGCCGTGCCAGAACCAGATTAGGGCCTGAAGCAATCCTGTGGGTTTGCCGCCAGCTCACAAGATAGCGAGTTGAAGAAAGGAGCTCAGGGGCACTGTAACTCACAAACCTGCAGAGTTATAAATGACAGCTATCGTTCAAAAATATATTGAAGGAAGGCTGCGAAGACGACTTGAAAGTGGGGCAGAATTGCAGGAAAACGATTTCAGGGGGTAGACGGGAATTGCATTTAAAGCATAGGAAAAGAGGCAGAACGTCGACAATGATGCTCTTGGCCAAAAAGTGCGTATGCGTTTTTTCCTGAATATATTCAAGAAAAAACGCATACGCCCTTTTTGGCCAACCAAGCAAGCATGTTAAAGAAATCTGCACTACAATGAAGTCTCACTGCCCCCCGGTCAAAAGGGCCATCTGAAAAAAGTGTAAAATCCAGAAAGGCAGCACAGGCCATGGAGAACAGCGAGCCTTGTTATGCTGATGGGCGGGATGTAAATTGCCAACAGCCACTCTGGAGAAGTGTATGGTGTTTCCCGGAACATCTAAAAAACAAAGCAACGGAGCCTACGGCACTTCCCCTTATGGTCCTATAGCTTAGGAAAATTAAAATAAAAAACACACAGCCACCCAAAAGTCTCGGGTGGCTCTGTTTACAAGAACCTCGTCTACGGTACAAGTTAAATATCCCAGAATGTGAAAAATGGATAAAGAAGTTGTGGTACGTACGTACAGTGGAATATCACACAGCAATGAAATCTATGTCATCAGGCCCATCGCGGCATAATGAGTGGATTCAGGTACGATGATTCTAAGTGAAATAAGTCACACAGAAAATGAAACATCATAAGATATCACTAATACACGGAATGTAAACTTGGCTACACATGAACTGAATTGCAAAACAGAACAGGGTCTCAAATTTAGAAAACCAACTTATGCTTGCTTAAGGGGAAAGGTGAGTTGGGGTGCTGCATAAAACCAGAGATAGAAATTAGCACAGATACCTTTCCATAAGCCAAATATGTAATAGTCAAGACCTACCCCTTGCTCAACGAAATGGACTAAACACCCCATATTCAACGCCTAGGAATACACCTGACTAGTAAGAATCTTCAAACCCATGGATTTATATGTCTCCGTAAGAGAATGAAGCGTGTGTACAGCGGCATGAATGCAGCAGAGAAAATCCGATAAATCCCATTATCAAAATGAATTACACAAACAAAACCCAAGGACAGTGAAATAGAGAGCAATTCTTAAATAATTCATTCAGGGCTTGTGATGCAACCTGGATTTACCACATCTACACCCAGAGCTGAGTGAGACATAAGGTTGGGCACTTCGGGCTGATAGCATTGGTGAGGTTCGATGAGCAAATGCAGACCCTTTGAAGTCATACAGCATGGTACCCATTCCATGGGTCCCAACTCTCCAAGTTTAAGGGATTCTTCCTTCAGCTAAAACATGCATGGGAAACCCACAGTATGGTGCACCGTGTGACTGGCAAACGTTTTCAAATGCATCTCAGTTTTCGTCCCCTTTTACTCGGGTTCACCATTCCAGACCCTTTACGAACACTCTCCCCACTTGGAGAGTCAGTGCCTTTAACCTCCTGTTAGGCACAGTTTGCAATTTCTGCGCAAGATGAAAAGGAATAGGGAGAACCAATGAGAGACTAGCTCTAGGTGTCTGCATGGGCAAATTTAACGCTCATTTCCCACCAGGAAGAGGAATTAACCAAAGGCTCAGCATGCCGTGCCGGAACCAGATTAGGGCCTGAGGCAATCCTGTGGGTTTGCGGCCAGCTCACAAGATAGCGAGTTGAAGAAAGGAGCTCAGGGGCACTGTAACTCACAAACCTGCAGAGTTATAAATGACAGCTATCGTTCAAAAATATATTGAAGGAAGGCCGCGAAGACGACTTGAAAGTGGGGCAGAATTGCAGGAAAACGATTTCAGGGGGTAGACGGGAATTGCATTTAAAGCATAGGAAAAGAGGCAGAACGTCGACAATGATGCTCTTGGCCAAAAAGTGCGTATGCGTTTTTTCCTGAATATATTCAAGAAAAAACGCATACGCCCTTTTTGGCCAACCAAGCAAGCATGTTAAAGAAATCTGCACTACAATGAAGTCTCACTGTCCCCCGGTCAAAAGGGCCATCTGAAAAAAGTGTAAAATCCAGAAAGGCAGCACAGGCCATGGAGAACAGCGAGCCTTGTTATGCTGATGGGCGGGATGTAAATTGCCAACAGCCACTCTGGAGAAGTGTATGGTGTTTCCCGGAACATCTAAAAAACAAAGCAACGGAACCTACGGCACTTCCCCTTATGGTCCTATAGCTTAGGAAAATTAAAATAAAAAACACACAGCCACCCAAAAGTCTCGGGTGGCTCTGTTTACAAGAACCTCGTCTACGGTACAAGTTAAATATCCCAGATTGTGAAAAATGGATAAAGAAGTTGTGGTACGTACGTACAGTGGAATATCACACAGCAATGAAATCTATGTCATCAGGCCCATCGCGGCATAATGAGTGGATTCAGGTACGATGATTCTAAGTGAAATAAGTCACACAGAAAATGAAACATCATAAGATATCACTAATACACGGAATGTAAACTTGGCTACACATGAACTGAATTGCAAAACAGAACAGGGTCTCAAATTTAGAAAACCAACTTATGCTTGCTTAAGGGGAAAGGTGAGTTGGGGTGCTGCATAAAACCAGAGATAGAAATTAGCACAGATACCTTTCCATAAGCCAAATATGTAATAGTCAAGACCTACCCCTTGCTCAACGAAATGGACTAAACACCCCATATTCAACGCCTAGGAATACACCTGACTAGTAAGAATCTTCAAACCCATGGATTTATATGTCTCCGTAAGAGAATGAAGCGTGTGTACAGCGGCATGAATGCAGCAGAGAAAATCCGATAAATCCCATTATCAAAATGAATTACACAAACAAAACCCAAGGACAGTGAAATAGAGAGCAATTCTTAAATAATTCATTCAGGGCTTGTGATGCAACCTGGATTTACCACATCTACACCCAGAGCTGAGTGAGACATAAGGTTGGGCACTTCGGGCTGATAGCATTGGTGAGGTTCGATGAGCAAATGCAGACCCTTTGAAGTCATACAGCATGGTACCCATTCCATGGGTCCCAACTCTCCAAGTTTAAGGGATTCTTCCTTCAGCTAAAACATGCATGGGAAACCCACAGTATGGTGCACCGTGTGACTGGCAAACGTTTTCAAAAGCATCTCAGTTTTCGTCCCCTTTTACTCGGGTTCACCATTCCAGACCCTTTACGAACACTCTCCCCACTTGGAGAGTCAGTGCCTTTAACCTCCTGTTAGGCACAGTTTGCAATTTCTGCGCAAGATGAAAAGGAATAGGGAGAACCAATGAGAGACTAGCTCTAGGTGTCTGCACGGGCAAATTTAACGCTCATTTCCCACCAGGAAGAGGAATTAACCAAAGGCTCAGCATGCCGTGCCGGAACCAGATTAGGGCCTGAGGCAATCCTGTGGGTTTGCGGCCAGCTCACAAGATAGCGAGTTGAAGAAAGGAGCTCAGGGGCACTGTAACTCACAAACCTGCAGAGTTATAAATGACAGCTATCGTTCAAAAATATATTGAAGGAAGGCCGCGAAGACGACTTGAAAGTGGGGCAGAATTGCAGGAAAACGATTTCAGGGGGTAGACGGGAATTGCATTTAAAGCATAGGAAAAGAGGCAGAACGTCGACAATGATGCTCTTGGCCAAAAAGTGCGTATGCGTTTTTTCCTGAATATATTCAAGAAAAAACGCATACGCCCTTTTTGGCCAACCAAGCAAGCATGTTAAAGAAATCTGCACTACAATGAAGTCTCACTGTCCCCCGGTCAAAAGGGCCATCTGAAAAAAGTGTAAAATCCAGAAAGGCAGCACAGGCCATGGAGAACAGCGAGCCTTGTTATGCTGATGGGCGGGATGTAAATTGCCAACAGCCACTCTGGAGAAGTGTATGGTGTTTCCCGGAACATCTAAAAAACAAAGCAACGGAACCTACGGCACTTCCCCTTATGGTCCTATAGCTTAGGAAAATTAAAATAAAAAACACACAGCCACCCAAAAGTCTCGGGTGGCTCTGTTTACAAGAACCTCGTCTACGGTACAAGTTAAATATCCCAGATTGTGAAAAATGGATAAAGAAGTTGTGGTACGTACGTACAGTGGAATATCACACAGCAATGAAATCTATGTCATCAGGCCCATCGCGGCATAATGAGTGGATTCAGGTACGATGATTCTAAGTGAAATAAGTCACACAGAAAATGAAACATCATAAGATATCACTAATACACGGAATGTAAACTTGGCTACACATGAACTGAATTGCAAAACAGAACAGGGTCTCAAATTTAGAAAACCAACTTATGCTTGCTTAAGGGGAAAGGTGAGTTGGGGTGCTGCATAAAACCAGAGAT
Source organism: Delphinapterus leucas (assembly GCF_059928025.1). Lineage (NCBI taxonomy): Eukaryota > Metazoa > Chordata > Mammalia > Artiodactyla > Monodontidae > Delphinapterus > Delphinapterus leucas. The sequence goes on along the minus strand of NW_028322236.1, from coordinate 12,569,469 downwards.
AGAAATTAGCACAGATACCTTTCCATAAGCCAAATATGTAATAGTCAAGACCTACCCCTTGCTCAACGAAATGGACTAAACACCCCATATTCAACGCCTAGGAATACACCTGACTAGTAAGAATCTTCAAACCCATGGATTTATATGTCTCCGTAAGAGAATGAAGCGTGTGTACAGCGGCATGAATGCAGCAGAGAAAATCCGATAAATCCCATTATCAAAATGAATTACACAAACAAAACCCAAGGACAGTGAAATAGAGAGCAATTCTTAAATAATTCATTCAGGGCTTGTGATGCAACCTGGATTTACCACATCTACACCCAGAGCTGAGTGAGACATAAGGTTGGGCACTTCGGGCTGATAGCATTGGTGAGGTTCGATGAGCAAATGCAGACCCTTTGAAGTCATACAGCATGGTAAACATTCCATGGGTCCCAACTCTCCAAGTTTAAGGGATTCTTCCTTCAGCTAAAACATGCATGGGAAACCCACAGTATGGTGCACCGTGTGACTGGCAAACGTTTTCAAATGCATCTCAGTTTTCGTCCCCTTTTACTCTGGTTCACCATTCCAGACCCTTTACGAACACTCTCCCCACTTGGAGAGTCAGTGCCTTTAACCTCCTGTCAGGCACAGTTTGCAATTTCTGCGCTAGATAAAAAGGAATAGGGAGAACCAATGAGAGACTAGCTCTAGGTGTCTGCACGGGCAAATTTAACGCTCATTTCCCACCAGGAAGAGGAATTAACCAAAGGCTCAGCATGCCGTGCCGGAACCAGATAAGGGCCTGAGGCAATCCTGTGGGTTTGCGGCCAGCTCACAAGATAGCGAGTTGAAGAAATGAGCTCAGGGGCACTGTAACTCACAAACCTGCAGAGTTATAAATGACAGCTATCGTCCAAAAATATATTGAAGGAAGGCTGCGAAGATGACTTGAAAGTGGGGCAGAATTGCAGGAAAACGATTTCAGGGGGTAGACGGGAATTGCATTTAAAGCATAGGAAAAGAGGCAGAACGTCGACAATGATGCTCTTGGCCAAAAAGGGCGTATGCGTTTTTTCCTGAATATATTCAGGAAAAAACGCATACGCCCTTTTTGGCCAACCAAGCAAGCATGTTAAAGAAATCTGCACTACAATGAAGTCTCACTGCCCCCCGGTCAAAAGGGCCATCTGAAAAAAGTGTAAAATCCAGAAAGGCAGCACAGGCCATGGAGAACAGCGAGCCTTGTTATGCTGATGGGCGGGATGTAAATTGCCAACAGCCACTCTGGAGAAGTGTATGGTGTTTCCCGGAACATCTAAAAAACAAAGCAACGGAGCCTACGGCACTTCCCCTTATGGTCCTATAGCTTAGGAAAATTAAAATCAAAAACACACAGCCACCCAAAAGTCTCGGGCGGCTCTGTTCACAAGAACCTCGTCTACGGTACAAGTTAAATATCCCAGAATGTGAAAAATGGATAAAGAAGTTGTGGTACGTACGTACAGTGGAATATCACACAGCAATGAAATCTATGTAATCAGGCCCGTCGCGGCATAATGAGTGGATTCAGGTACGATGATTCTAAGTGAAATAAGTCACACAGAAAATGAAACATCATAAGATATCACTAATACACGGAATGAAAACTTGGCTACACATGAACTGAATTACAAAACAGAACAGGGTCTCAAATTTAGAAAACCAACTTATGCTTGCTTAAGGGGAAAGGTGAGTTGGGGTGCTGCATAAAACCAGAGATAGAAATTAGCACAGATACCTTTCCATAAGCCAAATATGTAATAGTCAAGACCTACCCCTTGCTCAACGAAATGGACTAAACACCCCATATTCAACGCCTAGGAATACACCTGACTAGTAAGAATCTTCAAACCCATGGATTTATATGTCTCCGTAAGAGAATGAAGCGTGTGTACAGCGGCATGAATGCAGCAGAGAAAATCCGATAAATCCCATTATCAAAATGAATTACACAAACAAAACCCAAGGACAGTGAAATAGAGAGCAATTCTTAAATAATTCATTCAGGGCTTGTGATGCAACCTGGATTTACCACATCTACACCCAGAGCTGAGTGAGACATAAGGTTGGGCACTTCGGGCTGATAGCATTGGTGAGGTTCGATGAGCAAATGCAGACCCTTTGAAGTCATACAGCATGGTACCCATTCCATGGGTCCCAACTCTCCAAGTTTAAGGGATTCTTCCTTCAGCTAAAACATGCATGGGAAACCCACAGTATGGTGCACCGTGTGACTGGCAAACGTTTTCAAATGCATCTCAGTTTTCGTCCCCTTTTACTCGGGTTCACCATTCCAGACCCTTTACGAACACTCTCCCCACTTGGAGAGTCAGTGCCTTTAACCTCCTGTTGGGCACAGTTTGCAATTTCTGCGCAAGATGAAAAGGAATAGGGAGAACCAATGAGAGACTAGCTCTAGGTGTCTGCACGGGCAAATTTAACGCTCATTTCCCACCAGGAAGAGGAATTAACCAAAGGCTCAGCATGCCGTGCCGGAACCAGATTAGGGCCTGAGGCAATCCTGTGGGTTTGCGGCCAGCTCACAAGATAGCGAGTTGAAGAAATGAGCTCAGGGGCACTGTAACTCACAAACCTGCAGAGTTATAAATGACAGCTATCGTTCAAAAATATATTGAAGGAAGGCTGCGAAGACGACTTGAAAGTGGGGCAGAATTGCAGGAAAACGATTTCAGGGGGTAGACGGGAATTGCATTTAAAGCATAGGAAAAGAGGCAGAACGTCGACAATGATGCTCTTGGCCAAAAAGTGCGTATGCGTTTTTTCCTGAATATATTCAAGAAAAAACGCATACGCCCTTTTTGGCCAACCAAGCAAGCATGTTAAAGAAATCTGCACTACAATGAAGTCTCACTGCCCCCCGGTCAAAAGGGCCATCTGAAAAAAGTGTAAAATCCAGAAAGGCAGCACAGGCCATGGAGAACAGCGAGCCTTGTTATGCTGATGGGCGGGATGTAAATTGCCAACAGCCACTCTGGAGAAGTGTATGGTGTTTCCCGGAACATCTAAAAAACAAAGCAACGGAGCCTACGGCACTTCCCGTTATGGTCCTATAGCTTAGGAAAATTAAAATAAAAAACACACAGCCACCCAAAAGTCTCGGGTGGCTCTGTTTACAAGAACCTCGTCTACGGTACAAGTTAAATATCCCAGAATGTGAAAAATGGATAAAGAAGTTGTGGTACGTACGTACAGTGGAATATCACACAGCAATGAAATCTATGTCATCAGGCCCATCGCGGCATAATGAGTGGATTCAGGTACGATGATTCTAAGTGAAATAAGTCACACAGAAAATGAAACATCATAAGATATCACTAATACACGGAATGTAAACTTGGCTACACATGAACTGAATTGCAAAACAGAACAGGGTCTCAAATTTAGAAAACCAACTTATGCTTGCTTAAGGGGAAAGGTGAGTTGGGGTGCTGCATAAAACCAGAGATAGAAATTAGCACAGATACCTTTCCATAAGCCAAATATGTAATAGTCAAGACCTACCCCTTGCTCAACGAAATGGACTAAACACCCCATATTCAACGCCTAGGAATACACCTGACTAGTAAGAATCTTCAAACCCATGGATTTATATGTCTCCGTAAGAGAATGAAGCGTGTGTACAGCGGCATGAATGCAGCAGAGAAAATCCGATAAATCCCATTATCAAAATGAATTACACAAACAAAACCCAAGGACAGTGAAATAGAGAGCAATTCTTAAATAATTCATTCAGGGCTTGTGATGCAACCTGGATTTACCACATCTACACCCAGAGCTGAGTGAGACATAAGGTTGGGCACTTCGGGCTGATAGCATTGGTGAGGTTCGATGAGCAAATGCAGACCCTTTGAAGTCATACAGCATGGTAAACATTCCATGGGTCCCAACTCTCCAAGTTTAAGGGATTCTTCCTTCAGCTAAAACATGCATGGGAAACCCACAGTATGGTGCACCGTGTGACTGGCAAACGTTTTCAAATGCATCTCAGTTTTCGTCCCCTTTTACTCTGGTTCACCATTCCAGACCCTTTACGAACACTCTCCCCACTTGGAGAGTCAGTGCCTTTAACCTCCTGTCAGGCACAGTTTGCAATTTCTGCGCTAGATAAAAAGGAATAGGGAGAACCAATGAGAGACTAGCTCTAGGTGTCTGCACGGGCAAATTTAACGCTCATTTCCCACCAGGAAGAGGAATTAACCAAAGGCTCAGCATGCCGTGCCGGAACCAGATAAGGGCCTGAGGCAATCCTGTGGGTTTGCGGCCAGCTCACAAGATAGCGAGTTGAAGAAATGAGCTCAGGGGCACTGTAACTCACAAACCTGCAGAGTTATAAATGACAGCTATCGTCCAAAAATATATTGAAGGAAGGCTGCGAAGATGACTTGAAAGTGGGGCAGAATTGCAGGAAAACGATTTCAGGGGGTAGACGGGAATTGCATTTAAAGCATAGGAAAAGAGGCAGAACGTCGACAATGATGCTCTTGGCCAAAAAGGGCGTATGCGTTTTTTCCTGAATATATTCAGGAAAAAACGCATACGCCCTTTTTGGCCAACCAAGCAAGCATGTTAAAGAAATCTGCACTACAATGAAGTCTCACTGCCCCCCGGTCAAAAGGGCCATCTGAAAAAAGTGTAAAATCCAGAAAGGCAGCACAGGCCATGGAGAACAGCGAGCCTTGTTATGCTGATGGGCGGGATGTAAATTGCCAACAGCCACTCTGGAGAAGTGTATGGTGTTTCCCGGAACATCTAAAAAACAAAGCAACGGAGCCTACGGCACTTCCCCTTATGGTCCTATAGCTTAGGAAAATTAAAATCAAAAACACACAGCCACCCAAAAGTCTCGGGCGGCTCTGTTCACAAGAACCTCGTCTACGGTACAAGTTAAATATCCCAGAATGTGAAAAATGGATAAAGAAGTTGTGGTACGTACGTACAGTGGAATATCACACAGCAATGAAATCTATGTCATCAGGCCCGTCGCGGCATAATGAGTGGATTCAGGTACGATGATTCTAAGTGAAATAAGTCACACAGAAAATGAAACATCATAAGATATCACTAATACACGGAATGAAAACTTGACTACACATGAACTGAATTACAAAACAGAACAGGGTCTCAAATTTAGAAAACCAACTTATGCTTGCTTAAGGGGAAAGGTGAGTTGGGGTGCTGCATAAAACCAGAGATAGAAATTAGCACAGATACCTTTCCATAAGCCAAATATGTAATAGTCAAGACCTACCCCTTGCTCAACGAAATGGACTAAACACCCCATATTCAACGCCTAGGAATACACCTGACTAGTAAGAATCTTCAAACCCATGGATTTATATGTCTCCGTAAGAGAATGAAGCGTGTGTACAGCGGCATGAATGCAGCAGAGAAAATCCGATAAATCCCATTATCAAAATGAATTACACAAACAAAACCCAAGGACAGTGAAATAGAGAGCAATTCTTAAATAATTCATTCAGGGCTTGTGATGCAACCTGGATTTACCACATCTACACCCAGAGCTGAGTGAGACATAAGGTTGGGCACTTCGGGCTGATAGCATTGGTGAGGTTCGATGAGCAAATGCAGACCCTTTGAAGTCATACAGCATGGTACCCATTCCATGGGTCCCAACTCTCCAAGTTTAAGGGATTCTTCCTTCAGCTAAAACATGCATGGGAAACCCACAGTATGGTGCACCGTGTGACTGGCAAACGTTTTCAAATGCATCTCAGTTTTCGTCCCCTTTTACTCGGGTTCACCATTCCAGACCCTTTACGAACACTCTCCCCACTTGGAGAGTCAGTGCCTTTAACCTCCTGTTGGGCACAGTTTGCAATTTCTGCGCAAGATGAAAAGGAATAGGGAGAACCAATGAGAGACTAGCTCTAGGTGTCTGCACGGGCAAATTTAACGCTCATTTCCCACCAGGAAGAGGAATTAACCAAAGGCTCAGCATGCCGTGCCGGAACCAGATAAGGGCCTGAGGCAATCCTGTGGGTTTGCGGCCAGCTCACAAGATAGCGAGTTGAAGAAATGAGCTCAGGGGCACTGTAACTCACAAACCTGCAGAGTTATAAATGACAGCTATCGTCCAAAAATATATTGAAGGAAGGCTGCGAAGATGACTTGTAAGTGGGGCAGAATTGCAGGAAAACGATTTCAGGGGGTAGACGGGAATTGCATTTAAAGCATAGGAAAAGAGGCAGAACGTCGACAATGATGCTCTTGGCCAAAAAGGGCGTATGCGTTTTTTCCTGAATATATTCAGGAAAAAACGCATACGCCCTTTTTGGCCAACCAAGCAAGCATGTTAAAGAAATCTGCACTACAATGAAGTCTCACTGCCCCCCGGTCAAAAGGGCCATCTGAAATAAGTGTAAAATCCAGAAAGGCAGCACAGGCCATGGAGAACAGGGAGCCTTGTTATGCTGATGCGTGGGATGTGAATTGCCAACAGCCACTCTGGAGAAGTGTATGGTGTTTCCCGGAACACCGAAAAAACAAAGCTACGGAGCCTACGGCACTTCCACTTATGGTCCTATAGCTTAGGGAAATTAAAATCAAAAACACACAGCCACCCCAAAGTGTCGGACAGCTCTGTTTACAAGAACCTCCTCTACGGTACAAGTTAAATATCCCAGAATGTGAAAAATGGATAAAGAAGTTGTGGTACGAACGTACAGTGGAATATCACTCAGCAATGAAATCTATGTCATCTGGCCCGTCGTGGCATAATGAGTGGATTCAGGTACGATGATTCTAAGTGAAATAAGTCACACAGAAAATGAAACATCATAAGATATCACTAATACACCGAATGTAATCTTGGCTACACATGAACTGAATTACAAAACAGAACAGGGTCTCAAATTTAGAAAACCAACTTATGTTTGCTTAAGGGGAAAGGTGAGTTGGGGTGCTGCATAAAACCAGAGATAGAAATTAGCACAGATACCATTCCATACGTCAAATATGTAATAGTCAAGACCTACCCCTTGCTCAACGAAATGGGCTAAACACCCTATATTCAATGCCTAAGAATACACCTGACTAGTAAGAATCTTAAAACCCATGGATTTATATGTGTCCATAAGAGAATCAAGCGTGTGTACAGCTGCATGAAGGCAGCAGAGAAAATCCGATAAATCCTATTATCAAAATAAATTACAAAAACAAAACACAATGACAGTGAAATAGAGAGCAATTCTTAAATAATTCATTCATGTCTTGTGATGCAACCTGGATTTACCTCATCTAAACCCAGAGCTGAGTGAGACATAAGGTTGGACACTTCGGGCTGATACCATTGGTGAGGTTCGATGAGCCAATGCAGACCATTTGAAGTCATACTGCATGGTACCCATTCCATGGGTCCCAACTCTCCATGTTTAAGCGATTCTTCCTTCAGCTAAAGCATGCATGGGAAACACACAGTATGGTGCAGCGTGTGACCGGGAAACGTTTTCAAATGCATCTCAGATTTGTCCCCTTTTACTCGGGTTCACAATTCCAGACCCTTTACTAAAACTCTCCCCACTTGGAGAGTCAGTGCCTTTAACCTCCTGTTTGGGACAGTTTGCAATTTCTGCGCAAGATGAACAGGAATAGGGAGAACCAATGAGAGACTAGCTGTAGGTGTCTGCAGGGGCAAATTTAACGCTCATTTCCCACCAGGAATTGGAATTAACCAAAGGCTCAGCATGCCGTGCCGGAACAAGATTAGGGCCTGAAGCAATCCTGCGGGTTTGCGGCCAGCTCACAAGAAAGCGATTTTAAGAAAGGAGCTCAGGGGCACTGTAATTCACAAACCTGCAGAGTTATAAATGACAGCTATCGTCCAAAAATATATTGAAGGAAGGCTGCGAAGAGGACTTGAAAGCGGGGCAGAATTGCAGGAAAACGATTTCAGGGGGTAGACTGGAATTGCATTTAAAGCATAGGAAAAGAGGCAGAACGTCGACAATGATGCACTTGGCCAAAAAGGGCGTATGCGTTTTTTCCTGAATATATTCAGGAAAAAACGCATACGCACTTTTTGGCCAACCAAGCAAGCATGTTAAAGAAATCTGCACTACAATGAAGTCTCACTGCCCCCCGGTCAAAAGGGCCATCTGAAAAAAGTGTAAAATCCAGAAATGCAGCACAGGCCATGGAGAACAGGGAGCCTTGTTATGCTGATGGGTGGGATGTAAATTGCCAACAGCCACTCTGGAGAAGTGTATGGTGTTTCCTGAAACACCTAAAAAACAAAGCAACGGAGCCTACGGCACTTCCACTTATGGTCCTATAGCTTAGGGAAATTAAAATCAAAAACACACAGCCACGCCAAAGTTTCAGATGGCTCTGTTTACAAGAACCTCGTCTACGGTACAAGTTAAATATCCCAGAAAGCGAAAAATGAATAAAGAAGTTGTGGTACGTACGTACAATGGAATATCAGTCACCAATGAAATCTATGTCATCTGGCCCGTCGTGGCATAATGAGTGGATTCAGGTACGATGATTCTAAGTGAAAAAATTCACACAGAAAATGAAACATCATAAGATATCACTAATACACCGAATGTAATCTTGGCTACACATGAACTGAATTACAAAACAGAACAGGGTCTCAAATTTAGAAAACCAACTAATGTTTGCTTAAGGGGAAAGGTGAGTTGGGGTGCTGCATAAAACGAGAGATAGAAATTAGCACAGATACCATTCCATACGTCAAATATGTAATAGTCAAGACCTACCCCTTGCTCAACGAAATGGGCTAAACACCCTATATTCAAAGCCTAGGAATACACCTGACTACTAAGACTCTTCAAACCCATGGATTTACATGTCTCCATAAGAGAATCAAGCGTGTGTACAGCTGCATGAAGGCAGCAGAGAAAATCCGATAAATCCTATTATCAAAATGAATTACAAAAACAAAACACAATGACAGTGAAATAGAGAGCAATTCTTAAATTATTCATTCAGGGCTTGTGATGCAACCTCGATTTACCTCATCTAAACCCAGAGCTGAGTGAGACATAAGGTTGGACCCTTCGGGCTGATAGCATTGGTGAGGTTCGATGAGCAAATGCAGACCTTTTGAAGTCATAATACATGGTACACATTCCATGGGTCCCAACTCTCCAGGTTTAAGCGATTCTTCCTTCAGCTAAACCATGCATGGGAAACCCACAGTATGGTGCACCATGTGACCGGGAAACGTTATCAAATGCATCTCAGTTTTTGTCCTCTTTTACTCGGGTTCACAATTCCAGACCCTTTACTAACACTCTCCCCACTTGGAGAGTCAGTGCCTTAAACCTCCTGTTTCGCACACTTTGCAATTTCTGCGCAAGATGAACAGGAATAGGGAGAACCAATGAGTGACTAGCTGTAGGTGTCTGCAGGGGCTAATTTAACGCTCATTTCCAACCAGGAAGAGGATTTAACCAAACGCTCAGCATGCCGGGCCGGAACCTGATTAAGGTCTGAAGCAATCCTGCGGGTTTGCGGACAGCTCACAAGAAAGCGATTTGAAGAAAGGAGCTCAGGGGCACTGTAATTCACAAACCTGCAGAGTTATAAATGACAGCTATCGTCCAAAAATATATTGAAGGAAGGCTGCGAAGAGGACTTGAAAGCGGGGCAGAATTTCAGGAAAACGATTTCATGGGGTAGACTGGAATTGCATTTAAAGCATAGGAAAAGAGGCAGAACGTCGACAATGATGCATTTGGCCAAAAAGGGCGTATGCGTTTTTTCCTGAATATATTCAGGAAAAAACGCATACGCCCTTTTTGGCCAACCAAGCAAGCATGTTAAAGAAATCTGCACTACAATGAAGTCTCATGCCCCCCGGTAAAAACGGCCATCTGAAAAAAGTGTAACATCCAGAAATGCAGCACAGGCCATGGAGAACAGGGAGCCTTGTTATGCTGATGGGTGGGATGTAAATTGCCAACAGCCACTCTGCAGAAGTGTATGGTGTTTCCTGAAACACCTAAAAAACAAAGCAACAGAGCCTACGGCACTTCCACTTATGGTCCTATAGCTTAGGGAAATTAAAATAAAAAACACACAGCCACCCCAAAGTTTCAGACGGCTCTCTTTACAAGAACCTCGTCTACGGTACAAGTTAAATATCCCAGAAAGCGAAAAATGGATAAAGAAGTTGTGGTACGTACGTACAATGGAATATCACTCACCAATGAAATCTATGTCATCTGGCCCGTCGTGGCATAATGAGTGGATTCAGGTACGATGATTCTAAGAGAAATAAGTCACACAGAAAATGAAACATCATAAGATATCACTAATACACCGAATGTAATCTTGGCTACACATGAACTGAATTACAAAACAGAACAGGGTCTCAAATTTAGAAATCCAACTAATGTTTGCTTAAGGGGAAAGGTGAGTTGGGGTGCTGCATAAAACGAGAGATAGAAATTAGCACAGATACCATTCCATACGTCAAATATGTAATAGTCAAGACCTACCCCTTGCTCAACGAAATGGGCTAAACACCCTATATTCAAAGCCTAGGAATACACCTGACTACTAAGACTCTTCAAACCCATGGATTTACATGTCTCCATAAGAGAATCAAGCGTGTGTACCGCTGCATGAAGGCAGCAGAGAAAATCCGATAAATCCTATTATCAAAATGAATTACAAAAACAAAACACAATGACAGTGAAATAGAGAGCAATTCTTAAATTATTCATTCAGGGCTTGTGATGCAACCTGGATTTACCTCATCTAAACCCAGAGCTGAGTGAGACATAAGGTTGGACCCTTCGGGCTGATAGCATTGGTGAGGTTCGATGAGCAAATGCAGACCTTTTGAAGTCATAATACATGGTACACATTCCATGGGTCCCAACTCTCCAGGTTTAAGCGATTCTTCCTTCAGCTAAACCATGCATGGGAAACCCACAGTATGGTGCACCATGTGACCGGGAAACGTTATCAAATGCATCTCAGTTTTTGTCCTCTTTTACTCGGGTTCACAATTCCAGACCCTTTACTAACACTCTCCCCACTTGGAGAGTCAGTGCCTTTAACCTCCTGTTTCGCACACTTTGCAATTTCTGCGCAAGATGAACAGGAATAGGGAGAACCAATGAGTGACTAGCTGTAGGTGTCTGCAGGGGCTAATTTAACGCTCATTTCCAACCAGGAAGAGGATTTAACCAAACGCTCAGCATGCCGGGCCGGAACCTGATTAAGGTCTGAAGCAATCCTGCGGGTTTGCGGACAGCTCACAAGAAAGCGATTTGAAGAAAGGAGCTCAGGGGCACTGTAATTCACAAACCTGCAGAGTTATAAATGACAGCTATCGTCCAAAAATATATTGAAGGAAGGCTGCGAAGAGGACTTGAAAGCGGGGCAGAATTTCAGGAAAACGATTTCATGGGGTAGACTGGAATTGCATTTAAAGCATAGGAAAAGAGGCAGAACGTCGACAATGATGCACTTGGCCAAAAAGGGCGTATGCGTTTTTTCCTGAATATATTCAGGAAAAAACGCATACGCCCTTTTTGGCCAACCAAGCAAGCATGTTAAAGAAATCTGCACTACAATGAAGTCTCATGCCCCCCGGTAAAAACGGCCATCTGAAAAAAGTGTAACATCCAGAAATGCAGCACAGGCCATGGAGAACAGGGAGCCTTGTTATGCTGATGGGTGGGATGTAAATTGCCAACAGCCACTCTGCAGAAGTGTATGGTGTTTCCTGAAACACCTAAAAAACAAAGCAACAGAGCGTACGGCACTTCCACTTATGGTCCTATAGCTTAGGGAAATTAAAATAAAAAACACACAGCCACCCCAAAGTTTCAGACGGCTCTCTTTACAAGAACCTCGTCTACGGTACAAGTTAAATATCCCAGAAAGCGAAAAATGGATAAAGAAGTTGTGGTACGTACGTACAATGGAATATCACTCACCAATGAAATCTATGTCATCTGGCCCGTCGTGGCATAATGAGTGGATTCAGGTACGATGATTCTAAGAGAAATAAGTCACACAGAAAATGAAACATCATAAGATATCACTAATACACCGAATGTAATCTTGGCTACACATGAACTGAATTACAAAACAGAACAGGGTCTCAAATTTAGAAAACCAACTTATGTTTGCTTAAGGGGAAAGGTGAGTTGGGGTGCTGCATAAAACCAGAGATAGAAATTAGCACAGATACCATTCCATACGTCATATATGTAATAGTCAAGGGTGCTTCCCTGGTGGCGCACTGGTTGAGAGTTCGCCTGCCGATGCAGGGGATGCGGGTTCGTGCCCCGGTCCGAGAGGATCCCACATGCCGCGGAGCTACTGGCCCCGTGAGTCATGGCCGTTGAGCCTGCGCGTCCGGAGCCTGTGCTCCGCAACGGGAGAGGCCACAACACTGAGAGGCCCGCGTACAGCAAAAAAAAAAAAAAAAATATGTAATAGTCAAGACCTACCCCTTGCTCAACGAAATGGGCTAAACACCCTATATTCAACGCCTAGGAATACACCTGACTAGTAAGAATCTTCAAACCCATGGATTTATATGTCTCCATAAGAGAATCAAGCATGTGTACAGCTGCATGAAGGCAGCAGAGAAAATCCGATAAATCCTATTATCAAAATGAATTACAAAAACAAAACACAATGACAGTGAAAGAGAGAACAATTCTTAAATTATTCATTCAGGGCTTGTGATGCAACCTGGATTTACCTCATCTACACCCAGAGCTGAGTGAGACATAAGGTTGGACACTTCGGGGTGATACCACTGGTGAGGTTCGATGAGCAAATGCAGACCATTTGAAGTCATACTGCATGGTACCCATTCCATGGGTCCCAACTCTCCAGGTTTAAGCGATTCTTCCTTCAGCTAAAGCATTCATGGGAAGCCCACAGTATGGTGCACCGTGTGACCAGGAAACGTTTTCAAAGGCATCTCAATTTTCGTCCCCATTTACTCGGGTTCACAATTCCAGAACCTTTTCTAACACTCTCCAGACTTGGAGAGTCAGTGCCTTTAACCTCCTGTTTGGCACAGTTTGCAATTTCTGCGCAAGATGAACAGGAATAGGGAGAACCAATGAGAGACTAGCTGTAGGTGTCTGCACGGGCAAATTTAACGCACATTTCCCACCAGAAAGACGAATTAACCAAAGGCTCAGCCTGCCGTGCCGGAACAAGATTAGGGCCTGAAGCAATCATGCGGGTTTGCGGCCAGCTCACAAGAAAGCGATTTGAAGAAAGGAGCTCAGGGGCACTGTAATTCACAACCCTGCAGAGTTATAAATGACAGCTATCGTCCAAAAATATATTGAAGGAAGGCTGCGAAGAGGACTTGAAAGCGGGGCAGAATTTCAGGAAAACGATTTCAGGGGTTAGACTGGAATTGCATTTAAAGCATAGGAAAAGAGGCAGAACGTCGACAATGATGCACTTGGCCAAAAAGGGCGTATGCGTTTTTTCCTGAATATATTCAGGAAAAAACGCATACGCACTTTTTGGCCAACCAAGCAAGCATGTTAAAGAAATCTGCACTACAATGAAGTCTCACTGCCCCCCGGTCAAAAGAGCCATCTGAAAAAAGTGTAAAATCCAGAAATGCAGCACACGCCATGGAGAACAGGGAGCCTTGTTATGCTGATGGGTGGGATGTAAATTGCCAACAGCCACTCTGCAGAAGTGTATGGTGTTTCCTGAAACACCTAAAAAACAAAGCAACGGAGCCTACGGCAATTCCACTTATGGTCCTATAGCTTAGGGAAATTAAAATCAAAAACACACAGCCACCCCAAAGTTTCAGACGGCTCTGTTTACAAGAACCTCTTCTACGGTACAAGTTAAATATCCCAGAAAGCGAAAAATGGATAAAGAATTTGTGGTACGTACGTACAATGGAATATCACTCACCAATGAAATCTATGTCATCTGGCCCGTCGTGGCATAATGAGTGGATTCAGGTACGATGATTCTAAGTGAAAAAAGTCACACAGAAAATGAAACATCATAAGATATCACTAATACACCGAATGTAATCTTGGCTACACATGAACTGAATTACAAAACAGAACAGGGTCTCAAATTTAGAAATCCAACTAATGTTTGCTTAAGGGGAAAGGTGAGTTGGGGTGCTGCATAAAACGAGAGATAGAAATTAGCACAGATACCATTCCATACGTCAAATATATAATAGTCAAGACCTACCCCTTGCTCAACGAAATGGGCTAAACACCCTATATTCAAAGCCTAGGAATACACCTGACTACTAAGACTCTTCAAACCCATGGATTTACATGTCTCCATAAGAGAATCAAGCGTGTGTACAGCTGCATGAAGGCAGCAGAGAAAATCCGATAAATCCTATTATCAAAATGAATTACAAAAACAAAACACAATGACAGTGAAATAGAGAGCAATTCTTAAATTATTCATTCAGGGCTTGTGATGCAACCTGGATTTACCTCATCTAAACCCAGAGCTGAGTGAGACATAAGGTTGGACCCTTCGGGCTGATAGCATTGGTGAGGTTCGATGAGCAAATGCAGACCTTTTGAAGTCATAATACATGGTACACATTCCATGGGTCCCAACTCTCCAGGTTTAAGCGATTCTTCCTTCAGCTAAACCATGCATGGGAAACCCACAGTATGGTGCACCATGTGACCGGGAAACGTTATCAAATGCATCTCAGTTTTTGTCCTCTTTTACTCGGGTTCACAATTCCAGACCCTTTACTAACACTCTCCCCACTTGGAGAGTCAGTGCCTTTAACCTCCTGTTTCGCACACTTTGCAATTTCTGCGCAAGATGAACAGGAATAGGGAGAACCAATGAGTGACTAGCTGTAGGTGTCTGCAGGGGCTAATTTAACGCTCATTTCCAACCAGGAAGAGGATTTAACCAAACGCTCAGCATGCCGGGCCGGAACCTGATTAAGGTCTGAAGCAATCCTGCGGGTTTGCGGACAGCTCACAAGAAAGCGATTTGAAGAAAGGAGCTCAGGGGCACTGTAATTCACAAACCTGCAGAGTTATAAATGACAGCTATCGTCCAAAAATATATTGAAGGAAGGCTGCGAAGAGGACTTGAAAGCGGGGCAGAATTTCAGGAAAACGATTTCATGGGGTAGACTGGAATTGCATTTAAAGCATAGGAAAAGAGGCAGAACGTCGACAATGATGCACTTGGCCAAAAAGGGCGTATGCGTTTTTTCCTGAATATATTCAGGAAAAAACGCATACGCCCTTTTTGGCCAACCAAGCAAGCATGTTAAAGAAATCTGCACTACAATGAAGTCTCATGCCCCCCGGTAAAAACGGCCATCTGAAAAAAGTGTAACATCCAGAAATGCAGCACAGGCCATGGAGAACAGGGAGCCTTGTTATGCTGATGGGTGGGATGTAAATTGCCAACAGCCACTCTGCAGAAGTGTATGGTGTTTCCTGAAACACCTAAAAAACAAAGCAACAGAGCCTACGGCACTTCCACTTATGGTCCTATAGCTTAGGGAAATTAAAATAAAAAACACACAGCCACCCCAAAGTTTCAGACGGCTCTCTTTACAAGAACCTCGTCTACGGTACAAGTTAAATATCCCAGAAAGCGAAAAATGGATAAAGAAGTTGTGGTACGTACGTACAATGGAATATCACTCACCAATGAAATCTATGTCATCTGGCCCGTCGTGGCATAATGAGTGGATTCAGGTACGATGATTCTAAGAGAAATAAGTCACACAGAAAATGAAACATCATAAGATATCACTAATACACCGAATGTAATCTTGGCTACACATGAACTGAATTACAAAACAGAACAGGGTCTCAATTTAGAAAACCAACTTATGTTTGCTTAAGGGGAAAGGTGAGTTGGGGTGCTGCATAAAACCAGAGATAGAAATTAGCACAGATACCATTCCATACGTCATATATGTAATAGTCAAGGGTGCTTCCCTGGTGGCGCACTGGTTGAGAGTTCGCCTGCCGATGCAGGGGACGCGGGTTCGTGCCCCAGTCCGAGAGGATCCCACATGCCGCGGAGCTACTGGCCCCGTGAGTCATGGCCGTTGAGCCTGCGCGTCCGGAGCCTGTGCTCCGCAACGGGAGAGGCCACAACACTGAGAGGCCCGCGTACAGCAAAAAAAAAAAAAAAATATGTAATAGTCAAGACCTACCCCTTGCTCAACGAAATGGGCTAAACACCCTATATTCAACGCCTAGGAATACACCTGACTAGTAAGAATCTTCAAACCCATGGATTTATATGTCTCCATAAGAGAATCAAGCATGTGTACAGCTGCATGAAGGCAGCAGAGAAAATCCGATAAATCCTATTATCAAAATGAATTACAAAAACAAAACACAATGACAGTGAAAGAGAGAACAATTCTTAAATTATTCATTCAGGGCTTGTGATGCAACCTGGATTTACCTCATCTACACCCAGAGCTGAGTGAGACATAAGGTTGGACACTTCGGGGTGATACCACTGGTGAGGTTCGATGAGCAAATGCAGACCATTTGAAGTCATACTGCATGGTACCCATTCCATGGGTCCCAACTCTCCAGGTTTAAGCGATTCTTCCTTCAGCTAAAGCATGCATGGGAAGCCCACAGTATGGTGCACCGTGTGACCAGGAAACGTTTTCAAAGGCATCTCAATTTTCGTCCCCTTTTACTCGGGTTCACAATTCCAGACCCTTTTCTAACACTCTCCAGACTTTGAGAGTCAGGGCCTTTAACCTCCTGTTTGGCACAGTTTGCAATTTCTGCGCAAGATGAACAGGAATAGGGAGAACCAATGAGAGACTAGCTGTAGGTGTCTGCACGGGCAAATTTAACGCACATTTCCCACCAGAAAGACGAATTAACCAAAGGCTCAGCATGCCGTGCCGGAACAAGATTAGGGCCTGAAGCAATCCTGCGGGTTTGCGGCCAGCTCACAAGAAAGCGATTTGAAGAAAGGAGCTCAGGGGCACTGTAATTCACAAACCTGCAGAGTTATAAATGACAGCTATCGTCCAAAAATATATTGAAGGAAGGCTGCGAAGAGGACTTGAAAGCGGGGCAGAATTTCAGGAAAACGATTTCAGGGGGTAGACTGGAATTGCATTTAAAGCATAGGAAAAGAGGCAGAACGTCGACAATGATGCACTTGGCCAAAAAGGGCGTATGCGTTTTTTCCTGAATATATTCAGGAAAAAACGCATACGCACTTTTTGGCCAACCAAGCAAGCATGTTAAAGAAATCTGCACTACAATGAAGTCTCACTGCCCCCTGGTCAAAAGAGCCATCTGAAAAAAGTGTAAAATCCAGAAATGCAGCACACGCCATGGAGAACAGGGAGCCTTGTTATGCTGATGGGTGGGATGTAAATTGCCAACAGCCACTCTGCAGAAGTGTATGGTGTTTCCTGAAACACCTAAAAAACAAAGCAACGGAGCCTACGGCACTTCCACTTATGGTCCTATAGCTTAGGGAAATTAAAATAAAAAACACACAGCCACCCCAAAGTTTCAGACGGCTCTGTTTACAAGAACCTCTTCTACGGTACAAGTTAAATATCCCAGAAAGCGAAAAATGGATAAAGAATTTGTGGTACGTACGTACAATGGAATATCACTCACCAATGAAATCTATGTCATCTGGCCCGTCGTGGCATAATGAGTGGATTCAGGTACGATGATTCTAAGAGAAATAAGTCACACAGAAAATGAAACATCATAAGATATCACTAATACACCGAATGTAATCTTGGCTACACATGAACTGAATTACAAAACAGAACAGGGTCTCAAATTTAGAAAACCAACTTATGTTTGCTTAAGGGGAAAGGTGAGTTGGGGTGCTGCATAAAACCAGAGATAGAAATTAGCACAGATACTATTCCATACGTCATATATGTAATAGTCAAGGGGGCTTCCCTGGTGGCGCACTGGTTGAGAGACCGCCTGCCGATGCAGGGGACGCGGGTTCGTGCCCCTGTCCGAGAGGATCCCACATGCCGTGGAGCTACTGGTCCCGTCAGTCATGGCTGTTGAGCCTGCGCGTCCGGAGCCTGTGCTCCGCAACGGGAGAGGCTACAACACTGAGAGGCCCGCGTACAGCAAAAAAAAAAAAAAAAAATATGTAATAGTCAAGACCTACCCCTTGCTCAACGAAATGGGCTAAACACCCTATATTCAACGCCTAGGAATACACCTGACTAGTAAGAAGCTTCAAACCCATGGATTTATATGTCTCCATAAGAGAATCAAGCGTGTGTACAGCTGCATGAATGCAGCAGAGAAAATCCGGTAAATCCTATTATCAAAATGAATTACAAAAACAAAACACAATGACAGTGAAATAGAGAGCAATTCTTAAATAATTCATTCAGGGCTTGTGATGCAACCTGGATTTACCTCATCTACACCCAGAGCTGAGTGAGACATAAAGTTGGACACTTCGGGCTGATAGCATTGGTGAAGTTCGATGAGCAAATGCAGACCATTTGAAGTCATACTGCATGGTACCCATTCCATGGGTCCCAACTCTCCAGGTTTAAGCGATTCTTCCTTCAGCTAAAACATGCATGGGAAGCCCACAGTATGGTGCACCGTGTGACCGGGAAACATTTTCAAATGCATCTCAGTTTTTGTCCCCGTTTACTCGGGTTCAGAATTCCATACCCTTTACAAACACTCTCCCCACTTGGAGAGTCAGTGCCTTTAACCTGCTGTTTGGCACAGTTTGCAATTTCTGCGCAAAAGGAATAGGAATAGGAAGAACCAATGAGAGACTAGCTGTAGGTTTCTGCACGGGCAAATTTAACGCTCATTTCCAACCAGGAAGAGGAATTAACCAAACGCTCAGCATGCCGTGCCGGAACCAGATTAGGGCCTGAAGCAATCCTGCGGGTTTGCGGCCAGCTCAAAAGAAAGCGATTTGAAGAAAGGAGCTCAGGGGCACTGTAATTCACAAACCTGCAGAGTTATAAATGACAGCTATCGTCCAAAAATATATTGAAGGAAGGCTGCGAAGAGGACTTGAAAGCGGGGCAAAATTGCAGGAAAACGATTTCAGGGGTTAGACTGGAATTGCATTTAAAGCATAGGAAAAGAGGCAGAACGTCGACAATGATGCACTTGGCCAAAAAGGGCGTATGCGTTTTTTCCGGAATATACGCATACGCCCTTTTTGGCCAACCAAGCAAGCATGTTAAAGAAATCTGCACTACAATGAAGTCTCACTGCCCCCCGGTCAAAAGGGCCATCTGAAAAAAGTGTAAAATCCAGAAAGGCAGCACAGGCCATGGAGAACAGGGAGCCTTGTTATGCTCATGGGTGGGATGTAAATTGCCAACAGCCACTCTGGAGAAGTGTATGGTGTTTCCTGAAACACCTAAAAAACAAAGCAACGGAGCCTACGGCACTTCCACTTATGGTCCTATAGCTTAGGGAAATTAAAATAAAAAACACACAGCCACCCCAAAGTTTCAGACGGCTCTGTTTACAAGAACCTCGTCTACGGTACAAGTTAAATATCCCAGAAAGCGAAAAATGGATAAAGAAGTTGTGGTACGTACGTACAATGGAATATCACTCACCAATGAAATCTATGTCATCTGGCCCGTCGTGGCATAATGAGTGGATTCAGGTACGATGATTCTAAGAGAAATAAGTCACACAGAAAATGAAACATCATAAGTTATCTCTAATACACCGAATGTAATCTTGGCTACACATGAACTGAATTACAAAACAGAACAGGGTCTCAAATTTAGAAAACCAACTTATGTTTGCTTAAGGGGAAAGGTGAGTTGGGGTGCTGCATAAAACCAGAGATAGAAATTAGCACAGATACCATTCCATACGTCAAATATGTAATAGTCAAGACCTACACCTTGCTCAACGAAATGGGCTAAACACCCTATATTCAACGCCTAGGAATACACCTGACTAGTAAGAATCTTCAAACCCATGGATTTATATGTCTCCATAAGAGCATCAAGCGTGTGTACAGCTGCATGAAGGTAGCAGAGAAAATCCGATAAATACTATTATCAAAATGAATTACAAAAACAAAACACAATGACAGTGAAATAGAGAGCAATTCTTAAATAATTCATTCAGGGCTTGTGATGCAACCTGGATTTACCTCATCTACACCCAGAGCTGAGTGAGACATAAAGTTGGACACTTCGGGCTGATAGCATTGGTGAGGTTCGAAGAGCAAACGCAGACCATTTGAAGTTATACTGCATGGTACCCATTCCATGGGTCCCAACTCTCCAGGTTTAAGCGATTCTTCCTTCAGCTAAAACATGCATGGGAAACCCACAGTATGGTGCACCGTGTGACCGGGAAACGTTTTCAAATGCATCTCAGTTTTCGTCCCCTTTTACTCGGGTTCACAATTCCAGACCCTTTACTAACACTCTACCCACTTGGAGAGTCAGTGCCTTTAATCTGCTGTTTGGCACAGTTTGCAATTTCTGCGCAAGATGAACAGGAATAGGGAGAACCAATGAGAGACTAGCTGTAGGTGTCTGCACGGGCAAATTTAACGCTCATTTCCCACCAGGAAGAGGAATTAACCAAACGCTCAGCATGCCGTGCCGGAACCAGATTAGGGCCTGAAGCAACCCTGCGAGTTTGCGGCCAGCTCACAAGAAAGCGATTTGAAGAAAGGAGCTCCGGGGCACTCTAATTCACAAACCTGCAGAGTTATAAATGACAGCTATCGTCCAAAAATATATTGAAGGAAGCCTGCGAAGAGGAATTGAAAGCGGGGCAGAATTGCAGGAAAACGATTTCAGGGGGTAGACTGGAATTGCATTTAAAGCATAGGAAAAGAGGCAGAACGTCGACAATGATGCTCTTGGCCAAAAAGGGCGTATGCGTTTTTTCCGGAATATACGCATACGCCCTTTTTGGCCAACCAAGCAAGCATGTTAAAGAAATCTGCACTACAATGAAGTCTCACTGCCCCCCGGTCAAAAGGGCCATCTGAAAAAAGTGTAAAATCCAGAAGGCAGCACAGGCCATGGAGAACAGGGAGCCTTGTTATGCTCATGGGTGGGATATAAATTGCCAACAGCCACTCTGGAGAAGTGTATGGTGTTTCCTGAAACACCTAAAAAACAAAGCAACGGAGCCTACGGCACTTCCACTTATGGTCCTATAGCTTAGGGAAATTAAAATAAAAAACACACAGCCACCCCAAAGTTTCAGACGGCTCTGTTTACAAGAACCTCGTCTACGGTACAAGTTAAATATCCCAGAAAGCGAAAAATGGATAAAGAAGTTGTGGTACGTACGTACAATGGAATATCACTCACCAATGTAATCTATGTCATCTGGCCCGTCGTGGCATAATGAGTGGATTCAGGTACGATGATTCTAAGAGAAATAAGTCACACAGAAAATGAAACATCATAAGTTATCTCTAATACACCGAATGTAATCTTGGCTACACATGAACTGAATTACAAAACAGAACAGGGTCTCAAATTTAGAAAACCAACTTATGTTTGCTTAAGGGGAAAGGTGAGTTGGGGTGCTGCATAAAACCAGAGATAGAAATTAGCACAGATACCATTCCATACGTCAAATATGTAATAGTCAAGACCTACACCTTGCTCAACGAAATGGGCTAAACACCCTATATTCAACGCCTAGGAATACACCTGACTAGTAAGAATCTTCAAACCCATGGATTTATATGTCTCCATAAGAGAATCAAGCGTGTGTACAGCTGCATGAAGGTAGCAGAGAAAATCCGATAAATACTATTATCAAAATGAATTACAAAAACAAAACACAATGACAGTGAAATAGAGAGCAATTCTTAAATAATTCATTCAGGGCTTGTGATGCAACCTGGATTTACCTCATCTACACCCAGAGCTGAGTGAGACATAAAGTTGGACACTTCGGGCTGATAGCATTGGTGAGGTTCGAAGAGCAAATGCAGACCATTTGAAGTCATACTGCATGGTACCCATTCCATGGGTCCCAACTCTCCAGGTTTAAGCGATTCTTCCTTCAGCTAAAACATGCATGGGAAACCCACAGTATGGTGCACCGTGTGACCGGGAAACGTTTTCAAATGCATCTCAGTTTTCGTCCCCTTTTACTCGGGTTCACAATTCCAGACCCTTTACTAACACTCTACCCACTTGGAGAGTCAGTGCCTTTAACCTGCTGTTTGGCACAGTTTGCAATTTCTGCGCAAGATGAACAGGAATAGGGAGAACCAATGAGAGACTAGCTGTAGGTGTCTGCACGGGCAAATTTAACGCTCATTTCCCACCAGGAAGAGGAATTAACCAAACGCTCAGCATGCCGTGCCGGAACCAGATTAGGGCCTTAAGCAACCCTGCGAGTTTGCGGCCAGCTCACAAGAAAGCGATTTGAAGAAAGGAGCTCCGGGACACTCTAATTCACAAACCTGCAGAGTTATAAATGACAGCTATCGTCCAAAAATATATTGAAGGAAGCCTGCGAAGAGGACTTAAAAGCGGGGCAGAATTGCAGGAAAACGATTTCAGGGGGTAGACTGGAATTGCATTTAAAGCATAGGAAAAGAGGCAGAACGTCGACAATGATGCACTTGGCCAAAAAGGGCGTATGCGTTTTTTCCTGAATATATTCAGGAAAAAACGCATACGCCCTTTTTGGCCAACCAAGCAAGCATGTTAAAGAAATCTGCACTACAATGAAGTCTCACTGCCCCCCGGTCAAAAGGGCCATCTGAAAAAAGTGTAAAATCCAGAAAGGCAGCACAGGCCATGGAGAACAGGGAGCCTTGTTATGCTGATGGGCGGGATGTAAATTGCCAACAGCCACTCTGGAGAAGTGTATGGTGTTTCCTGAAACACCTAAAAAACAAAGCAACAGAGCCTACGGCACTTCCACTTATGGTCCTATAGCTTAGGGAAATTTAAATCAAAAACACACAGCCAAGCCAAAGTTTCAGATGGCTCTGTTTACAAGAACCTCTTCTACGGTACAAGTTAAATATCCCAGAAAGCGAAAAATGGATAAAGAAGTTGTGGTACGTACGTACAATGGAATATCAGTCACCAAGGAAAGCTATGTCATCTGGCCCGTCGTGGTGTAATGAGTGGATTCAGGTACGATGATTCTAAGTGAAATAAGTCACACAGAAAATGAAACATCATAAGATATCACTAACACACCGAATGTAATCTTGGCTACACATGAACTGAATTACAAAACAGAACAGGGTCTCAAATTTAGAAAACCAACTTATGTTTGCTTAAGGGGAAAGGTGAGTTGGGGTGCTGCATAAAACCAGAGATAGAAATTAGCACAGATACCATTCCATACGTCAAATATGTAATAGTCAAGACCTACCCCTTGCTCAACGAAATGGGCTAAACACCCTATATTCAACGCCTAGGAATACACCTGACTAGTAAGAATCTTCAAACCCATGGATTTATATGTCTCCATAAGAGAATCAAGCGTGTGTACAGCTGCATGAATGCAGCAGAGAAAATCCGATAAATCCTATTATCAAAATGAATTACAAAAACAAAACACAATGACAGTGAAATAGAGAGCAATTCTTAAATAATTCATTCAGGGCTTGTGATGCAACCTGGATTTACCTCATCTACACCCAGAGCTGAGTGAGACATAAAGTTGGACACTTCGGGCTGATAGCATTGGTGAGGTTCGATGAGCAAATGCAGACCATTTGAAGTCATACTGCATGGTAACCATTCCATGGGTCCCAACTCTCCAGGTTTAAGCGATTCTTCCTTCAGCTAAAACATGCATGGGAAACCCACAGTATGGTGCACCGTGTGACCGGGAAACGTTTTCAAATGCATCTCAGTTTTCGTCCCCTTTTACTCGGGTTCACAATTCCAGACCCTTTACTAACACTCTCCCCACTTGGAGAGTCAGTGCCTTTAACCTCCTGTTTGGCACAGTTTGCAATTTCTGCGCAAGATGAACAGGAATAGGGAGAACCAATGAGAGACTAGCTGTAGGTGTCTGCACGGGCAAATTTAACGCTCATTTCCCACCAGGAAGAGGAATTAACCGAAGGCTCAGCATGCTGTGCCGGAACCAGTTTAGGGCCTGAAGCAATCCTGAGGGTTTGCGGCCAGCTCCCAAGAAAGCGATTTGAAGAAAGGAGCTCCGGGGCACTGTAATTCAAAACCTGCAGTGTTGTAAATGACAGCTATCGTCCAAAAATATATTGAAGGAAGGCTGCGAAGAGGACTTGAAAGCGGGGCAGAATTTCAGGAAAACGATTTCATGGGGTAGACTGGAATTGCATTTAAAGCATAGGAAAAGAGGCAGAACGTCGACAATGATGCACTTGGCCAAAAAGAGCGTATGCGTTTTTTCCTGAATATATTCAGGAAAAAACGCATACGCTCTTTTTGGCCAACCAAGCAACCATGTTAAAGAAATCTGCACTACAATGAAGTCTCACTGCCCCCCGGTCAAAAGGGCCATCTGAAAAAAGTGTAAAATCCAGAAATGCAGCACAGGCCATGGAGAACAGGGAGCCTTGTTATGCTCATGGGTGGGATGTAAATTGCCAACAGCCACTCTGGAGAAGTGTATGGTGTTTCCTGAAACACCTAAAAAACAAAGCAACGGAGCCTACGGCACTTCCACTTATGGTCCTATAGCTTAGGGAAATTAAAATCAAAAACACACAGCCACGCCAAAGTTTCAGACGGCTCTGTTTACAAGAACCTCGTCTACGGTACAAGTTAAATATCCCAGAAAGCGAAAAATGGATAAAGAAGTTGTGGTACGTACGTACAATGGAATATCACTCACCAATGAAGTCTATGTCATCTGGCCCGTCGTGGCATAATGAGTGGATTCAGGTACGATGATTCTAAGTGAAATAAGTCACACAGAAAATGAAACATCATAAGATATCACTAATACACCGAATGTAATCTTGGCTACACATGAACTGAATTACAAAACAGAACAGGGTCTCAAATTTAGAAAACCAACTTATGTTTGCTTAAGGGGAAAGGTGAGTTGGGGTGCTGCATAAAACCAGAGATAGAAATTAGCACAGATACCATTCCATACGTCAAATATGTAATAGTCAAGACCTACCCCTTGCTCAACGAAATGGGCTAAACACCCTATATTCAACGCCTAGGAATACACCTGACTAGTAAGAATCTTCAAACCCATGGATTTATATGTCTCCATAAGAGAAACAAGCATGTGTACAGCTGCATGAAGGCAGCAGAGGAAATCCGATAAATCCTATTATCAAAATGAATTACAAAAACAAAACACAATGACAGTGAAATAGAGAGCAATTCTTAAATAATTCATTCAGGGCTTGTGATGCAACCTGGATTTACCTCATCTAAACCCAGAGCTGAGTGAGACCTAAGGTTGGACACTTCGGGCTGATAGCATTGGTGAGGTTCGATGAGCAAATGCAGACCATTTGAAGTCATACTACATGGTACCCATTCCATGGGTCCCAACTCTCCAGGTTTAAGCGATTCTTCCTTCAGGTAAAGCATGCATGGGAAGCCCACAGTATGGTGCACCGTGTGACCGGGAAACATTTTCAAATGCATCTCAGTTTTTGTCCCCGTTTACTCGGGTTCAGAATTCCAGACCCTTTACAAACACTCTCCCCACTTGGAGAGTCAGTGACTTTAACCTGCTGTTTGGCACAGTTTGCAATTTCTGCGCAAGAGGAATAGGAATAGGAAGAACCAATGAGAGACTAGCTGTAGGTTTCTGCACGGGCAAATTTAACGCTCATTTCCAACCAGGAAGAGGAATTAACCAAACGCTCAGCATGCCGTGCCGGAACCAGATTAGGGCCTGAAGCAATCCTGCGGGTTTGCGGCCAGCTCAAAAGAAAGCGATTTGAAGAAAGGAGCTCAGGGGCACTGTAATTCACAAACCTGCAGAGTTATAAATGACAGCTATCGTCCAAAAATATATTGAAGGAAGGCTGCGAAGAGGACTTGAAAGCGGGGCAAAATTGCAGGAAAACGATTTCAGGGGTTAGACTGGAATTGCATTTAAAGCATAGGAAAAGAGGCAGAACGTCGACAATGATGCACTTGGCCAAAAAGGGCGTATGCGTTTTTTCCGGAATATACGCATACGCCCTTTTTGGCCAACCAAGCAAGCATGTTAAAGAAATCTGCACTACAATGAAGTCTCATTGCCCCCCGGTCAAAAGGGCCATCTGAAAAAAGTGTAAAATCCAGAAAGGCAGCACAGGCCATGGAGAACAGGGAGCCTTGTTATGCTCATGGGTGGGATGTAAATTGCCAACAGCCACTCTGGAGAAGTGTATGGTGTTTCCTGAAACACCTAAAAAACAAAGCAACGGAGCCTACGGCACTTCCACTTATGGTCCTATAGCTTAGGGAAATTAAAATAAAAAACACACAGCCACCCCAAAGTTTCAGACGGCTCTGTTTACAAGAACCTCGTCTACGGTACAAGTTAAATATCCCAGAAAGCGAAAAATGGATAAAGAAGTTGTGGTACGTACGTACAATGGAATATCACTCACCAATGAAATCTATGTCATCTGGCCCGTCGTGGCATAATGAGTGGATTCAGGTACGATGATTCTAAGAGAAATAAGTCACACAGAAAATGAAACATCATAAGTTATCTCTAATACACCGAATGTAATCTTGGCTACACATGAACTGAATTACAAAACAGAACAGGGTCTCAAATTTAGAAAACCAACTTATGTTTGCTTAAGGGGAAAGGTGAGTTGGGGTGCTGCATAAAACCAGAGATAGAAATTAGCACAGATACCATTCCATACGTCAAATATGTAATAGTCAAGACCTACACCTTGCTCAACGAAATGGGCTAAACACCCTATATTCAACGCCTAGGAATACACCTGACTAGTAAGAATCTTCAAACCCATGGATTTATATGTCTCCATAAGAGAATCAAGCGTGTGTACAGCTGCATGAAGGTAGCAGAGAAAATCCGATAAATACTATTATCAAAATGAATTACAAAAACAAAACACAATGACAGTGAAATAGAGAGCAATTCTTAAATAATTCATTCAGGGCTTGTGATGCAACCTGGATTTACCTCATCTACACCCAGAGCTGAGTGAGACATAAAGTTGGACACTTCGGGCTGATAGCATTGGTGAGGTTCGAAGAGCAAACGCAGACCATTTGAAGTCATATTGCATGGTACCCATTCCATGGGTCCCAACTCTCCAGGTTTAAGCGATTCTTCCTTCAGCTAAAACATGCATGGGAAACCCACAGTATGGTGCACCGTGTGACCGGGAAACGTTTTCAAATGCATCTCAGTTTTCGTCCCCTTTTACTCGGGTTCACAATTCCAGACCCTTTACTAACACTCTACCCACTTGGAGAGTCAGTGCCTTTAATCTGCTGTTTGGCACAGTTTCCAATTTCTGCGCAAGATGAACAGGAATAGGGAGAACCAATGAGAGACTAGCTGTAGGTGTCTGCACGGGCAAATTTAACGCTCATTTCCCACCAGGAAGAGGAATTAACCAAACGCTCAGCATGCCGTGCCGGAACCAGATTAGGGCCTGAAGCAACCCTGCGAGTTTGCGGCCAGCTCACAAGAAAGCGATTTGAAGAAAGGAGCTCCGGGGCACTCTAATTCACAAACCTGCAGAGTTATAAATGACAGCTATCGTCCAAAAATATATTGAAGGAAGCCTGCGAAGAGGACTTGAAAGCGGGGCAGAATTGCAGGAAAACGATTTCAGGGGGTAGACTGGAATTGCATTTAAAGCATAGGAAAAGAGGCAGAACGTCGACAATGATGCACTTGGCCAAAAAGGGCGTATGCGTTTTTTCCTGAATATATTCAGGAAAAAACGCATACGCACTTTTTGGCCAACCAAGCAAGCATGTTAAAGAAATCTGCACTACAATGAAGTCTCACTGCCACCCGGTCAAAAGGGCCATCTGAAAAAAGTGTAAAATCCAGAAAGGCAGCACAGGCCATGGAGAACAGGGAGCCTTGTTATGCTGATGGGTGGGATGTAAATTGCCAACAGCCACTCTGGAGAAGTGTATGGTGTTTCCTGAAACACCTAAAAAACAAAGCAACAGAGCCTACGGCACTTCCACTTATGGTCCTATAGCTTAGGGAAATTTAAATCAAAAACACACAGCCAAGCCAAAGTTTCAGATGGCTCTGTTTACAAGAACCTCTTCTACGGTACAAGTTAAATATCCCAGAAAGCGAAAAATGGATAAAGAAGTTGTGGTACGTACGTACAATGGAATATCAGTCACCAAGGAAAGCTATGTCATCTGGCCCGTCGTGGTGTAATGAGTGGATTCAGGTACGATGATTCTAAGTGAAATAAGTCACACAGAAAATGAAACATCATAAGATATCACTAACACACCGAATGTAATCTTGGCTACACATGAACTGAATTACAAAACAGAACAGGGTCTCAAATTTAGAAAACCAACTTATGTTTGCTTAAGGGGAAAGGTGAGTTGGGGTGCTGCATAAAACCAGAGATAGAAATTAGCGCAGATACCATTCCATACGTCAAATATGTAATAGTCAAGACCTACCCCTTGCTCAACGAAATGGGCTAAACACCCTATATTCAACGCCTAGGAATACACCTGACTAGTAAGAATCTTCAAACCCATGGATTTATATGTCTCCATAAGAGAATCAAGCATGTGTACAGCTGCATGAAGGCAGCAGAGAAAATCCGATAAATCCTATTATCAAAATGAATTACAAAAACAAAACACAATGACAGTGAAATAGAGAACAATTCTTAAATAATTCATTCAGGGCTTGTGATGCAACCTGGATTTACCTCATCTACACCCAGAGCTGAGTGAGACATAAGGTTGGACACTTCGGGGTGATACCACTGGTGAGGTTCGATGAGCAAATGCAGACCATTTGAAGTCATACTGCATGGTACCCATTCCATGGGTCCCAACTCTCCAGGTTTAAGCGATTCTTCCTTCAGCTAAAGCATGCATGGGAAGCCCACAGTATGGTGCACCGTGTGACCAGGAAACGTTTTCAAAGGCATCTCAATTTTCGTCCCCTTTTACTCGGGTTCACAATTCCAGACCCTTTTCTAACACTCTCCAGACTTGGAGAGTCAGTGCCTTTAACCTCCTGTTTGGCACAGTTTGCAATTTCTGCGCAAGATGAACAGGAATAGGGAGAACCAATGAGAGACTAGCTGTAGTTGTCTGCACGGGCAAAATTAACGCTCATTTCAAACCAGGAAGAGGAATTAACCAAAGGCTCAGCATGCCGTGCCGGAACCAGATTAAGGCCTGAAGCAATCCTGCGGGTTTGCGGCCAGCTCACAAGAAAGCGATTTGAAGAAAGGAGCTCAGGGGCACTGTAATTCACAAACCTGCAGAGTTATAAATGACAGCTATCGTCCAAAAATATATTGAAGGAAGGCTGCGAAGAGGACTTGAAAGCGGGGCAGAATTGCAGGAAAACGATTTCAGGGGGTAGACTGGAATTGCATTTAAAGCATAGGAAAAGAGGCAGAACGTCGACAATGATGCACTTGGCCAAAAAGGGCGTATGCGTTTTTTCCTGAATATATTCAGGGAAAAACGCATACGCCCTTTTTGGCCAACCAAGCAAGCATGTTAAAGAAATCTGCACTACAATGAAGTCTCACTGCCCCCCGGTCAAAAGGGCCATCTGAAAAAAGTGTAAAATCCAGAAATGCAGCACACGCCATGGAGAACAGGGAGCCTTGTTATGCTGATGGGTGGGATGTAAATTGCCAACAGCCACTCTGCAGAAGTGTATGGTGTTTCCTGAAACACCTAAAAAACAAACAACGGAGCCTACGGCACTTCCACTTATGGTCCTATAGCTTAGGGAAATTAAAATAAAAAACACACAGCCACCCCAAAGTTTCAGACGGCTCTGTTTACAAGAACCTCTTCTACGGTACAAGTTAAATATCCCAGAAAGCGAAAAATGGATAAAGAATTTGTGGTACGTATGTACAATGGAATATCACTCAACAATGAAATCTATGTCATCTGGCCCGTCGTGGCATAATGAGTGGATTCAGGTACGATGATTCTAAGAGAAATAAGTCACACAGAAAATGAAACATCATAAGATATCACTAATACACCGAATGTAATCTTGGCTACACATGAACTGAATTACAAAACAGAACAGGGTCTCAATTTAGAAAACCAACTTATGTTTGCTTAAGGCGAAAGGTGAGTTGGGGTGCTGCATAAAACCAGAGATAGAAATTAGCACAGATACTATTCCATACGTCATATATGTAATAGTCAAGGGGGCTTCCCTGGTTGCGCACTGGTTGAGAGACCGCCTGCCGATGCAGGGGACGCGGGTTCGTGCCCCGGTCCGAGAGGATCCCACATGCCGTGGAGCTACCTGTCCCGTCAGTCATGGCTGTTGAGCCTGCGCGTCCGGAGCCTGTGCTCCGCAACGGGAGAGGCTACAACACTGAGAGGCCCGCGTACAGCAAAAAAAAAAAAAAAAAATATGTAATAGTCAAGACCTACCCCTTGCTCAACGAAATGGGCTAAACACCCTATATTCAACGCCTAGGAATACACCTGACTAGTAAGAAGCTTCAAACCCATGGATTTATATGTCTCCATAAGAGAATCAAGCGTGTGTACAGCTGCATGAATGCAGCAGAGAAAATCCGATAAATCCTATTATCAAAATGAATTACAAAAACAAAACACAATGACAGTGAAATAGAGAGCAATTCTTAAATAATTCATTCAGGGCTTGTGATGCAACCTGGATTTACCTCATCTACACCCAGAGCTGAGTGAGACATAAAGTTGGACACTTCGGGCTGATAGCATTGGTGAAGTTCGATGAGCAAATGCAGACCATTTGAAGTCATACTGCATGGTACCCATTCCATGGGTCCCAACTCTCCAGGTTTAAGCGATTCTTCCTTCAGCTAAAACATGCATGGGAAGCCCACAGTATGGTGCACCGTGTGACCGGGAAACATTTTCAAATGCATCTCAGTTTTTGTCCCCGTTTACTCGGGTTCAGAATTCCAGACCCTTTACAAACACTCTCCCAACTTGGAGAGTCAGTGCCTTTAACCTGCTGTTTGGCACAGTTTGCAATTTCTGCGCAAGAGGAATAGGAATAGGAAGAACCAATGAGAGACTAGCTGTAGGTTTCTGCACGGGCAAATTTAACGCTCATTTCCAACCAGGAAGAGGAATTAACCAAACGCTCAGCATGCCGTGCCGGAACCAGATTAGGGCCTGAAGCAATCCTGCGGGTTTGCGGCCAGCTCAAAAGAAAGCGATTTGAAGAAAGGAGCTCAGGGGCACTGTAATTCACAAACCTGCAGAGTTATAAATGACAGCTATCGTCCAAAAATATATTGAAGGAAGGCTGCGAAGAGGACTTGAAAGCGGGGCAAAATTGCAGGAAAACGATTTCAGGGGTTAGACTGGAATTGCATTTAAAGCATAGGAAAAGAGGCAGAAGGTCGACAATGATGCACTTGGCCAAAAAGGGCGTATGCGTTTTTTCCGGAATATACGCATACGCCCTTTTTGGCCAACCAAGCAAGCATGTTAAAGAAATCTGCACTACAATGAAGTCTCACTGCCCCCCGGTCAAAAGGGCCATCTGAAAAAAGTGTAAAATCCAGAAAGGCAGCACAGGCCATGGAGAACAGGGAGCCTTGTTATGCTCATGGGTGGGATGTAAATTGCCAACAGCCACTCTGGAGAAGTGTATGGTGTTTCCTGAAACACCTAAAAAACAAAGCAACGGAGCCTACGGCACTTCCACTTATGGTCCTATAGCTTAGGGAAATTAAAATAAAAAACACACAGCCACCCCAAAGTTTCAGACGGCTCTGTTTACAAGAACCTCGTCTACGGTACAAGTTAAATATCCCAGAAAGCGAAAAATGGATAAAGAAGTTGTGGTACGTACGTACAATGGAATATCACTCACCAATGAAATCTATGTCATCTGGCCCGTCGTGGCATAATGAGTGGATTCAGGTACGATGATTCTAAGAGAAATAAGTCACACAGAAAATGAAACATCGTAAGTTATCTCTAATACACCGAATGTAATCTTGGCTACACATGAACTGAATTACAAAACAGAACAGGGTCTCAAATTTAGAAAACCAACTTATGTTTGCTTAAGGGGAAAGGTGAGTTGGGGTGCTGCATAAAACCAGAGATAGAAATTAGCACAGATACCATTCCATACGTCAAATATGTAATAGTCAAGACCTACACCTTGCTCAACGAAATGGGCTAAACACCCTATATTCAACGCCTAGGAATACACCTGACTAGTAAGAATCTTCAAACCCATGGATTTATATGTCTCCATAAGAGAATCAAGCGTGTGTACAGCTGCATGAAGGTAGCAGAGAAAATCCGATAAATCCTATTATCAAAATGAATTACAAAAACAAAACACAATGACAGTGAAATAGAGAGCAATTCTTAAATAATTCATTCAGGGCTTGTGATGCAACCTGGATTTACCTCATCTACACCCAGAGCTGAGTGAGACATAAAGTTGGACACTTCGGGCTGATAGCATTGGTGAAGTTCGATGAGCAAACGCAGACCATTTGAAGTCATACTGCATGGTACCCATTCCATGGGTCCCAACTCTCCAGGTTTAAGCGATTCTTCCTTCAGCTAAAACATGCATGGGAAACCCACAGTATGGTGCACCGGGTGACCGGGAAACGTTTTCAAATGCATCTCAGTTTTCGTCCCCTTTTACTCGGGTTCACAATTCCAGACCCTTTACTAACACTCTACCCACTTGGAGAGTCAGTGCCTTTAATCTGCTGTTTGGCACAGTTTGCAATTTCTGCGCAAGATGAACAGGAATAGGGAGAACCAATGAGAGACTAGCTGTAGGTGTCTGCACGGGCAAATTTAACGCTCATTTCCCACCAGGAAGAGGAATTAACCAAACGCTCAGCATGCCGTGCCGGAACCAGATTAGGGCCTGAAGCAACCCTGCGAGTTTGCGGCCAGCTCACAAGAAAGCGATTTGAAGAAAGGAGCTCCGGGGCACTCTAATTCACAAACCTGCAGAGTTATAAATGACAGCTATCGTCCAAAAATATATTGAAGGAAGCCTGCGAAGAGGACTTGAAAGCGGGGCAGAATTGCAGGAAAACGATTTCAGGGGGTAGACTGGAATTGCATTTAAAGCATAGGAAAAGAGGCAGAACGTCGACAATGATGCACTTGGCCAAAAAGGGCGTATGCGTTTTTTCCTGAATATATTCAGGAAAAAACGCATACGCCCTTTTTGGCCAACCAAGCAAGCATGTTAAAGAAATCTGCACTACAATGAAGTCTCACTGCCCCCCGGTCAAAAGGGCCATCTGAAAAAAGTGTAAAATCCAGAAAGGCAGCACAGGCCATGGAGAACAGGGAGCCTTGTTATGCTGATGGGTGGGATGTAAATTGCCAACAGCCACTCTGGAGAAGTGTATGGTGTTTCCTGAAACACCTAAAAAACAAAGCAACAGAGCCTACGGCACTTCCACTTATGGTCCTATAGCTTAGGGAAATTAAAATCAAAAACACACAGCCACCCCAAAGTTTCAGACGGCTCTGTTTACAAGAACCTCGTCTGCGGTACAAGTTAAATATCCCTGAAAGCGAAAAATGGATAAAGAAGTTGTGGTACGTACGTACAATGGAATATCAGTCACCAAGGAAATCTATGTCATCTGGCCCGTCGTGGCATAATGAGTGGATTCAGGTACGATGATTCTAAGTGAAATAAGTCACACAGAAAATGAAACATCATAAGTTATCTCTAATACACCGAATGTAATCTTGGCTACACATGAACTGAATTACAAAACAGAACAGGGTCTCAAATTTAGAAAACCAACTTATGTTTGCTTAAGGGGAAAGGTGAGTTGGGGTGCTGCATAAAACCAGAGATAGAAATTAGCACAGATACCATTCCATACGTCAAATATGTAATAGTCAAGACCTACCCCTTGCTCAACGAAATGGGCTAAACACCCTATATTCAACGCCTAGGAATACACCTGACTAGTAAGAATCTTCAAACCCATGGATTTATATGTCTCCATAAGAGAATCAAGCGTGTGTACAGCTGCATGAATGCAGCAGAGAAAATCCGATAAATCCTATTATCAAAATGAATTACAAAAACAAAACACAATGACAGTGAAATAGAGAGCAATTCTTAAATAATTCATTCAGGGCTTGTGATGCAACCTGGATTTACCTCATCTACACCCAGAGCTGAGTGAGACATAAAGTTGGACACTTCGGGCTGATAGCATTGGTGAGGTTCGATGAGCAAATGCAGACCATTTGAAGTCATACTGCATGGTACCCATTCCATGGGTCCCAACTCTCCAGGTTTAAGCGATGCTTCCTTCAGCTAAAACATGCATGGGAAACCCACAGTATGGTGCACCGTGTGACCGGGAAACGTTTTCAAATGCATCTCAGTTTTCGTCCCCTTTTACTCGGGTTCACAATTCCAGACCCTTTACAAACACTCTCCCCACTTGGAGAGTCAGTGCCTTTAACCTGCTGTTTGGCACAGTTTGCAATTTCTGCGCAAGATGAACAGGAATAGGGAGAAACAATGAGAGACTAGCTGTAGTTGTCTGCACGGGCAAAATTAACGCTCATTTCAAACCAGGAAGAGGAATTAACCAAACGCTCAGCATGCCGTGCCGGAACCAGATTAGGGCCTGAAGCAATCCTGCGGGTTTGCGGCCAGCTCACAAGAAAGCGATTTGAAGAAAGGAGCTCAGGGACACTGTAATTCACAAACCTGCAGAGTTATAAATGACAGCTATCGTCCAAAAATATATTGAAGGAAGGCTGCGAAGAGGACTTGAAAGCGGGGCAGAATTTCAGGAAAACGATTTCAGGGGGTAGACTGGAATTGCATTTAAAGCATAGGAAAAGAGGCAGAACGTCGACAATGATGCACTTGGCCAAAAAGGGCGTATGCGTTTTTTCCTGAATATATTCAGGAAAAAACGCATACGCCCTTTTTGGCCAACCAAGCAAGCATGTTAAAGAAATCTGCACTACAATGAAGTCTCACTGCCCCCCGGTCAAAAGGGCCATCTGAAAAAACTGTAAAATCCAGAAATGCAGCACACGCCATGGAGAACGGGGAGCCTTGTTATGCTGATGGGTGGGATGTAAATTGCCAACAGCCACTCTGCAGAAGTGTATGGTGTTTCCTGAAACACCTAAAAAACAAAGCAACGGAGCCTACGGCACTTCCACTTATGGTCCTATAGCTTAGGGAAATTAAAATAAAAAACACACAGCCACCCCAAAGTTTCAGACGGCTCTGTTTACAAGAACCTCTTCTACGGTACAAGTTAAATATCCCAGAAAGCGAAAAATGGATAAAGAATTTGTGGTACGTATGTACAATGGAATATCACTCACCAATGAAATCTATGTCATCTGGCCCGTCGTGGCATAATGAGTGGATTCAGGTACGATGATTCTAAGAGAAATAAGTCACACAGAAAATGAAACATCATAAGATATCACTAATACACCGAATGTAATCTTGGCTACACATGAACTGAATTACAAAACAGAACAGGGTCTCAATTTAGAAAACCAACTTATGTTTGCTTAAGGGGAAAGGTGAGTTGGGGTGCTGCATAAAACCAGAGATAGAAATTAGCACAGATACTATTCCATACG
Source organism: Delphinapterus leucas (assembly GCF_059928025.1). Lineage (NCBI taxonomy): Eukaryota > Metazoa > Chordata > Mammalia > Artiodactyla > Monodontidae > Delphinapterus > Delphinapterus leucas. The sequence continues at coordinate 12,533,657 of NW_028322236.1, read as the reverse complement.
TCATATATGTAATAGTCAAGGGGGCTTCCCTGGTGGCGCACTGGTTGAGAGACCGCCTGCCGATGCAGGGGACGCGGGTTCGTGCCCCGGTCCGAGAGGATCCCACATGCCGTGGAGCTACCTGTCCCGTCAGTCATGGCTGTTGAGCCTGCGCGTCCGGAGCCTGTGCTCCGCAACGGGAGAGGCTACAACACTGAGAGGCCCGCGTACAGCAAAAAAAAAAAAAAAAAATATGTAATAGTCAAGACCTACCCCTTGCTCAACGAAATGGGCTAAACACCCTATATTCAACGCCTAGGAATACACCTGACTAGTAAGAAGCTTCAAACCCATGGATTTATATGTCTCCATAAGAGAATCAAGCGTGTGTACAGCTGCATGAATGCAGCAGAGAAAATCCGATAAATCCTATTATCAAAATGAATTACAAAAACAAAACACAATGACAGTGAAATAGAGAGCAATTCTTAAATAATTCATTCAGGGCTTGTGATGCAACCTGGATTTACCTCATCTACACCCAGAGCTGAGTGAGACATAAAGTTGGACACTTCGGGCTGATAGCATTGGTGAAGTTCGATGAGCAAATGCAGACCATTTGAAGTCATACTGCATGGTACCCATTCCATGGGTCCCAACTCTCCAGGTTTAAGCGATTCTTCCTTCAGGTAAAGCATGCATGGGAAGCCCACAGTATGGTGCACCGTGTGACCGGGAAACATTTTCAAATGCATCTCAGTTTTTGTCCCCGTTTACTCGGGTTCAGAATTCCAGACCCTTTACAAACACTCTCCCCACTTGGAGAGTCAGTGCCTTTAACCTGCTGTTTGGCACAGTTTGCAATTTCTGCGCAAGAGGAATAGGAATAGGAAGAACCAATGAGAGACTAGCTGTAGGTTTCTGCACGGGCAAATTTAACGCTCATTTCCAACCAGGAAGAGGAATTAACCAAACGCTCAGCATGCCGTGCCGGAACCAGATTAGGGCCTGAAGCAATCCTGCGGGTTTGCGGCCAGCTCAAAAGAAAGCGATTTGAAGAAAGGAGCTCAGGGGCACTGTAATTCACAAACCTGCAGAGTTATAAATGACAGCTATCGTCCAAAAATATATTGAAGGAAGGCTGCGAAGAGGACTTGAAAGCGGGGCAAAATTGCAGGAAAACGATTTCAGGGGTTAGACTGGAATTGCATTTAAAGCATAGGAAAAGAGGCAGAACGTCGACAATGATGCACTTGGCCAAAAAGGGCGTATGCGTTTTTTCCGGAATATACGCATACGCCCTTTTTGGCCAACCAAGCAAGCATGTTAAAGAAATCTGCACTACAATGAAGTCTCATTGCCCCCCGGTCAAAAGGGCCATCTGAAAAAAGTGTAAAATCCAGAAAGGCAGCACAGGCCATGGAGAACAGGGAGCCTTGTTATGCTCATGGGTGGGATGTAAATTGCCAACAGCCACTCTGGAGAAGTGTATGGTGTTTCCTGAAACACCTAAAAAACAAAGCAACGGAGCCTACGGCACTTCCACTTATGGTCCTATAGCTTAGGGAAATTAAAATAAAAAACACACAGCCACCCCAAAGTTTCAGACGGCTCTGTTTACAAGAACCTCGTCTACGGTACAAGTTAAATATCCCAGAAAGCGAAAAATGGATAAAGAAGTTGTGGTACGTACGTACAATGGAATATCACTCACCAATGAAATCTATGTCATCTGGCCCGTCGTGGCATAATGAGTGGATTCAGGTACGATGATTCTAAGAGAAATAAGTCACACAGAAAATGAAACATCATAAGTTATCTCTAATACACCGAATGTAATCTTGGCTACACATGAACTGAATTACAAAACAGAACAGGGTCTCAAATTTAGAAAACCAACTTATGTTTGCTTAAGGGGAAAGGTGAGTTGGGGTGCTGCATAAAACCAGAGATAGAAATTAGCACAGATACCATTCCATACGTCAAATATGTAATAGTCAAGACCTACACCTTGCTCAACGAAATGGGCTAAACACCCTATATTCAACGCCTAGGAATACACCTGACTAGTAAGAATCTTCAAACCCATGGATTTATATGTCTCCATAAGAGAATCAAGCGTGTGTACAGCTGCATGAAGGTAGCAGAGAAAATCCGATAAATACTATTATCAAAATGAATTACAAAAACAAAACACAATGACAGTGAAATAGAGAGCAATTCTTAAATAATTCATTCAGGGCTTGTGATGCAACCTGGATTTACCTCATCTACACCCAGAGCTGAGTGAGACATAAAGTTGGACACTTCGGGCTGATAGCATTGGTGAGGTTCGAAGAGCAAACGCAGACCATTTGAAGTCATACTGCATGGTACCCATTCCATGGGTCCCAACTCTCCAGATTTAAGCGATTCTTCCTTCAGCTAAAACATGCATGGGAAACCCACAGTATGGTGCACCGTGTGACCGGGAAACGTTTTCAAATGCATCTCAGTTTTCGTCCCCTTTTACTCGGGTTCACAATTCCAGACCCTTTACTAACACTCTACCCACTTGGAGAGTCAGTGCCTTTAATCTGCTGTTTGGCACAGTTTGCAATTTCTGCGCAAGATGAACAGGAATAGGGAGAACCAATGAGAGACTAGCTGTAGGTGTCTGCACGGGCAAATTTAACGCTCATTTCCCACCAGGAAGAGGAATTAACCAAACGCTCAGCATGCCGTGCCGGAACCAGATTAGGGCCTGAAGCAACCCTGCGAGTTTGCGGCCAGCTCACAAGAAAGCGATTTGAAGAAAGGAGCTCCGGGGCACTCTAATTCACAAACCTGCAGAGTTATAAATGACAGCTATCGTCCAAAAATATATTGAAGGAAGCCTGCGAAGAGGACTTGAAAGCGGGGCAGAATTGCAGGAAAACGATTTCAGGGGGTAGACTGGAATTGCATTTAAAGCATAGGAAAAGAGGCAGAACGTCGACAATGATGCACTTGGCCAAAAAGGGCGTATGCGTTTTTTCCTGAATATATTCAGGAAAAAACGCATACGCCCTTTTTGGCCAACCAAGCAAGCATGTTAAAGAAATCTGCACTACAATGAAGTCTCACTGCCCCCCGGTCAAAAGGGCCATCTGAAAAAAGTGTAAAATCCAGAAAGGCAGCACAGGCCATGGAGAACAGGGAGCCTTGTTATGCTGATGGGTGGGATGTAAATTGCCAACAGCCACTCTGGAGAAGTGTATGGTGTTTCCTGAAACACCTAAAAAACAAAGCAACAGAGCCTACGGCACTTCCACTTATGGTCCTATAGCTTAGGGAAATTTAAATCAAAAACACACAGCCACCCCAAAGTTTCAGATGGCTCTGTTTACAAGAACCTCTTCTACGGTACAAGTTAAATATCCCAGAAAGCGAAAAATGGATAAAGAAGTTGTGGTACGTACGTACAATGGAATATCAGTCACCAAGGAAAGCTATGTCATCTGGCCCGTCGTGGTGTAATGAGTGGATTCAGGTACGATGATTCTAAGTGAAATAAGTCACACAGAAAATGAAACATCATAAGATATCACTAACACACCGAATGTAATCTTGGCTACACATGAACTGAATTACAAAACAGAACAGGGTCTCAAATTTAGAAAACCAACTTATGTTTGCTTAAGGGGAAAGGTGAGTTGGGGTGCTGCATAAAACCAGAGATAGAAATTAGCACAGATACCATTCCATACGTCAAATATGTAATAGTCAAGACCTACCCCTTGCTCAACGAAATGGGCTAAACACCCTATATTCAACGCCTAGGAATACACCTGACTAGTAAGAATCTTCAAACCCATGGATTTATATGTCTCCATAAGAGAATCAAGCATGTGTACAGCTGCATGAAGGCAGCAGAGAAAATCCGATAAATCCTATTATCAAAATGAATTACAAAAACAAAACACAATGACAGTGAAATAGAGAACAATTCTTAAATAATTCATTCAGGGCTTGTGATGCAACCTGGATTTACCTCATCTACACCCAGAGCTGAGTGAGACATAAGGTTGGACACTTCGGGGTGATACCACTGGTGAGGTTCGATGAGCAAATGCAGACCATTTGAAGTCATACTGCATGGTACCCATTCCATGGGTCCCAACTCTCCAGGTTTAAGCGATTCTTCCTTCAGCTAAAGCATGCATGGGAAGCCCACAGTATGGTGCACCGTGTGACCAGGAAACGTTTTCAAAGGCATCTCAAATTTCGTCCCCTTTTACTCGGGTTCACAATTCCAGACCCTTTTCTAACACTCTCCAGACTTGGAGAGTCAGTGCCTTTAACCTCCTGTTTGGCACAGTTTGCAATTTCTGCGCAAGATGAACAGGAATAGGGAGAACCAATGAGAGACTAGCTGTAGTTGTCTGCACGGGCAAAATTAACGCTCATTTCAAACCAGGAAGAGGAATTAACCAAACGCTCAGCATGCCGTGCCGGAACCAGATTAGGGCCTGAAGCAATCCTGCGGGTTTGCGGCCAGCTCACAAGAAAGCGATTTGAAGAAAGGAGCTCAGGGGCACTGTAATTCACAAACCTGCAGAGTTATAAATGACAGCTATCGTCCAAAAATATATTGAAGGAAGGCTGCGAAGAGGACTTGAAAGCGGGGCAGAATTGCAGGAAAACGATTTCAGGGGGTAGACTGGAATTGCATTTAAAGCATAGGAAAAGAGGCAGAACGTCGACAATGATGCACTTGGCCAAAAAGGGCGTATGCGTTTTTTCCTGAATATATTCAGGGAAAAAAGCATACGCCCTTTTTGGCCAACCAAGCAAGCATGTTAAAGAAATCTGCGCTACAATGAAGTCTCACTGCCCCCCGGTCAAAAGGGCCATCTGAAAAAACTGTAAAATCCAGAAATGCAGCACACGCCATGGAGAACGGGGAGCCTTGTTATGCTGATGGGTGGGATGTAAATTGCCAACAGCCACTCTGCAGAAGTGTATGGTGTTTCCTGAAACACCTAAAAAACAAAGCAACGGAGCCTACGGCACTTCCACTTATGGTCCTATAGCTTAGGGAAATTAAAATAAAAAACACACAGCCACCCCAAAGTTTCAGACGGCTCTGTTTACAAGAACCTCTTCTACGGTACAAGTTAAATATCCCAGAAAGCGAAAAATGGATAAAGAATTTGTGGTACGTATGTACAATGGAATATCACTCACCAATGAAATCTATGTCATCTGGCCCGTCGTGGCATAATGAGTGGATTCAGGTACGATGATTCTAAGAGAAATAAGTCACACAGAAAATGAAACATCATAAGATATCACTAATACACCGAATGTAATCTTGGCTACACATGAACTGAATTACAAAACAGAACAGGGTCTCAATTTAGAAAACCAACTTATGTTTGCTTAAGGGGAAAGGTGAGTTGGGGTGCTGCATAAAACCAGAGATAGAAATTAGCACAGATACTATTCCATACGTCATATATGTAATAGTCAAGGGGGCTTCCCTGGTGGCGCACTGGTTGAGAGACCGCCTGCCGATGCAGGGGACGCGGGTTCGTGCCCCGGTCCGAGAGGATCCCACATGCCGTGGAGCTACCTGTCCCGTCAGTCATGGCTGTTGAGCCTGCGCGTCCGGAGCCTGTGCTCCGCAACGGGAGAGGCTACAACACTGAGAGGCCCGCGTACAGCAAAAAAAAAAAAAAATATATGTAATAGTCAAGACCTACCCCTTGCTCAACGAAATGGGCTAAACACCCTATATTCAACGCCTAGGAATACACCTGACTAGTAAGAAGCTTCAAACCCATGGATTTATATGTCTCCATAAGAGAATCAAGCGTGTGTACAGCTGCATGAATGCAGCAGAGAAAATCCGATAAATCCTATTATCAAAATGAATTACAAAAACAAAACACAATGACAGTGAAATAGAGAGCAATTCTTAAATAATTCATTCAGGGCTTGTGATGCAACCTGGATTTACCTCATCTACACCCAGAGCTGAGTGAGACATAAAGTTGGACACTTCGGGCTGATAGCATTGGTGAAGTTCGATGAGCAAATGCAGACCATTTGAAGTCATACTGCATGGTACCCATTCCATGGGTCCCAACTCTCCAGGTTTAAGCGATTCTTCCTTCAGGTAAAGCATGCATGGGAAGGCCACAGTATGGTGCACCGTGTGACCGGGAAACATTTTCAAATGCATCTCAGTTTTTGTCCCCGTTTACTCGGGTTCAGAATTCCAGACCCTTTACAAACACTCTCCCCACTTGGAGAGTCAGTGCCTTTAACCTGCTGTTTGGCACAGTTTGCAATTTCTGCGCAAGAGGAATAGGAATAGGAAGAACCAATGAGAGACTAGCTGTAGGTTTCTGCACGGGCAAATTTAACGCTCATTTCCAACCAGGAAGAGGAATTAACCAAACGCTCAGCATGCCGTGCCGGAACCAGATTAGGGCCTGAAGCAATCCTGCGGGTTTGCGGCCAGCTCAAAAGAAAGCGATTTGAAGAAAGGAGCTCAGGGGCACTGTAATTCACAAACCTGCAGAGTTATAAATGACAGCTATCGTCCAAAAATATATTGAAGGAAGGCTGCGAAGAGGACTTGAAAGCGGGGCAAAATTGCAGGAAAACGATTTCAGGGGTTAGACTGGAATTGCATTTAAAGCATAGGAAAAGAGGCAGAACGTCGACAATGATGCACTTGGCCAAAAAGGGCGTATGCGTTTTTTCCGGAATATACGCATACGCCCTTTTTGGCCAACCAAGCAAGCATGTTAAAGAAATCTGCACTACAATGAAGTCTCATTGCCCCCCGGTCAAAAGGGCCATCTGAAAAAAGTGTAAAATCCAGAAAGGCAGCACAGGCCATGGAGAACAGGGAGCCTTGTTATGCTCATGGGTGGGATGTAAATTGCCAACAGCCACTCTGGAGAAGTGTATGGTGTTTCCTGAAACACCTAAAAAACAAAGCAACGGAGCCTACGGCACTTCCACTTATGGTCCTATAGCTTAGGGAAATTAAAATAAAAAACACACAGCCACCCCAAAGTTTCAGACGGCTCTGTTTACAAGAACCTCGTCTACGGTACAAGTTAAATATCCCAGAAAGCGAAAAATGGATAAAGAAGTTGTGGTACGTACGTACAATGGAATATCACTCACCAATGAAATCTATGTCATCTGGCCCGTCGTGGCATAATGAGTGGATTCAGGTACGATGATTCTAAGAGAAATAAGTCACACAGAAAATGAAACATCATAAGTTATCTCTAATACACCGAATGTAATCTTGGCTACACATGAACTGAATTACAAAACAGAACAGGGTCTCAAATTTAGAAAACCAACTTATGTTTGCTTAAGGGGAAAGGTGAGTTGGGGTGCTGCATAAAACCAGAGATAGAAATTAGCACAGATACCATTCCATACGTCAAATATGTAATAGTCAAGACCTACACCTTGCTCAACGAAATGGGCTAAACACCCTATATTCAACGCCTAGGAATACACCTGACTAGTAAGAATCTTCAAACCCATGGATTTATATGTCTCCATAAGAGAATCAAGCGTGTGTACAGCTGCATGAAGGTAGCAGAGAAAATCCGATAAATACTATTATCAAAATGAATTACAAAAACAAAACACAATGACAGTGAAATAGAGAGCAATTCTTAAATAATTCATTCAGGGCTTGTGATGCAACCTGGATTTACCTCATCTACACCCAGAGCTGAGTGAGACATAAAGTTGGACACTTCGGGCTGATAGCATTGGTGAGGTTCGAAGAGCAAACGCAGACCATTTGAAGTCATATTGCATGGTACCCATTCCATGGGTCCCAACTCTCCAGATTTAAGCGATTCTTCCTTCAGCTAAAACATGCATGGGAAACCCACAGTATGGTGCACCGTGTGACCGGGAAACGTTTTCAAATGCATCTCAGTTTTCGTCCCCTTTTACTCGGGTTCACAATTCCAGACCCTTTACTAACACTCTACCCACTTGGAGAGTCAGTGCCTTTAATCTGCTGTTTGGCACAGTTTGCAATTTCTGCGCAAGATGAACAGGAATAGGGAGAACCAATGAGAGACTAGCTGTAGGTGTCTGCACGGGCAAATTTAACGCTCATTTCCCACCAGGAAGAGGAATTAACCAAACGCTCAGCATGCCGTGCCGGAACCAGATTAGGGCCTGAAGCAACCCTGCGAGTTTGCGGCCAGCTCACAAGAAAGCGATTTGAAGAAAGGAGCTCCGGGGCACTCTAATTCACAAACCTGCAGAGTTATAAATGACAGCTATCGTCCAAAAATATATTGAAGGAAGCCTGCGAAGAGGACTTGAAAGCGGGGCAGAATTGCAGGAAAACGATTTCAGGGGGTAGACTGGAATTGCATTTAAAGCATAGGAAAAGAGGCAGAACGTCGACAATGATGCACTTGGCCAAAAAGGGCGTATGCGTTTTTTCCTGAATATATTCAGGAAAAAACGCATACGCCCTTTTTGGCCAACCAAGCAAGCATGTTAAAGAAATCTGCACTACAATGAAGTCTCACTGCCCCCCGGTCAAAAGGGCCATCTGAAAAAAGTGTAAAATCCAGAAAGGCAGCACAGGCCATGGAGAACAGGGAGCCTTGTTATGCTGATGGGTGGGATGTAAATTGCCAACAGCCACTCTGGAGAAGTGTATGGTGTTTCCTGAAACACCTAAAAAACAAAGCAACAGAGCCTACGGCACTTCCACTTATGGTCCTATAGCTTAGGGAAATTTAAATCAAAAACACACAGCCAAGCCAAAGTTTCAGATGGCTCTGTTTACAAGAACCTCTTCTACGGTACAAGTTAAATATCCCAGAAAGCGAAAAATGGATAAAGAAGTTGTGGTACGTACGTACAATGGAATATCAGTCACCAAGGAAAGCTATGTCATCTGGCCCGTCGTGGTGTAATGAGTGGATTCAGGTACGATGATTCTAAGTGAAATAAGTCACACAGAAAATGAAACATCATAAGATATCACTAACACACCGAATGTAATCTTGGCTACACATGAACTGAATTACAAAACAGAACAGGGTCTCAAATTTAGAAAACCAACTTATGTTTGCTTAAGGGGAAAGGTGAGTTGGGGTGCTGCATAAAACCAGAGATAGAAATTAGCACAGATACCATTCCATACGTCAAATATGTAATAGTCAAGACCTACCCCTTGCTCAACGAAATGGGCTAAACACCCTATATTCAACGCCTAGGAATACACCTGACTAGTAAGAATCTTCAAACCCATGGATTTATATGTCTCCATAAGAGAATCAAGCATGTGTACAGCTGCATGAAGGCAGCAGAGAAAATCCGATAAATCCTATTATCAAAATGAATTACAAAAACAAAACACAATGACAGTGAAATAGAGAACAATTCTTAAATAATTCATTCAGGGCTTGTGATGCAACCTGGATTTACCTCATCTACACCCAGAGCTGAGTGAGACATAAGGTTGGACACTTCGGGGTGATACCACTGGTGAGGTTCGATGAGCAAATGCAGACCATTTGAAGTCATACTGCATGGTACCCATTCCATGGGTCCCAACTCTCCAGGTTTAAGCGATTCTTCCTTCAGCTAAAGCATGCATGGGAAGCCCACAGTATGGTGCACCGTGTGACCAGGAAACGTTTTCAAAGGCATCTCAAATTTCGTCCCCTTTTACTCGGGTTCACAATTCCAGACCCTTTTCTAACACTCTCCAGACTTGGAGAGTCAGTGCCTTTAACCTCCTGTTTGGCACAGTTTGCAATTTCTGCGCAAGATGAACAGGAATAGGGAGAACCAATGAGAGACTAGCTGTAGTTGTCTGCACGGGCAAAATTAACGCTCATTTCAAACCAGGAAGAGGAATTAACCAAACGCTCAGCATGCCGTGCCGGAACCAGATTAGGGCCTGAAGCAATCCTGCGGGTTTGCGGCCAGCTCACAAGAAAGCGATTTGAAGAAAGGAGCTCAGGGGCACTGTAATTCACAAACCTGCAGAGTTATAAATGACAGCTATCGTCCAAAAATATATTGAAGGAAGGCTGCGAAGAGGACTTGAAAGCGGGGCAGAATTGCAGGAAAACGATTTCAGGGGGTAGACTGGAATTGCATTTAAAGCATAGGAAAAGAGGCAGAACGTCGACAATGATGCACTTGGCCAAAAAGGGCGTATGCGTTTTTTCCTGAATATATTCAGGGAAAAAAGCATACGCCCTTTTTGGCCAACCAAGCAAGCATGTTAAAGAAATCTGCACTACAATGAAGTCTCACTGCCCCCCGGTCAAAAGGGCCATCTGAAAAAAGTGTAAAATCCAGAAATGCAGCACACGCCATGGAGAACAGGGAGCCTTGTTATGCTGATGGGTGGGATGTAAATTGCCAACAGCCACTCTGCAGAAGTGTATGGTGTTTCCTGAAACACCTAAAAAACAAACAACGGAGCCTACGGCACTTCCACTTATGGTCCTATAGCTTAGGGAAATTAAAATAAAAAACACACAGCCACCCCAAAGTTTCAGACGGCTCTGTTTACAAGAACCTCTTCTACGGTACAAGTTAAATATCCCAGAAAGCGAAAAATGGATAAAGAATTTGTGGTACGTATGTACAATGGAATATCACTCAACAATGAAATCTATGTCATCTGGCCCGTCGTGGCATAATGAGTGGATTCAGGTACGATGATTCTAAGAGAAATAAGTCACACAGAAAATGAAACATCATAAGATATCACTAATACACCGAATGTAATCTTGGCTACACATGAACTGAATTACAAAACAGAACAGGGTCTCAATTTAGAAAACCAACTTATGTTTGCTTAAGGCGAAAGGTGAGTTGGGGTGCTGCATAAAACCAGAGATAGAAATTAGCACAGATACTATTCCATACGTCATATATGTAATAGTCAAGGGGGCTTCCCTGGTTGCGCACTGGTTGAGAGACCGCCTGCCGATGCAGGGGACGCGGGTTCGTGCCCCGGTCCGAGAGGATCCCACATGCCGTGGAGCTACCTGTCCCGTCAGTCATGGCTGTTGAGCCTGCGCGTCCGGAGCCTGTGCTCCGCAACGGGAGAGGCTACAACACTGAGAGGCCCGCGTACAGCAAAAAAAAAAAAAAAAATATGTAATAGTCAAGACCTACCCCTTGCTCAACGAAATGGGCTAAACACCCTATATTCAACGCCTAGGAATACACCTGACTAGTAAGAAGCTTCAAACCCATGGATTTATATGTCTCCATAAGAGAATCAAGCGTGTGTACAGCTGCATGAATGCAGCAGAGAAAATCCGATAAATCCTATTATCAAAATGAATTACAAAAACAAAACACAATGACAGTGAAATAGAGAGCAATTCTTAAATAATTCATTCAGGGCTTGTGATGCAACCTGGATTTACCTCATCTACACCCAGAGCTGAGTGAGACATAAAGTTGGACACTTCGGGCTGATAGCATTGGTGAAGTTCGATGAGCAAATGCAGACCATTTGAAGTCATACTGCATGGTACCCATTCCATGGGTCCCAACTCTCCAGGTTTAAGCGATTCTTCCTTCAGCTAAAACATGCATGGGAAGCCCACAGTATGGTGCACCGTGTGACCGGGAAACATTTTCAAATGCATCTCAGTTTTTGTCCCCGTTTACTCGGGTTCAGAATTCCAGACCCTTTACAAACACTCTCCCCACTTGGAGAGTCAGTGCCTTTAACCTGCTGTTTGGCACAGTTTGCAATTTCTGCGCAAGAGGAATAGGAATAGGAAGAACCAATGAGAGACTAGCTGTAGGTTTCTGCACGGGCAAATTTAACGCTCATTTCCAACCAGGAAGAGGAATTAACCAAACGCTCAGCATGCCGTGCCGGAACCAGATTAGGGCCTGAAGCAATCCTGCGGGTTTGCGGCCAGCTCAAAAGAAAGCGATTTGAAGAAAGGAGCTCAGGGGCACTGTAATTCACAAACCTGCAGAGTTATAAATGACAGCTATCGTCCAAAAATATATTGAAGGAAGGCTGCGAAGAGGACTTGAAAGCGGGGCAAAATTGCAGGAAAACGATTTCAGGGGTTAGACTGGAATTGCATTTAAAGCATAGGAAAAGAGGCAGAACGTCGACAATGATGCACTTGGCCAAAAAGGGCGTATGCGTTTTTTCCGGAATATACGCATACGCCCTTTTTGGCCAACCAAGCAAGCATGTTAAAGAAATCTGCACTACAATGAAGTCTCACTGCCCCCCGGTCAAAAGGGCCATCTGAAAAAAGTGTAAAATCCAGAAAGGCAGCACAGGCCATGGAGAACAGGGAGCCTTGTTATGCTCATGGGTGGGATGTAAATTGCCAACAGCCACTCTGGAGAAGTGTATGGTGTTTCCTGAAACACCTAAAAAACAAAGC